>NC_080417.1:127713103-130356791 GCF_029873635.1 Malania oleifera
CATGCTGATAATGGCCTCCTTGGAGTCAAGTGCGCGTGCATCATCTACATCCTTAGCATCAACATAATCAGTCCCTGCCTCATCCACTACATTATCTGAATGTAATGGGGTTTAAATTCTTTTAGGTAATCTTCTGCTCAAATTCACTTGATGCTGTCCCAATTCAGATTTAATCAGGTTCCACTGTAATCAAGTAAATCTCCATGGACAACCAGGGCTAGCTCAGCAGTAAGTTCTCTTACTGGCGGCAGCATGGACTCATGTTGTTGAACACCATCCTCCCCTCTTCCCTCTATAAAATTAAAAAATAGAAGTCATTGACAGTAAATAGACAGGCCATTTATTTTCACTGGTTTGCATTTTAGTCAAATGTAGAAAGTAGAAAGAGAAGCATATGAGTGGATCATGGCATTTGAAATGTATGTGATGTGGAACCGTGGAAGATTAAATCTTTGAGAATTCCTTCACCCAGTTCTGTTATAATATTCCTCAGAACATGATCTGATTAAAAAAATTTCAGACTGAATACACTTATCATAAATGCAGAAACAGCTTCAGGAAATGTCTGAGTTTGAATCTCTTAGCAGTGCTGGGCTCTCTCTCTCTCTCTCTCTCTCTCTCTCTCTCTCGTGAAATGACTTTCCCTCCCTCTCTCGTGTATCTCCCTAGGGTCTTGAAGGTAGCCAGTGCTGCTTCGATGACCAGAGGAGTTGCCGCAGCAGAGATGGACCAGAAGAAGTGACTCATTAGAGGAAGATATTTCTTTTTTCTTCGATTCTTTGGCTCTGGTTCTTCCCATTTGGTACAGCAATAAGCTCTTTAGAATGTAGTGGAAACTTACTGCATGCAAGACTTCAAGTTCGTAGCTTCATATTTGCAATAGCCCTAGCAAGGTCAAAGCTTCTTCAAAGGTCATCTTCAGGGCTTAGAGTGGGAAGGTCAGGGATGTCTTGAGTTCTATGTCTCATTGTCTCTCTTCTTCTCTTGCGAAACAAAGGTCATCTTCAGGGCTCAAAGCGGGAAGGTCAGGGATGTCTCAATTTCTCTTTCTCATTCTCTCTCTTGCTTTCTTGCGAAACATTCTGCATATGCTGCTATGAACCTTACTGCTGTAGGGAATGTTGAATTGAACACTACAGATCGAAGGAAAATCCTTCGATCTGCGCTTGGACAAGGGCAGGGGGGTTTTAATACAAGGTCGGCATGGGATGCTATCAGAGTTAGAGCTCCAAAGTTTGATTGGGTAAAGTGGGTTTGGAACAAATGGTTACCGAAGAAAATTTCTATCTATATGTAGAAGGCTACTTTTGAGTGCTTAAGCGTTGATGAAAAGGTGAGAAGGGTGGGGGTATCACTTGCTTTGGCATGTGATTGTTGTGAGATGAGGCAATGAGAAGATGTGGAGCATATTTTGAATAAGGGAGATCTTGCTGCTGATGTATGGAGGAAGGTTTCAGTGGAGGTAGGTGTACCTTTCCTTAGGCACCAAAATTAAAAAGAAAGAGTCCTAATATGGTTTAATAGGGCTTCCCGATACTCTCAATTGGGAACATTGATGGGTTTGATTCCTTATTTAGTAGTTTGGAGATTGTGGAGAATGTGATGTGTGGCTAGAATGGAGGGAAAATTGGAGAGTAGTACAGATGTGTGGCTGTCCATTAAGAATTGGGTGCGGGTTTTGAGTAAGAATATGATAGTTATGGCTCATTTAAATGATGCTGATGTTCGGATATTGCAAAATATGGAAGTGCAGATTGTGAATAAAAAGAATAAAGCTATGCAAGGTGTGAGATGGCTAAAACCGAGGCAAGGGAGGTTGAAATTAAATTTGGATAAGGGCAGTTTTGGGAACCTAGAGCCGGCGGGTGGTGGTGGCATCCTTAGAGACTGTACATGTTATTTTATTTTTTATTTTTAAAAATATTTTAGTTATTATTGTAATAATGAAGCTGAATTGAGAGCAGTGATGGAAGGAATAAAGGTTTGCACACAATTGGACCATACCAGTATTGACATTAAATATGATTCGAATATTGTAGTAAATTGGATAAGATCCAATAAATGCTCTTTATGGTATTTGTGGGATTTTTGGGAGTAGCTTATTGGTTTATTGGAGTGAGTAAATTTTTGTATAAATCATTTGTATAGAGAAAGGAATAAAGTGGCATATGCTTTGGCTCGACAAGGTGCCATGAGGAGGAATAGTTTGTTTACAAATAGTAGTCAACTTCCTAGAGTTATCAAAGGTTTGTATAGATTGGATAAGATGGGTACAACTTATATGAGGTATGTTTAGTTGGTTTCCTTTTGGTATTGGTATAGGTTTGTTTTTTTCTTTTGTTTGGTTTGATGCATGGGGTGTTTTATTAGTTATTATGTAAGCCCCAAGTGTTCTTTTGATTCTACGGTATTCCTCCGTCATAAGTGAGTGTTATTAATAAACTTGGGACGGGGCCGCTATGTGGGGTGGCTTCTGCCTCCCCCCCCCCCCCAAAAAAAAAAAGAGGGGGGCAGGAGGGTTTTTTATTTACTCGTGGTTGAGAATAATGTTTGTCTGAAACAAGTGGGTTAGGTTTTTGCAAGAGGCTGCATCCTGGTTTGCTGATGGATTGTTTGTTTTCAGTTTTTCGATGTATATAAGGGTATCACACAGTATTGGATGTCTATTAGGTGGACGGAGGTGAGGAAGTTTTTGGAGTTAGGGTTGGGGTGGAAAAAAGGTAAGAAATTTTCAGTATTTATTCCTGGCCGCTCAAAGGCCGAGGGTGGCGTCACTTTGCAAGCGATTTCAGCGAGTTGGCTAAGAAATTTCACAAGGATTTTGGAGGTGTAGCTGCAGATGGTTCTTGTTGTCCTAGATTATGGAGTCAGGTCCTGCAGGAAGGCCAGAAAAGGGAAGGTGCAGAAATCAAGATCTATCTAAAAATCAGGATAGGGAGGTCAGAAGAGAAGACAAGTGCTATAGCTGTGGAGGTACAATACAAGAGGAAGGATTAGGGGTTCTCAAAGACCAGTTTCAGTGCTAACCAACCAGAATCAATTGACCAGAATGCGAAGGAAGCTAGAATTCCGGGAGAAGCTGCATGTCTCTCTGAGGCAGCTGGGGTTGTTTTTGGGGAGGAGATTGTGAATAGGAGTGGGCCGGGTGGTTTTTTTTTTTCTTGTGTTGGACCTAGCCCAAATAATTGAAAAAGGAGGTACGTCTCTCTTGTCTAAACTGGGTCAATTACTTGAGCAGGCCCAATATTTAGGTAAGTCTGATGTGGGCAGTAATATGGTGATTAAAGGGCGGATTACATCTTTTGGGTTCCATGCTGAAGGAACAAGGTGATTCAAGTACTCCCTTGTTGGATCCCAATAATGGGCAGACCCAAAATACTGTTCCTAGTGTTTAGAAGTTGATAAGTGGGAAGGACTTTTTACCTTTTGACAATGGACTTCTCTCACAGGCTCCAAATCTCCAAGATATGAATCGAAATGATCAAGCTTTGGAACAAAATTAGAATACTAGGAGGTTAGTTTCGAAACAAACTTGTGTGATATTAAAGATGAGACTAGTGTTAAAGAGGGATCAACATGTGTGGTGGAAAGGAGTAAAAAATTAGATGCTGTCTTGGGGGTGAATTCTGATGTTTTTGTCCAAATTCTAACAGGTTTGAGAGCAACAAGGTTTATGCTCATCTGAAGACAGCTCGTATGGGTGCAGAGATGAGGAAGGTGTTTGATGATAAGAGAGAAAAATCTGGTGAGTCAGTGCCAAAGGTATTAAGGAGAGATTCTAAAGGAGAATTTATTGAAGTGGAAGACTCTCTTGCAAAGAAGGAAATTGGTGGTAGCAATGGAGCAAGTAAAGGAAAGGAGATTGTTAAAATCCCGAGTATCTTTGTGTATAATGGGTAAATTAGGAAAGTGTGTAAATGTAGGAGATTATATATTATTCTGTAGGGATTATTTCCTAATTAGATTAGGTGATTGTATTATAAGATTGGGATGTACACAATGTTAAAGTACGCAGAGTTGAATAGAATTTTGAATTCTGCTAACATGGTATCAGAGCTAGGGTTTCTCAACCTTAGCTAACTATGGCCATTGTTATCACCAACAGCACCGACAACAACAGAGGGTCGACCCTTGCTGAAAATATCGACGGCAATTCGGAGATCACATCTGTTGGAGGTTTGAATGGGCTAGACAACACAACTTTTTCACTCGAAGTGGAAAAATTAAATGGAAAAAATTTCCGTGAGTGGGCTCAATCCATAAAATTTGTAATCGAAGGGAAAGGGAGACTAGGTTATCTGACCGGCGAACGGAGGAAACCCGATTCCACCGAATTTGTAGCCTTGCAAAAATGGAGATCCGAAAACTCCATGGTCACCACTAGGCTCATCAACTCGTTGCAACCTTCAATTGGGAAGATCTACTTGTTCTTACCCACGGCGAAGGACGTCTAGGACGCAGTTCGTGAGACGTATTCTGACGTCGAAAGTTACTCGCAGATTTTTGAGATCAAGACCCGGTTGTGGCAAATGAGGCAAGGCGAGCGAGGCGTGACTGAGTATTTCATGGAGATGACCCATCTCTGGCAGGTGCTCGACGTGAGCATCGAAATAGAATGGGAATGCTCTGGCGACAGCGCACGATACAAAAAACGACATGAAAACGAACGGGTCTTCGAGTTCTTGGCCGGCCTCAACCGAGATATAGATGATGTGCGGGGACGAATTCTTGGCCGAAGACCTCTGCCATCAACCCAAGAGGTGTTTGCTGAAGTAAGGAGGGAGGAAAGCCGAAGACGCATGATGCTGAAGCCACAGCCGGATCGCGTTGGGTCTTAAATACCAGCCCTAAATTCGGGTGAGTCGGACTTCTCGCGCTCTAATTTCAAAAGGTTTGGGAGGATACGGACAAAAACCACAAAGAGGCAAATTATGGTGTGAGCACTGTCGAAAGCCAGGTCATTCAAAAGAAACCTGTTGGGAATTCATGGAAAGCCTGTAGATTGGAAACCAAGACATTATCAAAAAAATCGTGGGTATTAGGCTACCACTGACAGTTCAACTGGAAAATTACAAGGTGAAAAAAACGATAATATCAGTCCAAGTAGTGCATTCAGCCCTGAACAACTGGATCAACTATATAAAATGATTACCTCCATTCAAACATCGGGTTAGTCTTCCACTGGTTCTCTAGCTCACCGAGGTAATTATTTATTAGCCTTAAATACTATATAATCACCATGGATAATTGACTCGGATGCATTTGATCATATAACTAGTTTTATCAATTGTTTTCATCCTATTCGCCATATGGTGGAAACCTGAGAGTCAAAATTGCAGATGGTTCACTCTCACCAATTGCCGGTAAAGGAAGTATTCGCATATCTAACTCCGTAACCTTAAAATTTTTCCTACATGTTCTTAAGTTATCTTGCAACTTGTTATCCATTAGCCAATTGACAAAAGACTCCAATTGCTCTACTAAATTTGTTTCATCTCATCGTGTTTTTTAGGACCTATCATCATGGAAGACGATTGGCACTGCTAAAGCGTATGAGGGACTCTACTACTTTGAGGAGGCAAGCTTGAGTGAACAATGTAATACTGTAATTTGTGATTTTGCATCTATTTCTATAGATAATGAACTTTTGTTATGGCATTCTAGGATGGGTCACCCAAATTTTCAATATCTAAAGCTTTTTTTCTGTCTATCTGTTCAAATAAAATGTCTCCTAAGTTTCAATGTGAAATGTGTGAACTTGCAAAACATCGGCGTGCTTCTTTCCCAACATCCATATACAAACCATCTAATCCATTTACTATGATTCACAGTGATTTGTGTGGACCCTCAAGATCTCTCAATCGCACCCATACAAAATGGTTTGTTACTTTTATTGATGACCATACTCGTCTTTGTTGGGTTTACTTGTTGAGAAATAAAACCGAAGTCCGTTCCATTTTTGTTAGTTTTCATTCCATGATTCAAACACAATTCTAGACTCACATTCAAATTTTACGTACTGATAATGGTACAGAAATATTTTAATGATGTTCTGGGAACTTATCTTCAAGAAAATGGGATTGTTCATCAGAGTTCTTGTGTGGATACCCCTCAACAAAATGGGGTTGCTGAAAGAAAAAACAGACATATACTTGAAGTAGCTCGAGCATTGATGTTTACTACAAACATGAGAAACTACTTTTGGGGAGATGCCATCTTAACAGGTACACATCTCATTAATCGAATGCCGAGTCGAGTACTTTCCTTTGCCACTCCTCTCCAGAAATTCCAAAAACATTTTCCTACCTCACGACTCCCCTCCAGTATTCCACTGAAAATCTTTGGCTGTACGATTTTTGTTCATATTCATGCACACCATCACGATAAATTGGATCCTCGTGCCGTTAAATGTGTTTTCATTGGTTACTCTCCTACTCAGAAAGGCTACAAATGCTATGACCCTGTCTCAAAGAAAATGTTTGTTAGCCTTGATGTCACAGTCTTTGAAACCACTCCTTATTTCCCAAAGCCCTCTCTTCAGGGGGAGCAATGGAGTGAAGATCGGTTCTTTGACTTCTTTACCACTGAGTCTATCGAGTCTCCTATTACCACTGACTTGGTGCCATCTACTGAGTCTCCTGTTGCATCATCATTCCCTGACCCATCCACTGACTCTCCCATTGCATCACTTCCTGAACTGTCAAACACAAAAGAGCACTTAACCTCAAGGGGAGATGCATGGAAGCAAAACAACACAGATATACTAGTTTACTCAAGAAAGCCAAACACAAAGAACAGGGAGAATCTCATACCTGAGGCACCAAGCGCATTGGAACCGGTGATGGCTTCGAACAACCATGAGTCTCATGAGCCTCCTTCTGATAATCCTGTACCTAATGACATCAATTTACCTATTGCAGTCAGAAAACAAACCAGGTCATGTACCCAATATCCCTGGTCTAAATATATGTCTTATAAAAGCTTGTCTATAGGATATCGTGCCTTTGTCTCTAACCTTGACAGGATGAGAATTCCAAAGAATATTCAGGAAGCTCTGGAAATACATAAATGGGGGGAGGTTGTCATGGAGGAAATGTGGGCTCTGGAGAAAAATGGGACTTGGGATGTAATGAATTTGTCGAGAGGAAAGAAGCCAGTTGGTTGTAAATGGGTTTTCACAATGAAATATAAATCTGATGGACAGTTGAACGATATAAAGCCCGACTCGTTGCAAAAAGATTCACACAGACTTATGGCATTGACTATACAGAGACATTTGCACCGGTGGCAAACTTGAATATAATTCGGGTTCTCCTATCCTTGGCAGCCAACTTAGATTGGTCACTACAACAACTTGACAATAAGAATGCATTTCTAAATGGTGAGTTAGAAGAAGAAGTCTACATGACAATACCACCAGGCTTTAGCAAGAAAGGTGAAGAAAACAAAGTGTGCAAACTCAAGAAGTCCTTGTATGGACTCAAGCAATCTCCCAGAGCATGGTTCGACAGATTTGCAAAAGTAATAAAGAACCAAGGATATCGACAAGGGCAATCTGATCACACCCTATTCTTTCAACAGTCTGAAAGAGGTAAGCGAACCATTCTAATAGTGTATGTTGATGACATAATTTTAAATGGGGATGATACAGTAGAGATGGAAAGATTGAAGAAAATTCTAGCTACTGAATTTGAAGTTAAAGACTTGGGACAAATGCGGTACTTCTTGGGCATGGAAGTTGCTAGAACGAAAAAGGGTATTAGTGTCTCTTAGAGAAAGTATATCACTGATCTCCTAATTGAAATTGGCATGCTAGGATGCAAACCTAGTGAAACCCCGATCGAAGCAGTAAAGAGGGTTGACGATTGTGGAATTTCTGTTGAAAAGGAGAGATATCAAAGATTGGTTGGTAAGTTAATCTACTTGTCACATACTAGACCAGATATTGCATTTGTAGTTAGTGTGGTGAGTCAACACATGCATTCACCAAAAGAAGCTCATTTAGATGCTGTATACAAGATCCTTCGATATCTCAAAGGCTCCCCAGGCAAAGGACTCTTCTTCAAGAAATGTGAAAGCAAGGAAGTAGAGATCTTTACAGATGCAGATTGGGCAGGATCAATGGAAGATAGAAGGTCCACCACCGGTTATTGCACATTTGTCTGGGAAAATCTGGTAACCTGGAGAAGCAAAAAACAGAATGTAGTAGCTCGTAGTAGTGCCGAAGCTGAATTCAGAGTAGTTGCTCAAGGATTATGTGAAGGACTATGGTTACGAAAACTCTTGGATGAACTACAAGTCCCGATGAAATTTCCTCTCAAATTCTATTGTGACGACAAAGCAACCATCAGTATCTCTCTCAATCCAGTTCAACATGATAGGACTAAACATGTAGAAGTGGACTGACATTTTATCAAAGAGAAAGTTGAAGAAGGAACTATCTGTATGACCTATGTACCTATCGAAGAACAAACTGCAGATATTTTTACGAAAGGGTTGGCACGGCAGAACTTTGATGATCTCATTAGCAAGTTGGAGATGATTAATATCTATGATCCAACTTGAGGGGGAGTGTTAAAATCCCGAGTATCTTTGTGTATAATGGGTAAATTAGCAAAGTGTGTAAATGTAGGAGATTATATATTATTCTGTAGGGATTATTTCCTTATTAGATTAGGTGATTGTATTATAAAATTGGGATGTACACAATGTTAAAGTACGCAGAGTTGAATAGAATTTTGAATTCTGCTAACAGAGATAAAGAAATGGGAGGATTTTTCAGATTCAGAGAGTGACGATATTAGTGAGTTCAACTGTGGTGGGGAATTGTTGTTGGATGAGATTCGAGAAAAATATGGTTTAAGTTTCTGATTTTGATGAACTAGGGATCTATCTTATGTTCATCCTTTCTGGCTGGAAGATTTAGAGGGAGTATCTATTTTTGAAAATGGTCTGGTTAATAATTTACAGCGTAGGGATGGAATTTTGCCTACACCAGTGAAGGAGATTCCTAAGAACGAGGTAGAAGCTTGAGATTTTTGAATAAAATGGATTTAAATTTGACTGATTTAAGAGGAAATGAAGTGCGATTGGATGGTGGCAAAAGTCAAAAGATGAAGCGTCAAAGTGAGTTAATGAATTTAAAGAGCTTGATAAATTATGATGGAAATGTTTGAAAAGGGGTTTCTTTGATTAATTTAGTCTTTTATTTTGTGATCTTGGGTGTTTTGCTTTCTTTTTTTTCTTTTCTTTCTTCTTTGACGGTTTTTTGTTGTTATTTGGCGGACTCCTTGTCCCCGCATGTTGTACCTTCTCTTCTTTCTATCTAACATATCTTCTTTTATTATCTATAATAATAATAATTTTGAGGTACTAATTTTGGAGAGGATGCACCTCATTTGAGAAGAGAAAATTATGTATATATGTGGAGAACTATGTTTGTGTGAATTGTTTGGCTTATGGAAGGTTTGCAAGGATTGGTGTTTTTTTCCCTGAATTATTCTCTTTTTTATTAAGAGTAGATTCAGTGCTCTACTGTAAATCATATGCAGTTCACCCACTTTTAGTTACTAAATATTTTGGACAATAGAGAACGCCAAATATACGACCAAGATCATGCTTAATTCTTCAAGCAGCATTGATGCATTTCCTTGGTATTATTTTCCATTAAAAAAGAAAAGACTGAGATCTCTATTTTTTGCTCGCTCAGATGGATGGGTGGTATAGCTCTGAAAGATTCAGTATGGAATTAACGTATCCATGGTAAGATAAGGGTACCATGAGTAAGAGATCTGAGAATACAGCTAAGGTCATTTAGACACTTGCAATATAGACCAAATAGTGCTGTAGTGGGGAGGGATGATCTAGTGGTTGCTAAGAGGCTGACAAAAGGGGAGGAACAGACCTGAAATAACTTAAACTGAGATAGAAATGATTTGGTTGCAGTCTTTATCTTTTTGAAGATAATGCCCTAGCTCTTACAGAATGATGGAAAAAGATTCATACAGCCGATTCCACTAGTGGAACTTGAGGCTTGATTTTGTTGTCCAAGAATCAGATGGCATTTGGATGACATTGTTATTTTTAGTACAACCCATTTTATTTTAAAAATTACTGCTTTTGGAAAAAATACTTGATTAGGAAATCAGTTAGGGAAATCAATGTGCACAAGTACTGCTGAAGTAATGATGTGGATGGAATAACTTCTTGAGACTTACTATTATTCTGGTCCTATCCAATTCTTTTTCAGAGGTTACATGGCTCCTGAATATGCAATGAGGGGTTACTTGACAGATAAAGCCGACGTTTACAGTTTTGGAGTTGTTGCACTAGAAATTGTCAGTGGTAAAAGTAATACAAATTACAGACCAAAGGAGGACTTCGTATATCTTCTTGATTGGGTAATGTATTCTTTATCTGTTTGTTTTACATTTTGTCTTCTATTCTATCTTCTGGTTCCCAAAATGTCTACATATTCTTATAATTTTCTCTGTTAAGTGAGAAATAAAGTATATGGGAACTCATGGACTGAAATTATTCTCTAGTATTTTCATATTTTCTTGAAATTTTGTAAAGTATCTATGGATGTAATGTAGGTACATTGTATTGGTTCAAGTGAAGCGAAAGAAACAGAAAAAGACACCATTTTGGTTGTAGTTTCATACATGTTTTTTCTTTCCCAATTGATAGATTTTGATTGTACAAATCCATATCTTCTGCAGCGAATTGTCATGGAAGGAAAATTTGACTTTACGACTAATGACCTTAGAAAAAACATGAAACATACTAAAGTTTGTAAATGCATAATTATTTCAAATTCTAACATTAGTCCTTTGCATGCTTGGTAAGTTCGAGATTATTAATGTCATCTTTTGTTTTCTTTATGGAATCAAAAGGCCTATGTCCTACAAGAACAGGGTAACCTTCTGGAGCTTGTTGACCCAAGTCTCGGCTCAAACTATGCCAGAGAAGAGGCAATGAGTATGCTGAACTTGGCTCTTTTATGCACCAACCCATCTCCTACTCTCAGACCAGCCATGTCTTCTGTAGTGAGGATGCTGGAGGGACAAATTCCAGTGCAAACACCGATAATCAGTGGCATGAACCAGGACATGAGGTTCAAAGCCTTTGGAAAGCCAGGACAGGACAATCTAACAGATTTCTCAACATTCTCCCATGACCGACAAATGCGGTGAGGCATGTCGGTGGATGGCCCATGGGTTGATTCCTCCATCTCTGCACCAAGTAATGAGGATAATTATTCTGCATCGAGCTCGCTTCTTCCAGATCTTTACAACATTAAGTTAAATTGATGAAAATCAAAGGGTATATACTTTGCACTTTCACTGATATTAATAGATAAGGTACAGGGAAGTTGATATCTACTTTTCCTGTTAAATGTTGTCGATGTATGATGCCAACACAGTTTTGAACCTGAAATTTCCAGATAAGGGTCAAAATTCCTACTGGACTGTCATCCAAAATTCCATAGAACATTAAAATCTACAAGCATTGCAATTTATGCCATACTCGATTCAAGGTAACCTGGTGACTGACAATAAATTAATCTCGATGAGATAAACCAGATTGTAGAATCAGATCGTAAGACTTTCGATTGTTTGTTGCACTGATGGATTTCAGTTGTCCATTTGGCACATCCATATTGGGAATCTCAAAAAATAGCGGTTAGCCACATCATCATTTCCCTCCTATTAAGTTCATCTTACCGTTAATTTCTTGTCCCCAGTCCCTTGCTTTGTAAAACCTGTTGCTACAAGTTTGGGCTTAGCAAATTTCAGTTAATGGGCAGTGGTAAAATTCTGAAGACAATACTTTGTGGTTCGATAAACCCTGTTAAGTTTTTGCTTCCAGTTCAGATTTGCAAGCTTCTGTTAATGGCCAATGCAAAATTCCTGAAGGCGATCACTATGGTGGGTACTGATTGTAGGATTCCTTTTTTTTTTTGGGAGTTTTCATGATTTCAATTGCAAAAGCAACAATTATGGCCATTTGCCATGGAAGGTCAGCCTGATCCAAATTCCACCATTCTTCTTGATGATGGAGCTTGCTGGGCAATGCGAGTGCCTTTTGGTAAACTCATTAAGTCATCCATTGTCTAAATACATTCAGATTCTGATCTGCTATCATGTTTGGTCTTCATTGAGAGGTGTGTGGAAACAAGTTTCTGGTTGAGGTGATAAAATTTGTTTAGAACTTTTTGAATGCGATTTTATCGTGACAACATTATCTCGTAGTTCTTCATACACTACACTTTTTAGGTTGAACTTCATCCTTAGCTTTATAAGCTTGTTTGGGACCTTTGGGTCAACAATAATCGTCGGAGGCGAATAATTGTTTTTTGCTCACTTCTAAGATTGAATCCTTAATGAAGACAATGCAGTGTGTTTTTATTCCTTCTCTCAAGGTTTAGCATGTTATTTTGGAATGCCCTCGGATGTATGATAGGGAAGAGTTCGATGATATTAGGAAAAAAATTCTTATTCAAACAAATATTCTAGGCAACTATGATTGTTACTAATTCAACCCCATGAGTTGACTGTTGATATTCATATTTGATGCGGTTCATTGCATTCAGGCGGGCAATCATGCGATTTATATTGATTTTGATTCTTATTTTTCGTTGTCAAGCATCAATAGTACCCAACTAGAAATAATTGCTTCTAAATATTACATTTAATAGTGTTTTTTTTTTTTTTAAACATACGTTGAGAGAAACCGGAGCTATTATTTAAGTTTATACTTATTCTAGTTAAAATGTCTACTGTATCCTAGTCTTCACTTTCTCTAATCAATTTGTAGCTTTTACATGAAATATTGTTTTTGTAACCTTTTTTTTTTTGGTGTGCGCGCATAAGCACATGGCAATTTTTTGTGCGTGTACATGTGTGGATGTGAGCAAATGCATTTCTTTTGTATTAGAGCTAAGTACTAGGTGAGTCAAGAGAGGCTTGCACATTTTGTACTAAACTTGATTATTGGATTAACCTCGAGTCAACTAGCATTCAAGTCATGAGGCTAGAATAAGCTCATAGGTGGATTTAGGTAGCTTTGAGTGAAGACAATTGCTCCCGTTGAAAAGATAATTTTCTTAAGAATGTGTACATATTATATCTGTATTTGACAAATAATTAAATTTTCAACCACTTAAATCGATGTTATGTAAGTCGTAGTACGCTGCATTTGAGAGTATAAATTGTAGACCTTGGATGGTGGTTAGACATATTTCAATACAATTTTAAATTATATTTTATTTAAATTCAATACAAATCTAAGTCTAATGCCTCTCCAAATATAGGGTTAAAGTGTTTGAAAGTCTTGTTTTTTTCTCTATTTTTAACAAACAAAATTTCATTTATTTTTTTGTTATGTTTTACTTATTTAAATTTTCTTGAGCCAATATCATAATTAACTTATATTGTTGGTATGTGTAGTAGTGATATCTTCATTTATTTGTTTCTGAAGTTATCAATTTCTTGCTACTCCAACTTAAAAGAAGATATCTTTGTAAAAAAAAAAATTGTAAAAATTTAATGTGTAGTTTGAAGGAAGACGATTGGATGAAAAATCGACTAAGTCTTACATATTAAGAGAGATGTCTTGAATATTTATGAAAAATGATTAATTGGTTATAAAATGATTTCGAAGTATGAAAACATGTTGAATACAGTTGTTGCCACCAAGATCTGGGAGCAACTTATAATCTTGATCACCTACAAAGAATGAGTAATTGAGGAAAATTCAAGGTATACTCTTGGGATAACTTCGGTACTTAAATAGGGAATTGAAGAAGTGATAGTAGAAAAGAGAAACTAAAAATACGTAGTTTGAGATATCTTACTTCCTTCAAGAACCCTACTTTTATTGTCAAGCCACCTGTTTTTAATGTCATGCAACTTTAGATTGGAGGGGGTTACAATGCCTTAATTCCAAAAGGTCACACCCTTTCATTTTTTTTTTCCCCCTCTTAATTCCAAAGGGCTATATCCATTATGGTAATGCTGCTTCTCCATACCCCACATACGTTGGAGCTTTGTGCACCGAACTGCCTTTTTTATTTTTTATTTTTTATTTTTATAATTTAGGAATTATGCCCCTTCATTTCCCTCCATAATTAGGCTTTTTTGTTAGATCTTTAAATAGATAACTTTTTAGCTTCTTTGACCAAATCTTTGTATACATATTATTTTATTTTTTTCCTTTTTTTATCTTTGAATGTAAATGTATTGACCAAAATGGATATGTCTAGAAGCTCTGGGCATACCCGAGAGAAAGGAGACCAAGGCTCCAAACCACAATAGCATCAAACAAATACACCAAAACCTGGGCATACCCAGGGCCATCAAGGAACAGGGTTTGGAGTCTATTTGGGGTTTTTTTGAGAAACTGGTTAGGGGTGTCAAGAAGAATGTCCACTATTAAAGCTACACTTAAATGGCTACACAAGCAATTAAGAGGGACACGTGATCAGGCAGTGGCAAGAAAGACATGTTTTGCTTCCACCGTAAACTTTATTTGGCACTTCAAGAACAGGAACAAATTCGAAGGAAAAGTGACCCCTCTCGAAGCAATGATCAAAGCAATCCAGTCCCATACTATCAAAGTCGTATGCAACAAATTCCCCTTCCTCATGGTTTGGAAGGAGACTAGATAGGATGTACATTGATTTCAAGTGACTGTCATTGATGAAATACTGCGTTATTTGTATGTTCGGTCGACTGCTTGTTTGATTTGGTTGCCCGATCCCAGATTTTACTTGTATGTTGGTTTTGTGTATGTTGGAAGTTACTTTTAGGCTTAGGACTATTTTATACCAGGAGAGAAATTTCTTCTCTTTCATGCCACATTAGATAAACAATTTTTTTCCTGATATGACTAGATCTTTGGCTCTTCACTGAGCTAGACATACCTTGGTTCAACTGAGTTAAGCAAGCTGAGCAGAAAAGGACAAATAGACTAAGATGAGTAGACTAGGAAAAGCAAACATTGGCCTTTAATTCGAGTTGAGAAGACCTTGACATGAAATTTGACCTAACCTTAGTTGCCAATCTTGATTTGAGTAGAGCCTTTCTATCAATCCTAAGTAGAGTTTGGCTATCAAATTAGAGCAAAGCTCCATTGTTTATTCTGAGCAGAACTCAATTGTCAAACTTGTAGAGCTTAGCTGTCTATCCTAAGCAGAGCTCAACTAGCTGTTGAATATGGTAGAGCTCAAATATTTAGTTTGAGTAGAGCTTAGCTATCAATGTTGAGTAAAGCTCACTATGGAATCTAGGCAAAGCTTAATTGTTTATCTTGAACAGAACTTAGTTGTCAATCTTGAGCTTCTTGAGCTGAGCTTAGCTATTAATCTAAAAGGAGCTCAACTGTCATTACTGAGCAAAACTCATCTCTTGAATCATAGTAAAACTTAACTCTCTATCCTAAAGAGAGCTCAACTATCAATTTCAATAAGATCTCAAGTGTTGAATTTAGGCAAAGGTCAGCTATTGAATTTGAGTAGAGTTTAACTATTTTATTCTAAGGAAAGCTCCCCAATCCTAGGTAGAGTTTGTTTGTCAAGTATGAATAGAATTCAATCATTGTCGCCCCTTAGAGATTGACCTTTTGTGTAGACTTGGAGGTCAACCCTATGTGCAACCCTAGAGGTCAACTTTTTTTTTTTTGCTACAAGGAGGTTGGCTTTTTTGTACATACCCGGAGGTTGGATTTTTGAAAATTGTTAACTTTATATAGTTTTTATGAATGATAGAAATAAATAGAAACTCTTTATCTAAATTTTAAGTTAATATTTCATAGGTGATGAGTTGAATAACTACTAAAATTTTTTACATATATTTTTTTTATTGCCGGCCAATTTATTATATCTTAGTTGTACCTTTAATATCTTCTTCTTTCCACACTTTTTTTGTGGTCCCTGTCATGGTTTTTTTACGCCCCCAAAAGTCAAAACAATAACTACAACAATTGTCCTCTATATGTGCGGCAACCAAGTCTTCTTTCCAAGATATTTTCCTTCCTTCTTTATAAACTTGGGGAGATGATCTCGCTAGTATTAAGGCCTCAATCTCATTTACATGTTGCATTCATGTATGAGACTCTCCTTGGTCCCAGTTAAGTGACATAATTCTTCCCCTTTATATGCATTAAAATGTGAGTGTAAGTCTATTTAAGGGGTGTAACATTACCACTTCCTTAGTTGTGCCAAGAACTCTTTTTCCTCCTCTTTTCTTTACTCTATGAAAGTTTCATAGGATCTTTTCTCTTCACTTTATCCTTTTTTTTTTTTTTAGTATTCATCACTTTATACATAATAATATACTTTTGTTCTTGAGTCATTAAATCCATCATATCCATTTGTGGCATTTTACGCCACAATACACAAGGAACTCCTTTGGGTGTAGGGTTGTTGTCACAACTATTATGGTCACCCTTTGATCCAAATCTTGAATTTTAGGGTGGCACAAAATCCTTCAATGATTCCTTCTCTCTTTGATCTAAACTCATATATGGGCAGAAGTTTTTTTCTATTTTGTTGCTACTAACGAAATGCCTTGCAAATTGAATCTATATCTCCCTAAAGGAACTAATGGATCATAGTTTCATTGCTCGCTACCAAAATTGCTTTGATCCTCTCAAGGTTGTTGCAAAGGCTATGCACATGATGGAATCATATGTTTTTTTGAAGCTACATTAAAGTCTCATTATTCGAATTGATCATCTATCTTCTTGAACTTTTCCTCGTATGCTAGAGAATTAAGTGTTTGCACCAGAGGAGTCTATGGGTGGGCTTGATACACATGAGTGAGCACCAACTTGACCCAAAAGTTTAAACCTTTTGTGTCTTGGACCTAACCATGTATATAAGCACTCATCATCCACTAAATATTTCCAATGTGGGACAAACTCACAAGTGAAATTTTCAACTATCTCTCCCTCACTTTTGAGTTCCAACTGCTCCCCCTTGAAAAAAAATCGTCTCCTTTATCGGAGTAAATCCAATTCACCAACAATTGCTCAAATGGGTCTTACCACTGGTGCCTTACGCGCCTCAGATTGCATTCCATGTGCCTCCAAATCAATCCTACCAACCCCCGTCTTAACCCTATTCGGATTCATCCCAAGCATAGATGATCCTTATTAGCCTCGATCGCACACGTGGTCTTCCAACTATTAGCACCTAAGGAGAATTAGCTTCACATCTCGACTTTTACAATGTTGCTCACCCAGATCGAGTTATGAACCGTTGACTCTGATACCACGTGTTAGCACCGGAGGAGTCCATGGTGGGCTTGATACATATGAGTGAACACCAAATTGACCCAAAAGTTTAAGCCTATTGGGTATTGGGTCGAACCATGTATATAAACACCTATCATCCACTCAATTTTTTTCAATTTGGGACAAACTCATAAGTGGAATTCTCAACATTAAGTTCATTTATATCTGCATTATCAATATCTTTTATACTTGTTAATTATTGTGGAAGGAGTTTTCAAATATTACACCCAATGTAAAGGGTTGCAACTTCCTTGTATTTTTATTATTGAAATCAGAAGGGGGGGGGGTAGTGGTGGTACTTGATTCTACAATGTTGGAGAATCTTTTTTTATGTAAATTTTTCTGAATATAATCTTTATACGCCTATAAGATGTGTACACGTGAAATTGGTGAGCTACTTATTGCTCTCTAAGTCGAGAACCCTTTAGAAGGATTAAACTTGCTTCATTGCATTCCCTCTTGGGGAGGGATGTTGGTGTGGAAAGCACATTAACAAGGGAAAATTGCCCCCCTTTGAATGGATAGAACCAACATTCTTATGTGAAGCTTCGTTCCTCTACTTGGCATGCCAAACTATTAATGCCAAAATGCATAGGATCAATTTTCATTATTGATCACTTGCAAAGAATGAAGAAGCTTAAAGAGCCATGCAATTTACAATCTCAATCACCTGCAAAGAATGAAGAGGCTTGAAGGACCTAGAGTGTACTTCAAGGATCACTCTAATGCTTAAGTCATGAATGGTAGAGGTAGAGAAAAAGAAGAGTTTGAGATATGTTGACAACAACAACCCCCCCCCCCCCCCCCCCCCGGGACCCCACTAAACAAGGATTTTACTTTTGCAATCAAGCTACCCTCTGTCATGTGACTACAAATCAGAGGGGATTATAGGACCTTAATTCTAAAGGTCATATCCTTTCATTTTCCCTTCAATCTCTTCTATTATTAGGCTATTAGATTATATCTTTATGTAGAGGTATCCTTTCATCTTTCTTGACCAAGTCCTTGTATACATATTATTTTTATTGTGATCAACAATTTTGTAAAGATCAGGAAATTTAAAAGGATTAAAATAATTTTAAAAAAAATAAATAATAAATAAAATAACAGATAAATAAATAAAAGGAATGACGAGGAAAAAAGAAAAAAATTAAAATTAAAGAAATTGAATTAAATTAAGATTAATTAAATAATTAAATAATTAATTCTTAAATTAAACATTTTTACATCGGATTTAAAATAAAAAAACTAATTGAAATTAAAGAAATATATATATATATATATATATATATAAAATAAGTATAAGATGAAGTTTTATATATATATAAAGTAACTGAAAGAAGAAGAAGAAGTCAGCGTCCGCCACCCCCCTTGAAGAGAAGTCAGCGCCTGCCATCTGCGTCTCTCTCCTTCTCTCAATTCTCGACGAGTTTGCGACGGGTCGGGAAACAGAAGGTGCCGTTGGATTTCTAGTTCCTCTGCTGACATTTCTATTAGAGCAGATTTTTCATAGGAACAACTTAGGTACTGTTCCTGGGGAAAGGTAATTCTTCTCTATTTTCCTAATTTCGCTGTTAATATGTAGTTAAATCGACGATCGGATACCACCACGTGGTCCTAATCACGGTTGTCATCATTTTGGTGTAGGTAATTTTTCAATTAGGATTTTCTAGGCCCTACTCCAAAGAGAAAGTGGGATTTGGGAAATTTAGCAATTTGGGTATATTTGCGGGTATTACTGTTTATTTAAGAATTATGGTCTTAGGAAATATTTAAAATATATTTTATTCAGGAATAATTTATTGGAACTAGGAATTTAATTTTAGGGTTAGGGTAAGAGCCGCAGGCATCTTTTCGGGGTCCCTGTTGATGTAGTGCAAGAAATCAGGTAAGGGAAAATTATATATTAAATCAGATTTTTTGAAATTAAAGGCAATAATTTATGTTATATTATATGTATGTTTTGGTATGAATTATTAAAATGTCAATCATGTAAAACTATGATTTTTGAGCCTAGGACCACTTATTTAGTTATGTATTTTTAGAAATAAACTGAACAAAGTGGAAAGAATTTTCTAGATAATTATGTAAGAAATAGAAATTGTATTTTCAGTAATTAAATGTTAAATATGGGTTGACCTATTTTACAGGAATATGTATGAATTTTACTATTAAATTGTGTGGCATGAGACTCTGTGCAAATATATGTTAAATGTATAAAATGTAGGCTAAGTAAAGTAATGAGAATAAAATATGATATGGACAATGTTGTCTGTGTATGTTAAATGCAACCATATAAAGGTACGACAACTGAAAGTCGGGTTAGCAGATTCTAGCGCATTTCTATGTAGACTAACAAATAACGGCTAAAGAGCGGTTGTAGTACAAAGAAATGAAATGAAAATGTTATGAAATGAAATGACAATGCAATGAAATGAAATATGAAATGTGAATGATACAAATGGAAAAGAGTCACTTAAAGTGAAACACAAGGAAATGTTAAGTTATGAACATGAAAGAATATGAATGATTGAATAACAATGGAAAGAATGATGTATTATGATATTAGAAGTATCTATGTATGTAAAACATGTTATGATTGGGCAAGGCATGCTCTTCGCCTGAGGGCTTGCTGAGTAAGGCGAGTGGACTAGTAGCTTCAGATGTGACAATAGCTGCATAACGCACTAGGGTAAAGGGAACCTACTTGTATGGGCGGGTAAAATTCCCTACCCTTAAGGCCTTTGCTGGTAAACTGTTGTTGAATGCGTGAGTACGAGATCAAGTTAACACTTGAGGGCTTACTGAGTAAGGTGAGTGCTCTGATATGCTTCAGTAGTGACCTTCGGGTTACCTAAGTATCAGAGCAGAGGAGTGCTACTTGTATGAGCGGGTAATCACCCCTATCCTTAGGTAATCTCGTGGGTAAACCTTTGCATGTGATTGTAAGGTTCAGAAAATGATTTTTAGTATTATGTTAATGATTTTCAAATATTATAAAATGATATGTACAATCTTATGATGGCCACACGTTGAATTTAATATGTTATTTCTTTCCTCACTGAGATGTGTCTCACCTAAATATGATTATTTCTTTTTCAGGACATCCTCGAGGTTGGGCTTAGAGAGCTCAACAGTTTTTAGCCTTTTAAGGATTGTATAAAGAGAAAAGATATATTTTTATATACTCGGGAGAATGTAAATATTTAGGTTTTATGTCTTTATGTTTTAAGTCTGATGAGAATGGAATGGTTGTGAACATACTAAAATGTTTTGGAGATTTGTGTATTTATGGAAATGCAGGTGTTGGATGAATAATGTGAAATTTAGATAGGGTTAGTAAACTCTGGTATATTGTTATATGGAGATTATATTTATATTTTTCGCTGCGTATATGTTGATTATGGATTATCAAAAATTTTATCAGGTATAATGCACCAGACCCGGGAGTAAGGGTTCAGGGCGTTACAATTTTGATAAACATTTCATTATTCTCAAAATTTGCAATAAAATTAAATATGTGAGATGTATATTATTTTGGAATGATTTTGATGAATTTTTTTTATTACAAAAAATTACTTTTTAAGTCTTGGTTGAAGTTTTAGGTGGATTGATGTGATGTACAAGATACAAAAACAATAAACATTTTTTAAAATTTAAAAAATTGAGTTATGAATTATTGCCTCCACCTATTATAAGTCATGGCTTCATGACCTTAGGTTTGTTATTAACTTTATAAAGTAAGGGGCTTTAGGTATCTTTAAAAACATAAGAAATATATTTTTAGTTTTAGAACCCGTGGGTTGTGAGTGAATTTAACTTCAAAACTAACATAAGTTCAACATGACCTATAAGTTTATTGTTAATTTATTAAAAATTTAAATTTTAGGATTAATTTCACTCAGTTGTCTTAAAATCGGGGAATCAATTTTAATCTACATTCTAAAGTGACCGATCAACTAATGCCCCCTCCAATTTTAAACAAATTGTCAGATTGTACAAGGTTAATGATAAAAAATTTTATTTTCATTTTACTCTTCACATTTTAAAATCATTTTTATTGTTCCCATCCCTTGGACCTCAAGTTATAGTTGAGAAATGTTTGAAAATACTACTCTTATTAAAACTCGATCAATGCTTCGTGGCTTGTTGAACTAGAGATACATAATACGACCTAAAATTAATGAATTAGGTTTAAGTTAGATTGGAATGTGTACAACTAAACAAGATATTCTTTTGCACTTTAATTTTTTTGAATGCACCAGCCAAAATCAATTGCTTGCAAGCATTAAAAAGGGTTCAAATTCTAACAAGCCCATATAATTGCATACTTTGACCCAATTGTTTTTTTTATCT
The DNA here is from genome assembly GCF_029873635.1 of Malania oleifera. Lineage (NCBI taxonomy): Eukaryota > Viridiplantae > Streptophyta > Magnoliopsida > Santalales > Ximeniaceae > Malania > Malania oleifera. The sequence continues at coordinate 127,734,758 of NC_080417.1, forward strand.
GAAAATTATAATTAGATTATATCAAAGTGGATATGTACAAGTACATTTGGGAGACCAAGCTCTCATTCAAGATCAATCCAACCAAGCTCAAAATACATCAAACCTAACATACCTAGTGACTAGGAGGCCAACATAACTGCATCTCAATAACTATCAAAAGCCACTCACATACAAAGGGATGGATATTTATCATACACCAACCTATAGATGTGAGTTTGAATAACTTTAACAATAGCATTCAAATGGGTGACCCCCGCTTAAAACTTCCTCTTATTTCAAAAATGCCAAAGGCAGTACAATGTTGTGACTAATCCGAATTTCTTTGTTGTCACTTGAATCCTAGTGCCTTTGGCCTCTTTATAAAGCCATGTTAAGCTCGCCTTGATTGTTGACATCCTTTAGGTTATTCCCAGCCAGTCCTTAATCTAGTTCCAAACATTAACATACACATTGCAACTAAAGAACAGATGGTCAATTGTTTCTAGTTCCACACCACAGAAAACACAACCTTTGTCAAACCCCTCCCCACTATACTTATCACAACTAAGAAGCTTCCCCATCGTAGCCAACCACAAGATCAAAGAATGTTTTGGAAGGCAGCTATTCTTCCATACCAAGTTGTGCCAAAGAACTTTGTTGCCCTTAGTTCTCTATTGACTTTACTGTAATCCCAAGAGGGGGGTGAATTGGATATTTAAAAAATTTTCTTTCCTAGGTCAATTAGCCAGCAGCAGTATATCACAAACTTAGGGTCAATCAAGAGCAAATATGAAATAAACCAATAAATACAACTGCAATTAAATTTGCACAAGTAAATCAACCAAGCATGCACAGTATAGTAAAGCTACTATAGTAAACATGACACCATATATATTATCGAGGTTCGGCAAAAGTGCCTACGTCCCCGCCTCAGCTCGCAAGCCTGAGAATTCCCCTATGGCTCACTTCATGGGTGGAGCGGCACCAGTCACAACCAGGTCAAATTACCAGGGCTAACATCAACCTTTACATACAATCATTCCGGACTAGATTAACACCCCATCAGGCCACGCCTGGAATACAACAAATATGCAATATAACTTTCGTGTACAAAAATACGTGCTTCTCCAATAAGCATATTTCTACCAATATAACCAATGCACTTCAAAATGATAAGATCTAGAAGTTCAGTGAAGTCAATATTATAACTCTCAAGTTAATTTTAGTGTGGCAATCAAGGTGTGAGAGTGTGCAATGATAATATCTTTAAAATAATGTATATATATATATCAACCACAAATAGGGTTTCAAAGATTTCAAAAGTATAATCAAATATATCAAAAAGATTTCGAAAAACTCAAGCACAAGAGATATTTAGAACACAAGCTTGAAAAAAATATTTTCTTCAAAAAAAAAAAAAAAAAAACACAAGACAAGCTCAAGAGTCTTGCAATAAAAATGCAAAGACTCACAAGCTTATAAAAGTTTCCACACAAAATAAATTTATGGATTAAATCAATAGGGAAAAACTTTTGGACTAAACTCTTTTTAAAATCACCAATCAATTGAAAACATGAGAGTATAAGCTTGCAATGGATGTGGAGGTAATCTCAAAATACTCTCATTCAATATGATTTTGCAATGGAATGAGTAAAAGTGAGGTATATAGGCTTGTATAAGAATGTGAAGCTCAAAGAATTTTAGAGAGAAATTTTCTTAATCAAGGCACTAATTAATTCTTAATATTTCCAAATAAAGGAAAATATTAAAATTGTTTAATAAGCTTTTAATCCAATTTACCCTTAATTAACCTCGATTATCGCGGTTAAAAATATGGCAACTCGTGAGTTTTGGTCTATCGTATTCATGGTTTGGTCAACCCAATTGTCAAGTTCGGTCGACCGTGAAGATTTTGAACTACGAATATGGTCGACCGTATTCAAGGCGATTTTGAAAACGTTCGAGGTTCAGTCGACTATATCTTAAATTTAGTCTGTTATTCATATGGTTCAGTTGACTCAATCACAAATGAACTATAAATTCGGTCGACTAAGTTTTTTTGGGTCAAACATGTGTCAATTCGGTCGACTGTGGAAGATACGTTCAAGAACAGAATAGTCGACGGAGCGAAGTCAACAAGTTGACTTCTGGTTAGTTCGGTCAACCGAGGCGTTTTTAACTTGTTAAGTTCTGTCGGCCGAAGCCCCTTCAAACTTAAATTTTTTTCCTATTTTTGAGTATAGTTTACCCCTATTTGCATAGTTATGATTTGTAAGATAGAGGGGATTTGTGCAAGTGATATGTAAGGACCTACGGTCAATCTAAGGTCTTTAAGCTTATAGTCCTACCATGCAAGCAGTGCATTAGTTATTATAGACCTTTGATTATTATTACAGACCCGAATGAATAAATTATAAAATACAAATATAAACAATTTGGTTTTCAGTTTCCGTAGAGTCACCATACGCCACCAAGTGATATGATTCTTTTCCATTTCATACGTAGAGAGATCCTACACACAAACTCAGGGCGTAGATTAGACACACAAATGTTTGTCATTATTAAAATGGGTTATGACCTATAAGGTCAACATTCTCCCCTTTTTTTATAATGACAAATACTTCATGCAAAAGTGGGTTATAGCCATGAAAGACTCCCACCAAGAATATGTATAAAGACAGTTTAAATCTCAAGCATATAAAGAAAGAAAGGCTCCACCTGAGAATATGCATAAAGGAATTTTAAAGCTCGAGGATATAAAGAGAGGAAGACATACAATCAAATTGTTTACCCAATTTTGCCTACTTCTCCCCCTTTTGGCATCAGCAAAAGGGCGAAGGTAGAAAAGATAAAAACTTATAGGCAAGCAATAGACAATAGCCATTCAAATGCAAGATATGGTTTTGGAAAAAGAATTTTTAGAAATTTTGGTAGCATGCCGTTTAAAAGTGGAGCATTTTCCAAAAAAAATCTGAATATTAAGGACCTAATTGATTTCAAGTGTACAATAATCCACAACAATCAACTCACACAGAGCAGTATGATTCAAAACACTTAATATAAGTATAACTGTCAACATCAAAGAGATAGAATAATCATGTAGTGCAAAATGAATAACACAAATAATCTCAGAAACTATGAAGTATAGCAAGGACAGACTTAAATTTTCAGACTCGTAGTTTTTCTAAGTTAAATTGTTCCCCCTCAGTTTGTGCACTCTATCATATTTCTAGGTGGCATCTCTACTATGCATTAGACCTAATTCGCGTCTAATATGTATAAATCTATCCTCTTGAAGAGGTTTTGTGAATATGTCAGCCCACTGTTCAGTTGTGCACACAAATTCAAGTGCCACGTCCCTCCTTTGAACATGAACACAAATGAAATGATGTATAATTTCAATGTGTTTGGTTTGTGAATATGAGATGGGATTCTTTGATATATTGATTGCACTAGTGTTATCACATTTGATTGGAACTGTAACGACCCACTACTTATATATTTATTTATATTTTTTTTCCTTAATATATATAAAACATATAGCCAATCTGTTTGTAATACTACTAAAGACACGTCAGGCACAACGAAGTACTGAGGAAACTCTGTACACAATACATTCATAAGTAGCGATAAACATGAAACTATAAACAATTATATACAATACCAAAAATCAAAGGAAGAATCCCAAAATGTACATCACGAAATGCCCAGTGACATCATCAAAATTCTGGGATCTACCCCAAACAACTGACACCACAGAAATACCTACCCTTCTAGAAAGGGCAGCACAAGAAGTTCTCTGCCCGCAAGCCTGATCTGCTTGCCTAGGTAGATCACCTGAAAAATGGTAAGTCACTGGGATGAGACAACGCTCAATAAGAGAAAACATGTTATTACTAGTGTGTGGCGGCTGAGTTACACATTTAATATACAGATATAATACTGATACTGTAAAACAGGTAGGCTATAATACCGTACATATCACATTTATTATAGTTTAAAATACAATTGTGTATCTAAGTTTTCTAATCACATATACTTCTAATAATATAATAATATAGTTGTTGCATGGTACATCTGTATATATATAAGAACATTTGTGACAATACCCTGGGATCTGAATGTCATGATTTAACCCCTCATGACAGGGTTGTGCAGCTCGTAGGTAGGACTTACTCTAGTTAACCTACTAGGCAAGTCAATCCATATCTCTATCAACCATTTGGCCCATTGCAGTCTCTCTGGGAAAACTCCAAGTCTATCTTGTCTAACCGGTCACCTCAACCCAGTGCTCTAGGGAGACTGCAATCTCTCCTAGCGCCTTTAGATGAAATTCACATACTATCTAAGATATGTGGTTGTACTCTACCTGAAATAGCATCGGTACCGTGGTCTGCTATCTGAATCTAATTGAAAATTTCCTCAGGGATCTGATACTGTGTAATACTAATATATATATTTATCTTGCTGTTTTATTATGATTTCAAAATAATCATAACACTATAAATCTGATCTGAAATACTGTAATATCTGACAAAAATATCTGTAATAACTAATTGAAATTTCTAATTGAAAAATCTATAATGTTTGAGCGTTATGGTTTGTAGAAATCATATCATTCTAAAAAATACTATAAATCATATTTTCTGCTAATATATCGTATAACATGATATCTGAAAAGTTGTATAAACACCATACTAAACTGTAATAAACTCATGCCACACAATTGAGTAATTAAGATCTCATGCTCTAATTCTGTAATTCTACTATAAAATAATAATAATAATAATAATAATAATAATAATAATAATAATAATAATATTATTATTATTATTATTATTATTATTATGGAAATAACTTATTAATAAGCTTTTATATATATATAAACATAATCTTCTAATGTACTTTCTAAAGTCTCTAGCATAGCATATTTCCCTTACCTGATTATTGAAAAGCCCCTATTGTGTCTAGTCCTACACCCGCAGGGTTCCCCACTCAACACCCTGAAAACAACATCTCTCATAACAAAATTTTAGTATTTCTCCATGTACTACATTTCTTATAACTATGAAAAAGTCAAATATTGAATAAAAAGTCTTACCTTGAATTCGGGATGAAATCCAAGGCAGCCCCACCAACGATCCACTTCAATAGACTTGAAGAGAACTTTCCCAGGAGTGTCGTAGTGGCCTCAGATCATCAAACCGACAGGCACCCGACCTGAAATCTTAGAGAGAAGGGGGAAGGGACGAAGGGGAGAGAGAGAGAGAGAAAGAGAGAGGAGGTTTGTGCGTGAAAATTCTGCAGAAAAATCAAGTTTAGGCTATTTATACACTGACCTTCATTGACGAGGTCAAGAAGGAAGTTCGTCCATGAATGCTTACTTCTTGTCGACAAAAGTGAGAACTGAAAATATAGCCTCTTGATATCTTCTTGTCGATGAGACACGTGTACTCGTCGACAAACCCCTCAAGTGTGCTCGTTGACGAACTCCCTATGTTCGTCAACAAGACCCTATTTAAATTCCTTCTTTCCTATCCTTCTCTTATTATTATATTATGATAATTATTTGGTTCTCTATATTCTCCCCTCCTTATAAAAATTTCGTCTTCGAAATCTACTATCCTTATGATTCATTATCCCTTAAAGATAAACGATCTACTTATTTTATTACTTACCCTCACTTATGGCGGAGGAATGCCGTTGTTACATTCAAGATCCTGGGAGATTACAAATATACTCAAAAAGAAAATTCTCCCAAAACCAAAACATTACCTATCCTATAATCTAAAGTATAACATATAAATATCACTCTACACTAAACAAACTTTATCTTTATCTAACCATACTGACTAATACTATAATTCATTAAATAAGTGTAGGTATTTGTGTTTAATTTCTTCTTCAAGTTCCCACGAAGCTTCCTCTATAGCATGATTTCTCCACAAAACTTTCACTAACTGAATTTCTTTGGTGCACAATTTTTGTGTCTTTCGGTCTAAGATCTATACTGGTGCTTCTTCATAGGTTAATGAATTTTTAAACTCTATTTCTGCATAACTGATTATGTGGGACGGGTTTGGGACGTATTTCCTTAGCATGGCAACATGGAACACGTCATGTATCCTAGACAGAGCTGGTGGCAAAGTTAACCTATAGGCAACTGATCCCACCCTCTCTAGTATCTCAAAAGGGCCAACAAACCTAGGGCTCAGCTTGCCCTTCTTCCCAAACCTCATAACCCCTCTTAGAGGAGCTACTTTCAAGAATACCCGATCCCCCACATCAAATTCTAACTCCCGGCGGCGAGTGTTTGCATAGCTTTTATGCCGACTATGCACAGTATTGATTCTTTCTTTAATTAGTCAAACCTTATCATACGCTTATTGTACTATCTCTAGACCCAAAACTCGCCTTTCGCCTACTTCATCCCAGAAAAGAGGAGAACGACATCTTCTACCATACAGTGCCTTATAAGATGTCATGTCGATGCTAGCCTGATAGTTGTTATTGTAAGCAAACTCAACCAATGGTATAAACTATGTCCTGCTACCCCCAAAATCTAGCACGCACGCCCGAAGCATATCTTCTAATGTCTGGATCATTCTCTCAGTCTGACCATCCGTCTGAGGGTGAAATGCAATGCTGAATGCTAACTGTGTTCCCATAGCCTCTTGAAAGCTTTTCAAAAATCGTGAAGTAAACCGAGGATCTCGGTCTGAGACTATGGATACCGGTACACCATGGACATGAACTATTTCCTAAACGTATATTTCTGCCAATCTATCCATGGAATAGCCGACTTTAATAGGGAAGAAATGAGCGGTCTTCGTCAGACGATCAACAATAACCCAAATAGCATTCAATCCCCGTCGCACTGGTGGTAACCAGTAATAAAATCCATAGAGACGTGATCTTATTTCCACTCTGTAATAAAGAGTGGCTGCAACTATCCTACGGGTCTCTAGTGCTCTGCCTTTATCTGCTGACACGTCAAACACTACTTTACAAATTTAGCAATATCCCTCTTCATACCACTCCACCAAAAATATTCCCATAGATCCCGATACATTTTAGTACTACCTGGATGTACGGTGTATAGGGATCTATGAGCCTTCTCCAATATAGTTCTCCTAATCTCGATATCTGCAGGAACACATAGTCTAGTATGGAATTGCAGGGTTCCATCATTTGATATGCTGAAATCCTCCTCTTGTATGTCTCGCACTTTCTCTATCAACTCTTCTAATTCTGGATCAACATTTTGGTCGATTTTAATCTTTTCTTGTAATGTAGGCTAAATCACCAAGTTAGCAATGAATGCCTGGTGATCACCCTCTATCAGTTCCACGCCTAATCTCTCCAAATCCATCATAATAGGGTGTTGAATCTCCACTGTTGATACCACTGCTCCCACTGGATTCTTGTTCAATGCATCAGCCACCACGTTTGCTTTCCCTAGATGGTAGCCAATAATGCAATCATAATCTTTAATAAGTTCTAGTCATCTTCTTTACCTCATATTTAGCTTTTTTTGAGTGAAAAAATATTTTAAACTTTTTTGGTTCGTAAAGATTTCACATTTTCCTCCATACAAATAATGCCTCAAAATCTTGAGAGCGTACACCACTGCAGCTAGCTCTAAATCATGCACATGATAATTTTTCTCATATTCTTTAAGCTGTTTAAAAGCATAAGTGATAACCCTATGGTGCTGCATCAACACGCACCCGAGTCCCTCTAGGGACGCATCACTGTATATCACAAACCCGTCCTTTCCTGATGGAATAGCCAACACTAGGGCAGTGACCAACCTCTGCTTCAATTCCTGGAAGCTCTATTCACAGTCATCGGTCCATTCAAATCTCACATTTTTCCTCGTAAGTCGCATCAGCAAACCTAATAATCTAGAGAAACCGTCAACAAAGCATCGGTAGTAGCCTGCCAAACCTAGAAAACTTCTAACCTCTTGGACATTCCCTGGTCTCACCCATCTCACAACTGCCTCTATCTTACTCAAGTCAACTGATACACCCGCCTCCGAGATCACATGGCTGAGAAAAGAAACTTGCCTCAGCCAAAATTCTCATTTCTTGAATTTTGTGTAAAATTTTACTTCTCTCAATGTCTGTAACACCAGTCTCAAATGATACTCGTGTTCCTCAAAACTCCTTAAGTAGACCATTATATCATCAATGAATACAACAACAAATTGGTCCAAGTACTGATGAAACACCCAATTCATTAAATCCATACATACTGCTCGTGCGTTAGTCAACCCAAATGGCATCACCAAAAACTCGTAGTGCCCATATCTAATTTGGAATGTCGTTTTTGAAATGCCTTCTGCCCTAACTTTCACCTGATGGTAACCCGACCAAAGATCAATTTTAGAATAGACCTGGGTCCCCTGGAGCTGATCAAACAAGTCGTCGATCCTAGGAAGAGGATATTTATTCTTAACTTTCAATTTATTTATTTCCCTATAATCTATACACATTTTTATGGTCTCATCTTTCTTCTTCACAAAGAGAACTGGTGCTCCCCAGGGTGACACACTGGGATTGATAAATCCTTTATCCAGCGATTCTTGTAATCGGTCTTTCAGTTCCTTTAACTCGGTCGAAGCCATTTGGTAAGGTGCTTTAGATACCGGTGTTGACCCCGGTAGAAGATCCACGGTAAATTCAACTTCACAGTCTAGTGGTAAACCAGGTAATTTTCTTTGACCCCAAGAATATCGACTTGTTTCAGTTCTTCTTTTGGAAATTTCTTTACGTAGGCAACAAATCCCTGGCAGCCATTTTGAATCAGTTTCCTCACCTGAATTGCTAACGCAAGTTGTGGCAAAGAACGCACACGTGAACCAAGAAATTTGTATTCTTACTCACTTGGAGGTCTGAAAATCACTTCTTTCAAATGACAATCAATACTAGCATGATTAACTGCCAACCAATCCATACCCAGAATTATATCAAACTCCTGCATGTCTAATATCACAAGATCAGCTGGCAGTACTTTTCCCTGAATTACCACTGGAAAATCCCTAAGTATCCTCCTACATCTCACCACTGATCTAGTAATTGTAGCTACAACCAACCCAACATCTAGCAACCGTCCCTCATACCTTGTCAACTTAGCATACACTGACGAAATAAAAGAATTGGTGGCACCTGTATTAAACAAAACAATAGCTTTATACAAAAAAGTAGTAAGGGTACCTGTAACTATGTCTCCACCTGCCTTGGCATCACCCGGTGTCAATGCTTAGACCCTTGTCGATGCAGTGTTCTTCTACTAGCCTCCGCAGGGCACCTAATAACCACCTTGAAATGGTTTGGGAGCTGGTCCCAATACCGAAAATCCTTGATATGACCAAGACCTGTGCCTGGGTCTCCCACAATGATAACAGACATCCTCTCACATCCTATATTCACCTGGACGCCTCCGGCCACATCTAGGACAAGTAGGAATAGTACATCCACCTCAGGACCACTGTGCCCCATCATCCATCCCTAACTACCTCCATATCGGTCTCCTCTTCATGGGCCCCGACTGGAACTCGCCTGAAAATTCCTGAAGGGTGGGCCTCTTCCTCTGACTCTGAGCTGCGGCACCCCTCTACATGCCTTTATCGATAACAGCAGCTTTGTCCACCACCTCCGCAAACGGCTGAACCCTAAAACCGATGACTTGCTTAAACAAATTCTGCCTCAGGCCTTCCTCAAATTTCCTTGCTTTCTTCTCCTCGTTTGGTGCCAAGTGTGGGGCAAAATGAGACAAATCAATAAATCGTGCGGCATACTATGATTTTGTCATCTGCTCTTTAGCTAAATGCAAAAATTCCTCTACCCTCGCACTCCAAGCGATAGTAAGGAAATATCGCTCGAAAAACAGCTCCTTGAATCGACTCCATGTCACTAGCATGGGATCAGGCCTCTATTCCTCAATCAATCGTGCTGATCTCCACTAGTGCTTTGCCTCTCCTGTTAGTTTAAACAATGTAAATGACATCTTTTGCTCATCTGTACATGCAAGCATCGCCAAAATCTCCTCAATATCCTGAACCCAATTTTCAATAGCAACTAGGTCAGCTCCTCCAGAAAAAGATGGAGGCTTCATCTGCGTAAACTAATCGATCGTGCAGCCACGCTCTCCTGTACTTCTAGCCATATCAGCCATCACCTGCTAGGTGACGCTACGCAATACTGCATTTGTATCTCCACCTCCCATACTGAAGGGTCCTACTCTTTCACCTCCAGCATTCATACCACTGCTTCCTAGATCCATCCTAAAAATACATAGAACACTATTTAAGGATCATATCTCCCATACAAATATAATTTATTACATTCAACTAAAATCTTAGATTCTCTATTAACTATCACCCCTGTTCTTAACCCAAAATCCAATCCTACAACTTAGACACATGACTCGTCAATAGTTTACTATGACTTTCCTGAAATCATCACCCCAGGAAAAACACAGAAACCACCATGAAAATCCTGTATCCATACCACAGAACAAAACCTCAAATCCTTTTCCTATATTCTAGTATTGTTTTCGCTACATTCTAAGGTCTACAGAACCTAGCAACCTAGGCTCTAATACCAAATTGTAACGACCTGCTACTTATATATTTATTTAAATTTTTTTCCTTAATATATATAAAACATGTAGCTAATCTATCTGTAATACTTCTGAAGACATCTTAGGACCAATGGAGCACTGAGGAAACTCTATACACAATACATTCCTAAGCAACGGTAAACATGAAACTATAAACAACTATATACAATACCAGAAATCTAAGGAAAAATCCCAAAATGTATATCACAAAATGCCCAGTGATTCTGAGATCTACCCCAAACAAATGACACCACAGAAATACCTACCCATCTAGAAATGGCAGCTCAAGAAGTTCTCTACCCGCAAGCCTCATCCGCTTGCCTAGCTAGATCACCTGAAAAATGGTAAGTCACTGGGATGAGACAATGCTTAGTAAGAGGAAACATGCTAATACTAGTGTGTGGTGGCTGAGTTACACATTTAATATAAAGATATAATACTGATACTGTAAAACAGGTAGGCTATAATACCGTACATATCACATTTATTATAGTTTAAAATACAATTGTGTATCTAAGTTTTCTAATCACACATACTTCTAATAATATAATAATACAGTTGTTGCATGGTTCATCTGTATATATATAAGAACATCTGTGATAATACCCTAGAATATGAATGTCATGATTTAACCCCTCATGACAGGGTTGTGCGGCTCGTAGGTAGGACTTACTCTAGTTGACCTACCAGGCAAGTCAATCCATATCTCTATCAACCACCTGGCCCATTACAATCTCTCCGGGAAAACTCCAAGTCTATCTTGTCTAACCGGTCACCTCAACCCAGCGCTCAGGGGAGACTGCAATCTCTCCTAGCGCGGTTAGATGAAATTCACTTACTATCTAAGATATATGGTTGCAGTCTACCTGAAATAGCATCGGTACCGTGTTCTGCTGTCTGAATCTAACTGAAAATTTCCTCAGGGATCTGATACTGTGTAATGCTAATATATATATTTATCTTACTGTTTTATCATGATTTCAAAATAATCACTACAAATCTGATCTGAAATACTGTAATATCTGACAAAAATATCTGTAATAACTAATTGAAATTTCTAACTGAAAAATCTATAATTGTAAAAACCCCAAAAAGAGATATAAAATATTAGTGGATTGATTTCAAAAAAATAAAAATAAAAATAAAAATAAAAATAATAATAAATAATTAAAAATAATAATAATTATTAATTAATTAATTATTAAACGAATTTAAAAAAAAAAAAATAATTAATTAATTAATCGAATTTAAAAGAAAAAGAAAAAGAAAAAAAAAAGAAAAAAAAATTAATTAAAATTTATTTTTATTTTTATTTTTTTTTAATAAAATATATTATTATTAATATTAATTAAATATATTTATTATTATTATTATTATTATTATTATTATTAACATTATTACATCCTGAAGCTTCCAGCTTCAGGATTTCTTTTTCTTCTTCTTCTTCTTTTCTTCTTCTTCTTTACTTTTCCTTTCTTTATTTTTATCCTTCTGCAACTCTCAGAACACTCTCTCTCCTCACGTTCTCTCTCCCTCTCTCCTCGATTTCGTGACGGATTTTCGCCCGATCGAAAATCCGAAGATACCACTGGACTCCATTCGCTGCTGCCGTCATTTCTACTGGAGCGGATCGATGGTAGGAGCGGCGTAGGCATATTCCCTGGGGTAAGCCATTTCCCCCTTTTTCTTTAATTTCTTGCAAAATATAAGCCCAATTGACGAACGGACACCACCACGAGAATCTAGGGATGATTCTCTACAAGTCTAGTGGGACGGAATTCTCATGGGGGTGTCGGGCCAAAACTCCAAATTTGGGGTGCGGCGATTATTAAGGGGCTTATTTTTAATTAATTAGCATTAATTTAGAAATGCTAAAATATTAAGCATCTGCGACTGAAATAGGATTTCTGAAATTTAGGGCTCGGGTGAGCGCCGCGGGTGTAATTTTGGGACCCGCAGGAAAAATTTGAAAAATTAAGTAGGGATATTAAATAATAGTTTAAATATTAATTTGAGGTATATGGAGCCTAAGGAAGGCTAGATGAGTGTTATTTTGGAGAAATAGATTAATTAATCTGGGGAAAAATGTAAATTGCAGGAATTAAATTTTGGGCGCCAAGGGCGTGAAATTTTGGGTTCTAAGGAATTTTTCAATAGTCAGGTAAGGGAATAAACTAAAGCAGTAATTTTTCATACAAATTATTATTGATTATGAGTAAATTGATTTTCAGAAAAGCATAAGTTATATTGTGTATTACGCATGAAATGTACGATTGAGAAAAATACTGCTATGATGATTAAAATGTATATGTATGTATGAGATGTAAATAATTCACGTTTTTAGAATATGAAGTATGACTTTTAACAGCATATGTGTGGCATGAATATTATTTTATGTGAAATGTATTATGATGTGAAAGATTTTACAAACCAAGCATGATTTCAGGCATTTATGAAAATATGAGTTATGTTGTGATGGTTTTGACGATTGTGTGATAAATGAGATATTTTCAGTATATATATACCTGAAACAATTTTGGCGCGAGGCCATATATTTATGTATCGGCACGAGGCCGTATTTATGTTTTTGGCGCGAGGCCATATATTTATGTTATCGGCACGAGGCCGTATTTATGTTATCGGCACGAGGCCGTATTTATGTTATTGGCGCGAGGCCACGTATTTATATTTTCGGCACGAGGCCGTATCTATGTTTTCGGCACGAGGCCGTAATGATGTTACGTATGATCATGTATTATATGTTTTCACAACCAGGATGTTAGTTTAGTTCAGACCAGGAGCTCGGTACCGTAGCTATGGGTTCATTTTGGCACGAGGCCTTATTAGTGCTACCGTCCCACGAGGGGATGGGAGATGGATAGTCGATGTGGCTTTCAGTAGAGTGTGGACGTCCACCTGGCAGTCCGGACCAGGGTGTGGCGGGCTCATCGTACTTACAGACATATTTGATTCGGCAGTGGTCGGCCAGCCATTGTCGGGTCCCGCCTTCGGGCTGCACAACCCGTCATGGGGGGTAATACATGACACTAGCTAGCTATTCATCCTGTGTTTATTTTTAGTACTACAGTTATAACAAATGATTTTATGTATGATATGAATTATTAACAGATGTGAAAATATATGTTTAACCAGTACGATATGATGATGTTTATGGAATTATGAAATGTACTATATACGTATAAATGCATTAAATATTCATGTTGCCACACAGCTGTATTTAGTTTATTTTCCCTTACTGAGAAGTGTCTCACCCCCAATATTATTACATTTTTCAGGAGTCCCTGAGAGACCGGCGGGTCAAGGCCGCCGTTGAGATTAGTGAGATTATCCCGTGAGGAGGGTAAGATTTTGTACTAGGGTTAGAATTATTTTGTGTTTGACCCTAGAGATATTTTGATGTATGTGAGGATGTATAGAATGCTCTGGTATTATATTTTATGACTGGATGTTTGAGATTTTATGTGTACTGCTGCTAGGTTTTCCGCTGTGTATGACAGGTGTCCCCGCTACCCACGGGTTCGGGTTGACCATTTTATTTAGTATGTGATATTTTATGTTAAGAAATTCAGGGACGTTACAATAATGTTTGAGCATTATAGTTTGTAGAAATCATATCATTCTGAAAAATACTATAAATCATATTTTCTGCTAATATATCGTATAACATGATATCTGAAAAGTTGTATAAACACCATACTAAACTGTAATAAACTCATGCCACACAATTGAGTAATTAAAATCTTATGCTCTAATTCTGTAATTCTACTATAAAGTAATAATAATAATAATAATAATAATAATAATAATAATAATAATATTCTAGAAATAACTGATTAATAAGCTTATATATATAAACATAATCTTCTGATATACTTTCTAAAATCACTAACATAGCATATTTCCATTACCTGATTACTGAAAAACCCCTACTGTGTCTGGTCCTACACCCGCAAGGTTCCCCGCTCAACACCCTGAAAACAACATCTTCCAGAAAAAAATTTCAGTATTTCTCCATGTACTACATTTCTTATAACTATGGAAAAGCCAAATATTGAATAAAAAGTCTTACCTTGAATTTGGGATGAAATCCAAGGCAACCCGACCAACGATCCACTCCAGCAGACTTGAAGAGAACTTTCTCAGGAGTGTTGTGGTGGCCTCGGATCGTCAAACCGACAAGAACCCGGCCTGAGAGAGAGGGAGGGTAGGAGGAGGAGGAGGGTTTGCGCGTGAAAATTTTGTAGAAAAATCAAGTTTAGGCTATTTATACAATGACCTTCATCGACGAGACATGTTACTTCGTCAACGAGGTCAAGAAGGAAGATCGTCGATGAATGCTTACTTCTCGTCGATGACATTCGTCTACAAAATTCAGAATTGAAAATATAGCCTCTCAGTATCTTCTAGTCGACGAGACACGTGTCCTCGTCAACGAACCCCTCAAGTGTGCTCATTGATGAACTCCCTATGTTCGTTGATGAGACCCTGTTTAAATTCCTTCTTTCCTCTCCTTCTCTTATTATTATATTACGATAATTATTCCGGTCTCTATAGGAACCGTGTCGTAGTGCAACCCAAAGTCCGTAAGTTGTTGCTTCATATAAAGCGTTTAAGCACAACAACTTTCAACTACAATATATTCAACTTCGGCAGTGGATAAGGCAACAGAGTTCTGTTTCTTGGAGAACCAAGAAACCAGAGATTGTCCTAAGTAATGACAAGTGCTGCTAGTGCTCTTACGATCTACTTTACAACTGGCAAAGTCAGCATTCGTGTAACTAACAATCTCATGACATATGCTTAGAGGACCACAATCTTAACTCAATAGTCCCAACAAGGTACCTAAGTATCCTCTTAACTACTAACAAATGAGACTCCTTAGGTGCAGCCTGATATCTAGCACACATACAAACACTAAACATAATGTCATGCCTACTAGCAGTAAGATACAAAAGACTACCAATCATGCCACGATAAAGTTTGACATCAACAAGAATGCCTTGCTCATTTTGTTAAGTTTAGTGGAAGAGCTTATACGAGTTCCTAGAATTTTACCATCTTTCATATTAAATTTCTTGAGCAAGTCCCTAACATATTTTGATTGGCATATGAAAGTCCCATGTTTGGCTTGTTTAATCTGGAGTCTTAGGAAGAAATTTAGTTCACCCATCATGCTCATTTCAAATTAGTTTTGCATGCATTTGGAAAACTTATTACACAGTTCATCATTTGTAGCTCCAATGATAGTATCATCAACATATATTTGTACAAGGAGCATATGATCATTTTTAGATTTAATGAAAATTGTAGTATCAATTTTGCCTCTGGTAAATCCATTTTCTAGAAAAAAAAAACCACTAAGCCTCTCAAACTAAGCTTTAGAAGCTTGTTTCAATCCATACAAGGCTTTAGACAATCGATATACATGATTAGGATATTTATGATTTTCAAAACTTGGTGGTTGTTCTACATAGACTTCCTCATTTATATAGTCATTCAAAAATGCGCATTTAACATCCATTTGATACAGTTTAAAGTTCTTAAAAGCGACATATGCATATAACATGCAAATGGCTTCCATCCTAGCCACGGGAGCATATGTTTCCTCGAAGTCTATGTCTTCCTCTTGATTGTACCCCTGGGCCACTAACCTAACTTTATTTCTAGTCACTACACCATTTTCATCCTTTTTGTTTCTATAAACCCATTTGGTTCCAATAATAGTGTGATCATCAGGTTTAGGAACTAGGGTCCAAACTTTACTTCTTTCAAATTGATTTAGCTCTTCCTCCATATAAATTATCCAAGATTCATCCTCTATGGCTTCCTTAATATTTTTAGGTTATTCCTAAGATAAGAATGCAAAATGACTAACTAGGCTTCTTAAGGAAGCATGCGTGGCAACACCATGTGAGGGCCCACCTATGATTTGATCTAAGGGATGGTTTCTAATAAATTTCCAATCTCTAGGAAGTTCCTGAACCTCATTTTCAATTTTATTATCTTCAGTTGATTTATCATTGATCTTTGAATCTTTATCTACATTATTTTCAATGGAGAGCTTCTATAATCCTTTTCTAATTTCAATATCATCTTCATCATCTCTTTTTGAAAAAGGATTAGACTCATCAAAGACAACATGAATGGATTTAATAACAGTTAATGTTCTTTTAGTAAATACTGTGTAATCCTTACTATGAAGTGAATAACCTAGAAAAATTCCTTCATCAGATTTTGAGTCAAACTTTCCTAGGTGCTCATTATCCCTAAGTACAAATCATTTTCAACCAAAGACATGAAAATGAGATATGTTTGGTCTATAGTCATTCCATAATTCATAGGGAGTTTTATTAAGAGAGGGTATGATTAATACTCTGTTCATTACATAACAAGCAGTGCTCACTGCTTCGACCTAGAAATATTTGGATAAATTATGTTCATTAAGTATTGTTCTACCCATTTCTTGCAAGGACATATTCTTTCTTTCTATAACACCGTTTTTCTGTGGGGTCCTAGGTGCAAAGAAATTATGAGATATACCCTCTATGTCACAGTAGTTCTCTATGCCATCATTTTTGAATTTAGTTCTCCTATCACTTCCAATGTGCGTTGAAAGTCAAGGTGTAGTCCCAAGAGGGGGGTGAATTAGATTATTAAAATTTTATTTTAATTCTTTTTAAGAATTTTTTAACCTTTAGTAACACTCAACAAAAACTTAGTTTGTTTAATTAATCCAAAATCACACTTAATCTCAACACAAGTAGACAATAACCAAACAATCGAACCAAACACAATATACTCAATCAAGATATAAGATGTAGCACTTTTCAGCTTTAGCAAAAACTCAAGGTAGAGTTCGTTTGTAGCCCTATGAATATGTGTTTGTTTCGAGCTCTGTAATGAATGAAATTTTCTTGTCCTCTCTCAACTAAGATTTTCGCAAATGATTAAACAACTTACTCCCTTTTGGGTTTCCACAAAAGTTTAATCAAATGTACTTTCTTAAGTTAAGAGTCTTCTTAATCTTGGCTTTAGATTTTCAGCAACCTGCACTTTGCATACACACCACACAATATATATATATATATGATGAAAGTAAAAAGAAGGGTAAGAGTGAGACCGAGATTCGACTTATCCCTAGCCTACGTCCTCGCCCTAGGCCAATACCACCTAAGGTTTCTACTATACCACGCTTGGTCCAACGATCCAAATAATCCTTAAATTGTCAAAAGCTACAATAAAGATAATAGACAATCTAGTGTACAATGACACTCTCAAAAGAGAAGATTAGTACAATTGGAAGCACTATATACTTCAATATAAAATATTAAAGGAAATAGAATTGAAGTTCAAGGGTGATTTCACCAAATTTCTTCTCTAGATGAGAATCAATGATTCAGAAGTTTAGAACTCAGAGAAGGATGATTCAGTACTTTAGAATTCTTCAGAAATTTAGATTTGCAATAGTGGGCAAGAAAGATTTTTGAGAGAGCAAGAGAGTTTTCAGCTTTTGAGCATATTTTTAATTACTTGGTATGATTTGATTTGATAAAACATGTATTTATAGGCTCATAAAAGTATTTTCATGTTGCCTAAGATTACTTGGAGTATTTCCCAAGTTTTTATGAAATTTGGGGCACAAGAAACTTAAGTTTGAAATTTAAAACATTTAAAAATTATAACTGTTAATAGTGTTCAATTGACTGAAGCATTGAGTTCAGTCTTTTGAAGTTCTTTAGAATATTGAAAATATAATTGAAAACAGGGTCAGTAGACAAGGGTGACACAGTCAGTCGTCTGAGGCTATACTGCCTCTTTAGGGATTTATCAGGAAATTTTTCAGTAGATTGAACTTAATCTTCAGTAGTCTGAGGAAATTCTTCAGTTTTCTGAGATTAAAGTTTAGTTGTCTGGGCAGTTAAAAATCTAGTTTTTCAGTTTAGTTTTTAAAAACTTTTGCTTTCTTGCTTTGATTACTCATAGAACTTTTTCTAGGGTTTTTAAAATAAAGTTTCTAAGGCCACAATAACCCCTAAAGAGTTTTAAAATATTTCCATGTGATATTTCAATATGAAGTACTTACATCATTTGTCTTAAAGCCTTAAACATTCCAATCTTCAAGTCTTCCATGATATTTTGCTTTAAATCCCCTTTTAACTTGAGTTTGAGTCAGTTTTACATACTTTACTCATTTTGGTGTTGCTTGAGCTTCCTTTGGATCACTTTAAATATGAATATGACTTTTTAGTCCTTAATGATCTTGAACTTTTATTGTTATTTTTTCTTTTTAACTTTGTCCTTAAGCATTCCTGAAACATCATCACTTTAACAACACATGTTAAATCAACCTTCATTTGTTATCATCAAAACGAGATTTGAAAGCCAAGTTAGGCCAACAATCTCTCCATTTTTTTTATGACAAATAAGGAGTAAAAATGAGAGATCTTTTGAAAAGGCTCCCCCTTACAATAAGCATGCCTTTGAACAATTTTGAAAAATGATAATATCAAATATGAATAAGTTGAAAAAAAAAAAACACAATTAAGCATATGAACACACACAATCAAGTATATTTCATTATAGCATATGTCATCATGTAGTGTGCTTTAACTGCTTTAACATATTTGCTCATTGTGCTTTAACATTCATATTTGCTCAAAAATCATACTCATATCACAATCCATATTTGCTCAAAATTCATACCCATATTTGCTCAAAATTCATACTCATATTTGCTCAAAACCCCTTTGACATCATTCAAAAATAATTGAGGGGCATAAGGCAAAAAGTCATTATAGGAACATAGTCAAGTTATACAAGCATAGGAAATTCAAGCAAATAAAAGCAAGGCAACATAAAAACCAAGCATTAGTATGTAATGACCCGGAAATTTAAATAATTAGAAAATATAATGAATAGAATGGATTAAAGGATAATAAGGGAAAGAAAGAGAGGATTTTTAGTAAAAGCAGACCTCGTCAATCAATGTCCTGCATTCGTCGATGAGTGTCCTTCTAAGCTCGTCGACAAACTCCAATTTCTTGTCAACGAAGGAATCCCGAGAGAGTATATTTTGGAACTCTAAATTTCGGCGACGAAGGTATCTTCTCGTCGATGAAGCCTCTATAGTGCCTCGTCGACAAATCAACATGTCTTATCAACGAAGCCCTACTTATAAATAGGCTTTTTCTTCATTTTCAGCGTAAGAACTCGGGAATTCTCTTCTTCTCTCTCTAAAATACGGCATTCCCACCTTCTCTCTTCCATTTTGGGCCATTTTTAACCTGATTTGACGATCCAAAACCACCACGAGATTCGTGGGATCGTTCTCTACAAGGCTGTAGGAGCTGATCGTTGGTTTGAGGGATTTGGGAAACATCCCAAAATCAAGGTAAGTGGGTTATTTTGGGATTTCATTAACGAATGTTGTTATTTGGAGCTTAGGAAGTAGTAAATAGGTGTTTTTCTTCATATTTGAGTTAGTTGGAATTTATTTTAATTAAGTTAGGATTTTTGGATTCAGGGTCCAAGTGAACACTACGGGTATCGGTTCGGGGATCCTGCCAACGTAGTTTGAAGTCAGGTAAGGGGAAAATTTATATATCAAATCAGGTTTTTTATGAATTAAAATGGATTATGTGTTATTATATATATATATATATATATATGTGTGTGTGTGTGTGTGTGTGTGTGTGTGTGTGTGTGTGTTTTTATATGGATTTAAAATGTCAACCATGAAATTGATGTTTTCTGAGCCTAGGAATGTTTATATAGTTATGTATATGTGAAAGTAAATGGACGAAGTGAAAAGGAATTTTCTGAGGAATTATGTAAGAAATAAAATTTATTTTTAGCTTATAAATGTTAAATGTGGGTTGGCTTATTTTATAGGAATATGTATGAAATTTACTGCCAAATTGTGTAGCATGAGATTATATGCAAATATATATATATTAAATGTATAAGATGCAGGCTAAGCAAGTAAAGTATTAAGAATAAAATATGATATGGGTAATGTTGCCTGTATATGTTAAATGCAACCATGTAAATGTAAGACAGCTGAAAGACAGTCATATTAGCAGATTCTAGCGCATTTCTATGTGGACTAACTGTAGCAGATTCTAGCGCATTTCTATGTGGACTAACTGAAAATGACTAAAGACCAGCTGTAGTACAAAGGAATGAAATGAAAATGTTATGAAATGAAATGTCAAACGTAAATCATACAAATGGAAAAGAGTCACTTAAAGTAAAACACATGAAATGTTAAGTTATGAACATAAAAGGACGTGTATGAATGAATAATGATAAAAAAGAATAAAGTATTATGTTATTAGAAGTATTTATATATGTAGAACATGTTACGATTAGGTAAGGCGAACTCTTCATCTGAGGGCTTGCTGAGAAAGGCAAGTGCACTAGTAGTTTCAGATGTGGCAGTAACTACATAGCATACTAGGGCAGAGAGAACCTATTTGTATGGGCGGGTA
Source organism: Malania oleifera (assembly GCF_029873635.1). Classification (NCBI taxonomy): domain Eukaryota; kingdom Viridiplantae; phylum Streptophyta; class Magnoliopsida; order Santalales; family Ximeniaceae; genus Malania; species Malania oleifera. The sequence goes on from NC_080417.1 coordinate 127,755,877, forward strand.
GAATTTCCTATCCTTAGGGCCTTTGCTAGTAAGCTATTGTTGGATGCGTAAGTATGAGATTAAGTTAACACTTGAGGGCTTGTTGAGTAAGGTTAGTGCCCTGATATGCTTTAATTGTGACCTTAGTGTTACCTAAGTATCAGAGTAGAGGGGTGCTACTTGTATGGGTAGGTAATCACCTATATCCTTAAAAAATCTCATGGGTTAAATATTTGCATGTGATTGTGTAGGTTCAGAAAACAATTTCAATGTTATGAGATGATTTGCAAATATAATTAAAATGATATCTATTTACCCAATGTTGGCCTCTCGCTATTTAAATATATATGTTTCTTCCCTTACTGAGATGTGTCTCACCCGAATATGAATGTTTCTTTTTCAGGACATCCTTGGGTTGGGCTTAGGAGTTCGAGGGTATTTTAGCATTTTTGAGGACTATAAAAGAAAAGGGTATATGTAGATACTATTTTGGGGATGTAAATATTTATGTCTTATGCCATTTTGTTTTAAGGATATTGAGTGATGAATGATTGCGAAAATACTGAAATGTTCTAGAGATGTATGTATTTATGGAAATGCAAGTGATGGATAAATTTTATGGATTTCTAGATAGGATATAGAAAACTCTGGTATTATGTAATGTTGGTATTATAGAATTATGTTTATGAAGATTATGATTATGTTTTCTGCTACGTATGTTATGGATTATGATTTATCAGGATTTTATCAGGTTTAACGCACTCGACTCAGGTTTACGGGTTTGGGACGTTATAGAGTACTTAATACAGCAAAAGACTAAAATTCAATTATCAACATCATCAGCATCATCCTTTTCAGCATCTTCATCACCGCCCTCTTCTTCACCTTCCTTTTCTTCACCTTTGTCACTTCCTTCCTCAGTATCTTCATCATCACTTCGAGGGGCCGAACTAGTGTCCATAGGATCATCACCTCGCGATGAGCTATCATAATGAGTGAGGCACTGATCAAGTGAGAAAAAAATCTCCGAAAGGGTCTAAAGGCCGAACCTCATATTCTTGCTGAAGGTGGAGAATTCACGATAAAAGGGCATGAACCAAGATGGAATTTCTGCAAGAGGTCCTTGATCTTGAGCTAGAGGAGGAGGAGGTACAACTGCTGATGCTCGTTGAGGTCTTCCTTCTTTTAGGTACCAACCCTGATCACTCTTTTCATGTCCCATTTGCTTAAGGGTTGTGAAGTTGAAGAGGTCATAACGAGTACATTTTATGAACAACTTGCAAGGTATAGTAACATCAAGCTGAGCAAAAACGAGGTTCAAAGCACCTCCATATCTAAGAGTCACTCTAGATGCTTCTAACTTTGCCCACATCCACTTCAAAATAAGACTAGACAGAGCAAGTTTCTTTCCTTTACCATAAAATAAAGCACTCAACATAGGAAAGATGATCAAAAGAGCCAATCTTGGGTAAAATGTTATATGAAATGATTTTGTGGAGGATTTGGGCCTAGAGATTCAATTGTTCATACAACGGTGGATGTCCAAAATAGATGGGTTCATTTTCCACAATCAGAGGCAAAAATGCTTCAAGTGTGAAATCCTACACTAAAATCCAGGTGTCGCGACGTCCTGAAGCGCATGTGCCCTGGGGTGACGAAATAAAAATTGTTTTATATTTTCAGGAAAAAATAGGAATATCGGAGTCGTCACTAACCTTTTAGTGTGGTTAGAATACTTAATTACTACCCAGTTAAGGGTAAAATTGGTCTACGTTACCAAAGTCGAGATCGGGAGTTCAGTTACGCAACGGAAATGTACGAGCACCCCCTACGCGCTTGTTCTTACGAACGGTACCTAATTAATTACGAAATTATCCCAAAATAAATTTAAAAAAGCCTTTTATGTTACTCCCTTTTGTGAATTTACAAAATATACGAGCAAGGAAATTAATCACAAAAATATAAATAATATATATTCTCTCAAAACTAAAGGTACGTGAAGCCCGAAAGCTCGTACCCCTTTTTGAAATCATAGGGATAAAAATCAAGAAATTTCAAAGTTTTGTAGCATTTTCTAAATAATTTTATAATATTTTCAAATTTTCTAGGAGGTTTCAATATATGAAAATAGGATAATAAACTAAGAAATTAAACTACCATAATACATATAATAATAATAAGAATACATATATGCAAAAATATTACAAATATCAAAGTAAGTAATGAAATACCACGATACTATATATATTAAGACACTAACGATACTATAAAAAATAATTAATACTAAATATATCGAGATACTTAAAGTAATACTAAATATATTAAGATACCAAAAATAATTAACACAAATATATTAAGATGCTAAAAATAATTAATACTAAATATATTAAGATGCTAAAAATAACTAATACTAAATACATTAAGATACCAAAAATAATTAATATTAAATGTATTAAGATATTAAAAATAATTAATACTAAATATATTAAGATATCAAAAATAATTAGTACTAAATATTTTAAGATAAAAAAATATCACAATAAATAACTATAATACCATAATAATTACATGTAATAAAGGAAACCCTAAAAATACCATAAACAATGTAAACTGATCAAAACCCTAAAATATATATACATCATCAACATGATAATAGTGAAAGCCCAAAATATACAATATCAATACGACCATAATGATAATCCAAAATATACAATATTAATATAATCATAATGAAAGCCATATAATATCACATCACATGAATATTAACTTGATAATGATAACCATAACCTAAATACATAATAGATAATAATAATAATAATAGTACAATATTCAAATGTACAATATCTACATGTTCATACCAAGCAAGTGTAACAATAAGAGTGTTATATCATAAGAAAAAATTATATACATGAAAACAATACAATATTCAACAATAAGCCACATACATGTTCATACAAAACAAGTGCAATAATAAAAGCATTATACCATAAAAAAATTATATACATGCTGATAATACAATATTAGATAGTAAACCATAATATTACATAACAATATGAAAGAATAAATCATAATATGTACATGAATATAAAAACAATATAATAAACCATAACCAATCTAAATAGATATATAAAAAATATATAATAATACCAAGAAAATTTCACACAAAGATGACTATGGAGACGGAGAGATGCCGAGAGTGGAGGCTGCAATAGTGATAATGATGGTGGTGTTTGAAGACGAGAGAGTGAGACAAGACAATGACGAATGGTGGTTTGACGACGGAGGAGGGTCTGTCGGTGGTGGTCTGATGGGATTGGTCGTGAATAGAGTTCAAGGTTGTCTAGTAGCAACGTGAATGTCGGGGCTGCCGTGTGTGTTATGCTACTGTGCGTGTGAGCTCCTCGTCGAAGCGTTGCCGTGGCTGGGCATGATATGGTGTGACCATGGCTGCAATGGTGACGGGACGGGGATTTGCTGGTTTGGCTTGACACCAGTGAAGAGATGGAGGAACAAGGGGCTGCGAGGGATGGCCGAAGCTACTGGCTTTGCTGGCAACGACTTAGAGTGAGTGAGGGGTATGTATCAGGCCGTGGGTTTTAGGGGGGGTTGTCGATGGTGGTGGCTGGCTTTGGAGAGACAAGAGTGATGGAGATGGAAGCTGCTGGTTATGGCAGCAACTGTGGAGGCTTGCTGGAATCGTGAAGGCTGGGAGAGACGAGAGAGATGCGGTTGTGAGGGAGAAGGAGGAAGAGCAGCGACTGGCTTTTTTTTTTTTTTTCCTTGGTTGCCTCCCCATTTGTGTTGTGTGAGAATGCCTTTTTAAAGGTTTTTCTAAACCCTAATACCAATATCCCCTAATAATAATAATAATAATAATAATAATAATTGTAACGACCTACTTAACTTATCATCTAGTAAAACATAATAAATAAAATAGTCAACCCGAACCTGTGGGTAGTGGAGACACCCGTCATACACAGCGAAACCTAGGCAGTAGTAAATGTGAATCACAAAACACATAACTACAAAATATATAATACCAGAGTCAAGTATATCTCAAAATATTGTGTTTATATACAATCTCCCAAAAATACAAAACATCCCTAGGACCTCATACCAAAATCTCCTGATCCTAGTCCAAACTTACCCTCCTAGCAGGGTAGTACAACCGACTCAATGGCGGTCACGCTCTGCTGGTATTTTTGGGTTTCCTAAAAATCATTTAATATTTGGGGATGAGACACTTCTCAGTAAGGGAAAATAAACTAAATATAATTGTGTGGCAACATGAATATTTGATGCAATTATACATATGCAGTACATTTCATATATCTAAAACATTTATCATAACATACTGAATAATCAAATACTTTCGTATTTTCTAATAAATCATATAGTCCATAAAATGTCTGGTACAGCTGATAATACTGAAAACATACACAAGATGAATAGTTAGCTGATGTCATGTATTACCCTCATGACAGGTTGTGCAACCTGAAGGCGAGATCCGACAATGGCTAGCCGACCACTGCCGAGTCAACAATGTTTGTAAGTACGATGGGCCTGCCATACACTGGTCTAAAATGTCAGGTGGATGTCTACAACTCTACACTGAAAGCCACATCAACTATCCATCTCTCACCCTTTTGTGGGGTGATTAGCACAAGTCTGAACATAGATATCTGATCTATATAGTTACGGTACCGTGCTCCTGAAACTGAACTAAACTAACATCCGGGTTCTGATAACATATAGTACATGATAATATAGCATTTTAACATAAATGGATTGATAGCATTTCTATACTTCCATAAATACGGCCTTGTGCGAAACATTTTGTAAATACGGCCTTGCGCCGAATATTTCATAAACACGGCCTTGCGCCGAAAATCTCATACGTATCATTTTAAGTAAATAAGTCATTTATCATGTATTTCAAAATCATCACATACTGCATTATTTTCAATTCTTGAAAACATGATTATTCGTAAAATTATCATAATATAATACATATCATGTAAAAATAATATTCATGCCACGCAATACTGAATAAAATCATACATTTCATTCTAAAAACGTAATTCCTGTATAACAACAGTATTTTCCTAAATATGCATTTTACTCAATAATATTCAGATATAATACATGTTTTTCTGAAAATTAATTTATTGATAAATAATAGTAATTTGCGTGGAAAATATCTACTTTAGTTTATTCCCTTACCTGACTACTGGAAAGAACCTCCTAAAATATGTCTGTCCTGCACTCGCAGGGTTCCCCGAGCAACACCCTAAAACAAACAACTCTCAGAACTAAACTTCAGTATTTCTCCGTGAATAACCTTCCCTATAACTATGGAAAGACCAAATTTTGCTTAAAAAGTCTTAGCTGAAATCAGGGATGAATTTCAAGTCGCTTCCACCAACAATCTGCTCTGGCAGATTTGGAGACAACTTCTCTAAGAGTGTCATGGTGGCCTCAGATCGTCAATTCGGTGAACGACGGAGCCGAAATCGAAGAGAGAGGAGAGAGAAATCGTAAAGAAAGAGTGTGTGTGAGAATTCATGATTTTTTCTGCGTAAAACCGAGTTTTTGCACTATTTGTACTATGGCCCTCGTCGACGAGCCACATCACCTCGTCGATGAGGTCAAGAAGGTTACTCGTTGACGAACTCCCCCCCTCATCGACGAAATTCAGAGTCGCCCCAAATATCCACTCGGTATTTTCTCGTCGACGAAGCGTACCCTCGTCGACGAGCCCACAGTGCAACGTCGTCAACAAATGCGAAGCGTTCATCGACGAAGATTACTGCCTCCTTCTGTTACTGTTTTCATTTTTCCACTCTCTTAATTATTATTTAAATACCATTATTTTTCGAGTCATTATAATAATAATAATAATAATAATAATAATAATAATAATAACAATAAAATAATAATAATAATAATAATAGTAATTTAATGATAATAATATTTAAAAATAATGATAATATTAATAATAATGATAATAGAAATAATAATAATAATAATAATAATAATAATAATATTATTATTATTATTATTATAAAAAATGAAAATAATAACAATAATAATAATAATAATAAGGTAGTAATAATAACAATAATAATAATATATAGTAAACCCTCTGTTATATTTGGTTCGGACAAAAATAGGGTGTCTACACCAGGATTGAGCAAAAGCGGGACATTCGAGTTCTCCTTGAGTGATATGTAGAATGGGAACTAAAATTTAAGGAGTTAAAAAAATTTTCATGCCTATAACCTCTGTAGTTAAAAACACCGTCTTCATGAATCATGTTTGCATGAAAGATTTTGATAAGATTTGGGAACATGCCTTTGGCTTGGTAAACCACAAAGTTCTTCCAATCTATATTCCTAAACATGGGTAGTATTTCAGGAAATTCTGTATCAAAGAAGGTGTTGTCGATCTCCTTACCAAGAATAGAATTCGTAGAATGGAGAGTAGAACAATAATGAAGCTTGGATGGAGGTGTGACTAGCTATCTCTCAATTTTGTTATCGTCTCTGCCAATAGAAGTTCCTCGATTTGCTGTTGTCATAATGCAAGGCATATTGAAGGTCAAAGAGCAAACAAACACCATTTGTGAAACCCTAGAACCCGTAGGAAAGGAAGTATAATCGTGTTGGGAGGCTTGGATTCAAGAGATATTTGGTGAGGATTGAAAGAAATTGAGAGTGGGTACCTCAGATGAAAGAAGGAGCAGTGTTCAGAAGTCTAAAGTTAGGGTTTTTGCGTGTTAAATATATAGATCTCATGACTTCAGTAGACTAAAGATTAAGCTCAGTCATGTGAAGATTTATAGATTAGGAATTTGAACAGGTAATAGCACCTCAATCGATTGAGGTGTGATGGCTCAGTTGTCTGAGCCTTGAGGCTACAGTGTCCAGTCGTCTGAGCTTCCAAGCTCAGTTGTCTAAAGTATGTAAATTTGTAAAAAAATCTTTCTATGCTTATCCTGAAACTTTTCTAAATTACTTCCCTACTATGTAACAATCCGAGTTCTCTTCTAATGGATATGAATCTTTCTTCGGAAAGAGGTTTTGTAAAGATATCCGCCCATTGGTCATTTGTAATAATAAATTTAAGTAAGATGTCTTCTTTTTGAACATGATCTCTTAGAAAGTGATGTCTTATGTCAATGTGTTTAGTTCTTAAGTGTGATATAGGATTTTTAGATATATTTATTGCACTTGTGTTATCACACTTGATTGGAATAGTTGTATATTCTAGATTAAAGTCTTTTAATTATTGTTTCATATACAAAGTTTGCGCACAACATCTCCCGTTTGCTACATATTCAGTTTCAACAGTTGATAAGGCTACGGAGTTTTGTTTCTTGGAAAACCAAGATACTAATGATTGTCCTCAGAAGTGACATGTACCACTTGTGCTTTTTCTATCAATTTTACATCTTACATAATCGGCATTTAAGTAACTAATCATTTCGAATCCGATGTCCTTTGGGTACCAAAGTCTTAGATCAATTGTTCCTAACAAGTATCTTAGGATTCTTTTCATAGCTACTTGATGAGATTCTTTAGGTGCTAATTGAAATCGTGCACACATGCACACACTAAATATTATATCAAGCCTACTAGCTGTTAAGTATAATAAGCTTCCTATCATACCTCGATAATATTTCATATCAACTGGTTTTCCCTTTTCATCTTTATTAAGGCTTATTGAAGTACTCATGGGAGTTCTTATGGGTTTACTTCCTTCCATATCAAACTTTTTAAGCATACCTCTTGTATTTTGATTGATTAATGAATGTTTCATTTTTAGCTTGCTTAATTTGTAAACTTAGGAAGTAATTTAATTCTCCCATCATACTCATCTCAAACTCATTTTGCATACACTCTGCAAATTCCTTACATAATTCATCATTCGTACCACCAAATATGATATCATCAACATAGATTTGAATTATAAGCATGTCTTCATTTTTGGTTTTAATGAATAAAGTACCTTTCCTCTTGAGAAGCTATTATCTAGTAAGAATCTGCTTAATCTTTCATACCAAGCTCGAGGAGCTTGTTTTAATCCATATAATGCTTTAGTTAATATAAACACATGATCTGGATATTTTATGTCCTCAAATCCTGGAGGTTGTTCTACATGTACTTCTTCATTAATACAACCATTTAGAAATGCACTCTTTACATCCATTTGATATAATTTAAATTCTTTATGAGATGCATAAGCTGAGAGCATTCTTATTGCTCCCATTCTAACTACGGGAGCAAATGTTTCATCATAGTCCATCCCTTCTTCTTAGTTATATCATTTAGCTACAAGTCTAGCTTTATTTCTAACTACTATTTCATTTTCATCCTTTTTTTGTTTCTAAATACCCATTTAGTTCCTATAATTGAATGATTTTTCGGTTTGGGGACTAATGTCCATACTTTACTTCTTTCAAATTGATTCAACTCTTCTTACATGGCAATTATCCATGAATCATCACTTAAGGCTTCTTCTATATTCTTTGGTTCTTCTGGAGATAAGAAGACATAATGATTGCATAAATTCTTTAATGATGATCTAGTAGTTACTCCTCTAAAAGGTTCTCCTATGATTTGATCTTGAGGGTGATTTCTTACATATTTCCATTTCCTTGGTAAATCAGGATTTTCTATAGGATTATCTTTTGGGATTTCTTCGTTGTTCTCTTATTTTTCTTCTTTGATTTCTGGCCTTCTTCTTTTTGTGAAATATCATCTTTTTCTTCATTCTTGATTTCTATTGCAAAGGGATTTGATTCATCAAAGGTTACATTAACTGATTCAATAGTTGTTAGTGTTCTTTTGCTGTAGATTCTAAAAGCCTTACTATTTGCAGCATATCCTAGGAAGATACCTTCATCTGACTTAACATCAAATTTCCCTAAGTCATCTTTGTTATTAAGTACAAAACACTTGCATCCAAAAACATGAAAGTAAGTTATGTTAGGCCTTCTTCCTTTCCATAATTCTTAAGGAGTAAAATCAGAATCGCATCATCACTCCACCTTCAAAGAGATATTAGCGGTAAAGAGAGGGATTGAAAAGTTTGAATTCTATCTTATTAGACATACTTTTATAATCGAAATGGATATGTCCTCATTTCCAAAGATGATCCAATTCAAGCAAAAGATCCTCCCACAAGGACAACTCCTTAGATGGGCAAACTGGTTCTCACAGTATAAATTCGAAGTTAAGCACATCAAAGAAAAGCACAATATCCTTAGTGACTTCCTCTCAAGACCAACAAATCATCCCCAGGTCCTCTCCCTCATGGCATCCTCATCTTCTTCGTCTCTTTCAAAACTAGTCCAGACTCTTCCAAGTGAAATCCATGATAACATCCTCAGTCACACCATTGATAAGGGCAATCATAAAAATGATCCAAAGTCTCCATTCTCTCCTTTTATCAAAACATGGTTTGGTCGATGCACCGATAAAAAACCCGTACTGACACCCTCTTTTCCCATTCATCAAGAGTCTTTGGGTCCTCATACTTTCTCATATGACCTTCTCTAAAGAAGTTTTCCTCCTTCTTTGGTACCTTGTAAGGACCTACCGACTCAATATGATCCTTCACAAACCCTGGACCTATGCCTTCTTAACAGACCGGAGACAATGATCTCGCCAGTACAGTTACTTTAAGGATTGACTCCTGTTCTTCAAAATAGAAGCATAATGAGTTGAGCAGTTAGATTTCATCACAGGGTTCCCATATTTATTGGTCATTTTCCACCTCCAATGTGAGATCCAGATCGAAGACGGGAATAGATATGTTAATATCTCTCCCATCTATGAAAGGATAAGGAGCGTCAAAGAAAACCCCTTGGTGGATCCGCATATGGCCGATATATGCTCAATCATTTACATAAGTTCCTCATGCAATCTTTGGATATGGTTTTAGCATTTGTCGATGAGGATTGATATGATGTTGAACTTGTTCTCAACATTGTTAGCCAGCTCTCTCTGGTTTTCCATAATTTGTTAGAGCATTTTGTTCTAAGCTATGGCATTTTTTGATTGCCAATTGAGAGTTGCTTCAGCTTGGGATACCTGCTTGGTAAATTCGTCTGGGTTGACAACAAGTGGATCTTTGATCTTCCAAAAGTGCTTCGTGCTATATAAGATTCGGACAGAATGAGGTGTCAACATGTTGGACATCACTAGTTTACTATTTATATGTCAATTTTTAAAGCTATTTTTGAAAACTAAAAATTAAATCTTTTTTTTTTTTTTTTTTAAAGTTCATTTCGCAACTTCTTGTTAAAATACTTTAATATCAATAATTAACTTTTTCAAATATATTATTTATTTTATATATAGCTTTTGTTATAAATATAAATAAAAATGACCATGTGAATTTACAATATAACCAAAAACAAGAATATCCATAAATATTTCAAAATTTTGAAAAAAAAAAATCCGTCGAAGACTAGCTTTACTACTTTCCAATTATCATGTACAATAAGATTATTCTAATAGCATTAAAATTGATATTGGAATATTATAACTAAAGAAAATAATTATAACAGTTTTATTTTTAAATATAATTTAAAATATGTACTCTTTTTTTTTTATTGTATTTTTAATTTGTTTTTTTATTCAAGGAAAAAATTGAACATTTGTTCAATGCAAAATTTAATTCATTTTATTCATGGAATATTAATTAAATAAGTTACTTGTTTTTCATTTTTTATTTTTGTTTTCATAACTATTTACAATAATAATTGAATAGGGGAAAGTAAAAGTAAAACTAAAATTAAAAAATAAATGGTGCAGAGTGCAAAACCATGTGGCATTTCTTGCCTAACATTTCTAAGCCTAGGTCACCATGTTTTCGACTCAAGTTAGGTTGGGTGAGGTTTACTAACAGTAATAAGTTGCATTCCTTCAAGCTCATAATGGAGCTACAGAAAAGGAGTTCTACATTTGGAGGTTTAAAAGAAGAGTACTACCATTTTTGTCAAAAACCAAACAGAACAAAAAACAGACATACAACTAATTTATATTAATTTTCACAAAAAGAAATATATGAACCAAGTTATAACTTTCAATTTGTTTTAAAAACCATGAAGGGTTTAATGATCATCCCCAGAATGACTGACCACTCTACTTAAACCATTTTACGCAGCTCCCCTAGAAAGATACATAATGACAAACATGAGAACCACCACCAGCTTCAACCCATTCGGTTTTCATTTTCCAAAAGGCTCCACTCTTTAACCCAACCCAACCCAACACCAACCTCTATATTATTTTTCAGAATGCTCCACTACATTTATAAGCATGAATCTCAACCATTTAATTAAAAATTCAGGAGAATTTAGACAAAATTCAATACAAATTTATATTACATTTGTCCAAACCCACACATGTCCAAATCTAAAACTTTTCTCTCAACACAAAGAGGTAAATTTCCCATGGCCAAGAGTAGCACCTTACTCATAGCTCATACACAAATTCTGGTGGCCTTTAGGGGGAGAAAAAAGTGTTTTTTATATAATTTTACAAATTTATACACGGAATGCTTGATAAATTTGTCTCTTGAGTACAAATTTTGTGGCAAAAAGACAAAAGTTATCTCCTGAGAATTTAAAATTTGAAGAAATCATCAGACAGAGAGATGGGGAATGCATTTCATTGAAGCGTATCACAGGTAGCATACAAATATTGACATCTTGTGTAAAAAGCTTGTGGACTATGGACAATGTGTGAACGGAAGTGGATGCAAAATCAAAATTCAATGCCACTATTCAACTGAATGGAGAGTGCAGGCCGGCCAACATTAGACAAGGGGGTCTCCACTCTTACAACTATCCCCGATCTCCCAGCATTTCCATTCCATTTGGACCTGCCAATCTAAGTTTGAAACAATTTAAAAAAAAAAGAGTTAAAATAGCCCACACAATTGCATCCAGAAACTAAAAATAACTCAAATATTAAAAATATATATATATGAACGAATCAATTAACTTAATCATTCAAACAGAAGAGAAACGTTGACTACAAAAAGAATAGGTCAACAAGCTGAACTAAGATCCTAGTATAACTCAATTAACTTGGTAAAAAAAAAATTCCAAATTCCAAATATAACAGACAAAATCTGAATCCATCTACATTGTACTCGAACAAGATTCAAGCATGGCTGTGTGTTGTGAACTTACCTACCCTCTCAGGAGAGGGGTAGAGAGAGAGAAGCATCTAGGAAGGCATATGTTATATATGCAGCATGGAGATGACAAAACAAAGTTCCATCATCCCCTCTTGCAATTTTGGTAACAGAGATCCACCCAACAGGTATATTTCTTTCCTGGCTGAAATTACCTTCTTGAAAAAATAAGTCAATACACAGGCTTGAGCCCCTCTAATTTATGTAGGAAATCAGGCATATTTTCACTGTTGGAGATGTATGAGCAATTATCGACTGCTTCATTGTGAGATTGGGTGCACGAGGGGCAATATTCGAAAACAATGAACAAGTTATAAAGCTCTTCTCCCTATCAGATAATACTAGTGAATGTTTAAGTCAAGTCCAAAGGTTCTAAAAGTAATCGAGCTAAGCCAGGGTTCAGTATAAAAATAGTATTATCGAAGTTGTATCATTACTTGGAGTTTTCTCTCAAAGGAAGTTCATAAGATCAGGATTAAAGCCGAATGGCACATTGATCAAGAATTGAGAAGCTACATGTAACAAATAAAAACTAAAAAAATTAAGAAAACACAATGTAGGCCCTCATTTGCTTTACAAATGAACATTATATTTTCATCAATGATGTGAATTTTAAAAACTGCAACTATCAGTCACATTGTGCAGCACTAAAAGGATGACTTTCTAGTTTGTGTTGGGTTTCATAAGATTTTGTTTTTCCAGGAAATTTTAAAAATAAATTATGAATCCCAGTTTACATAACTTGAGTTGAATTAAGAAAAACATAATCCTCAAAGTCAAGTTTAAAACTGCACCCCATACTCCCAGCTTCTAGCACAAATACCCCACACACACCTCCTTAACATTGTTGCATAGTTCCACAAGTTTTTGGATGAACTCAAAACAGTAATATAAAGAGTTGAAGTTTGGAGAACAGCAACTTCCTTCCAGACAAATTTAAGGACAGAGAGAGTGGAGGAAAGAGTTGGAAAATGAGCAATTGTGCTACGGGCAGAAAGGCTTACACTCATTAAAAGCACTCTATCCAACCTGGCAATCCATTTCATGTCTTGTACTGATTCAAAGCTCATTTGCTAGGAGGTTGGAGGATATCCAGACAAGATTTTGCTGGGCAGCAAATGGGAGTAGATTACCTGTCAGGAGTGCTGAAACCACCTCTGTGTAAGGATTGGAAGTCAATAGCTTAATTAATTTCAGGCAGATGGATCTATTCCACCTTCACCATGGTGCTGTACTTTGGTCCTCACATTTCAAATTTTTATATTATCAGCCAACATTCTTCTTGCTGGTTGTCATTTCTGTACTTTTTTCCCCCTAGGTTAGCTATTTGTGGCATCTGTACTTCTTGTCACTAATAATAAGATTGAAAATTAATATTTTAAACCACTAATTAACAACAGCAAAGGCAATACACTCACAGGTTCAAATCATGAAAATGACCTCTCCAATTGCTCAAGTAAAGCTGTGTACTACTTGCCCACTCCGGACCCCAATGTGGCATGGGAGCTCTGTGCACTGGCTCTGGGTTTTGCAATGTTAAAGATAACATTGTATAAACTTACTTTCTTCTTGTTTAAAATTTTGTAATCAAAGAAAATTAGAAGTAAATAAACAAAATAATGGATAAAACTAAAATAACTCAAAAGTTTGTTAAGCAACCACAATACAAAGTTATTTTTTTAGCATTTATTATTGCTCTTTTTTTTATAATTTTTAGAGTAAGAAAATTATAAGTAAAAATAAAAACTGTTAATACACGAAAAATTATTAGTAAAAATAAAAATTGTTATACACATTATCTTAATTCTAATTTCTGTTTCATTTATTTACTTACTGTTTTTGGTCACAAAATTTATTTATTTTTATGTAAATAAAAAAATAAAAACAATGATAACATGTAGAACTATATATATACACCATTAAATAATGAGTTTTTTTGGGGACAGTTTACCTAACAAGCTACATGACTTTATCTAACAGAAAGTATGAACATTTAAGATATTAATCATAAAAAAAAAAAACAATAATAAATGGGAGAGATCAAAATAAAATAAAAAATAAAAAAATAAAAACCCTCATATGTTTGAGGGTGTAATGTACAATTTTACCTATATTTTAAAGTGGCTAAAGGGCTTTGCTGTGTAAATGGCTATAAACATTCAGGGCAGAAAAAGAAATCTTAGGAGCATGTTTATTAGTGGCAAAGGTTGATTACTAAAGAATCGAGGGGCCCACACAATGTTAGGGTATAGAATAGTATTATAACAGGTTGGAAGGTTTTCTTTGATCAAGTCAGCTTTGCTTTGAGCAGTGGAGACACTACTCTATTTTAAACTACAGCCCATGTGCAGATTCTCTTAGAAAGAGCCTTCCAAGCAACAAATTTTAGCAAGAAATGATGCTTTGGCAAGCACCTGCTTGCATGTAGCAGGATGGGTGTTGTGGGGGATGTTCCCTTCTTCAAAGGCGCCCAAGACTAGGAGCTAGAAAATTTTTATAAGCTTTTTAAACGCAAATAATGGAAACCTAAATGCCACAAAGCAAGAATGGAGCAAAAGATAAAATGTCTCACTCAACATCTCGCTGGTTCCTTCCTCTTCTCTTTCAATGGATCTGATCAAAGGAAGATAAGGGAAGATTCTCCACAAGTCTCTGCGGATAAAATACTTTCAATCTGCATCTGTAAAAGGTTGTGCAATGAGGTTTTTTGTTTGGAGAGATCCCAACTTAGGAGTGTGGTTTAGGATCACTCTTTCACTGCAAGTTGGGTGAGCGATTTGTCTTTGATTTTCTAGAGACTGGAGTTTTCACTTGTTGCAAAACATTTGCAGAACTCATTTTTGGGTGACAATTAGAACTAACTGTAATAAAACAGCAGCTTTCACTTGTTGCAAAACATTTGCAGAACTCATTTTTTTAGGTGACGATTAGAACAAACTTATCAAACAGCAACATGTGCCCTATTTTAACTCCGAACAAACTTATCAAACAGCAACATGTGCCCTATCTTAACTCCAAGGGGATTTAAAGGGGAGATCTAGTTTTGTTTTGTTGCAGCTTTGGAGTTGGTGGGAGCCTGACAGGTTCAAAGAAGGTTCCTAAGCTCAAGAGTGAGGTCAATAACAAGTCTTCACAACCTAATCATCAAGAGAATCGGAAGGACGTGCTACTGGGAAGCTAATGCCGATGTTCCAGCTGGGTGGGCGGCGCTGCAGCGCCTATGGAGGTGGGTGCAATCTCAGGCAAAATGTGATGGGGGCTGCTTGTAAAGAGGACTTCGTCACAGTTAGAATTTCTGACATGGAGGGAGCTGGAGCCGGAGAGTCCAATAGTAATGGAGTGGGTTTGGAGCAGCAACCCCTCCCGTGCTGTGAGGGGGAGGGGGTGTATGGAGAGTAAATATCATTCACATCACTTTTCCCTGGGCTTAGATGTTGGCTACTAAATATTAATGTGCTAGATCCAAATAAGTTCAACAGGGCCACCCATGTTTTCAGTCAAATTACCTTCTCCGAAGCAGTACCAATAAATTACATTCTCCGAAGCAGTACCAATATCCATCTCAGGCTTTGCTAGAGATTCCCATTAGCGATCAGGCCCAAAGCTCACTTAAGAGGCAGCCTATGGATTTAGTCAAGGTTCCTTCTCCGAAACAGGCCCAATTTCCATTTCCAACTTCGCAATTTTTTGGGGCCAAAATTAGTTTCATTTCACAGCGGGTCCTCACTGGGAAGAAAGATCAATCCATTGAGCACCTCTAGTGGAAGATGAAATCAGCGTGTAGTGGAGAGAATGGCCAATTAACATCCAGTGGTAAATGCTTTTCTTTTCTTTTAAATATCAGTAAAGAAGAAATATATTCACAAAACATCAAGGGGATGCCAACACGTGGTACAAAACATCAACCACTCTAAAGAGTGTTGCGAACATCAAGGGTTACACTATTATCATTAACAATTTGCCCACTAAGCCAGCTCGAAACAGCAGCAATCCACTGGCCTTTGCAAGTCTGAAGCAGAGTAATCATATCTTTGAAGGTTCTCTATTTTCTTTCTTTCCAAGCACACCAAAAGATGGCGAGAGGGACGAGGTTCAAAGCCTTGCAATTCTCCTTGGTGGCTCTCATGCCTTTCCAAGCCCAAATTTTCCCTCCCACTGAATTTGCCGTAACCCACTGCTGCCCATTCAAGGATAGAACCAGATTCCACAAGTTCCTTGCCCAGGGGCAGTGGAGAAGAACATGGTTAACAGATTCTGCATCAGCCATACAAGAAAACACCTATTTGTGACAGTAAGCCCTTTTGTCTGCAGATTGTCAAGGGTTAAAATATTCCCATGAGCAGACTCCTACACAAAAAAGGCATACTCTGAAGGGCTGCTGCCCTCCAAATGTGAATCCAACAGGAGTTTTTGCAATCAGTTACCATTGAAGAGAGCTTTTTGTAGAAAGATTTAACAGTGAAAACATCATTTCTGACCAAAGCCCATTTTGGTTTTTTAGGGATGTTTTGGTAATTCTGTAAAAGTCAGTGAGTGCATGAAGTTCCCAATCTGCCACCACATTCCTAGTAAAAGGAATGTTCCAAAAAATTCCCTGATCAGTGATTTGAAGATGATGGCTGATGGGCATTTTTGTCGCAAGCCAAGCTGTAGATGGAAGGAAAGACAATTCTAAGATTACTGTTCTCACGCCACGCATCATGCCAAAAGTAAACATTGGCCTCATTTCCCACTTGAAATGCCACAAATTGGAAAAAATCATCCCATCCTTTCCTGATGAATTTCCAAACTTCCACTCCATAGGATCCCCTTCTATCGTGTGTTGTCCAACCATTATGCTCAAGCCCATATTTAAAAACAATGATATCCCATCAAAAGTGGTCTTTCTCCTTCATGAACCTCCATAACCACTTCCCAAGGAGGGCTTCATTGAAAGTGAGGGATTTCAACCCCAAACCTCCCAAACAAATGGGCTGTTTAACCATTATCTATCTATAACAAAGTAATATTTAAACTCCTCCCCTAAGCTTCCCCAAAGAAATTTTCTTTGAATTCCCTCCAATCTCCTAGCAACTAAGGCCGGTTAGGGAAGGTGGGACATGAAATATACTGGAAGTATCATCAAACGCTCCTAATAAGGGTGATTCTGCCTCTTGATAAAAAATTTGTTTTCTATCCTACTAATCTCCTTTCAAATTTCTCATTAATATGGTCCCAAACTTGGTCTTTGAATTTTGGCTCCGAGGGGGAGACCTAGTCCCCCCCCTCACCCCCGCCCCCCGCAGCACATGTTCTCTCCAATTGGAATAAGCTCATTGTTGCCAGGTTTGCTTTCAGGCCCAAGACAGACTCAAACCCTAGCAAAATGAATTGGAGGTTGACGATATGAAAGACAGACTCAAACCCTAGCAAAATGCATTGGAGGTTGAGGATATGAAGGGGGTCATCTTCGCAAAAAGTGATAGTATCATCTGCCAAGGTTCAGGGTAAAATTGATGTTTTGGGGAGAAACTATTGGTAAAGGAACCAATCCTAATAAGTACAGGATCTAGAAAGAAATTTATGTATTGTGTAAGATCCAAATGTTCAAAATAGTGCCTACAAGTGAGAGGGTTACCAAAGGTAAGGAGAAGAGGGAGATGTCTCAGATAATGACAATGAGGCTATTAGTGAGTTTGACTATGATGGGGGTTGCTTTTGGATGAGATTCAGGATTTGGGAACAATATGGATATGTTTCTAACTCATTTGATTTACTTGGGGATATGTCATATGTACATGCTATCTCCAATGGAAGGATTGAAGGGGATTTCTATTTTTTGAGGATGATGGAATGCATTTGTGTAAGAATGGAATCCTACCCACCCTTGTTGGAGGAGATAACTGGGAAGAACTTAGAAGCTCAGCAATTGATGGATAAGATGGGTTTGTGGCTGCCTGATCTTGTAGGAAATGAATTTCAACTCAATGGGTAAGATGACTATGATGAAAAGGGTTCAAAGGGGGGCTTTCTTGAGGGCTTGTTTGGTATCGTTAGTGTCTTCTATTTCTGTTTTTATTTCTCTATAGTGAAAAAAAAAATTATAAAAACGTGTCTGTTTCTGTTGTCAATATTCTGTTTCTGTTATCACTTTTTAGTTGTTTGCCAAAAAACTGAAAAATAGATTTTATGATTTTCAATTATTTTGGCAACCTTTTACCAAAATATCTAGAAATAATTTTTTTGGATTAAATTATTCATTTTATACACTTTTAAATTAAAATCAAAATTAAATGATCATATGAATTTAAATATAATTAAAAGAAAAAATTACATAAATTTCAAAAAAATAATAATAATAAGACAATTACAAAACAATTTTACTATTTTTCAATTGTCATGTTCAATGAAATTTTTATTGTAAAGTAAAATTTGAAAGTAGAACAATTACGTAAAATAATTATAACAAATTTTATAATTATTATAGTAATTTTTAAATGTGCATTATTTGTAATTTTATTATTTTAATCATATTTTTATAATATTTTGATTTAAAATGAAAATGAGAATTTTTTTAAATTAGGTTTTTAATTTACATTAGTTTTATAAATGTTAACCAAACAAGTTGCCGGTTTCTAGTTTTTAGTTTTTGCTTCTGGTTTTTAGTTTTGTTTCTAGTTTTCATTTCTCTAATTTTTGACAATGATACCAAATGGCCCCTAATTAATTCCCACTATATGTTGTTTTCCCTATTTTTTATTTTAATTTTTCCAATTTTTTGAAGACTTCCTATCCTTGTTTACTAGGTTGTATTCTCTCTTCTTCCTTTCTTAATACATATTATTTTCTTATTAAAAAAATGGAGGGAGTGAAGAGAAATATCTTGAAGAGAGGCTGTTATGAAGCTAGATATTCCTCAATTCCTTCCATATCACTGACAGAGGAACCAGGAGTAAGAAAGGACTACTTTTCCCAAGAAGGCCGCCTGAAGGCTAGTGCTCCCACTGAAGTGTTTTTCTTTTTTTACCCCTTCACTTGGGAAGCCTTTTGGCAAAGGACTTGACACTTGATAACTTACAAAGAGGGGTACACTAGTAGTCAACATATGCTTTCTTCACAAAACTGAGATAAAAAAAGAGCATCATCTTCTGGTTCACTGCAAATGATCTAGAAACCCTTGTGATGGTGCATCGTCTATGATGGAGATTCAATGGATCTGTTTTGGGAGAATTATGGGCCTGGAGGAGCAGTAAGACAGATAGAGATTCGAACTTATCCCACACCCCCCCCCCCTGGGTATTTTTTGGATAAATGGCAGGAAAGAAATTATTAAGCTTTAAAGGAATAGAAACATTTCTAAACATTGTAAAGATACGCAGCGTAAATGTTTGGGGTTAACAGGCAGCACTTCATCAATATCCAGGCTGCCATTGATTTGTATTTTTCTTTTTTATACTATATCTTTGTGGGTGAAAAAGTGATTGATATTGTAAAGGATATGGCTTATACCCGGAGAGATCCAAAACAGTTCTGTTGCCGAAAAGAAGGCAATTGATAACCAGGGACACATCAAAAGGCTAATCCAAATGAAAAGAAAGTGGCCCTGCAAGCTCCTTTGAGAGACCTCCCTCACAATAAACAACCGGCAGAAAAGGGGACTGCCCCGGTTAACAGAAGCCATTCGTGTGCAGAAGATGCAAAGACAATTGACCATATTCTTCTAAACTGTTCTTGGACCAGACATCTGTGAGATATGGTCATTGCGCTGTCCAGGAAGCAGCTGGTCACTGCTATAACAGTGGAGAGAAAAATCTCAGCTTCAAAATGTTTTAGGTCAGGTAAAGAAAAAAAGATACCTATTCCCCTTACCATCCTCTGCATTATGTGGAGAATTCAAAATGCTTTAGGTCAGGTAAAGAAAAAAAGATACCTATTCCCCTTACCATTCTCTGCATTATGTGGAGGGAAGGAAACAGAAGGGCCTTTGAAAGATCAGCTACACCACCTAGTATGATCAAAGACAGATGGACTAGCACTATTACTAAGTGGCATAATGGAGCACAACAGATCCCACGCTGTTCTCAACTTTTCTGACACCACCCAATTTTACGGAGATTTTTTTTTTTTTGGCACTGTTTTTGTGCTTGGGTGGCACCCCTTGGTGCCCTCA
Source organism: Malania oleifera (assembly GCF_029873635.1). Lineage (NCBI taxonomy): Eukaryota > Viridiplantae > Streptophyta > Magnoliopsida > Santalales > Ximeniaceae > Malania > Malania oleifera. The sequence continues at coordinate 127,776,218 of NC_080417.1, forward strand.
TTGACTTTTTTTTTCCCCCGCTGCTAAAGAAGAGGACCCAGCACAGTAGTCAAACCTCCTGGACACTCAATAGATGACCTACTAACTTCTACACCAGTTTTCAGCACATGCAATGGCTAGAATGCTCAATCTTTGCTGGCTAGTATTCATATTTTCCTGCATCAGCTGCCATCATTCAACAAGGAGAATCAACCTTCCTACAGCAGAGTTAGAGGTTCCAAAATGAAAGTTCACAAACAACCTCTATGAACTAATACAATTTTCATTTGTCACACTCCTTTTGAATTATCAGCTCAAAAACTTAACCATATGACCAGCACATCATATTTATTCTCCTTCAGTTTCTGATAAAACAATAGCAAATGCTCATCCTATACAACCCCGCCCCCCCTCCCCTTAATCTGTTCATTGTGTTCCTAATCTTAAATAAGTTGAACTGCATGTAGCCATTTCCAACAGCAGTTAAGCCTTATGTTCTTTGTAAACCACATAATAAATGGATGCAAGCACGAAGCAGATTAATTCCATCATGTAATTCTCCATCAATACTAGATGTCAGAATGAAAATGGAGATGCAGCCGCACTGTAATGTGGATCATCCTTCTTTCACATTGAAGGGTTGTTTTCCTATCATGCACGATTAATTTTGTTTTCAACATGCAGTATTTGAACTAGCCAAACCTTGCAAATATATTCATCCTCCAACTATTTTGTTATTAATTATATTTGAAGTCCATCTCAACCAAGAGAAGAATTTTCATATTTTAAGGAAACTAATAACAGGTATTGAAGCATTTTGGGTGGCCAAGATAAGAAATTTAACTGTTAAAAGTAATTACTCACAGATATAGAAGCAAATGCAGAAGGATAGGCCATGAGTGCACAACCACAGATCAAACTCAGTTGCTCTTTTACAGAATGAATAAGTTCTGCTCGCAACCCAGGACTGCTTCCGCCAAAAGTGGGGCTTACACTGAACAGAATATGCAAATAAAAGAGTAAGATATAAAAATTTGAACGCCAAATAGCATAAAAGTTCATGATCAAACTTTTTCCAAAGCAGTTTTGTAGCCTACACCTGCCACAATACTATAAATTACCATATAATCTGAGATAGGAATCTGGGTTGAACATCAAAGAAGAAAGAATGTATTCTTACCTGAACCGAAGTGTAGGCCTCATCAGGAGACCAGATCTTCGCCAGGCTAAGGCTTGATCAAGACCCAAAGTGAATGATTTGTCAGGCCATTGTACCATTGGTGTAATGCGTGTACCCCATTTGTTCTGCCAATAAATAATAAATTAATAAATGAACTCCCAGAATAAGGGGACCATATCGGTTTAAATTTGCTGCATTTTTTGGTTTAATAATGACAAAGTCTTTTAGACTAACAGTTAGTAAAAATCTTACTTAATTCAGTTCGATATTAAATCTTACAGGCCCGCCAGCTAACCTTGCAAGAAAAGCTGAACCTCATTTCTCCTGGATACTGACCCTCAGCCTGAAGCAGGCCACCACAAACAGGAAGGAATGCACTCGTAGTTATCCCTTCACCAGATACATATGTTAGCTGCCCATTGGGAAATTGCAAGTCCATAAATGTCTGAAAAAAAAAAAAACACAAAGTTAGAAAATCCACCCAAGCGAGCCCCAATATTCCATATTGCAATATGCTTTCACCGAAAAACAACCACAGGCAGAATTTCAACTGCCACAGGCAAGATCTATAAACAAAAAATGTACAAAAAATTATGGGATTAAAGTAAAGCTATTAATGGCATTGACTTCAATTACCAATGAATTACAAGAACCAACAAAACATAAAGCATTTATAATATCAAGTTCTTTCATAATATATTCAAGTATAATTATCATATCCTAATCTAAAAGGATCAGTTGAATCTATGCAGTTCAAAGTGTGGAAAGAATTAATATAAAATGTTGGGGTTACAGTTGGCCCCCGGAAAAAAAAAATGCATACATGCTTCAAAAATATCATGCGCAGGAAGCACGGACAAACAGACAAAAAAAATGAACTTACACAGGCCAAAGGATTGAGACAGATCATTGACATCAACAGCCATCTTCTATGTTTCGACCATACAGCTGGACAAAGAGAGTGCATTCCATTCTGACAATCACTTAAAACAGCAAATAAGGACAAACCCAGAAACAAAAAGAATCAAGCAAAGCATCTAAATTAAGATCTGAAAAAGCAAAGTTATGATGTCAATCCTAGAGTTAAAATCAAAGAATTCAAAATACAATAAGAGGGAAAAAAAAAAGTAGGAATAAGTTATCCATATCATAATTAACACTGACAGCCAGATAAACAAAGGATGGGCTCCAAGTCCAGGATTGAAACTTGGCATAACCTTTGTTTCCTTGGGCATTGGAACAACCACAAATGCAATTCAATGACAAGCTTCAGGGCTGCTTGCTTATCATTTCTGCTTTTATTTTTTTTAATTTTTTTAGCAATACAATGAAGAAAAGGGAGGAGACAACAAATTTGTTTACCTAAGTTTTCAATTTCTGTTATTGTGGCAGCAACTACAAAACCAATTTTCTGGTTTTAGTTGTTGAGGCAGCCAATTGCAACCAATTGCAATAGCAATTAATCCAAGATTGACTTTTTTGTATTAAATCATTATGTACATAATTTTTTAATGAAAAAATTTTGGAGAAAAAAATTGCAATGTAAATTTAGAATAAAATTAAATAAAAATCCTAAAATTTTCTTAAATTTTGAAAAAACAAAATCCATAAAAATACGTTCATCAATTTTCACTTGCATACACGACAGGATTGCTATTGGAATATTAAAAAAAAGTGAGTTTAAAAATATAATAATTGGGTAAAATAAATGAAGCTATTTTCAAATTTTTATCATCATATCTTTTAATGTGTATTCTTTCACATTTTCTTTACTCAAATCATATCTATTAATTGCTATTTGGTCCAAGGAAAAAAATAAGCATGCGTTCAATCGGGTTTTAAATTTGTTTCAGTTTGGGTTTTAGTTCCTGTTTCTAACTTTTAGTTTTTGTTTGCAATTTACATTTTCATTTTGTTTTATTTTTTCATAATTTTTAACTGCAAAATAAAATGACCATTTAAGCTATTAAGTGGCCAGCCAACAATGCAAAGCAAGCTATCCAACAATATCAATCAAGCCACACACATCTCTCAGTGTTAACAGTTACGCATATAATTAATAGCATAAAAATTAACTCAAAATGTTGATGACCTATAATGCTTCAGTAAGATTTGCACACAAGATTTTAAACCTCTAAGTTTGGCTAATCTATAATAGAACTTACTAATGAGAAGCCTAGGGCTTGTTTAGTTGCAGAAAATAGTTTCATTCTATACGTCCAGTTTCCAAAGAATAACAAAAAATAATCACCTTGTTTTCCACTTCACTAAATTTTGATTTTTTTTTTATTTTTTTTTTTTTATTTTTATTTTATTTTTATTTTTTTTTTTTTGCTGTTTTCCAACTTTACAAATATTTGAAAACTAGACAACAAGATGGCATTTTTGTAATTCATTAGAAAATAAGAAATGGAAAATGGAAATTGTTTATTACAGCTGAAAATGCCTTCATAGTTTCCAGATGTAGCAGGGCATGAGTGGCTTACAGATAGTGCCAAGATAGAAGATTGAGATCAAGTGCTGCTGCAGCTGGATGCAGAGAATGGGATTATGGTTGAATGGATTTTCAAATCCCTTCTAGCAACTGCCCCTGCTTGGCATGTTAAGGATTACTATTCTAAGATAATTTTAAGTGCAAAATCCCATTTCAAATTCCATCTAGAAATGCCAACGACATGGAGCAGACTTTACATCCAATTGGATTCAGTATCAAACTTTCAAGTTTCACATAGTTTCCAATTTGTACCATATATGGCGTATACGGGCATAATTGAATAAGGCTGACAACTGAGATAAGAAGGGAACAACCAAACAACAAGTGAGGTATGTTCAGAAGAAAACTAAAGCTTAAGAGGAGACTTTTTAGGCAAGTAATAAAGGAAAGAAGAGCACAACATAGGACTGGTCATGCTACATTTCCGAAAGTTATTAGTAACAGCAACTAAGTCTGCAATATCGATCCAGAAGCTAAAGAACCTTCTGTCACTCCCATCACAAACCATAAGTTTTTATTTTCCAGCAGTTTGTAGGAATAACCACTCAAACAACATTATAAATTCAAAAATAGTCATACCTTCCTGTCGTAACCATACCAAAGCAAGTGCTGCTTTGACAAATGAACTGGCAAAAGAAGTGTTGAATCCCGAACAAAGAGCACCGGTCCAAGCTGAACAAGGAACATAGATGAATTTCCAGTTCCCGATGTGGAACTACCACGGGAAGCCTCTACTCGCCAAAAATCTCCCCTTGCAACTAGAGAACTTTCCACATCACAGGTCCTACTATCATAAGTTGATGTAACATTAATGGTCCCCTGCATTTACAAAAAAGAAAACAAAACATAAACAGTAGAAGTTTGTTTGGTATCAGTTCTGTTTTTTGTTCTGTTTTCAGCACACTGAAAGAAGAGACTATGAAAAACGCATTTGTTCACATTACCAATTTTCTGTTTTTTTGTTCTCAGCTTTCAATTGTTTTTGGAAAAACAGAAATCAAATCTTAAGGATTTCAATTATTTCGGCAAACTGTAGCCAGAGTACTTTCATATCCATAATTAACTTTTGTGGATTAAATCATTCATCTTATGCATAATGTTCTATTAAAATTAGGGTAAAAGACACTGACCTCCCCCAAGGTTTGACAAATAGATAAGGACCACTCCTAAGATTTCAAAAATCCAGGCGATCTCTCCTGAATTTTCAAAAATTTCCTAGGCACTCCTGAGATTTTCTGAAAAGACACAAACTTCCTTTTATATTTGGCACAAGGAAAATTTTTTCAGAGCTATAAGTGTCCTGAAAATCAAATGTCAAGCAGGTCTATAGGATTTTTGAAATCTCATGGAGATCTACGGGATTTTTGAAACCTTAGGAGAGGTCCTTGTCTTTTTACCAAACCTCAAAGAAGGTTAGTGCCTTTTATCCTTAAAATTAAAATAACATGATCAAATGAATTTTAAATTTAACTAAAACAAAAATATCCATAAATTTTTAAAAAATTTAAACAATTAATGAAAGTCATTTAAAAATATTTTTACTATTTTTCAATTGTCATGTACAATAAGATTGTATTTGTAAAAGTGAATTTAAAAATATAATTATTAAAGTTTTATATACATTGTTGGCCCACAATTTAATAGCTTAACCTTTTAGGTGAAGTGGTTGTCTAACATGGCACCAGAGCTGGATACCAGGAGACCCTAGGTTCTAATCTTGTTGCTCATGTTTAAATAGAAACTTATCGTATTCCTCGTAATGGGTGTTATCTATCATGTGTTTATCTCTCCACATGTTGCCGGCCTGCACATGAGAGAGAGTGTTAAAAGGGCAGCCCAGTGTACAAAGCTCCCGCGTATGTGGGATCCAGCAAAGGGGCAGACCACAATGAGGAGTGTCAAAGCTTGATATATATTGCTGGCCCACAACCAAATAGCTTAAACTTTTAGGTGAAGTGACTATCTAACAATAATAATTAAGTAAAATAATTACAATAATTTTTTATTTTTATTGTACTATGTTTATTTTATATTACTCTGAACTATTATTATTTGAATAATATTTGTTAATTGTTATTTGATTCAAAGACAAAAATGAGCATTTGTTCAATAAATTTTTATTTGTTTCAGTTTCAAAAATATTAATAGTTGTTGTTTTCGGTTTTCAGTTTCTGTTTTAATTCTTAGTTTTTGTTTCCACAATGTTCGGCTGTGATACCAAATGGCTCCTAAATCTAAAAGGATTGAACCTAAGACTACCTACCTACAAAATTACAAATCATACCAGACTTCATATCATTTATATCTAGGGACAGTCGGCATTCAAAAATGCATCAATTCCCAAGAAATAGAGTAAAAGTAAAAATTTCAACATGCAGTAGAATATTTTTCATTTCACCATATCTCAAACTTCTCAATGTTCATGCTGCTCTAATAACTTACAGTTTATTTGCTATGTAGCATGATTATTTTCATGCCACTAGCAATCAACCAATAATTCAGACTGTCCTTTTCCTACTTATCTACTAACATTGAACTTGATAATTTGAGGATTATAATTGGTTTCATTAACCATTCTCAGGGGTTTTGGTCCATACAAAAGCTCTATGAATGTATGCTAGTCTCTTAGGTATTCAAGTGAGAATTTGTGGTTTAAGGCTTTGTTCAAAATTACGATATAGCATGCTTTCTTCTTCTTTTCTTAATAGATTTTTCTTCTACTTTTCTCTTTTCTACAGCTTCTTTTGATTTTCTTCTTTCCCATTATCTCATTCTTAATCTTCTCGCTATTAATTTTTCCTAGATATTCCCTATCTTCTATCTGGATAAAGCCCTCAATTTACAACACTAAACAGAAAAGTAGATGTTAAATTAGCAAGGCACAGCCGCATAGGAGCATACACAAGGAAGGTGAGGTGCACTTTTATCAAAAAATGAGTAGAAAATGCTTATATTTTGAACATTTAGTATTTTTTTTATCAGCAAAGGAAAAATATATTAGCTAGGCATCAAGGGGATGCCAAGTCATTGTTAATATCAATACAAATGATACATTTAATCTCCATTGAATGGAGTAAATGATCTAGAAAGACAATCAATTAAGTCAATGCATGACAACTCATCTTATTTCTTCTAACTTCCTGAATATTTTTCAGCTGAACTAATTTTTCTAAAGGGTAATTTTGATGTCATGTCTTTTTGAACTTGAAATTGGGTCAGCCAAAGTCTTGAAATTTTTCATTTTTTGTTCAAGAATAGAAGTGAGACTTTTATTCCATTGGAATTTTGTTTTTCAGTTATTTCCATTGTTCCCGAGATTTCATGCATGTATGAAAGCGCCTAGTCGTGTAACTCATGCAGGTTGCCTGCCTGAGGCCCAGGCCTTGGCACCTGAGAGTAACCTGTGCCTCAGGCACAATTTTTATAGCGTTGCGTGGCACTTTGAGCAATAGTGCATCATTATTCAGCTAAATATAATTCCTCCTTTTATTCCATTTAGCAAAGCTCCTATTTGGCTATTTCAATGGCAACCATCGCTTAGCCTGGTAATCTAATCATCTACCATACCTCCCCGTGAGACTCAAACATCGTAGTGTATAGTGAGCATAGATAATCGTAAGCAAATGTATGTAAAAACAAGGCCACTTCGCCAAAGGACATCCTAACACAGTATTACATTCAAAAACTTACCTGAGATCTACCAAAATGCCCCACTGACTTTATATTAAAGCCAGAACTTTCTTCGTCCACCAGTTCATCCGAAGAAGGATCATCCTCGACAAAACCAATGTCCCTAAACCGCTTCGCCAAAGATCCCCAATCCTCCTGACTAGCAGCGCCTATATTAACCATCTGAGCTCTCATATTTGTCCGAGACAATGTCACGGCAGTCTCCTCTTGATGGAATGGCATCGGCAACCTCCGGAAGAACTGCTGGACCATCCCATTTACGCAAGCCCCAAAATCAGCCCCTGCCTGCCCTAGCCTGTTACCGATATCCAGAATGGCTGACACACCACTAATTCCTGAATTGTCAGTCACAAGCCCAAAGTCTTTTATTCCGAAGCTCTGGTTGGGAAACTCAACTTCAAAAAGTTTCGGCGTCTCGGGCCATGAGAACGACGGCGGATTCATGTGAGATTGAATTAATCCCGTGAAGCCCTGTGCAAGCCTGTCCGCCAAATCCTGGCCATGGCGCTGCACCTCTTCCCACGCTTCGAACGGTCTATCTACAGACATCTGCATCGAATCAAAGCTTCTTTTTTTCTTCGCCACTCAAACGAAGACAGCAAGCACACCAGCAGCAAACGGACAACAGTCAAAAACAAAAACAAAACAAAACAAAACAAAACAAAATCAAATTAAAAGGTTGAAAATGTTAACTATTTCGACTCAAACCCGAATCAAGCTTGGCTTATAAGCTGAAACTAGAAAGTAACAGCAAGAACAGCCATGGAAAAGAAAGTATGAATTTAAGGCTTCAGTTTCTCAAAAGAAAAACTCGATTTTAGGGCTTTGATTTTGCGAACTTAGGGTCCTGATGCCGCAAAACCGAAAACTGTGAAATTCAGGATTCTATTGAAGGCGGCTGGGGACTGTGGGGTCGGGATTTCGAAAATTAAAGCTCGGGAAAATAAAAATTAGGTTCCGATATACAAAGTTCAGTCGATAGAAGAGGGAGACGGATTAGCGTTAAGATCAGGTTTGCGGCTTAAGGAGTTCTGTGATAGAGCGAGAACTGAGAAGGGAGGCGCGTGCAAGAGTGCATCAAAGAAATAAAAGTGAGAGCCGCTTGAATGCGCGGGGTGCGCAATGCCCGTGGCACTGCTAGGGTCGCCACGTCGGCGCTCGAGTGGTTATCTTCCTCGGGCTTACTTGGGTGGATATTTTATAAGAGTTTTTTTCCAATAAAATATTAAATAATATAGAAAAAATTTCCTAGTTTAATATATACGTAATCTCGCATCTTGTTACTGCAAGATTTAAAGAGAGACGCACTTCCATGATAATGAGTGGCAGCAAATCTCACAAGATCATCCTGTAAGATATGTTTGATTTGGTGTTTTTCCCTTCATTTCACTTGCGAATAGAGAGCAGAGAGGGTCGTCTATAAAGCTCCGTTTGCAGAGAGTGCAGAGAGGAGGACGGCAGCAACAAGAGGCATACGAGCCCAAGTTACCGTTCGGTGGACTTGAGCAGGTGACCGTTTGAATAAACAGATGAGAAAAGTTATAAAAGGGGGGAAATGGAGTACGTATTTTTTCTTACCGTAAAACAAAATTAGTTTCATTGAGTTCTTATTTAACCAAATGTTTGAAGATTTGTTATTTTAGTTTCATAAAGTATAGTGTGGTTTCGATTTTTTTGTTGAAGACTGTATCCGAAAACCCCCAAGTTTAGGTTTCATTTCATTCATGTTTTTTCAAATTTTTTTTTTTCCTGTTCTGCGGCTTTTGGGTTATAATGAGGTTTGATGAAGGAATGTATGCTCTTAGGATTATATAATTATAATAGGGTTTTATAATTAATTGTATAAAAAAGTTATTAATTTGTTAGATTAAATTTTCTTATAGATCAAGTGGGAAATTTTTATTGAAACAGGAAACGGTAATCATGTGTCACTTTGTGGCTTGTGGAATTTTATAATCGAATTATTTCGAAAATTGACACATTCTTCATTTTTGCCTCTATTAATTATATAATTATAATTTCAATTGAATTATTTCAACTACCCAATTTGTTGCTTAATGCACATATACATTTTACTAAAGTATGTACTTTGATAGGTTGTCTTTTCACTAAATGATTGTTGCATAAAAATGTGAAATTGTTTTACTTTTCATGCTTAAGTCTTTATTAATATGGAAATTGGTTTTTGCATAAGCTCTTGTTATGTTGCCCTTTCAGCATAATATATATATATATATATATATATATATATATATATATATATATAGTTCTTTGGTTTTAGCAATAGTGAACTAGAAAACAATTCATTGAATTCTTTTGTTTGTTTGGTTTTTTTTTTTTTTTTTTTTGTTCTCTTTTCTTTAGTACCATTCAGCAACACTTCCCCTCAAAGATTATAAAACAAACTTGTTTTCATAAAATAAATAATTTAGGCATCTTATAAAAATTGGAAATTTTCTTCTATAGATTTATGCAGATACTAGACTTTATAAATTTTAAAATGAGAAGATAGAATCTTCTAATATTATCTTACAAATATCATCTAATATCTTTATAATAAGCCTAACACAACAAAGTATTACTAATATATAAAACAACTTAGTGAGTATACAAGACAATTAAATTATTTGGTATAGTCAGATATTATAATTCATTAGTCCTAGAAATGATAAAAACTTCTATAATTAGGTGCACCTATTGAACCTTATTCTGAACTCCAATTTTAAGAAAAATAGAATGTATTACAATTTGGTGACCTCTATTAGGCAACTGAACTTAATATAATAAATATCTTTAAATACATAGATTGCCCTAATGGCACCTTGGGCATCCACGGGTCACAAAGTGGATGATTGACTTATTCCATATCAAGAATAATAATTAATGGAATCCTTTTATAGCATGTAGCATTAATACTTAGGTGCCTTATATTTTACTATAAGAAAAATACTATAATAAAAATTAAATTATTGTAATTATTTTACTTAGTTATTATATTTCAAAATTCACTTTAGAAGAACAATCATATTGTACATGACACTTGAAAAATAGTAAAATTTTGTTACTGTTTTCCTATTGTTTAATTACTTATATATATCATTTCACAAAATAGTTTACCCTACCATAATTGTATTAATATACAGGATAGACATAGGTATGGATATATACATATATAACTAGTTTATTTTATTTTGACCAAATAATAGTTTTTCTTTCTTATTCAAGCAATAATTTATAGACATAGGTATAAATATATTTTTTTAGTACAATTTTGGTTTAATTTACTTTCGTAGGTCTTTACAATTTCCTGAGGGTCGATCTTTAAATGGTAGGAAGCTTGAGCAACGTTGGTTTGACCAATTCGAATTGACCATAAGTGTAAATTAAATTAATTGTACTTGAAGATATATCAATATTTGCATATTTATCCAGATCAATACGCATTGTGGATAACCAAAAAATACCATATGCAAGGATATAATGATACAGTCCTCTATGAGGTTGTTTTCGTAATTGATGATTACGGTTTGCGCATTGTGTTGGATGCACACTGTGTAGGTACGACGTATTTAACTGTGCAGTTATATGTCGAAATCATTTCTTACACCGGTGTCACCGCGGATAGGCAAACGGGGACGTCTGCCGAGCATGTGATTGAAGCGAAGGAAGACACCCAACAGACACGTCATTATGATATGATTAAGGAAAAATGTATCGAACCATGAGTTACATACATGTTATGCTATATGCATGTGGATACTCATGAGTTAGGATATGACTATAGAAAATGGAAAATTATGAAATGACATTGATATATGAATACACAAAAATGAAAGTCTATGAAAGCCATTGAAATATGAATATGTGAAATAGAAGCTTATGAAAACACGTTGTTATTTGAATACGAGAAATGATATGAAAGCTTATGAAAATATGTTCTTACATATATATGTGTGTGTGTGTGTGTGTGTGTGTGTGATTATAAGTACATAGCTACATAGATATTTTCCCAATTGATATAATTATTTGAATGAATGTGTTAGTATATAACATAACTCATATTGTCACACACTGTGAATAATTTATTTCATCTCACTGAGAAGTGTCTTACCCAAAATTTTAACATTTTATGGAATCAGGACAAACAAGCAGAGAGAGCTAGGAGGGAGAAGAGATCATAGTATCCTAGTAGTCAGGGTAAGCGTTTTGAGTTGGGAATATGTTTCGTATGACCCTAGAGTGTTTTGTGAATTTTGGGGGGTATATGGATTGGAGTATGTATGGATGTATAGAGCTCTGGCATTTGTGTTTGGGATGGTATATAAATATTGACTTCCGTTATTAGGTATACTTTTATGAGATGGACTGATCATCTAGTACCCTATTTTGGGTCAGATCATGTTAATATGGTAACAGAGACGTTTGATGTTAATTAACTACTGTTGTAAAATAAAATAAAATAAAAATAAAAAGTCAGGGTGTCACAAAGAAAGATGTAAACATGTGAGTCAAGTGAATGTTTATGTATCTAGTACAACAATTTACTCCTATATTTCCAATCAATCTTTCAAAACCATCGCATTATCCAGTTATTAATTAACACCTTTGACCTCATCTTCTTTTTATTTCTAGCAGGGTTGTGATGCATCAATTTTATCGGATGGAGCAGGTGAGCAATTTTCTTGGCCTAATATAAATTCGATAAGAGGATTTGATATTATTGATCAAATTAAAAAACATTGGAGGAGAGTTGTCCTAAAACGGTGTCATGTGCAGATATAGTAGCTATCGCAGCCCGAGATGCTGTTGTCCCAAGTAATTAAGTTTAACTTTTTTATTTTTCATGCGATTTATGCAAAATAATTAATAATTAAAAATATTATGTTGTGCAATGATTAGAAAATTTTCATTTGAGAGCATGGTTTTAAATCTTAAATATGAAATTATATGTATTTTGTTAAAACTTGATATACATTGTTGTCTCACAACCTAACAACTTAACATTTTAGATAAAATGGTAATCTAACATGATATTAGAACTGATTATCATAAGGTCCTGGCTTCTAGTCTCATCGCCCGCATTTATTTTGTGGTATTTAAAAATTTATTGTACATTTATCTCTGCATGTGTGGGGGAGTGTTAAAACTTAATATACATTGTTGGCTCACAACCTAACAGTTTAAACTTTTAGGTAAAGTGGTAATCTAACATATTTGAGTAAATCATAATACAAAATATAATTAACTTTCATCAAATTTCACATAAATTTAATATTGTAAGACAAACTTAAACTTCATATTTCCAAATGCAATCTAATATATGACTAGTAGATAATAATAGTATTGTAATGTTTCCTAAAACATATTCTCAATGTTTGAGAGAATATTTAAAGTGCAAACAGATCTTACTAGCTAGCTTGAATTATTTGATTTTTACATGTTTTTCATTCCACTCCAATCCCAACCCACTCCATTTCATTCCAAGAATCAAAGTGTGTCATTAGTCCTAACTGCCTAGATAATGTGCATGAAAATTAATAAGTTTATTAAAAAATCAATCTTGAGAGTATCTTGGGGAGAAACCCGCACCTGGGTGGACCTCATTCACAGCCTGAGGGTCTTCCTAGAATACTTTTAGAATTTATGTTTTGGAAAGGCTAGAGCTTGTTTAGCTGTGGAAAATATTTTAAATTATATATTTTTATTTTTAATTATAAGAATTTTGCTTAATTTTCAGTTTTCCATGATTCATGCGAAATACGTAGAAAATATATGGTTTTTTTAGTTGTATCAAATAATTTTTAATTTTCTATTTATAAACAAACAACAACAAAACCAAGCCTTAAGTCCCACTAGGTGGGATCGGCTATAGGTCTGGCAGGGTACTACCGGCGTTTTGTGGATGGATTTTCTAGATTATCAGGTCCACTAACACAACTCACGAGAAAAAATATAAGATTTGAATGAACCGATAAGTGGGAGCAGAGCTTTTAGGAATTGAAGCAGCGGCTAGTCACTGCACTTGTATTATCTATTCCATAAGGAGAAAATGGATTTGTTATATACAGTGATGCAACCCAGAAGGGACTCGGGTGCATGTTGATGCAGCATAGGAGAGTTATTGCTTATGCTTCTCGGCAGCTTAAAGAGTATGAAAAGAACTACCCAGTACATGATTTAGAATTAGCTGCAGTGTTGTATGCTCTAAAGATTTAGAGGCATTCTCTTTATGGTGGGAGATGTGAGATCTTCACTGACCATAAAAGTTTGAAGTATTTTTTTGCCCAAAAAGAATTGAATATGAGGCAGAGAAGATGGTTGGAGCTCATTAAAAATTATGATTGTATTATCAGCTATCACCCAGGGAAGGCAAACGTGGTAGCCGATGCTTTGAGCCGAAAATCAATGAGAACAGCAATGTCAATAGTTGAGATTCAGTATCCAATTCAGATGGATTTTGAGAGGTTCGGTGTGGAGTTAGTAGAGGATGATCACAAGGCATTTATTCCCAACCTAGTGTTACAACCTACCTTGCAGAAGAGAATTAAAGCTGCTTAGAGGGATGATATGGAATTGGTAAAGTTGATAGGTAAAGTGCAAGATGGACTTGGGGAGGAGTTTAGTATTTCAAATGATGGAGCTATGAGGTTCCATACCAGATTGTGTATGCTTGCAGATGCTGAGCTTAAAAGAACTATCCTAGAGGAGGCTCACAGATCCCTTTACACAGTGCATCTAGGAAGCACTAAAATGTATCGGGACCTTCAGGAATCCTTCTGGTGAAGCGGCATGAAGAGGGAGATAACTGAGTTTGTGAAGCAGTGTTTGACATGCTAGCAGGTAAAGACTAAGCACTAGAAACCGGCGGGACAGTTGTAGCCACTTCACATCCCTAAGTGAAAGTGGGATCATATATCCATGGATTCCATTACAGGGTTACCACCAGCGTTACATGGACAGAATGCTATTTGGGTGGTCGTTGATCGATTGACTAAGATCGCTCATTTTCTTCCTATTAAGATCAACTACTCTATGAATAGACTGGTAGAGTTATATATTCAGGAGATAGTTCAACCCCATGGTGTGCTAGTATCCATAGTTTCCAACCGAGACCCACAATTTATGTCACAATTTTGGAGGAGTTTGTAGGAATCTTTGAGGTCTTAGTTATCATTCAGCACAACCTTCCATCCTCAGACTGATGGGCAGACGAAGAGGAGGATATAGATACTTGAGGATATGCTACGACATGCGTGCTGTATTTCGGGGGTAGTTGGACCTTGTATATACCATTGGTAGAGTTTGCATATAATAACAATTACCAGGCCAGCAATGGGATGACACCTTACAAGGCATTATATGGTAGGGCATGTTATTCTCCACTATACTGGGATGAAATTGGTGAGAGGTGAGTTTTAGGACCAAAGTTAGTGCAACAGGCGTACGATAAAGTCTGACTAATTAAAGATAGAATCAGTGCTCCTCAAAATTGGCAGAAAAGTTATGCAGATAATCGCCACCGGAAGTTGGAGTTTGATGTGGGAGATCAGGTATTTTTGAGAGTAGCACCGCATAGAGGAGCTATGAGGTTTGGTAAGAAGGGTAAGCTAAGCCCTAGGTTTATTGGCCAATTTAAGATACTTGAGAGAGTGGGTCCAACCGCCTACAGGCTAACTTTACCACCAGCTTGATCCAGGATTCATGACATATTCCATATTTCCATGCTGAGGAAATACATTGCAGATCCTTCCCACGTGATCAGTTACGAGGAGTTAGAGCTTAGAGATACTTTAACATATAAGGAAACACCAGTGCATATTCTAGATAGGAACAAACATGAGTTGCGCACCAAGAAAATTCCACTAGTAAAAGTCCTACGGAGGAAGCATGCAATGGAGGAGGTCTCGTGGGAGCTAGAGGAGGAGATATGATAGAAACACCCACATCTGTTTAGTAGAGACCATCATTAGACAAAAACAAGAGCAATAATAATTTAGGTAAAGTAAATATAGCTTGGTTTTATTATATGCAGAGCAGGATAATATATGTATAAGTTGTATGTTAGATTATAGAATAAGTAGTATTTTTGGCTTTGGGAACATTTTTCTTTTAGGTGTATATTTGTAATCTCCCAGAACCATAATCATAACCACGGTATTCCTACGCCATAAATGAAGGTAATTAATAAAATAAGTAGCAAATTTTCCTCAAAGGATTGTGTATAGCACAAGCAGCAAATTTTGAGGACAAAATTTTATAAGGAGGGGAAAATGTAGAGACCTGGAAGATTTAAATTATGAAATTAAAGAAGGAAAAGAAATTTTAAAAGGAAATCCATAGGGCTTCGTCGACGAGTGCCCTGGGCTCATCGACGAATTACCTTATGTCACCTGTCGACGAGGACACGTGTCTTGTCGACAAAGAGATACCAAAAGTAGGATTACAGGACATGTAGGTTCGTCAACAAATTTAGGCCTTCGTCAACGAATTCCCTTCTTCGGTTCGTCAATGAGTCCACGTGTCTCGTCGACGAAGCCACGTGGCCAGCCATCTATATATGCGCAAAAATCATATCTTTGGCGATAAAATCAGCTCTTGATCTCTTTCTCTCTCTCTCTCTCTCTCTCTCTCTCTCTCTCTCTCTCTCTCACACTCTCTCTCTCTCTTTCTCTTTAGAATTCGATCTCTCTACCTTCTCCCTAAGATTTCGGCTCCGTTTTTCCTCAATTTGACGATCATAAGTTACCACGATGATCTTAAGGAGATTCTCTACAACTTAACCAGACCAGAATTTTGGTTTGAGAAGTTCAAACACCATCCCAAAATCAGGGTAAGTAGGTTACTTTGGGGTTTATATGGTTAGTAGGCTTTTATGAACCCAGATTTTGTGTTAGATGAAAATATACTGGAATTTGAATTGATTAAATTAGGATGTAGTGATTTCAGGGTTTGGGTTTTCGAACACCACAAACATGGGTTGAGGATCCCAGCGGGTGTTTTCTCAAGAACTCAGGTAACGCTGAAAAATAACTAGCAGTTTAGAATTTTATGGATAAAATATATGTGAGTCTGGGGATAAGGCGAGTACAATTGTTATTCTGAGTTGGGTTGACTGAATTAGGGAATGTACATTATTTCAGGGTTTTAGATTTTGTTACACTGCGGGCATAAGAATAAAGTGGGAGTCAGACTTCCCAGTTAGTTAAGTAAGAGAAATATGCTATGCCAATAGATTAGATATTTTTACTAGAAAAATATAGTATTTTTTTATGGGTTTCCAGAGTAAGAAATTATACAGTTTTACAGATTATAGTTAATGAGTATTATTTACTTGTGTGGCATGAGAAATATTGGTATAGTACAATATTCTACACAGTTTTTACAGAGTTACGAGTATATAGTTTTATAGAATTATGTTTCACAGAATATGTAGTTTTATTTACAGAGCTACGACTATTCAGATATACAATTTTATTCACATATACGGTTTTATTTAGATATACAGATTTATTTAGATATTATAATCTATTCAAATATGCAATTTTATTCAAAAATATAGTTTTCATAGTACCATGATATACAAATTACAGTACCATGATATACAGATTATGGAACCATGATATACAGTTATTACAGAACCATAACATATAGTTATTATAGTTTATATAGATCAGTTTATTACAACGTTATGGTTAATACAACTTTGCAGAATCATGGTTATTACAGTTATACAGAATAATGGTAAATCAGTAAGATATATAACTGTAATGACCCGAAGAATAATGGTATTTAAATAGTAAAGAAAGGGGAAAATGGGAAACAGTAATAGATAGAGGCAGCAAGCTTCGTCGACGAACACTTCGGGTTCGTCGATGACATTGCATTATGAGCTCGTCGATGAAGGTATGTTTCGTCGACAAGAAGATACCAAGAGGATTTTTGGGCCTCTGAATTTTGTCGATGAATGGGAGAGTTCATCGACGAATTACCTCTTAACCTCGTCGACGAAGCCCATGTTATAAATAGTGTAAACCTCAAATTTTACATAGAAAAATCGGCAGAATTCTCTCTCTCTCTCTCTCTCTCTCCTCCCTACGGTTTCTCTCTCTTCTCTCTCTTCTATTTCGGATCCATTAACCACTGGATCGACAATCTTAGGACACTACGACGCTCCTGAGGAAGTTCTCTCTAAGTCTGTCAAAGCAGATCGTTGGTGGGACTGAGTTGAAATTCATCCCTGGTTTGAGGTAAGACTTTTTATGCTAAATTTAGTCTTCCCATAGTTATAGGAAATGTTATTCACGGAAAAATACTGAAATTTGGTTCTGGGATTTATTAAATTCGAGGTATTGAACGGGGAACCCTACGAGTGTAGGATGAGTGGATTTTTAGGGGGTTTCTTCTCGGTGTCAAGTAAGGGAATAAACTAAAGCAGTTATTTTCCATGCAAATTATATTATTATTTATTAGAAAATTTATTTTCAGGAAGCATGTATAATATATATGAAGAGATTGGTAATAATACATGTTTGAAAAAATACTGCTATTATGTTGAAATGTACATATATTAGTATGATATACCAAGAAATATGATTTTTAGAATGGAACGTACGGTTTATTCAACATTGTGTGGCATGAACATTATTTTACCTTAAAAGTATTATGTTATGGAAATTTTACGAATAAAGTATGTTTTTACAAATTATGAGATAATGCAGTACATTATGGTTTCAAAATACATGATAAATGAATTATTTATTCTGAACAATATTCATGAGATGTTCAGTGCAAAGTCGTGATTGATAACCGACGCAAAGCTGTATGTATGATTTTGGCGCAAGGCCACAGATATGGAAGTAAACGGCGTAAGGCCCTATGTTTTACGTTATTACAAAACATGCTATCAATCTATTTACGTTAAACTGTATATTATCATGTATTATGTATTATCATAACTCAGATGATAGTTCAATTCAGTTACAGGAGCACGGTACCATTGCTATATAGATTAGATATTTATGTTCAGACTTGTGCTAACCGCCCCACAAGAGGGTGGGACATGGATAGTCGATGTGGTGTAGAGTTGTAGATATCCACCTAGTAGTCCGGACAAGGGTGTGGCGGGCCCATTGTACTTACAGACATTTTTGACTAGCCAGTGGTCGGCTAGCCATTGTCGGGTCCCACCTTCGGGCTGCACTACCCGTCATGGGAGGTAATACATGACATCAGTTAACTATACATCTTGGGTGAATTTTCAGTATTATCAGTAATATCAGACATTTTATGAACTGTATGATTTATTAGAAAATACGAAAGTATATGATTATTCAGTATGATATTATGAATGTTTTCAGGTATATGATATGTACTGTATATGTATAATTACATCAAATATTCATGTTGTCATACAACTGTATTTAATTTATTTTCCCTTACTAAGAAGTGTCTCACTCCCAAACTTAAATAATTTTCAAGAAACCCCGAAATACTAGCGGATCGAGGCTATAATAACCTCAAAAAGGCCTATAAAAGGTTAGTAGAGTGATTCCCAACAAAAAAAATTAATTAAAGTTTATTTTTATTTTTATTAATAAAATACATTATTAATATTAATTATTATTATTATTATTATCCTGAAGCTTCAAAGAAGCTTCAGGATGCTTTCTTTAGGATGCGCAGGTCAAGGCCCCCCCCCCCCCCACAGTGTTCTCTGAATTCTCTCTCTCTCCTCTCGTTCTCTCTCCCTCTCTCCTTAATTACGTGACGAATTCTCGCCCGATCGAGAATCAAAAGATATTGTTGAGCTCCATTTTTCGTTACCATCATTTCTACCAGAGTGGATTGCTGGTAGGAACGGCATAGACGTATCTTTTGGGGTAAGTTAATTTCTCCTTTTTCTTTAATTTCTTACAAATTATAAGCCTGATTGACGAGTTGACACTACCACGAGAATCTAGGGATGATTCTCTATAAGTCTAGCAGGACGGAATTCTTGTGGGATCGTCGTGGGCAAAACCCTAAATTTGGGTTAAGGGGCTTATTTTTAATTAATTAGTATTAATTTATAAATGCTAAAATGTTGAGCATCTGAAGTTGAAGTAGAATTTTTAGAATTTAGGGCTCGGGTGAGTGCCGCGGGTGTAATTTTGGTACCCGCAGGCAAAATTCAAAAAATTAAGTGGGGGTGTCAAATATTAGTTTAAATGTTAATTTGAGGTATATGGAGCCTAGGGAAGGTTAGATGGGTATTATTTTAGAGAAATGAATTAATTAATCTAGAAAAAATGCAAATTTCAATAGTTGAATTTCGGGCGCCAAGGGCGTGAGATTTTAGGTCCTAACGAGACTCTCAGTAAGTTAGGTAAGGGGAATAAATTATAATAGTTTTTTTTTTAGAATTATTGTTTAAATTAATATATGAAAATGAGTCTATGGCATTTTGCTTGAAAGTTATTATGATATAAATATTATATAAATTGTGTGGCATTTGAGTAATATTAAATTGTGATGCTTTGAAATTTGAAATTAATATACTATGTAACGACCTGCTATTTAACTAGGTTTTTTTTTTTTTTCAATACTGTAACATTTATAATGCTCTGACATTAAACTGAATTAAACCCAAGCATCAATCTAAACAGCGAGAAGCGGAAATCAGACGAACACAACCATATATAATTATATACAATACCAGAGTGCTAAAATGTTTCCCAAATATACACATATGACTATTTTCCAAAAATACCCTCAACTGACTAGGGCTATACAAAAATATTCCCAAAATACTCACTTTACTGTCAGGGCAATGCTGAAGCCCCTCTATCTGTGAGCTTGGTTTGCTCGCCTACTTGGATCACCTAAAAAATGTTAAAGTAATGGGATAAACCAATGCTTAATAAGACAAAATATGTTATTACTAGTGTGTGGCAAATAAGTTACAATACTATGAAAATCTATTATTATATAATCATGTATTACTAAATCTATAAATACAATACCAGTAATATAAACCATCACCTTTTTCCTGTTACTTAACATTTCTATACTTTAGATTTCTACTCAAAATACTTCTAATATAAATATATATATTCTGTCTCTGTAAATCTGCATAAACATAATAATAACTAAAAACTTCCTTGTGGATAATTGTATGTCATGATTTAACCCCTTATGACAAGATTGTGCGGCCCGAAGGTAGGATCTACCCTAGTTGGCCAACCAGGAATAAATCACTATACTTCATCAGTCTGATTAGCCCTCCTCAACCCATATATGATGGGGAGTCTGTCCACTCGTGGGCTCTATGCGATCGACCTTTATACCACGTATTATCTAAATAGGTGGTTGCACTCTATATACTGTATGTAGCAACGGTAACGTGCTCTATAAACTGTAATGGTCCAATAGGATCTGATACTATATATATACATCTCTATATACCACTATTTTTTTTACCATGATTCTATAATAACTGTATCAACCGTGACGCTATAAAAAAATGTATCTATATCAACTGTGTTTCTGTAATTAACTGTAAATATGTATGTCATGGTACTGTAAAATTGTATAATCATGGTATTTTTGTAATTGCTGTAAAATATATTCACTATCTGTATATTCTGTAAAACACATCTCTGAAAAATACTATAAAGTATGTTTCTGTACTATATCCATATTCTCAACTCACATAGTAATTTTAAAATATATTAATCATACTTGATAAACTGTATAAATCTCTACTGTGAATAATATTCTGGTAGAATATATATATATATATATATAAAATTTTATACTAAAACCATACTCAAATAAACTAGCATAGCATATTTCCCTTACCTGATTTCTGCTAAAATCCCCCTACTGAGATGGGTCCTGCACCCGCAGGGTTCTCCACTCAACTCCCTGAAAATCATATATTCCATAACACAACGTCACTATTTCTACGTCTACAACATTTCCTACAACTAATGGAAAATCGAATTTTGAATAAAAGACATTACCCTGGATTTGGGATGAATTCCAACTTCGTTCCACCGACGATCCGCTCCAGCAAACTTGTAAAGAACTCCGCCAGGAGCGTCATGGTGGCCTCAAATCGTCGATCCGATGACTAACGGGGCCGAAATCGAAGAGAGAAGCGGGAAGGGCCGTAGAGCAGAGAGAAGAGAGAGTCTTCGCTGAATTTTCTGCGTAAAATTGAGTTTAAGCACTATTTATGCTGCGGGATTCATCAACGAGCCAAGTCACCTCGTCGATGAGTCCTATAGAAGGTTCGTCAACGAACCTGCACCTTCGTTGATGAATTTCAAACTTCCAAAAATCCTTCATGGTATCTTATCATCGACGAGACGGGACCTCGTCGACTAGATCCTGAAGAACCCTCATCGACGACCTCGAAGCATTCGTCGACTAAGTCGGCTGCCTCCTTCTATTACTGTTTCCATTTTCCCCCCTCTTTATTATTTAAATATCATTATTGTTCAGGTCGTTACATATTATGAATATTAGATGATCACAGTGTGGCACATGACATGTGTTGAAAAATGTGAAATATAACGATGAGTATTTTCTAAAAAAATATTGAAATGAGAATGATTGATGTGATTAGTGGAAAATAATAAAATGTGGTATTTATTTGTGAATGAAAATTATTTGCATGAGAAATGAGTTTGTACAAATTATTGATATGAGTATTTTGGGAAAATGTGAAAAATATGTGAAATATGATATATGTTATTACGAGATGATGAAATGTGCACAGAAAATGATGAAAATATTTATATTGAACTAAATTGTGATATACTGGAATATGATTGATGAAATGTTAATACTGCATAATGATTGCGGGTACGTGTGTAAGAACCCGAATCGTGATATATGGGTTTAAAATGTAAAAGAGGAGTAAAAATGGAATTGTACAAATTTCGTCGACGAGGCCATAATTCGTCGACGAAGCTAGTGAAGAATTCGTCGATGAAATTCAGAGGCTCGTTGACAAATGGAAGTCGAGAGGCTCAGGAAAATTTGGAATATTTGGTTCATCGACGAGGCCACCGACTCGTCGACGAAACTAGTGAAGAATTCGTTGACGAGGACCTAATTCGTCGACGAATCCTCTCAGGTCAAAAGCTTATAAAAGATATTTTTGGGTTGCTTTGGGACTAAGTTTCCTAAACACACTCTCTCTCTCTAGATTTCGAAGCTCTCTCTCTCTCTCTCTCTCTCTCTCTCTCTCTCTCTCTCTCTCTCTCTTTCTCTCCTCTATTTCTTCGTCGTTTGTCGCCTGAATCGCAAATCCAAAGTTACTGCGAGAATCAGTGAAAGATTCTCTACGTTTCTAGCGGATCAGAATCCCGTTTAGAGCGATTTTGGGTTTCGGGCCAAAATCGAGGTAAGGTTCGTTTTTCATTTCTAATTCAGTATATGTGTAATGGTACGGATTGTAAACCTTTACTGTACTGTGGTTTGTAGGTTTTGGAGTCTCGATTCGTAGTTTTGGGGACCGTAGAGTTCGTAGTTAGAATTCGGGAAAAGGTAAGGGGATTCTGTTTATATCAGTTTATTTTTGAAATCGGGATCGGTAAGCTTGTAGGCTACGATCATATGTATGATTTGACTAATTATTTGGGAAAATCTATCGAGCAAAAAATTACGATTTTTAGGAAAATTGGAAATTTCTGGTATCATCTTTATTTGGTTTAGAAAATTGTTGGTTGTGTTAAAACTGTATTATTGAGGTGACCGTAATCCATATTTGCATAAACTGTATACTTGAAATTGTAAACGATATGATTTTCCGTAAACCAAATAAGTGTGGTATGTATGGATGTATGTAATTGTTCCAAGTATGTTGTAAAACAGTTATGTGGCGGCTAATTACCATACGCTGAAATGTATAGGAACGTGAGTTCCAAAATGATTTCAGGAATTTGTAAAACAGCCATGTATCGGTTAACTACAGTGGGTGAGAGTGGCCGGCTCTATATCCGGGGTATGAAATATCACCAGTATGTTTCGGCTGGTCACCAAAGGGTGTGTTCTATACCGTATGTAGCAATGTAATCACTGTGGGCCTAGGTTGTTGCAGCGTAGTTGTGTATGTGGCAATGTAATCGTTATGAGACTAGGTAACCTCGTGCAGTTGCGTATGTAGCAATGTAATCACTGTGGGCCTGAGTCGTCGCATCGTAGTTGAGTGTGTAACAATGTAATCGCTGTGAGACTGGGTGACCTTGTGTAGTTGCGTATGGAGCAATGTAATCACTATTGGGCCTCGGGTGTCGTAGCGTAATTGCGTATGTAGCAATGTAATCGCTGTGAGACGAGGTGACCTTGTATAGTTGCGAATTGGTGTGACGACACTGACCGTATGTTTTGGGTATCGTATGTAATAAAATGGTTTGTGAAAATACTAGAACTGTATGGAACTGTATGTATACGTATGAAACTGTATGTAAATGTTTCGAACTATATCGTATTTATAGTGTTATGAAGTATGTAAAATAAAACTGGTATGCCACACAATGATAAAACCTGCTTTCTTCCTTACTA
Organism: Malania oleifera; assembly: GCF_029873635.1. Classification (NCBI taxonomy): domain Eukaryota; kingdom Viridiplantae; phylum Streptophyta; class Magnoliopsida; order Santalales; family Ximeniaceae; genus Malania; species Malania oleifera. The sequence continues at coordinate 127,800,115 of NC_080417.1, forward strand.
AGAGGTGTCTCACCCCGAATGTACATACAATGTTTTTCAGGCCCCTTAGGTAGCCGTAAGTAGCATCCTAGCGTCAGGAAATGAGGGTATTGTGGCTACTGCTAGTATCTAGTAGGTACGAGTTTTGGTATCCAGGTTGTTGGGATGGTTTTTGTAGACACCTGGGGTATGTTTTGTATTATGGGAATGTTTATCCTAGCTTGTATAGACTTAGGTATGATACAAGTTATGTATAAAAGACTATATTCCACTGCGTATCTGATGAGTATGGATTAGTGTGTGTATATATATAGGGCAATCGTGTACCCCACGGGGTCGGACCCTCTTATTGTGTTGTATCTTTTATGATTTAAATGGATACAAAGACAGGTTAGGTTACTAAATTCACACTTGGGACCCACTTGCGAGTTCGGGGCATGACAATGTGTTAGTGAACCCTGATGGATGGTTATGATATTGAGCACGGTACCGTTGCAAGTGGTATTAGTGCAACCACACGGGCTTTTGGAGCATGTGGTATGACAATCGATTAAGCCATTCTGTAGGGTTGTTGGGCCTCCTGAGTCCGGATCAGGGTTATAGTTCGGCTAATCATACTACAAACTCGATATGTGGTATGATACTTTGATCTAACTGGGTTGGCCAACCGCGATTAGATCCAGCCATCAGGCCGCACAACCTTGACCATGGGAGGAAGCATGTCGTGAATAGAAAGATCCTCAGGGTGGCAATGAGTTACAGACGCGATGTTAGTATTTAATATCAAAGATACTCATGAGCCGAAAAGTAAAATGAAAACGGAAAGTGAAAGAATGATAAAACTGGCTAAAATGAGAAATGAAAGGAATAATGAAAATTGAGAAATAAAGAATGATAAAATTGAGAAATTGAACTGTGTGAATTAATAAAATAAATTTTTGAGGCAAAGTGAAGCTCTCCGCCTAAGGGCTTACTGGGTAAGGTGAGTGCCCTCTTGATAGGTATCAGATGTGGCCATACGTGGCTGCATAACGTGTTAGGGTAGAGGGAAGCTACCTGTATGGGCGGTAATCTTCCCTATTCTTAGGAACTTCGCGGTAAATATGTGTTGGAAATTATTGAATTTAAGAAATGGTTTTTAAGCTTATAAAAGATTATGTTGTATATCTATATGATTATGAGAATTTGTATATCAGTGTATTTTCTCAGATGAAACGATGGTTTGAAAAGTAAAGTGTATTATATTTGTACTCATATGACTAGACACTATAAATAATTTATTCCTTCTTACTGAGATGTGTCTCACCCAAATTATCTAAATTTTTTAGGGGACTGAGATAGGCCAGGCGATAGAGCTCCGTGACCATTGGGAGTTGAAACCTTGACACACAAGGTGAGTTTTTGGACTAAGGGAGGTGTAATTCCCCTAGTGTTGAGTAGTTTTTGAGTTTGTGATAATGATGCATATGTGTGTATATAGATACTCTGGGTATTGTATTCTAAATGATATAAATACAATCTTTCGCTATTAGGTTTTACAAATAAAATGACTTTTTACTCGGTACCCAATGCAGGTTGGGTCATACGAATGGTAGTAGGGTTGTTGACGTAGCCTATTTTTGAATGTTATGGATGACGTGTGAATATTTAATTAATTTATTTATTATAAAAAAATTGTATGGAAATCAGGGCATCACAGAGGCCGCCGTTGAGATAGTGTGGTACTACCCTACTAAGAGGATAAGTTTGAATTAGGATCAGGAGATTTTGATGTGGGGTCCAAGAGATACTTTTTTTTTTGTATTTTTGAGAGATTGTATATAAACACCGTGTTTTTGGATTATAGTTGATTATGGTATTATGTATTTTGTGGTTATGAGAATGTGATTTACATTTACTGCTGCTGAGGTTTTCGCTGTGAATGTTAGATGTGTCCCCGTCACCCATAGGTTCAGGTTGACCTTATTATTAAATATGTTTTATTATATGATTAGATAAGCAGGTTATTACAGTTTGGTATCAGAGCCTAGGATATTAGGTTCTGTAGACTCTAAGATGCAGCAGTCTTAATATCACAGTATAGGATATGGGAATTTGAGGTCTAGTTTTGTAGTCTAGATGCAACACTTCTGTGGTGGTTTGTGTGATTTTCCTAGGGTGATGATTTCAGTAAAGTCATGGTAAACTATCGTCGGGTTAGGTATTTAGGTTGCAGGATTGAACCTTAAATTATGATCAGGAGTGATGAATTAATTAGGGAAATATTGTACTAGTTGGATGGTATGTTATGGTGATAGAGGTTCTAAGTTAAGTTATTTGTTTTTCAAGATGGACCCTGGTGGTAGTTGTAACGACCTACTTAATTTCCACATATTTTTTTTTTCCTTTTTAAATAATAAAATACAATATCAAATCCAGTAGGTTATGATCACCCTGAACCCGTGGGTACCAAGGACATACCAAAAACACAATACGGAAGCCTAAGAAGCAGGAAACATAAAATCTTAATATTATAAACATAACACCACTCATTTTAGTACCAGAGTTATTACATCCATTGTGTATATATATACATCCCAAAAAGAATTCTAGAGCCACTTATCACCAAAACCATTTGGTCCTAACAAAACACTTCCTTCAAAAAGGGCAGGTCAATTGAATCCATCCCAACGGAACTTTATCCGCTCTCCTATCAGGGGTTCCTAAAAATTTTATGTAATTAAGGGTGAGACACCTCTCAATAAGGGAAATAAACTAATACTAGTGTGTGACAAAATAAGCATTTTAGTGTTTTACATATAATCATATACCTAAACATAACCAGTAAAACTATATGTATCATTTTTGGGAAAAACATGTATAATCACGGCATAGTAGAACATATAGAATTTCTTTAAGCATAATCCATCTCATATAATAATAATAAGAAAACAATCCTGGTAGGTTAGCTGGCCGTTGTTATGTATTACCCCTACATGACTGGGTTGTGTGGCCCGAAGGTGGGACCTGACAATGGTTGGCCAATCACTGCCAAGTTAAAAGTACAGTCTATAAGTCCGATGGGTCTGCCAGACCTGGTCCGTACACCAAAGGCGCTCACACTTCTTAAAACCACATGGACTATTCGTCCTCATGCTACTCCGTACAACAGCATTATCACAATATCGTGATGATCACGAACACATAGCAACGATACCGTGTAAGTGCTAGCCTAAACCAAGTCAACTAGGTTCTGATAACATATAGCATAAAATCAAACTATGATACATGGATATTTCATACTATTAATTGTCAAATCAATATTATCATATCATTTTGCATATTTATATACATTATAAAATCATGGGCTCGTACGTCAGCATTTCATATTTTACCATAGCTCGGCCCGTGTGCCGGTAAATCATATCCATAGCTCGGCCCATACGCTGGTAAATCATATTCATAGCTCGGCCTATACATTGACAAATCATATCCATAGCTCGACCCGTACGCCAGCAAATCATATAAAATTCTCGGCCCCTACACTAGTTTTTCACTATAAAAATTCATATCTTTATCATATTCCCAAAAAACAATATTTCATTATAAATTCTACTCATGCCACACGAAATAGGTTTTATACATATTTAAACATATCATCTTTTATAACAGTATTTCCCAAACATGAAGCATATATAAATATATTAATTATCCTGAAATCAGATGCTGTAATAATATGCATACATTTCCATAAAATAACTAGCTTAGTTTATCTTCTCACCTGATTCTTGAAAAAGCCTCTAAAACAATCAACTCAACACCCGCTGGGTTCCCTAGTCAATACCCTGAAAATAACATCTCCCATAACTAAATTTAGTATTTCATCGTATATAACATTTCTTACAACTATTGTGACAACCCGAATAATAATGGGATTTAAATAATAAATAGGAAGGGAAATGGAAACAGTGACAGAAGGAGGAAGTCAACAACAATGCATTTTGGAAATAACAACTGAGGGAAAATATCAGGGCCTCGTCAACGAACACAGGGGATTCGTCGACAAGCGTATAAGAGTACCTCGTCAATGAACACAGGGGATTCGTCGACGAGAAGTTACCGAGAGAGGGTTTTGGGGAAAATTGAAATTCATCGACGAAGGTGTAGGTTCATCGACGAACTTCCTATAGGATTCATCGACGAGGTGACGTGTCTCGTCGACGAATCTAGTCCTATAAATATCAAAAACCCAGATTTAAACGTCAAATTTTAGAAAAATCTCACGCTTTCTCTCTCCATTCAGTTTCTCTCCCTTCTCTCTTTGATTTCGGCTCCATCGATCGCCTAATCGACAATCTGAAGCCACCACGACACTCCTGGAGAAGTTCTCTGCATTTTTGTCAAAGCGGATCGTTGGTGGAACTCTATTGAAAATCATCCCTGAGTTGAGGTAAGACTCTTTATGCCGAATTTGGTCCTACTATAGTTATAGGAAATGATATTCGCATGAAAATACTAAAGTTTAGTATTAGAAGTTTTCATTTTCAGGGTATTGATCAAGAAATCCTACAGGTGTGAGTCCAGAATTTATAGGGGCTTTTCTCAGTAGCCTGATAAGGGAATAAAGTAAAGCAGTTATTTTTCCACACGTATTATTATTATCAGCAAAGAAATGTTGAGTGAATACGCATGATATTTGAATATTACTGAGAAAATTTATGTTATTGGGAAAATACTACTATTATACGAAAAATGTGATTTTAGAATGAAATGTATGGAATTAATTAATTTGTGTGGCATGAACGTTATTTTCATGAAAGGTAATGATATGACAAAGTTTACGAGTGAAGCATGTTTTTAGGTATTATGAAAAGACACAGTATGTTATGATGATTTTGACAAATACATGATAATTGATTTATTTTTAGAATGTATATATGAAAATATTTCGGCGCGAGGCCGTATATATGAAATGATTTCGGCACGAGACCGTATTTATGAAATGTTCGCCACAAGGCCGTATTTATGAAATGATTTAGGTGTGAGGCTGTATTTATGAAATGATGAAAAATGTTATAATCTCATGTATTATATGTTACCAGAACCCGGATGTTAGTTTAGTTTAGTTCAGGAGTACGATACCGTAGCTTATAGATCAGATATCTATGATCAGATTAGTGCTAACCACCCCACAAGGGGGTGGGAGATGGATAGTCGATGTGGATTTCAGTAGAGTGTGGACGTCCACCTAGCAGTCCGGACCAGGGTGTGGCGGGCCCATCGTACTTACCGACATTTTTTTTTACTTGGCAATGGTCGACCAGCCATTGTCGGGTCCCGCTTTCGAACTGCACAACCCATCATGGGGGAGTAATACTAATATCAGCTATTTATTCATCTTGGGTATGTTTTTAGTATTATTAGATATAACAGACAATTTATGAATGATATGAATTACTAGAAGAATATGAAAGTATATGATGATTGAGTATGTTATGACAAATGTTTACAAATATATAAAATGTATTGTATATGTATAACTGCATTATCTATTCATGTTGCCACACAACTGTATTTAGTTTATTTTCCATTACTGAGAAGTGTCTCACCCCCGAACCTAATTAATTTTTCAAAAGACCCTGAGACACCGGCGGGTCGTGGCCGCCGTTGAGCTTATTGAGTTACCCCACTAAGAGGATAAGATTTTGTTCTAGGATCAGGAGATATTTTTTTGTTGTATGATCCTAGGGTTATTTTGATACTTTGGAAGTTGTATATAAATACAACATTTTGATGATGTAGTAAACTCTAGTATTATGTTTTATGGTTGGATGATTGAGATTTTATACTTACTGCTGCTTAGATTTCCGCTGTGAATGATAGGTGTCCCCGTTACCCACGGGTTCGGGTTGACTTTTCTATTTATTATGTTTCATTTCTATATTAAGTTAAGCAGGTCGTTACAACTATAGTAAATCCAAATTTTGAATAAAAGACCTTATCCTGAATTTGGGATGAATTTTAAACTCGACCCACCGACGATCCACTCCAGTAGATATGCAGAGACCTTCCCCAGGAGTGTTATGGTGGCTTTATATCATCGAACTGGAGAAAGATCGGCCCAAGATCTTAGAAAGAAGGAAGGAGGGGCGAAAATCTAGAGAGTGAAAGAATTTCTCGCATGATTTATGTGTAAAAATCTAAGTTTAAGACTATTTATACTATGACCTTTGTCGACGAGCCATGTCACCTCGTTGACAAGGTCAAGAAGGCTACTCGTCGACGAACTCTCCCCCTCGTCGACGAATTTCAGAGTTACCTAATTATCCTCTTGGTATCTTCTTGTTGACGAGACACACCCTCGTTGACGAGCCCAAAGTGCCACGTCATCGACAAACGCTGCGTTCATTGATGAAGTCCGCTGCCGCCTCTTTTACTTTTTCAATTTTCCTCTCTCTTTATTATTATTATTAATTAAACACCATTATTTTTTGGGTTATTATAGTAGTAATGCTCATGCCAGTGGAAATGAGGGTGCTTGGCCCTCAGGCGCTGCGCGTGGTGATTTAGATGCAGTTTTATACAGCGTGGCATAGCAAGTTATGGCAAAAATCACCAGGAATTCTAGGGAGTTGGGTGGTTCATCTGCAGGCCAGGTAGTTCGATCGAGAAATTCATTTAGATGAATCCTCTGGCTTTCTTAGGAGGAACTGATCCTTCAGTCACTGAAAACTGGGTGCAAGCGATTGAGATAGTATTTGCAGTGTTGCAGTGTACAGAGGAGCAAAGGGTGCTATTTGCTCCCTATAGATTGATTAGAGAGGTTGAGAGGTGATGGATGGCGGTGAAACTTTTAGAGCAGTAGAGAATAGTACCTGTGGAGATGACATGGGAGCGGTTTAAGGTATTCTTCGATAGGTATTTTCCAGCCTCGTCTAGGGAAGTTAAGATTGAAGAGTTCCTAAATCTGAAACAGGGATAGTAAACTGTGCAGCAATACACGACGAGATTCATCGAACTATCTCGCTTTGCTCCGTACATTATTTTAGAAGAGGTGAAAAAAGTACGCAGTTTGAAAGAGGCCTGAGGAGAGAAATATATAAGCAAGTGTTGATATTGAAGTTGCAGGATTTTGATGAGGTGGTTGATAGGGCCACTATAGTAGAGGTTGGAGAACGGTTAGAGGCTGAGGAGCAGTGGCAGAATTTGCACCTTCTGGTTTCGAGCAGGGAGTTAACCGTGGTTCGTGGAAGAGAGGTGGCTACTATAGAGACCAAAGGTAGGAGACAGGGATTCGCGGTTTTCAAGGTATGCAGCCACTTCCAGCTTGCCTGACTTGTGGGAAGAAACACCTAGGGGAGTGTCATGCCGGGTGAGGTATCTATTACTAGTGTGGGGAGCTAGGGCATGTGATAAGGGATTTTCAGACTCAGATTGGTGCTGCTCCTACTCCTAGACCTACTCGAGGAGGCTATCAGGCGCCAAGTGGAGGCCAGTAGAGGAATATGGCTCCAGCTAGGGTCTTTGCTTTGACATCGGGTGATGTTGAAGCGGCAGGCGACGTGGTGATAGGTACGACTAATATGTTTTCATTTAAAGTTATTGCACTATTTGACTCAGGGGCCACACACTCGTTTACATCTATAGAGTGTGTTAAATTATGTGGGGTAGACACACAATTATTAGAAATTGAATTATTAGTGACTACACCGACCGGGTCAACGGTGAGGTGTAGTAGGATGCTTTAGGGTTGTCCAGTTGATATTCAGGGGAGGATTTTATTTGATGATTTGGTAGTGTTGGACATGCATGGGTTTGATATCATTTTCAACATGCATTGGCTAGCAGCTAACTTTGCCAATATAGATTGTTGTGCAAGAGAAGTGATATTCAGACCGCCAGGAAGACCAGAATTCAGATTTATAGGGTCACGAGTGCAATTTCTATCTCAGATGATCTCAACTATCCAAGCGAGGAGACTACTTCTGAGTGGTTGTCAGGGATTTGTGGCCTTTGTGAAGGAAACAATAGGGAATGAAGTGAAGCTCACTACTACGCCAGTAGTAAAGGAGTTTACCGATGTATTCCAAATGAATTACTGGGTTTGCCACCTGATCATGCGGTAGATTTCTCCATTGATCTACTTTCAGGTACAACGCCAATCTCTAAAACACCGTATCGAATAGCACAAGTAGAATTGGTAGAATTAGCAGAATTGAAAGATCAGTTGCAGGATTTACTTTATAAGGGTTTTATATGACCTAGTGTATCTCCGTGGGGAGCTCTAGTATTATTCGTGAAGAAGAAGGACGAATCTATGAGGATGTGCATAGATTATAGAGAGATTAACAGAGTGACAATCAAGAACAAGTATCCTCTACCCCGTATTGATGACTTATTTGATCAGCTTCATGGTACACAGGTATATTCTAAGATCGACCTCAGATCAGGCTACCATCAAGTAAAGGTAAGGGCAGAAGATGTATTGAAGACATTTGATGAATAGAATTTTTCATCTATATTTAGACCAGTTTGTTGTTGTTTTTATTGATGATGTACTGGTCTATTCAAGGTGCTAAAAGGAGCATAAGATACATTTGAGGCAGGTTTTGCAAATGCTTAGGGAGAAGAAGTTGCATGCCAAGTTCAGTAAATGTGACTTCTGGCTCAAGAAAGTTGTGTTTTTGGTACATGTTATCTCAGGAGAAGGAATTTCTATGGATCCTAGTAAAATTGGTGTGGTAGTGAATTGGGTTAGATCGAGGAACGTCTAGGAGATCAGGAGTTTCTTGGAGTTAGCTAGTTACTACCGTCGTTTTGTCAAAGGGTTCTTAACTTTGTCAGGTCCTCTGACACGACTGACGAGGAAGAATGCCAGATTTAAATGGGACGACAGCTGTGAGTAAAGTTTTTAGGAATTAAAGCAGAAGCTAGTCATAGCACCGCTACTGATTATCCTGTCAGGGGGTAAGGGTTATGTTATTTACAGTGATGCATCCTTAAAGGGACTTGACTGTGTATTGATGCAACATGGCAGGGTGGTGGTGTATGCATCCAGAAAGTTGAAAGAATATGAGAAAAACTACCCTGCCCATGATTTTGAACTGGCTGTAGTGGTATATGCATTGAATATTTGAAGGCATTACCTGTATGGCGAGCGGTGCAAGATTTTCTCCGACCACAAAAGTTTAAAGTATTTTTTCACTAAGAAGGAACTGAATATGAGCTAGAGAAGGTGATTAGATTTAATTAAGGATTTTGATTGTGCTATCAGTTATCACCCAAGAAAAGCAAATGTTGTAGCTGATGCGTTGAGCAGGAAGTCAACGAAACCAGTGTTAGCAGCTATGAAGATCCAATGTCCAATCATGATGGATTTGGAGAGACTCGACATAGAGTTGGTAGAGAGTGATCCTCCAATATGTATCGCCAGTTTAGTAGTGCAGCTTACTTTGCAGGAAAGAATTAAAGCTGCTGAGAAGGAAGATCTATAATTAGCAAAGGTGATAGATAGAGTGCAGACTCGTCAGGGAGAGGAATTATGTATTTCATATAACAGAGCTTTACGGTTCCGTTCCAGATTGGGTGTTCCTGCTGATATTGACATCAGAAAGACTATTTTGGAGGAGGCTCATAGATCTTTGTATACAGTTCATCCCGGCAATAAGAAAATGTACAGGGATTTGCCAGAGTTTTACTAGTGGAGTGGTATGAACAAAGACATTGCCGAGTATGTAGTCCAGTATTTGACATGCCAGTAGGTAAAAGCTGAGCACTAGAGGCCAGCTAGTCAGTTGCAGCCGCTATTTATCTTTGAGTGGAAGTGGGACTATATATCTCTATGGATTTTGTCTTAGGGCTACCGTCGACATTGCATGGCCAGAATGTGATATGGGTGATAGTAGATCGATTGACAAAGACTGTCCATTTTCTACCTATTATGATCAGCTACTCCCTTAATCATTTGGCGAAGATTTACATTTAGGAGATATTCCGTTCTCGTGGGGTGCCAGTATCTATTGTGTCGGACCCGCGTTTCACGTCACATTTTTTGGAAAAGCTTATAGGAAGCTTTAGGGTCTCAGTTATCGTTTAGCACAACATTCCATCCTCAGTCAGATGGGTAGACTGAGAGGACGATTCAGATACTAGAAGATATGCTTCGAGCGTGTGTATTAGATTTTGGGGGTAGTTGGACTCAGTTCATGTCGCTAGTAGAATTCGCGTATAATAACAGATATCAGGCCAACATTGGCATGACACCATTTGAGACTTTATATAGTAGGAGATGTTAATCTCTTTTGTATTGGGACAAGATGGGTAAGCGGCAAGTTGTGGTACCAGAGCTTGTGCAGCAGGCGTATGATAAGGTTCGACTCATCAAAGTTAGAATCAATGCAGCTCATAGCCGACAGAAGAGTTATACCGATAATTACCACAGGAATTTAGAATTCGATATTGGTGATCATGTATTTTTTAAGATAGCTCCGTTAAAAGGGGTTATGAGCTTTGGAAGAAAGGGTAAACTTAGCCCTAGGTTTATCGGTCAATTTGAGATTTTAGAGAAAGTGAGACCTGTTGCCTACAGGTTAGCTTTACCACCTGCGTTATCCAAGATGCATGATGTATTCCATGTTTCTATGTTAAGGAAATACATCCCAGACCCTTCTCATTTTATCAGTAATAGTGAATTAGAACTTAATGATTCACTAGTTTATGAGGAGGTACCAGTACAGATTCTGGATAGAAGAGAACATGAACTACGTAATAAGAAGATTCCTCTAGTAAAGGTTCTATGGAGGAATCATGCAATAGAAGAGGCTTCTTGGGAGCTTGAGGAACAGATCCGATAGAAATACCCGCAATTGTTCCAAGAAGTTCAGATTTAACTAGAAAATGTTAAAGATTGTATAATATTTCTTTTGTAGGTACATGTAATACTTTAGTAATATTTTAGTTTTTGGGAAAAATTTTTTTTGTATATGTAATCTCCTAGGACTCGTAATGTAACCACAATATTCCTCTGTCACAAGTGAGGGTACGTAATAAAATAAGTAGACTGTTTTACCTTAAGGGATGATGAATTATATGAATAGTAAATTTCAAGGACTAAATTTTATAAAGAGGAGAGAATGTAATGAGCCGAAGAATAATGGTATTTAAATAATAAAGAAAGGGGAAAATAGGAAACAATAACAGAAGGAGATAGCAGGTTTTGTCAACAAAGGTATGTTTCGTCGACGAGAAGATATCGAGAGGATTTTTGGGCCTTTGAATTTCATCGATGAAGGGGACAGTTCGTCAACGAATTGCCTCTTAACCTCATCGACGAGGTGACGTGGTTTGTCGATGACGCCCATGTTATAAATAGTGTAAACCTCAGATTTTACGCAGAAAAATCGGTAGAAACCCCTCTCTCTCTCTCTCTCTCTCTCTCTCTCTCTCTTTTTCCTCCCTGCGGTTTCTCTCTCCTCTCTCTTCGATTTCAATTCCATTAGCCGCTGGATCGATGAACTGAGGCAACCACAACGCTCCTGGGGAAGTTCTCTCCAAGTCTGCTAGATCAGATCGTTGGTGGGACTGAGTTGAAATTCATCCCTGATTTGAGGTAAGAATTTTTATGCCATATTTGGTCTTTCCATAGTTATAGAAAATGTTATTTGTGAAAAAATACTGAAATTTAGTTTCGAGAGTTGTTGAATTTAGGGTGTTGAACGGGGAACCCTGCGGGTGCAGGACGAGTGGATTTTTAGGGGGTTTATTATTGGTGTCAAGTAAGGGAATAAACTAAAACAGTTATTTTTCATGCAAATTATATTATTATTATTATTATTATTATTATTATTATTATTATTATTATTATTTATTAGCAAATTTATTTTCAGGAAACATGTATAATATATACGAAGAGATTGGTAATAATGTATGTTTGGGAAAATACTGCTATTATGTTGAAATGTACATATATTAGTATGATATGTCAGGAAATATGATTTTTAGAATGGAATGTATGGTTTATCCAGCATTGTGTGGCATGAATATTATTTTACCTAAAAAGTATTATGTTATTGAAATTTTATGAATAAAACATGTTTTTACAGATTATGAGATAATGCAGTACATTATAATTTCAAAATATATGATAAATGAATTATTTATTCAGTATGATATTCATGAAATGTTCGGCACAAAGCCGTGTATGACATATGATTTTAGCGCAAGGCCGTATGTATGATTTTGGTGCAAGGCCACAGATATGGAAGTAAACAGCGCAAGGCCGTATATTTTGTGTAACGACCCAAGAATAGGAAAATGGGAACAGAAACAGAAGGAGGCAGCAAACTTCGTCGACAAACGTAGAATTTTGGATATAATAACCCAAGGAATTTTCTCATGGCCTCGTCGATGAACACAGGGGATTTGTCGACGAGGGTACAAGAGGGTCTCGTTGATGAGGGCATGTTTCGTCGATGAGAAGATACCGAGAGAATGTTTTGGGCGATTCTGAATTTCGTCGATGAAGTGGAGAGTTCGTCAATGAATTTCCTATTAGACTCCTCGATGAGATGACGTGGCTCATCAACGAAGGCCGTAGTGTACATAGCCCTAAACTTGGTTTAATTGCGGAAAAATCAATGCAAATCTACCCTCTCTCTCTCTCTTCTACGGTCTCTTCTCCATCTCTCTTCGATTTAGGCTCCGTTGTTCACCAAATCGACGATCTGAGGCTACCACGAGGCTCCTGGTGGAGTTCTCTTCAAGTCTGCTGCGGCGAATCGTTGGTGGAATCGAGTCGAACTTCTCCCCAGAATTAGGGTAAGACATTTTATTCAGTTTTTAACCTTCTGGCAGTTGTAGGAAATGATGGAGACAAAGAAATAATGATATTCTGTTATGGAGAATATTATTTTTAGGAAGTTGAGTAGGAAACCTTGTGGGTGTAGGACAGATATTCAGTAGGAGCTTTCCAGTAGTCAAGTAAGGGAAATATGCTATGCTAGGAAACCTTTTTACAATTTCAGTACGAACTATATGTTTTTACCAAATTATTATCCAGAATAATACTATATTTATAGAATTTGTGAATACCATGTTTATTATTATTAACAGAAATACCATGATATTTGCATGTTTATAGAATGATGAATTTTTCAGTGTACAGTATATTCAGAAATATGCATTTTCAGTTATTTAAGAATAACACGTTTATCAATACCATAACGCCCCAATAAACAGATATTCAAATAGCAGTTTAGTTATACAGAAATCAAATTTCCAGTGAGTTTATTTAGAATTTCAAATAAGTTCTATGGGGGTTATGGTTATTTTAGAAACTATAGTAAAAATAGTATATTACAGATATCAGTTACCTATATAGTATCAGACCCTGATGAATCAGATTGTAGAGCACGGTATCGTAGCTATAGATATTCTGTTTAGAGTGCAACCACTTTACTTAGATAGTAAGTGGAATGAGGTCGATCGTGCCCACGTCGGGACAGGCTCTCCATCAAATATAGATTAAGGGGGCCAATCAGACTGTCGGAGTTCAGTTGACTTATCCTAGTAGGCCAGCTAGGATAGGTCCCGCCTTCGGGCCGCACAACCGTGTCATGAGGGGTTAAATCATGACATGCAGCCATCCGAGGAAAGTTTCTCAAATATTATAAGTATAAGTGGATTTCCAGAAATAATAGTAGTATTGTGAAAAGTGAATTTATATAGTTTTAATATATGTTGCTTATACTAGCATTTACAATTTCAGTTATCCATGATATTGTTTCTAAATCAAATTATTAATACATAAATATAACCTAGTAGCTACACACTTGTAATAGCATGTTTCGTCTTATTGAGCATTGGCTCATCCCAGTGTTGAATTGTTTTTCAAGTGAACCAACTAGGCGAGCGGAGCATGTGATGACCCGAAGAATAATAGTATTTAAATAATGATTAAGAGAGTGGAAAATGGAGATAGTAGTAGAAGGAGGAAGTCGACTTCATCGACGACATTGCACTTTGGAAGGAATAACTGAGAGAAGTTATCGCCTCATCAATGAACACAGGGGATTCGTCGATGAGGGTATAAAAGGACCTCGTCGATGAAGTCAAGAATCTTCGACGAGGAGATACCGAGAGAGGTTTTGAGTAATCTGAATTTCGTCGACGAGGAGCGGGTTTCATCGATGAAATTATTGAAGGACTCGTCAACGAAATGACATGGCTCGTCGACGAATCCAGTCTTATAAATATCAAAAATCCAAATTTTAACTTCACCATTAAGAAATCTCTCACTTTCTTTCTCTCCCTACAGTTTCTCTCTTTTCTCTCTTCCACCACGACGCTCCTGGGGAAGTTCTCTCCAAATCTGCTAGAGCGGATCGTCGGTGAAAACAAGTTGGAAATCGTCTCTGAGTTGAGGTAAGACTTTTTAAGCCAAATTTGGTCTTATGGCAGTTATAGGAAATGGTATACACATGAAAATACTGATGTTTATTCTGGGGGTTGTTGTTTTTAGGGCATTGATCAGGAAACCCTACAGGTGTTAGACTAGGATATTTTAGGGGCTTTCTTAGTAGCTAGGTAAGGGAGTAAATTAAAGCAATTATTTTTCATGCAAATTACTATTATTTATGAGCAAATTGATTTTCTGAAAAAGATGTACGATATTTGAATATTATGGAGTAAATGTATGTTTGGGAAAATACTGCTGTTGTATGAGAATTATAATTTTAGAATGAAATGTATGATTTACCCAGCTTTGTGTGGCATGAATGTTATTTTTCATTAAAAGTACTATGATATGGAAGATTTTACGAGTAAAGCATGTTTTCAGGAATCATGAAATAATGCAGTACTATATAGTTTTGAAAATACATGATAATCGATTTATTTTCAAACGATATGTATGAGATATCCGGCGCAAGGCTATATTTATGAAATGTTCGACACGGGGTTGTATGTGTGAAATTATGAAAGATGTTATATTATCACGTATGATATGTTATCAAAACCCGAATGTTAGTTTAGTTTAGTTTCAGGAGCTCGATACCGTAGCTATATAGATCAAATATCTATGTTCAAACTTATGTTAACCACCCCACAAGGGGGTGGGAGATGGATAGTCGATGTGACTTTTAGTGTAGAGTTGTAGATGTCCACCTGGTAGTTCAGACTAGGGTGTGGCAGGCCCGTCGTACTTATAAACATTTTTGACTCGGCAGTGGTTGGCCAACCATTGTCGGGTCTCCTCTTTGAGTTGCACAACCCATCATGCGGGATAATACGTGACATCAGCTAGCTATTCATCCTGGGTATGTTTTCAGTATTATTAGATATAACAGACGTTTTATGTACGATATGATTTACTAGCACATATGAAAGTATATGATGATCCAGTATGTTATGACGGATGTTTACAGATATATGAAATGTATTGTATATGTATAACTGCATTATATATTCATGTTGCCACACAACTGTATTTAGTTTATTTTCCCTTACTGAGAAGTGTCTCATCCCCGAATTTAATTAATTTTTCAAGAGATCCTGAGAAACCAGCGGGTCGTGACCACCGTTGAGTTTATTGAGTTACCTTACTAGGACGGTAAGATTTTGTTATAGGATCAGGATTATTTTGTTGTGAGATCCTAGTTGTATTTTGAATGTTATGGGAGATTGAGAATATATGTATGCTATTTTGGTGTAAATAGACTTTGGTATAATGTCTTATGGTTGGATGATTGTATTTTTATACTTACTGTTGCTTAGGTTTCCGCTGTGAATGATAGGTGTCCCCGTTACCCACGGGTTCGGGTTGAGATTATTATTATTTATGTTTCATTTATGTTAAATTAAGAAGGTTGTTATAGAGCAGGCTCGCAGGTAGAGGGGTTGTTGTACTGCCCTTCCCTTTTTGAGAGTGAGTATTTTTGGGTGGCATGTTTTTTATAAACCCTTGGTATCAGTAAGGGTAGTTTTGAGAGGATAGTGATGATTGCATATCGTGGGTTGATTTGTCACTCTGGCATTGTATTATGCGTGGATTTATTTTATATTATTGGTCTTCTGCTGTTTAGATTAATGATTGGATTTAAAACTAGGGAAAAAGATTTTATTTTATTAGTAGGACATTACATTTTACGTTATTAAAGAACTTGTTATCAATCTATTTATGCTAAACTGTATATTATCATGTATTATGTATTATCAGAATCCGGTTGATAGTTCAGCTCAGTTATAAGAGCACGGTACCGTTGCTACACAGATCAGATATCTATGTTTAAACTTGTACTAACTGCCCCACAAAAGGGTGGGAGATGGATAGTCGATGTGGCTTTCAGTTTAAAGTGTTAGACGTCCACCTGGCAGTCCGGACCTAGTTGTGGCGGGCTCATCGTACTTACAGATATTTTTTACTCGACAGTGGTCGGTCATCTATTGTCGCGTCCTACCTTCGAGCTACACAGCCCGTCATGGGGGGTAAGACATGACATCAGTTAGATATACATCCTGGGTGAATTTTCAGTATTATCAGTTATATCAGACATTTTATGATCTGTATGATTTATTAGAAAATACAAAAGTATATGATTATTCAGTATGATATGATGAATGTTTTCAGGTATGTGAAATGTATTGTATATGTATAATTGCATCAAATATTCATATTGCCACACAACTATATTTAGTTTATTTTCCCTTATTGAGAAGTGTCTCACCCCCGAACTTAAATAATTTTCAGGAAACCCAGAAAGATCGGTGGATTGAGGCCACCGTTGAGATAGTGTGGTACTACCCTACTAGAAGTGTAATTTTGAACTAGGATTAGGAGATTTTGATGTGGGGTCCTAGAGATACTTTTTTTTTTTTTGTATTTTTAAGAGATTCTATATAAAAACTGTGTTTTTGGATTATAGTTGACTCTGGTATTATGTATTTTGTGGTTATGAGAATGTGATTTATATTTACTATTGCTTAGGTTTCCGCTGTGAATGTCAGATATGTCCTCGTCACCCACGGGTTCAGGTTGACCTTATTATTAAATATGTTTTATTATATGATTAGAGAAGTAGGTCATTACAATAACAATATTATATAGTATCAGACCCTGATGAAATAGATCAGATTACAGAGCACGGTACCGTAACTATTACAGTATAGAGTGCAATTACATATTTTAGATAGTGTGTGGATTATATGTGTAGCCGATCGTGCCTTGGGAGAGCTTGGAGACTCCCCAGTAGTCCGGGTTGAGGCGGTTGATTTGACAATAGAGGTTTCAATTGACTTATCCTGGTAGGCCAACCGGTGTTAAGTCCTGCCTACGGGCTGCACAACCCTGTTATGAGGGGTTAAATCATAACATACAATTATTCAGGAAAGTTTTCATAGTTTTATATATATATATATATATATATATATATGTTGTTGGCCTGGTTGAGTGTCTAGAGGGAGGTGAATAGACGTTTTTCGCAGATATGCAAATTTTCTACAAACAAAAATCTTGCCAAGAACAAGTGTATTATATCACAATAAAAAAGTAAAGCAAATGGAAATGAATGAGCAATACAAAAGAGAGAAGAGAAGCTTAACACGACGATATTAACGTGGTTCGGCACCCCACTTACGTCCATGCCTTAAGACTAACTCAAGGATTCCCAAAATTCACTATACGATCCTCCTTCTGGCGGAGAAGCCTATACACATAGCTGCTTAAAAAGAGCTTTTACAAAGGTACTCACTTAGAGATTCCCTACAATGTCTCACAAAGAGCCTTTCTATATAAGTAGTTGATGAGAAATAGATACAATCTTAAATTCTCCTATTGAGCTGAGTATCACAACAAAAATCTCACACTATTTCCTCTTCTTCAATGGAGTAAAACAAGAGCAAGATTAAGTGGGCAAGTGTTTTTCACAAAGAAACCCTAGAGTGAATGCATAATAAATGATTTCAATAACTAAATGAGCTTCCTTACTTTGAAGTTAATGCAAAATCCCTATTTAAACATCAAATGGGCGAGCAGGGCATTGGAGAGCCGTTGGGCATTTATTGATATGAGACAAGGTGAAAAATAGCCGTTCTAGCGCATTAATTATGGTCTGCGGCTCGACATTCGTCGACGAGGACTCGCCTTCGTTGACGAGCTCTTCAGTCATTTGGTCGACGAAGCCTTGTGTTCGTCAATGAGTTGCTGGTTCTAAATTCAGACAAGTTTTGGTTTCTTTTCATTGGCGAGAACCCTATGTTCATTGACAAAATTTGCACAGGCCTCATCGCCGAATTTGTTGTATTCATCGATGAGGGGTGCTCTGAATTTTTAGGTACTCTCGATAAATTCTTGTCGATAAGGACCCTGTGTTCTTCAGCGAGGGTCTGTGTTTTACTCGTCAACGAAGCCCTATGTTCATCAATGAGGCTCCTCTTAATACTTTAAAAATCCTCTTGAGTTTGAAGTAAAAAGGTCCTTGTTTATTTATGAGAAATGATCCCTAATTCACTATAAGATGTCTTAGATTTAATATAACATGTTTTGAGGGTTTTTAGACATCTTACCTAGTTTTATTTGTCTCGTTGTGTGTGTGTGTGACTGTGCCTGTTGTTTAAGTGATGTGTACGTGATATGCCCATTTCTTGCTTGTTCTATTGAGTCACTCCATCTACAAGGGATTTACAAAACAATCTCTCTAACTCTCACACTCAATCTTTAAAACACTTGCATGCTATGTAGAGTCCATGAGTACTTTGGTTTGAGTGGCTGTGCTCTGGTCATGTCATATGTTGCTTTTGGTTGATTTGAAACTTGCTTGCTTTGGAGCCTTTCTGTGCAACTGAACAGGACTAGAGAAAAAGGTTAGTAGCCTTAAAGAACTGCTAATGGTTTGTTGTCATCAAAACATTGTTGGAATGAAAGACCCTCATGACTTGGTCTAACATTCTTCCCCTTTTTCATGTTGGCAATCCATTAGTGTTCTTTTTGAAACAAAAAAAAAAAAAAATGCTCCCCCTTATTAAATGTACATGTTTAGAATTTTAACAAATCCTCCCCCTTAGTGTTTGCATTAATTGCAGGGAGTTTTTATTTAAATTTTCGGCAGCATGCCGTCTATAAATAAGGCATTTTCTGAGTTTTTATAATCCTGCATAATACCAATTTTTAACAATTTCAGTTTATCAACATTCAAGCATATTAGTAGAGCATTAGTTCATTCATGTTCAACAATTACAATACATGCTAAGTACATTTATCATAGTGAATACTAAGCTACTACATTAATCGCAGTGAATTTTAAGCTACTACATTAATTGCAGTGACTATAAAGCTACTACAGCCAAAGAGTATCCAACTGATTTCATTCGAAGGGAAAAGCCTACATTTATATCATCTATTTCTCCCCCTTTGCCATTTTCAAAATTGGGGAAAAGAAGCGACAGGGGATCACTCTCGTGGGCGACCAAGGCGGTCAAAAAGGGCAGCGAACGAAGCGTCAAGGGAATCAAAACGAGCTCGGTTGGTGTTTTCTTGACGGGCAATGGACGCATCGAGAGAGTCAAAATGAGCACGGTGACGTATTTTTGACTGTGTCATGGCATGTTGAAGGCCGTCCAAGCGCTCCAAGATATGGCCATAGGAGGCATCCTCATCCTCTTTGACATCTTCCTCCATAGCGGCCTCAACTTCATCCACCGGAGCTTGACCCTGCTCGTGGGCTTTGACCCACGTGTTGGTAGAATCGTACTTTTCAAAATGCATGTGATGAAGGGTTGCCTCGGTGTATGTATTCTCAGGTGCAGGACGAATGTAGGGCATCCCCGTGCGGATAAGCTTGAAGTGATAAAAAAAAAAGTCGTGAGGAGATGACTGTAAGGAAGGAAGCCCCGCTGCCGTTTGAGGCTCTCTTCCATATGTTGAACGATGATAGGGGGCAAGTAGATACCACACCCAACCCAAAGGCAGTACATGCTGAAAATGTCACCCAAAGTCACCCAATCCCATCCACCAGTCCAAGGGCAAAGATTATACGTAATCATGTGGTAGAGGACCCTAAATTCAACCGTGAGGTCCTTAGATTTGGGGTGGGCAATGGAGGGAATACGAGGGTCACCGGAAATGAGCTTGAGCGCCGCGTGCAAGTCAAACCACTCAAACCACGTGGGCCAAGAGGCCTTGGGGAGGCCTCGGAGTGGATAGGGGCTGCAACCAAGCATGACAGAGAATGTATCTTCAGAGAGTCGAATGATGGTGCCGCCGACAGTGGAGTAGGTGGCAATGCCTCGATGTGATGGGACAAAGTTAGCATAGAATTCCCGAACCAAGTCCTCGTAGACAAGCTCTTCGAGGTTGAAAAGTGCATCCCACCCGTCTGCCTTAATCTTGGAGAGCAGAGTGGGAAAATAGAGCTAAAGAAAGTTGGAGGACACAATCTTCTTGTGAATGATGTGCTGTTTTATAATGTCATTCTGATAACGATAGGTGGCCTCTGCAGAGACGAAACGGCAGTCAAAGTTGGCAGGGGTTGTCTGAGGAGGAATGGTGGGAGGACGATGAGATGAGCCCTCTCCAACCTCGGTTTGAAGGTTACAGCACTTAGGTCGGGGAGCCATTGAAGGTTGAAGGGAAGCATGTGAGTGGGAAGAGGGCTGGGAGATGGGAGTGATGGTGGTTGCAGTCGTAGCTACGAATGGAGTGCTAAGGAGATGGGAGGCTTGAAGATAGTGTGCATTGGTGAGGGAGGTGATACCAAGACGAAGGCTTGGAGGGCGAAAGGTGTTTGGGTTGCTCGAGACAATGTGGGTTGAGAGAAGGAGGTGAGAGAGTGGCATAGGGTGGAGAGGAAGGAGAGGGATTGAGATAGGATAGCTAGGGTTTGCAAAAAGAATGAGATGTGCGAGTGGGAATATGAAGTATCCCGACAAATTTCATCGACGAGGCACTGTGTTTGTCGACGAAATTAAGGCAAATTCGATGATGAGACCTTTGTGTTTGTCGACGAAAAGGACAGATTTCTCAGCGACGAATACCCTGTGTTTGTCAACGAGGGCAAGAAGAAAAAATGATTTTAGCTTAGGATGAGCTAAAGAATGAAGGAAGAAGCAATGTGAAGATCCTATGATGGATCTGAGAGAGTACACATGCCTAAGGCTTGCCAGATTTTATTTAATCTTTCTTCATTGAGAGGCTTAGTCAAGATGTCGGCTAGTTGATTTTCAGTAGGAACATAAACTAACTCAACGTCTCCCTTTTGGACATGGTCTCGAATAAAATGGTGCCTAATTTCAATATGCTTAGTTCTAGAATGGAGGCATGGATTCTTTGAAATGTTGATGGTACTAGTGCCACAATGGATTAGAGTACCCTTAACTAAGATTCGGAAGTTCTCAAGCTGTTGCTTCATATATTAGGCTTGAGCACAACAACTACCGACTGTAATATATTTAGCCTCGGTGCTTGTGAGAGCTATGGAAGTTTGCTTTTTGCAAAACCAGGACACAAGTGAGTGTCCTAGGAAATGACATGTTCCACTAGTGCTTTTTCTATCGGTTTTGCAACCATCGTAGTCGGCATCCGAGTAGCAGGTGAGATCAAAGGGAACATTCTTAGGGTAAAAGAGTCCTAAGTCATGTGTGCTTGCTAAGTACCTAAAGATTCTTTTGACTGCATGAAGATGAGATTCTTTAGGACATGATTGGAATCTAGCGCATAGACAAACACTGAACATTATATTGGGCCTGCTAGAAGTGAGGTACAACAAACTAACAATCATTCCACGGTAAAGTTTTTGGTCAACATTGTTCCCTTTTTCATCGGCGTCAATTTTTGTCGTGATGCTCATAGGGGTTACTTTAGACTTACCTATTTCAAAACCGAATTTCTTTAGCATGTCCTTAACGTATTTGGCTTGATTTATAAAGATTCCATGTTTCATTTGTTTAATTTGTAATCCTAGGAAGAAGGTTAGTTCACTCATCATACTCATCTCAAATGTTTCCTGCATGGCAAAATCTTGACACAAAGTTTCATTTGTAGCACTAAAAATGATATCATCTACGTAAATCTGTATAACTAGCACATCATTTTCCTTATGTTTTAAGAATAAAGTAGTGTCAAATTTACCTCTTGTGAACCCATTATCTAGGAGAAATTTACTTAAACGTTCATACCATGCTCTTGGTGCTTGCTTGAGTCTGTAAAGAGCTTTTGAGAGTTTGTACACATAATCAGGATGAGTGTGGCTCTCAAATCCTGGAAGTTGCTTGACATAGACTTCTTTATTTATGTATCCATTTAAAAAAGCACCTTTTACATCCATTTGAAATAACTTAAAATTTTTGTAGCAAGCAAAAGCAAGTAGCATTCTAATAGCATCTAGTCTTGCCACAGGGGCATAAGTTTCATCATAGTCAATACCCTCTTGTTGATTATACCCTTGCGCCACTAATCTAGCTTTGTTTCTAACAATATTCCCATCTTCATCTTTCTTATTCCTAAACACTCATTTGGTGCCTATTATTGTAGTATTTTTGGGTTTTGGAACTAAGTGCCTTACTTTGTTTCTTCCAAATTGGTCTAATTCTTCTTGCATGGCATTTATCCAGTTTTCATCATTTTCAGCTTCTTCAAAGTTTTTTGGTTCTAGATGAGATACGAAAGCAATATGATCCACTTCTTAGGTAAGATCTGTTGCTATCTCCTTGGGATGGACTACCTATGATAAGATCAATTGGGTGATTTTTTACAAATTTCCAAGCTCTAGGTAGTTCATGATTCTCTTCTTCTGGTTCATTAGGCTTTTGAGAAGATGATTCTTGATGATCAATGTTTGTGTCTTGACAGTTTCTATCTTGATCATTATTTAACTTAAGTTGCTCAAGTTCTTTTTCAATTCTAAAGGTAGTGACTTGATTATCTTCTTCAATCTCAACAGGTGTTTTGGATGTGCGAGGGTCTATTTCATCAAACACAACGTGGGTTGATTCTTGAACAGTTTGAGTTCTTTTGTTGAATACCCTGTATGCTTTGCTATTCATGGCATATCCTATAAAGATTCCCTCATCGGATTTTGAATCAAATTTAGCCAAATGATCCCTATCATTTAATATGAAACATTACATCCAAAAACCTTAAAGTGTGAAATGTTAGGTTTCCTACCTTTCCATATCTCGTATGGGGTTTTTCCTAACTTGGATCTAATGATGACACGGTTACTAGCATAGCAAGCTGTGCTAATGGCTTCTGCCCAGAAATATTTTGGCAAGTTATGTTCGTGGAGCATTGTCCTAGTCATTTCTTGGAGTGTTCGATTTTTTCTTTCAACTACTCTGTTTTGTTGTGGAGTTTTTGGTGCAGAGAAGTTGTGTGAATAGCCATTTTCATTGCAAAAGTTTTCTAGTTCTTGGTTTCTAAATTCTCTTCCTCTATCACTCCTAATGTGAACAATTGACATTCCTTTTTCATTTTGGATTTTTCCACAAAAATGGATGAATGCATTACAAGTGTCACTTTTGTTTGCAAGAAAAATTACTCATGAAAACCTAGAGAAGTCATCAACTATAACAAAAGCATACAAATTTCCACCAATACTAGCTATGTCATTAGGACCAAATAAATCTAGATGAATTAACTCTAAGGGTCTTGAGGTGGATATCATTTTCTTGGTTTTGAAATAAATTTTAACTTGTTTTCCATATTGACATGCATCACAAATTTTGTCTTTTACATAATTGTCTTTTGGTGGGCTATTTACTAGTTCTTTAGATGATAGTCTATAAAGTAGATCCATGCTAGCATAACCTAGTCTTCTATGCCATAACCAACAATTTTCATTGGTAACTGCTAAACATCTAATGCCACAAGTTTTAATGTCATCAAAATCAATTGTGTATATGTTGGATTCACGTTTTCCTACAAGGATGGGTTTTCCATTCAAATCATTTATTAAACATTGGGTGGATTGAAATGTAATGTTTAACCCTTTATTTCATAACTGATTAACACTTAACAAATTGTGTTTGAGAGTATCTACAAGAGCAACATTTTCAATAGCCAAGGATGAATTACCTATTTTACCTTTACCGATGATTCTTCCTTTGACAGTGTCTCCAAATGTGACTAATCTTTCCTTTTTGTAGGTGAGAGAGTGGAATTTGCTTGCATCTCCCGTCATGTATCTTGAGCATCCACTATCAAGAAACCATTTGTTTCTTGTGGAGTTGGTCTTCAAGCATACCTGCACACAACATTAAGTGACTTGTTTTGGTATCCACATTTTCTTGGGTCCTATGGGGTTAGTGTTCTTAATTACCCTTTATTTCCCCTGAAGGGGTAAGTAAAACGTACATGACCTTTTCTTTCACAATATAAGCAAATTTTATTAACATGTGAAGGATTTGGTTTGGGTGCAGGAATTTTCTTTGAGACGAAGCTTATTTTAGCGCATAGATTTGCAAAACCTATTGATTCAGATGATGATAAGCCGTATCCTAATCCTTCTTTAAAAATTTCAAATCTTTGGACTCCAAGAAGCCTATCAAAGTTTTCTTTACCATTTGTAAACTTGTAAATCATATAATTTTGATCTTCCACTTTCTTTTCAGTTCTGAGTTTTCATGAAGAGTTTCGATAATTTGCCTTTTTAAGCTTCCAACTTCTTTTTGAAAAGACTCCTTGTAATTTTTACATTCCTTAGTAAGCTTTTCATTTTCTAAATTGAGAGATGCATTTTCTTCTTTCAAGGTGTCACATGAGTAAATTTGTTTTTGCTTACATTTTGCATGAGTTTCTTCTAAAAGTTTGTTTTTCTTTTTAGCAGTTATCAGAGTTTCCTACAATTTTCTTCTAGTTCTTCATAAGATGGGTGATATTCGTCATTAGAGTTTGCCTCACTTTGTTCGTCATTAGAGTTTGCAACTTCTTCCTCGATTTCTTCGTCTGTTGAGGTTCCATCTAGTTCATCCCATTCAGTTGCGTTCATTGCTTTGAACCTCTTTTTGTCTCATTGTTGATTGTTGCCTTTGTTTTTGAATAGAGGACAGTCGGCCATGCGGTGCCCGATTTTTTTGTAATTGTAACATCTTATGCTTGATTCTCCTTTCTCCTTTTGTTTGCTGCCTCGTTTGTTTATCAGAAAATTTCTGAATCTTCTTGTGAGGAAAGCGACTTCATCATCATCATCATTTTCTTCCTCTTCTACGAACTCTTGTTGCTTTCCAGCTTTTAGAGTAATTCTGGTAGCCTTCATGGGTGCTTCAGTTTCTGCAGTAGCATTTTTCTTTTTGATCTCATAGGCCATGAAAGACCCGATCAATTCGTCAAGAGTAACCTTTGATAGGTCCTTTGCTTCCTCAATTGCTGTGGACTTGGCATGCCAAGATGCCGGTAGCAAGCGAAGGACTTTCTGCACATTATCTTCCATAGAGTATTCTTTACCAAAAGCTTTTAGTCCATTTGTGATGTGTGTGAAACGAGTAAACATGATTGTAATTGTCTCACCTTCTTCCATTTTAAACATTTCATATTCTTTGACTAACATATAAATTTTTGACTTTTTTGCCTGGGTTGTACCTTCATATGTTACCTGAAGCTTTTCCCATATTTCCTTAGCCGTGTTGCATCCACAGATTCGATTGTACTCTTCATCATTCACAGCACAATAGAGGAAGTTCTTGGTCTTGAAGTTCGGTTGTGCTAGCTTTGCATCAACCTCAAGAATTTTTCCAATGGGTATGTCATCGCCTTCCTCATTCTTGGAGGTGTAGTCTCTTTCAGTGATGACATTCCACATTCGGTAGTCATAGGCTTGGATGAAGATTGACATTCAATATTTCCATGCCGGGTAGTTAGTTCCACAAAATTTGGGAAGACGGTCCACGGATTGACCTTGGGCAAACATATCCGCCATCTTAATCTTTCCGCCTAGGAGTTACTTCGAATTTCCAGCGATTGGTGCTCTGATACCACTTGTTGGCCCGGTTGAACATCTAGAGGGGGGTGAATAGACGTTTTTCGTGGATATGCAAATTTTCTACAAACAAAAATATTGCCAAGAACAAGTGAAGTATATCACAATATAAAAGTAAAGTAAATGGAAATGAATGAGCAATACAAAAGAGAGAAGAAAAGCTTAACACGACGATATTAACATGGTTCGGCACCCCGCCTACATCCACGCCTTGAGACTAACTCAAGGATTCCCAAAATCCACTATATGATCCTCCTTCTGGTGGAGAAGCCTATACACACAGCTGCTCACAAAGAGCTTTTACAAAAGTACTCACTTAGAGATACCCTACAATGTCTCACAAAAAGCCTTTCTATATAAGTAGTTGATGAGAGGTAGATACAATCTTAAATGCTCCTTTTGAGCTGAGTATCACAACAAAAATCTCACACTATTTCCTTTTCTTCAATGGAGTAAAACAAGAGCAAGAGCAAGATGACAAGTGTTTTTCACAAAGAAACCCTAGAGTGAATGCACAATAAATGATTTCAATAACTAAACGAGCTTCCTTACTTTGAAGTTAATGCAAGATCCCTATTTAAACATCAAATGGGCGAGCAGAGCGCTGAAGAACCGTTGGGCATTTATTGATATGAGACAAGGTGAAAAAAGTCGTTTTGGCACATTAATTATGGTCTGCGGCCCGACATTCATTGACGAGGTCTCGCCTTCATCGACGAGCTCTTCAATCATTTCGTCGATGAGCTCTTCAATCATT
Source organism: Malania oleifera (assembly GCF_029873635.1). Lineage (NCBI taxonomy): Eukaryota > Viridiplantae > Streptophyta > Magnoliopsida > Santalales > Ximeniaceae > Malania > Malania oleifera. Next base: position 127,826,791 of record NC_080417.1, read on the forward strand.
TCATCAACGAAGTCCTGTGTTCGTCGACGAGTTGCTGGTTCTGAATGCAGACAAGTCTCGATTTCTTTTCGTCGACGAAAACCCTGTATTTGTTGATGAAATTTGCACAGGCCTTGTCACCGAATCCCCTGTATTTGTCGACAAGGGGTGCTTTGAACTTTTAGGTACTCTCGGTAAATTCTTGTCAACGAGGACCCTATGTTCGTCGACGAGGGTCTGTGTTTTACTCATTGACGAAGCCCTGTGTTCATCGATGAGGCCCCTCTTAATACTTTAAAAATCCTTTTGAGTTTGAAGTAAAAAGGTCCTTGTTTATTTATGAGAAATGATCCCTGATTCACTATAAGATGTCTTAGATTTAGTAAAACATGTTTTGAGGGTTTTTAGACATCTTACCTAGTTTTACTTGTCTCGTTGTGTGTGTGTGTGACTGTGCCTGTTGTTTAAGTGATGTGTACGTGATTTGCCCATTTCTTGCTTGTTCTATTGAGTCACTTCATATACGAGGGATTTACAAAAACAATCTCTCTAACTCTCACACTCAATCTTTAAAACACTTGCATGCTATGTTGAGTCCATGAGTGCTTTGGTTTGAGTGGCTGTGCTCTAGTCATGTCACATATTGCTTTTGGTTGATTTGAAATTTGCTTGCTTTGGAGCCTTTCTGTGCAACTGAACAGGACTAGAGAAAAAGGTTAGTAGCCTTAAAGAACTGCTAATGGGTTGTTGTCATCAAAACATGGTTGGAATGAAAGACTATCAATCACTTGGCCTAACATATATATATATATATACACACACATATATAGATTGTGACGACCTAACTAATAATAATGGTATTTAAATAATAAAGAGGAGGGAAAATGGAAACAGTAACAGAAGGAGGTTAAGCGTTCGTCAACGACATTGCACTTTGGGAATATTAACTGAGGGAAATTATTAGGGCCTCATCAATGAACACAGGGGATTCGTCGACGAGGGTATAAGAGGACCTCGTCGACGAAGCCAAGTTTTGTCGACGAGAAGATATCGAGAGAGGATTTTGGGGAAAGTCTGAAATTCATTGACTAAGGTGCAGGTTCGTTGACGAACTTTCTAAAAGACTCGTCGATGAGGTGACGTGTCTTGTCGACGAATCTGGCCCTATAAATAGTAGAAACTTGGATTTTTAACGCAGAAATTAAGAAATCTCTCACTTTCTCTCTCTCTCCCCTTCGATTTCTCTCTCCTCTCTTTTCGATTTCGGCTCCATCGCTTGCCAGATTGATAATCTGAGGCCACCACGACGCTCTTGGAGAAGTTCTTTGCATATCTGCTGGAGCGGATCATCGGTGAAACTCCGTTGAAAATCATCCCTGAGTTGAGATAAGACTTTTTATGCCGAATTTGGTCTTACTGTAGTTATAGGAAATGATATTCACGTGAAAATATTGAAGTTTAGTACTGAGAGTTTTCACTTTCAGGGTATTGATTAGGAAATCCTATGGGGTGTGAGTCCAGGAATTCATAGGGGCTTTTTAGTTGGCAGGTAAGGGAATAAACTAAAGCAGTGATTTTTCCATACAAATTATTATTATTTATTAGTAAATTTATTTTCAGGAAAGCATGTATTATATTTGTATATTACAAGGGAAATGCACATTTGGGAAAATACTGCTAATATGTTGAAATATATATGTATGTATGATATGTCAGAAACTATGATTTTAGAATACAATGTATGGTTTTATATAGCTAATGTGTGGCATGAATATTATTTTATTTCAGAAATATTATGATATGACAATGTTATGAATGAAGTATGTTTTTCAGAGATTATAAAAAAATATAGTACATTATGATTTTAAAATACATGATAATTGATTTATTATTTAGAATGATATGTATGAGATATTCGGCGTAAGGCCGTGATTGATAGCTAGCGTGAGGCCGTGTTTATGAAATGTTCGGCACGAGGCCGTAATTATGAAATGTTTGGCACGAGGCCATATTTGTGAAATTATAGAAATGCTATCAATCTATCTATGTTAAATGCTATATTATCATGTATTATATGTTATCAGAACCCAAATGTTAGTTTAGTTCAGTTCAGGAGCACACTACCGTAGCTTATAGATCAGATATCTATGATCAAATTAATGCTAACCACCCTACGAAGGGGTGGGAGATGGATAGTTGATGTGGCTTTCAGTGTAGAGAGTATACGTCTACCTGACAGTCTGGACCAGGGTGTGGCGGGCCCATCGTTCTTATAGACAATTTTGACTCGGCAGTGGTCGGCCAACCATTGTCAGGTCCCGCCTTCGGGCTGTACAACTCGTCATTGGGGGGGTAATATATGACATCAGTTAGCTATTCATCCTGTGTATGTTTTCAGTATTATTAGCTATAGCAGACAATTATGATTAGTATGGTATATAGAATATGAAAGTATACGCTTTTATAGTTATTAAATGATGAATTTTTTTTTATATGAAGAATGTATTATATATCTACAATATCATTAAATGTTCATGTTGCCACAAAACTGTATTTAGTTTATTTTCTCTTACTAAGAAGTGTCTCACCCCCGAACTTAATTAATTTTTCAGGAGACCCTGAGAGATTGGCAGGTCGTGGCTGCCGTTGAGTTTATTAAGTTACCTCGCTAGGAGGGTAAGTGTTGTACTAGGATTAGGAGATTTTTGTTGTATGATTATAGGTTTATTTTGGCCTTTTTGGAGATTGTATATAAACACAGTATTATGGGATTGTAGTAGACTCTGGTATTATATATATTTTATGGTTTTGAGATTGTGATTTATATTTACTGTTGTTTAGGCTTCCGCTGTGATTGACAGGTGTCCCCGTTACCCACGGGTTCGGGTTGACTATTCCATTTAGTATGTTTCATTTTATATTTAGATAAGCAGGTCGTTTCATAGATTTACAAAAAACAATAAATATACCTATAGATACTAAAAGTATGATTAAATAGAAAGTTCAGAAACAGTATATTTTAAGCCACATAGGTGTGAGTTATTCAGTATTATATTTTGCATGCTATTTCAGTTTCAGTAGATTACGAGTATATTGTTCATATAAACCTAGTTGCCACACATTGGTAATAGTATATTTCATCTTACTGAGAGTTGTTTCATCCTAGTAATTTAATATATTTTAGATGATCCAGTTAGACGAGCAGATCAGGCTCTGAGATAGAGAAGACATTTATACTGCCCTGTCAGAAGGGTAGGTGTATGTTAGGAGATGTGTTTTTGTGTAGATACTAGATGATCTATTGGTGAATACTAGAGTAATGTATATATATGTTTTGGACAAAATACTAAATTCTGGTATTGTAATTATGGTTATATGATTTTATGTTTTCTACTGCATAGGTGTATTATCTTATGAACAAGGATTCCTCGGTGCCCACTTTGGGATGGAGATGCTATAATAGATATTATAGGGGTATCAGAGTAATAAAGTTTACAACTGTGAAAAAAAAATGGTATGAATTTTTAGGTCGTTACATATTGTGTGTTTATCTCTATACGTGTGGGGGAGTGTTAAAGCTTAATATACATTGTTGGCCCACAATCTAACAGTTTAAACTTTTAGGTAAATGAGTAATCTAACATATTTGAGTAAATTATAATACAAAATATAATTAACTTTCATCAAATTTCACATAAATTTAAATATTATAAGACAAACTTAAACTTTATATTTCCAAAAGCAATCTAATGTATGACTAGTAGATAATAATAGCATTGTAATGTTTTCGAAAACATATTTTCAACGTTTGAGAGAATATTTAAAGCGCAAATAGATCTTACTAGCTAGCTTGAATTGTTTGATTTTTACATGTACGTTTTTCATTACACTCCAATCCTAACCCACTCCATTTCATTCCAAGGATCAAAGTGTGACACCCCCACATCATAGCACAGTGAAGAGACATCAACAAGTAAGAAGGAGCATTAGGGGTTCAATTCCAAGTAGATACACTCACGGAACCAGCGGTATCTATGGATGGTGAGAGTTTACTTAGTGAGTCAGCGGGGACCATGGATGGTGAGAGTTCTCTGTGAGCCAACGAAAATTGTTGATGGTAATGGAGATGTGTCCTGGGGGTCGGGTTGGCCGAACGTCCAACTTATGTACAGAAATTGTGTCCGCATCCAGACTTTACCTTGATCAATGAGACCTGGGGACGGAGGACGCTGATCCGCAGGTTTGGTGCCGCAGCAGGTGGTCTGAAGGACTCGTTGATAGATGGAGTTCCTATGTAATAAAAAGAAGAAGAAGAAGAAAGAATCAAAGTGTGACATTAGTCCTAACTGCCTAGATAATGTGCATGAAAATTGATAAGTTTTTTTAAAAAAATCAATCTTGAGAGTATCTTGGGGAGAAACCCGCATCCGGTGGACCTCATTCACATCCCTAGGGTCTTCCTGGAATACTTTTGGAATTTATGTTTTGGAAAGGCTAGAGCTTGTTTAGTTGTGGAAAATATTTTAATTATAATTTTTTTATTTTTAATATAATTATAAGAATTTTGCTTACTTTTTCAGTTTTCCATGATTTGTGCGAAAGAAGTAGAAAATATAAAGTTTTTTTAGTTGTATCAAATAATTTTTAATTTTCTATTTATAACAACAAACAACAACAAAACCAAGCCTTAAGTCCCACTAGGTGGGATCGGCTATAGTTTTTAAAATAATTATAAAAAAAATACAACTTGTTTTCTAATTTTCAAAAAATTATATAAGGTAAGCATGATTTTTGAGTTTGGATTTGAATTTTTGTATCGATCTTGTACTATAATTTGTCTAAATATACGTGAATTCAATTGAAGATCCGAATTCTATGCTCCCAAATACAACGAAATTAAGAAATAAACATCTAGAGATATTTTCAAACTCTCACACACATACTTAGAAAATTAAAAAATAAGGTGTCATTTTTCATATTTAAAAAATTTAAAATGAAAAATAGACCTATTTTTTACAAAGGAATAGTGTCAATTTTTTTTTTCATTTTTATACGAATATTATAAATCTAACAAAATGATTTTTTTTTTTTTTTTTTTAAAGTCTTAAATTTTTTTCCTAGCTTTGCCAATGTGTATTCATGCTTGATGCTTGATACCCTAACAATTAATTTTTCTTGCAGGCTGGAGGACCTTCGTGGAAAGTTGAACTGGGAAGAAGGGATGGATTGCCTTTCAAGATAGATTGTCGGGAAACGACCGCTCATTGAGCGACAAAACCAGAATTCAACTTAACTAGACTTGCCATGCACGTAAGGGCGAAAATGGGACCTGTGGGCTTGACAGTACCAGCAGCACATTTGCCGCTGACTACAACGTGAGGTTGACGAAGAGGCAGGGCGTTCTAAGCTCCGACCAGCTGCTTTACTCCGGCGATGGTAGCGACATTGCAAACAAGATCAAGAACTTGGTCATCACTTATAGCCAGAACTTCACTCAGTTCAAGACGGTCTTTGCCGAGTCCATGAAGAAGATGGGAAGGGTGGAATTGCTCACTGGGAAGTAGAGAAATGCTTGTACTGAAAGTACGGTTTCTGCATGCCTAAGATTAATTTAGAGCTCACTAATATATACAATTGTATTAGTATTGCAAGTCATTGGGCACATCTTTTACTTGTGGGAGTCTAGATGCTAACTTCACATTATGTGATGATTGGAACAGTATTTGAAATCTTAGGTGGAGAAATTATTCTTTCGTTTCTTGTTTTTAAAATGAAAATGATTGCATTCGATGTGTCACAGGAGTACTCGGTAATTATTTTCCATGTCTACAAAATAAGTTGGAAGAGGGCTTTTTGCGGGATGATAGCTTTCAAAAGTTACAAATTTATGACTTTCAAAAATTCTCAAAATTATTTGTTGAAAGAATTGTTTGCAAACACATTATATCCAACATTTGCTTTTAAAAGTGAGAACCAATTAAACTCGCCTTAAATAATAAAATATGTTTCTTATGAGCCATCACATTATGGTTAGGGCTTGGGATATAATTAAGGGTTTTTTATTTTTGTTATCAGAGTGAAAAGGGATTTGGCAGGGGAAATAAGTTACTTGCATTATGTTGTTTGGTCCTAATGCATGGGTGTTACGTAAAAAACATAATTTAAATCTTTTAAAATTCAAATCAAATGTGCACGTTTTTCTTTTTTAGTCAATTCGGTGGTCCTCGGTTGATGAACGCACGCCAATCGAAAGTTGATGATAAACACCAATGAGCCTAAATTCTACGCTATATTGGAGAGGTGAAACCTTCTCTAATGGTAGTGCTACGCATACCATATCCGATAAGTTTTTTCAAATTTATTTTTTTACATCCTATTTTTATATTCATTTTTTCAACATGAGAGTTCTCGTAATGGTTTTGATATGCATGAATGAGTACTAACTTTAACTTAAAAGTTTAATTAACCCCGTAGGTTTTAACATCACAAATGTGGTTCCTTCTGAATTTCTTTAATTTGAAATGTTTGATTTCTCTTCCTTTTGTGTTTTGTCTTTTGCATGCATATCATAGTTGGGGATGCTTTTCTCCCTCATATGTTGCTTGAACTTAGTATTGTTACATTATCGTATTAGAGCTTTTTTTTAATTTTCACATTGGAACTCTATATACTCATGGTTGAGAGTTGAAAGCTTGTCGCAAGTTCATTGGCAATATAAATGTAAAGTGAAAGTTAGGGTTCCACCCGTGGATGTAAGTATTTCATATCGTGGTATATATAAATTGTTCCATTCTACTCATTTCATTGTAGTTTGTTTTGTGTTTTTCAGTATGCCTTCTTTGCATGCGTACAGAATCATATGTATGTCACATTTTACAATAAAGTGAAATTTAAAATCACTTCAATGCTCAAAGACTAACTCCAAACACTTACATACATGCATATGCGCGCGCACACGCGCACACACAGAAACATACATATGAACATTGATGTGAAACTAACTGGATCAAGTCATGTTCATACTGCCAAAACTACAACCTATTATATTTAGTTAGGTATTTTGTATTTTATTATGTTTTTAAGAACTCCAATTGCTTTTGCATATTTTTGACCTATAATTCAAAAATATACTAGTAAAAAAAGTAGGGGAAAAACAAAAAAAAAATTTGTAGAGATTTATACTTAAAAAGGAGATAAATATTTCTTTTGAAAGAATAAAGGAAGTAAATGACAATATAAATGCTCTCAAAAAAGGTAACTTTTTTTTCATAAATCCTATAATTCAATTATAGCTATTTGGAATCGTTTTATTTTTATTTTTATTTAATTTCATGGCAGTCAATAAAATAAATACAACTTGTTTGTTTACATTGGTATTTTTTTTAAAAAAATTATATTGAAAAATTTTACAGTTGAATTTCAGGATTTTCAATTTTTTTTATGATGGCCTGTAATCATATTACTTTATGGTCAAGAATTCACTTTCATAAATTAAATTCTCTATGCTCAATTTTTAGTAAAAATAAAGATAAAATTTCTTTGAGCATCAGAAAGTAAATTTAAAAATACAATAACAAAATAAAATAGTTATAGTTAATTTATATTTTTATTGAAAGATATTATCTTGAAATTATTATTCAATTATATATTTATTTTTAATTAATTCAAAGACAAAAATAAACAAGTTTACAATTAATCTTTCAATGTGTTTCATTTTAAAAAACATAAATTAAATAAGGCTCATTTGGTATTATTTTCAAAAATTAGAGAAACGAAAACTAAAAACTAGAAATTGAAACTAAAAACTAGAAACCCGAAACTTATTTGGTTAACATTTACAAATCTAAAACCAATTTAAAACATAATTAAAAAATGCTCATTTTCATATTTAAATCAAATAATATTATAAAAATATGATTACAATTATAAAATTATAAATAATATACATTAAAAAATTACTACAATAAAAATAAATTTATTATGATTATTTTTTTAATTGTTTTATTTTAAAAATTTACTTTATAATAAAAATTTTTGATGTGACAAATGAAAAATAGTAAAGGTATTTTGTAATTGAATTTATTATTATTATTATTATTATTATTTTGAAATATATATATTAATTATATTTAAATTTATATGATCATTAATTTTGATTTTAATTTAAAAGTATGTAAAGTGAATAATTTAATAAATTTTTTTAGATATTAAAATTTCTGACAATATGTTGTCTAAATAATTGAAAATTATAAAATATAATTTTTAATTTTTTGACTGATAGTTGAAAAACAGCAACAAAAATAAACAACTAGCAATAAAAATAAATATCTTTTATAACTTGTTTCTTAACTGTAAAAAAATAAAAAATAAAGTTATTAGTTTTAAATTTTAATCCTTTAATTTTTGTTGTGCGTTTTAATCTATCTCGGCCTCAATGATTAGCGTGCACCTTTTACTCACCAAACATTTGTTTAGTCTTCCCAAGTAAACCCCAACCCACCTCCATTCTCAAGGCTTCTCTCTCCCTCTCTCTCTCTCTCTGAAATGTCGTCCATGGAGGGGGGAAGGATGCTATACCCTCAAATACAGCTCGAAGATTACCAGCCAAAATTCTTATTTGATCCGGTAATTGATTCCTCCCTTGAATTTTCTTCTTTCTTTTGCGCTAGCCAGAGTTTGGTTGCTGAGAAAATCTCTGAAATGAAAAATGAATATTTCAGTTTGTTTTTGGCTGCAAGTTTCATTGTTTTCTCGAAACATATTACAAAGTTAAGGCCAACAGCAAAGTAGGCCAAGGAGTTGTATGAGGTTCAGTTGCGTACTGAGAAGCAATTTATTTTATTTTGTATTATCTTTGTCAGTAGCAAAACGAAGTTGACTTTTTTATTTTAATTTTTTTAATGGAATAAATTAGCATGTTTCAATTATTTGGATTAATTGTGAGGTTTGGGTGTTGGCTCAGTGGTAAACTCAAGGTTTTCCTGGTCATTGACCAGGTCGGCGGCTTTCCATCCGAGATTAGACCTTGGTGTTTAAGTGGAGAAGGGTAGTGGGGTGGATCCATTATCCCGTGGGTTTGGTGCCACATGGGGGGTCCAATGTGGCTCATCGGTGGCTGGAGTTTGCTTGTCAAAAAAAAAAGGAAATCTATTTAAGTTGCATACTTGCATTAATTAATCACAGATGGGTTTAAGTTGATCATGCCATCAGATGGAAAATGTTGGTTTTTTATGGAAAACAATTTCTAATCTGGAATACAATTCATCATAACTAGGATTAGGATATGCAATGGCAGATTAGCACATAGTATGTACAAAATTTTAAAAAGCGAAAATGCTGAGGAGCTGATCATTTGGGATGTGTAGTGCAATTGAATAAGCAATTGTGTATATATGGTATTTTTTTAATAGGTAAACTGGGAGGGGAATAGTGAGGTTTGAACCCTGTTCAAGTGCAGGGTTGGATGAACCCTTAGGAGGATGCTGCAATTCATTCAGTTGTTTCAAAGGCAAGAAAAATTGAGATCCTTGAAGGCGAGAGTGGGTTGAATTTTTGAATGAGGAGTAAGTACATGGATTGGAGTAGATGCATAGATTTATGATTTTAAATAGAAACTCTTATAGATATATATTTTCTTAAACTGCCTTATCCATGATGTCTCATGTTATTGTCAGACTCATTTGTCATTTGTTGGATACAAGGTTTTAAAAGGCAAAGGCATAAGGCAAGGTGTTTTAACCCTTAAGAGGCGAGACGTAAGCCTTAAGGCATTGGGGCATAAGCCTTTGATAATTTGTTTTAAAAATAAAAAGATGTTAAGTAAATTGTATATATTTTTTATATATAAAAAAATTTGTATATGTTGTTAAAATATAGACAATTAAGAAAATCACAGATATAATGTAAAAGAGAAAAACTAGATATACCTTGCAAACTACTTGTTGACCATTAAAAAATGGATAACTTGAATACATAACATAAATCATGACAAGAGATAGTTATACCATTGTAAAGTTCAAACTATTTTCATGATCTAAGATACAACTCTCAGTTATTGTGGAAAGGCTGAGGTTCAAGAGTTTTAGAAATCAACTCATATCATGACATTCCTTTTATACAAACATGTTAAAATTTTCTAACCATCTCAAACTTGAGAATAACACACCCAAAATGTGTAAGCCCTAACTAAAAAGGTGTAAAAGGTATGCCTTTTGTAAAAATGCGTAAGCCTCAGCATGTAACACATTAGTCCTTTTGGATTTTGGTACTTTAGATTGAGCCTCAAGGCGTTTTAGGCGTGCCTTGCTTTGAGGCATGCCTCGATTGAGCCTTTTAAAAAGCTGATTGGATATGTGCAATCTTCAGTAAATAATATCCAGTGGAGTCCTGTGAAAATGCATAAATATTCCGGGGAAAGAATTTACCTCTTCCATTATATGTTGACAGGGTCATGGCATGGTCAGTATTTATTTAATTAATTGGCTGGGCCATCTTATCATTGAATTCGCGGGGTATAATTTCTTCTGACCTGCTACTTCCTATTAATGGATGAATGATGGCATTAATGGAACTATAGGTGTTTTGATGGCTTTTTGGTAATAGTTGAATTTGGTCTGCTTTGCCTTGATTCTCTAAATTGATTTTAATGGCCTTGATGTTTGTGATTAGGTTGCAAGAGAAGTAGAGGAACATAAAGAAGATAGTAACTTCAGACCTACTGATGATGTTGTGAAACTGAATAATATGCGGCAGAGAGATTGTGAAAGTGAAGCACCCCAAAGCACCATTGTGGATAATGAAGGAGAAAAAGTTGCAGGCACTGTTAATCAGAAGCAGGGCAGATACTTCTTTTATGAGTCATCGCTATCTGAAGATACTGGGGCCTGGATACCTGTATCTGTTCCCCCTATGTCAGGAAGTGAACATGAAGAATGGAATAGAGGTCTCTGCGTGGATGGAGGTTACTTCCCTGATGGAGACATGGGTTGGGATGAGCTTGCTAGGGAAGATAAGGAACTGACCATGTGGGACGTGGTCCTTGAGATGTTACTCACAGCACGAGGGAAAGTGAGTGCTCTTGCCTCAGGTGATGTCCATAGATGTAGAATTCCCTGGATATCAAGCCATCTTTTTGAGCAAGCATGGAAAGAGATGGCTCAAACTCTTACTGAGGCTAATTTTGGGAACATCAAGGAAATTCTTGAAGCAGAGCCTCCTAGATGGTTGGCTGACAGTGCTGCTTCTGCTTGTATGCTGTGTAACGTGCGTTTCCATCCAATCATGTGCTCTAGGCACCACTGCCGGTTTTGTGGAGGGATATTTTGCAATGAGTGCTCTAAAGGGAGGAGCTTATTGCCTCAAAAGTTCCAAATTGGAGACCCCCAACGTGTATGTGATGTATGTTGTGTGCGCCTTGAGTCTGTCCAGTCATATTTAATGAATCAAATAAGCCATGCTGCACAGCTTCCAACTCATGATCTTACAGACCTGAGCACTTTGCGATCATGGCTTAATTTTCCATGGGGCCAGACCATGGAATATGAAATCTATAAGGCTACAAACGCAATCCGTGATTATAACAAGGTAACAATTGAGTTTCCTGGCTGTATTTTGAGTTTGTATTCATGTGTGAGACTGCCTTACTGCTTAATAGCATCCCCAAAACATTAACTACATGACTTTCGGTTATGTTCGGCTCGTGGAGCACCTATTCCTACGAATAGGATGGAACACAATGAGAATGTAATAAGAATTGTATACGGATGTGATGTAGAACAGGAAGTCAGATTGTGGCTAGGCCCTTTTTAGAGACTAATCCGGAAGAATTGGAAAAATATTGTCAGATCCTAACCCAAATATGTTTAGTTAATTAGTTTATTATGTTGTTTAGTTTAACTCATAGTAGGATTATGTGTATTTTAGGGGTTGGTTTGTAATAGATGTTTCTTTTAGGGGTTCCTTCGTAATTTTTTGATCTTTAGGGGTTTATGAAATTTCATGTTATGTAGGCTTTCTTATAAGTAGGGTGTGAAAGCCATGTTAGACTTGGTTTTATATGTTTTTGAATTGAGAAGTTTAACATAAGTTTCCCCCCAATTATATCTCCTTCCTCCTCTCTTCTTCTGTCTTCCTTTTTCGTTTCTCCTTTATCTTTCCCAAATTCCTTCTTGGCTTTAATTCCTTGATGCTGTTGTGCATCGTTTGGTATCAGAGCCCAAATTCAATCTCCACTCTTCCATTTCCCTCATTTCACCCCTCACTTGTTCTTCTTCTTCTTCTTCCTTCTTTTTTTCTGTTCAATTTGAGCTCTTTGACAGCAATCAAAATCCTGCAGAATTCTTGAACCAACTTCTCTATATTGGATCTTCTTCCTTTCTTTCTTTCTCCTTTCCTTTTCTTTCTATTTCTCTCTTTAGTTCTCCTCGAGCAGTGTCTATACTGCTGTTCTGCTCTCCAATATTTTTCCACTACATCAATAATCTTCTCCATTTTTTATCCTACTTGCACATTGAATCTTTCTCCTTTCCTCACTCTCTATTCATCTCCACAACATCCACAAATATTTAATTTAAAAAAAATTACAGCTACTGCCTTTCAATTTCAACACCAATTTCCAACAACCATTTTGCTACATCTCCACCACCATCAGAGACAGAGACCCCCGAAAGGTTCATCCTCAAAATTCTGTTGACATCTAATGACTGGGGAAGCTTCATGCAGTGCATGAAACTTCACCAACCACAGATCCTCTTGTTTGCTCATTATGCTGAAATTTCCTGGTGCAACACCAGCATGGTTGAGTTCCAGATCTTCTGATCTGCTCTTATTGGAAGTCAGCTAGAATCTGTCGAAGAAATCCCCATGTATCTCATGCATTGGCTGCTGCTAATGAGAAAGTAAAATAAAGTTCAACTCTTGTATTTTCTCTTCTAAAATGGACATGGCCCTTTCGTTGTATGTTAGACCCAGCCCAAAAGGGGGATAAAAACCCATCTTCCTTGCACGTGCCAGCCTCTTAGCTCCTTAATACTAACTAAAGCCAAGGCCCACATCTTTATTTGCAAGTCTAAAAATTAAAAAAATAACAAAAATTAAACAAGCCATCCCATCTTCTTATACAAAATCAGACTTTCATACTATAGGCACATCTTTGTCCGCCCCTTCCCCGGACCCCGCATATGCTGGAACTTTGTGCACCGGGCTGCCCTTTTTTTAATGTTCTCTTTCAATGTACTTAACCCAAGTTCATTAAACTCAACCACACTGCCACCTATCCAAGCCAACCACACTAACAAATAGTATGCCACCTCAGCAACCTGCCATGTCAGCATGTTGTTCTAGTCTTCTAGACGACTAACAACCCCTGAACCACTTGTTTGACTGGGTTTAATTGTAGTAAAAAAAAGCAACAGTGACAAATTATTGGAAAAAGAAATGCCCTTTTCTCATACCCGGGGCACAATTTCAAACCTTTTCATGCCTTTCTCATTTGTGGAGCAAATGTTAACAAAATCATCATTTATGGAAGATGCCCTATGAATGTCATTTCTAGAAATGGGGTCATTTCTGTAGCTTCATTCGGAACCTTGCCCAAAGCCTTGTGTGATATCTTGGGTTAATTACTCTACTTCACATGTTTGTGAAAGATGTTCAATTCCTATTCAAATGGTTGACTATTTTGATAATGTTCGTTGTGATATCATACCCATGAATATTGGACATGTACTCCTTGGTTGGAAGATTTAGATGTGATTCAAGGATATGAGAACGCATATTTATTTCACTGGAATGTTAACAAGATTATTTTGTGAAGCCTGCTCCACAAACCAACTAAGGCAAAGATGAAAGAACCTAATAGTATTGACCATGTCAAAGTTGCTCAAACGAAATGCATGTATTTTTTAAGACACTAGAATTGGATCACAAGATTGTTGGATCCTAACCTAAATGTGTTTTGTTAATTAGTTTTTTATGTTGTTTAGTTTAATTAGTAGTTGGGTTCTGTGTATTTGGGGGTTTGGTTGTAATAGATGTGTCTTTTACGAGTTTATTTGTAAGTTCATGTATCTTTAGGGAATTATGTGTAATTTCATGTAATTTAGTTTTTTTTATGAATAGGGTGTGAAATCCATGTAAGAGTTAGTTTTTATTTTTTTAATATATTTTATTTTATTTTTAATTTTTTATGAATTTGAATTGAGATGTTTAATGCAAGTCCCCCCCCCCCCCCAACAAAAAAAATTTATCTTCTTCCTTCTTATTTTGTTCTCTACCTCTCCCAAATTCTCTCTTGGCTGTAATTCCTTGATGCTAGAGGTGTAATCAGTTTTATTTGGTTTCGTTATTGACAGAACCGAGCACCAAACCGAAGTCTTCAGTTTTAAGATTTCATAAACTGGGACTGAACCGTAAACTGCGGTTAATAAAATATCCAAACTGCTGGTTTTAGGGTTCGGTTTGGTTAAACTTCAGTTTTAAAAACTTTTAGGACTGTCTTTCAGACCTTGGAGAAGCAGGGGTCAAAAAGAGCAATAGCAATAAGGGCTATAGGCCTTACATGGGCCTGTAGAGCAAGCCCATAACCTGGGCTGAGACATGAAAGCATGATGGGGGTGTTGGTATTTATAGGAATTGAAACCAATTCCTTCCCCTTCCATAATCGATGTGGTACAGTGCTATAGGATGGAATTTTTGGGAGGTGGGCAGCAGCATTAGCACGGCTTTGACAACAAACCCTCAGCTCTGCTCCAATGGTTCAACTTCAATCTCTATTTTTTTGTTCTCCATTTCACCTTGAACCAGCAATGAAAGCCCCACCCCACCTGCCTCTGCCTCTTCCTATGCGGACGATTCATCTCCTGAGCATTTATTTAATGGTGGAGCTCAAGAGATCCCCCTAGAACAAGGGGTTCTATGTCAAGATGAAGCTCCTCCACAGGCATGACCAACACGATAATCTTTTTATTTCACAATTATTTCATATGGGTTCTCTGGATTTCTCTCTCCCTCTACTTCTTCAGCTCCTAGCTCATCAGCTGCAACCTCCACCAGAAGCTCAGAGCCACCGTCGTCCCTGATCATTCCACGACCAGTGCTCTCGCCTTCCGTGCCCTCTTCGAATCACAATACCTCAACTCTTCTTCAGCAACACAACCAAGGTTTTGCCATTAGTTAACCTATGCTCTGTTTTTTCCCCAATTACTAGTTTGATTTGTTTTGCTGATTTTTTTTATTTTTTAATTTGGACTTTGATTAAGCAGGGTTGTTGAAGGATTTGAAGATTTATGTCTATGATTTGCTGTCGGAATACAACAGCGATTGGTTATTGAATGAGAGGTGCAGCAACCACTTATTCACTTCTGAGGTGAAACAGAGATTGAAGTCGAACCATTAGTAGTTGTAGAGAAGCAAACAACAAGCTTTTAGTTGTCCGTCATCGACAATCTACAAGTTGTCGTAGCCTCACCATGTGTATATAATGACACATAGGCTTCCTTTATTTTTTAGAAATTACCAGGAAAAAATTGCTGTCATATTTAACTTCTGAAAAATGGACATTAAGCATTATGGTTTGGGATTAAAACTTTAAATAATTATGAATGTGACTGCAAGTGTTTGTAACTTTTGTATCATCTAAATTGCATAACTGATAATTAATTAAATTGGTTTTCGGTTTTGGGTTAGAACTGAAACTGAAATTCTTTGTTTTTCAAAATCGAAACCAAAACTGCAAACCGAAAAATCAAAGCGAAATATGTTTTGGTCTGGTTTTCGGTTTTTCGGTAATTTTTGTATACCCCTACTTGATGTTCTTGTGTATCAAGATGCTATACTTTGTAAAAGGGCTCTCAAGCAAAAGTTTGTGGCTTTTCATCCAACATGGGAAAGGAAAGGAATGGACATTCAAATAGTGAAATTTTGGAACAGTTATTTCTTATCTATTCCTTGTTATGCATTTATAAAAATTTTGCATTGTTATTTGCTTTATGATGATATGCATTTTTTTTTTTGTAAACTATCAAGTTCTTCTACTATAATCATTCTATAGCTAGTAACCGACATTATGCGAACTAAACGTAACCTTAATAGTTCAATTTTTTAGAAGCACTTGGGTTTTGTCAAGTTCTCACAAGCTTTCTACACAGTTCTTTGTTTGGATCAGTTACTCGGTTTATTATTGATCTTGTATAAGTTTATCACTAATAAAGAGATTAAAACTGTTAAGAAAATGTTTATCACTTAATTACGTTTGCAAATAAATTGTGGAGTGTTAACTGGCTGCCATGAATTTTGACCATTGCTCAGGTTGGCTCTCTGAAGCCTGAGAAGGCTATTCCAGATGCTATTCTGAAACAAGCAAAAGGCCTTGCTATCCTTACTGTTGCAAAAGTTGGGGTGATGATGACCTATAAGATTGGAACAGGGCTAGTTGTCGCTCGCAGAGAAGATGGATCTTGGTCTCCACCATCTGCCATTTCTTCTTTCGGCATAGGCTGGGGAGCTCAGGTGACATGGCATGGTTACATATTTGGAATCTTGGTGTCTATCTTTGAGGATTTGTAGGACATGCTTCTTGACATAATTTACTTTCTCCTTGGTAAATTTTGGGCAAAAAGAGAATATCATTTTCTTTACAAGAATTAACAGCAAATGCTCTTGATCTCCAATATTAGCTGATGATATATATCTATGACTGCAAAGTTGAATTGATGTATACACTTTTCTCAGGCTTGCAGAAACACATGGTCTTCTTCATTATTTTATTTTATTTTATTATATTGGGAGAGGATGGAGGGTCTGCATACTTGCCAACATACATATAAGTATTTTTTTTTTTAGGTGTGTACATTAGAGGGCTAGGTGCTGTGGATGGGAAGGATGAAAACTCTGAATAACTTTCATATGATATCTAGATCTATTATTCTGTGCTAATATATTAATATTATTTTAAAGATTCAAATGGTGCGTTTAATTTGTGATTTGATGGAGGGATTCAGATGCAACATGGTCCTCATTTCAAATCCTATGGTCAATATGAAATATACACCAAATAGAGTTGAGCGGCATGTAAAAGAATTTGATGTAGTTGATACTAGTGATTAATACGAGGATTTGTGAAGTTGAGTCACAGTTGTGCTTAGAAAGCCTTTTATACTTTAATTTTTCACTGCTTTAGTTATAATGATGTTCTATTATTAGCCAATTTGTGGTTCATGGCTTTGACTTCCTTTCTCTTCCATTATAATGTCTTGCAATTCTGATGTGTGTACAAGCCCTATCTTATAAATGATACTATGCTTTTTCAAATCTCATTCCATTGCTGCTGCACTCTAATCATAGTTGAAATAGGAGGACTGTGTCTACTAGACATCCATTGTAATTTGTTTAAGCTCATGCATATGGTTGGATTCCTATTCTCTTTTCGCCAATATTTTAGAAGGCAGAGGCACGAGGCGAGGCACTCTAACTTTTAAGAGGTGAGGTGTAAACATATCCTTGATAGGGAAATGGTAATGAAGGTCTCCCTTAGAATCTAATTCACTATGGCACAGGTAATAAAGAGTAAATACGGAATATATAAATATAGATGGGATTCCAAAGGGAGTCGTATGCCACTCATGTGAGTCTGTGGAAGTTAGTGTCTTAGGTTGCTAATCCTTTTTTTTTTTCCTCGTTTTAAAGCAGGTAAATGGGATAAAATTCAATTTTGGGAGGACATTTGGGTTGGTCATTCTTCGTTGGAGTTGTTGGTGCTGTGTTTGTTTAGACTGTCCACTGTTCAAAATGCCCCAATTTCAGCTTTTTATTCTTTTAAGAGAGGCTCTCTATCTTGGGGTTTTCATTTCTTTAGAAGACTCGATAAAAGAGAGGTTAGTGAGTTAACTCTTTTGTTGGGTGTGCTGGATTCTTTTGTGCCGACTTCCCAGGGGGAGGGGGATGCAAGGCTTTGGATTGGGGAGGCTTTAGGGTCTTTCTCTTCAAAGTCTTTCTTTTCCAATCTCATAAAATCCACAAATCCTAGCCTTTTCTCCTTACATAAAGCTGTTTGGAAAGAAAATATTTCTTTTAAAATCAGGGTTTTCATTTGGACCTTATTTCTTAACAAGATCAATACAAATGATGTGCTACAGTTAAGGGGGCCCGACAAAGCCCTTGGTCCAGATATTTGTGTGATGTGCAATGAGTCTAATGAGACTATGAGTCATTTGTTCATTCATTGCACTGTAGTGAGCTGCATGTGGAATAATAATTTGTTTTCATACTTTGGTGTGGTTTGGGTGGCTCCAGCAACAATTCAGGATTATTTGGAAGTGAAGTTTTGGGGCTTTGGGAAGAAAGAGAGAGAGAGGATATTTTAGGACTGCACTGTTTATACAATTTTGTGGTCGCTTTGGCCGGAAAGGAATGCTCGAGTTTTTTAAAATCAAAAGACCTCTCCTAGACTGCTTTGGGTGAAAGTTCTTTTTTTTGCTTCTTTTTGGGCTCATTCTTTCGGAGTTTGAGGGGGTCTTTTGCTTTCCGACATTCAAAGGGATTGGAAAGAAACTTTGATGTAGCTTGTCAATCTTTCCTTTTTTTTCTTTTGTGCTTTTAGTTGGAGGATTTCTTATCCTCATTTCATTGTAATTATGCCATTTTAATAGAATTGCTTTATTATCTAAAATATTTTAGATAAAAATATGTAAACAAATTACAACAACAACAACAAAACCAAGCCTTAGTCCCACTAGGTGGGGTCGGCTATATGAATCCTTTTTCGCCAATTTATGCGATCATGGACCATTTCTTTTGATAGATTCAAGGATATTAAATCCTTACTCACTATCTCCTCCCAAGTTATTTTAGGTCTACCCCTACCCTTTCTATTACCCCCCACAGTAACTAAGTCACTATTCCTCATAGGTGCACTATGTGGCCTACGTTGCAAGTGTCCATACCATCTGAGTTGTCCCTCCCTTATCTTCTATAGGAGCTACACCTAACTTACCATGAATACAATGTTATACCACTCATTCATCTAAGCATTCTCATCTCGACAACTTTTACTATGTAAACAAATTAGATATATTTAAAAAAAAATTAAAAAAATTAAGAAATTCACAAGCATAATGTAAAAGAATCAAATATAATTTGCAGACCACTTGTTGGTCATTCAAAAATTGCTAACTTGAATCTATTATGTAAACCATGACAAGAGATAGCTATAACATTACAAATTTCAAATTATTTTCAATATCTAAGATACAACTCTCATTTATTTTGGAAAGGTTGAGGTTCAAGAGTTTTAGAAATCAACTCATATCATACATTCCTTTTATATAAACATGGAGTTAAAAGTTTTCTAGCCAGATCTAACCTAACAATCACGCACCCAAAATGCATAAGCCTCAACTGAAGAGGCACAAAAGGCGTGCCTTTTATACAAATGTGTAAGCCTCAGCGTGTAATGCGCTATTCTTTTTGGAATTTGGTATTTTGGGTTGAGCCTCAAGGCGTTTTAGGCATGGCTTCCCTTGAGGCAAGCCTCGATTGAGCCGTTTAAAACATTGCTTTTTGCATCATATTTTTGCTAACTTTATTGCATTCAAATTAGTTGTCACCTATCATAAAACAATGGAGAAATAATTGTATTTAATTGAATACCAAAAATTTATGGACATAAATGCATCTATTCCTTTTCACGTTGACATACTCATTTGAATTATTTCTCTCACTTAATATGATTTACAAGAGCCCAAGAGCTCAGAATTTCTCCTTTTTTTTTTTATTTTTTTATTTGGGGCATTTTGTTGTTTCATGTTGAATTCAGTTTATTGAAACTTGTTATTTATTTGTCATCCCATTTATAATAGGCTGGAGGAGAAGTGACAGACTTCATAATTGTATTGAAAACAAATGATTCTGTCAAGACATTTAGTGGAAATGTGCATTTCTCAGTTGGAGCAGGTTTGAGTGCTGCTCTTGGCATTGTTGGACGAGCTGCAGAAGCTGATGTACGTGCTGGTGATGGAGGTTATGCTGCTTCTTATACATACAGCTGCAGTAAAGGTAGATCTTTTGTCTGACATGCCTTAGAATACTTGAAGATGAAAATATACTGATTTGTCTGCTGCTCTTGTTTATAAAAAAAAGAGACCACCATTGCTTGGATTACCCTTCTATTTCAATTTGACCTTTATGATGCATTGTGTGGCAACAAGGTGATTCCAAAATGTACAACCTTACCCTTTTTTTTTTGTGTGTCATAGACTCATAATCATACTATTTAGCCTTGCCAAAAAAAAAAAAAAGGAAATCAATGCACAAGGCTCCTGCTAAAGTGGGGTCTACACAGACAGTAGGTGTACAAAGCCTTACCCATGCATTGGAATGGCAACAACGAACAACAAACCAAGCCTTAATTCCCACTATATGGGATTGACTATATTAATCCATTTTTTTCAATTTACACAATTGTGGGCAATTTCCTCCAACAGTTCAGGCTATATTAAATCCTAACTATCTCATTCCAAGTTAGTTTAGATCTACCCCTACCTTTTATGCTGCCACTAATAGTAATTAGCTCACTCCTCACCGGTGAATTATTTAACCTACATTGTAGATGCCGGATAGCAACCCCTCCCTTATCATATCTTCTATAGGGTCTATGCCTAGCTTATCATGAGTATGTTTCATTCCTTAATTTATGTTTTAACATTATACTCTTCATCCACCTTAGTATTCTCATTTTGTCAATTTTTACTTTTTAGATATGTTGTTTCTTAGTTGTCTAACATTCTGATCCATATAGCTTAGCTAGTATTATAACCATCTTATATAACTTCTCTTTTAATTTTTATGGGTGTTGAATTATCACACAGCACACCCAAAGCATGTCTCTATTTTACCCACCTTGCTTTAACTCTATTTATGACATCTTCTCCGATTTCTCCTTCAGCTTGTATAATAGATCCAAGGTGTCAAAATCTAGTAGCACTATTAATTTTTTAACCATCACATTTAATCTTTATCTAATATTCATCCTACCATGACTCAAATTACATTTCGTATATTCTGCTTTATTTTTGCTTACCCTAAAAGCTTTAGATTCTAAAGCTTCTTTCCATAATTCTAACTTAAATTCTACTTCACCCCTAGTTTCATCAATCAAGACAATATTTGCATATGCTATTCAACCTCGTTTTGGATGCTCCTAATGAGTTCATCCCTCACGAGTGCTAAAAGATAAGGGCTAAAAGCAGATCCTTGATGTACACCTATTTTGATTGGAAATTCCCTAGACTCTCCATATGTAGTCCTAATGTTAGTCATTACTCTATTATACATATCCTTAATAATTTTAATATACCGACTGCATTTTTTCTTCTCAAAAACTTGCAATAGAACTTCCCTAAGTACTCTATCATAGGCTTACTTTAAGTCCATAGAAACCATATGCTAGCTTATCTTATTTTTGTTAAACTTTTCCATTAATCTTCTTGAAAGATATGTAGCCTTTATGGTTTATCTCACAGGCATAAAATTGTGAAAAGACCCGATCATTGATTTTCAGGGATACTGTTGCAACAATTCTGATTTTATTGTTAGTTGACTACGTTAATTTAGGAATAAAGATATTCGAGAAAATTCTTGATATCTCTAGTAGTTTGTTTTTTATTTTGTAGTTCCTATATTTGGCTAGTTTCTTGATTTTGTGGTAATTAGTATAAAGGAACTTTTCTTCCTTCCATTATATACAGGTTGTACATTTATCACTAAGAAATAAGATAATTATTTTCTTCTCTAAAATCAACATGGTATTAGAGCCACCTCTGAACCGTAGATAGATGACAAAATACGGGATGAAAATGGATCGGCAAAGTCAATCCTTCTCCGAAGTCACCTCCCATCCTGAAACCTCTGCCATAGGCAGCAATGGAGGATCAAATGGCAATCTTCTTCCCATTACAGGGCATAAACTCAATGGACAGAATTATCTCCAGTGGTCACAATCAGTAATGATGTTCATTTGCAGAAAGGGAAGAGACAACTACCTCACCGGAGTAGCAGCCCCACCAAGCAAATAAGATCCAAAGTACAGAACATGGAAGTCAAAGAACAACATGGTGATGTCTTGGCTTATCAACTCAATGACAATGAAATAGGAGAAAATTTCCTATTGTATGTGACCGCAAAGGACATTTGGGACGCAGCCAAAAAAACGTATTGTAGCTTTGATAACTAATCCAAACTGTTCGTTGTTGAAAGTATTCTTCACGATCTACACCAAGGAGATCTCACGGTCACACAATACTTCAACGCTCTCGCATGGAATTGGTAGCAATTAGACATGTTTGAAGAATATGATTGGAACTTCCCAGAAGATGGAATCAAATATCGGAAAATCATTTAAAAGAAAAGACTATAAGTTTCTGTTGGGCTCAACAAGGACCTTGATGAAGTTTGAGGAAGAATCATGGGGTTGAAACCGCTACCTAGTATTCGAGATGCGTTTCTAGAAGTTCGCATGGAAGAGAGTCAAAAGAAAGTGATGATGGGACTAGTTGTGGCAAAACGGGTTCGCGGGCCGGGTATGGGCGGGTTGTAAATGGGTCAGTGTTAAACGAGTCACAAGCATGCAAACCTTAACCCGCCCGTTGAATAAACGGGCGGGTCATGGGTTACCTATTTAAAAATATACTTTACTTATTTTAAATTTTTTTAAAAATTTCATATAAATTGACATTAAAAAAAAAAACACTCATGTTACCCAGATGGCTAGAAGAAGAGGAAGAACTGAAGAAGACGACTTTTGCAGCTCTGCGTCAATATCAGAGATGAGAGACGCAAAGTCGGAGAGCAATCGAACGGACAGAGGCTAGGGCTACCCCATTGCGTTCTCGCTGGCTCCACGAAGGGTAAGCACAATATTCTAATTTTTGGACTTTTAACTCTTTAAGACTAAAATTGTGGACGACGTGGAGCGATAACCAGCCCGTTGGAAACTTTGGCTTTGGAAAGGGCTGCTTTGCTGGTACCTGAGATTTTCATAGTTTAGGTGGTTTGGGGAAAAGGTGGGGGCGTTCCAGGATTTGGGGGATTCTGGGCATGGTAGAGGTGTCAGCTCAGGGAAGATAGAAGCACGCCACCGGATTTCATGGCAAGATTGCTGTCGGACTGTGTCAACCTACGACGGTCCAGGGATTAGGATTTATAAGAGCCAAATAAACGGGTGACCCGACCCGAACTCGGGTTGACCCATTTATAAACGGACGGATCACAGGTTGACCTATTTATAAACGAGTTGACTTGCATAAACCCGGACCCATTTTAAACGGGTTGAAAAATATAGAACATAAATATTACATTACTAATATTGTCAAAGTAAAATGTTTTCCTAATTTTTTTTCAAATTGTTAATTAATGCATCTCTTGTGAGTATTTAAAGAAATAATAAATTTTGTATCATTGTCATCTTCATTATAATCTTTTCCCACTCTCGTCATATGGTATATTGAGAATGATTTATGAATGAGAGGGAAAAAGTGAGAAGAAAAAGTAAAAAATAAAATAAATTTTTTGATGTAACAGTCCTGTAGCGGTTATGTAACAGTCGTAGCGGCATTTACATAACAGTCGCTGTTCGTAACGGCCGCTACAGTCGTGATTTTTCTTTCCACCGATTTTGCGGTGTGTAATGGTATCGGTAACCCAAAAAACGTTATGTAGCGGTTGCGACCTTTGTTTAAAACCATGCTCCCTAGGTGGTAACTCCATGGAACATTTTTGGAAACCCAAATCTCACACTACATTTTCCTAACCACTCGCTTGGTCACCATCTGGATTTGTGTGGGTTCCCCTTTGGAACACATTGATAGTAAGTAAGGTGTTAAATGAATAAAAATAGTTTCAAATAACCAAATTTTAAAGGAGGGTGTTAATGTGTTTGGGATGGCAACACTATAGTTGAAGATTTTTTAAACCTACCAAAGCTTTCCTTAAGCTTCAAGTATTTAAAATTCTAAGGCGAGATTTATTAAATAAAATTCTTCAAATTTTTCAAAGTCTTGTATGAGAACTATCAAACCCATAAAATTAAACTTTTACGAAGATGGTCTATATTGAGTTTTATTATTGGGGGGTTTCAGTGCTTTTTGTATCCCTCTTTGTTTTTTATCCATTTTAAAATCCTGCTTGGGTTAGCTAGGAAAATTGGGAAATGAGAGATTTCCTATGTTAGTGGAGGGGACAAGAGAGATCATTTGGTTATCGGGAATATGTGGTATAGATCTAAGGTGGAGGACTTGGAGGGTGGTTTGGCCGTTCGGGTGCCCAAAAAGGCTGCCTTTATTGGGTAAATATCTGTGGCCTTCTTTTTTAGATTAACAAGGAAATTTTGTTTGGAAGAGCAGAATGCACAAGAAGAAAAGAAAAATGAAAAATTAGGGAGAAGAAAAAATCCTCCATTTACATCAAAATAATTTAATTACAAAGCTGATAGTCTAAACCCAAAAACCAAACTCAATGCAGTATATCCAACCAGTCCTGCCACAGGTCCTCCAAAGAGATATGGGCCGAAAGAATCCATTTGCCAATACCCACAAGAACTGAAGATAAACCACTCTACTCCAAAGAAAATTACTAGACATAGACACACCTTTGAATGTTCTAGCATTTCTCTCCAACCAAACAAAACAAATAATAGCCATAAAAGTGCATCACCATAATGCTTTCCTATCCTTCACTAAAACTTCTAATAGTAATGGTACAAAACACCTTCAATGTGGAATGTGGAAGGGCAAACCCAGTTTTCACCAGATGTTCCAAATAATTTATTCCAAATAGGTAACATGAAAGGACAATGAAGAAAAAAAATGTGCACAAGTCTGTCCACTCAAGCAAAGGACAAAAATGCCCAGTGACACGGCTTTCTTAGGTCTTCACTTCTAAAGTAAATAATTGGTGTTCATTCTTTCAAGTATCATAGTCCAAATGAAAGCTTTTATTTTCAAGGGAGCTATAGTTTTCCAAATCAATTATTTTTTTTTGCTTTGCTAGTTTTCCAAATCATTGGATACAAACATAAAATTATCTGCAGTAGAGTCATTAGTCAAGTAAGAGAAAAAAGGTTTACATGAGAATTTCCCATAAGTGTCTAAGCTCCAAACCCTTACGTCACTCCTCAAATGAGCATAAAAAGAACTGAGTAGCCTAGTCAAGAGGTCCAATTCATTAATCTCTCTCATTAAGATTTCTTCCAAAATGGAAATTCCAAGAATGCCTATCTCCTTGCAAAAGAAGAAACACAGAAATAGGGATATAATGAAGATTAGATAGCCGAAAAAGATGAGGGAGTGGAATAGACAAAGGCATTTTGAAGGCATTTTTTCCACCCTATGGTCTTCTCAAAAGCAAATTGGCTCCGCATTTCCCACTGAACACTGAACCTTAGGAAGGAAATAGTCATAAATCTGAGATACAAACTTCCCAGGATGTGAATACGTGATATTAATTCCTACTTCAGCATCGCACATGTTTTGTAGTATTCCAAGTTTACTATGAATTACCTTATGCCAAAGAGAATTAGGTTCTAAAGAAAAGTGCCATCACCATTTCTACACTGAAAAGATGTTGTTGGACACCAAATTACCAAGACCCAAGACTTCCTCCCATAGTATTGAAAATTGGTGCATAACGGCCATCACAGACGTTACATTATGCTATTGGTGGTTTACAAGACTGCTACAGGGTGAAGTCTCAGGGATATACCGATTCACAACCATAACGACCCTTATGGTCCGTTACAAAACGTTCTGGGTCATTACAGGCTGTTATGGGCCGTTATAGTGCCAGATTGGTTGTGAATGACTAAAACAGGTTTTTTGGTCCCTTCTTTGCCTTTTGCCCTCTCTTTTCCCTTTATTGAAGCTTAGAAACTAAATTTTAAGTTGGTTTATTTAGTTGGTGATTTTTTTTATTAAAAAAAATTCATTTTTGGGGTTTATTTTCCTTGACATTTAGTATGCATTTTTTCAACAACTACCATTAAAATAAACCCAACTTTTACTATCATTAAATTACATATGTTTGTATTCTGAATTCTTTCAATTTTATTTTTTTTTCTATTTTTCTTACACCTAGTTCAGAGAGTAGACACGTTCAATTGTATACACTTTGTTCTTGTTTAGAGTTGGAAAAGAAAATGCAAAATTGTAACGGATATATTCCAGAGGAACAATGGGGGCTTCAAGAATGATGATTCTTGTGATTCCAAGTGTTCGTCTTCAATAACTTCAAGTGTTCGTCTTTGACAACTCTGTTCCTGATAACTTCAAGCTGCAGGTGCGATGCTCTATTCCCAGCTTTTTCTCTCTGCGAGACTGGAAGCATGGTGATTTTGTTTCTCCTTTCCCCTACAATACCCTCATCCCACAATACCCACCCTTCGAAACTCTTATCCCTTGAAGCCTCTTCCCTGCGCTACTTCATCGCACCATTGTCTTAAAATCCTCCTCACAACTGTCGTCTAACCTTTTGGAATCAGAGAAACCTATCGCCCATCATCAATACTCCCTTTTCAGCAGCAGAATACCATCAGAAGTATCAGAAACAGGTTTTCTATAGGATCCTGTCTTCAAAACATAGTCTCCATTGATACCTCCAGAAACAGCCAGACCCTAAAATGTAGCAAAGTTTGTTTTCCTGGGTCCATCACATCCAGCACTCTCGTCTCTAATCTTTACTCACCTGCCTACCTTTGTCTTCCACCAAGAACTTTTGCATATCCAGCAACACCCATTTTTGTTCCTTCTCTCACGCATTGAAACCTATAGCCTTTCTTTCTTTCATTAACCAAAACATCACCATGTTTCCCTCAGTCAAGATAGAAGTTTTTTTTTTGAATGGATTACTTCGCCATGAGCTCTTAGAATTTTGGAGCATGCTGGGAATAAGCTCTCACTGTTTATTGCTAGACAATGAGGTCCAATGGACCCAGGAACAATTGTCAGAATTTTGGACGCAAAATACTGAATTTCCTTGGATAAAGAAAAAGAATTTTTCCAGGAGAATCATCGATTATCAGATTTATGTCACAAATTATTTTGGCAGGATGATTGTTGTCAATAAATTGTTATATTCTGGGGGCAGATTTTCTTTGAGAGTTCCAGAGGGCAAGGAAGCAACAAGCTGGTGGATCTTCTGTAATTTTTTGAAAGGGGATGAAGGTGAAAAACAGCAGAGTAATCAGAGTACTTTGGGTTGGTCTTGCCAAAGTGTGGTTCTGTAGACATGGAGCAGCAAGAAGTAAATAGTCCTATGTATAATGGGTGCCCAATGAGCCCAGCTATGCAGAGATGGTGAAGGAAGGAGCTGCACTTGATAGGATATGGGGAAACTCCAGAAGGTCTAGTCGAAATTTTCAAGAAGGCAAACCCATGAATATGGAAACAACAGAGTAGTGGGAGAGAGACCCTCGGGCATTAATTAGGACTAATCCGTATTCAAACTTTAGAAAGGTCTTGCCTACTATTAGTGGAATGAAGCCTGGGCCGAAGATACTTGAAGTGGACAAGAAACTGTATGCTGCTCAATTTGGGCCTGGAGGCCTTGTATTAAGCCTGCCTTTCCAGTAGGCCCAAGAGATTTTAAATGGGCTGGATCAATAAGTCTAGCTTGGGTGGAAAAGGAGAAGTCCCTTCAAACAGATACTTAGAACTAGATGAAGGATCTGACTCAAAGAAAGTACCAGTTCAGGAGAATAGGGAAGTGGGGATGCCAGTTTTCTCTAAAAGGGAGGAAGATCCTGTGATGGATAGATGCAATCTTCCAATCAGTTTGGGAGAGCCAGAGACAGCGTTGGAAGAGAGGAATGAAGTGACACAACAGGAAGATGATTGATCCCAGAAAATCGGCACCAAGTATTCATTAGATATTGAAGAGGCTCAAGGGGAAGATATTTGTGAAGCGATTAACTCAGATTTAGAAGCTGCTTCTACGATTCTGACAACGGTTTGCTAGTGGACCAGCTGAGAGTTGAGTTAGATATGGAAGAAGAAGACAAATTGGCAAAACCTTCAAGAGATCTTTGTTTATATGAAAGGGAGGGAGAAATACTACGAAGTGAGTTCCCTCACATGGAAGTCAGCTTATAGAAGAAGAGAGCTCTCTAATGTCCTTTGACACTGGGCAAGGATTAGAAGATTCTGCTAATCACAACTCAGATCAAAATACAGATTTGTTTGAAAGGGGGTCTTTGTCCCTTGCTCCTGAATCTATTCTTAATAAGGTGGACATCGTTGCTATTCCTTCTGATATTGGGAAGTGTACTGATGAAGAGACAGCAATCCTTCAGATGTTCTGAATTCTTTGGAAGCTGGAAAAGGTATTCTCCCTCCTCCTGTTAAGTCCTTTTCTCCTTTTGATGCTTTATGTCATAAAGAGGGATTTGCTGGGGGTAGTGCCTCTAATTTTGGCCTAGGGAATAATGAGAGGGACTATAAAGACCCAAATGAACTTCTGAATGACATGGGTTTGAAATTAGTGAGTTTTTCTGGAACTGAGGTTAAGGTGGGGATGAGTCCTAAAAACGTATGAGCGTAAAAAGAAGGTGCAAAAAGAAATAAAGAATTTGGTTTCATCCATCAATTATAGGGGCTGTAAGGGTACCGAAAGGGAGCAAATGTTGGAACATTAGGGGTCTAGGGGATATTAGGAAGAGAAATCTAGTTAGGGAGGTTTTTCTTAAGAATTATCTGGATATTGTGTTAATCCAAGAGACTAAGCTTGAATTAGTCGATAGAGAGATTGTTAGAGGGATTTGGGAAGGGCATAGAAAGGATTGGGTTTATGCTCCCTTCTAGGGGTTTGCAAGAGGTGTCTCATGATGTGGGGTACTCGTTCTATTACCGAAGTGGGATAGTTTAGTGGAATTTTTTTCTCTTTCTGTCCTGCTAAAAGTTAAAGACAAGGGTCAGTGGTGGCTTTCCTTTGTGTATGGCCCTTCTAGACCATCTCTTAGGGGTTCTTTTGGGAATGAGCTTTATTTTGTCTTAGGCTTTTGTTCGCCTAGGTGGATTATAGGTGGTGATTTTAATGCGGTGAGGTTCTTGCAAAAGAAGAAGGGAGGTTGTAGGGTTATTGGCACTATACAGAAGTTTGATTTGGTTATTAGGGAGTGTGGTTTGAGGGATCTTCCATTGGGCAATGCTATTTTTATGTGGTCGGTGGGGGGAGCTAGGGAGGTGGCTAGTAGAATTGATAGGTTCTTGTGTACAAACGAGTGGGAGGAGGTGTTCCCTAATCTCTCTTAAGTTGTCCTATCTAGACCCACCTTCAATCATTCCCCCATCTTATTGGAATCATGATGCCTTAGGGTCTTTCTCCTTTTAGGTTCAAAAATGTGTGGTTGGATCATGGCTCCTTATAGAATTTGGTAAGGAATCCTTGATCCAAGGTTGTGGATAGGGGTTGAGAGGGGTTTAGATATATGAAGAAGTAAAAGAGGTTGAAAGAAAAACTAAAAGACTGTAATAAGGAGGTGTTTGGAGATATTAGGATTAAAACGACTATAATTTTAGGTGAATTGGAAGGGATAGAGAGAAAGGAAGAAAGCATCGCTCTTTCTAGAGAGGAGGAGGTTAGAGAGATTTCTTTGAAGATTGAGTTGGAAGATCTAATTTTCAAGGAAATTAGATGTTGGAAGCAGAAGAGAAGGTTTAAATGGGCAAGAGAGGGCCATTGTAATTCTAGTTTTATTCATAAGATAGCTAGTGCAAAAACAAGAAAGAATTTAATTAGGGAGTTGGAGGGGGATAGGGAGTGATTATCTTGAATACTTCTAGGATTGCCTCTGAGATCACTAGTTTCTATCACAATTTGTTTTCTAAGGAGGATGAGAGTAAACTAATGGCGGAAGTGTTGGAGTGGGACCCTTTATCTATTGTCAAGATGGCCTGGTTATAGAGACCTTTTGAGTAGAGTAAGTTAGATCTACAGTTTTTGGAATGGATAAAGATAAAGCTCTTGGGTTGGATGGTTTTAACTTAGCTTTTTGTCAAGATTGTTGTCTGGTGGTGAAGAATGACTTGATGAAGGTTTTCAACAATTTTTATGTGAATGGGGTTTTAAGTGAGAGTGTTAATTTTACCTTCATTGCTTTGGTGACAAAGAAAAGTAGATCAATTAAGATTTCTAATTATAGGCCTATTAATTTAGTATCCAGTATTTATTAAATAATCACCAAAGTGCTAGCTAATAGGTTGAGTGGGGTGCTTGGCAAGCCTATTTCTGAGGCCCAAAGTGCTTTTGTAGGGGTGCGTGGCTGGGGGGGGGGGGGGGACAAATTGCGGATGCCATTTTGGTTGCGAAAGAAGTTGTTGAGGACGTTTGAAGGAGGAGGAAGAAGGGCTTCATTTTTAAGCTGGATTTCGAAAAGG
This sequence comes from Malania oleifera, assembly GCF_029873635.1. Taxonomy (NCBI): domain Eukaryota; kingdom Viridiplantae; phylum Streptophyta; class Magnoliopsida; order Santalales; family Ximeniaceae; genus Malania; species Malania oleifera. The sequence goes on from NC_080417.1 coordinate 127,857,186, forward strand.
CTTATGACAGAGTGAGTTGGAGCTTTTTGGATAATATTTTTTTAAGAGGTTTGGGGAGAGATGGTGAAGATGGATGAAAGGTTGTATTTCTAATGTGTTTTGCTCAATGACAGTAAATGGAAAACTTAAATCTTGATTCAAGGCCACGAGGGAGTTTAGACAAAGGGATCCTCTTTCCCTGTTTTTGTTTGCTTTAGTGGCAGATTCTTTGAGTAGGTTGGTTGATAAGTCAGTGGATAGATTTTTGTGGAAACCTAGGAGGTTTGAAAGTGGGGAGGGAGGAGATTACAGTCCCACACCTTCAGTTTCCTGACAATACAATCTCTTTCTTGGAGATCACAGGCCTTATTTTTTGAATATATTGGGGCTTCTCCATATATTTGAAAATATTTCAGGGCTTAAGATAAGTATGGGAAGAGTGTATCATGGCAATTAACGTGCCTGCAGAGTGTGTTAGAGAGTTATCTTTGGAGATGAGGTGCGTCAAGTTGGAGTGGCCGTTTTCCTATCTAGGCTTTCCCTTTTTTGGGGGGGGGGGAATCTTAGGTTAGTTAGCTTTTGGCCTGGTTGTTAAGAGTGTGTCCAAGCGTCTAGATGGGTGGAAGCGATCGTTTTTTTCCTTGGGAGGTTGGATTACTCTAACTCAAGCTTATCTTTCTTGTATATCCCATTGTATTTTCTTTCTATTTTTAAAATTCCAATGGATGTTTCTAGGAAGATTGAGAGATTTTCTATGGTCAAGGGTAGGGGGTCCTATGGATCATTTGGTGAGTTAGGAGGCAGTTTGTAAGGTCTAAATAGGAGGGCAGGTTGGGTCTTGGAAGTTTGGCGTCTAAAACACAGCTCTCTTGGCCAAATGGCTTTTGGAGGTTTTTTTTAGAGGATTCTTCTTTGTGGAAAAGCAAGTTTGGACTTGACAGGAATGGATGGGGTACCAATGTGGATTCTAGATGTTCTTCGTTAAGTTCATGGAAATTTTTTTCTCAGATTTACCCTCTTTCTATTTTTCGTACTAAATTTGTGTTGGGCAAGGGCTGTAATATTTGGTTTTTGGAAAGACCTTTGGTTGGGGAATATTTTCCTCTCCACCTCTTTTCCTCACCTATTTCAATTGAGCTCAGAGGACAAAATGATCCCATTTCCTCTTTTTTTGTTGATCCAAATGGTCTTTTACCTTCTTGGACTTTTCAATTTAGGGGATCCTTGAATGGTAGGGAAACAAATGAGTTATCTTCGTTGTTGGTCCTATTGAATAATTGTCAGGTATCCTCGGAAGCTGATAGCCGATCTTGGCTATTGAATCCCTTGGGGATCTATTCTTGCAAATCATTTTGTGAATTCTTGGTTCGCACCAACTTCTTCCCACTCTACAAAACTATTTGGTAGGCCAAAATCCCTCCTAAAATCAAAGCTTTCATTAGGTTGGTTGTGCTTAATAGGATAAATACTAATAACTTCTTGTAGATTAGGCCTTTAAAGGCACTTGCTCCTACATATATATGTGTGTGCTTTGTTTAAACTGTTTAGAATTTACTATGCATCTTTTCTTGCATTTTAATTTTGCATGGTTGGTTTGGAACAAGTTATTCAATTATTTTGGAAAAAGTTGGGTTTGTCAAGGCACAGTGGGGGAGTTTTTAGCGATATCTCTTTTTAGGTTTGGTAGGAAGAAGGAAAAGCACTATGGATAGTGCTTTATTTGCAGTATTTTGGGGTTTGTGGAAGGAACAAAACTCATGTACATTTTCAGGGAAGAAATTAGCATATTGGTTGGTGTGGTAGAAGATTCATTTTCTAGTTTCTCAGTGTTGCATGGATAATGGTAATTTCAAGGGGATATGCTTCTCAGATATTCAATGAGTTTGGCATTCTCTGTTGACTTCTTAGGTTGTGCTGAATTCCTTGGATTGCTTCTTACACTTTTTGGTTTTCTTATTTTGTTTTCCCTGGGGTCCCCATACATAATTAAGGAGATGCCTCTTCACTTGATTGTACATTCTTATTCAATCTAATGAATTTCTTTTGCTTTCAAAAAAATATTTTTGTTCTTGTTTAGTATATGAACATTCTATATATATTTTTTTAGATAACAAAAATTCCATTAAAGATTAAAAGATACAAAAGATGACATTCTATATTTTATGCTTCATTATATTTATGATTTCTTAGTTTGAATTTCACTTATAATCAATAAAGTAGTGAAAAGTAGCAAATGCATGCTTCTTCTCACCAATAGCAACTGAAACAACCAAGATGACGTCCAATACTTGTAGTATATGTGACATTTAAATTGATTAAAATTGACTAAAAATCATTTAAAGCATTAGCATATAGGATTTAAGGATCAAAACATGTAATCTATATGTTTTTAAGAAGTTTGGTAGTGCAAAAAATGAATTGATGGATGCAGTGACCATTCCATTACATAACATCTGGGACAGCCGCAACTGTTACATTGTTACTGTTACCATTACGTGGTCCATTACTGTTATTTTAAACCATGCTCCCTCCCTTTTAGGCCTACACAGTCTCCTATTCTACAAGATTATCTCTACTACCCTCTTCCCCACTCAATGATAAAAATCCCTCATTAATTTCTCAAGCCTTTGCACCAATCTCACGTGGATTCTAAAGAGAGAAAGGTAATGCAAAAGATAGAAGATAAACAAGCGTGGATGAGGGTCGCATGACCCACTAGAGTGAAAAACACTCTTTTCCACCCCTCTAGTCTCCCAGTTACTCTCCCAAAAACAGGGTCTCGAAAAGAGTCAGCATTGGGGTTACCACCTGAGGGGACACCTAGATACATAATAGGCCAAGATAAAACAGCACACCCTGCTAGCCTAACAAAAGGATCCACGTTAATACCAAGACCCACCAGACCACTTTTAGAGAAATTAATTTTCAGCCCGGACACTTTCTCAAAGACCTGTAAGGTAGTCAACAAATTAGAGAAGCAGCCCTCATTGTCTAATAGGAAGACAATAGTGTCATCTGCAAATTGAAGATGCAAATGATGCAATCTCACAACCTACCTTAATACCGTCCACCAACCCTCTATGCACATCTTTCTAACCATCCTACACAAAACATACACCACAATGGTAAAGAGAAAGGGAGAAAGGTGATCTCCATGTCTAAGACCCCTAGATGCACGAAACCAAGACTTAGCCTCACCATTAACTAAGACTGAAAAGGCCTTAGAAGATAAACACCCTCTGATCCATTTCCTCCCGTATCTTCTAGCCATAACCTTATCCAAGAAACTGCAGCTTTCCCTATTTCAACACAAGACCCTCTTCTTCTTCGAACAACATCCTCAACCACCTCATTAGCTATCAAGGCAGCATCTAGGATTTGTCTATCACTCTGACTAGGAGGGATAGTGTCCTCTAGAATAGTAGCCAATCTTCTAGGTAACACCTTAGCCTTGATCTTGTTAAACACTCGTTACCAAACTAATTGGTCTAAAATCCTTGACCTTAACGGCAGTGTCATTTTTGGGCGCCAAGGTAATAAAAGTAGAATTCATACTCATCCCCACCACTCCATTGACAAAGAATTCAAGAAAAACTTTAAGAATGTCTCCCTTCAAAATCTCCCAACTATCCTGAAAGGAAGCCATCTGGCCCAAAAGCCTTTTCTCTATCCATGTCAAAAGTCCATCTTTTAATCTTCTCTTCCTCAAAAGGCCTCTCTAACCAAGCAGCCTTTTCAGCTGATATGATACACCAATCCAACCCCTCAACCATAATTCTTTCATCCTCCTAATGAAAAGGTTCCTATAGAAGTTTGTAATCAAACTCTCAATTCGGCCAAGATCCTTAATAATCTCTCCCCTATCATCCTCAAATTCTTTAATAAGATTCCTTCTTTTTCTACCAATTGCCACCCTACGGAAAAATTTAGGATTACAATCTCCATTTTTTCCCCAATTCATTCTAGATTTCTGCCTCCAACTTATCTCTTCCCTAAGAACAACTTCTTCAAACTCATTGGACAATTGGACTCATCTGCCAACAATGTCCTCAAAAAGAGGTCCCTCCTCAGCCAGTCTATCAATCGCACTCATTTCTTCTAGAATGTCTTTTTTTTCTAGGTCGAACATCACGAAAAGTCTCCAAATTCCAGAGATTTAACTTTCGTACACCTCAATCTTTTCATAGAACAGAAACCTTCCCATCCTTTGCAATGCACTCTCCTCACCAATTCCTAACCTGAGTGTGAAAGTCAGGACGGGTTAGTCACATATTTTCTAGTCTAAATGGAGTAGGACCCTATTTAACAACCACTCTAGGGAGTACTTCTTGAGTAAGGGTGGGAAAAGTATCTTCCCAGTCAGTGGTAAACAGGAACCTATCAATCCTAGCGGCCACCTACCTAGAGCAAACAAATTTAAAATGGAATGTTGTATCTGGGCATGTTTTAAGTTATATCAAGCCCTAAGATGCTCTTTTGTTGGCAGAGTATTATTCGAGGGATTGGAAATTTGATTATCTGTGAAAAACAAATTGCCTTGATAATATTGATGGATGCATTTGGGGGAAAAATCTATGTAAATATGGGACCTTGAAAATTTTCAAAGATGATTATACAAATTTACCCTGACCCATGATGACAACTCCATTTAAAGTGGTGTCTTGTGAGGTTTTTTGTGGCAATAAAGTGTTGGTCTAGCTTCGTCTGTTTTGGGGAGGAAATCAATAATACATGGTATGGATCACATGAGGGGTAATGGCTCCCTACAGAAACCTCGTCTAGGAGAGAACTGTGAAGAAATTTAGGGAGAAGAAAGAAGGTGAACTCTTTTTCAGAGAAGCAAAAGAGTGAGTGAGAAAGTAAGAGAAAGGGGGGAGAGGTCAGCCATGGGCTTCTCAACAGGTACAAGCATACATCATGTGCAGGTTTTTTCCATTTGAACCATGTTTCCAATTAGTGAAAGTGCCGAACATTTTGATACGTGTGAAGGAAACAAGATTGTAGTACGACACATGCTTTAAAATGTGGTACACTATGTGCATGCTTCTCTAGATATACAAGTGAAGAATATGTAATGAGAAGCATTTAAAAGATATTTTATTTGGTAGTGTATATTAATAATGCCATTATAGTGCAATAGTGCTCGATTTTTACTAATAAATATCGTAGTTGTATGAAAATTATTTGGTTGAAACTTCAAGTTGCTAGATTTCGTGTATGATGTTTTGTTATGTTCATATAAATTCACTAGCCGTCAAGGTGTTGTGAATTTTGGTTCACATTCTAAAGGAAAGCATGAAGGAAATCAGGGTGTAGCAGTGCAGTAGGGCAATTTTTCTATTCTGCCTGAAACCGTAGACGGTTTGGCTTGGGATGCCCAGCGCAGATTTCAAATTTTGAAGAAATGGACGTTAACATGGTTGGGTTTCAGGGGGAAACCTCTGAGGAGACTTATATATACATAGAATACGTTGTATATTGTGTGCCAAGGAAGCCAAGTGTGGTTGAGAGTATTATTGAGAGGGTTCTTGTATTGTTCTTGTAATTTACACGAGAGGATAGTGAAATCCTTGCCGTTTGCTCCAGTGGATGTGGGCATTGCCGAACCACGTAATTTCTGGTGTCATTGTTATTGTTATTGCTTTATTTACTTGTGGTTGTGGAATTGTTCTATATTCACCATTTAGATTGCTGCATTGTGTTTGATCTTTTACACAAATATATATATTCTGCTGTGCATATTTGGGGGTTTTAAAACCATGATTGGTATCAAAGCATTGTTGTAATGGCCTCTAGATCTTCATCTGTTAAATTTGACATTGTCAAGTTTGATGAAACTGAGAATTTCGGTTTGTGGCAGAGAAGGGTGAAGGATCTTTAGGTGCAGTAAGGCATGGTGAAGGTCTTATATATAATTCAACCAGATAGCATGAATGAAGCGACTTGGAATGAATTGGGGGCAACGACAGTATCAACCATCTGACTTTGTTTGGCTGATAAAGTGTTGTATCACGTCATGGATGAGGATTCTCCGGCATCAGTTTGGCATAAACTGGAAAACCAATATATGTCTAAGGGTTCGTCAAAATCTGCAAATGTTGTGGAAGGAGACTCGGATAGCAGTGATGGTGATATGTTATGTGTTTCATTGGGTTTGGAGTGTCTCGCGGATGATTCTTGGATCCTAGATATTGGATACTCTTATCAAATGACAACAAATAGGATTGGTTCGACACCTACAGGTCAATTAATACTGATTGTGTTTTGATGGGCAATGATATTTCATGCAAAATACTTGGTATTGAAAATGTCAAAATCAAAATGTATGATGGTGTTGTAAGAACTATATGTGATGTAAGGCATGTACCGGGTCTAAGGAAGAATATTATTTTATTGGGCACTTTAGACTATAACGAGTGTAGTTACAAGTCTGAAAGTGAGGAAATGAAAGTGTGTGAAGGTAACTCAATAGTGATGAAAGGAGAAAAGGTAGCGGGAAATATCTATGCACTGCAGGGTGTTACGGTTGTAGGTGGAGTTGCAGTTGTAGAATCTGAGTCAGATATTCTGTAACATATGCAGTTAAGACATATGGGTGACTACATGTATTTAGATGTTTGGGGACCGGTGAGGATAACATCACAGGGCAGACATGTTTTTCGTGGGTTTATCATGAAAGGTCTTGGTTTATCTCATGTGGCACAAGCCTGATGTGTTTCCCAGGTTTAACTTGTGATTGACGTGGAGGGCCAGACCGGGAGAGAAGTCCTCATGTCAAACATTGGGGCTGAGTATGCTGGTTTCGTTCAAGAAGTTTTGTGAGTAATATACAGGGCTTGCAGGGTACTTTTTGGTGAAATCAGTGAGTATGGCGCGTTTCTCGTGTGACCGATCGCCAAATGTATCCTTAGATGGGGGAGTTGCAGATGAATTATTGGCAGGTTTTGCAGTAGATCACTTGGTTGTGAGTGGATGTCCACTGGTGCATTAGTGATGGAGGATCTAGACTTAGTGTTATGTCCGGACATTACATCTTTCTGGGGTATTAGAAAGGTGGGTGCAAGCTGGGTGATCCTGTGGCAAAAAAAAGGGGTGATCGAGGACATGACTTTTGGTGATAAAGTCATGGGGTAGCGTACTCAGATAAAGGAAGAGAAACAATTGCCAGAAAACTGCGGTAGTAGCAAACATGTAATTTAGGTAGAGTTGAGGACTTGGGATAGAAATGCGGGGAGTTCTATCTCGGATTAACAGTATCACGGTATGAATGGGCATGTGATGCAAGTGGAGCAACAGATTCAAGGTAGAGATGACATAGTTCATATTGTAGGGAGTTTCAGTTTGGGAGACCAGCAGGATCATGGTGGGCCCATGTGCACTATCAGACCACCACTCAGTTGAAAATTTGACAATTTGGAGTTTTATGCATTCATTACTATTAGTAGCATGGTTTGTACTATTTTTCAAGTTGCAATGCATGGCAAAGGGGAAAATAGGTGGATGAGAGCTATGGTGGAGAAAATGGAAGTATTGCATATGTACTAGGTGTGTGTGTTTGGTGAGGCTGCTAGTGTGGAAGAGGGTGATAGGATGCAATGGAGTGATATATCTGTTGTGTGTGAACGACATGTTATTGGTTGGGAAGACTTTGACTGAGGCTTATTAGTTGGGAACTCTATTGAAAATTTTTGACATGAATGTATTGGGTACGATCAAGAACGGTCTTAATTTGAAGATTCGCATAGACAAGGCTACAGAGAGATTGGTGCTATCTCAGGGTGGCTTTGTGGACAGAATCGCATAGAGACTTAGTTTGCCGTCTCAGGGGAGGCCATCTCAGGGGAGTTCTGTGGAGAATTGATATGGAATGTCTATCGATTGGTACCTAAGTACGGGTTGTGATGTCCAAGATATGCCAAAGGTCCTTCATGATGGTGTAATGGGGTGTTTCGGCAGGCAACTTAGTGGACTGTCAGTTGTGAGATTTGTTGAGGACTATGCAGGGGGCTTTGGTGATAGAAGGCTTGCAGTAGAGTTTGTATTTACTGTTGTGGGAATGCCTTGTTGGAAGCCTAAGGCGAAGTCTCAGATTGTTGCATCTACAACTGCATCGGGGTTGATGGTAGAAGCCGAAGTTGCCATCGACAAGTTCAAGCAGCGTTGCTTGGACTTGGTGTTTCTTTCCAGTTGCTAGATAAGAGATGGTCTCAACCTAACGTCCCTAGTTCAAGATGGAGCAACGGGTTCATGTTTTTTTGTTTTCTCCTAAGGGCATATGTTTGCCAAGGTGGAGTTGTGAATTTTGGCTCACATTCTAAAGGAAAACATGAAGGAAATCAGGGTGCAGCAGGGCGGTATTTCTGTTTTGCTTGAAACCGTCGACGGTTTGGCTCGGGATGGTCAGCGCAGATTTCAAATTTTGAATAAATGGACGTTAATACGGTTGGGTTTCGGGGGGAAACCTCCTAGGAGGCTAGGCTTATATATACATAGAATACGTTGTATATTGTGTGCCAAGTGTGGTTGAGAGTATTATTGAGAGGGTTCTTGTATTGTTTTTTGTAATTTACACAAGAAGATAGTGAATCCTTGCCGTTTGTTCCCATGGATGTAGGCATTGCCGAACAACGTAATTCTTGGTGTCACTGTTATTGTCATTACTTTATTTACTTGCTGTGATTGTGGAATTGTTTTATATTCACCATTTAGATTGCTGCATTGTGTGTTGGATCTTTTACAAAAATATATATATTCCGCTGTGCATATTTGAGGGTTTTTACACAACACAAGGTATTAGCATTTCTGGTAACCTTGCTACACTTGCATTGGCTTCTGTTGGTGGTGCAACAGAAACAGCTCATCTTTTCATGCTACAATGGCTCACTGCTGCTGAGGTTCAACTGCCAGATTTGCAACCAGTATGTACTGGGAGTCTCCCTTTACAGGGGAGATTACAAAGGGCTGCAGGCCTTGGATAATGATCCAACTAAAACACCTTCTTGGATTTCTGTTGGGTTATTAATCATCTATATGAAGAACATGTGCATAACTTTTCAGGTCTATTAATATTGTAATATTGAATCAAGAAGGTGAAAGAAGCAGCATTGTAATTTAAGCCATTATCTAGCAAACAATGCCTTTATACAATATAAATTAATAAGCATATGAACATTGAGTAGTTCTATCATATGGTCCAGTGACATTGAAGACGGTAAACTTCTATAAATGAAATCTCCCTCTTCATCCGTGCCCTAGGTGGCTTTGTGGTTTTGCACATATATGCTGCTTGCTTCCACCTTGTATGTCTGACTTTTATTTCTTGGTAAATAATCCCAATTCCCTAGTGTTCTTGTTGTGATCTACTTCTGTTATTGTTACGTGCTTTGGATCTATCATGTGAGGCCATGGACATGAATGTAATGAAATGCTATTTGTTTATTCTTCATTATTTCGTAACATGCTACAATAAAAAAGATAAAATTACTTAGGTCAATTTTGCAGGTGCATTTGTTGGTTGCTCACTTGAGGGAAGTATCGTCATGACCCGAGCACAAGAGAATTCCAGATTCTATGGTAATCAATCCATCAATGCAGTAGATATACTTCTTGGTTCATTACCCAGGCCTCCCGCTGCCACCATTCTCTATTCTGCACTGTCAGACCTATTCCAGCAGTTCAATACGTGATTGATGGCCCTCGAGTCTCTGTACTTCCTTCCAAGGATGTTAGTGCGAGTCCGTCCTCCAACTCATGTAGATTCTGTCTGCTTCTCCTATTTCTGAGCATAAATTGCTCTCCATCTCTATTCTTTGCTCCTTCCAGAGCAGTCACCACCAAGTGGTTGTACAGCATAAAGTAATCTGAAAAATTCAATCTAGACGAACACCATTACCATTTGTTGAAATTGAAGGAAGACTAGGGCGGCATGTGTAAGTTATGAATACTTTCAGTGCATTGCTGCAAGAGTTCACTGATAGAAATATTGATGCTTTTATTCAATTACATTTACATTATCAATTATACAAGGTAATTCTCTCTCTTCTCTCTCTACATTTATCCTGTGACCCATTCATTTTTCACTCGGGCGGCCTACTCGTGTTTGGCATTGGAGTATGGAACAACCACTTACGACAATGATGACTGGACTACGAGTATTCATGCTTCTTTGGGCTACTTTTCTGACTGGTCTTTTCACATGAAACCCCCACCATTTGAGAAAGGGACACCCTCTTCTGTCCAAATCTCCAACAATTGCAGGGACCACGTTAGGGCTCAGGACCAGCTTGATCTAAGGGTCATAATTTTGTCCTTGATCAATTGCGTCCTATATGACATCCTCAAAACTAACTTTGAACAAATTGAAAACTTTAGAAATTTTGGCCAAAAGATTATGACTTTATTTGAGATTTTAAAAATATCAGAGGTCTTTTTTAAAGTTTCAAGAATTTTAAGAACTTCTATGAGATTTGTGAAAAGGATACAAACTCTCTCTTATATTTTGGAAAAAGATAAGCTTTTTTAAGATATGTTTAAATCTCCGGGAGGTCTTTTGTATTTTTAAAATCTCATGTTTCTATCTTTTTGTCAAATTTTAGGAAAGGGAGTGGCTTCTGCACAACAAAAATATTGAAGAAATAATATGTGTAAGGGTCAAAAGTTAATTTAATGTTACTTTTATCTTCCAATGATTTTTCATTATTGTTCCTCTTTCTTTCCTATTTCTAAGGCTTTATTGGGCTGTTACCCAATAATACATGTGGCCCCACAAGTTAGCCACTCATGCTTCATGCTTAAAAAGAAAAAAAGTCAATTGTACTTTCCAAACTAACTGCCATAGCATTGGAGGTGCATGAATTTTGAGACCATGAATTTCAAGATGTGTGGCTTTAAATAAATTTTAACACAAAAATATATAAAATGTTAGTTTTGCCTTTAGATTAAAGCAAAAATAAATTGAAATGTCGTGCAATGCTTATTTTTTCTTCCTTTTGAAGGTATTTTTGGAGATGATGTGAAGGTTTGTGATTGGTTGTGGATGAGATGGGATTCTCAGCCAACACTCAAATTAGAGGTTTTAGGACGATATCTTATCATACAAGGTACACCCTATGGGTTAGAATAGTAGAACAAGATTTCTAGAACTTGTATAAGATCGTAAAAGGAGGGTGAAATGAGGGAGGTGATCAAACACATATTAGAAAAGGGAAGAAAGAGAAATAAAGGAATTGTGCAAAGACTAAAAAAGTAATGAGAGTGAGAGAGAGAGAGAGAGAGGGGGGGATTAGCACTGAGTCATTTAATGGTGGAATAGTTGTGTTATGTGCGAAAATGGTTGAAGGTCCTACAACCATGAATCGAACACTTATTTCTACCCTTACCAAGTCTGATTTGGAATTACAAGAAATTCCCAAAAACATGACCTTAAATTGAAGTAAACATTGAAATATCCAATCGTTGATAGATAATCCTTACATAAATAATCGCTCCTCAATTATTGGCTCTTTATTTTTTGATAATTCGAGGTCTCCAACCATCATCGTGCCACTTTGAACACTATAGTACAGCATCAAATCCGGAGAAGTGAAAGCCGCCTGCCCATTGGCGCACCTCTAGTAATTCACCGAGATAAACTCTCAAAGAGGAATCGGACCCGTGACCTTGGCTCTTTATTACAATTGGTTTCCTGATTCTTTCCTCCATTGTGCAGGCTTTATTTGGAATGTTTCTAGGTTAACTTCCTCAACAATCCAGTTAGGAGGCAATAAATTTTGCCACGTGCTTGAGAAAAAAAAAATGTATTATTCATCGCATTTCCTCACAACTTTCAGATGTTCTACTTCCTAAGGCATACAATGCATATTCCAGTAGGTTAACGTGAGATTGAATTCACCGTTACATAGCAATGGTCTAAACTTTTGACTATCATTGTAGTTTTGCTATATATGGCGATTTCACCTACGTGAATAAAGCTGAGGTAAATAGAGTTTGTGCTCTCATCTTCCTTGCGCTACTTTTTGGCGAGTTGATGTGATGATTCCTTTTAGGAGGTCTGAAGGGCTTGTTGATGGTTGGAATTCCTATGTAATAATAAATAAATAAAAAAAGATAAAAAGAGAGGAGGGGACATTAAAATGATTTAGCCATTTAGTTACTAGTAGCGAAAAATAAAATAGTACTCCAATAAGAAAATACATAATTTAATGTGTACTGGAAGATGTTAGATCCCCTTGGTAAACTTAAAATATCTTTTGGGTTGAAAAAGTAAGAAATGATTTTATAAAATTTCAATTTGTTTAAAAAAAATTCATATAATGGTAGAAAATAATTTAGTAGCTCCCTAAATTGTTCAAAATAACCACACATACATATACAAACACATATATACATACCTACATACATACATACATATATGCATACGTATATATCAATCGGGCTAAGTTCGATAAGTAGGTGGTCAAAGAGGATCAAATTAATTAGAAATCTTAGATTCGCATTAATGATTTTTTATAACTCTATTATAGGGATCAACCCTGATTTGAAATATCATGTCGGAACATTGAGAAATTTATTGATTAGATAAATTATTTCGTTTATCTATGAAAAATTACAGTTTATTCTTGGCTTCGCTAGAGCCTATGGCCTTTTTTGTTCCCTTCTTTTTGAAGCCCTGTTGTTATATATGTGCTTTTCTGGTTTATGCTTTGCTGGAAAATTTTAAAATTTTGGATATTTTGTTGATATTCTTAAAATAATGCAACACAATATACTTTCAACAGATGTAGGAAAAATTAGGATGAAAATTGTTTATAATATCTTATAATTTATTGTAGAATTGCTTGCACCTATGCTATTTAAAGGTATTTTATTTTAGTCTATTCAATTTTTATGCATATTTTGTACAGTTATCTTTACTATTAACTATTATATTTTGAGTAATTTACAAAGAAAATTACGAGCAATATTTAACCGTTTTTTAACATTTATTTAAATTGTGTTTCATTATTTAAAACTTTATTTTGCGGTTACTTTTCCACTTAAAAGTCAATAAATGGGTGTGAAACAAATTTGTCTGGAGATTTTGAATCTATACATACATTTGATCTTAATAATTATTTTTAGGAGCCAAGTTCATTGTTTAGAATCGAATAGCTGAATTGATCTGTTCACAAAAATTTTCAAACTTAAATCTTAATCTGTCTAAAATAAATAATATAATCAGAGCAGCCCATTTTCAAATATAATGTTTATGAAACTGCAACTTTTAAAATGGACTTCCATTTTTTGGGTCTAAAATAAAGAGATCTCACTAACATAAACTTTCAGAACGCGATTTTATTTAATTGTAATTAAATGTAATTCGTTAAAAATATTATGTCGCAAAGAAAGCAATAATAATAATAATAATTATTATTATTATTATTATTATTTTGTCTATAAATTAATTTGCGATATTTGCATATAAAATGAATGAATTTTATTTTATTCTATTCTATTCTGTGTACCAACCGCATAGGCCTAGCCTATCATTGGAAGGACTGAGTAGATATAGTCTACATCACATGCCATTGAGAGTGTGGGTTTTCATTTGTAGGCTCAATGCAATCTCTGTTGTGAAATTTTGGTACCTAGAAGCCACAACTGCTGTCCTCTTCTGCCCTTCCAATTCAAACAAAGGGGACAATTGAATAATGAATGGGCTGGCTGCCTCATATATATCGCCACAGCCCTTCCAAGATGGGTCAAACATACACAATCACTCAGAATTCAAGGAGAGACAGCCCCCTGTAGCAATCCCAATTTTCCACAATTTGGGGTTGGGGGCACACTGCCTCCTACTCACTACTTGTCTGCTGTCTTCTCTCTCTCTCTCTCTCTCTCTAGGCAGTACTATATACAAATCTTCTTATCACCAATAATGGTGTGTTTGTGTCAATCAACATATCAGAGAGAAAAGTTAGAAAATGATAATCATGGGACTGAAGTAATAGCCGAAAGGAAGAGGACTAGTTGGACTGTGGAGAGCATGCGTACCACATTTTAATTTCTAATGTCAAAAATAATATACAAAAGGGATGGGTAATTGTTGGGTAAAAGAAGTCCACTCCCACTTTATCCAAACCCACTAAATTAAAAAGATCTAGTCAATTAAGATAACACTACTCCAATTCACTTTCGGTCATTCGGCAACAATTTAGGGCAGCCAATCCATATATGTATATATATATATATATGCCTGCATACAAGTTTCTTTCAATAAAATTAAGATCATGCAGATTGCAGCGGAGGACCAAATGAAACAAAAAAAAAAAGAGGGTCTCAAAACCACCCCAAACCTTGAAGAAACTAGATATAATTAAGAACAATAGGAATTGAGAATGAGACGAAATGGGAAAAAATAAAAAGCACCTGCTCCATCATTCTCGCCCTAATTTCCCTTGGTACTCATCATTCCTACAACTACTTGAATGCTAAAAAGCTTGATCATTCAATGCAAAAACCCATTGATCAGGTCCCGGCACAATCCTTTTATCTGCAATGAAATGCCAATCAAGTCATGCGATGAGCCAGAAAGCTCCATTTTTTTATTTTATCTACCTCAATAAAGTATATGCTTACTAAACTACCTGGTCCTTGAGCTTCCAAGAGTGAGCTCGAGGTCATCTCCACACTCCTCATGAATCCTCTCCCCTTCCCATGGCTTCACTAGCCCCATTCCATTGCTTCCAAATGCAAACTCATCTGAGATTACTTCAGCCATTGGAACATCAGCAGTTTGATCAGAACCAGCTGCAATGGTAGGTGAGCACGTCCCGCTCTGACCAGGAGTCCACATTCGGGACCCACCACCAACCAGGGCCTCTTCTTTGAAGCCAAATGGGTTCGAAGAGACGAGGCTAAATGTAGGAGAAGTTGGACCACTTTGGGGAGTTTGGATCCCTGAAAACCATTCCGAATCGGGACCAATCTGACGGCCAGGGCTTGGTGGGGTGGATGAGGGCAGGAAGGAGTAGTGAGTTCCTTCCCAGCCCGGGCGGCCAGACTGGTCTTCCCAATCAGTCTTCATTCGAGGAGTCCGGGCAGTAGGGGAGCTCAGAGGAGGAGTGACAGGAGCACTGATGGAGCCGCCATGGATGTATAGATTGGGGAGCTTTGAAGAAGAAGTGGACACGGATATTGATGAGAGGTTTTTGAGCCAAGGGATCAGGGAATTGCCATCGGCATTGACATTTGCAGCATATGAGGATGATGCTGGGCTTGGGAAGGAAGAGGAGGCTGGGCTTGGGTTGTAGGAAGCACAGGGGCTTGGGTGGTAAGACGAGCATGGGCTTGCTGATGCAGATCCACCCACAATGTCCATGCGTTCCACAGGCTTACATCCCTACAGAAATTCAACAAGAATAAGCATAGCATCCAAAGTTTCCCAGATACGACAGCAAATTATCATGCATCAGTACCATTTCACATCAAAATTTATAAGGCATTTGAATCACAATATTTTAAGCCTATTGTTTGTAGTTCCATCCATGTCTTGTATAGTCTCTAACCACCCCTGCCCTTCTCATTTGCAGCCCATAACCGTCAGCACTTTCTCATTGGCATAATGAATGATCTACTCCATACATGGCCAAATCATCTTAATGGGTGCATGCTTTTTCTTTCCGGTAAAATCATACTAGTTTTTTAACAGCTCTCCATATGGCAACACTAATTAATTTCCACTAGCTACTTGCTCTTTTCTGGAACTTTTCTTCATTCATTTTCTAGGTAAGGCTTTCCTTCATTTTATTTGGAGTGGCAATCACCATTGATAATCCTATAAACAAAGTTATAATGACTTGGACTAGGCCACTAAATATGATCATTCTTTTTTAGGGGGAGAGGGTGTGTGTGGAAAGAGAGTTCAACGATGAGACACAGGTAAAAAAAGGTGGTCAAAGTCAAAGATGGCAGACATGGCATTCTTTGGTGATAAGAAGACAATGATGCAGTCACCAACCAAATTAGTGCAACACAAATCCTCTGGAAATGCAGATTTTTGCATTGGAATGTGATGCAAGAGTTGCACTAAATTTAGACATTCTACTTCTCAGCATGGGTTACTTGACCTAAAATGATAAAATACTAAATATTTATCAAATTGTTGTCCAAAAACACAATAGTCGCGCATGAAAGCACCAAAATAAAAATTGTGGACCAAACCACTTCATATGGTGAACAGGTAGTTGACATCCTAGTTCAAAATTACTGAACAGAATAATAAGCAAACAATTATCTTGTTTCTCCTTCCCTTCTCATGATTTTGTTACTCCCAACTGGGCAACCAAAGCTATCCTAACACCGCTTTTGGGAAAACATAATTCAAGCCTTGGATTTAAAAGTACGCAAAGTTCAATAAAACTTGCTACAAGTTTTGGGGCCCAGCTCCTCTACCATGCACTAGGGCATAGCACCCGTGTTTTGCATACGAATTAAATAATGTGGGGACACTGGTGCATAGGAGAGGATCTGGAGCCCAAGTTTTGAATCAGATATAATTTTGTCAAAATATAACCCAAGCAGCGTGCAAGACTGCGAAGCTTTTCCCTCACCAAAATCAAATCAGAGGGTATGTTTGTTTTCCGGGCTAGGGTTGACTAACTTTATAATTCATGTTTGTTTTCCACCTTTATTCTTACGGAATGGCATTTATTACAAATTCAATCTTACAAAACCCAATCTAAAACAAATATGCCCAAATCAGGAAGAGGCCAAAACAACCTTCACATCCAGCCAAAGTTATGAACTTCTATCCGTTTAGGTGATAGTGCAGGGTGCGGAAGGGAAGTGCCTCTCATGAGGTCTGGTGTTCAAATCCTCCTGGGTTCATTTTCGTCCCTGAATTTTTAAAATTTATCTTCCTTTGGAATTATGGAACCGACTTCAAGGGGTGCGGGATTAGTCACGTAAACCGTAAAACGTACACGTGAAAAAACGATGCGTAATTAAAAAAAAAACGAAAAAGTTTTGAACTTCTTAAAAGAGCTAATTAATATGGGTGTGACCTGAATTAATGGAACTTCCCCCGAGTACAAAAGAAAAAGGTAATGTTCATCAGATAACACTGCACTGATAGATGTGTCCAAAAATGGAAGACTCTGCAGTACTGAGAAAAGAGAGTCAGTCCCAATAAACAAACAAGGGGATGCCTCAAAAAAAGAAAGTCGCACTCAATCTACTGAGGAGAGAGAAAGTGCGACAATGCCCAAATTACCCTTGTCTTTAAGGAATCTCCAGGCCCAGAGCAGACTAATAGTAAGGGCATTTTGATCATGTTGGGATGAATAATTTTTTCTTTTTATTTTCCAGGGTCTGAGACTCTCAGTTATCATCAAGAACTTGGAAGCAGAGAGAGAGAATCTTGCACTTCACGCGTCCCCGAAAAAGAACGAAGGAAAAGAAGAAAAAAAGCGAGACAACTGCAGATCTAACGTGCGCCCGCGAGCTAAGAAAAAAGAAGCCAAATAATTCAACAGACTTCATCAACAATGTCTTTTTTATCAGACACCAAGGGGTTACGGCAGCTAACGTGCGCGCGCGCACACAACGAAAGGAGGAAACCAACTGATCAGATCAATCACGCTCTCAGCCACAAGAGGGTGGAATAGCATCCCATGGCTGTCACTAACTTACGCCCTGGCGCCGGCGCATTTTAGCATGGCCGCATGAAGCAAGCTGGCACGGACCATGGTACAAAAGAGTCTGCGAGCGAAGTCCGCGCCCACTAACGTGAGCCCCCGAACAAGCGCATGTTAGCACGGACAACTGATAAGTGTACATGCTGTGGTCAGCTATGGTCCAAGGCGCCGAGCAACTTAAAGTCATAAATACGCTAAAGATGGCTGGGGGAAGATACCACACTGGAATTTTTTGCAAGGGAAGCGGCGGCGGCGGTGGTGGGAGTGTGGTGGGTGGATGAGCGTAAAGACGAATAAAATGGGGAATGCGTACGTACCCTGCGGTAAGTGGTGCCGTCGGGCTCGACCGTCCAGCCGGCCTCGTTGCAAAGGGCTTTGAGAACCTCGTTGTTGTCGCAGTGCTTTGGGAGCTTGTAGTTGCCGTACATCCTCAGCCCCGCGAAGATCTTCGCCGCTATTGCTCTCCTCCTCCTCTCTCTCCTCTTGTTGTTCTCTCTCTCCTTCCATGTCGGTAGCCTCGTCCCCGTCGTCATCTCCTCAGATCTCCCCCCACCCCACCCCACCCCCTCCCCCGTCACTCTCTCCCTCTTTCTGTCAAAGATGATCAAACAGTAACAGGGAAATACTGCTCAGCGATCGCGACGAGAACGACGCCGTTCTTGGATTGACAGGTACGGATAGGACAGATCCAGAAGAAGGAACAAACAACAAAGGACAATCCGAGTAATAAATCAAACGCGGCAATTAACGTCCTCAGGAAATTAATTGAACGATATTCTACAAAAATGGCCTGGCAACAAAGAATTTTCAACCCTAAAAATACAAGATTAACTGCGGCACGTTCTACCGCCGGAAAACAGCTCGGACAATTGGGGATCCGGGAGAAACCCGATCGAGCTTGAACGGGGACGAGTTTCGGTTAAACAGATCTAGAGTTTAAACTGAGCAGAGAGAGAAAGAGACACAGACTGACTGAGGGGATGAAGTAGCCGGCGAACCAGGCAGCGGAGGTCGCCGGCAAACCACTATGGTGTTGAGGGAAATGAAGAGTAGCTAGGGAGGCGAAGATAGACCCATGAATCATACATGTCAATGGTGGGACTTTGGGAGCTGGTAAGCTAAATACGTTGTCTCTTACAATTCCCCCACGGCTTTCCCTTAATTAACGAATTTGCCATGCCCACTTGTCTTCGCTGAAACGATGTCGTCCGCTGGTCAAGTCTACGCTTCACCAGCTTAACTAGCAAAGCACTAATCTTAATTCTCATTAAATCTCAATTAATAATTTCAACAAGAATAATTCAAATTTATATTTTTAAAATAAAAAAATTTACATAAATTTTTTAAAAATACAAATTATTTTCTATTTCTCATAAAATTATTTTTTTTCCAATTATATCTATATTATTTCATAAAATTATTACTTTTTCTTTACTCTTGTTCATCTTTCCTTAATCCTTAGTCTCTTTGTCTAAAATTCTTCTATTTAGTCTTTTTATATTATTACTAAAAAACGGAAAGATAATATTAAAAAAAATTAAGAACTCGTTTTCAAAAAGGTTGCTACTAATTTCTTTATTATTATTACTAAAAAAGAACAGAAAGATAATACTGAAAAAATTAATTACCCGTTTTCAAAAAGCTTGTCACTAATTTCTTTATTAATGGTCCACTACTAATTTTTTTTCCGTCCATATTATAAGAACCATAAATGTAAGGAAGCAAAGTCATCTACGTATCTCTCTTTTTATTTTAAATATCACTATTACTTATAACTACCAACTCACGATTTTTTTTTCTTACTCCTTTTAACCCCGAATTCTTTTATGTTATATGCTAGCCAATAATAATCCAACAT
Organism: Malania oleifera; assembly: GCF_029873635.1. NCBI lineage: Eukaryota > Viridiplantae > Streptophyta > Magnoliopsida > Santalales > Ximeniaceae > Malania > Malania oleifera. The sequence goes on from NC_080417.1 coordinate 127,876,698, forward strand.
GCGCTGAATGTGCATCCGTTAAATTTTTAAAAATACACATCTTCTTAACGAATATTTCTTACAATTTAAAAAAATAAAAAATTTGTTTAAAATTTTACCACTAACTCAAGAACCAAGGGCAACCTAGGTTTTTCCGATCGAAAAAAAAAAAAAACCACTTTTAGAAAAATAATTATCTTACATAAAAATAAAAAAATGAATGGTAAAAACAAAATTAGAATAGGCTTCAATGAAAATATATAAGATAAAGCCATCAATAAGGGATGTATATTTAGCCATCTAAATCTTCAAATCAGTTGAATTAAAGATTGGGTGTCTTAAAAAACCAATAATGCTCCAAATTCATTATTAAAAATACTTATTTCAATTTTGGGTAATGCTATGCTTCCATTCGATACTCGAGATAATTCATTTTAAGAAAGAAATATAATGTAACTTCCGAGGCTTGATTATTGGCAATTACTAAATTAAAACATTAAAATTATAAAACTACATTTGTTTTATTAAAAAATAAGATCTTTTCCTTCCCCTCGTTTTATTGCACGTTTGGAAATATCAAATTAATTCAGACGTTAAGTTTAGATTTATATGAATTTGAATATAAGGCAAGGTAAATTTATATTAACTTTTTTTAAAAATTCAAATATAATCTTGCAGTGCGTGTTCCTAAACACTAGTTTAATTAATATTATATGTCATTGCCATCAAAATCTGTGGAACCAATGTGCGATTAATTTAGAACTAATTTACTATTATGTCTAATATTTAAAATGCAAGTGAAGGGAATATTAACTATATATGTAAAATTTATGGTTTGTACTTTAAAATCAAACATCATTTGTTATTTGGCTCTCGGAGATTGAGAAAGGCTTATATGACAAATTTATTGAATTTGAATATAACTCCTCTTGGGCGGAAAATGATAGTTTCACTTAGGTACCGTTTGGAACTTGAAAAATGTGAAAGAAATGAAATATATATATATATATATATATAAAAGAATTTGATTTCTTACGCTTAATTGTCAAGAAAAATGAAAAAAATTAAAATATATCAAATTAAACAAAATTTATTTTTAACTATGTTAGAATGAACTTTTATTTTCAGTTGTATTTGATATAGAGGAAAAAACATAATGGAAAGTAAAATTCCTTCTCATTTTCCTTTGCTTCCCTTTCTCCACCAAATTCTCTCCATTTCCTATGCTTTCCTTTCTTCACCAAAATCTCTAATCCAAATGAACCTTCATATTTCTAGTTTGGGAAATAATACTAAAGAAAAATAAAAACTCTTTTGGTATGCTATATGTAGGAGCGGGCAACGAATGCCAAAAAATCAAACCAAATAGCAGAATCAAACCAAAAAATCGGTTAACCATATCAATAATGTTTAAATTATTGATATTTGAATTTATTATGAATGTTTTATGTGATTTTTTTTTTTACAATTTAGAAGTTGTGAGTTTTGTGTATCTTCGGTTCATGGATTGGATGTTAATTTGAAATTTACAAATTTGTACCCTTTTTATTTTAAGTTTGAATTTTAATGTTTGAAAATTTTAATTTACATAAAATCAAAATAGAAGAAAAATATCAATTTATGCGAGTTTAAAATTTTAATTGTATCTAACGTTTGGTTCGATCAACTATTGGATATTGGTACAAAATTTGGTTAACCAAAATTCGGTTAACCATTTGAAACCATTTAGCCTTGGTTCGCGATTTTTAGTGAATTTAAAATTTAGTTCGTTTAATAATTTGAAGGTCACGATTCGTTAAACCCGAATCATGTCCACCCTAACTATATACTATTCTTTATTCTTGAAAAATTAGGAATGATTAGTGATTACACCCAAAGAATAACACGGTAGCTGTAGCACAACTTTGGGGTGTCGATTCCACAAAGAGACAAAGTAAAAGAATAGTAGAATTAACAAAGAAACTAAAGAAAAATATGAAATGATTAATGGTGAACAAAGATTAATTTTAAATGCAATTAAAGTGAAACAAAGTAACTAACGGAAAAAGTACCCAAATTTGACGAACAGTAAAGCGTCGAGAATCCCTTGCACAAATTCGGTATTTTAATTATTTTTAATTCATTGAATAACTCAATTGAGAACTCAATTCCCAAAATTCCCAATCGGAAGGTATAAGTTTATAAACCAAAATTAAACCAAATGTAATCCTTTGAAAAATCATTCACCACTTTTAGAATACATAAACCATTATCCCTATTGAGAAAATCCGACGACGACAATATACTCAGGAAGCGACATTGCAGCAAAGAAGTAAATCAATATAGATAAATATTTGATCCAAACATAATCAAAGAACTAATTCATTCAATAGAAAAAGCATGACTGAATCTATAAATAGAAAAAATTTTATAATTATTCAGAGAAGAAAACATCAACAATGAATTGAGAATGTTAAAACAAAGGAGTTTAGTAATTGAAAATCAAATACATAAATTAAAAATAGATTGAAAATACCATCTAGTGTGCAAGTTCATCCTTAGCCTTACTTGAGAATTTAGTTCTCCATACTAAGATGAAAAACAAATAGATTCTAGAGAAAACCTTCAAGTCTCCGGCCCCTGGTCGTGCCCCTTTCTTCACAAAAAGTTTTGCTTATATATAAGTTGTAGTGCCCCGAACCCAGTGGGGTCCGGAGTGCTATTCTGCCTATGTATACCTCTAATACCATAATCATAATAACCCGAATCCAGGGTGGGGAAATCGGGTACACCTGTCCATAACTCATACTAACGACACAGCGGAAACATAAATATACAAAATTCCCAGACACAATACCAGAGTTCTAAACCTTCATACTTACACAAATATCTCCCAAGGTAATACAAACCATAAAACATATACACATCAGTGTCTCACCACTACTAACTATAAATCAAAAACCAGACTAGTTCTGCCCCGAAGCTTCCTAAGTTCGGCTCCCTAGATTTCCTAAAATTTTAGAATTTATTGGAATGAGACACTTCTCAATAAGACAGAATAGATTATTGTCAATGTGTGGCAACATGAGTTCTAGTGTAGTATACCATATAACCTTTAATAATTAACTTTAAGTGGTAAATCATATAAATTTGTAGACACACACACACACACACACACACACACACACATATATATATATAGAAATATGCATGCCTTTCTACTTAAACATACTTTATCATAATAGATTCATCTGTGTAAGCAAATCATCTATTATATCTATACATAAAGGATTTTCCCCTTACTAGATGGACATTCATATAACATCATGTAATAACCCCACATGATCGGGTTGTGCGGCCCATAGGCTGGACTTAGTAATGACTGGCCTACCACATTAAGTCAAACGTAATAGTCTGTAAGTATGACTGGCTTACCCAACCTGGTCCAAACTGCCAAGGGGGGTACTCTACTCTTCTCTGGGTACAATCGACTATCCAACACCAACACTCTATCTGAGAAATGTGGTTACACTGACATAACATAATAGCTGCAATACCGAACTTCCTGAACATATCTGGTCCATCGGGGTTCTTATACTATATAATACTGTCTATATACATAACGATTCTGATATGTGATTTCATTTCATAAAATTTGTTTGAATTGGCATAAACCGTCTAAGCTGTACTCGGCATATAGCCATTTGAACTGTATTCGACATTTAGTCGTCTGAATTGTACTTGGCATAAAGTCGTCTAAACTGTCACATCATAATTCTGTATAAATCTATCTTATCATGATCTATATAAATCTATACTTTATTGTATATCTTCATAAAATATACTAACAAGTTTATTTATGCAATAATAATTTCATTACTCATGCCACACAATCTGAGTAAATATTTCATAATATAATAATCTGCTTGGGAAAAACATATTTTATTCGCCTATTTAATTTAATTCCAAAATATTCTCAAAAATCTAATATACTCAAATTCCTGCAGTTTAATATAATTCCAAAATATTCTCAAAAATCTAATATAATCAAATCCTAGCAATTTAATATAACTCCAAAATACTCCAAAAAATATGATATACTCAAATTCCTGCAGTTTAATATAATTCTAGAATATTCCTAAAAATCTAATATAATCAAATCCCTGTAGTTTAACGTAATTCTAAAATATTCCAAAAAATATGATATACTCGAATCTCTTGTGACGACCTGCTTAATTTTCACATTTTTTTTATATAAAAAAATCAATATCACAAATCCCAGTTCAGTAGATCATAATCCACTTGGACCCGTGGATACCAGGGATACATTAGAATACATAACGGAAGCCTAAGCAGCAGGAAACATACAATCACAACATTATAAATACGAAAACATCCATCACATTACCATAAATACCAGAGTCACTATATCAACTATATTTCAGTATATACATCCCAAAAACAGAATCTAGGGACATTTCCCACAAAGTCCGACTGTCCCTACTAAAACTTACCCTTCAAAAAGGGCAGAAAAATAGCACTAGATCAGTGGGGCTTTTCTCGCTCTCTTATCTGGGGCTCCTGAAAAGTTTATAAAATTTTAGGGTAAGACACTTCTTAGTAAGGGAAATAAACTAATATCAGTGTGTGGCAACATGAGTATTCTATGTTATACATATACCATACAGAACATATTCAGTAATTGTTTTGTCAAATCTGGGAAAACATATATATCATCAAAACATGGCAGAACATACTGCATTTTCATAAACATATTTCATCTAATGAAATATAATACAAAAACATTCCTAGTAGGTTAGCTGGCTATTGTCATGTATTACCCCCACATTACTGGGTTGTGTGGCCCGAAGGCGAGACCTAACAATGGTTGACCGACCACTGCCAAGTCAAAAATACAATCTATAAGTCTGATGGGTCTGCCAGACCTGGTCCGTACACCAGGGAAGCTCACAAACTTCTTATAAACCACATCGACCATCCAATCTCACACCACTCCGTACAGTGGCGTTAACACAAATATCATGATCATAATGACCATGGACAAATAACAACGATACAGTGCAAGTGTTAGCCTAGACCAAGCCAACCAGGTTCTGATATCATATAATATATACTGAAATTGTGATACATGGATATCTCATATCATTAATTATCAAATCAATCATATCATTTTGCATATATACGTATAGCATGAAAAATCATCGGCCCGTACGCCGGTATTTCATATTTTACCATAGCTCGACTCGTACGCCGGCAAATCATAGCACAGCCCATACACTGGCAAATCATTTCCATAGCTCAGTCCGTACGCTGGCAATTCATACACATAGCACAGCCCGTACGCTGGAAAATCATATCCATGGCACAGCCCGTACGCTGGCAAATCATACACATAGTTCGGCCCGTACGCCGGCAAATCATACACATAGCTCGACCCGTACGCCTACAAACATATATAAAAATTTCGGCCCGTACGCCGGTTTTTCATTATAAAAACCCGTATCATAATCACATTTCCAGAAAAAAGTATTTCATAACAATTTCTACTCATGCCACACTGAACAGGTTTTTCATATATTCAACATACCATCATTTTCAACAGTGTTTTCTCAAATATAAATCATATATATGAATATTTACTTTCTTGAAATCAAATGTTATATATGCATACATTTTCTTAAAAAGAGCTAACTTAGTTTATCCCCTTACTTGATTGTGGAAAAGCCCCTAAGAAAATCTATCCCACACCCGCAGGGTTCCCAACTCAACACCCTGGAAACAACATTCCCTAGAACTAAAGTTTAGTATTTCTACGTGTATAACAATTCTTACAACTGTCAATTAACCAAATACTAAGTAGAAAGCCTTACCCTGGATTTGGGATGGTTTCCACCTCAGTCCCACCGACGATCCGCTCTGACAGACTTGCAGGGAACTTTCCCAAGAGTGTCGTGGTGGCTTCAGATCCTCAAATCGAAGGAAATCCAACCTGAAATCGAAGAGAGAAGGGGGAAGAACTGAAGGATGAGAGAGAGAGAGAGAGAGAGAGAGAGAGAGAGAGAGAGAGAGGGTTTCTGCGCAAGATTTCCATCAAAAAAATCTAAGTTTTTCACTATTTATAGGGCTGGATTCGTCGACGAGCCACGTAATCTCGTCGACAAGTCCTTTAATAATTTCATCGACGAAACCCACTCCTTGTCGACTAAATTCAGACTGCCCAAAACCTCTCTCGATATTTCCTCGTCGAGGAATCTTGCTTTCGTTGAGGAGGTCCTCTTATACCCTCGTGGACGAATCCCCTGTGTTCATCGACGAGGCCCTGATAATTTCCTTTGGCTATTCCTTCCAAAGTGCAATGTTGTCGACGAACGTGAAGCGTTTGTCGACGAAGTCGACTGCCTCCTTCTGTTTCTGATTTCCCTTTCTTTTTATTATTTGAATACCATTATTTTTCAGGTCGTTACATCTCTGTAGTTTAATATAATTCTAGAATATTTCCAAAAATCTAATATAATCAAATACTACAATTTAATAATTAAATACTACAATTTAATCGGTTAAATTTTCTGAAAATAACTAACATAATCTATTCTACTTACCTTATCCGAAGAGTGGTGCCTACGACGTTCAAACCCCGAAATCTTCCCGATTAAAACGTTGGTGACTGAGATTGGGACCTATGGATATTTCCCGTTTTTCAATCGGCGCAAGTTTCGTCGATAAAATCGAAGAGAGAGAAAGAGAGAGAGAGAGTGTGTAGTGGCCCGACCCGCCACATGGCCCGAGGTGCTAGTATAATACATAAATACTCTTTGATACCACCTATAACATATATAAATGCAACTCACCCTAACCAAGGAATCCCGAGTGCATGTACCATTACTGAAATTAAACCATACAATGAAATATTTTTAAAACATCCAGACACTTTACCAGATTTTATCTGTTCTCAAATACATACATACTACCATCTGTCTACATATTACAATCTCAAAATAACAAAATAAGACATTTGGTATCTCACTAGTTCTGATAACCACTCTTAGAAGTCTAATCCCAGTCTCGAGGTAAGCTAGGTACGGTTCCCTAAAGGACCTGAAAAATAATTTGTATGATGGGGTGAAACACTTCTCAGTAAGATGGATCATATTATTATCAGTGTGTGGCTAGCATGAATTCTCGTGTGAATATAAAACTTCCATTATTTAACTGTATATGAAATGACATTTAAAACTGTACTACACTGTATATCTGAAAATACATAATTTATAAATAATAAACTTTCGGCTCAATAGAACCCTTTTATAGTAAATTTGCCCATATATGCATAAAAGATACAACCTGGACCGTTGTATTAGCATCGTCACGCTATCTTAAACTCATATGACATGCTTCCCCCCATGACGAGTTGGGCTACCCGAAGGCTAGACTTAACATATGGTCGGCTGACCATAGTTGAGTCAGTAAAGGTAGTAAGTACGATTACGCCTACCTATGGCCATTCGGAAACTGCCTCGAATGGGGCCCCCGACAAAAACCTCGGAGTAGTACTATGGCTTAAGTCACAAAATCGTCTATCCATCATCACACTATCATCCTAGTGTGATTGCACTCCCTACCAACATATAGCTACGGTAACGTGCTCATAACATCACATTTCATATCCACAGGATTCTAGAATCATATATGACAATTTACATAATAAAATTGTATTATATCTCATTTCATGTAAAACCTATCATTTAATAACTCTCAGCCCCCGACCGTTATATCAAATCTCGGCCCCCAACCGTTATATCAAATCTCGGCCCCCGACCGTCATATTAAATCTTGACCCCGACCGTCATATTAAATCTCGGCCCCCGACCGTCATATTATACTGTATAATATCAGTAAAATCATTCAATTCATATATACCATTTAAATACTATTCTCATGACACACAATTTTTTTCTAATATATCATGAATAAAATAACTGATGGGGAAAGACAAAAGTTGTTGAAAATAGGATCTGAGCATCTCCAGGGTTTTATTTAACTTAAACTATTTATTTTATAAAAAATAAGAGATTTCAAACCAATCACGTTGTTGGCCTAGTTAGGCTTACGACTCTTGATTTTGATGATAACAAAGAAAGGCAATTTAATTTGCTTCCAAGTGATGCTAATTCAACTTAGACTTCAAATGACATATCTTGAAAGCTCACAAGGATCAAGGAACATGGAAGGCCTTACATAAAAGAAAATGATCCATAATGAAAGCATCAAAGAAGTTTGAAAGATCAAACATTTGCGACAAAGTGAACTTAAAGCAAAGAGGAGTCAAATCAGTTTTTAGGACAAGCTTTGTAAGTACTTCAAATATGATTCAAGTATGATTTTTCATTTTAAAGCTCATTAGGTAAGGAGACTTAGAGACCTTAGTTTTAAGTCTTGGAACATATTTTTCAAAGTAAAATAAATTAATATTCCAAGATTAAATAAGCAAAGAAGAGAGAGATCAAAAATAAGAAACAACTGGTTGACAGGCGACTGACTGTCAATGGACAGTCAACTGCCATATTAAAGAGCTTTAAGAAAGAAGACAAAAGCATGACAGTCAACTGTCTAGTGTTGACAAGTGACTGTCAATGTAAATTGAGACGACTGTGTGTGTTTTGCCAGTCGTCTATCATCCTTTTGAGTGTTTTAAAAAAACCAAGTTGTTCAATGACGGGAGCTTGACTGCTTGTTGATAGGCGACTACCACCTCTCTGGTTGTGCATTTTAAACGTGAAATACATTGTCAGCCGACTGCCAGAGTTCTCACAGTCGTCTGTCACATGGTAAAATTGAAAAACCAACGGTCATATTTTGAAATTTTAAAATTGCTTGGGGCTCAAATTTATTTAAAACTTGGACCCTACTCCAAGTAAACTTGGGGAACAAGTTAGATACACTTCTACATCTATAAATACACCCAAGATACATTGATTCAATACCACGAATTATATTCAGCAATCAAAATCTCTCTCCAGCATTCTGAAATTTTCAAAGCTCTTTATTGCTCATAACTTCCACGAAGTTTACTGAAGTCTTGTTGATTTTCTCACTGATATTGTGCTGCAACTATCAATTCTTTCATCCATTGAAAGAATCATACAGTGCAAAATTTCTAGAGCTTCAATCTGAATTTCATATTGTGAATTTTATTGAAGTATATAGTTTTTGATCTATACTAATTAGCTCTTTGAGGAGCAATTTTTTTGTACATCTATTTGATTTTTATCTTGTAGTTTGATGATTCCAAGGATTGTTTGGAACATTGGGTAAGCGAGGGGATATCGCTTAAAGAGGCGGACTCTAGCCTATTTGAAGGAGTGACCGAACGAGGGTACATCGTTTGGAGAGGTGGGCTGTAACCTACTGAAGGAGTGTGTAAAGGTGTTGTTCCGCTCAGTAAAGGAACTGTTTTAGTGAATCCTTTGGTGGTTTGCCAAAGGCAAGGACGTAGGCTAGGTATAAGCCGAACCTCGTAAAAATCCCGGTCTCACTCTCTCTTTCCCTTACTCTTTATTTTCAGCATATTTAAATTGCGTTGATGGTTTAATTGGAAATCATATCTACTATGTATATTTGGAAATCAAATAAACTTAAATTCTAATTTTGATTTGGGTTGTGGAAACCGAAAGGAAGTACGTTGGTTAAACCATATTTTGAGGAAACCATAAGGGAGTATGTTACTTGGTTAAACACCCAAAGATAAATTAACTGAGAGTTTATTTGAATTCTGAATATTGGAAAGAGTGTGAATGTTGTGTTAATTGAGAAAGCTAATTCATTATCAAAGGGATTGTATTAACAAACAGGGCTGCAAACAAACAAAGCTAAAATTTTCTATCTTCTATATCTTGGTTTGAATATTGTGCTTGATTGGTTAATTAGTTTGGTTGATTGATTGATTACTTGTTTGGTGAAGCGGTAGTATTGTGGATTAAAAGAAGTAAGCTCTTGTGTGATTGGTAAATTAAACAAACAAGTCAAGAATTGGTTAAAAGAAATAAAAAGAAGTCTTCAAAGGAATTAAAATAAATTTTTAAAAATCCAATTCACCCCCCCTCCCCTCTTGGGACTACACTTTACTTTTCACATATTAATTTTTCCCAAACATATAACAGTCAAAACCATCCTTTTCTTATATACCCGATTCATTCAGAAAATCATATATGCAATTTAATCGGTCCACCTTTCAAAATTAACTGACATAAATCTCCTTACCTAGCTTACTGTGAACCCTAAATCCATGCCCTGCGGCGTTCGAAGATCAAAACCCTAAAATTACATTTTTTTTTCCCAAATTAATCAACTCAACTCACAGCATATTCCTCATTTAGCATTTCCCAGGCCTCATATACTCCAAATTAATAATAAAACTCCAAAATACCCTACTTACCCCAGTTTTGGAGTGGTGCTTGGAAAACCCAGATCGAAAATTCGCTTCGCTAGATTTGTAGAGAAACGCCCCTAGATCCTCACGACGACTTCCGATTGTCGAATCAGGCGACGAACAGCGAGAAATTGAAGAGAGAAGGGGTGAGGGCTCGTGAGTTAAAGGGAGAGAAAAAATTAAATTTCTTAATGAAGAAGCAACCTAAAAATCTATTTATAACCCTTTGACCCAACACAATTTGTCGACAAAATAGGACTTTCGTCGACGAATCGTAGAAGGACGTTCATTGACGAAGAAAGAGGTTAGTTGACAAATCGTATGGCTGAAATACCTCTCGGTATCTCTTCGTCGAAGACGCCTGAATATCGTCGATGAACCATAGAAGGATATCCGTCAACGAAAGCAGGGGATTCATTAATGAGTCCTGCTGTTTGCCCCTTTTTAAATTTCCTTTCTTCTTTTCTTATTTCATCTTTATTTTTTCAGGTTTAGGTTTCTATAGAGAGAGAGAGAGAGAGAGAGAGAGAGAGAGGAGAGATGGCATTGTGGGGTTCTCCTAGGAATTTTTGATTCTTGAAGCTTACGTAAGATTATATATATATGTATAAATAAATAAATATATATACATATATTATATCATTATATTATATTATATTATTTAATTAATTTTTATTATTTATTTATTTATTTATTTTTAATATTTTTTTTTAAAAAAATTTTGGATCACTACATCCTTCCCTCCTTATAAAAATTTCATCCTCGAAATTTACTAACTCACACTTATCACAACCTTCTCTAAGAATCACTGAAATGTTTATCCGACTCTAGGAAGAGCCGGCGGCCACCCACATAGTGGTCCCATCATAATTTTATTAATAACCCTCACTTATGGTGGAGGAATACCGTGGTTACATATACAGATTCTAGGAGATTACAAATAGTCAAATCAAAACACTCCCAAAACCACTTAAGATTTGAAAACCAAAACAGAAAGGTTACAACTGAACAAATTAACTATACAACCTACACTAACTAAATATTCACTTGAACTGTCACAATTATTTGATTAATTCTGGTTCTCGCTGAAAAGGTGTGGGTACCTCTGGCGTATTTCCTCCTCTAGTTCCCATGACACTTACTCAACTGCATGATTATGCTAGAGTACTTTCACCAATGGGATTTTCTTGGTGCATAGCTCCTGCTCTTTCTGGTCTAGGATCCGAACCGACACCTCTTCATATGATAAGGTATCTCCAAATTCAAGCTGTAGAGACCCGAAAAATAAAAGGAAAATTCAAAAGGAATAAAAGCAGGGTTCGTCGAAGAACCCCCTGTTTTCGTCAACAAATGCCCATATATGGTTCATGGATGAGCTTTAGTGCCTCGTCGACGAAGAGATACCAAGAGGGAGACATTCAGACCCTTTGGTTCATCGACGAACTCATCATCCTCATCGACGAATTCCCTTCTTCGATTCATCGACGAGTCCACGTGTCTCATTGACGAAGCCACGTGGCCAGTCATCTATAAATATGCGAAAAATCATATTTTGGTGAGAAAATCAGCTTTCTTCACTTTCTCTCTTTAAAAATTCGTTCTCTACCCTTCTCTCTAAGATTTCAGCTCTGTTTTTCCCTGATTCAATGATCAGAAGTTACCATGATGATCCTGGAGAGATTCTTTACAACTTAGCCGGAGCAAAATTTTGGTTTTAGAAGTTCAGGCACCATCCCAAAATCAGGGTAAGTAGGTGATTTTAGGGTTTTTATAGTTATCAAGTTTTACTGAACCTAGATCTTGTTTTAGATGGAAATATACTGAAGTTTGAGTTGAATAAACTAGGGTGTTGTGATTTCAGGGTTTGGGTTTCCAAACACCATAGACATAGGTTGAGGATTCCAACGTGTGTTTTCTCAGGAACTCAGGTAATATTGATGATTAATTAGTGGTTTAGAATTTTATGGATAAAAGAAATACGTGAGTCTGGGAAAAAGCGAGTATAGTTATTATTCTGAGTTTGGATTGATTGAATTTGGAAATATACATTTATATTCCAAGATTTTGAATTTGGTACGCCACGACGTGAGGATAAAATTGAGGTTAGGCCTCCCAATTAGTTAGGTAAGGGAAATATGCTATACTAGTAAATCAGATTTTTTTACCAGAAAAATATAGTATTTGTTTATGGGCTTCTAGAGTAAGAAATTGTACAATTTTACATATTACAATTAATAAGTAATATTTACTTATGTGGCATGAGAAATATTGGAATAGTACAGTATTCTACACAGTTTTTACAGAATTACGTTTATATAGTTTATAGAATTATGTTACACAGAATATATAGTTTTATTTACAGAGCTACAGCTATTCAGTGTTTACAAAATTATGGTTTATTATAGTTTATACAGATATTATAGTTTATTCAAATATACAACTATATGCAAATTAACAGTCTTACTCAAATATACAGTTTTCACAGTACCATGATATACAGAATATAGAACCATAACATATAGATATTACAGCTTATACATATCAGTTTTATAGCATTATGGTTATTACATTTATACAGAATCATAGTAAATCAGAAAGATATATAATAGTATTATATAGTATCAGACCCTGATGGAACATATCAGATTACAGAGCACGATACCATAGCTATTTCAGTTCAGAGTGCAACCACATATCTCTGATAGTGCGTGGATTTTATGAGTAGTCGATCATGCCTTGGGAAAGCTTGCAGATTCCCCAGCAGTCCGGGTTAAGCACCCTATCTGACGATAGAGGATTCAGTTGACTTATCCTGGTAGGCAAACGAGTGTTAAGTCCCGCCTACGGGCCACACAACCTTGTCATGAGGGGTTAAATCATGACATACTACCATCCAAGGAAGTTTTCACAGTTATGTATATATATATATATATATATAGAGATTTACAGAAAAATAGCAGATATATTTATAATTACTAAAAGTATGATTAAATAGAAAGTTCAGAAACAATTGTATTTTAAGCCATATAGGTGTGAGTTATACTGTATATTATTTTACATGCTATCTCAGTTTTAGTTGTTTAACAACATATTATTCATGTGAACTCAGCTACCACACACCGGTAATAACATATTTCATCTTACTGAGAGTTGTCTTATCCTAGTAATTTAATACATTTTAGGTGATCCAGCTAGACGAGCAGATCAGGCTCGGAAATAGAGTGGATAATTGTACTACCCTGTCAGAAGTGTCACGACCTGCTAATTTTTTACACATTTTTTTTTATAACAATATCAACGTCATACATTCCATCTCAGCAGGTCACCATCCACCTAGACCCGTGGATACCAGGGATATATCAGAGTATATATATAACAGAAGCCTAAGCAGTATAAGCATAAAATCATATATACATCTCATCATAACATGCATTACAACACCAGAGTTACTATAATCACTGTATCTTTTATATACATCTCAAAAATGTAATCTAAGAACAATCCCCAAGAAAACCTAACTGTCCCTACCAAAAACTCACCCTTCAAAAAGGGCAACAACTGCTTTAAATCAGCGGGCTTTTCCCGCTCTCTTATCGGGGGCTCCTAAAAAGTTAATAAAATTTAGGGGTGAGACATCTCTCAGTAAAAGAAATAAACTAATACTAGTGTGTGACAACATGAGTATACCGTGTTCTACATATACTATACATATCATATTCAGTACTGTTTATCAAATCTGGGAAAACATACATATATTATCAAAACATGGCAGAACATATTGCATTTTCATAATCATATTTCATCTCATATAATTTTAATAACATAAAACATTCCTAGTAGGTTAGCCTACTGTTGTCATGTATTACCCCCACATGACTGGGTTGTGTGGCCCGAAGGCGAGACCTAACAATGGTTGGCCGACCACTACCAAGTCAATAGTGTACTCTGTAGGTCCGATGGGTCTACCAGACTTGGTCCGTACACCAGGGGCGATAACAGCACACTTCTTAAAAATAACCACATTGACCATCCAATCTCACACCACTCTGTACAGCGGCGTTAACACAGATATCATGATCACGAAGACCATGGACACATAGCAACGGTACCTAGGGGTGAGCAAACGGTCGGTTCGATGAAATTCGGTTAATTAACCGAATTAACCAAAAATTTTGGCTAACCATTTACATTAACCGAACCGACCGAATAAGAAATATTAACCGAACCTCGATCGACCGAATTAACTGTTCGGGTAATTCGATTAACCGAATTTAACCGAAATTATTTAAACTTAATTATTAAATATAAAATATAATTATAATTTTTTTACTCTCCAGTTCATTTATTAATTTTATTTTAAAAAAAAAGGATATTTTGCATCTATTCATTTTAACAAACACATCACAGCAGATGCATCAAACAGACAAGGGGCTATTCATTGAGACACTTTAACAAACACGACAAGGGGTTGTTCAAGCTTTCAAGGGGCTGTTCAAGTGTAGTCTAGATTTTAGCTTTGTTGACAGTGGGGAAGAATGTCTAGATTTGATCCATATGAATTTGGCATGTAAAGGTACCAACTACCAGTTTGCATCCTGAAAAAACTCTAAAACATTCCCGCAAGATAGAAAACAATATCCCGACAATGAATACTTTCTGTTTAAACAGAATCCCAGCCAAAATGCATGTATGTAGGTAGATGACTTAGCTGAGGACAACGAATCTCAGTAGGGATGCCCAGGTGTGAATTTTGTTCAACAGCCTTCGTATCACCTGATGCAGGACACAGGCAGACTCTTGCCTCTGCATTTCTCACTGGTGGTGAGCAAGAGAGAGGGGGGGGGGGCATGTCATTGAAAAAAAAAACAAAAAAAAAAAAATCTCCACCAAATATCTCAGCATGACCAATGGATTGCAAATAATTGTCCTCGATGATTCACAATATACCCCCAAGAGTTTTTGTTACAGCAACAACATCCATTGCAAATAATTGTCCTCCATGATTCACAATATTCCCCCAAGAGTTCTTGTTACGGAAGTAGCAGCAGCAGCAACCCTAGGACTAGGCGAGTCGAAGGGAATGGAGACCTTAGGCGAGCTGAACTGAAGAGGAGAACTGGACTGCTGGAGAACTATTGAACACCTGAACTAAGAAGTGGAGATGGAGGAGCCAAGAACTCGAGAAGGAGTGAAGGGCCGAAGGAGAAGTCGAGACTCGAGAGTGGAGAGGAGTCGAGGATAGCAGCTGCAGAGTGCAGAGCAGACCACTAAACAGAACCCTATTTAATTTATGCTTGAAATTTAAGTAATTATTAAATCAGTTAATCGGTTAACCGAATTTATATTTCCTAGTCACCAAACCAAAAACCGATTAACCAAAATTAAATAAACTCCAACTGAACCGACCGAACTAAATTTTTTACCCGAACCGAACCAACCAATTTCGGTCGGTTAAATCGGTTAATTCGGGTTTCCCCTAATTATGCTCACCCCTAACGGTACCATGCAAGTGCTAGCTTAGACCAAGCCAACCAGGTTTTGATATCATATACATATACTAAAACCGTGATACATAGATATCTCATATCATTCATTTTCACATCAATCATATCAATTGCATATATATATATATATACGTGTATCATGAAAATCATCGGCCCGTACGCCGGTATTACATATTTTATCAAAGCTCGGCCCGTATGCCGGCAACACATAGCACAAACCGTATGCTGGCAAATCACATAGCTCGGCCTGTACGCCGGCAAATCACATAGCACAGCCCGTACACTGGCAAATCACATAGCATAGCCTGTACGCTAGCAAATCTCATCCACATAGCACGGCCCGTATGCCAGCAAACATATCCACATAGCACGGCTCATACGCCGACAAATCACATATATATATAAAAATATCTCGACCCGTACGCCGGTTTTCCATCATAAAATCAGTATCATTCACATTCCCAGAAAACAGTATTCCATTACATTTTACACTTATGCCACACTAAACATATTTTCCACATATTCAACATATCATCATTTAAACAATATTTTCCAAACATAAATCATATATATATATAAATATATTTATTTTTCCTGAAACCAGATGCTAGATATATATTTACATGTATTTTCTCAAAATAAAACTAGTTTAGTTTATCCTCTTACTTGATTCCTAAAAAGCCCCTAATAAAACTGTCTAGCACCCATAGGGTTCCTAACTCAACACCCTGAAAATAAAAACTCCTAGTATTAAAGTTAAGTATTTCGTACGTACAACATTTTCTACAACTACCACTAAGTCAAATTCGGTTTAAAAGCCTTACCTCAACTTAGGGATGATTCCCTACATTCCCAATTCAACACCCCTAGAAACAACATTGCCCAGAATTAAAGTTCAGTATTTCTAAGCGTATAACACTTTTCTCAACTATCACAAATCCAAACATTGAGTAAAAGGCCTTAACCTAGATTTGGGATGGTTTCCAACTTGCTTTCACCAACGATCCGCTCCAGTAGATATGGAGAGAACTTCCCCAGGAGCGTTGTGGTGACTTCAGATTCTCGATCCGGCGTAAATATGACCCAAAAATGATGAGAGAGAGAGAGAGAGAGCACCGAAGAGGAGAGAGAGAGAGAGTGTGAGTAAGCTTCTTAATGAAGCTTTAAAAATCCGGATTTTCCCATATTTATAGAACAGGGAATTTCATCGACTAGCCCGTCCTTAGTCGACGAGTCCTTCACAAATTTCGTCGACGAAATCCACCCCTCATCGACGAAATTCAGTCGGCTCAAAAACCCCTATCGATACTTTCTCGTCGACGAGCCCCTATGTTCATCGACGAATTCTCTGAAGCCTTCGTCGACGAAGTCGACGGCCTCCTTCTGTTTCCGGTCTCCATTTCCTTCTCTTTAAATACCATTCTAAATTCGGGTCGTTACAAGAAGGATATGCTGGCTTTTTGAGTCCGATCTCTGTTTTGATGCTGACAAACACAAGTGTCTCTTATGTGTGTGTTTAGTGCTGAACAGGTATAATTCAGGTCACACATAAGATCAGGGGAATATGGAAGCCAAGGCAGGTCTTAAAGCTTATATTTGGCGTATTCCATGGAGTTAAAGAGAAAAGAAGAAAGAAGAAGACATTTGTGTTTTATTTGTAATGCATTTAAGTTTTTATTACTTTGGTCTGTAATAATGCATGCATCTGCATGATATGAATTAAATGCTCAAACAAGACCATAGATTGACAGTAGGGAAGTCAAATGACCATACACCCTTTGGTCAACCAATGCCGGATTTTTTCGGTGTCCTCAAAAGACCTTAGGTCCCAGCACTAGCACATAAGATGTCCCCAAAATCAGTTAACATATCAGGGGAATTAATTGAAGTAAAAATGAACATAAATGACAAATCTGTGAGAGGTCGAGCAACCAAACCCATGGTGTTCAAAACACTTCAAGCAACCAAACCGGGGACGGGTTAACATGTTGACCTGTGTTTGGCAGGCCAAACCATATTGTACACATCTTCCTCGATCGACAGAACCTATGTCAGGTTACTTTTCACCAACCCAGGCACCCGAACCTTAGCGTTCAAAATAGTCTTGGTAAAGTACATGTGATGCAATTTCTCTGAAAACAGCACTCAGAAGCCATGAAAGAATTATTATATTACATTTTGACCAAGCTATAGACAAAGGATCTTCATCCTTAGGCTTACTTATCATACCATTTATAAAACTATATTTGTTTTTAGCTGATAAAGCCAATATTATGGCATGCCTCTAGCTAGGATAATCATCAGAACCAATCAATTGCTGAGAAACTAGAAGTGAACCAGGATTTTCACCATAATGCATAAAATAATGATTAGATGAATCAATTTCAAAGGATGAAGTAGAGCAAGACATGATAAAAGGAAACACAAGAAAGGAAGAAAATTAAAAAGCTAAATGTGTTTTCTTCAAGAAAGAAAAACACAAGATTTCACAATTTATAATCTGCTGGCTCTAATACTGTCACGCCCCAAACCCGACAATGGGACCCAAGGGTGAAAAAGTAACCTAACCTGTCCCTATATCGTACAATACCAAGATACAGTACAATGGATAAGGGTCCGACCCTGTGGGGTTTCCAAGCACCCTAAACACATCCATACATATCACCAATATACAGCGGAAGACAAATCTTTTATACACATTATGTACCATACCATAGTCTATACAAAGGAGTCAAACCCACAAAATAAAGCACAAACCCAGGTGGCATCCAAAACTCCCAAAAGACCACCCAGCACAAGCTTAGGACTTACCCAGGTACTTCTCGCAGTACACTGACCACTACGCTCCTACACCAAGAAGCTAGCTCCGGTTACCCGAATGACTTGAAAAATATGTACGTACAGCAGGGGTGAGACACCTCTTAGTAAGGCAGATACAAGTTATATCGATGTGTGACATTTGAGTGTTATCATAACAGCAAAACAAACACAGTTAAATGCAGTTCCAGTACAAGTTTCAAAACAGTGCATACACGCACACATACACACGATCAACTCGGTGTCGTCACACCCTTCGGCCCGTAGCCGGCCCGCATTACATGGCGTCCCCAGCACATGGCAAACCCTAGGCTCCCATGGTGTCATACCAGCACTCACTAGTGAATCCACACCCTTCGGTGATCAGCCGGTAAGGCACACGCCCTTGGATATAGAGTCAGAAACTCTTGTCAAACATGGCCAGCGATTTCATACGCCCTCGGATATAGATTCGGACACTCTCAATACCTGGAACAACTCAGAAACCAGTTCTGATTGCATTCCACCAAAACACAACCATGCATGCTCATATAACCAAACAAACCACACCCATTTGGTAATCCAAAAATCATGATTTTCCAAACATATGCAGTTTAAATAAAGTCAAGGCATGACCACCTCTATTACACAGTATAAATCACCATATACATACAGTTTTCCGACAAAACCAAGAATGTAACCCAATACCCCTTTTTTCTCAAAACTGTAACATGAAAAACCCATAATTTTACCCGTCAGATCCCCCCAAATGAGTAATCAAAATGCACACAGGATCTCGAACCACAATTCTACCGAGTCCGATTTAAAAAAAAAAACCGACATAAACTGAATCCCCTTACCTTTTCCTGAATGACAAATCCTGAACCCCAAGGCCCCTAAACCGCGAACCGAGTTCCAAAACCTACAACTAACAGTACAAAACTCGCTCACAACTCTATTACCTACAAGACTACCGAATCATAACTGAAAACCGAGCCTTACCTCTATTTTGGGCCAAAACTCGAGAATGCCCGAAACGAAAATCCAATCCGTAGAACTTGTAGAGAATCCTTCCCTGATGCTTGTGGTAATGTTAGATCGTTGGTTTGAGCGACGTACGACGAAGAAATCTAGAGAGATAGAGAGTAGGTTGAGTTTCTAAAGAGATAGAGAGAGAATTTGAGTTTTCTTAGCTGAGAAGTAACTTAAATATCTATTTATAGCCCTTTGACTCGGTTACTTCTTGTCGACGAATAACGTCCTTGTCGAGGAGACCATATAGACAGCTCGTCGATGAGATGATGGCCTCATCGACGAACCTTATATTACCGATTTTTCGAAACCCCTCGACTTCTCCTCGTCGACGAGCCTCTGAATTTCATCGACGAGCAGCACATGGATTTCGTCGACGAACTCTGACTTTGTCGACGAAGCCTACTCGATTACCAATTTACCCCTCTCTTAATTATTTAAACCCATATATCACGGTTTGGGTTCTTACAACCTCCCCTCCTTACAAAAATTTTGTCCTCGAAATTTGCTATCGCTCATTCACAAACTCATTCATAAAATCAATTGTACACTCGACTTAGGAAGAAAACCGGCGACTACTATTACGCAGTCCCATCAAAACATATACATACCCTTGCTTATAGGGGAGGAATACCATGGCAACAAACATAAACCATCTCAGAAGTTCACAAATACACACACTCCTCAAGACCAACCACCTATTCCAATACAAAGTAAGGTAATGTACATGACTCAAAACAACTATGGATACTTCCGGCATATTTCTGCTTCCAGTTCCTAAGAAGCTTCCTCAACCTCGTGATTCTGCCACAATACCTTCACCAAAGGTATGTCCTTGGTACATAGCTTCTGAACTTTATGGTTCAGAATCTGAACAGGTATCTCCTCATACGCTAAAGTATCCTCAATCTCCACATTCTCGTATCTAATAACATGTGAAGGATCCAACACGTACCTCTTCAATATAGATACGTGAAACACATCATGGAACCTTGAGAGTGTTGGGGGTAGTGCAATCTTGTATGCTACAGAACCCACTTGCTCAAGAATCTCGAATGGTCCAATGTACCTCGGGCTCAACTTGCACTTCTTCTCAAACCTCATCACCCCTTTCATCAAAGCGATCCTCAGAAATACCTTACCCCCACGTCGAACTCTAACTCACAGCGGCGAACATCTGCATAGTTCTTCTGCCGACTCTAAACTGATTTAATCCTTTCTTGGATCAAACCTACCTTCTAAGATGCCTACTGCACAAGTTCAGGTCCTAACACCTGACGTTCACCAACCTCACTCTAATACAGAGGAGATCGACACCTCTGACCATACAGAGCCTCCAACGGTGCCATCCAGATACTAGCCTAAAATTTTTTGTTATAAGAGAACTCTACTAGTGGCATAAACAGTATCCAGCTATCACTGAAATCTAACACACAAGCCTGCAACATATCCTCCAAGATCTGTATCATCCTCTCCGACTGTCCATCAGTCTGGGGGTGGAACACTGTACTGAAAGTAAGTTTCATCCCCAATGCCCTACAAGCTCATCTAGAATCAAGAAGTAAACCTCGGGTCTCGATCTGATACAATGGACACCGGTACTTCGTGCATTCTCACAATCTCATGCACATATAAATTTGCTAGCCTACTCAATGAATAGCTAACCTTCATCGGTAAAAAGTGAGTAGATTTCGTCAACCTGTCCACAATCACCCAGATAGCATTCTGCTCGAGAAGTGCTGGTGATAATCTGGTCACAAAATCCATGGAAATATGCTCTCATTTCCATTCTGAAATAGCTAAGGGTTGTAAAGGCTCTACCAACCTCTGATGTTCAGCTTTCACATGTTGACACATCAGAAACTACTCTACGAACTGAGCAATCTACCTTTTCATACCACTCCACCAAAAGGTCTCGCGCAAATCCCGATACATCTTCGTACTACCCGGATGTACTATATACAAGGAACGATGCGCTTCCTCCAGAATCACCCATCTGATCTTGTTGTCGTTCGGAACACATAATTTGCTCCCAAACCTCAACACACCTCTTTTAGAGATGTTAAATTCCACAGCCAACCCCTATTGTATATTCTCCACAATCTCAGCTAACCCTGCATCACTAGCCTGCGACACTTTAATACGCTCAAACAAAGTTGGCTAGATCACCAAACTAGCAATGAAAGCCTGATGATCACCAGACACCAACTCTATAGCCAAGCTCTCCAGATCCCGTCTGATATGATGCTGAGCCACAACTGCAAATATTGCCGCATGCTCTAACTTCTGACTCAGTGCATTAACCACCACATTGGCCTTCCTTGTGTGATAGCTAATAGTGCAATCTTAGTCCTTGATCAACTCAAGCCACTATATTTACCTCATATTCAACTCCTTCTGCGTGAAAAAGTACCTAAGACTTTTATGATCAGTGAAAATCTTGCATTAAACACCATATAGATAGTGTCGCCAGATCTTTAGTGCATATACAACAGCAGCTAACTTTAGATCATGCGTAGGGTAATTCTTCTTGTATTCCTTTAGTTGCCGAGAAGCATACACTACCACCTTACCCTATTGCATAAGCACACATCGCAAACCCTTTAGAGACGCATTGCTATAGATTACAAAACCGCCATCCCCTGAAGGAATGGTCAAAACCAGAGCAGTAACCAGCCGGTGCTTCAACTCCTGAAAATACTACCAGCAATTACTGGTCCACTCAAACTTCACTCCCTTCTTGGTCAATCGATTCAGAGGCCTAGAAAACTTAAAGAACCCTTCCACGAAGCAACGATAATAACCCGCCAGCCCTAAAAAACTCCGAACCTCCTACACATTCTTTAGCCTCACCCAATCGAACACAGCTTCGATCTTACTAGGATCAACTGATATGCCATCTCCAGTAACCACATGGCCTAAGAATGCCACCTGATTCAACCAGAAGTCACACTTCTTTAATTTAGCATACAACTTATATTCTTACAGAATCTGAAATACTAACCTCAGATGATTCTCGTGATCTTCTGAACTCCTCGAGCGTACCAAAATATCATCTATAAACACCACTACAAACCGGTCTAGGTACTCATGGAAAACCCTGTTCATAAGATCCATGAATATCGCCGGAGCATTCGTCAACCCAAAAAGCATGACTAAGAACTCGTAGTGGCCATATCTAGTTCGGAAAGCAATCTTCGCCACATCATCTTATTGAACCCTCACCTGATGATACCCAGACCGTAGGTCGATCTTTGAAAAGACCCACATCCCTTGCAGCTGGTTAAAGAGATCATCGATAAGAGGCAAAGGGTAACAATTCTTCACTGTCACCTTATTAATCTCACGATAATCAATGCACATGCGCATCTACCCGTCCCTCTTTTTCACAAATAGTACTGGAGCTCCCCAGGGTGAAACACTAGGTCGAATGAAACCCCTATCCAGTAATTCTGGAAAATACTCCTTCAACTCCCGAAGTTCTGGTGGAGTCATCCGGTACGGAGCTTTAGAGATTGGTGCCTTGCCAGGCAGCAGCTCTATCGCATACTCCACCTCACGATTCAGAGGTAAACTGGGTAAATCATCTAGAAACACATCCGGGAACTCACTGACTACCTGAATATCCTCAAGTCTCAACTCATCCTGCTGTGGTTCCTTCACACAAGCTAAGTACCCTTGGCATTTGTCCAAGAGTAATCTCTTTGCCTGCAATGCCAATAGAATTTGTGGTGTCGAACCCACATACGATCCTACAAACTCGTACTCCTGTTCCCCATTAGGTCTGAACACTACCACCTTCCTACGACAGTCAATCACGACATAACTAGAGAATAACCAATCCATTCCCAATATGACATCAAACCTTGACATGTCGTACTCTACAAGGTTTGCTAGTAGCAACTTCCCCTGGATTACCACTAGGCAGTCTTCCAACATCCTCCTAGAGAATGATATACTCCCAAATGGTGTGGCTATAGACAATTCCTCTTCCATGACTTGGGTCTCCACCCCACACAGTTTCACAAAATTAACATATATAAAGGAGTGGGTCACACCCAAATTAAATAAAACCACACCTCTATTTAAAAGCAATATCACAGTACCTGTCACCACATTCCCCTCATGCTCAGCATCCACTGGAGTAAGCGAGTACACCCTCGCTGGAGCTATGTTCATCTGGTGGGTTCCCTGGGATATCTGATTACTTCTCCGATTCCCTCCTCAGTGCGTGACAATCCCGAGCCATGTAACCTGACTGGCCACAGTTGTAGCAGTTACCCCCAAAAGGCTGGCACTCACCATTATGCCATTTACGGCACTCGGTACAAGGATCACCCACTTGGCTCATCTAAGAACCCTGATGCTCAGTATTCTATCAATAACCCGAGCCCCTGTTCCTCTTCTTCCACGATCCTTGACGAGATCCAGACTGAGAACCAGAAGATACTGGCCTCTTCTTTTGCTTTTGGTCCACCTCATCCTCTCGGATACTGGTCTCAATCATAGTGGCTTTATCCACCAAAACAGAGAATTCGCGAATATGAAGCATACCCACTAATCTGCGGATGTCCTTCCTCAGGCCCTTCTCGAAACTCCGAGTCTTCTCGTACTCGTTCGAGATCAAACACCGCACAAACCTGGATAGCTCTATATACCAAACAACATACCCCTACACCGTCATACTTCCCTGAGTGAGCGTAGAAAACTCATCCACCTTAGCATCAAATACAGAAGCCGACAAGTATCTGTCAAAGAACACCTCCTTAAAACGGCTCCAAAACATCTCCACAGGACCGGCCCTCTACTTTTCTAGCAGATTCACTACAGTCCACCAACGCCCTGCCTCCCCTGACAACTAGAAGGTAGCATAGAGGATTCTCTGCCTGTCCATGCAGTGTAGGACCTCCAAAATCCTCTCAAACTTCTCAAACCACTCCTCTTCTATCATCAGGTCATGTCCCCTTGAGAACGTTGGAGGATGCATGCATGTGAACCTCTCAATAGTGCACCCCACAGGCGTAGGAGAACATTTGCGTCTCCTCACATTCTGCCCGATCTCCCGCAAGACCTACCTCGTCAAACCTCAAGGCATAGTAGGAAACTCATCACTCGCCGTCTCCTCGAAGCCACTTCCCAGGTCGTTATCCTTGGGTTACATTTTGAAAACACAATAGATTTCTATCAAGACTCCTACAACACGTAGAGTTAACACAATTATCTAACCATAATCATGTTAACCACTACCTATCAGGTTCAGATCTGTCCTATCGCACTGACACGAAAGTCACCAATGGTTTGCCATGATTTTACTGAAATCGTCATTCCAGGAAAAACACAGAATACCGCCGACGAGTCTCAGCTTAGCAACAAAACATCCCTAAACCAACTCTACCAATTTCCACCTCCTATACTCTGGTATGTACTCATAACTATGCCTAACCAAGTCTACAAGACCTGATAACCTAGTTAACTTTGATACCAAACTGTCCCGCCTCAAATCCAACAATGGGACCCAAGGGTGAAAAAGTAACCTAACTAGTCCCTATATCATACAATACCAAGATACAGTACAATGGATAAGGGTCCGACCCCGTGGGGATTCCAAGCACCCTAAACACATCCATACAGATCACCAATATACAGCGGAAAACAAATCTTTTATACACATTTTGTACCATTCTAAAGCCTATACAAAGGAGTCAAACCCACAAAATACAGCACAAACCCAGGTGGTAGCCAAAACTCCTAAAATACCACCCAGCACAGGCTTAGGACTTACCCAGGTACTCCCGCAGTACACCGACCACTACGCTCCTACACTAGGAAGCTAGCTTCGATTACCCGAAGGACCTAAAAAATATGTACGTACAGCAGGGGTGAGACACCTCTCAGTAAGGCAGATACAGGTTATATCGGTGTGTGACATTTGAGTATTATCATGACAGCAAAACATATATAGTTAAATGCAATTTCAATACTAGTTTTAAAACAGTGCATACACGCGCACACACACACATGATCAACTCGATGTCTTCACACCCTTCGGACAGCCGGCCCGCATTACACGGCATCCCTGGCATATGGCGAACCCCAGGCTCCCATGGTATCGTACCTGTACTAATTGGTGGATCCACACCCTTCGGTGATCAGCCGATAAGGCTCACGCCATCAGATATAGAGCCAGACACACTTGCCAAACATGGCCAGCAATTTCATACGCCCTCGGATATAGAGCCGGACACTCTCAGAACCCAGTTCCAATTGCATTCCACCAAAACATAACCATGCATGCTCATATAACCAGATAAACCACACCCATTTGGTAATCCAAAAATTATGATTTTCCAAACATATACAGTTTAAATAAAGTCAAGGCACAACTATCCCTATTACACAGTATAAATCACCATATACATACGGTTTTCCAGCAAAACCAGGAATGTAACCCAATACCCATTTTTTCCCAAACTGTAACATGAAAAACACAAAATTTTACCTATCAGATCCTTCCAAATGAGTAATCAAAACGCACACAGCACCGCAAACCACAGTTCAACCGAGTCCGATTTCAAAAATAACTGACTCAACTGAATCCCCTTACCTTTTCCCGAATGACAAATCCCGAACTCCAAGGCCCCTAAACCGCAAATCGAGTTCCAAAACCTACAACCCACAGTAAAAAACTAGCTCACAACTCTGTTGCCTATAAGACTACCAAATCAGAACTGAAAACCAAACCTTACCTCTATTTTGGGCCAAAAACCAAGAATGCCCAAAACAAAAACCCAATCCATAGAACTTGTAGAGAATCCTTCCCTAATCCTCGTGGTAATGTTGGATCGTTGATTCCAGTGACGTAAGGCGAAGAAATCTAAAGAGATAGAGAGTAGGTTAAGTTTCTAGAGAGATAGAGAGAGAATTTAAGTTTTCTTAGCTGAGAAGCAACTTAAATATCTATTTATAGCCTTTTGACTTGGCCACTTCTTGTCGATGAATAACATCCTCGTCGACGAGACCATATAGACAGCTCGTCGACGAGACGATGGCCTCATCGATGAACCTCATATTACCTGTTTTTTGAAACCCCATGGCTTCTCCTCGTCAACGAGCCTCTGAATTTTGTCAATGAGCAGCACATGGATTTTGTCGTCGAACTCTGACTTCGTCGACGAAGCCTGCTCGATTACCAATTTACCCCTCTCTTAATTATTTAAACCTATATATCACGGTTCAGGTTCTTACAGATACTATTTCACAAATGCAGAAAGATTGTAGAGTAAATGATGAAAACAGAGAGATAAGTGAATGCTTCCCATTTTCTTATTCAGCCCGATGCACCTAGAGGGATACTGAATAACAAAAAAACTGAATAACTGAATTGAATAACTGAATGAAAAATAACAAAAAAAACAAAAACAAAACAGGAAATTGTTGGAGCAGATAACAAATAAGAAAACAAAATTCTAATTATATTTTTACATTGCTCTTATTTGATTTTTTTTTTCATATGATTTAATGTCTTTCCTAGGTTGATTAATATATGATCTTATTCCTACTAAAATTCAATAAATAAAATTTTAATTTTATGCACAATTAATATATAATTTTTTTAGCATTTGATTGTAGTAATAGAACAATTATTTCATATTATTTGATATATAAAAAAATACAATGAGATACTTTTTTCTTTTTTACTTTCCTCTTTTTTCTTTCTTCAACTAAAATTCTTGATCCAAAAAAAACTTTAGGGTCCCATTTGAAATTCAAAAAGTACTTAAAAAAGGAAAGAAAATATCAAGAATTTTGTTC
This sequence comes from Malania oleifera, assembly GCF_029873635.1. NCBI lineage: Eukaryota > Viridiplantae > Streptophyta > Magnoliopsida > Santalales > Ximeniaceae > Malania > Malania oleifera. The sequence continues at coordinate 127,904,247 of NC_080417.1, forward strand.
GGGAAAAGGAAAATCAATAGGAAACTCATTTTTTCTTATATTTTCGTTCTCTATTAAATACTATAAAAAAAATTTATTTTAATATGACTAAAAATTAGAAAAAATTAAATATTAATGATATGTAAAATCAAAATTTTGTTCATAATTTTGATATATTTTTATTTTTTTCAATTTTCTTGATAGTCAGACATAAAATTATAAATTCCATGATATTTTTTTTTCCTTTCACGAAATATTTTCTAAATTCCAAATACGACCTTAAATACATCCTTATATTGTTATACATATAAAAAAATCTTTTATATTTTTTAAGCAAGTCTTTATGCACACATCCTCATCATCATCATCATCATCATATACATACATATATATATATATATATATAAATTTCAGCTTTTAAATTTAAGTTTATATAAATTTAAGCAAAAAATAAAAATTATATTAAATTTGACTTAAACCTGCACATATTCAAATTCAAAATCATGCTATGGACACTCCGGTCATGGAATTATAAATCTAAGACCACCGCTGTGGGCATTCAGTATGCCACATGTCACATGTAGTGGCTTGACATCATCATTCATCATTCTGTCCACTCCCACCATTTAGCAAACATTATCTAAGAGAGAGAGAGAAAGAAATTATTATTATTATTAGATCTAGGAATGTGAAATGGATGAATAGCATATTCTATTCTCCCCCATTTATATAATATGGATTTGGTGCCTCCGGCTGAGCTCCTTTTGAGCTCCGGTTTGTACCGTTGGCTTTGTCTCAGCATAGTGAAGGTGATGGTAGCCTCAAAAAATAATTTCAAGTTATTGGACAGAACTCTGATTTTAGTGAACAGATCCAATCTGGTCTTTCTACTCCAACCGGACTCTGATATCATTTGTTGAGACCCTATGAGCAACCAAAAAATTTAGGACACCAGAAATTTACGTGGTTTAGTCAAGATCGACTTACGTCCACGAAACATATCACAATTCACTAAAAAATTGCCAGAAAAAATACAACTCTCTCAACTTCTCTCTTCCTCACACTCTCTTCTTCCTCTCTTTTCTTCTCCGTGTCTTCTCTGTGCATCTTTCAACTCTTCACAGATCCTCTATTTATAGGGAGCTTGGAATCAATTACAATGAATTACAATAAATCCAAATTGAGAAATTTCATTCATCAAAATTAAATCAGGATTAAAAGGCCGCGATTTTACAGCTTGCACGCATCTCTAGCCTTGCATCTCCAGCTCTTGGCTCCAGTTACGTCTCCTAACTCCAGCTACAACATTTGGTATGTGTATTACAATAGCTATTAGATAAACTGATTTAAATTAATACATATATATATATATAATTTGATTTATTCATGTAAACTCACTCAAATTGTCTTTAAATATGCCCAAAATATATTATAACATCATGTCACAATACTATAAGGGTACCATAAAAAGAAAATAAAATTTATTTATGAATTTATGATCTATGTTATAGAAAAAATACATCCATTGAGATTTAAATACACTTGACTTATGTTTTTTTAATTTATCGATGCTGAATTTGGAAGCATGAATTTCGAAACTTGGATTTGAATTTGAGTGAATGCTGACAAATTTCAATATAATTTAATTAAATAAGAAGAAAATTACTAATTTAAATCTACTCGTCTGACTTAAACTCATTGTAGACCACTCAAATTGATCAAATGAACATAAAAATATTAGCACAAGTGTATTGTGTGACAATTTTAAAAGGCAATAAAACTATATATAAATTTTATTTCGAATTCTAGTAACTTAACCAATCAAATGTAATAAATTTAAATTAATACTTTAAATACATATTTTATAAAATATTTATTTGATTTAGTAATATCTATTTTTTTTACTTATTTATTTATTGTTATCAAATAATGTCGTCCAAACCTAAAAGGTCGAAAATAAAAAAAAATAAAATAATAATAATAATAATAATAATAATAATAAAGGGCATATTAGACATTTCACATTTATAGAACCAAAAAAGAGAATAATAAAGTTGTAAAACTGTACAAGTGGCATGATCTGGTGGGACCCAGCTACAGTGCAACCTTGACTGGGTTGGGGTGAGGAACGCATGAACCGTGACGACTGTGACCGTGGCGCTTACTGCCACGTGGTGACAATGAGAGGCTTGCTTTCTAACGGTCTCTCTCTCTATTTCACCACTACAATTATATTACACCCACTATGACAGGCAGGCGGGCGACCACGCACATGTGGGCTGTTCGGCACACGTGCCATCACCCCTTACCTCAACGCCAAGTGACTGATCAAGGATTTTGTTTGGCAAAACTTAAAAAGAAACATCTTCTTTTTTTTTTTAATATTTTTTATCTTAAAATTTTGTTCTACTAAATGATTCTCAAAGCCACGATCCGGTCTCTAGTTTTCAACCTATTTAAAATAGGTAACCATATAAGTATGCTTTAGAGTACCACTATACAATGAAATAGCATCAACCCAAACAAAATATTTTTCTTTTCTCTAATATTATCCCGAGCTAAGTGAAACCAAATAGAACTATTCGATGTTAAGTTTTAGTAAGAGCGACTTGTAACTTTAGTGACACTAAGGTCACGGGTTTAATTACCCCTTTAGAGTTTATCCTAGTAAATTACTAGGGGTGCATCAATGATCGAACAGCTTTTACCCTCCTGAGTTTGGTACCGCCCCATTGTCTTCAAAGTGGCGTGATGATGGTTAGAGTCCCTAGGTCATAAAAAAAAACAAAAAAAGTTAATAAAAGAGTTAAAATCTAAAACTTTAATAGTCATACAATCTTCAGGGTGAAAAAGATATGTTTCCATTTATAGTAGCATCCGCATAGGATTTGTCATTTATATTAAATTCTACAACAAAATGAACTATAGTAATCAATAAAAGGCTTGTGCTTATGCTTCTTATAAAGAAGATTTACATTTTTATCATCACCAATATTGCATTTAATGGGAGGATGAGCAAAAGTTTTAGCCTTCAATATTTTCTTCCATATCCAAGAAAAGACCATGGGGTTTACTCCATACTTACTAATCGTTTACCACATATTTTATACTTGACACTTGTGAACTCGTTCATTTGATGCATTTGTTGTTTACTTTCAATTGAATAATTAAGATTATGTGTTACAGCTAGTGTTGCACAACATTTCATATCGTGTGAAGTGTTAAGGCTGAAGATCATCCTTCTAATTATTAGTGACTTTTGTCGGCCAAATTCAACAATTTTCATTTTCGGCCATGCATGGATATTTGTATTGATGGCTATATCTCTGTCTGCATGTTTCTTCCTTTTGTAACAATCAATATACACAAGAAGACTTTGCATGGTGTAACCATATCTCTCGGCTCTATTAATGTATTGTATATTTTAACTCATAATCGAAACATGTAGGCAAGCCCTCCCATCTAATCTTGAATGTTTTTTCTCGAACTATAATAATTCAACTTAACTATGAAGAATTATCTCACTATAATTTTGCTACGTAAAAGCATTTCTCTAGGTTGAAGGCTATTTCATCTTTACAAAGCCAAGACCTCCCTATTCAATACTATAAAATTGTCACACATGGCTCCTCCTCCTAATTATTGTCAGGAATAAGGTAAATGCAATACGCAAAATAAGAAGAATGTGATGAAAATTTTAAAAATTATTCGTACAAAATTCATAGAAATTCAATGTAATTTTGTATTATATTTTATCCAAATCCGTATAAATATAAATCCAAAATCTGAAATACAAGCTTCTGAATATAAGAGTAGAAAAAGAATATGCGTTTTTATATTAAAATTTAATTTGAAAATTTTCTTTACTTATATATTCTTGATTGCAAATTTATTAAAAATTTTTTTAAAAAAAGTGGAATCACCCAATAAGAATGAGTCTCACATTAATCAGAATCAACAAGAGATGTGGTCATAAACATTGCATTGAATCTTGCAGTGAAAAATACAAGGATCTTGAAATATCATAATCAAGTTGAAGTGTAGCAATAGAGATGAAGTAGGAGTTCATTGTGAGTTTATAAGTCAACTTATGTATGTTGGGAATTAAATTTGTAAGAACGATGAAATCATCAAGGTTCAATTATTTGGGTGATCCAAACCTTTGGTCCAATACTTTATCTCCCCATTCTCCTTTGTAGAGATGGAGATTCTAGTCCTCATGAGGGCATTTGTTGTACCTTTGAGACATTTGGTGATATTTAATGGTCTGGTCATGCCTTCAAGCACTATAAGTTGGTTGAATTTAGATTGGAATTTTAATTGATAAGAAAAGAGAATAGGACCACTATACCTTCTAAATAGAGGGTAATGACTAACTAAACTATCTATACACAGTCAAGTAACATATGTACATTCAGTAGCACAAATGTGACTAACTTCTCATCTTTGTCTCTCTCTCTCTCTTGAGTCCAAATAGTTCCTACATATAATTTTTACTATTTTACAGTATATTCCTTTCTACTTGTTTCTTACCTTTATGACGTATATCTTATATCATACAGTACCCTATTTGTTAGCACCCGAGGAGTCCATGGGTCTGCTTGATACACATGTGTGAGCACCAACTTGACCCAAAAGCTTTAGCCTATTAGGTTTTGGACCCAACCAGGCATATAAGCATCTATCATTCGCTCACTTTTTCCAATATGGGACAAACTCACATGTAGAATTTTCAACAATCTCCTCCTCACTTGTGAGTTCCAAGTGCTCCTCCCTTGAATGACCTCAATTCACCATTTTATTATCTTTCATACATTTACCTTTTATCCAAAATAAAAATATTTAAATTTATTAAATAACTAGCTATATACGCACATGTACCACCGCCGCGCACGTAAATTAAACTTAAAAAAATAATAATAGAGCAAACTAGAATTAACTTGAGTACACACGTACACAAACATATATCTTTAGTAAAGTATTAAATCTTTGTGCCATACCGAATCATTGTGCCCATATTTTTTTGTGTGTACATAAATAATACCACCAAATGTTTCGAAATAAAACATGCACACACATGTACTACCATAAATATTACTTAAATATAATGGTAGCAGCCTTGCCTAACCCTATCCCTAAAGGCAAAATTAGCTGTATTGAAAAAGAAGAAGAAGAGGAAAAAAAATGAAAGAGCTTTAAATAAATGTAGGGCTAGGCAGAGGCAGTCAACCATGGCTTGCAATTGCAAACTGTAAAGTGTAAATTGTAATACATATTTGGTCGCAGACCCAAGACCACTTGCCCTCTTTGCTTTGCGGCTTCTTTTCGGTTGGTTTGTATTTCTAAGCACTCTTTAATTTTATACATGAAAATTTGTACTACCTGCCAGCTTATTGATTGATTAGAAGATGCCCTTTTAAGTTGATTTATGTGTCTCTTATTGTTATTATATTTATAATTAGGGGGGTGAGTGAGTCATGTTTACTCGGTTCTCTAACTCAACTCTACTCAAGTTCAAGTTGAATTCGAATTACTCGAATATTTTAATGAGTCGAGTTCAAGTTCAATAATAGTACTCGAATCGAATTTCGAGTCTAATCGACTTTTTAATTCTATTATTTTATATTATATATGCCATATAATATATATATATATATATATTATGTGTATGTTAAATATATATATTTAGATATGTATTTAATATTAATTTATAACCGAATCGAGCTCAAATTGTATACACTCGTAATTGAGTTGAGTTTGAGTTTAACAATTATAAGATCAATCAAATTCGAATTTGAGTTGAACTTCACATTTAAAATTTTCAAGTCAAATTAAGTTCGAATATTTTATTGTCAACCAGGTGAGTTGGGTAGAGTTCAATTAAAAAAAAAGGTACAAGGACACGCTAAAAATAATTCTACATTTGAGTTTAACAATTATGAGATCAATCAAGTTCGAGTTCGAGTTCGAGTTGAACATCGCACTTAAATTTTCAAGTCAAATTGAGTTTGAATATTTTATTGTCAACCAGGTGAGTTGGGTAGAGTTCAATTAAAAAAAATGTACAAGGACACGCTAAAAATAATTCTGCGCTTGAGGTGCATACTGCTTGATTTTTGCAAATTAGGGGGTACATTGAAAATAACTCTAATTTTTAGGGGGGAAAGTGAAATTAACCCCTTGAAGGGTGGGTGGATTTTAAAATAATACACCTTTTAAGCAATCGGATCTCATGATATGCTCGCCACCCAAGACGCATGCCATCGACAATCCCCCACTTTTCTTTTCCATTTTCAATTTTAAAGTAAAGAAAAAGCTAGGGTTTCAAAAAAGAGAAGCATGCAAGGAACTGCTACCCATGCATGCACAATATTCACATGCACATGCTCATAATTTGGAATGCAAAGGGGTCTTTGGGTTCTTCAACGTTTAACCTCATCAACACTGCTGCAGATGATCAGATGGACCAAAATTTTAAGAAAATTGTAGAGAGAGAGAGTGGTTATCCAAGTTGGCACTGATGATTGAACCTATAATGCACTGTCAGAATTACTGAGAAGTGATGATGAAAATTTCATCATGAAATTGGACGGGCAAGGAGCAATGGGCTTGATCATTAGATTTTCAGGTCAAAGGGAATGCTGAGAGCCACAGAGCAGTCATGTTCTAAAAAAATCTACTCTCTGTAGTGCCAATTATGCTATGTCAGGTAATATGTCAATGTACTGTTGGAGCCTCTGTGATAAAAATTAATATGGATGATGAGCTTTAGTTTGAAGCCATTGGGGTGATTTCAACTCTTAGTGGACCTTGCTATTGGGACTGGACCCAAATGAAGAATTAGCCCATATTCAACCAAAATTTTCAAAAAAAAAAAAAAAAACGGTTCACATAATTGGAAATTTAAAATGTGAGGGGAGGTGGGTGCTGCGTTCTGCTCACTGTTGACAAAATGTGATGAGAGCAGCAAAGGAAATTTACATAAGATGTATAAATACTCTACAGACTTTACGGTTCATTGATCTACCTATGATCTACAACCACTCTGCATTCAAAAAACATGCCTGTCCAAAATAGCACCAGCTTGCTTGCATCAGTTAATGGGGAGTAACTTGGGACTCTCCCCATCTCAAATCACGATGAACAATTAGCATACGTTGTTGTCTCGATCCTTAAGCTCCGAGATTAGCCAAAATAAGCGCCTTTGCCGTCATGATCTATAAATCTCTGGTCCCAAAAAAGCTCTACTGGCATGGGGTTTTGTGTTCTTTTTTGGCAAAGAAGCAATACAAGATGAGATCGACAAAAAGAAAAAACAAGAAACCATCACATTAGCAAGAGCAAACCAATCTCAACATAAAAATAAGGCTGAAGTACCTGAAACAACACCATTTAGGATTGTGAAGCAGCATCATGATGTAGTTCGACTTAGCTTTACAGCCTCCTTCAGTATTTGACTGACAGAAGCCTTTATCTCGTCAGGCACTATTAGCTGTGAAGGTGTTGATTCCAAAGCGTATGGAGTGATTACCCTCATTACAACAGCCAAATTCAAATTATTGGTGTCGCCTTTCCATACGCTCTGATTCACATACTTGCATGACTCCTTCAACACGCATTTTCTACAGACCTAGAGGTGAGCACATGTCACACACAAAATATAAAAATAAATATTCTTCTTCTTTAGCTTCAATGACAAAGAGCGCGCAAGGAAAAAGGAACACTTCCATGAGAAAAACAAGGAACAATTTCAACAAGAAACTTGGCTTACAGTGTCTTCCTGAATCCTGAAAAAATTACGCAATCTCTTAGCAGAGAAAACCCTCTTCTTATCCAAAGAAGGGCAACCAAAGAGGGCTATCTTTTTCAAATCGCTTCCTGACAACCATCTGTGAATCTATAATTAAGTTTACAATGTCCAAAGGCCACCAGAAAACTGAAATATAAAAAAAAGAAAGCAACGGGAAACGGCACCAACATGTAAAACCAAACAAGAGAACTTTCATCTTCATACAAAAATGTGCCTATCTAGTGACTAGTCATACGCGCAATCATAAATGCAGAGTCCGAGATGCTGAATGTTGGTAAACTGAACAACACTGTTTAGGTAAGTTACTCCAAAAGCCATTTTCATTATCTGCAAATACTGCATGAGACACACCATACTGCAAAAACTATATTTATAATTATGTACGATTGTCAATTGAACAGGACCAAATCAGGAAGGTCGTGACCTGGTAAGCATATGATGCCACTTGCATTAACTACACTAAATAAAATGGCATCATAGTCCATGAGGCTGCAAGTGTACATTGCCTCACCGTTGTTTGCCAAAAGGCTATTTTCACAAATGGAAGCATGACTCCAATCCAAATTGTGCAATCCTACTAATCAAAGTCCATCCTCATATAATATGTGACTTTGATTCCTTCTAAACTAACAAATAAATATACTTCAATGTTCACCAAACCTAGTTTCTATATTGCTTTTTTTCTTCCTTTTCAAACTTGAAAAATCTAACACCTGGTCAACATGTTAAATCAACATACATGCCCACTTCCCTCTGCAGGTTTAGGACAACAATCTTCCAAGATGCATAGGCAAAAAGGATTTTGACAATTACAGATCATATGAAAACCAGTTATCTAACTCTAATGTTTTCTACAATGATAATTACTTAAGAGGAACAATTTTAAAATAAAAATAAAGTGTGCTTCAAATGCATCGCTGCAAGGGAACAAATCGATTAAATGAAATACTCGAGCAATGTACTTTATCAAGCAACATATTAATCCTGCATTTTATACATTCTATAAGCTTTTTTATGTTTTCTGGCTGAACTTCAATAATTCTATATTTTCAATTCGATCATATGAGACAACTGAAATAAACAACACATTAAAACAGGTCAGAATTACAAACTTCCTTTCTGGAACTGCACCTCAGCTTGTCTGGATGGAGTTATTAAATTCTACCTACATGCCTACTACCAGTTCAGGCCATAACAATCTTCCAAGATTCATATGCAAGAAGCTTTTGACAATTACAGGACATATAATTACCAGATATCTGACTATATTGTTCTTTACAATGATGTTACTCAATTTCTGAAAAAAAAAATAAAAGAAAGTAAGTGTGATTCAAATCTATTGCTGCATGGAATAAATCAAACTAATGAAATATATTCAACCAATGATCTTTGTCAAGCAATATATATCAGTCTGAAATTTCTATATGTCCTATAAGTTATTTATTACCATTTGGTGGCTGAACATCCATACTCTCAATTTGGTCATATGAGATGCTGGAAATAAGCAACATAAACACTTCAAAATCACAAACATCCTTCCTGGAACTCCACCACAGTAGCTCAGCTTATCTGCATGGAGCTCAACTACTTTCAGTTGTTTTAATGTCCTAATAAAACCTACCACCTGCAACAGATTGTTCCTTCTAACTGTTACAACTAAACCTCATCCTTTGTGCACACAATAGCAGTGATTCTCCCTTCTTCTGTATTACTGGGGCTACTCTTGGAGATCTCTTATAATGACACTGCTATTTTTTCCTACTATTGTCATTTATGATTTATCTCAGCTACAAATTTGAGTTTGCTTTTAATTGTGCATTATCCCAAGGTCATAATTCATCAGAAAAGCATCACCGCTTGCACTTGACTACCAATACAAATCTCAACTGCCTAATTAATTAGCAGTTTCAGGAAAATATTTCCACAAATCTCCCTCAAATAAATTTGTGCTGACACAATAATTTATTAACTTTGTATTGACCAACTTGAAGGAATACAAGAAAAGGAAGAAGAAATGAACATAGAGATGGGTAAAGAAAAATCAAAGCAGCAAGAGAGTTATGTTGTTGTGACTGTCCAGGGAAAAATGATGTTGGAAATTATGTTCACAATTATAATTTTCGGCTTTCAGCAATAAATTTTGGAAAAACCATATCTAAATGAAGTTCAGATTTCATACACAACTGAAGCAGAATAGTTAGTATGTCGGTTCCTAGCTGATGTAGAGTGGTAAAATGCTGCTACCCCCATACTGTAATCTAATGGAAATCAAAACCTTAAATTATATACTTTATGCTTTTAAAATCCTAGTGTCCTATGGATTAACAAAATAAAATTTGCCACACCAGACTCGGAGAGGTACAGGATCATTTTTGCTTGCTGGGCTGGGGTTCAGGTGATTCTACCTTTTCAAGGTATGATAAGCGCCATGGGGAATTACATATGAAAGAACAATATCAGATTTTTTTTTTTTTTTTAATGATAACTATGCTCGGGAAGTTCATGCATCCTTTAAGCAAATGAAAGGGTGGCCTGGAAGGTAGCTTTTGGCAGGGCAGTTGAGTTGCAGAGAGAGGATTGTGCTAGATGGGAGCCTACCAAAAGAAGCTGCAAGTCTTTTGTCATCAACCACATTTTTTTGGTTCAATGGATGGAAAGAAACAGGACATCTGAGGGTTCAATGCCTCGAAAATAAGTTGCTTTTTTTTTTGGATAGAAAAAGAAGAAACTTTATTAAATAGAAGAGAAAATAGAGCAAAGATCTTCAAAAACCCTCCTTAGAAGAGGAATAAAACAAAAAGAAAGAAAGAACGTCAAAACAGTACAGCCAACCAATCACACCGAAGATCATAAAAAGACAACCCTTAAAGATAAACAGCTGTGAATGCCCACAACAATGTCAAATAGTGAATTCTACCCCAAAGCATGGAACAAGGCATCCTCTTCCCCAAGAAAACACAAGAATTTTTTCTCCAACCAAATACCCTACAAGATAGCAAAAAACACGCACCTCCACAGTGCAGAACCATCTCTACTCCTCCTAAAATCTTTAAAAGAAAAAGTTAACAAGCCCTTCACCAGTTCTGGATAGACCCAACTCTCTTCCAATATTCCAAATAATTTGTCCCAGACCCTCCAAAAAATTGAACAATGAAGAAACAGGTGAGAAGCTGATTCTGAACTTTCAGAACATATAGAACAAACATCATGAGTTAAAGTTGGTAGCCTCTCTTTTGGTTCGATATACTATTTTTGTATAATATGCAGAGAGTTGTAGGCTTCATTGATTTTTTTTAATCTTGCAAATGATTTTGTACATGGTTTGTAGACAATTTTAATGTATGCTGGAACCAAGAAAAAACAAATAAATACAAAAAGTAACACACTAACAAGTAACAAATATTAAAAGCATATTTGATGAAGCATATGACAGTTTAACCTATAACAGAAAGATTAAAACATGTAGATTTTAATATATATGAAATATTTTCTTCAGAAGCCCTAATAATTTGTTACACTTTAAGGGAGAGAGGGAGAGAGAGAGAGTCATGCAGCAACAGCAACAACTACCACCAATAATGATGGCAAAGACTACCAGTGGTGATGATGACAAAAGCAAGCTTCTCTCCTACTTCTTCTTCTTTTCTCTCCTTCTTCTACTTCTTTACTAACCAATATTCAAAATGCACGCGGATTTAAAAAAAAAGAATGTTCTCCAAACAAATACGAGTGCCTCAACATATAAGGCATGTGCTTGTCAAAAGTTTGGTATTTTAGATTAGGCCTGAATGAAGTTCAGTCATGCAGCTCATGCCTCATATCAAGGTGCGCCTCAATTTGCACCTTCTCAAACATTTAGTTTTATACTTTTAAGGATAAAAGACAAGTGACAAGTTATTTGACAAAAAAAAATCTAAATTCCAAGGTTGACCCCCTTTGAATAAAAAACCTTCAAAGCAGGCAGTTTAAGAGGGGAAAGGGGGGGGAGGGGGGGGAACACACACAAACAAAGGCATAGTGACTCATCCAGGAATCAAAATCAGCTTACTCAAAATTCTAATACTCTATCCAAATGTCAATCTCGATTCAAATTGACAAATCTGAGCTCACACTACTTCATTGACTTTTATTTTAACAATCAGTTAGGTTGGAGGGTAGTGAATTATGAATATAAGAGGAGGAAAATGGGTCTATTCTCTCCACTTCTCTTATTTGGTATAAAATCAAGAGAATAAAAAAATAAGTGGAGATATGCGGAAAGGAAACAAAAGGTAAAAAGGATGAGCTTCAAGAGAATGATTAAGACTCTAGCAGAGTGGAACCATGCAGTACTGTGCACAAGATAGATCTTCGAAATAACAACGATCCTTCAAAGAACAAGGCTTTTTAAATAAATCAATTCATTTGATTTAAATCAATTCATTTGAGACCCTAAACATCCACTCTTTTTCGTAGTCAAAGATCAGCCCTTTGTTTTCTGTGTTTTCACATCAAGAATCCTTTGCAAATGAATAGATGTCAGAGGGAGTTCTTAGCTCTTGGAGAGGAACTACTCAACGAAACTAACACCCTTAAACAATTTTCAAAAAATAGTATTGTGGGGGGGGGGGGGGGGGGGGGAGGTTTCCAACCAAAAGAGCTCTTATTAAATACTACATTTCTTAGTCAAATACTAGACTTGGAGCAGAACAGAACAAAACATCAAAAGCCTTGACACCAAATAAACAAAACTCAAGTGCCCGATAGATTAACAATTAGCTCTTTGAATACAAATACAGAGAAAGTGTGTGTGTGCTTGTGTGGAAGATAGAAGCGAGGGAAAAAAATGTTCTCACTTTGCAATTTCTTGGTTGTCCTTCCCAAACCTCTCAGCTGCAAACTTGATAAACTCTCTGCCATAACTATTCTCGAAAAAACCAACATCAAACCTACCCTGCGGCAAAAAGTTTGCATCCTTGAAGTAACCTCCATTGTACAAATGCCTCACAAGCAAAACCATATCCACAGAAAGCTCTTTCACGTTCATTCTATCCTCCCCTTTCAAAGCTTCCAATTCCTCGGGACTTTTATCACAAACCCACTTGTTCGTAAACAATGCGTATAAACTCTTCGATGGCTTCCTCGCCATCTTCGCATCCTTCTTCTTTAAAATCTCTTTGCCCTTCGAATTCTCCTTCAACTTCCGCACCTCCCTCTCCAACTTCCTCAATTTCCCTTTCAATTTCCCACGTTCGCCCTCTTCCATTTCGCTTTCGCTTTCTTCCATTTTCTCCGACAATCCTACAGCCTCTTTGAAAAATAGATCCAGAGGCTTCTTCTCCTTCTCCTTCTTCTTGGTTTTTTCTTCAACGTTTTCCAAATTAGTCGATTCGGGTTCGCTTTCATGGTCAAATTGTGGAGAAATTGGGATGGTTCGATGCAGAAGGGTAGCGGAAAATGATGAAGAATTGTGAGAATGTGAAGGGCTCAGAAGGGTTATGGAAGGAGAGTAGCAGAGGAGGGCTTTACGTACTTGTGCAGAGTTTTGGGGTTTAAGAGAGTGGAAACGGATAGAAGAGAGAACTCTGAAGAGATGCATTTCTGGGAATAAATGGGTTTTGGGTTTGCAGGGGACAAGCGACGCTAGAGAGACGAGAAAGACCGGAGGGCACGACCGGAGAGAAACTTGGAAACGCTGCCGCTGCTGTGTTGGGGTCACCGGGGAGCTGGGCTTTGGGCGTTAGAACGAGCCCAACAAATTATAAAAAATAACACAAGTTTGAATTTAGATTTATATAAACAAAAGGATTTAAATTTATATTATATTTTTTTATAAATTTATATATATTTATATTTAAATTCTAAAATTCATACTTTTAAATATATATTTTTTTAAAATTTTAATCAAAATCATTATTTCTTATTTAAATACGTAAATATGTTATGATAAGTCATTCTTGCTCATTTTAAATTAATTATATTTTATAAAATAATATTTTGAAATTTATAATTGCAAAAACAAGCTCCATTATGAGTCGGTCATAACTCATAAAATGAAATTCATTTCTCATCCTATTAAAAATAAACTATTAATTTGAAATCCGATGCAAAGCATCATTCTACAAAATATAATTATGTGTTAATGAGGTGACATAATGAAAGTTTGATTTATATGAGAGTTTAGTCTGGTATTGTTGTGTATATATATATTTCAAAGTTTGTAAAGTTAGCAAAAATTTAAAATTCGAATGAGTAATATGCAATTTAATAAAACTTAAGGGACGAACTACGTAATTTACCTATTAGACACTTTTGTGAAGCTCATGGTATGTAGCCTCAAATCACAATCAATTTTAACTTCTATAATAATAATAATAATAATAATAATAATAATCTCCAAAGTGTTACTATAAAATTGTAAAGTTTGCTTTCGTGTTATCTTCTTTGATTAAACCCTTGATTTTAAAGGGACGCTCCACTCTTATTTTTAAATCAATTTATATTTCATTGCATCAAAATACCACCAATCTTTGTATTCAATATCAATATAATAACTTTTGTAACCATCTTAATTGAAATTAATGGACTACAACAATGCACAGTGTCCAAAGTTAATCAAATTAAAAATAAATAAAGGGACTTTTGTAATGCAAAAATAACATGATATCAACTAGCGAACCCTAGTTATTTCATAGACTCAATTTGTTTCAAAAAATTTAATGGTAGAATAACGTTGATATAAGTACAATTCTTTGAGTTAGTCCGAAAAACAAAGAATCAAATGCTATTCAAATAACTTCATAAATAAAGACATGAGTTTATTTTGCAAATTACCATTTAGTCTTAATGTTTTGATTTTCGAACTCCACATACACGCAAGCGTTTGTTCGAAGATAACTATTTTAGATGCATCCCGTTCTAATGAATGTGTAAATTTTATCGCTTAATTAGAATAGAAAGAACAAAAGGAGGGAAGAGGAGAGGATAGATGTCAAGTTGTGAAGATAGAAAAATCAAAGTAGGTTTGAAGAATTACTCTTCGATGCAAAATTAAACTCTTTTATGTTTTCAAGTTCTAAGTAAGTCCTCAAGTCCATTTGAATTAAATATTTTGTTTGAGAAAAGAAAATAAAAGGAAATTAAGAAGTAAATTTAGTTTCCATTATATTTTATTTCTATATCGAATACTATTAAAATAAAAATAATAATTTTAATATGCTTCAATTTGTAAAATAAAAAATTTTATTCATTTATTTGGCATAGATATATTTTTATCGCTTCCCCGTATAACCAAACCTGAAAAAATAAATTTATTAATATGTTATTTCCCTTTCTCTAATGTTTTTTAAGTTTCAAATGGAACTCTAAATTTTCATTTTTAATGTTAGGGCAATAGTTTATTTTTGGATTATCGCATGCCAATATATATAAATTATTCATTTATATTTGAAATATCAAAATAAAAATTCTCATTAATATATATTATTAAAAAAATAATTAATTAAAAATTTACAACCAACAAGCTCCTGATTCACAGGTTGATGGGATAAGGATCCGCCCGAACATCACCCAGATTCTTTTATCAAGAACAAAAAGAATCCAAACGACATCAGCAAGCCCTCCTTTCGACGACTAAGATTGCAACAGTTGTAACAATGGGAAAGAATCCTCATTGTTCATTCCTTATCAAGATCATGCTCAAGCTCCGGTAACTGAAACAGAGAGAGAGAGAGAGAGAACCACCGTTCTAGCTCTCCTTCAACGCCTTCTATCATGGTCCGACTATTTTCATATCGTTCTGAGGGCCGTGCGGCGCTAGCTAAAACACTTTTGCTTAACTAGCCAGTCTATCGTTTACCAACATTCATCCATGCAGTACTTCCATTAACATTCATTCAGATAGTAGCCGAAATAATAATCAATTAATGAAAGCCGTGACAAGTAAGCAGTAAATATTGAAGCAAATGTAATTCATCAACAAATCCTCCGCTGACATGGTGTACTTAGCGAGGGAGGCAAGTAGGCTAAGCATGTTGACAATTGCTAATGAGTTTTACAATGATTGATGAACACTCACCTTCCCCTAAAGATGTTTTTATGTAATTATCATTATTACACTTGGAAACATCAAAGTAATCGAGGAGTTATACTGCCTTGTGTGACTTACAAAGACTCTATTAGTAGAAAATAAGTGTATTTACACGACAAACCTATCATAAGCACAGCACACGAGATAAGCGGTAGGCAAACATAATGTCTGAATAAGCTTAGTGTTAGGGTGTGACAATGTAATGGGGAAAATGGGGGAGTGAGATATTGCTATAATTGTATTCTTCAGGGATTTAGAATGAATATATGAATATCTGTGTTATCGCTTGTATGGTGATTCTCTTGTGGATGAATAATACAAATAGTTCTTTTCATTGTGGTGTTCTGTTGCCTTGGATTATGATGTCTCTGATTGTTATAGTCTTATTCGGTGTATAAGAATATATTGTTCATGTGAAATCCTATTGTTCCTTGTTTTCCTTGAGTATTGAGACTCACCTGGTGCTCGTGCTTGCAGGCTTGAACGTGTGAGAGTTGGCTGACTTGTCGAGGGAGAGCTCTCAACGAGTGCCACACGGCCCTTACTTGAGTCCCATTTTGGGGGTCCGTGACAGTTGGTATCAGAGCACAGTGTGTGCGAGCACCATGCGTGGGATTAGGAGAAATAAGTCAGGAAGAGTGAAGCGCATTGAGGCGCTTAAGACAAAACTTGCAACCCTGGAGACAACGTGCGGTGACCTCCAAGGGTTGGTGGCAACATTGATAAAAGAGAAAGGCGGGTCAACAGAGCTTGAGGCCGCCGAAGAAAACCCTAGAGAAAATCTCTATGGGGTATCAAAAGTCGTAGAGAGACTTGAGGAACTTGAAAAATTCATTCCAAGTGTGAAATCCCTGGAGAAACGGCCAAGAGAGCTTGAGGCCTTCCAGAAGAGTATCGAGCAGTTGGAAGCCTTTGAGAGTAGGCTACAACATATTGAGGGCATATTGCCATCTCTTTCGTCCCAACGGGGAGAGCCAATAGAGCTTGAGGCCTCCTTATGGGAGCTAACGGATAATCTTGATTTCCTTACAGAAGATGTTAAAGTGTCCATTACTGCTTTGAAGGGAGATTTGAAGGAGATGGGCAATGTCCAAAGTGCGGTGGTCCAAGTCCAGAGGGATTTACAAGAGATCACTGCGAAAGTGAATGCAGTGGGACAGTTAGCCCGATGGCCAGTTGCACATCCAAATGAGAGTTCTATATGGAAGGTACCGGAACCTAAAAGTTTTGGGGGTACACGAGATGCAAAGGAGCTAGACAATTTCTTCTTTGATATGGAACACTACTTCACATGCTCCCGAGTGGATTTAGAAGTGGACCGTGTCAATATGGCAACGGTATACCTGGTTGGGGATGCAAAATTGTGGTGGAGAACTAAATGGAATGATATTCAGCACAATAGATGTGTCATTAATACATGGGAGGGGTTGAAACAGGCGTTGAAGGCCCAATTCTATCCAGAAAATGTGGAGTATATAGCAAAGTGCAAAGTAATGGAATTGCAACAAACGGGCTCGTTAAGGAGTTATGTAAGGGAATACCAAGCCTTGATGTTGGACATTGTAGACATGACTGAATCGGATAAACTGATTCATTTTCTTCGGGGTTTGAAGACGTGGCCAAGAAATGAAATACGTCGGCAAGGTGCTGGTGATCTCTCTTCTGCCCTCGCTGCTGCTGAACGGTTGGATGATTTTTCAGATACTTCTGGGAAGCGAAATTTCCCTACATCCGCCAATAATGATTCCCGTCCCAACAAAGTGTACAAGCCCACAAATGGGGGAAGGGATAAGGAGACAAATAGTTCTTGGAAAGATAAAAGAGCGCCCATGAATAGGGAGTGGAGGGGCGGACGAACAGGGGGTGGAGAGCGTCGACCGATCTCTTGTTTTCTTTGTAGTGGACCACATCGAGTGGCGAAGTGCCCTGATCGTAAGGCTTTGAATGCTATGAAGGCCCTTCGAGGGGAAACCGAAACCTCGACAGTAATTCCAGAAGAACAACCAAATATGGTGGGAGCTTTGAGATTTTTGGGGGCATTAGAGCGTCAAGTAATTAACAACAAGTCTCAGGAGAAGGGACTAATGTATGTGGATTTACTTTTGAATGGAAAGAAAATCAGGGCCATGATTGATACAGGGGCCACCCATAATTTCATTGCTGATTCTGAAGCTCAACGGTTAGAATTGCGAGTAGATAAAGATGTGGGCAAGATAAAAGCAGTGAATTCTCCAGCATTAACCACGGTGGGGGTGGTACCTAAAGTGGCATGCCAAATGGGATCATGGTCTGGAACAGTTGATTTCACTGTGGCACCCCTTGACGACTTTGATGTGGTATTGGGGATGGATTTTCTTAAAGTGACACGCTCAATGCCGATCCCAACTGCGGATTGTCTTGTGATAATGGGAAGTGCACCTTGTGCGGTCCCCGCAGTTTACAACAGTTTCGATGAGAGGAAGTTGCTTTCAGCCCTCCAATTCAAAAAGGGAGTAAAAAGGGGAGAATCTTCTTTCGTGGTTCTACCAATAGTCTCAGAAGATGCAGAAGTAGGGGAATATCCACTTGAGATTAAGGAAGTTTTAGAAGAGTTCAAGGAGGTGATCCCGGAACAACTACCCAGGGTTTTACCACCTCGACGACAGATTGACCACGAAATTGAACTTTTGCCAGGAGTAAAGCCGCCAGCACGTGCCCCTTATCGAATGGCGCCGCCTGAGTTAGCTGAACTTAGAAGGTAACTGAATGATCTTATTGCAGCAGGGTTCATCCGGCCTTCAAAAGCACCTTTTGGGGCCCCAGTGTTATTTCAGAAGAAACAAGATGGTAGTTTGCGCTTGTGTATAGATTATCGGGCTCTTAATAAGGTGACCGTGCGCAACAAGTATCCTATTCCACTGATTGCTGATATTTTTGACCAGTTAAGTACAGCTAGATATTTTACGAAACTGGACTTGAGGTCGGGATATCATCAAGTGCGCATTGTTGAGGGAGATGAACCGAAGACCACTTGTGTCACACGGTATGGAGCATTTGAATTCCTTGTCATGCCTTTTGGGCTAACAAATGCACCCGCTACCTTTTGTTCTCTAATGAATCAGGTTTTTTGGGACTACCTTGATCAATTTGTGGTTGTTTACCTTGATGACATACTGGTTTTCAGCGCATCCTTAGAAGAACATAAAGATCATCTTCGAAAGGTTTTTCAAAAACTCAAAGAAAATCAGTTATATGTAAAAGGGGAGAAGTGTGCTTTCGCTCAAAAGCGTATTAAATTCTTGGGGCATATCATTGAGGAGGGCCAGATTCGGATGGATTCAGCTAAAGTAAAAACTATCAAGGAGTGGCGAGCACCTACATCCGTTAGAGAACTGCGATCTTTCTTGGGTCTAGCCAACTACTACCGAAAGTTTATAGAGGGGTACTCTAGAAGAGTTGTATTGTTAACGAATTTATTGAGGAAGGGGGTACCATGGGAGTGGTCAGAAGAGTGCCAATCAGCATTTGTTGAATTAAAGGAAAAGATTGTAGGAGATCCTGTGCTAATCTTTCCTGATGTGACAAAACCGTTTGAAGTACAAGTAGATGCCTCAGACTTTGCATTAGGGGGAGTTCTCTTGCAGGAAGGGCATCCAGTTGCTTTTGAAAGTAGAAAATTGTCGGGTGCCGAATGGAACTACACAGCACAAGAAAAGGAGCTTCTCGCAGTGGTACACTGTCTTCGGGTGTGGAGGCACTATCTCTTGGGGTCCAAATTTGTGGTAAAAACCGATAATGTAGCAGTTACTCATTTTTTGTCACAACCTGGACTAACGTCAAAACAAGCCCGTTGGCAGGAGAAGCTAGCTGAATTTGATTTTGCTTTTGAATATAAAGTGGGGAAGACGAATGAAGTGGCTGACGCTTTAAGTAGAAAAACTGAATTGGCAGCATTGAAAATCATCAGTCATCTATCAACTAGTAGGGTGGCGCTACCTTTGAAGAATCTTATCAAGGAACATTTAAGTACAGACCAGCAGGCGCAGTCACTAAGCAAACTAATAGACGAAGGGAAGACACGACAATTCTGGGTAGAAGATGGACTGATAATGACTAAAGGCAGGAGAGTCTATGTGCCTAAGGCTGGAAACTTGAGGAAAACCTTACTGAAAGAGTGTCATGATACGTTGTGGGCTGGTCATCCGGGATGGCGAAGAACTCATGCTTTGATTACACAGCGGTACTATTGGCCAAATATGCAAGATGATGTGATGAGTTATACTAAAACGTGCTTGATCTGTTAACAAGACAAGGTAGAAAGAAAGAAGACCTCAGGTTTATTGGAGCCATTGCTAGTTCCTGCTAGGCCATGGGAGAGTGTCTCTTTGGATTTCATTTCCTCGTTACCAAAAGTAGAGGAGTTTGACACAATTTTGGTGGTGATTGACCGGTTCTCAAAGTATGCAACTTTCGTACCAGTCTCGAAGCCGTGTTTAGCAGAGAAGACAGCTCAGTTATTCTTCAAGCATGTGGTGAAATATTGGGGTGTTCCAGAAAGCTTAATTAGTGATAGGGATGTTAGATTCACTGGGGGATTTCGGGGTGAACTCTTTCGCTTGATGGGTTCAAACCTTAATCTTTCCACCAGCTATCACCCACAGACAGATGGTCAAACTGAACGTTTTAATGGGATGCTGGAAGAATACTTGTGACATTTTGTCACTCCAATCAGAAGAATTGGGTTACTTTACTAGACACGGCACAATTCTGTTTTAACTCTATGAAATCTTCTGCAACTAATAAAAGCCCTTTTGAGATTGTGACAGGTCAACAACCGACTCTTCCACACACTCTGGATGGTCCATACAAAGGAAATTGCCCAAAAGCCTACCAATTCACGAAAAATTGGTTGCAAAACATCGAAGTCACCCGAGCTCAGCTAGAAAAGCATCCAAGCGCATGAAGAAATGGGCTGACAAAGGGAGACGACCACAACAATTTGAAGCGGGAGATCTGGTTCTTGTAAAAGTGCTGCCGGAGACATTTCGCTTTCTTCGTGGCAAGGATAAAAGGCTGTTACGTCGTTACGAAGGTCCAATCAGAGTAATCGAAAAGGTGGGACATGCATCTTATCGGCTTGAGCAACCCGAGTGGATGAAAAGCCACAGACGTCCAGTTCATCCCGTGTTTCATGTAAGCAATTTAAAGCCATTCCACACAGATGAAGCAGATCCGCACCGACAAAAATTAAGGAGATCAACAATTTCCAGAAGGCATCCTGTCACCAAAGAAGTCCAGGAGATCATTGTAGACAGAGTCGTCAATCTAGACGGTCGTCAACAACAACAATTTCTGGTTCAGTGGTTAGGACTGGGGGAAGAAGAGAATAGTTGGGAAACAACAGACAACCTTCAGCATGCTATACAGAAGATTGAAGATTTCAGAAATTCGTAGTCAACGACATCTACATCGACATCAGAAGAGTGAGAAAGCCGTCTACAACACATCGACGAGGACGTCGATAAATTGAGTGGGGGAGGATGTTAGGGTGTGACAATGTAATAGGGAAAATGGGGGAGTGAGATATTGCTATAATTGTATTCTTCAGGGATTTAGAATGAATATATGAATATCTGTGTTATCGCTTGTATGGTGATTCTCTTGTGGATGAATAATACAAGTAGTTCTTTTCATTGTGGTGTTCTGTTGCCTTGGATTATGATGTCTCTGATTGTTATAGTCTTATTCGGTGTATAAGAATATATTGTTCATGTGAAATCCTATTGTTCCTTGTTTTCCTTGAGTATTGAGACTCACCTGGTGCTCGTGCTTGCAGGCTTGAACGTGTGAGAGTTGGCTGACTTGTCGAGGGAGAGCTCTCAACGAGTGCCACACGGCCCTTACTTGAGTCCCATTTTGGGGTCCGTGACACTTAGCTGGTGACATCTTCCATGCTTCTCACTAGCGTGCTTCCTCGCTGTCTATCTCTCTGGCCAAACCCTAGCCCTTCCTCCTCTCAATCCTCAATTCTCCTGAATGCATTCCCGTCTGCTCTCTAGTTCCACCTCCGCCGCCGCCGCCGCCGCCGCCTCCGCCTCTGCCTCCGCCGCTGCCACGACCGGCACCGCCGCCACCGCTTCCACCTCCGCCGGGATGGCCGCTGTTGCTACCGATTCGTCTCGCTTCTTGGAAATCTTGAACTACCTATGGATTCCGCTGTTGATTTCGCTGTCCAAGGAGCTCAATTCGGCGAAGGCTCAGACGACGATTCTTTTGCCGAGCGTGACCGAGCGTCCGCAATCGCGGAGCTGCCCAGCACTGGACCCCAATCTGAATTATCGGCCGGTTATTGGAATAGTGAGCCACCCCGGCGACGGCGCCTCCGGGAGGTTGAACAATGCGTCGAACGCTTCGTATATCGCTGCATCGTATGTGAAGTTTGTGGAGTCGGCTGGTGCTCGTGTCATTCCACTTATTTATAACGAGCCTATGGAGATTATCAATAACGTATACGGTTTTTTCTCTTCTTTTCTCTTCCCATAAAATTTAGCCAAAATGCGCGCCTTTTACTTTTGCTTTTTGTTTACTTAACAATGTATTTTGTTTGCTTGATTTCCGGAGTGTGATAGGGAAAAGAAAGAGAACTTTAAATCCGACATTTGTTTATATGTCATAGTAATTTTTGAAAATTTATGATTTATGTGAGTCGTAGATTTCTACTGATTTCTTTCGCTACATATACCAGAAACGAATTCCAGGACACTGACTCTTACTTTCTTGGATCAGCATAACATAATGAAATGACCTATTAAATGGTATAATTAAATTAACGCGATGCAATTAACAATTTAAGGGTCATCCCTTAGTGTGATTTTCCTGAAGTTACTTGCGTAGGCATCATTTTTCAGAGGAGACTTCTTTTTTTTTTTTGAAAATTTTTGGTAACGAGGGACTCCTGCCACCGACGAGCCCACTTGGACCCCCCTGGTGCGGCACCAAACCCTGCCTATGCCGACAGTGCTCTCCATTGGCGTAGGTTATAAATCGAGGATATGCACTCAACTGGCAGGGTTCGATCCCCAGATGTACCTCTCTTTCAAGGCTATCTGGCATCTGATCCTTACCACCTGAGCTTGTGCCGGAGGGCTCAGAGGATACTTTTATTCTTATGTCTTTTGGTTGCTCTGTTTCCTACTTTCATTTCACGTTTTCAAAACTGCTGCCTTGTATCATTTGAATTTAGCACCAGATTAGCTTGCATCTTTTGCTTTAGCCTGTATGTGTCATGGTGTGTGCAGGCAACTACGTAACTTTCTTTTTGCTGGTTAGGTAAAAAAGGTCATGAAACATTTCAATTTATCTGTCAAATAGTATCTCTTTCCCCCCTCCCCTCCCTCCCCTCTCTGGGATATTATGCCACCTCTTTTCATTCAGGGTTTTGGATTTCTCTGTCTCAATATCTAACAAGGGAGATATGGTGTTGGTAATGCATATCCATGGCGGTGGTTGCTAAAACTGAATTGATTAGGTAGTGGCTTGGATTGATTATACATATATATATATATATATATATATATAAAATCAGTAAAGGAAGATTTTAAAGAAATTTATTAGAAGGGCATCAAGGGGATGCCAACCTAGAGAACACAAATTCAACTGCCCTTTAGGATGTCATGGAAATCTAAAATTACATTGTGTATAATCCCACTGTGCCAGCTGAAAACCGTAGTAATTCACCGCTCTTTACTAATCTGAAGCAGTGTAATTGAGATTTTAAGCACTCTCCCATTCCTTTCTTTCCAAGCACACATAAAATTGCAAGAGAGTTGAGAGACAATGCCTGCCTCTTCTCCTTGGTTGCCCGAATCCCTTTCCAAGCCTAGAAGTTCCCCTTCCCTCAGAGCTGGTAGTGTCCTACCTCTGTTTGATCAAGGTCAGAGCTATATTAAAAAGGTTCTTGGTCCTGGGGCAGTGAAGGATATGCTCAGCTGATTCAGCCATGCATAGAAAACACGTGTTGACCATGGGGTTAGCCCCCTTTTTAGCAGGTTGTATAGGGTTAATATCTTTCCATGTGTTGCCTCCCGGGCACAAAAAGCAACCTTTGTAGGGGCTGCTATCTTCCAAATGTGAGTCCATGGGGGTGGTTTGATTCTGGTGGTGAGAGTTTCTTGTAGAAGAATCTGATTGTCAAGACCCCGTTTTTTCTGAGGTCTACTTTGGTTGATTGGTAATGTTTTGGTGTCGGAAGTTGTAGAGATTATTGTAAAAGTCACCGAGATGGTGGAGTTCCCAATCTGCTATGTTTCTAAAAAAGGGAATGTTCTAGAATATCCCCTACTTTGATATTTGAAGGTGATGACTAATGAGTGCTTCCTTATTGCAGGCCAAGTTGTAGATGGCATGAAATAAAACAATTAGAGCCTCTCGCCCACACCACACATCATACCAAAAGTAAATGTTATCCCCATTCCCCACTTGAAATCTATTATAAAGGAAGAAGTCATCCCAGTTTTCTTGATGAATTTCCTCATCCCTATGCTATATGGTCCTTTACCAGGCTAAGTGGTCCATTTATTGTACTATCACCCAAATTCAGAAGCAATGATTCCTTGCCAAAGGTGGTCTTTCTTTTATGAACCTCCACAATCATTTCCAAAGAAGGCTTTACTGAAAGTATGGACTTTAGCCCCAAACCTAAAAAAAAGATAGGTTGTTTAACCATTACCGATATGACAAGGTGGAATTTGAAATCCGCGCCCATGATCCCATAGAAACCTCCTTTGAATTTGTTCAAGCCTCTTGAGAATTTGAATTCCGCGCCCATGATCCCATTGAAACGTCCTTTGATTTCCTTTAAGTCTCTTAGCAATTGAAGCCTGTGGAGGAAGGAGAGACATGAAATAGATGGGAATGTTTGTCAAGATGCTTATAATAAGAGTGAGTCTGCCACCTTTAGACAAGAAGTTCCTATTCCATCTTGCCAATCTTTTTTCGAACTTCTCCCACACTCCTCAATCTTTGAATTTGGTTCCAAGAGAGAGCCCAAGATAATTGATGGGAAAAGTTTCCATCTTGCATTCTAGAAGGCCAGCAAGGAAGGCCCTCTTGTGCTGTCGCCGTGGAATAAGCTCACTCTTTCCTAGATTTACTTTCAAGCCGAAGAAGACGTCAAGCCTTGCCAAAATGTATTGCAGATTAAGAATTTGGAGGGGGTCACCTTCACAAAAATTGATGGTATCATCCATGAACAAAAGATGCGACACTTCCATGGACCTTACATTCTTGCCCACTCTGAGGCCCTCCTTCAGCTGCTTTCTTCAGCATGAGGCTGAACTCCTTCATCACCATGATGAACAAGAAGGAAGGAAGACAAGGGCTCCCCTTGTCTCAAACCTCTAGAAGAGTGATAGAAATTATATGGACAGCCATTTATGAGCACTAAGAGGCTTGGAGTATTGATATATCAAGCAATATAACTGCACCAACACTCCCCCAAAGCCCATTTTTCTTAGGAGGTACAAAAGAATGTTCCAGTTGACGTGGTCAAAGGCTTTCTCCATGTTAAGCTTGCAAACTGCACCACTTTTTCCTTTCTTCCGATAGAAATCCACAACTTCATTAGTCATAAGGGCAGTGTCCATGATCTGTCTTCCAGCTGTAATGGCATGCTGTTATTGCCCAATGACTTCCAGAATGACACTTTTGATCCTCGTAGTGAGAATTCTGGCAAGTATCTCATAAATGCTTCCAACCAAGCTTATTGGATGAAAATCCTTAATGTTGACGGCCCCCATTTTCTTTGGAATCAAGGTTAAAAAGGTGGCATTAATGTTGCTCACAAATCTACCTGATCTAAAGAATTCCGCAAATATGTTGATACTGCCTTGCTTGAGAACTCCCCAGTTTGACTGAAAAAAAGACGAAGGGAAACCATCTGGGCCGGGCACTTGGTCCCCATTGCAACTATCTAGTTAAAAAATGGCGCAAAATTTTGGGTTCTAGACTTCTACTATTGTATTTCTCCCTTGATGCTCTGATCTTAGCATAGCCATTTTAATTTATCGTGAACTATGTTGACCTCCATAACTTAATAGGATTCCACATGTTGGGAAATATTGGAAAATGGGCATTTTTGGAAATTTTATTTCACTTCCAGTAGGTGGTATATTCGCAAAGATAGCCTAGTTGTCGTGAACATCAGTTTTGCATTAGGCGTGTAACTATGTATTGATATAACAAAAAATATGTTCAGGCCATTAATCTCACATTACTATTGACATTGGAATTTTCCCCACATTTTTATAATAGACATAAATTTATATTTTCATGAGAATGGCAAATAATAAAACTCTTATAGAGATGGCTTTTGCTCCCCCTATTGGCCATTAAAACTGTGAATATAAATTTATATGCATTGAAGCTGCTATCTGTCTGTAGAGGCTTCTGCAGCCTGCTACAGTTCTGTGGCGTACTTGAAAGCATCAAAAGTTTTTTTTTTTTCTCTCTACTTGAACTGTATTGATTCAAAAGTTGTAGAAACCAACATTTGAACTAGATTGTTTTACTGATTCTTTTCAAAATTCTTGGTTGTGGAAGATCAAGCCATTGCACATGCTGTCAGTTGCATGTGGAGGTAGATGAACATTGAGCAACACCCATTAGGGTAAAAACAATATTGAATTTTAGGATAATTTAATATACAGAAGACAAATGTGAGCAACAACAATTGAACTCTCGACCTCCTCACAAACATAGCCTTTCCTACCATGTTAAACTATGACCCAAAATTTTAAGCTATGAAATTGGGTTTTGGAGTTAATACATTTGAACTAGATAAATTTGTTCACTTAAGCCAGCTATTAAAGTTTGTAATTGTATGGCTATATAGCTTCCATTAGACCTGCTATCTTCGGTCACTGGGCCACTTTTTTAAAAAAAAAAATATTTTTTTTGATACATAAAAGGGAAAAAAGCTGAGGGCACCAAAGGGGTGTGACTAACTATAGAAATGTAGGGATTTATGAGGAAAGAAAACCAACAAAATCCATGAAAGCCTGAACATCCACAGCATGCTGTCCTCTGAAACAAGTATTCAAAATCCCAAGCTTCCTATCTCACACATTTGAAAGTGAAGTTTCCTTTGCATCAAAGGCTCTTCTATTCTTTCCCTCCATTCTAACCCAATAAAAAAATGCTACAGGAATCAAAGCAGATTCTCTTTATCCCTGAGTGTGAACATTTGTCCTAGTCCACAGCTTTCCAACGGTTGATCTTGTGGCTGCCCTTGAGACACCTACCATTGAGGCATTGACAAAATAAGCTCCCAAAATTTATGGTCCATGCACAACTAATTAGCAAGGAATGAACTGTTGGCCACTCTTTTTTCAAGAAAGCTTCTGTTTACAAAATCATCCCTCTTCTTTGAAGGCTGTCTATAGTCAATATTCTTTCTAAGAAGATGCCGAAGCCAAAGAGCAACATTTTTTGGGGCACAACTCTTCCAAAGAGCCTTCCGGGGAAAGATCTGTCTATCTTCCTCCATGAATCCCTTGCATAATAGTCCAAAAAAGGACCTGAACCCAAACAAACAACATCCTCTGGATTTCCTCATCACATCCTCCCTCTGCAATATCAATGCCATGCCATACAGACAGTCTGATAATTTGGAGAAAATCTCCAACTTCCAGTCTTGAGAATTTCTCTCATAGGACACATACAATGCATACCCTTCATTTAAAACTGTCAAACAGGAACTAATCAAGAACATCTGTCTAGCCAACTGAAAAGTGAGAAACCTATTGTGATATTGGCATTTTACTGGGATTTACCACACCAATTAGCTAAGGAGAAAAAGGAAAGATTCCCGTAGATTCCCATTGCCTACGTCAAAACTCGTAGGAATAGAAGATCTATTCCAACCTTTTGTTGTTTAAAAATATAATTTTGTGTCTAATTGTAACCGAGCAAGACAACTGTGATCCTCTATTTGTTTTGGGAAAAGCTGCTAAATTGCATTGGAGTGGGTTAATTTTGCAAAGTTTTCATTCTAAATCATAATATTGCTAAGACTATCACCTTCTGTTGCTATAATATCTCTCAGTCAAACTGATGGGAGGGGAAGTAAGTGATAAAAAATTTAAATCTCAGGGGAAGTCAATGCTATTAGTTGGAAGCAATTGCAATTTACCATACTACCCGTGAACATGGTCTTAAATTTCCATGAAATTGTTAAAATTTCCAATTTCCGTCACCCTCGAAATCGAAATGGCAATTGATCTCCGTCTTGCATAATTTATGTCGAAATCTCAACGAATCATCCAAAATTTATCAAAATCTCAAAATTTTAGCGAAACTTGTCGAAATTTTAGCTATACAATGAAATTTCGTCAGAATTCAAATAAGAGATTTAGGAGTGAAGTGAAATTTCTCTCTTTACTTTATTTTATCAAAAAAAAAGATTATTACAAGTGATTTTGAAATTATATGAAAAAATAAACTTACAGTAACATATTATTTAACCATTCATGTCTAAACTATCATTATTTATATAATAAATAATATTTAAATGATTTATGAATTTCATTTGTATTAACCGAATATGTTTAATATACATTATCTTACAAATATGTTTGATGCATATACTACTATTTTAAAACTTTTCCACCTCATAAAAAACATAGATGTATTTAATTTGTAATATATTAGTCCTAAAACTTATATTATTATGTTTGTTAACCATTTATAAAGTTTCACAAAGAATTCCATGCTTTACTACTAATTTCTGTTATTTTTTAAATTGAAATCGAAATTGACATCGAAATCGAAATTTCTGTTCTATTGGAGCTTCGAAATTTGAGTCGAAATCGAAATTTAAGACCTTGCCTGTGAAAGAAGGGTGCATTTCCCCTTAATCTATACCATGTATTAAATTGGAGCATGATTGTTGTTTGTTTAAGATAGCTGGTCTTTATTCAATTTTCATTCATCATATTTGTAGAATCGAAGGTCTCTCTGCCTATAGGGTATTTCTGTGCATCATTTTTGCTTGAATATTGCTGTGGGTTTGTTACTCCCTGTAAACTATTTCTGTAGCTGTGTTTTATTTTGATACTCATATTATCCATCAAATTTATATCTCTCGAAATATGTGTGTGTGTGTTTTTTCAATCAATATCTCCATAATCTATGAATATTATAAACGTATCAACATTGTCATATTAAAAAAAATAAATCAATATTAACATTGAGAATCCAGTATCTATGAAATTAGTCAATATCTCAAATTTTCTTTGTGACATGTCTAATATATAATTTAAACTGTTGGCATCAGGATTCCCCTTGATGTTGTCTTTCCTTTATTATCTGTAGCTGTGATAATTATATGCAGTTATATTGCAGAAGCTCAGTCTGGTCAATGGGGTGCTCTTTACTGGAGGACGGGCTAAAATAGGTCTGTACTATGAGGTTGTTGAGGCAATTTTTAAGGTACTCAACTGTCTTCTGCAACTACCAATTGGATGGCCATTCAAGTTTTGAATTTTTTATTCTATAGCTCTTTATGTAAAATAATAGTTATTGTTGAATGTGGCTTGCACGCTTTGCTCACATATACTGGATAATACACATTTCGTATTATTAGCGGGACTTGTGCTCTAATTCTCTTGAGATGCTGCTTATTTCATGGATAAATTGAATGGCATCAATGGTCCAGCAAGGTCCTTGTTAGTGTCTTCAGTGAAGACTTTCTTCATGTTTAATTTGAGTTTGAGTTTGAGGATGTGTCAAGGGTAAGCAAGAATTAGAAATGGGATAGCCTAAATGCTGATGTTGCTGAGGGCATAAAATTGTGAGGCCTGCTGGTGTATGATATGAAATTTTGCTGTAGCATATACCATATTTTAGAAATAGTTGTGATACTGTTTTGTGAATATCAAATAAACTCGGCTGGTTATCCTGGTTATTGAAAATACTAATTGTTAGATTGCCACTATACCTAAAAGCTTAGGGGCCTGTTTGGTATTATTGCTGTTTTCTGTTTTCTGTTTCTGTTTCTCCACAGTGAAGAAACAAATTATAAAAATGTGTTTGTTTATGTTGTAAGTTTTTTGTTTCTATTGCTGGTTTTCAACTGTTTGCTAAAAAATTGGAAATAAGATTTTATGGTTTTTAGTTGTTTTGGCAACCTGTTGCCTTATTTTAACATCCAGAAATAGTTTTTTGGATTAAATTATTCATTTTATACACTTTTAAATTAAAATCAAAATTAAGTGATCGTATGAATTTAAATATAATTAAAGAGAAATATGCCTAAATTTCAAAAAATAATAATAAAGCCAACTACAAAATGCCTTTACTATTTTTCAATTGTCATGTTCAATAGAATTTTATCGTAAATTAAATTTTGAACGTAGGACAATTGAGTAAAATAATTATAATAAAATTTATTTTTATTATAGTAATTTTTTAATGTATATTATTTGTAATTTTATTATGTTAGTCATAATTTATAATATTATTTGATTTAAATATGAAAATGAGCATTTTTTAATTAAGTTTTTAATTTGTGTTAGTTTTATAAACGTTAACCAAACAGGTTGCTGGTTTTTAGTTTTTAGTTTTTAGTTTCTGTTTCTAGTTTTTGGTTTTCGTTTATGTTTTTTGTTGCTCTAATTTTTGACAGTGATATTATGGGAAGATAAGATAATTCTAACAAATTGATGATAGACACAGGCAACATGGATAGAATTCAGGACCTCCTGGCAGCCGTTGCTCTGATACCAAGTTAGATTACGACTTTACCTAAAAGCTTAAGCTATTAAGTAGTAGGAAAACCATGTATAGCAGGTTTTAACACTAATCTGCAACAAATGCATGAAATTCTACAATATTTTATGGAAAATTGCATTTTTTCTAGTGAAGATCACCAAAACTGCAGTGATAAAGAAGCACAAGACAGCTTTTCCCAAGGAAGAAAGAAATAGAAGTCATTGTTAAGAATGAACTGATCAGCCCTCGAATTTAGGAGCATTTTATTCTACAAATGACAAATGAAGTTTTGTCTTCAAAATTTAAAGTGAGCAAATGCTTGAAGCAAATTCTTCTTCCAGAAATTATTTGGAAGCGTATGTGACAATTTTTGGAAATTTTAAATTTGAAATTAATGTTATTTATTATCTAAGTGAAATAATGTGTTGCATTGTCGATGGGAATTACTCCTTGAGAGAGTATGGGTGAAAAGGGAAAGAAGAAATGAAAAGCCCCTTGCATGTCCCCGTAGAACCATCTGACCACCCTACGGCATTTTTGTTTCTCTAGGAAGTGGTGTGAATATGATGACATGCTTTCCTTGTGCAGATACTCCACAAGCCTAAATCAAGGAGTGAGACTTCTAGGTCTAGAGAGAGGGAAACACCTTGAATATGATATCGATATCATTTTCTCTTGTCCTCTTCCCTACTACACCTTAAATCTAATATCCATTATTCTTCATTTTTTTTTGGATAGGAAAAGAAGATATTTTAAGGAGAACAAGAAGTACAACAAGGAGCATAAGAAATCCTCCTTCGAAGAAAAAGAATAAAGAACAAAAAAATAAAAAATATCTTAAAAATCAAAACAGCACAGCCAGCTAATGTCATCTGTAAATCTGAAAAGACCTCCTCTGAAACATCCTGCTGCAGAAGCCCATGAGGAGGCCAGATACTGAATCTTATCACAAAGCATAATCGAATACCTCCCCTACTACATCTTAACTCTAATGTCCATTATTCTTCATCTTTTTTTTTTTTTGGATATTAAAAGAAGAGATTTTATTAAGGAGAACAAGAAGTACAACAAGGAGCATAAGAAATCCTCAGAAGAAAAAAGAATAAAAAACAAAAAAAATAAATATCTTAAAAATCAAAACAGCACAACCAGCTAATGCTGTCTGTATATCTGAAAAGGCCTCCTCTGAAACATCCTGCTGCAGAAGCCCATTAGGAGGCCAGATATTGAATCCTATCACAAAAGACTTCCTTTTTCCTGTAAATAAATAAATAAATAATCAACATTCCGCTCCAACTAAACCCCCCACAAAACTGCAAAAACCACACAAATCTACAGCGCCAAACCATCTTTGTCCCTCCCAAAACCTGAAAATGATACATCCAAAAAATTCGCCATTAACTCTGAACACTCATCTCTCTCCAAAGACCAAAAAAGATTATTCCACCCCCTCTAGGAAAAGGAGCAATGAAGAAACATGTGAGGAAAATATTCTGAACTTTCAAAACAAAGAGAACTAACATCTGGAGATAAAACCTTAAAAGGCCTTCTACTCTGCATAGTTCGTTTAAGCTCTATTAAGAACAACCAAACAAATGAAAGCCTTAATCTTTAAGGAGACTTTAGCCTTCCAAATTGAAGTATGAAGAGGGAAGGACATGTTCTTATGATGTGGGAAGGACATGTTATTATTGGTTAAATGCTTAGAAGAAGTCATAAAAGACTACTCGCCTGAAGAACCAAGAATCCACAAATGGTTGCCCCTTCTATAGGTAAGAAGACTAGCCTCTCCAACAAACTTAATAAGGAGGTGATCTCCAACGGCCCCAGTCATTAATAGCCCTATGAAAATGGAAGTACCAAGAGAATCGCTTCCCATTTGAAATAAAAATGAAGAAATAAATTCATCGTGCAAAGAGGACGGCCTATACAAATGATGAAAAGATGTGCAAAGTGAAGAGATGAAATGATGTGCAAAGTGAAGAACCCCCCACCGAAATGTCTTCCCAAAACTGAATACGGAGCCCGTTTTCCAGAATAAAATTAGTATAAGGAATGAAATAAGGATATACCTGTGAAATACCCTTCCTAGAACTTTGAAAAGAACATCTCAACCTCAGTTTGCATCCCACCCATTGCCCTGCAAGCTAATTTACTTTTGAATAACTTTGTGCCAAAGGGAAAGAGTGGTGTCAAATGAATCAAGCCTACTTGCAAGCTACTTGGACTTGACTCAACTCTACTCAAGTTCTAGTTGAATTCATGCTACTTGAGTATCTTAACGAGTCAAGTTTGAGCTCCATAATACTACCCGTGAGCTCCATCAAGCTTTTTGATTTTATTATTTTTATATGATATAAGTCATACAAAATATATTTATACATATATTTAATATTATTTATACATTATATATATATATATTATATGTGTATTTAATATAAATTTATCTAGTTTTAAGAACTTAAACCTGAGTCAAGTTTGAGTTTAACAATTTTAGGTCGGTCAAATTTCGAGCTTAACATTTTCCAGTCAAGTTGAGTTCGAGTATCTCACTGTCTTGACTTGGCTCAACTTGAATACACTCCTTAGAAGACTACTTTAAGGGAAACGCCACAACTATTTACCCATTAAAGCAATGTTATTAGACACTAAGTTACCAAGATCCAAACCCCCCTCGTTTATGGACCTACAAACAACCTTCCAACTATCCATATGATCCTTTTTCCCCCCTTCCAAGACCAAAGAAGATCTCTTGTGATTTTCTCAATATTACTCATCGCTGTCATAGGAATTCTAAATAGACAAGAAATAAAAAGGAATACTTGCAAGGCAAACTTGAATGAGGGTAAAATAAGCCCACCTAGAGAAAATAAAGCACCCTTCAAGTCATCCAACCTTTTAGACACCTTCTCCACCACCAGATTCCGGAACCCATCCATCCTTGGATTACCCCTAGAGGCACACCTAAATAAGTTAGAGGCCATTCAAGAATATCTCACTTAACCAAAGAGGACAAGTCCTAATATCTAGATATATCCTAACACAAGCTATCCCACCCATCCCCAAATTAATTTTAAGTCAGAGGCTCTCCTATAGAATTGCAAAATAGTAAGTGCATTTACAAGAAACTCCCTATGATCTTCCAAAAAGAAAATAGTATCATCCGCAAATTGAAGATGAGTAACCTCAACCCCTCACTCCCCACTGCAATTCCTCTTACGAACCCTTTTTCTACAGCCTTGTAAACCAAATTGTTGTCATCGGATTTTGTGTGGGGGTCCAATGACGTTGCGAGGTGCTCCCAAACAAAAAAAATTAGAGAAAGGATGAAACAAAACAAAACAAAAAGTGGAGTCGCCACCTTATTTATTTATCTATTTATTTTTGAAAGGGGAAAACAAAGAAAAAACTTGATGAGTTCTAATGGAGAATGGGTTTGGGAGTATATTTTGTGTAGAGAAGGTAGCTGACAGGCCTTCTTAAAGGTAATTGGTTAACCATCACTTGTGTTGTCACTCACTCTCTGTTAAGTTTGTGTATACCTAGAATAGGGTAGAAAGAAAGGTGACAGAGAATTGACTCCTTAGGTTTGATAAAATTCTTACTGTCCAAAAGTGCACAAGCATTGCTCTAGGAATTCAAGGACCTCGATTTTACTCTTTAAAAAGGGTAGTTGGCTTCAAGAACCCTAGCGTTTGAAATTTTAAAAGACAGAAAATGAGGAAACACTTTTGATTCAAAAGGTGAACTCAGAAATTGATTGAATTCACATACTGATTTGAAGAAAACTTGATTAAGAGAAATGAAGTTTGGAGTTGAAATCTAAGGTTTCATTGATCGCCTATCTAAAAAAGCAAGCCTTGAAACATTTGATTGGAAGTTTACTAGACTGTTCCAAAAAACCTAAATAAACCAGCATAAGACAGTCTCCTTATAAGTGGACACAGACCCAAAGTTATTGCTTCTTTTAGCCTAACCTTATTGATTGGAGCATCTATACCCTCAACTATCCAGTCTCTTTGGAAAGAGAAATTCTCACCTTGCCTAGGGATATAGGGAAGAAGATACATTGGTAAAATCCCCTATCCCATTGTTGGCCGAGATGAGACTTTTGGTTATGAGAATTGTGCAATAGATAGGGGGGAAAAAGCAGCTAACACAGAAACGTATGTAACAAACTACAAGGCCTACTTCATTCAACCTAGAATCAACTCCTCTTGACTATGCTGTCTTGGTGTCTTCAGGAAGAGAAAACTCCAGCGTTGCCCAGGGATAGGGTCTAGGGGCAAAGAAAACATCACCTATTAAGATCTTCCGACCATCCCATCATCCCTTGAGACAACGCTTTTGGAAGCAACCTCACATGAATAATAGAGCAAAAAGCAACATGAAGATAAAAGGGCACATAATAAAGCCTAATTGGGATACTGGTGGGGGGTTTTCTCAATTCAAAAGGGGTTTTCAAGGCTTTTTTATTTTTATTGGGCTTCCCAAATTTTTTTTGGTGATTTTCTTAGTTTTTCTTTATTTTTTTGGTTTTTTTGTGGGTTTATGTGAAATTTTCTCTAATTTCCTTATTCAACAACATCCCAAGTAACCAACCAACCAAATGATCCCCCTCTTCTCGGCCACTCCTGACCAAACTTAACCCATGTGATGTTTCTATCATACCCACTAGTCCACCTAGGATCCTAAACAGAGACCAAAAATAAAGGAATAATAGCAAGATATTCTTGAATGAAGGTAATGCCTAGAGAAGACAACGCACGCTTCTACTCTTCAGGATGCTTAAATACTTTAGCTGCAACTGGACCACCCCAAGTGATTTGGGATATGCTGGCTTGATGTTTGTTTTTTCTTTGTTGTTTTTAGTTTTT
Organism: Malania oleifera; assembly: GCF_029873635.1. Lineage (NCBI taxonomy): Eukaryota > Viridiplantae > Streptophyta > Magnoliopsida > Santalales > Ximeniaceae > Malania > Malania oleifera. Next base: position 127,939,729 of record NC_080417.1, read on the forward strand.
TCCTCTGGTTTTCTGGAATTTTCTTGAGAGATATCTTATTCTCCTTTTTGTAAATTATTTTCCTGTTATTGGAATCTTCTTTTTCTATATAAGAAAATCAGACAAGAAACTTCTCAAAAAATCTGTAAAATAGTGAGAATATTCAAGAAAGATTCCTTAAGATCATTCAAGAAAAGACATTATAATCTGCGAACTGGAATGAGAAACAGCAACCCTACCACTTCCCTAAACAAAAGCCTCTACTAAACCTCTATCTATGACCCTGTTTCAATGTGTTCAAAGAATGCACTTCAAGCACAAACCAAAAAAAGAGAGAGTGAGAGTGGATCGCCTATGTATTTTAGCCAATGCTCTAAAAGGAGAAGGCGTAAGGCGACTAGGCAAGGCATTTTAACCCTTAAGAGGTGAGGCTTAAGCCTTAAGGAGTTGAGGCATAAGCCTTCTGAGACTTTAATTTTTAGATAAAAATATGTAAATAAATTACATATATGTTAAAAGTAAAGAAAAAATTAAGAAAATTACAAATATATTGTAAAAACAAATTGAATATAATTTTCAGACTGCTTGTTGGCCATTCAAAAATAGCTATAACATTGTGAAGTTCAAATTATTTTGCAGATTTAAATTTTAAGATGCAATTCTCAATTATTTTTGGAAAGATTGAGGTTCTAGAGTTTTGCAAATTAACTCATATTATGATATTCCTTTTATGTAAAGTATGGAGTTAAAATTTTTTCTAAGCAAGTCCAACTCCGGAATTACATACCCAAAATATGTAAGCCTCAATGAAAGAGGCGCAAAAGGCATGCCTTTTGTACAAATGTGTAAGCCTCAGTGCGTGATGCATTAGCTTTTTTTGGGGTTTAATTTTTTAAATTGAGCCTCAGGCATTTTAGAAATTCCTTGCCTTGACGCAAGCCTTGATTGATCCTTTTAAAACACTGATTTTAGCTGATGGGTTCTTCCGGCCTTCATTGAACTAATACATGCCATATTTAATGGAACTGAGCAGTGGACAAAAGTTTGCTTAAGATTTTTTATTTCCTAAAGTAAATTTTCTGATTTATGCCTTTTAGATTCGAGACAGTTAAGAAAGCAAAATGAATAATCTTATGAAGTTTTAGTATTGTATTTCATGGCACAGAATTTTGTTCTTTATTGGTTTGCCCTTTTTCCATTCTGATAACAAATATTTTCTCTTCAAATTTGTTTCTTGCAGAAAATTTTGGAGAAGAATGATGCTGGTGAGCATTTCCCTTTACTTGCCACCTGCTTGGGTTTTGAACTCTTAACAATGATCATTAGCAAGGTATGTTATCCTTAACAATTTTTCTGCTTGTGTGTGTGCTGTGCATGCATGGTTCAGCTGCATAAATAGTTTCTGGTCTTTGCTTCCCCTTCTCTTTGGAGGAACACTCTTTCCCTTATTCCCCTTTTAAGAGATTGTGTCCTGCTTTGAACATACCCAAGCTGCATTTCCTCATCAAGATAGTTAATATTGCTCCTCTTGGTATTTCTGCGGCTTAAATGCTTTTCCCCCTTCTTGTTAGGGAGTGGCACCCCGGGTGAGGGGAGGTGGTTTAGATTCAAGGGTGTCTTCTACTGCGCAAATTTAGGAGTGCCTATGCATATGATTACATGTTAACCTCATGGTTAGATTGAGTGATGTTCATATGTTGTCTACTTGTCTTTGACAGCTCATGTTAGTGAAGATGTTTTTAGTAAGGATTCTGTTCTGATATTATTTTTTTTTTCTGTACAACTTCAAACTAATATACAAAAATCCTCTTGTGAGCATGTTAAATTTTAGTTCATATTCATAATAATGTATATATGGATTTATATTGCTCCCTTTTCTTGATTGAGTATTTTTAATTGTTTCAACAATTTTTGTAGTCTCTTTTAATCCTATTGTGCTAGCCTGCCTAGCCATTTCAATTTGATTCAATTGTTGTTTTTAATTTTAAAATTTAAAAAATTTTTGTAAATCTTTCTTGTCTCTTATTATTATTATTTTTTAAATATGATTTTAGCGGGCGGCTCTCTCTATAATAGGATTCTCGCTTTCTCTAGTATTATTTTATGCACGTGGTTGTCTTTTTGTTGGTTATAGGACAAAAATATTCTTGAAGGATTTAATGCGACACATCAGGCATCTACTCTTCAATTTATGGAAAACACAAATATTGAAGGAACTGTATTTCAAAGGTATATAATTATTAACCTTTTTATTTACCCAAATTGTCATGACGTGATTTAATTTATCATGATCATATAAATGATTTCAAAGAATATTTTTAAAAAATTATTTGTTTTATAAAAATGAGATTTGATACGACATATGAGTGAGGTTAAACTTTTTTTAAGTTTAAAAAATTGGAGTGCACTTATTAATCACCTACCTCAATGATCAACTTTAAATGCTGGATGGAGCATGAAAAAGTCTAATATTCTTATGGCTCCTCTGAGGAAGCTTGTTTGCATTTAGGGGAAGTGCACACTTGGGAGCTAGCACAGCTTGTTACAATGGATGGCCTTATCCCCAATTGAAGTTAGTTGGTTATTGAATGGGCTTCTTGGGTGCCAACTTGCCACTACTCAATGCCAACACTCTACTCCATGTTCCTGCTAAAGGGGAAGAACTTGTTTTCCATCTGTTGAGGAGTCTGTAGTCTTTCGTAGGAAGCTCATGTGCTTTCTATTCTAGCACATTTAGTATAATCAGCCCCTACCATAGGGTTGGGCCTTCAGTCCAAAAAGATGCCAACCTTCTGATCAGCACCAACCTCATTGTAAAGTCAAACAAAACGAAGTAGAACACACCAACCACTAGAGGCCAGTTGATGAGGGCTAAGTCATAGTAGTGTGGCACATTACTCACAAAAGAGGGGAAAGGAAATCTGAAGCCTGTTTCAAAGACAGGCTTCATACAAATTGTGTCTAGGCAAGAACTACAAGCCTGGTCAGTGGGCGAAGGAAGGTTAGTAGAGAATGAAGTGGTTTCCCAGATCTCATCCGCATCAGCCCGACACAAAGGGCACTTGTATTCAAGGGCGAAGTGGATTTAACATCATTCCACAATGTCCCAATTTGTGTTCTTGAAGACTGGCCTAAGCAACAGAGGTGTCAATCTAGATTATGCTAGAAAGCTTTGTTTTAGCACCTTCCAATGTCAACACTGGCCGAGCTATACCTTGAGGCACTGGCTCATTAGTGTTAACATGCTCAGTAGAAGAAACAAGTATCATTGCCAATGTCAAAAGGCATGACTTGCTTCCTATGGTGATCATGACAAGGAAGAAAGGAAAGAAAATGATGACAACATCAATGATTGGAGAAAAAGAGGAAAATCGAAGAGTACACCTTAATAATCAAGAGAAAAGGAAGAGAAAAGACAAGTGCACCTAGATGATTGAGGAGAAAGGTTTAATTGCAACTGGGTCTGAGAATGCATCAAATTCAGAGCAGGGAAGGTGCTACAACCAAGATTGAATTAGTACAAACAGATCATGTTTGAATGGTCAGAGAACCTGACCAGGTAACACATAGCCCATGCATGGGTAATTGCCACATGATATTCAAGGACGCCACAAAATATGTCTTGTGTTTGTTCGTTGTATTGAAGCAAGCATCCTATTACATCAAGAGCTCATACACTTATAGCATACAACACAGAATTTTGCCTGGTTATTTCATTCCCAACCTCTTAAGGTCAGAAACTGTGTGAGGGCAGTTAGTGAGGACAATGTTAATGCAGATCAGTGGAATCAGACAGAACACAAGAAGAGCAAAAATATTGGACAAGTTCACAACTCAATGATGACTTAAGCAGAGCAGTAAACCTTCTGAGGAAAGGCCAAACGGGATCAACTACACCTCTGTAACCAAAGATATCAATGCACAGTTAAATTCTGTTAACTGGCAAGGCCTAAATGCTGATTGTGCATTATTTACATGGAACAAACTTTGCAGCCGATGCGCCAGATATGCTCTGGGCCTAAGGTCCTTATTCAGAAACACACTACTATGATTATAAATGTGAGGAAATTACCGTGCTCTTGGTATGCCTGAGACTCAAAACCACTCTTGTTTTGACTCTATAACCCCTGCTGACTTGGCAAGGCTGTTGTTTGGAGCATATTTCAACTGGTTTTTCTTTTGTAAATTCACTGTTTGAAGGCCTATTCCAAGCATGCTGATCTCTGTGAGCTATGATACAGGTTCATGCATCAGCACTTTTGTATGCAAGGCATTTAGTTTTCTCATTTCTAACTGATGTGAGAATTATAACACTTGTGGGAATCCCAACAAAGCTTATAACGTTGCCTGGAGGATAGGGATGTTCCACAGCTTATCCAGAGTTACTCAAGCCAGGGAACCATTTCAATCTAGAAAATATGTCCTTGGATGGGTAGAGAGTGTTGCATGGTTAGAACTCACATCCCTGGGTGCTTTTAACCAAGGACTTAAATTTCGATTTCGATGGTCTCAATTTACGGAAATTTCGATTTCGATTTCGATTTCGATTTCGATTTCGATTTCGATTTAAAGAAATTACGGAAATTTATAGTAAATGATGGAAATTTACAATAAAACTTTAGGAAATATTAGAATAGATGATTATGCTTAATATGGTATCAAAATACATTAAAAAAATGCATATATGACAAGTTTCTAGTGTGTAGGATATTAAACTGCATATCGCGAAACAAATTATGAACTGAAGAACATTCAAATGATTATAAAGTTTTGAAGCTATTCCTATAAGATTTAAGGCAACAAATTATCATTTAAACAACTACATTTTCAATAAAAATTATACTTTTAATGATCTAATACCACATGGACTTTCTTGGTGGCTCAAAGTCATCTCTCTTATCCCTATCATTAGGATTTCGAGATGACATATATTGTTTACAATAATCACTCCATGTCATATAATTTCCAAAATATTGAGTATAGGTGTACATGTGTTGTTCATACTCCTCCGTAGTCATCTGGTTCATGGCAGTTTCTACTCGGTCAGAAGATCTTCGTGTGCTAGGATTTCTTCTTGCATGTTCTACTTGTTGTGTATGTCCATAGGATTGTTTTGCATTTACATACTGGTCATACTCATACCCATATTCTTGACGTGTTTGTCCATACCCATAGACATGTGGTTGCCAATTTCCATATTGTTGTGCCTGCTCATTTGCATGTGAAAACGGTTGGCCATATGTAGATTGCGAGGAGCTGTTCTGTGTAGATTCATAACCACCATAACTATTAGAGTCGTGCTCTGTTCCTATACTCATAGATTCCATACTAAGGGAAAAGGTATCCTCTTCTATTTGATGCATCTTCCCTTTTCCTTTTCTACGACTGTACTGCCTATCAACTGGACGTGTTTCTCTTTGTGGACCCTCATCTTCTAGTTGGGAAGGACGTGTATATTCCACTTCTGGTCTATAATCTTGCCATCCTTCATTTCCTCCATAGTCCCCACCATCACCACCTTGCTCACTGCTATCGCCGGGGTTAGATCCGTCACCACCAGCATCATCGTCGTCATTATCATCATCACCACCAGAGGGCATAGATGAAGTTCCATATCTAGATCCAAGATTCATTTGAGAATCATCACTACTAGATATTACTTCTTCTACCATTACCTGATTAACATCGATGCCAAAGTCATCTTGTGCATGCTTGGCCATTTGTGGATGGGGACTTCCGTCTCGTTCATCAAGATGAGATGGCCTAATCCATTGAAAAAGTGGATACTCATCCTCATCACCCAATTCAACTGATATGTCAAGAAGGTCCAGGGGATCTTGTTCAGCCACTTTGTCCATTTCGGCCTCCATATCTCTTATTCGAAGCTTCATGTTGTAATAACAAAAAACAAGCTGCTGAAGTCTGCTGTAAGCTAGTCTATTTCTTTGCTTTGTGTGAATGAGTGCAAATGTGCTCCAATTTCGTTCACAAGCTGATGAAGATGCCGTTTGTGACAAAATGCGCAATGCTAGCTTTCTTAGGATTGGAGCACTTGATCCATACATCATCCACCAATCAGCTGTGCAAGATGTTTTAAGAACACAAGTTAGTATTTACTACTTAGTAGATTATACTTGAAGTTTGTTACTTTGTATTGTACATTTATATAAAAATACTTACCAGGTGCCATGGTTGCCCTAGCTGCTTTAGCAGCTGCTTCTCCAAAGCTTCTTTTAGCATCTCTAAATATAATAATCTAAAAAAAAATATTGTTATTGAATAATTAAACATGGATTAAGACTTATTTTATTTAAAAATATACCTCATTTCCAATTTGATCCAGGCCCGAGGAATGTGGCTCAAGGGTGTTAAAAACTTTGTGAACTGCATCAAGAAAATAAGGATCTTCCCCAACACCTTCTTTGTATTGACATTTTGGATTTAAGAAATAAGCTGCCAATTAAATAAAGTAAAATATAAATATGTAATAAGTATTTTGATATATGAATTTCTTGAAATTTATAAATATTTTATACCTGCTGCATGAAGAGGATGTTCAAGGGTTCTTTCCCAACGGTCATTGATGACTTTGAGAACCCATCTTGCACTTCTTGCACCTATTTCAATGGCCTCTTTCATCACCCTTATTGCTTCAAACACAACTCCTAATGTTGGCCACACTTCACTGTCAACTATACGCAATACTCGATATATAGGCTCATAAATGTTACAAACTTTTGCCACTTTATCCCAAAATTGATGGTTAAGAACTGTACTTTCAATTTCTCTACCCATTTTTGTTCGACTAAGAGCATGCTCAGCCCATTCATCAGATGTGAATAGAGATTTTAAACCTACTCTTTTTTTTGTAGGCTATCAAGTGCAATGTAGTTTGTAGCAAATCGTGTGGCCCCTGGACGCACAATATCCCCTTGACAGTGCTCCCTCATTTTAGCAAGCAACCATCCATGATTATATATAAAATTAGTGATATGTCTCCCCTGCAAGATCACTATGCTTATTGCCTCTCTTTTTCCGATCTCTTCAAAAATGAGATCAATACAATGAGCGGCGCAAGGAGTCCAATACAAGTTGAATTTTTTCATTAATTTTAGACCCGCTTTCTTGTAGGCACTACCATTATCGGTCACCACTTGGACAACATGTTGCTTTCCTACCTCTTGCACAACATGTTTTAATAAGGAATATATGTATTCATGGTCTTTTATTTTGTCAGAAGCATCTACCGACTTTAGAAAAATTGTGCTTCCTTTCGAGTAAACCATGAAATTTATGATGGATAATTTTGTAGGGCCTGTCCATCCATCACACATTATAGTGCAGCCATACGTGGCCCACTTTTTCTTCACTTCTTGTACGTGGTCTTCCATTTCTTTTACCTCTAAATCAAGGTATTTTGTTCTGATTTCATAGGGTGTCGGTGGATCGACTCCCGTTCCAGCTGATTGGCAACCCCATACCATGTTTTTAAAATGAGGTGATTTTGCCTTCTCAGGTGGAACATTATCATATATAAAAAACTTCGAAATCAACCTATTCATTTCTTCTTTTATTTTACCTCCTTTGAATAAATTTTTCAAGTTTCTTTGTTTTGCTGCATCTGACTTGTAATGTTGTGAAGGCTTTGAAATATATGGCTCTATTTCTGGCTCTCTCACACTTTGAGATCGCCTCATCTGAGGTTGCCCTGCACTACTACCAGCCCCTGAACTGCCTCCTTGTTGCCTACCTGCAAACCTACGAGATTGGTCTCTTTCCCATTCCGTCTGTTTTGAAGCATAGAATGCTTGACGATATGCAGACCTTTCATAGGAAGAAATGTCAGGCGGGTATGCAATATCGTCAACATCATCAACTTCATCAATTTGTTGTGATTGCATCAAGTTCCCACGCAATTCATTTTTTATTTGATCCATTCTTTCTATTTTTTTGGCCTTAGCTGTTGTTTTTCTTTCTAAAACAATTCTCATTTCCTGCTTAACTTCTGGAGGTACTTTGTCGCAGAATTTTATATTATGCTGCGGGTCGTAATTTGCTAGGTGCATTTTTAATCTTGTTGCACCACCACTTTTCATTTGTATTCCGCAGTATTTGCAAATAAATCCATTCTTGACATTGGGCATCGGGTATCCATGTTCCCATGCTGGATCTTGTTTTCTTCCTTCAGACATTTTTGTAGATAATTTTACTTTCCTACAAGGTAACAATGAATCAAAAATTAGGTGTTAAATTAGTCAACAATTTTAAAAGAAAATTATTTGAGATGTTTTATTATCAATATAATCTCAATAAATAAGACAAACATTAAAATATTAAATTAAATTTACAAAATTTAATGATAATGTACAAAATTACCAATAAATTATGGAAATTAAATTAGTCAAATAAATGAAATAATTTAAACTATATTAAGCTAATAAGTACTTTAATTTATTTAATTACTAGACTATATTGATTAGATGTTAAATTACTCTAAATTTGTAAAAAAAAAAAAAAATATTTGGATGTTACTCTATAATTTTAAAATAAAAATATTTCGATGCTAAATAAAGATAAATTAATTACTAAGAGAAATATTAAATTATTAAATTAAAATTACAAAATTAATGATAATTTTTAGAAAATTATTATTAAGTAATAAATTTTTAAAATGAATATATTTAAATAAATGAAATAATTTTTTAATTTATACTATAATAAGACAATAATAGTAAATTATTCTAATTTTATTTAATTATTAAATTTACTAGTTATTAACTAATTATTTATTATTCATTTATACTAACTTATTATTTAGTATACTAGTAAAGTAGTAAGTAGTAAGTTAGTAACTAGTAAGTTAGTAACACTAACTAAGGGGTAAATAGTAAATGAGAGAGGAGGGCATTGCTGTAAATATATTGGGGGAAAGGGAGATTTTGAGTAAATGTAAAAACTTAAGTGTTAAGACATCTAATTTAAAATATAAACCAGCCTGAAAAGGCAGCCTTTTTTATTTTGTGGAGCTGCTGGCTGCTGCTGCTCGTGGAGGGAGGGGCGACAGAGGCTCCAACTCTCGTCCCTCGTTTCTCTTCTCTCGGTTTCTTGCTCGCAGCTCAGCGAGGGCCTCGGCAGAAAGGAAGAGTGCAGGCTGGAGTTCTTGCGGCTGGCTGCGACTGTGTGTGACGCCGACAACGATGGAGGTGGAGGGTGAAGCCGAAGGCTAGAGGCAGAGGCTCGAAGGGCTGGCAGGAGGGGATTCGAAGGCTAGGGCTTTTCGGAGTTCGAACTTCAAAGATGGAGGTAGGAGGCAGCAGAAATTTGGAATCTGGGGTTTTTTTTTTTGAAGTTTGAAGATGGAAGAAGAAGAAGAAGGCTTTTGAGAGTTTGAGCTTGAGGTATGTATCCGAATGCATGTTAATTTATAGAAATAATTTGTGTAGTGGTCGATGGAATTATTTGTTTGAATAATGGATCTGCAGAGTGCAGAGTATCTCTGCGAGATTTTTTTTTTCACTGTATAAGCTCACGGGTTTCACAACGTGTACAATCACGTGGGAAAAGGCAAAAAAAAATCTGAGAATACTCAGAATAGTGCTGAAAATCCTCCCTCCAATTTATTTTTTTTTTCTTCCACATGAATTCCAGGAAATTTCGGAAGAACAGCCGAAATTTTCGAAATTTCGAACGAAATTTTCCGAAAGCTCGAAATTTCGGTCGAATTTTTTCAAAATCAAATTTGTCTCTCAATTTCCTTTCGGGACCCCTCGAAATTCGAAATTTCGGTCGAAATTTCGACATTTCGACCGAAATTTAAGTCCTTGCTTTTAACCCTAGTTAGTCTGTGATGACAGCTTTTCTAGAAAGCTACAACTCTTGTCAGAGTGCCAATTATATTTTTAGTCAACAGAATAGAGTGTTGGTTCTTGCTGAACTCCTTGGAGGAGTTCTTACAAAGAGCATTTCCATTTTCATAATTAGAAGTTACACACCTTCACATTCTCCACCCTTATCCATATTACACAAGGGTGAGGAACATCACGGTGGAGGTTTGACCAAATAGTTACACCCTTTGGACTGCTTGACCCAAGCGAATAGTTTTGAGGAGGACTCTTCGAGTCCTAGCAATGTCATGAGATGTTTTGACTGCAGGAATACACTGAGGGATGGAAGCATCCCTGCATCTTTCAGGCTTGTGTCAAATGTGGTTTTGCAAGCTTGTGAGGCATGGAGATAATTCGATGAATGTGGAGTCCAAGGAGCTATATAGTTGAAGATTAGGTCCCATCCACACCCCTAGACTTATAGAGTTGCCTGGATAGCCAATACTGCTGCCAATTTATGGATTTTGTTCAGTGTCCATTTAAATGGGCAATTGCAACACATTGTGCATTCTTTTACCAAAATATGTACCATGTTTGACGGGTTACCTTTGTATCTATGATGTTGGTGCTCTGAAATTTGAAAAGGAGAATGTCTATAGAGGTAAGAAAAATAATATTTGCTGACTGAAAGAGCTGATAGAGTATTCTTGTTCTTAGGCACCTATATTGACAATTGAGAAACCCTAATTCCATGTTTCTTTTCCTTTTATTTTTCATATTTCTTATTTTAGTTTCTTCTTAATTGGTTGGGTGTCAGCTACTCAGAGACAGAGAAACAGAAAGAGACGGAGAGCGAGAGAGTATGTGTGGTTCTTTTTTCTTTCTTTCTTGTGTGTGTGTTTATGGGTTGATTCATGCTCACTGAATAGGACGAAATAGAGTAGAGAAATACTATGCCATAACATAATCTTTTACTGAAGTAAATAGACATTTATCTTGGATTATTTTTTATGATTTTTTCTGGCACGATTTGCCATTAATTACTCTGGATATTAATTTGCAAGTTAACATATTTATATTTGCCTGCAGATTTCCTCCTGATTTGCTTAAAAAGTTGAGTACTGATTGTCTTGTCATGCAAAACCATCGTGTGAGTTCTAAACTACTGTTGGCTTCTTTGATATCATTGTATGGAAAATATTTAACTTTTGTACGCACAATGTTAATGTTTTCATTCAAAATTTGTAGTTGTTTTGGAACTTCTTGTAATCTTTTGATAGTTTGGCAGAATGTGGTAGCTTCTTTGGTATTATGGTATGTAAAATTTATAGTTTGGACAAATGCTGTGTTTGAGTACCCTCTCTTGGTGTTGAAATATGTTTACTTTTCTTTGGTTTTGAAATAATCTACAGTTCCAACTCTTTTTCTACCGAAAAATAAATAATCAACAGTTTAACTATTTATCTTTCTTTGTTGTCTCTGTTAGATACTATTGAATGTCTTATTTATTATACTGCTGCAAGAGTAACCAAGAAATCAAGAATGAGTAACATTTTTAAATTAAGTGCTATACTACCATTTCTTTGGATTTATTTTTACATTGATATTTTGTGAATGTAAATTTATGATGAAGTATTATGCATGGTAAGATAATAGAACTTTTAAAAGTTCATGCATATACCCTTCATATACTGCAATGTAAAACCAAACTTCAAATCCAACAGTTTATACTCAAGCATGATTTAAAATACATTTGAAGGATAAGTTGCCCTTAAGATGATACTATTGTGGTGTATGTGCATCCATGTTCAAGATAAAGGTCAAATTATGTAGCCTTATTTGGATGTTACATTATTGGTTATTACTTTTGGAATGCTATCTTAAATGCTGCAAATATTTTTAGTTTTTAAAGATGAGCTGGTTATCTGAAATCTATCTGATTTATCAATGCAACAGTTCGGCATATCGCCAGAAAGGCTTCAAGAGAACCTGGATCTTTGTAGTTTCTTTAAGATCTTGACAACCAGCACAGATAAAGATAACAAGGTATTGAATGAACATAACATTTTTTTGCATGAAATGTGACTAGATTAAGTCCATATTGATTTTTCCGTCTGCTAGATTATTTGAACATCCATCTGTATCAGGTTTATGTCTCAACAGTGCAAGCACACCAATATCCTGTGACTGCCGTCCAGTGGCATCCTGAGGTATTCCCATTATGTGCTTGACATCAGTTTGTATTTATGACTTGCTAATGTGACAGTGTTTTCTTCATTGGCTGTAAGAAATTGTTGTCTTGCCGCTTGCTAATATGAGAGTTTAGGTCATTGTCATTGACTTTTTTCTAATCATTTAAATTGGGGCTCATGGAGCACTCGTCTTTGTGCGCATACCTAATTCTATGCCATATACAAGCTGGTTTCCTGTCCTGTTTCTGGATCCGGTTGCATGGTCTGTCTTGTAAAAACAAATCTTGTTGGGAATCAGCTGGAAGCTTTTTATGGGAGGTCAAAGGCATGGATTGGGGCATCCTCTGGATCAGTTTTTTTTTTTCCTTTTTCTTTGATAGAAGAAAAAAATTCATTAATTTATAGAAGAGATCCTTCATCCTTACAAAGAAAGGAGGATAGGAATTTTCCAAACGTAGATAATTTTAGGAGCCCAAAGGAAGTGCAAATGAGTTTCAATATGGGGAAACATTTTGAAGAAAATTAAATCTTTTGGTGAGAGAACAAAAAAAAAAAAAAAAAAATTTCTTAAGAGAAATTCAACAGGTGTTTTTAAGTAATAGTGGAGGAGCCAATTGGTGAGAGGGCTAGCATCTTCCAGATAAAAAGAAGTAGGGGGATGTCTAGGGTGATGATAGTGAAGCCATTAGTTATTTTAAATGTAGTGCTGTAGTGGTTTACTATTGGACGAGATTTGGGATCAATATGGCTATATTTCTAACTCTTATTTTGATTGTCTTGGGTATTTAACTTATGTGCCGCTGCCTCCAACAGAAGGATTGAGGGAATTTTTACTTCTAAAGAGGCTGGTAAGGTTAAAGAGGAAATGGGCAGTGAGGAAATATTGCCACCCCAGTTAAATAGATTGCTGAGAAGGGCCTTCAAGGTCATATTTTGTTGGATAAATAATAAATTGTGCCTTGGATTGTTTGATTGTGGAGGAAATAAAGTTTGGCTTGATGGTGGTGGTAAATCTATGGTGAAGAAGGGTTAGAGGGAATTAACAAATTTGAATTGTTTAGTGAATTATGATGAGAAGGGCTTAAAGAGGGGTTTTCTTGGTTAATCTTAGTTTTTTTTTTTTAATATTATTTTATTTTATTATTTTTGTTTGAGGATTTTGCATAATTCTCTTCCTCTCTTAATATATCTTCCTTTTTATATCAAAATTTATTTTACTTAATTATTATATTTTTAATTTCACTTTTAGCACTCCAAGAACAATCCTGGTGTATATGAAATTTGAATAATGTTGAAAATATTTTTAAAAAAAATTCAGAAAATTTAGGTATATTTTTATTTTAAATTTATTTTAAGTCCACATTAAAATTTTATTTCAAGTTTTCTATTAAAAAATTGTGTGCATAATGATTTAATCCACAATTGAAAACTGGCAATAGAAATGAAAATTAGCAACAGAGACGAACATATTAACAACATCAACTGTTTCTTTTTTTTTTTGGTCAGTAAAGGTAAATATATTGATCGAGTGTGTATATACAACATACTCTGGGCGTACCCAGGCTTGAGGAGCATACAAAACCCCCATCACAGTTGCATTGCAATACAATAAAAAAGGCAAGCCTTTAAGGCCTTCCTACCAGACGGGCTCATTTCATCCACTATCAGAGCATCAAAAGTAAATGTAAGAACAACAGAAAGTACATTTACAATGTAGTCTAACCTGGACCTCCAGTTCCATGCTGCAAAAGAGATGGGAATTTTTCATACAGAGCTCTATACACGTGCATCTGAATGCATTTGATGATGGCTTCAGCCGGTGTCTATATACCCCCAAATTTCTTCTTATTTCTGAAGTGCCATATCCAGTACACAGTTGTAACCACACAAGCTTGCCTGGCCACAGGTGCTGAACCCGACCCTTTAGCTTCTTTTTTCATCCATTTTAAGGCTGCATTTAGAGTTGTCATTCTCCTAGTCCATCCAAGCCAATCTCTAAGGTAGTTCCACACCTCCATAACCACTTTGCATTTGAAAAATAAGTGATTTACAGACTCACTTTCTGCCATACATAGAGCACAGGGCATCTTCTTTTCCTCATCTGATAGTTTGTCATTAGTCAACAATTTATTTTTAGCTTTTAGCCATAATATGAAAGAGTATTTTGGTGTACACCCACTCCTCCATATCAGTGGATACTAAGGCAATTTAGCACCTTTGTTCCTCCAGCAGTCATAGGCTTTCGAACACCTCATCTCATCCCGAGAGACCCATAGTTCCAGCTGCTGCACTGCATTATCCCTGCCACTGCATTGTTGTACCAACAGATTTTTTTATCTCCAGAGTCTTTTTGAACAAGGGAGAGTCATCATGTTTTGCTGTGGCCTCCCAGTTACTGCCATGTTTGAGGTAAATCTGATGTATCCATTTTGACGACAATGAATCTTTCTTTTTATGCATGTTCCACAATGTCCTTGTCAGCAAAGCCCGATTCCAGATTTTCAAATTGAAACCTCCCAAACCACCCTCATTTTTAGGAAGACATACATCCTTCCATGCCACCAAGGGTTTAACTCTGCCTCCCCATAAGAAAACTCTGCAGAGTTTGATTATGTACTTCATCACAGCCACTGGAATGGGTAATATGAACAGCCAAAAGCATTCTATCCCCTGAATAACAGTATTAATCAGCTCCATTCTACCTGCATAGGACAATGCTTTCCCTGGCCACGATCCAATGGATTTTTCAATTGTAGCAATCAGTGGTACATAGTGGGATGCATTCAGCCTTGTGGAAGCTAGAGGAATGCCCAAGTATCTGAATGGGAATGACCCTTGCTGGTACCTAGTTATATTTCTAATGCTTTCAGCTTCATAATCACTCAGCCCTGCAGACAATAGGTTAGACTTCGAGGGATTTGATCTCAGACCTGAACACTTGGAGAAATATTCTAAAGCATCCATCAGCATTTTAACTGAATTGTAGTCACCCCTGGAGAAAAGAACTAGGTCGTCTGCAAATGCCAAGTGGGTAATTTTTAACTCCTTACATCTGGGATGGAAGTTGAAATCTGGTTCCTCCTCCAGTGACTTCAGCAGCCTCGATAAATAGTCTAAACATATAACAAACAGAAGAAGGGACAATGGATCTCCTTGTCTCAGACCCTATTTCCCTTGAAAAAAACCCATCAGACTGCCATTCAGAGATAGTAAGTGGTTGTAGTCACACACTCCATAATCCAATCCACCATTTTGACAGGGAAATTCAGATTAGTCAGCATCTCTTTCACAAATTTCCATGAGATGGAATCATAGGCTTTCTTCAAATCAATCTTCAACATGGATCTTGGTGATATTCTCTTTCTAGCATACCTTCTTACAAGCTCCTGAACCAAGTATATATTTTCCACCGTACACCTTTGTCTCACAAAAGCTGATTGAGCAGGGTTCACAATCTTATGCAGTTCAGGGCAAATTCTGTTTGCAATGATCTTAGAGATGACATTGTAAACCACATTACAGCATGATATAGGTCTAAAGTCATGTACTGTATTTGCATGGGAACAACCACAATAGCCGTATGATTCAATTGCTTGAGCAGCTTCCCCTTCTCAAAAAACTCCTTGATTGCTTCAGAGAAATCCCTACCAACGATTCCCCAGGCTACCTTGAAGAAGTTGGAGGTATATCCATCAGGTCCTGGAGATTTATCATCTCCAATATCAAACAAGGCTTGTTTTACTTCCTCATTAGATATATCTCTAATTATATGCAAAGCTTGGTCATTGCTCAAGATAGGGCCACGGCCAATCACAACAGGATCAACTTGAGCACACTCTAATTCAGAACCCAACAGTCAGAAAGAAAGAAATTCAGCAGCCACCTGAGATAAGGAAACCGTAAACTCACCATCATCCCTTTTCAATTTTGAAATATGATTCCTGGCTATGTTTTTTTTCAATAAAGCATAGAAGAACTTGGAGCTCCTATTGCTGTTATTCAGATACCTGGTTTTAATTTGCGGAGTAAGAAAGCTTCTATTTGCTTCAAGCCTCCCAGCAATCTCCCTCAAATTCCCCACTTCCCTTCTGCAAACCATCATTCTCGGGATCCTCATGGAGTCGTTGCTGCGCAGACAAGAGGTCACTAGCTGCTTTATCAGACCTACTCAAGATATGAGAGAAGTGTAGAAGGTTAAGTTCTTTCAGAGGGCCTTTGAGAGCTCTTAATTTCATTGCAAGCCTGAACAATCTGAACCCCAAAACTTCCTGAAAGTTACAGTGTTGACCCCACATATTGAAGTATTTGAATGGTCTTCTTCCCAGGTCACCATCTTCCATCAGAGTGATTATACAGGATGCATGATCTGAATAAATACTTGGAAGTTGAAAAAAAGCTTGAGCACCTATACCAGCCATACACCATTCCTTATTTGCCATAGCCCTGTCCAGTTTACTCCATGTCCTACCATTTGACCAAGTGAGAATGCTACCAGCAGAATTCAGATTAGTAAGCCCACATTCAATAAAACATTCCTTTATGTCATTTGTGTCATATAGAGTGACAACATTCCCGTTTCTCTTCTCATTCGGGGTAAGTACATTGTTAAAGTCACCAAGCAAAATCCAGGGGCCTGGGTTAGTTTTAGTAAACTCACATATAGAGTGCCAGAGAGGTCTTCTCGCAACTATTGTGTGCAATCCATATACAAAGCTTATATAAAAGCATTTTGAAGATATAAGACAACTGAAAGAGCAGTGAATGACTTGTGGGTTACTGTATATCATCTCCAGTCTGACCTTCTGAGGATTCCAAAACACAACAATTCTTCCAGCAGCGTGGTCCCTGAAGTTGTTAATTTGATTCCAGTTAGTAAATTTCTTCTTCATTAGTTCCTCCAGCTTATTAAGTGACAGCTTTGTTTCCAATATTCCCAAAACATCTAAATTTTCCTTTTTAATGAGGCTAACCACCCCATTTTGCTTTAGGGGCTTGTTAAAGCCCCTAATATTCCAGCTGGCAACCTTCATTTTAATTTAGAAGGGGGGTTTAACCCATTTCCAAACACAAGAGGATTGAAATGTGGTGCCTTCCCTTTCTTCTTCTTCTTTAATGGAATGAACTCCTGCAACTTCTCCTTTCCTTTATCTTTCAGTTTCAAAGTTCCCTCTTGGGGATTTCTGTTATTGGCCACTGCATCCCCAGCATCCTTTTCCCTAACCCCTTCTTTGCCCTGCCCCTCTCCCAATCTCTCAGCTTCAACCAACAAACCAGCTTGGTTGTCATTCATTTCAGGTATCTGATCATTTTCAGTTGTCTCCATAGCTTTACTAAAGACACCATTACTACCAGGACCAGCATTCAATGGACGGGCGAGTGCATCACAGTCAGTAGTGCCATCATCTGATTTTTCCAAGTTACCCTGAGTCTCCTCCCAGCTGCAGATATGTTCCCCCTGTAACTGGGAAGAAGGAGACCTGTCACCTTCCTCTGCAAAATCTTCTGAAGGGTCTGTGTACTCAAAGAAGACAGAATCAGTCCCTGCTTTAATCTCTGCATTGTCTGATGTAGCTCCTTCACCCTGTATCTGCATATTGTCTCTGTTCTCAGTAGCCTTATATGCCTCTGTCATTCTGTTATCACCCACATCCTTCAATGGTAATGATGATTGTACAGGGGCTTTAGGACGATACTGAACTCCACCAGGCCTTTTAACTTCACCCCTTGGCATGCAAAAAGCCTCTGAGTGACCGATTGCCTTACATTTTTTACAAAATCTCGGCAATCCTTCATAGACCACCTCTTGCACTATTTCAACATCATCTGGTAGCAATACATTCACACTGTATTTTATTTCTTTTGCTATAGCGACCTCCACCATTACTCTAGCTTACGATATTGGAGTCTTGTTGGTGTTTAATTTGTCCATGCACAATGGTCTCCCAATTTCGGAGCATATTCTCCCAATTGCCATAGGATGCCATAATTCGAATGGGAGATCCTTCATCTGGATCCAAACAGGAACAACGGTCCTTTGCTCAAGCCCGAACTGAAAGTACTTGGGCATTCTCTTAAGTATTAATGTTCTACCATATATTGAGTAAGTCTTCCTCCTTCTAAAACTTGAACACCAGCCATCCCTTTTCATGCTTTATTGACTGCACTGGGACTCTCCACGATTTGAGTATATTGTTGAATGCCACCTTACCAGGGAATTTCCCTGTAAAGTAGCCCACCAAGTGCTTGTTAAAGATCCCCTCTGAACTATATATTTCAGAAGCTGAAATTCTTGCTTTATCACCATTAGCTTTGAATGCAGGCAATGGTCCACAGTTAGAAGGGTCTCTGTTCTTATCAAAGAGCTAAGACCAAGCCACTCTTTTGTTATTTCTTAAGATAGTTCTCTCTTGACCATTTTCATTCTGAGCAGGTAAACTCTCTACAGGGTCCTCCTTCTCCTCCATTCGTCCCTTAGCTTCTTCCCGAACTGTAGCGACAATACCCCTTGAATTATTAGAGTGTCTATCAGAATCTGAAGGCATCTCCTCACCACATGAGCTTCTTCTTCCCTCAATACTCCCATGGAACTCTTCTTCCATACTTCCTTTGTGTTCCTCATCCATGAGTTGCAATCTGTCATCATGTAGCTCCTCACCCACATCCGACCTGCCATTCGGGGGCTGAGGGGGATTCTTTAGCATCACCCCTACTTGGTTGCTGCATTTGTCCCCTTCCCTCAAGGTGGCCAAAGCAAGGCCTTTATTAACACCCACCTCCTCTTGCTTATCATCTACTGCCTTCATCACGTTCCCAGACCCCTGAATACCTTGCATGCCACTCTGCACACGAAGGTCCTCTAGTAAGTCCGAAGATGTCTTCAGACCTTCCCTATCTTTACAGCATCTTTGACTTGCCATTCTAGCTAATTTTTTAAACTCTGCCATGATTTCAGAGTTTTTCATGTTCACCCAATCATTCAGTGAACCTCCTTTGATTTCAATGAACTTCAGCACATACTCTCTCTCCTCGTTCATTTCTGACTCTCGATTGGACCGCCCAGCAACCCTCGAAGCTTTCTGGTGCCCCATTTTTATGATGAAAATTCAAGAATTCAAACTACCCGCATGAGCGGGAAAATGAAAACTTGAACCACCGGCTTACGAGTCACATAAGAGGAGTAGATAATCAACTTACAATCAGTCTTAACATTCTTCGTTTATCTCAAACTTATCAGATCCAGCTACAACCACAGCAGAAATTGGGAAATCGGAAAATCCAGGAGTGAACCAACACCAAACACCCACGGATAATCAACTCCCATGACTCCAGATAACAACGATAAGCTGAAAATCAGTCTATAGCCTTCAATTATATCAAAGACCTTTAGATCCAACACCAATCCCAGCGGATTGTATGAAAATCACAAGCTGAGCGAGGAAATCAGCCCCAAGAACTCTACCCAGTGTCATGTGC
The DNA here is from genome assembly GCF_029873635.1 of Malania oleifera. Taxonomy (NCBI): domain Eukaryota; kingdom Viridiplantae; phylum Streptophyta; class Magnoliopsida; order Santalales; family Ximeniaceae; genus Malania; species Malania oleifera. The sequence continues at coordinate 127,959,197 of NC_080417.1, forward strand.
CTTCTAGAGAGAAGGGAGAGTTTCTCTCTCTAACATGACTCAACATCAACTGTTTCTTCATTGTATTGCAATGAATGTTTTGATATCACTGATTTCTTCATTGCATTGCAGCGAAAAACTGAAAACGGAAGTGAAACTAAACAACCCCTAAACAAATTTGTTTTTTTAGTTGCCACAATAGCACAAAATGAGCGACAGAAACTGAAAATTTTGTAATACAAGCAAACACATTGTTGCCTCATGTTTCTTCACTGTACAAAATGAAATAAAAAGGCAGGAAGTAGAAGTGATACCAAACAGCACTAAAATTTTCTGAAATATTGATTTCCAATTACCATGAGAAGAGAGGCAAACAAAGAATGAGAACACAGAATGGAAAACTGATAGTGGGAGATGGAGAGTTTATTCTTAGTTTCTTGAAATATTGTTTTTGTATTTTATATGATTCCTTATATAATAATATGACAGAAAAGATCGACTATGCCTGAGTCATGACTCATAAAGGATTCTCTAAACATTATCCTGAATTTGTACATGTATCTCACTCACACCCTCATCATAAATTTTGGGATGGCATTTCCTGCGAATGAGCCTGAGAGCTCTAACTTGAGGCTTCTAAAGTTTAGTCAATTAGTCCTATGATGGTAAATGCTTGTTTGCTTGTATATACTTTGTTTGGTTATAGCTTTGCCTTAGTGGTGTTTAGTTGATCGGATTTGGGGAGTGGAAAGCTCTTAGCTTCCTAATGCGGCGACATTATCTTCTAGGAGACGCCTCAATTAAGGCTTGGGATTTCCATTTTGGAGGTTTCAGGTTCAAATCTTAGAGGGGTAGGAAGGGGTATGGAATGAGAGATGAGCTACCTCCTGTTGTGTATGCTTGGCTTAGTGTGGGCCTACGATTGACAAAAGTGGTTGCATTGGTTTTTATCTTGGAATCAGCCTATAAAGAAATGGGGATATCCCATAGTAGTTAAAAGCGCGCCTGAGGCGCGCCTAGGCGCAAGGCGCAGTGAGGCGATGAGTCCGCCGCCTCATACTAGGTGGGGCGAGGCGACCTGCAAGAGGCGACCCCAGGCGAGACGAGGCGCAGTGAAGCGCGAGGCGCAGTGAGGCGCGCCTTGTGTATTTTTAAGCCATTTAAAGGAGACAAATAGCCCAAGCCAGACTCATATCCCTTATTCGACTCAAACGAACAGAGCCCTAGCCCCTTTCGACCCTTCGAAGCCCTTCGTGATTCGTTTGCGAGCCTTTGAACCAGCCGGAAGCCTTCGCGACTTCGTCTTCGAGCTTCGACCAGGATCGTGAGTTCATCTTCGACATTTTGAAGAAGCACGACCTGCGCAACTTCGTTTCGAACCAGCCGGAGCCCTCGCGAGTTCGTCTGCCTGCCTTCGAAGCAGTCGTGAGTTCGTCTGACTGCCTTCGAGCACGACGTGAGTTCGTCACGTCGCCTTCAACACTTCGAACCTTTGTAAGTCTTCTTCTTCTTCTTCTTCCTCTTCTTCTGCTGCTGCTGCTGCTTGCGTCCCGCTGCCTGCTGCTTCTCTTCTCTTCTTCTTCTTCTTCTTCTTCTGCTGCTGCTTCTCTTCTTCTTCTTCTTCTTCTTCTTCTTCTTCCTGCTGCATGCTTGCTGCGTGCTGCTGACTGCTGACTGCTGACTGCTGCCTGCTTTTTTTCTTCTTCTTCTTCTTCTTTATATGTAAGCTTACTGTTTTTTAATTTATAATATTTAGTTTAATTAATGTAAGCTTATAAATTATAACTAATAACATAATATTTATTTTTTTCACAGAAATTTAGCTACTGTTTTTTAATTTATAATATTAAGTTCAATTAATGTAAGCTTACAATTTATAACTAATACATAATATGTATATTTTTTACTGAAATTTAGCTACTGTTTTTTAATTTATAATATTAAGTTTAATTAATGTAAGCTTACAAATTATAACTAATACATAATATTTATTTTTTTTACAGAAATTTAGCTACTGTTTTTTAATTTATAATATTTAGTTTAATTAATGTAAGTTTATAAATTATAACTAATACATAATATTTATTCTTTTTATTGAAATTTAGGTACTGTTTTTTAATTTGTTTGGAAATGCATTATGTAAGTCTTAAATTATAAATATATGATGCATTGTTTTTTCAGTTAGGATACGGGATACCAAGTCTAAAATCTTAAATGGATTCTAGTTCTGGATGTGAGGCCTCGTCAAAGAAAGATCCCGCATGGAAGTATGCACATTTGGAGGATCAAAAAAATAGAAATAATTTGACTTGCAATTTTTGTGCTAAAGTCACAAGGGGAGGAATATTTCGAGCAAAACAACACATTGTCGGAGGATTTCGAAATGTGAAAGAATGCTCTAAGTGCCCTACTCATGTACGTGAGGAGATTAAAGAGTATATGTTGAAGAAAGATATGGAAAAGGAGGAAAATGAGTTATTGCCCGACTTTGATGATATAGATCATTACGGTGAAGATGAAGAAGATGAAGTTCAAGAAATTGACATTCGTGGCAAGAGAGTGTTTACTAGTGATGGAAGTAAAAGATCATACCAATCCAACTTGAAGAAACCAAAACAGAAGGGGCCTATAGACTTGTTTTTTACTCCCGATCCAAAGAAAGCGATTCAAGCTAGGAAAGAAGGGAAGATGAAGCAAACATCAATAAATGAAGCGTGCAAAAAAGAACTTAGAAAAAAGGCAATGGGAGATTTTGCTAGGTGGATGTATGATGCTGGGATACCATTTAATGCTGTACGTTTGAGCAGCTTTGCAGTGGCACTTGAATCGATTGGACAATATGGTCCTGGAATAAAGCCACTTAGCTATCATGAAGTGAGAGTTCCTTACCTAAAGGAGGAAGTCAGTCGAATGAAAGAGTTGTTGAAGGTCCATAAGGAGGAATGGACAAAATATGGCTGCTCAATTATGTCTGATGGTTGGAGAGATTCAGTTGCTAATAAGGACATAATCAACTTTTTAGTGAACTCTCCAAGGGGATCAGTATTCATCAAGTCTATTGATGCTTCTAATATTGTCAAGAATGCAGATAGAATGTATAGATTACTTGATGAGATGGTCGAAGAAATTGGAGAATCAAATGTGATTCAAGTGGTAACTGACAATGCGTCAAACTATGTTGCAGCAGGTAAGAACTTATTTTTAGAACTACTTTCTATAGTGTATATATTGTTTATTTTAATATTTTAATGGCTTCATTCCTTGATTTTTCAACAGGGAGATTGTTGGAAGCAAAGAGGCCACATTTATATTGGACACCGTGTGCTGCTCATTGCATTGATTTAATTTTGGAGGATATTGGGAAGATGCCTTCAATTCATGCAACTTTGAAAAGGGCAATTTTTTTGAATGGCTATATCTATAATCGTGTTGGCGTTGTCAACTTGATGAGACAATTCACTGGAGGAAAGGAGTTGCTAAGACCTGCAGTTACAAGATTTGCAACTGCCTTCATCACTCTTCGTTCAATCCATCTTCAAAAGAATAACTTGAGGAAGATGTTTACTTCTGAAGATTGGAATACTACTAAATGGGCAAAGGAGGCGGCTGGCAAAAGAGCAGCTACTATTGTTTTGATGCCTACTTTTTGGAGTACCAACGTCTATGCTCTTAAGTTAACAGGTCCACTTGTTCGTGTACTCCGTTTGGTTGATGGGGAAAAGAAGCCTGCAATTGGATATATTTATGAAGCAATGGATAGGGCTAAGGAAGCCATAGCTAAGGCGTTTGGTGAGAGAGAGGATAAATTCAAGGAGGCATTTGAAATTATTGATACGAGGTGGGGATGCCAACTCCATCAACCGTTGCATGCAGCTGCACACTACTTGAATCCAGAATTTTTCTATTCAAACCCCAACATTTTGCAAGATGAATAAATTATGACGGGTTTGTACAAATGTGTTGGAAGGTTACTACCAACTATTGAAATGCAAGATAAAGTTTCAAATGAGTTGGAAAAATACAATGCCGCTAGTGGCGTCTTTGGAATTAGTTTGGCAGTGAGACAAAGGAAGACAAAAGCACCAGGTAAAGTGGCATTTGTACTACCTCTTCATTTTTGAAAATTATTTTTGCTATTTACCTAGTAGGTATTCATTTAAAATTTATTTTATAACAGCGCAATGGTGGATGGCATATGGATCAACAACTCCAAACTTGCAAAAGTTTGCTGTGAAAATTCTTAGCCTCACATGTAGTGCTACCGGCTGCGAAAGAAATTGGAGCATATTCCAACATGTAAGTCATTAGTATATCATGGATTAATTATTAAAGAACAAGAACTACCAATCTACTGCTTTTTAGAATCATTATTAACCATATTACTTTAAACTTTTTGCAGCTTCATAGCAAAAGGAGAAATAGGCTATCCCAGCAACGCTTGAATGATTTGGTATTTGTGAAATATAATCGAACTCTGAGGCGTCGATACGACAAACGTGACACCATTGATCCCATCCTCCTGAAGGACATTGATGATAGTAATGAGTGGTTGATTGGTAGGATGGATGGTGATTCTGATGAGGATGATGAACTTGTGTTTGAAGATGATAATTTGACTTGGGATTCTGTTGCTAGAGCCGCTGGACTAAATAACCCCCTGCATCACACTAGATCAAGAATAAGTACAAATATGCCATCATCGTCTAAAGGAAGAGGAAGGGCTTCATCTAGTAGTGCAACCACTGCTAGGGGTCAGACCACAATGTTGGAACTTGTAGATGAGGATGAAATCCAAGTGGATAGTGCAGAGGAGACGGAAGAGGAAAAAGATGTTGGAGAAAACAGTTCTAATGATGAAGAGGAAGATGATGATATCTTCACCGACCTAGTTGATGATGAGTGATGAGTGATGATTGAGGAGGATTTTTAGATTTTATATTTTGAAATCTTTTATTGTACTCTTTTCTTTTGATGTTGAACTATGTTGAATTGTTGAGGCTTTTGGGCTTTGTCTTGGCAATTTTATTAAATTTCCAATTTTTTTATTGAATGTTTTGACATTTTAAATTCTAATATGACTAGATATTCATATGTTCATATATAAATTACCCCAAATAGATATTTTACACCATTTTAATAATTGTGCCCCTCACCTTCGTGAGGCGCGCGCCTTCGCCTTGGCTTCAAAGACCCTTTGCGCCTCGGCTCGCCTCGCGCCTCTGACTACTATGGGATATCCACATGCTTTTGTGAAGGAGGAGCAGTGGGTGAGATGCAGAAGAGTTAGGACTTAGGAGCATCTAGGAAGACTGCAAATTACATAAAATTCTAGCAACAAAACATAAGATTGAAATGCAAACTAACATATATTTGTTTAAAAAAAAAAATCTGAACACATCCGACTCAAACAATTGCATTAAATGTATTTCCAGCTAACAGTGTCCGAGAAGATGCAAATTACACTGTAATTCCATCTCTATTTAGTCCATAGATAAGAACCTTTGAGCCTACAGTCTACCAAAATGATTGGTAGTGAGGTTTTATCATGATGGGAGCATGATCCTTTCATTGTTAAGAGTGAGATTGTATGGATTTTTTGGCTAGGAAACACCAGATTGAGGTTCTGGCTGAAGCAAGAGCATCACCCTGCATCAGACTTTCTTGGAGGTAATGGCCTGCCAACCATCCTCCTTTTGCTGTAGGATGAGAATCTTGAAAATGGCAATTTGATCCTCTTCTGATGTTGACTTTGAAGAATGGGGTCTAGGGCTTGCTGAGTTTGAATCCCAAATGTGTTTGATTGTTTAATTAGCTAGAGTTGTATTATGAATAGTTTGTAAAATGGGTGTATTTTAGGGTTTTTATGTGAGTGTGCATGTAGTAGTACTATTTTAAAGGGAAAAAAAAGACACAGTAATTGATTAGGGTTAAAATTGTTATTCTACATGCTATAAAACTTCGTGAATGTTTTTGAAAGGATAACTAATACTTTGGATAACAGCATAAGCTGACAATTGAAGTTGCAAACTTGGGCAAGAAACTGCTTGAATCTCCTACCAAATAGGAAAGTGGTACAACTGTACAAGTGGCGTTCCCCACGCATTTGATTGAAAGAAAACCATAATGATCATTTAAATTAGGAAATTATATTGGATGTTGCAGATTTTAGGGACGTCCTGATGAGTTTCGGAATTGGTATTATTCTTTGGAGAAGAATTTTCTGTGGTATGATATGAATGAGAAAGTTGTGTCTAGCTGAATCGAAATTGAAGGCAACTGCTTGGGTTTGGTGTGTTAAACAACAGTGATCTTTGGGATTGGAGGGTATGGAGAGATTAGAACATGGGTTGAAATGGAGCAAGAAACTTTTTATGGCCAATTATGCTAGTCAATTTGTTAGTTGGCTATTTGATATGGAATGGAAAGAGGAAGTGATAATTGGTCTGGGAAAAGTTTGAAGCCAATTATTGCATCCAAACTTGCTGCATGTTGTCTTTTTACAAATATAGATGCACTTCAAATTTGGCACTCGGATAGAGGAAGATATATATTGTAATCATCCTGTGTTGTATTGACCCTTCGGATTGAGAAGACTACTGGCAGTGTTTAGCAGTTTGGGGAAGATGTTCAGGCTTCCAAGGAAGGTAGACCATGCTGGGTCAACTTCTAAGCCAGCTGTTAAGTGTTTCATGTGCCACGGTTTTGACATCATGCTCAATATTATCCTAATCAAGTTATGATCTTTGCAGAAAAAGAAGCGGATGAAGAAAGTCAGTTGATTGTAGCAAAGATGGAAGCCTCAACTCCCAAGGTACTTGGATGAAGATGGACTGTGGCTGAAAAAGACACTAATACTTCAACTTGTACTATCTTCTCATGAGGTTAAAGGAATTTACATTGGGGGAGAACCTGTATATTTCAAACTTATATGATTTGTCAGAAGCAGCTTTGCACTGCAGTTATTAATCATGGCAGTTTTTCAAAAGTAGTTTTTAAAGATGCTGTGAATGAATTGAATTTAAAGGTGAGGCCGCATCCAGATTCTTACAAGATGGCTTAGGTGAACAATATCATCTTGAAGATTGGGGGAAATTGCCCCAAAAAAATGATAAAATATTTTAAAATATTATTTCATATATTACATATAAGTTTGACAAATAATTAAATTTGTACCCACTCAAATTGATATTGTGTGGGTCAAATTTGAATTTGCAAAAGCTTTTCTTAAATGTTTAACAGACGAAAGCTCATTTATTTTGCTTTTTTTTTAAGGGGAAAAAAATCAGTAAAAAGAGATATCATAAATAGGGCACCAAGGGAGTGTCACCATGTACAAACAATGAATAGGGAGAGAAACAAAAAAGATAGATCCACACTGTGAGTGTATCCAAAATATAACAAATTAAACATGCCCAGCATGTGTTGCCTCCCAAAACCAGCTTGAAAGGGTAGTAAGCCATCTATCCTTGATGATTGTGGGAGAAATAGTTGTTCCTTCAAAAGCTCTAGCATCTCTCTCTCTCTCCGCACAATCCAGAAGATAGTGAGTGGGATCATGGACAGGGCTTCGTAGAAACACCCTTGCAAGCCCAGATTTCCTGTCCCACAGTTTCAGCAGTGTTCCAGTGCTATGCTGAAAAATGCTTTTTTACATTTGGCGTACAACAAATTGATGATAATTTCACTAGTAAATAAACTAAAAGTAAACAAAATCCTTCCTAATCTCTATTTCCCATCAACTACACGTGCACATACTGACAATGTAAGCTGGTCCGTGAGTAAAAATTAGTAAAATAAATGTGAGGCTCATCTCCACCCAGTCCTCAATTTCCTGCAATTTTCAATCTTGCCTTCAACAAAGATGCTTTGGTGAGTATGCATGTGGACCACTATTGGAACTCTTTTGCATGCCTTCCAATCTCTTGTCATTCTATGGCGTAAAGGGGACAGGAAAGTTTGACAAGGTGCTCTTGATGAAAGTATCCTCCTTTGGTTGTTAGACATGTAGTGCCTCTTTTGGTTGGTCAGTTTCTTCTCAACTCTACTTAATTTCAAATCCTCATATCTTCGAATATCAAAATTGATGGGCAAGCCTAAAAACAATAAACTTAACCACACTTTTTTGGCTTATCAAAATAAATAAATGAAAATTGCTCTAGCATTAAAATAAAATTCATTGGTTCCAAAATTATCTTCCTTTCCAATTGAGTTATTACAATTATATATGTAGGACCAATGTAATATTTACCCTAATAATAACTAAATTTAGCCCTTAAAACTTAATCTCAGCTGTCAAATTGAAACTTAATTATTAAGAAAATACAAAAAGTTTAAAAAGCCATTACTAATTCACTGCTACAATGATTTGAACAGAACCATGCTACAGTATGTGAAAATTAACTTGGTGCATTGACAACAAATTGCTGCTGTAACTATTCCGGAATATTTGATTTAAGCTAAGGTACCTGTGGATTTTAACTATTCCAATGCAAAAGAATATATCAAATAATTCCAAACTGTCCTTTGCATGGCAACATGTTCTGTGTCACTAATATGGAAAGAGAAGGAACCAATTTTGATTCTTGATGCCAGTTCATTATAGTTGAAAATTTGTTTGTGTGTCCTAATTTGTCTTATGGCAGTTGCGAATTATGATGAGCGTATTGAATATTTGTCCTTTTTGAAGCCCAACATATTTTGTCCCTGGATAAAATTGCATTGACTTCTATGTCAAAGACTTCATGCACCTCTTCTTCTTCCTGTGCGGGCAACTCAGTTCCATATTAGTTTTCCCTTAAAATCAGTACTGCTGTTTACAATACTGTCATTCCTAACATGAGATTCATGTTTACGTTATTGACCATTAGTATTTAAATTAGATGTTTAAAAAATTTCAGTTCTTTTTTAGTGTCGTTTCTGAGGTCTGATGGATTGCAATTTATATGCAAACTTATTCTCTTGATTTAGGCTCACTCGTATGTTCCTTTTATGGTTTTAGGTCTACTTATTATTGACAACGATAGAAGTTTTTTATCTTTTAAGAAGTTTAATGGAAAATTTTAGGGAAAAGAAGAAGGACTAGCACTTTTTTTTATTTTTTTATTGATCTAGAGAAAGCTTATGATAGCGTACCTAGGGAAGTACTTTTGTGGGTATTAGAAAAGAAGGGATTTTGCAGTAGATATATTGAGGTTATTAAGGATATGTGTGATAGAGTAGTGACTAGCGTTAGGACTGTAGGAGGAGATTCTAGACAGTTTCCAATCACAATAGGTATACATCAAGGTTCTACTTTGAGTTCTTAATCTTTTTACTTTAGTAATTGATGAAATTATTAGGAATATCCAAAATGATATCCCTTGGTGTATGTTGTTCGCAGATGATATTATTTTAATTGATGATAGTAGGAGCGGAGTGGAGTCTAAACTGGAACTTTGGAGAGTCACACTAGAGTCTAAAGGGTTTAGGATAAGTAGGAATAAGACACAATGTTTGAAATATAATTTTAGTAAGGTCGGGGTTAACAATAGAGAGAAGATTAAACTAGGTAATCAAGAGATTAATAGCACTGATAGATTTAGATATCTTGGATCTATTATGCAAGATGAAGGGGAAATTGAAGAAGATGTAGTACATAGAATTAAGACAGGTTGGGTAACAAGGAGGAGTGTGTTAGGTGTGCTGTGTGATCATAAAATACCCTTAAAATTAAAAGAAAAGTTTTATAGACGCCTGTAAGACCAGCTATGCTTAATGGTTTAGAATGTTGAGCAACTAAGAAACAACATGTACAAAAAATGAAAGTTGTTGAGATGTGTATGTTAAGGTGGATGAGTGGTTAACATTAAAAGATAAAGTAAGAAACAAACATACACGCAATAATTTTGGCATAGCACTGGTTGAAAACAAGATAAGGGAGGGGCCACTTAAATGGTTTGGGCATTTGAAACATAGGCCTAGTAGAGCACTTGTGAGAAGGCGTGAGTTAGTTATGGTTTTTAACATCAAAAAGGGTAGGGGGTAGGCCTAAAATAACTTGGAATGAAGTAATAAGGAAGGATTTAATAGCCCTTAATCTAATAGAGGAAAATGCTTTGGATCGGGTGAATTGGCGGAGAAGGATTCATGTAGCCTACCCCACCTAGTGGGACTTAATTCTTGTTGTTGAATTACCAGATTTGTGGTATACCACTGTTGCTGTTCCAGATTTGAAAAACCAACTAAATATGCTGCAGAAAAATGCTTTCGAATGGGGTTTATCAATGATTCCACACTCAGAAGATGCAGTTCAAGTGACTCAACAAGTTGCAAACTTTTTTATCAGGTAAAGTTTGGCTAATTTGAAATTTTCTTAATTAGTTTTTGATGCAGATTTGTTCAAGACATTGAGAAATAGTGTTTTTAGATTACCGAGTATTGACTGTTGACACATGCACTGTGGTTCACATGCTTGTGTAGTTAATAGTTATTGCAAACCTTTATAAATATCATGATCAGGATATGCTCCATTCTTATTGCACAATGAGGAGGAAAGAGTTGCAGCGCTCTTGTTTAATTTAATGCAAAATTCCCTTCTTATCAACTTTCTAGTAAAAATATGTCGAAGGAGTATAAGGGGCTGAAGCAAAGTTTTGGTGTTATTTATGTTTTTTTTTTGGGGAGGGGGGATGATAGAAACAAGCAAAAAACCAGGAATAAAAAAATATGAAAATAAGAGGAATTACAGTCCAATAAAGTTTGATAGGATGAGCTCCAGTCAAGATCCAACAATTTATCATAGTGGGGCTAGGAATGCTGAAAACTAGTTCGATGATGGCTGAGATTGATTAAATAGGGTTCTAGAATTATATTTAGGGTTTTTAACATTCTCATTTCTGCAGAAGTTCTGATCCTTATGGTATAGCTAGTCTTAGAATTATCCTATCAATTTTATTTTTAAGTTTGAATGTGTTCTACAATCACAACATGCTCAAATCACTTGTGTACTTCATCTAATATGTTTTAACTCCATATATCACATCTTCAACTTCTTCATCTACTTGCATCATAGATAGAGCATGGACATGTACTAGTTTTAGGAATTTTGTGATTCAGTTTCATATTTTCTTCATTATTCCTCCTAGAATGACTAAAATTGCATTTTATTTTTTGCTTCTACTTATCTTGAGACCTGTAGATTCAAAAACTTCTAATCCCAGTTAAGACTGTACTCCACCTCTAGTCTCAGGATAATGTCACTTGCACTGTTGCACATAGACCATGGAACCTCATTTTTTAGATGTATAGTAAGTTCATCCATGTCTAATGCAAAAAGATAAGGACTTAAAAGTAGGATGTGCATTTATTCTGATTGGAAACTCCCTAGACTCTCTTGTATGATTCTAATCCTAGTCATCACCTCATCGAACATATCCTTATTGGCATCTATATATGCGCTATTTACTCCCTTCTTTTCTAAACCCCCAATATGTACCCTGCCATATGCTTCATATGCAAATCTTTATTTTTTTCCCTAATTCTTTTTAATAAATATATAACCTCCATGGTTGATCACCCTCTTTTATATTATTAGCCTTTATTCTACTCTTCTCATAGTTTCATTATATGACTTATAAATAAAATTCTATGTAGTTACTATAATTTTGAATATCTTCTTTTATATAACAATATAGATATTAAAGTGCATTTTTCCTCTATTCATTTGGCTTTTTCCTACTCCTTATCATATTTTCAGAATCTTATGATTGGCAATTCATATCAATTCTACACATTTCGATTGGAAACTTACTAGTGAATCAAAAAACAACTGAATTATTGCCAAATCTGTCGATTTACTTGTGAATGCAACAAGTCAATTTCACACAATTTTGGACCCATCATAAACAATTTTGGACTTGTTTAAAACCCAAAAAACAGAAATTTATTTATTTTTTATAGAAAAAGAAATTTTCATTAATAGGAAGATAAATACATGAGGGAGAATGGGACATCTCCGAAGAAGGCCTGGAACATTCCACAAAAGACAACTAATAAATACCAAAATAGAGAAGATCAAGTGATCAACAAGATAATAGATTCCTCCAATCTCTATGTAACTTGTGGAAACTAATTCCTCTGAAAAATTCCAAACCTGCACACTGTAGTGAGGCCAAGTACTGAATTTTATCCCAAACCAGCACCCAATTTAATTTCTTCCCAGTGAAATATCCTTGCATTACGCTCCAACCATAGCCCCCATAAAACTGCTGTACTCCACACTTCCATAGAAGTATAGAACTGCCTTTTCCTTCTAACAAAGCCTGCGAAAGAAATAGCTAACAATTCTCCCGCCGAAGAAGGGCATACCTAGCTCTCTCCTAAAATACCAAAAAGCTTCTTCTAAATCCTCCAAGAAAAATCAGAGTGTTATAGAAGATGAGAAACTGTCTTGGACTTTTTGTAATAGAGCACACATACAGCGGGAGAGAGAGCCTTCAAAGGTCTCTTGATTTGCAGCAAGTTGTTATTTTTAATTTTATTGAGCTCAATGAACCAAGTGAAAGCTTTACTTCTTTTTTCCCCCGGGGGGGGGGGGGGGGGGGGGTGAGCCTTGGCCTTCTAGATGATACGATAGAGTGATAAAGAAGAATGGAAGCGAATCAAGATTTCAATACAAGAACACACTCCTGACTAATCCAAAGACCAAGACCGAAGATCCCTCCTTGAAAAAGATTGCTCCCATTCAATAGAGATAACAAAGAAGACAACTCCACCAAATCCCTATCCGAGAGGTCTCCTAAAATGGAGATTCGAAGAAATCAATGGGGCTACTCAAATCCCCAACAAAGAATGATATGAGTCATATGACTCCATTTTGCTTAGAGCTTAATCGCAAGAGGCAGGGGAAAGAAGTGGATAAGGATGCATTACCCAGCCAAGGGTGTCTTTCCAAAAATGGATATGAGAACCCCTCCCCACCTCAAGTTTAGTGTGAGGGTTGAAAGAAGGATAAATCTGATATGGAACTCCACGGATTCCCTAGAGAACATCTTAAATTAACATTTGTATACCACCAATTCTCATCCAACCCAAACTTGCTTCCTATTAACCTATGCCAAAGGGACGATTCTTCTAGAAGGAAATGTCATACCCATTTAGCTGAAAGAGCTGTGTTTTTAGACACCAACTTCCCTAGACCTAACCCTCCCTCCCTTTTTGACCTACAAATCTCACCTCCTCCCCTCTCCCCAACCCCAAAAGAAGACCAGATCACAAAGAATCTCTCATAATCCTCTCAAGCTTGCTGGCAATCTTTATCTGAATCTTAAAAACAGGAAAATAATGGAGTGCTAAAAAGAAAAGCCTAAATCAGGGTTATTCTTCATCCTAAAGAAAAAAGCCACCTTCCAAACGTCTAACCTTTTTTTCACCTTTCCAATATCAGATTCCAAAAATTCATTGCTTTAGGATTTCCCCCCAAAGGAACCCCTTAGTAAGTCCATAGGCCAATCTAGAATGCCACACCCCACTTCAGTAGCCCTTTCCCTAACACGGTCCATAGGCACATTCAAAGATGCTAAGCCACTCTTCCCATATTAATTTTATAGCCAGACACCCTCTTGAAAATTTGAAGAATACCCAAAATTCTCCTAAAGAAAGGGCTATGATCATCAAGGAGAAAATGGTATTGTTAGAGGTTATATATTTCTTTTAGTATATTATTATTTAGTGTAACTCCGCCTGTGATGCACTTAATGTCCTAATTTTTTCACACATAGCCGGTCCCAAGCCCGGGTAAAGGAGGAGGGTTGCGTTAGGTAGCTGACAGCCAGCGTAAAATTTGTCAGATCACTATGATATGAATCCTTACCGAATATTTGCTAGGGCGTCCCCTACGAGTGATGCGTTGCACTTGAACCACCCAGGTGTAGTGAAAAGTGTGCAAGGGTGGGCTAGGTCGTCACCATGAAGCGACACGTCGTGTAGGCGCCCGGGTACGGTGTCAAATATGCGAGGGTTCTTGCATCATTCTGGACGTGGGCAGGTAAAGACGTTAGTTCAAGAAACTAGGATTAGATTAGCAATTTGGAATATAGGGATGCTTACGGGTTAAAGCATGGAAATTGTGGATACAATGATCAGAAGAAGAATTAATATAATTTGCCTTCAAGAAACTAAGTGGGTGGGGGAAAAAGCTAGAGAAATTGATAAATCAGGATTTAAACTTTGGTACACTGGAAAAGAAAAACATAAGAATGGAGTAGGCATTATTATAGACAAAAACTTAAAAGATAGCGTTGTGGATGTAACTAGAGTTGGGGATAGAATTATAAAAATCAAGATGGTATTAGGACAAGAGATAATAAATATTATTAGTGCTTATGCTCCTCAAGTCGGCTTAGCAGAAAATCTTAAGAGACAATTTTGGGAAGATATGGATAGTATTATACAAGGCATACCGAGGACTGAGAAAATATTTATAGGAGGAGATCTAAATGGACACATTGGAAGAGATAATAAAAATTATGAGAGAATACATAGAGGATATGGATATGGAGACAAAAATGAGTCTGGGGAGATGATCTTAGACTTCACTATGTCATATGATTTTAGTATAATGAATACTTGCTTTAAGAAGAGAGAAAAACACTTAATAACTTTTAAAAGTGGACAAAATAGAAGTCAAATAGATTTTTTTTTAACTAGGAGGGTAGATCATTTATCATGCAAGGATTGTAAAGTTATTCCAGGTGAAAGTCTAACCACACAACATAGAGTCTTAGTATTAGATATATGTATTAAAAAACAGAAAAAGAAGGATAAAATAAACCAATGTAAGAGAACTAGATGGTGGAACCTAAAAGGAGAAAATATAATAAAATTTAAAGATAAAATGATTAAAGATGGGGATTGGACCATAGAGGATGGGATATATACAAATACTCTTTGGAATAGATTAGCTAGCTCTATTAAAAAGATAGCAAAAGATATTTTAGGTGAATCAAAGGGAAGATTCTCGAATAGCAAAGAGAGTTGGTGGTGGGATAAAGATGTACAAAAAATCATAAAGACAAAAAGAATTTGGTATAAAACATGACAAAAATGTAGGAACAGAGATAACTTTGAAAAATAAAAGGAGGCAAGATAAATGCAAAAAAGGCCGTTAGTGAAGCTAAATATAGATCATTTAATAGTTTGTATGATCTATTAGGTACAAAAGAAGGGGAAAAAGATATATTTAAACTTGCTAAAGTTAGAGAAAGGAAGAGTAAGGACTTAGGAAATGTAAAATGTATAAAAAGTGAGAATGATATTGTCTTGGATAAGGACGAAGATATTAAAGAAAGATGGCGAAGTTACTTTAATAAATTGTTTAATGAAAATAAAATAGAAGGCTTAAACTTAAAATTGTCAAATAAGAAAAAAACTAAAAATATGAGATTTATTCGCAAAATTAGAGTTAACGAAGTTAAGTTCGTACTAAAAAAGATGAAAAATGAGAAAGCTATGGGACCAGATAACATCCCAATTGAAGTTTGGAAATGCTTAGGTGATAATGGAATTATATGGTTAACTAATTTATTTAATACAATTGTAAAAATTAAGAAAATGTCATATGAAGGGAGGAAAAGCACTTTAATACCTATATACAAAAATAAAGGAGATATTCAAAATTGTAATAACTATCATAGAATTAAACTTATGAGTCATACGATGAAACAATGGGAAAGGGTAGTTGAATGAAGATTAAGGTTAGAAACGAAGGTCTCGGAAAATCAATTTGGTTTTATGCCTGGGAGATCTACCACAGAAGCTATTTATTTTTTAAGAAGATTAATGGAAAAGTTTAGGGAAAATAAGAGAGACTTGCATATGATTTTTGTTGACATTGAGAAAGCATATGATAGGATACCTAGGAAAGTTTTATGGTGGGTTTTAGAAAAAAAAGGTATATGTAGTAGGTATACTAATGTCATTAAGGATATGTACGATAGAATAATGACTAGTGTAAGGACTATAGATGGAGAAACTAGAGAATTTTCAATCACCATAGGTGTGCATCAAGGATCTGCTTTGAGTTCTTATTTTTTGCTTTAGTGATGGGCCAATTGACTGAGAGTATTCAAAAAGAGGTTCCATGATGTATGTTGTTTGCAGATGATATTGTATTAATTGATGAAACTAGGGACGAAGTAGAGGTTGAGTTAGAATTATGGAGGGAAGTTTCGGAATCTAGAGGCTTTAGGATAAGTAAAAATAAGACAAAATATATGAAATGTAATTTTAGTAATGATAGGAGGAATATTGGGGACAAAGTTAAACTTGATGTTGAAGAAATAAATAGCACTTGTAGATTTCGATACCTCCGATCTATTATGCATGCTGAAGGAGAAATTGAAGATGATGTAATGCATAGAGTTAAAGCAGGTTGGGTAAAATGGAGAAGTGCTTCAAGTGTGCTTTGTGATCGTAGCATACCCTTAAAATTGAAAGGAAAATTTTATAGGACAGCTATAAGACCAACAATGCTATATGGATCGGAATGTTGGGCGATGAAGAAATATAATATCCAAAAAGTAAAAGTTGCCGAGATGAGAATGCTTAGATGGATGAGTGTTATAACATT
Organism: Malania oleifera; assembly: GCF_029873635.1. Classification (NCBI taxonomy): domain Eukaryota; kingdom Viridiplantae; phylum Streptophyta; class Magnoliopsida; order Santalales; family Ximeniaceae; genus Malania; species Malania oleifera. The sequence continues at coordinate 127,975,782 of NC_080417.1, forward strand.
GAAAGATAAATTAAAGAATGAACATATTCGTGATAAGTTAGGTGTAGCTCCTATAGAAGATAAGATAAGGGAGGGACGACTCAGATGGTATAGACACTTGCAACATAACCACATAGTGCACCTGTGAGGAAGAGTGACTTAGTTACCGTGGGGGGCAATAAAAGGGGTAGGGGTAGACCTAAAATAACTTGAGAGGAGATAGTGAGTAAGGATTTAATATCCTTGAATCTATCAAAAGAAATGGTCCATGATCGCATAAATTGGCGGAAAAAGATTCATATAGCCGACCCCACCTAGTGGGACTAAGGCTTGGTTTTGTTGTTGTTGTATATTATTATTTAGTGTGGTAGTATGTTAATTAGTGAAAGTTAGTAATGGTATTATTGTCATTAGAATGTATTTAAATTTGTATTATAAATAGAGGGAGAGACTTATCTTCAAGTTAGGTTATTCATTTTTAATTAAATTTTAACATGGCATCTAAGTATGATCCTATCTAAACCCTATTTCCCTTCGTTGTTGCTGGAAAACACCATTCTCGCCGCTGTTCTTCCCTAAATCACCTCCATCCCATACTAAATCACAAAACCAATCATATTCCCATAATCAGACCCCACAATGACCCACCCCACAAAATCCCATATCTGGAGGGCCCCCCATGTGCCGGCTTGTGATAGCAGTTGTGGCTTCTTCTTTTTTTTCCTCTTTTGCCATGCTCCGATTCCTTCTTTAGACTATATTATCAAGCTGTTAGTCCAGTTTTTTTCTAAAAAATTCAACCTTTTTCGTTAATTTCTGTTCAGGGTTTGTGAAGGCTTCCTTGTGAGTTTGTTGGAACCGTGGCAGCGTTCGTATGTTCAGTTGTGATGCTCTGGCAATGCTATATCCGTCTGTGAGTTGTTCACCTTGTCCATGGTTGTGTTAGTGCTTCACATGGTTTGTGATTGTTCTAATTATTGATTGTTCTTGTTTTTGGTGTGGTTGCTGTTTGTGAGTGCTGTGGCAGCGCTATATCCATCAGTGAGTTGTTCACCTCGTCTGTTGTTGTGTCGGTGCTTCACATAGTTGTTGTTCTTGTTTTTGGTGTGATTGCTGATTTGTGAGTGTTGAGATGGAATCAACGAATCCCAAAAATTTGTTTCCTACATCACTGTCGCTAATAACAACTCAAAAGTTGGATGGAAAGAATTATATTCGATGGTCTAAAGTTGTTCAAATTTATTTAGTAGAATTAGGGAAATCTAACCACTTGCTCCAATCTGAGTCTTCTGATGAGAAAAGAAAAGATGTGTGGGTTTTGGAAGATGCCTTGATTATTTCCCTTTTATGGAATTTGATGGAGCCACAGATTGCACGAATGTGTATGCATTTGGATAAGTGCAAGGAGATTTGGGATTATGTCAAACTTCTTTACTTCAGTAACATTACACATATGTATGATTTATCTTCAGGAGTACTTTCAGTTACAACTTACAAGAAGGAGATTGGACTTAGGAGCATTGCAGATTATTTTGGAAAGATGAAGCGTATTTATGGGGAGCTTAATGTCGTGTAACCTATATCTGCTTACGTTTGTGAGATGCAGAATTAGAGGTAGTAGATGATAGTTCTTCATGTTCTAGCTAGCTTGAGACCTGAGTTTGAGGCAGCTCGGTCCTAGATACTTAGTCAGTAGTGCCAAGCTGCCATCATTTGCTGATGCTTATTCTCGTGTCCTTTGTGCTTCCTTTAGCACGCATTCTCCTATTCTTGCATCTGGCTCTGAGAGGACAGCCTTTGCTACATAGAGTGATTCTAGTTCTCTACCAAACAACAACAAATTAATCACGGTGGTTCTAGTAGTCGTAATGGTAGAGACGAATGAGGCAAAGGCACTGCTCGCAAGTGCACTCATTGTGGACGGGATAATCATAGTATTGAGCAGTGTTGAAATCTTTACGGCGGACCTTCACATGTTGCCAATGCAGCCACCACTAACTTCACACCTTTGGGGGCAGCCAATGCAGCCACCACCGACTCCTCACCTTTGGGGTTGAGTAGGGGGCAATGTATTGTCTCTATGTCAGAGGAAGAGTCCAAGTTTTAGCAGTATCAAGCGTCACAGCAAACGTCTCTTCCCATTGCATCTCTTGCCCAATCAGGTAAGCACACAGTATGGTCCTAGTCCTTGGGTCACAGATTCAACTGCCACTGATCATATCACAAGTATACCTAGATTTTTATCTACTCTTCAATATCCTGCAAATTTACCTTGTGTTAGTCTTGCCGATGAATCCACTACTGCAATTAAGGGAATTGGAACTATAAATCCCACTTCTTCTATTCCTTTTCCTTCAGTTTTATATATTCCCAAATTTTCTTTCAATCTTATGTCCGTTAGCAAAATTACTAAATCCATGAATTGTTCAGTGGCATTCTTCTCTGATTCTGTGGTTATTTAGGATTTGAAGACGAGGAAGACGATTGGCGGAGGGCGTGAAGCTGGTGGACTCTATCACTTTGAGCTGCTATCTCCTTCTTTCGCCTGCACTACTGCTGCACACCTTTCCAAATTCGTTGTTGCTTGGCTCATCCTTCATTGGAAAAGTTAAAAAGTCTTGTTCCTAGTTTATGTGTCTAGTCTCAATTGTGAATCTTGTCAGTTAGGAAAGCACCATCATGTTTCTTACACTTCTCAGTTCAATAAATGGGCTGCAAGCCCTTTTATGTTAGTTCATTCAAATGTATGGGGTCCTAGTAGGGTCATGTCCAAGTTGGGTTTCCGGTACTTTGTAACCTTTGTGGATGATTATTCAAGAATGACTTGGTTATATTTAATAAAAGATCGTTCTAAGTTATTTAATGTATTTTGTGCCTTCTGTTTTGAAACAAAGACTCAATTGGTTTGCCAATTCGAATACTTTGAACTAATAATGCTGAAGAGTTTTTCAGTGCACAATTCACTACTTATATGACTCTGTTTGGTATTGTTTATCAATCATCCTATGCCCACACTCCTCAGCAAAATGAGGTTGCAAAACAGAAAAATAGACATCTTGAAATTACTCTCACTTTACTTTATCAAATGCATGTACTTAAAAGTGTTTTGGAGTGATGTTGTACTTACTGCTTATTATCTGATCAACAGAATGCCATCCTCTATTCTTAGTGGAAAAATTTCCTACTCCATTCTCTTTCCTAATTCACCTTTATTTTCTCTTCCTCCTCATATATTTGGGTGTGTGTGCTTTGTTCATCAACTAACTCTTGGGGTGGATCCCCGTGCTATATATATATAATGTGTCTTTCTGGGCTACTCATATACTCAAGGGATATCGTTGTTATAGTATTGTGCTGCATCGCTTCTTTGTTTCTGCTAATGTTACCTTCTTTGAGTTTACAAGTTATTTGAGTTTACACCTTACTACACCTAGTCACTAAGCGCTTCTGAGCTCAATGAGTCTCTTCCTTTACCTAATCTTCTAGATTCTACGTTGATGTCCTTGCCCAACCAACCACTTGAGTCTCCATGTAGTTTGAGTCCTCATCTCCTTGATCATCCTAATTTGTAAGTGTATTCACGACGGCGGTTCCAAGGAAAAGAGTCCACTCTAGTTTCTACTACCACGCCTATGGTTTCCTCGTCTAATGATCATACTTTCCGTGATGTTGATCCTTTTATTGCTGTTCAGAAAGGTAAACACACATGTACTCAACACCCCATTTCCATCTATGTTTCTTATGACTCCTTATCACCCCTCCTATTATTGTTTTGTCACTACTCTATCATCTACTACCCTTCCTACATTTGTTTCAGAAGCCTTAGCCCATTCAGGGTGGAGGGATGCTATGGTTGAAGAGATTAATGCTTTACATGACAATGGTACCTCTTCCTCCTGACAAGTTTGTTGTTGGTTGTCGTTGGGTTTACACTGTGAAAGTCAACCTTGATGGTTTTGTGGTTCGTATAAAGGCTTGTCTTGTTGCTAAGGGATACACTCAGGTGTATGGTTTGGATTATTCTGATACTTTTTCTCTAGTTGCCAAACTTTTATCAGTATGTTTGTTCATCTCCTTGGCTACTACTTGTCACTGGCCTTTGCATAAGTTAGATGTAAAAAATGCCTTCTTGCATGGTGACCTTGAGGAGGAGGTTTATATGGAGCAACTACTTGGGTTTGTTACTCAGGGGGAGTCAGGCTTAGTGTGTCGGCTCAAGAATTCTTTATATGGTTTAAAACAGTCTCCCAAAGCATGGTTTGATCATTTCAGTGTTTTAGTACTTGAGTTTGGTCTTCAACGGTGTGTTATGGATCATTCCATGTTTTATTGTCATACTTCATCGAGTAGGATCCTTCTTGGTATTTATGTGGATGATATTGTATTACAGGTGATGATAATAAAGGCATTCATTGTCTCAAACTTTTTCTACAGACTAAGTTTCAAACCAAAGATTCGGGATCATTGAAATACTTTTTGGGTATAGAAGTATCGAGATCTTGTGTCAGAACTATTGTGTCACAAATGAGGTATGTTCTTGATCTGTTAGATGAAATTGGCTTGTTGGGATCTAAACCTGTTGATACACCCATGGATCCTAACAGCAAGTTAATGTCTGATATGGGTTATCTGCTACCTAATCCTTGACAATACCGTAGACTTGTTGGAAATTTGAATTATCTCACAGTTACTCAGCTGGATTTATCTTTTGCAACAAGTGTTGTGAGTTAATTTCTAGATTTTTTGAGGACAAATCATTGGGACCCAATAATTCACATCTTGAGATATCTCAAAGGTGCACCTAGGAGAGGTCTTTTATATCGTGATCAGGGTCACACTTATATACATAGGTATATAGATGCAAATTGGGCTAGATCGCCTTCTGATCAAAGATCTACCACCGGCTACTGTATCTTGGTTGATGGTAATTTGGTTTTTTGGAAAAGTAAGAAACAAACTGTGGTGGCAAGGTAAAGTGCTAAATCAGAATATAGAGCTATGACTCACACTACTTGTGAACTTGTCTTGTTGAAGAACATGTTGGCAGAATTGGGTTTTCCACATTCTTAGCCTATGAAGTTGATGTGTGATAATCAAGATGCTCTTCATATTGCTTCCAACTCGGTCTTTCATGAGCAGACGAAGCACATTGAAGTTGATTGCCACTTTGTTTTGGAGAAACTTGTGTAGAAACTCATTACAACCACTTATGTGAAGTCGGACATGCAGCTTGTTGATTTGTTTACCAAAGCGTTGTGGGGTGCTCATGTTAGATTCATTTGTAACAAGCTAGAAGCTTATGACATTTATGCTCCAGCTTGAGAGGGAGTGTTAGAGGTTATATATGTCTTTTTGTATTATTATTATTATTATTAAGTGTATTAGTATGTTAATTAGTGAGAGTCAGTATGGGTATTATTGTCATTAGAATATATTTAAATTTGTATTATAAATAGAGGGCGAGACCGATATTCAAGTTAGGTCTTTCATAATCAAATCTTAACAGGTATCATCAGCAAACTGAAGATGGGAAATCACCACTCCCTCTCTCCCTACTTCTAGACCTTTAACCAAGCCCCTCTCCACAGCCCTATCCACCATCCTGCTCAATACATCAAGTGCAAGAACAAAGTAAAAAGGGGGATAAAGGATCACTTTTGTCTAGTGCCCCTAGAAGCGCTAAACCAAGATTTTGGCTCATCATTAACAATCACTGAGAACCACACATTAGACAAGCAGCCCCTAATTAACCCCCCACCCCCAACCTCAAAAGAAAGGCCCTCCGGGCACCAAAAATAGTATCAACTAGCACCGCACTCATCCTATAAGCTAAACTTTAGTGATAATTTTATGCACACTAGAGATGAGGCTAACAGATCTAAAATCCTCAATCTTTATAGATCTAGACTTTTTAGCCACCAAGGCTATAAAAGGGTTAATGCTCTTGCTCAAAATCCCATTACCAAAGAATTCTGTATAAATTTTCAGTAAACCCTTAACAACCTCCCAACAATCTTGGAAACAAGCAATATTAAACCCATTCTTTTTTCTTTTGTGCTTTTTTTTTTACCCAATTAACTTTCATTCCTGGTCTACGTCAGTTTTGCAATAAAAAAGAGGAGAAACTAGAACTTTATGTCTATGTTGCCTTGTAAAACCATTCTTCACTCTTGGAGGAATGTAGTGTTCGGGGCAGAACTCTCATGTGGTACTCATGTTTCATTGTGTTTTTAAGATTCAAAGAGTTGGTTTTATTATTAGTTTGTTTAATTATTATAATTTTTTAGGTTATTTTTTCTTTTAGTTCGAGAAGGAATATGCATGAAATATCTTTTCTAATTGTTGATAAACACCAAAATTTCAGTTTTTTTATTATTATTTTTTCTCGACTCCTTCCCTTAAGCAACATAACGCTCATTTTTTTTATGAATATTTCTTGACTCATTCACATACTTTCCATTTGTCTAGGGAAAGCATACACACGAAAATGATTTTTTTTTTTTTGGTTAGAATTTGAGTGTGTTTTACTTTTTTGCTCGTTCCATATTTCAATATATGCATGTCACTTAGAATTGATTTTGGAAACTTGTATTTGTTAGACAATCACTTTACCTAAAAGCTTAAGCTATTAGATTGCGCACCAACAATGTATATCAAGCCTTAACACTCCTCTGCATATGCAACCCAATGGCATGTGGGGAGATAAACACATGACAAAAACTCCCATCAAAGGAATATAATTTTTTTTTAACCCCACACATTGAACATGGGCAGCAAGGCAAGAACCCAGGACCTCCTGGTAACCAACTCTAATACCAAGTTAATCACTTTACCCAAATGCTTTAGCTATTAGATTGTGGACCAACAATGTATATCAATCCTTAAGAGTATTGAATCTTACAGTTTGAATTGATTCTCAATTCCCAAATTCGGAATCTCGATTCACAATTCGAATATCAATTTGACAGCTATGCTCCTTAAAATTTTGTTAAATAAACTTGTTAACCATATCACTCTAGTATCTCTTAAGCATTTCTGCACTTTGATAGGGATGCCATCTAAACCTACAGCTTTTCAATAGTTCATCTTTTTGGTGCATTTTTAACTTCATTGACTCCAATTTTGTGGATATATCTCACAAATTTGGCACTTTCTCATTTTCCAGTTACAAGTGTAGGCCTTCTTTTATGAAAATATGCTTGCCATCTTTATTTTATTTCTTCTTTCTTTAAGTAAAACACTTTTGTCCTCATTCATCTGTATGTTTGATAGTACCCAGGTCTCTATTTTTTCTTTCTCCAGCCCTATCAAGTTTGAAGACTTTGAGCAAACTTATACCGACTTCCCTTGTTTTTGGGCCTTTTTTTTCCCAATCTTTGTGGTGCAGTGAGGCTAGGAAGTCCTTAAACAGGCCACCTGCTCAGGATGTGCTTGAAAATCTCATTTACAATTACAGTCCCACTTACTGCGGAAAGGCTGGGTAAGGACTAAGGCCAGACTTCATTGACTATTACTACTTTAGCTGGTGGATTTTGCTGACTTGGTTTCATATTTTGTCCAACTGCAGGAGGGGATATGATGAAGTTTATATCTTTTCATAAACCTATACCTTGAATCTTCGTTAGGGTTTCCTATTTGTAAAACACGCGTTGCCCTAGCAACTCCAATCTGTTAATGTAAAACTTTGGAAATGCAACAACTGTTATTGTTAACTTGATACAAATGCTCATATATTGGGTCCTGTTCCACAGGATTCTAAACTGGCTGTGCTTGTTCCATATTTCAATGTAATTGATATATTTGCATATCACTGCTATCTGTACAAGAACAATAATAATAAAAAGTCTTACGTCCTATTAGGTGGGGCTGACTACATGAATCTTTTCCCGCCAATTCACCCGATCCAGAGTGTTTTTCTCTATTAGATGAAGGACTATTAAATCCTTTCTCACTACCTCATTTCAAGTTATTTGAGGTCCATTTCTACCCCTTTTCATGTTAGAAACAATAACTAACTCACTCTTCACAGGTGCTCTATTAGGCCTGCATTTAAAATGTCCAAACCATCTAAGCAGCCCCTCTATCTTGTTTTCAACCGGTATTTCATATCACTAGTATTGTTGCTGTTAAAACCTCTCTGACCCCATGTTTGAGTGCTTGGAATTCTGATTTTAGATCTGCATTTTTGTGGAGTTGAATAAAATGCAATATAAAATTATATTAAGTTTCATCCAAATCTACATAAATTCAAATCCAAGAGTTGAAATTTATGCTTCCAAATACAATTAGAAAGTATTTCAGTATATCATGCAGTCTGTTCAAGTTGCAAAAATAGGCATGATGTTTGCAAAAATTTTCCCTAGACAGTTGCACATTACACAAAATACGATATATTTTGAAGTATGAAATCTGAATGCATTAATGTAAACGTGTATGCTATTTCAGTCTTGGGGTTGATCCATCTTGTGATATGTTGATTGTGAATGCCTTTTTTTTTTAAATACCCGTACCAAGAAACAACCAAGTCTCCTATTTAAAGGGCTCTAAAGTAAGGGACTCCCCCTCTTCTAAGAATTCTCAAGGACTCTTAGTACTTCATGTGAATGAGAGAGAACTCAATAAGTATAATTCCAAATAAAACAAATGTAAATTAGATGATGTATGTGATGTCAATTATACAAATGTTCGAAAAGTGTTCCATAGAACCTAATTTTTTGTTCAACAAGAGACTTTTCTATAGAGCATTTCAATTTGCAGCCCATACCAACAAGGAAAAATCTGCAAAGAGTAATTTTCTTTATGGTATGAATATTAAGGATACACTTTGATTAAGAATTTTTTATCTCTAGCTTATTCTTTCTCAATGACTAACATATATTATCCCTGGCACCTCCATTGGGCACTGATGGATCATTGGAAAAGCATAATCAATCAGTCTATATCCACGGCACGTGTACTAATTTTTCATTGTTAAAACAAAAAAAATATTATTGTTCGATCCATCACAAGATCCTAGTTGCATCTACTGCAACAATCAATCGTCGGAATGCTTTATTGGATGAGGATCCACACAAGATTTTTGTTTTCAACACTAGGGGTGAGCTCAGAAATTGAAATCTGAACTAAAATGTTATACAAGAATTTTACAAGGCTGCATGTATGCCCACTGGAACCAACTCGCAAGGCTAGTCAAGATTTTTTTTATTTTTTTGTTATTTTTGTACTATACAAGTCTTATTAACATGCTTTATCCATATATTTAGTATTACTTATGCATTATATGTATTTTATATTTAATATCAGGATAAAGGACATTGACATTTCTTAAGATTCGGTAAAAAAAAATAATGAGTTTTCATTGAGATCTCATAGGTCTCACAAGCCTATCTTGAGATTTTAGAATTCCTACAAACCTCCCGAAACTAAAACCATTCAAAAGATTTTTTTAAGAGATTTTTTTTTTTTAATCTTTTTAGTTGAACGTGAGAGGTTTGTGAAATTATTAAATCTAAGGACAGGTCCATGTTTTTTTACCGAATTTTAAAGCAAGTTAATGCCTCTTACTAATTTATAACCAAACAAATTGAATTACAGTCAATAATTTTGATATCAAGAATTTCAAGCTCAACATCTTATCGAATGTGCATATATTGGGCCCGAGCCCAATATTCATTATCCTACTTGGGCTCTATTGGGCCGCCGTTGGACCACCGATGCTATGCCAGAAGTTACAGCCCGGTCCATAACAATTGGGAGCCGCGAAGGTAAAATACCTAGGCAGAATAATGGCGGGAAACTGCCAAACAAGAATCCGAACCCTCGGTGCGGCTCTTCTCCTCCTCCGCGCCTCTCCTCGGTTTCTGTCGCTCTCTCTCTCCCTTCGTCGACCATGTCCCATGTCGAAACCGTAGGCCTGCTGGACGAGATAGAAGCTCTCGTCTCCGATAAGCTTCAAGTGGTACAATCACTTTTCTCGCTGTCGCTCTCAAATGTTCTTCGAATTGTACATACTATTATTTGCTGCCGTATAAGGCTTGTTTCTGGTCGGTGACCAGAGGTAGATTTTGCACTTATCTTTTTGCAGGTTCAGATATTATTGTGTGGTGCCATGCGAAATTTTCCAATTGTGTCCCTGTTTGCTATTTTTTTTCTCTATTTCTTCTTGTATGTTGTTGTTAGGGCAAGCCTCAACCCAACTGTAACAGCATTACTCTCAAAACAAACCACAGCTTCAAGTCACTGAAACAGGTTTTACAATTGTCATGATAAGGTTGCCTAAGTCATGTTCTACCTAGACACCCCAAGATAGTGGAGGAACTTTGTGCACTAGGTGTTGCATTTTGATATCTTGTCGCAAAATCTTTCATCATGTGTTGCAGTTAGGTTCAATGCTCTTTTTAATGTGGTTACTTGGTGAAAGTGCTGTGTTCTTGTTACATTGTTTGCTATGGCTTGCAGATGCTAAAATTTCCTCTTTTCTAAATTTTGATGGAGGCAAAATAGTTATCTTATGCAGTGGAGTTATGATGAGTTCTTCAGTTTCTGTTCTCTTGCCTCTAAATGTCATATGATTATCTTTTGTCCAGCTTTACTTGTAAAGGAAATTACATTTCAAATTGTTGCCTTATTATCCGAGGGTATGATGGTTGTAAAATAAAACTTTTGTTGGAAGCTGAGATTGCTATGGTAATTTACAATGAAGGACTTTACTTTTCAGGTTTCTTACAAATGGTTGAGTCGCAATTTTCTGGTGTCATCAAATTCTGCAAAGAGGTATGAACTGTATTCAACAAGAATGAACATGGAATTTCCTCCATATACAATACTCCAATTAGTTTCTTCTTATTGTATTAGGCTGCTTCAGGAATTTGTTGAGAAACATGGGAGTGGATTGGAAGTAGCGTATACTTTGGCTGGCTGGTTGAGGACTGATCCGCCAATTTATCATATAAAGCTTGTTTCTGGGCCTAAACTTTCAGGTAAGATTTTCTATAGTAATAATTTTGAACTTGTTAAATGTTTTAAATTTAAAAATAAAAGGGGTAAAAAACAGAAGACAAAAGAAATGCAAAGAGGAGAAAAAGATGAGAGAAGAATGAAGGATTTTATATATATATATATATATATATATATCACCTCACTTCATTAGGGTTGTAAACTGCATATTGTCATTTACATTAGTTAACACTATGCAATATATGTCTTTCAATAGTCGCTCTAAGCTTGAACAAAGACGTGATGCAACCCAACTTGCATATAATGGAATGGATTGCCTTATTAGTCACCCTTTTATTATTAAAAAAAAAAAAATCACCTAATTGCTTCCTAAGTTACAAATGATGATGCAGTACAGCATCAAGAATTGGAACAAAGAAAGATATTGGTAGAGATAGATGTTGGAAGAGATAGAGGAGAGAAGGGACTGGGAAGTAATAAACCACTAATTAACCATGCACATTTGGGTTTAGGATCCAACAATCCATTGGTCCAATTCTTTGACATAAGTTTCCAAATTGGGTCAAAATGATCCATCCAAATACCCATATCTCCCCTTACATCAATTTCCTCCTTCTGAAAAGTACTTGACTCCATTGTAGGTCTCCAAATTGGATCAAAATGATCCATCCAAACACTTGTTTTTCCCCCTACAACAATTCCCTCCTTCTATGAAGAACTTGACTCTGTCAAGTCAAGGGAAAGTACTAAGGAGTCTATCACCATGAATAGAATTATCTCGCTTAAGAAAGGAACCAAAGGTCCACTTCAATTTAGTGAGTGGAGGAGCTCAAGATGGCATCAACTTATACTTCTTGTCAATGGAGAGGGAATATGAATTTTCATATCCATCATGCTTAGCTCTACTATTAAATAACCATGGACAGCCCAAAAGGATATGATAAATGTTGAGAACAAGGATATCACAAGCAACAATCATGGACCTTCAAGTTGGTATTGTTCAACCAAGAAATTCTTTATGGATTGGGATGAGGTTCAACTTCCAAATTTAACTTATTCACAGCTTCTTCAAAAACTGCATTGTATAACTACAAGCATCAACAACCAAAATACAAAGCTGCTTATGACAAATCGCCCGAATCTGAAAGATGCTAGTTTGTCTCCAACAACAACCACCTCCTACATAACTTCCACACTCTAGTTGTAAGAAAACCTATAATACGAGAAATTGCACATACACCCATAAATACACATGAAAGTACAAACACACCCCAAAGACACAAATATTTAGAACAAGCCTTGAAAACACATAATCCTACTATAAGCAAACTAAAGACACATAATAAACCACTAATTAACTAGCACATTTGGGCTTAGGACCCTATAATCCAGATGCTCTATTCTTTGATATAGGCCTCTAGATTGGGTCAAAATGATCCAACCAAATACTCGCTTCTTGTCCTACATCAAATGGCATAAAATTTAAACACGCATTGATCTTCTTTTTGACATAAGTGTCCGTTAGTCTATGTTGGTTTGATCTTATTGCTAAACTAGATTAATATTAATATTGATTATTGTCTAAATATCAGCATAGAGCCCCCTAAGATCACCATTCTCAAAACCTTTAATCTTTATGAATATTTGTAATTAGATAAGTATCTATTGTGCAAGTTCAATGCATTGTAATCCTGGAATTTACCATTTATGTAGATTGGATACCGACAAATTATTTTTCTCCAAATACTAAATTACCTTAGACAAAGTTAACCTTGCCTAGTATGCATTAGTATATGATTCAAGCTTCTCTAAGTGTCCTCGGTTAGTGAACAAAACTCAATCACTTCCAAGCAAAGATTTCAAGGATCTAAATATGTGATATTTCATGGATAAAAAACATTTAATGGCATGCATAAGCTGGATATCACACTAATGAACATGTTGTCTTCTTGGAAAATAAATTTATGAATGTTTTTGTAACATATAATAAAAGGTAAATGAAATTGCGAATAAACGTGTGATGTGATTGTGTATCTTATCTTTAGCTTGCCCACCCCCACCTTTTTTTTTTTTTTGTCTTTTCAAAGGATGCTGATGGATTTGTGGCAGCATTTTCAATGAATTGGGATGGTTGGTTGGAAAGAAATGCCCAATTTTAAGGGCCAGGTTCTTTCTTTGCAATTGCTTTGGAATAGGACAGGTTTCCTTGCATCTTTATTGGCTTACTTGGGAGATTGCTTGAAGGGAATTATTTTTATGGAATACTGGCAGGATTGGTCTAAATGGATGGTTTAATTGGCTTAGTGTTATGATTGTGTGCGCCACGCATGTTTTCCCTTAGTTTTGTTCTATGGTTCTTTTTGATTTTGTATATTTCTCGAGGGATGTCTTATTCTCTTCTTTGTATCAATTTCATTTTCTTAATAAAATTTCTTTTGTTTGTCAAAACAAACTTAATCCTATGGATTCCAGTTTCTAAAATTTCTATCGAGTGGGAAAATATATAGAAATGTCTAGAAGAAAAACCTTTCCCTTTTTAATGCCCCACCTTTTGTTTTCTGAATGATAAATAATTAACAGTTGCATCTGTGTATGGAATGATTCCTTATCACTTCTCCTAAAAATAAAATAGTAGGTAAATATTGAGTAAATGTTTGATCTTTATTGTGATCATTTCTAGATATCTTGTTATTTGAAAAAACTTTAATTTTCTTTCTAGTTGGAAAATACATATGCCTTGCATGTTTTCTGAATGATAATTAATAGTAATCAAACCATAAATTTGCCTATTGAGTGTGATTCATGACAACATCAAGGAATTACAACCAAGATAGAATGTGGGAGAGAGGTGAGTGAAGGATAATTTTAGCAGTGCAAGGTACTACAAGGGAGGGGAAGAAGAAGGAGGAAGAGGAAGAAGGAGATACAATTAGGGGAAGAACCCAGTTTCATTTCTCAATTCAATTCATCAAAACTAACCCTTACATGTCTTTCACAGCTTTTTTATTAGAAAGCTTAAATTACATGAAATTTTACATAAACCCCTAAAGATAATGAAATTATCACTAAAGACAAGTCTATGATAAACAAATGCTCAAATAAACGTAAGCCTAATTAATTATTCTCTATTGCACTGAAATCCAATAATTCCTTATCTTATTCTCCTTAATGGCCTCCAATGAGTTCATCCATTGCCGATTTTCTGTTCTACATCATGACATCACTTACTTTTTTTCTAAAAAAGAATGTCATGTGTATGTTTCTCTAGAAGTGGAGAAGAATTGAAATAGTATTTCTTAATATCTTAAAATAAGGTACAATTTGAATGTCTTATAGACTACAAGGATAATCTAAAAGGAAAGAATAATTAATGAACGAATAACAAAAGGAGAGAATTCCTAGAATATCTCCTAAGAATATTTATATAATTACAGAAATTTCTCCTATAATCAAGGAGAGTTGACTGGATAAATTTGGAAACTTTCCAACACACCCCCTCAAGCTAGTTTGAAGATGTCTTCCATAGCCGGCCTACCGATCAAATTTCAAATTGCTTCTTTGGTAGTCCTTTTGTAAGTATATCTGCTACTTGTTCAATAGTAGAGATATAGGGTAAACAAATTAGTCCACTGTCCAGCTTCTACTTTATAAAATGCTTGTCGACCTCAACATGTTTTGTTCTATCATGAAGCTTTGGATTGTGAGCAATGGCTGTGGCAGATTTGTTATCGCAATACAGTCTCATAGGTAGTGGATTAGTGACTTTCTATTCTTCCAATAATTTTTTAATCCACAACACTTCACAAATTCCTTGAGCAACTGCTTTAAATTCTGCCTTTGCACTACTCCTAGCTACCACATTTTGTTTTTTGGTTCGCATGTAACCAAATATCCACCAACAAAGGCACAATAACCAAAATTTGATCTTCATGAGCAACTGTTTGTGTAAACCCTTTTGCAACGAGTCTCGCTTTATATCTTTCTATATTGCCATCAGCCTTGCATTTAATTGTAAACACCCACTTGCAACATACAATTTTCTTTTCCTTTGCTAAATCAACAATTTCTCAAGTATTGTTGTTCCATAGTGCATTCATCTCTTCAAGAACTATGAACTTCCAATCCGGATGATCCATAGCTTCCTAAATGGTCCTTGGAACAAATAGGTGAGAAATATTGGATGTAAAGGCCTTATGATTATGAGAGAGTCTGTGGTATGATAAATATTTGGCAATGGGGTGTGTGGTACAGGTTCTAACTCCTTTCCTAATGGCTATAGGTATATCAAGGTCAATAGATTGATCAACTGGAAGTGTAGTAGAAGGATTACTTGGGATTTCCAAATGACCAGTTTTTGGAAGTGATGATTGATTCTGCTCTAAAATTGTGGGATGATCCTTAGTATTAGAACAGTACCTGCCTCTAGCATAAACAGGAAGCTCAGAAGAGGGATTACTCTATAGCAATTCTCCCCCTGTTTGTGATTCCCTTATGCTTTGTACAGGCAGATTGGGATTTCTATTCTTTTCACTATTTAAAATTTCAATTCTTTGAATGTTTTGTAGAGGGATGTCATTGTCATGGAAAACATTAGGCATTGGTATAGAAGTTTGCCAAAACTTATCTTCACTACTCTCTTTCTCCCCCTGAAGATAAGTTTGGTTAAAGTAAGACTGTTTTTCAACAAAAATGACATCTATACTAATGTGAATTTTTTTGGTTTTTGGATTCTAACATTTGTACCCTCTCTTATTGGGAGCATATCCAAGAAACGCACATTTTCCAACCCTAGGATCAAGTTTAGATCTAAGATGAGCTGGAATATGAACAAAAACAGTGCATCCAAATACTTTTAGAGGCAAATCAGAAATTATCCTATTATCAGGAAAGGATTTTTTTAGGCATGCCAAAGGAGTGATATACTGCAGCACACAGGTAGGCATTCTATTAATAAGGTAACAAGCAGTTAGAATAGCATCCCCCGACAAATATTTTGGAATATGCATAGAAAACATTATAGCCCGTGCAACCTCAAGTAAATGACGATTTTTTCTTTCAACAATGCCATTTTGTTGTGGGGTGTCATGATACGTGGATTGATGTTGAATCCCTCTTTTTTTCAAAAAATTTTCCAAAACTTGGTTGAAATTGATTTTCAATCATACTATAAAAATTTTTGAATAATATTTCAACTTCAAATTTTCCATTCATCAAATATACCCAATAAACTGAGTATGATCATCTATAAAAGCCAAACCATTTTTTTAGGGATAAGGTAGTAACCTTAAAGGGACCCCAAACATCACTATGAATCAAATAAAAAGGTTTTGATGCACGGTAGCCTTTTGAATTATAAGGAACTCGATGACTTTTTGATAAATGACAAACATCACAATGAAGAGAAGTACTGTCCAAATTTTTAAACAGACTAGGCAACAAATATTTTAAATAAGAACAATTAGGATGCCCTAATCTAAGATGTCGAAGCATTATTTGATCACGCATAGGGATTGAACTATTACTACCATTCAAGCCCTGAGCTTGTTTATTGCTGAATAGGGTATCATCAAAATACTAAAGGCCATCGATCATCCTAGCACTGCCAGTCACCGCCCTTGGGTTCTAGTCTTGAAATTCATAGTGAGAATCAAAGAATATGATACGACAATTAGAATCAAAAGATAATCTACTAACAGACGAAAGATTGCAAGTAAGTTTAGGAACATGAAGGAAAGATTTTAATTTTGTTTTTCCGGAAATTCTAATTGAACCTGCTCCTGCAATGGATGAAAGACTCCCATCTGCAATCCTAACCTTTTTATTATCTGTACAAGGATAATAAGATTGAAACAATTGAGATATAGTGGTCATATGGTCAGATGCACCTGAATCAATAATCCATGGTGCAAAGGCTAAAAAACTGGAATAGGCACTCGGCATATTACCTGTTTGGGCCAAAGAACCACTAGAAGTACTGGATATCAGATTGGATTTCAGCAGTTGAAGAAGTTTATCCTTCTACTCTAAATTTAGAACATTGGTCTGGGCTTCATTTACTCTAGGAATCGCTTGATTGTTTCCAGGTCCAGGTTTGCTGCTCTTCCAATTTGCTGGTTTTCCATGTAGTTTCCAGCAGGTTTCTTGGGTATGGCATGGCTTATTACAATAGTCACACCATACTAGAGATTTTTTATTGGGATATGATAGCTCTGCAGAGGCATTAGCAACAGCCAAAATAGTAGGATTAGTGGCAACCAAGGCCAAGTTCTCCACTGTTACATCAGCCTCTTTTTTCTTTAGCATAACATTTCAACGACAATCTTCTCATCTCACTTCAGAAAATGCCTCTCCGATTGGAGGCAGAGTTTGTCTACCAAGAATCCTCCTCCTGACCTCGTCAAACTCATCATTGAGTCTAGCCAAGAATTTAAAAATTCTTGCATTTTCCACCTTCTTGTTGTAGCTGCAATCATCAGGGCTCTTCCATTCATAATCATTGAATAGATCCAAGTCCTGCCACAGTCCCTTAAGGACATTAAAATATTTAGTCACACTGTCTTCCCCTTGTTGAGTCTTGACAATTTTTTGCTACAATTCATAAATCTGAGAATAATTTCCAAGGTCAGACTTCATCTGACTAACATTATCCCAGAGTTCTTTTGCAGGAGGATAGCATATGTAATTAGCACTAATATCCTCATCCACTGCATTCACAAGCCAAGCCATAATCATGGAATTTTCAGCATCCCATATAGCATAAGATGGGTCTGCTCTGTTAGGGGCCTTGGTTTCACCGGTATGGTACTCAATCTTACCTCTCCTGCGGATATACATTCGAACTGACTGAGACCATCTCAAGAAGTTGGCTTCATTGAGATGGATATTTGTGATTTGGACTGAATGGGATTCAGTATGGCCTACTTTGGTTTCAGTTTTGGTGTTGACCACAGTTTCAGGTCTGGCCATGGTGGAAGTTTTAGAAATTTCAAACATAATGGAGGCTGAACAGGGTTAAGGCAATAAGGCCTAGGTTTAGAGGCTATGACTGCCCAAAGGAAAAGAAAACTAGCCTCTGGTACCATCTAGAAGTGGAGAAGAATTGAAATAGTATTCCTTATTATTTTAAAATAGGGTACAATCTGAATGTCTTATAGACTACAAGGATAATCTAAAAGGAAGGAATAATAAAGGAAAGAATGACAATTGCTAAAAAATCTCCTAGAACATCTCCTAAGAATATATTCTAGAACGTCTCCTAAGAATATTTACATAATTACAGAAATTTCTCCTATATTCAAGGAGAGTTGATTGGAAAATTTTGGAAAATTTCCAACAGTTTCCTGTAATTTTTTTTATCTTTTTTGTGGCCATTTGTTTCCACTAACATCATATTTATGGTTGTTTGTTGTCTATTTTAGGAAAAAAGATTTAATGTTGTGTTCTTTTATCCTGAGTTTTTTGCAGAAGTTAAAGAAGAATTTGATGGCAATTGCTCAGTTCAGGTATATAGTGTGCAACCTTGCATCCCAAAGGATCCAGCTGCACTTTGGAATGCTGAATTTGTACAAGCAGAAGAGCTCTTTAGGCAGCCGCTAGCAGTTGATAATTGCCTGAGAGATAATAGGTATGAGGCGTTTTTTGTATTTTGGCACATCTATTTGTTTAGTGTGTGGTTTATGGTCACTGTAACTGAAGTAATTAAAAAGGTTGACTATGCCTCTGGGTCCCATTCTTAACAGGTGTTGATTTCTTCTATATCTTGGGCGATCCTGCGCTAAGCTCAGCATTTTATTTCACTTTTGCACATCTTGAAGATTTTATATTTCATACTTTCCTTTCAAATAGAGGATATGATATCTTTTCTTTTTGAGAAAATCAATATGTATCATTCACTGTATCTACTTTACCTGGAAATATGTGATAATTCCACTGTACTTTCAACACATGATGATGTATGATATACTGGATATGGTATGTTATTAACATTATGTTCCCAGTTAGTGTCTATTAACCCTCTGTTCCTTTTTTGCATACATGAACTTGATTGGAAACACCACTTGCAAAACTTTAAAGGTATATGCTTTGCAATAGTAAGGTAACTTTTTGTGTATGTTGCAATGTTGTCAATCTTGTAGTCCCATGTTTCATCAACCTGCCAAGTGTCAACTATGGTATCAATACACTACACAATTTGACGACTATGATGCATACACTTGCGAACTTGACTTAGGTTATCCTCTGGTTGGTCAAAAAGTATGGAGTGTTTCTGTAATGTCTTTTGCCTCTACCTAATTGATGCTCACAAAAAATTTTTCCTTCAGGTTTTGTGGGATTTCTAATTCCTTTGTCAAGCGCAATGCTGATGGAACACCTGTAACCATTGTGGCTCCACATCCCAAAACTGCAGGAGTATCAGGGCTGTCTAAAAGTGACTCTGTACTTCAAACTGCAAGTGTTCCACAACCTCAGCGGAGGAAAATACAGCAATCAAGCACCGAAGGTGTTCGGCAGTCAACCAATCTTGTAACAAATATCAAAAGTGAAAGCAATAGTGCTGGGGTCCATGACCAGGTTAGCAAGCCTCCTGCAGATAAAGAAAAAGTTCCTCCCTTGCCTGCTAATAAAAAGAAAGGCCAGAATGATAAAAGCTCTTCTGGAACTGGAGGCTTATTAACTAATCTATGGGGCCGTGCTTCTGCGAAGACAAAGCCCAGTTGTGCACCAGCAGAAACTAATAAATCTGTTCCAAATGCAACTGGTTTGTGTCTATTTGCTTTTATACTTAGAAAAAAATCAAATTGAGATTTGTCCAGCTATAATGGAGAATTTGGAATTCTGAATCTTGTCTGACCTACTTCACAAAATTTTTAACATGCTGTCAGTTAGTGCGGAAGCTCAGATTTGTGCTCAAGAAGCAGTAGAGGGTGGGAGCAGTGATGATGATGAAGATGCCAATTTTAAAAGAGCCTCTAATGGTGAAAGTGGTAGAAAGAGGAGGGTTGTTTTTGATTTCTCAGATGAAGAAAATGATTATGAAGATGCAGTCAATTTAGCATCGCCAGACCTTCCAAAAGTGCAATCACGTTTTGATTTGAAACAAAGTACTAAATCTGTGGTTCCAGGGAAAAACATTTTGAATTGTGGTGGAAAGATAGAAGACAAACCAAAGGTCAAGGAGGATAAAGCAACTAACAGAAAGTCTGACCAATCGTTGGCAGAAGATTCATTGGTCATCAGCAAAAGCAACAGTTCTGAGCCCTCCTCTTCAGAGAAGACCCAAAGCCATATTTCTACCGATGATGTAAATAAGAACGATAAAGTGATTGATGCTGCTCCAAATTCACCGAAAAGGAGAAAAGTTTTGAAGACGCGGATTGATGAGCGTGGGAGGGAAGGTAAGACCATATCTAACTGTGTGCCTTTTCATGCAGAGAGGTCTGGTTTTATGGTATTTGGCTTAGTTTGGTAATTTCCTTATCCTGTTTCTTTAAAAACAAAAAAAACAAACAAACAAACAAAATTTAAAAAGTAATTATTGAGATTTTTGTAAAACTTCATTGTTTTAGCAACCATTGACGTGTTGTTGGAAAGTTGAAGATATCTATCTGCTGCGTTTTTTGCATGGGGTTGTGTCACGGTTCGCCTTTTTCACACCGTTGTGAAGGGCCGTGCGGCGCTAGCTAAAGCACTCTTGCTTAACTAGCCAGCCTTTTGTTTACCAACATTCATCCACGGAACACTTTCATTAACATTCAATCAGATAGCAGCGGAAATTATAATCAATTCATGAAAGCCGTGGCAACCAAGTAGTAAATATTGAAGCAAACGTAATTCATTAACAAATCCTCCGTTGACATGTTGTACTTAGCGAGGGAGGCAAGTAGGTTAAGCACGTTGACAATTGCTAGTGAGTTTTACAATGATTGATGAACACTCACCCTCCCCTAAAGAGCTTTCTAGGCCATTCTCACTCTAGCACTAGGAAACATCAAAGTGACCGAGGAGTCATACTGCCTTATTTGGCTTACAATGAAAGAAATACTAGAAAATAACCCTACACTAGTATTTACATGATGGAAACCCATCCCAAACACACGAGATAAGCGGTCACAGGCAAGCATAATGCCCTGAACAAGCTTAGCTCGTGACATTCTCCCCCACTTATGCGGTCGACGTCCTCGTAGACTTTTGGCGGTAGGTACACTTCAAATTTGTCCACGAACAGTTGAATATCTTCCGCAGAAATCCAGCTGATTTCTTTGTCATCAAGGCGCTTCCACTTCACTAGGAACTTCTGCCGCTTCTTCCTTGAGGATATGAACTTTCTGCCTGCAAGGATCTCTTCAACATCATGTCTGTCAGGTTGCACTGTCTTCAACTCTGCGCTGTTTGACTGACTTCTGCTCAGGTCATTGGTGTTGGCGTTGAATGGCTTGAGGCAATTGACATGAAATTGCGGTTTTCTCTGTTGATCTGCCCACTTCTTCATCTGCTTAGAAGCTTTCTCCAGATAGACTTGGGCAAAGTCTGCATTCTGTCTCCCTTCACTGGTGAAGATGTACGCCTTAGGACTCTTTCGTCTATACGGCTCGCCCACTGTGTGAGGTAACAGCGGCAGCTGGCCTGTAACAAGCGCAAAAGGGCTCTTGTTGGTTGTTGAGCGCCTTTGGGCGTTGCCACAGAAAGGAGCCACATCAAGTAGTTGCACGCCATTCTTCTGGTTGTCGTTGACACAATGGCACAAGTACTCATCTAGTAGCTCTCTGAATCTCTTCATCTGTTCGTCTGTCTGTCGATGATAACTCGAAGAGATGTCAAGGTGTGACCTGAATATCCTGAAAAACTCTGTTAAGAAGTTGTCAGTGAACATTAAATCTTGGTCACAAATAATAACTTGGGGAGAACCCCAATGTTTCACAACAGTCACAAGGAACAATTGTGTCGTCCCCTCTGCCGAACAGTACTTTGGTGCGGCCATGAAAGTACCATACTTCTTCCGCTCCCCCTTGTCTTGTTGGCAAGTGAGACAAGTTTTGGTATAATCAACCACATCATCCCGCGTGTGCGGCCAATAATACCTCCCCAGTAGTCCTGTCATTGGAGTCATTCTCCGCGAATACCCCTTAACGAACTTCCTGTAGAAACTAGTAAGGCCAAGAAAGGAACGCAACTCCTTCACTGTTGTGGGGATCTTCCGTTCTTGAATCATCCTTACTTTCTCCATATCCCTCCGGATACGACCTTGTTCAACGGCTTGACCAAGGAATTTGTTGCTCCACCGAGCGAAAGAGAAATTCTCCTTCTTCATATTCAGACTGTTTCCCTTCAGCCTGTCGAACACCTTCCGTAGATGCTCTTCATGTTTCCTCTGAAACGACACCGATGCTCCCAACGGTGTTTTGGAAGGGCGAACACATCCCGCTTCCACTTCATCAAGCTGTTTCCCCAACTCTACTATCTCTCTAGGCGCAATCCAACATGGCCCTTTAGCAGGTAGTTTCACTCCTGATAACAACTTGATCTCTTGCTCCACAGTCCGTCGTGAAGGCAAATTGTGAGGCAGCTTATCCGGCAACACCTCCTTATCCTCATCCAACACCGCTTGGATGGTCGTAGGCTCCAGCTCTTGGCCTACTTCTTTGTCTACCACCACCGTGGCTAGACGTGTCTGCTCACCCTGACCCAATCCTTCATTGAGTTGTATGGCTGAAAGGGACTTCCCTTCGTCTCCTTTCGTTGCAACGTGTCACGGTCCGCCTTTTTCACACCATTGTGAAGGGCCGTGCGGCGCTAGCTAAAGCACTCTTGCTTAACTAGCCAGCCTTTTGTTTACCAACATTCATCCACGGAACACTTTCATTAACATTCAATCAGATAGCAGCGGAAATTATAATCAATTCATGAAAGCCGTGGCAACCAAGCAGTAAATATTGAAGCAAACGTAATTCATTAACAATCCTCCGTTGACATGTTGTACTTAGCGAGGGAGGCAAGTAGGCTAAGCACGTTGACAATTGCTAGTGAGTTTTACAATGATTGATGAACACTCACCCTCCCCTAAAGAGCTTTCTAGGCCATTCTCACTCTAGCACTAGGAAACATCAAAGTGACCGAGGAGTCATACTGCCTTATTTGGCTTACAATGAAAGAAATATTAGAAAATAACCCTACACTAGTATTTACATGATGGAAACCCATCCCAAACACACGAGATAAGCGGTCATAGGCAAGCATAATGCCCTGAACAAGCTTAGCCCGTGACATTCTCCCCCACTTATGCGGTCGACGTCCTCGTAGACTTTTGGCAGTAGGTACACTTCAAATTTGTCCACGAACAGTTGAATATCTTCCGCAGAAATCCAGCTGATTTCTTTGTCATCAAGGCACTTCCACTTCACTAGGAACTTCTGCCGCTTCTTCCTTGAGGATATGAACTTTCTGCCTGCAAGGATCTCTTCAACATCATGTCTGTCAGGTCGCACTGTCTTCAACTCTGCGCTGTTTGACTGACATCTGCTTAGGCCTTTAGTGTTGGCGTTGAATGGCTTGAAGCAATTGACATGAAATTGCGGTTTTCTCTCCTGTTCTACCCATTTCTTCATCTGCTTAGAAGCTTTCTCCAGATAGGCTTGGGCAAAGTTTGCATTCTGTCTCCCTTCACTGGTGAAGATGTACGCCTTAGGACTCTTTCGTCTGTACGGCTCGCCCACTGTGTGAGGTAACAGCGGCAGCTGGTCTATAACAAGCTCAAAAGGGCTCTTTTTGGTTGTTGAGCGCCTTTGGGCGTTGCCACAGAATGGAGCCACATCAAGTAGTTGCACGCCATTCTTCTGGTTGTCATTGACACAATGGCGCAAGTACTCATCTAGTAGCTCTCTGAATCCCTTCATCTGTTCGTCTGTCTGTCGATGATAACTCGAAGAGATGTCAAGATGTGACCTGAATATCCTGAAAAACCCTGTTAAGAAGTTGTCAGTGAACATTAAATCTTGGTCACAAATAATAACTTGGGGAAAACCCCAATGTTTCACAATAGTCGCACGGAACAATTGTGTCGTCCCCTCTGCCGAACAGTACTTTGGTGCGGCCGTGAAGGTACCATACTTCTTCCGCTCCCCCTTGTCTTGTTGGCAAGTGAGACAAGTTTTGGTATAATCAACCACATCATCCCGCATGTGCAGCCAATAATACCTTCCCAGTAGTCCTGTCATTGGAGTCATTCTCCGCGAATACCCCTTAACGAACTTCCTGCAGCATCCAGTAAGGCCAAGAAAGGAACGCAACTCCTTCACTGTTGTGGGGATCTTCCGTTCTTGAATCCTCCTTACCTTCTCCATACCCCTCCGGATACGACCTTGTTCAACGACTTGACCAAGGAATTTGTTGCTCCGCCGAGCGAAAGAGAAATTCTCCTTCTTCAAATTCAGACTGTTTCCCTTCAGCCTGTCGAACACCTTCCGTAGATGCTCTTCATGTTTCCTCTGAAACGACACCGATGTTCCCAACGGTGTTTTGGAAGGGCGAACACATCCCGCTTCCACTTCATCAAGCTGTTTCCCCAACTCTACTATCTCTCGAGGCGCAATCCAACATGGCCTTTTAGCAGGTGGTTTCACTCCTGATAACAACTTGATCTCTTTCTCCACAGTCCGTCGTGAAGGCAAATTGTGAGGCAGCTTATCCGGCAACACCTCCTTATCCTCATCCAACACCGCTTGGATGGTCGTAGGCTCCATCTCTTGGCCTACTTCTTTGTCTACCACCACCGTGGCTAGACGTGTCTGCTCACCCTGACCCAATCCTTCATTGAGTTGTATGGCTGAAAGGGACTTCCCTTCGTCTCCTTTCATTGCAACGACTTGCACCATGCACGAGTGATCTCCCATCAGACACAGGGAACCAGCCGAAGGCATCAGCACTGCCCTCGTCCCCATTAGGAACTCCATTCCTAGAATGACTGGATAGTCATCCAATGGCACCGCTGTGAAATTCGCATGACCTTCCCACTGTCCAAGCTTTATAGCCACTTGCTTGGCTACTCCCAGAGTAGGCTGGGCTACAGAGTTAACTGCTTTCACGCGTCCTGTATCCTTCTCTAAGGATAAGTTGAGTCTTCCTGCTTCCAACTGCGAAACAAAATTATGAGTAGCTCCCGTATCCACCATAGCGCGAGTACTCTTCCCATTTATCCTCAAGTCCACAAACATTAACCCTTTTGCTCGTGTAACTTTCGGTGTTTTGGCTTGCTTTTCCAATGCGTTCACTAACCGCACTGAACCCACCCTCGGGGCTTCATCCTCTTCCCCATCGTCTTCCACTGCCTGTTCTACAATGGAAGCCTGTAAGGCATTAAGTGATGCTTTGTGAGGGCACTCAAAAACTCTATGAGGACCTCGACACAAGAAACACTCAATTTTACCCTTCCCCTTTCCATTGGGTGTGTTGAACCCTCGAGACGACGAAGCTTCCTGTGAGGTTGATGAATTAGGGTCGGCTCCCCCACTCTTGGGTTTGCCATTCTTGAAAGACTTTCCACCGTTTCCCTCTCCGCCAAACCGTTTGGACGAAGTGGTCTCATCACCAGCGTAGTCTGTCAAGCGTTCTGCAGCCGCTTGTGCAGTTGACAAGTCTTGAACCCTTTGTCTATGAAGTTCAGTTCTTGCCCACGGTTTCATCCCCTCTAGAAAATAGAACAACTTGTCCTTCTCCGACATATCCCGAATATCCAACATTAAAGCAGAAAATTGTTTTACATAGTCACTGATTGACCCCGTATGCTTGAGATCTCTCAGTTTTCTCCTTGCATTATACTCAACGTTCTCAGGAAAGAATTGGGCCTTGAGCTCTCTCCTCAAGTCTGCCCAACTATCAATCACACAGCTTCCATTCTCAATTTCTCTGTACTTGGTACGCCACCACAGTTTGGCATCACCAACCAAGTACATGGTCGCAATATCCACCTTTGCCTGTTCTGAGGCCATCCTCACAACGCGAAAGTACTGCTCCACATCAAACAAGAAGTTCTCTAACTCCTTGGCATCTCGGGCACCCCCATACGTCCTGGGTTCTGGCACCTTGGTCTTGCTAATTCCCTGAGTGTTGGAGTTCCCCATAGCAAGGACCATCACATTTACCTTTGCATCCAGATCTGCCATCCGGGCTTGCAAAGTTTCCACAGTGTGGCGAAAGTCCTCTGACATGTCGCCTATCAAACCTGCTTGATGTTTTTGTGATCCCCTCACTTCATCAACAAGTTCTCTCATCTGGGCCACCTCCGCGGCCATAGTGTTGGTTGACTCTTCAACCTGTGCTTCCAGCACGCTGATCCTCTCAGCATTGTTTGGTGCCATGGTCACTTACCAAAGCTTTCCAAACCCAACAACGAAGGCAAACGAATTCACGTAGCAACTCAACCTTGGGCTTTCACCAAGTGTCACCGACTTGGGCTCTGATACCAAATGTCACGGTCCGCCTTTTTCACACCATTGTGAAGGGCCGTGCGGCGCTAGCTAAAGCACTCTTGCTTAACTAGCCAGCCTTTTGTTTACCAACATTCATCCACGGAACACTTTCATTAACATTCAATCAGATAGCAGCGGAAATTATAATCAATTCATGAAAGCCGTGGCAACCAAGCAGTAAATATTGAAGCAAACGTAATTCATTAACAATCCTCCGTTGACATGTTGTACTTAGCGAGGGAGGCAAGTAGGCTAAGCACGTTGACAATTGCTAGTGAGTTTTACAATGATTGATGAACACTCACCCTCCCCTAAAGAGCTTTCTAGGCCATTCTCACTCTAGCACTAGGAAACATCAAAGTGACCGAGGAGTCATACTGCCTTATTTGGCTTACAATGAAAGAAATACTAGAAAATAACCCTACACTAGTATTTACATGATGGAAACCCATCCCAAACACACGAGATAAGCGGTCATAGGCAAGCATAATGCCCTGAACAAGCTTAGCCCGTGACACAACGACTTGCACCATGCACGAGTGATCTCTCATCAGACACAGGGAACCAGCCGAAGGCATCAGCACTGCCCTCGTCCCCATTAGGAACTCCATTCCCAGAATGACTGGATAGTCATCCAATGGCACCGCTGTGAAATTCGCATGACCTTCCCACTGTCCAAGCTTTATAGCCACTTGCTTGGCTACTCCCAGAGTAGGCTGGGCTACAGAGTTAACTGCTTTCACGCGTCCTGTATCCTTCTCTAAGGATAAGTTGAGTCTTCCTGCTTCCAACTGCGAAACAAAATTATGAGTAGCTCCCGTATCCACCATAGCGCGAGTACTCTTCCCATTTATCCTCAAGTCCACAAACATTAACCCTTTTGCTCGTGTAACTTTCGGTATTTTGGCCTGCTTTTCCAATGCGTTCACTAACCGCACTGAACCCACCCTCGGGGCTTCATCCTCTTCCCCATCGTCTTCCACTGCCTGTTCTACAATGGAAGCCTGTAAGGCATTAAGTGATGCTTTGTGAGGGCACTCAAAAACTCGATGAGGACCTCGACACAAGAAACACTCAATTTTACTTTTCCCCTTTCCATTGGGTGTGTTGAACCCTCGAGACGACGAAGCTTTCTGTGAGGTTGATGAATTAGGGTCGGCTCCCCCACTCTTGGGTTTGCCATTCTTGAAAGACTTTCCACCGTTTCCCTCTCCGCCAAACCGTTTGGACGAAGTGGTCTCATCACCAGCGTAGTCTGTCAAGCGTTCTGCAACCGCTTGTGCAGTTGACAAGTCTTGAACCCTTTGCCTGTGAAGTTCAGTTCTTGCCCACGGTTTCATCCCCTCTAGAAAATAGAACAACTTGTCCTTCTCCGACATATCCCGAATATCCAACATTAAAGCAGAAAATTGTTTCACATATTCACTGATTGAACCCGTATGCTTGAGATCTCTCAGTTTTCTCCTTGCATTATACTCAACGTTCTCAGGAAAGAATTGGGCCTTGAGCTCTCTCCTCAAGTCTGCCCAACTATCAATCACACAGTTTCCATTTTCAATTTCTCTGTACTTGGTACGCCACCACAGTTTGGCATCACCAACCAAGTACATGGTCGCAGTATCCACCTTTGCCTGTTCTGAGGCCATCCTCACAACGCGAAAGTACTGCTCCACATCAAACAAGAAGTTCTCTAACTCCTTGGCATCTCGGGCACCCCCATACGTCCTGGGTTCTGGCACCTTGGTCTTGCTAACTCCCGGAGTGTTGGAGTTCCCCATAGTAAGAACCATCACATTCATCTTTGCATCCAGATCTGCCATCCGGGCTTGCAAAGTTTCCACAGTGTGGCGAAAGTCCTCTGACATGTCGCCTATCAAACCTGCTTGATGTTTTTGTGATCCCCTCACTTCATCAACAAGTTCTCTCATCTGGGCCACCTCCGCGGCCATAGTGTTGGTTGACTCTTCAACCTGTGCTTCCAGCACGCTGATCCTCTCAGCATTGTTTGGTGCCATGGTCACTTACCAAAGCTTTCCAAACCCAACAACGAAGGCAATCGAATTCACGTAGCAACTCAACCTTGGGCTCTCACCAAGTGTCACCGACTTGGGCTCTGATACCAAATGTCACGGTCCGCCTTTTTCACACCGTTGTGAAGGGCCGTGCGGCGCTAGCTAAAGCACTCTTGCTTAACTAGCCAGCCTTTTGTTTACCAACATTCATCCACGGAACACTTTCATTAACATTCAATCAGATAGCAGCGGAAATTATAATCAATTCATGAAAGCCGTGGCAACCAAGCAGTAAATATTGAAGCAAACGTAATTCATTAACAAATCCTCCGTTGACATGTTGTACTTAGCGAGGGAGGCAAGTAGGCTAAGCACGTTGACAATTGCTAGTGAGTTTTACAATGATTGATGAACACTCACCCTCCCCTAAAGAGCTTTCTAGGCCATTCTCACTCTAGCACTAGGAAACATCAAAGTGACCGAGGAGTCATACTGCCTTATTTGGCTTACAATGAAAGAAATACTAGAAAATAACCCTACACTAGTATTTACATGATGGAAACCCATCCCAAACACACGAGATAAGCGGTCACAGGCAAGCATAATGCCCTGAACAAGCTTAGCTCGTGACAGGTTGCTATGTTAGGACGAACTGCAAAAAACATAAATGTTATCCTATTGACACCTTTTTGTTTGTAATTTTTTATGCTCAGTTACTGAAGTTGCCTGGGAGGGCGAGGAGACACAACCAAAAAATGATACCAGTAGCACAGAGAAGAAAGCCAATAACAGTTCAGATGCAAACAATATTAACAGGTCATTTTAAATCTTTTTCATTTCTAATTATGTTTTGTGACTTCTAATTAGTTGATCTTACGGAAAAGTAGATTTACTTGTTTTCACATGTTTAAATTGTTCATAAAAGTTGGCATTGCCAATCATTGTGAGCTGCTTAACCTTGCTTTGATTAATTCTGTTTGGTATTTGAATTGCCAGACTCTGGAGATTACTTTAGAATACTTGTCTATTAATACTTTTCAGAACAAGAAAATAATACTTGTTTGGTGAACCTTATAGAATCCCCCCAAAGGGTTGTGTAAAGCTGTTCCCTTAACCCCACCCCCTCTTCTTGCTTTGCCATTCTTTATTATATTCTGGAGGGCTGCTTCTTTTCCATATTTTGTAAGGACTTAACCAGCATTAGATACCAACATCATGTCATAAAGACTGCTTCATCCAACAGCAACTAGAGCCCTTCTTTTTTAATGATTATTTTCATTTTATAGGATGAAAGAAATGGAGCGAAACTTGTTTAATTTATTAGCAGAGGGGGGTGACAGTGACACTTGATGCTGTGGTAAAGCACACCAAATTAACTGTGTGATAAGATAGTCATGAGACTGACTATTTATATATCATGCAGATGGGCTGTGATATCCAATTGCTTTTTGTGTCTTTTTGGGCAATAATCTGTGAAGAGCATGTTTATTAGTTAGTAGTTGCTGAAGGTGTTCATGTCGGTTGTTTTAGAATGGCTTTTTGGAGCTTTACCTTCTGTGCTGTAAATTCTGGCAGACGGAAGTTGATATGCCAAAATTATTTTCTTGGTGAATATTTGCCTCTTGCTTCTGCCAATTGCTTCAAGTATTGATTTCTGTGAATTTGAAACCAGGCCTCCTGTGGCTAAGTCTCCAGCGGTGGGAAGCGCTGCCCCATCTAATCCGGTGGGCAGACCAGGAACCAAAAAGGCAGGGAATTCAAAGGATCCAAAGCAAGGGAATATCATGTCATTCTTCAAGAAAGTATGATGGGGATTCATGAAGGGTGAAACATGCATGAGCAAGTCAGTAGTTAATTCTCTCATTTGGGAGCCTTGCCCGTGTAATTATAGATTGAGTTGTAACTAATTTCATTTTTGGTTGTTCTTTTTGTGTCATCTTTCTTCCACACTTGCCAAATATGAGGGGTGCAATGTATTTTTGTTTTTCTGCGTAGTTGATTTATAGATGAGCTGGGTTTTTTTTTTTTTTTTTTTTAAGAAGGGTGCAACACGAGAACTTCTCAAGAGGTCACCCATCCTAATACTACTCTTGTTTAAGCACGCTTAATTGCGGAGTTATGATGGGATCCGGTGCATTAGTGTTGGTATGATCGTACTCATAGACAAGTGACAAGTGGTTGCTTTCTTGAATGCTTTGCTTTTTTACAACTGTGGGGTAGGTGTAGTGGACCAAAATTTGAAGACATTAATATCAACTCTTGTTCAAAGTTCTTCTGCACTGTTGGTTTTCACCATCTTTCTTGGTGTAAGGAAATACTCTTTGTATTTCAAAAATTAGCAATTATATATTTTTGAAATATACCATTATAATAAACAAAGTTGTGCTCAAGTTAGGCTACGAACGTTGCCATGGGATTGAGCCATTATAAATTTTGGACTTGGAATGTCTTTTTCTCTCAAGCTAAGTAAAGGCCATTTGGTAATTTTGTTTTAATCTGCTTATGTGCTGTTGCAGTGATCAAGCTTGATGTACAGGAAAAAAGGGCACCTGGAAAAGGCCTGTTTGTTTAGGTTAATGTCAACAAATGTGCAATTTTAATTGAGTCAATTATACTAAAACTTGGTAGACGGTTGCCAATTCAAGTTTGAGAAGTATTCGTTAGTGAAATTGTCATTTGGTTTAAGACATGAACTTCTTAAGAGACTTTTACTTGATCTTTGCAGTATAAACTTAGACCTCCTCTTATGTGTGGTAACAAGAGAAGTTTGGTGGAGGTATGAGTGTCCCAAAATTACGAAATTTTTAAAACTGAAAAGGGAAGTTCATATCTTTTTATCAAACTTCAGGAGATTAATCTTTTCTCTTCTTTTCTAACTTATGATTTTAAAAACATGTATTTTAATTTACTTAATCATTAGGATTATAATAAATGTGCCCAATTAATAAGAGAGGGCGCCATGGACACTCCAAAAAATATCATTCACATTCCACATTTATTTTATCATATATTAAGTGGCAATTTTAAATTTTGGCTTTTAACTTTGTAAGTGAAAAAATAAGAGAAAAAAGGGCTGAGTCATTTCTTTGGGAAATTAAGGGGTAAATGTATAATTTGATAAACAAAAGAATAAATGTGAAGTGTCGATAATATATATATTTGGAGTGCTAATAGAGCTTCTTTTAACAAAATACATAATTTGAGTATTTGATTGATCATTTCTAAACGTAAGTGGCCATTTGATTAATTTTTAGTCATTGTTTGGATAATTTTTTTTTTTTCATAAAAGAAAGGAAGAAAGTAAGAAATTCATTTTTAAATGATTTTCTTTCCATATCAATATTATTTAAAAAATAAAATTAATTTAATATGATTAAAAAGTAAAATCAAATATCATCGAGTAAAATTAAACCTTTGTTCACATACCATATATTTATTTTTATTTTTTCACTTTGCTTCATAACTTGGTATGGAAAAAAATTTCTTCTTATTTTTTCTCATATTCCTTAATATTTTTTATATTTTTCTTCCCTCAATAATTTTCAAGTTCCAGGCCTTTGAAGTGAGAAAATTCCATTAAAATTTCAATGGGTTCTTTGACATCGTGTCTTGTAAGGATTAAACTGTGGCGAAGAGATTTGATTTCAACTTTAGCCTAACTGGAGCTATGGCCTGCCAGGGACGCAAGTTTCTGGCCAGAAATCTTCGGCTTTAGTCTATTCTTATCTGGTAATTTGTTGTCCATCAATATCATAATCACTTGGAACTTTTCCTATACAATTATGAGCAAGAAATTCAAATTTAAAATTTAATTTGAACCAAAATACAATGTAAAATTATACTCAATTTCATCTAAATTTACATAAAACTTAATCCAAAATTTAAAAGCTGTATCCCAAACACAACCTAATTGTCTTGTAAATTTATGTCTTCCTCAAAACAAATTCTAATAGTTTAGCTCATAGGTGGCTATAGAAACTCAAAACCAGATGTCACCATTTTTTGCACATCCAAACCCAACCCAATTAAAAACTCTCTCTCTCTCTCTCTCACACACACACACACGCGCGCGCGCACACAAAAATAAAAACTCTTTAAAATTCAAAATAAGTTGATTTTTTGCAACTTAGAGAGAGAAAGCAATGATTTGCAAAGTTTCTATCATACAAATGTCAGGGTAGAAATGCCAATTTTAACAATTAAGAATTGCATTGAATTTCATTGCAAGTTTAAAGAGTGAAATACCAAAATAAAATGCTAAGGATTAAAGGGCGATCCTATAAGACTTTTTAACTGTGCAGTTTTTCCCAACACATTTTTTGAGAAATGAGATGGGATGCTACAGAAGAGCAAAATTGATGTTGCATTCTTGGTTGTTCAATTAACCGAAGAAACAGAAAAGATCACAAAGTAAATCCAAATGAAATTACATGAGAGTGAACCAGATTTAAAAGAAGATACAAAAGAGAATGAAAATAATATACACATTTACAT
The DNA here is from genome assembly GCF_029873635.1 of Malania oleifera. Taxonomy (NCBI): domain Eukaryota; kingdom Viridiplantae; phylum Streptophyta; class Magnoliopsida; order Santalales; family Ximeniaceae; genus Malania; species Malania oleifera. The sequence continues at coordinate 128,008,684 of NC_080417.1, forward strand.
ATCTTCTGCTTGCATATTCAATTCTCACGGATCAAGTTAGTTGGCTCACTCAAAACATACTTGGGCAATTCATATTTTGCACCTGTAAAAATTGTCAGGCATGCCAGATGAAAATTCAGGACAGAGATAAATAAATGGAAAACTTCTCAAAAGAAAACAAAATGAATGGGTTAAAAAAAGAACTTTAAATTCATGAGAACCCAGAACATAACTAAGGTAGTTTGCGGAAAACTATTCATACAAGAAATAAATTAGAATACAATGTGAAATTTGAGAATGTGGAACATAATTATTCCTCACTATTTCAGCCAATACGGAATACAAAAGGAATAAACATTTCACGGTGAAATTCAAAAATAATTATTCATTGTGTATTTCACAGTAAATTATTACTTGCTTCATAATTTTCTATTATAACTACTCAATTCCTAAAAATAGGCATTTAGCAAACTAAATATGACCAAGATGAGTATCACTAAATTGTATTAAGGTTGTATGGGTAGAAAAATTTTCCACAATAAAGAAAGCAACACGCTGCGGTTTTGGAAAAGGTTTTGGTACTATAAATACTGGAACACAGATAATGTACCTCTTTCATCATAGCAAATTGTCAAATCAGCATTTTGAACAATGACACCGGCGCTCTCCACTATTGCTTGTGCAAGGGCTATGTCAGCTTCTGCTGCAGCTCGCAGTGCATCCCAAATCTCTAGTGTCAACCAAAAAAGTTAAATATACCTCAACTTTATGCACTAAGAGATTCCAAAAAAAAATTTAAAACTTGTTTCTCCTTTCGGCAAAAATGCAAAATCAACAAAATCCAGGAGGATAATAAAAGAATCATTCACCACCTTTTATTCTCATCAAAATAAATGATATCAAAGCAAAATGGACAGGATATCTAATTACCTGACTTCACTAACAAAAAGATCTTCAATGTCCCATCAAAAGTTGAGCTATGATCTTCTAAATGAAGCAACTAATTATGTGGCTATGCAGTGTTAAAAAATTGATGTGGCTTTCTCCCACGACTTATTTATATTGGCATTAATGACTTATTGGAGAAGAGTAATTCGAATGTAGCATGATTGTGCTTTTTTGGAATTCCATCCCAGATTAACCATTTCTCCACTGATTGAAGGCAGAAAGCATGGTTTCGTAACTACAATGCAAGGAAAACAATAACATCTATCATGCATCATCTAGTTCCACATTAGCTTTCCACTTTCTCCCAAATGAGCTATAGGCAGTTTTCGAAGAACACAATCACCAGATGAAGTTTGGCAATGTTTGCTCCATCCAAGGACACTAACTCCAAGGGTGGAGCTAGACTTTTAGTGGGGGATCAAGTTATGTAAGTGCGAAGTAAGCAAACAAGGGTCAACTAGTTATTCAAGAATTTGGGGATAATTAAGGTGCCAACAACCAACCAAAAATTTTATTCAAAGTTCGGGGCTCCTCAACCATAAAAATTTTCTACATTTTAATGAAAAATAAGGTAAAAAATAAGGGCAAAATGTATTTGTCACAATTCACCCCCACCCCAAGAAAAAAGAAAAAAGACGACTAGACTCAGTTGTGCCCAACTTTGAATATTTCAAAAATCATTTCTGCACACCTAGATTTTGATGTTTGAGAAGAAGCAACCACTTGAAATAATGTGAACCTGCATACAGCTTTAACAGAGATTGACTACTACGCAAGGAAACCACTCAACAGAGCAACAGTTATGAAAAGGATTAGCATTCATAAAATTTTGATGAATGACAATGACTTCATCCTCTATCCATAAAAGAAACAGGAGCAACAGTTCAATTATAAGAGAATTAAATCTGAGTAAAGCTCACTCCCATGAGAAATGTAAGGAAATCAACTGCCCGTGCAATCAACTATCCTAGCCATCCATGTTGAGGGCTTCACCAAGGGGCAGGGTCAGCCAGGATTGTCAACTGCACAGACGGTCAAATTATCCTTGCACCCCTCCTACTCCCATTTTAGAATCTATGTACTCTGAATAACTCTGATCACAATGTTTGGGAGATTTGAACTCAAAAGAAACATACTTACAAGGTGCTCCCAAGGCAAGACAATAGATGTTGACATCCAACACTACAAGAGTTCAATAACTTCTAAGAATTACCCACTTACAATTGACAAACATCAATTAAAAACCAGAACTCTTTCAGAAGTTACCCACGCAGCTCCTCATGTGAATCCTGGAAGCCATAAATAAGAGATACAGAGTTGATTGGTACTAAGCATTGGCCAACACTAATAATAATGCCAGAGCCCATAACTAGATTGCATGAAATGTAGATACATCTTCATCATGCATAACTGAACTTTTACAGAAGTAAAATAGCCTTGAAGTTCCAACTTTTGCATACCTTTGACTCCTCATGCCATGGTTTCCAGCAGATGTAGAGAATAGGATGCAGAATGCAAGAAGCAATGCCCAAACACAAGAAGTTAGCACAGAGGCGGGAAGCATAGAGGGCTAGCCCCGGAGGGGTAAGCTGTCTCATCAAATAAAGATGATACTGAGCAGGACATTTTGACTTTGGAGGAACAACTATACCATTCAAACCCTACTTTTAGCAGATGATTTAAAAGGGAGATAGATTCCATATATCATAAATGCAAAGTCTCTACCAAGTGAAAAAAAAAAGTCTCTACCAAGTGAAAGTGCATAGAGGAAGGAAAGACAAGCTCATTTGGACCAAAAGACAGAATAAAACCTTTACTCTGAATTCTTTTCTTTTCATTGATCTTTGAACCCAGCCGCAAAGGTAAATTCCTGGTGAAGTTGATATGGGTCCATACTACATAGAGTACCACCAAAACAAAGCATCCTTACTAGGACATGCAAGAGATAACATCCTAACCTTGAACAGTCTTGAGAAATGAGGGTGGCACACATCTCAAGCAGGTGCTTACTTCTGTTGCAGTGACAAGGAAGAAATAGATTATAGACCACCATCTACAATATTGTGTTTTCACAAGAGCAGTGTGAGTGGATATGCTATCAAACTCCAACGGGTGGATATGCTATCAAACTCCATCTGCAATGGGTGTTTCCAGAATCGTTCCTGGGAATTTTATACAGTCAGGAAATTTCTGGACTTTGGGCAAGTATTATGTGACTCGCAATCCCAATTACAAAACAATGAGTTGTTATGGAGGGAACAGCAGGAATATGTGAAGATTATAAAGCCCTTGTTCAAGGTTATTTATTCTTCCAGCAACACGAAGGCAGTAACAGAGCATATGCAGGAGTTCGTGCATAGTTTAGTACTTAAAAAATTACTCATAAATATGTGCATTTTTTCCTCCTGTTTCTTTTGTTCATGATCCATTATTTTTTATTTTCTGTACATCTGTGCCCACACATTGCTCCTAAATGCGTGCATTTTAATTGTAACTGTTAAGCAAAGTTTAAATCCAAAGAACCTTTCAAGAGAAAAAAAAAAAAAGATAATAATAAAAGGCTTTGCTGAAATTGTTTCTATTTTTGGTTCCTATCTTTCAAAGTATTGTATATGGCCTTTTCTTTCTTATATAAAATTGTCTATGGGATAAACTAACCCGAGTTGATAGTTAATGTGTTGCCCAAGATCAGAAAAGTTGTGTCTTTGCCTTCAAATCTGAGTTGTTGGCTTCAAAATGCCCATGGCTGGATTCCACAACAAAAAGTGGCCAGGACACTCAAAAAACAAATGAGAGTAGGACTGGCAGCATGTTTTTACTAAACAAGCGGTATTAGGAAGTAAACTCAGCAATAGCAACTAGGCTTGCCGTAGCAAACGAAACAAACCAAACTCCTTATATTATAGTTTTCCTTCAGAAACTTAAAAAGGGTTGTGTTCATTTTTATGAGCCAACAGCAAGAGCATCAGAGATATAAATAAGAAAATGATATTTTTCATAGATACAAATGTTTTATTAGATAACAGAAATCCATTAATAACTAAACAGAAGTACAGAAGATGAAGATAAGCATCCCCCAAAAACTACACTACAAAGTGCTCTCCTCCAATTTGTTTGAAGATCAGATAGTATAACCTGCCAAACAATCCAAAAGAATGTTCTGAAATGTGAACATGACCAATACCTTGACCAATGAACCTCACAAAATAAGGTGTTCAGTTTGCTCAACCATCTTACAAGTTACAACAGAATTTTATACTTCAAACTATACTTCTAAGCTCTTAAACTATTACTTGTTTTTGGCTAAAAATGGCCACCCAATTGTGTAGGTAGTTATTTGTAAACAAGCTTTATAATACCTAAAGGAAAGATAAGCATAGTAGGAGCAATAATTAATAAAAATAGACTTCTTTCTGTGCTTGCACACTATTTCATGTGTGTGTGCACTGCATACTTGTACCAAGCGTAAATAAGATTTTTTACCTTGAACTAGCCTCTTTTTTTTTGGGCGGGAGGGAAAGAGTGGGGTGGTGGGTGGGGTGGGGTGAGGGGTGGGGAAGATGATATGTCCTCACAAAAGATCAGAGCCTTCAGAGGATTGATCCTTCATTTGAAACAGTATAAATTAATCAAAAAGATTTAGTCCTCTATAAGAAATCCATTCCCATGGAATCAATAAACGAAAGAAATAAGAGATCAGAAAAAAAAAAAGAATATGTTCTTGTGCAAGTTAGATGAGACCCAAAAATAATAACAAAATAAAAACAATAAATAAAATCTAAATGGAATTAAACAATTGAACAACTGAAACAAGTGCTAAAATTTCAAGAGAAACTCTTCAATGCAATACAGAAAACTAGATAACAAATCCAAGAAATCTCTACTGCATCACATGAGAAATACGAAGCTTTTTTCTTAATAACCAGTAGCATTACATCAATGTAGGACAGACACAAGCAAAAACTATCTTCCAGAATCCAATCATCATCAACACTTGAATGGGTTTCAACAATACACAAAGAACAATCAAAGAATAAGAGTTTCCCATTCTTGTTCCCCATTGTTGAAATGTCTTTCCCTGATGTTCAATCTGTACGACAATAGACACCCCAACCCCCAAAACCAATAAATAAAATAAAATAAAATAAAGGACATTCCTCGACATTCATCCCACCTTAAACTTGAAGAAAAATCAACATAAATCTTCAAGTGCATTTTTCAACTTTCACTGGATTTCACTGCAGATTTTTTTGTCACTCATTACTTTCTTTAATTTGCCTAATGACAACAAAGTGGCTTTTGTTTCCCGTGATGAAATGAATTTCCATCTTTGTTATGATAGAATTGAATGCAAATTAATCATGTTCAGGTTTATACCAGCGAATCTAACTGCTGATGTTGCCTCACATGAAATTACAGCAAGAATCATTAGGGATTGAACAGTACAGGTGAAAAATACCTTTCCTCCCACCATAGTGAGGAGCAGTGTCCCAAAACTCATCACGCATTTTTACAAGCTGAATTCTAGTTATGGGATCAGGATGCTTCCAAGGTTTTGGCTTTCGGATCTTTTTTACAGTCCCTACAAATGATAAAGTCCAAGTATTACGTTAGCATTTAATAGTTAAAATCAAAACATCAATAACTAATCATGTGTTGAACTGTCAAACCACTTATCCAATAATATTAGTTCTTACCACGCAACATAGACAACTTGAAAATTGTTAGTATATATTTAATTCAAGCAAAGAACCTTTCTAACTAAGGAAGTGGCTCATTTTGAATCTCTTCTTGATTTGGTTAGTGACATGTCTGCTGCTTAGGAGTTTCTTTCTCTTCAGATTTCCTTTTTTTCACATTTTTATTCCCTTTTCCTATTAATAGACATATATTTAAAAATTTTTAAAAATTTACAAAAGTCAATGACACCAAACCAACTCACAAAACCATAATTTATAAAAGATGCTTATCGTAGTTCCGTGGATCCATGAATTTCTTTAATACAAAATGAGAGCAAATTAGCCGGCAAATTTCTTAGGTTAAGCCTAACTTTGTCTAAATTGCTGAATTCAACAGTAAATTTGGACTGCATAAGTTTTCAATGAATTAAATTCTTGTCCAAGATTCAGCAATTTCAATTGGATTTCCAAAACACTTCGTCCAAGTATTCCCCCAAAAAAAATATTAACAAGATTCAAACAGCTGTGTTTTATCTTTTCAAACAAAAAAATTCAAAAAAACTCCAAATTACATCGAGAATCTCAAATTCCCAATTCAAATTTTATCCCAAATCAGACTGTGGGTCTGCTCAACTAAAAAATTTGAGAGAAGCGGAGAGAGAGGAGGAAAAAGAGAGCAGCAATCAATCTTGGACTAACAAAGATTGCTCCGACTCAAACACATTCGAGAACCGTACCAGAACATCAAAATCATATATATATATATATATATATATATATATATATATATATGAACTCCCCTGGAAGCTAAAGTCTTGAATCAGATAAGCTACAGAAAACAAGAAATAGCAAGATGAACTCCCACCATCTCCTTTGGCTCGAGAAGATCCAGCACAACCCATCGTCTTATCTTTTACACGAAGAATCCCTAAGCTCCGGTTCTATAAAGCTCAGAAAATCAGCATTGAGAGAAAACTCATGATGGAGCTCCACTGCGCGCAATCAGGAACCTAGTTCCCGGGTAGGGTTCCGGCACTTTTCCCGGCGTCCTGCGGGGATATCGGGGAGGAGTGACGGAGGTCAAAAGGGGTTGCCCCCGAGAAAATGAGCAGGAGAGAGAGAGAGAGAGAGGTGCCTTGGACTAGTGCCGCAATGTGGGTTTTGCTGGGTGTATTCTTCTGCCACAGGTTCGGGTCTCAGCGACTTTGCCAGCCAATCATTAATTAATTATTAATTAATTTTTTATTAATAACTAATAATTTAAATCAATTTTTCATACGTCATTCAAAATTTAAGAATATTAAATAAAGTCAATATATCATATAATTTTTCAGTGAAAAATATTAAAATTTTTCTATAAAATATTGTTATAATTTCTTTATCAATAAAAATAAATATTATTAAATATTATTTTATAAATTTGAACTTTAATGATATTCATAAAAATAACAAATCCTTCAAAAGCATAGGACTAAAGTATTAATATTAATAGTTGCAACAAATGATAATACATTGGTAAAAAAAAAATATAAAATATATTTATTTGAATACTTAATCTTCAATATAATGTATGTATATATGTATTTATCTTTTATGAATTTAAACATACACAAGTCTATTCAATAACAATTATAATTAAATAATTATAAACTAATCAATCTGTACTTAATTTTTCAATCATATTGCATTATTATCATATCAATCAAAAAAAAATTATCTATTGTATCATCTCTATCATTATCTGTAGACATTTTAATATTTATCCTTAAAATGTTAGATTTTTCTTCAATATTTTGCTTATCAATTTTCCAACTTGAATCATGCACTTGATACAACATAACATGTTAGTGTCTATAGTCTTTCGAAATATATTTTACTTCCTATATTAATTTATAATAATTTATATTTTATATACTTAACTTGTTATTTGATTTTAAATTGTTTAATTACTCATGAATTAAAAATGAAACAAATTAAAATTTCAAACTTAAAATTGCAAATATAGTGATTCTTACAAATGATATCATAAAATTATAATTAAAAATAATAATGTTACTAATTCACTACTGCAATGTTAATAATGTTACTGATTGATTACTACGATTTTAATTTTTTACATGTACACATTTTTTAATATTGTGCAAATGCATTAGTTTAATATACACAACACATTATGACATATGCCCGCAATCAAAATAATGTATCATAATATAATATACACTTTGTCATATGTTTTGCCGAACGTCCAACCAATGCACAGAAGTCATGTCCGCATCCGAACTTTACCCTGATCAGTGAGACCCGGAGGCAGAGGACGTTGATCCGTAAGTTTGGTGCCGTCCCAGGGGTCCAAAGGGCTCGTTGGTAGTTGGAGTTCTTATGTAATAAATAAATAAATAAATAAAGTTTGCATGACCTAACATGAATGTACAAATGTTTTTAAATCAAATACTTTCAATTCATGGAAAATCAACTATAAAAATAAAAATTCAGAACTTGAAAGTAGATTTTATTCATCAGGGACTATAGTTTATAAGTATAAAATTCATAGCATAAATAAGAATCTATGATTAGAAAAACAAAATTAATAAAGAATTTATGATTAAAAAAAATTAGTCGTGAGAGATAATTTAGGGGAAAAAATGTAACAAACACGTGAAACTAAAACTTATGAACCCGAAAAGAACAAGAGAGAGAACTTTAACAATGTTTGGTTGTGATAGTTTGATTTTCGTGCATCAAATGAAAAGTTAACCATGAAATTTGAAAAGCATCACATGGTATTGTCAATATTAATAAAATAATAATTAAAATACAATTTAATGTCATGTTAATCACGTTTTAATGTCATGTTAATCATGTTTGTACAAAACAAAGGAAGAAATGTAAAAGAAGTCTACATTGTCATATTTAAATATAATAAAAAATAAAAATAAAACAATGTCACGTACACACCTTGAAAAGGTTCAAAAATCCTCTATTCTAAGTTATTTTTATATATTAGATGAGTCCAATTTTTCACGACTCCAACCACAATACTCCACTAATAATTCAAGCTTTAAGGTTAGTTGGACTCACCAACTAATACTAACCACTGAGTTTACTCGTAGAAAAGATAGGGATTTTACCCACTAGTGCCTCCAAAAAAAGTTCTCCACCGACACAAACCACCATAGTTCAAATTAACTTCATCTTTGTATTTTAAAAGTGTGAAGGATGAGACGAATAGGGAATTGGTTTCTTGTGCTTCCAGTTTTACTCTCGTTCTATCACTATTAGTGTAATAACCCCAAAAAGTGATATAGAAGATTAGTGGAATGATTCTAAAAAAAAATAATAATAATAATAATAATAATAATATTAATATTAATATTAATTAATTAATATGATTTAAAAAAAAAAGAAAAAAATTTAATTAAAATTTATTTTTATTTTATTAATAAAATATATTATTATTAATATTAATTAAATATATTATTATTATTATTCTCTTGAAGCCAGAAGCTTCAGGAGATTCAAACTTTTTCTTTTCTTTTGGTTTTGTTTCTTCTTTCTTCTTCTTCTTCTTCTTCTTCTTCTTCTGCTTTTCTTCTTTTTCCTGTGCGCAGGTCCTCTTTCTCTCTCTCCTCTCATTCTCTCTCCCTCTCTCCTCGATTTCGTGACGAATTTTCGCTCGATTGAAAATTCGAAGATACCACTGGACTCCATTCTCCGCTACTGCAATTCTACTAGAGCGAAGCGGTGGTAGGAGCGGCGTATGTGTATCCCCTAGGGTAAGCAAATTTTCCATTTTTCTTTAATTTTTTGCAAATTATAAGCTCAATTGGCGAACGAACACCACCACGAGAATTTAGGGATGATTCTCTTCAAGTCTAGCGGGACGGAATTCTCGTGGGTGTGTCGGGCCAAAACCCCAAATTTGGGGTACGAGGGTTATTAAAAGACTTATTTTTAATTAAATAGCATTAATTTAGAAATGTTAAAATATTGATCATCTGGAGCTGAAGTAGGATTTCTTGAATTTAGGATCCAGATGAGTGCCGCGGGTGTAATTTTGGGACCCGCAGATAAAATTAAGAAAATTAAGTGAGGCTGTTAAATGTTAGTTTAAATATTAATTTGAGGTATATGGAGCCTAGGGAAGGTTAGATGAGTATTATTTTAGAGAAATAGATTAATTAACCTGGAAAAAATGCAAATTGCAGGAGTTGAATTTCAGGCGCCAAAGGCGTAGGATTTGGGATTCTAACGAAACTCTCAGTAAGTCAGGTAAGGGAAATAAATTATAACAGTCTTTTTATGAAAATTATGGGTTGAAAAATATGTGAAAATGATGTATGTTATTTTACCTGAAATTTATTATGATATAAATATCAGATGAAATTTGTGTGACATATGATTTATATTGAGAAATGTTTAAATTGAGTTAGATGATTCACCCTATGAAATATGTGATACTGAAATGTGTTTTAATATGAGAATTGAAATGTGGGAAAATGATGAAAGTGAAATGTGCAAGAAATGTATTCTCTGAGAAAATGAAGAAATGTGAAATATGGAAACGTGTTTTGAGAAATATTGAGTAATTGTGAAATAAGATATGTATATGATAGTATGAGATGAGATGAATTATGAACTGAGAAAATATCATTTAAATGATAAAATGTGTTGAGAATATTGATATTGAAATGTGAATATGTGAAATGAAAATATTGCAATGTTAATTCTGCAATATGAAAATGAGAAATGTGGAAATACGTGAAATATGAATGATAAAATATCAATACCGCATAATGAATACGGGTATGTGGTGGTAAACCCTATTGGATGGTTATGATATTGAACACGGTACCTTTGCTAGTGGTGTTAGTGCAACCACACGAACTCTTGGAGCGTGTGGCGTGACAGACGACTATGCCATTGTGTAGGGTTGTTGGGCCCCCTAAGTCCGGATCAGGGTTATAGGCTAGTCAGTCATACTACAGACGCGATATGTGATATGATATTTGATCTAACCGGGTCAGCCAACGCCGGTTAGATCCAGCCTTTGGGCCGCACAACCTTGACCATGGGGGGAAGCATGACGTGGATAGAAAGATCCTCAGGATGGCCATGAGTTACAAACGCGACGTTGGTATTTGACACCGTGGATACTCATGAGCCAGAAAGTAAAATGGAAACCAAAAGTAAAAGAATGATAACATTGACTAAAATGATAAATGAAAGAAATAACGGAAATTGAGAAATAAAGAATGTTAAATATGAGAAATGAACTATGTGAGTTAACGACATATATAATTGAGGCGAAGTGAGACTTTCCGCCTTAGGGCTTACTAAGTAAGGTGAGTGCAATGATAGGTATCAGATGTGGTCATATCTGACTGCATAACGTGTTAGGGCAAAGTGAAGTTACCTGTATGGGTGGGTAATCTTCCCTATTCTTAGGAACTTCATAGGTAAAAATGTGTTAGAATGATTGATTTTGAGAAATGATTTTTAAAGCTTATAAAAGCTTGTATTATATATCTATATGATTATGAGAATGTGTATATCAGTATATTTTCTTAAATGAAATGATGATTTGAAAAATAAAGTGTATTATAATTGAACTCATATGACCACACACTGTAAATAATTTATTCCTTCTTACTGAGATGTATCTCACCCAAATTATCTAAATTTTTCAGGGAATAGGGATAGACCAGGTGATAGAGTTCTATGATAGTAGGGAGCTGGAACCCTGATATACAGGGTGAGTTTGGACTAGGGTTGTATTTTTTTTAGGTATGAGATAGTATTGTATATATGTATATATTGATACTCTAGGTATTGTATTCTGACTGATATGTATATATTGTCTTCCTCTGTTAGGTTGAATAATAAAATAACTTTTTTAACTGGTACCCAATGCGGGTTAGGTCGTACGAATGATAGTAGGATTGTTGACGTGACCGATTTGTGAATGTTATGGATGACGTGTGATTATTTATTTATTATTGAGAAAAAAAATTGAACGAAAATCGGGGCGTTACAATTAAAATATGTTTTTCTGGGTTTTGTAATATATATATATATATATATATATATATATGTATATATAAGGGTAAAAAAAAGTGAAACGAATTGTAAAATTATTTGATTTTAGCAAAACCAATTTTTTTTTTATTTACATAGGAACTCTAGCTACCAACGAACCCTTTGGACTCCCTGGTGCAGCACCAAACCTACGGATCAACGTGTTTCGCCCCCAGGTCTCACTGATTAGGGTAAAGTTCGAATGCGGACACGACTTCTGTGCATCAGTTGGACGTTCGCCCAACTCGACTCTCGAGACACATCTCCATTACCATCCACAATCTCCACTAGCTCATAGAGCGAACTCTCACCATCCATGATCCCCGCTGGCTCACAGAGTAAACTCTCACCATCCACAGGTATTGCTGGCTCCATGAGTGTATTTACTTGAAATTGAACTCCTGATGCTCCTTCTTACTTACTGATGTCTTTCCATCACACCATGTCGTAGGGGCTTAGCAAAACCATTTTACCCTTATGTCAAGTGTGCTTTGAACGACATTTTGCATCAAAAATGAAAATCATGTCTATTTAGTGTCAGTTGATATTAACTTGTTTGATTTTCTATTAATCTCATGGTATGATTTGGCTTCGTAACTTTAATCTTTTGCCTAAACTAGTACAAAGTTATACTCATTTGAAGGGACAATAATGCTTTATAAAAAAATTGAGAGCTTAAAGTTCTCACAAAATACTTCAATCGAATAATTTTATAAGAAGAGTTTTGTCCTGCAATAGTACACTAGCAAGGAAGGTTTAGGCAAGCATTTTCCCACATTAGAAAAGTGGGGGGGCCTCTTAACTCTATAAAACATCACCCTTCCCTAATAATAACTATCAAAAAATTTACTAGAAGTTTAGGGTCTATTTAGTTGTGAAAAATAATTTGTATTTTTAATTTTAATTAGTTTTTAAAAAATTACAAAATTTTAATTAATTTTTTACTTTTACAACTTTTGCATGAAATTAATGAATAATAATAAACAATTTTGGTACTATTTTCTTTGTGAAAATAATTTAATTTTTAATTCAAATAATTACAAAAATATTACTTTATTTTAAAAAAATTTTGAATTTACGTAGAAAAGTTTGAAGACATATTCTCATTATTTTTCTAAATTTCTAATTTTTACCTTATGTGTGAGTGTATAAAATTTGGATCTTAAAATTTAATTTGTATGGATTGTGTATATAATTTATTTTAAATCTACACAAATTTAAATTTAAGTCTCAAATTCCATGATTTCGAATGTTACCTTATAAGTTTCGTAAAATTGAAAAATAAATTATTTTTTGTAATTATTTATAAATCTAAAAATAAAAAATAAAAAATTTATTTTTGCATAGTCAATAAAAATAAAAAAATTTATTTTGCACATTTAGACAAACTCTTTACACTCTAATTTTTTAATATAAATATTAAAAATAAAAAAATAAGCTTTTTTTTTTTTTTACAATTCTTTGGAAAAATAAATATTGAAAAACAAAAATATTTTTGAATGGCTTAACGGCCCAAAATAAAATTAGTTTAGAAATCAATTTAAAGATAAATGTAAATAAAATTTGATTCAATAAATATAAAAATATGTATTCGCCATCCAAATTCTCATCGAAGATTAGTGTAATTTTAAAATGTAAAAACAAATTAATTATAAAAATAAAGATACAACCAATTTGTCATTTAATAAATATATAATTATGACCATACAACATTTTTTCATGTGTATAATCAAAAAAATTGAAAATATAAAACAAATCAATTTAGAAGTAAAGATATAATTAAGCATTTTTCATATTTAAAAAAAATAAAATCATAATATTTATTTTTTTGAAAGCATATATGTAGTGACCCAAATAATAGCATTTTAATAATTAAGAGGGAGAGAAATAGAAATAGAAACAGAAACAAAAGGAGGCTGTAGACTACATTGTATTTTGGAGATAATATTAAATAATCAAAATTTCAGAAAATTTGTTAGGCTTCGTTGACGAATACAGGGTTTCGTCGACGAAGGCCTTAAGGATTCCGCCGACGAACACAGGGTTTCGTCGATGAGAAAGTACCGAGAGGGGTTCCGAGACAGCTTGAATTTCCCTGATGAATATAGGTTTTCGTCGACAAATTTAATGAAGAACTCGTCGATGAGATGACGTGTTTCGTCGACGAATCTGGCAGTATATAAGGAGAAAATTTGGGATATTTCTCATGTCTCTCGCTGCTCTCTCCCTCCTACGACTCTCTCTCCCTTCTCTCTTCATTTTCGGCCCCACCAGTCATTGGATCGACGATCCGAAGCTACCACGAAGCTCCTAGCGGAGTTCTCTATGCATCTACTGGAGCGGATCGTCGGGAAATCGAAGTTGGAAATCATCCCAAATTTAGGGTAAGGCTTTTTAGTTTCCTTTTGGCCTTGTGGTAGTTATAGAAAATGATACAAGCAGAAAAATACTGATGTTTAGTTCTGACAAATATTGGTTTTAGGGTGTTTTGTACGAGGCCCTACGGGTATCAGGCTAGAGTACAATAGGGGTTTTTCAGAGATAAGGTAAGGGATATATGCTATGCTAGGAAATTTCTAAATATTATGCAGTATATTTATTTATGAAAATTATGTACTCAAGTATGGTGTGGCTTGAGAATATGTATGTAGTATGGGAGTATGTTTTATGAATTGTAATTTCATGAGTTTATGTATTTCAATGCTATGTTTATGTGAATTACAGTACCATGATTTTACGGATTTTAACACCATGATTATACGAATTACGAATACAGTATTAAGATTACGTAGTTCCAGTATTATGATTTACAGAATTTAAAGCATGCCACGTTTTCTATTACCATAACATTCAAAGTATATAGACAGAGCATTTACAGAATATATAGATAGTTATACAGAGATAGCATCGAGATGCTACAGTTATAGAATGTACAAAAAGATAGCGTTATGGTAATTTTGAAAACATGATGAAAACAGTGAAAGAGTATATATGAATATGTATATAGTATTAGACCCTGTTGGACCATACAGATTACAAAGTACGGTACCGTAGCTACATACAATTTACAATTTACAGAGTGCAATTGCCTATTCAGATAATAGGCTGTAGGTCGATCATATAGTGTCCTTGACGTGGACAGGCTCCCTATCAGATATAGGTGGAGGTGGGCAGATCGATCGAGGGAGTATAGTGATTTACCTGGTCGGCCAGCCAGTGTAGATCCTGCCTGGGGGCCGCACAACCCTGTCATGAGGGGTTAAATCATGACATACAGATAATCACAGGGGAAAGTTTACAGTTATTATTATTATGTATATTCTGATTTACAGAAACAAGGGAATTACTTATGTATGTTAGAAGTGTTTTGAATAGTAACTTAAATACAGATGTGTTAAATGACATGAAAATAGTAATGAATATTATGATTTGTACGGTATTTATAGATCCAGATTTACATGATTATATGCAAACGGATTCTTATGATATGATAACTCATTTGCTACACACTAGTAATAGCATATATTGTCTTATTGAGCGTTGGCTCATCCTAGTGTTGAAACCTTTTTCAAGTGATCCAGGTAGGCGAGCAGATCAGACTCGCAGGTAGAGGGGCGTCTGTAGTGCCCTGACAGCAAAGTGAGTACAGTGGAGGGTTTTTGTTTACCCTAACTAGTTGAGGGTATTTTGGAAAAACAGTGTTATGTGTGTATCTTGGGGAAAATGGTAACACTCTGGTATTGGTTTTTGTATTGTATATAATGGTTTATGGTTATGTTTGTATGACTTCTGCTTCCTGCTGCTTAGGTTAATATCATGGTATCAGAGTATGTTATTTGCTATTATTAAAAAAAAAATTATGTTAATTAAGCAGGTCGTTACAATATAAATAAAGATACATTTCTTAATTTTTGAAAATTGAAGTAAAGATAAAATTATATCTGATTTTTTTATAAAAAAAAATAGGTATTATTCTTCAGTTTTCTTATTTCAAAATTATCAAAAAAAAAACTTGATATATTAATTTTGAAATTATTTTTAAATAATTTTAAAAATAAAAAATTACATTCACATTTTCAAAATTGAAGTCCCAATTTTCATTTTAATTTTTAAAAATTTTGATTGACTAATGTTTGCATTCTTTTAATTTTAAAGGAATTTTCAATTTGACACTAGCAGACTTCAAAATAAGAGATGGTAGACAGGTTCTAAAAATAAATATGAATCATGTGGCATGATCAACAATAGACAATTTCTTCCTCTTTGATAATGAAATCAACATTTAGGTGCTAGCAACAATGATTAGGGAAAATGTAATAGTAAGTTTGCATAATATTTAAGTATATAACCTAGCTATTTTACATTATAATCGATGACTAAATTATATTGAATCTCTATTAATTAAGACACTTAATACCTCAATTAACTTGTTCTATAAGCTAATTTTTTTTTTAAAAAAAAATGCATGTTAAATAGTTTTTTATGTTGCATTTCATTATGGTAATTTTTATTTCACACACATTGCAGTATATTTTCTTGGCCCTTTAAAAAAATTTGTTATAATCCTTTTTCCTAAATGCATAAACCTGCACGAAATATTCGGAATAAATAGAATTAACGGTGATTGATTTTTCAATTCTTAAAATCAACTAAAAGCATGCATCAATTAGAATCAAAATTTGTATAATAAACATTTGTACTGAAGGGAAAAAATATGTAATATATGATGCAAAAGTTAAAGAACTGCATACCACATTTAAATATATTTAATATATGTACATCAGTTATTCGATAAATTATATCCAATAACTTGACACAAAATAGACTTAGAAGACACTACTTGATGGCACACGTTCAACTATAATTCAATTTAAGGTTGAAAAAAAACTATGATTTAGAAATTCAGTCAAATAATATTGATATATAGAAAAGATTAACTTTCAAAATAAAACTTTAGAATTCATTTTAAAATAAATAAATTTTATAAATTTTAATTAATTAAATTTTATAATTTTTTATTTTTTAATATATTATTTGAAAATTTTCTAATTAAGGAATTAAAATTTTATTTAAAAAAATTGGGTCTTCCTATTATAAGTCTAGTCAGATTTGATAAGCTTGCAAATGAATTTCACGAATAAAAGTAATAATTAATTTTCTATAAAAAATATATTTTTTCAATATAAATATTAATTTGAGTTCACATTTTAACTTGTACTACCTTGAGCACATGATTTTCTTTGCAAATGAATTCACTTAAGAACTTACTTGTAAATGAAGCAAATTTCTTCTCTCTCTCTCTCTCTCTCTCTCTCTCTCTCTCTCTCTCTCTCTCTCTCTCTCTCTCTCTCTCTCTTTTACATTCCAAACATAGTTCTAATTAATTGAATTTCATAAATATTTTTGAAATACTTATATGTGTGTTTTAGTTTTGTGTTATGTGATTTTTTACGTGTAAATCAATGATATTTTTTTAAAAAATATTTTATTAACAAAAAAAAAAGTAATATTTATTTTAATTATTAAGTTGGGCATGTGCAATAACAAAAGATAGCAAGACATTGGATCAAAATTCAATTATGGGCATATATGTGAAACAATTATGTGTTGTGGATTGTCTAATAAGGAGATGCCCTATTTAAAAGTGATTGGTTATTTTGGATTATAATGAGTTTTAATGTATCTGAAACTGTTGTAAACCTTTAATGTGTAGATACTTTAATAGTTATTTCCATTTAATATGATGGGTGAAAACGAAAATACACATATATGGCCAACGGTTATATATATAGTGATTATGGTTCTCAGATCACACGAACGGTTCTATAATTTCTCTTTTGTTATCTCATCGCCAAAAGAGAATACAGAGAACGCAGAAGGAATTCTCTGAACATTACGTATTGATTTGGAAAGCCATCCACACGACTCGGCATATTTTAAAACGCTATGGATTCAGGTATGCTTCTGCATTCAGTTTAATGTTCTTGATGATTTGACATGACTGATTCTGATATGATGATGGTTCTCATCAATTAAACAAATACTTTTTAACTTCTTACAAGACCTACCCCACTAGTGCCTCTAAAGAGTTTCTCAATAATTCAAACTTTTCGCTAAAGTCCTTTGAATAATTGAAACTTCTTGCTATCAAGGTCAATTATAATATGAGACTTATCCATCCAATTGTTTAGGTTCACGATATCAGGTCTTCATGAACTTCAAACCTATTGAAGTCTGTCTGTTTTCATCTATAAATAGATCATATTTGTATGTAAGAAGTCTCTTTCAAATTAGTGTTTTTTGACAATGAATGTTTTGAAAGCCTTTGTGAAAGGAGTCTGTGTTAAAGTTTTTACATTCTCTCACTATAAGTATAATTATTCAATCTTTCGTAAAAATACTTTGCTAAGAAAGTATATTCAACCTTTGTTTCATGTTAATTTTCTTGTCTTTTATTTTTAAAATTTTGTTTAAAACCTTTACTATGTACTTGGGTTGTGTTGGTATCAAAGTCATTTAGTGCTATTATCTTTTTTATTTACTCAATTAAATCTTTTAATGAGATTTGCTTTGGTTTATCTTAGCCTTAACCTTATCAATCTTATTCATTTCTAAACAGTGTTTAACCCTATTATTGGTGTCAAGCATTAGTCAGCTAGTTAAATATGTTAGTTAGCTTGTTGTTGGTGTTTGGGTGGTCACGGTGGTGGTCCCATTTGAGGCATTGGGTCAACATTAATTGTTTATTGAATAATTTATAAGAAAATTAAAATTAGCAAATTAATTAAATATTTATTAAAGGTTCTACAAGTAAGAGTAGGGATAACGATATTGAAATATTCAAAGACAAATTGAAACTCAAGAATTCAATCAAAGTGTAATGATCTGAAGAATAATGGTATTTAAATAATAAAGAGGTAGGGAAATGGAAACAGAAACAGAAGGAGGTAGCAGACTTCGTCGATGAACGTGAAGTGTTCGTCGATGACATTGTACTTTGAGAGTAATAACAGAGGAATTTAATCAAGGACTCGCTAATGAATACAAGGGAGTTGTTGACGAGGACAACATAGGGTCTCATCGACAAGGGTGTGTTTCGTCGACGAGAAGATATTGAGAGGTTTTGGGGGCAACTTTGAATTTCATCGATGAAGGGAAGAACTCGTCGACGAATTTACTATTGACCTCGTCAACGAGGTGACGTGACTCGTCGACGAAGCCACTAGTATAAATAGTGTAAAACTCGGTTTTAACACAGAAGAAAATCAGAAATCACTCCCTCTCTCTCTCTCTCCCTACGGTTTCTCTCTCCTCTCTCTTCGATTTTGGCTCTATCGTTCGTTGGATCGACGATCTGAGGCCACCACGACGCTTTTGGGAAGTTCTCTCAAAATCTGCTGGAGTGGATCGTTGGTGGAAGCAAGTTGAAATTCATCCCTAAGTTGAGGTAAGACATTTTATTTAGAATTTGGGTTTTCCGTAGTTATAGGAAATGTTTTGCACCAGAAAATACTGAAGTTTAGTTTTGGGATTTGTTGAATTCAGGGTGTTGAATGAGGAACCCTGCGGGTGCAGGACGAGCGTTTTTAGGGGGTTTTCTCAGTGTCAGGTGAGGGAATAAATTAAAGCAGTTATTTTCCATGCAATTTATTATTATTTATCAGCAAATTAATTTTCAGGAAAACATGTATTATATTGATATATTATGGTAAAAATGCATATTGGGAAAATACTGCTGTTATATAGAAAATGCGATTTTAGAATGAAATGTATGAATTTACTTAGTTTTGTGTGACATGAATATTACTTTCATGAAAAGTATTATGATATGGCAATTTTATGAATAAACATGTTTTCAGGAATTATGAAATAATGCAGTATATGATAATTTTGAAGTATATGATAAATGACTTATTTACTCAGAATGATATGTATGAGATTTTCGGCACAAGGCCGTGTATGTTATATGTTTTCGGCGCGAGGCTGTATTTACGAAATGTTCGGTGTGAGGCCGTATTTATGCAATGTTCGGTGCGAGACCGTATTTATGAAATATTTGGCGCGAGGCCGTATTTACAAAATGTTCGACACGAGGCCATATTTATGAAAGTATAGAAATGCTATCAATCCATTTATGTTAAATGCTATATTATCATGTACTAAATGTTATCATAACCCGGATGTTAGTTTAGTTCAGTATAGGAGCACAGTACCGTAGCTTATAGATCAGATATCTATGTTCAGATTGGTGCTAACCACCTTACGAGAGGGTGGGAGATGGATAGTCGATGTAGCTTTCAGTGTAGAGTTGTAGATGTCCACCTGGTAGTCAGGACCAGGGTGTGGTGGGCCCATCATACTTACAGAAATTTTTGACTTGACAGTGTTCGACCAGCCATTGTCGGGTCCCGCCTTCGGGCTGCACAACCCGTCATGGTGGGTAATACATGACATCAGCTAGCTATTCATCTTAGGTATGTTTTCAGTATTATCAGTTATAACAGACATTTTATGAACGATATGATTTATTAGAAAATACGAAAGTATATGATGGTCCAGTATGTTATGATGAATGTTTACAGATATATGAAATGTACTATATATGTATAATTACATTAAATATTCATGTTATCACACAACTGTGTTTTTTATTTTGCCTTACTGAGAAGTGTCTCACCCTCGAACATTAAATGATTTTCAGGAAACCTAGAAAGACCAGCGGAGTGTGGCTTCCATTGAGTTTATTGAGTTACCCCGCTAGGAGGGTAAGTATTGCGTTAGGATCAACTATTTTTGTTGTAGGATCCTAGGAAATACTTTTTGGTGTTTTTGGGTATTTTGGAGATTGTATATAAATACAGAACGTGATGGTTTATAGTTAACTCTGGTATTATGTATTTTATGGTTTTGAAAATATAATTTATATTTACTGCTGCTTAGGTTCCGCTATGAATGACTAGTGTCCCCATTACTCACGGGTTTGGGTTGACTTATTTTTTTTTATTTTACTTCTATTATATGAGTAGATAAGCAGGTCGTTACAGTTTGGTATCAGAGTCTAGGATACGAGGTTTTGTAGACTCTAGAATGTAGCCGTAATAATACCAGAGTATAGGAGAAGGGAATTTGAGGTCTAGTTTTGTAGTCTAGATGCAGGACTTCCGTGGTGGTTTGTGTGATTTTCCTGGGGTGACGATTTTAGGAAAGTCATGGTAAACTATCGTTGGGTTGGGTATCTAGGTTGCAGGATTGAACCTTGAATTAAGATCAGGAGTGATAAATTAATTAGGAGAATATATTATATGAGTTGGATGATATGTATAGTGAAGGGGTTCTTAGTTAAGTTACTTGTTTTTCAGGATGGACCTTGGTTGTAGTAGTGCCCACGCTAGTGGGAATGAGGGTGTGGGACCCTCAAGCACTGCGGGCGGTGATTCAGATGTAGTTTTGCACAGCGTGGCATAGCAAGTCATGGCCGAAATTGCCAGAAGCTCAAGGGAACAGGGGGGTCCATCAGCAGGCCACGGTAGCTTGATCGAGAAATTCATTAAGATGAATCCTCCGACTTTCTCAAGAGGAACATATCCTGCAGTCGCTGAAAACTGGGTGCAGGAGATCGAGAAAGTGTTTGCAGTACTGTAGTGTTTGGAGGAGCAGAGGGTGCTATATACTACCTATAGACTGATTGGGGAGGCCAAGAGATGGTGGTTGGCAGTGAAACTTTTAGAGCAGCAGAGGACAGTACCCGTGGAGATGACATGGGAGCGGTTTAAAGAGACATTTTTCGATAGGTATTTTCTAGCCTCGTCTAGGGAAGCGAATATTGAGGAGTTCCTAAATCTAAAGTAGGGACAGCAAACTGTACAGCAGTACGCAGCGAGGTTCATCAAATTGTCTCACTTCGCCCCATATATTATACTAGATGAAGCAAAGAAGGTACGACAGTTTGAGAGAGGCCTCAAGAGAGAAATTTATGAGCAGTTGTTGATATTGAAGTTGCAAGATTTTGCTGAGCTGGTGGATAGAGTCACTATAGTAAAGATTGGGGAGTGGTTAGAGGCTGAGGAGCAGAGGCAGAAGAAGAGATCCAAACCTTCTGGTTCCCAGCAGGGAGTCGGTCGTGGTTCGTGGAAGAGACGTGGCTACTACAGAGATCGGAGGCAGGAGACCGGGAATCGCGGTTTTCAGGGTGTGCAGCCATCTCCAGCTTACCCGTTTTGAGGAAAGAGACACTTGGGGGAGTGTCGTGCAAGGCGAGGTGTCTACTACTGGTGTGGGGAGCCAAGGCATATGATGAGGGATTTTTAGGCTTATATTGGTGTTGCTCCTGCTCCTAGACCTGCTCGAGGAGGCTACCAAGTGCCACGTGGAGGCCAGCAGCGGAATATGGCCCTAGCTAGGGTTTTGGCTTTGACGTCGGGTGATGCTGAGACAGCCGACGACGTGGTGACACGTACGGTTAATATGTTTTCATTTAAAGTTATAGCACTATTTGACTCTGGGGCCACACACTCGTTTGTATCTGTGGGGTGCATTAAATTGTGTAGGGCTAAAACACAGTTACTAGATGTTGAATTGTTAGTGGCTACACCGACTGGGTCAGCAGTGAGGTGTAGTAGAATACTTCGTGGTTGTTCAGTTGATATTCAGGGAAGAATTCTATCTGCCGATTTGGTAGTGTTGGACATGCATGGGTTTGATATCATCTTTGGCATGGATTGGCTAGCAGCTAATTCTGCCATTATAGATTGTCGTGCAAGAAAAGTGATATTCAGACCTCCAGGGAAATCAGAATTCAGATTTACAGGGTCACGAGTGCAGTCTCTACCTCAGATGGTCTCAGCTGTACAAGCGAGGAAACTACTCCAGAGTGGTTGTCAGGGATTTGTGGCCTTCATAAAGGAAACAACAGGGAATGAAGTGAAGCTCATCAGTACGCCAGTAGTAAAGGAGTTTACCGATGTGTTTCCAGATGAATTACCGGGTTTGCCACCTGATCGTAAGGTAGATTTCTCTATTGATCTACTTCCAGGTACAGCGCCGATCTTTAAAGCACTATATCGAATGGTGCTGGCAGAGTTGGAAGAATTAAAAGATTAGTTGCAGGATTTACTTGATAAGGGCTTCATACATTGTAGTGTATCTTCATGGGGAGCTATAGTATTATTTGTGAAAAAAAAAAATGGGTCTATGAGAATATGTATAGATTACAGGGAGATTAATAAAGTGACCATCAAGAACAAGTATTGTAACGACCTGCTCCTTTTTCATATATATATATATATATATATATATATATATATTTAATAAATAAATTATCATCACATCATACACTCCAACTCAGCAGGTCACAATCCACCTGAGCCCGTGGGCACCAGGGATATATCAAAACATAAAGCAGAAGGCCTAGCAGCAGAAAATATACAACCATGTACATCTCAATACCATATACCACAATATACTAGAGTTACTACAATCACTGTATTTTCTTATATACATCCCAAAAATAAAAATTAGGGACATTTCCCACAAAATCTAACTGTCCCTACAAAACTTACCCTTCAAAAAGGGCAGATAGACCGTACTATATCAGCAGGGCTTTTCTCGCTCTTCTATCCTGGGCTCCTGAAAAGTTAATAAGATTTAGGGGTGAGACACCTCTCAGTAAGGGAAATAAACTAATACCAGTGTGTGGCAACATGAGTATTATGTGTTCTACATATACCATACATAACATATTCAATACTGTTTATCAAATCTGGGAAAACATATATATATATATATATATATATATATATATATATCAACACATAGCAGAATATACTGCATTTTTATAAACATATCTCATCTCATACACTAATAATAACATAAAACAATCCTGGTAGGTTAGCTGGCTATTGTCATGTATTACCCCCACATGACTGGGTTGTGTGGCCCGAAGGCGGGACCTGACAATGGTTGGCCGACCACTGTCAAGTTAAACAGTAGTCTGTAGGTCCGATGGGTCTACCTAGACTGGTCCGTACACCAGGGCTGATAACAGCACACTTCTTGAAAATAATCACATCGACCATCCAATCTCACACCACTCCGTACAGCGGCGTTAACACAAATATCATGATCACGAAGACCATGGACACATAGCAACGGTACCGTGTAAGTGCTAGCCTAGACCAAGCCAACCAGGTTCTGATATCATATACATATACTAAAATCATGATACATGGATATCTCATATCAATAATTATCAAATCAATCATATCATTTTTCACATATACATATTTCATGAAAATCATCGGCCCGTACGCCGAAATTACACATTTTATCATAGCTCGGCCCGTACGCCGGCAAATCACGTAGCACAGCCCGTACGCTGGCAAATCTCATCCGCATAGCACAACTCGTATGCTAGAAAATCACACATATATATATATATATATATATAAAATATCTCGACCCGTACGCCACTTTTCCATCATAGAAATCCATATCGTCCCCATTCCCAAAAAAAACAGTAGTTCACAACATTTTTTATACTCATGCCACACTAAACAAATTTTCCACGTATTCAACATATCATCATTTAAACAGTATTTTCCAAATATAAATCATATATATAAATATATTTATTTTTCCTGAAACCAGATGCTACATATATATACATGCATTTTCTCAAAACAAAACTAGCTTAGTTTATCCCCTTACCTGATTCCTGAAAAACCCCTAAGAAAATCTTCCCCGTACTCACAAGGTTCTCAACTCAACACTCTGAAAATGAAAACTCGCAGAATTAAAGTTCAGTATTTTCGTACGTACAACATTTTCTATAACTACCACTAAGTCAAATTCGACTTAAAAAGTGTTACCTCAACTTAGGGATGATTCCCAACGTTCCCAATCAACACCCTAGAACTGAAAATTTCCAGTATTAAAGTTCAATATTTTTACACGTATATCACTTTCTTCAATTGTCAAAAATCCAAATATTAAATATAAAGCCTTACCTTGGATTTGGGATGAAATCTAACTTCGTTTCCCTAACGATCCGCTCTGGCAGACTTGTAGAGAACTTCGCCAGGAGCGTCGTGGTGGCTTCGGTTTGTCGATCCGGCATAAAACTAGCCCGGAATCGAAGAGAGAGAGAGTCGTAGGAGAGAGAGAGAGAGAGAGAGAGAGAGAGAGTGTGTGTGTGTGTGAGAGTGCACTGGCCGCAATATAGAAAGAATCCAATTCAAATTGGATTTTTTTTTTTTTTGACTTTTCAAAACTTCTTGAAGAAGCTTGTGTATTATATATATATATATATATAATATCATAGTTACTTATATATATATATATATATATACATTTTTTTTTGTCCTTATCACACTATTCATTTTACTTGTTTATTTTAATTAATTAATTTTATTTTATTATTTTATTATTTATTTATTTATTATTTTCATCATTTATTTATTTATTTATTTTTTTTTTCCCGGTTACTACAAGTATCCTCTACCCCGTATTGATGACTTATTCGATCAGCTCCAGGGTGTTAAGGTATATTCTAAAATTGACCTCAGATCAGGCTACCATCAGGTAAAGGTGAGAGCAGAGGATGTATCGAAGACGACCTTCAGGACCAAGTATGAGCATTTCGAATTTCTTGTTATGTCATTTGGCCTAAAGAATGCTCCTGCGATATTTATAGATTTGATGAATAGGATCTTTCATCTATATTTAGATCAGTTTGTGGTTATTTTTATTGATGATGTACTGGTTTATTCAAGGAGCTATGAGGAGTACGAGATACATTTGAGGTAGGTTTTGCAGATGCTCAAGGAGAAGAAGTTGTATGCAAAGTTTAGTAAATGTGACTTCTGGCTTGATAAAGTTGTATTTTTGGGGTAGGTTATCTCAGGAGACGAAATTTCTGTGGATCCTAGTAAGATTGAGGCGGTAGTGAGTTGGGCTAGACTGAGGAACGTCCAGAAGATCAAGAGTTTCTTGGGGTTAGCTGGTTATTATCGTCATTTCGTTGAGGGATTCTCAGCTTTCTCAGGACCTCTAACACGACTAACTAGGAAGAATGCCAGATTTGAGTGGGATGACAGCTATGAGCAGAGTTTTCAAGAATTGAAGCAAAGGCTAGTCACAACGCCTACATTGATCATCCCATCAGGGGGTGAGAGTTATACTATCTACAGTGATGCGTCTTTGAAGGGATCTGACTATGTGCTGATGCATCATGGCAGGGTGGTGGCGTATGTGTCTAGACAGTTGAAAGAATATGAAAAGAACTACCCTACCCATGATCTTGAATTGGTTGCAGTGGTATACTCATTGAAAATTTGGAGGCATTACCTGTATGGCAAGCAATGTGAGATTTTCTCCGACCACAAGAGTTTAAAATATTTATTCACTCAAAATGAATTGAATATAAGACAGAGAAGGTGGTTAGAGTTGATTAAAGATTTCGATTGTATCATCAGTTATCACCTAGGAAAATCAAATGTGGTAGCTGATGCGTTGAGCAGGAAGTCTGCAAGATCAGCGTTGGTAGCTATGGAGATCCAATATCCAATCATGATGGATCTGGAGAGACTCGACATAGAATTGGTAGAAAGTGATCCTCTAGTATGTATCGCCAGTTTAGTGGTACAGCCTACTCTGCAGGAAAGAATTAAAGTTGCTCAGAGGGAAGATCCAGAATTAGCAGAGGTGATAGATAGAGTACAGACTGGTCAGGGAGAGAAATTCTACATCACAGATGATGGAGCCTTACGGTTCTGTTCCAGATTGTGTGTTCCTGCTGATGCAGACATCAGGAAGACTATTTTGGAGAAGGCTCACAAACCTTTGTATACAGTTCATCCTGGCAATACGAAAATGTACAGGGATCTGTGAGAGTTTTATTGGTGGAGTGGTATAAAGAGAGATATTGTCGAGTATATAGCCAGTAATTGACGTGCTAGCAGGTAAAAGTTAAGCACTAGAGGCCAGCAGGTTAATTGCAGCCGTTATTTATCCCAAAGTGGAAGTGAGATCATATATCCGTAGATTTTGTCTCGGGGCTTCCGTCAACATCGCATGGTTAGAATGCTATTTGGGTGAGAGTAGATCGGTTGATTAAGACCGCCCATATCCTCCCTATCAAGATTGGTTATTCCCTCAACCGTTTAGCAGAGATTTATGTTCGGGAGATAGTTCGTTCTCATGGAGTGCCCGTATCTATTGTGTCAGATTGAGACCCACGTTTTACGTCACGGTTCTGGAGAAGCTTGCAGGAAGCTTTAGGGTCTCAGGTATCATTTAGCACGATATTCCATCCTTATTCAGACGGGCAGACTGAGAGGACGATACAAATACTAGAAGATATGTTCCGAGCATGTGTATTAGATTTTGGGGGTAGTTGGACTCAGTTCATACTGCTGATGGAATTTGCGTATAATAACAAGTTTCAGGCCAGCATTGGCATGGCACCGTTTAAGGCACTATACGATAGAAGATGTCGATCTTCTTTGTATTAGGACGAGATGGGTGAGCAGCGAGTTGTGAGACCAGAGCTGGTACAGTAGGTGTACGATAAAGTTCGGCTCATCAAGGATAGAATCAGTATAGCTCAGAATTGACAGAAGAGTTATGCCAACAATCACAGCAAGAATTTGGAGTTCGATGTGGGTGATCATGTATTTTTGAAGATAGATCCATTAAAAGGGGTTATAAGGTTTGGTAGAAAGGGTAAACTTAGCCTAGGTTCGTCAGTCCATTTAAGATTTTAGAGAAAGTGGGACCGGTTGCCTACAGACTAGCTTTGCCACCTACACTATTCAGGATGCATGACGTATTCCACATATCTATATTGAGGAAATACGTCTCAAATCCTTCCCATATTATCAGTTATGGCGAGTTAGAGTTCAGTGATTTGCTAATATATGAGGAGGTATCAGTGCAGATTCTGGACAGGAAGGAAAAAGAACTACTTAATAAGAAGATTCCTCTAGTAAAAGTTCTATGGAGGAATTATGCAATAAAAGAGACTTCTTGGGAGCTCGAGGAACAGATTAGACGAAAGTACCCATAATTGTTCCAGAAGTTCAGATGTCATTTGAAAATGTAAGTAAATATATAGTATTTCTTTTGCAAGTACATGTAATGTTTTAGTTAGCAAGTGGTATTTTAGTTTTGGGGGAATTTTCTTTTGATTTATGTAATCGCTCAGGACTTGGAATGTAACCACGATATTCCTCCGCCATAAGTGAGGGTAAGTAATAAAATAAGTAGACCGTTTAGCCTTTCAGGGATGATGAGTTGTATGAATAGTAAATTTCGATGACAAAATTTTATAAGGAGGGGAGAATGTAATGACCTAAAGAATAATGGTATTTAGAGGACGAAATTTTATAAGGAGGAGAGAATGTAATGACCCAAAGAATAATGGTAATTAAATAATAAAGAGGGAGGGAAATGGAAACAGAAAAAGAAAGAGGCAGCACGCTTCGTCAATGAACGTGAAGCATTCGTCGACGACATTGTACTTTGGGAGTAATAAATGAGGAATTTAATCAAGGACTCGTCAACAAGGATAACATAGGGTCTCGTCGACGAGGGTATGTTTCGTCGATGAGAAAATACCAAGAGGTTTTGGGGCAACTCTGAATTTCGTCGACAAAGGGAAAAACTCGTCAACGAATTTACTATTGACCTCGTCGATGAGGTGACGTGGCTCGTCGATGAAGCCACTAGTATAAATAGTGTAAAACTTAGTTTTAACGCAGAAGAAAATCAGAAATCACTCCCTCTCTCTCTCCCTATGGTTTTTCTCTCCTCTCTTTTCGATTTCGGCTTCGTCGTTCATCGGATCGACGATCTAAGGCCACCACGATGCTCCTAGGAAGTTCTCTCCAAGTCTGCCAGAGTGGATCGTTGGTGGAAGTGAGTTAAAATTCATCCCTGAGTTGAGGTAAGGCATTTTATTCAGAATTTGCGTTTTCCATAGTTATAGGAAATGTTATTCACCAGAAAATACTGAAGTTTAGTTCTGGGATTTGTTGAATTCAGGGTGTTGAATAGAGAACCCTGCGGGTGTAGGACGAGAGTTTTTAGGGGGTTTTCTCAATGTCAGGTAAGGGAATAAACTAAAGCAGTTATTTTTCATGTAATTTATTATTATTTATTAGTAAATTAATTTTCAGGAAACATGTATTATATTGATATATTATGGTAAAAATGCATATTGGGAAAATACTACTGTTATATCGAAAATACGATTTTAGAATGAAATGTACGAATTTATTTAGCTTTGTGTGGGATGAATATTACTTTCATGAAAAGTATTATGATATGACAATTTTATGAATAAGCATGTTTTCAGGAATTTTGAAATAATGCAGTATATGATAATTTTAAAGTACATAATAAATGACTTATTTGCTCATAATGATATGTATGAGATTTTCGGCGCAAGGCCGTGTATATTATATGTTTTCGGCACAAGGCCGTATTTATGAAATGTTCGGTGTGAGGCCGTATTTGTGAAATGTTTGGTGCGAGGCCGTATTTATGAAATGTTCGGCGCGAGGCCATATTTATGAAATGTTCTGCGCAAGGCCATATTTATGAAAGTATAGAAATGCTATCAATCCATTTATGTTAAATGTTATATTATCATGTACTATATGTTATCAAAACCCAGATGTTAGTTTAGTTCAAATTAGAAGCACGATATTGTAGTTTATAGATCAGATATCTATGTTTAGATTGGTGCTAACCACCCCACGAGGGGGTGGGAGATGGATAGTCGATATGGCTTTCAGTGTAGAGTTGTAGACGTCCACCTGGTAGTCCGGACCAGGGTGTAGCGGGCCCATTGTACTTATAGACATTTTTGACTCGGCAGTGGTCGGCCAGCCATTGTCAGGTCCCACCTTCGGGCTGCATAACCCGTCATGTGGGGTAATACATGACATCATCTAACTATTCATCCTAGGTATGTTTTCAGTTATCAGCTATAAGGGACATTTTATGAACGATATGATTTATTAGAAAATACAAAAGTATATGATAGTCCAGTATGTTATGATGAATGTTTACAGATATATGAAATGTACTGTATATGTATAATTGCATTAAATATTCATGTTGTCACACAGCTGTGTTTAGTTTATTTTCCCTTACTGAGAAGTGTTTCACCCCCGAACATTAAATGATTTTCAGGAAACCCAGAAAGACCAGCGGAGCGTGGCTGCCGTTGATTTATTGAGTTGCCCCCGCTAGGAGGGCAAGTATTGTGATAGGATCAACGATTTTTGTTGTAGGATCCTAGGAAATACTTTTTGGTGTTTTTGGGTATTTTGGAGATTGTATATAAATACGGAACATAATGGTTTATGGTTAACTCTGGTATTATGTATTCTATGGTTTTGAGAATGTAATTTATATTTACTGCTGCTTAGGTTCCGCTATGAATGACAGGTGTCCCCGTTACCCACGGGTTCGGGTTGACTATTTTTTTATTTTACTTTTATTATATGAGTAGATAAGCAGGTCATTACACAAAGAATCAACAATCAACTTCCAATCTCAATGAATAATGTAGAACATTATCTTCAAAGTTTGAATATTCATATAATCAAGGTAAATAAAATTTATTAAAAGGGTTCATTTGAACCTATCGAAGGATATATTATTAATGCTTTGGAAAAAACTCATTCAAGTGGAAAAAATCACCAACAAATCCTTTTTTTTTTTCAAAAGAATATATTTTATATGTTAAAAGAAATTTCATTTTTGCTTATATAGGAGCTATTCAAGTAGGAATCAAATCTCTTCATAGAAAAGATCCTGACCGATATTATTGTTTTGTGTTTGTGATGCTAGGTGTCGCAACGTCCCGGGAGCGTAGGCCTCAGGAGCGCAAGGGAATAATAATATATGATATTGAAAATTTTGATTTGGAGTTACCACTAACCTATTTTTTCTTTAGTGCGGTTAGATCACCTAATTACTATTCCTTTGATTGGTTACTAGACTAAACCTAGGTCAAGGAACATGTAGTCTTGGTATGTTTTTACCATAATTGGGATCGGGAGTTCAGTTATGCAAAGGGAAGATATTCGCACCCCCTACACACCCGTTCGATGAACAATACCAAATTAGTTATGAATTATCCCCAAATTGAATTTAATAACCTTTAATTAACTCTTTTTTAAAATAAATGAATACATAAATATATGAACAAATAATCAAAATGAACAAAATTAACAGGAATTCAAAACCTCAATGTGATTTAGGAATGTCTAATAAGACATCCAAACGAGGGGGATTCTGTTAGATAAACCGCTCTCAAATCTAATACAAGTGAGGTTTAAAATACCTTAATGTCATTTTTTTAAAATTGTGGGAACACGCACAGACCAAAATTGGGGAAAATATCATTTTAGAGGCAAAAAGAGCCTTAAAAAAATATTCTCATATTTTTCAAAATTTTTGTAGAATTTTTCTCAAATTTTACAAATTTATTCTAATTTTTTTTTAGTTTTTTAAAGACTTTTTCTCATTTATTTTGGCTCAAAACAATCATTTTTTCCCATTTTTCTTACCTTCAAAATACTTCTCCAAATTTTTTTTCCCAATTTATCCTGATTTTTTCATATATTTTTTTATTTTTATCGATAAAAAGTGAATAAATAAATAAATAAATCATTAATTAATTAATTAATTAAATAAAATATGAATCAATTTAACGGGTTTAGGAGAGGGGGTCAGGAGTCAACCCTGTGGGGTGACACATGGCAGGAGTTTTATTTCCTTTTGCTTTTTTTTTTTTTCTAGAGTGTGAGGTTAGCATGCATCACCCTGCCACGTGTCACCTACAAAGAGATTAGAAGACATGAAGAGGGATCGCTGATGTGACACAATCTAGATTGTCTAAAGAAAACACAGATTGGACAATCTAGAAGTGGCCACGCCGCTTTTTAAACCCGCGGACCAAAATAAGCGATGTGTCGCCACGCAAGGGCGACACGTGGCCATTAACCCTTTCATATAAATTGTTTTTTTTTTTTGCTTCTTTTCTCTCATTTCTCTAGCGTATTTTCTCTCTCCAATGTCTCTCTTCTCTCTTGCTCTCTCTCTTTCTCGACCTTTATTCTCCCTCTTTCTCTAGCTCTGGATCTCTTTTCTCCCTCTCTCTTCTTCTGCTTTCTTTTAATGTTTACCTTTTTTCAGATCTGAGTTTGGGAAAGGGTGATCGAATGGGTCTGTTCGAGGATAAAAGATAAGTCAACCCCCCTCTCTTTTGTTCCATTTTTTCGTTTCTATTTGGGCCAAACAAGTCCATTTGATCTATGTTTTTGGTTTGGCTAGCTTTGAGATTTGTTTTGTGTTTGAGTTGACTCATCGAGCTCAGTGAGTTTTGGGGGAAGGGTTTTGCACTCGAATCGGGTGAGTCAACTCAGACAAGTGAGGGTTTTGGGTTGGATCAATTTTTATTTTAAGAAAATAATAATAATTAGGCCCTTGGCACTTTGGTTTGTTTTAAAAAAAAATGGACTGGCTCGGGCCCCTTTGGATTTAAAAAGTTAGGCCGAAGGCCTTTTGGGTTTTTTTTTTTTTTTTTTTAAAAAAGGGTGTTAAAATTGGGCCCAAGGCCCTATAGGTTTAGAAAGAAATAGGCCTAGGGCCCTTTGGGTTAAAAAAAAAAAAGCGGGATGTTTTTTAAAATTAGGCCCAATGCTCTTTGGGTTAAAAAAAAAAGAAGGATATGTGTCTTCTTTTAAAAATGGGCCTGGGGCTTAGGTTTAGCTAATGGGCTTCGTGTATTTGGTTAGCGGTCTTGTGGGTCTAGGCTAGATAGTGGGCATGTGGGTTAAGACGGTGGGCTTTCTGGGTTTAGGTTAGACTGTGGGCTTGTGTGCTTGTCTGCATGAGAGATACTCCCTTATTTTTCGATTGAGGACCTGTAGTATAGCTAGATTATGGAAGTAAAAGCAACGTAATCCAACTGACCTTAGGTCTTCCACTCCTTCGCGTCTTCTATTCCTGTTTTCTCCTCTTTATGTTGCTCTTTCTATGTGACGTATCTTAGTCTTATCCTGGGTCTCCTCTAATTTGTGGAACCTTTCGGGTTGTAGGTTCTTCAGCAGGGCTGTTAGCTTTGGTGTATTCCCAAGAGGGGGGGATGAATTGGAATTTAAAACTTTTTCCTAGGTTTGACCTAAATAGCAGCACTACATTCACAACCTATGGTTTGTCTATGTAGTTCCAAATGTGTAGATAAATATAACGTGTGGAAATTAAAATTATACGCAACATTCACCAACTATAACATACATGTGTAGGAATGTAAATTGCAAAAAGATAAACAATGCACACAAGATATGTTATTGGGGTTCAGCCAACTGTGCCTACGTCCGCACTTCTAGCTTGCAAGCCCGAGGATTCCACTAATGGCTCACTTAACGGGTGGAGCAGTACCTAATACAACCAGGTCAAATAGAACAGGGCTGACCTCAACCTTTACAAACTCTACTTGCGAGGCAGAGAAGGCCCTAGGACAAATTCACAGGGCTGACCCCAACCTGATCCTTTCAGGTTAGATCAAACCCCCTCAGGCCATGCCTAGAAATACAACAGTATTTTTCACAAAGTAACTAGTACAATGATTATGCTTTCATGTAAAGCAGATATGTACCCAATACGCGCAATCACATACACATCAACAATGTAGATAAATGTAAGCTCAATGATGTGTATTTTTGTGCAAGCTACACTCAATAAAATATGATTGTTAATATGCTCAAGAGTGTTCTAATCAAACTATTTCTTTGAAACAGTAAATATCAAATCTCAATAATAAACCAGGGTTTCAAAGATGGTGCAAATATTCAAAACAATTCAAAATATTTTCTTCAATGTAATATGCTCAAGAGTTGCTTGAAAGAATAATATAGCTTGTTAAAAATATTTTGCACAACAAAATCAAGTTATAGAAATCTTTGCATTGACAATGCAAAGATCCTTAAGCTACTAGGTTTTTCCCAACACAAGATTTATTAAATGAAATATGTGGGAAAACCTTGCTTAACTCCCCAAAATCAATATCAAACAACTAAGCAAAGCAGTAGGAGTATAAGCAATATGGAATGATATATAAACACTCTAAGCACTCTCACTACACTTGATTAATCAATAAAATCAAAGTTGTAAAGTGTATGGAGGTAGTATAAGCAAAAAGGGTTTGGAAAATTTGAGAGAGTTTTTGGCTTAATCCTAGTTGCTAATCCACACTTAATCTTGACAAATGAACCCCTATATAAAGAGAAAGGGTAAATTATAACTGTTGGGGGACATGTTGGGAATTATTAGAAAAGATTCAAAATATTTAAACACCATTAACCCTAATAACCTAATTTTACTGTGGTTAAATAATTTTTAACCCGCCAAGGTTCCGGTGGCTGAACCAAGGTTCGGTTGGCCGAACAGACACAACTTTAAAAGATATTCAAATAAGTTCGGTTACCCAAATCAAAGTCAGAAACATTTGTTCATAGGTTCGGGTGCCCGGTCCTAGGTTCGGTTAACCGAACTAGCCAATTCGGTCGCCCGAGCCCTATTTTGAACATGATCGTTCGGGCGCCGGGGTAGTTGAAATGGAACTTGACACAGGTTTGGGTGCTCGGGGGAGATACGCTCAAAATATGTTCGGTCGCCCGAAGCATGGTCAAATTGTTGACTTCTCAACAGTTCGGGCGCCCGATGTGATTTGTTCACCTAGGGTTCGGTCGCCCGAGATCTCTTAACTTTTCCCATTAGGTTCATTTTAGCCTTAATTTGATTCCCCTGATTATGACAAGAGATTATGGGGACTTTGTGCACAATGTGTAGGAACCGAGGGTCTTTTCAAGTACGCTAAAAAACCCTGACGACAGTCGACCGAAGGGTGCCCTAAGGTCATTCGGTCCCTATGATCAATCTATAGCCATTTTGAGAGCTTACAAATATTATATGCATGACATGCAAAGATTATTACAGACCGTTCTTACTTAAATATTTCAGACCTATATTACAATTATTGATTTGACAATACAAATAAAAGTTTTCAGGGTCTTCATGCTTTGCTTTCATGTGCCATCAATTGGTTTGCTAATATAAGCCTGCACACAAACTAGAAAGCCATCAAATACCTGAATATTTATCATTATCAAAACTGGGTGTGACCTATAAGGTCAACAAGGACCTTATGAACCCTTGAACAATGGGCTTTGTGACTCTCTTCTCTAAGAAGGGTATGATGTTATTCTCATTTTTCACTAGGATTTCATACACCCCCGCCCCCCCAAAAAATCCTCACTAGTTTGCCACTTCTCTCTTTTTTCTTGGATCTCTCTATTTTCTTCGTGCGTGTCTTACTCTCTGCGAAGGTCCCCTATTTATAGGATTGGGGCCTCAGCCAACATAGGTAACCTTCCCTTTTCAACCATTTCCTTGTACTAAATTTTCCATGTGCGTGCCTTCCTTCCTAAAGCAAAATTCTTATCCCTGGCTATGGCTCATTAAAATCAACTGATTTCTTTCCATATGGGTTCTTGGCCAAATGTTGAGATTGGAAACATATCAAACTTGCAAATCCTCCAAATAAATTTATAAATCAATCAAATTTTCTCCCTTTATTGCTTGATTTCTTTCTAACTTTGTGTGCAGGTGCCACCTGTAGCTTCTTAGAGATCCTTTGGATATTCCATGTATCTCCCTACATTTTTTTGTTTCCCCTCCCCCCTGTATTTTTGTGTATTTCTATATTTCTCCTGTATTTCTCTTTATTTCCCTATATTCAGATGTATTTCCCTGTATTTTGATGTATCTCCCTATATTGTTATAGACATTAATAAAAATTTTGTTATGTTTTAAGGTCCGATTAAAATTGGGTGTCTACATTAGGCATGAAAAATTTCAATACTCTATTATTGGTATTACTGAATCCAATCTTGCCTATGGACTAGTCTATTTTAATTGTCTTTCCAATTCCGTAATTGACTGTATCCTTGATCCCTTTGATCATGAATCTTTAATTTTTGATATTCAAACAAAAAATTATCAAATGAAACCAAAACCAAAAGGTCTTGTAGTCATATATAGAGTTTTTTACAAAACCATGACAATTACTGTCACGACGTTTTCCAGACGCGAACCTGGGACCAAATGGTGTGTTTTAAAAATGATATTTTCGTGAAAAACATGGTGTGATGGAGTCGCCACTAACCTTTTTAAGTGCGGTTAGAACACTTGATTACTACCCAATTAAGGGTAGAATCGGTCTGCATTACTAGAGTTAGGCTCGGGAGTTCGGTTATGCGAGGAGAAGGTATTAACACCCCCTACGCGCCTGTTCTTGCAAATAGTACCTAATTAATTGAAAATTATCCCACAAATTAAATTTAATAAGCCTTCAAAATTACCCCCTTTCAAAATTTGAAGAAATGTGCAAGATGAATAATATATAAGTATTCCCCCAAAACCAAGGCATATCGTACTCCGAAGCGTTCATGCCTCCCTTTTAAATCATCGAGACTGAAAAATCGAGAAAATAGTTTGAAAAACACACTCCCAAGATTTTTGAATTTTTATAGAATTTTTTAAGTATGAAAAATAATATTCTATGAGGTTTTTGGACTCATTCGAGGTAAAAAGAGTGTTAAAAATGTTTGTCAGGCTCGAAAATATTTTTTTGGATTTTTTCTCTAATGTTTTGAATTTTTATAATTTTTCCCTATTTTTAAATAACAAAAAGATAATTAAGCAAAAATAACAAAGATTGAGTCAAAAATATTTTTAGAATTTTCTCCTGAATTTTCTAAATTTTTTGTGATCTTTCTGACATTTTTATTATTTTTATGGATTTTTGTGGATTATTTATGATTTTCAAATGCACAAATAGTTTTTCAACTTTAAAATATTTTTGTGAATTTTTCAGATTTTTCTAAATTTTTATTGTATTTTATAACATTTTTCAAGTGCAAAACATTTTAAAACTTCAAAATATCTTTTGTGCATTTTTATGATTTTTTCTAAGTTTTTATGATTTTTGTGAAATTTATTTGAAATTTTATGTGAATTATTGAAAGTTTAATATTATAAAAAAGATTAAATTGGTTCCATATCTGTTCAAAGGACTCGAACCGGTTTGGAGAAGGACCAGTTCGAAAGGGGTAAATGTGATGACCCAAAAATATATATACAATTAAAGTACAATAATAATAAAATAATGAAAATGGTTATTAAGTTAATATCAATACAGAAGTGTTTATCTGTAAGATCCTTGATTCTATGTTTGATGCCTAAGAAAGACCTTATCTTAGCGAGTGCTTAGAGACTATTGTGGCTCAATCGCTCCTTGGAGGTCAGCTTGGTCAAAATGGAATTTCATAGGATAAACAAGATAGACACTGTTTGTACACGTAAATAAGTATATATACATAATATAGTGTTTTGACAGACATAATTTATAGAAATACATAGTAAGATAATAATAATATAGGTATCATATGTGGGGCCCACATGAGTCCCGAAGTCGTGTGGGATTCATATGAGTCCTAGAGTTATGTAGGGCTCATAAAATCGTATAAGGACTATTGGAGTTACGTAGGACCAACTTGGGTCTCGAAGTTATGTGGAGCCCACAAGACCATGTTGAGCCGGGCCTACATGAGTTTTCAAAATTCAAATTTAATTCTTTTTTAAAAATAAATAATAAAATAAATAAATACTAAAAATAGTTTAAAAGTAATAACAATGATAATAATGATTAAAAAAATAAAATAATAAAATAAATAAATAAATAAATAATTAATTAATTAAGTAATTAATTAAAAATTTATTTAATGGGAATGGTGGCAATTTATTTAATGGGAATGGTGGCAAGCACTGCCATATGACCTCCATCCCCATCCCATACTCAACCTATACCTTGCTCATCCCTTACCCATTCTTTAATTTTAAAAAAAATTATAATTTCACCCCTCTCCCCACACTTTTACAAATTTTACTTCTTTCCCAAAATTTTCCTATAAATAGGAATAGTGAGTGAAAGAATTTGTGATGGAGAGAGAATTTTTGAGTAAGTTCTCACTCACTCACTCTTTCCGATCTCATTTCTTAGAGATAGTTACTGTATTCGTAGCACAAGATAAAAGAAGAGGTAAGTAAATTTGATTAAGTTATTTTTTTTATTTATTTAAAATTCATACCCGAGTTTATTTTGTAAGTAAATTTCAATTATGTTAGTTAGTTCCATAAAATCTCCATGAGTTTATTTTTATGTATATTTAATTATACCAATTTTATCTTTAATATACTTGCATTTATTTTTGGGTTAAGAAATGTTCTAATCCCCTCGGGTAAATTTTCAGCATTTCTTTCTATTAAAAAAAATTATATATATTTTTAACGCAAAAATTGTGTGGCATGAGTTTATTTCTATGTTGCATTTTTTTTTTTTTTTTATGAAAATATGAGTAAAGATGAGATTTTCACGATATTATTTTAAATTCCATAAATTATAATAAGATGATTTTAAAACCCCTTATGGTAACGAAAGTTCAAAGTTACAAATGCTCGGTACCGCAACTTAAAGTTTAAACGGATTAGAGTGCACCCATACTATTTACAGAGTGGTTATTTATGTTAGTAGATTTCTCCTGAGTGCACACTTGGTTCCGGACCTGAACTTAACAAGGAAAATCTCACTTAATGTTTATGTACGTTAATTTAGTTTGGTCGGTCAGCCAGTTAAGTCCAGTTTT
This sequence comes from Malania oleifera, assembly GCF_029873635.1. Classification (NCBI taxonomy): domain Eukaryota; kingdom Viridiplantae; phylum Streptophyta; class Magnoliopsida; order Santalales; family Ximeniaceae; genus Malania; species Malania oleifera. The sequence goes on from NC_080417.1 coordinate 128,047,145, forward strand.
CGGACCGCACAACCCAGTCATGGGGGTAAACATGACTTACGGCAAACAGGCCTAAGGGTGGTTTTTACAATATATGTTTATACATATTTAATTACGTGTACAAAGTTATTGATGATTTGAAGGAAAAGTGTAAGTTTACATGAAAATGATCATTCTTGTACTTAAATGACGATCTAAAGAATATTTTTATAGTTTTAAAGTTAAAATTTTAATTTAACAGTTATAGTATATGATTATAAAATTTTATTGTTGTAATTGATGACAAAAGTTTTATGCAGAAATTTTTAGATTTACATTTATTTTAGAAGCAGTTTTGAAGTTATAGTATTAAATATTGTTTTAGGAAATTTTTTTAAAAAAAGCGCATTTTGGCCACACACTAATAATAATCTTATTTGCTTACTGAGCGTCGTCTCATCCCAATCATATTTTTATTTCAGATAACTCAGAAGGGCATGTCGAAAATCAGGCTTAGCAAGCATGCAAGTGGGGATAGAAAAAAATAAGGATTGATTAGAAATATTAGAATGATGCCAAATATTTATGCTTGTGTAATTTTTATTCTTTTGAAATAAATGATTGTAATATGGATAATTAGCGTTCTGGTTTAATAATAATTGAGTTTATTTACTTCCGTTATAAATTAATGGTAAAAAGTAAATATCCCAGACTCTTCGGGGTTGGGTTATTACAGTAAACCTTTTTAAAGTATGGTCAAGACCAATACGCCACGTGTCGCATTGCAAATGGAAGGTGCATGCAGGTGAGGATGGTTGATGTGTTATCATCGCAATCGTTGTGCGAAAATGGGGATCCAACGGCTAGCAGGCCGCCTGAGGCTAGGCGCGTAGGGGAACAGGAATGCCATGTGTCGAGGAGCGGACAAGGGGCGCACGTACATGATGGCTTCTGATAGGCGGTGATCGCTACTGTTGATGCAGGGCAGGGATTTGATGGTGGAGAGTGATCCTGCACAAATTGCTGACGTGGCTCCATCCAGGGCGCTCATAGAAAGCACAAATTGAGCGGTTTTGAGAGCAACATGTGGTCTCCCGATCGGAAGTGTACAAATGTGCCACATGGCTTGATCCTGCGGTGATGTGGCTTAAGATACTTAAGCCCCCGAAAATTTGTCTAATCCCATTTTACATCTCTCTTCCTTGCAGCGCTCTCTTCTCTCTCTATCTTCTCCTCTCTCTCTCTCTCTCTCTCCTCTTTGCTTTTCCCTTATGTGAACCCTAATTCATAAACCCTAGGGTTTCTATAACTCCTTCATCCTCACCATTTTTTCTTCTTTCTTTGACTCTCTACAAACAAATCCCTAAGTTTCAACCCTTCTCCCTTTCGATCTTTCTCCTCCATCTCTCGAATGATTTGAACTTAGGTTCAGACCCCCGACCCCTGAAGTCGTAATCACTCCTAAATCTCACTTTCAACACATTGTTTCGAAATGCTCTAAGGATCTCTCATCTCACCTCTCTCTAATCTCCTGCCAACGACCATTAGAGACCTTACGGAATGCCTGCTATCTCTCCCATCCTCCACCTGCCCCCTTTTCTTTGATTTAAACACACACTTGCCTGAATTTTTCCATCTAGAAGGGTTGGAAAACCCTAGCTCTAGCTTCGAAACCACTCTATATGTCACCAAGAGACCTCAAGTCTCTTTTGCGATGTCAACCGGCAAACACCCCGAGGGGCATGACAAAGGGGATCTGAGACTCAAGGAGACTCCCTTGGCCCTTGAAGATATCGAGAAAAAGATGATTCTTTTTTCCTTATTTTGATTTTTTGTTTTCTGTTTAATGCCCGATGACTGTGCCATGTGAATGTGCATGTATTATGAATATTATGGTCCCGATCTTGTGATTATCTAATTGCATGCCGATTTGGGTGTGTTCTAGGGTTAGGGTTTCGGGCCAGGATTAGGTTGAAGGTGGGAGATGAGTCAAATCGTCTTCAACCCAGTGAGTGGTGAGGGTTGACTCACATGAGTCAACCCATGGTGAGTTGCGGACTTGGGTAAACCCGAGTTAGTCACGTGACCCTGATCATATGTGGATTAAAGGATGAGTAAGACTAATTTGGGCTTATGGATTTTGGGCTTTGGGATGTCTCAAAACAGAGCTTGGGCTTGGGGAAGTTAGAAACGAATTTGGGCTTTTGGTTTTAACCGGACTTGGGTTTAGTTTTAAAAACAGAGTTGGGTTTGCTTAAAAATATACTGGGTTTGGAAATCTAACAACTGGGCTTTGGGTGATTTTTAAAACTAGGCTGGTTTTTAAATTGGAGATGGGCTTCGAGTAATTTTTAAAACTGGGTTGGTTTTTAACAAAAATGGGCTAGTTTGATTTTAAAACGGGTGGACCGGGTGAGATTGCAAATGGGCTGGGAGTTAAAAATGTGTTGGGCTTGGTTTAAAGTTTAAAAACGGGCCTAGGTTTAAAATGGGGCTGGTTGTTTTAAGGATGGACGTAGGCCTGGTTTTTTAAAATGCGAACTAGGCTTGGTGGGTTCTTCAGAGTGGCTCCATTCGGGTTGGGGTCTATGGTTCGGGTCTAGTGAGCATTGAAAGATCCGAACCCGAGTTCGGGTTTTGGTCAGGTATTTGGGTTGAACTCAGGTTCAAAACCTGAGAACGGGGGGGGGGTACCTGCATTCACATCTCACACAAAAATTATTTGAACTGAATAAGAAAAAGATGTTCACATTTTACCTAATCTTCCCTCTCCTCCATCTTTTCTTTCTCCCTTCTTTGAATCTGTTTGCTTGTTCTGTTGTCTGGTATGGGTTCCTAAGGTAGTCTATTCTGGTACAATACCGAGTTATGCTTTTGGCTGGTTGTTCCTCTTACTGTTTTGTAGTCTGAATTTTTTTAGAGTTTTCTCCTCTCTCTTTTCATTTTATGCTTCTTTAATCTCTGCAATTTGGTAGAGTTTCTCTGATTTTTTTCTCTCGAATTGTGCAAAACCTCCCCCCTCTAACTTTTCTTCTCACTTTCTGTAGGGTGTTTGATACTCTGAATGTCATTTCAACAAGGATTTCTTAAGGCTCTAATTGTGTGTTCTGCAACAACACGAGCCTCCCTAAATAGGGAGGCTGGGCAATCCTTTTGGAGCCAATTGTCTTTTTCTAATAGAATTCCCTACGCTGGCAGGGAATATTTTGTTTAACAAACTTATTCTGCACCCATGTGATTGCATTTTCCTTTTGCTTTCTGGATTTCATTTGCTCACTGATGTGTTTTTATTTTTTTGTGCGCAGGTGAATACGGGAGGTCCTAGCTGGAAGCAGGGCATTGGAGGGTTTTGGGAGATGCTCCTAGGTGGCACTCGAGGATTGGACTTCCTAACTTTTTGTATTTATTTTTTGCAATTTCCATGTATTTACTGCATGTACCCCCGGGTTGCCTTTCTACAACATCTCTTTGTACCATTTTCTGTATTTTTCCATGTATGTATTTTTCATGTGCCTTTTTGTTGTAAAACTCCTACATGTACATTTCTCTGTGCGGACTTCACCTACACGTGCCCCCCCTGCTTAATAACATTGTGACATATGCATTTCAATTTTGACCTTTTGTTGACCAATTTGTCTAAAAGACATCTGGTAATAAAAATGACTTTAAGTCCTAACCACAGTAACTGGGTTTTTGAAATTAAAATACCTACTCCATTTAAAATCTTGGACATTAAAAACTCGATTTTCAACAAAAAAATGGTACTTAACTCTAAAATTCGAACCATGGTTAAAAGAATCAAGTTTTTAAAATTGAAAATTAAAAAGGACTCAATTTTTTGAAAATATCACTTTTATTTCGAGATTATTGGACCTTAACTAAAATTAAAAGAACCTACACTAGGATAAAAATTGGGTTTAAAACAAAAAAAAGTCAAAACGACCCAATCGACATGATTCTAAAGCTTATCCTCGACTAAAAATGAAAATTGGAGAGACTCAATTTTTAGAATGAAATTAAAATTTATCCAAAGTGTCTGGACTTATTTTGAAAAATGAAATTGACTTTGGAACTAAAAGGGTTTGATTTAAAAATGATTGACATCGGGACTTGCCCCTGCAACTAAAGAAATTTTTATAAAAAGTCAGTGTAAAAAGGATACAAATCTTTCCTCGAATACTGAGACTCTTCTTAAAATTTATTTTGAAATGACTGGGACTCTACGTGGGACTTGGACTTTGAAAAAGACTCACTTGAAAACAAACCAGGACACTACTTGAAAATAGAATGACCAGGATTCGGTCGGGCTTAAAACCAGCTTTGTTATATCAGGTCTTTTAAGAATGCCTGGTAAAAATTAGGGTTTCTATAATTACCTTTAATGTAAATTGTCTTCTTCAAATCTAAAAGGAAAAACTCTCCTTTTCCAAACCAACAATGAAAAGTTGAAAACCCATTTACCAAAACAAATGCCTTGGAGAAATCTTACCACTAATTCTATATGGGATTGGAGTCATCTTCATACTCCAAAGTCAATTCAAAGTCTCCAATCTCCTACAATAATATTAGTGACAGTTCAATCTTAATAGTCTCTAGATTTAAAATTTGTTTTCCATATGACTTCAGCTAGGAGCGGTTTTTCATGGAAGAAGACTTGATACTTAAAGGAGTAAACTTTGAACCACATATTCCCATTCCAATTTTTCAAAGATCAAAATCTTATTCTTCAGTCACATAGTCTAAATTCTTTAATGAAAAACAAAACCCATGTCCAAAACAACTGTTTGTTATTTAATCTTCTAAGTTTCAAGTTAATGAAACTTATCTTAAGGCAAACTTTCTTAGAAACTTTGAAAATAAAGAAAAAAACTCCTCTCAACTCACAGTTGAGAAAAGTTAGATGCCCTTCAAAGTCATTGTTATTCTTATATGATTTCTAATAACTTAGATACCCCTTTCTTCATCTAGTATGAAATTAGTTATCCAAAGCAAAAGAAAAAATCCATTAATGCGATTCCTCAATATCTTAAAATTTGGAAAATTCCTGATTCTAAAAGCACGACTTTAGTTTGTCCTCCACTTAAGGAGATCAAACTTAATATTCATATTATGTATATAATAGTCTCTCCTTTCAAAACCATGGACAAAAGAGAAACTGAAACTGTTAAGATTTGAGTAAAATGAATTATCTAACTAGAAGATAGGTCTCTCCCTTTATTTATCATACAAACTAAATACATTATAATGACAATTATACCCTTACTAACTCTCACTAATTAATATACTAGCACACTCAATAATAACAATACAAAAATACATATATAACCTCTAACACTCCCCCTCAAGCTGGAGCATAAATGCCATAAGGTCCTAGTTTGTTACAAATGAATTTAACACAAGTAACCCCCAATGCTTTGGTAAACAAATCAGCAAGCTGCATGTTCGACTTCACATAAGAGGTTGTAATGAGCTCCTACATGAGTTTCTCCAAAACAAAGTGACAATCAACTTCAATGTGCTTTGTTCACTTATAATTGTAGTAACCCGAACAAAAATAAAATAAAATAATAAATAAAAAATATAATAATAAATATCTTGGAAAATATATTTTTAGATATTTATATATAAATATCTTGGAGGAGTTATTTTAGTTACTTAAGAGTTAAGTTATGTATTTTTTTTATATAACTCTCTCTTTCTTTCTCTCAAGAACCCACACCCACTCTCTCTCTCTCTCTCTCTCTCTCTCTCTCTCTCTCTCTCTCTCTCTCTCTCTCACTTCAATCTTTCGCTGATCGTTGCTTGTTTCAATGATCGGAAGTTACCACGAGGATCGGGGAGTGAATATCTACAAGTCTAGCGGAGTGGATTCTCGAACTCGTGAAAAAGCTAGGGTTCGGTTTTCGAGTGTCTCGGGTTGTTTTTCAAGAAATAGGTAAGGGGATATAATTAAGTCAGCTTTTTAATGATTTTGAACCGTATGAAATGTTTATGGAGTAAGTGTATTTATGTTTTCAGTTAAGGTTTCAAAAACCAACCATTCAAAAGGTCATTTTTCAAACCTAAGATACATGGTATCCTACTTTAAGTACAAATGAATGGTGGGAAGGCTAGTTTTATGTTTTTAAACCATAAATACTATGTTTCATGGTTGCTACGGGTTATGTTTAAAGTACAGGAGATTGTGTGGCAGGTGAATAGTATGTATGCATTATGTTATAACCGAAATGATGAATGTTTGTAAAATACTGAATTGTTTGCGAAATATACTAGATCTACTTGTGAAAATACAGGATGATGTTTATGGCCGTGAGGGCCAGGTATATGTTTAACGACTGTGAGCTGGGTATGATATGACGGCCGAGGGCCGGAAGTTACATGTCAAGTTTTATATGAAGTGATTATGAAATATGGTTTTATTATTTAAATTACACGATATGCTTTAGGAACCCTAATGGACCATTATGTCAGAAGCACAGTACCGTTACTAAGATTTATATATGTGACCATGTGCACCACACTGTCTACAAGAGTGGTGTGGTGGTTTATGCCAATTAGCCTCGGTAGAGGGTGTACCATACCTAGAAGGTTGGACTTTCAGGACACAATAGAGCAATCGAGGCATGCAAGTATGTTGCGGATGCCTGCGTAGTCGGAGTTATGACGCGGATGAATATTGACTTTGTCTGGGTTGATCACCCTAGGCTTAGTCCAGCCTTTGGGCAGCATAACCCTGACCGCGGGGGTTTATACATGGCGTTAGTATCAAGAGGTGTCTTTTATGCATATCTATACATTTATGTAAATGATGATGTTATGAAATGAATTAAGTGTTTATGTCAGGAAAACGAAACGAGTATTTCCTATTGTATATGTATGTTAAGATAGCTATTTTCGGTTATATGAAGAATGAATGTTTTTTGTAAGCACTAAAAGCATGTTGCCCACACATTGATATTAACTTGATCACAATTACTAAGAAGTGTCTCACCCCAATATACAAATCATTTTTTCAAGAAACTACAGGTATCGTGCTTAGCAGGATTAGGGGGTGAAAGTTAGATTAGTTCCTTTTTTAGAGTGTTTACAAGAACTCTGGTGTATGTAAGTTATGTTGTCAGGCTTAGGGCTTGTATTATGGTCGTATAGATCGAACTAGTTGTCCAGTTTTAGTTGGATTGTAATATGGATGCATGGAAACCTTTATGTATGAACGAACTTAGAACTTTGGTACTGTATGTATGGAGAATGTTTCATTACTTCCGCTGCATTATTGTTAAATGATTATGGTATTAGGTACGAAAAAGTCACTTTAGTAGCACCCTAGGCCCATGTGGCGAGTCGGGGCGTTACAAGTGGTATCACAGCCTAGGTTTGCTAGGTTATGCAGACTTTGTCAGTGATAATTACCAGAGTATAGGTTGAGATAAGTTAAGGATAAGAATGGATAAGTTAGGTTGAGATTTAGTCTGGGAGTTCTAGGACAATGATCTTTCGGCGGTCTTTTGTGCTTTTCCTGGAATAACAATTTCAGGAAAACCATGGTAAATCCATTGATGGTTTTGGTTTTAGATTGAAGGACGGGGGCTCAAAAATTTAGGTTGGGAACGATAGGATGGAAAAGTATGTATGTAGTGTCAGCGTTATGATTAAGGACCCGTACCTTGGCAGTTTTGCAGTTGAAGTGCATAAATGATTTCCTTTAATTGCAAACTCATATGTAATGTTATTTAGTCATTCCATATTTGCATTGACCAGGATAAATGTGGAATTTCTAAGTCAGTTTCTATCTCATGTTCAAGATGAATCCCATAGAAAAGGAAGTTATGACAGGAGGGGATAATCATGTAGATACCTCTAGTGACAATGATGTTGAGGCCTTGGTCGTGCTGTGTAGTAAAGCATGACATGCTAGGAAAGAATCTCGGAGGGATTCTCAGGAACGAAGTTAGCCAGCAACTGATAGAGGCTGCACGTTCCAACAGTTTTCTTGGATGAATCCACCGAAATTCTCGGGAGGACCAAACCCGATTATGGTGGAAGACTGGATTCAGGAGATGGAGGAACTATTGGATGTGTTGGAATGCACAGAGGAGCAGAAAGTCTGATTTGACGCCTTCAAACTGTTGGGGGAGGCAAAGAGGTGGTGGAGATCGGCTAGGCTAGTGGAGGAGCAGCGTCCAAGGTATGTATCTATTACCTGGAGCTGTTTCATGGAGATCTTCTTCAGCAGATATTTCCCTATTGCCACTTTGGAGATAAAGGTAAAGGAGTTCTTATGCCTAACCCAGGGATCCATGACCGTTCAGCAATATACAACCCGATTAATGGAGCTATGCTGATTCGCTCCACATATGGTCTCGGATGAACCGAAGAAGGCTCGGATGTTTGAGAGAAGGCTGAGACAGGTGATACGTGCGCAGGTGGCGACGTTATTGGTCCAGAGCTTTACTGAGCTGGTGGATAGGGCTATGGTGGAAGAGGCCAGTATGCAAGAAGAGGAGAGAGAGGCGAACCAAAAGAAGAGGCTCTTATCTCATGGGTCTCAGTTTAGCTCCAGTCAGAGTACGTGGAAGCAACCTAGTAATTTTATAGGTCAGCGACAGGAGTTAGGATCTCGAGCCTCTCAGGGGAGCTCTCTGAGTGCCACTTGTCCTAGATGCCATAAGAATCATCTAGGCGAGTGCAGGGCTGGAACAGCTGTCTGCTATCGGTGTGGAGTAGCAAGGCATCAGGTGCAAGATTGTCGTGCGACGCTGAAGTACCCACCTCAGTTACAGCAATATGGGAGAGGGAACCAGACACCTCGAGGGGGTCACCAGGGGAATACAACCCAGGCACGGGTGTATTCTATGATGTCGGCTGATACCGAGCACGCAGGAGATGTGGTTACAAGTATTATTTATATGCTTTCCCATAAAGTTGTCATGCTTGTTAATTCAAGTGCAACCCACTCATTCGTGTCTAGGAGGTTTGTTGAAGTATGTGAAATATAGATTCAACCGTTAGAAGTTGAGTTAAGTGTGTCCATGCCAACATGGTCAGTTGTTGTATGTCGTAAAGTGGTAAGAGACTATCCAGTGGAGATTTAGGGAGAAAGCTGCCTGCTAGTCTAATTGTATTCGATATGCATGGATTTGTTGTTATTCTAAGGATGGATTAGCTAGCATCCAGCTATGCAAGAATAGACTATTACAGAAAGGAGGTAGTATTCATACCTCTAGGGGAGCAGGAGTTTAGATTTATAGGGTCGTGTGTGCGCTCTGCACCACAGATCCTTTCAATGATTCAGACAAGGAGATTTCTCTAGGAGGGTTGCCAGGGATACCTTGCATATGTGAAAGAAGCACCAAATGAAGGATAGAAATTGGAGGATATCCCAGTGATAAGGGAGTTATTGGATGTGTTTCTGGAAGACTTACTAGGATTACCTCCTGACCGCGAAGTAGAGTTTGCCATTGAGTTGACTCCAAGGACGACACCAATTTCCAAGGCTCCGTACCGAATGGCTCTGACTGAACTGAAAGAGCTAAAGGAGCAACTACAAGAACTTCTAGATAATGACTTTATTAGACCGAGCATATCACCCTGGGGAGCGCTGGTATTGTTTATGAAGAAGAAATATGGGTTGATGAGGATGTGCATCGACTATAGGGAGATTAACAAGGTAACCATAAAGAATAAATACCCATTACCACGAATTGACGACCTGTTTAACCAGTTGAAGGGCACTCAAGTTTTCTCTAAGATCGATCTGCGATCCAGGTATCATCAGTTGAAAGTGAAGTTAGAGGACGTGTCAAAGACAACCTTTTGAACCCGGTATGGCCATTATGAATTTTTAGTTATGTCGTTTGATTTGACGAATGCACCTGCAACATTCATGGACCGGATGAATAGGGTGTTCCACGCATACTTAGACCAGTTCATAGTGGTGTTCATTGATGACATCCTGATTTATTCGAGGAAATCTGTAGAGCATAAGGCTCATTTGAGGCTAGTACTTCAAGTACTCTAAGAGAATAGGTTATTTTCTAAATTCAAGAAATGCAAATTTTTGGCTAGAACATGTTGCATTTCTAGGACATGTGGTGTCCAAGGAAGGAATATCAATAAACCCAGGCAAAGTATAGGCAGTTGTAAATTGGGTGAGACCGAAGAACATACATGAGATTAGAAGTTTCTTGGGTCTAGCAGGGTACTATCGTCGATTTATCGAGGGTTTTTCTAGGCTGTCAGGTCCTTTGACATAGCTTACAAAAAAGAACAGTAGGTTTGACTGGATTAGTGAGTATGAGCAGAGTTTTTAGGAGTTGAAGCAACGTTTAGTCACAGCCCCAGTGTTGACCATTCCATCAAGGGATGGTGATTACGTGATTTATAGTGACGCATCCTAGAAAGGGCTCGGGTGTGTTTTGATGCAACATGGTAAAGTTCTCGCTTATGCTTCTTGCCAACTCAAGGAGTATGAGAAGAACTACCCTACGAATGACTTAGAATTAGCAGCTATGGTTTTTGCATTAAAGATCTAGCAGCACTACCTATACAATGAAAGGTGTGAGATCTTTATGGATCATAAGAGCCTCAAATACTTCTTCTCCCAGAAGGAGTTGAATATGAGGCAACACAGATGGCTTGAGTTGATTAAAGACTATGACTGCGCCATTAGTTACCACCCAGGAAAAGCTAATATGGTAGTTGACGCATTAAGTTAGAAGTCAGTGAGTATGTTGATTTCAGCAGTTGTGGTACAACATCAGATCATGATGGATCTAGAGAGGCTGGGAGTGGAGTTGGTGGGCAAGGATTTATGGGCGTTCATTACCAGTTTAGTTATTCAACCAACTTTGTAGGAGAGAATCAAAGTTGCTTAGAAGGAAGACGTAGAACTAGTAGAGGTTATGGAAGGGGTTCAGGATGGTTTAAAGTCGGATTTCAATATCTCAGATGATGGGGTATTGAGATTCCACACCAGGATTTACGTACCGAATGACGCTGAGATTAAGAAGGTCATTCTAGAGGAGGCAAATCGTTCGCTCTACATAGTACATCCGAGGTTCATGAAGATGTACGGGGATCTCTAGGAATCTTTTTGGTGGTCTAACATGAAAAGAGAGATTGTGCATTTCGTAGAGCAGTACCTGACATGTCAGCAAGTTAAGGCAAAACACTAGAGGCCAGCGGAACTGTTGCAACCACTCCTTATTCCTAGAGGGATGTGGGAGCACATCTTCATGGATTTTGTCATGGGATTGCCATCAACACTCCAAAGATAGAATGCGATTTGGGTTGTGGTTGACAGATTGATGAAGACAGCCCATTGCGTCCTAGTGAAAGTCATTTATTCCATGAATAGATTGACAGGGCAATATGTATAGGAAATTGTATGACTCTACAGCATCCCGGTTTCTATCGTTTCAGATCGAGACCCACGATTTACCTCTCGTTTCTAGAATAGTTTGCAGGATGCTTTGGGAATGCAGCTCAAATTCAGTATTGCATTCCATCCACAAACAAATGGTCAGTTAGAGAGGACTATCCAGATATTAGAAGATATGTTACAGGCATGCATATTGGATTTCGGTAGTAGTTGGATTAGATATCTGCCATTGGTTGAGTTCGCCTACAACAACAGTTATCAGGCTAGTATAGAGATGGCACCATATGAAGCTTTGTATGGTCGCTGGTGTCAATCTCCGTTATGCTAGGATGAGGTAGGCAAGCGGTAGATTTTGGGTCCGAAATTGATTCAGTGGACCTCTACAAAGGTCGAGTTTATTAGGGAGAGGATCGGAGCAACTCAGAATAGGCGGAAGAGCTGCGTATATACGCACACCGACGGGAGCTAGAGTTCGAGGTAGGTGATGCTATATTCTTGAGAATTGCTTCGATGAAAGGAGTGAGGAGGTTTGGTAGGAAGGGCAAGCTGAGCCCTAGGTACGTCGGGCCATTCGAGATTCTGAAAAAAGTCAGTTCGGTGGCGTACAGGATAGCATTACCTCCCGCATTGTCTAGGATTCACAACGTGTTCCACATGTCCATGCTTAGGAGGTATATACCTTCGCATGTGATCAGTTACGAGTCGTTGGAATTCAGAGACACGTTAGCATATGAGGAGATACCAGTTTAAATCCTAGATCATAGAGAGCAAGAGTTACGTACGAAAAATATTCCTCTGGTAAAAGTATTGTGGTGTAATCATGCAGTAGAGGATGCCTCATAGGAGTTAGAGTCAGAGATACGTCAAAAGTATCCTCATCTTTTTAGATACGCTCAGGGCTAGTCAGATAAGTAGAGCGTAGGTAAGTGGTTTTATATATGTATGTTTTGTTCATGTTTAGAGTATGTATGGTTTCCTGGAGAGTTTTGTATGAATATTATAATATCCTGAGATAAGATATGTAACCATGGTATTCCTACGCCATAAGTGAGAGTAGGTAATCAACTTGGGACGGGACTACTATGTGGGTGGCCGACAGCTATTACTAAAGTCAGTCCAACAGATCAGTAGTAATCCAGTGGATGTAATGGGAGTTAATCAGCAAATTCCAAGGACGAAATTTTTATAAGGAGGGGAGAATGTAGTAACCCGAATAAAAATAAAATAAAATAATAAATAAATAAATATAATAATAAAAATCTTGGAGGAGATATTTTTAGATATTTTAGATATTTATATATAAATATCTTGGAGGAGATATTTTAGTTACTTGATAGTTAAGTTATGTATTTTTTTATATAACTCTCTCTCTCTCTCTCTCTCTCTCTCTCTCTCTCTCTCTAGAACCCATATTGTAGTGACCTGAAAAATAATAGTATTTAAATAATAAGAGGGAGAGAAATAGAAATAGAAACAAAAGGAGGTTGTAGACTTCATCGACGAATACAGGTGTTCGTCAACAAGTGCATAAGGAAATTCATCAACAAATACAGGGTTTCATCGACGAGAAAATACCGAGCGAGGAATGGGCCACTTTGAATTTCGTCGACAAATAAAAGGTTTCGTCGATGAATTTAATAAGGGACTCGTCGACGAGGTGACGTGTCTCATCGACGAATCTGGCCCTATAAGTAGAGAAAAATCAAATTTTTATCACATTTCGGCGCCCCTCTCTCTCTCCTATGAACTCTCTCCCTTCTCTCTTCGATTCTGGCCTCGTTAGTCGCCGGATTGAAGATTTCAGGCTACCACGATGCTCCCAGCAAGGTTCTCTACAAATCTGTCAGAGTTTATTGTTGGGAAAACGAAGTTGGATTTCATCCCAAATTCAGGGTAAGACCTTTTAACCTATTTTGAGCCTTATGACAGTTATAGGAAATGATGTAGGCGGAGAAATACTGATATTATGTTCTAGAAAATATTGTTTTCAGGGTGTTTTGTAGGAGGCCCTGCGGGTGTGAGGCTAGTATCCTATAGGGGTTTTCCAGTAGTCAAGTAAGGGAAATATGTTATGTTAGGTATTTTTTAAAATGTTATACAATTTATTAAATTAAAAAAATTATGTATTAAAGTATTGTGTGGCTTATGAATAAGAATATAGTACGAAGATATGTTTTGCGATATTTCAGTATCTTGATTTTACGATATTTTAGTACAATGATTTTATGAATCTCAGTACCATGATTATACAAATATCAGTATTATGATTATGCAGTTACAGTGTTATGATTATATAGTTCTCAAAATTACAGTACAGTTAATGCAATATCATGGTTATTATGATTATTTCGAAATCATGGTAAATCAGATAGTTGTATATAGAAATACATTATATAGTATCAAACCCTATTGGACCATACAGTAAAGCACGGTACCGTTACTACAGATATTATGTTACTTTATGAGTGCAGCCACCTATTTAGATAATACGTGGTAGTAGGTCGATCACCTAGGCCCTTGACATAGACAAGCTCCCCATCTAGATATGGGTTGAGGTGGGCAGATCAGACCAATGGAGTATAGTGATTTATTCCTGGTTGGCCAGCCAAGGTAAATCCCACCTACAGACCGCACAACCCTGTCATGAGGGGGTAAGTCATGACACACAAATATCCACAGGGAACATTTTCAGTTATTATTATTACGTATTTAGAGTTTTAAAGAAACAAGGAATATACTTATGTATAATAGAAGTATTTTGAATAGTAACCTACAATACTGTAATGTTAAGCAACATTGAAAGGGGGAGAATTTTATTACTTATACCGTACTTACATATCCAGTTATACATGTTCATATGAAAACGGATTTTCTTTATGTTGTAGCTCATTTACCACACACTAGTAATAGCATATTTCATTTTACTAAGCATTGGCTCATCCTAGTGTTGAATTATTTTTCAGGTGATCCAGGTAGGCGAGCAGACTAGGCTCACATGTAGAGGGGCTTCTGTAGTGCCTTGTCAGAGAGTGAGTATATTTTGGGAGTGTTTTTGTATTACCCTAGTTAGCTGTGGGTGTTTTTGGGAATAGTGATATATGTATATTTTGAAAAAATATGTAGTACTCTGGTATTGTATTGGATGGTATTGGTATTGTATATATATGTACAAATGATAATGTCTATATGATTTATGCTTATCGCTGCTTAGGTTAATGTATGGGTTTATTCCCATAATGGTATCAGAGCATGTTATATGTCATAGTATTTAAAAAAAAAAAATAGTTTATTAAGCAAGTCGTTACACATGCCCACTCTCTCTCTCTCTCTCTCTCTTTCTCTCTCTCTCTCTCTCTCTCTCTCTCTCTCTCTCTCTCTCTCTCTCTTCGATCTTTCGCTGATCATTGTCTGTTTCAATGATCGAAAGTTACCACGAGGATCAGGGAGTGAATATCTACAAGTCTAGCGGAGCAGATTCTCAAACTTAGGAAAAAGCTAGGGTTCGGTTTTCGAGCGTCTTAAGTTGTTTTTCAGGAAATAGGTAAGGGGAACTAGTTAAGTCAGCTTTTTAATGATTTTGAACCGTACGAAATGTTTATGGAGTAAGTATATTTATGTTTTTAGTTGAGGTTTCAAAAATCGACCATTTAAAAGGTCATTTTTCAAACCTAGGATATATGGTATCCCACTTTAAGTACAAATGAATAGTGGGAAGGCCGGTTTTATGTTTTTAAACCATAAATACTATGTTTTCATGGTTGCCTACGAGTAATGTTTAAAGTACAAGAGATTGTGTGGCAGGTGAATAGTATGTATGTATTATGTTATAACCGAAATGATGAATGTTTGTGAAATATTGAACTGTTTGCAAAATATACTGGAACTGCTTGTGAAAATACAAGATGATGTTTACGACCATAAGGGCCAGGTATATGTTTAACGGCTATAACCTGGGTATGATATGACGGTCGAGGGCCAAAAGTTACATGTCAGGTTTTATATGAAATGATTATAAAATATGGTTTTATTACTTAAATTACACAATATGCTTTAGGAATGCTGATGGACCATTATGTCAGGAGCACAATATTGTTTCTAGAATTTATACATGTGACCATATGCGCCACACTGTACTGCGAGAGTGTTGTGGTAGTCTATGCCTATTAACCTCGATAGAGAGTGTACTATAGCTGGAAGGTCGGACTTTCAAGACACGGTAGGGCAATCGGGGCACGCAAGTACGTTGCAGATGTCTGCGTAGTCGGTGTTATGACGCAGATGAATTTTGACTTTGTCTAGGTTGATCACCCTAGGCTTAGTCCAGCCTTCGGACAGCACAACCTTGACCCCGGGGGTTTATACATGGCTTTAGTCCAAGGAGGTGTCTTTTATGCACATCTGTACATTTATGTAAATGATGATGTTATGAAATGAATGAAGTGTTTATGTCAAGAAAACAAAACGAGTATTTCCAACTGTATATATGTATGTATGATGTTAAGACAACTATTTTCGGTTATATGAAGAATGAATATTTTCTGTAAGCACTAAAAGCATAATGTCCACACACTAATATTAACTTGATCACCCTCACTAAGAAGTGTTTCACCCCCACTATACAAATCATCTTTTCAGGAAACTACAGATATCGTGCTTAACAAGATCATAGGCTGAAAGTTGGATTAGTTCATTTTTTAGAGTGTCTGTAAGAACTCTGGCGTATGTAAGTTATGTTGTCAGGATCAGGGCTTGTATTATAGTCATATGGACCGAACTAGTTGTCTAGTTTTGGTCGGATTGTAATATGGATGCATGGAAACCTTTATAAATGAACGAACTTAGAACTCTGGTAATGTCTTTATGGAGAATGTTTCATTATTTTCGTTGCATTATTTTTAAATGATTATGGTATTAGGTACGCAGACATCACTTTAGTAGCACCCCGGGCCCATATGGCGAGTCGAGGCGTTACAATAATAGATCAAGTTGAAGGCAATATAAAAAGTAGCTTGATTATCATACATCAAATTCATAGACTGAGAATGTAAAAAATCCAATTCTTCCAATATGTTCTTCAACCAGAAAAGTTCACTGGTAATGTGAGTCATAACTTTATATTCTGATTCAGCACTTGACATTGCCACCACAATTTGTTTCATACTTTTTATAATAAATCAAATTACCACCAACCAAGATATAGTACCCGGTGGTAGATCTCCAATTAGAAGGCGATCTAGCCTAATCTTCATCTGATATCCATGGATGTAAATGTGACCTTGATCTCTCCTAGGTGCACATTTGAGATATTTTAAGATGCAAATTACCGCGTCTTAATGAATTGTCCTCAGAGAATCTAGAAATTGACTCGCAACACTTGTTGCAAAAGATATATTCGATCGAGTAATTGTGAGATAATTTAACTTTCTAACAACTCACTGGTATTGTCCATAATTAGCTAGCAAATCACCTATATCCTACATTAGCTTGCTGTTAGCATCCATGGGTGTATCAACCAATTGATTTAGATCCCATCAAGCCAGTTTCATCCAATAGATCAAGAACATACTTCCTCTATGAGACAACAGTTCCGATACAAGGTTTAGATACTCCTATACCCAAGAAGTATTTCAACAATCTTGAATATTTAGTCTGAAACTTAGTGTGTAGAAAAAGTTTAAGACTCTTAATATCATCGTCACTTATAATAACAATATCATCCATATAAACAACAAGAAGGATCCTACCCAATGAAGTATGACGATAAAACATAGAATGATCCACAACACACTATCAAAGACGAAAGTCAAGTACTGTAACTTAAATGACCAAACCGTGCTCTGAGAGAACATTTTAAACCATATAAAGCCTTACTGAGCCAACACACTAAGCTTGACTCTCCTTGAGCGACCAACCCAAGTCGTTACTCCATATAAACTTCCTCCTCAATGTTACCCTACAAGAAGACATTTTTTACATCTAACTGATGCAAAGGCCACAAGTAGTAGCCAATGAGATGAATAGACGCACTGACGTAAGTTTGGAAAATGGAGAAAAAGTATCAAAATAATCTAGACCATACACCTGAGTACATCCTTTAGCAACAAGACAAGCCATAGAACCATCAGGGTTGACTTTCACAGTGTAAACCTAGCGACAACCAACTGTAAACTTGTCAGGAGTAAAAGGTACTAAGCCCCAAGTACCATTGTCATGCAAAGCAATCAGCTTTTCAACCATAGCACCCCTCCACCCTAAATGGGCTAAGGCTTCTGAAACAAATTTAGGAAGGGTAGTAGAGGATAAAGCAGTGACAAAACAATGATAGGAGGGTGATAGGGTGTCAAAAGAAACATAGTTAAAGATAGGGTTTTAAGTACATAAGCGTGTAACTTTCCAAACAACAATTGAAGGATCAACATCATGGGAAGATGCTCATTAAATAAGGAAACCAAATTTATGGTAGTAGAAGCTAGAGGGGACTATCTTCCTTGGAGCCATCACTGTGAATACACCTGCAAATTAGGATGATCAAGGTGATGAGAAGGACTCAAACTAGGCAAAGAAAGAGACTCATTGAGCTTAGAAGCACTCATGGCGAGGTGTAGTAAGGTGTAGACTTCAAGAAACTAACATCGGTAGAAACAAAAAAGCAATACAGCACAGGACTATAACAATGATATCCCTTTTGAGTATATAATGAGTAGGCCAGAATGACACATTTTATAGCATGAGGATCCAACCCTGGAGTTAGTTGATGAACAAAGGACACACACCTAAATATATGAGGAGGAAAATAAAATAAAAGTGAATTAGGAAAGAGAATGGGGTAGGGAATTTTATCACTAAGAATAGAAGACGGCATTTTATTAATCGAATAACAAGCGGTAAGTACAATATCGCTCCAAAACAATTTAGATACATACATTTGATAAAGTAAGATTTCAAGAAGATGTCTATTTTTTTGCCCTAGCCTATTTTGTTAAAGAATGTGGGCATAAGATGATTGATGAACAATATCATATCAAGTTATGTAAGTAGTGAATTGTGCATTGAAAAACTCTTTAGTATTATCACTTCAAAGTATTCGAATAGACAAACCAAATTTAGTCTTTATTTCAAAACAGAGACAAAAAAAAAAAAACATGAAATCACTCAGAATGGTCTTTTATTAAATATAATCAAGTCATTCTTGAATAATCATCCACAAAGATTTTAAAGTATAGAAAACCCAACTTGGACACGACCCTACTAAGACCCCAAAAATTTGAATAAACTAACATAAAAGGACTTGCTACTCGTTTATTGACCCAGGAATCAAAAGAAACACGATGGTACTTTCCTAACTGACTAGACTCACAATTGAGACTATACATAGAAATCAAACTATGAACAAGAAATTTTAACTTTTCCAATGAAGGATGACCCGATTGACAATGAATTTGGAAAGGTGTGGTAGCAGTAGTGTAGGCGATAGAAGGAGGTAGCGACTCAAAGTGATAGTGTAACGACCCGAAGAATAATGATATTTAAATAATAAATAGGAAGGAAAATGGAAACAGTAACAGAAGGAGGCAGTCGACTTCACGTTCGCCGACGAAATTGCATTTTGGAGGTGAAAATTTCCAAGAAATTTCCTTGGCCTCGTCAACAAACATAGGGGTTTCGTCGACGAGGGTTCTTCATGACCTCGTCGATGAGGTCCCATCTCGTCGACGAGAAGACATCGAGAGAGGTTTGAGAAGTCTGAAATTCGTCGACGAGAATGCAAGTTCATCGACAAACTTTCTACAGGACTTGTTGATGAGGTGACGTGGCTCGTTGACGAATTCCGCAGTATAAATAGTGCTTAAACTCAGTTTTTACGTAGAATTTTAGTGCCAGTCTCTCTTCTCTCTCTCTCCTATGGCCCCTCTTCTATCTCTCTTTGATTTTAGTCCCGTATGTCGCTGGATCGATGATCTGAGGCTGCCACGATGCTCTTGGCAGAGTTCTCTTCAAGTCTACTGGGGCGGATTGTCGGTGGGATCAAGTCAAATTTCTCCCCATAATCAAGGTAAGCCCTTTTAGTCAATTTTTGGCCTTCTGACAGTTGTAGTAAATGATGTAGGCAAAGAAATATTAATATTTTGTTCTAAGATTTATGGTTTTCAGGGTGTTGAGTGGAGAACCCTGCGGGTGTAGGACCGATTACAGTAGGGAGATTTTAGCATAAATCAGGTAAGGGAAATATCCTATGCTAGGTAGTTCTAAAATGATTTCCAATATGAAATGTATACTTTTACCAGTTTATTATTCACAACAGGACATTATACAGATTATTAATTATGAATATTATGTATTAAATCACTGTGTGGCTTGAGAATATAAATATAGTACAGAAGCATGTTTTACAGTATTTTCAGGGTATGTTTTACAGAATATATAGCCAGTGGATATGTTTTATAGTAATTACAGAATACCATGATTATATAGTTTTCAGTACCATGATTATACAGTTTCCAGTACCATGACTTACAGATTACAGTTCAGTTCAAAAATACAGTTGACACAGTTACAATTTATTTCAGTGTCATGATTAATACAGTTATTTCAAAATCATGGTAAATCAGATAGTTGTATATAGAGATACATTATATAGTATCAGACCCTGTTGGACCATACAGTCACAGAGCACGATACTGTAGTTACAGATATTTCAGTTTAGAGTGCAACCACCTATTTAGATAATACGTGGTAGTAGGTCGATCGTGCCCATACGTGGACAGGCTCCCCATCAGATATGGGTTGAGGAGTGGCCGATCTGACTGAGGGATTATAGTGGTTTACCCTGGTCAGCTAGTCAGGGTAGATCCCACCTATAGGCCACACAACCCTATCATGAGGAGTTAAATCATGACACATAGTTATCCATAGGGAAGTTTTCAGTTATTATTATGTATACATAGATTTACAGAGACAGAAATTATACTTATTTATATTAGAAGTATTTTGAGTAGAAACCTAAAATACAAATATATTAAGCAACATGGAAATGGGGATGGTTTCTATTATTTGTATTGTATTTACAATTTCAGTTATACATGATTATATAGCAACATATTTTCATAATATTGTAACTCATTTACCACACACTAGCAATAACTTATTTCGTCTTACTATGCGTTGGCTTATCCCATTACTTTAACATTTTTCAGGTGATCCAGGTAGGCGAGCAGACCAGGCTCGCAGATATAGGGGCCTCAGTACTGCCCTGTCAGTAGAGAGTGAGTATAATTTTTGGGAGTATTTTTGTGTAGCCCTCACCAGTTGAGGATATTTGGGGAACAGTCATATATGTGTATTTTGGGAAACATGTTAGCACTCTAGTATTGTATATAATTATATACAGTTATGTTTATTTGATTTCTGCTTCTCACTACTTAGGTTGATGGTTGGGTTTATTTCAGTTTGGTATCAGAGCATTGTAAATTTTATAGTATAAAAAAAAAAAAAAACCCAAAGATAAATAGTAGGTCATTACAGATAGAGTCCACCAGCTTCACGCCCTCCACTAATCATTCTTCTTCGTATTGAAATACTGTATAACCACAAAATCAAGGAAGAATGTCACTGAACAATTCATGGATTTAGTAATTTTGCTAACAGACATAAGATTGAAATGAAATTTGGGAATATATAAAATAGAAAAAAGATAAATAGAAGAAATGGGACTTATAGTCCCAATTCCATTGATTGAAGTAGTGGATCCATCAATAAGAGTTACACAAGGTAAATTTGCAGGATATTGAAGAGTGGAGAAAAATCTAGGTATACTTGTGATATAATCAATGGCAGCGGAGTCTATGACCCAAGGACTAGGACGAGAAGTACTGGATGACAAACATACTTATTTGGGCAAGAGATGCAATGAGAAGAGAAACTTGTTGTGACGCTTGATACTACTGGAACTTGGGATACTCTTCCTCTGATATAGAAACAATACATTCCCCCACACCCCCCCCCCCCACTAAACCCCAAAGGTAAGGATTTGGTGGTGGTTTCATTAGCTGCCCCCAAAGGTGTGAAGTCAGTGGTGACGGCATTGGCAACACGTGAAGGGCTGTTGCAAAGATCCTGAAATTGCTCAATAATATAATTATTCCATCTGGAATGAGTACACTTGTGACGAGTATCTCTGCCTTGTCCATCTCAACCACTACAACTACTCAAACCACCACGATAACTTTTGCAATTGTTTGGTAAAGAACTAGAATCACTATGTGTAACAATGGTTGCCCTCTTAGAGATAGATGCATGAGTAGAAGAATATGTGCTAGAGGCACGAAGGACACGAGAATAAACATCAGAAAATGATTGTAGGTCGACACTACTGAGTATCTAAGACCGAGCTGCTTCAAACTGAGGTCTCAAGCCTGCTATAAAACAAAGAACTGTCATTGCTCCCTCTATTTCTACATCTCGTGAACATCGCTAGTTTTAGGTTGCATAACGTTAAGCTCCTCATAAATATGCTTCATCTCTCCAAAATAATCTGCAATGCTCTTATCTCCACATTGTAAGTGAAAGTACTCCTGGGATAAATCATATATTTGTGTAATGTTACTAGAGTATAGAAGTTTGACATAATCCCAAATCTCATTGCATGTATCTAGATGCATACATATACGTGCAATGTGTGGCTCGATCAAATTCCATAAAAGGGAAACAATCAAGGTATCTTCCTGAACCTACACATATACTCTCTTCTCATTAGAATAATTAGATTGGAGCAAGTGGTCAAATTTCACTAATCCTGCTAAATAAATCCAAACAACTTTTGTGACTCCTCGACCCCCCAAGTGGGGCTCAGGTGCCACGTGTTCATTTACCTGTATCTAATACTATGACATCAATTACACAACAGAAAAATAAACTAACATCCTTTATATATAACATACTAGAGTTCTATATATATATCACACAAAAAAGTATTCTCCAACATCCAGTATTCACAAATATACAACTCGTAAATCATAAATATAATACAACCCAAAAATATATATTCTAAGTTATACCCTTTCTCTCTCTCTCTCTCTCTCTCTCTCTCTCTTTAAACTACTAGGCCGGCCTCGAGTTCACAGAGCTCGATCACGTGGAGGTCCTTAAAAAGATGAAATTCATATCGGGTGAGACACATCTCAGTAAGACGGAATAGATTAATACCAGTGTGTGGCTATCATAAAGTTTGTGCATAGAATATAATCATCATTTACAAATTAATCCACAAGTATGAAATCATTCTTTGTCCCTACTCACACATATGCAGCGTATTTTATTAACGAGAGTTTCCCAAGGATTGGGGTGATTACTCGCCTATACAAGTAGCACCCCTCTGCTCTGATACCTTATACAACCGGGTATGACTACAACTGATGCTCATCAGGGCACTTGCCTTACTCAGTAAGCCCTCATGTGGATAGTTTTTCTCGTATTTACACACATTCACACAATTATTTGTTAGCGAAGGTTCCTGAGGATAGGGAAGATTACCCACCCATACAAGTAACTTCTCTCTGCCCTAATACGTTATGTAACCCAGTATGGCTACATCTGATACTTATCAGGGCACTCACCTTTCTCAGCAAGCCCTCAGGCGGAGAGTTTACCTTGCCCCAAATACATATAATACTACAATATGTAATACACTTATTACTTTGTTACATTACTCCATGCCTTGTTATCTCTGTAATACTTATCTATTTATAATCTCAATTTTCACAATTCTCAATATTTCACACCACATAACATTTCTCATCACATAATATCTTGTATCGCATAATATGTTCCCACATTTCATATCACATAATTTGTATTCACATTCACTGTATGTTGGTTGAATTTACAATTATGCATTTAGAACTCACTGCCAGATGGATAAATACTGTCATGCTTCCCCTAATGAAGGGTTGTGCGGCCCTTAGGCTGGACTTAACCCTGGTTGGCCCACTAGAGTTAAATCAATAACAACCTCTTCAGTATATAAGTCAAATTGACTATTATCATACTGGTCTAGACTCCAGGGGGACTTTAACCTTCTCAGCACAATCGACCATCCCATCTCCACACTCTCTATAAGACATGTGGGTGCACTAACTCTTCAGAAATCATGCGCAACAGTACTATGCCTACTATGGTCCACCAGAGTTCTCAAACCATAACTTGCAATTTAACGTTCACATTTAGCTATGTTTTAAACAATCACACACAATATATATTCTCAATGCATTTCAGTATTTCCAACATCTCATAAATATATCATAATTCAACACATTATATTCACTTTACTCATATCACGTGATTTGAATAATACGCATAATTATATCATCTAAAATAATAAGCCAACCCATGTTTATCATTTGTTTTACTGAAAATACACGTTAAATTATCTCCACATTTTATCCAGAAAATCCATTTCTTTAATCATTCCATTTTCACAAATAATAACTAATAACACAACCCTAAGCTCAAAATCATAGTTCAAACAGTTGGCTTTTCAAATCCCACATGATAATCACATATATATATATATATATATATATAAATATAATTTTCATTTTAACTGGTTGAATTACAAAATTACTGGTTTAATCTATTCTCTTTACCTGGTTTCCTGAACTATGCCTGCAAGGGTCTTGAAATTATACCCGCGATGCTCACCTGAACCCTAGTTTATCAATACCACCCCAAATAAAACATCATTCTTTTCCACATTTACTAAACTCATGAACTTCAAATAAATAATTAAAATCTCAAAAACTACAAATTTGCTTAATTCCCATACCCTTACCCTAACTTTGGAGTGGTGCCTAGAAAACCCAAATTGAAAATCCACTCCGATTAAAATGACAACGATTGAGACTAAGACCCCGTGGTGGTGTCCAATCATCAATTTTGCTGAAGATTGAGGAGAAATTGAAGAAAGAGAGTGAGTTTACCTCACCCGAGGAGTAGTGCCTACAACACTCCTACGAAAAGTCCACTTCGGTTAAAATGTCAATGACAGAGAATGGAACCTAGTTGTATTTTCCATTTTCCAATCGACCGACCCTGTTTTCAACAGAGAAATAAAATAGTGGGCTGAAGGTTTAGGCGACTGAACCTATAGTTCAAGCGACTGAATCTCGACAATGGTTATATTTTTTAAAATGTTTTGATTTCAAATTTAAATTTATTGTGCCCCAAACTTTCTTAAAACTTGGGGAACACTCCAAGTAATCTTAGGCAGCATGAATTTGTCTCTTTCTAAGCCTATAAATACATGGTTTATGAAATCAAATTAATACCAAGAATTGAAAAACATCTCTCAAAGCTCACTTGCTCTCAAAGATTTCTTGCCTACTGAATTGCTGCTAATCAACTGAGATTATTCTGAGTTGCTGATTTCTTCTTTGAGCAAAAGTTCCGAGTTCTTGAATTTTATCAAGAGAAGAATACCGGTGAAATAATTCTTGAGCTTCATACTTCATTCTTTTTTATATTTTGATTAAAGTATATTAGTAATTTCAATTGTACTAATCTACTCTTTTGAGAGTGTATTTGTACACCAATATTTATTTCTTATTTTGTAGACGATTCAGGTTCTTGAATCGTTGTTAGACCGAGCATGGGGTATTGCTTGGAGAGGCGCACTCTAATCTATTGAAGGAGTGACCGAGCGTGGGGTATCGCTTGGAGAGGGGGCTCTACCCTAAAGGAGGATTGTAAAAGGTTTGTTTCGACCGTAAAGTAACGGTATAGTGGAATCCTTAAGTGGTATTGACGTAAGATGAGGACGTAGGCTGGGTATAAGCCAAACCTCGTAAAAACTCTCGTCTCACTCTCTCTTCCTTACCCTTATTTAATTTCCTGTTTATATTAACTGCGTGGTTGGATTTTAATTTTTGATCATATATACAGTGTGGATTGGAAATTTAATAAACCAAGGTTTAATTCGGTTTTGGGATTGCGGAAACCAAAATGGAGTATGTTGGTTGATCAATATAAATTGCGGAAACCTTAAAGGGAGTACATTGATTGGTTAACACCCAAGACTAATTAACTGAAAGTTTATTTAAATTCTAAGTTTTTGGAAGATTGTTGAATGTTCGAGTTGTGGTTTACATTGAGAAAACAAGTCCATAAATACAGAGCTCATTATTAGCAATCATTCATTCTCAAACTCAACTTTGAATTATTTAAGTGCTGAAACTTGGAAGCATTGATGAGATTGTGTTATTGTGAATCTTATCTTGGTTACTTTGATTGAATTGGTTTGTTGGATAATTGCTAAAAGAATTCTTGACTAATCCATAAAGCATTCAAAGTAAGCATACTCCTCTATTAAGGTTAATAACTAATTTAATCTTTCACTGTACTTATTATTGTTAATAAATTTTACATGTATAATTGTTAAAACTAAAGAGGATTGAGAAATAGTTTAATAAAAAGGATTTAAAGAAAATTTTAAAATCACATTTCACCCCCTTCTTGGGAATACATCTTCCTTTTCAATTGGTATCAGAGCCGAGTTATAGCAAATCTTAACTAGAAGCTATATAAAGGTCTTTATGGCACACCTAGGCGTAGCTCCCTTTACTAAGGGTCAATCCTCATATTAGCCTCCCCTCTTTTGCAGAGTCAATTATACTTTTTGGAAACAATAAATGAGGATATACCTGCAAACCATGGATTGGAAAGCTTGGAAAGTTGTCACACATGGTGACCTTGTCCCTACCAAAAACATAGATAACAAAGAAATACCTAAAGAGGAAAAAGAGATGAGAGACAATGACCATAAGATGTTGCAAGTAAATTCAAGTGCTATGAATGTTTTATATTGTGCTCTTGATGTAAATGAATTCAATAGGGTCATGGCATGTAAATCAATTAAAGAAATATGGGATAAACTAGAGGTAACCTATGAAGGAACAGTTGATGTTAAAGATAATAGAATCGACATGCTCACAAGCGAGTATGAGGTCTTTCGGATGAACCCGTATGAAACCATCACTAGTATGTACACTAGGTTCACCCATATAATAAACTCCTTCAATGCCTTAGGAAAGAATTACTCAACTTATGAAATGATTCGAAAAATTCTTAGAGGACTTCCATTGATTTTGGAACCTAAGGCCACTGCAATAACTGAAGGAAGAAATTTGAAAAACACCTCCCTAAATGAACCAATAGGTTCTCTGCTCACTTATGAGATGACAATAAATGAAAGACGTGGAAAATCTAAAAACAAGGAGTCCATTGCATTTAAAGCCTCAAGTGAAAGCTCTAACGATTAAGATGAAGAGGTAATTGATGAAAATGATATAGCTTTCATAACTAAGAAACTTGAAAAAATCCTTAGAAAGAAGAATAAATTTATAAGAAAAATTCGAAACTCAAAATCAGATGAAGAAGAAACTAATAAGAAAGAAACAAAAAAAGAACCTCCTACATGTTATAATTGTAAGAAAGTTGGACACATAAAATCGGATTGTTTACAACTTAAGAAAGATTCCAAAAAGAAAAAGAAAAGGGCAATGAAAGCCACTACATGGGATAATATTAGTACAAGTAGTTTAGATGGTGAATCAAGTGACCAAGAGCTTGCTTGCTTTATGGCATGGGACGATGATGAAAAACAAAACTCCTCATCAAAATCATTTAATGATTATAGTGATGAATCATCTAATGAATTCAATGATGAGAGTATGCCATCTTATGAAGAACTATAAAGTGAATTATTCAAAACTTATAATATTTTAGTTAAAGTAACTAAATGATATACGTCATTGAAAAATAAGAATGAAACTGTGATAAAAGAATTAGAATCTAAAAATTTTGCTGAAAGAGAAAAAATCTAAAAATCAAGAGATTAGAAAGTAAGAATGAAAAGATGATGAAAGAACTAGAAGATTTAAGATCTCAAGTTTCAGTTGAAAAAGAAAAAGACCTAGTTATTGATGAACTTGAAAGTAAAATAAATCAAATGACTAAAGAACTAGTAAGACTGCAAGTTAACTGCGAAGGAATTAAAAATTCAAAAATTCTTTGTCTTGAAAAGAAAATTAAGGACCAAAATAAAATAATTTACAACTTCACAATAGGAAAAGAAAATCTTGATAAAATGATTGGCTAACAAAGAATGTCCTTGAATAAAGAAGGCATAGGATTTAATGGAGTTGAGAACACAAGGAAAAAGAACCTCTACATGGGATACTTTACAAAAGCCTCCAAAGATTATGCTAGCACCTCTTCAAATGCTTACACTCACACCACATGCTTACTATGTAAGAAGAAATGACATATAAAGTTTGAATGCCCATTAAAGAGAAAGGGTGTGAAAATTAAACAAGTTTGGAAAGTTAAAGAAACATCATCCAGACCCAAGAAAGTGTGGGTACCTAGATGAAAGAATAGTTCATAAACCAATGACTCCATAGATTTTACGCATATGTATTCTCTTATTAGGAGTTAAGAAAGCTAAAATTATGTTAAAATGAAATGGATTAGTAATGACTCAACAGCCTATAGAATTTAAGTAAGCCAATCCTAATAGAAATAAAGTGATAATTATAAATGTGCTCTAATAATAAACATGTTTAAATCATAAAATATAAATAGATATGTCTATCATAAAGATCTAATGCATAATCTGAAAGTCTATATTAACTATGCATATCATGATAAATATTTCAGCTATAGCTAAACGAATGAAAAAGCATAACCTTAGTTGAACTCTTATAATTACTTAAGGGTAAAATTTTTTTTTAAAGAGCACATCATATGATATTATTTGCACATACTTGAGATTTAGAAGATCAATCGCTAACGAAGCTCACAAGAGAAAAATATGAAATACAACTGATAAAAGTATTGTAGGTGCAATGAACTTGTTTTATGCTCATAGCATATGACTGACTCAAGAAGAAAATTATCCTTGTTCAAATCTACGGAAAATCATTTCATAATACAAGGATATTAAACAAGTTGAAATAGGGGAAAAGGATGAGTTTTTGAGCCTATTGATGCTTATCATATTGAAACAAATGAAAATAATATTGTTGACCACAATTAATGGATGAATTGTCTAAGACTTATTTGTCTTGTGTTGCTCCTTGCATTAGAATGCATATGCTTATTGATAACCTTCTTTATTTTATTAATGTCAAAAAAGGGGGGAGAGAGTTGAATTGAAAAATTGGTATCTATGAAAATAAATTGATATCCTTAAGCAGCGTATGATATGATATTAGTATTGGTATCTATGAAATATATTGGTATTTATGAGCATGTTAATTGATATTTGAGCATGACACGATAAATTTAACAGAATTATTGGTAATCTTGACATCTTCATGAATACATAGTTTATAATTCACAAATGAAATTCTGAATTTATTGAATATAAAATATACTTCATTCAGGGGAAGTTTTTGTTTAATGGTGATATCATAATTTATGTTGAAAATCATTGAAAATTATGATATATAATCTTTTGTATTTTCTTATGCTACTTTGAGAACTTATTGTCTATCTTTTTATGCATGTTGAATGCAAAGTTTCTGTTTTAAGCCTTCACTAGATCTATACTTTTGCTTATGGTTGCTCATTACCTTAGTATTTATATGTTTTTCTTTATATCTTACTTGTTTTGATTGATGTTAAAAGGGGGAGAAGTTTTGAGCAAAAATTGAACATGATGATGCATACCAAAGCATGTATATTGACTCAACTATAAAGGTATTTGATCTTTAATGATGTGATCTTGATCTTGAATGATGTGATCTTGATATATGAGCATAATATTGAAATTAATATTAAAATTTATCTTGATATTGCAAATATTGTTAAGTTGATGGTTATTCTAAGGGAGAGCCTTTTTAAGGCTTACTCAATTTTTTAATCCTTAATTGTCATCATAAAAAAATGGGAGATTGTTGGCTTTACAAGGCTTAAAATTTTGTTTTAATGATAACAAATCAGAGGAACTTAACATATTTGGTTAAATGATGATATTTCAGGACTTAAGTATGAAAATATAAGGTCAAGTGCTCACAAGGATCATTGAAAGATGATCAAATGAAGCTTAAAAGAATATTAAAGCATGCATTCAAAGATGATCTAATAAAGCTTGAAGATCATGAGAGCATGAATATTAAGAGAACTTGCCAAAAGCTTAAAATATATTGAAGCTTGAAGACAAGATGGATTCAAAGAAAGACAAGTATGAAGACTTAAGTGCTTAGAATGTCAAAGTCTCAAGATGTCTTTATTAATGAGATTTCAGGAACTCTAAAATGACAAGTTCAAATAGGATCAAGAAAGAATGACCAAAGATAACAAAGTGCTTAAAGTCATACTACATTTACAAAGTGATCAAGTGGAAACTCAAGGAGACTCAAGATAGTTAAAGCTAATGAAGCTCAAAGAATAATCAAGCTCAGAGAAAAATAAAGGTCATTCATGAACACTGCAAAGATCAAAAGAGTTTTTAAGTTTTTGAAAGCTTCATGTAAGTACTTCAACTCTAAATATCATTTTGGATGAGATGAAGCTCTTTAGGGGATAAAATGGACTTAGAGACCCTATTTTAAAAGCCCCAAAAAATCTATTTTAAATGTAAGAAAGCAAGAAGGCCAAGGGTTATGAAAACTAAACAGAAAAATAGGAATTTTGTTTGTCTAGGCGACTGAAATCAAAGCTTAGGCACCTAAAGAATTTCCTTAGACAACTGAAGACTAAGTTCAGGCGACTAAAGATTTTCTTGAAAGAATTTTGAAGAGGCAGTGTAGCCTCAGGCGACTTGTAACGCCATGAACCCTTAATCTCGATCTGATGCATTATACCTGATTAAATCCTGATAATCCATAATTAAATCATACATACGCAATGGAAAACATAACTATGATCCTCAATCATACAAATAATACCAGAGTTTACTAATTCTATCCATATTCCATAATAACCATTCATCACCTGCATTCCCATATATGCACATATCTCCATAAATATTCAATATTCACAATCTTTAGTATGTTTCACAACCATCCATAAAATCCAGAAGACTTAAAACATAAATCATAAAACATAACTTATATACATCCCAAATATCATCAAAAATATGTATACCCTTTTCTTTATCTAGAACCCCAAAACTGCTATCAACCTCAAGCTTCTCTAAGCTCGTTTACGTGGTGGTCCTGAAAAGATAAATTCATAATCGGGTGAGACACATCTCAATGAGGGGAAGAAACAATATATATTAAAACAACGTG
Source organism: Malania oleifera (assembly GCF_029873635.1). NCBI lineage: Eukaryota > Viridiplantae > Streptophyta > Magnoliopsida > Santalales > Ximeniaceae > Malania > Malania oleifera. The sequence continues at coordinate 128,077,772 of NC_080417.1, forward strand.
TGGTCCACATGAGATTATAATCAAAATTTTAACATCATTTGCAAAACCAATAACATAAATTCTTAAAAATATTTCCTCATTCTATTCAAACACATGCAGAATATTTACCCACGAGACTACCCAAGGATAAGTAATTACCCGCCCATACAAGTAGCACCCCTTTGCCCTAATACATTAGACAACCCAAAGGTCACAACGAAAGCATACTAGGGTACTCACCTTACTCAGTAAGCCCTCAAGTGATAAATTAATCTCGTACTCACACAATTCATACAAAGTTTACCAATGAAGGCCCCCGCGAATAGGGAAATCTACCCTCCCATACAAATAGTTTCCTTCTGCCCTGAAGCGTTATGCAGCCTACTGCTATATCTAATACTACTAGTGCACTCACCTTTCTCAGCAAGCCCTACAGCAAAGAGTTTTCCCCGCCCTAGGTGACATGTTCTACTAGCATAATTACTGATAATTCCATAATAGATTTCACTCTTTGTCATTATTCAACCATCCATAACTGTTCATGTTCATAACTTTAGCATTCCATAATAGATTTCACTCTTTGTCATTATTCAACCATCCATAACTGTTCATGTTCATAACTTTAGCATTCCATAAAATTTCACTTTACGTAACCTTTAACATTTTACATCATTCACATTTCATATTTCATATCCATTTCATTCACATTTCCCTTTCATTTCATTCATTCACACTACAACTCCCTTTAGTTGTACATCAGTTAGTCTACATAGATATGTGTTAAAATCTGCTAACACAACTCCTTTTAGCTGTCATCAATTAGTCTATTGCTCCTTTTAGCTGTCATTGCATACATGGTTGCATTATCAAACACAAGCAACATGGTCCTTATAACATTTCATTAACAATTCATTTCTTACATAGCCTGCATCCTATACATATAACATATGTTCAAACAACATTACAATCCACTCATGCCATATATTTTAACAGTAAAATTCATACATTACCTGTAAAAAGAGTCAACCAACATTTAACATTTATATATTGAAAATATACTTTCATTTCTTACATATTTATCCTGAAATACTTTCTACTTTCATTAGTTCATTTTCATATATACGTAACTAAATAAGCAGTCTTAAGCTCAGAAAACATAATTTACATGGTTGACATTTTATACTTGCATGAAAACATATATACATATATAACATAGTCCATTTTTATTCAATCCATAAAAACCTGATTTAATATATAAATTTCCCCCTTACCTGAATCCTTAAACTATACCAATAGGTATCTCGAACTAATGCCTATGATGCTCACTTGGTCCCTGATTCAAAAACCCTAGTTTAATTAAATAAACTACTATTTCTACATTTTCTCAAATTAATAACCTTAAATAACCCTTTAAAACCCAAAACTGAGAATCTAAACCCTTACCTCAATTTAGGAGCGTTTCTCGAAATGCCCAGTTTAAGAAACTGATCCGCTAGATATGTAGAGAATCTTCCCTAGAACACCGTAGCAACCTCCGATCGTCGATTCGGGCTGAATCCGAGCTAATTTTTTAGAGAGAAGGGAGGGAAACGGGTTTAGAGAGAGAAACACGAAGGAAAAATGATTTCCTTCACGTGGAAGCAATCTTGGTTCAATTTATAAACGTTATTGCCACGTCGACTCGTCGACAAACCACTAAAGAACACTCGTCGACAAGGCCGTGAGCTCGTCGACGAGTTTCAGAACAGCCAAAACCCTCTCGGTTAATCCTTATTGATGAGACATGCTTACTCGGTAACAAGTTCCTGAAGATCTCTCGTTGACAAGAAAACCCTGCTCGTCGACAAACACATGTTTGTACCCTTTTTAATATTTCTTTTCCCTTTCTTCTTTTCCCCTCTTTTCTTTATTCCTTATTTATCTTTTTCATCTATTATTTTTCCTAATAATTTTATCACTAAAATTTTCTGGGTCATTACATTCTTCCTCCCTTAAGAAATTTCGTCCTTGAAAGTTTACCTACCAATCATCCTTTCACATCATTAGAATTCACTAAGTCATATAATTCAATATGTATATCACCCAAATCCCTACATTATTTACATTTAATTACATCATCATAAACATTTAGATCATCATGTATACTGCTTAATCATCCATAACTGAATTAATTTATAATTTCCTTAATCATAAAGTCATACCTGCTTCTTTGATGGCATCCTCCTCAGCCTGTAGTGTATATAATTGAGGTGGAACACCTCTTCCAAGTGGTACCTGTTGTTTTCCTCGATCCTGGTTCTGAACAGATACCAAAGGCAATGGTTCCCAACAATTTTTCTTGATATGCCCTGGTTTACCGCACCTGAAATAATTCAGAGTGCCAAACCAGCATTCGCTCGTATGCCTTTTATTACATTTCTGGCATACAGAGTCCACTGCCTCTTTCCCTTTCCTCCCTGATCCCTGATTGGCCTCAAACTGAAATCTAGATGGTGCAAACCTCTTCTTCTACTCTAAAGGCTCTATGTTGCTTTGAATACTCTTCTTTAGCATCGAAGTCTTATCAGCTAATCCTGAGAAAGTATGAACTTGAAACCCCACCACCAGCTCATATATTCTGCGTCTCAGGCCTTTTTCAAACTTCTTGGCCTTCCTTGCCTCTTTCGGAATTAGAAATGGTGCAAAGCGTGATAGTTCCACAAATTTTGCTGCATATTCTGCAATGGTCATCTCCCCCTGGGTCAAATTAGTAAATTCATCAATCTTCTCCTCTCTGACAGATAAAGGAAAATACCTGTCGAAGAATAGCTCCTTGAATCTCTCCCAAGAAAGAGTTATCTTTTTCAGCCTCAGGTCCTCTAGCAGCTTTGCAAAAAGCCACCAGTGTTTTGCCTCTCCAGTCATCTTGAATGTAGCATAACAAACCTTCTACTCGTCCGTGCAATCGAGTACAACCATGATCTCCTCTATTTCCTGTATCCAATTCTTCACAGCCATTGAATCAGGTCCTCCTACAAAGGTCAGAGGGTTCATCCTCATAAACTCCTTAATGCTGCAGCCTTGGCCTGCAGGTGGACAATTCTGTTATTTAGGTTCCTTCTTCATCTTTGCCCTAACCTGGCGGACTATACCCCGCAACACCTTGGAGGTATCAATGTCCTCTTCACTGGAAGTATTTGAACCTTCCCTTCCTTCAACATCTATATTCTCATTTCCAAAGTCCATCCTAAAAATAGGATAGAAAAGAGATAAGAGTTTCATATCATAATTCCCAAACATCATAATCATTAAATTAAATCCAATAAACATCCAAAATCTCCATATAAGGACCAGTCTCGCAATTCAGAAATGAAATCATCTAAGGTTTACTGTGACTTTTCTGAGGCTCGACTGCTTCAGAAAAATCACAGGAAATCGTCGATGTACTTCCGCCTCTAAACTACAAAACAAATTCCTATACTTTCCTACACCATACCTACTTCTCAACACCTAACCTATTCATCTAGTACCCTTATCCTAACTAATTCCTATACTCTGGTATAAATCATTCCTAAATTTGTAGAACCCAAAATCTATTGCTCTGATACCAAAATGTAACTCCCCAAACCCTTAATCCCGGTCTAGTGCGTTATACCTGATTAAATCCTAATAATCCATAATTAAATCATACATACGTGGGGGAAAACATAACTATGATCCTCAATCATACAAACAATACCAAAGTTTACTAATTCTATCCATAATCCATAATAGCCATTCATCACTTGCATTTCCATATATGCACATATCTCCATAAATATTCAATATTCACAATCTCCAGTATGTTTCACAACCATCCATAAAATCTAGAAGACTTAAAACATAAATCATAAAACATAACTTATATACATCCCAAATATCATCAAAAATATGTATACCCTTTTCTTTATCTAGAACCACAAAAATGTTATCAACCTCGAGCTTCTCTAAGCTCGTTTACATGGCAGTCCTAAAAAGATAAATTCGTAATTGGGTGAGACACATCTCAGTGAGGGAAAGAAACAATATATATTAAAACAACATGTGGTCCACATGAGATTATAATCAACATTTTAATTTCATTTGCAAAACCAATAACATAAATTCTTAAAAACATTTCCTCATCCTATTCAAACACATGCAGAATATTTACCCATGAGACTACCCAAGGATAAGGGTGATTACCCGCTCATACAAGTAGTACCCCTCTGCCCTAATACATTAGGCAACCCAAATGTCACAACTGAAGCATACCAGGGCACTTACCTTACTCAGTAAGCCCTCAAGTGATAAATTAATCTCGTACTCACATAATTCATACAAAGTTTACTAGCGAAGGCCCACGAGAATATGGAAATCTACCCTCTCATACAAATAGTTTCCCTCTGCCCTAGCGCGTTATGCAGCCTATTGCTACATCTGATACTACTAGTGCACTTGCTTTTCTCAGCAAGTCCTCAAGTAAAGAGTTTGCCCCACCTTAGGTGATATGTTCTACTAGCATAATTACTGATAATTCCATAATACATTACACTATTTGTCGTTATTTAACCATCCATAACTGTTCATGTTCATAACTTTAGCATTCTATAGCATTTCACTTTACGTAACCTTTAACATTTTACTTCGTTCACATTTCATATTTCATATCCATTTCATTCACATTTCCTTTTCATTTCATTCATTCACACTACAACTCCCTTTAGTTGTACATCAGTTAGTCTACATAGATATGTGTTAAAATCTGCTAACACAACTCCTTTTAGCTGTCATCAATTAGTCTATTGCTCCTTTTAGCTGTCGTTGCATACATGGTTGTATTATCAAACACAAGCAACATGGTCCTTATAACATTTCATTAACAATTCATTCTTACATAGCCTGCATCCCATACATGTAACATATGTTCAAACAACATTACAATCCACTCATGCCATACATTTTAACAGTAAAATTCATACATTACCTGTAAAATAAGTCAACCAACATTTAACATTTATATATTGAAAATATACTTTCATTTCTTACATAGTTATCCTGAAATACTTTCTACTTTCATTAGTTCATTTTCATATATACGTAACTAAATAAGCAGTCTTAAGCTCAGAAAACATAACTTACATGGTTGACATTTTATACAAGCATGAAAACATACATACATATATAACATAGTCCATTTTTATTTAATCCATAAAAACCTAATTTAATATATAAATTTCCCCCTTACCCGAATCCTTAAACTACACCAATAGGTATCCCGAACCAATGCCTGTGATGCTCACCCGATCCCTAGTTCAAAAACCCTAGTTTAATTAAATAAACCCCAAATAAACTACTATTTCTACGTTTTATCAACTTAATAACCTTAAATAACCTTCTAAAACCCAAAACTGAGAATCTAAACCCTTACCTCAATTTAGGAGCGTTTCCCGAAATGCCAGTTTAAGAAACTGATTCGCTAGATGTGTAGAGAATCTTCCCTAGAACATCGTAGTGACCTCTGATTGTCGATTCGGGCTGAAACCGGGCTGGATTCTTAAAGAGAAGGGAGAGAAATGGTTTTAGAGAGAGAAATGCGAAGGAAAAATGATTTCCTTCGTGTGGAAGCAATCCTGGTTCAATTTATAGACGATGTTGCCACGTGGACTCATCGACGAGAAGATAAGACTCGTCGATGAATCACTGAAGAACACTCATCGACAAGGCTGTGAGCTTGTTGATGAGTTTTAGAACAGCCAAAACCCTCTCGGTTAATCCTTGTCGACGAGATATACTTGCTCGGCGACGAGTTCCTGAAGATCTCTCGTCGACAAGAAAACCATGCTTGTCGACGAGCACCTGTTTGTACCCTTTTTAACATTTCTTTTCCCTTTCTTCTTTTCCCCTTTTTCTTTATTCCTTATTTATCCTTTTCATCTATTATTTTTCCTAATAATTTTATCATTAAAATTTTCTGGGTCATTACACGACTGAAGTTGGACCTCAGGCCCCTGACCCGGTTTTCAATAGAAAAATAAAATAGTGGGCTGAAGGCTCAGGCGACTGAACCTATAGTTCAGGCGACCAAACCTCGACAACAGTTATATTTATTAAAATGTTTTGATTTCAAATTTTAATTTTTTGCACCCCAAACTTTCTTAAAACTTGGGGGACACTCAAAGTAATCTTGGGCAACACGAATTTGTCTCTTTCTAAGTCTATAAGTACATGGTTTATGAAATCAAATTAACACCAAGAATTCAAAAACATCTCTCAATGCTCACTTGCTCTCAGAGCTTTCTTGCCTATTGAATTGCTACTAATCAATTGAGATTATTATGAGTTGCCGATTTCTTCTCTAAGTAAAAGTTTTGAGTTCTTTAATCTTATCAAGAGAAGAATACCACTAAAATAATTCTTGAGCTTCATACTTCATTCTTTTTGATATTTTTATTGAAGTATATTAGTGATTTCAATTGTACTAATCTACTCTTCTAAGAGTGTCTTTGTCACACCCCGAACCCGCCAAGTGGGGCCCAAGGTGTGATGTGATCTAATCACCAGTGTCTGATACCATAATCTCAATCACGTTGCGGAAAAATAAATAAATATCCTTAATAATATACCAGAGTACTATATAAACTATCCCAAAACAGTATTTCCCAACATCCAGTATCCATATATATATATATATATATATATATCAGAAAAACTAAAAAACATAAACCAAAAATACAACCAAAATCTTTACCCTCTCACAAAAATACTATGCCAACAAACCCAACCCCAGGCTCGCTAAACTCGATCACACGGAGGTCCTAAAAAAGATGAATTGTATAACAGGTGAGACACATCTCAGTAAGATGGAATAGATTAATACCAGTGTGTGGTTATCATGAGGTTTGTGTACAAAATATAATCATCGTTTACAAATTAATCCACAATTATGAAATCATTCTCTGTCCCTACTCACACACATGCAGCGTATTTTCTTAATGAGAGTTTCCCAAGGATTGGGGTGATTATCCGCCCATACAAGTAGCACCCATTTGCTTTGATACCTTATGCAACCCATGGCTACAATCGAAGCATATCAGGGCACTTACCTTACTTAGTAAACCCTCAGGTGGATAGTTTATCTTGTACTCACACACACATTCAAACAAAAGTTTACTGTTAGAAGTTCCTGAGAATATGGAAGATTATCCACCTATACAAGTAGTTTCCCTCTACCCTAATACGTTATGCAGCCCAACATGGCTACATCTGATATTAATCAGGGCACTCGCCTTTCTCAGCAAGCCCTCAGGCGAAGTGTATACTTTGTCCCAAATAAATATAATACTACAATATATAATACATATTTACTTTACTCTGTATCTGTTATCTCTGTATCACTCTTCTTTTCATGTTCTTAGTATGTCACATTACATAATTCACTTTCACATTTCACATCACGTTAATCTCACATCCACATTTCACATTTATATTTCACATTACTCTGATTTCATGCTACTCTGTATTCACGTCTGCATTCACATATTATGTTCTCATATTATTCACTGGTTAAATTAAACAATTATGCATTTAGAACTAACTACCAGATGGATAATACACTATTATACTTTCCCCTATGACGGGTTGTGCGGCCCAAAGGCTGAACTTAACCCTGGTTGGCCCACTAGAATTAAATCAGAAAACAACCTCTTCAGTCTGTAAGTCAGATTGACTTTCCCACACTGGTCCACACTCTAGGGGGAACTCTACCCTACATAGCACAATTGACCATCTTGTTTCCACACTCTCCACAAGACGAGTGAGTGTACTAGCTCTTCAGAAATCATGCGCAACATTATTGTGCCTACTATGGTCCACCGAAGTTCTCAAATCATAAATTGCAATTTAACATTCATATCCTGCTCTAATTAATAATACACATGCAACATATTCCCAATACATTTAAGTATTTCCAACATATCAACTCAGTATTTTTCATTTTACTCATGCCACACATTTCAAATAATATAATTTATATCATTTGAAATAACAAAAGTCAACCCATTTTCATCGTTCAGATTACTGAAAATACACATTTAATATCCTTCACAATTATCCAGAAAAATTCATTAGTTTCCACATTTCATTTTCACAAATAATATCTACACAGCCCTAAGCTCAAAATCATAATTCAAACGGTTGGTTTTTCTTTTAAAACTCGCATGATAATCATATTAATTTATATACTCATAAAATTTCCATTTTATCCAGTGAAATTTACAAATCCACTGGTTTAATCTATTCCCCTTACCTAGTTTCTTGAACTACGCTTGCAGGAATCCCGAAATTATACCAACGACGTTCACCCGAACCTTGAATTCATAAATTCTAATTTATCAATTTCATCCCAAATAAAATACTATTTTAACATTTCCTAAACTCATAAACTTCAAAAAAATAATTGAATTACCAAAAACCACTAATTTGCTCAATTTCCTAAATCTTACCCTAACTTTAGATTGGTGTTTGAAAAACCTAATTCAAAAATTCGCTCTGCTAGACATGTAGAGAAACGCTCCTAGAACCACATGGTGGTTTCATATCGTTAGTTAGGCTAAAGATTTGAGAGAAATTAAGGAAAAATAGTGGGTGTACCTTACCCCAGGAGTGATGCCTACAACGCTCATATGAAAAATCCACTCCGATTAGATTGACAATGGCGGAGAATGAAACCCAACGGTATTTTTCGTTTTTCGATCAACCGAGTATTGATTGAGAAATTGAGGAGAGAGAGAGAGGCGGAGGAGAGAGACGGACGAACTGAGAGAGGATGCTCTCCGTAGTTCTTTTCAATTTCAATCTAGCTTAGAAGTTAAGCTTCTTATATATATATATACATATACTTTGATCCTTATACATTTAGGCATTTATATTTAACCATCATATAGCTTAATTTATTTATTTATTTATTTTAGGATCTCTACAGTCTTTGTACACCAATATTTATTTCTTATTTTGTAAACAGTTCAGGTTCTCGAATCGTTGCTAGACCGAGCGTGGGGTATCGCTTAGAGATGCGCACTCTAACCTGTTGACGGAGTGAACGAGCATGGGGTATCACTTGGAGAGGGGGCTCTACCCTAAAGGAAGATTGTAAAAGGTTTGTTCATCCCGAAAAGGAACGGTATAGTGGAATCCTTAGGTGGTATTGACTTAAGACGAGGACGTAGGCTGGGTATAAACCAAACCTCGTAAAAACTCTCGTCTCACTCTCTTCCTTACTCTCATTTAATTTCCTGTTTATATTAATTACGTGGTTGGATTTTAATTTTTGATCATATATACTACGTAGATTGGAAATTAAATAAATCAAGGTTTAATTCAGTTTTGGGATTGCAGAAACCAAAATGGAGTACGTTGATTGATCAATATAAATTGCAGAAACCTTAAAGGGAGTTCGTTGATTGGTTAACACCCAAGACTAATTAAGTGAAAGTTTATTTAAAGTCTAAGATTTTGGAAGATTGTTGAATGTTTGAGTTGTGGTTTACATTGAGAAAACAAGTCCATAAATACAGGGCTTATTATTAGCAAGCATTCATTCTCAAACTCAACTTTGAATTACTTAAGTGCTGAAACTTGGAAGCATTGTTGATATTGTGTTATTGTGAATCTTATCTTGGTTACTTTGATTGAATTGATTTGTTGGATAATTCCTGAAAAAATTCTTGACTAATCCATAAAACATTCAAAGTAAGCCTACTCATTTATTAAGGTTAATAACTAATTTAATCTTCCGCTGTACTTATTATTGTTAATAAATTTTACATGTGTAATTGTTAAAACTAAAGAGGATTGAGAAAAAGTTTAATAGAAAGGATTTAAAGAAAATTTTAAAATTCCAATTCACCCCTTCTTGGGAATACACCTTCCTTTTTAGATGGGTAAGTGAGTAGAAAGACTTCGAGTAAGACTACAGAGAGAAGATAATGGTTCGCACCAAGTACGCAGGAAAGTAGGTAAGGTGCCACACAAAAGTGAAAAAGGGAAGACAATGTGAACGTGCATGCACACTTTATAAGTCAACATGGTAGAGAAAGGGTAATGGTTCACGCCAAGCGCCCAGGAAAGCAGGTAGGGTGTCATACCAAGCACAAAAGGGTTAGCAGGGTAAATGATGCATGCTTCGGTTGGTATGGCAAATATAAGATAATGGTTCTCGCCAAGTACCTAGGAAAGTAGGCAGGGTGAACGCTGCACGCTCTGACCGAGTTAAGATAGATGATTGCAAGCCTTTGACAACTTGAACAATGCTACAATGAGAGTTTCAGTAGATTTCAATATCCAAAAGACAACCAACTGGAATGGATGAGTCATAAATCTTTTCGGTTTTTTACCTGTTAGTTGTCGTAGTTACCTCACATAGCAGATGAGTTGTATTTTTTTTTTTTTTTTTTTCAGATCCTTACCTGTTAGTTGTCGTCGTTATCCCATATAGTCGATGAGTTGTACCCCTTTTTAGCTCTTTACCAGTCAATAGTTGTAGTTAATTCACATAGTGGATGAGTTGTTTATCTCTTCAGCTCTTTGTAAGTCAGTAGTCATCGTAATCTCACACAGTGAATGCGTTTGTGTCCCCTTTTAGCTATTTACAAGTGAGAATTCATGGTTCCCTCATACCTTGGACGAGTCATATAGAGTAGATACTAAATATGTAGAGTATATAACGTGGTGGACATGTAGTCAATGACGAAGGTCATCAACAGCAAGAGTGTGAAGTCTTTTTACAAATACATTGACAAGGTCGTCGATAGAGTGAGTGGGGGAGAATGTTAGGGGTTGACAATATGACCTCTGTTAAATGGGGAGGAGAGATGCCTTCACTTGCTCTCGCCATGAATTTTTATACTAGATGTTGAATAACTCAGATAATGACTTGTGTGTTTGTATTGTTGATTGAATATAACAACTAGTTCCACATGTCATTGAGTATGAAGGTCGTTTGTCTTCATGAATTCATTATTGTTGGAACTGATATTTCATGCCTATGATGGCTTTCGAAAACCTCTAAAGTGTTCGTGATAGCTGGATTGAATGTGTAGTTGTTGGCTGACTCTGTCGAGAGAGAACCTCGACAAGTGCTGCACGACCCATTAATTGAGTCGAAATTGGCGGTCCGTGACACAATGCTTCTTTTGTCTGACCATTACATAGTTTTAGTTCACTCGTTTGTGCTCTTTGTTGCACAATAGGAGACAAGTGACATGTTGCAATTAAAATATTTGTAGTGAAATTGAAATTCAATTGGTTGAATCTAACCGAGTTTGCTTGTGTTACCTAAATACAATAGGAGACTACATTGTACTCATAGACTAATAAAAGAGATAAGGGCATTGGTAGGTGAACATTAGACTATTAAAAACAAAACAATAAAAAATTCAAAGTTTAACATTAAATTGAAGTCTAAGGCAAATTTGGATATGAGTATATGATATGCATATGCTCATCCTTTAGAAGCATTTGTGCTGTAATTCTAAGGCCAATTTGAGGTTTCTTGTGTTTTTAAGTAATTTGTAAGGTGATTGGTAATTTATTTTTTTAAGTAATTTTAAAAATGTAAATCTTGAGTTGTTCAATTGTTTTTGGTTTTTTATTTTTTTTATTACATAGGAATTCCAGCCACCAACAAGCCCTTCGGACCCCCTAGTGCGATACCAAACCTATGGATCAACATCCTTCCCATAGGTCTTGCTAATAAGGTAAAGTCCGGAATGCAGACACGGCTTCCGTGCATCAATTGGACGTTCGGCCAACCCGACTACCGGGACACATCTCCATTACCATCCACGGTCCCCGTTGGCTCACAGAGAACCACAATTAACCGAATCAAACTAATATATTATAAATATACAAACTAATATATTAGTAATCTAATATTTATGCTTAAATTTTATTTTAAATATTTTAAATTTACTTGTTGATTATCATGAAAGAAATTTTTTTAATTACTTTAAAGTTTTAAATTATACTTTTGGTTTGAATCATTGGATATTGGTCTAAAAATTGGTTATTTGAATTTCAATTAATCGTTTAAAAAGGTTTAGTTTTGGTTCACATTTTTTTAATGAACCAAAACTTTAGTTCAACTGGTTCGGTTAATTGAACCATACCCATCCTTATTTTTACCATATAAAATTAAATTGCTTAAATTTGGAGATGGACATATGTTTGTGCTATGAAATTGGATAAACCAAAAGAACAACATAAATGGTAAAAAAAATAAAAAATCAACAAATAGAATATACAGAAACATAACTAAAAAAAAAAAAAAAGCAACTTGAACTTAAAATTGAAATTAAAATATTGTAGTTGGACTTGGATATCCGGCCCATAACAGGATCCGAATGAATAAAAAGGCCGAAATGGTCCAATACTGCGCCCAATAACAACCCGAAGATCCACTGTCCACTGGATCACCCGGAACCGACCCAAAAATTCAAAACCCCTGTCCCCATTCCTCACGCTCTCTCTCTCTCTCTCTCTCTCTCTCTCCTACCTGCGAAATCGCGCAAGCACAAGCTTTTTCCCAATCCGAAACCCCTGGGCGTGCACAGGGACTTGATGCCATGGAAGCTGTACTTGTCGACTGTGTGCAGAGGAGTATTCGCCACTTGATGTACCGCAACGCCATTTTCGTTTGCGAACGCCTTTGTGCGGAGTTCCCCTCCGAGGTATCTCCAAATTCTCAGCGTTAATAATCGAGATTCGTATCGAGTCATTCTGTTGTAATTCAAATACTTGGTCTTTTTACTGTGAATCTCGTAATTTTGATGCACGTGCCATAGTTTGTGTTTGCGGCTCCGTTTATGGGGTTCTATGTTCGTTCGCAGTATCTGCATTTAATTTATGCTATATCAGTCACTTTTAGTGTCTTTTCTGATGGAATTTTATTTTATTTATGCTCGTTTTGCTTTAGAGTTAACATCTTTGTTTATGTTAGTAGGTGAGGGTGAATTCATTATACAACATTTCAGCCTGTAATTTACTTTAGAACCTGAGTATGTGCGTTCTTCTTGTTTTTTTCATTTATTCAGAGGAAACTTTATCAGGGTTGGGATGGCAAACACACTAGAGAATCTTTATGGGTGTGGTTTACTCTATAATCTTGATTGCAACTTTCTTCTATAGCATAAAACTGGACTAACTGGTGTTATTTTTTAGAGATGAGAGAACAGAGTAGTTTTCAGGATTTTTGAAAATATAGCCAAATCAATTGGTGCCCAGTACAGTTTTGATGTTTGCTGAACTCATTGCTCAAGATGATATCATAGATTCATATTTGTTTTATGTTGGTTTTGTATGCAGTGCAAACATAGTTTTTTTTTCTTTTCTTTTCTTTTCTTTTTGTTGTTTAATGACAAATTTTGCTCAATTTTAGAAAGTTTTCAAGATATGCTAGAAACTTTTCTTCTTTTATTGGTTTTTCAGGGGTGTAGTTCCCACTGCTAGAAGAGTATGAAATCTTAGAAATGTAGTAAGTTCAGTTCGAGTACATGTCAAATAAGAACATCAGTGGACTTTTTGTTCAAAAAAAAGGGAAAAAAAGAAACATTAGTGGACTAACTTGTCAAAATTCAAACTTTAGAAGATCTAGAGAAGTAGATGGCGAGTTAATGCTCTGACACATGTATAACTTCTACTACCATGTGCAAGTTCACCTATTGCACTGCTACTTCATTGTATTTGCTTTGCAAAATTCTGTGTACTCTGCATCTGTAAGATGCTTTACATCATGAACTCACTTTTAGGGGACATTCCTTTGATCATGAATGGTCTAAATAGAGGCTACATCTAAATTGTTTCACTAAATAAGTGAATCACATTACAGATTTTGGTGGCAGCTCTTAGTTTCCCTGAAAATGAGACATATTCCCATGTTTGATTTGACAAGAGGGAAAATTTAGAATTCACTATTCCCTGAAAATGAGGCATATTCTCACTTTTAGGGGATGTTCCTTTGATCATGAATGGTCTAAATAGAGGCTACATCTAAATTGATTCACTAAATAAGTGAATCACATTACAGATTTTGGCGGCAGCTCTTAGTTTCCCTGAAAATGAGACATATTCCCATGTTTGATTCGACAAGAGGGAAAATTTAGAATTCACTATTCCATTTTTGTCCTTCGAAAAATGACAAAAAAGTCCAACACCAAACCCTATCTTGCTCCCACAATCCATGATACACATAAGAGGCTACACTACAGCTGCCCATCCAGCACCCTCTCTGGCAATCTCCTCCAGAGACAACATGCACTAGCTTCTTACTTCTTCTGTCTTTAACAATTCCTCTGCCATGCATTGATTTTTCTTATTTGTTTGTGGCTTATTGAAGTTCTAATTAGTTTTTCAAATCACCTGTCCCTATGAAAGTATTGCACCGTCTATTCTTACTGATACGAAGAAACCATCCACCTCCAATCCTCACCCTAACATGATTTTGGAGATGGCTTCATTGCTTCTCAACGGCTCAACCACAAAAATAAACAAAGAAATTAATAAGAACCTTTCAATTTTAAAAGTAAAAAAAAAGATTAATATATGTGTGTGTGTGTGTGTGTGTGTAGGCTGGAGTAATGTTGATGATCAATCACTTGAAATATTTGTAAAATTTAAAATAATAACTTTATTTTTTTCTAACAAGAAATTATGTTGCTGTTGATTTATAATTATTGAATAAATATATGACAAAAAATATTACTCGTATTAAATTAAAAACGTTTTAGGCAATTACCTCGTAATTTTACCAAATAGATATACTCTATACAGTTCAGAGGGTTAAAATTGAGAAATAACACATATTTAGACATTAAATACCAAACAGTTAAAATAATTCAGTATACAGCAGTTGGTTCAAGCTGTTCAAGTTAAATTCAGAGCTATTGCATACCGGCTGCAGCCCTTGCTCCCTGCTAAGGCAATTGCAGCTGCTCCAGCACCTATCCATTTGGCACACTTTTAACAACATCCAATTTGGAGTGAAATTTTGGATCTCCCGTTCTAGAAAGGAAGGCCGAAATGAGAAAGAGATTCTTTCCTGAGAGCTTTTTTTTTTTTTTTGATAACAAGAAAGAGAAAGAGAGGGAATATACAAACTAGGCAAGGATAGTTTCCTAAGAGATTTTCAATTCAGTGTTGAGCACTTAATACTTAATTTCTTTTGTTAGTTTCTAACTTTTATGTGCTTTTGTTCCTCATTGACTCTTTATACTCTCTTTGCTTTGAGCATGAATCCCTCCTCTTCCTTCATTTTGTTTTTATTTAATTTACTTGAATCTCAACAATTAACAATACAGGTGAACTTGCAATTATTAGCTGGCTGTTACCTGCACAACAATCAGGCTTACTCTGCATACCATATTTTAAAAGGTATTTGCACCGTGTTTCTTCTCCCGTCAATTAATCTGACTATTCAAATTATAGAATCTTGAATCATAAGGTTTATTTCCTGTTTAATCGTACGTGAGTTGATACTTATTTATAAATATCTCTCCCTTTTTTCCTGTTATCTGAAGGAACACAAATGGCTCAATCCCGCTACTTATATGCACTATCATGCTTTCAGATGGATCTTCTTATTGAAGCTGAAACAGCATTATGTCCTGCCAATGAGCCTGCTGCAGAGGTGACCAATAATGTTTTACACAGATAGCGCAAAATTGGCTATATCAAATAACTGAAGTTCTTACAATTTAAACTTCACTTGCAGCTTCTTTATTCTACACAAGTTACAATGAGTAGTGTTATTTAGTTTTGATTGTTCTATACTTGATTTTAAATAACTCTTATGCTGTGTTCTTAGTTTTCTAGTTACATGCTTTTCATAATGAGGGTGCATCATTGTTGTTGTTTTGTCATTTTTATGCAGATTCCAAATGGTGCTGCTGGTCATTACCTTCTTGGGCTTATTTACAGGTGACCCTCATATTTTTATCAAATATTTTTCATGGAAATCCCCTCAGTTTTAGTATGTTATACTCAGCTAGATATAAATAGCTGCCAAAAATTAGACCAGCTTTTGACTAGTTACTCTTAAGTACTGCTATGTTGATAGAAGTGCTGGTAAAACTTATTTCTCTTCCTTTTAGGCCGTGCACAATTTAAAATTGAACCCAAAGAATGTGAAACATCTTATGGATAAGGACCTATATAACTAGAACAAGGATTTGTGTTTAATTTGGTTTCAGTGACAACAATTTACCCATCTCATATAATTTTTAACATTTCAATGTGTCATCTGTTGGGATCTATCATTTTCAGGTATACTGATAGAAGGAAGAGTGCTGTTCATCACTTTAAGCAGGCTTTGTTGATAGATCCTTTAATGTGGGCTGCTTATGAGGAGCTGTGTTTATTAGGTCGGTACAAAGGGTCTCTAGATGATCCCAAATTCTCTCTTGAGTCACTCATAGCATATGCTTATGAGAATCTTTAAATGCTGCCTGTTCATTATATTTTTAATGTTTTTTTTGGCACAAATTTCAAGCTACTTTGGTTTGGATAGCATATTTATTGAGTTGAATTCTTTTTTATCTATGTCTTGAATTCAGTTTAATTTTACCAGCAATACTACTTGGATCACTCAACAATTTAGTTTTCTTCTGTTAATACATTATTTTGCAAATCCAACATGAATTCATCAGCATCCCTGGTGTCGTTCTGCTTGTTTCTTTCAGGGATAGCTTTTTCCATGGTAGGCCAAATGATATTCATAAGATAAGCAATGTGATCTTTTTAGGGGCGTTTGATCTGCAGAATCAAGGATTCTGCTGAAGTTTGACACCACTGGAATATTAAATTTCTGGAATCAGATTTCTGTCAATGTAGGGTTCCTATGTTTGGTCAGTAATATTCCCATCACATTATCAGGAATTTAGCCTTTTGACTCCATTCATTGCACTTGTGTGTTATCCGACCTTTGGAGTGGGCACCAGTCACCAAGGGGGTGCCCATATACAAACAAGAAAAGAGAGACGACAAAAAAGTGGATCGGCAGTGTGACAGTGTATCCAAGAGATCAAACATTAGATGTGTGTCCAGCAGGTACTGCCGACTAAACCAGCTTGAAAGTAAGTCATCTATCCTTGAGGATTGTGGGAGAAGTAGATGTTCCTTCAAAAGCTCTAGCATTTCTCTCTCCACAAAAGCCCAAAAAGTAGTAAGAGGAATCAAAGATAAGGCTTTTTTTCTTTCTATTCGAAGAAGTACCCTTCCAAGCTCTCATTTCCTTTCCCACAGATTCGGCAGTGATTCATGCTGCCTGGAAAGAGCAGTGGCCAGATTGCAGAAAATTCTGGTCTTGAGGCAGTGGAGCAGTAAGTCATCTGTTAATCTATGGCAATCACATTGGTAATCAAACACCTTGAATCCTATTTTTTAATTGTGAGCCTAATGCAGGCCTATTTAACATTCCTATAATGTTGCAGTAATTTTGTGAACATTCAGTGAGCTAATTCCCCCGAAGTTCAATCTTCGTTGCTTGTCTGTAGTGGTTAGAATTTATTTGATAGTTGAGGGATGTTCTGGTTGTTTCACTTTCCATCTGTCCCATATATCTTTAGTTGGACTTTTGCCATTTGACCAGTGAGATAGCGCTGGTGGAGTTGGCTTCGCGGCTGTGTAGATGAGAATGAGGAGGAGGATGATAAGATCTATTTCAGCACAAACATTTCTTTTCTATAATGCGCAATCTTATCTGCTTGGTTTTTAATATTAGCTTCCTACTAGTATTTATTTATTTTTTTATCTTGAGATAGTGCTAGAAAAGAACATCCAACTTTGATTAAGGTGGTTATGTGTGAGGGGACATGAATCCAGTGAGAGGTTATGTTGGCACCATTGACTACTTAACTCCATTGCCAATTTTGAATTTGGATTGAAGAAATCTTGCATCCCTCATTGCTTCAATATTCTTCGATTGTTTTTTCTTTAGCAGCATTGAATTTTCGGTGCCAAAGGGTACTTAAGGTAGTATTTCCAGTCAATCAGTTGTCATTGCCCTTAAGTTTCAGCCACAGGTGAGATCTTCTCCTCTCTTGTTATTTCCTTTTTATTAGTATTGTTATGATATATATATATATATATATATATATATATATATTTCAATTGTTGGTTAGCAGAGTAGATTTTGTGTTTATGATCTGTAGACTCAACATATGCATTTTTGTGTTTTCCATTTGAAAAAATCTTGCAGTATGCAAAGTTTCTCAAAAAGTACTATGGCACGAGTTTTTTGAATTTTAGTCTAGCTTGGATTCACACGCCAAAATTGTATGCTTTAGATTTTAAAATGCATTGTGTTTGTGTGATTTTCACTAGTTGTAGGGTGTGTTTTAGGAAATTGTTTATGCGAACTAAATTTGCTTTTAAAAAAAAAAACTTGGTACTTGTACTTCGCCTGTGTTAGTGTAGCACACATTATCTTATACACACGGCCCGTCCCATGCCCGGATAAAGGAGTAGGGTTGTGTTAGGTAGCTTACAATCAGTGTAAAACTTTGCTAGATCTTTATTATCATGAATTCTTACCAAATCCACCTAGGCCAAGGGAATAAACCAGGTCAATATAGAAGGGAGAGGGCTAAGAAGTAATAAATTGGCATAAGAAACCAGGATTATATTAGCAATTTGGAATATAGGGACTCTTATGGGCAAAAGTATGGAAATAGTGGAAATTATGCTTAAAAGGAAAATTAACTTAATTTGTCTTCAAGAGACGAGAGACGAAATGGGTAGGGGAGAAAGAGAAATTGAAAAATTAGTATTTAAACTTTGGCATACTAGAAAAGAGAAACATAAATGGGGGTGGGAATTATTTGTAGACAAAGACTTAAAAGATAATGTAGTAGATGTTAAAAGAACAAGGGATAAGATCATTAAAATCAGGATAACTTTTGGCCTAGAGACAGTGAATGCTATTAGTGTGTATGCTTCCTAAACGGGCTTAGCTGAAAATCTTAAAAGACAATTTTGGGAAGATTTGGATATTATTTCAGAAAGGATACCAATATCTGAAAAGACATTCATAGGAGCTGATTTGAATGGACAAATTGGGAAGGAAAATATAGGCTATGGAAGGATACATGGAGGCCTTGAATATGGAGATAAAAATGAGGCTGGTGATGCAATTTTAGATTTTGCCATGTTTTACGATTTGGTTATATTGAATAATAACTTTCAAGAGTGGGCATAATAAAAACCAAATAGATTTCTTTTTGAGTAAGAATGGAGATGGTCTATGTTGTAAGGATTGTAAAGTTATCTTAGGTGAAAGTTTGGTTACACAACATAGGGTCCTAGTATTAGATATACATATTACAAAATGGAAATGAAAGAGTAACATGAATCAACACAAGAGGACTAGATGGTGGAGCTTGAAGGGAGATAATATAGTAAAAGCAAAAGATAAAATTACCAAAGAGTGTGATTGGATAGTAGGAGGTAAGGTTGATGCAAATACTGTTTGGAATGAAATGGCTAACTCTATTGTAAGGATAACAACAACAACAACAACAACAAAACCAAGCCTTAGTCCCACTAAGTGGGGTCGGAACTCTATTGTAAGGATCGCAAAAGAAATTTTAGGTGAGTCCAAGTAAGATACGCGGGTAGTAAAGAAAGTTGTTGGTGGGATCAAGAAGTCCAAGAAGCCATTTAGGCAAAAGGAAATTGGTATAAAATATGACAAAGTTGTAGAAATATAGAAAATCTTGAAAAGTACAAAGAGGCAAGAAAAAATGCAAAAAAGACTATTAGTAAAGTTAGATATAGAGCTTATGATACTTTATATGCTAGACTAAATACAAAGGGAGAAAGAGATACTTATAAACTTGCTAGAGTTAGAGAAAGGAAATGCAAAGATTTAGGTGATGTGAAATGTATAAGGGACGAGAATGATAATGTCTTAACTAGAGAAGAAGAAATAAAAGAAAGGTGGCAAAGATACTTTTATAAGTTATAAGTTGTTTAATTAAAGCTACAAAAAAAGATTGAACTTGGAAATGACAAATGAGGAGAATACTAAAAATAGAGATTTATTTGCAAACTTAGAGTTCTTGAAGTTAAGATGACATTAAAAAAAATGAATAGTGGGAAATTTATATGACTAGATAACATACCAATTGAAGTTTGGAAATGTTTAGGGGATAAAGGAAGTATTTGGTTAACCAATAATTTTCAACATTATTATAAAATCCATGAAAATGCCAAAAGAATGGAGGAAAAACATGTTAATATATTTATACAAAACAAAGGCAACATTCAAAATCGTAATAACTATCGTGGAATTTAGATTATGAGTAATACGATTAAATTATGGAAAAGGGTAATTGAACAAAGAATAATACTAGAAATGAAGATTTTAGAGAATCAATTTGGTTTTCTGACTGGGAGATCAACAACAAAAGCTATTTATCTTTTACGAAGATTAATGAGAAAGTTTATGGAAAAGAAGAGAGACTTGCATATGGTTTTTATTGACCTAGAGAAAGCATATGATAGAGTACCTAGGGAAGTTCTTCGGTAGGTTTTAGAAAAGAAGGGGGTTTGCAGTAGATATGCTTAGATTATTAAGGATATGTATGATGGAGTAGTGACTAGCATTAGAATTGTTGGAGGGGAATTTAGAGATTTTCTAATCACAATAGGTATACATCAAGGTTCTACTTTGAGTCCTTATCTTTTTTACTTAGTGATTAATGAACTTACTAGGAATACCCAAAACAAGATCCCTTGTTATATGTTATTTACAAATGATATTGTTGATTGATGAAAGTAGGAACGGAGTAGAATCTAGGTTAGAAATTTGGAGAACTGCATTAGAGTCCAAAGGTTTTAGGATAAATAGGAATAAGATAGTATATATGAAGTGTAATTTCAGTAATGTAAGGAGTAGTGGAGAGAAGATTACACTTGATAATCAAGAAATTAACAGCACTAATAGATTTTTATATCTTGGATTTGTTATGCAAGCGGAAGGGAAATTGAAGAAGATGTAATACATAGAATTAAAGTAGGTTAGGTAAAATGGAGGAGTATGTCAGGCGTGTTATGTGATCATAGAATATCCTTGAAATTAAAAGGAAAGTTTTATAAGACGACTATAAGGCCGACTATTCTTTATGGTTTAGAATGTTTGACAGCTAAAAAACAACATGTACAAAAAGTAAAAGTTTCCGAAATGCGAATGTTAAGGTGGATAAGTGGTATAACATTAAAAGATAAACTAAGGAATGAACATATACGCAATAATTTAGGCATAGGATCGGCTAAAGACAAGATAAGGGAGGCTCCACTTAGATGATTTGGGCATTTGAAAATAGTCCTAGTAGAGCACTTGTAAGGAGGAGTGAGTTAGTTATTGTTTCTGGCATGAAAATGGGTAGGGATAGACCTAAAGTAACTTGGAATGAGGTAGTGAGGAAGGATTTAATAATCCTTAATCTAGTAGAATAAAGTGCTTTCGATCGGGTGAATTGTAGAAAAAGAATTCATGTAGCTGACCCACTAGTGGGACTTAAGGCTTGTTGTTGTTGTTGTTCCTGCTAGTTTTGAGCTTCTCACTTTCCATTTGTCCTCTGTATCTTTATTTGCACTTTTGCCATTTGACTAATGAGGAGGAGAATGATAAAATCTATTTCAGCACAAGTATTTCTTTTCTATAATGCACAATCTTATCCTTTTGGTTTTTAATAGTAGTTTCCTGCTAGTTTTGAGCTTCTTGTATGTTGTATGCTGTTGCTTTTGAGCACTTATGTTTCATTTATGCCTGATGAGTTATATCCTGGCAACTAATTTTAGAAACTTAAGTTTCTGTAACTAAAAATGCATTCGTATTTTTTATGCACCTTACATGGTACCAAGGATCTACTAGAGACCATCTCATTGCAGCTCTAATCATTTGTTCTGTCTGGCACTTGAATCTGGTGATCATTTTTTAGTTTATTTGAACTAAAATATCTTTTTCAGTTCTGTTTTTAGCCATTAGCCATGATAGTTTCCTTTCTCACAGGTCTTCTTTTAATGTTATAGGTCAAGCTGAGGAAGCAAGTGAGGTTTTCAGTGAAGCTGCTGCTCTTTGCATTCAAAAGCAGCACTTAAGTCATGGATTGGCTTCTCAACAATTGCAGACATCCAGTGAGGATTGTAATTCAGTTTCTGTTAGAACCTCTAGCTCTGGGGATGTCAGTCCAAGGCAGTTAAAACATATGCATGGTAATAATCTGAGAGATATTCCTGGCAATTATCATCGAGCTACTACATCGGGAGGAGCTGCTGTTCAGCCCATAAATGGTGGTTCCTCCAATATATCATTCTATAATACTCCCTCACCCATGGCTGCACAGGTATGACTCACATTTGCTTATATTTCCTGTCTGACTTTACCCACATGTTATTTTCTGCCTTTGGGTTGTCATCCTTTTGACATTAGTATATGTGCTAATCTTGAACCTAAGGCAAATCAGTATGTTCCCATTTTTGTGGAAGAACTGACAGCTTAGTTTTGAGGATAACCTTGTTTTTTATTGATTGGCAAATGAACTTTATTTTTATTTTTAATTTTTCCAAACTGTAAAACTGAAAAGCTGATTCCAATTGTGGGGGTTGCTGTAGGCAATGAAGTAGAGTCTCTGTTCTAACAAATTTTTTGTTAAGAAAAACATATACTAAATAAAATTTACAATGCTGTCATAATTGGAACTATATCCCCCTCCCGTTTCCTGAAAAATTGGAATTTGGAGCCCTCTCTCCTAACACTTGGTAAGAGGAACTTCGGTACTCCCATCTCCACCCCTTCAAAATCTTTATTAGCCTTTTGAAACAATCCAGAAATAGTGAGAGAATTGATGACCAAATCTTCTCCTTGCCCTTCCTCCAAAGGAACCTTTGCCATGCACAAAGTTCAACCTTCAGGAGACAATACCCAACAAACATCTGTAAGAAATATGTCAAATTCTGTAGAACCCTAACAAACAGACAATGAAGGGGAAGATGGCTAACTGATCCTTCATCCTTCTTGCACAGAGATCATTAAAATGCCACACCCTGTCCATAAGGCTCCTGCGCCATGTTGGTTTTGGGGAGTTCATGATGCACACTGCCTTACATCTAATTGGAGAGGCCATTTATGCGACTTGAGCATGTGATCTTGTGGGCATTTTTTTTCGTGGGTTAGTTCTAGCTAAAGCACTCCTAGCCATGGTAGTCAAAGGTGTGCTTGGTGAGAGGGTGACTGAGGTGATGAGGTCTGCCCTTCATAAGGGTTGATATGAGGAGTCTTCAAAGGGCGGACCTAAGAATGAGGCCCTGTGAGGCGTGGCTCGTGACATTTTTGTTATATACTTCGTTTTTTTCCCTTCTTTAAATCTTGGTCATCTGATTTGTGTGTGTGTGTGTGTACAAAAGAAGGTGAACCACACTGGATAACATCTTATTTTATCTTGCATTTAATGTCTCTCCACTCTTAGTCATTCTCTTGAAAAGAAAAATTCTCAGCATCCCATGAGACAGGTAGAGCTGCAATCTAAGGCCAATCCTAGATTCCCAAGGCCAGCACTCAAGCTTCAATGAGGCCAAATCTCATCGTTTCTTCTTCTTCTTCTTTTTCTTGATTGACCAAAATCACTGATTCTTCTATGGTCCCCTGTTCTCAGTCAGAGCTTCTGCGACCCCCCCTTTTTTATTTATTTAATTTTCTGTTATTTTGGAATTTCTGCTATTTTTTTTTCCTGAAATTTCTGCTCTGCTGCTTTTTGTCTTATTTTATTTGTCCGGCCTGCTCTGCTGCTCTCAATAAAAGGTCTCAGCCCACCTCCCCTCAATGTTTTTTTCCTTCGCTGCCTATTTTTGGGAAACTTTCCCCTTTTTCGTAAAGTTTCTGCTCTGCTGCTCTTCTCGTATGTGTACATATCCTTAGGGGTGTACAAAAATTACTGAAAAACTGGGAACTAGACCGAAACCGAACCATTTCACATTTTGGTTTGGTATTTCAGTTTCGGTTTTCGGTTTTGGTATTTAATTTTTTTAAAATTTGGTTTTCAGTTTTGGTTTAGAAATAAACCGAACCAAAAAAACTGAAACACATATGTATCATTTAAATTATATATATATATATATATATATATGTATGTGTGTATATATATATATAATTCTATTTTATCTTCCTTTTATCATTTATTTTTCAGTTCTGTAAATAATTATTAATTAAAAATTATTGCATTCTAATTTAATATATTAAGTCTTCTGCTTTAAAATTATTACATTTCCAAATATTGGTTTTAAATGCACTGCAGTGGAAACATTTCTATGGGAAAGGGGGTTTATACAGTTGTAGAGGAGACCCAGGAAGATTTCATCTTCCGATGTGGGAATGGGAATTGGGAAGTTGAAGTGGGGGAGAGAGGAGAGTGCTGCATGCTTGGGACTAGGGAGATGTTTCTCCCTCATCGGAAGTTCCGTAAAATGTCAGCCTTTGGGTTTACTTTAAAAGTCAATGCCTGCGAAGGGCTTCATTAGATAACCGCATTTACCATTTCAGAAAAAACCAAGGGTGTTGGTCTGGTATTGGTTTGCAATTTTGATCAACTGATTTTCTTGGTTCGGTTTTCTGTTTAGCCTAAAACCGAACTGAAGGGAACCGATTACACCCCTACATATCTATCTGTTGTTGTGGAAGAACCTTAGGGACTGTTTGGTATCATTTATAGTTTCTGTTTTATGTTTCATTTGTGCATAGAATGAATAATTGGATCAATGATTATTTGATTCTTTATTCAACTTGGAATCGATTAACAACACTTCTTTCATTTTTTATCTAAAAAAATACAGATTCGCTACTTTATTTTATTTTATTTACTTATTTATTTATTATTTATTATTTTCTTATTTTTCCCTCTCTTCTCCCTTCCATCATTCCTGAGGAAACAGATTGTGGAAACGCATTTGTTCATGTGACTAATTTTTTTGTTTTCTGTTATTCTGTTTAAAAAAATAAAATGAAGGGGCTGTCTCTTGCTCGCTCTCTCTTTCTCTCTCTCTCTCTCTCACAAGCACTACCGTGGTTTTGATAGCAGCAAGCGGGGCTAAAGTGATCGATTTAGATAAAAGGAAAGACCTCCAATCTGAGATTGCATAAGGAGGCGGAGACCCGTTTCTGTTCGTGCTTGATAATAAGATGTCTTGTAATAGGTGGGTTAAATTCTCGAAAAGAGGTAGTTTTTTGGTTTGTTGATGGTTTATCAGCTTTGATTCGGTTGGAAAGGTGTTCTAGAAGTGTTTGCATGGGAAATCTACAATACTGAATGTTGATTAGGTGGACGAGGGTGGGGAACGTGTTCTAAAAGATGAATGTTGTTTATTCGTGGTGGTGTAAAAGGGTTTGGGTGGCACGAAGCTTTGCAGTTTATCTCTGCAAATTTGCAGAGGAGTTTTGTCTTGATTTTGGAGGCATAGGTGATGCAAGCCCTTTGGCTCCTAGTCTTGGAGTCAGGTGATAGAAGGGAAGAAAGGAGAAGGATAAGGTTGTGCAAGTCGAAATCAACCAGAAAAGAGATGTGCCTTTGATATAGGGGTGAGCTGCAATCGAAGGAATTCGGGGTGGTCGTTACCAGAAAGCATTGCAGCTTGATTGGAGTTGAACGTTCATACTGTTAAGGCATCTAGGGTTCCGGATGACCTGTGATTCTAGCAGAGGCGGCTAGGATTGCACTCAGGGATGAGGGGGCTAAGAATTTTGGGCCAGGTCATCTGCTCCTCATTTTAACTAAGTTGAGAAAGGAGCCTGTTTTTTTAGCTAAGCTGGGCCACTTAATGGAACACGCCCCTCGTTTAGATAATAATGCTTTGGGAGTTCTTTGGATTAAAAAATGGTTCTTCTCGTCTGGGTCTTTTGCAGTTGGGCCTTGTCTCTAAACAG
Organism: Malania oleifera; assembly: GCF_029873635.1. Taxonomy (NCBI): domain Eukaryota; kingdom Viridiplantae; phylum Streptophyta; class Magnoliopsida; order Santalales; family Ximeniaceae; genus Malania; species Malania oleifera. The sequence goes on from NC_080417.1 coordinate 128,103,717, forward strand.
GCCCATTTTAAGGATAACGGCTACCAGGCCGCTTCACTGTTTGATCCTGTTAATGAGCAGACCCAATTTCCTAGCCATAACTCGTAGAAGCAGATACAGGGAAGGTGGATTTTCATACATCTGTTAATGAAATCCAAAGCCTTTCTCCGGTTCTCAAAGGCATGCGTGGAACAGATCAAGGTTGGGATCATAATCAGGACGATATTAGATTGTTTCTGAAACTGGGTCATGGTGAAAATGATGATAAAAACAAAAGTGCCAGATTGGTTGATGATTCTGGTTTTGCAGAGGGATTAGAGCCTGGTGTCACCAAGAATAATAGAGAAGAAGTTGGTTTGGGGAGGAAACCTGATGTATCAGGTTTTAAGTCTGAAAAATCTAATGGTCCTAAGGTTTACGCTTGTCGGAAGGCTGCTCTGATGGGGGCAGAAATGAGGAAGTTATATGAAAAGAAGAGAGAGCATTCTGGTGAGATGTAGCATAGAGCCACAGATTTCAAGGAGTGATAAAAAGGAGAGTTATGGTTGTCATATATATATATATATATATATGATGCTAAAATGAAAGGTATATCTAGTGATAGGGCTAACAAAGCAAAGGAGGCTAAGGAATAGAGAGACCTTTCAGATAATGATAGTGATGACATTTGTGAGTTTGAATGTGATGGGGTGTTGCTGTTGGATGAGTTTCAGGAATCATATGGATATGTTATGATTCCTGTGATGTGCTTGGGGATTTATAATATTATCCATCTCTGTTGGAAGGATTGGAGAGGATTTCTATGTTTGAAAACAATGCATTGGTTAATAAACTGCAGTGGAAGGATGGAATTCTACCTGAGATTCCTCAGAAGGATTAGAAGCTCAAGATCTTATGGATAAAATGGATTTAAAGATGTGTGAACCTAGAGGAAATGAAGTGTGCTTTGATGGGGGTAAAAGCAAAGTGAAGAAGGGTCAGAGTTAGCAAACTTGAGGTGTTCGGTGAATCATGATGAAAGGGGATTGAAAAGGGTTTTCTTGGTTATCGTATTTATATTCACATTTATATATTTTTTTTGGGAGACTTCCTGTCCCCTTTGGATGTAATATCTCTTTCTCAATCTAATATACCTTTTTTTTTTTGTAATGATTTTCAGTAGTTTTTGACAACTTATTGCCTCAGTTTTTTAACATCTGGAATTGTTTTTTTTTTTTGGGATAGAAAAAGAATTGCACTAACAAGAGAGAAGAATTTACAATGATTGGAAGATAAGAGATCCTCCTAAAGAAACAAAAAACAAAAGAGATCACATCTAGAATTGAATTTTGTGGATCAAATCATTTTATACATATTTTTTAATTAATATTGCGATAAAAATATCCATGAAAATTCTATTTTTTTTACAAAGCAATAAAAATACATTAAAAAATATTTTAGTTATTTTTCTATAGTGTTAAAAAATGAGTTTAAATAATTTAAATGATTTCTATTTTTTATAATATTTTGAATTTGTACTTTTTTTTGTAAAGTAATCATATTTTTTAATTGTTATTTGATTTTATCATAAAAGGTGCATTTGGTCAATGAAGTTTTTAATTTGTTTTTAGTTTTAGAAATATTAACCAAACAGCTTGCTGGTTTTTGATTTTTTAATTTTTGTTTCTGTTTTTTGTTTGTTTTTGGTTTTCATTTCTTGTTTTTGTTTCCATAATTTTTTGGCAGTGATATGAAATGATCCTGCAGTTTTTGGTCCTTAGCATGACGCCCCATTGATTTGCTAATATGTTTGCTCCTCTCTGCCAGTCTGTTTAGTCATTCTATTTAAAATTGTAATCGTGATCGATTTCAACACAATTGATTGTGTATTTTTCTTTGTTTAGAAAATATGCAATGTTTAGGGTACTGGCTTGATTAAACAACTATTCTGGATCCATTCTTTAACCCTGTCTTTTATTATTTTTCACTTAAAAAAAATAATATAAAATCAGGACAGATTGCTTATGAATTTTTTGGTATTGATTCTTCAACATATTGTTGGTTATTTTTTGGATGTCCTCTGGGTTCTGTTCTCGAGCCATAGATCACACTTGCTTTTAGTTTAAAATTCCTTTTCATTTGAGTTTAATGATTTGGAGGTTTTGGATTCTTCATATCTTGCAGCTGTCAGCTGTTGCTCCACCACCTCTGTGTAGAAACATGCAGCCAAACCTGAACACTTCTAATGCTGAAGGCTCTCCAAGATCAACAGTAAATTCTACCATTCAAGCCCCACGGCGAAAATTTGTGGATGAAGGAAAATTGAGAAAGGTTATAAATTTCTGTTTTCATTATTGTTTTTTAGGATTAATGATCGGTAAAAATGTGAACCCTTAGGTTAGATTCGCGGAGCGTTATTTCTAGGAACATAATTGTAATAGTATAAGGATTTGATATCTTACAAAAGAAAATTGTTGTCATCATAGAGCTAAGGACAATGCAAAAATTTTTATTAATCCATATCATGGAATGGACAAAGAATATTCAATCCCAAATTTCACCATGGGAATGTCTATTTCTATCCTGTTTGATGGAATAATACACACTTTTACATTGTCATTTGCTTTATGATATCCACTTTTCTTTTGTAAGCTATCAAATCCCTGTACTGTGACCATTATTTCTAAGATAAATATTTCACAAACCAAATGTAACCTTAGTTCCTTTTAACTCATGTTGTGAAACCCAAATAGACTAACTCTATGTTTGTGAGCATGGAATTTGGAACTTTTATTTGAATTTGTGTGGATTTTGACAAAATGTAGTATGACATTATATTGCGTATTTGCAAATCCATACCAATCTTAATCCAAGCCCTGAAACCCATGCTCTCAAACACTAAGTTTTGCTAGTACAATCCAATAATTGTGTTTGTTGGTGCACATGTGTATGTACGTGTGTGTGTGTGTGTATTTTGACACAAGCTGAACTATTTGCATTGATTTGTGGCAATTCATTTACTCAAGGGTGAAAGAAGGAATTTATTTGATTTTTCAACATAACAATAATTGCTTATTGAGTGTGTTCAACTGCAGGAGCAAGACTAAAACGTAGTTTTAAGACTTGATACATTTTAAACTGCTGAATATATTAATTAGGGCTCAAAATAGTAAACATCAATATGTTCTGTGAGAAACTTCTGGCACATTCATGTTGATATGAACTTCAGCGATTTGCATACAGATTAGTAATGGCGACTACATTCCCATTGAAATTGGTTTTATTGCATTTTCAGATTTCTGGGAGGCTATTTTCTGATTCTGGCCCTCGAAGAAGTTCAAGACTGGCTGAAAATGCAAGTGCAACAATGTTAGCTGGAAATGGAAATAGCTACTCTTCTAAGTATCTTGGAGGTGCAAGGTTTAGCTCTGTGACATTTCGTTCTACAATGGCTCGTAAGGGGCAGTCTTGGGCAACTGAAAGTTTAGATGAAGGTAATGAATCTTCTTCCCACCATGCTTCACTAATTGAGAAATTCTGAAAATAATGATATACTGTTAAGCAGAATGTCCTATGTTTGAATGAGTGCGCCTTTGAAGTTTGAACTGCCACGCCTTCCCCACCTATTAAAAAATAATTCCACTTATTTGGCCAATTATAGACCTTGGGGGGGGGGGGGGTTAATGTAGTAATATATAAATATATAATACATTTATGTATGTGTGTGTGTGTACAAAATTTTTCCTCTCTACAAGCTTGAGCTTTTAGAGTAACTGATTATTCCATCAAAACAATCTAAATGCAAAATATCCAAACCAGTTGTATGCTTCTATGAATTTTCCCCCCTCCTCCCTTCAATATAATGATATACGCTGGGAAACATTGATATTAGGTCATAATATGGGTACAGTACCATATGGGACATAGATGCAGAAATCTTTATATAACTCCGACATGTTATGGCGAGGGTATGTTAAATTTAATAATTAAAAAGCATACATATACATTAAAGTGTGTATTCTTTTTTTTTTTTTTTGTGGGTGGGCCTTGGATCAATGGTAAGGTTGCTCCCTTGTGACCGGTTGGTCATAGGTTCGAGTCCAAGTAAGGCTGTGAACACTGTGACAACCCTCCCTTACTCTTGCAATGTGGCGAGCGTTGTGGCCTAGGGACACCCATTTTTTTATTCTGAACTTTTTTTTTTTAAAATAAAAATGAGTGAAATGGTTATGAAGCACCTTAAATATTTCTCTTTAGTTAAACGTGTAAACTTCAAGTTGATAAATTGTCTCTGCATTGTTGTCACACATGATAACATTCATGGACCTCCAAAGCAATTCCCCATGGAGGGTATTGTTGAAAGTACAGAGGGACTTAAGCTCTACAGCCGCCTCTTTGAGTAGGTTGCTTAACAGGCCCCTATTTGACAAGATGGTACTTGAGACCCGCTCTCGTGCTTCCTAAAGGAATCTTTTATCAATGCCCTCCAATCTTTTGGCTACTAAACAAGGAATGGGAAGGGACATACGACAGACGTGGAGGTTTGAGAGGGTGCTCTGAAGAGGGTAAATCTCCCTCCTTCCAATAGGTAATTCCTTTCCCATCCAACAAGTTTCTTATCTCTCCCAATGATATGATCCCAAACTGCTTAGTCCTTCCTTTTTATACTTCGCTTTGAGAGGAAGACTGAAGTAGGTGAAGGGATAAGCTCCCAGTTTGCAGCCCAAATGCTCACAAGGAGAGGCCCATCAGTGCTACCCCCATTGGAATAATTTGGCTTTCTCTCAAATGGACTTTCAGGCTCGAGGCTACTTCAAAGCAGAGAAGAATGCAACTTAAATTTTCAGATTTGTAGAGGATCTGCCTCGCATTATACGGTTTATACCCATGTTGTCATCTGCAAAGGTGGAAGACTTCCATTTCTCTACCATTCCTCCTGAAGCTAAGACTTTTGAAGGGACCTTTTCATCATCATAATAAACATCGAGAGAGAGGATCACCTTTCCTTAATCGTTTGGAGGGATGAAAAAATATCTGAGGGGTTCCATTAATGACTGCTGAAAAATTTCATAGTAATAAGTATAGCACATTGATGGATCCATTTGCACCAAGTTCCCCAAAGGCCATTCTTTTGAGAATGTTGAGGAGAAAATCCTGACTCTTTTTATTTTTGTTCAGCAAAGAGAAACTATATTAGCAAGGCATCAAGGGGATGCAACATCAACCACTTTGAAGAGTGTTGCAAACATGAAGGACTACATAATGATCGTTAATAGTTTTCCACTAAGCCAGCTGGAGATAGCAGCAATCTATTGGTTGTTAGATTACCACTTTACCTAAAACTTAAGCTGTTAGGTTGTGGGCCAACAATGTCTATCAAGCCTGTAACCCTCGCTCACACGTGCAATCTGACAGCACGTGGAGAGAAGGATAAATAACACCCATTACAGGGAGTACAATAATATTTAAACATCACACAATAAACGCAAGCAACAAGACTAGAACTGAGGACCTCTTGGTAACCAGCTCTGATACCATGTTAGATTACCACTTTACCTAAAAGCTTAAGTTGTTAGGTTGTGGGCTAACAATGTATATCAAGCCTTTAACATTGGTCTTTGCAAGTTTGAAGTGAAGAAGTTGAATCTTTGATGGCTCTTTTATTTCTTCCAAGCACATCAAGGGGTTCAAATCCTTTCGCTTCTCATTAGTGGCTCTGATGCCTTTCCAAGCCCAAATCTCTCCTCCAACTGAATTTGCTGTAACCCACTGCTGCCCATTCAAGGAAATAGACAAATTCCACAAGTTCCTTGTCCAATGGCAGTGGATAAGAATGTGGTTGACTGATTCTACATCAGCCATACAGAGAAAACACCTATTTGTGATCGTAAGCCGTCTTTTCTGCAGATTGTTGTGGGTTAAAGTATTTCTGTGTACGAACTCCCAAGCAAAAAAGGCAACCTTTGAAGGGGCTGCCATCCTCCAAATGTGAATCCAAGGGGAGTTATTGCAATTTGTTCCCAACAATGAGAGCTTCTTGAAAAAAAATTTAATAGTGAAAACACCAATTTTATCCAAAGCCCATTTTGGTTCGTTGGGTATGTTTTGATGACGGAATTTGTTGAGAAATTTGTAAAATTTAGAGTGTGTGTGTTCCCGATCTACCATGTTCCTAGTAAAAGGAATATCTTAGAAAATACCTTGATTAGTTATTCGGAGATGATGACTGATAAAGGATTTTTTGTCACAAGCCCAGCTGTAGATGGAAGGAAAGGCAGCTCTAATATTACTATTCTCATGCGACACATCATGCCAAAAGTAAACATTGGCCCCATTCCCAACTTGAAATGTCACAAATTGGATAAAATCATCCCATCCTTTCCTAATGAATTTTCATACTCCCACTCCATAGGGTCCCCATCTATTGTGAGTTGTCCAATCATTGTGCTCAATTCCATATTAGAAACAATAATATCCCACCAAAAGTGGTATTTCTCCTTCATGAACCTCAATAACCACTTCCTAAGGAGGGCTTTATTGTAAGTGAGGAGGGATTTCAATCCCAAACCTCCCAAATAAATGGGTTGTTTGATTACTTCCCATCTAGCAAGGTGATATTTAAACTCTTCCTCTAAGCTTCCCCAAAGAAATCTTCTTTCAATTCCCTTCAATCTCCTAGCGACAGAGGCTGGTAAGGGAAGGAGAGACATGAAGTAAATTGGAAGATTTGTCAAAGTGCTTCTGATAGGAGTGAGCCTGCTTCCTTTTGGAATAAGCTTACTTTTACCAAGGTTCATTTTAATACCTGAGACGACCTTGTTGATTTAGGTGTAATCCCAAGAGGTGGGGTGAATTTGGTATTTTAAAAATTTTTTGAAACTTATTTACCAATTAATCCCTATTTCTATATTTAACTAATTAATGGCAGGGATTTGAAGCTGATTTAAATTACTATATCAATGAATTCTTTTTTACCCAATTAAGTGCATGTGGAGTTATTCAACATACACAACTAAGCTAGATATTGAAATGCGATGTGGAAAATAAAAAGATAAGGGAAGAGAGAAGGCAAACTTGATTTTACGAGGTTCAGCCAACCCGGCCTACGTCCTTGCCTTGAGCAACCCACTCAAGGATTTCACTATAATCCCTTCTCCTTAAATTGGGACGGAGCTTCCCTTACATTTGTTGCTTACAAGAGGTACAACTTTCTCCTAATCCGCTGCTCGCAAGAGATACAACTCTCTCCTAATCCGCTGCTTACAAGAGATACAACTCTCTCCTCAAACCCGTTTCACAACCGGAACCGTGATTACAATATAATCTTCAAAACATTCAATGTTGCTTCTAACAAAGCTAGTGAGTATAGTTGAAATTCTTAGCACATAATCATATGATGAAACTTGAAGCTCAGAATGTATGTAACGATATAATCGTTAATGAATGAATATGCTTTAACACACAATTTCCCTTTTTACCAAAACTCCCAAGTAATGATATAATTAAAAGCTTAGGAGAAAATTTGGATTCTAGTTCACTTTGTGAAAATGCATGAATATCTAATGTGAACTTATCAAAAATTTTATCTTGAATACTATATCAATCAAAATCAAAAAGCTTTCTTTCGAATATTCAATCACAACATAGTCTTTGTAATATCCAAATCTATGTATATATATATAATATGATTTCCAAAGATCAAAAACTGAATATAAAGTTTCCCAAAGAAAATATCCCTCAATAAAATAAATATTTATGAACACCAAGGATATTTAATCAAGTGTTTTAATATATCTAAAATATAGATCCTTTAACTGAATACACACTTGAATCAAAACTATTTAATCAATGATGAAACCCTTTATCAAGTAGTGATATTATCTAAATAATCTATATGAAAGTATACTCATGATCAATCACTCAGCTTATTTCAACAATAGATTTTGGAATGAGAAGTTCTTTGAAAAATATATATCAATCAAGCAAATCAGTTTATATGAAGAGACTCTATGAGAATAACTCTTAATGAGCAGATCGATTTACCAAACCTCAATACCAACATGAAATCAAGATGTGTATATGAAGTCCCTTTGGTTTTCTGAGTTGATTTGCCCAAGCTAGATGAGTATGAGTTGGAGTGCAGGCAATCGTATAGTAATATGTTCAAGTTTCTCAATTCTTTTTCAAAAAGATGTTCTCTTCTCTTCTCGTTGATCTTAGCTAACGTACTAGGGTTTAAATGTTCAATATATAGGTATCTTGCCCTTAGAATAGATCTCAACCGTTAGATCAAAAAATATCTCGCGAGTTCTCTTATTAAAAATTAGATTTTTAAGTTTTTCTGCAAGTTCAAACGACTGAGGTCAAATACCCAGACGACTGAAGTTCCTTAGAGCTTGAAAAAATTAACTTGGACACAGGGTCAGACGATTGAAGTTTGGGGTTCAGATAACTGAAGTGTCGGGTTCAAACGACTGAAGTCTGAGTTCAGTCTTCTGAGGTGCTTCTGCTCAGGTTCTATGTTTCACTATAAATTCTTCAGGTGACTGAACTTAATCTTCGGTCTTCTGAAGAAATTCTTCAGACGACTTAGGTTAACTTCAGTCTTCTGAAGTGGCAACTTTAGGTGACTGACCGTTGACTTCGGTCTACTGAAGTTCCTATTTGCTGAATTTTTTCTTTATATTTTGAAAAACTGCTTTGCTCTCTTTCTTGGCCCTTTTATAAAAATATTTTTCGGGGTTTTAAAAATATTTTTAAGTCCATGAAAGTCCCCTAATAATGTTCATGAAATGCATGAGTCTTAAGGTCATTCTAGGGTATATGTTGAGCCTCAAATTAAATCATTTGAAAATGTAAATACATGAGTTCTAAGTATCCATTCCCATGACGCTCTTGAACTTGTCGCTTGCATCTTCATTCTTCAACTCTTTTAGTTCCATGGATCTTGCCCAGATATATATGCTTTATTCTTTATGGCTTCCTTGACTTGTTATCCTTCTGTGCATGTTTAATATAGCTCCTGTTCACAATCTCAATGTACATATCAAATACCAAGTGATTTGTCATTATTAAAACAGGATTGGACTCATAGAGTCAACGGACCTTAAACCCTAAATGCATCGATGGTTGAGAATATGAAGGGGGTCATCTTCACAAAAAATGATAGTATAATCAGCAAAAGAAGATGAGAAACTTCTTTAAGCCTTCCATTTCTGCCTACTTTGAGACCTTTAAAGATCCCTCCTGGAGTAGCTTTCATCAACATGAGGCTAAGCACCTCCATGGCCAAAATTAACAGAAAAGGGGACAAGGGATCTCCTTATCTCAAACCTCTCGAGGAGCGAAAGAAATAAGAAGGGCAGCCATTTATGAGCATTGAGAACCTTGGGGTTTTGATGCATTAAGCAATCCAACTACACCATAGCTCCCCAAAGCCCATTTTCTTGAGGAGATAAAGAAGGAAGTTCTAGTTGACATGATCAAATGCTTTCTCCATGTCTAGTTTGCACACTATTCCCCTTTTTCCTCCTTTAGATAGGCATCCACCACCTCATTAGCAATAAGGGCAGCATCCATAATTTGTCTTCCAGCCACAAAGCATGCTGATGCTGACCAATGAATTTTAGTATTGCTTTTTTGAACCTCTTAGCTAGTACTTTGTCTATGATTTTATAAATGCTTACCTCCAAGCTAATGGGGCGAAAAACCTTGATGTTAGCAGCCCCAACTTTCTTTGGAACAAGAGTGACAAAAGTGCTATTTATGCAATTGACGAATTTTCCTAAAAGGACAGCCCAGTGCACAAAGCTCCCATGCATGCGGGGTCCGGGGAAGGGGCGGACCACAATGGGTCTATAGCACGCAGCCTTACCTTGCATTTTTGCAAGAGGCTGTTTCCACGCCTCGAACCTGTGACCTTCTGGTCACAGTGACGAATTTTCCTAATCTCTGAAATTCTTCGAACACGTTTGACAAGTCATTGCTTGAGAACTTGAAGGAAAGCCAAGGAGAAACCATTTGGTCCATACGCTTTATCCGTATTGCAATTTCTAATAGCTTGAAGGACTTCTGCTTCTTCAAAGTGTATCTCAAGCCATCCCACAGTGGAAAAACTGAGAGATTTGAAATTGATGCCATCCACTATAGGTCTTCAAACCTCGGGTTTAGTGTAGAGGCCTTTATAAAAATCGCATATACCTTTCCTAAAATCCTCTTCCTTGGTTAAGGTGATTTCTCCAATTTCAATGCTAGATAAGGTGTTAGTTCTACAATGAGTGTTTACTATCCGATGAAAGAATTTTGTATTATAGTCCCCCTCTTTGAGCCATAAAGCTTTGGATTTTTACCTCTAAGATATCTCTTCAAGATTAATAACCTTGTTCAATTCCTTCTTAAGCATAACTCTTTTGGCTTTCTGTTCATCATCAAGACCCTAGATTATTTCTTACTCATCAATCTCTTCGACGCCATTAAGGATAACAATCTTCTTTGCTTGGACATTCCCAAAGGTGTTTCTATTCCATATCTTCAACTTTTCTTTTATTCCTTTAACTTCAAGGCAAGCACAAACTAGCCTTCCCTAGTTCCCTGTGACCAAAATAGAAGACCACCAAGTTTTCACAAATTCCCCGAAAGCATCATGTTTTGACTAGATATTCTTGAAGCGAAAGGGGGTTGGCCTCCATTTGACTCCCTTAGTATCAAGGGAGATGGGGAAATGATCTGAGATAGGCCTAGGAAATAGACTCTGAATATTGTGAAGAAAATGAAGTTACAACTCAACCAAAATTAGGAATCATTGATCCTTGAAAAGGAAGGCGGCTTCGTGAAGTTGGACCAAGTGAAGTTTCCACTAGCGAGAGGGAGCTCAATAAGGGCTTTCACATTGATAAAATAAAGGAATTCTCTCATGCTACTGGTCTCAAGGAGCATTCTTTCATTTGGATATACAATCATATTGAAATTTCCTCCAATAATCCAAGGAGCATCCTATCCACTCTTAATCTCAAAATATCACTCCAAAAATGAGACTCGGGGGGGGGAACCTTCACTTGGGCCGTAAACCCTTGTGAAAATCCACTGGGAGTTACCATTTGTGTTTTTGAATAAACAAGAGACTAAGGAGGAGTTGATGCAGTGGTCCAACAATTCCACAACCCTAGGCTTCCACAAGACTAGCGTACCCCTTGAGCCTACTGCTCCAAGGGATATCCAATCACAAGCATCTTAGACCAAGAGGTTATTGATCAAGAGCTGCTTCATTGTCTCCACCTTATGCTTTTGAAAGCACACCATATCACCCCTCCAATCCTTAAGAAAGGATTTGATTGCACTTCCCTTAGATTTGTCATTAAAACCCCTCGTGTTCCAGAAACTGATTTTTCTTAACATAATTTGACACAAGGGCTCCGGCTACTGCATGCCTCTTCCTAGGGTCATACAAAAGTTCCAAAATTGGGTCTGTCAATCAAAAGTTGGGATTGACACACAAAGTGTCATATCCAGTACTAGGTGCTGGGACAAGGGCTGGTCTTCCAGTATCAATTTGGAGAATTAGGGGGTTACTGCCCCAGAACGGTCTCTTATTGAGTTTCAGCTGCCTGTGAGTGGAGGTTCTGTAGGGGAACAACCTTCCCAAAATGGACTAACTTTTTGGCAGCTTCAGAAGGATAATCATGTAGCTTAAAAGGGAGAAAAGGAATTGGGATTGGACTTTGAGTAGTCAAGTGAGATTTCAAGGCCGAAAAAGATCCTTGTATCTGTAGCTCCAAGGCCCAAATAAGGGCCCACTCTGACATCACTCTGACATCCTCAAACAAGATGAAGGCTTTGGGACTACCTTTATCATGCTTATGGAAATCCAAGGAGTTGCCTGCAGCACTATTCTTCTCCCCCTGCAACACTTGTGAAGGATCGCATGCGCTTACTCATATTCTCCACTATCTGTGATCAAGCCACCACCACAAGGTAATAGACTCAAAGGGTTGCCACAATGAGGGCAAGGGCACAAGGGAGCTGATCTGTTGAGAATTGTGTGCAAATCCATTGGGGAGGCTGTTGACTTCTTCTCCACTTGCTGAACAACTGAAGATGTTGAGCCTTTCTTTGTGAGAGAAAAAATACAGCGGCTGAGCTCGGCTGTTGAGGAGGAGATCCTCATCCATCCCTTGTCTCCCTCGAGAAATGCAAGGGTTCCACAACTGTTGGTCTCTGTAAGGGCAAGGTAGGTCACAAACTTGTTTGAGTTCTGCTTCAAAGTGAGCGTTCTATCCTTGTGTCTTGTTTGATGAAACCAAGAATTAGCCTGGGGTATGGTTTTTTTCATAGTCCAGAATTCTTTCCAAGATTCAAGAAACCATCTGAATTCAGCCATCTCTAGGAAGATGGAGATCCTTCTTCAGTATTCTGTGACCCTAAGAAAATCAGAACTTCCCCCTTCTAAGACCAGGTTGAATGACTTCCTTTTGGTCACCACATTGCACTTCTCATCCCTCAGCATCATGTCAAGACGGAGCAAACGAAGAACCCAGCCTGCGAGAGAGAGAGCAAGGACCACTAGAGAAAAAGCCTTCCAGTGAACAGCCGAAGGCCAGCTTCAAGCAGGAGGAACAAGGAGAATGTGAACCAGAGAAGCTTGCGAACTAGGAGAAAGCTTGCTAGTCTAGGAACAAGGAGAAGCTTGTGAACCAGTCACAGAGTAGACCAATGGGAAGCAAGTGAGCACCAAAAAAAACCAGAGAGAAAGGTCGAATAGGAAGGCCTAGAGCAAGACAAGCAACGGAGAAGAAGACAGCTCAAACTAGGGCTTGCAGAAGGAAGATGACTGCTCGAGCAAGAGGGAATCGTGGTCGAATGGGTTAGGTTGAAGAAACAGTCAGAAAAGGAGGCCCAGAACCTGACAAACGATACCAAATAGGACTGCTCAAACTAGGGCTTGCAGCAAGAGGGTAAAGGAGAGGATTATTTGAGGGAGGGGGGATTTGAGGTCAAATGGATTCTCTAGTTTAGGACGAAACACAAACAGAGAACCTTCATTGTCGACAGCTAAGGGAGATGGCAAAAAAATCTAACTCATGTGGCCGAGAACTTGATATCAAGTTTGCAGACCAGCCCTTCTTTCTTGCCTTGAGTAGGCATCCACAACTTTGGAGGTAATAAGGGCTGCATTAGTGATCTGTCTACCTGCTGCAAAAGCTTGTTGGTGTTGGCGAATTACTTCCAGAATTGCTTTCTTGAGTCTTGAGACGGGTGCCTTTGATAAGATTTTGCAAATACTTCCCGCTAGGCTAATAGGCTGGAAGTCCTTGATGTTAAAATCCCTTGCTTCTTAGGAAATAGGGCAAGAAATGCTGATTATGACCGCCCATACATAAGGTAATGGCTCCACCATAGACACTAATGCAGTCTGCAGTGAGTATGGTGGCACAGTAAGAGTTGTGTATCAGAAGGATGTGTAGAAGTTGTAAGCAAATTTGAAAATTGTTCCAATAAATTTATGGATCACAACCTTTCGTTATGTTAACAAATTCCTCTCTTTGGATTACCAGGTTTCCAGTGATCCAGGTACTATTTTCAGTTTAGTGGTTATTTGATTGGCTCATCTTCATACAATAATTTTCCGTTCATCAAATTTTTAATTTTTTTTTGGCTGGGTTGAAGCCATTTGCAATAGTTACTTCAATGGGTAAAGTGGTTTTGCTAGTTTATTTATTTTAAGGACTTATAATTTTTATATCGTTGTAGGAATACGCTCTGAGGTTCTCGATGATTCTCGTTCAAATATTACAGTGCCTTCTTCCTGCTCTTCTCCATCTCGTGATGCTAGATCTCTTGAACAAGGAACAGCCTTGCCTGTAGGTGGCCCCGTTGCACACAGCTCAAAACTTTTAAGCAGCATTTCAGAGCTGCTGGGCCTCTTCAGAATTCTTGGTGAAGGCTATAGACTTTCCTGTCTGTACAGGTGCCAGGTACTTGATGATTGTTGAAAAAAACCACATTAGTGTTTTCTGGTGTCGCTTTTATGTTTTAATATATGCTTCTGGCTAGAACAGGATGCATTGGAGGTCTATCTGAAACTTCCACACAAACAATACAATACAGCATGGGTGCTTTCCCAGGTATTCTTGTTTGATAATCTTTTCTTACATTTTGTCTTCGCTGATTTTATATCTCATTGTGTGTTGATCATATGCATATGCTTATTGTGAATGTGTTAAGATCAAAATATCAACTATAATGAAACAGCCACATGTTTTTATTGCCCTTGTTTTCCACAAGTTCCTTGCAGCCCATTGCAATTTTAGTTTCGACATGTGAAGAAATGAGTATTTTTTTCTTAAAATTTATGGTACTATCTAGCTGCAATTTGAGGAAATTGAATTGTTTGTTTAGTACATGATTGCTTTCAAAATTAGATTTCCTATTTCTTTAATGTACTGCTATTAAAGCAATCTCTGATAATTTACTTGTCTTTTAAGGCTGTTTAGAAGGGCCCATTTGGTATCAATGTCAAAAATTATGGAAACGAAAACCAGAAACCAAAACTAAAAATCAGAAACAAAAACTCAAAACTGAAAACCAACAACCTGTTTAGTTAATATTTATAAAACTAGGTCACATACTTGATTGGATAAATGCTCATTTTTTTCTCGAATCAAATAAAATTTTTTTAAAAAAATGATTATATGATAAAAATACAAAAGAATGCGAACTAAAAAAATATTTTTTAAAAAATAGAAATTAGGGCAAAAGACCCTGACGTCCCCTAAGGTTTGACATAAGACATTGACCTCCCCTAGGTATGGCAAAAAGACAATAACTTCTCTTGAGGATTGGCAAAAAGACACTAACTTCCCCTGAGGTTTGGCAAAAAAACACCAACTTTCCTTGAGATTTTAAAATTTTTGAGAACCTCCCTTGAGGTTTTCAAAATTATAGAGCTCCCCTAAGATTTGCCAAAAAAAATACAAATCTCCTCTTAAACGATTTGTTTTTTAATAAAATACAAGGGGATGCTTATGTCTATTTGGAAAATCTTAGGGAAGTCCCTAGAATTCTTGAAACCTTAGGGGAGGTCAATGGAATTTTTGAAATCTCAGGGGAGGTGAGTGTCTTTCGCCCTAGAAATTATTATGATTTTTTTTTTCAAAACTCACTTTTTAGCACTGCAAGAACAATCTTATTGTATATGACAATTGAAAAACAATAAAATTAAAATTTTATAAAATTTATAGATATTTTTATCTTAATTGTATATTTAAATTCACATGATCATTTAATTTTAATTTTATTTAAAATCATCAATGAATGATTTAATCCACAAAAGTTAATTTGGGATGTTAAAAGTATTCTGGCTAAAACAACTGAAATACGACAGAAACAAAAAATTTAAAATGTAACACTAATGTATTGTCCTAATCTATTTCTTCATTGTACAAAAACAAAAACAGAAAAGAGAAAATGGAAATGATACTAAATAGTCCCTCAAATTGCTTATAGTTTTCTGTTTTTTCAAGATATGAACATCAATTTATGAGATCTTAGAGCGGATTGTTATACATTTATCAAGAAATTGTTTAGGATAAAAGTATTTGTTTTTGAATTTTTTTTATTTTGTAATTCAAGAAATCCCTCTTTTTTTTTTCTGATATTTTTTTGTACTCTGTTCCCTGACTTAATTTTTATTATTATATTTTACTACACAATATTTTCCCTGGACCCCACCTATGCGGGAGCTTTGCGCACCAGGCTGCTTTTTTTTTTTGACACAATATTTTCTTATTCCTTTTTTTTTTTTTTAAACAAAAAAATCCAGATGATTGGATATTGGAACTTCCAATCTTTCTTTTTGTGTACACTCTGCATTTTTTCATTGGAATGCTATTGCTTCCTAAAATGGTTTTCATTTCTATAATTTTGATAATATCTACATTGTGATTGATACGTGGAATAATATGCGACCATGTTTGCAGGTTGGAAAAGCGTACTTTGAGTTGGTAGACTATTTAGAAGCTGATCGTGCCTTCAGTCTTGCCCGTAGAGCATCTCCTCATAGTTTAGAGGGAATGGATGTATATTCAACAGTTCTTTTTGTGAGTTACTTTTTTGTCCTTCCAAGATTAATTTCTAAATTATTTACTGTTCCAGTATTTGCAGAGTTCCAAGTTAAGGTGATGTGGCACTAGGCTGCTGTACAGCTGCTGAATGCAGGGTTTCAGCAGAGCAAGACAAAGGAGAAATAGTAAATAAATGCTAGGGAATTGAAGAGGGAACGGAAATAGATTAGTCGCTAGGATTTGTGACCACAAGAGCGATCTTGCATCTGAAATTTTATTGCTAAATTATGGGGAAAAAAATCTGAAACTACAGATTCAGGAGAGCCGAGAGGGTTGTGTACGATATTAAAACTCTTAATTCTCAACCATTAATATCCATTATGAGCTTTTAATTGGAGCCCTCCATTTATTTGTAAAAACGAGGAAGAAATAACCCAGATAAATACTTAAAAGGCATAAAAGCCCCTTAAAGAATGAACTTCTACAGTAGCTCAAACAGTACTGCCAGAGTATGTGAATAATCGTTACAGTACCTGAGAAGTGATTGTGCCAGTATGCTCCCGCTGTCTTGTATCACTAAGAACAGTAGGGATCCCTCTTGTTTCTTTTTTCCCATTGTACATGTTTATTCCCTAATCATACTTTTGTGGCAAGTTTAGAGCAGTTCTTTCGTTGACATGCATTCTCTACATTTTACTTTCCAATCATTAATTCATTATGCGATTGTTGAGTGCCTTTCTTGCCCATCTATTTTGCCCAAAAGACATGATGTCGATGTTAATGTAAAATCCTAGGAAATCTTGTAAATGTTTAGGGTAATTTTGTTTTTTTTTTTGTGTGAATCTTGACAATCATACCAAATGTAGACCATATGCTTAATCATTTTTTTTTCTAGCATATTTGTTATGTTTGACTATTTGACATTTTCTCTTGTATCGCATTCTTCTATGTCACTGAAAGTTATGATCGCCCCATTTGCAGCATTTGAAGGAAGATATGAAGTTAAGTTACCTCGCTCAGGAACTGATATCAACTGATCGGTTGGCTCCACAATCTTGGTAGTTTCATCAGATTCCATTGAATAGAGTAAAAAAGCAGTTTAATTCATTACAGTTTCTGTATAGCCCTGCCTAGCACTTGACTTTTGCAACCTTTTAAACTTCTGATTTATTCTTTTTTACAGTAATTTTGTATTCACTTTTTTTTTTTTTTCAAAATTCTTTTCTTGGTGGAAACTAGTTTTGCATTAAAGAACTTAAAATGAATGTGCAGTTAGGAAGAGTGATTTGTTGAGGTGGAGGGGGTTGCTAAGATGAGGAGGAATGACGATAACATGGATGAAGGCAGTAAATAAATTAATAAAATTTAATAAAGCAAAAGGGATAGCCATAAACTGAATCCAACTCAGAAAAAGGATCTTCTCTGCAGACCCCAAATAGATACGATAAAGACTTAGTAATGAGAGTTGCTGGTGGCGTTCACGTTACTGTTTCTTATTTATTTATTTTGCTGAATTAAGATTTGTTATTTCCTCTACAATGTGACACTAGCAAGTCAGACCTATTTATGCATAAAAGAGCGCACATCTTCTGTTATTCTGCAGTTAAAACTGTGGTCTTTGACTGTTTGACAATTGAGTGAGGGTTTGTGAAAGGTGTTTCAGCATCACTGCCAATCACACACACTACTAAGTTGAGCGCATGGTTCTTAGCTAACATGTTTGTTGAAGCTTTAAGAGTCCATGAATTGTGTGTATGTTGTGTAACATGATTTTCGTCATTTCTTAAAAAAATAATGTATATTTTTAATGCTGGATGGATGCAGGTGTGCAATGGGAAACTGCTATAGCTTGCAGAAAGATCATGAAACTGCTCTAAAAAATTTCCAGCGTGCTGTGCAGCTTAATTCAAGATTCACATATGCACATACCCTCTGTGGTCATGAGTATGCTTTCTCCATAACATTACAAATAAAAATTGTGATTCTTGAGAATAATTTCATTCAATAGTAAAATGATGATTTTTCAGTTGATTGTTCACCAATTTATATTCTAACTTACAGACATGTCGCCTTGGAAGATTATGAGAATGGAATTAAGTGCTATCAGACTGCTCTTCGAATAGATGAAGGACATTATAACTCCTGGTATGGGCTAGGAATGATCTATCTTCGCCAAGAGAAGTTTGAGTTTGCAGAGCATCACTTCCGAATGGCCTGCCAAATTAATCCACGGTCTTCTGTTATTATGTCTTATCTTGGAACAGCATTGCATGCCTTAAAGGTTGGCCCACTTGCTATGTTGATTTGGATTTTCTGATTCCAGGAAATTCTGTTTTCTGCTACTCTCTAAAATCTTGTGCTCTGATAATCTGACAGAGAAATGAGGAAGCTTTGTTGATGATGGATAAAGCTATTTTAGCAGATAAGAAGAACCCTCTTCCTATGTATCAAAAGGCTAATATTCTTGTGAGTCTGGAAAATTTTGATGAAGCTTTAGAAGTACTAGAGGAGCTTAAAG
This sequence comes from Malania oleifera, assembly GCF_029873635.1. Lineage (NCBI taxonomy): Eukaryota > Viridiplantae > Streptophyta > Magnoliopsida > Santalales > Ximeniaceae > Malania > Malania oleifera. Next base: position 128,122,251 of record NC_080417.1, read on the forward strand.
AGTATGCTCCTCGTGAAAGCAGTGTTTATGCATTAATGGGAAAGGTTTATAAGCGACGTAACATGCACGAGAAGGCAATGCTTCATTTTGGACTTGCTTTGGATTTAAAACCTTCTGCTGCAGATGTTGCAACAATTAAGGTAACTGGCCAAGAGCATTCATATTCCAACCCTGCGCTTGGGTGTGGTTGGTGAAATTGTATTTTATTTGAGTTTTTCTATTCCTCACTTGAAAATCATCTCAAGAAATTTTTAATAAATGATATGGAGTCTATTACTTGTTGGAATTATTTGGCTTCTGCACACTCAATAAATCATCAATAAATCATGGGGTTCCATATAAGTGGTGAAAATTTCTCATGATAGTTCTCTCGTCATGAAATAGAGTTCTCCATTTCATTCAAAGTGCACCTCTACTTGCTGGGCCGTCCCTTAGGTTCTTGAAATTGTTTTATTTTCAAGAACTAGCGTCTTTCAAGGGTTGGAGTCCCAATGGCCGTGCGTGCATTCTTTTTGAATTTTGTTGATTTATGAATGTATTTGTAGGAACTGAGAAAATGAATGGTTAATTAGTATTTTAGAAGAGTAAAAATACTGAAAATTTCCTTATCTGCATGCTAGCTTAACTAGCTAAAATATCCTGTTGCCAGAAGGGGATCCATAGCAAGGCATGTGAATTATTATTATTATTATTATTTTTACATTTGTCCATTTAAGATTCTTGAGTATGAAATGCATTCAAGAACCTTTTGCCGACAATTATCTTTACTGGGCTTGGGACTTCACCAAGTGACTGCATATGTTTGAATCGTCCCAACATGAACGCTATCCAGCCTGCAATACTTTTCTTCTCTTGTTTTTCATTTTGAGAAAAACCCTTTCTTTTCCTCCCTTTTAAGTTTACAGATGGATTTATTTTCTGTGCCTATGCTGACCTTCATTGTTTTTATTATTTTCAAGCACCTTTAACCCTAGTCATATCATATGTTTCTTTTATAGGCTGACATTGAGAAGCTGCTTGTACCGGATGAACTGCAAGATTACTTATAGGTCTACTTGGTAACTTGCTACTGAAGGGCAGAACAAGAGATGTTGTAAATTATTCGGCTCGCAAAACTTGTTGTGGAGTTCACCTGCTTGTGCTATCGACTGAGGTTGAGGAAAATGGTCTAGTCCTTGAGGCCTGTTCATTTTGGCTGCATCCCAGTCGGCATTCGGCACACTTTGTAACATTAAGCTTGCAATTTTGTAGGTGAATCATGTACTGTCAGAGGTAACAATGATACTGAAAGCTGTCATTTCTAGGTCTCAGAAGACTTGTATAAAAAGTGTTGAAAGAAGCTTTGTATCCTTCAGAAATTTACTAGTTGAAATTCATTGCTAATTAACAAAAACAATTCCCGGTCGAACTCCTATGAGGCTCATGCCCATTGCAGTCCATGGATTTTAGCTACTTTGAAATTTGAAACCAATTTCAGATCAGAATAAAACAATGATAGATAGAGGTGTATCTACACTTCCAACTCGTTGCATAATTAAGTGAACTTTAAAGAGTTAGTCTCTATATTTCTCTACTTAGTCTCTATATTTCTCTACTCTATATAAAAGCATTGAAACTTAGAGGTGCTCCTAAGCTTTTTATGTGGACAGATATTCTTAGGTTTTATTTGAGAGTGAATTTCAAGTTTAAGATTTGAATTTGTACAAGTTTGAATAGAATTTAATGTAATTTTAGTTCATATTTTTATTTCAGTTTATGCAAATTAGAATCAAAATTTAAATTCTATACTTCTAACAATATAGTTATTTTAATTTGGTTAAAAGGGTATTCCTTTTTGCAAGAAATAAGTTTTAAAAACTGTTTTACCCTTCCTAGTTGAAATTTCAAAGGGCTCGATAATGTACTTAACTCCTTTCTTGGTCTCTAAATGAATGGATTTAGATTACGTGTTCTTCGAGTTTTTGTGCAAATGAAGCATTCCGACTTTAGAACTTAATTCATTTAACTGGGATTTAAGCAAATCAGAAGAAATTTCTTTTCTTGGGAGGTTATTTTACTCTCCTTTTTTATCCCTATTAAAATTTGAACAATTAAATTTGAGACTTGTAATATAAAATTTTTAATTCTGTCTATTATAATAAGTCAGAAAAAATCATTCATAAAACCAATTTGATGTGTAATCTTTTGTCTTATATGTTTATATGAACAAACTCCTGAGCACGTGCACTTGCTTACCATATTTTTATTTAATTTTGTAAATTTGTTGATTTATGTGTGTGTATATATATATATATATATATATATATATATATATATATATATAATTTAATAAGTTAATTATTAATTTGTTTTCTCTAGCTCATTATAAATAATTATAATGTTTTTAGTAAATATTATGATGAAATAATATTTTTAATAATAAATTTAATTTTAATAAATTGATTCACAAAGCTCTCGCTTATGGATAGTCCAAAAAAAAAACAACGGAGCATAATGGATTTATTAAAAAATTAAGAAAAGTTATATCTATCTATAATTTTGACATTAGTCATATTTTGATAGCATTGTTCAAGAGGCAACGAGGGAGAGCTCGCAAGGCAGTCGCCCTCTTAAACTTTGTCATTTCCGTTTTTTTCATATTAAATCGAAGATTATTTCGGTATTAAATTTTGACCCCTTTTTTTTTTTAAATAAAATAAATAAATAAATAAATCTTTTAATTTATAGTTTCGTGAAAACATTTGATGTGATATATACTTCGTCTAAGCAAATTATAAATCCTCACTAGTTGCATCAACTCATATTCCTTCATACATTCTTCGTCCTAGAATTCTACACAAATGAAGTGATCAAAAGGTTTATGAATGAAGTTATCTAACCAAGCAGATGCTTATTTTTTCTGATATCACCAAACCTTATGCACTGAACCAAATGCTTATCAATACTTATTATTATTATTATTATTATAAACCAGGTACTTATGATCTTTAAAAGGGAGACATTTGTGACCTAAAAAGACTTGCATACGTACCAGGACCGTAACCCCTAGTGAGCTGCTCAATAGTGACACCAGAACCATGTTCCAGGTCACATACTCAAATCTTAAAAATGAAGAGTGAGTAGGTTTGAAATATCAGAGAACAGAGCATGCCCATCTACCTGCACTGAATTTCTTGACAACTATGCTATGGATCAAAGGCAGTCCAGTCTACATTCCTGGACACTGAACCATTCTATTTAGACATACGCTTTTGCTGCCAGATTTCCAGCACTGGATGGATTATACACTTGCTCAAAAACTGATACAAGAAAAAGAACCAAGCCCGATTTGATACTGGAGCAAAGGAAGTGAAATTGAAATCTAATCAAAAGTTGAAGGAGTCATTGGATCGATACTTGCTCCTCATATTGTAATGATCAAACTTTGGATCATCATAACCCACCGCCTTCATCTCAACAGGTTTTGGCTCTGACCCAGCTGCACCAAAAACCACTTCCCCGCTTTTATCCCGCTGGCGGTGCCGTGATCTTTCTTTCTGGCTCTTTGACCTGGATTGGCCATAGGGAGGAGGAACCTCACCAGTTCCATAGAATTCTGCAAATTCGTGCCGTCTTGAAGACCGGTGCTTGCTTGGCAAAGAGGGATCCTTGGAACTTGAGGATTTCATCTTTGGGGGCTTGATTTCTGAATATTTATCGCCAACATTTGGGGCATGAGCCTCCCGGGTTTCAGAAAGAGGAGCAGGGGTTCTCTGCTTTTGAACTAATGGGGGTTCAGCTTCATCTTCAGGCATCCTAAGGGTGTCTTTTAGTGGAGTGAGGCCTTTCTTGGAGCTCCTTGGTTTGAAACGAATGGGGACGAAATAAAGAAAGATGCTACCCAATGCTTCCAGGGCTAGTTTGGACAAATCCAAGATAAGCTGTCCGAATGATGGCCATGATGCATCTGGCTCCTCTTTTACATTCTCAACAATAGGAGGAGGTTTCTCCTTGCTTGGTTGGTCTTGAAATTCACTCTCCGAAGGCTGCTGAGGCTGCATTAATACATTATACCAAGCTTAGCCCACAGGAGTATAGACTGTAAAAGAAAATTCATAGAAAGATGCTAATTGGCTGCAGCTATTAGATGATCAGATCAATTACATGAAAGCAAAACAGACATGGTGAACAAAATCAACAAATATGGCAAACTATCACCAAATGATGTCCAATTAATCAACTTCCCACAAAAGGGAAAATTGGACAATCTAGTCCAAAAAAGAGTCTGACATGTGAAACTGCTCATTATCACATCATTTACAACCAGCTGTTATGGATTCCAAATGCTTTGCAGCAAAGATGAGCATAGTTCTTCATTAAACAAAGAAAAGGCCGAATATGCTTGGTTGCCAAAATGTTAGAGAAGTAGAATATTGGGATCTCAACTATTTGTAATTGGAATAATTGTTTTGAGATTATAATTTTTCATCTACTTTCTTCCATCTAGCAATCTTTTAAACCATAAGTGAATGCTATAAGGCAAGGGTTTTACCGTCCTTGAGAAAAAAGAAGGTCCATATCCCTGCTGAAGCATGCAGAAAGCGTATCCCACCAACACAGCACCAATAACCATAATGACATCTGCAAAAAGAAAGCAAGGTTCAATGAAGTTTGTTTTATTTTATTTTATTTAGTTATTTATTTATTTTTCACAATGCAGCATATGCCAGTAATAACTGCCGAAATTAAGTGAATCAAGACAGAATTTGTGATAAATACATTTAGGCATGGTCATTACCAAAAACATATAATTTAGCATTAGAAGAAAGATAATTCAACTATTCAAGTATCCAACCTACTTGATTAGCTAAAAAAAAAAATATCCAACCTACTTACAATTCAAATCAAGCTGCAATGACTAAAAAATCACTGCCAGAAAAAGCTCTATAATCTATAGGCAAATCTATTCAAAAACATAAAGGCAAAGGGCACTTGAAATAACTGTCAATACAGTCCCTGAACTCGGCTTGAATATTAAAAAAGAGAGTTTTGTTCTTAAAAGCTATCATTGCGCAAGATTTGCTTCCTCATCCATGTTAGCACTTAATATCCATTAGACAGCTTAAATACAAATCTGAGCAAAGGCATTGTGCTCTACAGACACAGAACACAGACCAATACATCCATAATTGGCAAGCATGGGGTCTACAGATTAGTGGACTTGGATTCTCGGAATGTTAAAAAGCAATAACAATACAACAATATTGTTATAATCATTTATTAGCACCTTCGACAAAGGCCACAAAGTTCTTTAACATCAATAATGAAGCACAGTAGCACACATATTTAATGTAGTACTTTCTAAGTTCAGAATAGGTTTGCGTTGGCATAAGACTGCTACCATTAACCTTCCCAACCCAGATAAGCAGGAGCCTTGTGCACTAGGCCCAACTTTTCTTCTCTCTCTTGTTTTCTTTTTCCTCATTTTGGTATTGCAGGGAGAAGCAGGCAGTGGATAAGGACATTTAAGAGTTTCAATACTAATATTTCCAGCAGTATCAGATTGTGAAACTTACTAGGATAGAAAATGCACCAACTAGTACAAATGTCAGTCATGCTAGTGTTGAAGAGAAAATGGGTGCATAGCAGTTTTAACATAGCTTTCTACATATCCTTCTTCATGCTACCTACTGAAGGGAAGTACAAAACCAATAAAGGAAAACTTGTTTTTATTTTTTTCATACAAAATTTGCGTAACATCAAAGGGAAAATGGTTAGAAATCTTTACAATGCAACAACAATATGATTTGATAACTCCACTGATTGCAGATGAGAATAAGAACTCTTCAGATCACACTTTTTATTGCAACTTAGAATAAGAACTTCTCGCCAATTATTATTATTATTTTTTTCTAAAAGTGAAGAAAAAGACATGCATACATTACATTTTAAGTTAAAATCAACATTAAATTTAGCACCAATGTACTACCTCTGCAATGAACACATGTGAAAGTCCTAATGATATTCACATAAGCTTTGTAAAATTGCCAAAGTTACCCAACAGGTGTATCAAACTCCAAATGTGTACAAGGAATTTATTCATTCCCTACCACAGCAAATCAACTTGATACTAATAAAATATAACTAGAAATTTCTTGTCAACTTCTAATGAATACGAGGAATTTATTCACTCCCTACCACAGAAAATCTACTTTAGATACCCCCAACCCCAGTTCAATTTCTCTCCAGAAGAATTGATCATGCCCACGTATGGGATGATTTGACAGTCTTGGACTATACTACTTGATTCTTGACTGGAGATTGACCAGATAATGCTGCTTATGTACCACCCCCAAGTTTGAGTTGAAGAGCACCCACATGGCAATTGACAACAATGTCATTTTCACAAAATTTGTCCCATGTTCAAACTGCATTTTTAATCGACCGAATACAAGAACAAATGGGAAGAAATTGAAATTATATGATTAATACAAGAAAACTTGCCACTGAACCGTTAAATTGTAAACGATGATCAACAATGCATTCTCAAACAAAAAATATTACAGTGCAATGCATATTCGTAGGTGATATATTCATCCACTCAATTGGCAATTTGACAAACTGTTGAACCATCCTATGATTCTGTCATTACCAGTATATGAAGCAAAAGTATGATATGCTCCTACCCAACTTCATGTACTTTTATTGTTCAACAGTGCAGGAACTTAAGCACTACATTGTGGCAAAACAAGACAAAATAATAATAATAATAATAATAATAATAATAATAATAATAATAATGAATATATAAATCTTAACTATAATAACCATCGCTAATATTCATCTTTATCATTTTCCCCTTTTCATAACACTAAGTAAATGGAAATGATAGTTCCATCACAACCCTGGTTTGGCATCATTCAATGCCTCATGATATCCACATCCTAATGAAGTTGAGAATGATTTTTTATAGTTGGATAACAATAATTATGCGATAGTAAGTGATACTTATTTTTCATGCTAGAAGCGGAATACAGATGAGGTTAAGGTACTTCCATTATCATACCAACAACAATGATAATTATGAGACAACTGGTTTTTTATTCTATTGATTACTGAAAGTTGACATTTTCAAAAACATGCATACATCGTCAATAGAGAACTGGAGGAATTAAAAAGAAAAAAAAAGATGTAAGGTAAACAAAGTCTTGTTAGTCTCGTAAGGGATAATAAGGGGTGTGATTAAAGAGACGATGGTGGTTCCTTCAGAGGAAATGGAAAAAGCATTTTTCAAGGGTACAAACAATCTGTTGGACGGTGATTCTTTGATGGCGATAGACTGAGTGAAGCCTGGTTGTTTAGGTCCTTGGGCAATATAGTTAAGAGATTGTAGACTTATCAGCAGAGTGTGGTTCATTGTTGAAATATTTTCTAAAATATATTTAATGCTATGTGGGGATGTCCCACATTGGAAAAAGTGAAAAAGGAAAATTCATTAATAAATGATAAGGTGGAATATTCTCTTAAAATTGGTTAAGAGATAGTGTTAGTATGTACCCTAGGATGGTGTTTCGCACCGTCCGCACGCGCGCGCGCGCGGCGTGGGTTGTAGGGCGCTAGTGGCGCATTTAGATGGCGCACAAGCACTTAGCACTTTGCATGCTTTCATCGTTGCGAGATTGTGATCGTTGATCATGATCGGATGGCTTAAAATTAATCTTATATTTTTATAAGATCATGTGGTGCGACCAAGGAGACACAAAGGGCGACTAGGTCAAACTATTCCAGAGTACTAAATTCACAGAATGGTTCGACCAAGGCACGGCCAAGAAATCTTCGAATTGCGACCTAGTCAGCTGTGCTATAAACTGTACATAGAAATCTTCCAGAATGTGTTGACCAGGGCGCGACTAGGAAATTATGGAGGTGCGACTAGGTCGATGCACATAACGCTTTGAACAGGTGCAACTATTCAGACCTTTGTAACTTTTGGGAAAATGCATAATTCTATCTATTTAAAGACAAAATTAACTCCACGAAATACATAAAAATTTCGTCATTCTTTCCTTCTCTTTCTCACATAAAATTTTCACAACTTATATCTTCTTCAAATCTAGGTTCTGTAATCTATAGAAATAGAATACCAGAAATTTATTTCAAATTCTTCTAAGGGTGTTTGTGATCAATTTTTGTTAGTGTCTAACGCAAACTGATATCAGAATTATATTATGGGCTTCATTGTATCGTAGAAACGTATTTGCTGACTCAATACACACATCTAGTGGGGACAAATAAAGTTTTAAGGAAAACGACATTATAACGTGCCTTGAAGCATTTTCTATTCTACAACTAATTTCTCTATCTTTTTTCTACAATCTTAAAACGTCATTTCCAAAATGGCTGGTTCTTCAACCTTGAGGGAATTTAGTACGGATTTTGTCAAACTTGAACGATTTGATGGAAACAATTTCAGGCGCTGGTAGAAAAAGCACTTTCTTCTTGCAGGTCTCAAAGTGGTGTATGTTCTGACCACCCCCAAACCTGTTGTGAATGAGAATGAGACTTTGGCTCAAGGACGTGCAAGGATAAAATGGGAGCAAGATGACTATATATGCAAAGGCCACATTTGCAATTCAATGTCAGACAATTTGTTCAATCTATATCAAAATATGGCTATTGCAAAAGAGTTGTGGGATGCACTTGAAGCCTTTGCAGGATGCACTTAAAGCTAAGTATTTCACAAATGATACAACTAGTAAGAAATTTTTGACTAGAAAAATTTTCAATTATAGCATGGTTGATAATAGGTTTGTTGTAGAACAGTTTCATGAAATTATGCATATCCTTAACCAGTTTAATCAACATAACATGAAAATGGATGAATGCATTTATGTTTCGTCTATTATTGATAAGTTACCTCCATCCTGGAAAGATGTTAGAAAATCTTTTAAGCACAGGAAGGATGATATGTCTTTTGAACAATTGGGCCAACATTTCCAAGTTGAGGAAGTGTTTAGGTAGAACTAGAAAGGTGCAGAAGAGCATACTTCCAAAGTGCATATGATGGAAGAAGGAAGGAGGCAGTTCTACACAGCCCTAACATCTCAAAAAAGGGAATCTGAAAAGAATGTTCAATTCTGTTAAGAATAAAAAATAAAAAATAAAAAAAGGTTCATGCTTCCATTATGGAAAACCTGGACACTACAAAAATGAGTGTCATCTTCTCAAGAAAAAGCAAGATGGAACAAACTCTAACAAGTTTGTGGCTATGATTTTTGAAATCAATGTTGTTGAAGATGACTGTACATGGTGGATTGACTCAAGTGCAACAAGGCATGTTTGCAAAGACAAGAGCTCAAACTCAAAGTATGAACTGGTGGAAGATGGCAATGTTCTCTACATGGGAAATTCATCCATAGTTGTAGTCAAAGGCAAAGGAGATGTTACTTTTAAATTTACTTCTGGAAAAAGTTTAACTCTCACTGATGTATACCATGTACCAGATATTAGGAAGAATTTAGTTTCTGGAAGCCTACTTAATAAGTTTGGCTTTAAATTAGTGTTTGAATCTGACAAATTGGTACTCTCCAAGGGTGGAGTCTTTGTGGGAAAGGGCTATATGTATGTGGGCATGTTTAAGCTTAATATCAATAAAGTGAATGTTTCTATCTATATTGTTGATTCACTTTCTTTATGGCATAATCGTTTAGGACATGTTAATACTACAAAATTGCATGATATGGCTAATATGGAATTAATTCCAAGATATGTAAGTGACATGGATGATAAGTGCAGTGTATGTATTAAAACCAAAATAACCAGAAAACCTTTTCCTAACAAAACTACTAGAATTTATTCTTTACTTCAATTAGTGCATAGTGATGTATGTGATTTGCATGGCACACCTACCATAGGAGGCAAAAAATATTTTGTAACATTTATAGATGATTTTTCTAAAATCATATGCATACTAAAGATGAAGTAATTGATAAATTTTAGGTTTATAAGGCAGAAGTTGAAACCCAATGTGACACTAAGATAAAGTGTCTTAGATCGGATAGAGGAGGTGAATATCACATCCCCGCCTATTGTGAATCTGTAGGTGTGATATATGAAACTTCTGTAGCATATACTCCACAACAAAATGGAGTGGCAGAAAGGAAAAACCGAACATTGATTGAAATGGTCAATGCCATGATGTCAAATTCAGGACTAAGTAGTGGTTATTGAGGTGAAGTCTTACTAACGACATGTCATATATTAAACAAAGTTCCTTTAAGAGGACTAAGACTTCTCCATATGAGTTATGGAAGAAAAGAAAGTCTAATTTAAAATATCTTAAAATTTGGGGCTGTAGAGCAATTGTAAGGCTTCTTGAACCTGAGATAAGAAAATTAGGTGAGCGAGGAATAGAGTGTGTACTCCTTGGCTATGCTGAACATAGCAAAGCTTATAGATTCTTGGTAACTAAACCATATGATTCTATAGGAGTTAATTCAGTGATAGAATCCAGAGATGCAGAATTCTATGAAAATAAGTTCACTTCCATACAAAAGGTTAGTGATCAAAATAAATCAGTGGAGACTTTGAAACATGGTTTTAAATAAAGGCCGCAACCGTTACGTAACGCCGTTAGATAACGGTTTTTTGGGTTACCGATACCGTTACAAACTGCGAAATCAGTAAGAAGAAAAATCACAGCCATAGCGACCGTTACGGATTGCGACTGTTACGTAAAGGCCACTACGGCCATTATGTAACTGCTATAAGACTGTTACACCAAAAATTTTACTTTATTTTTTACTTTTTCTTCTCACTTTTTCCCTCTTTTTCATAAATCATTCTCAATATACCATGTGGCATGAGGGGGGAAAGATTATAATGAGGATGACAATGTTACAAAATTTACTATTTCTTTAAATAATCACAATAGATGAATTAATTAACAATTTGAAAATACTAGTTAGGAAAATATTTTATTTTGATATTGTAATGTGATATTTTTGTTCTATATTTTTCAACTTCTACCATCTTTCTTTTCTAGCTATTTTATATTTGTATTATTTGTATGTCTTATGTGTCTAATAGATTAATAAAGTGTATAATGTATTTTGTTCTATTAATTAATTTAGCGCACATAAGAATTTATCACAGATAAGAACAATGAGAAGTATAAATACACACACGTACGTAATTTTTCTATCAATGGTGGTTTAAAACAAATGTAAACTTGTTGTCCTTACCAAACAACTTAGTTACTCGAACTAAAGGATCCAAAATACACTAAAACTCTTTCTAGGAAGGGCTAAAAGCTTAAAACATGCAAGTGCGCTAATATGCACAAGGTTGTGAGTGCTTCAAAAAAATTCACGACCGTTACACCCACTTCCCGTTATGTAACATCCGCTACTCTCGCTTCCTGTTATACCCGTTACCGTTACATTACGCTACCCACAACTGCGATTTAAAACCATGCTTTGAAATCACTTCGTACTAGTGGTGAACCTTCTGAACCTAGTGAACCTAGGAGGAGTAAGAGGAGGAGAACAACAAAGTCTTTTGGAGCAGACTTCATAATCTACCCTAGTAGAAGGTACTATAGAATCACACTCTAGACAAGCTATAATTTCACCAAGTGTGGAATCAGATCCTCTTATGGAGAGGCAATGAAGCCTCAAGATTCTACATTTTAGAAAGAAGTTATAAACGATGAAATGGATTCTATCATGGGTAATAAAACCTGGAAATTGGTTGATTTACCTCTTGGTTCAAAACCAATAGGTTGTAAATCTTCAAAAAGAAAATGAAGGTAGATGGAACAATTGACAAGTTCAAAGCAAGGTTAGTAGCTAAAGGCTTTACACAAAAGGAAGGCATAGACTACTTGAATACCTATGCTCCAGTTACTAGGATTGCAACTATAAGGGTCTTGCTTGCCTTAGCTTCCATCTACAAATTTGAAATCCATCAAATGGATGTAAAAACTGCATTCTTGAATGGAGAATTGGATGAAGAAATTTACATGGAACCTAAAGGTTTTATTATGCCTGGAATGAATATAAAGTATGTAAGTTGGTTAAGTCTCTTTATGGACTTAAACAAGCCCCAAAACAGTGGCATGAAAAATTTGACCAAGTTACTCTTTCTAATGGCTTTAGGATACATGAATTTGATAAATGTGTATATAGTAAGTTCAATAAAAATAAAGGTGTAATTATTTGCTTATATGTTGATGATATGTTAATTTTTGGTACTGATATTGAAAGTGTTGAAAGTGCTAAGAAACTTTTGTCATCTAGCTTTGATATGAAAGATATGGGTAATGCAAATGCGATTCTAGGTATTAGCATAATTAGAAACAGTAATAAATTAATTCTCACCCAATTACACTATATTGAAAATATACTGAAAAAGTTTAATGACTATGACTGCAAACCTGTTAGCACACCTTTTGATGCAAATTTGAAATTATATCCTAACACTAGTAGAGCAGTAAATTAGTCAGAATATGCTAGGGTTATTGGTTGTTTGACGTATGCTATGACTTCTACTAGACCTGATATTGCATTTGCTGTAGGTAAATTTAGTAGATATACTAGTAATCCTAGTGATATTCATTGGCATGCTATATATAGAGTGTTAAAGTATTTGAAAAATACTATAATTTATGGCATACATTATGAAGGATATCCTACTATTTTAGAAGCATTCACAGATGCCAGTTGGATCACTGATCATAATGATCATACATCAACCAGTGGGTGGATATTCACCCTTGTTGGAGGATCTATCTACTGGGGTTCAAAGAAGCAAAGCCTTATAACAGATTCTACTATGACATCAGAATTTGTGGCTTTAGCTTCTTGTAGCAAAGAGGTAGAATGACTTAGGAATTTGCTATTAGAATTCCATTTTGGCCAAAGCCTATGCCACCTATATCTTTGCATTGCGACAGTGACACAACTTTGTCATGGGCATATAGTAATACATATAATGGTAAATCCAGACATATTAGCCTAAGACGTAGTTATGTGAGGCAATTAATTACTGATGGTGTAATTACCATAGATTTTAGGAGATCAAGCCAAAATTTGGTTAATCCATTAACAAAAGGACTTGCAAGAGACATGGTCTGGAAAACATCAAAAGGGATGGGACTTAAATTCGTAACCCATAGTCACCAATGATGGAAACTCAACTCAACACTTGAAATTTTCAAGCTCTTGAGTTCAATGAGCAAAGTACATCATATGTAGTGACTAGAAGTACTAAAATGTATATGTGCCACATAATTCATCCCAAGGAAAATAGTGATTTGTACCTGTAATGTGAAAAAGGTGAAGATTAAGCTTAAGCTCTTTATATGATTATAACAGGTTTTGTGAAGTCCTTTAATTACAGGGGTACTTTTGATAAACCTACCTATATGAGTTTCAAGAGGGGTGCTGCTTCCTATGAGAAATAGATTTATCTCTAGAATCTAGAGCACTTATTAAACTAGGATATAGACACAAGGCCAATCCACACGTCGGCTTTTGGTAACACCCAAAGAAATGATAATTTGTGTGTGCTATGTATCCGGTTAATCAAAAGAAGATTGCTAATTCAAAGTTCGTCTACTACGTAATCCTGATTAACTTTGATATGTATTCACTAAGTAAAGGTTCAAATTCTAAAAACACCTTCATTTATGCATAAATTTTCTCTTACCTGAATAAATTGTTTTTCATCTATATTTTGAAAATGGTGGGAGAATGTTAAAATATTTTCTAAAATATATTTAATGTTCCACATTGGAAAAAGTGAAAAAGGATTAATAAATGATAAGGTGGAATATTCTCCTAAAATTGGTTAAGAGATAGTGCTAGTATGTACCCTAGGATGGTACTTCACATCGTCCACACAAGCACGCGCACGCACGCGCGCAAGTAGCGTGGGCTGTAGGGCGCTAGTGGCGCATTTAGATGGCACACAAGCACTTAGCACTTTGCGTGCTTGCATCGTTGCAAGATCGTGATCATTGATCATGATCGGATGCTTAAAATTAATCTTATATTTTTATAAGATCATGTGGTGCGACAAAGGAGACACAAAGGGCGTCTAAGTCGAATTATTCCAGAGTACTAAATAATAGCAGGTTTACAGAATGGTTCAACCAGGGCACGACCAAGAAATCTTGGAAGTGCAACCTGGTCAACTGTGATAGAAACTGTACATAGAAATCTTCTAAAATGTGTCGACCAAGGCGTGACCAGGAAATTATGGAGGTGCGACCAGGTCGACGCATATAACGCTTTGAACAGATGCAACTGTTCAAACCTTTGTAACTTTTGGGAAAAGGCATAATTTTGTCTATTTAAAGACAAAATTAACTCCACAAAATACATAAAAATTTCATCATTCTCTCCTTCTCTTTCTCACATAAAATTTCCACAACTTATATCTTCTTCAAATCTAGTATGTTTTCTGCAAAAATAGAATACCAGAAATTTATTTCAGATTCTTCTAAAAGTGTTTGTGATTAGTTTTCGTTTGTGTATAATACAAATTGATATCAGAATTATATTCTAGGTTTCATTGTATCCTGGAAACATATTTTCTAACTCAATACACACCGATCTAGTAGGGGCAAATAACGTCTTAAGGAAAACGACATTGTAACGTGCCTTGAAATATTTTCTATTCTGCAACTAATTTCTCTATCATTTTTCTACATTCACATATGCAGCAAAGGCAACTAATCAAGAAGCTGTCGGTAGGGCTAATAGGGAAGCTTTAACCTCAGAACATTTTTAAACGCATGTTTATCCCCCTTGAGTGGCCTAGGCAATATGGAGTCCTTTCAACTGATTTGCATTCCCTAAATATTTTTAATTTTGGGTGTGTTCATAATATTTGTTGACGTTCGTTTTGATATGGATTCCACAGTGCTTAATAATTTTGACTCATTTAGACTGTATCTTCAATCAGTTGCTTATGGAACCAGAAGAAAACAAAAAGCAATGCAAATAAACATATGACATGGGGCTCAAACCTGTGGCAGAAATTGAACTGTACTGGTAATCGCAATCCTCTTGATTGAGAGAAATTTGTCGAAGAGCAGCATTTCCTCTATCAACAACCAATAATGAACAGGTAGGCTGAACATATATGACATCAAAATCAGTTGAGAACATTGCATGCTCACTTGGCCCATCTCTGTACCCTGCAACATTTGATTTCCCTCCAGCAATTGTCGTTACACCTGCATAGAATTTCAGGACTTGAATCTTCTTCACAACAAGGAACAAAAGTTGGAAATGCGTGGTCATTCACTGTCAAAGATCTTATGATGTGCCAAATATTACAAAACTTTTTATATTTCATTGTAATTTTCAGTTGATTGTAAAATGCTTGACATTTGAAGATTTTAGTATTCACCAAACCATGATCAATTACAAAATATAGACTTAGAACCTTTATGTTTTTTTTGCTTGGCACATAGAATTAGAAATAAAACCCAGCATATAAGGACAAAGGATTAGTATCAGAGTGATATCAGTCATATATACCCCCTTCTCCTATCTTTCTGATCGCAAGATTTGAGGTATCAGCAACATACACATTCCCTCTATCATCCATGGTTACACCTTTAGGCTGATTAAAGCGAGCATCGCTTGGTTTTCCATCCACATGTCCCTTGTAACCTTGAAATGACCCAGCAACCAATCTTGCCCTACTATCTGCAACCATAAGAACAGAAAGATAATAATAATAATAATAATAATAAGCACAAAAGTCATAGAAGAATAACATTATTTTTATCAGTTCACAATCCAAAGGATTTTTCAGTATCTCCCACAAATAATCATCCAATTCGTGGCAAAGATAACTAAGGAGGATAAGTAAATTTATGTAATGTTATTCTGTCCCCGTTTTTTTAAAGATTACTCTAACTAACTGAAATGGTCGGATTAGACTTCAGCTGAAACTATGTGTTCTTAATTTCAAACTAACGATTACATTTTTTTTTTTAGAGGCAATTCCAAACTAATGAGTACTGTTTTCTCAAGTTCAAACTAATGACAACCTTGCGCTTTGAAAATCTTATGCTGCATTTGATTCATGACTGGAAAAGCAGCCGTTAACTTCATATTTCATTTCCCAAAAAAGAAGTTAATGGAAACACTAAACTTCTTTTTTTTTTCAGGTCATTTTTAATTGTTGAACGCTTGCATTATTTGAAAAAGAAAAAAAACACTTCTCATTGTTTATTTTTGAAGCCCATTTTAAAAAAAGTTTAGGTATTGGTAAAAACTGCATTACCAAATGCCCACTTTTCCAATGCCCCTTCTTTAGATTTATGTTTTGGAAGCAGGAAACAGTTTTCTGAAAACAATATCATTATCCCAAACAACTCTTTCCTCAGCAACATAAAAGGGCACAAAAGGGACAGAAAAGATGCCATTTTTACATACTGAGCTCAATACAGATGCACAATTACAAAAATTGGGGCAGACTACAATGAATCAACAATAAAATGTTAAAGAAGGTCAAGGAAATGAACAAACATTGGGACAATGGAGGTGTAATCCGAACAATGTTGCTGCTAATGGCATCAACGGCAAACAGTTCACCATCCTGCGAGAGGCGGATAGAGTAAGGTACAACACCAAGCTCGTTTCCTTCCACAACAGTTTCAACTAAATAACCATTCTCAAACTGGAGAACATTCCCATCTGTCAAACAACAAATCCCACAATCAGTAATTAGTTTTTAATTCCTTTTCTTCTCATCAAGGAAAACCTTCACAGAGAATCAGAAAACCAGAAAGTTGACCTGATTGGGGGGTTTTGGAGGAGGACCTGGTCCATCTCAGAAGAGAAGACAAGTGCTTTATCAAAGGTCCTGCATAAGCAATAAGTGCAAATACAATGGAAAAACATAATCAAAACCCATTGGTTAGACAGACTGATGAAACCCAACTGTCTCTGTGAGTGACAGGGAGATGGGTTATACCTGGAAGTGCAATGTAAGCAGAGTAAGAAACTATAAAATACGAGTGTTCTATGAAGGTTCCATGTTAAGAAGAACCCTTCAGAAGAAAGTAGGAGGGTAAAATGCTCAGAATTGAGGATAACCATCAACCGAACAGATCAAAATAATAATAAAAAAAAATCATCACGAAATTAGAGAGAGATGGGTACAAACCTGCAGGTGCAGCATGAGCTTGAAATTGGAGAAGATAGGAGACCACAAGGGTCAAGAAAGCGAGAAAGAGACGGGATTTTCTCATGGCTTTCTCAGCAAACCAAACAGAAAAAAGGGTGACGGGGAAAGGGAGATAAGATCAAAAAGAGGTCTAATTTTCAAGAAGAACTTGCAAGTCTGCAAATTATGGCAGGAGAAACGTGGAGAGGAACTGAACTACTCAGAACTCTTCACAGTTTGCAGTGAGGATTTGGGTGGGAATTGCTCAATCAACTTTCCCTTTCTTCGTGTATTTTTCTTCAGCCATTAATTTAATTTTATCTTTTTTTGTTTGGGTTGTCAAATTTAATCTAATGCTTTTTTAAATCTGACTGCAGAAAGAAAGCAGTGCGACAGTATCTTTTGTGTGCGCAACAGCGTAGGCCAGTGAAGAAAAGTGCTTTTTGAGTTCTGAGGGAGAAGCACTGTGGGAAAAAAGCACTTTTACCATTCTTTAGTTGAACCACGCACGCCCCCCTGCCCAATCAGAACGCATCTATTCCCGCCCACTCATTCTGCATTCCATAATTTGCAATTAATTGTCTCTACTTTTTAAATTATGTGTTTGGGAAAATAGAATATATAATTGGATGAAAATAAACGATCTTATTTAAGATTTTTAAAATTTCAAAAACCTAATTAAAAAGATGTAAACATTTCTTCATTTTCAATATTAAAAAAAAAAAAACTCAGTACAAACCCTATAATTAAATGTTAGGACACCCAGGGTGTAGTTCAGATAGTAGTACGGGCTGCGGGAGTGTCTCTCACGAGTTCAAGTATTCAAACCCTCCCGGGTTCGTTTCTCCCCCTAAATTCTTGAAATTTACCTCCCTTTGGAGTTATGGGGTCGGCTTCAAGGGGCGCGGGATTAGTCACGTGAACCATAAAACGGATACGTGGAAACCCGGTGTGTAATCCAAAAAAAAAAATGTTAGGTCCGTGAGATTATTGAAAATTCATAAAAAATTTGTTTTGGTTTTATCGAATTTTAATAAAGATTTGTATTCTTTTGTGGAATTTCAAGAAAGGTTAGCATTTTTATTAATACTAACAATAGAAGGCGTGTCGTGTCGCATACATGCCTAACTTAATTTTTTTAAAATAAAAATCATAATAAAATCATAATTTATATAAAATCGAGTTGTATTTAAGATCATGGTGATTTGTAAATGCAACCACATCAATTTATTGGGTTTGCTTTTCTAACATGGGCATGTGTATGTAAGTAATGCACAAGCCTAATGGCAACAAGTTATTGTTCATAGTGAATCAGTGTTAGATATATATAAAAAGGTGAATTTAATTAATTTATAAAAATAAACAAAATTAAAATTATAAAATTTAATTAATTATATAAAAAAAGCAAACAAATATTAGACGTGCAATGCGCGTGTCCATAAGTTTTAAAAAATAAATTGAAAAGGTAATGCAAATGAAATAGAAAGAATGACCGAAATCACATTAGGGTCCAAGAAAGTTGCGTCTCTCATTTCTTTCTCTTTTTTTTTTTTTTAAATATTTAATTATACAACCAAATCTAACCTAAACATTGATGTTGAGATTAGGGATTAACAATTTAGTAATCATAGTTTGTACATGCTTTAGGAAGAATCATTCAAGCAAACCTTCAAACATTTAGCAACATCAATTTGAATCATTCAAAGCTAGGAAGAATCATTCAAGCAAACCTTCAAACAATTAGCAACATCAATTTGAATGTTTAATTTGAAACATTCTATTTCCTGTCGTCATCACTTTTGCCACCGAATAATTTTTAGGATTTCTTTTCAAAAAGTTATAATTTTTTATGTGAATATTGTATCCTTTTTCTAAGAGTTGTCTTAAACTTAAAGTGTTTTTCTTTATATTAGACTTATAGTACACATTATTAATGAATTGATGTCTTTCATCTTTTAGAAGAATTAATATTTCACATTTCCCCTTTTGGTTGAATCTTGGACAAGTCCCCAACTGCAACATTCCCACTTATCGATTCATCTAACTCCATGAACAAATTCTTATTTCTGCATATGATTACTCACTCCATTGTGAAGATACCATGTGTTCTTTTCTTATCCTTCATCTCCTATGCTAGTAGTAGGCTCCAATTGTTCCTTTTCTTCTACAATACAATCGTTCATTTTTTGAACATTGTCGGAAGTTCTACACTCATACGAATAATGGTCATATATGTTGCAATTATAGTATCTAATTTGAGATTTGTCATACCTTTGTTTTCTCAAATTTGATCCCATTCCACATCCTTCATTGAATTGATAGTTTTGATTCCTTTCATCATTCTCGGATGAGTTGGAATAACTTATTCTTCATCAACCTCAACCATGGCTACATCCATGACCTCTTCTTTACCAACTTTCTTCTCTTTGCTTGAAAGAAGGTTTGGTTTGAAGAACCTGCTCCAATGGTTCTTACTTCTTCTTAACAAGATTTTCTTCATAGGCTTAGAAAGACCCCATGAGCTGATCAACTGTTAGGGATTCCAAATTCTTTGATTGTTCAATGGCTATAAAAACATCATCGAATTTTGGGTCCAATGATCACAGGATTTCTTCTATCATCCGAGCGTATTTTAAATTTTCATCATATCTTCTCAATTGATTAACAGTATCCAAATCTCTTGAAAAATAATTAGAAACTAATTTAGAATCTTTCATGCGTAGTGTTTCAAACTCACATCTTAGTGTTTGGAGACAAATTTTTACGATTTTCAACTCCTTTTGTGATTTTGTAGGTTGTCCCATGCTTGTTTTTGAAGTTGTACTAACAAAATTTTACTAACAAAATTTTCAAATATAACTTCATCACCCTCATTTTGTAGTTTTACATAGCCTTTTTTCAACAATCTCCCAAATATCTTGAGATCTAAGTAGGAATTTCATTCGAATACTCTTAATTGTCAAAATTATCTTTGATGAGGAGAGAAACTTGAAATGGATTTGCCGTCATTTGAAATATGAGACACACACTAAACTCTGATACCAATTTGTAAAAAATAAAAACTACAAAGTAGATTGAGAGAATGGATAAATGATATAACACTTTAATGTTTTTTATTTCACTTGATGCATATAAATTGACTACATCAGTATTTAATGGACTTCACTTAGAATATAGTACATCAGTATTTAATGGGCTTCACTTACATCTCATGAATCCATAATAATTAATATTAACATATTTATTGTAGTCTATTTATGTAATTATATGAATTTCCATAGATACATCTCCCAATTGAAAAGACTTTTCATATACTTAAACCCAACACAATGAATATATGTCAAGTTTAATTAATTAATTAATTAATTATTTATTTATTTATTTTTAATTTCTAACAAAATATACACTAAAAGCATGTCTTCTCTGAAACTCCTACACATTATAGATGATTTAAGTTTAAGAAGTATGCTATTTTCTTTCACTATATATTTAGGTTCTTTAAAAAATAACAAAAGCAACCATTGGAAGCATTTCTTTCTTGAAGCTTTTTATTTGTGGGATGGTCTCTGCTTCTTGGCTCAAGTTGCTCCCAACAACTCACTACCAATCACATCATCATCATCATCATCATCGTCATTATAATTATATTTATTTATTTAATTAAGAATTTTAGAATAAAAAAATATTAAATTGCTTACTCTTTGAATTCTATTAATTACTTATTATTAATAGCTTTTATAATTATCATTTTTCATGTTGTCAACAATGAAAAATCATTAAAAACCCACATAAATAGGAAAATTGTAGAAATTAAATTTATTTTTTTTTTGAAAATGCTAGATTGTTTTCTACAGTTTTAAGGTTGTGAGGCTTTTTTTTTTCTTATAGCTTTCCATAGGGGATAGGGTTCTACATTTGTGTAAAAAGGTCAAAATTTGAGAAATTGAAAAGATCAATAGGGTAGGATTTTTTTTTTCTTATAATAATGAGCTGAGATAGACTTCTTGGTTTGTTTGATGTGCATACTTTGCTAACTTGACACGTTTGGTTGTCATTATTTAAATAATAAGGCTTCTCTTATCATGTAATTTCAAATTTAATTTAGTATTTACAGGCCTTTTTCTAATCAATTTGTAGATGGATCTCAAGCCTTTAGTTGTGACTGTGTATAATTTTGAGTATCTTGAGATGAAGATGGTTTCTGTCTTCTACGAGACCACTCAATGGGAACAAGAGTTGTGCTTATGCATGTTCTTGTGAATGTTGAAGTAAGGGTAGTTTCTATTTGTGCGAGACTATCCAATATTTAAAAAGGAAAGTGAGTAACATAAAAAATGATAGACTAATTAGGTTTTGCTCGTGGAACGGTTGTAGGAGGTGTTAGTACCTTTTGTTTGCATAATTGTACTTCTAAGTTCGGCTCATGCAGTTTACATGGACTTTGACTATCAACTCCTTCACCCTAAGTGTGACTAGAAGACCAATTAATAGATAGTAATTAATTAAGTGATCTAACTGCACATAGGATAGTAGGGACTACATTAATTTAAATCTTAAGTCGTATATCACATTTGACATATTCTCATCTCGAGTTCGATATTCGAGTTAACATGGTTTGAAAATTCACCCTAATAAGTGTTGACCCTTTGGCATATAACAGACCACTACTACAATAATTATTATGATAATTCATTCTTATCATGATAATAACATGTGATCATATTTTGCATTGTAGTCAAAATGACGAAAATTATAGGGGTAATTTTGGACACTATGGCCACCATATGTTTCTTAAGATTTCTTTATTCACTTGATTGCAAGTGATTGTCACAATTTTGTGGGCAAGAAAATTGGGGTACAATTTTGGTGTAATTGTTTTACACATCAGGTAAGGAAAGTTTGTTTCCACCTGATTACTTTTGTAATTTAAAAAAAAAATAGATAAAAAATGGTCCCTTAAATTGGGGAGCAGCTTGAGCCCTACATTCCAGGAGTCCAGAGAGAGAGAGAGAGAGAGCAACAACAAAATTAACCCCAAACTGAATAGCACCTTGACTCCAAGGCCTAAAAAAGACATGAAAAAAAAAAAGAAATAGGAAAAATGCTACCATCAAATAAAAGTGAAATCGACAACAACATATGACTAACTCCACTTGGGACCTTACTTTGATGAACAAAGAAGTTTTCAACATTCACCTCATAGACAGTAATACCAAGAACTTCATGACTCTTAAATTGGCCTCCCGATCGTTGGACCACTTAAGGAGCTTCTCGGTTTTGGCTAGCTCCAACAACCATGACCACTAGTTTTGCGAGAGAACAAAAATAGGAAAATAAAGGAGGCACTACCTTACAAATCTTATACCTCCTTACAAATTAAAGGCACTCAATATTAAATACCCAAAAACTATCTTATTTATAGAGGAGATTCTTGTGGATGTAGAGGAGGGCAATTGATCTCTTTAAGTCCCATTATTGTTCTATGTGTATATATATATATATATATATATATATTTATTTACTATTCTTAACTTGAACGTTAAATAAGATCTCTAGAAATCATCGAAACTCCAAAGGTGTCCTAAACTTTTCTTTTTCTTTGTTGTAGATACGAATGCAAAAATCAAAATACGATTTTAGCAAAAACATAATAATTAAGAGATAAGAGTTTGTTAGAAGACAAGATGAGTTAAACAATAAAGTATACTTTCAATGTAAGCATCTTTAAGATCAAATTTATGAGTCCAAAGAAATCATATCAATATATTTTCTAAAAAAAATATCTAGTCTTAGTCTAACTTTTTATTAATGTTTTAAAAAATAAATAAATATGAAAATTAATTTTTTTTCCATTTAAAATTGCTAAATTCAAAACTGAAGTGTAGGTAAAAAAAATCACTAAAGTGGATTTGAAGTGAAATCTGAAATGAGAAGTGGAGGATTAAAGGATGAGAAACATCGAACTAGTCAAATCACCTACCACGCGTAGAACCACGTAATCAAATCGCCACCTGTGCATCCACGTCACTGAAACCAACACGCGTCGGTCTTGCATTGGCCATGCCTCGTGGAATGTATCCACGACTACAATTATTTATATATTTTATTAATTTATTTTTTGGTAACACAGTCATTTACCAATTTATAGTTTTATTTTATATTGCCCATTTCTTGTCCCTCGAAGAGTCCGCCTGGAGAGAGAGAGTGGTTTCGATTTTGCGATTTGGCTTTTCGTTGAGTTCTGAATCTACGAGTTTGAACGGTTCGTATCGGAATCTAAACCTCTTCAATCGCCATCCCTTGACACAATGTTATGCTTGCCATATTTTTGATTGATTAAGCCGAATTTTTGTTCTTGGGATCGTGTTTGGGGTCTAAGGCGATGTAGATCAGAATCTTCGAAATTTAGTTGTCTTTTCTCTGTGTTTTCTTGAGTTTCACAGCGATTTGTTGTTAGATTCGTTGAAATCTACGCAATAGAGTCGAAATTGCACAGATCATCTTTATTACCGACTCTCTTTTCGAAAATTGTTGCAATTGATTTGTTTTCGGTTCCCTTGGAACGGTCTTATGCGTTATATTTTGACGTTTTGATGGTACTGGCTTTTCTTTTCTTTAATTATTTTTTTTGGTGCACGATCGGTGCAGGATAGGTTGGTTTTATTTGGATAGAACAAAATGGGAGGTGGATTTAGAGTGCTTCATCTTGTTAGACCATTTCTTTCGTTTTTGCCCGAAGTTCAGAGTGCTGATCGGAAAGTTCCATTCAGAGAGAAGGTGATATATACCGTGATATCACTCTTCATCTTTCTTGTATGTAGTCAGCTCCCTCTGTATGGCATACACTCTACAACGGGTGCAGATCCATTCTACTGGATGCGTGTGATTCTTGCCTCGAACCGTGGGACCGTCATGGAGCTTGGGATCACCCCCATAGTGACGTCTGGATTGGTGATGCAACTCTTGGCTGGGTCCAAGATAATTGAAGTTGACAATAATGTTCGCGAGGATCGTGCCCTTTTGTAAGTACATGTTGTGGTCATTTTCCGTTTATGTTCCTGGTTTAATTTGAATTATCTCATCTGTTATTTGGGTTTTTGATGCTTTAATGTACTTTCATTTGCCCCAAGGTAAAGAATTTGAATTTTCATAGTCGGCGTTTAATTTGTGATTCTTGCGTATTAGCTAATAATAATGATGGTGTAATTTGATTATCTTACTTCAGATGAAGGATCCATAAAATGAACACTCTTGTAATTAGTGGAAACAATAGATGTTTTAAAATTAATATTGATGGTGACATGATTAGTAGAGTTACATTGATTATTCATTTTAAGCATGTATTACCCTTAGATTCTACATCATATTTTGTGAATATTTAAGACTTAACTGGGATTGCAGTGTTGCACACGTTTTGGGTTTTTTGGGTATGAATGTATTACTTACAGAAGTGTGTGCACTGTGTGTGTAATTTTTTTTGGTTGCATCTCTCTTGTGCTATTTTTAATCCTAACAAGGATTCCTTTTGATTAATTTTTTTTTTCTCCTCTTTCAGAAATGGTGCACAGAAGTTATTGGGTATTCTGATAGCTGTTGGTGAGGCAGTTGCATATGTCCTCTCGGGAATGTATGGCAGTGTTAGCCAACTTGGAGTTGGAAATGCCATTCTTATTATAATTCAACTTTGCTTTGCTGGTATCATTGTTATATGCCTAGACGAACTTCTCCAGAAAGGATATGGTCTGGGCTCTGGGATTTCTCTTTTTATAGCAACCAATATATGGTGAGTTGCTGTGTTCACTTTGAATATGTTCTTTACAATATTCTATACTTCAAGAGTTTGTCTTGTTTCATAGCTACTATAATCTGTTGAACAGCTGTTTTTTTTTTCGTTTTTTGTTTTTCTAAATTCACAGTTTGGTGTTTAATGTTAATATTCATCCTCAATTTAAGAGTCTTTGTCATTCATTTGCAGTGAGAACATCATCTGGAAAGCATTTAGTCCGACAACAATTAATAGTGGGCGAGGAGCTGAATTTGAAGGTGCTGTTATTGCCTTATTCCATCTGCTGATAACTCGAACTGACAAGCCTCGAGCTCTCCGTGAGGCTTTTTACCGGCAGAACCTACCAAATGTAACAAATTTGCTTGCTACGGTCTTGATCTTCCTCATTGTTATCTACTTTCAAGGGTTCCGTGTAGTTTTGCCTGTGAGATCAAAGAATGCCCGCGGACAGCAGGGTTCCTATCCAATCAAGTTGTTCTACACCTCAAACATGCCTATTATTCTTCAATCTGCGCTAGTGTCTAATCTCTACTTCATTTCCCAGGTACTATATTTGTTTGCTTGTAAATTGCAAGTTGAGTCACTTTTGTTTCCCTTTGACATTTAGTTGATCTAATTTTATCTGTTTCTGTGCAGTTGCTATACAGGAAGTACAGTGGAAATTTCCTTGTGAATCTTTTGGGTAAATGGAAGGAATCAGAATATTCTGGCCAATCTGTCCCTGTTGGTGGACTGGCATACTACATTACTGCTCCATCAAGGTAAGATTATCTTTTTCTTAATTGTCTGTTATGTTTGCATTTCTCTTCCTGGGAAAATCTTGTTGCATTCACTTGTTCACCCTGCTCTCTGTCCGATGTGGATTGCTAACCATTCTCCAATAACACATCCGGAAATTTTTTTGCAGCTTGGCCGATATGGCAGCCAACCCTTTTCATGCTTTGTTCTACCTTGTTTTTATGTTATCCGCCTGTGCTCTGTTCTCAAAAACTTGGATTGAGGTATCTGGGTCATCTGCTAAAGACGTGGCAAAGCAGCTTAAGGTATGATTAGCACATGGTCTATTATTTTCCTTGTTCTTGCATTCCTTATGCCATTGATGCTTATATATTGGAGGCAGATGTGGATTTTTGGACGAACGCTATGAAAAAAGCTGCTGCAAGAAATAATTATTAATCATTATATGCCTGTGTATTATTACAGCCTCAAAGAAGAATGCATGGTGTTATGATTTCTCATTATGCAATAATATTTTGTACAATATAACTGTGAATTTTTTTCTAGCAGCTTCATACCATACCCTTTTTAGATTTATTATATTTATGTTCATTACCCTTCTCTTTGAGTCTAATTCAGTCATGCTTCCCAATTCCCACTAATGATAATTTTTTGAAAGAATCAATTAGCCTCTTATTATTTTAAACTCATCACTGCACTGAAAAGCAAGTTAGCTGGACTTATATTTTTTTGGACAAGTAAAAGCATAGCTTAGGAACAGATGTTTATTTGCATTGAGGGCTATAGACCATGGCAGAAGGGAGGAGGATGACGTGTGTGTTTCACACTTGCAAGTATGTAACTGCCTTGGGGATATAGATAGCTTCAGGGACACTAAAGCTACAGAGCTGCAGATTCTATTTATTATTATTATTATTATTATTTTTAAAATTTTTGACCCTATTCAAATATAAAGCTCAAAACCAATTGGGTTATATTAAATACAGGGTTTTTTCTGCCCTTGAGTAGCTTGGGAAAGCATTGGAGATGGGCCTAGAAAAGGAGAAGAAGGTGATTAAGGCTGATGTTTTGTAAATGGGATTTTCAAAAGAAGTGGACCCAAGGTGAATTTTAAA
The DNA here is from genome assembly GCF_029873635.1 of Malania oleifera. NCBI lineage: Eukaryota > Viridiplantae > Streptophyta > Magnoliopsida > Santalales > Ximeniaceae > Malania > Malania oleifera. The sequence continues at coordinate 128,149,059 of NC_080417.1, forward strand.
CCCAATAGTTTGCACTACTGAACTTTTTGTTGAAGTTTTTTCAAAAGAATGGGGCTGTTCAATTGTAGTGGCTTTTGAAAGAAGCAAGCCCAAATGGTGATACTAAAAAGGAAACTGGCCGAAGCCCATCAGGAGGGTCAAAGGAATTTGAATGACTGTAATTGTGAGGGGAGACTTTGTGACGAGGGCAGGAGGATGGAAAGGATGGTCCTCAAAAAGTGGAGGTGACTTCAGGGAGAGAAGAAAAGAACCCTGAGAAGAAAAGAAAGATGGGCTGGTCTGGTTGGAGTTCACCCAGCTTGTCTAATTTGTCTGTTTTTCACAATCATTCATACAGAGAGGAGGCTGGGCTTGAGAAGCGGAGAGGAGTGAGTGCCCTTGATGTGTAACTACAAATCACTGGAGGTGATGCTGGTGGCAGATCTTGTCATCTAGATGGGGAGTGACGTGTACAGGGATCAAGTTCCTAGTTTGATTATAAAGGTCAAGTTTATTACTGGTTCTGAAGAAGGTGACGATAGTGTGAGTTTTTTTGGGATGTGGCTCAAAGGTTTTAAAAATATGGCTTTCAAATGTCCTGATGACAATGTGTGTTTCTCTTGAGTTGTTGCTTACTTACCTTGGTTTCCCAGCTTGGAGGCAACCTGAACTCCAGACTTTTGGTATCTTGTGATTGAAAGGTTGGTAGGAAATTGGAGGATTGGAAGGGGGCGTATTTATTGCTTGGCGGTTGTGTCTCACTCATTTCTGCCTCCCTATCCAACATTTCTATTTACTTCCTTCCCTTTTTAAGATTGCCTACAGAAATTGCCAGGATTTTAGAGTAGAGAGGTTGATGCGTACTTTCTTTGGGCTGGTCATGGGGAGGGCAAGAGAGAGCACTTAGTTAGTTAGGAAGTGGTCAGTTAACCTAAATCCGAAGGAAAACCTAGGGCTTTTCAATGTGGTATCCAAAATCATCTCCCCAATTGGTAAATGATTGTGGAGGGTTCCACTAGAAAGTAAACTCCCTGCGGCACAAGGTGATCAGAAGTATATTTGGGTTCCTTTGGAGTTGAGGGTGCCTTGCTTGTTTAAGATTTCTTCTCTCCATAATTTACTTATCAGCTCTTTCAGCTCTTTTGAGAGAGGCCCTCTTTCGTCGCATTTCCATTCTTTTTCAGAATATCAATGAAAGAGAGGTCGATGCGCTTACCACCTTGCTTTCTGTGTTGGACCATTTTGCCCCTATGAGAGGGTGAGAGAGTGTGAGAGGGTGATTTTCCAGGGTCGTTTTCTTCTAAATCTTTCTTCTCACTCCTTCTAAAAACCCCTTCCTTGTTTTTCCTTGGAGCCACATAATGTGGAAGGCTAAGATTCCTTGGAAAATCCAGACCTTCATCTGGACTGTGTTACTGAATAGGATTAATATGCACAATATACTTTAGATTAGAAGGCCCTATATGTTTCTCAGCCCTGATATGTGCGCAATGTGCCGTGAGACCAATGAAATGATTGCTCATCTCTTTTCTAGCATTGGCTTCAAACGTTTGGAATGCTCTCTTCTCTTATATTGATGAAGCTTGAGTGGTGCCTTGGAATGTGGGAGACTTCTTGCTAGCGAAGCATAAGGGGGCTTAGGCTCTAGTATAAAAGGACTTGTTTTATGGAGTGGAGCAGTCTTCGCTACCGTATGGACCCTTGGACTGAGAGGGACGAGAATCTTTAAGGGCCACACATCTTGTCCAAAATTATTATGGGACAGAGAAAGAGTGGTGTTTTTGGTTTTGTTATGGCCCACTCTTTTGGGAGGGTTTTGGGGTTTATCGTTCTCCAATCTTCAAAGGTATTGGCAGTCATCTCTCTTTTGACTTTTCCAGTTGTAGGTTTTTCTTTTTCATCTTGAGGGCATCTTGTACTTTTTTTTCCCGCATATTATTTGGTTCTTAATACAATCTTCTGTTCCTCCCCACTCCAAAAATAAAAGACTTCCTGACGACCGAAAAAATGAGGTAAGAAAAGGAAAATTTGTAAACAGCAAGAGCAGAAAATGGGAGCTTAAATTTTCCGTTATAACGTGCTGAAGAGAATTATTTCATGGTAGGGGTGTCAAAAAATTTAAAACAAGGGCCGTTGTCGAAAATTATCTTAGAAATTTAGTGACTCTTCAGGAAACGGAGATGAGTTCAAGTGTGGTGTTGATTTGAGAAGTATAGTTTTTGATTGTTTGGGCGGTGGGGGGAATAAGGGATCGCAAATTTGTTTGTTTTCCAGCTGATGGGGTGAAAGATCATGCTGAAGGATATGCTAGTTTTGTGGAGAATTATAAAATTAACGTGCGAGCAGTGGTGAGTGTGGCCGAAGGTGGGTTTGAACCGTTGAAGAAATCGAACTAATAGATCTTCAGGATTTAAAGGGAGGAGGAGCTGCTTGGGGAAATCAATGAGCTGGATTGTAAGTGGAGGGAGGGAATGGAATGGTTCAAGTCTGCGCATTGGGGGATACCCAAAAATTATGTTTCTTGTAATCCCAGATCAAAAAGTATCCATAGAAGGGGTTTGATGGATAAAATATGATCATTTTGTTGTCTTGTATAACAGCACCCTTAAGGGGAGTTTGTTAAATAAAATGTATGCTGTTGCATTAGAATTCGGGTGGTTGGAGAGTAGTTCACGCATAGATTGAGAAAATAAAAATGAATAAGCTAGGTGCCTTTTGTAACTAAGTAATCAAATTATTTAAATAGGTAAAACAGCTTTTATAGACTGTTAAGACTTGAAATTTTATTTAAACTCCTGAAAAATTACAACAAAACAGCAAATACAGACATTCTCTTTCTTAAGCAATTAGGACTCTAAAATAGGAAATTCTATTCTGCTTAATGTATGACTCAACTGCTTACCCAAATAACTCTCTGATTGGATGCATACTCTGCGCCAAAATACCAGCACATCAGAATACAAAAGAAATGATAACATAGCCAGAAACAATTAGAACTCTACCCCTGTATAATATAATAGGATTCAGTTGAAATTTGAAGCTTACTGCCTGTTTCTACTCTGGCATGTATAATTTTTTTAGAATGATTTTAGGATAATGTAAGGAAATGGCCTTTGGGAATTCCCAGTCTTCTCAGCGCCTGTTTACTAGAAAATCAAATGGCTGCATGCGCTGTATTTATACGATAGTATTATATATCATGATGCAATAATATAATCCATGTCTTATATGTAATGTCAATGATAATTGTTAACCCTCCTTCTTGAAATAAGACTACCTCACCCCCTCCCCCAGCCGCCACGCCTTATCCAAACTTATGCACCAGAAGCACTTTATATTATATTATGATGCAACAATATAATCCATGTCTTAGATGTTATGTCAATAATAATTGTTAATCCCCCTTCTTGAAATAAGACTACTCCACCCCTTCCCCAGTCCCCACGCCTTATCCAAACTTATGCAGCAGAAGCACTTGGTAATTCCAATTATAGCTCCTCTAGAATGTGAAATATCTCTCCTCACCAACCCATAGTTTATGATACAAGAGTGTCCATTTCAATGGGGATATATTCCATGGCTACGATCTGCTGCCACAACCACCACTCTTTCCTTGGATCATTTAAATTGAAGGTTAGTCCTGGCATGATGGGAGTGCTCATCCACTAAGAGCAGTAGTTGTTTGTATTCCGTAATTAGCCTCTTTTGGGAACTGGGTATAAGCCTGTTTATTACCTAAACCTGGCTATAAGCAGGAGCCTTGCTCACTGGTTGGCCTTTTTATAGATTGCATGGTTGCATTCAAGTCCCAAGACCATATTGCACAGCCAAATCTTCACATGTGAAAAGCAGCAGCAGCCCTCTGTATCTACTTAGCTAGACCCTGATGTTTTGTTTATTTATATTAATTTATATCTTCAAAGAACTTGTAAAATACGTTCAGGTAGAGGAAAGAGACATGGCACATTATGAACTAGGAACTAATAATCATGCTATTGTTTCATTCCACTAAGAAATGGTACAAACAATAATTAGTTCTGTTGTAAGCCTGGTGGTGTGTTATATTTTGAGCAATGTCAGTAATTTTGTGGATATGCAGGAACAACAAATGGTGATGCCTGGGCACCGGGAGGCAAATTTACAGAAGGAGCTGAACCGCTACATACCCACTGCAGCAGCCTTTGGGGGCATGTGCATCGGGGCACTGACTGTGTTGGCAGATTTTATGGGTGCAATTGGTTCTGGCACAGGGATTTTGCTTGCGGTGACGATCATATATCAGTACTTTGAGACATTCGAGAAGGAGAGAGCTACCGAGCTTGGTTTCTTTGGTTTTTAATGTTTAGGTTCTCATATGATCAGTGTTTGGTAGTGAAGATGAGCTCTCCCTGACAGTTTTGGTGAGCGGAGAATGGAAACTAGATTCTCCTCTACACCAAGGCAATGTTCTGAATGTAGGAATTGAGTGGAATGAAATGAAGTGGAATCGGTTATTTCTGGTCACCGCACAATTTTGCATTCCATTCCTCTCTTAACCCATCCAGTTGCAGCATCTCAAGCATTACAAAGTTTAATTCGAAATTTTAGGATGGTTGATTTAGTTTTCTTGTTAATTTAAAACTTGAGCTGCTTGGTTGTCCCAGTGTGGTGTTTGTGTATTTGTGACGAAGACAACACATGCCTTGCAGAAAACAATCATTGTAGGGATTTTTGCTTTCAAGGTTTACTTTATCTGTTCCAGGAAACAGTATAATGGAGCTAACTGAAATTTTTTGGTATTTGTTGTTTGAGGCTTTGCTATTGTTCTGTTGTGGGTTTTATGGCTTCAAAACTTGGTGGTTTTAAGTTCATCTAACATATTAAAATTAGCAGCAGGCTTTTTACAAAACTGTAATGGTGTAATCAGAATGGAGTGGCCAAGGTAGCAAAATTTGTTTGTAGCATTTTCTCTCTCTCTCTCTCTCTCTATATTTTAATCTATCAGTGAAAGGAATGAACTTTAATTTTAAATGTAATTAACATTTAATGAAAATTAAATATTAAAGACCTCAAGAGAAAATTTAATTATTTGGTCATTATGTATTTTATTTATGTTTTTGTGACTAAATAAGATGAAATGATTTTATAAAATATTTTTAACCTTTAAAATTTTCAATAGGCATGAAGGGGTTTTAGAAGATGCCAATATTATGTAACATGTATCAGAGAAATGAGGATAAAGAAATTGATTTTAAGATGTAGATTCTTTTTCTTTTTTCTTTTTTTTCTTTTACACTCTAGTTTTCAATGCATCAATGAAAAAAAATATATATTTCTTGTTCATTTCTCATTCCCCCTTTTATTTTATTTTTTTCCAATTAAATATGATGGTGGGGGGTTTCTAGAAATTTATCGGGCAAAAAATGTACTATTCAAATCTTAATACATGCAAAAAGCGCACACACTTCGATGTTCCAAAAGTTAAAACAAAAATTTTAAATCATATAAAATTATTGCAATTCTATTACAATTACCTAAAACAAATTCAACCAAAACAAGAATTCTCAATTTTAGCCATTCTCTTTTTTTTTTATTTTTTTTTGACTTGCTAAAACAAAAGCTTTTGCCGTAAATTTCTTCCAAAAACACACCAAATCTTTAATGCAAAAGTGCTTTCATGATAAAATTTTTAAATAATGATTTGGATAAAGCACAACATATATAACATTAAATGTTGAATCAACTCTTATAATTAAAATTTTAATAAATCATAATTTAGATGAATTTGAACAAATTTTAATATGATTTTACATCATATTTTATTCAAATCTAAAACCTTTTTAAACATAGGATTATATTGTGTTTGAAATATAAATTTCAGACTTCCGATTAGAATTTAGATAGATTTCGATAAGTTTCAATATATTTTATATTATATTTAATCTAAATTTTAGAAAAATATTTAAAGAGTGATTTGTAATTTGAGATAAATTTTAAAATGTATAGAATAGTATATCTCAAAGTAAAAATAAATAAATAAATAAATAAACAAGTTATTGGTTGAGCCAGCAGGCAAGGGTGTGACACTGGAAAGGCCCTAGCCCTACGTTGATTGGACTGTGGTGCTTTCTTTAATAACCATAGGATGCCTTATTTTATATAAAGCAGCCTCAGCTAAGAAAAGATTTTTTTTTTTTTTTTTTTTGTTGCTGAAAATCTAAAGTTAAAAAGAGATGGGTGTGATGCATCACATCACAAGGTATCATTGTCATAGCTTGGCCGAAAAAGACGGGCAGTCGCTGCAGCAATGAGCAGGTGGTGGAACCGACCACTCTCTGTATGCCATAAACTGTTCCAACCTCTTTTTTTTTAATTTTTTTTTCTTACAAAAACCTTGACTTTGGAAAATCGCCATTACAAACAAATCACAACAAATTTACGAATAACTAACAAAATCAGCATAGACACCAAAATCACAACAAGCCTAACAAAATCCGAATCATTTAACCAACTAAAATAAACTAAACATGTTCAAAAGAATTCAAAACAAACAAACACAAACAAAAAACAAGATACCTACAAACTCAAGACATATATTTATAAAACAAAAACCTGAGGAAAACATAGAAGAGCCAAAAGATGACAATTAAAGATGAAGACTTGAAATACTCATCTTATCCATACGAATTAGACCTCTCATTTTACTTGACAACTCATCACCTACAAAATATCTCCTCGCGTTGCCTCCCTCGCCTTGACCCGTCAAATAATCCGCCACCTGATTACCTTCTCTAAATTGGTGTTTTATAGAGAATTGAAAGCCTTGTAGCTCTTTCTCTAACAATTCCCAAAAGTCTCATAAGTATTAAGAAGAACAAATTTCAAAGTGATCCATCCCACCACTAATTCCGAGTCGCTTTCAAAACAAATATTCTGATATCCTAACTATTTATAGAGCCGAACACCACTAGTAAAAGTCTGCAACTCTGCTCCATTATTAGTACCCGACTCAAATTTTTCAAAAAAGACTATCTTAATATTACTTGATCAGTCGCGGATGATACCACCACCACCACAAGAACCCGGATTTCCTCTACACGAGTCATCTATATTTAGTTTCAAACAACCTACAGAAAGTTTTTCCCAAACTACTTTTCGAGGAGTTCTAACCTTCAAAGTTATTGTTTTCACTTGAAACTCTTCCAATAAATTCTTATCAATAGCAGGCAAGGAACCCTTCATGCCTTCTGCAATTTTTGCGAGCCAAAATCTTACCGATAACCAAACTGTGTTTCTTGACTCATACTTATCTTCTATGCAAACTTTACAACGTCTGAGTCAAAGTCTACAAGAAATTATAGTAGGTAACAAACCAATGATCGTACCTTTTTGGATTGAATTTTTGGAACATCTGAACTATCTACTAATTTTCACCCTCCAAGGTTCATCATCAAAATTGAGAATTCCCAAGACAAACGGAACTCTTTTCCAAACCATACTTGCGATGGATCCCATACTCAGAACATGATTAAGAGATTCCTCTTTTGTATTCATGCAACAATTGCAACAAGAGACCATATCAAGTCCCAGTTTCAGCACTTTCTCATCTACATGAAGACATTGGAACATGGCTTTCCACATACATATGGATACTTTCTTAGGTAGTAGTTTATGCCATACCCACTCCATCCATGAATACTGCTCCCCTTTAATTCTAATCACCTCCCAAGCTGAGGCAGTTAAAAATTTTCCATTAATGGAAGACTTCCAAATAAACACATCAGACCCCACTTTGTGCTTTATGAACGACAACAAAATTTCATCCGTTTTAGGGATCCCTACCAAACCTTTCAGCATACTCGTATCCCAATTCTCAGACTCCCAGCAGTCTTGAATCTTAAGCTCAGGGTGCTAGATCGTGTCAGAACACTCCGCAAGGGGACCACTGCTCAACCACTTATAGAACCAAAAGGAAACCTTTCTGTAACGACCCGAATTTAAAAATGAAATTTAAATAATAAGGAAAGGGAAATGGAAACCGGAAACATAAGGAAGCTGTAGACTTCGTTGACGAACATTTTGGGAGAGAAAAACAAAAAAGGGGAGTTTCAGGGCTTCGTCGAATGAATCCCCTGTATTCGTCGATGAAGGCTTAAGAAAATTCGTCGACGAACACAGGGCTTCATCGACAAATACAGGGTCTCGTCGGCAAAATCCCCTGTTCTATAAATAGTTGAAATTCGGGATTTTTTAATCATTTACCTCCAAGCTCTCTCTCTCTCTCTCTCTCTCTCTCTCTCTCTCTCTCTCTCTACGGTTCTCTCTCCTTTCTTTCTACGTTTCTGGCCCCACCAGTCGTCAGATCGACGATCCGAAGTCACCACGATGCTCCTGGCGGAGTTCTCTCCAAATCTACTAGAGCGGATCGTGGGAGAAAGCTAGTTGGAAATCATCCCAAAGTTGAGGTGAGGCTTTTTAAGCCATATTTGGTCTTGCGCTAGTTAGAAGAAATGTTGTGTGCATGAAAATACTGAAGTTTAATACTGAGAGTTTTCAGTTTCAGAGTGTTGGTCAGGGAACCCCTCAGGTGTTAAACTTGAATGCTTTTGAGTGAAAACTTTCTACTCAATATGCGGGTTTTTGACAGTTGAGGAAAGTATTGTATGTTTAGAAATACTGAACTTTAATTCTGGGATTTTTCATTTTCAGGGTGTTGAGTTAGGAACCTTGCGGGTGCGGGCAATTTTATTAGGGGCTTTCCAGGAATCAGGTAAGAGGATAAACTAAGCTAGTATTGTTTTGGAAAATGTTTATATATATAGTTATAGTTATCATTTGATTTATGGAAAATGTATATGATTATACATATATATATGTCTTATATTTGCAAAAATACTGTGAAAATGATCGTATGTTGAATATGTGGAAAATCTATTGTGTGGCATGAGTAAAAATGTTGTGAAATGCTGTTTTCTGGTAACGTGGATGAGATGGGTTTTTATGATGGAAAAATCGGCGTACGGGCCGAGATGTTTTTAGATATATATATATATGGATGTGATTTGCCGGCGTATGGGCCGTGCTATATGATTTGCCGGCATACAGGCCGTGCTATGTGACTGTGGTTGCCGGCGTACTGGCCGTACTAGGAGATGTGATTTGCTGGCATACGGGCCATGTTATGTGATTACTGTTTGCCAGCGTACGGGCTGTGCTATGTGTAGCTGGCGTACGAGCCAAGCTATGTTAAAATGTGTAATACCGGTGTGCGGACCGATGATTTTCATGATACACGCATATATGTGAAATGATATGATTGATGTGAAAATAAATGATATGAGATATTTATGTATCACGGTTTCAGTATATGTATATGATATCAGAACCTGGTTGGCTTGGTTTAGACTAGCACTTGCACGGTACCGTTGCTATGTGTCCATGGTCCTCGTGATCGTGATATCTGTGTTAACGCCGCTGTACGGAGTGGTGTGAGATTGGATGGTCGATGGGTTATGTTCGAGGAGTGTGTTGTTATCGCCCCTGGTGTACGAACCAGTCTGGGTAGACCCATCGGACCTACAGACTAGACTATCGACTTGGCAGTGGTCGACCAACCATTGTCAGGTCCCGCCTTCGGGCCACACAACCCAGTCATGTGGGGGTAATACATGACAACAGCCAACTAGCCCACCAGGATGATTTTTATGTTATTATTATTATGACATTAGTTGAGATATGTTATGAAAATGCAGTATGTTCTGCCATGTTGATATATATCTATATATATGTTTTCCCAGATTTGATGAAACAGTACTAAATGTGTTATATATGATATATGTTGAACACAAATTACTCATATTGCCATACACTAGTATTAGTTTATTTCCTTTACTGAGAGGTGTCTCACCCCTAAACTTCATTAACTTTTCAGGAGCCCCAGATAGGAAAGCGGGAAAAGCCCCGCTGACATAGTGTGGATTATTTGCCCTTTTTGAAGGGTAAGCTTTTGGTAGGGATAGGATTTTTGTGGGAATTGTCCCTAGACTTATTTTTGGGATGTATATATTGAGAGATAGTGTTTGTAGTACTCTGGTATGTATTATGCACATTATGATGAGATGTATATGATTTTATACTTTCTGCTACGTAAGCTTCTGCTGTATGTTTTGTTATATCCTTGGTACCCACGGGACCAGGTGGATGGTGACCTGTTGAGTTGTGATGTTTGATGTTGATATTATTATAAAAAGAAAAATATGTGAAAAATGAGCAGGTCGTGACATTTTCCTTCTATAACCTTCACATAAAAATTCTCATAGACCTCTAGAAAGACCTTTAAGATTATCTTCCAAAATTGAGATCACGTAGGAGTATAATCGATTGAAGCCATGTGACCTGATTTAATGTATTTAGCCTTAAAGAATCGGGTCCGAAGATTATCTACTATCATCATTCTCCAAACAAATTTCATGAGAAAAGATCTTTAAACATCATTAAGGTACCTTACTCCAACACCCCCTTTATCTAGGGGTTTACAAGCCTTTGACCAAGCACATCATTTCATTATTGCCCTACCATTACTCTCCCTTCAGAGGAAAGAAGAGAGAATGAAGTTAATATTTTTTTATCACCACCAAAGGAATTGAGAGAACCACTAGTGTATGAGTTGTCATGCATGATAAAACATGTCAAACAAGGATGAAATGACCTCCCTGAGGTAGCAACCTCATCTTCCAACTCGCCACCTTAGTTTGAATTTTTAAGACCAATGGATCAAGCATTCTATCGTTGGAAAATTTCCTTCCGCAAAATCCGTTAATTGTAAAAGCCCTGAGCTGATTTTTCCTTGTTGATTAATTGGCCAAACCAACTTTCATACAAATCCAACGTCTTCAAAATCATCCTCAAGGATTTCCTTTCTCCGTTAGCAAAACAAGCAAGTCATCCGCATATAATGAATACAAGATTAAAGGAGCTCCCCTCGGAAGATAAAAATTTCCAATTTTGCCTTCCTCAAAATTTTCCATCAAAATAAATAAAGATTATTAAGACATGGGGTTCAGTGAGGTGTCGATAATTAGCCTTATGGATAAATATCACGTGTTGCTGCACCTGGTGAATAAGAAATATTATTTATACACATGGGTGAGGGAGGGACGGGTTGTGGTTGGTTGTCAGCTTCGTTTGTTCAGCTAGACGGTTGATTTTGATGTAAAGAAAGAATCATCCATGGCTCCTCAATGGATTTTCCTACCACGTTTGCCGTTGCTCTTGTATTGGTTGAATTGTCTTCAAATTCTAGCAACAAGGTTTGGAAAATTTCTTGGAATAGATAATGCCACACTATATAGAAAGAGAGCTATGGAGGCGAGAATTTTTGTCGAAGTGGATTTGCAGGAGGAGCTAGTTAGTGGCTTCCTATTAGTGATAGGTAAAAAACATCAAGTTTGGCAGGAAGTGGAGTATAAGAAGTAGGGTTTTTATTGCAAAAAGTTTTTCCGCCAAGGACATACAGAGGTTGCCAGTAGGTTGGTTGATAGTTTAAGGTGAAACCAGTTTATTAAAGCGAGATAAAGATTGAAGGGAAGAAAGAGGAGGTCGAAGCTTGGAAGGAGGTGCGAAAAAAGGATAAGAGTTTAATCGAAGGTACAAGTAAAAATGTGGAGGTGGGTCCTACTATTGTGTCTGATAATAAGGATATTGAAAAGGAGGTAAAATTAATTGCAGATAAAGGAAAACATGTTTTAGAGGAGGATAGTCCTCTCCCTGTCCTTATTGATGAGGAACTGCATGCAAGTGGGTTCGAAAATAATTCTTAGGCAATTGAGAAGAGTGAGATGGCTCAACTTGAAGGGCAAAGATAGTGTAACACATTGGTGGTGGATAAAGGTAGTAAAGGAGGAATATAAATTCCAAAGGAGGTTGAAGATTGTCTTGTGCAAGAGTGCAGGGTGAAGAGATGCTTAGAAGAACATGGTGATAGAGGAAGGGGAGTTTGTTGAACTTGACTCAGACGTATAGGATACGAGGTTGGACTTTTAGAACAATTTCAGCTTGTTCAAGAGAATGAGAGTAAACTACATGGTTTGGCTTCTGACAAAAGCGATGATTCGGAAGGTAATTTTTCTTGACCTAGAATTCCTTTGCTAGAAGCCTCTAGTAATAGAGCAAGGCAGTCCCAACGGGTTATTACCGATTGTGTATGACTTCATTTATGAGGACAAAAATAATGGTACGGAACGTGTGAGGTATAGACACATCAAAGAAACGCTTGAGAAATTTGGTTAGGAAATATTCGATTTCTGTGTTGGCCATTTTGGAAGCATTCATGTAGGAGGACTCTTTGTTTCGTTTCGCACAATTTTTAGATTTTCCTAACTATTCTTCAAATAAAGCAATGGGAGGTAAAGTGTGGGTAATGGGGAATGAACATGATGATTTTGAAATAGTGAGTATGTCGAATTAAATGATCGTGGGTTGGGTGGCCTTAAATGGGACAAAAGTGCTTGTCACCTTCATTTATTCGAAATGCTCCTTTTATGAGCGTATGGGTCTTTTGAAAGATTTAGAAGCTCTTCAAGTAGGGCTGAATCCTTGGCTTATTGTAGGGAACTTTCGCATTATTCGGGAGGATGGGGAATGAATTGGGGAGCAGCCTAGACCTTTGGCTGCTATGGAGGAGTTTAGTAATTGTTTAAACAATTGTGGTGTTGTTGATTTAAAATTTAAAGGTGAGCATATGTCTTGGTTTAATGGACATGTTGGTCCATTTAGGAGATGGGCGAAGCTTGACTGGGCTCTTGTGAATGTGTTGTCTATTAATCGTTTTCACTCTACTAGGCTAGAATACTTGGCAAGGAAGACGTCGGATCACAAACCTATGCTGATACACTTCTCACATCACTTGACAAGATATGGGTCATCTCCTTTTAGGTATCAAAATATGTGGAGTTCCCATGAAAATTTTTTCCCATTTATACGTCAAATTTGGATGGAACTAGTTCAGGTTTCGGGCATGTGTAAGTTGGTTGCAAAGCTTAAAAAGGCTACATGTAGCGACCCTCAATTTTCTTTAACATAAAATGTAAGATAATGAATAAATGGTCAACCCGAACCCATGGGTAATGCGGACACCTGTCTTTTACAGTGGAAACCTAAGCAACAGTAAGTATAAAATTGAAATCATCCATCCATCAGATATAATACCAAAGTTTATTACATCATCAAAATACTGTATTTATACACAACTATCAAAAAGTCAAAACAACACTAGGACCCTACAACAAAAATCTTATGGTCCTAGTTCAACGCTTACCCTTCTAGTAGGGAAGCTCCACTCACTCAACGGCGGCCTTGACCCATCGGTTTCTCTGGGTTTCCTGAAAAGTTCATTAAGTTCAGGGGTGAGACACTCTAGTAAGGGAAAATAAACTAAATATAGTTGTGTGATAACATGAACATTTAATGCAATTATACATATATAGTACATTTCATGTATCAGTAAACATTCATCATAGAGTACTATATTCTCATAAACTTCCATATTTATTAATAAAACATGACATACATAAACATCTGTTATAACTGTAATACTGAAAATATATCAAGGATGAATAGCTAGCTGTTGTCATGTATTACCCCCCATGACGGGTTGTGCAGCCCGAAGGCGGGATCCAACAATGGCTGGCCGACCACTGCCGAATCAAATATGTCTGTAAGTACGATGGGCCCACCACACCCTGGTTCAGATTGCTAGATGGACGTCCACACTCTACTGAAAGCCACGTCGACTATCCATCCCATCCCCTCGTGGGATGGTTAGTACTAATCTGACGTAGATATCTAATCTACACATATAACTACGGTACCGAGCTCTTGAACTGAACTAAACTAACATCCGGGTTCTGATAACATATAGTACATAGTAATATAGCATCGTTCATAATTTCATAAGTACGGCCTCGTGCCAAAACATAAATACGTGGCCTTGCGCCAATAACATAAATACGGCCTCGTGCCAAAAACATAAAATACGGCCTCGTGCCAAAATCGTTTCAGGTATTACATTCTGAAAATACCTCATTTATCATATATTCATCAAACTTTATATAGCATAACTCGTCTTTTCAAAATACCTAAAAATATGCTTTACTTGTAAAATCATTCATATCATGATTCACTTCATATAAAATAATGTTCATGTCACACATGTGCCGTTTAAAGTCATACCTCATGTTCTAAAATCATCATTTCTTGCATCTCATACATATATATACATTTTAATCATAATAGCAGTATTTTCCAAACATACATTTCATATGTGAGAAACAAACATAACATATGTTTTTCTGAAAATAAATGTGCTCATAATTAATAATAACTTGCGTGGAAAATAACTGTTTTAGTTTATTCCCTTACCTGACTACTGAGAAAGCCCCCAAAATATCCTAGGCTAACCCCCGTATGATTTCCTGATCAATACCTTGAAACTCAAAACTCCAAGTATTAAACATCAGTATTTTCATGCGTACATCAATTTCTATAACTACCATAAAGTTTAATTTGACTTAAAAAGCCTTACCTCAACTTAGGGATGATTTCCAACTTCATTTTTCCAATGATCCGCTCGGGCAAACTCGTAGAGAACTTTGCTAGGAGCGTCGTGGTAGCCTCAAATCTTCGATCCGGTGACTGGCGGGGCCAAAATCGAAGAGAGAGAGTGAGAGGGCCGAAGAGGGGAGAGAGAGAGTGGAGAGGAAGCTTCAAATGATGTTTAAAAATCAAAATTTTCATATTTATAGACCGGGGATTTCGTCGACGAGCCCGTCCTTTGTCGACGAATTCTTACTAATTTCGTCAATGAAATTCAGTCTTCGTCGACGAAATTCAGTCGGCACCAAAACCCCCTCTCAGTATTTCTTCGTCGACGAAGCCCTGTGTTCGTCGACGAAATCCTTAAAGCCTTCGTCGACGAAACCCTGTGTTCGTCAACGAATTCAGGCAATCTCTTAAAAATTATTTTATTCCCCAAATGCAATGTCGTCGACAAACTCCTTTGGTTTCTGTCTCTATTTCCCTCTCTCTTTATTATTTAAATTCCATTTTATTTGGGTTATTACACTACATCTACTTTAAAGAGGTGGAATGTAGCAGTCTTTGGCCGAGTAAACCTTAATATCAAGGATTTAGAAAATCGAATGATAAACTTGGAGGAACAACTACAAAGGGGCTATAGTCAAAAGGTGGAGATAAACTTCCTGGTTACAAAATGTGAATTGGATTATTGGAAAAAAAATAGGAAACATGTAGAAACCCGGAAAATTTATTTATGGAAAATAATAAAGGAATGAAGAAAAGGAAAATTTTAAAAAGGAAATAGTAGGTTTCGTCAACGAATCCTCTATTTTTGTTGATGAAGGCCCTTCTGTGGTTCATCAACGAAGTTTAGGCGTTGTCGACAAAGAGATCCCGAACGATAGAAATTTTAGAATTAGGGTTTGTCGACAAAGTCATTCTTTCATCGACCAACGACCTTTAGCAACTTGTCGATGAAGACTGCATTTCGTCGACGAGGTTGGCCGAGTCAACGACTTATAAATAGAATTCTCTTTCCTATTCCTCATTAAGAAATCCTAAATTCCTCATTTTCTCTCTCGAAAAACGACGCTTCTCACCCTCTCTCTTCGATATTCTTGTCGTTCATCACCTGATTCAATGATCAAAAGTTACCACGAGGATCTAAGGGAAATTCTTTACAAGTCTAGTAGAGTGGATTGTTGAACGGGGTTTTCTAGGCATCACCCCAAAGTTAAGGTAAGGGTAGAAATGAGTTGTTTGTCTTGTATATGATTATTTAAATGGAATGTATGAGTTTGGGGATGTTTAATAGTTGTTGATATGGGAATTGAGTTGATAAACTAGGGTTATTAAATTAGGGTTCAGGTGAGCGTTATTGAATCAGAGTTCGGGTGAGCGCCGCGGGCATTGTTTTGGGGTCCCTGCTGGCGTAGTTCAGGAAACCAGGTAAAAGGAATAGATTAAGTCAGTAGATTTGTAAATTTCATTGGTTAAAATGGAAACTGTTTGTGTATTTATATGAATATCCTACAAGTATTGAAAGCCAACCGTTTAAACTGAGATTTTTGAGCCTAGGGTTGTGCTATAGTTATTTTTTGAGAAAATGGAATGATAAAAGTAATGATGTGTACTTTCAGTAAAACGGATGATGAACATGAGTTGACTTATTATTTTAGATGATATAATATAGCGTATTATTGAAAATGTGTGGCATGAGTAAAATGAATATACTGAGTTGAGTTGTGATATGTGTATGACATGTTGGAAATAATGAAATGTAGTGGGTTTATACTGCATGTGAATTGTTTGATTATAGCAGAATGTGAATGTTAAATTGCAACGTATGATTTGAGAACTCTGGTGGACCATAGTAGGCATAGGACTGTTGCGTGTGATTTCAGAAGAGTTCAGTGCACCCACATGTCTTATAGAGAGTGTGGATACGGGATGGTCGATTGAGCTGAGAAGGGTAGAGTCCTTCTTGGAGTCTTGACTAGTATGAGAATAGCCAATCTAACTTACAGACTGAAGAGGTTGTTACTGATTTAACTTTGGTGGGCTGACAAGGGTTAAGTCTAGCCTATGGGCCACACAACCCGTCATGGGGGGAAGCATAACAGTGATTATCCATCTGGTAATGAGTTCTAAATGCATAATTATTAATTTAACCAATGTATAACATGAAAATAGTGTATGTGAAATAGTTATGAATACTGAGTATGTGAAAACAGGAGATGTGAAACATGAAATGAATTTATGTGATGTGAAATACTAAAAAATGTGAGAATTGAGATTATGAATAGAGAAATATTGCGGAGATATCAAATGTAGAGTAAAGTTGTCACGCCCCAAACCCTGTCATAGGACCCAGGGGTGAAAATGTAACCTAACATGTCCCTGTATCACACAAATCATCAGAGATACAGTACAATGGATAAGGGTCCGACCCCGTGGGGTTCCCAGGCACCTTAAACACATCCAACCACAATCATATATGCAGCGGAAAATGTCATTTTATATCAACATATGCAGTACCATACCATAGTTTATACAAGAGCAGAACATGGCTCTAATCAAACGTACAAACTGCGTGCCCAAATACAACTCAAAATGGCAACCCAACAAACTACAGTCCTAGCACTTACCCAAGTGCTAACGCAGTACATCGGCCACTACACTCCCTACACTAGGATGCTAGTTCCAGTTACTCGAAGGACCTGTAAAAATGTATGTACAACAGGGGTGAGACACCTCTCAGTAAGGAAGAACACAGGTTATATCGGTGTGTGGCATTTGAGTGTTATCATGATACAACATACACACAGTTGAATGCAATCCAGTACTAATTCATACAGTGCATACACGCACGCATATGGCGGCCATTTATACGCAACCCCATCACAATACACACACATGATCAGTAATACACAGTGTCGTCATACTCATCGGCCCGAAGCCAGTTCGGCATTCTGGCGTTGGCCCGTAGCCAACCTTCGTAGCACGGCACCACCGGCACATGGCTAGTCCTCGACTCCCATGGTATCGTACCGGCGCTAACTGGTGGATCCACACCCTTCAGTCTGATCTGCCGGAATAGGCTCACGCCCTCAGATATAGAGCCGGACACTCTTGCCTACATGGCAGGCGATAAACACACGCCCTCGGATATAGAGCCAGACACTCTCAGTACCTGGAATCATTTTGGAACTGCGTTCCTATCAGTAATTCCACATATCACACACACATGCATGCTCATATAACCAAACAAACCACACTCATTTGGTAATCTAAATCATGGTTTTCTAAACAAATACAGTTTAAACAAAGTCAAGGCACGACCATCCCAATATCATAGTATAAATCACACATATACTCAGTTTTCAACAAAACCTGGGATTCAGCCCGTCGCCCCCTTTTTCCCAAAACTGCAATAATGAAAAACCCATAGTTTTTCCCGTTAGATCCCCCCAAATGAGTAGCCAAAACACACACAGGACCGTGGACCACAGTTCCACCGAATCCGATTTTGAAAAGAACCAATATAAACATAGTTCCCCTTACCTTAACCCCGTATACCAAATCCCGAACTCCAAGGCTCCTAAACAGCGAACCGAGTTCCAAAACCTACAATCAATAGTACAAAATGTACTCACAAGACAGTTACCTACAAAACTACCAGATCAAAAATGAAAATCGAGTCTTACCTCAATTTTTTGCCGAAACCCGAAAATCTCTGAAACGAGATTCCGATCCATAGAAATCGTAGAGAATCCTTCCACGATCCTTGTGGTAACTTCAGATTTCCGATTCCGTCAACGATTAGCGAAAAAATCTAGAGAGAGAGAGAGATAGTAGGGAGAGGTTTAGAGAGAGAGAGAGAGAGAGAGAGAGAGAGAGAGATAAAATCTAAGTTTCTTAATGAAGAAGTAATGAGAATTTCCTTTTATAGCCCTTTGACCCGGCCGAATTTTGTCGACGAAATGGTGTCCTCGTCGATGAATCTTACACAACCTTCGTCGATGAATCGGTGGCCTCGTCGACGAATCTGGATATTTCTCGTTTTCCAAAACTCCTCGGTTTCTCCTCGTCGATGAGTCTCTAAATTTCGTTGACGAGAAGAACACAGGCTTCGTCGATGAAATCTGGCTTCGTCGATGAATCTGCTCTTTTACCAAAATGTCCCTCTCTTCATATATATAAACCCATTATCACGGTTCGGGTTCTTACAAAAGTATATATGTATTATATATTGTAATATTATATTTATTTGGGGTGAGGTAAGCTCACTGCTCGAGGGCTTGCTGAGAAAGGCGAGTGCCCTAATCGGTATCAAATGTCACCATACCGGGCTGCATAATGTATTATGGCAAAGGGAAGCTACTTGTATGGGTGGGTAATCTTCCCTATTTTCGGGAACCTTTGCTAATAAATAATTGTGTGAATGTGTGTGAATATGAGACAAACTATCCATCTGAGGGCTTATTGAGTAAGGTAAGTGCCTTGATGAGCATTAGTTGTAGCCATACCCAGTTGCATAAGGTATTAGAGTAAAGAAATGCTACTTGTATAGGCAGGTAATCACCCAAATCCTTGGGAAACTCTCATTAATAAAATATGCTGCATGTGTATGAGTAGGGATAGAGAATGATTTCATAATTGTAGATATATTTGTAAATGATGATTATATTTTGTACACAAACCTCATTATAGCTACACGCTAGTGTTAATGTATTCCGTCTTACTGAGATGTGTCTCACCCAATATGAATTTCATCTTTTCAGGACCTTTGCATGATCGAGCTCAGTGAGCTTGGAATTGGAGTTGCATTTTTGAGAGAGAGAGGGTATAGACTTTTGATGTATATTTTTGGGTTTCATTTATGTTTTCAAAGATGTATATATTTGTGAATACTGGATGTTGGAGAATATTATTTTGGGATATATAGAACTCTGGTATGTTATAAAGGATGTTAGTTTATTTTTCACTACGTAATTGATGTTAGAGTATCAGATATAGGTAAATGGAACACGTGGCACCCAGGTCCCACTTGGCGGGTTCAAGGCGTCACAAAACCTATGTTGCTTAGCTTGAGAAGAAGCGATGGTTGGTGGAGGGTGATCAAAATTTCAAGTTTTTTCAT
This sequence comes from Malania oleifera, assembly GCF_029873635.1. Classification (NCBI taxonomy): domain Eukaryota; kingdom Viridiplantae; phylum Streptophyta; class Magnoliopsida; order Santalales; family Ximeniaceae; genus Malania; species Malania oleifera. The sequence continues at coordinate 128,168,734 of NC_080417.1, forward strand.
GCAATTATTAATCAAAATAGGAATTCTTCGATGATTAATTCTATGGTCTTCGAGAATGGTACAGTTCTGGCATCCCCTAAGGAGATTCATGAAGATGCGATTAAGCATTTTCAAAATTTTTTCTCAGAACAGTATAATAGAGTTTTACTTAATTTGAGCCATCTTATCTCTAGGGAGATAACAGATGAAGAAAATGAGTATTTGGTCAAAGATCCTTCGAAAATGGAGCTGAAAATAGCTCTAAATTCTATCCCAAAAGATAGTAGTTCAGGTCCCGATGGCTTTGGATCAGGATTTTACGAATCTTGTTGGAAATTTGTTAAATAGGATTTGTTGGAAGCTGCCAAGGAAGTGGAGTGCCTCTTCCTAGATTTTTCACGTCTTCATATTTTGTTCTTATCCTTCAGGTGAAGGATCCAAGAAGTTTTGAAAAGTTTAGACCAATTAGTCTGTGTTCTATCGCATACAAATTTTTTTCAAAAATTATTATAGGCCGATTAGCGCGTTGCCTGAATATAATTATCTCTCCAGAACAAGTGACTTTTCGCCCTAGTAGAAGTATTTTTTAAAATATTACTCTGGCGCAAGAAATGGTTTACTTAATCAACAAAAAGAGTAAATGGGGAAATGTATTTTTAAAAGTGGATATGGCAAAGGCTTACTATAACGACCTAAAAATTACACCATTTTTTTTTATATAAATATTACTCTGATACCCCTATTATACCTGTTATAGCATCTCAGGCCTCATATAGGCACTGAAGTATCCCTGTACACAAATTGACACACCTATGCAGCGGAAAACATAAAGTCATACACCCATATATATATACAATACCAGAATTTAGTGTTTCCAAACCATATATACATATTTACACATCTCCTTAATACCATTTACTTAAAAACATAAACCTCTGAATACACTTACCCTATAGGCAAAAGGTCTCTCTATTTGCGAGCCAAATTTGCTCGCCTAGCTGGTTCACCTGAAAAATGTTAGATTGTCGGGATGAGACGATGCTCAGTAAGTGGAAATATGCTATTACTAGTGTGTGGCAACCGAGTTGCATAAATACTATAATGAAAATATCTGAAACTGTATAAGCTGGAAAATCAGTATAGAATATAACTTAAATCTATCATAGTTTAAAATATATTTGTATCATATGAATTTTTCTACATATCATACTTCTAATATCATACTATATTTGATGAAAATTCTGTAAAATTGTATACATATACATAACTGAGATTTTTCCCTGAAAAATTGTATGTCATGATTTAACCCCTCATGACAAGGTTGTGTGGCCCGTAGGCTGAACTTAACTCTGGTTGGCCTACCAGGTAAATTAACTGTACTCTACCCATCCTCAGTCCAACCAAGCTGCGTCATCTCCTAAGCACAGAACTGGAAAACTACCTCGTCAAACCGAGCCCCCTCAACCTAGAGTTCTGGGGAAACTGCAATCACTCCAACTGTGGTTGACGAAATCCACATACTATTTGAGATATGTGGTTGCACTTTGATATGAAAATAGCAACGGTATCGTGCTCTGCTGACTGAATCTGTCTGAAATATTTCATTAGGGATCTGATACTGTATATATACTATTACTATAATTACCCTACTATTTTCATCATGTTTCCAAAATAAACATAACACTATAAATCTAAACTTGAAATAATGTAATATCTGAATAGCATGACTGTAGTATCTGATTGTTATAATTGTATGTCTGATTGTATAATCTATAAAATCTGAGTGTTGGTTTTAGGAAACATGACATTCTGTAATTACTGTAACATACTGATATGAAAAATATCTGTAATACTTGTCTAATAAGTATCTGTCGGGTAAATATATGTCTATATATGTATATATTGTAAATCATGATATTCTGGAAAAATTATATAAATTCTATATCAAGCAAATATCCACTCAGGCCACACAAATAATAAAAACTCACATTCTAGAAAAACTAGATGATAAACTGACATATTATATATATATATATATATATATATGTATATACAAAATTTTCTGATAACCTTGCTAAAATTCATAACATAGCATATTTCCCTTACGTGATTTCTAAAAAGCCCCTACAAAGTCTAGTTTTGCACCCGCTGTCACGCCCCGAACCCCGAAATGGGACTCGGAGGTGAGAATGTAACCTAACTTGTCCCTATATCAAACAAATCATCAAAAGATACAGTACACTGGATGAGGTCCGACCCCGTGGGGTTTCCAGGCACCCTAAACACATCCAATCACAACATATACACAGCGGAAAAAAGTCATTTTATATCAATATATACAGTACCATACCAGAGTCTATACATGAGCCAAACACAACTTTATCAAAACGTACAACCGGGTACCCAAATACAATCCAAAATGGCAACCCAACAAAACTACAGTCCTAGCACTTATCCAAGGGCTAACGTAGTACACTGGCCACTACGGTCCCTACACCAGGTTGCTAGTTCCGGTTACTTGAAGGACCTGAAAAAAAAATATACGCACAGCAGGGGTGAGACACCTCTCAGTAAAGAAGAACACATGTTATATCGGTGTGTTGCATTTGAGTGTTATCATGACAAGAATATACACGTAGTTGAATGGAATCCAGTACTAATTTACACAGTGCATACATGCACATATACGACGACCATTTATACGCAGCCCCATCACAATACACACACAGATCAATAACCCAGTGTCGTCACACCCTTCAGCCCAAAGCCGGTCTGCGACAATCCAACGTTGTCCCAGAGCCAACCCGCGAAGCACGGCACCACCGGCACATGGCTAGTCCTCGACTCCCATGGCATCGTACCGACGCTAAATGGTGGATCCACACCCTTTGGCCTAATCTGCAGAACAAGGCTCACGCCCCCGGATATATAGAGTTGGAACTCTTACTTATGTGGCAGATGATAAAGACATGCCCTCGGATATAGAGCCGGACACTCTTAGTACCTGGACTCATTTTGGAACTGCGTTCCCATTAGCCATTCCGCAATCACACACACATGCATGCTCATATAACCAAACAGACCACACTCCTTTGGTAATTTAAATTATGGTTTTTCAAACAAATACAATTTAAACAAAGTCAAGGTACAACCATCCCAATATCACAGTATAAAGCACACATATACTCGGTTTTCAACAAAACCCGGGATTCAGCCCGTCGCCTCCTTTTTCCCAAAACTGCAATAATGAAAAAACCTATAGTTTTCCCCGTTAGATCCCCCTAAATGAGTAGTCAAAACACACACAGGACCGTGGACCACTGTTCCACCGAGTCTGATTTCAAAAATAACCAATATAACACAGTTTCCCCTTACCTTAACCCTGAATCACAAATCCCGAACTCCAAGGCTCCTAAACAGCGAACCGAGTTCCAAAACCTACAAATCACAGTACAAAATATACTCACAAGATTGATACCTACAAAACTACTGGATCAAAATTGAAAACCGAGCCTTACCTCGATTTTTCGCCAAAACCCGAAAACCTCCGAAATGAGATTCCGATCTGTAGAAGTTGTAGAGAATCCTTCCACGATTCTCGTGGTAACTTCCGTTTCCTGATTCTAGCAACGATCAGCGAAGAAATCTAGAGAGAGAGAGAGAGAGAGAGTAGGGAGAGTTTAGAGAGAGAGAGAGAGAGATAAACTTGAAGTAACTTAATGAAAAAGTAAAGGAAATTTCCTTTTATAGCCCTTTGATCCGACCCAATTTTGTCGACGAAATGGTACCTTCGTTGACGAATCTTTCACTGAATTTGTCGACGAATTGATGGTCTAATCAACGAATCCTAATATTTCCCGATTTCTGAAACTCCTCGGCTTCTCTTCGTCGACGAGGCTTTGAATTTCGTCGACAAGAAGAACACAGGCTTCGTCGACGAACCTGCTCTTTACCAAAATGTCCCTCTCTTATATATATGTATACCCATTATCACGGTTCGGGTTCTTACACCCATAGGGTTCCATGTTCAATATCCTGAAAAAGAGCTTCTTTAACTATTACATTTTCTACAATTATGGGAAAGTCAAATATTAAATAAAAAATCTTACCCTGAATTTGGGATGAAGTTCAAGTCAGTCCCACTAACGATCCACTCCGACAGACTTGAAGAGAACTTTTCCAAAAGTGTCGTGGTGGCCCCGGATCGTCGAACTGGCGAGAAATAGAGCCTAAAGCGAAGAGAGAAGGGGAGAGGGTCGATTTTTAGAGAGAGAGAGAGTTCCTGCGCGATTTTTGTAAAAAATTCAATTTTTGGCTTACTTATAGACTCGGATTCGTCAACGAGACATGTCATCTTGTCGACGAGTCCATTAAGGAAGTTTGTCACCGAACATGAACCCCTCGTCTATAAATTTTAGATTACTAAACCCCCATCTCGGTAACTTTTTATCGACGAGACACATGTCTTTTATTAAGGTTGATTGGAGGTTTGACTTCTCTAATCATGTTTGTAACTTAGTAGTAGAATACGTTAATAATCAATGATTTTCAATCATGATGAATTGTATGTAACATACGGGGTTTTTTCAAGTCTCATCAGCCCTCCAGCAAGGTGCAGTGAAGATTTTCAAAAACCAAATGAGAGGTTGTGAGGAGTTGGAACAGCTTATAGTGAATGATCGATTTTTTTAAGGAAGGTTTCGTCTCGGGGAACCCTAGCTTTCGCTCGTTTTCGATCGCTGCCTCCGTCGCTGGTCGTCGCCTCGTCGTAGGCGTTCCCCCGAATAGCGAATCTCCGAAAGGTTTGGCATCTTCTGGTGTCCTCCGACCCCCTGTCCAACGAGCAAAGGGTCTTGCTTTTGTTCTCTGGATCTCGCTTGTGCGGGGAGGGGTCAATCTGTGATTCTGAAGTTTGCATTGATCACTCGAGAAGAAAGCTTGATTTCTTTTAGATCAGGGAGATTTGTGTGTTTCCTCGTTTTGTTTCTGTCCTTGCGAGCCTCCGTCGCCGGATGTCACCGCGGTGAACGCGAAGCTCCGAACGACACATCAGTCCAACGAGCAAAGCCGATTGGTGGAGATCTCACAACTTCTCATTTGGTTTTTGAAAATCTTCACTACAATTGGTTTGGTTTGGTATCACTCTTAAAAATAAAAAAAATAAAAATTATAAAGAAAAATTTAAAATTTAAAATTAAAATAGAAATAAAAAAAAAAATTGAAATCAGCAATATGTTCGATTAATAATTATAAAATTAATACAAATTAAATTTTAGTTAAAGAATGCTCTTTTTCATCTTTAAATCAAATAATATTATGAAAATATGATTAAAATAATAAAATTACAAATAATACACATTAAAAAATTACTATAATAAAAATAAAATTTATTTCAACTATTTTACTTAATTGTTATACTTTAAAATTTTACTTTACAATAAAAATTTTACTGAACATGACAATTGAAAAATATAGAAAGTATTTTGTAATTGACTTATTATTTTTTTAATTTATATATAATTTTTTTATTATATTTAAATTCATATGATAATTTAATTTTTATTTTAATTTAAAGACATATAAAATGAATAATTTAATCTAACTTTTTAAATAATTTTTCAATTCAATATTTACTATCAATATTTCTTAGATTAAATTAAAAAAAAAAACTCTTCACAAATAATTCCAAACTATTCTAAGCTACATTAATAGGATATTATGCATTTAATGTTCCCAATTTGAAAATCCTCGGCTTCATTATATTATATCTGTTCAGCATTTGGTGTAGGCTTCATTATGGTTGGTGTGCAATGCCTTGAATTTCATTTTCTGACACTAAAAATTAAAAAGGCTTTTCAATGCTCTGCTCTGCTCTGCTCCGCATGAGCTGCCTTCACTAAAAATGTACACTAGTTTTCTTTGTCTCACTCAACCATGATTAAATATTTTTTTACCTGAGATCATAACATAAACGTTATACTACTGCAACTTAAGAATAAATAATTATCGTAAGAGTGTAGAAGAGTTTTATTAGAAATTTACGCTTACTCATTCTGTGACATAACGTTTCACGATTGATACAATTTTTAAACTCAACTACTTATAAAATTTCACGTTATTTGATCATTGACAATGTTTTGCAAAAGATAGTCGGCCGATAAATTTATTTTTTGTTAAAATTTTAAATTTTATTAAGTTTGAGATAGTTTATTAGCGCATTTAAGTTGTAATTTTGCCGACAAAAAAAAAAAAAAACTTTATATTAAATAATAAAATAAAATATTAAAGAATAAACATGTGTATGGGTGTCTTCTATTTAGTGTTTCCATAAAAATAATTAAAAAAAATTTCCTACGCTGCCTCCCATTTAATAATAAAAATAAAAATTCAATTCACTAGATGCTTGGATTCATCCGACCGTCATCTTTGACCAATTTATACTTTTATCCATATGACTAATGCTTTTCTCGAAAAATTAAGATAAATTAAAGGATAAACATATTCATGCTAAGTTGGGTGTAGTTCTTATAAAAAAATAAGATAAGGGAGGGACGATTCAAATGGTATGGACACTTGTAACGTAAACCACATAATGCACTAGTAAAGAAGAGTCAGTTAGTTACTATGAAGGGCAGTAGAAAAAGTAGGGGTCGACCTAAAATGACTAGTAAAGAGATAGTGGGTAAGGATTTAACATTCCTGAATTTGTAAAAAAAAATGATCCATGATCGCATAAATTGACGGAAAATAATTCATATAACCGACCCCACTTAATGAGACTTAAAATTTAATTTTGTTGTTTGTTGTTGTAATATATAAAATATTCATAGCTCTATTTTTATTTTTATTTTTTCAAGTATGTTTGTGTGTCGTTGTCGGGAGATTTTCAAGCATCATTAGCTAAAACCTTAACTTAGGTTAACCTTTCTTTAAGCACATAATTTGGATGTCTTTGGCTTCACCTTCTCCCTATACCCACCATTGATGTGAAAGATTTCATATCTAATTTTCTTAATATGATAGTCACATGCAACAAACAAGTTTGATGTTACGGTCTAACATTTTATTTTCTTAGATGATTTTTTTATTATGTAAGAATAGTTAACACTTAAATCTCGTAAAATATTTTTTATGAAATAAATTCATTAAATTAAGGGACCTTATGTACTAAATTAGAAATACGAGTCGCACCGTCACAATTTTTTGTGGTCTTGTAGATATTTCAAATTATGAAAATTTAAATTTAGTTTTTAATGATTGAAAATAAAGATAAATAATTTTTTTTTTGAGAGAAGTGAACATTAAGGAAATGTATGTCTGTTATTAATTGAATCTTAGAAGCGACTCAAATACCATTAGTTATGAAAAAAATTAAAAAATTTAAGTAGACAAATAGGTGTTTTACTTTAAAATTTAAATGTTTTTTAATGTAAAAATTCTAACATAATTTTAATTATATAAATTATCAATATATTGTCACTTAAGGTATAATAAAAACGTATTTAGTTATCATATGATATCAAATGGACACACATTAGGGCTTGTTTAATTATCGAAAATATGTTCTATTTCTTATCTTTTAGTTTTCAAAAATCATAAAAAATTCAACTTTTTAAATTTTTTTTTTTTTAGATTTGTATTAAAAAGGTGGGAAATAAAATTTTATTTAGTGCAAGATATATATTTTTACTTTTTACTTCTAGACTTCAAAATAATGATAAAAGAGAAAACTTATTTTCAATTTTTTAAACTTATATATAGTATTATGTGAGATCATGGACTTCGGGCTTGAATTAAATTTTTTTCGCATTTGGAAGAAACTCAATATATAAAAAATATAATTCAAAGTCTAAGATATGAATTCTGTACTCTCATATGTAAAGTAAGAATTATAAAAGTAAAAAATAATAAATAAATATATTTTTAAATTTTTTTTATATAATTTTAAAAATAAAAAAATAAGATAATATTTTCGTAATCATTTGAAAATTAGAAATGGAAACTAGAACAATTTCCGCAAAAAAATGGTGCGAAAACCTTTTAATGTTGATTATTTATTTTTATTCAAATGTTGTAATTTTTTTTTTTAAATAACCAACCTCTTTTAATTTTTTGAAATGTTAAAGTGAAAAATGAGAACTATTTATCTCACGAGCCGAATTTTTTTATTACTATTGTTTTTGTTTCACTCATCAACTATAAAAACCTTCTAATTTCCAAATGATTTACACAAATTCTATTTTTTGCATATTAAAATTTGTGATATAAATGAGTTGAATGATGCGCGACTTATATTTTTTTTCCCCTTTTCTTTTTGGTTGTTGAAGGCATAAGTTGTGTCGGTCCGAGTGTGCGTCTAGAGGGGGGTGGATAGACGTTTTTTGTGGATATATAACTTTTTCTACAATCACAAAATTATCTTGACAAGATACAAGTGTATTATATCACAATTTATATTCAAAGTAAATAATAACAAGCAAACAATATAAATTAGGTAGGGTGAGAAGAGCTTAACACGGCGATGTTAACGTGGTTCGGCACCAAGCCTACGTCCACGCCTTGAGACCAACTCAAGGATTCCCCAAATCCACTAATCAATCCTTCTTTAAGACGAAGAAGCCTTTACAATCCAACTGCTCACCAAGAGCTATAACAAGATGTTCACCAAGAGTCACCTTACAAAGGTTCACAAAGAACCCCTCAATACAACAAATCAAAACAATTAGATACAACTTCAAAGTGCTTTTTCTTGAGCTGATAATACTAATAAAACCTCCCACAACTCTCATTGTAAATGATGTGGGAGACAAGAGTAAAGAGCAAGAGAGTATGGGTAAAGATGAAAACCTAAAAATGAATGCTCAATCAATATGCTTAACAACCAAGTGCTCAACTCATTCAATGTGTTCAATGAATGCTAAAGACATATATTTATGGCCAAAGAGACGACCAGCACGCTAGAGAGTTGTTGGGCATTAATGGAGAAAAGACAAACCCAAAACTAGCCGTTACTGTGCATTAAATGTTGTCTGCAGCCCGACACTCATCGATGATTCCATGACCTCGTCGACGAGTCTTATACATGCATCCGTCGATGAATCCCCTGTGTTCGTCAACGAGTCTTCTCTACTGAATTCATATAGGTCTCGATTTCTCTTCGTCAACAATTCCCCTATATACGTCGATGAGCCACTCATATACATTCGTCGCTGAATCCCTTATATTCGTCGACGAGTCTGCCATAAGATTTTAGGTGGTCTCGGGATCTCATCGACTACAATTCCCCTGTGAACGTTGACGAGTTCCCTTCATGTGTTCGTTGACAAATCTCCTATATTCGTCTACAAGTGCCTTTGTTTTACTTATATGAGGACCTAAATAGACGTGGACAAGTCTAAAAATGGTTCTTGGTCAAGTTAAAGTCCAATCTTGTCCAGAATCAACTTTTTAACAATTATAAGATACCTTGGTTTGATAAAATACGTTTGAAAGTCATTTTGACATCTTATGCAGTTAAGTGACTTGATATGCATGTGTGAATTCGGAATTCATGTTCTAACCTATTATGAACTATATGCATATGTAATTTGCTTATCTTTTGCAAGATACTCTTGACCACACCATATTCACAAGAGTTATAACGTACATCTTACCTCTCACACACACAACCCAACAAAAATAAAATTAATGTAGAGTTTTATATATATATATATATATATATAGATTTGTTTGGGTGGTTGAGCTCTGGATGTGCCATGTGTGTAACTTTGTTGATAGTCATTTTGTAAGAACCCGGCTTCGTCGACGAAGCCAGAGTTCGTCGACAAAGTCTTTGTAGTTCTCGGCGACGAAGTGCAGAGTCTCGTTGATGAGGAGAAGTTAAGGGGTTTCGGGAAACCAGAAATATTAGGCTCGTCGATGAGGCCATCGTCTCGTCAACGAGCTGTTTATATGGTCTTGTCGATGAAGATGCCATTCTTCGACGAGGAGTGGTCGAGTCAAAGGGTTATAAATAGATATTTTCATTACTTCTCAGCTAAGAAAACTCAAATTCTCTCTCTATCTCTCTAGAAACTCAACCTACTCTCTATCCCTCTAGATTTTTTCGCCGTATGTAGCGAGAATTGTAGATCTAACGTTACCAAAAGGATCAGGGAAGGATTCTCTACAAGTTCTATGAATCGGATCTTCATTTCGGGCGTTTTCGGGTTTTGGCTCGAAATCGAGGTAAGACTCGATTTTCAATTCTGATTCGGTGGTTGTGTAGAGAATAGGGTTGCGAACATATTATGTATTGTGGTGTGTAGGTTTTGGAACTCGATTCGCTGTTTAGGGGCCTTGGAGTTTGGGATTTGTCATTTGAGAAAGGTAAGGGGATTCAGTTTATGTCGGTTATTTTTGAAATCGGATTTAGTAGAACTGTGGTTCGCGGTCCTGTGTGCGTTTTGATTACTCATCTGGAGGGATCTGACGGGTAAATTAATGGGTTTTTCATGTTACAGTTTTGGGAAAAAGTGGGTATTGGGTTACATCCCTGGTTTTGTTGGAAAATCGTATATGTATGGTGATTTATACTGTGTAATAGGGATGACCGTGCCTTGACTTTATTTAAACTGTATATGTTTGGAAAATCATGATTTTTGGATTACCAAATGGGTGTGATTTGTTTGGTTATATAAGCATGCATGGTAGTGTTTTGGTGGAATGCAATCGGAACTAGGTTCTAAGTTATTCCAGGTACTGAGAGTGTCTGACTCTATATCTGAGGGCGTATGAAATTGCTGACCATGTTTGGCAAGAGTGTCCAGCTCTATATCCAAGCGCGTGACCTTTATCAGCTGATCACCGAAGGGTGCGGATCCATCAGTTTGTACCAGTACGATGCCATGGGAGCCTGGGGTTCGCCATGTGCCGAGGATGCCATGTATTGTGGGCTGGCTACGGGTCGAAGGATGTGACGACACCGGGTTGATCATGTGTGTGCGTGCGTGTATGCACTGTTTTGAAACTAGTACTAGAATTGCATTTAACTGTGTATGTTTCGCTGTCATGATAACACTCAAATGCCACACACCGATATAACTTGTATCTGCCCTTACTAAGAGGTGTCTCATCCCTGCTGTACGTACATATTTTTCAGGTCCTTCGAATAACCGGAACTAGCGTCCTAGTGTTGGGAGCATAGTGGTCAGTGTACTGCGATAGGTACTTCGGTAAGTACTAGGACTATATCAGGTTGACTTTTGTGGTTATGGTTGTCACCTGGGTTGTGTTGTTTTTTTGTGAAGTTTGACTCCTTTGCATAGACTCTGGTATGGTACAGATTGTGTATAAAGAGACTTATCTTCTGCTGTGTTTCTATTATGTATGTGAATGTGTATAGGGTGCCTGGGAATCCCACGGGGTTGGACCCTCATTCATTATACTGTATCTTGATTTTGGTGATATAGGAACAAGTTAGGTTACTTTTTCACCCTCAAGTCCAATTATTGGGTTCGGGGTATGACACATTTGCTCTTTACTTGTTTAATATATTTCTGACCCTTATGCTTGCCTTGGAACTGTCCTGTATATTTGAACTGAACTTGATGAAGAGTATTAGTAAACCTAAGAACCACTAATGGGTTGTTGTCATCAGAACAAGCTGGAATTAGAACCCTTAGCCCCTAGGGCTAACAAGTTGAATTTGAACAACACAATAAAAGACAAAGTAACACTAATGCCACATATTAATAGATAATTGAAGCATCTTAAATAGACTACATATACGTATGCAATAAATAGGTGAAAAATATTAAAATAAATTCTTTTATACATTAAATTTCTTGATGCTAGAGGGGTAGCACCCCATTCTTATGTGCAATTAAACTTTTAATTTGTTTAGAAATAATTTTGTACATAATGGGGCGAAATGTGTCTTTGCTTTACTATGGTTAATTCATTGGCTCCTTAAAACATTAATGTCTTTGACAGAAACTCATGGATCTCGTATGTGATGGGGTGAAATGCGTCTTTTGCTTTACTATGGTTAATTCATTGGCTCCTTGACGAGGGAATCCATGAGTTTCTACATAAGCAAAAATAAGTAATCTCAAGGGACATTAATATTTGGTTGCAACATCTATTATCTCTTGCGGACACATTTACTATTTCTTTTGCTATTGCTAACGTCTATTATCTCCTTTCTCCATCATACTCAAATATATGCATGGGAGAAATATCCCATATGCAACTCCAACTTCTCTCGAGCTTGTTCTTGCATTTTTTGCAAGCCAAAGGATAGACATACAGTTTGATGAAAAACAACATCCACAGATTAATGTGTCAGGATGGTGATGGGTGGAGTGGACACTCAGTCACTGGTTGTGGCTGAAATTCAGTGAGAATTAATTGCAAAAACAATGTAATTCAATCTGAAAATAAATATGGAGGATGTAAAGACCTGCTATTTATTTTTCAGTATTTTTTTTATATTATACCATGAAATTTATAATGCTTTGATACCTGCTAGATTAAACCAAACCATCACCCTAAGCAGCAAGAAGCTAAAATCACACAAACACCACCATATATAAATATGTACAATACTAGAGAGTTACAATGTTCCTAAACTATACATATATGACTGTTTCCCAAAATACCCTCAACTAGGCTGGGGTTATACAAAAATACTCCCAAAAATACTCACTCTACTGACAGGGCAGTACTGAAGCCCCATTACCTACGAGCCTGATCCGCTCGTCCGGCTGGATCACCTGAAAAATATTAATTTAATGGGATAAGACGATGCTCAGTAAGACGAAATATGTTATTGTTTGTGTGTGGCAAATGAGTTTCTATATAATCATGTATAACTGAATCTGTAAATGTAGTACAAGTAATATAAACCACCATCTTCTTTCATGTTGCTTAACATATCTGTATTTTAAGTTTCTATACATAATACTTGTAATAACCAAAAAAAAAAATGAATAATAATAATGGTCATTTAGTTAGTATCAAAATGAAAGTGTTTCTTTGTTAGGATCCTTGATTTCATGTTTGATGCCTAAAAAAGACTTTGTCTAAGCGAATGCAGAGAGACCATTGCGGCTCAATAGCCCCCTAGAGGTCGGCTTAGTCAAAATGGAATTTCATAAGATAAAACAGAGTAGACACTGTTTATATACGTAAATAAGTACATAAAATAATGTTTTGACTAACATAATTTGTAAAAATATATGATAAAATAATAATAATATAAGTATCCTATGCGGGGCCCACAAGACTATGTGGGGCCCACATGAGTCTTGAAGCCGTGTGAAGGTTTACACGAGTCTCGAAACTGTGTAAGGCTCATAAAATCGTATGAGAATTATTGGAGTTTCGTATGATCCATTTGAGTCTCGAAGTTGTATGGGGCCCACAAGACCATGTGGGGTCCATATGAGTTTTCAAAATTTAAATTTAATTATTGTTCAAAAATAAATAAATAGTAAAAATAGTTTAAAAGTAATAACAATGATAATAATGTTTAAGAAAAATAATAAAATAATAAAATAATTAATTAACTAATTGATTAATTAATTAGGTAAGTAATTAATTAAAAATTTATTTAATGGGAATGGTGGCAAGCACTTCCACATGACCTCCATCCTCATCCCATACTCAACCCATACCTTGCCCATCCCTTGCCCATTCTTTAATTTTGAAAAAATTATAATTTCACCCCTCTCCCCACACTTTTACAAATTCTATTTCTTCTCTAAAATTTTCCTATAAATAGGGAGCTCTCAACCTTCATTTTTCACAATAATTTTTCAAGGAAGAGAAGGATTAGTGAATGAAAGAATTTGTGGTGGAGAGAGAATTTTTGAGTAAGTTCTCACTCACCCACTCTTTCCGATCTCATCTCTTAGAGATAGTTACAGTGTTCGTAGCACAAGGTAAAAGAAGAAGGTAAGTAAATTTTAATTATGTTAGTTTTTTTTTATTTAAAATTCATACCCGAGTTTATTTTATAAGTAAATTTCAATTATGTTAATTAGTTCCACAAAATTTCCATGAGTTTATTTTTATGCATATTTAATTATACCAGTTCTATCTTTAATATACTTGCATCTATTTTTGGGTTAAGAAATATTCTAATCCCCTCGGATAAATTTTCAGCATTTCTTTCTATTCAAAAATAAAATTATATATATTTTTAACACAAAATTTGTGTGGCATGAGTTTATTTCTACGTTACATTTTTTTATGAAAATATGAGTAAAGACGAGATTTTCACAATATTATTTTAAATTGCATAAATTATAATAAGATGATTTTAAAACCCCTTATGGCAACGAAAGTTCAAAGTTACAGATGCTCAGTACCGCAACTTAAAGTTTAAACGGATCAAAGTGCACCCACACAGTTTACAGAGCGGTTATTTATGTTAGTGGATTTCTCCTGAGTGCACACCTGGTTCCGGACCAGGACTTAATAGGGAAAATTTCACTTAATGTTTACATACGTTGATTTAGTTTGGTCGACCAGCCAGCTAAGTCCAGTCTTCAAATCGCATAACCCAATCATGGGGGTAAACATGATTTACGACAAATAAGCCTAAGGGTGGTTTTTATAATATATGTTAATACATATTTAATTACGTGTACAAAGTTACTGATGATTTGAAGGAAAAGTGTAAGTTTACGTGAAAATGATCATTTTTGTGCTTAAATGACGATATAAGGAAAACGTATAAGGAAAAATATATACATGTTTATCATTAAATATTTTTACAGTTTTAAAGTTAAAAGTTTAATTTAACAGTTATAGTATATGATTATAAAATTTTACTGTTGTAATTAATGACAAAAGTTTTATGTAGAAAATTTTAAATTTATATTTATTTTAAAAGCAATTTTGAAGTTATAGTATTAAATATTGTTTTACGAAATTTTTAAAAAGCTCATTTTGGCCACACACTAATAATAATCATATTTACTTACTGAGCGTCGTCTCACTCCAATCATATTTTTATTTTAGATAACTCTGAAGGGCATGTCGGAAATCAGGTTTAACAAGCATGCGGGTGGGGATTAGAAAAATAAAGATTGATTAGAAATATTAGTATGATTTCAGATATTTATGTTTGTGTAATTTTTCTTCTTTTGAAATGAATGATTGTAATATGGATAATTAGTAGTCTGGTTTAATAATAATTGAGTTTATTTACTTCCGCTATAAATCAATGGTAAAAAGTAAATATCTCAGACCGTTCGGGGTTGGCGTGTTACAATACTTTTAATATATATAAGTATATTCTCTATTTCTGTGAAAATGTACATACATAATAATAACTGAAAACTTCCCTAGATGGATAATTGTATGTCAGGATTTAACCCCTCATGATAGGGTTGTGCGACCCGTAGGCGGGATCTATCACTGACTGGCCTATCAAGATAAACCACTATACTCCGTCAGTCCGATCGGCCCTCCTCAACCCATATATGATGGGGAGTCTGTCCACACGTGGGCACGATCGACTTATCTACCACGTATTATCTAAATGGGTGGTTGCACTTTATTCTGTGTATAACAATGGTATCGTGCTCTATAAACTGTATCTGTAATGGTCTATTAGGGTCTGATACTATATAATACATCTCTATACACAACTATCTGTTTTACCATGATTCTGTAATAACTGTATTAACCATGACGCTGTAGTAAACTGTATCTATATTAACTGTGTTCCTGAGATTAATTGTAAATCTGTATGTCATGGTATTGTAAAACTGTATAATCATGGTATTCTGAAAATGCTATAAACCATATTCATTGTTCGTATATTCTATAAAACATAACTCTGAAAAATTATGTAAAACATGTTTCTGTACTATCTCTATATTCTCAAGCCACACAATAATTTAAAACATAATAAACATGATTGATAAAATGTATAATTTTTTGCTGTGAATAATAATCTGATAAAAACGTATAATTTATACTGAAAACATACAATAATTGCCTAGCATAACATATTTCTCTTACCTGATTCATGCTAAAAATCTCCTACTATGACGGGTCCTACACCTGCAGGCTTCTCCACTTAACACCCTGAAAACTATATATTCCAGAACAAAATATCATTATTTTTACGTCTACTACATTTCCTACAATTGTTGGAAAGTAAAATTTTGCTTAAAAGATCTTACCTTGAATCTAGGATGAAATCCAATTTTGTCTCACCGACGATCTGCCCTAGCAGACTTGGAGATAACTTCCCCAGGAGCATCGTGGTGGCCTCGAATAGTCGATTCGGCGACTAACGGGGCCGAAATCAAAGAGGGAAGGAGGAAGAACCGTAGGAGAGAAGAGAGAGAGAGTGTTGGTGAATTTTCAATGTACAAATCTTCGTTTAACACTATTTATACTGCGAGCTTCATCGACGAGTCACGTCACCTCGTCGATAAGGCCAAAAGGAAGGTTCATCGACGAACACCATCATCTCGTCGACGAAATTCAGAACTTGAACACAGTCGTTTGATATCTTCTCGTTGACGAAACTTGTCTGCCTCGACAAGGCCCTCTTGTTCCCTCGTCAATGAATCCTCTGTGTTCGTCGACGAGGACCTGATAAATTTTCTTTGGTCATTATAGAGGACTTTAAAAAACAACTCTTTCTCGCTCACTAGTTATTCACTATCTCAACACCACATACTACATTGCACACACACACACACACACACATCTATTTATAACTTATTCTAAAACAAAATAATCAACAATTATGGTTGGTTGGTGAGATTGGTGGCCGCCGATCAACAGAAGCGGTTGGTTGGTGCGGCAGCCATCGTCAAATTTTGCTGCCACCGTTAACTTTATTTTTCAACATCCCTCCTTAAACTTGACTCTCCTAACTTTGTCATTTCGAGCATTGTCTTCAGTCTCGCAAAAATATCATGCCTGAGGGGCTTCGTGAAAATGTCAGCAATCTGATCATGTGTTCTGCAAGATATCAACTCTACTTCTTTCTTCCTGTAGCTCTTGGCAACAAGTCCTACTTTGTATCTCTAGACTTCTCCTTGAGCGTTCTTCTTTGTCTTGTAGACCCATTTTACACAAAAAGTTTTGCGGCTCTTCGGGAGATTCTTCAGCTCCCAAGTCTTGTTCTTATCAATGGATTGAATCTCCTCATCCATCGCTTTTCTTCATTTGTTTTATTCGTTAGCCTTCTCAAAGCTAATCGGGTCGCTAGTCAGCAACAGACAGTGTAGAGCAACATACTTTTCCATTGGTTCTATATTTTCATACAGATCAGCTAGGTTATGGGCACCTCTAGGCCTCATGTCTGAGATTTCACGCTCAATTGGTGATGAAGATTCATTTCTCTGTGGTGAACCATGTGGAGGTGTATGCACTTTGGGAACTTGTGACTCGATAATCACTTCTCTTGTCTGTGTAGGTTCTTCTTCTTCAAGTGTTTATTCTGCATCTTTGGAAGTTTCAGCCTAGTCCCACCTCCAAGATTCATTTTCTTCAAAAATGACATCCCTACTATGAATGACTTTCTTGTTGATGGGATTGTAGAGTCGATATCCCGTGGTGTTGTCACCGTATCCAACAAGGATACACTTCTCTTGTTTATCTTCCAATTTTGTCCTTCTTGTTTTCAGGATCTTGGCGTAGACTATGGAGCCAAACACCCTAAGATGACTCACATTGGGCTTGTGAGTACTCCTGGCTTCATGTGGTGTCATTGTATCAAGACTCTTCATAGGACATCGGTTGAGTAGATAAACTGCACATGACACTGCTTCTACCTAAAAACTCTTGGGCACATTTTTATCCTTTAACATGCTTCTAGTCATGTTAAGGATTGTGCGGTTCTTCCTCTCAGCTACGCCGTTCAACTGGAGAGTGTAGGTTGGTGTGAACTGTTTTTGAATCCCTTACTGCCTAAGGAATTCTAGGAAAGCTTTGTCCTTATACTCTCCTCCTTAGTCTGATCGGAGTGACTTGATACGATAGCCACTCTGTTTCTTCACAAGAGCTTTGAACTCTTTGAACTTGTCGAACACCTCTGACTTCCTTTTCAGGAAGTAGACCCAAGTCTTCCTGCTGTAGTCGTCGATGAAGGCGAGGAAGTATCGATTCTATCCATTTGAAAATGGTCTCAAAGGACCACACACGTCTGTGTGTACTAGTTGGAGCAGCATGGTAGATCTCCAGTCAGCTTGCTTTCCAAATTTGTTTTTGTGTTGCTTGCTCAGAACACAACTTTCATATATCATATTTGGGTGGTGGATGTTGGGTAAGCCTTTCACCATCTTCTTGCTTCCCAACTGTTTCAAACTTTCAAAATTTAGATGTCCATACCTTAGAATACATAGCTAGTTTGATGATAGTGCTCAAACACCTTGGCATTTCATTTTGAATGGCAAGTGGAAAATTCGATTCTTTGCCTTTTGTACTCGAGTAACCTGCTTTCCTCGAGCATCTGTTATTACCATCTGCTTATCACTAAGGCTAATTCGGTAGCCTTTCTTGACAAGCTGTCCAAGACTCAAGATGTTAGTCTTCATATCTGACACGTAATAGATGTTGGAGATGTAAGCATGATCTCCGGACTTTTGTTTGATCAAAACATCTCCTCTCCCTCGGAATGGGAATTTAGAATTATCGCCAAAAGATATCTCCCCTTGAACTTTCTCATCAAGTTCAATGAATAGGTTCTTTCTGCCAGTCATATGGTTGATGGCTTCAAAATCAAGGTATCAAACACTTTGGTCCTGGGGAGTTGAATTGTGTGCCATTAGCATCAACGACTCTCCATCTGCATGTTCAGTTTCGGTAAGGTTAGCCTCGCTAACCTTTTCTTATTGTCGCCCCCAACACTCATTGCTATAATGTCCGTACTTGTGACAATTGTAGCACTGAACGTTTCTTTTGTCTACATTCGAGCAGTTATTGTATCCCCTTCTTCTTCCTTGTCCTTTGCCTCGTGAGACATAGTTCTATTGATTGCGTCCTTCTCTAGTGGGACCTCTTTCGCCTCTGCCACCTCTTCTGGAGTCAAAATTTCCATAATTTCTTCCACGAGATCCTCAGCCTCGTCCTCCTCCTTGCTATGACACCCCCCTTTGTCGTATCTATCTGTAGTGAGGGACAACTTTGTTTGGAGGGCTTACTCCAGTGCTTTACCATCACTCATTCTATCGACTTTCTGCTCATGGGCTTGGAGTGAACCCACAAGTTCTTCTACGGACATGGTTTCCAAATATTTTGTTTCTTCCATGGTCACAACTATATAATCATATTTTGGATCCAGAGATCGCAAAATTTTCTGACAAATTCTCTCGTCATTGAGAGTCTCTCCATTTTTTCTCAATTGATTTGATACTACCATAACTCGTGTATAATAGTCAGCAATAGATTCAGTAGATTTCATTTTTAAATATTCGAAATCACCTCGCAATGTTTGAAGACGAATCTTCTTTACTTTTTCTGCACCTTTGTGTGTTCGCTAGAGAGAGTCCCAAACTTCTTTGGATGTCTTGGCAGAGGTGATGATTTCGAATGTGGCCTTATCAAGGCCTTGGTAGATTATGGACTTCGCCTTGCAATCCTTCTTTCGATCGGCTCGCAAGGACATTCTTTGAGCATTGGACATAGCTGCTTCGACTTCTTTTGATGGGCTTTCTCTGTACCCATTTTCAACGATGTCCATGACATCCTGAGCACCTAGAAGGACTCTCATTTGAATATACCAATTGTCATAATTCACTCGGGTCAACTTTGGAATGACCGCTTGGGTAGCACCGTTCGCCATTAAATTTAATATATAAAAACAGAGAGATTGGGATTGATTTTGGCAAATTTGATGTCACCAATGTGTTTAGAAGGTCAAAAAAACTTAGGAACCGGTTTTGGGTTACAAAGAACCGGTCAAAAAATCACTGATTCGGCAAAAAAAATTTGGACCGATTTTTTTTTTCTTTTTTAAATCGATTTGACTTAATGACCAAAAGATGGCGTTACTTGTTACCATTTGAGCCACGTGACGGCTTCTCGGCGTGCCGCGTGTCGGTGGCTGGACGCGGGTCGGGTCGTGTTCTCGGGGTTGGAGCCGGGTTGTTGGGTCGAGTCTCGGATTGGGTGGCCGAGTTGGATCTCACCTAGCCGAGAGAGGAAGATGCGTGCGGGGCGTGTGGAGCTCGTGAAGCCGGTGATCGAAATCCTCATCGGCGCGTGTGGCGCGTGGGGAGAATGCTGATTTCGCTGGAGGCGCGCGTGAGCGCGTGTGGAGTCTTCCAGACTTAGTTTGAGACATGGTTTTCATCGTTGGAATCATCCCGATGCGAATTTCACAATGGCAACCTCAATTTTGAATTTTGAGCAACTTCAAATCTGAGAAAAAATTGAATTTCTCCTCCGTTTGACTTTGTTTGGTGGATTCCAGCGTACCTGGACGCTCTGATACCACTGATGGGTGGAGGGGACACTCAATCATTGGTTGTGACTGAAACTCAATGAGAATCAATTGCAAAAACAATATAATTCAATATGAAAATAAATATAGAAGACTTCAAAAAACAACCCTATCTCTCGCTTACTGGTTATTCACTCTCTTAACACCACATACTACATTGCACACACACACACACACACACACATCTATTTATAGTTGATTCTAAAACAAAATAATTAACAATTATGGCTGGTTGGTGAGATTGGTGGCTGCTGATCAACATAATCGGCTGGTTGGTGCGGCAGCTATCATCAAATTTTGTTGCCATCGTCAAGTTTATTCTTCAACGGGTGGATCCCACCACGTGGAGCCCACTCTCCCGTGTAGGCGGGTCTTCTCCACAAGCTAATGTACCCCATCATGTGAAGATGGTTTCTGTGAATAACTCATCACTTTCTAGAGGTGGATTAAGGCAATATTGACATAAATATTGTAGCAAATGAAGGATGCTCATGTAGGATGAGATCAAAGCCTAATAACACAAACTTGTGTATCTCAGCCTTTTGTCGAGAGATCTACCCCAACCAAGTCAATCAATGTTCACTTGTTCAAATGTGCATATGCGAGCATCAGATTAATCACCTAAACCATGTGGTGGCAATAAAAAAAAAAAACATTAAAGACAATGACAAATTCATATATGGAAAAAGCCATATGCACTGCAAACGTTCATTTGGTAATAGTCATGATAAAAGAGAATAATACACATATATGAAAGGATTATTTGTATTATTCAACTAAAATTGTAATGACTCAAATATTCACTTAGAGAGTTAGAGTTTACAATACAAATTAATTTTCAGTTACGGAGAATAATAAATGGGGTGACGAGCTTAGTAGATGAGGTGCTTGGGAGTAGAGGTGCCTAATGAAAAATAATAATTAATTTACTCTAAATGCAAAAGTTACTCTTTAAAGATTAATTTGTAATGATTTATTAGTCACTTAATCAGAAAATCTCTGAGTTTCTTTAAGAAGTTCACTTCATGGACATAAGGAGAAAATTAAAAAATATATATATAATTGCCTCAAAGAAAAAACGTCTCTCAATTAATGAGGCATTTAAACCGATCCCTACATAAAAGGAAGATAAGATCAAGTTAGGAGAGACTAATTATTCTGACTTAAGTATCGGAGAAATTTCCAAGAGGTTCTCTTGAATTTTATTAAAATTTGTTTTATTTATTTATTTATATTTTTTTATGGTAGGAAGATGACATGCAATGGAAAAAAAAAAGAGAGAGAAAAAAAAAAAGGATGAGAGAATTCTCAAGAGATGGTCCTTAGTGATGATTTTTCTTGAAATTATAATCAAGTCTAATATATATATATATATATATATATATATATATATATTATTAATTAGACAATAGCCTTATAAGTATTCATGGAAATTTTATAATAAAAAACGGTGGGCTTTGGTAGGGGTGAGTATAATTCGGGTTTAACCAAATTAATCGAATTAATCAACCGAGCTTGGTCTATTTAGGTTCGGTTAATATATGGGTTCGGTTCGATTCAATTTGAGATTTGGATAATTTCGTGTTTTCGGTTTTCAATTCGGGTATGGGGATCTTTAATTCGGTTAACTGAATTATCCGAATTACTAATTAATTAATAATAAAATATAAATTAGTAATATTCATATATGATATATGTTAAATCTTAAAATATCCCTTTTATCAATAAACCCTTTTATTAATTAAGTTGGAATTGGTAAGTTAGAAAAAAAATTTGCAATCATATTTTGTTTTTATAATTAATTTTAAATTTATTTAGTCAAATTCGGTTAACCGAATTACCCAAAAAGTTGGTTCGGTCGGGTACTGTTCGGTTACAACAACTAATTCGGTTGATTCGGTTAGTGATTAGTGTTAACCGAAAAATTCGGCTAAGTAACTGAATTTGGCCGAATCGATGGTTTGCTTACCCTTAGGCTTTAGTATATAGACAACTATTTAATAGAAGCAAAAAGGTTATCATCAAGAATTCTTTGTATTTTTTCCTTATTTTCAGCTTTATAAAAAAAAAAAAACAGTCACTTATTTTCATAGATAAAAAAAACCAAAAACAAAATTGATTAAGTTTTGATTTTAAATATTTTTAAATAGGCGATACTTATAAATAAATTTTTATAAATATGTAATGAATATTATTCTGACTTTAAATCATGTACCTAATGGTTTTTTTCATTTTTTTTTTCTTCTTTTTCCCTCCTAGTTGGCAACGGTAAGATTTTAAAAACATGATCTGAATGTTATTTTCGAATGACACTATTTTTGCTTTGGCCATGATCTTCTAAAAAATGGAAAGTTTTTATCTACTTTTTAAGTGAAAAAGTAAATATGCTTTTACCAGTAAACTATTTTTATTTTAATTTGAAGATAATATTTGGCTAAAAAAAGAATAATATATTTTTTGTACATTAGACAATTTTTTTCTTTGACACAAAGATACATATCATCATTCATCGAAAATTCTAAAAACACTAGCCTTTTATTCTGACCGGCACATGGATATTTAGAAGTAGAAATTTCTCCCACCATATACTTATTGAAGTCAATATTACAGACCGTATCCCATAGTTGGCATAGCATTGTCTTCTATTGTATTTGCGCGACTTCTATGAGACATGTATTATGCATTTTTCTATTAGATTTGTTCCGTCATTATACAACATACAAAGATTTTATCCAGTAAGAGCTTTATGCAACTATTACCTAACATGAAAAATAATAACATTTTAATAAAATTTTTACTAAGTATTAATATTTGTAAACTTTGTTTGCAAGTTAAATATGATATTGTTACTATTTATAATAATTAACTAGTTTTAATATTAGTTTTCTACCGATATTATTAACTAAAAACTAACATTCATTACAATATTGCTACTATTTTTTAAAATACTTTATAGTTATCTACGAACTAAAAAATTTAAAGTCTAAGGTGACCATATCAAGAGAAAAGTCCCTCGTCTCTAACGTGAGCGCTCTAAAATTTTCCAAGGTAATGTTTGGGAACATAAATTTCGAATCTTAAATTTAAATTTAAATGAATTTGGACAAATTTTAATATAATTTTATATTGTATCTTATCTACAGCCATACATGATACAACTCTAAATCCAAGGCTTCTCCAATCACAGGGTAAGAGATTTTTGATTTATACACTTGACTCGCGTAGTCTTGTGTCCGTTTAGGTTATTTGTGAATAACAACATTTTTAGATTTGAATTTAACTGTATGCAACATCTAATTTAAAACTATTTCTAAAGTTTGCTTAGCATTGTTCTTATTAATAAATAAATTAGGAAAATTTTTACAATCCACTCTAATTAAATGTGGTGCTACAACTATTTATAACAAATCAACCAATAATTAAAAAAATTTGACAAAAAACGTTATCAGTGAGAGAAAAATTATTGATGCTTGATAAATATTAACTAGCAAATAGAATATCAAGTAAGAAAATTTTTAGAAAAAAATACTATGAACTAGGGAAAAAAATCCAACCGCCAATTTCATAATTAGTAACATAAATTATAAAATATATTGATCAGAGAAATCTTACCGAGCAAAAAAAAAATAAAAAAATAGTATGATCCTATCAAGCATAAAAAATAATTTGGGAGCAAAAATCTCAACAAATACTTAGATAATATCGAGAATGTAAAATATACATAAGAGAAGAATAAGACCAAGCAATGAAAGCAATAAATAAGTTTATCAACTAAATAAGTATTTCCTAGGGAGAGGACGCTGATTCGTAGGTTTGGTACCGTACCAGTGGGTCAAAAGGGCTTGTTGTTGGTTTGATTTCCTATGTAATAATAACAAAAAAAACTAAATAGGTATTTCTTCAATATTAGGTATTGATTTAATATTCATCAATATACCATCTCTTATTAATTGATGTAAATAAATTTAGAAATACATTGAAGTAGCATTTGAGAGCATAAATTTTGAGTATAAATTTAGATTTATATGAAATTTAAAAGAAGGTAATGTAATTTTGAATTATATTTTGTTCAAAAGCGCACAAAATCAATACAAATTCAAAATTCAATATTCGTACTATCAAACACAATATTAAAAATTAAAAAAGCATCGAGGCGTAAAATAGTTTTAATAGAATAAACCTTAACCCTAAAATTATGAAAGCTAAAGCTGAAAATAAAAATGAAAATATAAAATAAAATTAAAATTAAAAATTTTAAGAAGATAGTCTATTTGTTTAATATTTATAAAAGTTACAAAAATTAAAAACTTAATTAATTACATTTTTTTCTCTCCATAAATCAAATAACATTAAAAAAATATGATTATAAGAATGCAAAAACATGTTTTATAATAAATAATATAAAATTGTTATAAGTATTTTGCCTTTATTATATTTTTAAAGTCATGTTTTAGTGCTCGAAAAATAATTCTGTTGTAAAATATAATTATAAAGCGTGACAGGTGACGTGGAGTCCACTTGTTTGCCCAATAATCAAAGCACACATTTCTCCCGTCTGAGCTTCACACACGAGATACTTTCCCGTGGGCAATACTGACCGTTCATTTCCCTGCCCCCGCCAGCTTGACCTACGTGGGATCTGAGCACAGACCCAGTTCATTTTTCAAAATTCCAAACACGCCCTTTCTATTTTAAATATCAAAACCGTCGACGGGCAACAACCCAAGTCCCTATCTCGGTAATTTCTTCCACCTTCAAGGCCGAAACCGTCACGAAAAATAATCGAAAACCGACCCAACCTGGGGTCTTTGGCACCCCAATTCCAAAGGTGTCAGACATTTCGCCAGTTGTGGACATTCTCGTCTTTTCACATCTTTCTCTCACATTTTCCGCCCTGTACTCTCTCTCTCCCCCTCACTCGAACTCTGCATTTTCTCTCTTAACTTTATCTTTCTCTGAGCTCTGATTTTCTCGGAAAATCGGTTCTCCCTGCTGCCGAGTGCTCCGGAGCCAGCTGCCGCCAACTCATACGCTCCGAACTCGGGGCGATAAAGCGCCGGCCTGCTGCCGAGTGCTCCGGAGCCAGCTGCCGCCAGCTCATGCGCTCCGAACTCGGGGCGATAAAGCGCCGGCCGAGCTGAGACTTTACTGCTTAGGCGAAGTTCCTTCGCGAGCTAGGTTCAGGCGATGAACGGCAAGTTTCTGTTAGGAAACTTCATTTGATGCTTTTATTTTTTTGTTTTTCTTTCTATTAATGGCGGACGGTTTTTAATTTCTTCTCGGTTTCGAAAATGAAGGCATCTGGACGGTTATACCTCCATTATTTCTAGCGATTAGCGGCTGTTCTCTCAGCGATTCTGTCGAAGAACTCTAAAAATCGAAGTTGTTTCATTTTCGAGTATATGTGCTTCATTTTCACAGGCCTTTTCAGAAGCTCTTTGGCTAAGTTCTTAAGGTACGCTTGCTTTCATTTGTTTATTGCCCCTTCTGTATGTGGAGAGAGAGAGAGAGAGAGAGAGAGAGAGCGAGAGCGAGAGCGAGAGAGCTGAAAGCCTGTTGTCGTTTTGGTTCTGAGTCGCAGGGGCTTACAGAGGTCGCCATTGGAGGATCTTCCGGTGATTTTTTCATCTGCCTCGCGGTGGTTGTCGCCGAAATGAGGAGAAGTTGAGCGATAACTCGGCGCTTTCTCGGGATATTTTGGAGGTAAACGGTCATATATTTCCCGTACTTGAAATTAATGGTGTCTGATTCATCAGACGAGGCGCTAATGCATTGAACACTATGATATTGACGTTCTTTCGATATAGTTTCTGCACCACCAGGGACGGTAATAGTCCCTGCACATTGCACCGTTCACGTGTCGCTCCGTAAGCCCTAGGCAATGTGTGAACCGTGAACCAGTCTCTTGATCGAACGGCACAAATCCCAGCAAGTCCTCTAATCGGTAGTCCAGGCGGACGGCTGGGAGGCGCCAATACACGATATGTGGTAAGTTAGCGTCGTATAGTCCCACTATATCAATGGTCCCCACCTAAATTTGGTGTATCTGGGCCCGTAGATTATATGATGAACCAAATCAGAAAATCCCGTGTGTCAAGGTCCCAACCTGCGAAATTTAAACGTTCGTGGGCCCTTTGACGGTATAGACATGCCACGTGTCACCTCAGCTTGGAAGACTCAAAAGGGGAATCCGAGAGATGAAATGAGATGGCCCATGAACCACTAGGGGTGAAATGGGGTAGTGTCAGGTGTTCTTATTGATATTTTGTCACTTGTTTTGGTTTTTAATATTTGGACCCATATGATCTTATTTTTATCCTTTTTCTCAATTTTCTATGTTTTTTCACTCCCCCCCCCCCCCCCCTTTTTTTTTTTTTTTGGAGATTTATGACTGATGGAATTATAGTACTTCTAAGTTGGGTTTAAGAGCACTTAGACCATATTTTATATTTTTGTTTTATGTTTTTAGTTGAATTGGTAGAAATCTTGTGAACATTAATTTCAATTTGTGTGGACTTCAAAACCATAATGTTTTTTAGTGTTGGCTTAGTGGAGGGGTTATTTGGGGCTGATTTTATCGAAGACTTTATTTATAAGGATATATATAAATATATGTATTTTGGGAAAGAAATAATGATATGGTCATATGATGTAGAGGACAAGCTTGAGCTGTTCATATTTGGATATGCTTGGATGCCAACTTAGGAGTTCGGTGGGACTGGATTTTCATTATTTTAGAGGCTAACATGTTGAAGTTATATAAAAAAAAAATGTTTATATCTAATATATAAATACATGTATGAATAATTATATGATAAAGAGAGGGAAGTAATAGGCATTCACTGGAGTTTTATTCCCTGGATACGCTTTTGGGCATTAGATATTGATGGCAAAGAATATCTTTATATATGCAGTAATGAGTCAGAGGCACGTTGTAAAAACTGTGTGATGAATTTGGGACTGTGAACTTTAAACGCGTCTTTTGAGCGTGTCCTTGAGTCACGCCTTGTCCTTCTCTTTTTTTTAATAAAAATTCTTTAATTTTATATTTTTTGTGGGCTAGGCTGCAAGAATCCTCATCCTCCTTTTTAGTTTGTTCTTCTTCCTGTTGTTTGTTTTCTGCTCTCTGGTCTCATCTTTTTTCTTTTTGTTGCTGTTGAAATCCATTGGTCCCTCCCCTTTAGTTTTTTCAATTGCAAAAGAAATCAAATCAGAAGCAATCAAAAGCTAGAGGGGGAAAGCATAGAAGGAAATTCCATTCTCCTTTAGTGGCCTCGTTCTAGGAGTTAAAGCACATCACTTTTCTCTTTGTGGGAACTAGCTCATCATTGTATTCTCGTGTTTCTCATCAACCCCTGTTCTTAATTTCCTCTTTTCAGAATCAGTCAATAGTTGAATCACCCAAAACTTATTTCTTAATTCCAATCACAATCGCCATCATCATTTTGTAATCTTCTTCTTCAGATGGATTCTTCGGTGGAGCGAGCGGCTGTGACTCCAAATAATAAGAGTAGATTCATTCGCACCTTTGCTAAGGTTCTTCATCTTCGAACGGCCACTGGGGTTGCTCCTGATGTTGCAATTCATAAAGTCAAGACCCATGAAAATGTCAAGGTTGATTATGTTAGTGGTAGCAGGTCCATGTCTTTTGATGATGATGATAAGAAGAATCAGAACAGAGCAGCCATGGAAGCTCTTCTTGCAAAATTGTTTGCTAGCGTTTCTGCTGTGAAAGCAGCATATGCCGAGTTACAGATTGCTCAGTCCCCTTATGATGCAGATGAGATTCAGTCTTCTGATCAGATGGTGGTATCTGAGTTGAAGAATTTGTCGGAATTGAAGCAGTGTTTCTTGAAGAAGCAGTTTGATTCTTCCCCCGGAACAACTCTGCTTCTGGCTGAAATTCAGGAGCAGAAGAGTCTTTTGAGAACCTATGAGATAACAATGAGTAAGTTGGATTCTCAGCGGAAGCTTAAGGAGTCGGAAATTATGTTTCTTAGGGAAAAGCTGGAGGAATCCAATAAACACAACAGAATGCTTGAGAAGAGATTGAACCGAAGTGGATTATTGCATGTTCTTGACAATCTTCGTCTATCTGGATTAAACCCCAGCCATTTTATTACTGTTCTTCGGCACACGGTAAAATCTATCCGAAGCTACATTAGGCTGATGATAAATGAGATGGAGTCTGCTGGATGGGATTTGGATGCCTCTGCGAGTGTGATTGAACCGGGTGTGCACTTTTGGGGAGCCAACCACAAATGTTTTGCAGTTGAAGCCTTTGTTTGCCGGGAGATGTTCGATGGTTTTCAGCATCCAAATTTTTCTCTTCCAAATGAATCTTTACCGGAGCAGAGGAAACGACAATGCTTCTTCAGCAGATTCATGGAATTGAAGGCTGCAAAACCAATGGAATTCCTCGCCCAGAAGCCAAAATCAGCGTTTGCTAAATTTTGCAGGATTAAGTACCTGCAACTTGTTCACCCCAGAATGGAATCCTCCTTTTTCGGCAGTCTAAGCCAGAGAAGCCTTGTGAATTCTGGCGAATTCCCGGAAACTGCCTTCTTCATCTCTTTTGCAGAAATGGCAAAGCGGGTCTGGCTCCTACATTGCTTGGCATTTTCATTCGAGCCAGAGGCTTCTATCTTTCAAGTGAAGAAGAAGTCACAATTTTCTGAAGTTTACATGGAGAGTGTGACAGATGAAGCAACTCCTTCCTATGGCGGTGATTCCCCAAAGCTAGACTCTCCTGAGCCCGATCAGCTGGTGGCTTTTACGGTAGTTCCGGGTTTTAGGATCGGTAAAACTGTAATACAGTGCCAGGTGTATCTTTCTCACCCTTAATATCTCAGCCAACCGTTGATCCTTCATCGTGATTGGATGGAGAAGATGAAGCAGGCATCTTCTGGGCCTGCAGCATCAAGTGGCGATTGCTAGGGTTGATTTTGTAGCTTGCTAGCGCTTCTAGATTAAAAAGAAATGGATTGCCTTGGGGCCCAGGGTGTCTGGCACTTGTGGAGGACAAAGGGGTAGCTGGGCCTTTTTGTCACTTAGGTGGCCATTTTGAGCAGTGAAGTGCTTTGATGGTTGTGCCTTTGAAACAGCGTTTGTCTTTTTAATCTTGTTTTTAGAAAACATATCCAAGTTCCAACCCAAATTTTGTTAATATCAGGTAAGTGACAGAAGGGATTTGTTGGCTGTTTCATATAAAATTGCCTTATATATGACATTGTTGTTATGGTGTAAGTATTGTAGAAAAGAGTATTTTATTGTCTTCCGTGCACAGCTTGGGCATCTTCGTTTTCTGTGTTTTGTTTTTATGTTTTATTCCTAGGGCTCGTCTCTGGGCGTTCAGCTCCCTGTCCCCAAGTTGTCCATGGGAGCAGCTCATCACTTGCTGGCCGCCTTGCAAAAGCCAAAATGATTGATTGCATGGACCCCTGTTGGCACAACCCAAATACAATGTATGAGTTACAATGATTTTGTGCTTTTTTGGAGGAACTGTATTGGGTTATCGTAGGTCTTCTTGCTAGGGTTTGTGTTTACCAAAAACTAAGTAGAATTCAATTATTACGATTGCATTTAATGTACGGGTGACACGAGGGCCTATGCGATGTTGAGGTTTACAATTATATTCCTTTATTGAGCTCTCCAGAAATTTGCAATGAGTGATGCATTTAAATGGACAAGTGACAGGAGGGTTTGCGCGTAGTGGGCGTAAGTGATGCATTTAATGTATTAGTACGCGTGTGGAAAGGGCGGAGGGGAAGGGATTCTGGGATGGGGTTGGCGTTATCTTACTATCATAGAAGATGGGTCATGCATTAATACTTTCTTATGGTAGAGAGGAAAGGTGAGGCGGTGGGTGGCTTATGGTTGCTGTGGCATTAAATCTGCACAATGGCATATTAAAGAAAGAGAGTTCTTTCTGCCCATCCATATCTATGGATGAATGGTTGCTGGCCTTTCTTTGTCCTAATTTGGGCGAACGGATGGCAATGGCATTGGGGCCTTGTCCTGGGGGTGGTAGGTTGGTTTCAAATCAGTCGCAGGAAAATGTGGATTTATTTTTCTTAATCCGTGTTTGGAATATGCCAGTGTTAGAAGAGAAGCCTTTGCATATGCAATGGAGTAAAGGGGCAAATCATGATTAGTCTATAGAATGTAACACGTTATATTTTACACAGGAATGTTTTTTGTGACTGTCGATAATTTTACCCTTGCAATTAGACTTAATTCCTTGATATTTCACTTTTTAAAATTAAAGCTTTTATGCGGGAGGTTTTGGATTCAAAGTGCGAGATTGACCTATCTCATTTTGTGTAATATAGTGTTTGTAATAGATTGGAACGAAGAATAATGGAATAGGGTTAAGCTTGTTCTGGGCTAGTCCAATCTTGAGGGATGCACAACCCACCTCTCAAAGAAAAATTCTATTCATCAAGAGAAAATTATCAGGAGAAAATTTGAATGATGTGAAATCAGTCTCATGAATTGTTCTAATTTTTTGGGTATTGATGGTCAATTAAATCTAGCAGATCATGTGATCGAAACCCATGTGAAAATTTAGTGAGCAAAACTCGTTCAATTGTGTTGGGTGCTCTCTTTCAACTATGTTCCGCGTGAATAATATTCATTAATATTAGACATGTGAAGAGAGATTCATTTTTAATGTTTAGAATTTAGGAAATAAGCAGAGAAATACATGGAGGGAGAGATTTCCTATCTAATTTCTGCTGAGCCTCTCCTTACTATTTAAAAAAAAAAGGGGTGCTTAAGTTGAGGAGAGATTCATGATTTGTCTTTTGAGTTGGTGGATGATGAAAGGAAGAAAATAAAGAAAATAAAGAAGAAATAGAGAACAAAAGATAAAATCACTGAAGCCTGCTTTTTTTGTATTGTATTGTTAAACTCAGCACAGTGTGTATATACACAAGGTGAAAGAGAGCAGAATATTCTGCATAACAAACTTCACAAAAAAAATAAAGAAAAGGATAAAATATTAGTGACAAACAAAATTAGTTTGAACTGAAAATTATTCCTGAGCTGAAGGTGGTTGAGTAGTGCTGATACACCCTTGCGAGTCAAACATGTGAGGAAGAACAGTGAGGCTCGAACGGAGAGAGGCAAATCTGGAAGCAAATAAGGGTTTTGTGAAGATATCTGCGAGTTCATCCTTGCTTGAAAGAAAAGACACCTGAAGAGCTCCTGCTTGAATTCGATCGCGAACAAAGTGATAGTTAACATCAACATGTTTAGTTCGAGAATGCATTACAGGATTCATAGACAAGTAAGTTGCTCCCAAGTTATCACAGAAAAGAGTTGGACATGTGGACAAGAAAACACCCAATTCAGATAGAAGGGATTGTAACCACAATAGTTTGCAAGTGGCATGAGCCAGGGCTTTGTACTCGACCTCAATGCTGGATCTGGCAATGGTGGATTGCTTCTTTGAGCTTCATGAAACTAAGTTGCCACCATAGAAGACATAGTAACCTCCAGTTGACTTTTTGTCATCGGGACACCCTGCCCAGTCAGCATCGGTGTAGGCAGCCAGGGATGAAGTGTTGGAGGGTTGCAGCAGTAAACCATAATGCAGTGTATATTTTAAATAGCGTAAGATGCGCTTAACACTCTGCCAGTGAGATAAGCATGGAGCATGCATGAACTGACAAACACGATTGACAGAGAAAGCTAGGTCCGGTCTGGTGAAGAGTAGGTACTGTAAGCTGCCCACTACACTTCGATATAACTTAGGATCTAGAACAAGAGTGGAGTCAAAAGCAGACAATTTTGTGGAGGAGGACATAGGGCTGGTGACTGGCTTGCAGTTCATCATGTTTGTCTTGTAAAGTAAATCCAAGATATATTTCCGTTGACTAAGCAGAAGCCCAGCCGAGATATGATGACATTCAATACCCAAGAAGTAGTGTAAAAATCCCATATCCTTACCAGGAAAATAAGAGGTCAGAACAAATATGAAGTAAGAAATAATACTCGAATTGGAGCCTATGATGACAATGTCATCGACATATACCAGAAAGTAAACTGTAATTGATTGTTGCTGATAAATGAATAAGGAGGTATCTGATTTTGAAACAACAAATTCAAGTTCCAGCAGCCGAGAGCTGAGCCTAGCATACCAGGCTCGAGGAGCCTGTTTAAGGCCGTAGAGAGCACGATTGAGTTTGCAGACATAATGAGGAAATTGTGGATGAATAAACCCAAGAGGTTGAATCATGAAAACCTGCTTTCCCAAATTGTCATGTAAAAATGCATTTTGAACATCCAATTGATGAATCGGCCAGCAAGATGAGACTGCAATGGAGAGAACTAATCTGATTGTAGTAGGTTTGATTACAGGACTAAAAGTTTCAGTGTAATACAAACCTTCAAGTTGGTTGTAACCTTTGGCGACCAGGCGGGCCTTTCGTCTCTCAATGGAGCCATTAGACAAATGCTTTGTCTTAAAAATCCAGCGACAACCAACAACATTTTGATTGGGAGCAGGAGGAACAAGAGACCATGTATTGGTGGACATCAAGGCATCAAACTTAACTTGCATTGCATGCCGCCATTTAGGAAATTTGGAGGCCTGAGTAACAGAAGTGGGCTCCTTTGGAACAGCAACAACAATGGTATGGGCGCGAGGCGGAGGCCAAGGGATAGTGCCATCAGTTTGGATTTTAGGGCAAGCTTTTTGTGCTCGGGTTCTTGTTTGCATGGGATGAAAGGACGAGGTAGGAATCGTAGAGGGAGAAGAAGAAGAAGGGGAAGGAGAGTGTGGCGATGACGACGAGTTGAGGGAAGCCCTAGGGAATTTACGGGAGAAAGAAACGGGAGCAGGTGAGACTAGTGGGAGCTGAGGTTGAGAGCGAGGGATGGAAGAGTGGGTTGAAGGCCCAGTGTCACTGGGAGGTGATGATGGGTCAAGCCGAGTTGGGGATATAGGAGTGGTGGAATAACGAATGGGCCGAATGAAAGGAGGTAGGGAAGTGTGAGACGAAATGTGCTGAGCTGGACGATGCTTAAGTGAGCTGAAACTGGAATCGGCAAATGGAAAAATATTTTCATCAAATAAGACATCCCGGGAGATGTACATACGGCCAGTAGGAACATGAAAGTATAGATAGCCATGATGAGAAGAGCTATAGCCGAGAAAAACACAAGGAAGGGATCTGAAGTCCATTTTGTGTTGATTATATGGCCTAAGATTAGGCCAACATTGACAGCCGAAAGTTTTTAAAAAAAGGTAATCGGGTTTGCAATGAAATAAAACTTCAATTGGTGATTTGTTATTTAAGGTGGGAGAGGGTAGACGATTGATTAAGAAAGCGGCAGTAACAAAGGCATCGGACCAATAGGATTGAGGTAAAGAGGAATGAGCAAGAAGGGCAAGACCGGTTTCCACAATGTGCCTATGTTTTCTTTCAACCGAGCCATTTTGTGAATGAGCATGGGGACAAGAGATGCGATGACGAATTCCAAAAGACTTTAACACGCTATTAAGAGTTCGAAATTCACCACCCCAATTAGATTGTAATGAACGGATTTTTGTATTAAAGAGAGTTTCTACATGGCGTTTGGAAAACAAAAAAAAATAGAGGCTACATCAGATTTACATTTTAATGGAAAAATCTAAGTAAACCGATTGTAGTCATCAACAAAGGAAACATAGTAACGAAAACCACCACAAGAAAGCAATGGTGTAGGGCCCCAAATATCGGAGAAAATGAGATAAAGTGGTGCAGATGAACGATGAGGTGAGCGACCATATAGGAGCTGATGAAGTTTAGCCTTGTAGAAGGAAGAGCATAAACCCAAAGAGGAAGAGGATTTGGTAGGTAGAGACATCTGTGAGATGAGTTGATGTACTAATTGCATGGAAGGATGGCTGAGACGAGAATGCCACTGAAATGAGGAGACATGCTCACTAACATGAGCTTGAGGAGAGGAAGGTGGGAACACGTACATGCTGTCCTTAGTAGAACCACGAAGGAGAACTTGCTGAGTTTGTGAATCCTTCACACAAAAAAAAGAAGATTGAAATTCCAAAAATACAGAATTATCCTCACATATTTTTCGGATTGAAATTAAATTCTTAGAAATTGAAGGAACATGGTAGAGTTTGGAGAGGAGAATACTGCCATTGGAGGAAGGGCTGGTGGAGCTGCCAACATGATGTATTGGGAGAGAAGAGCCATCACCAACACGAACTTGTTCATCACCTTTGTATTCAGAAGGGTTGAGGACGAGATTAGAGAAATCATATGTGAAGTGGTGGGTAGCAGCAGAGTCAGGGTACCAGTTGGGGTCTGTAAGCGTGGAGGCGGGCTGCTGAAATTGTGGGCCTGAAGTAAGATTTGCTGAGAGGGAAGGTGGTGGGGGAGATTGATAGCTATAATCAAATCGGTGATAGCAGTAGATGACAGTATGACCCTTTTTATGACAGACCTGACAGGTAGGTCTGTTAGGAGAAAAGGGAACTGGCGAGGAGGAGGGAGGACGACCACCATGTCTGCCACGACCACCATGACCACCACCTCTGAAATTTCCCTCGGCGTGGGAGAAGCCTCGGCCACGAGAGAAGCTGGTAGCAGATTTTGTTTGAGTGGATTTAGTAGAAAATTCAAGAGATGCTGTAAGTGTGGAACTCTGATGGTTCAAACGTGCTTCATGAGTCAGGAGATGGCTGTATACTTGCGCAGGAGTAAGTGGATCCACACGAGTAGTGATGGATGTAACAAGGGAATCGTAGTCTGAGCCTAAACCAGCCAGGAGATATGTAATGAAATCAGATGAAGAAATGATTTTACCGGCCATGGCAAGAGAGTTCTGAAGAAGTTTTGCACGACGATAGTATTCAGGAATGGGTTTCTGAACCCTTCTTGAGGGTGGTGAGCTGGAGTTGAACTTGCATGATGCTAGCATTTGATTTTGCAGCAAACAAATCTTCAAGAGTTGTCCACACCTCACGGAAAGAAGTAGCTGTGAGGAAATAAGCAATTAATGTTTCAGAGAGGGAGGAGATCAGAACACTGATGATGGCTTGATCCTGCTGTTGTCAAGCGAGAAACTCAGGAGATGGTGTGTTGTTCTTGCCGATTGAGTGAGGAGGGACTGTAGAGCCATCAATGTATCCAAAGAGATTTTGACCTTTGAGGTAGGGTATGAGTTGTGCCTTCCACAGTAAGTAATTATCATGAGTTAATTTCATTGTAAGCATATTGATGGGAGAAGGAAGGGAAATGGTAGGAGGTTGCATGTAAGAGGAGGATGCGGTAGGTGACTCAGCCATACTACAGACGAGAAAATGGGCGTGAGTCCTAACAGGTCTCTACTACCATGATGAAAGGAAGAAAATAAAGAAGAAACAGAAGACAAAAGATAAAATCATTGAAGGCTGCTTTTTCTGTATTGTATTGATAAAATTAGATCAGTGTGTATATATATACACAAGGAGAAAGAGAGCAGAATATTCTGCGTAACAAACTTAACAAAAAAATAAAGAAAAGGATAAAATATCAGTAATAGACAAAATTAGTTTGAACTGAAAATTATTCCTGAGTTAAGGGTGGTTGAGTAGTGCTGATAGTGGAGACTTACGAGCAATGGTTGTAATCTAGTAAATATTTAGAAAAGAAAAAAAAAATATTTGAAAAAGGCTTGTGAGTTACATTTGTACTTTGAAAATATTTGAAAAATATAAGAAAAATATGAAAGAAACATGGCTGCTTATTTGTGAAAACTTTTTCATTCTTATTTTTGATTTTTCAAAAAAAAAAAAAAAAATACAGAAGTATCACCTCATATTTTAGCTTTTTAACATTCATAAAAAAAAAAAATTGAAAAAGGGTTTTGTATTGCTTTTTAGAATATCTACTTGCACAAATACTAGAAAACAAGAAAATAAAGTTGCATTCTTGTTCTTTGAAAAGGTAAAAATAAAATTTTACTTGATACAGCTAAAGTTAGTATGCCTAAATTTACAAATATGCTCATGGAGGCAGACAACCGTAAGGTTGGCTTTGGATAGCTTTGGGTGTTTTGCGTAACTTTGATTAAACTATTAATAATCCCCAGTGCGGTTAGGAAAACAACAATTTATGACTTACGTAACCGTCCGCAAGTTATTTGCATGAATACTTGCAACCCATAAGTTGCTCGTAACCTCCTAGGTATCATAGTATATTTGGAATGTAAAGTTGGGGAATGACTAGCCTTCATTACTACAAAAAAAGGGTCACAGGGAGAGGTAAAGTATATCGTTCATACTCACTCTTTCTACCATTGCAATTCAAAACCTCTCATTAGTCCCTTACTTAGGCATCAGAGTGATCACTTGGGATACATCCTGGGTTCTCCAAGTCATTCTTATTTGTTTCTTTTCAGGTGATCCAGGAACAATTTGTGAAGATCGCTAAATTTTCAGACAATACATTAGTCATTATATTATATATTTTTATATTTTATTATTAAAGAAAGCTAATAAAAAATAAAATATATATGAGTAATCAATCAATAAACAAAATTTTAATTTTTAACTATATCATAGTAAAAATTTATTTTAAAAGGTACGTTGTTTACAGCTGGTTTTTAGACTAACGCACCCTTGGATCTAGGCTTTATATATATATATAAAAAATTTATTTTTTAATTTATTGCAGATATATGTGCATACGATGAAAAGTGAAAAAATTAAATTAAAATGCAAAAATATATAATTTAAAACTCCCTGCGGTTAGTTTCAATGTATATGAATGATAAAATAAATAAATAAAAACAAAAGGGGAAACGTGTTTTGAAATTGATCCTCGCGTGTGATGTATTTTTGATTATTTTGATGTGGACAAATTTTATGTTAAAGATTATTTTCAAGGCTAATTAATTATTAGAATTGGATTTGCTTATACAATTGTGGAAATGTATTTTTCCAAGTCGCTGAGTATTTTTCATAATTTACTTTACGTTTGATAGGTCGGAATGAGAAGGAATCGTGAAGAACACAATCAAATTTATCGCTTAATCTAACCACTCTCTATACTCAAATTTTTATTTCATTTTTTTAGTATTCATTCTCATTTTGCAAACCAAAAATACACGAATAATGGTTGCTTCGGGATGAAGTGATTGGTTTTATTTGTATGCATGTAGGAGTTATTATTATTATTATTTAAAAAAAAAAATGACTTGCAAGTCATGGTATCCTGTGGCATTTAAGGGCCCTTTTAATTGGGTTGACATACTTGAACTCAACCCACCTAAAGTTCTTAAAATTCGAACTTGATTCGATTAAAAATGAACATTAAATACACGTATAATTATAAATACAATGTATAAATAATATTAAATATATGTATAAAATACACACATATATATATATATATATATATATATTATATGAATCATATAATAAAAAATAATAAAATTAAAAAATTTGATTAAGCTAGAAATCTAATTGATCAAGTAGTGTTACAGAGTTTGAACTCAACTTATTTTAAGTCCGAATAGCTTATGAGTAGACCTGACTCACTTACACATCTACTATTTAGTTTTGGAAAATATTTTTTGTTTCCATTTTTTTTAAGTTTCCCAAAGAATTATAAAAAGTTGTAGCTCATTTTTTAATTTTTAAAATTTGTATTAAAAATATAGAAAATAGATTTGTTTAAATGTGTAATTACTTTTTTATTCTTGAAATTTAAAATAATTACAAAAAAAACTTGTTTTTTTAATTTTTCAAAAGTTAAGTAAGGTAATATTTGGAATCATGAATTTTGGGGTTTAAATTTAAATTTGTGTGCATTTAGAAGAAATTTTTCTATATATAATAAACAAAAAATAAAAAATTAAAGTTTAACATATGAAATTCATGCTCTCATACGTAAAGTAAGAGTTAGAACTTTCAAAAAATAATAAAATATTTTTTCCAACTTTTTTATATAAATTTGAAAAATTAAAAATAAGATGACATTTTTGTAATCATTTGAAAAAGTAGAAACACTAAAAAAAAAAAAAAAAGTTATTTCCATTCCATAAGCAAATAGTTATTCAATTTTCCAAAAATTATATTTTATTGTTCATCTATTTCATACAAAAAATGTTTATTGTCATTCATTTTTGTGGGCATAATATATAGTATAAAAGGAGAAACACTTGTACACCAAGCCAATTAAAAATTGAACACTTGTATTAGTTGGTGGACTTGCTCTTAGGAAGTTTGAATACAAAACTAGATAAATTGAGTTAGACAATCTAACCTTGTCATATTAAAATAACTAATTATATTTCTAAATTTTGAATGATTTTAGGAAAGTGTAAATTAAATGATTAAATTTTTTATTCAAAATCATTCATAATTAAAGAATGATCCATACTCATTTAGGTCAATCCATTTACCCATTTAATTTTAAAGCATACGAAATCAATTGATGAATACAGACTTAAACTTATAACTGTCTTCAAATATTATCATTGTCACGACTTACCGTCATCTCGAAGGTCATTCAATCTATTACTTGATTAAAAAATATGTACATGTAATATAAATTGATTTGCTCAAATCGAATCAATTTGAGTATGCTCATAATTGCGTAATTATGTACATATTTGAATCGTGTCAATAATTACAAATTATAAATAGATTTATGAGTTATAGTATTAATTATGTAATAAATTATATAGTTTAATTTCAAATGATAATTATAGCAAATACTATAATCACATGTCAATATAATTATAGATATATCTTAACCATGAGTTACATAATTACGTACATGCATGCATGGATATTAATTGGTTTACATAATTTAACTTAAATAATTATGTACACTCATAATTAAATAATTACGTATGTATATATATATATATATATATATATATATATATATTTCAGCTGATCTATCTACAATTACAAAATTATGTATATAGATTTTCGAAGTATAATATTGTTTTTGTAATCAATTATATAGTTTAATTTTAAGAGGTTACGTACATATTACAATTTACGGATATATCGTAATCAACCAATTATGTAATTAGTATATGTATGCATGCATATTAATTGATTCAAATGAAGGAATCCAACCGACGTGCACACTCATAATTGTATAATTACCAATACTTATAAGTAAAATAAACCAATTATGTACATTTAATTATGTAACCACTTGAAAATTCAAACCAATACTATTAACATATTACAAATTTATGTACATAGATATCTAAATTATAGAATTCATTATGCATATAAATTTTAATTTCAAATGATATTTGTAACTAACTCTATAATTACATATTTATATAATCACAGAGATATTTAAATCGAATCGATTACGTAATTACATGCATGCATATTAATTAGTTTGGAAAATCAAACCAAATCAATTATGCACATACATAATTGTGTCATTACGTTCATATTCAAATGAAATTCTCCATGATAATAAACTTTTATTCATACATTTCCAAATTATAATAGTGCAGTTGTGTTGTTTAATTACATAACTTCATAATTATAAACATATTTAAACCGAACCAAACATGTGTGCATATGAACCAAACCAATTGTATACATTTATAATTTCTAGTAATTATAAAATTATGTAATTGGATTTCTGAATAATTTTATTAATTACGTAATTATGCAATTTAATTTCAAATAATAAGTGTAGTCAACAATTAATATAATTACTTACAGATAAAATTACAAACATATCTAAATTTGTTGTTTGTGACTCTTATACTTTGTTTTAGTTAGCAAAGAAGGAAGAGGGAAAAACATGAAGGAGCAGCACAGCAGAGCTCGTTGGCGAATGCCCTGTGTTTGTTGATGAGAGGACAATAAGGACTCGTTGACGAAGGTTCTGTGATCGTTGACGAGAAAGTATCGAGAGTAGAAAATTTCAGAGTTTTGGATTTGTCAACAAAAGCCTGTTCTCATTGATGAAGTTGCTTCTATGGATCGTCAACAAAGCCCTGTACTCGTCGACGAAAGGCGCTTAGGCTGCGAGCAGTTTTTATGAATTTTGAATTTTTGAACATTGGGTGGTTGGGTAAACGGAGGGAAACCTCCAAGAAATTTGTATATATGTTATTCTGGGCATATATTGAAGGGAGTGTGATCATTTTGAGAAGTGTATTGTGTACATTGTGATTTCCATAGTGAAATTTGTGTGCCATTACTTTCGTGGATGTAGGTTTTGCCGAATCATGTAAATCTTTATATTGATCTTGTTCTGGTTGTGTGTTATTTACTTGTTGTTGTTTATTCCATTGTATATCTTCATTATTCGATCCATATCACAACAAATTGGTATCAGAGCGAAGTTGTTATGACATCAGGATCGTTTTCTACAAGATTTGACGTTGTCACATTCGATGGAACTGGAAACTTCGGTTTATGGCAAAAGAGAGTGAACGACATTCTTGTGCAACAAGGAATGACTAAGGCAAACTGTAATGCCCCGACCCGCCATGTGGGGCCCAGAGTGCTACTTTAGTGACGTCTATATACCTGATACCAACTCATCATATAAAATGCAGCGAAAATAAATCATATATTTTCCACAATTCATTACCATAGTTCTAAACCACTTTTATATACAAATGTATCCAAATTATCCTTATTGAAATCATAGTACATGTAACACCCTGGACCCGCCATATGGGGCCTGAAGTGTTATGAGACCAAACATGCATCTCTGATACCATTCACGCAGCGGAATTAATTAAATAACTTCGAACAAAATATACTAGAGTTCTATATTTACATATGCAAACCCATAACGTACATCCACATTAATCCATATTACATGACTGGAATAATTAAACATAAAACTATACATATATGTCCTTTTTATTTACTCACAAAACTACCCCGCCCTGGAGCTTTCTAAGCTCGATCACTTGAAAGACCTGAAAAGATTAAATAATTGTTAGGGTGAGACATCTCTCAGTAAGGAAGAAATAATTTACAATAGTATGTGGCTGAAGTGTTTAATATATGTGTAATTAAAACATCCAGATAATCACATTTTCACCACCAATAGCAGCGAAAATAACACGTTCATATCACACCATGGTCAACTTCTTTGTCACCCAATCACATGCCCACATACATAATTATTTTTACTGGTAATTCCAGAGAATAGCGAAGTCTATCCGCCCATACAAGTAGATTCCCTTTACTTTAGTACTAATACTAGGGCACTCACCTTTCTCAGTAAGCCCTCGGGTTATGTATCTAGGTAAAGTCTTCGAGAATAGGGAAGGTCACCTGCCCATACAAGTGACTTCCCTTTACCCTGGTGTCCACAAATAATTACCAGAGTACTCGCCTTCCTCAGCAAGCTCTCGGGCGGAGTATCCTACTTTACCATAATAATCATTTCACAAAGTTCCACATGTACACATTTAACACAATCAATCCACACAGAATACAACGTCCACATGAAACTTTAATCCATGTAAAATACGTGTCCACACAATACTGGTCTACACAGGACTATCAAACATATAGTATACATGTCCACACAGGACTGTCAACCATACAACATACATGTCCACACAAGACTGGTCCACACAGGACTAAACTTCACACAGATCGCAACACAAACCACCCTGTTCATGGTAAATAGGTAAACAAATTCCTCATACCACTGCCAATGTTTACTTCTCAATATAAACGCCTATATAATGACCTCCTCATACCACTACTAACATTATATGACGGTTATATCGGGTACGATATAACGACCTCCTGATATCACTACCAACACTATATTGTGATTTACATGAATCACAACACAAATCAATAGCAA
The DNA here is from genome assembly GCF_029873635.1 of Malania oleifera. NCBI lineage: Eukaryota > Viridiplantae > Streptophyta > Magnoliopsida > Santalales > Ximeniaceae > Malania > Malania oleifera. Next base: position 128,210,992 of record NC_080417.1, read on the forward strand.
ATCCAATTACTCAACACATCCACAGATCTACCACAGTATACATAACAATCAGTATCCACAACCAGCCAATATATCCAACCAAGCAGAAATCGCAGCCTAAACTGTATTCACAATCATAATAAATTATCATTCCACAGTACTCGCAACCATTAAATTGTCAAAACTATTTTCACGCCACACAATTTTTTTCAATATATTATATATTTAAAAAAAAACAGTATTTTCAATACCAGCATGGTTTAGAAAATTATACCTAAATATGTAGAATTTATACCCAAAATTAGCCGAATTAAAATTAATAAAAATGCAGTTATAAAATATTTCTCCTTACCTGCTCCTTGGGATTCCTGCCTAAACTAAACAAAACGAGACCCTGTATTCCAAAAATCCCAACTTTCTCAAATCTTAGAACAATACCCATTTAATACTTCCTAGGTTCTATATATCTCAAAATAATAATAAAACCTTAAATTATCTCACTTACCTTGGTTTTGGGATGTTTCCCAAACTTCTCAAATCGTAATTTTGCTCCACTTATGTTGTAGAGAATCTTTCCAGGAGTCTCGTGGTAGCTTCTGATCGTTGAATCGGGCTAAATCCGGGTCGAATTTGAAGAGAGAAGGCAAAGGGACCATTTTTAGAGAGAGAAATAGAAGGAAAAATGAATTCCTTCGCTGAAATTTTGATTTTTGCCTATTTATAGGCAACTTGTCACGTGGCGTGGTCGATGAGACATCTGGAGTCGTCGACGAGCCTAAGAACACTGCTCGTGGATGAAACCAGGAGCTCGTCAATGAAATTCAGAAACATGAAAAACCTCTCTCGGTAAACCCTCGTCGACGAGACATGCAAACTCGGCGAAGAAGCTCAGAAGATTGCTCGTCGACGAGAAAATCTAGTTCGTCGACGAGTGCCAGCTTGTTACCCTTTTAAAATTTCTTTTCCCTTTCTTCTATTTCCCCCTTTTCCCTTTATTATCTTCTTTATTATTTCAAATAGTTAAAATTTTTCGGGTTGTTACAGTACATTACAAAAACCAACTAATTTCTTACACACCATGTAGCGACCCTAATTAACTTAACATGAAATGTAACATAATAAATGGATAAGTCGACCCGAACCCGTGGGTAACAGGGACACCTGTCAATCACAGCGGAAACCTAAGCAGCAGTAAAATAAAATCTCAATCATTCAACCATAAAACATAATACCAGAGTTATTTACATTCCCAAAATACTTTATTTATTTACAATTTTCCAAAAAGTCAAAATAACACTAGGATCGTACAACAAAAATCTCATGATCCTAGCTCAATGCTTAACCTTCTAGTAGGGAAGCTAAACCCACTTAATGGCGGCCCTGATCCGCTGGTCCCTCTGGGTTTCCTGAAAATCATTTAATATTCGGGGGTGAGACACTTCTCAGTAAGAGAAAATAAACTAACTATAGTTGTGTGGCAACATGAATATTTAAGGCACTTATACGTATACAGTACATTTCATAACTCTGTAAACATTCATTATATCATATTGGATAATCATATAATTTCATTTTTGTTAATAAATCATAACATACATGAAACTTCTGTTATAATTATAATACTAAAAACATATACCCAGGATGAATAGCTAACTGGTGTCATGTATTACCACCCATGATAGGTTGTGCAACCCGAAGGCGAGACCCGACAATGGCCGGAGTCAAATATGTCTGTAAGTATGATGGATCCTGCCACACTCTGGTCCGGACTGTCGGGTGGATGTCCACACTTTACTGAAAGCCACATCGACTATCCATCTTCCACCCCCTCGTGGGGTGGTTAGCACTAATCTGATCATAAACATATGATCTATAAGCTACGGTACCGAGCCCCTGAATTGAATTAAACTAACATGCGGGTTCTGATAACATATAATACATGATATAATAGCGGCCTCGTGCCGATCATTTTTAGAAATATGGCCTCGTGCCGAAATCATAAATACGGCCTTGTGCTGAAAACATAAATAAATACGGCCTCGTGTCGAAATCATAAATACATACGGCCTTGTGCCGAAAACATAAATACATCCTCGTGCTGATAACATAAATACATGGCCTCGTGCCAGAATCGTTTCAGGTATATATATTCTGAAAATAAATCATTTATCATATATTCATCAAAATCATCACAACATAATTCTTTTTTTTTCATAATACCTGAAAACATGCTTTGCTCGTAAAATCTTTCATATCATAATACATTTCACGTAAAATAATATTCAGGTCACACATGTGCTGTTAAAAGTCATATTTCATATTCTAAAATCATAATTTTTTGGCATCTTATACATACATATATATTTTAATCATCATAACAGTATTTTCCCAATCGTACATTTCATTCGTAATAAACAGATATAACATAAGCTTTTCTGAAAATAAATTTACTCATAATTAATCATAATTTACATGAAAATTAATTGCTTTAGTTTATTCCCTTACCTGGCTACTGAGAAAGCTCCCAAAATATCCTAGGCTAACCCCCGTATGATTTCCTGATCAATACCCTGAAACTCAAAACTCCGAGTATTAAACATCAGTATTTTCATGCGTACATCATTTCCTATAACTACCATAAAGTCTAATTTGGCTTAAAAAGCTTTACCTCAACTTAGGGATGATTTTTAACTCGCTTTCACCAACGATCCGCTCTAACAGATTTGGAGAGAACTTCCCCAGGAGCGTCGTGGTGACTTTGGATTGTCGATCGTGGAAATAGTCACGTTTTGTTATGAGATATATGATTTTCAGGGTGTTGAGTGGAGAACCCAGTGGGTGTAGGACCCGTCTCAATAGGGGGATTTTAGCAGAATTCAGGTAAGGGAAATATACTATGCTAGGTAGTTCTAAAATGTTTTCTAGTATTTAATGTATATTTTTACTAGATTATTATTCACAATAGGACTTTATACTGTTTATTAATTATGAATATTATGTATTAAATTACTGTGTGGCTTGAGAATATAAATATAGTAGAAAAGCATATTTTATAGTATTTTCAGGGTATGTTTTACAGAATATACAGCCAGTGAATATGTTTTATAGTAATTACAGGATACCATGATTATATAGTTTTCAGTACCATGACTTACGGATTACAGTTTAGTTTAGAAATACAGTTGACACAGTTACAGTTTATTTCAGTGTCATGGTTGATACAGTTATTTCAGAATCATGGTAAATCAAATATTTGTATATAGAGATGTATTATATAGTATCAGACCCTGTTGGACCATACATTTACAAAGCACGGTACTGTAGCTACAGATATTTTAGTTTAGAGTGCAACCACCTATTTAGATGATACGTAGTAGTAGGTCGATCGTGCCCAGACGTGGACAGGCTCCCCATCAGATATGGGTTGAGGAGTGGGCGATCTAACTGAGGGAGTATAGTGATTTACCCTAGTCGGTCAGCCAGGGTAGATCCCGCCTACGGGCTGCATAACCCTGTCATAAGGGGTTAAATCATGACACACAATTATCCATAGGGAAGTTTTCAGTTTTTATTATATATATACAGATTTACTGAGACAAAAAATATACTTATCTATATTAAAAGTACTTTGAATAGAAACCTAAAATACAGATATGTTAAGCAACATGGAAATGGTAGTGGTTTCTATTACTTGTATTGTATTTACAATTTCAGTTATACATGATTATATAGCAACATATTTTCATAATATTGTAACTCATTTGCCACACACTAGTAATAGCATATTTTCAGGTGATCTGGGTAGGCGAGCAGACCAGGCTCGCAGATAGAGGGGCTTCAGTACTGTCTTGTCAGTAAAGAGTGAGTATATTTTTGGGAGTATTTTTGTATATCCCTCACCAGTTGAGGATATTTGGGGAAACAGTCATATGTGTATATTTTGGGAAACATGTTTGCACTCTGGTATTGTATATAATTATATACGGTTATGTTTATTTGATTTCTGCTTCTCGCTGCTTAGGTTAATGGTTGGTTTTAATCTAGTTTGGTATTAGAGCATTGTAATTTTTACAGTATAAAAAAAAACCCAGTTAAGGGAAGACTAAGTTAATGTCAGTGTGTGGCCAAAATAAATTTTAGTGTATAGAGAAAATAACTTATTCTTCATTTAACTGAAAATAACATTTAAATGTATAATCATTCTACACAGTTGAAAATACTTTTTTTTCCTTCCCATAGTATAAATCAATTCAGTAAATAATTAAACATAGTTATAAAATCATTCTTAGCCCTTACTCACACACACACACACACACACACACACACACACACACAATTATTTATAAGTAAAAGTTTCCGAGGATAGGGAAGATTACGCGCCCATACATGTATCTTCCCTCTGCTCTAGTACCATTACAACTACCAGGGCACTCTCCTTACTCAGAAAGCCCTCGGGGTTATGTTAATAATAAACCTTATTTACATAAATTAATGGATATGCATATAAGACACTCCCTGTGACAAACATGCCATTTACTTCCCTATGACACATGTTGTGCGGCCCGAAGGCTGGACTAAGCCTGGGTGATCATCCCAAACAAAGTAAAAAAACAACATCCTCTGCAAGTACGTCTGCATACATCTACAAAAAAAATGTAAGTCCGACGCCCTTACTTCAATCTCACGCAGGCAGTCAGTTGGGACCCCCTACACTTCTATCCAGAATAGTGTGGGTGCACATGGTTTAATAATCAATCACCAGCAATGATATCTTGCTCACAAACAACTGGTCCCTAAGGTTCCTAAAGCATATCATGCAATTTAAGTAATAAAAACTATAATTTAAATCATTTCGTTTCACACCTGCCATTTAATCAAAACCCGGCCCCCTACCGTCATATCAAAAACCTGCATTATTCATAAGCAGTTCCAGTATGTTTCACAAACAGTTCCAGTATGTTTCACAACCATTCTCAATTTTGGTTTCACAATAAACCATAAAATCATTCACTTGCCACACAATTTCAATATTTGGAAATAGTCCAGAAGACAACCAAGATACACAGTATTTTTAGTTTGTAAATTAACTCAGATTTTCCACCGTTCATAATATTGAAAAATACCATACCATATATCTTAGGTTTGTAAAATCCTTGTTAAACAGTTGGTTTTCAAAATAATATTTGAACTCATAAATAAAAAAATATATCATAGTTTAATCGGTTCATATTTAATAAAATATTGACTTAACTTAATCCACTTACCCGGTTTCTTGAAATTACGCTAGCGAGGACCCCAAAACGATGTTTGCTGCGATCACTCGAATCTTAATTCAATAATCCTAAATTAATCAAATCAACACTAAATAAAATACTATTTTAACATTTTCTAGGCACATAAATTTGAAATAACAATTAAACTCCTGAACTTAATTCCCTAAATTCCACTCTCGTTTTGGAGTGGTGCCTAGGACCCCAAAATTGAAAATTTGCTCCAACCAAAATGATGACGATAGAGACTAGAACCCCGTAGTCGTGCCTGATTGTCGATTTAGTTAAAGATTTAAGGAGAAATTAAGGAAAGAGAAAAAGTATACCTTTCCCCAAGAGTGGTGCCTGCGTCGCTCTCACGACAAATCCGCTTCGATAGAAATGTCGGTGGCGAAGGTAGGAACCCAGTGGTATCTTTGATTTTATGATTGGTCGAATATTGGCCGAGAAAATGAGGAGAGAGAAGGAAGGTGGAGGAGGCGACGAGAGAGCTGGAGAGTGTTGCTCTCTGGTTGGTTTCCTCCTGAAGGAATGAAAATTCCTTCAAGTTACTTTATTATATACATATATATAATAATAATAATAATAATAGTAATAATAATAATAATAATAATAATAATATTATTATTATTATTATTATTATATTATATTAATATATTAATTAATTAAATAATTATTTATTTATTTATATTTGAAACCACCCTATCCTTCTATAATAATAATTTTTTTGGGGCGTTACATTCTCCTTTATAGAAATTTCGTCCTCAAAATTTGTTGAATACAACTCCAAGTAAAATCCGTCATTAACTTAACAAGTTTGGAGTCAATCTTGTAAACAATTCTATTAGAACAGGTAACTAACATAAATTGATGGATTATATATTTTGTCTTAATACACCTTACTTCAGCACCACACTCAACAACTTCAATTTCCTTGTAATGACCTGCTTAATAAACTGATTTTTTTTTTTATATATATACTATGATAATCTACATGCTCTGATACCATACTGGGATAAACCCAACCGTGGACCTAAGCAGCGAGAAGCATAAATCACATGGACATGACCATATGAAAATATATACACAATACAAAACCAATTCCACACAATACCAGAGTACTACATGGTTCCCAAAATATACACATATCACTATTTACCCAAGATACCCTCAACCATGTTGGGATATACAAAAACACTCCCAAAATATACTCACTCTCTGACAGGGCACCATTGAAGCCCCTCTATCTGCGAGCCTGATCTGCTCGCCTACCTGGATCACCTCAAAAATGATTCAACACTGGGATGAGCCAACGCTCAGTAAGACGAAATATACTATTACTAGTGTGTGACAAATGAGCTACTATATCATGAAAATCTGTTTTCAAATAAGCATGTATAAATGAGTATATAAATAAAGTACAAGTGATAAAATACACCCCCTTTCCGTGTTGCTTTACATAACAGTATTGTAGGTTACTAATCAAAATACTTCTATTATACATAAATATATTCCCTATTTCTGTAAATCTGTACATATGTAATAGTAACTAAAAATATTCCCTGTGGATATCTGTGTGTCATGACTTACCCCTTCATGACAGGGTTGTGCGGCCTGTAGGCGGGATTTACCATAACTGGCCAACTAGGAATAAATCACTATACTCCATCGGTCGATTTGCCCACCTCAACCCATATTTGGATGGGGAGCCTGTCCTCTTCAAGGGCCTAGGTGATCGACCTTACCACGTATTATTTAAATAGGTGGTTGCACTCATAAAGTAACATAATATCTATAGCAACGGTACCGTGTTCTGTAGCTGCATAGTCCAACAGGATATGATATCATATAATATATATATATATATATATATATATATCTATCTATCTGATTTACCATGATTCTGAAATACTGAAATAACTATGATGCTGCATAAATTGTAATTGTAGTTCATACGTAATACTGAGAACTATATAATCATAACACTGACATCTGTATAATCATAGTACTGAAACATGATCATAATACCGATATTCGTATTATCATGGAACTAAGATTCATGAAATCATGGTACTGAAATATCGTAAAATCAGAATACTGAAATATCGTAAAACATATCTCCGTACTATATTCATATTCACAAGCCACATGATACTATAATATATAATTTTCATCATTTAATAAACTGTATAATATTTTAAAAATGCCTAGCATAGCATATTTCCCTTACCTGACTACTGGAAAGCCCCTATGGAATACTAGCCTAACACCTGCAAGACCTTCTACACAACACCCTGAAAACAATATTTGCCAGAACAAAATATCAATATTTCATTGCCTACATCATTTCTTATAACTACCATAAGGCCAAAAATAGGCTAAAAGGCCTTACCTTGAATTTGGGATGAAATCCAACTTCCTTTTCCCAACGATCCGCTCCGGCAGACTCGTAGAGAACTTCGCTAGGAGCGTCATGGTAGCCTCAAATATTCGATTTGTCTTTGGGATATGTAATTCCTAAATATTAATTGGTGAAAATTAGATTGCAAATCAATCTTCAAAAAATTTGGGATTTTACCAATTAATCAAATAATCGACTAATCCCTAGAAGTCGATACCAATTCTTAATGTAACATGATTCAACTTCCATTACTTAATGCATAGCCTCAAGGCCCCCTATTATGTTTCTTGGTGAATAACATAGGTGCAACCTATGATGATATACTAGGTTGAACAAATTCCTTGTCGAGAAAATCTTCTAATTGCACCCTAGGTTGCCTTAGTTCAGTTAATGTCATTCTATATGAAGCAGTTGACAAAAGCTCCTTTCCTAATACCAACTCAATATTAAATTCAATCTCCTTTCAGAGGTAGCCTTGATAAATCATCTAAGAAGAATATCTAAAAATTCATCACCTATGGGTAAAAAAAAAAGTTTGGGATTCGTTAACTCGTATATTTCTTCATTACTGCTACAAATCCCAGACATGTGCCCAAATTCTATCATTTCACAATCACTCCATTTGGATCTCCAAGTACTACTTTCTTTTGGAAATAATCAACTAAGTATATGATAAATAGTTAACCATTCCATTTATGGGATTACATCATATTCCACAATATTCATGTTAATAAGTCAACTGGGAAGTCATTTCCCATTGAAGACTATTTTAAAATCAGTTATAGCTTATAGACTCAACCCTCAACATCTCTTACCCATTACATATATTCTCACCATGGTTAGCCTCATCCTTAAGCAGAGAACTTGCAATGATGACTCTACTCATTAAGGACCTTACCTGCTGGAACATCTCTGACCAAGATGTGTAATCATTTGCCTGACAGATCAAATGTATAAAAGAAACTTCCAAACTCTCATCATAGTTTTTAATTCGTTTGAGTAAAAATTATATGAGCTTTTAAACATTCCCTGGAATTCTAATCCAATTCCTTTTCAATGCCATACTAATGCACATGCTCACACTTTAAAATCAAGGTAAAGTATTATTTTCCTACCAAATTAGTTTCTAAATTTATTATATTTTTTTTCTTGCTTCATATAGTTTTTAAGACTCAACTTCTAACCTATGTTTGCAAATATTGAATATCAAAATATAGTTGAAAAAATATCCTTAATGAAAAACATGAATTGCAATTATGGCAAGTCTAAGTCCTGGTATACTGACTTTAAGTCAATCATGATCTTGCTCCAGTGACTGGACAAATATGCAATAAACACATGTCTTAGTTTTTCGGTATAAAATACAATATAGATGAAGTTGTTCAGTCAGTTATGATCAGTGATTGAACATTGTCTGGCAGCATAAATCTTGTGTAAAATGGACCAGGAAGGAAATGGTGATATTCATTTGTGCTAGAGAATTGCTATTGGTGGAATGAAGAATTTCATTACAGAGTTGGAGTTAGATTCTAAAGATGGCTTCAAAAGTCACAATCAATTGTAGACAACAACTGAAGATTTCACATTAGTCTGTATACAAATCAAATCCCAACCGAGCCAATGCCTAAGCAGTTAAATTGGTGTCCCATTGCCAAGTAGGATTCGCACAGGATAGATTGAAAAGATAAAGCTCCCGGTCCTAGCATGTATGGTTTTCCTTCTGAATAGCAATTTGCTAAAGGTCTAAGCATCATTATGATTTTTCTTCTAGGTAAGTTGCTAAAGTTGATTCGGTTTGGTGTTATTTGGTTCACAGGATCCTTCGAAATACTTGGCAACGTGATGCACATGACATCTTGTTCTCATGTTTGTTTTCAGGTTATGGTGATAAAATCACTTCCCAGGAAATAAAGAATTTTCACAAAACATAGGAGTCCAATTGTTGCCCACTTAGTATCTTACAATCTTATGGGCATCTTAATTTTGGGACTAAATTGTTCCCACTATTTTGGCTGACTATGGATATATGGAAATATGTAGTCGATGCACATTCTCATCGACCCCATCTTTCTTTTTCACATAAAATACCGACGCTTCCCAGGGTGCAAGCTAGGCCTGATAAACCCCTCGTCTAACAATTCCTATAACTGCTCTTCCAATTCTTCTAACTCTGCCGGTGCCATTCTGCACGACGCTTTAGAAATTGGCATTGTTCCCAAAGATAGGCTAATAGCAAACTCTATCTCATGATCAGGAGGTAATTAATCCCGATAAATCCTCTAGAAAACATCTGAGAACTCCTTTATCATTGGGATATCCTCTAGCTTAAGTCCCTCATTCGGTGCTTCTTTCATAGATGCTAGGTACCCCTGGAAACCTTCCAGAGGTAGTCTCATAGTCTGAATTGCTGAAAGAATCTATGGTGTAGAGCACACACACAACCTGACGAATTTAAACTCCTCCTCCCTAGGAGGTCTGAACACCACCTCCTTCTTGTGACAATCAATGCTCACATAGCTAGATGCTAGCTAATCCATCCCTAAAATGACGTTGAAATCATGCATGTAAAAAATGATTAAACTAGAAGGCAACTTTCTCTCTCCTGAATCTCCATTGGGTAGTGTCTGATCACCCTACTACATACAACAATCGACCCCGTCGGCGTGACCACTGCTAACTCAGCCTCTAACAACTTAGTCTTTACCCCACAAAATCTAATGAATCCCAAAGACACAAAAGAGTACGTAGCACCTGAATCAAACAATACCACTGCACTATTTAACAAAATGGAAATAGTACCTGTCACCACATTGCCGGCGTTCTTCGCATCTCCCAACATAAGTGAGTACCCCTGCACTTGAGCAGTGCCCCGCTGGTGATCACCTTGGGGTGCCTAGTTACCTCCTTGATACTGAGGCTGTGAAGGAGTGTAACTCAACATTGCACTGCAGTCTCGTGCCAGATGTCTTGGACATTGTTCCTCAACCATCTTCACCGATCTCCACCACCTCTTTACTTCCTCTACAAATTTAAAGGTGGCAAACCGCACCTTATGCTCCTCAGTGCACTCTAGCACACCCAGCAGTTCCTTCATTTTTTGAACCCAATCTTCAGCTGCGACCTGGTTCGCTCCTCATACAAAAATCAGAGGATTCGTCCAGGTAAACTGCTGAAAGTGCAGCCCTGATCAACCGGTGGCTGATCCTGCTCTCTAGAGTCCCTCCCGTTCTCCTTCCTAGCCTGTTGCGCTATACTTAGCAGCATTACCGAAGCCTCGACATCATCCTCACTAGAAGTATCCACGTGATTATCCCCTCCAGCTACGATGTCATTTCCCCTAGAATCCATTGCAAAGATAGGATAGAAACCGACTTAGAAACTCCTCATTTATCATAATTGAAGAAAGTATGAAATGAAAAAACAACTAATACGTATGAATTCTCAGTTTAAAGATTCATTCCCTAAGTTCTGTCACAAAACCGACAAGATATCAGTCTCCAACATAACAATGACTCCACACACATACTCAATTGCCCTAACATCCCAACCTAAATTTTTAAGCTCTAGTTTCTCAACTCAGAAACGAAACCATTGATGGATTTACCATGGTTTTCCTGAAATCGTCATTCCAGGAAAAGAACAGAAAACTGTCAAGGATCTCCGCCTCCAAGCTTCCAGACCAAAACCCGATCTAACCTACTCATTCCCGTCCTTAACTTATCTCAACCTATATTTTGGTAATCATCAACTGTCAAAGTCTGTAGAACCTAGCAAACCTAGGCTTTGATACCACTTGTAATGCCCCGACCCCTCACGTGGGACCTGGGGTGCTACTTTAGTGACGTCTTTGTACATGATACCAACTCATCATATAAAATGCAGTGGAAATAAATCATATATTTTCCCCAATCCATTACCAGAGTTATAAACCACTTTTATATACAAACGTCTCCAAATTATCCTTATTACAACCATAGTACAGTACAAAAACCAACTAATTTTTTACACACCACGTACAAAAACTATCAGACTGACCCAACCCCTCTCTAGACGGTTAAGCACTATCCCTGGTGAGACACTTCTCAGTAAGGGAAGATTAAGTTAATGTCAGTGTGTGACCAAAATGAATTTTAGTGTATACAGAAAATAACCTGTTCTTAATTTAAGTGATAATAGCATTTAAATGTATAATCATTTTACACATTTTAAAATACCCTTTTCTCCTTCCCACAGCATAAATCAGTTCAGTAAATAATTAGCCATAGTTATAAAATCATTCTTAGCATAATCACGCGCACACGCACACGCACGCACACACGCGCGCACACACACACACGTACACACACACACACACACACACACACACACACACTCACACACATCTTCCCTCTGCTTTAGTACCATTACAACTATCAGGGCTCTCACCTTACTCAGCAAGCCCTTGAGGTTATGTTAATAATTAACCTTATTTACATAAATTAATGGATATGCATATAAGACACTCCCTGTGACAAACACACCATTTACTTCCCCCATGACATGGGTTGTGCAACCCGAAGGCTGGACTAAGCCTAGGTGATCAGTCCAAAAGAAGTAAAAAAACAACATCCTCTGCAAGTACGTCTCCAGGCATCTACAGAAAAGCTGCAGGTTCAATGCCCTTACTTCAACCTCACGTAGACAGTCGGTTGGGACCCCCTACACTTTAATCCAAAACAGTGTGGGTGCACATAGTCTAATAATCAATCACTAGTAACGGTACAGTGCTCACAAACAATTGGTTCTCAGGGTTCCTAAAGCATATCATGCAATTTAAGTAATAAAAACTGTAATTTAAATCATTTCATTTCACACCTGCCATTTAATAAAAACTTAGCTCCCGACTATCATATTAAAAACCTGCATTATTCATAAGCAGTTCTAGTATGTTTCACAAACAGTTCCATTATGTTTCACAACCATTCACAATTTCGGTTTCACGATAAACCATAAAATCATTTACTTGCCACACAATTTCAGTATTTAGAAATAGTCTAGAAGAAAACCAAGATACACAGTATTTTTAGTTTGTAAAATAACTCAGATTTTCCACCGTTTATAATATTCAAAAATACCATACCATATATCCTAAGTTTGTAAAATCCCTGTTGAATGGTTTGTTTTTAAAATAATATTTGAACTCATAAATAAATAAATAAATATATCACAATTTAATTGGTTCATATTTAACAAAATCTTGACTTGACTTGACTTAATCCTTTTACTTGGTTTCCTGAAACTACGCCAACAGGGACCCCAAAAGAATGCCCGCGGCGCTCACCCGAATCCTCATTCAATAACCTTAATTTAATCAAATCAGCCCCAAATAAAATACTATTTTAACATTTCCTAGGCCCATAAATTTCAAATAACAATTAAACTCCCTAAAATAATTAATTTCCTTAATTCCCTAAATCCCCATCTCATTTTGGAGTGGTGCCTAGAACCCCCAAATTGAAAATTTGCTCCGGCCGAAATGACGACAATTGAGACTAGGACCCCAGGGTGGTGCCTGATCGTCGATTTATCTGAAGATTTAAGGAGAAATGAAGGAAAGAGAAGAAGTATACCTTTCCCTAAGAGTGGTGCCAACGTCGCTTTCACGACAAATCCGCTTCGATAGAAATGTCGGTGGCGAAGATAGGAACCCAGTGGTATCTTCAATTTTCTGATCGGCCGAATATTGGCCGAGAAAATGAGGAGATAGAGAGAGAGAGAGAGAGAAAGAGAGAGAGAGAGAGAGAGAGAGAGAGAGAGAGAGAGAGAGAGAGAGAGAGAGAGAGAGAGAGAAAGAGGAGAGAGAGAGAAGGCGGAGGAGGCGACGAGAGAGCTGGAGAACGCTGCTCTCTGGCTGGCTTCTTCCTGAAGGAATGAAAATTCCTTTAGGTTACTTTATTATACACACACACACACACACACACACACACACACACACATATATATATGTATATATTATAATATTATATTATATGATATTAATATATTAATTAATTAATTAATTAATTTTTTGAAACCACCACATCCTCCTATAATAATAATTTTTTTGGGGTGTTACACTTTACTTGGTACTCAACTGGAAGGAATGGATGAGGCAACATAGGTAGATTTGAAAGTAAAGGCAGAGTCTACAATACGCTTGTGTTTGGCCGACGAAGTTCTTTATCAGGTGATGGAGGAGGATTCTCCAGCGGCTATCTGGCGAATGTTATAAAGTTGGTACATGTCTAAATCCCTCAATAACAAACTTTTTTCTTAAGCATCGTTTATATTGGCTTAAGATGGTTGAAGGATCAAGTCTGGATCAACACATCAATGCCTTTAACCAAATCATAAGTGATTTGATGAGGGTTGATGTGAAGTTTGATGAGGATGATAAGACTTTTATGCTATTAAATTCTTTGCTCTTGACTCATACCTACGAAAATCTTGTGATCATTTTTACGTGGGGAAAAGAAACTCTTGATCTGGAAGAGGTAACAAGTGCCTTGTTAAATTTTCATCAAAGGTTGAGGATATGTGATGAAGGAGAAGGACTTGTGGTAAAGGGTAGCAATGAGTGAGGCAAAGGAAAGTTTAAGAATGGGTCTGGTCAGAAATCTTCCCAAAATCAATCCAAGAAGAAGAAGGAAATACGGTGTTATAAATGCGATAAAAGAAGGCATGTGAAACCAGAGTGTCCGGATCGGAAGAAGGGAAATGTTGAAAAATATGAGAGGATTTTAAAATCTGTGAATGTTGTTCAAGAAGATGATTCAACAAATGGTGATGTTCTATTAGTTTCAGTAGGGTCGGATAATCTAATGAACTCTTGGATACGTGACTCGGCATGTTCTCATCACATGACTCCGAACAAGGAGTGGTTCAGGACTTACAGGTTAGTGAATTCTTGATCAGTTCTTATGGGTAATGATGCTTCTTGCAAGATTGTTGGCATAGGAAATGTAAAGATAAAGATGTTTGATGGTGCTGTAAGAACATTGTGTAATGTAAGACATATACCTGAGTTGAGAAAGAGTTTAATATATTTTGGCACTTTGGATTGTAATGGCTTCAATAACAAGTCCAAAGGTGGAGTCTTGATAGTATGGAAAGGTAATCTGACTGTAATGAAAGGGTTGAAACTGGATGGGAAGTTGTAGGTGGAGTTGCAGCCATAGATACTGAATTAGATGGGACTATCTAGTGGCATATGCGTCTTGGGCATATGGGGGAACATGACATGAAGGAACTACACTAGAGGAAACTCTTGAAGGGTTTGAAATCATGTCAGTTGGAATTTTGTAGAATATGTGTTCTTGGAAAACAAAACAGGGTAAAGTTTAGACCAGCTATTCACAAGACAAAGGGTATTCTTGACTATGTACATTCAGATGTTTGGGGCCCAATTAGAGTTGCATCAAAGGTTGGGCATGTGTATTATGTGAGTTTCATTGATGATTACTCACGAAAGGTCTCGGTTTACTTCACACATCATAAATCTAGTACATTTTCCAAGTTTAAGATTTGGAAGGCTGAAGTGGAGAACCAGATGGGGAGGAGAATAAAATGTTTAAGGTCGGATAATGGGACCGAGTACGCTGATTCTCGATTTATGGAGTTTTGTGTGGAGTAGGGCATCAAGAGACATTTTACAATTCGCTAGACACCTCAACAAAATGATGTGGTAGAACGGATGAACCAGACTCTTGCTGATAGGGCTCGGTGTCTCATATTGAATATAGGGCTACCAAAGAACTTCTAGGCCGAGGCAGTTAGTATGACTCGTTTTCTGGTAAATAGATCACCAAGAGCGTCACTAGAGGATAAAGTGGCGGAAGAGGTCTGGACGGGAAATGCAGTAGAGTATTCCGAATTGAAAGTATTCGGGTATCCAGCCTATGTCCATGTGTCTAGTGAGGAGAGGTCTAAGCTTGACCCGAAGTCTCTTCGTTGCATCTTTTTGGGGTATTCGATAGGTGAAAAGGGGTACAAGCTATAAGATCCAGTGGCAAACAAGGTGGTGATCAGTAGGGATGTAGTCTTTGATAAGAAGGCCATGGTGAAGCATACTTAAGAATGTGATGAACAGAAATAGGAGTCAATAAGTTAGGGCAGTGATGAACATATCATGCAGGTGGAGTTCGAAGCTTAAGGCAATGAAAATGATCATGGTCTCGTGGTTGCAGGGAGCTCTAGCTTGGAAAGCTAGCAAGTCAACAATATTCTATTAAGAAGATCTAGACGCCCTATTCGGCCTCCACCAAGGTATGGGTTTAAAGAGTCAGTGTCTTATACTTTTCTTATTAGTTGCAATGATCCAACTATATTTTAAAAGGCAGTGCACGACTAGGAGAAAGATAGATTGAGGAAATGGAGTCACTACGTAAAAATAAAACTTGGGAGTTGGTGGAGCTTCTAAATGGGATTGAAAAGACAGATTGGGTGCAAATGGGTGTAAGGAAGAACGAAGCAATATCAGATAGGAAGGCGAAAAGTTCAAGGCATGATTGGTGGCAAAATGATACTCACAGAAGAAGGGGATAAATTATGATGAGATCTTTTCTCCAGTGGTTCGACATACTTCTATTAGAGTTGTGTTGGGGTTAGTAGCTCATTATAATCTTCATTTGGAACAAATGGATGTGAAGATGGTGTTTCTTCACGGTGACTTGGAGGAACAAATCTATATGGTATAGTCGGAGGGATTCATTAAACCGAGAAAAGAAAATTTAGTTTGCAGGTTAAAGAAATCTCTTTATGGGCTGAAACAGTCTCCAAGGCAATGGTATAAATGGTTTGATTCCAACATGATCAAAATTGGTTACAAAAGATGTGAGAATGACTGCTGTGTACATGTGAACAAACTTGATGATGACTCACTTATTTTCTTGTTATTGTATGACGATGATATGTTGATAGCTGCAAGAGATTTAACTGAGGTGAATCAGTTAAAGGATTTATTGCATAAGGAATTTGACATGAAGGATCTTGGTTCAGTTAAGAAAATACTAGGGATGAAGATTCACCGAGACAGGTCTGTAGGGAGATTATGGCTATCTTAGAGCGATTATGTGCATAAGGTGTTGGAGAGGTTGAGCATGGTTGATGCAAGATTGGTGATTACACCTATAGCGAATCATTTTAAGTTGTCTACTGCAGATTTCCCAAGTTCGGATGAGGAAATCCGAGACATGTCAAAAGTCCCCTATGCTAGTACTGTGGGGAGTTTGATGTATGCCATGGTGTGCACGAGGCTAGATTTGGCTCATGCGGTGAGCGTGGTAAGTAAGTTTCTTTCCAATCCAAGAAGGCAACATTGGGAAGTCATTAAATGGATACTTAGATACTTACGTGGTACATCAGGATATGACATCATGTTCGGCAAGAAACATGATTGTCCTTCAATTATAGGGTTTGTTGATGCTAATTATGTTGGAGATATGGATGACAGAAGGCTTATAATGGGATATGTGTTTACCCTTATAGGAGGACCGATATGTTAGAGATCCATGGTTCAATCTATGGTAGCATTGTCCATGACTGAGTCGGAATATATGGCAGTTGCCGAAACTGCAAAGGAAGCCTTATGACTTATCGGTTTAGTCAGAGATCTAGGATTACAACAAAATGGAGTGATGTTCCATTGTGATAGTCAGAGTGCCATTTACTTGGCGAAAAATCAGGTATATCGTGCTAGAATTAAGCACATTGATGTGAGGTTCCACAGGGTTCAGGAATTGATTACTTCAGGAGAACTTGTGTTAGAGAAGGTTCACAGTTCTAAAAATGTAGTGGATATTCTGATTAAATCAGTTACTTCAGAGAAGTTCAAGCATTACTTGGACTCACTCCATGTCTCCAAGTGTTAGAAGGGAGACATACCCAACTAAGTGTTTTCATGTTCAAGATGGAGTAGTTCATGTTTTTTTTTTTCGGAATTTCTCCCATAGAGCGTATAATTGCCAAGGTGGAGATTGTTGTTTGTTGCTCTTATACTTTGTTTTTGTAAGCAAACAAGGAAGATGGAAAAACATGAAGTGGCAACATAGCAGAGCTATCGACAAATGCCCTGTGTTCGTCGACGAGAGGACAGTAAGGACTCGTTAACGAAGGTTCTGTGATCGTTAACGAGAAAGTACAGAGAGTAGGAAATTTCAGAGTTCTGGATTCATCGACGAAAGCTTGTTCTCGTTGACGAAGTCTCTTCTGTGGATCGTCGAAGAAGCCTTGTACTTGTCGACGAAAGGTGCCTGGGCTGTGAGTAGTTTTTTTGAATTTTGAATTTTTGAACGTTGGGTGGTTGGGTAAATGGAGGGAAACCTTCGAGGAACTTCTATAAATGTTATTTTGGGCATATATTGAAGGGAGTGTGATCATTTTGAGAAATGTATTGTATACATTGTGATTTCCATAGTGAAATTTGTGTGCCATTACTTCCATGGATGTAGGCTTTGCCGAACTATGTAAATCTTTGTATTGTTTTTGTTCTTGTTGTGTGTTATTTACTTGTTAATGTTGTTTATTCCGCTGTACATCTTCATTATTCGATCTATATCACAACAAAATTGAACCAATTATATAAACTACGTACATGCATCCATATTAATTGATTTGAAAAATCAAATTAAATTAAATTAATTACACATAAATAATTGCATAATTACGAACATATTGTAACTGATTATCTATAATTATAAAATTATGCATGTAGATTTTTCAATTATAATATTAATTACATAATTATATAATTTAATTATAAATAATAAATGTAGACAATACTATAATCATATATCGACATAATTTTGGACATGTATAAGCTGAACCAATCATGCAATGAACATGCAAACATATTAATTAATTTAAAAGTCGAGTCAAATTATATACTTAATTATATAAATATTCAAATAGAACACTTATGAACATAAAAATTTAAATTATAATATTAGTTATTTATTTATAGTATATTTTTAAATGTGATAAATTAAATAAGGTTGAAAATTTAAAAGGATTGATGGGTTAAGGGAGTGCATCATTCAACCCATTTAATAAATGAGTCTAAATAAGTTACCTATGATCCATATATTTATATGGGTGTACCCTTATCATGGGTATGGTTAGGTTAATGAATATGGATTGTAATTGTCGTACTGATCCAGCGTGGCATAAAACATGCATGCATGCAACGTTGCAGTAAATTAAAAACAAAATAGAAATGAATTAAGAAGCATGCATGCATGCAACCAATGAATTAGCTGCTAACCTTTCATAATTAATTATACAATGGTAATTACTAATTAATCCAGCATTAAAATTTGCTTCACGAAAAGGATCGTGTGAAGTTTGAATTTCAGATATTATTATTATTATTATTATTATTATTATATTTTGATAATTTGGGGACTCTAACCACCATCGTACTACTTTAGACACTATGATGCGGCACCAAACCCAAGAGGGAGAAAGCCGTACGCTCATTGACGCACCTCTGGTAATTCACCGGGGTAAACTCTCAAGAGAGAATCGAACCCATGACCTTGGGGTCACTAAAATCACAAGTTGCCCTTAATTAAGTTGGTTAAGTTTTGTACAATTTGCATCGTCCATGCACTTGCAAAAATTTTAATTTTCATGACTTCGATCAATCGATAAAAAAAAATAAAAAAATCTCATAAGTATACTTCAAAGAAATTAAGATTAATATTCGTATTTATGAACTAATTATTGAAACTTAATTAATATTGATATTCGTATTTATGAACTAATTATTGAAACTTAATTAATATTGCTTTATCAATTATGTTTATTTATATTTCATACATTCGGGTGTACATAACTAATGTAAGTAAGTATGATACCCATCACTTAAAGGGTAGTAATCCTTTTTTCAACGCAGACATTGCATAATTTGTATCAAACAATTGAGTTTACTAGTCATTAAATTGCATATAATTAATACGGAACTAGCTAGTGGCCACATCCAGCAGCACTTGTACTGGGTTCATTCTACTCATTCCTGAGTCCGATCAATTCCAGCAGGATCATATGCATTGAGACGATGCCCAGCTCCAGGACTCGGCACCGATATTCCGAAAACCCGACTCGGCACTGAGTTTCCAAAAACCTGACCATTGCTACTGAGATAGTGTCCAGCTCCAGGACTCGGCACCGATATTTCGAAAGTCTGACCAATGCCATCAAAATGGTGGCCAACCCGACTCGGCACCGAGTTTCCGAAAACCTGACCATTGCCACTGAGATGGTGTCCAGCTCCAGGACTCGGCACCGATATTTCGAAAGTCTGACCAATGCCATCAAAATGGCGGTCAGCTCCAAGACTCGGGACCGACCCGGAATCCTCATCGCTGCCAGCTGCGAAATGATGGCCAGCTCCGGGACTAGGAACCGATTGTTCTAAAACCCGATCAATGCCGGTGTGTTTGGGTCGAACTCCAGTAGTTGGTAGCGATCCTAAAACCTGATCTTCGTTGGCGAGATGAGGGCTAGGGTATTTGGCGAAGAGCTTTCTTGCTTCTGAAGATGAAAAATTGCGTAAGCACACAAGAAAGAGTGAGGTGAGCAAGAATGTGGCCAAGTGATGATAAGCCATTGTACTGTATATATGTTGCAAAGAACAAAATGGAGAATTGAAGAAGAATTAATTGAAGTGTTGTGTGGGAATTTGGTGTAGGGTTTGAGCTCTTTATATAATATTTGTACGTGGAGACATGGAAAGAGAGGCCTGTGGTTCATATGAGTTGGCCGCCTCTGCAAGTCTGAAATTAATATTTGAAAGTTGAAAACTAATGTTTTGGTAATAAGATCTTTGCAGATGTGTTTTGAGAAATTGGGTTAGGTACTGATCATGATGAACTCAATTTGTGAGAATTGAAAGTGATTTTATTTTTTCTTTTGATGATTTTCCATATACTAAAGTTGTTTACGTAATGTTATGGGATTGAGAGAAATTTTGGCGCTGCGTTGATTAATTTGTTTGCCAATGTTGACATAAACCAAAACTAACAGTAAAAGCAGTGGGAGTTTCATTAATTTGCTAGTCCTAGTCTTCACAAAAATGCACACACAAATATATATATATATATATATATATATATATATATATATAAATCTTAATGGTAAAATGTTAAATTGTCTTATCGCACAATACGGGCATTTTGCTAGTTGTTAAATAGCAATGTTTTAAAAGGCGAAGGCATAAGGCGAGACGTTTTACCCTCCGTGAGCTAAATATAAATAAAATAAATTTATATATAGGATAAAAATGAGACAAATTTGAGAATAATGGATAAATAAAAATAAAAACATAATTTTTAAATATCATATAGGCCAATATTAACTAGCAAACTCAAACAATGCATGTTAAAAAATAAGCATGAGCCATAACATTACATAAAAAAGAGAAAAAGTCAAATTAAAGCATCACAATGTCTTATCAATAAACAAGAGAAGATTCTAAGAATCTAAATTTAAATCAATAAAGTTGAGAAGGAACTATCAAGGTCTTCATCAAAATCCTCATCTTCATCAAACTCATCTATAGTAGGAGTTCTTCCACTTATAAATTTCCCCTCTACCACTTCAACATCATCATCTTCCTCAATTGTGACCAATATTGCCTTTGTCTTGAGTGCCTAAATATTCAGTCAAGTTATGAGTTAGGGGTTAGGAGAAATGGAGAATTATAAATTGGTAGATTCAAAAATGACTATTGATATGTATATACTCAAGTTCTTATAATAATCACTAATCTTCCTTTTTTTAGGAGTACGTTATAGAATGTGAGCTACCAGAAGCTTATGTTGCTTGAGCATCATCTCCTTCAAAAGCTACCACGGGCAAACCTCTAGTAGCTGCACCAAATTTGAGGATATTTTCATCATCAAACCAAGAAGTACTTTAGGGAGGATAGGTTCTTCCTTCTCCGTGATCCACTCATCATTTGAAGCTACCTCCTCCATCAATATTGGATCATAATTTTGTCTTCTTCTTAGAGCTCTCTCCTTCAATTTGGTGTTGTACTTCATGTACACTAGAGCATTCAATCTCTTGTGCTTTAATTTATTCCTTTTTTTTTTTTTAATTTCCTCTCACATCCACTAGTACTACATGTCATGCTAATAACACAAATAGTGAACATTGTCAATTCTGGGGTTTTTGTCCCAAAACGCTTCCACCAATCAGCTACAAAGAAAAAACACATATTTAAGTTTAATTAATTTATAAGAATAAAAAAGGATAGAGTACCACTAATTAACTAATTTTTACTGAAATATTATTTCTACATGGGCTTCTCAACATTCTAGAGACAATAGCCACTTGATTCCCAAATTCCCTTTGTGCATTATCAAACAAATCCGCCAATTGGATGTTTGCAGCTAGCCTCTCCTCATATCTCAACATTCTATCCATGCATTCAAATAATCCTTTCTTCACTTTGTCACAATCAGAGAAGTTCCCTTTATAACGCGATTGGGGATTTAGATAATATCCCACAACATGTAAAGGGTGATGAAGTTGTGGAGTCCATCTATCATCTATTTTTCTCTAAAAGGGTCCATACTTCTTGACATTTCTAGAAACATTTGTTGCAAATTTTTCTTTCGCCAAATTCATCTAAACTCATATAGAAACCTCGTGGCTAGACGTTCCTCAAAATCAACTTCCCTTAGAACACACACAAGAGGGAAAACACTCTTGATAACATAAGCCATGTGAGGCAAAAAATATTGGTCATATAAAACTATTGATCGAGTAAGTCCTTACATCTTCATGCATTTTTTCATATATAGAAGTGCACCACTTCTCCGAAGAGATCATATATTGAAGACCTCGCTTTTTTTTTTTTTGTAAATGCTTTGAAGTGTCAAAAATGCATTAGCAACGTGTGTCCCTGCAGGGCGGATGTGTTATTTGTTGTCGGTGAAATGCTTCCTCATCATTACAAGTACATAGGAATGTGTTGGCCCTATAGTCGAGTCTTAGGGGGGGGGGTGAATAAACTCTTTTGCGTATTTTCACTTTTCTCTACAAAATCTAAAATTTTGGCAAGATGCAAATGACTATATCACAATATATATAATTTAAATCATGCACAAGATATAAATTAAAGAGTAGGGAAGAAAAACTCAACAAACAATATTAACGTGGTTAAGTCCCTTACCTATATCCATGCCTTGAGAAACACTCAAAGATTCTCAATCCACTATCACAATCTCCTTCATCGGCGGAGAAGCCTTTATACCACAAGGGAACAAATCTATTTATGCTCACACAGAGCCTTTCCAAGGGAACCAATCCCTTAACGCTCACCTAGAGCCTTCACACGGTAACAAATATCCCTTTTGCTCACACAGAGCCTTCACATGGGAACCAATCCCTATTGCTCATATATATACTTTACATGGGAACAAATCCATTAACACTATGGTTCAAAAAGAACCCTTAAAAGATGAAAATGATTTACAAAAACAATGCTCCTTGAATGAGCTGATATCTAATACAACACAAAAGAATTAGTATCTTTGACACCTGGCTACCTAACAATACCATTCACTCACTTGGAGACTCAGCCGCAGACCCGTTCACATCTTCATCGTTAAGTAACTTACATCCATCCCAAGATGTAGTAACATCCATCTCCCAAAATTCTATGTCAACCGACCCTCCATCTTTGCCTCTTCATAGCACAGTGTCTCAAACCACTATTGATGCCTTAGCTCAGACTTCTCCTGTATTACCTCACAAGGTAACATCACCAACCATGTCATCGCCCCATGACTCACTACCACTTGATAACTCAACAATATCCCATACCATAAACCTACAACCTATGCCGGAATCAGTGATGCCATCTCACCAACACCCTATCCCTTTAGGACAAACATACTCTAGGTCTAAACTTGGTATAGTCAAACCCAATCCAAAGTATGCCTTGACCACCCTCACATCGACCACCATTCCCTATGAACCTCACAGCATAAAGGCAGCCCTAGCACACCTTGGTTGGACAGCAGCCATGAATGAAGAACTCACTTCCCTCCATCAAAACAAGACCTAGACACTTGTTCCTTGCACACCTCACATGAATATCATTGGTTTCAAATGGGTTTTTAAGTCAAAACTAAAACCTAATGGAACCTTAGATCAACTTAATACATGCATGGTTGCCAAAGGGTACCATCAAATTGATGACATTGACTACACTGAAACTTTTTCCCTCGTCATCAATCCTGACACCATACGCATGATTATAACAATAGCTCTTAATCGACAGTGGACTATTCGTCAACTAGATGTCAAAAATGCTTTCTTGCATGGTCTCATTTCTGAAGATCTATATATGTAGCATCCACTAGGGATGGCTAACAACTATAAGTTTGAAGGGCCTAGGCGGGCTAACCCCAAAAAATAAAAACAACAGAAGCAAGATATATAAAGAAAAATCCTAATGTTATGTTTGGTTTGTAGATGGAATAAGATTAAGAAAGGAATGGAATGAAAATTTTTGAATGGAAAGTTTGTCAAGAACAAGTGATAAATTTGATTTCATTCCCCTATAATTTTATTATATTCTTACATATTAAACATGTAGTAAAATCAAACCATCATAATTGCGAACTTCCATAATTTCATATATAGCAATGGCAATACTATGCAGTTTAGAGTTTTTTCTTGTTTTGTTATTATTTTAAAATAAAATATTAAATAATACTCTGTTTGGGAAAAATTTACCCAGTTTAATGCTTACGCAATCTCACAGTTTGGTGCTGTGAGATTTAAAAAGAGACGCGTGGCAGCAAATCTTGCAAGATGGTCTTGCGAGATTTGTCTGGAAAATGGGACGGCGTGTGACACGTGGCAAATCTCACAGGACCACCTTGCGAGATTTGCTTATCTAGTGTTTTCCCCTTCATTTCACTTGCGAACAAAGTGCAGAAAGGGTTGTCTACAGAGCTCCGTTTGCAAAGAGAGTAGGAGGCATACGAGTGTAGGTTACCGTTCAGTGGACTTGAGCAGGTGACCGTTCGGGAGTGGATTGAGCAGGTGACCATTTGAACGGGCAGACGAGGAAAGCTATAAAAAGGGTAAATTGGGGTATGCATTTTTTCTTACCGAAAAAAAAAAAAAATTAGTTTCATTGAGTTCTGATTTAACTAAATGTTCGAAGATTTGTTATTTTAGCTTCATAAAGTTATAGTGTGGTTTGTTCTGGTTGGAGGTTGCATCCGGAAACCCCCAAGGTTAGGTTTCGATTCATTCACGTTTTTCCAAATTTTTTTGTTTGTTCCTATTCTGTGGCTTTTGGGTTATAATGAGGTTTGAAGGAATGTATGCTCTTAGGGTTATATAATTATAATAGGTTTTTATAATTAATTGTATAAAAAAGTTATTAATTTATTGGATTAAATTTTCCCGTGGATTAAGTGGGAAATTTTTATTGAAACAGGAAATGGTAATCATGTGTCACCTTGTGCCTTGTGGAATTTTATAATCGAATTATTTTGAAAATTGACACATTCTTCATTTCCGCCTCTGTTAATTATGTAATTATAATTTCAATTGAATTATTTCAACTACCCAATTTGTTGCTTAATGTACATATACATTTAACTAAAGTATGTACTTTGATAGGTTGTCTTTTCACTAAATGATTATTGCATAAAAATGTGAAACTGCTTTACCTTTCAGGCTTAAGTTTTTATTATTATGGAAATTGGTTTTTGTAGAAGCTCTTGTTATGTTGCCCTTTCAGCATAAAAGAAAAAAAATATAGTTCTTTGGTTTTAGCAATAGTGAACTAGAAAACAATTGATTGAAGTCTTTTGTTTGCTTGGTATATTTTTTTTCTCTTTTCTTTTGTATTATTCAGCAACATTTCCCCGGCATCTTAACAGATTTGAAAATTTTCTTCTAGAGATTTATGCAGATACTAGACTTTATAAATTTTAAATTAAGAAGATAGAATCTTTTAATATTGTCTTACAAATATCATCTAATTTATTTATAATAAACCTAAACACAACAAAGTATTACTAATATATACAACAACTTAGTGAGTATAGTCAGATATTATAATTCATTTGTCCTAGAAATTAAAAAAACTTCTATAATTAGGTGCACATATTAAACCTTATTCTAAACTCCAATTTTAAGAAAAATAGAATGTATTACAATTTGGTGACCTCTATTAGGCAACTAAACTTAATATTAATAAATATCTTTAAATACATAGATTGCCCCAATGGCACCTTGGGCATCCATGGGTCACAAAGTGGATGATTGACTTATTCCATACTAAAAATGAGAATTAATGGAATTCTTTTATAGCATGTAGCATTAATACTTAGGTGCCTTATATTTTACTATAAGAAAAATACTATAATAAAAATTAAATTATTTTAATTATTTTATTTAGTTATTATATTTCAAAATTCACTTTATAAGAACAATCATATTGTACATGACACTTGAAAAATAGTAAAATTTTGTTAATGTTTCCTATAGTTTAATTATTTACCCTACCATAATTGTATTAATATATAGGATAGACATAGGCATGGATGATGATTACGCAATACCTCTTTGCGGAAATGATCCACAGATAGGACGACGATGGGATAGGATACCTGATGCAGATGACCAGTAAGGAGAGGGCAGACGTAGACAATAGCTACCACTACCCCGTAGACGACCATGCTACGGCACCGAGTAGTATAACATTATTTTTATTTCATTTGTATAGTATTGATTATTTTCATTTCATTTGTATAGCATTTATTATTTTCATTTCATTTGTATGGCATCGTTGTATTATTTATGTATAATTGGAAATGTTTATTCATTTTTCCATACATGTATATGTGAATGAAAGTTGTGTAATTATCAAATATCTATTACCTGTTTTATATTTGGTTTGCTACGAAATATGATAAGGTTCAAGTAAACAATAATTTAGGCATAACACCGGTCAAATATAAGATAAAGAAGGAACGAATTTGATGGTTTGAACATTCGAGATGCAAACACAGCAACCCACTTGTGAGGAGGAGTGAGTCAGTGAGTTGCTGTTTCTAACATGAAATGGAGTAAGGGTAGGTTTAAAATAACTTGAAATGGGATAGTGAAGAAGAATTTAATAATTCATAATCTAGTAAAAGAAAATGTTCTCGATTGGGTGAATTGACAGAAAATGATTCATCTAATAACTTAGACTTTTTGTTGTTTTTGGTGTTGAATTTATAATATGAATTGAATTTCAAACTTTTAGGTTTTGAATTTAAATTTTTGTGAATTAAATAAAATTTTATAAAAATACAAATTTAATACTTAAAATTTGTATTACTCCAAACACAATTTTAATTTCAATTTATTGTTTATATTAATACTTGGTCAATTATAGACGTTTGTATGCATTTAAAAATCGAGGAATTTTTGTCATTTTGGGTAGACGGTGATTGGGGCCAATTATGGTACAAAATTTAAAACATTTATTCTCTACATATGTAATGCCCCAAACCCGCCAGCCCGGGTGCCACGTGTTCCATTTACCTGTATATGATATTCTAACATCAATTACGCAGTGGAAATAATATCAACTCTTCAAAAAAATATACCAGAGTTAAAATATACCAAAGTTTCTACATCTATATATAGTCTCAAAAAGTATTCTCTATACAATCAGTATTCACAAATATTTACAACTCTGAAAACATAAATATATTACAACCCCAAAAATTATAACCAAAGTTTATACCCTCGTTCTCTTTCAAAAATGCTACACCAGCTCTGAGCTCACTAGGCTCGATCACGTGAAGGTCCTGAAAAAAATAAAATTTTATATCAGGTGAGACACATCTCAATAAGTCGGAATAGATTAACACCAATGTGTAACCAACATGAGGTTTGTGTACAAATATATATAATCATCATTTTTTTTTAACTAAAGGAGGGCGGCACCTCCAATAATTTATTGATATACCCTCACTTTTGGTAGAGGAATACCGTGGTTACAAGACAAGTATTGAGAGGTTATTGATAAAAAAGACATTAAAGGCCTCCCAAAAACAACACCAACAACCAACTAAAATAGGACTACAAATCCAAATAAAGGTAAATAATAAACAAATCTAAACAGGCCTAGCAAAAAACAAACATAATAGAATAAACTAAAAGAAAAAAATCTAAACCAACCAAACAAAAATCGAGAGGATGAACTAATGACAAAGGGAAGTGAGACCCAACCTATCCATCCAAAGGATACCTTTCAGAGAACGTAGTAAAAGATGTTGTTTTTCGTAGATGACATTGTTTCCTATTTCTCCTTCTCTAGCGAGAAAATTAGCCGCACTATTACCTTCCTTATATTAATGGATCGCCATGAAGTTTACTCCTTCTAACTCCACCACGAGGTTCTCCCAAAAATCCCAAAGATACCACAAGGTACATCTACCTTTCCGAAACCAATCAATAATAATTCTCGAGTCACTTTCAATAATCATATTAAAATAATGAAGTCGTTTGCATAAATCACAGTTATGAAAACATTCTCTATCCCTACTCACATACATAGAATGTATTTTAATAAAATGAGAGTTCCTAAGGATTGAGGTGATTATCTACCCATACAAGTAGCACCCCTCTGCTTTGATGCCTTATGCAATCCATGACTACAACTGAAGCATATCTAGACACTTACCTTACTTAGTAAGCCCTTAGGTGGATAATTTATCTCGTACTCACACACACATTCAAACAAAAGTTTACTGGCAAAAGTTCCCGAGAATAGGGAAGATTACCCACCATACAAGTAGCTTCCCTCTACCCTAATACGTTATCCAGTTTAATATAGCTACATCTGATACCTATCAGGGCATTTGCCTTTCTCATCAAGCCCTCGGGCGGAGAGTATACTTCGCCCGAAATAAATATGATACTACAATATACAATGCATTTTTACTTTACTCTATATCTGTTATCTCTGTAATATACATCTTTTCTTGTTCTCAATAGTTCATATTATATAGTTCACTTTCATAGTTCGCATTACGTGAATGTCATGTATAGTTCCCATCACATGAATCTCGTGTATAGTTCACATTACGTGAATCTCATATATAGTTCACATTACGTGGATCTCATGTAAAGTCCACAATACATGGATCTCATGTATAGTTCACATTACGTGAATCTTATGTAAAGTCCACATTATGTGGATCTCATGTATAATTCACATTACGTGGATCTCATGTAAAGTCCATATGACGTGAATCTTATGTCATATACTTCATCTGTATCAGTTCACATCACGTGAATCTCATGTCATATACCTCATCTGTAACAGTTCACATTACGTGAATCTCATGTCATATAAAGTAATACACATGTAATACATATTCTTATCACATTTCCGTGTTCCCAACATCTCATAAATATATCATAATCTATCACAATATTTACATTTTACTCATGCGACACTGTTTACATAATGTGCATATTCATATAATTTAAAATAAAAAAAGCCAACTCATGGTCATTGTTAGTTTACTGAAAATACACATTTAATATCCTTCACATATATCCAGAAAATTCCTTACTTCCCCTATTTCATTTTCACAAATAATATTTATATAGCTCTAGGCTTATAGTCATAATTCAAACGGTTGACATTTCTTTTAGAAACTCATTCGATAATCATATACATTTATATGCACATATATTTTCCATTTAAACGGGTAAATTCATAAAAATTACTAGCTTAATCTATTCCCCTTACCTGATTTCTTGAACTACGTCAGTAGGAATTCCGAAACGATACCTGCGGCGCTCACCCAAACCCTGATTCAAAAACCTTAATTTATCAAGTCAAATCTCAAAACAACACTCATTAAATACTTCCTAAGTTCCATATACCTCAATATAACAATAAAACTTTAAAATATCTCACTTACCCTGATTTGAGATGGGGGCCCAAAATCCCAAATTAATGATCTGCTCTGGTAACCTTGTAGAGAATGATCCCACGAACCTCGTGATGGTTTTGGATTGTCAAAACGGAACTTAATGGAGTGAGAATCGAAGAAATATGAGGGAAGAATCGTAGGGTTCAGAGAGAATGAGAAAGGAATTTGATTTTGTTTACAAAACTCTCGTAGAACTTTTCTTTATAGCCACCTCTGCGCAGAAAACCGTTGCCGATTTTCTTAGGCCTTCAAAATTCCGTCGCTGGTTTTCTCTTTAACCTACCCAATTTTACCGTTTAACCTGTTATTGACTCGTGGTAAAACCACTTAATCGTCTCTAGTTTTCTCTTCACTCCAGAAAACTGTCGTCGGTTTTTTTTTTTTTTTTTCTGGTCTCTACAATATATATGAATATTTAATAGGAACAAATATGCATTTAAGGGGTTAATTAATAAGAAACAGTCGCCTAAAAAAATAATAAGTCGGCTCTTTATTTATTTTTTATTGGGTATAAAAATAATTCAGCTCTTCGACGACCAATAATAAGAAATATGTATTTTTAATTTAAAATATATATATATACGATTGACAAATCTCGTAGCACCAAGCTACAAGATTTGATTGACCAGTGCTATTAGGTTTTTGATGCGTGGTAAATCTCGCAGCATCATTTGTTTAAATCTCGCAGGACGAAACAACGAGATTTGATTGACCAGGGCTATTAGGCTTTTGACGCGTGGTAAATTTTTCAGCACCAAGTTGCGAGATTATGTAAGCATTAAACTGAGAAATTTTTTTCCAAATAAAGTATTATTTAATATTTTATTTAAAATAATAATAAAATGGAAAAAAAAAAAAAAAACTCCATTTTAGGCAATAACAGATTAAGATTAGCCAAGTGGGACTCCTCAATCCTCACTCCAACCTTCTCACAGCGAGGATATGACATGCAGCATCCACCATGGTGACGATTGATGAAGATGAAGATGAGGATATGATATGATATTCCACATTTCACGTCGGCAAGGTGGAATATTACTTTATAGACTATTCATTGTTCCAATGCCCTACAAGTTAAGCTACAACTGTACATAATGCAGCCCCACTCCTGCAATTACATCTTAATCATGTCATTTAGCTTGACCCAACCCACCATTACTAGTTAGAAAATCCCTCATGCATCTTCAAACTGATTTTAAATTTGAAAGTCAAAGTCATAAGTTACATAAAATTATGACATATAAGAAAAAATTATGCTGTAACTACAGGCCCAATGGAGACCTGTGACTTCATCAAAAGGTCCAATTTTAGAGCCTGCGGCTCAAAACTAATTAGCACCATATCACCTTTACCCATTGGCCTGCACTATTTCTCTTCTCACCCACTTGTACACCTTAACGGAATCCCCATTAATTTGCAACTTATTCTGCTGCTGCAACTTCCTAGACACCTCTGGCAAGACCACAAAAAAATAAAAAGTAACTGAAGAAACAAAAATTTAATAAAAGAATTAAAATCAACAAATGTAGTTAATTGATTGCGAGAAGAACATGCTGTTTAAAGAGATTAACAATTTGGGGAGAGGGCATTCAATTGAGTAAAAAGGTGAAAGAATTAGAGAGGAGAGCATCTCAGAAGGAGGTGGTTGCGCACTCTATGGCTTAAAATTAGTACCCGTGTGGTTCTTTTTGTGGGAGAGAACTCCCAATGACATGTGTCCAAATGATGCAATTAGGAAGGAATTTAATTTTAATTTTTCTTTTTGAAATCAAAGTGGTGGTGAAGATTTGATCATTTGCAACTCTAAAGAACTGAGTGTGGGAAGACCAGCAATCCGAAGGTAGGACTTTTGGATTAATTATGGTCTTATGGAAACCCGTATCAATGTATGCAACAACTGGTATGAGTTTACCATATTTTTTAGGAAGGAGTTGGATTTGAACATGATGACTTATCTGTGATTCTTTAGAGGAGAGGAGAGGTTGGACATTGAATATTTCTTCTGAATGAGAATCATCACCTGAATCAGAATTTTCAGAGTCAGTAAGCACAAGAATAGTTTCTTCAATAATTTCTTCTTGTTCTGAAAGAACGGATTCAACGTCTGCATCAAGATCTTTAGTTTGTAACTGATGGGTAAGCTTTGCAGATTTTGTCTGATTTGCAGGGTATTGTTTAGCATAGTGTCCTTTCTTTTTGCAAATGAAACAACGGGATGACTTGTTGTGTCCTCGTCGGGATTTCTTTTTGAAGAATCTGAATCTCTTTTTTCTTCTAGGATCCTTTCTGAGATGCTTATCAGAACCATAATCTTTGAAGTGTTTTTTTCTCTTTAGGACTACAAACGCAATCCTTTTTTTTGCATTTGATCTGAAGATAAGGCTTCTTGCACTGCTTAGTGAACTTGTGATTTCGCTTCATCATCTTCGAGAATAATTGGTGGGCGTCACATAATTTTTCAAGAGAGGCTAAGGCAAGGTGATGAATTTCTCCAAGAGAGATGTCTCTAAGAGACCTTTGGAGAGAAGAGAGTCTCCTTTGAAGTTCAGGTTGAATATCTTTTGGTAGAGAATTAACATAAACCTGTCTAAGGTTTTCATCATTAAGACCGCCAAGAAGAGAATATCGTCTGGACATTCTTTGATAATGAAAATCAAGATCTTTTCTCTTTAATGAACAACAACGCATTTCAAAGTATTCTTGTCTAACTTCATTCGCATGAGCATTAGGGTCTCCAATGAATTCTCGATAAAGAGTTCTAAGGGCATGAGAGGGAGACTGTGATCTAATGAACCATAATTGTCTGTAATCACCAAGACTTCGAAACCAATCTCTTAACGTTCCAGTAAATCTAGAAATAAATTCAAGAAGTACTGTTTCAAGAGTGTTGCCCTGTTTAGAGAGTTGGTGATCAATCCAAGCACCAAATTCTCCAATTTTAGCTCTCCATTTTGTGGGTGAGAGTCCTTTAAACGAGAACCAGGGACCATTATGAGGAACATATTGCTTTAGGGTTGAGTCAGCTGTGGCCGAATCAACTTCAATGGGTTCTTCTGTAATTGGAGTTATAGTATCAGGCTATTAATTAAATTCTTGTCTCCTAGAAGATCCTGGATCAGTGGGAGATGCCATTAGCACATGTGAAAGGTCTGTGATCTCATCATCCGGTGTGGACGGAGTTTCTGATAATGCTTCAGTGGAAACATCACTGTCATCATAATCTTCGGAGGATGCTTCAGGGATGAATAGAATTTTGTTAGCAAGCATTGATGGTGGCTGATCCAGGGATGAAAATAGTAGCTTAAACTTTTGATCAACAGAAGTAGGGTTGGAAGACTCCGATTTGGGCAAAGTTGGGGGTCTTGGGGAAGTAGCTTTGGGTGGTATGAGAGAATGTCTTTTGAGGAAATCAACAGATGATTTGAAATGCTTAGAGTAATCTGGTAAGTAGGATGGAGATGGAGGTGATTGAGATGGAAAAAAGGAATATGACGGAGTGTATGGAAAAAATTTAGGGACATACGACATTGGCGAAGAATGATGAAGATCTCGTTCCATCTGAGACAATTGGTCTTTGAGTCTGTTAATCTTTGTCTCTTTTTCATTGAACATCGGTCTATAATATCCCGTGTCAATGTACTGTCTGAGTTCAGTATCAAGGCTAGTAATCTTCCTTTTCTGGCCAGAGTACATGTCACTAAGTCTGGTATCAAGACAGTCAAGTCTTTGGTTCATCTGAGTACCTTGAGAAATGAGTTTGTCAACCTTATGATCAATGGAAGATAAAGTTGAATTCTGAGCTCTGGCATTTTAGGTTTGCCAGCTTAAGACTTATTTAGCTTGTGAGGGTAATTTCCTAGATCCATCTAGTTGGACTTCAGAGGTTTGAACAAAAGGTCTAGAATGCAGGTTTGATTCTGGATATGACCTGGGTTCCAATGGTAGAAAATGTGTATCATATGGGGATGCCATGAAACAAGGAATAGGTTGGGCTTGGGATACTGGATTTTTGGTGAGGGACTGGATCAGTTTCTTTTGGAGGAAGAAGTCCTTATTCACGAAGAATCTCAAGGGCTCTTTCATAGTTCCGTAAGGGCTTAGATTTAGGATTCGGACGTCGAATTCTTATCCATGAGTTGCTTGAATCATCAGGCCTTCTGTGAGGAGGAAATGGTTTGCAGGATGGTTTGGTTTCCTTCTGGTGTGATATTTGGCAATCACAATCAGGATCACACATCGAAGGGTCAACATCCTACCAAATAAAGTTTCCTTCAATTTTGTCAGTGTAGATGGGAGATCCATCTGCATTAACACTGTTTAAGGGAATATCTTCTTCAAAAGTGACAGGCTTTATCATTAGAGATTGGAAAACTGGGGGTGTACTGGAGGAAGCACAATCTTTTGGATGAAACACAGTTTTCACAGTTCCGTCTGGAAGTCTTTGGAATTTCGGATATGAAATATGAATTGGTATGGAATGCTGGTGAAGTTGCTCACAGCTGGTAATCCATTCCAAAGGAATGAGCTGTTTTAATTAATCTCTGGGA
The DNA here is from genome assembly GCF_029873635.1 of Malania oleifera. NCBI lineage: Eukaryota > Viridiplantae > Streptophyta > Magnoliopsida > Santalales > Ximeniaceae > Malania > Malania oleifera. The sequence goes on from NC_080417.1 coordinate 128,245,184, forward strand.
ATTTGCCTTGGTTTCTGCAAGATTGTTGGCACTTCATCTTCTCTTTCAGCAATGATGAGAATGGTGTTGTCAGATTGTCCCGAAAGGGGAAGTTCAACAGCATGATCTTGTAGTTTGTAGATGAGTTGATGGTGAAGAGTAGCCATATAGGCAGAGGATATCTAAGGAGCACAAGTGATTTGAAGCTGAAACTTTATACAATTCTTCAAATTTTTATCCCTTAAAGGAATATTGAAATTTGGAAAAAAGGTGAGGCAGACACTTCCAACTTGAAGTGTAGTGAGAGAAGTTCCGATAGCAGCATGCTCATATTGGGTATAAGTGGTGTTGAGGAGAGTAATTCTTGTTATAACAGGAAGTCCTTTTCTGCCATGCGGGGTGAGAAGAAGACGAACAACACCGAAGTGAAGGTGAGTATAACCTTCTATGATCCATTGGTTGATCAGATCTGGTCAAGCTTAAGATCAATATATTGTTCTCTGTAAGAAGCTTGGATAAAACACTTGTCAAGAGCTGTGGTCTGAACATATTCTTTGACATAAGGTTTATTGTGGGAGATGAGAAGAGTACGGACTTGGTTGGCTAAGGATTTATTTTTCTGAATATATTATAAGGATTAAGAAGAGGAAAAGAGGTTTCTTGGATCTAAGCAGAATCAGGAATATAGGAATATTCAACTAGGTTGCTAATTTTGGAAGAAGTGGTTCTTTGGATGGAGGGAGGAAGAGAGATGGAAGAAGAAAGACGATTGGAATGTTAAGAGGGTGTATCCATGGTTTGCAAGTTTTCCCCATTGCTAATTGTATCTCATTCTTCTAAAATCACTTCTATGATCTTAACTTTCCTGGACTCCAGGCAAGAAACATGGCTTAGATACCAACACAGAGTCGGGAGCCCCTTGATCTTCCAAAGGAAAGCGACCAATCTATACCATATCTCCAACACAGTCCTTTCCATGGACTTTCAATAGGAGAACTCAGGTTTTTCAACCAATGCTTTACCAAAGGAGATCAATGGGGACCGTACAACCTTTTTGATGTGCAGGATCCTCTTCAGAGGCAAGCACAGAGCATACTCGATGCCATGACATGACCATTAGAGGTACCCATTACAGTTTCGTTAAACCTGAGTTTAAGCCTCAAAGGCCAGGTTACAGGTATCCACTGTAAAGTTATCCCTCATGAAATCATGAGAACATTACAAGCTCATAAAAGTGAGGCTTAGAAGTCCTTTGGACAAATAGCTCTAGGGAAAGAGAGAACTTAGAAAACCATAGATAAGAACACAAGAGATTTTATTTCTCAAACGTGTTCTAATGCGTTCTGTCTTACAAATGGGAAGACAGTCCCTTATATAGAGTCTTAGGGATAAGCACAAATGAAAAGCTTTCTCCTGACTTGATATAAAGCGAAGACTGACAAAGACTTAAAGTAGACAATGACATAAAGATAAAAGTGGGTGAAGACTTTAGTGGCGACGATTGACAGATGACATGAAAAAAATGTGACAGCACATGGACGACTGCATTTGTGCGGGAGTGACCCACCACCTTTCAATCACACTAAAATTTTTTGACTTACATACAAACTTCCAAATAACACACTATTATAGACTTTGGATGTTTAATATCAAACAAAGTGAGGGGGCAAGTGGGGCTACATGTGATGTGATGGTGAGAGGTTGAGGTTGATGTAATCCTCATTAGTGATATCTCCATGAATCAGATGGTGATACGTTGGTGGATCAAAAGGATAATCATCGGTGTCCATTGGATCTTGAGAGTCTTGCATAGTATCTTTGTAAGAAGGTGGTTCAGGTGCTGGAATGATGTTTTGAATGGCATGGAGGATTTCAGAGCAAAACTTGAAATTGTTCATTTCACAAAAATATTAGAGCAATGGAAGTTTATAGTTTGGCCATGAACTGGGGAAGTCATAAAGAGTGTCCCATTCATAAGTCTGATTTTACGACCATAGGAGATTCCTGTTGGAGTTGTAGAAATATGGTCTGTGCACGATGAAGACATTGTGGATGGTAGATGTGAGTTGTGGGTCAAGTTTCCAAACATTGTGGTTTCCCATGAAAGTAGTTAACTTCTTTCTCTAGATGAGAAGGGGGTCGAACCATTGCAAGAAAGTCCAGAGCAGGGAATCATGATTGGCTGGATTATGGAGGTGTGAGTAAGTTTCCTGTAGTGGTATAAATACGGCATGGACCTGCAAAATAGAAATATACCATATATACCATAGAACATTAGTATCAAAATGCGAGGTCTTGATGATGAAAGGGTTTAGGAAAGGATAAGATGGAAAGGTGAGGTGATGTCCAATCTTGTCAGCATAAGATTGGTAGTGGGTCATAGCAAAAGATTTCAACTAGGCCGTGTTTAGACTTTATGAAGGAAATTTAGGAGGGAAAGTCATTTGAGTGGAAGCACTAAGGTGAAAGATATCTGTAGAGGAGGAGGAGGATGCCATTAGGATCAAAGAGATGGCTTGTTGTTTTGAGATCATAAAAGAAGTTTTCTGAGGGCAAGAAAGCATATCAGTAAGAACATTGTGATCGCCTTTTATATGTTTCACAGAGAAGTCAAATCTAAAAAACTAATCTTTTAATTTGAGAATCTGTGGATCAGGGAGAATCTTATTCTTGAAATCAAGCATTTTGGGAAAAGATGAATTGTCTATTTCAATCATGAAATGCTTTGATTTGACATAAAAGTCAAATTTTTGAATCCCATTTTTCACCGCAAGAATTTCTTTAAAAACAGTGTGATAATGTTTCTAGAAATCTTTGAATTCTCCATTGGCATGTCCACAATATTATTTTTTATTGTCCTTTTCTTCAAGCAGTAAGGCACCCCAATAATGGTCACTGGCATCTGACTGTAGGATAAGATTTCCTATGGATGGAATAGTCAGAGGCGGTCAATTCTTTGCAACTTTCTTGAAATATCTGACAGCTTGTGTCTATTATGGGCCCCAAGGTGGTGGCTTCTTCTTCAAGAGATATGATAGGGTAGTGGTATGTTGACTAGCATGAGGGATAAAGTCTTTTACATAATTAATGATGCCAAGAAACTGTTGAACTTGCTTTATAGAGAGATCTTTATGAGGGAAATGCAATAATTCTTCAGCAAGATAGGGACCCAGACGGATTGTCCCATGTGAGATTTGCATACCCAAAAAGTTAATTGTATTTTTTGGAATTGTGCTTTTCTTTTCTAAAAGCATAATCCCATAAGATGTTGCCAGTTGTTCAAACTGTCGAAGAAGCTAATAATGGTCCGCTTGGGATTTAGAGAATATCAAGATGCCATCAATGTATATGAGGGTACTGTGCAAGATAGTATATTAATATAATATAATATAATATATTTCCTATTTCACAGACCCCCCCTTTTTCATCTCTCTCCACACACCCCCTGAATATCTCGCCACTCTCTCTCTCTCTCTCTCTCTCTCTCTCTCTCTCTCTCTCTCTCTCTCTCTCTCTCTCTCTCTCTTTCCTCAATTTCTCACAAATTTTCAGCCAAATCAACGATCGGACACCACCATGAGGTTCTAGCTTCGATCCTCGTAATTTTAATCGGAGAAGATTCGTGATTTGGGGATCTTAGGCACCACTCCAAAGTTAAGGTAAGAAAAATGAATTATGTCTGTCGTTTTAGAATTTAACTGGTTAATAGGAGCGTGAGAGCCTAGGGATGCTAGGATAGTAATTATTCCAGCATTTAGCTGATTAAACTAAAATATATGATTATAGGATTTTGTGCTCCGAACGCCGTAGACGTTGGTTTAGGATCCTTGCAGACACATTCTCAATAAATAGGTAAGGGGAATAAATTATGTTAAGCAATTTGGAAATTAACTAATTAATTTAAGGCATGAGAATATGAAAATATTGTATATGATTTTCTGACTTATGAGGCATATGAAAATAGTGGTTTTGGATTATCATACATTTTTCTGGGCAATTATTATATTATGAAATATTACTTAAAATTTGTGTGGCATGAGAAATGGTTTTGTTATTGTACGATAAACATATGGGAATATTTTATGATGAAATGTGATTTATACTGGTTTGTGTGAAATATTGAAAATATAGCATATATTGTGAAATAATGAAATATGATTTTATATTAGAATATGTGATGGCAATTTTATACCGAAATACATGCATGATATTTTTGATATTGAGATATGTGATAACGGTATTATACTAGGAAATGAAATGATAGAAATGACAGTTTTTATACTGAGATGTGGAAATGAAAACACTGATGGACCAGTGATATACATGAGAGCACGGTACCATTACTAGTGAATGAGTTAGTGCAACCACACTACTCGGAGAGGGTGTTGGTATTGGAATTCGATTAGGTCTGCGGAGAGATGTTAACTGCCCCTGGGTCTGGACCAAGCTGCAGTAGGCCAATCGTACTACAGACGTGTATAGTTTGACTTAACCTGGTAGGCCAGCTATGGTTAAGTCTCACCTTCGGGTTGCACAATTCGGTCATGTGGAGTTATTACATGACAATGATATAAGAATGTCCACTCAGGTTGGTTCCTCATTATAGACATGTTGTGTTTCATGCACAAAGAAACTTATTGAGCACGAGCATTTTTTTTAGAAAAATATGTGATTGCAAATGTATATATATACATACATATATATGGTTATGAGTTCAGTTTTCATGATTTCTCAGTTAAATTAATTATTAAATGAATGTGTTATGATACATTAAAACTCATGTCGCCACACACTGACAATAATTTATTCCGTCTTACTAAGAGATGTCTCACCCCTATAATCTTAACATTTCAAGAAATACCAGAAATCGAGCTTAGAGAGCTCTAGACAGGATTAGTTAGTGGGGTTTGAAGATAGTGCTGGGTGAGACACTAGTATGCATATGTATATGGATATGTTTTGTATTACCTTGGGCTGTAGTATTATTTTGTTTTTGGGGAGACATGTGTATATATGATATGATGGTTCTAGAATTCTAGTATTGTATTCAGGATTTATGTATATATTTCCGCTACATGTTTTGTTTGAGATATGGACAGGTGTACCCAGTACCCAAATTGAGATTACAGGTTACTATAGTATGGTATCATAGATACGTGTAGATAGGATAGCACTCCGGGCCCCACCAGGTTTGGGACTCTGCAGTTGTGGTATTAGAGCATAGGTTGCTAGGCTCTACAGACTTTAGCGGATAATAATACAAGAGTGTAGTAATGAATCTTGATGAGAGTTGGAAATGGGTAGATTTTGGAGTCTAACAAGTCATTATTGGAAACTAGATAGAATCTTGGATTTTGGTTTCGCAACTTGGAGACAAATCCATTGACAGTCTTCTGTGATTTTCCTGAGACGACGGTTTTAGGAAAATTATGGCAAACCATTGACGGTTTTTGTTTCTGAGCAATGAGACTAGAACTTGGAATGAGAAACTTAATAGTGTTAAATAAATTATTTATATATATTTTAAATAAAAAACTATTAGTGACGGTTTAAAAAACTGTCACTACTAAGAGACTATTAGTGGCGAATTCTCTAAACCCTCACTAATAGTGTTAAATAATTTTATTTATTTATTAATACAATAATAGTAGTGATGGTTACTTAATCGTCACTAATAAGTGAATTTTAGTGACGAATTCAGATCATCACTAATTCCTAAAGAATCGTCGCTAATATTTTCCCGAGATAATTTTTGCGTGAAAAATGGTTTCCCGTGATAGTTTGAGCAAGAAAACTGGTTTTTAGTCACAAAATTATTAGTGACGGTTTGAAAATCATCACTAATAGTACCATATTAGTGACGGTTTTGAGAACCGTTACTAATGCTTACACTATTAGAGATGGTTCTTAAAAATCGTCACTAATACCCACTTTTAATGAAGAAAATGAATTCATCACTAATACTTTCATCATTAAAAGCCGATTTTTTTGTAGTGCTTAGACGTTAAATTGTTTGTTGGTGTGAGGGAAGTTCCTAAGGGGGAAAGCCTAAGTATTTTAGTATGAGGATAGAGTATATTTTATAGTTTCTTAGTTAGATGGTAGTACCTGTCACATTAAGATATTGAAATTCGAAGATTGATTTTGTCCAATTTTTAGGATGGACCCCAAAAATAATAACGCGAATGCTGGAGGTAGTAGCCATATGGGGGCTTTAAGCTCGGGTGCCAATGATTCAGATCAAGTCCTATGTAGTGTGGTTCAATAGGTTATAGCAGAGAGAGCATGGAGTTCTAGAGAGTAGGGTTGCCCGCTAGTAGACCAGGGTTGCACCATAGAGCAATTCAACCAAATGAATCCCCCGGCTTTTTCAAGAAGTGCCGACTCGATTATGGAAGAGTATTGGATGCAGAAGATTGAGAAGATCTTGGAAGTACTACATTGCACTGATGAGCAGAAAGTTCTGTATGCAATATTTAAGCTGACAGGAGAGGTTAAGCGATGGTGGTCAGCGGTGAACTTTTGGAGGAGCAGAGGCCAGTACTTGTGGCACTGACCTGGGGACGTTTTAAGGAGATCTTCTTCGACTAGTACTTCCTCGCCTCCGTTGGAGATGCTAAGATGGAAGAGTTTCTGAATCTGACCCAGGGTCATCTGATAGTGCCACGGTATGCTACTAAGTTCATGGAGCTATCCCAGTTTTGCCCCATTTATAATCCCAAATAAGTTCAAAAAGGTGTAGAGATTCGAGAGAGGATTGAGACAGGAAATATATGAGCAGGTGGCAGTTTTGCAAGTGCGAGATTTTTAAGAGTTGGTGGATAAAGCCACCATAGAAGAGACCAGTTGGTAGAGGAGTATAGGAGGACAGAGTCAGAGGAAGAGGCCCACGCCTCCTGGATTTCAAGAAAGTACCAGTTGGGGCCCATGGAGGACAGAAACAGTGGGGGTGAGAGACAAGAGATGGGACGTCAAGTGTACCAGGGTAATCAAGCATACCCTACCTTCCCTAGATGTAACAAAAGGCATGTGGGGGAATGTCGAGTTGGGACGAATGCCTGCTATTGGTGTGGTAGACCTGGTCATATAGCCCAAGAATGTAGTGCATTGCTGAGTAGTGCTCCTGCTCCGAGACAATTCAGGGGAAACAACCAAGCACCACAAGGTGGCCAGCAAAGGAACACCGCCCATGTGCGGGTTATGCACTAACACTGGGAGATGCAGAGGCGAGCAACGACGTGGTGACAAGTACCAATTTTATGTTTTTAAATAAAGCTGTGGTGTTGTTTGATTCAGGAGAGACACACTCATTTATATCTCGGGAGTGTATCAAATTGTGTAGGGTAGGAACTCAATTGTTAGACGCTGAGTTATCTATTGCCAGATCGATAGGAATATGGTAAAATGCAAAAAAGTGCTTTGAGATTTTCCAATGGGTATTCAAGAAAGAATTCTACCAGCCAATCTAGTGGTATTTGACATGCATGGGTTCGACATGATTTTGGGTATGGATTGGCTAGCCGCCAACTATGCCAGTATTGATTGTTATAAGAAAGAGGTAGTATTTAGACCTCTTGGGGAGCAGAAGTACAAGTTTATTGGGTCGAGTGTGCGTTCTTCCCCACAGATTTTATCAGTTATGCAAGCAAAGAGGCTACTACTGGAGGGATGCAGGGGGTGTTTAGCTTGTGTGAAGAAAGCACCTAAGGTAGGATTAAAGTTCGAGGATATTCTAGTTGTAAAAGAAATCTCTGATGTGTTTCTAGAGGATTTACCTAGGTTGCCTCTTGACCGTGAGATTGAATTTTCTATTGATCTACTCCTAGGGATGACACCAATTTCTAAGGCTTCCTACAGAATGGCTCCAGCGGAGTTGAAAGAATTAAAAAATCAGTTGTAGGAATTATTAAACAAGGGATTTATCAAGGCCAGCATGTCACCCCGGGGAGCACCGGTATTGTTTGTTAAAAAAAAAGACGGGTCGATGAGAATGTGTATTGACTACCGTGAGATAAATAAAGTGACAATTAAGAATAAGTACTTGTTACCACATATTGATGACTTGTTTGACTAGCTTCAGGGAACACGAGTTTTCTCTAAGATTAATCTCCGATGTAGATACCATCAGGTGAGGGTCAAGGTAGAGGATGTTCCTAAGATTTCATTCTAAACTAAGTATGACCATTATGAATTCTTAGTTATGCCATTCGGACTGACTAATGCTCCTGCTGCATTTATAGACCTGATGAATAGGGTCTTCCATCAGTATGTGGATTGGTTTGTAGTGGTATTTATTGATGACATTTTGGTTCATTTAGAGAGCCCCTGGGAGCATGAGAATCATTTGAGGATGGTACTTCAGGTGCTTAGAGAAAGGAGGTTGTATGCTAAGTTCAATAAATGCGAATTTTGGTTGGAACAAGTGGCATTTTTAGGACATGTAGTATCTAGGAACGGTATTTTAGTGGACCCAAGTAAGATAGAGGCGGTAGTTGATTGGATGTGATCGAAAAATTTCCACAAGGTCAGGAGTTTCTTGGAATTGACAGGATATTACAGTTGATTCGTAGAAGGGTTTTCTAAGTTATCAGGCCCTCTGGCAAAGTTGACCAAGAAGGGTGTAAGATATGAATGGACAGATGAATGTGAACATAGTTTCCAAGAATTGAAACAATGACTCGTTATTGCTCCAGTTCTGACCATCCCATTAGGAGATGGTGTTTTTGTGATTTATAGTAATGCGTCTAGGAGACGGCTTGGGTGCTTATTGATGCAATGAGGGAAGGTTATTGCATATGCTTCTCAGTAGCTCAAGGAATACGAGAAGAATTACCCGATGCACGATCTAGAATTGGCAATAGTAGTTTTTGCATTGAAAATTTGGTGGCACTATCGGGATGGGGGTAGGTGCGAAATCTTCACAGACCATAAAAGGTTTAAGTACGTTTTCATGTAGAAGGAATTAAATATAAGAAAGAGAAGATGACTTGAGCTGATTAAGGATTATGATTGTACCATTAGCTACCACCCAGGGAAAGCTAATGTGGTAGTTGATGCATTGAGTCGTAAGTCAGAAAGTGTATTGTTGACCTTATTGGTCACCCCCGGTTTTGATTATGACAAATACTCATCGTATCTAATGAGTGTTTTGAGTTTTTGTGCAGGAATCCAGAATGTTAAAATAAAGATGTGCACAAAGTCAAGTAAAGCCCTAAGACCAAAGTTTTATTCTATATTGTAATATTTAATTGGTTTGTAATAAGCTCACACACATCACATGTATGATTTATTTTGTAAGCTTAAACCAGATACAAACCAACAATAACCATAGAAAGACCCTAGGGTGTACCCTTCAATCGACCGACACCGGACTTTTTCGATGTCTTCAAATTGGACCCCAAGTGCCCCTAGGACACTCACACTTTCACATATATGTGTTAAGCACTTGAATAGGGCTTGTTTGCTTCAATACGAGACCGAAATGCACATACGATGCACTTTCAGTCGACATGCCAAGCCAGTTCATTTTGGCCTGGTCGACCGAGACATCCTGGGTCAAAATTTGACCACCTGGTCGACCAGCAAAGGTAGTTCAAAAGGCCCTGGTTGACCGAAGCTCCTTTGGGTCAAAAATTGATCACTCGGTCGACCGAAACTGATAGTTCAAAAGGCCCTGGTCGACCGAAACCCTCCTGGGTCAACAGTTGACCATCTGGTCGACCGAGAACTTTTGTACTCCAACTACCTGCTCGACCGAAGGGTCCTCGGGAGAATTCCCAGTGGTCTAGTCGACCGAACCATGCAGTTCAAAAAGGCCCGGTCGACCGAACCTCGGAAGTTTGGGAAATCGCCCTCTCCAGTCGACCGAGCCTTTCAGTTCAAAAGTCCCCTAGTCGACTGAGCCATTTGAGTCCTGGTTGACCGAACCATTTCTGGTCGACCGGACCTCTCGGGTTGCCCTGATTTTTTACCACAGTTCATATTTTTTAAACGGGGTTAAAATGCTTTAAACATCATTAAACTTTTCTAATAATACCCAATAGGTCCCCAACGGTCATATTTTCTCCCTTGCCTATATATATGAGTTAATTAGAGAAAATTAAGAGAGATTAGTCACTTTGATTAGGGAAGAATTCTCTGAAAAATAAAAATCCTATTCTACTCATTTTTGGGCCTCATTCACTCAAGCTTGCCTTCTATTATTGCCTACATCCTTTGTAAGTTGATTGAGTGTTAGTCTAAATAGGTTTGCTCTCCCACTCTTGATTGATTGACTCAATTTTTACGAGAGCTAAACCTAAGTGTTCTTAGGGGGCTTTTGCTAATAAGTCTATCCTAAGAAGACTTGGTAAAGCTCCTGAGTATTGCACTTGTGTTGCAATTTCTTAGGAAGCTTGTATTTGTCTTTGGGTTGCAAAATCATTTTCAAAAGATACTTAAATATCTTATGTGATTTATATTGATATATTTGTGAAAAGATATTTGTGTTTTTGATTGTGATCTTTGTTGCAATATTCACTCACTCATATATTATTTGCTAAATACAAAGATTATGCATCTTTTGCAAACTGAGCTCATATTTCATTTGATACTCACATGCTTGAAATATCCTGCTGATTGAAATACTTGAGTCTAGACATCTTTTTGTGAACTTATTTATTGAACATTTCTGGTGATACAAAGATTGTTTGTTTGACACTCTCACGTACGCATTACACTGATAGAAAATACTTTGAGAGTTGAACCATCTAGACCATATTGAGCTTACATATTATTTCATATTGTGGTGTATGTTATCGCGCGCATTTGGGTACATATCAGCTTTACACGAAAGTTTTTTTTTACCATTTGATTGTATTTCAAATACTATTGTATATCTAGGCACGGGCCTGAAGAGGGAGACTAGCCCTAGAATAGTCCCGGATTAGCTTAAACCCAGTTAGGAAAGTTAGGTGCGTCGTCCTGTTAAGGCGTGTAGGTTGAGGTCAGCCCCGCTAATTGACCTGGTGTAGGTTGAGGTCAACCCTGTGTTAATTTGACCTGGTTGTAAACGGTGTCACTCCACCCTTAAGTGAGCCTTTAGTGGAATCCTCCGGCTTGTGAGCTAGAGGCGGGGACGTAGGCACAGTTGGCCGAACCCCGATAACATATCGTGTGTTTATTTACATTTCCGCATTTTATATTTACCACACATGTATGTTATGGGTGAATGATGCGTATGACTTAATTTCCACATTATATTTATTTACGCATTTGTAAATTGCATAGACTGACCCAAGGTTGAGTATATACTGTTGTTGGATAAATTAACCTAGGAGAAAAAGTTTTAAATTCCAATTCACCCCCCCTCTTAGGAATACACCAATTCTAACATGTATCGATATCAATAATGGTAACTCAACATCAGATCAGAATGGACCTAGAAAGATTTGGTGTGGAACTAGTAGAGGGAAATCACCAGGCACTAATCGCCAATTTGGTAATTCAGCCCACTTTGCAGGAAAGAATTAAAGATGATTAGATGAAAGATGTGGAATTGGTTAAGACCGTGGATAAGGTGCAGAGTGGAAAAAGGACAGATTTTAGTATCTTAGATGATGGAGTGTTGAGATTCTGTACCAGACTATGTGTACCCGTTAATGTTGAGATTAAAGGAACTATCTTGGAGGAAGCGCATCGTTCCCTTTATACAGTGCACCCAAGAAGCACTAAGATGTACAGGGAATTATGAGAGCCTTTTTGGTGGAGTAATATGAAGAAGGAAATTGCTGGATACGTGGAGTAGTGTTTGACATGCCAGCAGGTGAAGGCTAAGTATCAGAGACTGGTGGGACCGTTGCAACCATTTCACACCCCTGAATGGAAGTGGGAGCACATTTCTATGGATTTTGTCACAGGGTTACCGCTGACACTTCATGGACATGGCGCCATCTGGGTAGTCGTTGACCGATTGACGAAGATTGCCCATTTTCTTCCCATCAGAGTTATCTACCCCATGAGCAGATTGGAAAAGTTGTATATATAGGAGATAGTCAGACTGCATGACGTGCCAGTATCTATCATTTTTTAGTAGGACCCACGGTCCACATCTCAATTCTAGAAGAGTTTACCAAGAGCTTTGTGTTCTCAACTAACATTTAGTAGAACATTTCATCCTTAGACCGATGGATAGACAGAGAGGACCATACAGATACTGGAAGACATGTTGCGGGCCTGTGTGTTAGACTTTGGTGGTAGTTGGATCCTGTATATGCCACTAGTTGAATTTGCTTATAACAATAGTTACCAAGCCAGTACTGGGATGGCACCATACGAAGCGTTGTTTGGTCAAAGGTGTCGATCTCCACTGCATTGGGGTAAGGTTGGTGAACGGCGGACTTTGGGGCCAGAAATTATACAAAAGACTTCTGAGAAAAGTAGACTCATTAGGGAGAGAATTAAAACAACCTAGATTTGACAGAAAAGTTATACTGACACTCGCCGACGAGAGCAGGAGTTTGGTGTGGGGGATCATGTATTCTTGAGAATTGCACCAATGAAAGAAGTGATGAGATTTGAGAAGAAGGGTAAGCTAAGCCCTAGGTATATTGGGTCATTTGACATACTAGAAAGAATTGATCCAATTGCCTACAAGGTGGCATTACCTCTGGCTCTGTCTAGGATCCATGACGTGTTTCACGTGTCTATGTTGAGAGAATACATCCCAGACCCTTCACACGTGATCAGTTATGAGTCACTAGAGCTTAAAGATACCCTGTCATATGAAGAAGTGCTGGTTTAGATTTTGGATCGGAAGGAACATAACTACGCACGAAAAAATCCCGTTGGTAAAAGTAATCTGGCGTAACCACGTAGTTGAGGAAGCTTCATGGGAACTAGAGGAGAAAATGCGTTAGAGATTCCCATACTTATTCAGTGGGGCTCAACATTAGCCAAATAAAGGTGATAGTTCTGGTAAATAACTGGTTTAGCTATTGACTTGTATATTGTAGGATAGTTAGTCTTTACTCAATTGTTTCTAGTTTTAAATTATGATTGGTTTATGGGGGAGTTTTGTTTTGCTAATTGTAATATCCCAGAGACCATTCATGTAGCCGCAGTATTCCTCCGCCATAAATAAAGGTTATTAATAAATTTGGGACAAAACCTCTATGTGGGTGGCCGCCGGCTCTTTCTAAAGTTGGGTAAACAATTCAGTGATTCCTAGAGGAGGTTGTGATAAGTGTACGTTAGAAAATTTCGAGGATGAAATTTTCATAAGGAGTGGAGAATGTGGTGATTCCAAAAAATATATATATTATTATTAATTAAATTAATTAATTAGTTAATTAATTAAATAATATAATATAATATAATATTATATATATGTGCGGATGTGTGTGTGTGTGTAAAGTAAGATCCTTCAAAAAATTTCCTGTGAAGCAGACCCCCTCCTTTTTCATCTCTCTGCGCACGCCCCCTAAATATCTCGCCACTTTCTCTCTCCCTGCACTCTCTCTCTCTCTCTCTCTCTCTCTCTCTCTCTCTCTCTCTCCTCAATTTCTCTTAAATATTCAGCCAAATCAACGATAGGACACCACTAGGGGGTCATAGTTTCAATTCTCGTCATTTTAATCGGAGCATATTCATAGTTTAGGGATCCTAAGCACCATTCCAAAGTTAAGGTAAGAAAAATGAATTATGTTTATTGTTTTAGAATTTAATCGGTTAATGGGAGCGTGAGAGTTTAGGGATGTTAGGATAGTAATTATTCTGGGATTTAGATGATTAAATTAAAATATATGACTACATGATTTTGTGCTTCGAACGCCGCAGGCATTGGTTTAGGAGCCTTGTAGGCATATTCTCCATAAACATGTAAGAAGAATAAATTATGTGAGACATTTTGAAATTAAATAATTAATTTAAAGTATGAGAATATGAAAATATTGTATATGATTTTCTGACTTATTAGGCATATGAAAAAGGTGGTTTTGGATTATCATACATTTTTCTGGGCAATTATTATATTATGAAATATTACTTAAAATTTGTGTGGCATGAGAAATGGTTTTGTTACTATACAATAAACATGTGGGAATATTTTATGATGAAATGTGATTTATGTTGGTTTTTGGGAAATATTGAAAATACGGTAGATATTGTGAAATGATGAAATATGATTTTGTATTAAAATATGTGATGTCGGTTTTATACCGAAATACAAACATGATATTTTTGATACTGAGATATGCGATGACAATATTATACCGGGAAATGAAATGACAGAAATGAGATTTTTTATACTGAGATGTGGAAATGAGAAACCTGATGGACCAGTGATATACTTGAGAGTACGGTATTGTTGCTAGTGAATGAGTTAGTGCAACAACACTACTCAAGGAGTGTGGTTGGTATTAGAAGTCAATTGGGCCTACATAGAGATGTTGACCGTCCCTGGGTTGGGTCCGGACCAGGTTGCGGTAGGCCAATCGTACTATAGATGCGTACAGTTTGACTTAGCCTAGTCGGCCAGCCATGGTTAAGTCTTACCTTTGGGCCGCACAACTCGGTCATGTGGGGTTATTACATGATAGTGATATAAGAATGTCCACTCAGGTTGGTTCCTCATTACTTATAGACACGTTGTGTTTTGTACACAAAGAAACTTATTAAGCACGAGCATCTTTTTGAGAAAAATATATGATTGCAAGTGTACATATATATATGGTTATGAGTACAATTTTCATGATTTCTCGGTTTGATTAATTACTAAATGAATGTGTTTTGATACATTAAAACTCATGTCGCCACACATTGACAATAATTTATTCCGTCTTACTAAGTGGTATCTCACTCCTATAATCTTAATGTTTCAGGAAATACCAGAAATCGAGCTTAGAGAGTTCCAGGCAGGATTAGTTAGTGGGGTTTGAAGATATTGCTAGTGAGACACTAGTATGTATATGTATATGTATAAGGATATGTTTTGTATTACCTTGGGCTGTAGTATTATTTGGTTTTTGGGGAGACATGTGTATATATGACATGATATTTCTAGAACTTTGGTATTGTATTCGGGATTTATGTTTATGTTTTTGCTGCATGTTTTATTTGAGATATGGACAGGTGCACCCGGTACCCAAATTAAGATTACGGGTTACTACAGTATGGTATTCGAGATATGTGTAGATAGGATAGCACTCTAGGCCCCACCGAGTTCGGGACGCTACAACCCGTGCTTGGTTTGATCGGTTTAGTGATTTTCTTCTTAAATATGGTTTCTTTTGTAGCTTGACTGACCCTTCCCTATTTGTTCTTCACTTTGATATTGGCTCCTTAATTTTACTTCTTTATGTGGACGATATATTACTTACTAGCTCTCTTCCAACACTTGTTACATCTTTCATTCAACTTCTAAGTAGTGAATTCGCGATGAAAGAATCAGGGTCTATTAATCACTTCCTTGGCATAGTAATCACTCCAACACCAAATGGGCTTCATCTATCCCAATCACACTACGCTCTCACTATTCTTGAATGCTCCAACATGGTTGACTGTAAACCCATGATCGAGTACACCACTTGAAGCTAAAACTGAACTTCTTTCCAATGACACTCCCATCAACGATCCTAGCTAGTTACTATCGAGGACTTGTTGGTGCTTTACAATATCTCACACTCACTCGTCTTGACCTTTCATTTAGTGTTAATTATGTCTCACAATTCATGCATGCTCCCACAATGACACACTTACAAATGGTTCGCCATATCCTACGGTATATCAAAGTGTCAATTGGCATGGGTTTACATTTTTCTTCACACACTACACTTGATCTAGTTGTTTTTTCAGATGCAGATTGGGCAAGATGTCCTACAATGAGACAATCAACCACAGGCTATTGTACATTCCTTGGCAGGAACCTCATCTTGTGGTGTTCAAAGTAACAATACACCATTTCACATTCAAGCACGAAGGCCGAGTACCGGATTCTGGTCACAATTTTCATGTATGAAACTCAAAACATTATCAAACTCCTTCTAACCATTTCAGACCGCTCTATATCACTCAGTATGGTCAAAATTGATAAAAAATGAACAAAATAAGGTAAAAACATAGAGACTCAATTTTAGTCTCGTTTTTTATGCAAAAAACTTGAGACATCCTCAGACACCTCCTAACAATTTCAAATCGCTCTGGATCACTCGAGACAGTCAAAATTAGTAAAAAAAAACAAATAGGAAT
The DNA here is from genome assembly GCF_029873635.1 of Malania oleifera. Taxonomy (NCBI): domain Eukaryota; kingdom Viridiplantae; phylum Streptophyta; class Magnoliopsida; order Santalales; family Ximeniaceae; genus Malania; species Malania oleifera. The sequence continues at coordinate 128,261,387 of NC_080417.1, forward strand.
TGGGGTTAAACATAGAGATCCCGATTCTAATATCAATTTTCATGCTTGAAACTTGAGATATTACTGGACACCTCTTAATCATTTTGGACCATTGCAAATTACCCAGAATGGTAAAAATTGGAAAATAATAATAAAAATGAACAAAAATATAGTATTGATTTTCATGCATGAAACTTGAGACATCATCAAACTCCTCCTAACCATTTTGGATCACTAAAAATCACCTCCTAATAATTTCAAATCGCCATGGATCACTCGAGATAGTCAAAATTAGTAAAAAAAAAAAAATAGGAATTGGGGTTAAACATAGAGATCCCGATTCTAATATCAATTTTCATGCTTGAAACTTGAGATATTACTGGACACCTCTTAATCATTTTGGACCATTGCAGATTACCCAGAATGGTAAAAATTGGAAAATAATAATAAAAATGAACAAAAATATAGTATTGATTTTCATGCATGAAACTTGAGACATCATCAAACTCCTCCTAACCATTTTGGATCACTAAAAATCACTCGAAACAATCAAAATTGGTAAAAAAAAACACAAAAACAAAAAGGTAGTACACAAAGACTTGATCCTTGTCTCGATTTTTGTGTGTGTAACTTAAGACATCAATGAACATCTCCTAATCATTTTAGACTACCACAAATCACCACGAATGATAAAAATTGGTCAAAAAAAAAAAAAAAATTGAAATGCGATAAAACACAAAGACTTAGTGTAAGAACCCGAATCGTGATATAGAGAATTAATTAATTGAGAAAGGGGTAAATTGGTAATTAAACAAGCTTCGTCTATGAAGCCAAAGTTCATCGACAAAGTCTTTGTAGTTCTCGGCGATGAAGTGCAGAGTCTCATCGATGAGGAGTGGTCGGGTCAAAGGGTTATAAATAGATATTTTCATTACTTATCAACTAAGAAAACTCAAATTCTCTCTCTATCTCTCTAGAAACTCAACCTACTCTCTATCTCTCTAGATTTCTTCATCATATGTAGCGGGTAGCGTAGATCCGACGTTACCATGAGGATTAGGGAAGGATTCTCTACAAGTTCTATGGATTGGATTTTCGTTTTGAGCATTCTCAGGTTTTGGCCCAAAATAGAGGTAAGACTCGGTTTTTAGTTATGATTCGGTAGTCTTGTAGGTAACAGAGTTGTGAGTGAGTTTTGTACTGTGGGTTGTAGGTTTTGGAACTCGGTTCACGGTTTAGGGGCTTTGGAATTCGGGATTTGTCATTCGGGAAAAGGTAAGGGGATTCAGTTTATGTCGGTTAATTTTGAAATCGGACTTGGTAGAACTGTAGTTTACAGTCCTCTATGTGTTTTGGTTACTCATTTGGGGAAATCTAACGGGTAAAATTATGAGTTTTTCATATAACAATTTTTGGAAAAAAAAGGGTACTAGGCTGAAATCCCTAGTTTTGTTGGAAAACCTTTGGTATACTGTATTATGTATTGTGTTAGGGATGGTCGTGCCTTGACTTTATTAAACTATATACGCTTGGAAAATCATGATTTATAGATTACCAAATGGGTGTAGTTTGTTTGATTATATGAGCATGCATGGTTATGTTTTCATGAAATGCAATAGGAACTGGGTTCCAAGTTATTCCAGGTACTGAAAGAGTGTCCGACTCTATATTCGAGGGTGTGAGCGTTATCAGCTGATCACCGAAGGGTGTGGATCCATCAGCTTGTACTGGTACGATGCCATGAGAGCCTGGGGTTCGCCATGTGCTGGGAACGCCATGTAACACGGGCTGGCTTTGGGCCGAAGGGTGAGTTACTTGATCATGTGTGCGTGCATGTATGCACTATTTTGAAAATGTTTGTGGAAGTACTAGAAATTGCATTTAATTGAGTATGTTTTGCTGTTATGATAACACTCAAATACAGCACACCGATATAACCTGTATCTGCCCTTACTGAGAGGTGTTTCACCCCTACTGTACGTACATATTTTTCAGGTCCTTCGAGTAACCGAAACTAGCATCTTGGTGTTGGGAGTATAGTGGTCGGTGTACTGCGAGAGGTACTTGGGTAAGTATTAGGACTGTATCGGGTTAACTTTTGTGGTTATGATTATCAATCAGGTTGTGTTGTATTTTTGTAAAGTTTGACTCCTTTGTATAGACTCTAGTATGGTACAGATTGTGTATAGAAAGACTTATCTTCTGCTGTGTTTCTATTGTGTATGTGAATGTGTATAGGGTGCCTGAGAATCCCACGGGGTTGGACCCTCATTCATTGTACCGTATCTTGATTTTGGTGATATAGGGACATGTTAGGTCACTTTTTCACCCTCGAGTCCAATTATTGGGTTCGGGGCGTGACACTTAGTTCGAGTCTCAATTTTCATGAGCAAAATTAGAGACATTGTTAGACACTTTTTAACCATTTTGGACCGTTTCAGATCACTTGAGATGATCAAAATTGACCAAAAATGAACAAAAATATAGGAAAAACATGAAGACCTGGTTTTAGTCTTAATTTTCATGCACAAAACTCAATGAGTTATATAATTACGTACATGCATGCATGCATATTAATTGGTTTACATAACCTAACTCAAATAATTATGTATACTCATAATTAAATAATTACGTATATATATATATATATATATATATATATATATATATATGATGCAGTTTAATTTCAAATAATCAGTGTAGGCAACAATTAATATAATTACATACCGATAAAATTACAGACATATCTAAATTGAACCAATTATATAAACTATGTACATGCATGCATATTAATTGATTTGAAAAGTTAAATTAAATTAAATTAAATTACTTACACATAAATAATTGCATAATTACGTACATATTATAACTAATTATCCATAATTATAAAATTATGCATGCAAATTTTTCAATTATAATATTTATTATTTACAAATAATAAATGTAGACAATACTATAATTACATAATTACGGACATGTATAAGCTAAACCAATCATACAATTATGAACATGCAAACATATTAATTAATTTGAAAACCAAGTCAAACTATGTACTTAATTTTATAAATATTCAAATCAAACACTAATGAACATAAAAATTCAAATTATAATATTAGTTATTAATTTGTAGTATACTTTTAAATGTGTTAAATTAAATAAATCAAATAAGATTGGCAATTTAAAAGGATTGACGGGTTAAGGGAGTGCACCCATTTAATAAATGAGTCTAAATAGGTCACCCAATCCATATAATTATATGAGTGTACCCTAATCATTTTATTTTTCATGGATAAATTAAATTACTTACATATCCAGCGTGGCATAAAACATTCATGCATGCATGCAACGTTGCTGTAAATTAAACACAAAATAGAAATTAATTACGAAGTATGCATGTAGGCATGCAACCAATGAATTAGCTGCTCCCTATCCTTTCATAATTAATTATACAATGGTAATTATTAATTAATCCAGCATTAATATTTTCTTCATGGACGAAAAGGATTGTATGAAGTTTGAATTTCATATATTATTATTAAATAATTAATTTGGTTAAGCTTTGTGCAATATGCATCGTCCATGCACCATCCATGCACTTCCAAAAATTTTAATTTTCATGACTTTGATCTATCCACAAAAAAAAAAAGCTCATAAGTGTACTTCAGAGAAATTAAGATTAATATTTGTATGTACGAAAAAATTATTGAAACTTAATTAATATTGCTTTATCAATTATGTTTATTTATATTTCATACATTCGGGTGTACATATCTAATGTAAGTAAGTATGATACCCATCACGTAAAGGGTAGTAATCCTTTTTCAATGCAGACATTACATAATTTGTATCAAGCAATTGAGTTTACTAATCATTAAATTGCATATAATTAATATGGAACTAGCTAGTGGCCAATTCCAGCAGCACTTGTACTGGGTTCATTCTACTCATTCCTGAGTCCGATCAATTCCAGCAGGACCATTTGCATTGAGACGATGCCCAGCTCCAGGACTCGGCACCGATATTCCGAAAACCCGACTCGGCACCGAGTTTCCGAAAACCTGACCATTGCCACTGAGATGGTGTCCAGCTCCAGGACTCGGCACCGATGTTCCGAAAGTCTGACCAATGCCATCAAAATGGTGGCCAACCCGACTCGGCACCGAGTTTCTGAAAACCTGACCATTGCCACGGAGATGGTGTCCAGCTCCAGGACTCGGCACCGATGTTCCGAAAGTCTGACCAATGCCATCAAAATGGTGGCCAACCCGACTCGGCACCGAGTTTCTGAAAACCTGACCATTGCCACTGAAATGGTGTCCAGCTCCAGGACTCGGCACCGATGTTCCGAAAGTCTGACCAATGCCATCAAAATGGTGGCCAACCCGACTCGGCACCGAGTTTCTGAAAACCTGACCATTGCCACTGAAATGGTGTCCAGCTCCAGGACTCGGCACCGATGTTCCGAAAGTCTGACCAATGCCATCAAAACGGTGGCCAACCCGACTCGGCACCGAGTTTCCGAAAACCTGACCATTGCCACTGAAATGGTGTCCAGCTCCAGGACTTGGCACTGATATTCCGAAAGTCTGACCAATGCCATCAAAATGGTGGCCAGCTCCAGGACTCGGGACCGACCTGGAATCCTCATCGATGCCAGCAGCGAAATGATGGCCAGCTCCAGGACTAGGAACTGATTGTTCTAAAACCCGATCAATGCCGGTGTGTTTGGGTCGAACTCCAGTAGTTGGTAGCGATCCTAAAACCTGATCTTCGTTGGCGAGATGAGGGCTAGGGTATTTGGCGAAGAGCTTTCTTGCTTCTGAAGATGAAAAATTGCATGAGCACACAAGAAAGAGTGAGGTGAGCAAGAATGTGGCCAAGTGATGATAAGCCATTGTACTGTATATATGTTGCAAAGAACAAAATGGAGAATTGAAGAAGAATTAATTGAAGTGTTGTGTGGGAATTTGGTGTAGGGTTTGAGCTCTTTATATAATATTTGTACGTGGAGACATGGAAAGAGAGGCCTGTGGTTCATATAAGTTGGCCGCCTCTGCAAGTCTGAAATTAATATTTGAAAGTTGAAAACTAATGTTTTGGTAATAAGATCTTTGCAGATGTGTTTTGAGAAATTGGGTTAGGTACTGATCATGATGAACTCAATATGTGAGAATTGAAAGTGATTTTGTTTTTACTTTTGATGATTTTCAATTGCCATATACTAAAGCTGCTATGGGTTTGAGAGAAATTTTGGTGATGCGTTGATTAATTTACATGCCAATGTTGACCCAAACCAAAACTAACAGTAAAGGCAGTGGGAGTTTCATTAATTTGCTATTCCTAGTCTTTACAAAATACACACAACATATGGGTTCAATACTCAAGGTGCGACCTAAAACTTCGGAAAAATGATTAAATCTTAATGGTAAAGGCATTTCGCTAGTTATTAAATAGGAACGGAATATTAAAATTAATTATATTAAATAAGGTGAAATATTATAATTATTTTAGGGATGGGCTTTAGCATCTAAGATGTTTAAATTCTTGCTAGGATATTTGTAGTAATCCGAACCAAGAAAATAAGAAATAAATAAAAGAAAAGAGAAAGGAAAAAGAAAAGAGGGAAATTGGTTTGGCAATGGACCAAACTGTCGACGGTTCAGGGAGTCTTAGAAAAACCGTTACGGTTTTCCTACAAGGGCAAACAACTGAGAGCATTACACGGGCAAAAGAGGTTTGGTAAGTAGTCAAACCGTCGATAGTTTCAAGAAAACCATCGACGGTTTTCCTGCAGGCTGACTTACTTAAGGACTAGTGACATATTTTTTTATAACTCTCTGTTAGCTTTAGTGTATTCCCAAGAGGGGGAGGTGAATTGAAATTTTAAACTTTCTTCCTAAGTTAAACTAAATAGTAGCAGTATATCCACAACCTAGGGTCTGTCTATACAGTTCCAAATGCGTAGATAAATAAAACGTGTGGAAATTAAATCATGTGCATCATTCACAATATAACATGCATGTGTGGTAAATAAATTATGGAAAAATAAAATGCACACACGATATGTTATCGGGGTTCGGCCAATACTGCCCATGTCCCCGCCTTGGTTCACCGGCACAAGGATTCCACTAATGCTCACTTAACGGGTGGAGAGGCACCGGTTACAACTAAGTCAATTCACGGGGCTGACCTCAACCTACAACCGCACCTTACCAAGATGGTACACCTAACTTTCCTAAGAGAGTCTAAGCCAATCTATGACTATTCAACAGGGCTAGTCTCCCTCTTCAGGCTCATGTCTAGAATACAATTAATGAATATAATACAAATGGCGTACAAAGTGTATGCTTCTCTAACAAGAAGATTTGTACCAGTATCAATCAATCAATGCACATTAATAATATAGGAATTTATAAGCTCAGTGGTGTAAATGTGTGCAATCAACACTCAGTCTAATTATTATTCTCAAGCAAGCACTAGAGTGTATAAACTAGTTTTTCTTTGAAACACAATATAGAATATCTCAATATCAATCTAGGGTTTCAAAGATGCTAGCAAGGTTATTCAAACAACCTCAAAAATATTTTCTTAATTTACTAGGCACAAGAGATGTTTGAATCCTAGCTTGTAAAAATGATTTTTCACACAAAGAAATGGGCTAAGGTAATTTGCAATGTGAATGCAAAAACCTACAAGCTACTGAAATCCCACACTAGATTTATTAGATTAAATCCGTGGGTAAACTCTTGCTTAACTCTCAATATCAAACACAATCAACAATCAACACAAGTGAGAGTATTAAGCAAATTAGAATGGATCACAAGCACTCTAGGAACTCTCACAATACTTGGATAATTAAGGAATAAGTGTATGAGTGTGTATGAGAGTAGTATGAGCAAAATAGGATTTAGAAATTTGAGAGAGTTTTGGCTTAATCATTTTTGCTAATCACCCCTCAATTGAACAAATGAGGAGATATATATAGGAAAGGGGAAAATTATGACCGTTAGAGACAAAAGGGTAATTATTAAATTTGTTTTAAAAGTGATTAGAAAAATTAACCCTGCTTAACCCTATTTACCTTGTTTAAAAATTGGACTAACCCGAGAGTTTTGGGTGCCTCACCTGAAATTGGGTCGCCCAAACAGACAGTGAAAAAAAGTTTATTTTGAAGTTTGGGTGCCCGAATATGGGCTCGGTTTGCCGAACCAAAGGCGATTTCAAAAATTGTGATTTGGTCACCTGGTCCTGAGTTCAGTTTGCCGAACTCATGTGTTCAGTAGCCCAAGACAAATTTGAACGTGAAATTCAAGTTGCCGAGTTGGTGGTAAAAGTTAGAATAGCGGTTTGGTCACCCGAGGACGCTACGCTCAAATTGGTACAGTCGCCCGAAACCAAGTCAACCTTTTGACTGGTCAAGGGTTCAGTCGCGCTAGGTGTTTTAAACGCTAGGGGTTCGGTCGCCCAAAACCTCACAATTTTGCCCTTTAAGTCCTTATTTAATTCAATTTATTCCCCTGATAATGTATGTGATATTGGGGACTAACCTAAGTGTAAGTGCAAGAACCTGGGGTCTCTTTAAGGTCTAGGCGTTTCAATTAAGCCTAAAAACCTAGCGTCAGTCGGCTGAAATCTGTCTATGGTCATTTGAGCTTTATAATTTTTACATGCATGATGTACATCAATTATTACAGACCATTTCCTATATTACTATTATAGACCTAACATAATGAAATATAGATTACAACGATTAAAAAAACCATTTCGGGTCTTCATTTTATTTCGAGTCTATGAGTGCCATCATATGATATTGTCAAAATAAACCTACTTATCAACTCGGTAGACATTAAATACTAGAGTATTTGTCATAATCAAAACAGGGTATGATCCATAGGGTCAACAATCTCCCATTTTTTGATGATGATAAATACTTGTCTACTTCCCCCTTTTGGCAATAGAAAAAAGGCCTAGATAAACATTTAAGTATATATAAGAAAATAAGAGGAAAATATCATTCATATACAAGATATGGTTTGGGAAATCTTTAAAAATTTTGGCAGCATGCCGTTTGAAACTAGAGCATTTCCCAAAAACATGTCTATATAGAAATGACTTGATTGAGTTCAAATTTACAAATATCCAAAATAACTAACTCAAATAGTCTAGTATCATCAAGACATAAAATAGAAGTATAACTTTCAATCATTCAAGAGATAGAATTGTCATACAATGCAAAATGAATGACAAAGATAACCTCAGCAATCAAGCACACAAACAATAAAACTGGCCATTTAAATGATTTAAATGACGTGAAAATAAGGTTAGACCATAAATATATACAAACCATTGCAATTGAAACATATCATAAGACCTGTGGAAGATTTGAATTTAAAGCACACGACATATGATAGCAAATAGTTGGTTTGAGCACAAACACAGTCTAATAAGTTCGCATGCATTTATATGTGAAGTTATCGAACCAGTTATGCAATTTACAAAAAATATATATGTATAATAATAATATGGCAAGAGGTAAAGAGTTTTTGATTTGAAGGAATTTATTGCCAAAAATGAAAATATATAAGTAAATATATATCCCCCTTATGATTGCAAAACCATATTGGGGGTTGCTTGCTGAAAAGAGATCTTTTAAAATAAGGCACAAGCAAGCATCAATGTTCTGGTTTAGCACTTAGGCATAATTTCATAAGATAACCATAATAGGACAACCATATAGATCCTAAAAATTTATCAATCACATGCAAGATCGTATGACATGACAAATGAAAGAGGCAAAATAACATATTTCAAATTATGATTTTCAGTAAGAGTTTTACATTTTAGCACATGCCACAATGAATTCATTCAAGATCTAAGCTTAACATATGGGTGAGAAAAACAAGGTAATAACTTAATTCTAGATGCCCCCCCTATCAATTTGAGTTATAGCATAGATGAAATAAACTGCTTATACTAGATAGAGAATTATTTCATTATGCCTAGTATCATAAGCCATCAATCCAAATCTTTAAAATCAACTATATTCAGTATTTGTCAATTACATTTGTCACTTGATTAGTATAGTTATCCCTATACACCATAGATGCATCAGAGAGTATATATTAAGGCATGCAACAATGTTTATGACTCAAGAACATTCCATATCAAATCATAAGACCTTGAGCGCAGGATACAATGTTCAGAAATTTCAAAAGAGCCTCAACATTCAAAAAGCAAAATGATGCATATAAGTCATTTATGCACTTTCTATAGGGATGGATTGAGCCTTTCTAAATCTTTGATATTATGTTAGGATGAAATTTTATTTTCATTTAGTTTTCACTTATCCTTTCAAAAAGATTTCAACATTTATTCTATCATAATCATCTTTGTACAAATTTTTATTTTGGAAAAATTCCTGTCGAAATTTCGGCAGCATACCATTTGTAAATCAGACATTTTTCCATAAAACATGTACCTGATAGGTTCAATCAAGTAATTTATAATTTAGTTCAAGGCACACGAGAACCTAGAACCACTACCAGCGTGTAATACACATCAACTGCATCCGTCATGTAAGAGGCATTCTAGACTAAGCATGCAAACAGGTAGTAGCACAATAGCAGTTTAGAATATCCCAAGGAGTTCATGCTATAATCAAGATAAAAATACAATTACCATCCATAAAAGAATTTATGCATTTAATACACTACGGATAGTAGGTTAAAGTGTTGTTGTCATAAAGGCATACAGACATAAAAGGAGAGCATTTTAATTTATATAACCATGAAAGAATTTGTGCTCCCCCTGAGTTATGCACTTAACCATTTATGTCATTTTCATCTCTAAATATTTTGGCCAATGTTCTTAAGATTTTCAATGATTTAATCTTGACGATGAATTCTTTAGGCTTATCGGACCAAAAAGTCACAAACAGTATTTTTCAAGGTCATAAGCCTACCTTGCCTCTTTTTTTATGAATCTTAGTACGTGAGAGAGGCACAAGTTCAAATGGCTTTTCTTTCTTCTCGTTTATGCATAGGTTTCTTAGTTGCAACCAATAGTAATCATATTAGCCATTTAACTTAATTCACAAAGTTGAAACTCTAATGGATTTGATTTAATGTTTGAGAGCTTATAAAAGGAATTTTGGAATAATACTCTTGAAAGATTAAAATTTATGTTATGTTCAAAGAGTATTCATTATGAGTGGACGTGATTCAAGATATTTTCATGGAATAGAATATGTCCAACCACTTAGGCAAAGAGCATTTATGAGTATGAATTTCTTGAACAATGCTCTTCGGAGAATGGAAAGTATCCTTTGAATATGATTACAATATTGAGCAAGGATATGAACAAAGGAATAGGTAAAATCTTTACTGAATGTGATCGTGATATGGTAAAGATTTCTTATGGAGGGGATGGTGAACCAAAATAGAGGATTTTTATATTTCAAGTACGAAGAAAATAATTTTATGATAACTAGATGAAGACTTGATTCCCTTAGTGGATGCCCCTAATTTGGTTGAGAAGGGATGTCTTTTAAATAAGCACTTGATGGAATGGGAACTTGATAATTATTAGTGCTTAAGTTTAGAGTGATGGCTAAACATTTCATTAGGCATTTTAGGCTTTCAAGATGAGTTTAGGATAAGATGTTTAACTAGAAGGATTCATTTCCTAAAACTTAAACTTGTGCAATGGACAAAGTATGCTTAACTTTAGATGATCATATTTAAGCACGAGTTAAGCAATTTGACTTATTTACTAAGCAAATAATGCTTTGTCCATTTGGAAGTGGATTTCATTCAATTATGTAATAGCCAATGTTTTCATATTTTATCCAATCATTATGATATGTGTTCCTGTTAAGTTTAGATTGGATATTTTATTTGAAATTTCATATTGGCTAGATTTTCTAATGATCTTAGTGTGTAATGATAATGTATAATGAATGTGCATACTAGGATTTGACATTTTAAGCAAAGACCACTTCCTAGCCTTTTGGTCATCACTACCCCTAAACCTAGGAACAAAGAGAAAATTAAAATATTTATATAATTTCTATTTGAATCTGATCTTCCTTAGACCCTACGGAGTTTGCCTTCATAATAACCCACATCATTTCTTTTTTTATACCTCTAGCATTTCTAAGTTGTATACGCCTTTTCATTTTACAAGATAAGCAAAATTTATAAGCATGTGACATATTATGCTTACTTGTTTTATTTTTATTTGACGACGTATGACTGTGAGACTTATAATATGAACTCTTTTTGAAAAATTTATTTATTTTGACTTTTAGGGGTTTATTATGATTATTCTTTTCATATTCTACTTTGGGTGAAACTTCAGAATAATCATTTACTTCTTTCCTTAAGCAGATAATTTTCAATATCTTTTCAATCCTTTTCTTTTCTAAGGTGGTATGATAAACTTTCAATTCTTTTAATTGTTTTGTCACCTTCTTATTTTCTTGTTTCAAGATTATTTTATGCTTACACATCCTAACTATTAGAACCTCATGCATTTTCAATAAAGTATTTTCTAGTTTTTCAGGAGAGGACATGCTTTCATTATAAATCTCATTGCATGATTCAATACAATAGTTTTGCCACGAATTATTGCATGCAATATCAGTAGTATTATCACAAAGTTCAATAGATGATTCAACACATGATATATCACAAGCTTCAGTATAAGAATCATCACATGAATTATTGCACGCATCAGTAAATGAGGTAGAGTAAGAGTCATATGCCTTAGTGTCTATTGATATTACTAGCCCATGATTTACCTCCTCCTGATCATATGAGCTTGGAGCATTTGGAGGAGTGATCTCCTTCTCTTTGCTTTCTCCATATCTCCTTTCCAGCTTTTCCCAAATTTCTTGTGCACTTTTACAAGCCACAATCTTAACAAGAATATTAGAGTCTAATGCAAGATATAACGTGTCCACGACATATGAATTCGTATGCATTAACCTAATATCATTTTGATCCAAAGGTATATGAATTCCATTTGCAATCACCCGCCAGGCCATCCAATCGATTTATTTTATAAATATGCTCATTTTAATTTTTCAGATGGTGTAATCAACACCACAAAATAAAGGAGGAACTGGAAGGTGATAGTCCCTCTCTGAATGGGGGTACACCAATGTGAGTCATCTCGATCTTTTAGCAAAAACTCTTAAGTCAATGCCACGAGGCTTTGATACCAATTGTTAGCTTTGGTGTATTCTCAAGAGGGGGATGAATTGGAATTTTAAACTTTCTTCATTGGTTAAACAAAATAGCAGCAGTATATCCACAACCTAGGGTCTATTTATACAGTTCCAAATGCGCAGATAAATAAAACATGTGGAAATTAAATCATGTGCAGCATTCACTATATAACATACATGTGCGGTAAATAAATTATAGAAAAATAAAATTCATACACGATATGTTATCGGGGTTCGGTCAGTGCTGCCTACATCCCCGCCTTGGCTCACCAGCACAATGATTCCACTAATGCTCACTTAATGGGTGGAGCGGCACTGGTTACAAACAGGTGAATTCACAGGACTGACCTCAACCTACAACCACAACTTACCAGGATGGTGCACCTAACTTTCCTAATTAGGTTTAAGCCAATTTGGAACTATTCAACAGGGCTAGTCTCCCTCTTGAGGCCCACGCCAGGAATACAATCAATGAATACAATACAAACAGCGTACAAAGTGTATGCTTCTCCAACAAGCAGATTTGTACCAGTATCAATCAATCAATGCACATCAATAATATAGGAATTTATAAGCTCAGTGATGTAAATGTGTGCAATCAACACTCAGCCTAATGATTACTCTCAAGCAAGCACTGGAGTGTATAAACTAGTTTTTCTTTGAAACACAATATATAATATCTCAATATCTTTCAAAGATGCTAGCAAGGTTATTCAAACAACCTCAAAAATATTTTCTTAATTTACTATGCACAAGAGATGTTTGAATCCTAACTTGTAAAAATGATTTTGCACACAAAGAAATGGGCTAAGGTAATTTGCAACGTGAATGCAAACACCTACAAGCCATTGAGTTTTCCCGACACTAGATTTATTAGATTAAATCCGTGGGTAAACTCTTGCTTAACTCTCAATATCAAACACAATCAACAATCAATACAAGTGAGAGTATTAAGCAAATTAGAATGGATCACAAGCACTCTAAGAACTCTCACAATACTTGGATAATCAAGGAATAGGTGTATGAGAGTGTATGAGAGTAGTATGAGCAAAATAGGATTTGAAAATTTGAGAGAGTTTTGGCTTAATCCTTTTTGCTAATCACCCCTTAATTAAACAAAGAAGGAGATATATGTAGAAAAGGAGAAAATTATGACTGTTGAGGACAAAAAGGTAATTGTTAAATTTGTTGTAAAAGTGATTAGAAAAATTAACTCCGTTTAACCCTATTTACCTCTTTTAAAAATTGAACCAACCCGAGAGTTTTGGGATCGTCTCCCGTCTAGCACCTGGAGACGTTGATTAAGTCCAAGCAATGCTTGAGCTTATTCATTGTGATCGAATTCATTAGCATATCAGTCACATTGTCAGACATATAAACCTTCTCAAGTAGAAGTTCTCCTAAAGCAAGTAGTTCCCTGACCCTGTGATGTTACACATCAATGAGTTTTGCCCTCGCATGGTACACCCGATTCTTCACCAAGTAGATGGCGCTTTGACTATATCACTGCAGCCGAACTCCTTTTTACTGGACACCTAACTCTTTGACTAATCTCGTAAGCCACAACACTTCGTTGGGAGAAAAGAAGAGAGAGAAAGGGAGAGGAGAGAAAGAGAGCTTTAGAACGTAAGAGGAGAAGGGGAGATCAGAGAGAAAAGAAACAAAGAAGGAGAGGAGAGAGAAAGAAAAGAGAGAGATAGAGAGAGGAGAGGGAAATTTTGGTTTTATAAAAAGGGGTTGTGGCCACGTGTCACCACCGCATGGTGACACATGGCACAATCTGGTTCAAGTTTTAAAAGGGGTGACTTAGCACATCTAGACCGTCAAATCTGTGATTTCTCCGAACGATCTAGATAATGCCATGTCAGCAATCCCGGTGCTTTCGTCCGGACCACTCAGAATGTGACACGTGGCAGGGGTGATGTTAGCATGACGTCACCCTCGGGCAGGAAAAAATAAAAATAAAAAAAATAAAAAAATTATTAAAATCGGTCATGTGTCACAACCACAGGGTGACACTTGGCACAATCTGGTCAAAGTTCTTATAGGCAACGTGGTTGCATCTTGACCGTTTGATCTGTATTTTCTCTAGACGACCCAAATCGTGCCATGTTAGCGATCCTTTTCCTTTTGTCCAAACGACTCAGAGGGCACATGTGGCAGAGTAACATCAACATGATGTCACCCCCTGATAGAAAATAAACAAAAAAAGAAAATAAATTTTGTTACTTGTCACCATTCTAGATTGACGTTTGCCTCCCACTTCCTGAACCGGTTGAATCAATTTAGAGCAGCCAAACTGGTTTATTTAATTTTTTATTTATTTACTTATTTAATTAATTATTTATTAACTTTTTAATTGAGAAAAATAATAAAAAATAGGAAAAAGTTTAGAAGAGTCAGGAAATTTTAAGGAAAATCAGGAAAAAATATTTTGAAGGTAAAAAAAAAAGAACAAATATTTTTGAGGCAAAATAAATGGGGAAAAGTCTTTAAAAATCCCATAAAATTTTAGAAAAATATTGAAAAATTCCAAAAATTTCTACAACAATTTTGAAAAATCTGGGAATATTTTTAAAGATTCTTTTGTTTATAATTTAATAATTTTCCCTAGTTTTTCCCTATGTGCGTCCCTATGATTTTAAAAAGTGCAATGTGGTATTTTACACCGCACCTGTATTAGCTCTGAGGGGGGTTTATCTAACAAGATCCCCTCGTTTGGAGATCTTATTAGACATTCCTAAATCACACTAAGATTTTTAGTCTCCTATTAATTTTGCTGATTTATTTATACATTTATTTCTTTATTTATTTTAAAAGAAGTTAATTAAAGATTATTAAATTCAATTTGGGGATAATTCATAATTAATTAGGCACCGTTCATTGAATGGGTGTGTAAGGGGTGTGAATACCTTCCCCTCGAATAACCAAACTCCCGATCCTGATTCTTTTGTATAAGCAGATCAAGACTACGTACCGGTTCCTTGACTTAGGTTTAGTCTAATGACCAATCAAATGAGTAATAATTAGGTGTTATAATTGCACAAAGAAAAATAGGTTAGTGGCAAGTACTCCAAATTCAAAATTTTTAAAAATCATATTTTATCACCTCGCGGTCCCGAGGACCCCTCTCCAAGTCGTCGTGATAATATATATATTCTATTTTTATGTTTGTGTGTCTCAATGATTAAACAAATAATAAAAATTTATTTTAGATCTCGCCTATATTAGTTTTGAGAGGGGTTTACGTTATAAGATCACCTCCTTTGAAAGTTTTATTAGACATTCCTAAATCCCACCATTTTTCACATTTATTTTTTTAATATTTATTTATTTATTTTATATTTTATTTTTATTAAGGAGTTAATTAAAGACCATTAGAATTTGTTTAGGGATAATTTATAGTTAATTAGGTACCGTTCGTAAAACAGGTGTGCAGGACTGTTAGTACCTTTCTCTCGTATAACTGAATTATCGATCTCGACTTTGGTAAAAGCAGATCAAGACTATTGGTTCCTTAACCTATGATTAGTCTAGAGACCAATCAATAAGTAGTAGTTAGGTGAGTTAGCCACACCTAGGTAAATAATAGGTTAGTGACGATTCCATCAAACTTTAAATATTATTATTTCTCGCCATTTTGGATCTTTCTGTAGGATGTTGCGACAGTTTGGTCACTCTACTGGGGACTTAGAGAGTCGAGCCATTAATTAAATATGAATTATCCCAAATATGAATTTAATGATCATATTTTTCCTATGTATACATCTCTTTTATATATTATGTGAATGAATGGGTAAGTATGTGTAGGACAACGAATCAATCACAACACACACATCAACCACATATTGAATCAAGCCAAAGGTGATCAAAACACATTCACGAGAAATTAAAGGTGCTTACCTCTTTGATTCCTTCTTTATTTCTCCTCCACTGCATCTTTTGAGTTTTTTCTCTGATTTTTGTCCTCGACTTCTCTTCATTCTTCTCTTATTCTCATATATTTCTACAATTAATGCTCAGTAGGATCTTCCTCCAGCTCTATATTTTTTCCTCCAGCTCTACTGCGGGTATAACCCTAGAGCATTAGGGTGCAGTTGGGTAGTGGGGAGCAAGGACTGTGGCTATAGAGTAGTGGACTGTGGTAGTATAGTAGGATAGGCCTACGATATTAGGTTGAGTTAGGGGGCTGGGTTGGGCCAGGGATGGTCTAGAATAGTGGGCTTTAGGCTAAACCAGATAAATTGGGCTTCAAGTAAAATAAGATCATATTAGGCTTCACAGGCATGCTTGTCAAAACATGCATTTCCGACCTTGGATTTGGATTCGGGTGGATTTGAAAAATTTTAATATAAATTTATATTACAGTTTTTCCAAATCCAAAACAACTCTAAATCCAAAACCTATTCGAACATAGGTTTAAGGAAATCAAATGTTAAAGGTATATGCAAAGCATTGCTCTAATCGATTGCAAAGTATTGAAAATTCAAAATTTTGATTGACCGTCTAAATATAATGTGATTATTATATAGTTTAGCCTAATAATTTCTCACCAGGGTAAAATCAAACAACACACCTTGAGTTTTTCAACAATGAGAAAAGTGAACCTTCTGTCGTTTAACTATGATTTAATTGTTAAGTTTATTGAGAAAAGTAATAAAATGATCATATTATATTTTTTTTTTCAATTTGATAAGATAAATTGACAAAATAACATTAATTTAATGAATTAAGTTGAAAATCTGGTCAGTTAAATACAATATTTTTTAAGAATTAAATTTATAAGTGAATTAAAACCAAGCTGCTAGTTCAAGTCAACTAATTGACATAAGCATGAAAAATAACTAAATTATTATTTTAAAAATTTTAAAAGTATATTATTATAAATAAAGAATGCTAATAAGTCAAAAAATATTTAGATAATTATATTATTCCAAAATATTTGTTATATACATTTTTGCAAATTAAATGACTAAGTATGTCTTTAAAAAATAAAAAAAATTTAAAAATTACTCTCTGCTTTCTGGGTCTTTTTGAATACCATATTTATTAAATAGCAACTTGAATAAAATAAGGAAAAATAAAAAGAATTACCTTGAACAGAGGTCAACAAATTAATATAAACTTGAATTTTCTTTATCAATTTAGCATCCATATTTTAAACACATAAGAATTAACATTGAATTTTATAGTTTAAATTTATAAAGTATGAATTTTGAAATTTTTGTTTACTTTTTTTTTTAAGTATATATTTGATAGATTAGTTGACTTTAAAAATATTGAACTATATTTTATTTGTTTCTGATGTATTTAGTCATTAAATTTTTATAAAAATTATATCCAACAAATATTTTGTAGCATTATAATAATTAAATATTTTTATGATTAATTTATTAGTAATTTTTATTTTTAAATATTTCAAATGATTTAAAATAATAAAAGATTTTTTTTTTTGTTATACTGATGTCAATAGGTTGATCTAAAGTGATTGGAACAATCAATTCATGATTCAATTAAATTTTCAATTTACTTAGGTAGTTTTCAAGACATTATACTGATCAATTTTTTCAATTTAATTTATTAAATTGATGTTATTTTAAAATATTATTTTATTATGAATAATATTTTTTTATATACACGACGATCGACTAACAGTTAATTGATGAAAGGTTCATTTTGTCAATAAAACAAAATTGAAGGGGTGTTGCTGGAATTTATCCTTCTCCTTGTAAACATGGAGACCAACATTGATGAGAGGAGGAACGTAAGAAATAAAGTTACCCCACGATTTCATTTATTTAAAGTTAGAACTTTCTTTTCAAATTTTGATAGACTTATAATTAGTAAATAAATGTTTGATGAAAATTTTCTAATTATTTAATGAAGACTAATTTATGAATCCCTTAATTACCACCTTTAAAAAAGAATCTCATAGAGTTATTTAATTGGGTAAAATCTAGCAACCTCCTTAGTTTTCTGAAAATGACTTGGCATCCCATGTATTTTCAAAAATTACTAAAGAATTTCCTGAAATTTAATTTTATTGACAAAATGACTGTTTGTCAACCATTACGTATGTGAAAAAAAATTAATTTTAGTCATTATAAAATAATATTTTAAAATGATACTTGTTTAATAAATTAAATTAAAAAAGTTGATCAACATAATATCTTGAAAACTAAGTGATGATTCTCAAATTAAGTATCCATTTGATCAAAGCGCTTTAGATCAATCAACGAACATCAGTATAATAGTAAAAAAATTATTACTACTTAATTTTTTTAAAATGCATTAAAATTAAAAATTAATAATAAAAATAATTATAATACTACAGAATGTTTGTTAGATGTAATTTCATAAAAAATTAATGACTAAATACACAATAAAAAAAAAAAATACAGTTCAATATTTTAATTTCAAGTAACTTATCAAACATAATACTAAAAAAAAAGATGAACTAAAATTTTAAAAATTCAAACGTTAAAAATAAAAATAATAAAATTGGATATTAGTTCTTTTGCATGTAAAATATGAATACTAAATTTAATGCTAAAATATTATATTTTATGAAAATTATATCTAGCAGACATTTTGCAGCCTTATAATTACTAAATATTTTTATAATTAATTTATTAGTAATTTTATTTTTAAATAGGTCAAAAAATTAAACATAAAAACAGAGTTCTTTTTGTTGTGCTAATGTCAATTGGTTGATCTATGGTGATTGGATCAATCAATTCAAGAATCAATTAAATCTTCAATTCGCTTAGACAATTTTCAAGACATTATACTGATCAATTATCTTAATTTAATTTATAGAATTGATGTTATTTTAAAATATTATTTTATTATAAGTATTTTTTTTTTTTTTTGCATATACTTAACGATTGACAAATAGTTAACTAAGGTTTATTTTGTTAATAAAATTAAACACATTAATGAGAGGAGGAATGGTAAGAAATAAAGCTACCCCACTATTTAATTTATTTAAAACTAGAACTTTCTTTTAAATTTTGGATACATTTATAATTAATATAAACTAGAAAGACTACCCACACTTCACGGCCGGATAATATAAAAGAAAAAAAAATACATATGAAATAAGTTTAAAAAAAAAATCTAAATATTAAGATCAATGTTAACAATTCGAAATTGCAATAATATATAATTATAGCATGGAACTTGAACGTAAATACAATCTTACTATTGGTAAAGGTATATAGGAAAAACGTATTTGGAATAGACAATTTCGTCAAATAGTATCTTTAAAATATATGTAGGAGAAAAAATATTATTATTTCCATATTTTTAGTGAGTTTAATTTTCAATTAAATCATGATAAAAATAAATCAACCTAACTTCCTCAATCAACGGAGAACTTGGAAAGTACAAAATTGCAATAATATATTTTAGCATGGAACTAAACATTATGTTAAAATACATAGAATACAAATAATATTTAAGTATAAATTTTTTATACATTTTTAGTGCAATTAATTGCCAATTAAATCACTTAAAAAATAGATTGGTTTAACTTCCTTGATTAGTCAATAATTTTAATTATAGGAATGAATTATTTAAAGAAGTAATCCAATTTGTTTAATCAAAGGAGAAAATTTTTACCCTCACTTGCTGAATATGATTTCAGAAGGGAGGCTAGCACTAGAACTCCCTTTTTTGTTGGAAGTCCAACTATCATGTATTTAAAAAAATTTTTGAAAAGAAAACAAAAAAGAAAATAGGGAGAAGAAGATGGGTCCGCCTGTATCAAACATTAAAAGTGGGTCGGAGAAAAGAAAAAACTATTTCTGCCACGTGTTAGCTACACATGAACCTGAAAGGTTCAAAAATTATATATAAAATTTTAGTAGAGAAAATATTTATTACATTGTATATATTATATTGAATATTTTAAAAAAAAATCCAATCATTTATGCTAATTTTAATGTATATAATGTACGTAAATAGAATTGTAATACAATATATATTCCTATATTTTTTAATAATGTAAATTGAAATTAATTTAAAAGTTGTTGAGTTTGGATTATTTTTTTAAAAAATATTTAGTGAAACTCAATAATGTCATAACTTTAAATTTTTTCTAGTAAAAAGAGAAAATATTTTTAAAAAAAAATTAAAAAACTTAATGGAATCAATATAGAGAAAGGAATTTAGTGAGGTCTTGGACCAAAGAAAAAGGAAAGGAGCTCACTACAAGAGAGAAAAGAGAGGAAAAGAAATAAAAGCGTTAAAAAAAGGCATCTGTGTGAGCCTCGCAGGTGCCGTAAAGAATGATTTTTAAAAAATAATGGGGCTCACATTGGCCTTCTCTGCTGTAAAAGATAGAAGCAAAAATAAATAAATAAATAAAAATCCAGCCTCACATATCAAGGCCGGGTTGAATAGGCTTAGAAATCATATATATACATATATGTTAGGTAAAAAATTTCCAATTATTTGATGAAGACTAATTATGAGTTCCTAAATTATTACCTTTAAAAGAGAATCTAAAATCCAGCCACACCCCCTGTTAGAATTGGTGCATTCCTAAGAGAGAGAGAGAGAGAAAGAAGGGGGGGGGGGGGAGTGAATTGGAATTTAAAACTTTTTCTCCTAGATTAATTTATCCATCAACAGTATATATACAACCTAGGGTCTGTCTATGCAATTTCAAAATGCGTAGATAAATATAATGTGGAAATTAAGTCATACGCATCATTCACCCCATAACATACATGTGCGATAAATATAAAGTGCAGAAATATAAATAATGCACACAATATGTTATTGGGGTTCGGCCAACTGTGCCTACGTCCCCACTTCAAGCTCGCAAGCTCAAGGATTTTCACTAAAGGCTCACTTAAGGGTGAAGTGACACCGATTACAATCAATCAATTACCATAGGGCTAACCTCAACTTTAACCATATCAATTAAGGGGCCGACCTCAACCAACACGTCTTACCAGGGTGGCGCACCTAACTTTCCTAACCGGGTCAAAGCCAATCTGAGACTATTTCAAAGGGCTAGTCTCCCTCTTTAGGCCCGTGCTTGGAAATACAACAGCATAATAATATCGGTACAGTGATTGTGCTTTAGTGCAAAGCAGATATGTACCTAGATGCGCTCAGTCACATACACCACAATATGATATAATATGTAAGTTCAATGTGGTCTTAAGATGTCTACTCTCAAATAGATTTACTATATGTGTAATCAGTGCGTGAGAGTGCAAACTAGTATAATCTGTGTCACAAAATGTATTCAATATAAGTGCTCAAACAAAGATATCAACCAAACAGTATATATATCTGTGTGTGTGTGTGTGTGTGTGTGTGTGTGAAGCTCTTGCAATGTATTAGTTTGGTTTGCAAAAAGAGTTTAATCTTTGTATTCAACTAGAGATATAAATCAATGAATATTGTAACAAAGATTTTTCTCACACAAACAAATATCTCTTCAAAGATTTATCAAGATAAAACACACTAAATATATGAAAGTATTTTAAAAATATTTTGCAACCAAAAACAAATACAATCTTCTCAAGATGTTGCAATGAAGGTGCAATCTTAGAAGATCAAATAAAAGTCTTCTTAGGATAGACTTATTAACAAAGTCTCCTAAGAATATTTAGGTTTAATTCTCAATAAAAATAAATCAATCAAACATGAATAGGAGAGCAAATCTATTAATATAAACACTCAATCAACTTACAGAGGATTTAAGAGATCGAAGAAGGTAAGTATGAGTGAATGGGGATTGGATATCAGTATTATAGGTTTTGGGATTTTTAGAGAATTTCTATTAATCAATATTTTTTAATCCCATACTAATTATCCTAAATGAGAGGGTATTTATAAACACCCCTTGAAATATAATCGTTAGGAACCTATTGGGAATAATTAGGAAAGTTTTAAATCATTTTAAAATAATTAACCTTGTTTAAGATATTTTAACCACGATAAAAAATCAGGGCAACCCGAGAGGTTCGGTCGACCAGAAATCTTTACGGTCGACCGTAGTTCATATGGTTCGGTCGACCGGGTCATTTTTGAACTGCGCGGTTGGTCGATCAGGAGAAGACGATTTTTTCAATTCGCGTGGTTCAGTCGACCAGGAGAAAATCAACTGAGGCTTTCGGGTGACCAGATAGTTGGGACAACTCCCGAGGACCCTCGGTCAACTAGGTTGGTGGTATACAAATTCTTCTCGGTCGACCAGGAAGTCAAACTATTGACTTCAGAAGGGTTCAGTTGACTAGGCCATTTTGAACTACAAGAGTTCGGTCGACCAAGCTGTGGTCAACTTTTTGACCCAGACTGGGTTCGGTCGACCGAGGCAAAATGAACTGTATGGGTCGGTCGATCGAAAGTGCACAAAGTGTGCATTTCGGTCCTATTTTGATTCAAAAACACCATAGTCAATGTGCCTAACATATATAAGTACAAGAGTGAGTGTCCTAGGGTCTTTTCTAGGTCTTTTTGTAGACACCGAAAAAATCTGGTATCGGTTGACCGAATCTCTAAGGTCTTTCTAAGGTCATTTGCATTATGAGCTTACCTATTAGATCATGTAGGTAATGCATGCAATTATTACAAGTCATATGCCCTAATTACTATTACATACCCTTTACATCAAAGAAATATATTACAACATAAAATTTTCAAACTTTTACCATTACATGCATTAATAATCAATTAATGCATTACATGCATTAATAATTAATCATTATATGAATAGGGACAACATTATAAGTGGAATAGGACCGAAATGCCAAAGGATGACATATTTGGTCGACCGAACCCCCACAGGTCAACAAGTTAACCCTCGGTCGACCAACCAGATACATATAGGAATGCCCTGGTTAACCAAACCTCCCTGGGTCAACAAGTTGACCGCTCGTTCAACCAACCAGAAATATATGGGCAACGCCCTGGTTGACAGAACCCCATATAGGAATTGCCAACCACCTGGTCGATCGAACCTCGTAGTTCAAATTAACTTGGTCGACCGAACCACGCGGATTTGGAAAATCACCTTTGAAACCTGCAAGTCCGGTCAACCATCGTTCTAGTTCAAATTTCTCCTGATCGACCGAAACCAGCCACTTGGTCAACAGAACCTTAAGTTCGGTCGACCGGTACTCTCGGGTTGATGAGAATTACCGAGGTTAAAATGCAGTTAAAATTTATTAACCTTAGTTAAACTTTTTCAAAAATGACTAATATGTCCTGAACGGTTATAATTTTGGAGAATTCTATATATACCCCTTTATTTGCAAAAATTAGTCAAGGATTAGCAATCTTAATTAGCAAAAATCCTCTAAAATTCAAAAATTCCTACTTCCATTTTTAAGCTTCATACACTCATTCTTACTCACTTTTATTACTTAAATCTTTTTGTAAGTGTGCTTGAGTGTTCTTATTGTAGGCTTAAGCTCTCTTTTGTTCTTGTTGATTGAAAGTATTTTATTAGAGAGCAAAGTTTTAAGTTTCTTTTGGAGACTTTGTTAATAAGTCTTCCTTAGGAATACTTCATTGAGCCTTTGAGTTTTGCATTGTCATTGCAATACTCAAGGAGTTCACATTGGATTTTAGTTGCTAAAAAATATTTTGCAAATCATTTTAAGGAATATCTTTTGTGCTTATCTTTGAGAAATATATTTTAAGATATTTGCTTGAGTGCAAAAGATCTTTGTTGGTATACCCTTTGATTGAGATTATCATTTTAATACAAAGATCAAATAAGGTTTTACAAATCATTTTTGAATATCTCTTGTGGTTTATATTGAGAAAAACATTTGTTGAGATATTTGAAGCATACTTATGATCTTTGTTGTTGTATTGTGATTGAGAATATTATTTTGACAGAAAGATCCTATCACTTACACTCTCACATACTGATTGCAATATTTGAATAAATCTTTAAGAGTAGACACTAAGGCTACACTGAGCTTATCTTATCATATCATTTGGTAGTGTATTGATTACATTAATACATAACCTGCTTAGTTGAGAAGCATATTTGTTGTACGAAAATTTCATTGAGAAATCTGTTATATTCCAAGTGTGGCCTGAGAGGGCGGTAATCTAGCCCACTAAGGATTGGCTGTTAAAGGTTGAGGTCACCCCTATGTTAATTTGATGTGGTTGTAAAGGTTGAGGTTAGCCCTATGCTAATTGAACTGATTGTTTAGGTGTCGCTCCACCCGTTAAGTGAGCTTATAGTGGTAATCCTTGTATTTGTTAGCCAAGCCGGGAACATAGGCAGTTTACCGAACCTCGATAACATTTCTGGTTTCATCTCCTTTACTACTTTATTGTGCATGCTTGATTAAATTTCTATTGCAGTTTAAATTCCGATGTATATTTACATTGATTTATTTTATATGCACTAGATTGACCTTAGGCTTGTGTAACACTACTTTTAGTGGATTGACCTAGGGGATAAATTTTTTTAAATACCAATTCACCCCCCTTTTGGGATTGCACCTAAGCTAACACTAAGTATTTAATTCATCATTTAAAATATTTCCTAATTAGGAAACATGCACAATTTAATTTAATTAATGGGATTACCAAGAGTATATCGAATTAAGCATAGCTTTATGATAATTGACTAATTAGTTAATGGATGTATAAGGAGTATGTTGAATAAAAAGGCTTGTATCTTGTTAGAAAAAGTATGAGATTCATTCACAAACAAATTGGAAATTAATTGTAAGAACCCAAACTGTGATAATGGGTTTATATATATATAAAGAGAGGGACACTTTTGTGAAAGAGCAGATTCGTCGACGAAGCCGGATTTCATCAACGAAGCCTTTGTTCTTCTCGTCGACGAAATTCAGAGACTCGTCGACAAGGAGAAGCCGAGGAGTCTCAAGAAAACCGGAGATCCCAGATTCGTCGACGAGGCCACCAATTCGTCGACGAAATTAGTGAAAGATTCGTCGATGAAGGCACCATTTCGTCGACAAAATTGGGCCGGGTCAAAGGGCTATAAAAGGAAATTTTCATTTCTTCTTCGCTAAGTAACTTAGATTTCTCTCTCTCTCTCTCTAAACCTCTCCCTACTCTCCTTCTCTCTAGATTTCTTCGCCAATCGTTGATGGAATCGGAAATCTGAAGTTACCACGAGGATCGTGGAAAGATTCTCTACAACTTCTACGGATCGGAATCTCATTTCGATGATTTTCGGGTTTTGGTAAAAAATCGAGATAAGGCTTGGTTTTCAATTCTGATCCGATAGTTTTGTAGGTAACTGTCTTGTGAGTATATTCTGTACTATGATTTGTAGGTTTTGGACCTCGGTTTTCTGTTTAGGGACTTTGGAGTTTGGGATTGGCTATTCGGGGAAAAGGTAAGGGGAACTATATTTATATTGGTTATTTTTGAAATCAGACTCGGTGGAACTGTGGTCCACGGTCCTGTGTGTGTTTTGGCTACTCATTTGGGGGGATCTAACGGGAAAAACTATGAGTTTTTCATTATTACAGTTTTGGGAAAAAGGGGGCGACGGGCTGAATCCCGGGTTTTGTTGAAAACCGAGTATACGTGTGATTTATACTATGATATTGGGATGACCGTGCCTTGACTTTGTTTAAACTGTATTTTTTTGGAAAACCATGATTTAGATTACTAAATGGGTGTGGTTTGTTTGGTTATACGAGCATGCATGTGTGTGTGATATGTTGAAGTGCTTGTAGGAATTGGGTTCCGAAATTGTTCCAGGTACTGAGAGTGTCCGGCTCTATATGCGAGGGCGTGTGTTTATCGCTTACCACGTAGGCAAGATTGTCCGGCTCTATATCCGAGGACGTGAGCCTATACTGGCAAATCAAGCTGAAAGGTGTCGATCCATTAGTTAGTGCCAGTACGATGCCATGGGAGTCGGGGACTAGCCATGTGCCAGTGGCGCCGTGCTTCGTGGGTTGGCCAGGCCAACGTTGGATTGTCGCGGACTGGCTTCGGGCCAAAGGGTGTGACGACATTGAGTTTGCTGATCATGTGTGTGTGTGCGTGTATGAACTGTGTGAACTAGTACTGGATTGCATTTAACTGTGTGTATGTTGTATCATGATAATACTCAAATGTCACACACTGTTATAACCTGTGTTCTTCCTTACTGAGAGGTGTCTCACCCCTGCTATACGTACATTTTTTACAGGTCCTTCAGGTAATCAGAACTAGGGTCCTGGTGTAGGGATCGTAGTGGCTGGTGTACCACGTTTAGCGCTAGTTAAGTGCTAAGACTATAATTTTGGTGGGTTGCCATTTTGGGATGTATTGGGCACCCGTTTGTACGTTTTGATAGAACATTGTGTCTGCTCTTGTATAAACTCTGGTATGATACTGCATATGTATGTATGGTTTTTCGATGCGTATATGATTGTGTTTGGATGTGTTTAGGGTGCCTGGGAACCCCACGGGGTCGGACCCTCATCCTTTGTACTGTATCTGTGATGATTTGTATGATACAAGGACATGTTAGATTACATTCTCATCCCTAGGTCCCATTTCGGGGTTCGAGGCATGACATTAATAGTATTCCAAATGTGTCTTTAATACACACACGTGGGGCCCTTGCATACCATATTAAGAATTTCATTGTTTTATTACATAGGAACTCCAGCCACCAACGAGCCCTTCGGACCCCTGGTGCGGCACCAAACCTATGAATCAACGTTCTCCGCACCCAGGTCTCGCTAATCAGTGCAAAGTTAAGATGCGAATACGACATCCATGCATCAGTTGGACAATCGATCAACTCGACCCTCGGGCACATTTTCATTACCATCCATAGTCTCCGTTAGCTCACAAAGAACTCTCACCATCCATGGTCCTCGTTGGCTCACAAAGTAAACTCTCACCATCCACAAATACCACTAACTCCGTGAGTGTATCTACCTAGAATTGATCCCCCAATGCTCCCTCTTACGTGCTGATGTCTTTCCACAATGCTATACCCATGGGATAAGAATTTCATTGCACAAACATTAAATAGTGGAACAGCTTTCAAGTCCAGGGCCCCACAAGGAGGGACACCCGACAATTATGCCACTATAAATAAATGCTTCTTAACATCAGAGGTTCAAACCATCAAAACATACATTATTTCAACATGGTTCCCAAGCTCATCTCCTTGTGCTTTCTTGTGGTCTTGCTGTGCCCTCTGCCCTTCTCAGAAGCAAGAAATAAGATCATCTTCAACCTAGAGAATTCCCGAAGAGATCAGAAGAAGCCTTCTTCAGAGGAAGGTTTGGTCACACCAACTCATCACACCGTGCCTTCACCAAAAGGATGCTTTTCTGAGAGCCTCCCTTCCCAAGGGCGCCCCAACACCACCTTCTGGCCCAAGTCCTAGACATGACAAAGGTCCACCCCCACAAAGTGTTTCTCTTCATTGGGGCCACCCTTCATCTCCACCTCCCTCTCCAAGCCACAGAGAATTACCCATTATTGATGTTGTCAATCGCCGGTTCTAACTTTTTTACTTTCATGTGAAGCATGAGTGCTATACCAAGTCTGGACCAAAAGTACTAATTAATGGGACTATCGAGAGTATATTGAAATAAGCCTAGCTTTACGATAATTGGATAATTAATTAATGGATGTATGAGAAGTATATTGAGTAAAAGGGCTTGTATCTCCTTAGAAAAATATGTGCTTGCTTGTACCCTAATAATCAATAAAGTTTGCTTGGTCTTTTGTTGTCAAGTTAATAATTTTCATTTTTTCAAAAGTTAGTTTGATGTGGTTTTGGTTTACATTTGCAAAATTCAAATTTAAGAATATGGTTATACTCGAAAAATGCATTGATATAATAATAGCCCCCTTACCTTTTGTTTCATGATCAATATTAATTAATTAATTGCGTGTTATGGATACTCAATGTTCAATCACTAAGTGATTATTAGCTATAAGGGTATGTTCCATAGCAAGCTAGCTTGAAATTTCGTCGTCGTAAATCAATAATTATTTTAATATTAGCGGCTCGTCATGCTATCTTTGGATCTCGACACACTCAAATGAATAAACATAATTTTTTTTAATTTTAGTAATATCCACAAATATTGTCACATCAACAATCGATGAGGTTCTATCATTCGACTATGCATATAAAGATGACAACATAGTGAATAATAAAAATAAGTTAAACTTAACCCGTCGATGAAAAATATTTTTAAATACCTCAATCTTGAAAAAAAAAAAAAAATTAATTTTCACAGTATTTTGTAATTAACTAACCAAATTTTCCAACTTAATTTATTAAATAAATGTCATTTTTAAAATTCATCTTATCAAAATTGAGTGAAAAGGTAAAATTATTACTTTATTAAGGATAAAATAACTAACATGGTTTTGCTAAATTTGACCTTAATTAATTTGTATTTTGAGAGAAAAAGTAGTCAGTAACAATTCTTCCAAAATAGATTTGAAATCCGCCAATCAAAAGATCTTATATTAATGTTTCGACCCATAAAAATGTGACACATGGGGCCCTTGCATACCATATTAAGAATTTCATTGCACAATTTTCAAACATGGATCTTTTTTTGAAATGCAGTATTAATTGCAAAAACATTTTTAGTACGTATTATAATCTGTAACGGATTGTTGCTCCTCTCATTTTCAATTTTCTTCAATTGTCTCCTTTGATTTGATTACAAGCTTAACGTGATCTTTAAGTTTGTAGCTTTTCATTTAAATGAAACTTTTCCACAATTACACGGTTTCCAAGTATTTGATTCACCCTTAATTAATGATGGGCAGTAGTTTTAATACATTAAGGAATTTATTAAAAGCAGTAACCAGGGAGGAATTTATTAAGCACCCAAGATGATTTCTTTTCCACCAGGCTAATATTATATTATTCTTTTCTGAAAATATTTATATTTAATGTTCAATTGACAGTAAAATATTTTTGTGAAATTCATTTCCTCTTCATGCTAATAAATAAATTTTTTTCTAATAATCCTTTAGTTAAAGCAAAATTTTAGATTAGTTCCTATAGTATAATGCGAAAAGTATTTTAATCTTTATACTTTTAGTTAGTGAAATTAAAGACATATACTTTCTAATTAAAGCAATTGTTCTTGTTATTATAATTAATTCTAATAATGTTAGTATATCTTGTTGTATGATCGATAAAATGTTAAACTAACATTACACATTATATCGCAATCGATTCTTATAAACTCAATCTTTAGAAAAGCACACAGAAAGTTGTAGCAGTGAGGCAATTATGACTTCCTATAATTGATTCAAGCTAGTTGTCATCAATAACTTCAAAAACCATATATGCATTTGTTTTTGTGATCATTGACATTCATGTTTCTATCGGTGCCCAAGTAGTTAAGGGTAAATGAGTTTTCTTTTAATTTATGCTCTCCAATTCATAGATACTATTAAATTGTTTAAATGACAGCTTTAATGGAATAAAATTAATAAATATGAGTCATTAATTGTGTTTGATATACCCTAAATATATCAAGGTCAAAATAGTCCATCTGCCGTAAATGAGCATTAAGAAGCAGTCACAATCAGGGCCATTATCGCTCAAGGATAGTTGTTCTGATAGGGTCAACCTTATGCAAGCCAAAGTTATCCACACCCGTGCCACCGATAGCTATCATCGGCTCCTTAACGGCCATAATGATTCACCCCCACGCCATAACTGACCAATAAATGGTCATACACCATCGGGTCAACTTCAACCACTATAAGTAGGGGATCGGGCAAGAGGCCAAGGTAAGTCATTCTTAACTCACTCTTATTGTTGCATTCAACCTCTTTGAAGCATTCCTTTTAATTAGGCATCGGAGTGATCCCTCGAAGTACACTGCGGGTCCTCCAAGCTTGTTCTATTTTAAGCCTTTTCAGGTCATTGGAAGTCAGAGAGCAGCCTTGCAGGTCATCACCATTTTTATCCCGCAACAGTTGGCGCCGTTTGTGGGAACTTGCTTCTGATAGGTAAGCAAATTGACATTTGTTTAGACAGATTCTAGGTTGTGTTATACTGCTGTTGGAATTTGAATTGACCTAGGAAGTGATTTTTAATACTCAATTCAACCCCCTCTTGGGAATACACCAATCCTAATATACATTCTACAAGATATCAGCTCCACTTCTTTTTTCCTAACATTCTCCCTTATAAAAACGGCAAATATCTCTAGATTATTGCCGATGAAGATCAAATCTTCAATATACAGGCAGGCAATCAGCATGCTTCCGTCTGTAAGTCTTTCTCATATCTTGTAATATACAATATTAACATTTTAAACTATCCCATTTAATTTGTTATTTGGTAGGCAACAGTATTAAAGGTAAAATCTAGAACATAGCACCCCCCTCTCTTTTCGAAATATGACACTCCACCCACTGTGTTTTCAAAAATTAACACAAAACCCCTTGATATTAATTTTATTGACAAAATGAACATTTCATTAGTTAACCGTTAGTCAACCATTAAGTTTAGTGAAATAAATTAAATTTTATCTTAATTAAAATGAAAAATTTACCATTCCACTCAATTCTGATAAGATAAATTTAGAAAATCATATTAATTTAATAAAGTAAAAAAACTGATCATTTAATTATAATATATTTTAAAAATTAAACTTATAAGTGAATTGAACACCCAATGACTAAGTCAAGTCAATCATTGACATAAACATGACAATATATTAAATTATTATTTAAAAAAATTAAAGATATAACAAATAAATAATAATGTAGAAAAAAATACTCAAATAATTATGTTGTTACAAAATATTTTCTATTTATATCTCATAAAAATTAAATGACTAAATATACCTTTAAAAATAAAATATAGTTTAAAAATTGGCTCAAATTGGATGGTTTGTTAAATTGTGGCTTGCTTTTTGAGTGTTATTGAATATCATGTAATAATATAGCAACTTGAATAAAAATAGGAAAAGTTGGTGAATTGTCTCAAACAATTATCAACCAATTAATATAAATTTGAGTTTTCTTTATTCATTTAGCATTTATATTTTGCACACAAAAAAAAAAACTAGCATCCAATTTTATAATTTTAATTTGTAAAGAGTGAATTCTAATATATTAATTTATTTTTTTTTAACACTAGATTTGATAAGTTATTTGAATTTAAAAATATTGAACCATGTTTTATTTGTTTTATGATGTGTTCAGCAATTACTTTTTTTTTATAAAATTCACATTTGACAAACATTTTATAGTATTATAATTATTTGATATTTTTATGATTTATTAGTAATTTTTATTTTCTCATATTTAAAAAAATATTAAAATAATAATAGAATTTTTTTTTTATTTTTTATTTTTTATGTTGATGTCAATTGGTTGATCCAAGATGATTGGAATGAATACATCAATTAATTTGAAAATCAATTAGGTTGCTTAGCTAGTTTTTAAGACATTATATAGTGACCATTTTTTTAAAAATTTATTTATTAAACATGTATCATTTTAAAATATCATTTTATTAATGCTAAAATTAATTTTTTTTTTACAAATACTTACCGATTGACTAACGGTCAATTAA
Organism: Malania oleifera; assembly: GCF_029873635.1. NCBI lineage: Eukaryota > Viridiplantae > Streptophyta > Magnoliopsida > Santalales > Ximeniaceae > Malania > Malania oleifera. Next base: position 128,293,144 of record NC_080417.1, read on the forward strand.
CGGAGAGTTCATTTAGTCAACAAAATTAAACCTCAAGGGATTCTTCGGTAGATTTCGAAAACATAGAGGGTGGAGTGTTATTTTTAGAAAACTCAGGGGGGATTGCTAGATTTTACCCCAATATTAATATATTTTTAGTACTTATTATAATCTATAATCTCTCATTTTCAATTTTCTTCAATTGTCTCCTTTGATTAGAAGCTTAATTTGATGAACTATGTCTAATCTTGCCACCGTCATTAATTGGATACATAGTTGCGTGATCTTTGACTTTGTAGCTTTTCATTTGAATCAAACTTTTCCACAATTACACGATTTCCAAGTATTTGATTCATCATTTAAAATATTTCCTAATTAGGACACATGCACAATTTAATTTGATTAACTAATTAGTTGCTAAAAAATATTTTGCAAATCATTTTAAGGAATATCTCTTGTGCTTATATTTGAGAAATATATTTTAAGATAATTGCTTGAGTGCAAAAGATCTTTATTGGTATACCCTTTGATTGAGATTATCATTCTAATACAAAGATCCAATACGGTTTTACAAATCATTTTTTAATATCTCTTGTGGTTTATATTGAGAAAAACATTTGTTGAGATATTTGAAGCATACTTATGATCTTTGTTGTTGTATTGTGATTGAGAATATTATTTTGACACAAAGATCCTATCACTTACACTCTCACGTACTGATTGCAATATTTGTATAAATCCTTGAGAGTAGACACTAAGGCTACACTGAGCTTATCTTATCATATCATTTGGTAGTGTATTGATTACATTAGTACATAACCTGCTTAGTTGAGAAGCATATTTGTTGTACGAAAATTTTGTTAAGAAATCTGTTATATTCCAAGTGTGGCCTGAGAGGGCGGTAATCTAGCCCACTAAGGATTGGTTGTTAAAGGTTGAGGTCACCCCTATGTTAATTTGACGTGGTTGTAAAGGTTGAGGTTAGCCCTATGCTAATTGACTTGATTGTTTAGGTGTCGCTCCACCCGTTAAGTGAGCTTATAGTGGTAATCCTTGTGTTTGTTAGCCAAGCCGGGAACATAGGTAGTTTGCCGAACCTCGATAACATTTCTGGTTTCATCTCCTTTACTACTTTATTGTGCATGCTTGATTAAATTTCTATTGCAGTTTAAATTCCGATGTATATTTACATTGATTTATTTTATAGGCACTAGATTGACCTTAGGCTTGTGTAACACTACTTTTAGTGGATTGACCTAGGGGATAAATTTTTTTAAATACCAATTCACCCCCCTCTTGGGATTGCACCAAAGCTAACACTAAGTATTTAATTCATCATTTAAAATATTTCCTAATTAGGAAACATGCACAATTTAATTTAATTAATGGGATTACCAAGAGTATATCGAATTAAGCATAGCTTTATGATAATTGACTAATTAGTTAATGGATGTATAAGGAGTATGTTGAATAAAAGGGCTTGTATCTTGTTAGAAAAAGTATGAGATTCATTCACAAACAAATTGGGAATTAATTGTAAGAACTCGAACCGTGATAATGGGTTTATATATATAAAGAGAGGGACATTTTTGTAAAAGAGCAGTTTCGTCGACGAAGCCGGATTTCGTCAACAAAGCCTTTGTTCTTCTCGTCGACGAAATTCAGAGACTCGTCGACAAGGAGACCCGAGGAGTCTCGGGAAAACCGGAGATCCCAGATTCGTCGACGAGGCCACCAATTCGTCAACGAAATTAGTGAAAGATTCGTCGATGAAGGAACCATTTCGTCGACGAAATTGGGTCGGGTCAAAGGGCTATAAAAGGAAATTTTCATTTCTTCTTCACTAAGTAACTTATTTCTCTCTCTCTCTCTCTCTCTCTCTCTCTCTCTCTCTCTCTCTCTAAACCTCTCCCTACTCTCCTTCTCTCTAGATTTCTTCGCCAATCGTTGATGGAATCGGAAATCTGAAGTTACCACGAGGATCGTGGAAAGATTCTCTACGACTTCTACAGATTGGAATCTCGTTTCGGTGATTTTCGGGTTTTGGCAAAAATTCGAGGTAAGTCTTGGTTTTCATTTCTGATTCGATAGTTTTGTAGGTAACTGTCTTGTGAGTATATTCTGTACTGTGATTTGTAGGTTTTGAAATTCGGTTTGCTGTTTAGGGACTTTGGAGTTTAGGATTGGCTATTCGGGGAACAGGTAAGGGGAACTATGTTTATATTGGTTATTTTTTAAATTAGACTCGGTGGAACTGTGGTCGACGGTCCTGTGTGTGTTTTGGCTACTCCTTTGGGGGGATCTAACAGGGAAAACTATGAGTTTTTCATTATTACAGTTTTGGGAAAAAGGAAGCAACGGGCTGAATCCTGGGTTTTGTTGAAAATTGAGTATACGTGTGATTTATACTGTGATATTGAGATGACCGTGCCTTGACTTTGTTTAAACTGTATTTGTTTGGAAAACCATGATTTAGATTACCAAATGGGTGTGGTTTGTTTGGTTATATAAGCATGCATGTGTGTGTGATATGTTGAAATGCTTGTAGGAATTGGGTTCCGAAATTGTTCCAGGTACTGAGAATGTTTGGCTCTATATCCGAGGGTGTGTGTTTATCGCTTGCCACATAGGCAAGAGTGTCTGGCTCTATATCCGAGGGCATGAGCCTATACTGGCAGATCAGGCCGAAGGGTGTGGATCCATCAGTTAGATCCAGTACAATGCCATTGGAGTCGGGGACTAGCCATGTGCCGGTGGCGCCGTGCTTCGTGGGTTGGCCGGGCCAACGTTGGATTGTTGCGAACTGGCTTCGGGCTGAAGGGTGTGACGACACCGAGTTTGCTAATCATGTGTGTGTGTGCGTGTATGCACTGTGTAAGCTAGTACTGGATTGCATTCAACTGCGTGTATGTTGTATCATGATAACACTCAAATGCCACACACTGTTATAACCTGTGTTCTTCCTTACTGAGAGGTGTCTCACCCCTGCTATACGTACATTTTTTACAGGTCCTTCGGGTAATCGGAACTAGGGTCCTGGTGTAGGGAGCGTAGTGGCCGGTGTACCGCCTTTAGCGCTAGTTAAGTGTTAGGACTGTAATTTTGGTGGGTTGCCATTTTGGGATGTGTTGGGCACCCGTTTGTACGTTTTGATAGAGCATTGTGTCTGCTCTTGTATAAACTCTGGTATGGTACTGCGTATGTACGTATGGTTTTTCGCTGCATATATGATTGTGTTTGGATGTGTTTAGGGTGCCTGGGAATCCCACGGGGTCGGATCCTCACTCTTTGTACTGTATCTGTGATGATTTGTATGATACAAGGACATGTTAGATTACATTCTCATCCCTGGGTCCCATTTCGGGGTTCGAGGCATGACATTAATACTATTCAAAATGTGTCTTTAATACACACACGTGGGGCCCTTGCATACCATATTAAGAATTTCATTGTTTTATTACATATGAACTCCAGCCACCAACGAGCCCTTCGGACCCCTGGTGCGGCACCAAACCTATGGATCAACGTTCTCCGCACCCAGGTCTCGCTGATCAGTGCAAGGTCAAGATGCGAATACAACTTCCATGATTCAGTTGGACGATCGATCAACTCGACCCTCGGGACACATTTTCATTACCATCCATAGTCTCCGTTAGCTCACAAAGAACTCTCACCATCCATGGTCCCCGTTGGCTCACAAAGTAAACTCTCACCATCCACAAATACCACTGACTCCGTGAGTGTATTTATCTGAAATTGAACCCCCGATGCTCCCTCTTACGTACTGAAATCTTTCCACAGCGCCATGCCCATGGGATAAGAATTTCATTGTACAAACGTTAAATAATGGAACAGCTTTCAAGTCAAGGGCCCCACAAGGAGGGACACCCAACAATTATGCCACTATAAATAAATGCTTCTTAACATCAAAGGTTCAAACCATCAAAACATACATTATTTCAACATGGCTCCCAAGCTCATCTCCTTGTGCTTTCTTGTGGTCTTGTTGTGTCCTCTGCCCTTCTCAGAAGCAAGAAATAAGATCATCTTCAACCTAGAGAATGCCCCAAGAGATCAGAAGAAGCTTTCTTTAGAGGAAGGTTTGGTCACACCAACTCATCACACCGTGCCTTCACCAAAGGATGCTTTTCTGAGAGCCTCCCTTCCCAAGGGCGCCCCAACACCACCTTCTGGCCCAAGTCCTAGACATGACAAAGGTCCACCCCCACAAAGTGTTTCTCTTCATTGGGTCCACCCTTCATCTCCACCTCCCTCTCCAAGCCACAGAGAATTACCCATTATTGATGTTGTCAATAGCCCGTTCTAACTTTTTTACTTTCATGTGAAGCATGAGTGCTATACAAAGTCTGGACCAAAAGTACTAATTAATGGGACTATCGATAGTATATTGAAATAAGCCTAGCTTTATGATAATTGGATAATTAATTAATGGATGTATGAGAAGTATATTGAATAAAAGGGCTTGTATCTTCTTAGAAAAATATGTGCTTGCTTGTACCCTAATAATCAATAAAGTTTGCTTGGTCTTTTGTTGTCAAGTTAATAATTTTCATTTTTTCAAAAGTTAGTTTGATGTGGTTTTGGTTTACATTTGCAAAATTCAAATTTAAGAATATGGTTATACTCGAAAAATGTATTGATATAATAATAGCCCCCTTACCTTTTGTTTCATGATCAATATTAATTAATTAACTGCGTGTTATCGATACTCAATGTTCAATCACTAAGTGATTATTAGCTATAAGGGTATGTTCCATAGCAAGCTAGCTTGAAATTTCGTCATCGTAAATCAATAATTATTTTAATATTAACGGCTTGTCATGCTATCTTTGGATCTCGACACACTCAAATGAATAAACATAATTTTTTTTAATTTCAGTAATACCCACAAATATTGTCACATCAATAATCGATGAGGTTCTATTATTCGACTATGCATATAAAGAGTATTTTCAAAGATGACAACATAGTGAATAACAAAAATAAGTTAAACTTAACCCGTCGATGAAAAATATTTTTAAATACCTCAATTTCGAAAAAAAAAAAAAATTAATTTTTACAGTATTTTGTAATTAACTAACCCAATTTTCCAACTTAATTTATTAAATAAATGTCATTTTTAAAATTCATCTTATCAAAATTGAGTGAAAAGGTAAAATTATTACTTTATTAAGGATAAAATAACTAACATGGTTTTGCTAAATTTGACCTTAATTAATTTGTATTTTGAGAGAAAAAGTAGTCAGTAACAATTCTTCCAAAATAGATTTGAAATCGGCCAATCAAAAGATCTTATATTAATGTTTCGACCCATAAAGATGTGACACATGCGGCCCTTGCACACCATATTAAGAATTTCATTGCACAGTTTTCAAACATGGATCTCTTTTTGGAATGCAGTATTAATCGCAAAAATATTTTTAGTACGTATTATAATCTGTAACCGATTGTTGCTCCTCTCGTTTTCAATTTTCTTCAATTGTCTCCTTTGATTTGATTACAAGCTTAACGTGATCTTTAAGTTTGTAGCTTTTCATTTAAATGAAACTTTTCCACAAGTACATGGTTTTCAAATATTTGATTCACCCCTAATTAATGACGGGCACTAGTTTTAATACATTAAGGAATTTATTAAAAGCAGTAACCAGGGAGGAATTTATTAAGCACCCAAGATGATTTCTTTTCCACCAGGTTAATATTATATTATTCTTTTCTGAAAATATTTATATTTAATGTTCAATTGACAGTAAAATATTTTTGTGAAATTCATTTCCTCTTCATGCTAATAAATAAATTTTTAGTTAAAGCAAAATTTTAGGTTAGTTCCTAGAGTATAATGCGAAAAGTATTTTAATCTTTATACTTTTAGTTAGTGAAATTAAAGACATATACTTTCTAATTAATGCAATTATTCTTGTTATTATAATTAATTCTAATAATGTTAGTATATCTTGTTGTATGATCGATAAAATGTTAAACTAACATTACACATTATATCGCAATCGATTCTTATAAACTCAACCTTTAGAAAAGCACATAGGAAGTTGTAGCACTGAAGCAATTATGACTTCTTATTATCGATTCAAGCTAGTTGTCATCAATAACTTCAAAAACCATATATGCATTTGTTCTTGTGATCATTGACATTCATGTTTCTATCGGTGCCCAAGTAGTTAAGGTTAAATGAGTTTTCTTTTAATTTATGCTCTCCAATTCATAGATACTATTAAATTGTTTAAATCACAACTTTAATGCAATAAAATTAATAAATATGAGTCATTAATTGTGTTTGATATATCCTAAATATATCAGGGTCAAAACAGTCCATCTGCCATAAATGAGCATTAAGAAGCAGTCACAATCAGGGCCATTATCGCTCAAGGATAGCTGTTCTGAAAGGGTCAACCCCATGCAAGCCAGAGTTATCCACGCCCGCGCCACCGACAGCTATTATTGGCTCCTTAACGGCTAGAGTGATTCACCCCCACGCCATAACTGACCAATAAATGGTTATACACCATCGGGTAAACTTCAACCACTATAAGTAGGGGATCGGGCAAGAGGTCAAGGTAAGTCATTCTTAACCCACTCTTATTGTTGCATTCAACCTCTTTGAAGCATTCCCCTTAATTAGGCATCGGAGTGATCTCTCGAAGTACACCACGAGTCCTCCAAGCTTGTTCTATTTTAAGCCTTTTTAGGTCATCGGAAGTCGACGAGTAGCCTTGTAGGTCATCGCCATTTTTATCCCGTAACAGTTGGCGCCGTCTGTGGGAACTTGCTTCTGATAGGTGAGCAAATTGGCATTTGTTTAGACAAACCCTAGGTTGTGTTATACTGCTGCTGGAATTTGAATTGACCTAAGAAGTGATTTTTAATACCCAATTCACCTCCCCTCTCGGGAATACACCAATCCCAGCATACGTTCTAAAAGATATCAGCTCCATTTCCTTTTTCTTGACATGCTCCCTTATAAAAACGGCAAACATCTCTAGATTGTTGCCGATGAAGATCAGATCTTCAATATATAGGCAAGCAATCAGCATGCTTCCGTCTGTAAGTCTTTCTCATATTTTGTAATATACAATATTAACATTTTAAACTATCCCATTTAATTTGTTATTTGGTAGGCAATAGTATTAAAGGTAAAATCCAGTACATAGAGCCCCCCCCCCCCTCTCTTTTCGAAATATGACACTCCACACGCTGTGTTTTCAAAAATTAACACAAAACCCCTTGATATTAATTTTATTGACAAAATGAACCTTTCATTAGTTAACCGTTAGTCAACTATTCAGTTTAGTGAAAAAAATTAAATTTTATCTTAATTAAAATGAAAAATTTACCACTCCACTCAATTTTGATAAGATAAATTTAGAAAATCATATTAATTTAATAAAGTCAAAAAACTGATCATTTAATTATAATATATTTTAAAAAGTAAACTTATAAGTGAATTGAACACCCAATGACTAAGTCAGGTCAATCAGTTGACATAAGCATGACAATATATTAAATTATTATTTTAAAAAATTAAAGATATAACAAATAAATAATAATGTAGAAAAAAATACTCAAATAATTATGTTGTTACAAAATATTTTCTATTTATATCTCATAAAAATTAAATGACTAAATATACCTTTAAAAATAAAATATAGTTTAAAAATTGGCTCAAATTGGATGGTTTGTTAAATCGTGGCTTGCTTTTTGAGTGTTATTGAATATCATGTAATAATATAGCAACTTGAATAAAAATAGGAAAAGCTGGTGAATTGTCTCAAACAATTATCAACTAATTAATATAAATTTGAGTTTTCTTCATTCATTTAGCATTTATATTTTGCACACAGACCAAAAAAAAAAAAAAACTAGCATCCAATTTTATAATTTTAATTTGTAAAGAGTGAATTCTAATATATTAATTTATTTTTTTTAACACTAAATTTGATAAGTTATTTGAATTTAAAAATATTGAACCATGTTTTATTTGTTTTATGATGTGTTGAGCAATTAATTTTTTTTATAAAATTCATATTTAACAAACATTTTATAGTATTATAATTATAAGATATTTTTATGATTTATTAGTAATTTTTATTTTCTCATATTTAAAAAAATATTGAAATAATAATAATTTTTTTTTTATTTTTTTATTTTTTATGTTGATGTCAATTGGTTGATCCAAGATGATTGGAATGAATACGTCAATTAATTTGAAAATCAATTAGGTTGCTTAGCTAGTTTTTAAGACATTATATAGTGACCATTTTTTTAAAATTTATTTATTAAACATGTATCATTTTAAAATATCATTTTATTAATGCTAAAATTAATTTTTTTTTCCCAAATACTTATTGATTGACTGACGGTCAATTAACGGAAGGTTCATTTTGTCAACAAAATTAAACCTCAAGGGATTCTTCGGTAGGTTTCGAAAACATAGAGGGTGGAGTGTTATTTTTAGAAAACTTAGGGGGGATTGCTAGATTTTACCCCAATATTAATATATTTTTAGTACTTATTATAATCTATAATCTCTCATTTTCAATTTTCTTCAATTGTCTCCTTTGATTAGAAGCTTAATTTGATGAACTATGTCTAATCTTGCCACCGTCATTAATTGGATACATAGTTGCGTGATCTTTGACTTTGTAGCTTTTCATTTGAATCAAACTTTTCCACAATTACACGATTTCCAAGTATTTAATTCATCATTTAAAATATTTCCTAATTAGGACACATGCACAATTTAATTCGATTAACTAATTAGTTGCTAAAAAATATTTTGCAAATCATTTTAAGGAATATCTCTTGTGCTTATCTTTGAGAAATATATTTTAAGATATTTGCTTGAGTGCAAAAGATCTTTGTTGATATACCCTTTGATTGAGATTATCATTTTAATGCAAAGATCAAATAAGGTTTTACAAATCATTTTTGAATATCTCTTGTGGTTTATATTGAGAAAAACATTTGTTGAGATATTTGAAGCATACTTATGATCTTTGTTGTTGTATTGTGATTGAGAATATTATTTTGACAGAAAGATCCTATCACTTACACTCTCACATACTGAAAGGTGTCGATCCATTAGTTAGTGCTAGTACAATGCCATGGGAGTCGGGGACTAGCCATGTGCCAGTGGCGCCGTGCTTCGTGGGTTGGCCAGGCCAACGTTGGATTGTCGCGGACTGGCTTCGGGCCAAAGGGTGTGACGACATTGAGTTTGCTGATCATGTGTGTGTGTGCGTGTATGAACTGTGTGAACTAGTACTGGATTGCATTTAACTGTGTGTATGTTGTATCATGATAATACTCAAATGTCACACACTGTTATAACCTGTGTTCTTCCTTACTGAGAGGTGTCTCACCCCTGCTATACGTACATTTTTTACAGGTCCTTCAGGTAATCAGAACTAGGGTCCTGGTGTAGGGATCGTAGTGGCTGGTGTACCACGTTTAGCGCTAGTTAAGTGCTAAGACTATAATTTTGGTGGGTTGCCATTTTGGGATGTATTGGGCACCCGTTTGTACGTTTTGATAGAACATTGTGTCTGCTCTTGTATAAACTCTGGTATGATACTGCATATGTATGTATGGTTTTTCGATGCGTATATGATTGTGTTTGGATGTGTTTAGGGTGCCTGGGAACCCCACGGGGTCGGACCCTCATCCTTTGTACTGTATCTGTGATGATTTGTATGATACAAGGACATGTTAGATTACATTCTCATCCCTAGGTCCCATTTCGGGGTTCGAGGCATGACATTAATAGTATTCCAAATGTGTCTTTAATACACACAAGTGGGGCCCTTGCATACCATATTAAGAATTTCATTGTTTTATTACATAGGAACTCCAGCCACCAACGAGCCCTTCGGACCCCCTGGTGCGGCACCAAACCTACGGATCAACGTTCTCCGCACCCAGGTCTCGCTGATCAGTGCAAAGTCAAGATGCGAATACGACTTCCATGCATCAGTGGGACGATCGATCAACTCGACCCTCGGGACACATTTTCATTACCATCCATAGTCTCCGCTAGCTCACAGAGAACTCTCACCATCCATGGTCCCCCTTGGGTCACAGAGCGAACTCTCACCATCCATGGTCCCCGTTGGCTCACAAAGTAAACTCTCACCATCCACAAATACCACTGACTCCGTGAGTGTATCTACCTAGAATTGAACCCCCAATGCTCCCTCTTACGTGCTCATGTCTTTCCACAACGTCATACCCATGGGATAAGAATTTCATTGCACAAACATTAAATAGTGGAACAGCTTTCAAGTCAAGGGCCCCACAAGGAGGGACACCCGACAATTATGCCACTATAAATAAATGCTTCTTAACATCAAAGGTTCAAACCATCAAAACATACATTATTTCAACATGGCTCCCAAGCTCATCTCCTTGTGCTTTCTTGTGGTCTTGTTGTGTCCTCTGCCCTTCTCAGAAGCAAGAAATAAGATCATCTTCAACCTAGAGAATGCCCCAAGAGATGAGAAGAAGCTTTCTTTAGAGGAAGGTTTGGTCACACCAACTCATCACACCGTGCCTTCACCAAAGGATGCTTTTCTGAGAGCCTCCCTTCCCAAGGGCGCCCCAACACCACCTTCTGGCCCAAGTCCTAGACATGACAAAGGTCCACCCCCACAAAGTGTTTCTCTTCATTGGGTCCACCCTTCATCTCCACCTCCCTCTCCAAGCCACAAAGAATTACCCATTATTGATGTTGTCAATCGCCCGTTCTAACTTTTTTACTTTCTTTCATGTGAAGCATGAGTGCTATACAAAGTCTGGACCAAAAGTACTAATTAATGGGACTATCGATAGTATATTGAAATAAGCCTAGCTTTATGATAATTGGATAATTAATTAATGGATGTATGAGAAGTATATTGAATAAAAGGGCTTGTATCTTCTTAGAAAAATATATGCTTGCTTGTACCCTAATAATCAATAAAGTTTGCTTGGTCTTTTGTTGTCAAGTTAATAATTTTCATTTTTTCAAAAGTTAGTTTGATGTGGTTTTGGTTTACATTTGCAAAATTCAAATTTAAGAATATGGTTATACTCGAAAAATGTATTGATATAATAATAGCCCCCTTACCTTTTGTTTCATGATCAATATTAATTAATTAACTGCGTGTTATCGATACTCAATGTTCAATCACTAAGTGATTATTAGCTATAAGGGTATGTTCCATAGCAAGCTAGCTTGAAATTTCGTCGTCGTAAATCAATAATTATTTTAATATTAACGGCTCGTCATGCTATCTTTGGATCTCGACACACTCAAATGAATAAACATAATTTTTTTTTAATTTCAGTGATATCCACAAATATTGTCACATCAATAATCGATGAGGTTCTATTATTCGACTATGCATATAAATAGTATTTTCAAAGATGACAACATAGTGAATAACAAAAATAAGTTAAACTTAACCCGTCGATGAAAAATATTTTTAAATACCTCAATTTCAAAAAATAATAATAATAATAATTTTCACAGTATTTTGTAATTAACTAACCAAATTTTCCAACCTAATTTATTAAATAAATGTCATTTTTAAAATTCATCTTATCAAAATTGGGTGAAAAGGTAAAATTATTACTTTATTAAGGATAAAATAACTAACATGGTTTTGCTAAATTTTACCTTAATTAATTTGTGTTGTGAGAGAAAAAGTAGTCAGTAACAATTCTTCCAAAATAGATTTGAAATCCGCCAATCAAAAGATCTTATATTAATGTTTCGACCCATTAAAATGTGACACATGGGGCCCTTGCATACCATATTAAGAATTTCATTGCACAATTTTCAAATATGGATCTTTTTTTGGAATGCAGTATTAATCGCAAAATCATTTTTAGCACGTATTATAATCTGTAACCGATTGTTGCTCCTCTCATTTTCAATTTTCTTCAATTGTCTCCTTTGATTTGATTACAAGCTTAACGTGATCTTTAAGTTTGTAGATTTTCATTTAAATGAAACTTTTCCACAATTACATGGTTTTCAAATATTTGATTCACCCTTAATTAATGATGGGCAGTAGTTTTAATACATTAGGGAATTTATTAAAAGCAGTAACCAGGGAGGAATTTATTAAGCACCCAAGATGATTTCTTTTCCACCAGGTTAATAATATATTATTCTTTTCTGAAAATATTTATATTTAATGTTCAATTGACAGTAAAATATTTTTGTGAAATTCATTTCCTCTTCATGCTAATAAATAAATTTTCAGTTAAAGCAAAATTTTAGGTTAGTTTCTACAGTATAATGCGAAAAGTATTTTAATCTTTATACTTTTAGTTAGTGAAATTAAAGACATATACTTTCTAATTAATGCAATTATTCTTGTTATTATAATTAATTCTAATAATGTTAGTATATCTTGTTGTATGATCGATAAAATGTTAAACTAACATTACACATTATATCGCAATCGATTCTTATAAACTCAACCTTTAGAAAAGCACATAGGAAGTTGTAGCACTGAAGCAATTATGACTTCTTATTATCGATTCAAGCTAGTTGTCATCAATAACTTCAAAAACCATATATGCATTTGTTTTTGTGATCATTGACATTCATGATTCTATCGTGCCCAAGTAGTTAAGGGTAAATGAGTTTTCTTTTAATTTATGCTCTCCAATTCATAGATACTATTAAATTGTTTAAATGACAACTTTAATGGAATAAAATTAATAAATATGAGTCATTAATTGTGTTTGATATACCCTAAATATATCAAGGTCAAAATAGTCCATCTGCCGTAAATGAGCATTAAGAAGCAGTCACAATCAGGGTCATTATCGCTCAAGGATAGTTGTTTTGAAAGGGTCAACCTTATACAAGCCAAAGTTATCCACGCCCGTGCCACCAATAGCTATCATCGGCTCCTTAACGGCCATAATGATTCACCCCCATGCCATAACTGACCAATAAATGGTCATACACCATCGGGTCAACTTCAACCACTATAAGTAAGGGATCGGGCAAGAGGCCAAGGTAAGTCATTCTTAACTCACTCTTATTGTTGCATTCAACCTCTTTGAAGCATTCCTCTTAATTGGGCATCGGAGTGATCCCTCGAAGTACACTGCGGGTCCTCCATGCTTGTTCTATTTTAAGCCTTTTCAAGTCATCGGAAGTCGGAGAGCAGTCTTACAGGTCATCACCATTTTTATCCCGCAACAGTTGGCGCCGTTTGTGGGAACTTGCTTCTGATAGGTAAGCAAATTGACATTTGTTTAGACAGACTCTAGGTTGTGTTATACTGCTGTTGGAATTTCAATTGACCTAGGAAGTGATTTTTAATACCCAATTCAAGCCCCTCTTGGGAATACACCAATCCTAATATACATTCTACAAGATATCAGCTCCACTTCTTTTTTCCTAACATGCTCCCTTATAAAAACGGCAAACATCTCTAGATTATTGCTGATGAAGATCAAATCTTCAATATATAGGCAGGCAATCAGCATGCTTCCGTCTGTAAGTCTTTCTCATATCTTGTAATATACAATATTAACATTTTAAACTATCCCATTTAATTTGTTATTTGGTAGGCAATAGTATTAAGGGTAAAATCTAGTACATAGCACCCCCCTCTCTTTTCGAAATATGACACTCCACCCACTGTGTTTTCAAAAATTAACACAAAACCCCTTGATATTAATTTTATTGACAAAATGAATATTCCATTAGTTAACCGTTAGTCAACCATTAAGTTTAATGAAAAAAATTAAATTTTATCTTAATTAAAATGAAAAATTTACCACTCCACTCAATTTTGATAAGATAAATTTAGAAAATCATATTAATTTAATAAAGTCAAAAAACTGATCATTTAATTATAATATATTTTAAAAATTAAACTTATAAGTGAATTGAACACCCAATGACTAAGTCAGGTCAATCAGTTGACATAAGCATGACAATATATTAAATTATTATTTTAAAAAATTAAAGATATAACAAATAAATAATAATGTAGAAAAAAATACTCAAATAATTATGTTGTTACAAAATATTTTTTATTTATATCTCATAAAAATTAAATGACTAAATATACCTTTAAAAATAAAATATAGTTTAAAAATTGGCTCAAATTGGATGGTTTGTTAAATTGTGGCTTGCTTTTTGAGTGTTATTGAATATCATTTAATAATATAGCAACTTGAATAAAAATAGGAAAAGTTGGTGAATTGTCTCAAACAATTATCAACCAATTAATATAAATTTGAGTTTTCTTTATTAATTTAACATTTATATTTTGCACCAAAAAAAAAACTAGCATCCAATTTTATAATTTTAATTTGTAAAGAGTGAATTCTAATATATATTAATTTATCTTTTTTTTAAACACTAGATTTGATAAGTTATTTGAATTTAAAAATATTGAACCATGTTTTATTTGTTTTATGATGTGTTTAGCAATTAAATTTTTTTTTTTATAAAATTCACATTTGACAAACATTTTATAGTATTATAATTATTAGATATTTTTATGATTTATTAGTAATTTTTATTTTCTCATATTTAAAAAAATATTGAAATAATAATAGAAATTTTTTTTTTTTTTTTATGTTGATGTCAATTGGTTGATCCAAGATGATTGGAATGAATACATCAATTAGGTTGCTTAGCTAGTTTTTAAGACATTATATAGTGACCATTTTTTTAAAATTTATTTATTAAACATGTATCATTTTAAAATATCATTTTATTAATGCTAAAATTAAATTTTTTTTTTCACAAATACTTAACGATTGACTAACGGTCAATTAACGGAAGGTTCATTTTGTCAACAAAATTAAACCTCAAGAGATTCTTCGGTAGTTTTCAAAAACATAGAGTGTTATTTTTAGAAAACTCAGGGGGCATTGTTAGATTTTACCCCAATATTAATATATTTTTAGTACTTATTATAATCTATAATCTCTCATTTTCAATTTTCTTCAATTGTCTCCTTTTATAAGAAGCTTAATTTGATGAACTATGTCTAATCTTGCCACCGCCATTAATTGGATACATAGTTGCGTGATCTTTAACTTTGTAGCTTTTCATTTGAATCAAACTTTTCCACAATTACACGATTTCCAAGTATTTGATTCCTCATTTAAAATATTTCCTAATTAGGACACATGCACAATTTAATTTGATTAATGGGATTACCAAGAGTACATCGAATTAAGCATAGCTATATGATAATTGACTAATTAGTTAATGGATGCATAAGGAGTATGTTGAATAAAAGGGCTTCTTAGAAAAAGTATGAGTCATTGGCAAACAAGTTGGGAATTAATAGTATTCCAAATGTGTCACACACGTGGGGCCCACAAGGAGGGACATCCAACAATTATGCCCCTATAAATAAATGCTTCTTCACATCAAGGGTTCAAACCATCAAAACATACATTATTTCAACATGGCTCCCAAGCTCATCACCTTGTGCTTTCTTGTGGTGTTGCTGTGCCCTCTGCCCTTCTCAGAAGCAAGAAATAAGATCATCGTCAACCTAGAGAATTCCCTAAGAGATCAGAAGAAGCCTTCTTCAGAGAAAGGTTTGGTCACACCAACTCATCACACTGTGCCTTCACCAAAGGATGCTTTTCTGAGAACCTCCCTTCCCAAGGGCGCCCCGATACCACCTTCTGGCCCAAGTCATGGAAATACCCCCAAGCCGGAGACATAACAAGTATATTGAATAAAGGGGCTTGTATTTTCTAAGAAAAATATGTACTTGCGAGTACCATAATAATCAATAAAGTTTGCTTGGTCTTTTGTTGTCAAGTTAATAATTTTCATTTTTTCAAAAGTTAGTTTGATGTGGGTTCGGTTTACATTTGCAAAATTCAAATTTAAGAATATATTAATAGCCCCCTTACCTTTTGTTTCAATATTAATTAATTAACTTCATGTTATCGATACTCAATGTTCAATCAGTAGAGACCCGAAAAATTATAATGATTAAATAATTAAGAAAATAATAAATGGAATAGATAAATAAATAATAAAGGAAAAAGGGGAAAGTTTGAAAGAAGAACAGCAGACCTCGCCGACGAATCTCATGTCCTCATCGACGAGTGTTCTTTGAGAGATCGTCGACGAAGTTCAGTCCCTCGTTGACGAAACAATCCCGAATGAGCAAATTTCAGCTTTTAAGTTTCATCAACGAACCCATCCTCTTGTCGACGAAGTCCCTTCTGTGACTCGTCGATGAATTCTGTTTTCTCGTCGACGAAGCCACGTGGCAACATTGAGTATAAAAGATCCAAGGAAGCTTCTTGGCGAAGAAAAATTCATTTCTCCTATGATTTTCTCTCTCTAAAATGTCTCTCTCTGCCTTCTCTCTTCAAATCCGACCCGAATTCAACTCGAATCAAAAAACGGAGACCGCTACGATGTTCTAGGGGAGATTCTCTACACATCTAGTGGAGCAGATCTCTAAACTGAGCTTTTCGGGAAACGCTCCAAAGTTGAGGTAAGGGTTAGAATTCTTAGTTTTCGGGTTCTAAAGGTTTATTTAAGATTTATAGGTTGGGAAAATGCTGAAATAGTAGGTTATTTGGGGTTTATCTGATTAAACTAGGGTTTTTGATTCAAAGTTCGAGTGAGTGCCATAGACATCATTTTGGCATTCCTGTCTGCGTAGTTCAAGAAAGCAGGTAAGGGGAATATATTAAATCAAGGTTTTTATGAAATTAACTGGTAAAAATGGAAATAATATGTATATGATTTTCATGTGAGTTCTAAAATGCCAACTATTTAAAAGGTAAATTTCTGAGCCTAGGGTTGTGTTACTAGTCATATTTGCGAAAAAGGAAAGATAAAATGGTAGATTTTCTAGATAATTGTGTGAGAAATTAAATGTATATTTTAGCGTATTAACGATGATTACGGTTGGCTTATTTTTAGTAAACGTATGATTATATGTTGTTAAATTGTATGGCATGAGTAAAAGAGAGTTTCTATGCTAAATTATGAT
This sequence comes from Malania oleifera, assembly GCF_029873635.1. NCBI lineage: Eukaryota > Viridiplantae > Streptophyta > Magnoliopsida > Santalales > Ximeniaceae > Malania > Malania oleifera. The sequence continues at coordinate 128,310,153 of NC_080417.1, forward strand.
ATATGTATGAGATGCAAGAAATACTGGAAATGTATTGATAATGAAAATGGGATATGGTTTATTATGCATGTGTTTGTGATTGTTAAATGGCAACGTATGGCTTGAGAACTCTGGTAAACTGGAAATTGGCAAACTGGAAAATGGGCACAATACTGTTGCGGATATATTTGGCGGAGCTAGTGCACCCACACGTGTTAAATAGAGTGTGGATACGGGATGGTCGATTGTGCTGGGAAGGGTAGTGTCCCCTTCGAGTCTAGACCAGTGTGGGAGCAGCCAATTGGACCTACAGACTGTAGAATGTGGTTGATTTAGCTCTGATAGGCCAACCAGAGTTAAGTCTAGCTTTCGGGCCGCACAACCCGTCATGGGGCAGAAGCATGACTACGATCTTTTATCAATGTAGAAAGTTCTAAATGCATAATTTTTATTTTAACCATGGCTAATATGGAAAATGGAGGATATGAGAACGACAGATATGGAAACTGGCAATTGGAAATGATATGGACAAGAATGAAATGGAAACATATTATAAGAATATGGAATGTGAATATGAATGTAATGAATGATACGGAAATAACAAATAAATAAGGAATTGTATTATATATGGTATTATTACATGTATTTGGGGAGGGGTATACTCTTCGTCCGAGGGCTTGCTGAGAAAGGCGAGTGCCATGATAGATATCATATGTAGCTGTGGGCTGCATAACATACTAGGGCAGAGGGAAGCTACTTGTATAGGCGGGTAATCCCACCTATTCTCAGGAACTTCTGCTAGTAAACTTTTGTATGAATGTGTGAGTACGAGATAAACTAATCACCTAAGGGCTTACTGAGTAAAGTAAGTGCCTTGATATGCTTTAGATGTGACCGTAGGTTTCTTAAAGTATCAACGTAGAGGGGTGCTACTTGTATAGGCTGGTAATCACCCCTATCCTTAGGAACTCCCATTGGTAAAATACTTTGCATGAGTTTGATTAGGAGTAGAGAATGGTTTTATAATTATGGTTTCATTTAAAAATAATGAATGTATGTGTATATTGTACACAAATCTCATGTTGGCCACACATTGCTTTTAATATGTTCCATCCTTACTGAGATGTGTCTCACCCAATAGTTGAATTTTATCTTTTCAGGACCTTCACGGGATCGAGCTTAGAGAGCTCGGGGGTTGTGTTAGCATTTTTGAAATAGAGGGTATAAACTATGATTATGTTTTTGGGTTGTAGTACGTTTATGTTTCAGAGATGTAAATGGATCTTTGTGAATACTGGATGTTGGGTTATGTTTTGAGATATATATATATATAAGTATAGAAACTCTAGTATATATTATTGAGGATATGTTGTTATTTTCGCTACATGATTGAGATTATGATATCAGATATAGGAGATATTTTTCGTATAACACTCGGGGACCCTGGTTTCGGGTTCAGGGCATTACACAATCATTAATTGGATACATAGTTGCGTGATCTTTAACTTTGTAGCTTTTCATTTGAATCAAACTTTTCCACAATTACACGATTTCCAAGTATTTGATTCCTCATTTAAAATATTTCCTAATTAGGACACATGCACAATTTAATTTGATTAATGGGATTACCAAGAGTATATCGAATTAAGCATAGCTATATGATAATTGACTAATTAGTTAATGGATGCATAAGGAGTATGTTGAATAAAAGGGCTTCTTAGAAAAAGTATGAGTCATTGGCAAACAAATTGGGAATTAATAGTATTCCAAATGTGTCTCTAATACACACACACACACACGTGGGGCCCACAAGGAGGGACACCCAACAATTATGCCCCTATAAATAAATGCTTCTTCACATCAAGGGTGGTTCAAACCATCAAAACATACATTATTTCAACATGACTCCCAAGCTCATCACCTTGTGCTTTCTTGTGGTCTTGTTGTGTCCTCTACCAGCAAGAAATAAGATCATCTTCAACCTAGAGAATTCCCTAAGAGATTAGAAGAAGCCTTCTTTAGACGAAGGTTTGGTCACACCAACTCATCACACTGTGCCTTCACCAAAGGATGCTTTTCTGAGAGCCTCCCTTCCCAAGTCATGGAAATACCCCCAAGCCGTAGACATAACAAGTATATTGAATAAGAGGGCTTGTATCTTCTTAGAAAAATATGTGCTTGCTTGTACCCTAATTATCAATAAAGTGTGCTTGGTCTTTTGTTGTCAAGTTAATAATTTTCATTTTTTCAAAAGTTAGTTTGATGTGGGGTTGGTTTACATTTTCAAAATTCAAATTTAAGAATATGGCTATACTTGAAAAATGTATTGATATAATAATAGCCCCCCTTACCTTTTGTTTCAATATTAATTAATTAACTGCATGTTATCGATACTCAATGTTCAATTAGTAAAGACCCGGAAAATGATAATGATTAAATAATTAAGAAAATAATAAATGGAAGAGATAAATAAATAATAAAGGAAAAAGTGGAAAGTTTGAAAGAAGAACAGCAGACCTCGTCGACGAATCTCATGTCCTCATCGACGAGTGTTCTTTAAGAGATCGTCGACAAAGTTCAGTCCCTCATCGATGAAGCGATCCCGAATGAGCAAATTTCAGATTTTAAGTTTCATCGACGAACCCATCCTCTTGTTGACGAAGTCCCTTTTGTGACTCGTCGATGAATTCTGTCTTCTTGTCGACGAAGCCACGTGGCAACATCGAGTATAAAAGATCCAAGGAAGCTTCTTGGCGAAGAAAATTTATTTCTCCTCTGATTTTCTCTCTCTAGAATGTCTCTCTCTACCTTCTCTCTTCAAATCCGACCCGGATTCAACCCGAATCAACAAACGGAGACCGCTACGATGTTCTAGGAGAGATTCTCTACACATCTAGCAGAGCAGATTTCTAAACTGAGCTTTTCGGGAAACACTCCAAAGTTGAGGTAAGGGTTAGAATTCTTAGTTTTGGGGTTCTAAAGGTTTATAGGTTGGGAAAATGCTGAAATAGTAGGTTATTTGGGGTTTATCTTATTAAACTAGGGCTTTTGATATAGGGTTTGGGTGAGCGCCACAGACATCATTTTGGGGTTTCTGTTGGTATAGTTCAAGAAAGTAGGTAAGGGGAATATATTAAATCAAGGTTTTTATGAATTTAACTGGTAAAAATGGAAATAATATGTATATGATTTTTATGTGAGTTCTGAAAAGCCAATTGTTTAAAAGGTAAATTTCGAAGCCTAGGACTATGTTGTTAGTTATATTTTCGAAAAAAGAAAGATAAAATGGCAGATTTTTTGGATAATTGTGTAAGAAATTAAATGTATATTTTAGTATATTAACGATGATTATGGTTGGCTTATTTTCAATAAACGTATGATTATATGTTGTTAAATTTTGTGACATGAGTAAAAGGGAATTTCGGTGCTGAACTATGATATATGTATGAGATGCAGGAAATACTGGAAATGTATTGATGATGAAAATGGGATATGATTTATTATGCATGTGTCTGGGATTGTTAAATGGCAATGTATGGTTTGAGAACTCTGGTAAACTCGAAATTGGAAAACTGGAAAATGGGCACAGTACTGTTGCGAATATATTTGGCGGAGCTAGTGCACCCACACGTCTTAGATAGAGTGTACAGATGGGACGGTCGATTGTGCTGGGAAGGGTAGTGTCCCCCTAGAGTCTAGACAAGTGTGGGAGCCACCAATCAAACCTATAGACTATAGAATGTGGTTGATTTAGCTCTAGTAGGCCAACTAGAGTTAAGTCTAGCCTTCAAGCCGCATAACTCGTCATGGGGCAAAAGCATGACTACGATCTTTGATCGGTATAGAGAATTCTAAACGCATAATTGTTATTTTAACCATGGTTAATATGGAAAATAATGGATATGAGAACAACGGATATGGAAACTGGCAATTGGAAATGATATGGACAATAATGAAATGGAAACAGAATATAAAAATATGGAATGTGAATATAAATGTAATGAATGATATCGAAATAACAGATAGAGAAGGAATTGTATTATATATGGTATTATTACATGTATTTGGGGCAGGGTATACTCTTCGCCCGAGGACTTGCTGAGAAAGGCGAGTGCCCTGATAGATATGTAATTATGGGTTGCATAACGTATTAGGGCAGAAGGAAGCTACTTGTATGGGTGGGTAATCTTCCCTATTCTCGGGTACTTCTATTGGTAAACTTTTGTATGAATGTTTGAGTACAAGATAAACTAATCACCTGAGAGCTTACTGAGTAAGGTAAGTGCCCTAATATGCTTCAGATATGATTGTAGGTTGCTTAAAGTATCAGAGTAGAGAGGTGCTACATGTATGGGCGCGGTAATTACCCCTATCCTTGGGAACTCTCGTTGGTAAAATACTTTGCATGTGTTTTATTAGGATTAAGGAATGGTTTTATAATTGTGGTTTCATTTGAAAATAATGAAGGTATATGTATATTGTACACAAATCTCATGTTTGCCACACACTACTTTAATATGTTCCATCTTTACTGAGATGTGTCTCACCCGATAGTTGAATTTCATCTTTTCAGGACCTTCACAATATCGATCTTAGAGAACTCGGGGGTTGTGTTAGCATTTTTGAAATAGAGGGTATAAACTATGATTATGTTTTTGGGTTGTAGTATGTTTATGTTTCAGAGATGTAAATGGATCTTTGTGAATACTGGATGTTGGGTTATGTTTTGAGATATATATAAGTATAGAAACTCTGGTATATATTATTGAGGATATGTTGTTATTTTCGCTGCATGATTGAGATTATGATATCAGATATAGGAGATATTTTTCGTATAACACTCGGGACCCTGGTTTCGGGTTCAGGGCATTACACAATCACTAAGTGTTTATTACCAATAAGGGTACATAGCAAGCTAGCTTGAAATTTCGTCATCGTAATTTACTAATTATTTTAATATTAACGACCCGTCATGCTATCTTTGGATCTCGACACACTCAAATGAATAAACATAATTTTTTTTTTGTAATATCCACAAATATTATCACATCAATAATCGATGAGGTTCTATTATTCAACTATGCATATAAATAAAACAACAACAACAACAACAAAACCAAGCCTTAGTCCCACTAAGTGGGATCGGCTATATGAATCCTTTTCCGCCAATTTATGCGATCATGGACCATTTCTTTTGATAGATTCAAGGATATTAAATCCTTACACACTATCTCCTCCCAAGTTATTTTAGGTCTACCCCTACCCCTTCTACTGCCCCCCATAGTAACTAAGTCACTCTTCCTCACAGGTACACTATAAGGCCTACGTTACAAGTGTCCATACCATCTAAGTCATCCCTCCCTTATCTTATCTTCTATAGGAGCTACACCTAACTTACCATGAATATGTTCATTTCTTAATTTATCTTTCAATGTTATACCACTCATCATTCTAAGCATCCTCATCTCGGCAACTTTTACTTTTGAATATTATGTTTTTTCGTTGGCCAACATTCTGATCCATATAGCATAGCTGGTCTTATAGCTGTCCAATAAAACTTTCCTTTCAATTTTAAGGGTATTCTACGATCACATAGCACACTTGAAACACTTCTCTATTTTACCCAACCTACTTTAACTCTCTGCATTACATCATCTTCAATTTCTCCTTCAGCTTGCATAATAGATCCAAGGTATCAAAATATACAAGTGCTATTTATTTCTTCATCATCAAGTTTAACTTTGTCTCCAATATTCCTCCTATCATTACTAAAGTTACATTTCATATATTCTATTTTATTTCTACTTATCTTAAAGCCTCTAGATTTTAAAGCTTCCCTCCATAATTCTACCCCAGCCTCTACTCCATCCCTAGTTTTGTTAATTAATACAATATCATCTGCAAACAAAATACACCATGAAACCTCCTTTTGAATACTCTTAGTCAATTGGTCCACCACTAAAGCAAAAAGATAAGGACTCAAAGCAGATCCTTGATGTACACCTATGGTAATTGAAAATTCTCTAGTTTTTCCATCTATAGTCTTTACACTAGTCATTACTCTATCGTACATATCCTAATGACATCGGTATACCTACAATATGCACCTTTTTTTTCTAAAACCCACCATAGAACTTCCCTAGGTATCCTATCATATGCTTTCTCAAGGTCAATAAATATCATATGCAAGTCCCTCTTCTTTTCCCTAAAGTTTTCCATTAATCTTCTTAAAAGATAAATAGCTTATGTGGTAGATCTCCTAGACATAAAACTAAATTGATTTTCTAAGATCTTCGTTTCTAACCTTAATCTTTGTTCAACTACTCTTTCCCATAGTTTCATCATATGACTCATAAGTTTAATTCCACGATAGTTATTACAATTTTGAATATCTCCTTTATTTTTGTATATAGGTATCAAAGTGCTTTTCCTCCATTCATCTGACATTTTCTTGGTTTTTACAATTGTATTAAATAAATTAGTTAACCATATAATTCTGTTATCACCCAAGCATTTCCAAACTTCAATTGGAATGTTATCTGATCCCATAGCTTTCCCATTTTTCATCTTTTTTAGTGCAAACTTAACTTCGTTAACTCTAATTTTGCGAATAAATCTTATATTTTTAGTCTTTTCCTCATTTGACAATTCTAAGTTTAAGCATTCTATTTGGTTTTCGTTAAACAACTTACTAAAGTAACTTCGTCATCTTTCTTTAATATCTTCGTCCTTAACCAAGACAATATCATCCTCACTTTTTAAATATATCTTTAGCATGTTTAAATATATCTCTTTCCCCTTCTTTTGTACCTAATCTATTATACAAACTATTAGATGATCTATATTTAGCTTCACTAGCGGCCATTTTTGCATTTTTCTTGCCTCCTTATATTTTTCAAAGTTATCTCTGTTTCTACATTTTTGTCACTTTTTATACCAAATTCTTTTTGTCTTTATGATTTTTTATACATCTTTATCCCACCACCAATTTTCTTTGCTATTTGAGTATCTTCCCCTTAATTCACCTAAAATCTCTTTTGCTATCTTTTTAATAAAGCTAGCTAATCTATTCCAAAGAGTATTTGTATCTATACCATCCTCTAAGGTCCAATCCCCATCTTTGATCATTTTATCTTTAAATTTTATTATATTTTCTTCTTTTAGGTTCCACCATCTAGTTATCCTACACTGGTTTATTTTATCTTTTTCTTCCATTTTTTAATGCATACATCTAACACTAAGACTCAATGTTGTGTGGTTAGACTATGCATGTAAATAGTATTTTCAAAAATGACAACATAGTGAATAATAAAAATAAGTTAAACTTAACCTCTCGATGAAAAATATTTTTAAATACTTCAATTTGCCAAAAAAAAAATTTAATTATCACAGTATTTTGTAATTAACTAACCAAAATTTCCAACTTAATTTATTAAATAAATGTCATTTTTTAAATTCATCTTATCAAATTTGAGTGAAAAGGAAAAATTATTACTTTTTAAGGATAAAATTTAATTTTTCCACTAAATTTAGCAGTTGGCTAACAAGTAACTAACAGATGGTTTTGCTAAATTTTACCTTAATTAATATTGTATTTTGAGAGAAAAAGTAGTAAGTAACAATTCTTCCAAGATAGATTTGAAATCCACCAATCACAAGATCTTATATTAATGCTTCGACCCATAAAAATGTGACACGTGGGACCCTTGCATTCCATATTAAGAATTTCATTGCACAATTTTCAAACATGGATTTTTTTGGGAATGCAGTATTAATCGCAAAAATATTTTTAGTACTTATTATAATCTGTAACTAATTGTTGCTCCTCTCATTTTCAATTTTTTTCAATTGTCTCCTTTGATTACAAGCTTAACATGATCTTTAAATAAAGTTATTTCAAATAATTCTTTAGTTAAAGCAAAATTTTAGGTTAGTTCCTATAGTATAAAGTGAATACTATTTTAATCTTTATACTTTTAGTTAGTGAAATTAAACACATATACTTTCTAATTTATGCAATTATTCTTGTTATTATAATTAATTTTAATAATGTTAGTATATCTCGTTGCATGATCGATAAAATGTTAAACTAACATTACACATTATATCACAATCAATTCTTATAAACTGAACCTTTAGAAAAGCACACAAGAAGTGATGGGGACTCACTCAATCACTGGTTGTGATTGAACTCGGTGAGGAAACAATCAATTTGCACACAAACACTCAATTGATTTATAACAATCTAAAAATATAGAGAATTCTCAGTACACAAATTCTCACACTGGTTACTCCCCTTCTACTACACCACATATTTTATACACACATATAACTCCATATATATAGCAAAGGATGAGATGCTAAGTGAAGATTAATTCAAACAAGCAGGCTAGTTGGTGAAGGTGACTGCTAACTGCAGCTTAATTTCAACCAAGGTGGGTTGGAGTTGGTGGAGATGCCACCGTTAAGTTTTGCCACCACTGTCAAGTTTAATTTTCAACATCCCCCTTAAACTTGACTCTCTTGGTTTTGTCATTCCGAGCATTGTCTTCATTCTTACAAAAATATCATGTCTGAGTGGCTTCATGAAAATATTAGCAATCTGATCATACATTGTTGATTTTTTGAGTCTGGTCACAAAACACTTGGAACTAATGTGTATGCCTAGTACTAGAATAGGTCATTAATTTAGAACACACACATGAGAGAGGTTTTATAGAGGTCAGAAGAGACTTAAAGCACATATTCCTAGCATACTCCATACAGATTCATGAGCGAATGAGGAAGACATTTCTTTTATATTGTAATAGCTTTTACTTTTATATTTTGGTCTGTAATAATGCATGGAATGCATAATATGAATGGAAAGCTCAAATGACCATAGTCTGACCATATGGAAACCAAAAGACCATAGAAAAGCCTTCGGTCGACTGACACTAGGTTTTTGGGCTTAATTAAAAGTCTTGGTCGACTGACCATCGCAAGGTCATTTGACCTTGGTTAACCGAACTAAAAAAGTTAACCAAAGTCCAAGCTTCGGTCGACCAAACCCTAAGCATTTCAAAAGCCTCGGTCGACCGAACTAACCATAAGTCAACAGGTTGACTATTTGGTTGACCATTTTGAAATGAACTTACACTGCACGATTGACCGAATTGACACGTGGGTAACTCCCAGCAACTTAGTCGACCGAACCTCTAGTTCAAATCTGACCTGGTTGACCGAACCTCAGAGAATGGTCAATCGAACCTGCCTTGGTTGACCAAACCTCAAAGGGTTCAAAATCGCCTTAATACGATCGACCAAAACCTTAGTTCAAAAATGGCACGATCGACCGAACCTAGTGATATGGTCAACTGAACCTTAAATATGGTCAACCGAAACCTCTTGGGTGAGTAAATTTTTACCGCAGTAAATCAGAGTTAATTTTACTTAAACTCGATTAAACTTTTTCAGAAATAACCAGCGTGTCCCCAATGGTTATATTTTTGCCCAACTCTATATATACCCTTTCATTACTCAAATTTAAACATGAGATTAGATTGAAAATCTTTTGAAAATATTTTTGATGTTTTCATTTCTTTATACTCTCCTATACTTATTACATTGAAAATATTTCAATAGAGAATTATTTTAAACATTCTTTTGGGCATTTGTTTTACAAATAAAATATCTTTTAACTCTCATATCTTATTTATTTTCATATCATATTTTGAGATCAAGTTCCTCCCACATTATTCTTTGATAAATATTTTTGGTGGAGAAATATTCTCATTGCTTGTGAATCTTGCACATTCATTGCAAGATGCAAAGGCTCGCGTGCTTGTGCTTGCAAAAATATTTTTAAGCCAAAACCCTAGGTTCTCCTATACTTTATTTGAAAAATATTTTTGGGAGAAAATCAATTTTATTAGGGTTTGAATCTTTGAAGTGCATTATCATATACATCATTCTCAAAGATTACAAAATCTTTTTTAAGAAACACATATTCTCACATTGAGCTTTCTTTCATAACATTTGTGAGTACATATTTTGGGCTGTAATTGTTGTACACATCTGCTTGTATTAGAAGCATATTTTCTTCTACGAAAAAATAAATATCTATTGTATTCTCGACGTGTGGTCGGAAGAGGGAGACTAGCCTTGTGAATAGTCTCGACTTGCTCAAACCCGGTTAGGAGAGCACTGGATTGGTTCAAACCCGATTAAGAGAATTATGTGCACTGGCTTGTAAGGCGTTGTAAACGGTGTCGCTCCACCCATGAAGTGAGAAATTAGTAGAATCCTCTTGCTTGTGAGCTTGAGGCTGGGACGTAGGTAGTATTGGTCGAACCCCGATAACATATAATGTGTTTGCTTTTAAATTTCTTACACTTTTTATTCCTACACATGTATGTTATATTCAATTGATTGTGAATGCTGTGCATGAACTAATTTTTTCACATTATATTTATATGCACAAATTGGTATTTGCTTAGACAGACCCTAGGTTGTGTTATACTGCTTCTGGAATTTGAATTGACCTAGGAAGTGGTTTTTAATACACAATTCACCCCCCCCTCTTGGAAATACACCAATTCCAACATACGTTCTACAAGATATCAGCTCCACTACTTTTTTTCTTGACATGCTCCCTTATAAAAATGGCAAACATCTCCGGATTGTTGCCAATGAAGATCAAATCTTCAATATATAGGCATGCAATCAGCATGCTTCCGTCTGTTTCCATCTTCATGTTTAGCGCATGCTCGTAGAGACACTTCTCGAATCCATTCTTCTAGAAGTAGTCATCAATCCTCATGATCCACGCACGAGGTGCCTGCTTCGAGCCATAAAGTGCTTTCCGTAACTTGTACACTCTATCTTCTTTAGCCTTCTTCACATATCCAGGTGGTTGATCGATATAAATCTCTTCTTCTAGAAAACCATTCAAAAATTCCGATTTCACGTCCAGCTGGAAAATATTCCATCCATTTGGTGCAAAGAGTGAAATTAGTAATCTGATAGTTTCAAGCCTGGCAATTGGGACAAAAATTTCTCCAAAATCAATCCATTTTTTTTTTGCCTCTAGCCTTTGGTGACAAGTCTTACTTTATATCTCTGACCTTCTTATTGAGCGTTTTTCTTGGTCTTGTAGACCCATTTTACACTAATAGTCTTGCAACCCTTTGGAAGATTTTTTAATTCGTAAGTCTTGTTCTTCTCGATGGATTGAATCTCCTCATCCATCGCTTTTCTCCATTTATCTTCTTCGTTAGCCTCCTCAAAGCTAATAAGGTCGCTAGTCAACAATAAACAGCATAGAGTAACATACTCTTCCAAAGGTTCTGTATTTTCATACATATCGGCTAGGGTACGGGCTCCTCTAGGCCTCATGTCTGATATTTCATGCTCAATTGGTGATGGAGCTCCATTCCTCTATGGTGAATGGAAATCATGTGAAGGTGTCTGCAATTCGGGAACTTGTGACTCGATAGCCACTTCTCTTGTCTGTGTGGGTTCTTCTCCTTCAAGCGTCAATTCTGCATCTTTGAAAGATTCATCCTGGTCCCACTTCCAGAATTCATTTTCTTAAAAAATGACATCCTGACTGAAAATGACTTTCTTGTTGATGGGATTGTAGAGTCGATATCCCATGATGTTGTCGCCGTATCCAACAAAGATACACTTCTCTGCTTTGTCTTCCAACTTTGTCCTTCTTGCCTCTGGGATCTTGGTGTAGGCTATGGAGCCAAATAATCTAAGATAACTCACACTAGTTTTGTGAGTACTCCAAGCTTCATGTGGTGTCTTTATATCAAAACTCTTCGTAGGACACCTATTGAACAGATAGACTGCACATAATACTACATCTGCCCAAAAACTTTTGGACACATTCTTATCCTTTAACATGCTCTTAGCCATGTTAAGGATCGTGCGGTTCTTCCTCTCAACTACATCGTTCAACTAGGGAGTGTAGGTCGGTGTAAACTGGCTTTGAATCCCTTGTTGCCTAAGGAATTCCATGAATGCTTCTTCCTTGTACTCTCCTCCTTTGTCCGATCTAAGTGACTTGATGCGATAGTCACTCTGCTTTTCCATGAGAATTTTGAACTCTTTGAATTTATCAAAATTTCTGACTTCCTTTTCAAGAAGTAGACCCAAGTCTCCATGTTGTAATCATCAGTGAAGGTGGGGAAGTATCGATTTTGTCCATTTGAAATCGGGTTCAATGGACCAACGTGTCTGTGTGTACTTGCTGGAGCGGCATAGTAGATCTCTAGTCGGCTTGCTTTCAAAAGCTTTTTATGTGTTGTTTGCTCAGAACACAGCTTTCACATATCTCATTCGGATGCTAGATCTTGGGTAAGTTGTTCACCATCTTCTTGCTTCCCAACTGCTTCAAGCTTTCAAAATTTAGGTGTCCAAACCTCAGATGCCACAACCAATCTTTGTTGTTGATGATAGCGCTTAGACATCTTGACGTGTTGTGATAGATGGTCAGAGAGAACATCCAATTCTTTGCCATAGTGACTCGAGTGACGAGCTTACCTCGAGCGTCGGATATCACCATCTGCCTATCTCTAAGGCTAATTAGGTTGACTTTCTCCACAAGCTTTTCGAGACTCAAGATGTTGGTCTTCATGCCTGGCACATCATAGACATTAAATATGAAAGCGTGATCTTTGGCCTTTCGCTTGATCATAACACCTCCTCTCCATCGGACTAGGACTTTAGAGAAATTTCCAAAAGAGACCTCCCCTTGAACTTTCTCATCAAGTTCAATAAATAGGTTATTTCTGCCAGTCATATGGTTGCTGTCTCCAAAGTCAAGGCACCAAACGCTTTGGTCCTAGGTTGAGTTATGCACCATTAGCGTCAACGAATCTCTAGCTACATCTTCAGCTTCAACAAGGTTAGCCTCCTCGCTAACCTTTTCTTGTTGTCACCCCCAACACTCGTTGCTATAGTGGCCAAACTTATGGCAGTTATAGAACTCAATGTTTCGTTTATCAATGTTCAGATGATTGTTGTTACCGCCACCTCTTCTTCTACATCCTCTTCCTAGTGGGACATTGTTTTGTTGTCCACTCCCTTCTTGTACGCCTCAGACTCCTCCTCTAGATTCAATATATCCAAATCCTCTTCCGTGAGATCCTCGACCTTGCGTTCATCCTTGGTTTGGCGTCCCTCCTTGCTCGTGTCTCCCATCAGTCAAAGATAGTTTTGGCTGTAAGACTTGTTTCAATGACTCACCGTCACTTCTTCTATTCACCTTCTACTTGTGAGCTTGCAAAGATCCTACGAGCTCTTCTACAGACATAGTCTCCAAATATTTCCTTGCTTCTAATGTGACAGCTATGTAGTCAAATTTTGGATCCAAAGATCACAAAATTTTCTAACAAATCCTCATGTCTATGAGATTCTCTCCATTTCTTCTCAACTAGTTTGAAACAACCATTTCCCGAGTATAGTACTCGGCAATGTACTCAGATGACTTCATTTGCAAGGATTAAAATTCACCTCATAGAGCTTTGAGGCAAATCAACTTCACTTGGTCGACTCCGGTGTATGTCTGGTGGAGAATATTCCTGACTTCTTGGGATGTCTTGGCGAAAGCGATGATTTTGAAGATGGCCTCATCAAGGCCCTGGTTGATAATGGACTTGGCTTTGCAATCCCTTTTCTGATTGGCGCGGAGGGTCGTTCGTTGAGCATCAGATGTAGATGCTTTGACTTCTTTTGATGGAGCTTCTTTGTACTCATCTTCAACGATGTCCATGACATCCTGAGCACCTAGTAAGGCTCTCATTTGAATGCACCAAGTGTCGTAGTTGTCCTTTATCAGCTTTGTAATGACCGCTTGTGTAGTATCGTTCGCTATCGGGTTTGATATATATCAAAACTGAATGTTGGGGATGGATTTTGGCAAATCTAATGCCACTAATGTGTTCAGAAGGTCAAAAAACTTTATGAATCGATTTTGGGAAGCAAAGAACTGGTCTAAATAGCATTAAACCTGCTTAAAGAAGTTCTGAACTGGTATGGCTGGCTAGTTTTTCTTAACAGAGATAAACGACATTAGTTAACACCATTAGGGCCACGTGGCGGCCTCTAGGCGAGCCACGTGTTGTGATGATTTGCGGTTATGGACGCGGGTCGGTCTTCTAAGTCGGATCGTGCTCGTGGGTCTGGATATGGGTTGCTGGGTCAGGTTGCGAATAAGGTTTCTAGGCCGGATCACGTCAGTTGGGTGAAGAAGACGCGTATAGGCACATAAAACAGGTGACGTCACCGGTTAACACTCTTGTCGGCACGTGCAGCACGTGTCGATGAGGTTGTGTTAGCTTGGGGTGCATGTGAGTGTGTAGGGAGGCTTCTGAACTCTGTTTGAGATGCGATTTTCACCTATGGACTCATCTCAACGCAATCTATGCGATGGTATGCTCAAATATTGATTTCGAGCAACTTCAAATTTGGAAAAAAAATCTAATTCCTCTATATTTGCCTCTATTTGGCGAATTTCGACAAACCTTGATGCTTTGATACCACTGATGGGGGAGGGGACTCACTCAATCACTGGTTGTGATTGAACTCAGTGAGGAAACAATTAATTTTCACACAAACACTCAATTGGTTTCAATAACAGTATTAAAATAGAGAGAACTCTTAATACACAATTTCTCTCACTAGTTACTCTCCCTCAACTACACCACATATTTTACACACACATATAACTCCATATATATAGCAAAGGATGGGATGGCAGGAGAAGATTAATTTAAACAAGTAGGCTGGTTGGTGAAGGTGGCTCCCGATTGCAGTTTAATTTCAACCAAGGTGGGCTGGAGTTGGTGGAGATGCCACCAACAAGTTTTGCTGCCACCGTCAAGTTTAATTTTCAACAAGAAGTTGTAGCAGTGAAGCAATTATGACTTCTTATTATCGATTCGAGCTAGTTGTCATAAATAACTTCAAAAACCATATATGCATTTGTTTTTCTGATCAATGACATTCATGTTTCTATTAGTGCTCAAGTAGTTCAAGGTAAAGGAGTTTTCTTTTAATTTCTGCTCTCCAATTCATAGATACTAATAATTTTTTTAAATGACAACTTTAATGGAATAAAATATGAGTCATTAATTGTGTTAATTAAAAGTGTAGAAATTAAAATAACTTTTAGTTAATAGTACGAGGACTAACATATTATTTTAATCTAATTTTAATAATTATGATCATATCAAGGTTTCCAATGGTTCACCAAGAGAAGGACTCCAAAAATTCTAAGTGATAATCCTCCTAGTTAATTTGGGCCATTACTCAACATAGTGTTCCTAATTATTATGTTTGTCATGGCTTGAACTCAACCACATTTCTTACATGTTAAATTATGAAATGGATCTTACAATCTTATAGATGCTACAAAATTTGGCGAGATGTACTCATCAAGAAAACCACTCACTCTATGCTTAAAGAAGTCTTAGATTTGGATTTGTGTTTGATTTAGATTAGATGAAATAAAAAAATTGTATTGTATCCTATAGCAACCAAGATAAGAGTAGCTAGGTAGCAATTACAAAGGCAATAATGGAAGCTTTAAGGTTGAATGGTTCTATTTGCTATTTATTTTCCCTAAGAAATTAAATTATTGTTATATTTTGTAATACTCAAAATAACATTCTCTTATTAACTTAAAATCAGATATTTCACTAGAAGGGCATGCGTATTTATTTGTGTTTCCATTTCAGGGGGTAACAAAATCTCTTGCTCCCATTAGTCCTTATATTCTCCTCTTCTAATTATCCTCTTCGCTTTTTTGATTCTCCAATAAATTCACCTTTTTATTCCTATTAAAAAAATTGAGATTGTGTGTAGTTGGAATTACGTTTTGAGCACTAGTGCGATTATGATCTTTATAGTTGGAATTAGGTTTTGAGCACTAGTGCGATTATGATCTTTATTTGTATGTGTCAATGCTTGATTAATCATAATGAAAATTCTCTCCCGTCTCTCACATGAAAGTAGACCTAGCTTTGAAGTTTAACAATGTACATAAATATATGTGCCAATAACAAGCATTGATGTGTAGAGCACAAAATTTAAGTGAAAAAAAAATTCAAACATTACACTATTGACTATTGACGAATTCTCAGAGTCTAACCATATGAAAATTTTCACTACATAAAAGCAACACACATGGATCAATAGGGATGACCTTCTTGGTAGAAAATTGAAGTGTATGCATACTAATATTGCCTGCACCTATCTAAAAGTTGTCGAGTTCTTCTCTTTATTTCTCTACTACTTTTGATATATGGGTAATAGGTGAGGAGGAAAGTAAAGGTTACATCCCATCACCCTCACTCCCTAAGCAATCCCTTGCCCTCTTAGAAAGAGGAATGTGATTAGTATGGTGCTCTAATTGCCACCTCCATAAACAGCAACCCTATGGTCAGCTCCGAGGCTCGGCACCGACTGCGAAACCTAGTCAGCATTGGCAAAACGGCAACCGATGAGCCTTTTGTCGATTACTGATGTTGTTCGACTTCGATCAGCAGCAGGGGAAGAAGGTGGTGCAGTGGTGCCTATAGGAAGGGCACCACTTGGGACCAAACTGCTCCCCAAAGGAGTGCTTGTGCTGACCATCTCCATGCCCAAGTGCTTTCTTGCTTCAAAAAATGGCAAATGGCACATTGGAACAAGAAAGAAGATCAACAAAACTTTGCTCATTATAAAACCAGCCATAAAAATCAATAAGACACTTTATTAAGCTTAGAGAGAGAGAGAGAGAGAGAGAGAGAGAGAGAGAGAGAGAGAAGAAGAAGAAGTGTGTTGTGAATCAATTTACGGAGGCTTGAGACCCTTATATTGTGTTATGCAGAGACAAAGGAGAAATCATTAGGGAGCTGAGTTGAATGAGAGATTGAAGAGTGAGGGATGAAGTCAATTTATATCACTGTTTCAATCTTTATAAAATGATATTTTAAAATGACACTTGTTTAATAAATTAAATTAAAAAAATTAATCAACATAATGTCTTGAAAATTAAGTGATGATTCTCAAACTAACTGTCCATCTCATCAAAATGCTTTAGATCAATCAACTAACATTAGTATGATAAAGAAAAATTATTACTATTTCAAAAAAAAATTTAAATGCATTAAAATTAAAAATTACTAATAAAAATAATTATAATACTACAAATTGTTTGTAGACGTACTTTTCACAAAAAAAATTAATGACTTAACACATAATAAAAAAAACATATAGTTCAATATCTTAAATTCAAGTAACTTATCTAACATAGTACTAAAAAAAAGATGAACTAAAATTTTAAAATTCATACTTTATAAATAAAAATTTATAAAATTGGATATCAATTCTTTTGCATGTAAAATATGCATACTAAATTTAATGCTAAAATATTATATTTTATGAAAATTATATCTAGTAAACATTTTGCAACGTTATAACTACTTAATAATTTTATGATTAGATTAGTAGTAATTTTTATTTTTAAATAGTTAAAAAAATTTAACATAAAAAATAGAGTTCTTTTTGTTATGCTAATGTCAATTGGTTGATCTATAGTATTTGGGATTGGATCAATCAATTTAAGAATCAATTAAATCTTCAATTTGCTTAAATAATTTTCAAGACGTTATATTGATCAATTTTCTTAATTTAATTTATCGAATTGATGTTATTTTAAAATATTATTTTATTACAAGTAAAATTTATTTATTTTTACATATACATAATGATTGACTAATGGTCAACTAACGAAAGATTTATTTTGCAAAAAAAATATTTAATGACTAAATATATAATAAACAAATAAAATATAGTTCAGTATTTTAAATTTAACTTATCAAACATATTATTAAAAAAATAAACTACAATTTTAAAATTCATATTTTATAAATTTAAATTATAAAATTGGGTATTAGTTCTTTTGTGTGTAAAATATGAATACTAAATTTAATGCTAAAACATTAATTTTATTAAGAAATTATATCTAATAGACATTTTGTAGCATTATAATTACTAAATGTTTTTACAATTAAATCATTAGTTATTTTTTATTTTTAAATATTTCAAATAATTTAAAATAATAATAGAGTTTTATTTTGTTATGTTGATGTCAATTAATTGATCCAAAGTGATTGCAACGATTGGACTAATCCATTTAAGAATCAATTAAATCTTGAATTCGCTTAGCCAGTTTTCAAGACATTATACGGATTAATTTTGTTAATTTGATTTATTGAATTGATGTTATTTTAAAATATTATTATATTATAAGTAAAAATTATTATTTTTGCATATACTTAACAATTTATTAATGGTCGACTAAACGAAAGATTCATTTTGTCGATAAAACTAAATATAGGAGGTGTTGATTGAATTTATCCTTCTCATTGTAAACATGAAGACCAACATTAACGAGAGGAGGAATGGTAAGAAATAAAGCCACCCAACCATTTCATTTATTTAATATTAGAACTTTCTTTCAAATTTTGGATACACTTATAATTAATATAAACTAGAAAGACTAACCACACTTCGTGGGGGGATATTTAAAATAAATAAAAAAGTCTAAATATTAAGATTAATGTTAACAATTCAAAATTGTAATAATATGTAATTATAGCATCGAACTTGAACGTAAATACAATTTTATTTTTAGCGAATATATATATATAGGAAAAACATATATGGAATAGACAATTTCAAGTAGTATCTTTAAAATACATATACGAAAAAAAATAATATTTTTTGTTTGTTTTTTGCAGGATTAATTGTCAATTAAATAATAACCAAAAAAAAAATCAACCTAACTTCCTTAGTCAGTAGAGAACATTGGAAGTGCAAAATTTCAACAGTATATTTTAGCATGGAACTATACATTACATTAAAACACATAGAATACAAATAATATTTAAGTATAACTTTTTTATTAAGTTTCAATATAATTAATTGTCAATTAAAACACTTAAAACATAGACCAATTTAGCTTCCTTAATTAGTCGATAATTTTAACTATAGGAAGGAATTATTTATAGAAGTAATTCATTTTCTTTTAATCAAAGGGGAAAATTTTTACCATTAGTTGCTGAAGAAGATTTCTAAAGGGAGGCTAGCACTAGAACTCATTTTTCTTCGGAGGTCCAGCTGTCAGGTATTAAAAAAAATTGATAAAAAAAAAAATAAAAGAAAAGAGGGAGAAGAAGATGGGTCCACCTGCATCAAACATTAAAAGTAGGTGGGAGAAAAAAAAAACTATTTGCAGGTTCAAAAATTATATATACAAGTTTAGTGGAGAAAAAATGTATTGTATTGTAAATATTATATTGAATATTTTAAAAATAATTTCAATCATTTTTGCTAATTTTAACGTATAAACATAAATGTAATACAATATATATTCCTATATTTTTGAATGATATAAATTGAAATTAATTCGAAAGTTGTTGAGTTTGGATGATTTTTTAGAAAATTATTTAATGAAATTCATCAATGTTGGAACTTTAAGTTTTGTCTAATAAAAAGAGAAGATATTTTTAAAAAAAATTTAAAACTTAATGGAATCAATATAGAGAAAAGGATTTAGTTAGGTCTTGGACCAAAGAAAAATGAGAGTTTAAAAAATAATTTAAAAACATTTAAAAAATTAGTGGGGCTCACATGGGCCCTAATGAGATAGAAAAGAGGGGAAAATAAATGAAAAGGTTAAATAAATTTATGGGGTCTGTGTGAGCCCCACAGGTGCCAGAAATAATGATTTTTCAAAAAATAATGGGGCTCACATGGGGCTTCCTCTGCTGTAAAAGATAGAAGCAAAAAATAAATAAATAAATATTTAGTTAGCTGGGTTTACACTATAGCTCAGAAATCATATATATGTTAGGTAAAAATTTTCCAATTATTTAGTGAAGACTAATTATGAGTCCCTTAATTACTACCTTCAAAAGAGAATCTCAGAAAGTTATTCAACAAGGTAAAATCCAGCACTTATTCAATTTTTTGTATTTAAAAAATATTTTGTATAATATAATTATTTAAGTATTTTTCTAAATTATTAGTATTATTTATTATTTTTCATAATTTTTAATTTTTTAAAAAATAATAATTTAATTATGTTGTCTTGCTTACTCAATTTTTTTTTTTTTTTTAAGTAATATCATTATCAAAGAAGAAATCAAGCAAGATGCTTGGAAACTTCAAACCAAGCTTACTCAATTAATTAACCTAACTTAGTCACGAATTTTTCGATTCACTTGTAAGTTTAATTTTCAAAATATATTGTAATTAAATAACTAAGTTTTTCAAATTAATTTATTAAATAAATGAATTTCTCAATCCATCTTATAAAAATAGAGTGAAAAGGTAAATTATTATTTTATTCAAAATAAAATTAAAATTTTCTACTAAAATTAGTGGTTGCCTAATGGTTAACTAACGGATGGTTCATTTTGTCAACAAAATTTTGTCTCAAGGGGTTTTATAATAGTTTTTGAAAAATTCAAGGGGTGGAACTTCATATTTTGAAAAGTGAGGGGATGCTACTAAATTTTACCATAATTAATATTGTATTTTGAGAGAAAAGGTTGTATGAACAATTCTCCCAAATAAGATTTGAAATCCACCGATCAAAAGATCTTATTAATGTTTCAACCCATACAAATGTAGGAGGACCCACATCATTGGGATCCACACTAAATAGTACCTCTCACTTGGTCCAAGAATTAACGTAATATCTTGTAATTGATGGGTCTCAAATCCTATATTAAGGAATCATTCCTTATTAGTCTTTCTCTTATTTTGTAATATATAATATTAACATTTTGTACTATCCCATTTAATTTTTTATTTGGTAGGCAATAGTATTAAGGGTAAAATCCGGTACGTAACAACCCTTCTTTTTTCAAAATATGACACTCCACCCACTCTGTTTTCAAAAATTAACACAAAACCCCTTGATATTAAATATTATTAACAAAATGAACCTTTTATTTGTTAACCGTTAGTCAACTTTTTTTTTTTTTAGTAAAAGAGGGCGGCACCTCTATTTATTTATTAATAAACCCTCACTTTTGGCGAAAGAATACCGTGGTTACAAGTTAAAACCAACCAACCAAATTAGGACAAACAAAATTAAACATAACTCATAAAGGAAATAAAAACATTAAAACAATCAAAAATAAAACGAAATATACCAAACGAAACTTTAGAGATGAACTAACGACGAACGGAAATAAGATCCCACCTATCCATCCGAATGATACCTTTCAGATAACATGGTAAAATGTGTTGTTCTTCGTAAATTACATTGTTTCTCATTTCTCCTTCTTTAACAAGAAAATCAGCCGCACTATAGCAAGAAAGTCAACCATTAAGTTTAGTGAAAAAAATTAAATTTTGTCTTAATTAAAATGAAAAATTTACCATTCTACTCAATTTTGATAAGATAAATTAAGAAAATCATATTAATTTAATAAATTAAGTCAAAAATGACTAAGTCAGGTCATTCAGTTAACATAAGCATGATAATATATTAAATTATTATTTTCAAAAATTAAAGATATAATGAATAAATAATAATTTAGAAAAAAAATACTCCAATAATTATATTGTTACAAAATATTTGCTATTTTTATTTCATAAAAATTAAATAAATATATCTTTAAAAATAAAATATAGTTTAAAAATCGGATCAAATTGGATGGTTTGTTAAATTGTGGCTCGCTTTTGAGTGTTGTTGAATATCATTTAATAAGATAGAACTCGAATAAAAATAGGAAAAGTTAGTGAATTGTCTCAAACAAGTATCAACCAATTAATATAAATTTGAGCTTTCTTTATTCATTTAGCATTTATATTTTGCACACAAAAAAAACTAGCATCCAATTTTATAATTTTAATTTGTAAAGAGTGAATTCTAATATATTAATTTATCTTTTTTCAACACTAGATTTGATAAGTTATTTGAATTTAAAATTATTGAACCATGTTTTATTTGTTTTATGATGTGTTTAGCCATTATTTTTTTATAAAATTCACATCAGAGAAACATTTTATAGTATTATAATTATTAAATATTTTTATGATTTATTAGTAATTTTTATTTTCTCATATTTAAAAAATATTGAAATAATAATAGAATTTTTTTTATTATTATGTTGATGTCAATTGGTTGATCCAAAATGATTGGAATGGATGCATCAATTAATTTTAAAATCAATTAGGTCTTTGGGTCGCTTAACTGGTGTTTAAGACATTATATAGTAATCATTTTTTTCAAATTTATTTATTAAACATGTATCATTTTAAAATATCATTTATTATGGCTAAAATTAATTTTTTTTTCATAAATACTTAACAATTGACAAATGGTAAATTAACGGAAGGTTCATTTTGTCAACAAAATTAAACCTCAAGGAGTTCTTTAGTAGTTTTCGAAAACATAGAAGGTGGAGTGTTATTTTTATAAAACTCAGGGGCATTGCTAGATTTTACCCCAGTATTAATATATCAAGGAACTTAATAAAATTCAACAAAAAAAAAATGGTTTTGGTTTGGTTTGCGTTCTAATATTTCCAAGAATATGCATAAAATATCCATGTTAATATTCGGTTCGATCAAGATGAGAATCTGACAATTATTTTAAGAAAATGAGTCAAATGACTATTATATTATTATACTCTTGACATGATTATAACTAATATATGAAAAATAATTATATTTTTTGTTAGAAAACTAATAATATAAAATGATACAAATTTAGATACAAATAAAAAATAAAAAATAAAAAATAAATAAATCATGATTCACAAATAGGCACAAAATGACCCTTCATTCTTCATATATTTAATAAATATGATATGTATATATTAAGTAAATACATATTTAGATCCAAGGTAAATTCAAATAATTAATTATGCATTTATCAAATACATGAATGAATAATCATAATTAAATGTGGATGTATCACCCAATCCAAGGTACTTGATTCTTTTCCAAGATAACAATAAAATAATATAATAATATTAAAATACACCAACATTTTTCAACATAAAAACCTACAAGAACATGTACTTATTAGTTAAATTTAAATCCCAAAAGTTTCAAGAGTCATAAAATGAAAATATTTCACACTTAATAATCAATAAATCAAAATAATTGAGGGCAATATAGTATATAAATATTTATTAAATATGTAGTGATCCCAAAAAAAATAAATTAAATTAATTTAAAAAATTAAATTAATTAAAATATTATTATTTAAATTATATAATATATTATATTATATTATAATATAAGAATATATATATGAAGTTAACTTCCTAAAGCTGAAGCTTCAGGAAGAAGGAAGAAAGAATTTTTAAAAAAAAGCTGAGAAGCTGCCACCCCCCCGCCCGGGTGCGTCGCCTCTCTTCGTCTCCGTCTCTCTCTTCCCTCATTTCTCGACGGATATTTGGCCGATCGAAAAACGGAAGGTACCATTGGGTACCTAGTCCTGCCATCGACATTTCTACTAGAGAGGATTTGTCGTGGGAGTAGCGTAGGCACCATTCCTGGGATAAGGCAACTTTTTATTATTTTCTCAATTTTTCCTTAAATATGCCATTAAATCGACGATCGGCACCACCACGGGGTCCTAGTCACGATCGTCGTCATTTTGGTCGGAATAAATTTTCAAGTTGGGTTTCTTGGACCCTACTCTAAAGCGAGAGTGGGATTTGGGGAATGAAGTAAATTAGTTATATTTGAGGGTATAATTATTTATTTAGAAATTAAGGACCTAGAAAATATTAAAATAGTATTTTATTTAAGGTTAATTTAATTGAACTAGTATTATTGAATCAAGATTCAGGTGAGCGCCGTATGCATCTTTTCAAGGTCCCTATTGGCCTAATTCAAGGAACCAAGTAAGGGGAAAAATATATATTAAATCAGAATTTTTATAAATTTAATGGAAAATGAATTGTGTTATATATACGTGTATATGTTTCAGTATGGGTTTAAAATGCCAATCATTTAAATTATGTTTTCTAAGTTTAGGGTTGTTTATTAAATACGTATATGTGAAAATGAACTGATGAAAGTGAAAAATATTTTCAAGATAATTATGCAAGATAAGAAAGATATATTTTGAGTATATGAATGTTAAATGCAAGTTGGCTTATTTTATGGGGTATATATGAATTTTACTGCTAAATAGTGTGGCATGAGTAAATTGAACCTTGTATGGGACTATGTTATATGTATGAGATGCATGTTATGCAGGAAATGCACTAAAATGAAATGTTATATGGAATATGTTGCATGTGTTTGTTAATGCAACCATGTTTATGACAGCCAAAAGAGAGCTATGAATCACGTTTGTGACAGCCAAAAAGGAGTTGTAGATCACATTTGTGACAGCAAGGGAGCTATGGATCACGTTTATGACAGTCAAAAGGGTGTTGTGGATTATGCTCATGACAGCCAAAAGGGAGCTGTAGATCATGTTAATGACAGCCAAAAGGAAGCTGTAGAAATAACAGCCAAAAGGGAGCTTTTATAATTAAAAGACAATGAGAATGATAAGGAAATATGAAATGTGAACAATGTGAAATGGAATGAGCCACATAAAGTGAAATTCTATGAAATGTTTAAGTTAAGAACATGAACAGTTAAGAATTACAAAATAACGGCAAGCAGAATAATGTATTATGGTATTATCAGTATGTATGCTAGTAGAACATGTTATGTTTCGGCGGGGCCAACTCTTCGCCTGAAGGCTTACTGAGAAAGGAGAGTGCCCTAGTAAGTATCAGATGTGGCACTAGGCTGCATAACGAGTTAGGGCAGAGGGAAACTATTTGTATGAGCGGGTAGATTTCCTTATTCTCAGGGCTTTTGCTGGTAAACCTTTGTATGAATTGTGTGAATACGAGATTACATCACTACCTAGGGGCTTACTAAGTAAGGTGAGTGCTCTGGTATGCTTCGGTTGTGACCCTTGGGTTTCCTAAAGTATCAAAGTGAAGGGGTGTTACTTGTATGGGTAGGTAATCACCCCTATCCTTGGGTAATCTCGTGGGTAAAATGTCTTGCATGTGTTTGATTAGGAACAGGAAATGATTTCAGAAATTATGCTAATGATTTGAAAATGATGAAAATGTATACTTATGTTATTTACAAACCTCATATTAGCCACACGTTGTTTTAATATATTGTTTCTTCCCTTACTAAGATATGTCTCACCGAATATGAACTTAACTTTTTCAAGACCTCCACAAGATCGAGCTTATAGAGTTTGAGGTGTTTGAAGCATATTTCGGATATAGAAAAGAAAGGGTATATACTTAGCTGATATTTTGGGTTGTATGTAAGTTATGTTTTATGTTTTAAGTTTTAAGTCTTCTGAGATATGGATGGTTGTGAAATATACTGGTGTTTGTGAATAATGAATGTTTTTGGAGATAAGTGTATATATTAGAATACAGGTGATGAATAATTATTTTGGATTATAGATAGAAATAGTAAACTCTAGTATTATATTTGTGGAAATTATATTTATGTTTTCCGTTGCGTACATGATATTAGAATGTGGATTATCAGGTAAATGAATGGATTGGTAGCACTCCGGACCCATGTAGAGGGTCGGAGTGTTACAAAATTATTATAAAATAAAAATTATTATTTTTATTTTATTAATAACAAATATAATAATAGAATGTGATTATATTATATTGTAAGGGTATTGTTCTCCAAAATTCAAAATCACGAACATACTTTGGTCCAAAAAATAAGAATTCCACGAGGATGAGAATTCTCGTGAAACTTATTCATTAGAGAAAATGAAAATAGAATGTCTGTATTTCATGCATTCTTTAAAAAGTGAATTTTCCATGTCTCATGAGATTCATTCGCAAACAAATTGAGAATTAATAGTATTCCAAATGTGTCTCTAATACACACACGTGAGGCCCTTGCATACCATATTAAGAATTTCATTGCACAATTTTCAAACAAGGATCTTTTTTGGGAATGTAGTATTAATCGCAAAAATATTTTTAGTACTTATTATAATCTATAATCTCTCATTTTCAATTTTCTTCAATTGTCTCCTTTGATTAGAAGCTTAATTTGATGAACTATGTCTAATCTTGCCAATGCCATTAGTTGGATACATATTTGTGTGATCTTTAACTTTGTAGCTTTTCATTTGAATCAAACTTTTCCACAATTACAAAATTTCCAAGTATTTGATTCATCATTTAAAATATTTCCTAATTAGGACACATGCACAATTTAACTTGATTAATGGGATTACCAAGAGTATATCGAATTAAGCATTGCTTTATGATAGTTGACTAATTTGTTAATGGATGTATAAAGGAGTATGTTGAATAAAAGGGCTTGTATCTTCTTAGAAAAAGTATGAGATTCATTCGCAAACAAATTGGGAATTAATAGTATTCCAAATGTGTCTCTAATACACACACGTGGGGCCCTTGCATACCATATGAAGAATTTCATTGCACAATTTTCAAACATGGATCCTTTTTGGGAATGCAATATTAATCGCACAAATATTTTTAGTACTTCTTATAATCTATAATCTCTCATTTTCAATTTTCTTCAATTGTCTCCTTTAATTAGAAGCTTAATTTGATGAACTATGTCTAATCTTGCAATCGCCATTAGTTGGATACATAGTTGCATGAACTATGTCTGTTGCGGGATAAAATCAGCGGGACTGCTCTTTCGACTTCCATTGACCTGAAAAGGGAAAAGAAGAAAGGCTTGGAGGACCCTGGGTGTGCTCCGGGGGATCACTCGGATGCCAAAGTAAGGGAAATGCTTTGGAGAGGCTAAATGCAACAGTAAGAATGGGTGGAATGACTTAACCTTGGCCTCTTCCCTGCGTCCCTTCTTATAGGGGCTAGAGTTGACCCTTGGGTTGATTTGTCTTTATGGCGCGGGGGCGTGAATCGCTCCTGGGTCATAAAGTGTTCACGTGCATCACTATGACTGTTTTAAGTCGTCGGCTTAAGTCGTCGGCATGGATCTCTCCTCCTCTTTATTGGTTTCAGAGTTGATTGCTCTCTGTAGAAGTGTTGACTTGGGGGGTGTGGGCTAGGTGTTGACCCCCTCTTAATGGCTTATATATTTTGGGCAAATCAGTTGTCCCCCCCTCAGTTTCAAATTTCTGGAAAGAATTTTGAAAAGTTGCCGTGTCCTCACATTTTCTCTTTTATCTTCAAAATGCATATATATATATATATATATATATATATATATATATATATATATATTGTTTTTTTGGCCGAGCTGTTGTGCTGAGCCAAGCTGCTACATGGAGCAAATTTGCCGAGCAAGTTCTCCCGAGCTGCCCTTTGGAGCACTTTTTGCCAAGCTATTGGCTTTTTGCCGAGAAGATTTCTTCCGATATTGGCCCTTTTTATCGAGTTGTTGCTCCCAGGCGTTTTTCCGAGTAGCCCTCTAGGGCAGCTTTCACCAAGCTGCTCTATAGAACAATTTTTTGCCAAGCTACTTTATGGAGCAATTTTTTCCGAGATGTTGCTCCGAGGCTTTTTGCCGAGCTGCACCGTGGAGCAATTTTTACCCAGCTATCCTATGGAGTAATTTTTTTCGAGTCGGTTCTGCCGAACGACTTTCTGTAGCAATTTTTGCCGAGCAGGTTCTGCTAAGTTGCTATGTGTGGCAATTTTGTCGAATAGGTTCTGCCAAGCTGTTATGCAGGGAAATTTTGCCGAGCAGGTTCCGTCGAGCTGCTCTCTGGAGCAATTTTTGTCGAGCAGGTTCTGCAAAGATAATTTTTACCAAGTTGCCCTCTGCAACAACTTTTTCCAAGCTGCCCTCTAAAGCAACTTTTTCCAAGCTGCTCTCTGGAGCAATTTCTTCCAAGCTGCTCTCTGGAAGAACTTTTCCCAAGCTGCCCTTTGAAGCAACTTTTTTCGAGCTACTCTCTCGAGCAATTTCTTCCGTGCTGCTCTCTAGAGCAATTTTTCCGAGCTACTATATGGAGCAATTTTGTCGAGCAGGTTCTGCTGAGCTGCTCTCTAGAGCAATTTTTTTCGAGCTGCCTTCTCGAGCAACTTTTTTCGAGCTGCTCTATGGAGCAATTTTGCCGAGCAGGTTGTGCCGAGCTGCACTCTATAGCAATTTTTTGCCGAGCAGGTTATGTCAAGCTGCTTTGCGAAGCAATTTTGCTGAGCAGGTTCTGCCGAGTTGCTCTTTGGGGTAATTTTGCCGAGCTACCTAATGATTCGTGCTCATTTGTTGGGCTGTTAGTAGCCTCGCTAGTCGTGCTCGTCAGTTGGATCTGTTTTGCCTAATGAGTCGTGCTCATTTGTTGGGCTGCTAGTGGCCTTACAAGTCATGCTCGTCAGTTGGGCATATCTTCCCTAATGAGTCGTGCTCATTTGTTGGGCTGTCAATGGCCTCACGAGTCGTGCTCATCAATTGGGCATGTTTTGCCTAATGAGTTGTGCTCATTTGCTGGGCTGCTAGTGGCCTCAGGAGTCGTGCTCGTCAGTTAGGCCTTGTATGCCTAATGAAACGTGCTTGTTTTTGGGAGTTTTGGTGGTCTCATGAGTCGTACTCGTCAGCTGGGCCTTGTATGCCTAATGTGACGTACTCATTTATGATGTTGTCAGCTGGGTTGCTTTTGAAGTGCCCTTGCAGTCTTTTCACGACATCTGTTGTCCTGAAAAAGTGTATTAAATGTGTGTCAAATCTTCGTACCTTGGGAAGTTGCGAACTCTTAGAATTAGCACCACGTCAGCGTGTGTATGGGAATTTTTCATATCTTTTCCCTCGAGACGCACACCTCCCGTCTGCATCCTAGCCCCCTCGAGATGTCAACTTCCTCGGGGATCCATGTAGGCTTTCCTTTATAAAGGCGTGGGCTCCTTCATTCGTTTCTCATTCTACCCAAAGGGCCCCCTTGTTCCGCTAGGTACGCTCTCCTTGTGCCTTCTCCTTGTTGTTTTCCTCCGCTTTCTCATATATATTTGTCTTGTTCTTCATGTTCTTCGTTGTTCTTGTTAAAAGTTTGTCTTTTTTATTTGTTTTTACATAGTGTATGTCGTTTTTATGCGAAGTCTGCCCATTTGATCGCTTTTGGCACAGTGTCTTCATTGTTTTTGTGGGAAATTTGCCTATTTGATCCGTTTGCATAAATTATTTTCTTTGTTTGCTCCATCTTTTGATTTTGTCATGGAGTCCTCGGCGCATCCCACCAGGGCTCCAATTACAGTAAGGAACTCTTGGTGTGATCTGTCCTCCTCTAACCTCCAAAACATTTGGTATTTTTTTGCTACCCCCACGAACATTGATGCTAGGTTGCCCAGTAGTTCGAAATCTGCCCTTGATCCCGGCCCGAGTGAGCTCTATTTGTACACAGACTACATGGATTTAGGTTTTAGACTCCCTTTTCCCTCTTTTGTTTTTGATGTACTGCGTTTTTATCGCATAGCTCCCTTCCAACTTGTTCTGAACTCCTACCTCTCCCTAGCATGCTTTTTCATTCTCCTGCTCAGACAGGGCTATCAGCCTATGGTTCACCTCTTTCGGAATTGCTTCTAGATAAGGACGCACTCTGGGGAGAAGGAGCTGTACTACTTCAACTCTTTTCCCGGCTACAAATTTTTTACTCCGAGTAGTTCTTCCATACACAATTGGAAGTCCTGGTACTTTTTCGTATCCGGAGAGTTGAATTATAATGGCTTTCACATCTAGTCTGCTCCTCTTGATGGTGATGTTCTCTCCCTTTCTTTTATTTGTTATGTATGCACAGGCCGCGTGCAAGGTACTTGTTTCTCACTTGTTTTTCCTTTTTTTTTTAAGCTCGGGTGCGTCATATTTCTCCAACACTTTCTCCCAGCAAGCAAGCCATCTTGAAAGAGCTTCAAGCCCTTTGTCAGCAAGGGATTGTCCCTCACGAGTAGCTGCCTAAGGAGAGAGTCCTTGTGCAGTGGGGGATCAACCCTGTTTCCCAAAGTCTTAACTTGCCTTTGAGCTCAATATAGATACATCTGAATATTTCCACTACTCTTGGTGTTCTTACCTCCTCTTTTCCTTTTGCATCTATGGATTTTAACAAATTCAAATCTACTATGGGGAAGGACAAGAAACAAAAAGCGAGTAAGAGCAGGAAGAAGAGAAGAGAGCTCGAAGGAGAATTGTCTTAGAGAAAGGTAGCCGCTGTAGGTGACAGTGATCCCCCCCCCCCCTTGAGAACACTCCAGCCACGCATCCCCCTATCCCAACGGTTTTCAATAAGGCTATATTCCATGAGCCAACTCATTCTGCTTCTACGCTGCGCAGGGCGGTCCATGTGGAGGATTATGTACAAGCCCAATGCTCTCTACCCGACATCCTTTCGTCGAAGATCCGGCATACCTCGTACCAGGTATCGGTTTAGTTTAAGCTTTTCGACTGTGTTATCCTTCTTCTTATACGGATTTTGGTTAATCTATTCTCCCCTTTGTTTCTTCTCAGCTGGCAACCATGGCCTTGGCCCAAGAAGAGAAGGTTGTCGAGATGTACCGGCAGACTTTGGATGCCCAAGAAAACATGTCATTGCTTAGAATGAACTCCGTGATGTCGAGATCTGTGAGCGTGCCCTTCAGGTAGACATTGAACAGATCCACAGGGAGGAGGCACCTGACTGCGGCTGTTGCTGCTGCTGATGCCGCCCGAGCTATAGTAAGGGAGTATAAGGATTCTATGCGGTTCGTCATGGATACCGCCAAAACTTATCGAGTAGGGTTCAGGAGGTGTCAAGAACATGTCAGGACTATGCACCATGACCTTCCCCTGGACGGTGTGAGTTCACACAGCTATGGCAATGAGAGTCCTGAATCCGTGGAAAAGATGGACGAGGAGGAAGAGAAGGCTGGAGAGGGGAGCAAAGCCAGCTGATGTGCTGAATACATGTTATCTGTAGTTTTATTCCAAATGATGCAATGCATTTTGGTGTTTATTGGTAGTACAAATGTCGTATTGGGAACTTATTTATGCTTTGTTAAAATGACAAAATCAAGAGTAATATTTTTTTAACATATCAGAGTTCTACATATTTTTTATCTCGTTTCCCTCTACGTTTTCTAATTTGTAAGTCCCCAATTTTATCTCTGTTGTAACTTGGTATGGGCCCTCCCAATTCATCTTTAGCTTGTGCGACCCTGACTCTTATGGGTTGTTTCGCATCTTCCTGAGGACTAAGTCTCCGGGCTGGAAGTTTTGCACCCTTACGCGAGTTTTGTAGTATTTCGCCACCCTTTGTTGGTATGCCGCGATTTTTAGGCTGGCCTGATCCTGTCTCTCTTCCAACAAGTCTATTGATGCCCTGAGCTCTTCATTGTTGTCTTTCTTATAAAGTATTGCCTTCGCCAAGAGGGGATCCCTACTTCTGTGGGGATGACCACTTCGACACCAAAAGCGAGCATAAATGGGGGTTCCCCTGCCGCAACTCATTGGGTAGTGTGGTATGCCCAAATGATGGAGGGGAGTTCCTTTGTCCACCTGCCTTGCATAGATTCAAGCCACGTCCTCAAGCTATATAGTATCGTTTGGTTCATGTTTTCCACCTGGCTGTTACTCTGGGGGTGCCACTTATGCGAAAAGGAGTTTAATGGACAGGTCCGAACAAAATTTTTTGAAGCGTTCGTTGTCAAACTGTCTCCCATGATCGGTGATTATGGCCCACGAAATTTCGAACCTACAAACCACTGATGTTCAGAAGAATCGTGTAATGTTTCCCTTAGTTATATGGGCTAGGGCTTCGACCTCTACCCACTTAGTGATGTAATCAATTGCCACCAACAGGATTTTCCTTTGACCAGTCACCAGAGGTAGAGGTCCCAAGATATCTATTCCCAAGTGGGCGAAGGGACAAGGACTGGTCAAAGGGGAGAGGAGATTAGACGATACGTGTGGTATTCCAGCACACCACTGGCACCTGTCACATTGTTTGATGAGCTCGACCGTGTCCTTCCTCATTGTGGGCCAATAAAATCCTTGTCGTAAGGCTTAGTGAGCTAGGGCCCTGTTGGCCAGATGGTTTCCATATACCCCTTTGTGGATTTCCCTTAGTACGTACTCTCCTTCCTTATTACTCAGACAATAAAGGTATGGTAACATTAAAGATCGTATGTATAGCTCCTGGTTTATCAGTATGTATCTTGCTGCCTTCTCACCTTCAGAGACTCCTTGTTATCCTCTGGTAGGGATCTGTCATGGAAGCATTGCACTAGAGGCGCCCTCCAACCCCCTCGTTGATTTCAAAATCTAGCAATATAACACTGCCCTCCTCATATGAGGGTTTTCCTACCTAGTCTAGGTAAATAGCATCCCTTCATTCCAAGATGGTGGCTGAGGCCAATTTTGCGAGCGCATTAGCCTTGGTGTTCTCGAATCTTGGCACGCATTCTATATCGAAGTGAATGAATGCCTTTGCGTATTCTTGGGCTACTTCTTCATTTTCTGATCCCTAGCCTCAAATTCTCCTTTCACCTGCTCTACCACCAACTGGGAATCACTTGATACCTTAATCTGCGCTTCCCCTAATGCTTCTACCAAGCGTAGACCTGCTAACAAAGTTTCATACTCAGCGTCATTGTTCTTTGCTGAGAACTCCAACTTTAGTTCATAAAGAGTCTCGGTACCATCTGGTGCCGTGAGGATAAATCCTGTTCCTTCTCCGACTGCATTAGATGACCTGTCAACGTGTAGCGCCCATACGTCCGGATTTCCTGCTACTTCGGGGGGTCTTTTGGCTGTGAAGTTGGCGAGCACCTAGGCTTTGACAACAGGTCTCGGCAGGTACTGTATGTCAAACTCACTTAATTCAATGGACCACTTCGTCATCCTTCCCAAACTCTCTGGCCGCTGAAGAATCTGCCTCATTAGCAGGTTGGTCAGCACAATTACCTTGTGGACCTGAAAGTAGGGCCTTAGTTTTCTTGAAGCACAGATAATGAAGAAAGCTGCCTTTTCAGCCATACTATAATTCTTTTCGGCTCCACTCAGCACCTTGCTAGTTTAGTATATGGGTTGATGCTGCCTACCTTCTTCCCAAACTAGGACCGAGCTGACCGCATTTGCCATCGAGGCTATATATAAGTAGAGGTCTTCTCTCGTCTTTGCCTTCGTTAATATAGGTGGGGAGCTGAGATACTGCTTGAGCTGTTCAAAGGCTTTGTTCTGCTCCTCCCCCCATTCAAATCCTCTTTTCCTCCTTAGCGTCTGAAGGGTAGCCCTTTGTCTCCTGAGCAGGAGAGAAATCTGCTGAGGGAGGCTATCCTCCCTATCAAAACTTGGATCTCCTTCTTCGTCCGCGGGGCCTCCATTTCTAGTAGTGCCCTTATTTTGTCCGAGTTGGCTTCTATACCTCTGTGCGTCACCATAAAACCAAGAAACTTTCCTATTGAAACACCAAACATGCATTTCAATGGGTTTACTTTCATTTGGTACCTGCGCAACAGTTCAAACGTCTCCCTTAGATCTTTGCAGTGCCTCCTTGCTTTTAAACTTTTTACCAGCATGTCGTCTACGTATGCCTCCATTATTTTTCCGAGCTGATCCTTAAATATCCTGTTCACCAGTCTCTGATACATGGCCCCTGTGTTTTTTAATCTGAAGGGCATTACTCAGTAATAGTATAGCCCCCTCTCAGTGATAAAGGATGTTTTCTCTTCATTAGCTCAATGCATTGGGATTTGATTGTATCCCGAGTAGGCATCCATAAAGCTGAGAAGTTCGTGCCCGGAGGTCAAATCCACTAGCTGATCGATTCGGGGGAAAGGGAAGCTATCCTTCGAACATGCCTTATTTAAGTCGTGAAGTGTATGTAGGTGCGCCATTTTCCGTTCAGCTTCCTTACTAGAACCACATTGCTTAGCCACTCCGAGTAGTTCACCTCCCTGACGAAGTTGGCACCAGCTTCGTCACCTCCTCATCAATTACCTTGATTCGCTCCATTGCGAAACTCCTTTTCTTCTGTTTCACAAGTCGGTGGTTGGGGTCAACCTACAACCTATGTTCTATGATTGCAAGGTCAATGTCCGGCATGTCTTCGGTCAACCAAGTGAACACGTCCACAAATTTTTTTAGTAGTTTGCTTAGCTCAGCTCTTAAGGTGTCAGGTAGGCAACTCCAAATTTGCACCCATCTCTCCTGGTGGTCATTTAGAGGTACGCGCATGATGTTTTTATCCACCGTGCTGATTTGGGGGTATTCCCCCCTTACTGCTAGGTCTTCGACAGTTAAGGTCTCTCTTGCTTACATCTTCCCTTTTAGAGCCATTATGTAGCAGTTCCAAGTTGTTGCTTGATCTCCCTTGCCCACCCATGTCCTGTGCGGAATAGAGAATTTTATCTTAAGGTGGTACGTCGATGTTACAACCCAAACCGCATTAAGCAAGGGGCGGCCCAATATGATATTGTATACGGAAGGCCGGTCGACCACCAGGAACTCTGTCAGCAAAGTAACTTACTACGGGGTCGTCCCCATTGTCACTAGTAGTGTGATTGTTCCCATGGGATGAACTACGTCTCCACCGAACCTGACCAGGCGGGTTGAGATTGGTTTGAGTCATTCCTTACCGATCATTATTCCTTCGAGTACTGACCAAAACATAACGTTTGTCGAGCTCCTGTTATCTATCAGTACGTGTCTAACTTTGTAATTCTTTACCAGTAGGGAGAGAATTAATGCGTCATCGTGTGGCTGCTATACTCCTTTTTCATCTCTACTATCAAAGATGATATCATCATCTGGTTTGTTCTTTTTGTTGCTTGGTTCCCCTCTCTCCATTGAGAGTACCTATTTAGCATATATTTTGCGAGCTCCTCCACTAGCAGATCCTCCAAAGATCATTGTGATTTCCCCTATGATTTGTTCTTCCTTCTCGTTACCGTTGGGTTTCCTCTACTCGCAAGGTCCCCTTTGCCGATCTTCCTTCTTTATGAATCTTGACAAGTATCCCCTTTTAATCAAGGCTTCAATCTCATTCTTTAGCTGAATACATTCATCTGTGTCGTGCCCATGATTCCTATGGAATTGACAAAACTTGGACATGTTTCGTTTATGTGAAGGGGGTCGTATAGGTTCGGGCCACGAGACATAGTCCTTCTTCCTTATCTGCAACAGCACTCCAGAACGCGGTGCGTTTAGGGGTGTATAGGTGGAGAACTTACTGGACTGCCCTCTCATCTTAGGTTTGTCGAGCAGCACATTGGTTTCCTATCCCCTGGGGGATCTAAAGGGTTCTCCTGTATCCCAACAATTACCTTTCCTTTTTAGCTCGATGCGATTTCCCCTGGTGTCCATCATTTCTTCCAGGTTGATGTACTTCTGTGCGCGGGCCATCAATTCTCCTATGTCCACTAGCGGCTTCTTCCCCAAAGAATATAGGAAGCTTCTGGGTTGAAGGGTCATGGTTAGAGCCGCCAAAGCCACTCCCATGTCTAGGTTGCGGATCTCTAGGGTCGCCATGTTGAAGCGATGCATGAACTTCTTTAGCGTCTCCCTCTCTCCTTGAACCATACTCATAAGATGGGTTGTTGTCTTGATGATTCTCCGACTACTAAGGAAGTGGCCGGTGCACAACTGTTCCATCTTCGAGAAGGAACCAATCGATCCAGGTTGCAGAGTCCGATACCAATCCCTGGCACTACCCTTAAGGGTTGCTACAAAAGCTCAACACATGATGGCGTTTAGAGCACCTTGCAACTGCATCAACACCCTGAAGGTGTCCAAATGATCAATTGGATCAGACAGACCCTCATACCTTTCAAAAGTGGGCATCTTAAATTTACTCAGCAGTGGAACCTCCATCACTTCTTTGGTGAATGGCGGCTTCGAGGATCTTAAAGATGCTTCCTAGTAGAAGGGGTTGGTCTTGCCTTCTTTCATCATTTTCTCTATTTGGTTTATTTTCTTGATCCTTTCTTCTAGCTCCGTGGATCTTTGTTGGTTGACATCTACGCTATTCGCATCTTCTACCTTCTTGTTGAGGTAGACTTTGTCCTCACTCTCCTTTGGCTTGCCAGCTTTCTTGGTTGCGTTGGGGCTCTCCTATTGTTGATGGGGGACATGTTCCTCCTGAATCTTCTATTGTAAGAGCAGTTTGAACATATCCTCCATTCTCTTTTGAAAAGTAAGGAATTCTTCCCTGCTGACCCCCGATGGTTGTGCGGGTGTAGAGTGAATGGACTAGGGCAACTCTTTTCCTGTGGTAGGGCTGGAACTAGAACTGTGTGAGGTCAGCATTACTTGAATGTCTGAGGTCAAGAGCATGATGATCACCTCTCAAAAGCAACTTCACACATACGGCACCAACTATTGCAGGGTAAAAGCAGCGAGACTGCTCTTTCGACTTCTATTGACCTGAAAAGGGAAAAGAAGAAAAGCTTGGAGGACCTAGGGTATACTCCAGGGGATCACTCTGATGCCTAAGTAAGGGAAATGCTTTAGAGAGGCTAAATGAAATAGTAAGAATGGGTGGTATGACTTACCTTGGCCTCTTCCCCGTGTCCCTTCCTATAGGGGCTGAAGTTGACCCTTGGGTTGATTCGTCTTTATGGTGCGGGGGTGTGAATCGCTCCTGGGTCATAAAGTGTCCGCGTGCATCACTCCGACTGTTTTAACTCCCCGGCGTGGATCTCTTCTCCTCTTTATTGGTTTCGGAGTTGATTGCTCTCACCAGAAGATTTGACTTGGGGGGTGTGGGCTAGGTGTTGACCCCCTCTTAATGGCTGATATATTTTGGGCATATCAATGTCTAATCTTGCCACCACCATTAGTTGGATACATAGTTGCGTGATCTTTAACTTCGTAACTTTTCATTTGAATCAAACTTTTCCATAATTACACGATTTCCAAGTATTTGATTCATCATTTAAAATATTTTGTAATTAGGACACGTGCACAATTTAATTTGATTAATGGGATTACTAACAGTATATCAAATTAAGCATAGCTTTATGATAATTGACTAATTCATTAATGAATGTATAAGGAGTATGTTGAATAAAAGGGCTTGTATCTTCTTAGATAAAGGTATGAGATTCATTTGCAAACAAATCTTTCATTTCCCAATCAGCCGAATATCCGCCGAGAAATTGAGAAGAGAGAGAGACAGTGTAAAGACCCGAAAAAAGAAATTATTAAAATGATTGAAATAAAAAAAATAGATAAATAACAAACAAATAAATAAAAGGAACGACGTCGGAAAAAGAAAAAAAGTTAAATTAAAAAAAATAAAATAAAAATTAAGGAAATTAAATTAAATTAAGATTAATTAAATAATTAGTTATTAAATTAAACATTTTTACATTGATTTTGAAAAAAAAAACTAATTGAAATAAGATTATATATATATTTATAATAACTTACTATATAAGATTATATATATATATATATATATATATATATATATATATATATATATATAAAGATATAGATAGTTATTATAAATATATATATATATATAATAAGTATAAGATAAGTTTAATATATATATATATATATATATATGTAAAGTTAATTGGAAGAAGATAAGAAGAAGAAAGAAGAAGCAGAGAAAACATTTCACGCCCCACCCCCCCTCTGAAAGTCAGTCCTGTGCGCCAGCCACTCCATCTCCGTCTCTCTCCTTCTCTCAATTTTTTGATGAGTTTGCGGCGAATCGGGAAACGGTAGGCGCCATTAGATTCTTGGTTCCACTGCCGACATTTCTACTATAGCAGATTTTTCATGGGAACAGCTTAGACACTGCTTCTTGGAAAAGGTAATTTTTCCCCATTTTCTCAATTTCGCTATTAATATGCGATTAAATCGACGATCAGGTACCACCACGTGGTTCTAGTTGTCGTCGTCGTCATTTTGACGCAGGTAATTTTTCAATTGGGATTTTCTAGGCCCTACTCCAAAACGAGAGTGAAATTTAAGAAATTTGAAAAATTAGTTAAATTTGCGGGTATAACTGTAAATTTAAAATTATGACCCTAGAAAATATTTAAATAGTATGTTATTTAGGAATAATTTAAATGAAATTAGGATTTTTGATTTAGGGCTCGGATGAGCGTCGTAGGTGTAATTTTGGGTCCAGCATGCATAATTTAGAAAATTAAGTGGGAGTATTAAATATTAGTTTAAATGCTAATTTGAGATGTGTGGAGCCTAGGGAAGGCTAGATGGGTAGTATTTTGGGAAAATGAATTAATTAATTTACGAAATTTGGTAATTTGGCTATATTTAAGGGTATATTTATTTATTTAGAATTTATAGGCTTAGAAAATATTAAAATAATATTTTATTCAGAATTAATTACATGAAACTAGAATTTTTTATTCAGGATCCAGGTAAGCGCCACAGGTATTTTTTCGGAGTCCCTGTCGGTGTAGTTCGAGAATTCAAGTAAGGGAAAAATTTATATATTAAATCAGGTTTTTCATGAATTAAAAATGATAATGTGTTATTTATGTGTATATGTTTTTATGTGGGTTTAAAATGTCAGCCATGAAATTTATGTTTTTTGAGCTTAGGATTGTCAATATAGTTATGTATGTGTGAAAGTAAACAAACGAAAGTGAAAGGAATTTTCTAAGGAATTATGTAAGAAATGAAGTATATTTTGAGCATGTAAATGTTAAATGTGGGTTGACTTATTTTATGAGAAATATGTATGAATTTTACTGCTAAATTGTATGGCATGAGATTTTGTGCAAATATATGTTAAATGTATGAGATGTAGGTTAAGTAAGTAAAGCAATGAAAATAAAATATGATATGGACAATGTTACCTGTGTATGTTAAATGCAACCATGTAAAGATACAA
This sequence comes from Malania oleifera, assembly GCF_029873635.1. NCBI lineage: Eukaryota > Viridiplantae > Streptophyta > Magnoliopsida > Santalales > Ximeniaceae > Malania > Malania oleifera. The sequence goes on from NC_080417.1 coordinate 128,348,977, forward strand.
TAGCCGAAAGCCAGGTTAGCAGATTGTAGCGCATTTCTATGTGGACCAACTGATGACAGCTAAAAGAAGCCGTGTTAACAAATTCTAGCGCATTTCTATGTGGACTAACAAATGACGGCTAAAGAGCGGCTGTGGTACAAAGGAATGAAATGAAAATGTTATGAAATGAAATGACAAGGAATGACAATGCAATGAAATGAAATGTGAAATGTGAATGATACAAATAAGAAAGAGTCACTTAAAGTGAAACATAAGGAAATGTTAAGTTATGAACATGAAAGAATATGAATAATTGAATAATGATGGAAAGAATGATGTATTATGATATTAGAAGTATTTATGTATGTAGAACATGTTACGTTTGGGCGGGGCGCACTCTTCGCCTAAGGGCTTACTGAGTAAGGCGAGTGCACTAGTAGCTTCAAATATGGCAGTAGCTGCATAACGCACTAGGACAGAGGGAACTTACTTTTATGGGCGGGTAGAATTCCCTATCCTTAAGGCCTTTGCCGGTAAATTATTGTTGAATGTGTGAGTTCGGGATCAATCTAATACTTGAAGGCTTACTGAGTAAGGTGAGTGCCTTGGTATGCTTAAATTGTGACCTTCGGGTTGCTAAATGTATCAGAGTAGAGGGGTGCTACTTGTATGGACGGGTAATCACCCCTATCTTCGGGAAATCTCATGGGATAAATCTTTTGCATGTGTTTGATTAAGATCAGAGAATGGTTTCAAAAATTGTGTTCATGATTTTTAAATATTAAATATTATGTTGTTATATACCTCATGTTAGCCACATGCTGTGTTTAACATATGGTTTCTTCCCTTACTGAGATGTGTCTCACCCGAATATGAATTTATCTTTTTCAATATTTCCTCGAGATCAAGCTTTAAGAGTTCGAGATTTTTATAGCATTATTGGGGAATAGAAAAAGAACATGGTATATTTCTATGTTAATTTTGGGATGCAAATATTTATATTTTACGTCCTTATATTTTAAGTCTGTGGAGAAAAGAAAGTTTGTGAACATACTGAAATATTTTGGAGATATATGTAATTATGGAAATATAGGTGTTGAAGGATATTATGGTCTATGGATAGAATTAGGAAACTCTGGTATTATTTGTATGATTGACATTCATAGTTGTGTTTTCCGTTGCGTATGTATGGTTTAATTATGGAATATCAGAGATTTTATCAGGTATAACACGCCGGACCCGGGTTTAAGGGTTCAGGGCGTTACAAACAGAGACAGAGGAGTGGATGGACACGCAGAGGGAACCAGAGAGATGAACGCCTGGGGGGTTGCCTTTGAAATTTGATTTTCAATCTTCCTGAAGTAGAAGCTTCAGGAAATAATCTTATATATATAATCTTATATTATAATATAATATATTATATTATTATATTATATTATGTCATTTAATTAATAATAATAATAATTTAATTAATTTTTAAAAATTTTTATTTTAAAATTTAAATTTTATTCATTTATTATTTTTATTTTTATTATTTTTTATTTTATTTTATTTCTTTTTTATTTTTTGGGATCACTACATAAACTCATTTATATCAAGAACACAATATAATGTATTCATGGTACTAGAATTTACTTGCAACATCTTATGGTCATTGTCAGTCATGTCTTTTTCTTCTTTAGGAATTTCCTTGCCATCTACGGTTTTAGCAGGAATTAAGTCAAAATGTGTAACAACCTTCCAAGCCTTCCAATCCATTGTTTGAAGATAAATTATCATCATTTGTTTCCAAAATGTATAATTTAAATCACAAAAGATGGGTGGCCTAGTTGAGGATTAACCCTCTCCAAAGGGAGCTACTATTAGGTGTGCCATCTAGATCTCTATGTACCTATTAGTTAGGATTTGCTACAACCCCGTTCTGATACCAATTGAAAGTTGAGTTGTAGTCCCAAGAGGGGGGGTGAATTGGATGATTAAAATTCCTTTTAAATTCCTTTTTATGAATTCTCAACCTTTTGTTTATTTATCAAATACACAGCAAGTACTTAATTAATTATTCAAACCACGAGCCAAAACTTAACAAAAGTAATCAACTCAAGTAAACCAAAATTTAAACAATCATTCAACCAATCATCAACTTAAAATAATCAACCACTCAATATAATCTTTAGCTCTTTAGCAATTTTAGCTTTTGCAGGAATTCGAAATATTTGTTTGTTTATAGCCCGGTGAATATATGTAAGCCCTGTGGTTAGTTGATTTGATTTCTTAATTTACTGCACTATCAACACTCTTTCCAAAAGTTTAGACTTTAAATAAACTTTTAGTTAATATGTCTTGGGTGTTGAATCAATCAACGTACTCCTTTACAATTTTCACAATTTATTGATCAACCAACGTACTCCTTTTCGGTTTCTGCAAGCCTAAAAATAAATTAATCTTTATCTTGTTTAATTTCCAAACTACGTAGTATATATGATTAAGAAATTAAATCATCCACGCAGCTTATAGGTATGCTGAAAAATAAAAAGAGTAAGGGAAAGAGAAGGAGAAGGAGACCAAGGTTTTTACGAATTGGCTTATCCCCAGCCAATGTCCTCGCATTAGGCAAACCATCTAAGGATTCCACTATACCTGTTCCTTTTCAAGTGGAACAAAACCTTACACACTCCTTCAATAGGCTAGAGTAATCACCTCTCCAAGTGATACCCCATGTTTGGACACTCCTTCAATTGGTTAGAGTAATCACCTCTCTAAGCGATACCCCACGTTTGGTCAACGATCCAACACCTTGGAATCGTCCAAGAACACTGAAAAAATACAAGATAATCGCTGCGTACAAGAACACTCTCTCAAAGAGCAGATTAGTACAAATTCAAACACTATGCACTTGAATATTCAAATATCAATACGAAAAAGAATTGAGGCTCAAGTTAGAATTCACCAATTCATTCTCTCGATGGATATCAGCAGTAGAAACTAGATTTGAGATGTTCAGTACTTCAGTTTTTCAGCAAAAGAGTATTGCAATAAGTGAGAAAGAGAGAGCTTTTCAAAAGCAAGTTGCTTTCAGCAGATTTTTCAATTCTTTCTTTCTTGGTGTAAATTTGATTTGAAAAACCATATATTTATAAGCTTAGAAAAGTGTTTTCATGATGCCCAAGTTTAATAAAATGACTCTTGTTTAATAAATTAAATTGAAAAATAGATCAACATAATATCTTGAAAACTAAGTAACTGATTATCAAGTTAACTGTCTATCCATTTCAAGCGCTTTAGATCAACCAACTTATATCAACTAATAAAAAAATTATTTCTATTTCATTTTTTTAAATATATGCAGAATAAATATTATTAATAAAAAAATTATAATACTACAAATTGTTTATTAGATGTAATTTGTATAAAAAAAATTAATGACTAAACACATAATAAAACAAATAAAACATAATTCAATACTTTTATATTCAAGTAACTTATCAAAGATAATGTCAAAAAAAGATAACCTAAAATTTCAAAATTCACTCTTTATAAATTAAAAATATAAAGTTTGATGTTAATTCTTTTGCATGTAAAATATGAATGCTAAATTAATAAAGAAACTCAAATTTATATTAATTGTTCGAGATAATTTTTTAGTTTTTCCTACTGTTATTTAGGTTACTACATTATTAAATATGGTATTCAACCAGACTCAAAAAGCAAGTCACAATTCGACCAATCATATAGTCCGAGCCAATTTTTTAAATTATATTTTATTTGTTAAAGATATATTTAGTCATTAAATCTTCATGAAATGTATTTAAAAAATAGTTTGTATTATATAATTATTTAAGTTTTTTTTTTAAATTATTAGTATTATTTCTTATTTTTCATAATTTTTAACTTTTTAAAAATAATAATTTAATTATGTTGTCTTGCTTACTCAATTTTTTTTTTTAAAGAAATATCATTATCAAAGGAGAAATCAAGCAAGATGCATGGAAACTCCAAACCAAGCTTACTCAATTGATTAACCTAACTTAGTCACGAATTGTTCAATTCACTTGTAAGTTTAATTTTCAAAATATATTGTAATTAAATAACCAAGTTTGTCAAATTAATTTATTAAATAAATGTGTTTCTCAATCCATCTTATAAAAATTGAGTGAAAAGGTAAATTATTTTATTCAGGATAAAATTAAATTTTTCTGCTAAAATTAACGGTTGCCTAACAGTTAACTAATGGATGGTTCATTTTGTCAATAAAATTTTATCTCAAGGGGTCTTATGATAGTTTTTGAAAAATTCAAGGGGAGGAATTTCATATTTTGAAAAGTGAGGGAGTGCTGCTAAACTTTACCTTAATAATATTGTATTTTGAGAGAAAATATTGTATGAACAATTCTCCCAAATAAGATTTGAAATCCACCAATCAAAAGATCTTTATATTAATGTTTCAACCATTAAGTTTAGTAAAAAAAAAGTTACATTTTATCTTATTTAAAATGAAAAATTTACCATTCCACTCAATTTTGATAAGATAAATTAAGAAAATCATATTAATTTAATAAAGTACAAAAAAATGATCATTTAATTATAATATATTTTAAAAAGTAAACTTATAAGTGAATTGAACACCCAACGACTAAGTCAGGTCAATCAGTTGACATAAGCATGACAATATATTAAATTATTATTTTAAAAAATTAAAGATATAATAATGTAGAAAAAAAATACTCAAATAATTATATTGTTACAAAATATTTTCTAATTAAATGACTAAATATATCTTTAAAAATAAAATATAGTTTAAAAATCGGCTCAAATTGCATGGTTTGTTAAATTGTGGTTTGCTTTTTGAGTGTTGTTGAATATCATTTAATAATATAGCAACTTGAATAAAAATAGGAAAATTTGGTGAATTATCTCAAACAATTATCAACCAATTAATATAAATTTGGGTTTTCTTTATTCATTTAGCATTTATATTTTTTACACAAAAAAAACTAGCAACCAATTTTATAATTTTAATTTGTAAAGAGTGAATTCTAATATATTAATTTATCTTTTGATTAGTTATTTGAATTTAAAAATATTGAACCATGTTTTATTTGTTTTATGATGTGTTTAGCTATTAATTTTTTATAAAATTCACGTTTGACAAACTTTGTATAGTATTATAATTATTAGATATTTTTATGATTTATTAGTAATTTTTATTTTCTCATATTTAAAAAAATATTGAAATAATAATAATAATTTTTTTTTTTATTATGTTGATGTCAATTGGTTGATCCAAAATGATTGGAATAGATATATCAATTAATTTGAAAATCAATTAGGTCGCTTTGCTAGTTTTTAAGACATTATATAGTGACCATTTTTTTAAATTTATTTATTAAACATGTATCATTTTAAAATATCATTTTATTATGATTAAAATTAATTTTTTTTTTCACAAATACTTAATGATTGACAAATGGTCAATTAACGAAAGGAGTATATCAATTAAATCAATTTTTTCCACAATTACACGATTTCCAAGTATTTGATTCATCATTTAAAATATTTCCTAATGAGGACGCATGCACAATTTAATTTGATTAATGGGATTACCAAGAGCATATCGAATTAAACATAGCTTTATGATAATTGACTAATTCGTTAATGGATGTATAAGGAGAATGTTGAATAAAAGGGCTTGTATCTTCTTAGAAAAAAGTTTGAGATTCATTTGCAAACTAATTGGGAATTAACAGTATTCCAAATGTGTCTCTAATGCACACACAATTTTCAAATATGGATCTTTTCTGGGAATGCAGTATTAATCACAAAAATCATTTTCAAGTTTCTTCAATTGTCCCCTTTGACAATTAAATCAAACTTTTCCACAATTACATGATTTCCAAGTATTTGATGGGCAGTAGTTTTAACAGCAACCAGGGAGGAATTTATTAAGCACCCAAGTTGATTTCTTTTCCACCAGGCTAATATTATATTATTCTTTTCTAAAAATATTTATCAATAATGTTCAATTGACAGTAAAATATTTTTGTAAAATTCATTTCCTCTTCATGCTAATAAATAAGGTTATTTCAAATAATTCTTTAGTTAAAGCAAAATTTTAGGTTAGTTCCTATAGTATAAAGTGAATAGTATTTTAATCTTTATACTTTTAGTTAGTGAAATTAAAGACATATACTTTCTAATTTATGCAATTATTCTTGTTATTATAATTAATTCTAATAATGTTAGTATATCTAGTTGCAAGATCGATAAACTCAACCTTTAGAAAAGCACACATGAAGTGATGGGTGGAGGGGACTTACTAAAAAACTAATTGTGATTGAACTCAGTGAGGAAACAACCAATTTGCACACAAACACTCAATTGATTTCAATAACAATATGAAAATACAGAGAATTCTCAACACACAATTTCTCTCACTTGTTACTCCCTGTCTACTATCTTGTCAGATGCAGTCCCCAGAATTTTGCAGATTTGGTAATTATCGGAGAGCAAATTGAAGGGGCATTCAAGATGGGAAGGATGAGCAACTCAAGTATTAGGCAAGAAGAAATGGACAAAAACAAAGATGAGGAGGTGCAAGCAATACAGGGACGTCCTATGAAGGAGGATGTTCCTTTAAAAGGGCGCCATGCTAAGTTGGAGGATTTAATAATTGTCAACTTCGGGGTGAGCTAATATGATACCAAAATGATGGTGGAAAGCTAGACATGTGCTTTAGAAAAATCCTTCATTCCTAAAAATGATAGTTTCCGAGGAATTAATTTTGTTCAAATTATTATGAATTTAAATGACATAAAATGCATTTCAATCTCCTCTAATTACATCATCCTTTCACTATCATCTTTAGCCGAATCTTGCCTATTTTTGCTTGCATTTCATGCAGTGATACAAGAAATGATTTTGCCAATATGGAAGACCTAGAACCGATATTTGGCTTTGAAATTCCATTCAAAAGAAAAAAAAAAAAAAGATGAAAAATGGAAAAATCCTTATTGGTGCCAAGTGGAGCAATGTGTCTTCGATAATTTTAAAATGATGAATTGTTTCAGAAGAGGATGTTGTTGAGTCATAGTGATCCTCATAAAAAATGGACTCTGAATTGTAAAGGACCATATGTTGTAAAGAAGACCTTCTCAAGAGGAGCATTACTGCAAGTTAATATAGACGAAAATGATCTACTGCACCCAATCAATTATGATACTGTGAAAAGATATTTTGCAAGATGTATTGTGGACCTCTTAATGAGATCAATAAAATTTCTTCACTTTTCATTGTCTTATGCAAATTACAATCATATTTTGATCAAATAATGGGTGACCATCTTTGGCTGACTAGTGTATCAAAAAAGAACTCGATAATGAGTTACCACTTGTTAACCCATTTGAGTCTGAATTTAAGTTAGCTCTTTCTTAAAGTTAGTTTATCAAAAGTTTAACCAGTGTTTGGGTCCTATAGTGTTTTGACAATTCATTTGAGACAATAATTATTGACCAAAAGGATGACAGGTCATTTTTTAGCTACTCGAAAATGAATCAAAGAAGAAATCCCTTGACAACCCTATTGAGCCTGAAAAGTTTCTTTATTAAGTAGACCATCCAGGGATCATCTTCCACACTGGGGCAATGGTAGAAAGATTAAGCCCTCACAAAATCCAAAAATATGAATGAACCAAGCCCCCATAAGCATAATATTGTAATAAATGGGGCAAAGTGCAAAAATAAAAAAATAATTAGGGGCATGTTTTGTAGGTGATCCTTGGCCAAATATTACCTTTGATAAAATTGATGATTTTGGGCCTTATTAAATCATTTTCTTCTTTAGACAATACCCTCAGCTTACAATACAGTTCAAATAAAAGTCCTGACTGAATTGGTACATATTGTTGTCTCAAATGAATTGTCAGACTCATTGATGTCAATTGGTTGATCCAAAATGATTGGAATAGATACATCAATTAATTTGAAAATCAATTAGGTCGCTTAGCTAGTTTTTAAGACATATAGTGACCATTTTTTCAAATGATCATTTTAAAATATCATTTTATTATGACTAAAATTAACTTTTTTTTTCCACAAATACTTAACAATTGACAAACGGTCAATTAACGAAAGGAGTATTTCAAATAAATCAAACTTCTCCACAATTACATGATTTCCAAGTATTTGATTCATCATTTAAAATATTTCCTAATGAGGACACATGCACAATTTAATTTGATTACTGGGATTACCAAGAGCATATCGAATTAAGCACAGCTTTATGATAATTAACTAATTCGTTAATGGATGTATAAGGAGAATGTTGAATAAAAGGGCTTGTATCTTGTTAGAAAAAAGTATGAGATTCATTCGCAAACAAATTGGGAATTAACAGTATTCCAAATGTGTCTCTAATACACACACAATTTTCAAACATGGATCTTTTCTAGGAATACAGTATTAATCACAAAAATCATTTTCAATTTTCTTCAATTGTCCCCTTTGACAATTAAATCAAACTTTTCCACAATTACACGATTTCCAAGTATTTTCTCCAAATGTGTCTCTAATGCACACACATGGAGCCCACAAGGAGGAACACCCAACAATTATGCCACTATAAATAAACGCTTCTTAACATCGAGGGTTCAAACCATCAAAACATACATTATTTCAACATGGCTCCCAAGCTCATCACCTTGTGCTTTCTTGTGGTCTTGTTGTGCCCTCTGCCCTTCTCAGAAGCAAGAAATAAGATCATCGTCAACCTAGAGAATTCACTAAGAGATCAGAAGAAGCCTTCTTCAGAGAAAGGTTTGGTCACACCAACTCATCACACTGTGCCTTCACCAAAGGATGATTTTCTAAGAGCCTCCCTTCCCAAGGGTGTCACAACACCACCTTCTGGCCCAAGTCATGGAACTAACCCCAAGTCGTAGACATATATAACAAGTATATTGAATAAAAGGGCTTGTATCTTCTAAGAAAAATATGTACTGGCATGTACAGTAATAATAAATAAAGTTTGCTTGGTCTTTTGTTGTCAAGTTAATAAGTTTTATTTTTTCAAAAGTTTGTTTGATGTGGGTTTGGTTTACATTTGCAAAATTCAAATTTAAGAATATGGTTATACTCAAAAAATGTATTGATATAATAACAGCCCCCTTACCTTTTGTTTCATGATCAATATTAATTAATTAATCGCATGTTATCGAGACTCAATGTTCAATCGCTAAGTGATTATTAGCAATAAGGGTATGTTCCATAGCAAGCTAGCTTGAAATTTCGTCCTTGTAAATTTCTAATTATTTTAATATTAACGGCCCATAAAAATCTGACACGTGGGACCCTTGCTTACCATATTAAGAATTTCATTGCACAATTTTCGAACATGGATCTTTTTTGGGAATGAGTATTAATCACAAAAATCATTTTCAATTTTCTTCCATTGTCTCCTTTGACTACAAGCTTAACGTGATCTTTAACTTTGTAGCTTTTCAATTAAATCAAACTTTTCCACAATTACACGATTTCCAAGTATTTGATGGGCAGGAGTTTTAACAACAACCAGTGAGGAATTTACTAAGCACCCAAGTTGATTTCTTTTCCACCAAGCTAATATTATATTATTCTTTTCTGAAAATATTTATTATTAATGTTCAATTGACAGTAAAATATTTTTGTAAAATTCATTTCCTCTTCGTGCGAATAAAAATACAGGGAATTCTCAATACACAATTTCTCTCATTGGTTACTCCCCTTCTACTACACCACATATTTTATACACACATATAACTCCATATATATAGCAAAGGATGGGATGGTAAGTGAAGTTAATTCAAACAAGTAGGCTAGTTGTTGAAGGTGGCTGCAAAATGGTAAGTGAAGTTAATTCAAACAAGTAGACTAGTTGTTGAAGGCTGCCAACTGCAGCCTAATTTCAACCAAGGTCTTCTGGAGTTAGTGGAGATGCCACCGTCAAGTTTTGCTACCACCGTCAAGTTTAATTTTCAACATCCCTCCTTAAACTTGACTCTCCTAACTTTGTCATTCTGAGCATTATCTTCATTCTTACAAAAATATCATGTCTGAGTGGCTTCGTGAAAATATCAGTAATCTGATCATATGTTCTACAAGATATCAGCTCCACTTCTTTTTTCTTGACATGCTCCTTTATAAAACGGCAAACATCTTTAGATTGTTGTCGGTGAAGATCAGATCATCAATATATAGGCAGGCAATAAGCATGCTTCCGTCTATTTCCATTTTCATGTATAACACATGCTCGTAGACACACTTCTCAAATCAATTCTTATGGAAGTAGTCATCAATCCACATGTTCCACGCACGAGGTGCCTGCTTCAAGCCGTATAGTGCTTTCTTCAACTTGTACACTCTCTTCTTTAGCCTTCTTCACATATCCAGGTGGTTGATCGATATAAATCTCTTCTTCTAGAAAACCATTCAGAAATGTTGATTTCACGTCCAGTTGGAAAATCTTCCATCCATTTTGTGTAGAGAGTAAAATTAGTAATCTAATAGTCTCAAGTCTAGAAACCGGGGCAAAAATTTCTCCATAATCAATTCCTTTTTTCTTCCTATAGCCATTGGCGACAAGTCCTGCTTTGTATCTCGGGACTTCTCCTTGAGCGTTCTTCTTGGTCTTGTAGACCCATTTCACACCAATAGTCTTGCGGCCCTTCGAGACATTTGTCAACTCCCAAGTTTTATTCTTCTCGATGGATTGAATCTGCTCATCCATCGCTTTTCTCCATTTATCTTCTTCATTAGCCTCCTCAAAGCTGACTAGGTCGCTAGTCAACAACAAACAGCATAGAGTAACATACTTTTCCAAAGGTTCTATATTTTCATACAGATCAAGTAGGGTACAGGCTCCTCTAGGCCTCATGTCTGAGATTTCATGCTCAATTGGTGATGGAGCTTCATTCCTCTATGGTAAATGGAAACCGTGTGAAGGTGTCTGCAATTCAGGAACTTGTGACTCGATAGCCACTTCTCTTGTTTGCATGGGTTCTTCTCCTTCAAGCGTTAATTCTACATCTTTGAAAGATTCATCCTGATCCCACTTCCATGATTCATTTTCTTTAAAAATGGCATCCTAGCAAAAAATGACTTTCTTGTTGATGAGATTGTAGAGTCGATATCCCATAGTGCTATCGCCGTATCCAACAAGGATACACTTCTCTACTTTGTCTTCCAAATTTGTCCTTCTTAACTCTAGGATCTTGGTGTAGGCTATGGAGTCAAACACTCTACGATGACTCACACTAGGCTTGTAAGTACTCCAAGCTTCATGTGGTGTCTTTGTATCAAGACTTTTCGTAGGACACCTGTTGAGCAGATAGATTGCACATAACACTGCTTCTACCCAAAAACTTTTGGAGACATTCTTATCCTTTAACATGCTCCTGACCATGTTAAGTGACTCACTTAGAAAATGAGCAGCTCGGAAAGTTATCCCAAGTATAGGAGTTTAGTCATGTAATAATCAGCTCAAAGGTCATATTGTCTCCTCGGAGAATGTAGTCTAATTCCAAATTTCATGTAATCCCAAAGAAAATAAGAAAATAATTTTTTATTGAACACAGTTCAGATTCAGGTTTTCTAGGATGTTTGAGATTTCTTTTGATAAATTAAAGCAACGTGAAATTTAATCTATGAATCCTAACACGTACTAAATTTAACAACAAAAACGAAAATCCTATGCTTAATGAGTCAAGTAAGAATTAAAATCCACGTTTAAACTTCAGAAAAAACTAAAAATGATGACTTTAAGCAAAAACTTAATCACGCAATTAAAAAAACTCGATCAATCACAAATTGAAACAAAAACCAATTTTAACGTGATTAAGAACGTAAACCAAAATTAATTCTTAACAACTAAACAATAAACTAAACACATAAAAATTTAGACTTTAATTGAACGAACTTAATTCAAATAGAACCTAACAAACTTTAATTTCTAAAGAAGATTTTTTCTTTTTTCTTTTTTTTCTTTAGAGATCAAACCGAACTTTAACAATAAAAAATAAACCAAGCAGAGATTAACTTCTAACAATAATATTAAATAAGAAAAGAAAGTAAATAAATAAAATTTAATAATAATAACCCAACATGAATTTAAAAGCTTAAAACTTTAATTGAAACTCTTCTAAAAATTAACAATTTTCATTCAAGTATTTAAAAAAAAAAAAAAAACAAGAATAGAGAGAGAGAGAGAGAGCAAGCTGGCCTGTGGAGTAGGAAGCTGGAGCAACCGTGTGGAGTAGGAATGGTGGTGGTCTCGGATTAGCCTCTAGCACACAGCACAGCAGCATGGCGGCTTCAACAAGGTGGTTTTCGGGCAACAATAGTGGTACACAACAGCAGAAGGAGAAGGAGTTGCAGCAGGGAAGAAGGAGTTGCAGCCGGCAACAGTGCACAAGGAAGAGGAAGGCTTCGGGTTGCAGGGAATTGCAGCAGGTAGGGAGAGGAAGAGAAAGGGAGAAGCAAGGGGGAAGAAAGGAGAGAAGAGGGAGAAGAGAAAGGAAAAGAAGAGACAAGAAAAGAGTTAAGATAAATTGAAAGGAAAAAAGAAGAATAGCTCGTAAGGCTACTGGAAAAGAAAAATAAGTAAAAGCCCCCCAAAACCCTATACGCCCAAGGCAAGAGCACCTGGGTGCATGGCTGGGTCAAATAAAAAAAAAAATTTATTATTATTTCTCTTTTCTTGTTTCTCCTTTTTTCCCTTTTTTGTTTCTCATGGAACAAGCCCAATATTGACCCTCCTAAATCTCGTGTCTCTTAAATCTCAAAACACGAAAGTCATAGAGCACTCCCTCAGCTTTCCCTAGAATTTTGAATCGTCTTGATCGGAGCTCGAACGAGAAAGTTACGCCCAAAATACGAAATAGTATCGATTTTTGCTTCCAATAATTACCCTACAATAAAAAATACCAAAAATTTATAAATTACTCAATAAACCCCAAATATTATAAATAGAACATAATGTTAAAATATTGAAAGTAATTAAGCATTTAATTAAAAATATAATTCTTAATGCATGAATTTAAATGTCTAATTACGCAATTTAGGCGCATAATCATACCCCAACTAACATTTTGCTAGTCTCTAACAAATAACGTGAATGCAATCAGACCAAGAGAGTAGCAACTAAAATTCTAGTACTTGTGAAGACCATATGCCATAACGTTTTACTAGTACTCGAGCAAGCCAAAAGCTAAGAAAACTACAAAACCCTATCTACCTCCTCTTTTGCTACAAATACGGTTGCATTTACCAAATGCAACAAGGCTTTAAACCCCTAGGTCGATCCTAGTGGACAAGTTGTAGTCTCGTGAGGGTTTCCAGGGCAACATCCACAAACACCAATTCCAATGAATATTCAATGAATGCACATGCAACACAAATATACCATTTCACATACAGGAATTTCACCAGATTACACACATGCTCATACAATTCACGCATTTCTGAAGCAAATCATTCATGCAAGTTTCATTATATAGTCATTAGGAACATAATACTCATATATAGTTAATCAGCAATACAATTCAAAGTTAATCTAGTCATATAAATCCAAGTATAAACAGGCGAGATCTCAAGGTATGTGTAATGTGTAAGACTCGTTACACCCAGGATATCCATGGACACTTATAGAACGGTCCTTTTGACTCGGCATAACTGGTATACCCTCAAAAATACTCAAAAAGGATGGGTTCACTCGTCATATGTGAGGAGGAGTGTCGCGATCAAACATCTCATATATTGTAAGAAACAAATGTTAAATGTATGGAGTGGACTAGTTTAAAAAGGATCCAGCCTATTTGTGAAGTGTTGGGTCCTTCACCCTAGCATCTTCTCACCTACTAACCATATCCAACCAAAACACCCTAGATCAACTTATTCACAAATCAGACGTGAATACATCTGAGGCATTAAGCAGTTAAAGAGTCTTCATATATGGAGAACATATGTCGTATCCCTGACTTTTTATGGTATTTATGTGGAGTAGGTATTAATCTTTCACTTAATGTGTATTTCTATTTTTCCTTTCTCTTTCTTTTGCTCATTTCTCAATTCTTTCTTTTCATGGTCAATTAGGACAATCATTGCACTTCTTTTGTTGTCTTCATACCATTCATGTGAATTAAGCTCGAACGGTAGTCCATGAAATAAGTCTATTTCTAGGGGTGGCTCGGCCTTCACATCTTGAGTAGGCTACAAGACCTAAATTTCTATCCCCCCACTAGATGCCACCTCTAGGCTAGCAAGTCAAAAACAAAGACTAGTGTACAAAGAGTATCCAGAAAAGAAGGAAAAGTTAATTTTCATGAACTCTGAGCTGACGTCAAAAACTCAAAAGAACGATAAATGACTCAACAGTACCTCACAAAATGTCATAGTCGCCACGAGCGCTCTCTCAGTGCTCACAAGGAACCCTAAGTGCTACAAGTCACGTGAATGTGTATTTTTAGCCTCATGAGATACCATGTAAATACAAGAGTTTATATAGCCAGATTAACACGAATGAACTACCAGTTAACCCACATAGAGTTACAATTCCTAAATTAGTCATATAAAGAAAAACTACACATAAATAACTCGAGTGTGTAACTCTTAGGTTATATGCAAGTATGTAAAGGGTATAAGTCAATGTTAATCATGGTGTAAAAGGTATAAGTCAGTGTTAATCATGGTCTAATCATCTATATTCAATCTTTTTTTGTAATGTCTCGTCCCCCCCCCCCCCAAAAAAAAACTAAAGTAGAACATTGTCCTCAATGTGAAAGTATAATGGAAGTATAACGTACCTAGGTAGAGAAGTAAGGGAAAAGAAAAACTAAAACTAAGAAAAAATGTACTATAAAATTAACTAAAAATGAAACAAGGTGAAACAAAATGAAAAGAAAGGAAATAAAAACATCACAGTCTGTCCGGTAGAGCCTCTGGAGGAATTTCATCTGGTGGGTGTAGGTTTATAAATTGAACAAGCGAGTCTCCAAATTTGAGTTGCGACAATGAATCTGTCTTGTTACCTGCACAAAAGTTAGCCTCAAATAAATTAATACTTTCTAAGGTGCCAAACAAAACATGTGCAGACTGTCTTCCTTGTTTTAATAAGAAAGGATCTTTATTTAGCATATTTTCCAGGAAATTTACTTCTTTAAGAACCGATCTTTGTGGCAAAGTTGTCAGAGTAGTCACCTTTGGTTCTTCAGAAGCATCAACATTAATATTTTTACCTGATTCCTTGAAAATTAAATGTTCACCATTCTACTCACCCTCTTTATCAGATGTACTCATCATCGTACCATTGTGGAGATTTGCTTCAGCATTGCATTCCGTGACATTTACTCCAGTAGGGAGTGATGGTTCCACGGCTGTCACTCTCTGAGGGTAAGGTACCACATGTTGGTACTCCTTACTAATCTCAGTCTCCTCATTAACTGACTTCTTCACTTCTAGGCTCGTTTCCTCTGATTTTTCTTTGACTTCATTTGTCTTAATTGTAACTTCAGGTGTCGGGACAGCTGGTTGTCTATCAATAAGTATCTCATGTTGGGGAACTTATTTTCCACTTCTCGAAGTAATAATAGCCTCCTCTATCTCAAGAGAAACATTATGTATTTGTTGCTATTGGTGTTGGTATTCTTAAGGATTAGGCTCAGATTCTACCAAAAATTCCATTTTTTCTAAGATATTCAATTGCGTGCTCAACTCATTAATGGTGTCACACAATTCATTCATGGTCTGAGTATTAATTTGCATATATTCCTGAAGTGTATTAGTCACCTATGTCATGCTATCCTCAAAAGATGTCGTCGGTGAAACAGAAGCTTTATTAGGTTGAAATTATGGAAGTGCGTAGCTTTGATAGATTTGTTGTGGCTAATACTGAGGCAGAGGAACGTCTGGATAATATGTTGGCTTATATTTACCTCCACCACTGATTGTTCTGATAGGTTGTACTGCCATGGGATCCTGATTGCATTGTGTATTCCATTGTCGGACACTTTCAGCTAAGTAATTAAATAATGATAATGCCTTATCTGATTCCTTGTTGAAGAGTTCTCCATTGCACATAGTTTGGACAAATTGTTTGCAATCAAAACTAAGAGTTGTATAGAAATAATTGACTAACCTCCATGATTCAAACTTATGATGTAGACAAGTACTTAGTAGATCCTTGAACCTCTCCCAGCAATCCCGAAAAGTTACGTTACCCTTTTGCATAAACTGATTGATCTGTTCCTGCAAAAATTGAGTTCTTTGTGAGGGACAAAACTTAAGCAAAAATTCACGCTCCATATCAGCCCAATTAAAGATTGAGTGAGGTCTCAAAGAATTAGACCACATCTTCGCCCTATACTTCAAAGACGCAACAAATACACGACGTCTACTAAATTCATCAATTCTAACTCGAGGGAAAAAAAAAAAATATTGCAAGTCAACTCAAACTCCGTCAGGTGCCGATAAGGACACTTGGATTCTATCTTGTAGAACTGAGGTATCAATGACGTCCTCTCATGCTACATCATGAAATTAAGTGCGCCATTAGGTAAAGCAGTGTAAGATGGTGTAGTGGAGCATGTAGGCTGCAAAATTTTCATAAGCGTGCGTGGTGCAGGTGTAGCCATATTTTCTTCAAAACTCTAAAAAAAAATTCTCTTTTTTTTTTCTTTTTCTTTTTCATGAGAAAAATTAAAATAACAGGAAAAACACTACGTTGAAACTAAAACTGACATTCCCCAATAACGACGCCAAAAACTTAACTCACTCGAAAAATGAGCAGCTCGGAAGCTATCCCAAGTATAGGATTTTAGTCGTGTAATAATCAGCCCAAAGGATAGATCATCACCTCAGGTAAAGCAGTCTAATTCCAAATTTCATGTAATCCCAAAGAAAATAAGAAAAGAAATTTTTATTGAACACAGTTCAAATTCAGGTTTTCTAGGATGTTTGAGATTTCTTTTGACGAATTAAAGTAACATGAAATTTAATCTATAAAATCCTAACATGCAGTAAATTTAACAACGAAAAACAAAAATCCTACGCTTAATGAGTCAGGAAAGAATTAAAATCCACGTTTGAACTTCAGAAAAAACTAAAGATGATGACTTTAAGAAAAAACTTAAGCACGTAATTAAAAAACTCAATCAATCACAAATTCAAAGAAAAACCAATTTTAACGCGATCAAGAACGTAAACCAAAATTAATTCTTAACAACTAAACAAGAAACTAAACACAATAAAAATTTAGAATTTAATTAAATCAACTTAATTTAAATAGAATCTAACAAAATTTAATTTCTAAAGAAGATTTTTTCTTTTTTTTTTCTCTTTAGAGATCAAATCGAACTTTAACAATGAAAAATAAAACAAGCAGAGATTAACTTCTAACAATAATATTAAATAAGAAAAGAAAGTAAATAAATAAACTTTAATAATAATAACCCAACATGAATTTAAAAGAGAGAGAGAGAGAGAGAGAGAGAGAGAGAGAGAGAGAGAGAGAGAGAGAGAGAGAGAGAGAGAGAGAGAGCAAGCTGGCCCATGGAGCAAGAAGCTAAAGCAACGGTGTGGAGCAGGAACAGTGGTGGTCTCAGGTTAGCCTCCAGCACACAGCACAGCAGCACGGCAGCTTCGACAAGGTGGTTTCTCGGGCAGCAACAGTGGTACATAGTAGCAAGGGGAGAAGGAGTTGCAACTGACAGCAGCACACAAGGAAGAGAAAGGCTTCGGGTTGCAGGGAATTGTAGCAGGAAGGGAGAGGAAAAGAAAGGGAGAAGCAAGGGGGAAGAGAGGAGAGAAGAGGGAGAAGAGAAAGGAAAAGAAGAGACAAGAAAAGAGTTAAAATATTTCTCTTACTAGTTACTCTCCCTTAACTACACAATATATTTTACACACACATATAACTCCATATATATAGCAAACAATGGGATGATAGGTGAAGATTAATTCAAACAAGTAGGCTGGTCGGTGAAGGTGGCTGCCAACTACAACTTAATTTCAACCAAGGTGGGCGAGAGTTGGTGGAGATGCCACCGTCAAGTTTTGTTGCCACCATCAAGTTTAATTTTCAACAAGAAGCTATAGGAGTGAAGCAATTAAGGCTTCTTATAACTGATTTAAGCTAGTTGTCATAAATAACTTCAATACCATATATGCATTTTTTTTTGTGATCAATGACATTCATGTTTCTATAAGTGCTCAAGTAGTTAAAGGTAATGGATTTTTATTTTAATTTCTTCTCTTCAATTAATAGATACTATTATATTGTTTAAATGACAACTTTAATGGAATTAGATTAATAAATATGAGTTCTGAACAAAACTGGCAGTAAGGTTAACTTGTAGGCAACCAAACCCACTCTTTCAAGTATCTCGAATGGCCCAATGCACCAAGGGCTCAGGTTACCCTTCCTCTCAAACCTTATCACCCCTTTTATCGGTGTAATTTTCAAAAATGTATGATCTTCTACACCAAATTCCAACTCTCGCCAGCGAGTATCTGCATTACTTTTCTGCCGACTCTAAGTGTTCGAATTCTATCTCTGACGAGTTTGATTTTCTCTGAAATTTGCTAAACCATCTCTAGCCCCAAAATTTGTCTTTCCCCAATTTCATCCCAATACAATGAAGATCCTCACCTCCTGCCATATAATGATTCATAGGGTGTCATCCCAATGGTAACCTGATAGCTGTTATTATAAGCAAATTCAACTAGTGGTATGTACTGGATCCACCTACCACCAAAATCTAATACGTAGGCTCACAGCATATCCTCTAGTATTTGAATCATCCTCTTCGTCTATCCATCAGTCTGAGGATGAAAGGCCATACTAAATGTCAGCTGCGTACCCATGGCTCTTTGTAAACTTTTCCAAAACTGCGATGTGAACGTGGGTTTCGATCAGAGACAATGGACACCTGCACTACATGTAATCTTACTATCTCTTGTATATATATTTCTGTCAACCTACTCATGGAGTAGCCAACTTTAATGGGAAGAAAGTTGGCAGTCTTTGTCAACTGATCTACGACTACCCAGATAGCATCCTGACCATGAAGTACTGGTGGTAATCTTGTAACACAATCCATAGAAATATGTTCCCATTTCCACTCAAGAATGTGGAATCGCTGTAATTTTTCCACCAGTCTATGGTGCTCAGCTTTTAATTACTGACACGTCAAATATTGTTCTACATATTCAGCTATCTCTTTCTTCATATTGCTCTACCAAAAGGATTCCTAAAAATCCTCGTACATTTTAGTGCTTCCTAGGTGCACTGTATACAAGGATCGATGCGCCTCCTCCAAGATGGTTCTTTTAATTTCAAGATCTGTAAATACACATAGTATGGTATCGAACCTCAAAGCACCATCATCTAAAATAGTAAAATAAGTTCCCTGTCCACTCTGTACTTTATCTCTAATCTTTACTAATTCTATATCCTGCATCTAAGCGATCTTAATTTTCACCAACAAAGTTGGCTGAAGCACTAGGCTAGCAATAAATGTCTAATGATCTACCTCTACCAGTTCTACCCCAAGCCTTTCCAAATCCATTCCAATCTAATGCTATATCACCACTGCTGATATAGAGGCATTCCCTGATTTCCAACTCAAGGCATCAGCTACCACATTTGTTTTCCCTGGGTGGTAACCGATAGTACAGTCGTAATCTTTAATTAACTCCAACCTTCTCTTCTGCCTCATATTCAACTCTTTCTTTGTGAAGAAGTATTTCAAGCTTTTATAATCTGTAAAGATCTCACATTTCCCACTATACAGATAATGCCTCCATATCTTTAAGGCGTACACCACTACAACCAACTCTAAATCATGCATTGAGTAGTTCTTTTCATATTCCTTAAGTTGCAGAGATGCATATGCCACAACCTTTCCTTGTTGCATCAATACACACCCAAGTCCTCTCAAAGATGCGTCACTGTAGATCACATACTCTCCATCCCCTAATGGAATGGTCAAAACTGGTGCGATGACAAGTCGCTTCTTTAACTCCTAAAAGCTCTGCTCATATTCATCGGTCCACTCGAACTTCACACTTTTCCTCATAAGCTGTGTCAAAGAACCTGATAATCTAGAGAAACCCTCTACAAACTACTAGTAGTATCCCTCCAAACCCAAGAAACTTCGGATCACCTAAACATTTCTCAGCCTCGTCTAATTCATCACCGCTTCTATCTTGCTCGGATCTACTGAAATACCATCCCTTGAGATCACATGTCCAAGGAATGTAACTTCCCTCAGCCAGAATTCACATTTCTTGAACTTAGCGTACAACTTTTTTTCTCTCAACATCTGTACCACCATCCTCAGATGATCTTCTAGAAACTCTTTGAATAGACCATAATATCATCAATGAAAACCACAACAAACTAGTACAAGTACTGATGAAATACACTATTCATCAAATCCATAAACACTGTCGGTGCATTGGTCAATCTGAAGGGCATAACCAAAAATTCGTAGTGGCCATACCTGGTTCGAAAAACTGTCTTCGGAACATCCTTTGCTTTATTTTTTACCTAATGGTATCCTGACCGAAGATCAATCTTAGAGTAGACCCGGGTTCCCTAGAGCTGGTCAAATAAATCATTAATACGGGGAAGAGGATACTTGTTCTTTACTATCACTTTGTTTATCTCTCTGTAGTATTTTTTTTTTTTTTTTACAAATAAAACTGGCGCTCCCTAGGGCGACACACTAGGCCTAATAAACTCTTTATCTAATAATTCTTACAACCGATCTTTCAGTTATTTCAATTCGGTTGGAGCCATTTTGTAGGGTGCTTTAGAAATTGGTGCCAACCCCAAAAATAGATCAACAGCAAACTCAATTTCACGATCCGATGGTAAACCAAGTAACTCTTTTAGAAAAACATCTAAAAACTCCCTAACTATTGGAATATCAGCAAGTTTCAATTCTTTTTCTAGCATTTCCTTTATACACACTATGTACCCTTGGCAACCATCCCAAAGTAGTCTCCTTGCTTGAATAGCTGATGCCAACTATGGTGGGGCACGAACACAAAACCCCACGAATCTAAATTACTGCTCTCCAGGAGGCCTAAATACCACCTCTTTCTTATGACAATCAATACTGGCATAGTTAGCCACTAGTCAGTCTATACCCAAAATCATATCAAACCCTTGCATATCTAATACCACAAGATCAATGGGTAATACTCTTCCCTGAATGCCCATTGGACAGTCTCTAAGCACCTTTCGACACCTCACTACTGACCCTGTCAGTGTATCAACTAACAACTTGGTGTCTAATAGCTGGGTTTCTATCCCATATAATTTGACGTAGCCCATAGACACGAAAGAATGTGTGGCCCTTGAGTCAAATAAGACAACAACTTTATATGATAAAATAGTAATAATACCTATCACAACATCGCCCCCAGCCTCAGCGTCTTCCGGTGTCATTGCATAGACTCTTGTAGGGGCTGTGTACCTTTGCTGGCCTCCTCGGGGTGCCTGACTATTTTCTCTGAATGGTCTAGGAGCTGTTGTGTTGATCAATGGCCCAAGACATGCCCGTGCAATGGGTCCCGGTCTCCCACATCAATAGCATATAGTTCCTTCCACATGGCATTCTCCTATATGTCTCCTACTACATCTAGGGCAGACAGGACACGTCTGCTTGCCCTGATACCCACGGTTCCCATCACTTGCCTCTGACCTCTGCTGTACTGGTCTTCTCTCCATAGGCCATGGCTAGTACCTACCTGAAACCCAAGAGGCATGGGCCTCTTTATCTGGCTCTGTATCCCAGTACCCCTCTACCTACTCGCCTCTGCTACAGCGGCTCCACCAACCAACTCTAAAAAATCTTGCTCCTTTAGAACTATTACTTGTTCATAGATTTCTTGCCCCAAACCCCTCTCGAACTTCTTCACTTTATTAGCCTCGTCTAGGATAATATACGGAGCAAAACAAGACAACTCAATAAACTTCGCCACGTATTGCTGGACTGTCAGATGTCCCTACGTCAAATTCAGGAATTATTCTACCTTAGCTTCTCTAATAGTGATAGGTAAATATCGGTCCAAGAATATCTCCTTAAACCGGCTCCAAGTTATGACTACTGGTATGGATCTCTAGTCCTCTAACAATTTCACATCTGTCCACCACCTCTCAGCCTCACCCGTCAACTTATATGTAGCAAAAGAGACCCTCTGCTCATCAAAACAGTGCAGCACCATAAGTGTTTTCTCAATTTCCTGCATCTAGTTTTCAGTAACTACAGGGTCGACTCCCCTTGAGAACGCCGGAGGATTCAGGTTAGTGAACTACTGGATTGTACAACCTTGATCAGCTAGTAGGCAGCCCTGATCCCTGCTGTTTTAGACAATTTATGCCATAACTTGTTGTGCTACACTGCGCAGCACCTGGTCGGAGTCACTGCCACCCATATTAGAAGGCCACCACTACTACCACTAATGTGTGCATTGCTATTTATGAGGTCCATCTTGCAATAACACGAAAATAATTTGAGAATCCTAACTTCATAGTACGATTAGTACATTAATCTAATTAAGATATCCCCATACCACCTATCTACTAATTTAAGGTTTAGTCCTACCATTTAGAAACAGAACCAACAATAGTTACTATGGTTTTCCTGAAATCGTCACCTCAGGAAAAACACAGAAATCACCCCGAAGTTCCTGCCTCCAAACTGCAAGACAAAACCCTAAATTCTCATATTAATCCCTCGCAATGACTTTATCAAAATCTCAGTCCATCCTCTACCTATCAAAATCCATTCTTATACTCTAGTATTGTTTTTTGATGTACACTAAAGTCTATAGAACCTAGCAACCTAAGCTCTGATACCAAAACTTGTCATGACCTCAAAATTTACTACCATTTTTCTTAAAATATAATTATCCTGTAACAATGGAACATTACTCTAATACCTATAACAATATTCACTATAACATCTCGAACCTCAAGTGGTACTGAGGATACCTGATTCACATCATAAACTCATATGCAGCGGAAAACATAAAATACAATAACCTTATTTACAATACCAGAGTTCTAGTAATTCCCAATATATATATATATATACATCTCCCAAAATACAAACACCATACCTTAGGTATACCACAAAATACATTCCCCAACTCAAAAACTCACCCTGCAATTAGGGCAATACAAAGGTCCCCTCTATCTCAAAGCATACTCTACACGCCTATCTGGATTACCTGAAATGTTTGGAATGTTAGGGTAAGACACCTCTCAGTAAGAAGGAATATATTACAACTAATGTGTGGCAAATGAGTTTTACATGAATAACATAATTATTAACTCAACAATGTTGAGTAACATTTCAATATACAACATATCATAACTCACACATATGTCTTTTAAAATAAACTTTCTATTTAAACATACTTATAACTATAATAGGTAGTTCATGTTCTCTGTAAAACTATATACATATATCTATATAACTGTAAAAGCCTCCTTGGATGGATTACTGTATGCATGAATTAACCCCGCATGCTCCCCGCATGCTCAGGTTGTGTGGCCTGTTGGTGAGACTTAACACTGGCTGGTCTACCAAGCTATGTCAAACTATAAAACTCTAAGTACAATTAGCCCCTCAACCTGGTCTCTCCAAGGAGCTCCTCGTTTCTCCTCTGGGCACAATCGACTATTCCACACTTTATCTGAGATGTGTCGTTGCACTATATACTATGTTAACTACGGTATCGTGCTCTGTAATCTGTGCTGGTCCATCAGGGATCTGATACTATATAATACTATTTCAGTATATTACTGTTTTACCATGATTCTATATAAACTGTAATACCATGATTATGTATAAATTGTAATTCATAACTCTGTAATAATTGTATATCATGGTTCTGTAATTACTATATATCATGGTTTTGTAATGACTATATATCATAGTTATGTGAAAACTATATAAAATCATGGTTTTGTAAAAGTTGTATATCATGGTTCTATAAAAGCTATATAAAACTTTTTATTAAATCTTTATAATGTATCTAATATTTCTCATGCCACACAATTTTAAATGAAATTCTTATACTATAATCTGTACTAGAAAACTGTATTTTCCGGCTATATAAAAATAATATATCATTTGTAAAACTTTTTTGTAACCCAAATTTCTGAATTTTCACAAACATACAACAGATGTAAAATCCAAATTTCATACTGTTAACTTTTTTAGCCCAATCTCTGGTTTTGATGCTGATGAAACACAAGAATCTTATGTGTGCATCTACCTTGTGAACAAGTTTACAATATAGCACACATATGAGAGTGGATTGATGGATGCCTGAGGGACATAACAATCATACCGTCTGGAGTATTCCATGATCTTAGGAGCAAAGGAAGAAGATGATGATACTTATTTTAAATGTAAATGCATTTGGTTTTTGTATTTTTGGTCTGTAATATTTGCATTGGCATGCATGATATGAATAAGCTCAAAAAAATCGTAGATTGACCATAGGGAACCGAATGACCTTAAGGCACCCTTTGGTCGACCGATGCCGATTTTTTTCAGTATGCTAAAAAGACCTTAGATAGACCCTAGGTCCTTACATAAATCACTTAGGAAAAATCCTCACTATCATCTATGCAATCAAGGGCAAAAATATGGCTTAAGTTCAAATTTGAAAAAGAAATTCAGACGACCAAACCTTGGTGTTGAAAACATCTCAGTCGACCGAACATAGGAAAATTCAGAACGTTGACCTAACTTTGGGCAACCGAATCGAAATGACCTTAGTGTCCTCGGTCGATCAAACTCCTACTAAGTACTTTTCTAACAACTCGGGCGCCTGAACATTTACGCTCAAAATACCCTCGGGCGATCAAAAGTGTAAGTTCAGTAAACCAAACTTGAGACCAAGCGACTAAACCTCAAGCAAGTTGGAAAATCGCCTTGATTAGCAAACTGAATATTTATTCAAGCACTCGAACATGAAAAACTTGCTTTTTCTCATGTGTTTGTTCGAGTGATCGAACCTATGGCACGGTCGACCGAAACTCTCGAGTTGGCTAAATTTTACTGCTATAATTAGGGGTAATCATGATTAAATCTTTAATTAAACTTTTTCAAAATACCCATTGTGTCCCTCATGATCATTTTTCTCCCAAAGCCTATAAATACCCCCTCATTACTCAAAATTAAAAGTGAGATTAGCATAAAATTTCTCTCAAATTTTTTCTCCCATTTTTACACTTTCAAGCAAAAATCTCTTACTCTCTTCATCATTCTTTTGCAAAATCATCTTCTAAGAGAGCATTTGTTTAGGGCATATATTTCATATCCTTGATTTCATAAATTATTTACTCTCAATTGTTTATACATTTTTCACATCAACTTTAGAGAGTAAATCCAAGATCTCTCCCATATATTTCATGTGATAAATATCTTTGGGAGCTTACTTTGAATAACTTATGAATCTTGCACATTTATTGCAAGTGTTTAAAAACTTATTTGCGCTATACTACCAAAACACTTTTTGAGCATTAAACCTTAAGATCTCTTATGCTTTATCTTTTACATAAATTTTCATTTGGAGATATTTCTTTGGGTTAAGATCTTTGAAGTACTTATTGTTTACTCCAATGTTAAATCAAAGATCATATATATATATATATATATATATATATATATATATATATATATATATATTTGTTTGCTTGTGAAAAATTGTTTGAAACTGAAAACCTTAAGTTCTCCTTACTTCATTTGAAAAATAATTTTTGGAGAAAATTTTTATTAGGGATTGAATCTTTAAAGAAATTATCATACAAATCATTTTCAAATTTTGCAAATATATTTTGAGAAATTATCCACTCACATTGAGCTTCATTTCATATCATACGTGAGGACATTGTGCTTTAATTGTTGTACACATTTTCTTGTATTAGAAGCATCTACTTGTACAAATATTTTCATGTTTGTTGTATTCCCGACATATAATCAGAAGATGGAGACTAGCCCTGTGAATAGTCCCGGATTGACTTTAACCCGATTAGGAAAGTTAGGTGCACCATCCTGGTAAGGTGTTGTAATCTCTGCCGCTCCACCTATGAAGTAAGTATTAGTGGAATCCTTATGCTTGCGAGCCAAAGGCGAGGATGTATACTGAATTGGTCAAACCCCGATAACATATCTTGTGTCGGCTCTCTCTTTTCCTATACTCTTTATATTTCTGCACTTTAATTTATGCACATGTATGTTTATATTTTAATTGTTATATGAATGTTGTGCATGTTTTAAATATGGTTAATGGTTGGGAAATATTGAGTTTGCTGCATCTGTTTTATATATCTGCTCAGTATTATTATGTTGGGATATTGGTATGTGCGTAGGCAGACCCTAGGTAGGGAATTGAACTGAAATCAACCTAAAAAATTTTAATTACCCAATTCACCCTATTGGCCTAACAAGGATTTCACATCTTGTTTTGATGATGAAAAATAAGGAGCAAAAATTGAGAAAACCTTAAGACTTTCACATCTTGTTTTGATGGTAACAAATAAAGGAAAAAGTTTACGTGTTTGTATTCAAGTGATGATATTTCAGGAACTTCAAAAATCCAAGATTCGAAAGAACTTTCTAAAGATCACTAAGGCCTCAAAGACATATTCATAGTTCATAGAGATCCTAGAGAAGCTCAAGCAACACCGAAATGTTCAAAGGATGATGAAACTAAAGCTAATTCAAGCTAAAGTCAAAGGAAACACAAAGTGAACATGACATGAAGGACTTCAAGCTTAGAATATACGGCTTTAGGACATGAAATGTAAGTACTTTATAAATGAAATATCATGAGAAAATATTTTGAAGCTTAGTAAGGGTATAATGGACTTAGAGACCTTATTTTTAAAACCCTGAAAAATGTTTTATAAAGTAATTAAAATAAGAGAGCAAGTTGTGTTTGAAAACAAATCTGAAAATCATGTTTTTTGTTTGTCCAGGTGACTGAAAGTTCACTTCAGACGTCTCAAGAATTTCTTCAGACGGCTGAAGATTTTATTCAGACGGCCAAAGAATTTCCTGAACAGATTTTGAAGAGACAGTATAGCCTCAGACGTCTGAATAGGATCTTCAAACAGCTGACCTTATATCAATTCAAATTCTTCGGAGTTTTTGAACTATTCATACAACTGAACCCGTAGGCCCAGACGACTGAACACTGTTAACAGTTAGAAATTTTAAAAGTTTTAAATTTCTAATTTAATTTCTTGCATCCCAAATTTTATGAAAACTTGGGAAATACTCCAAGTAATCTTGGGCAATGCGAAAACACTTTTCTTAACCTATAAATACATATGTTTAGAAGATCAAACTTACCAAGAAATTGAAAACTCTCAAAGCTCTTTAAATTTTCTCTAACTCTCACTCTTGCTCATCTGAATTGCTGAGAATCTCAGACGTACTGATTATTCATCACCTTTATTCTGAGTGCTAATCTTTCATCTTGAGGAGATATCGGTGATATCAATTCTAAGCCTCAATCTATACTCTTTTGATATTTGAATTTGAAGTATATAGTGCTAAACTTGTACTAACCTGCTCTTGTTTGAGAGTGTTTTTTGTACACATCTATTTGTTGTATCTCTTGTAGATTGTGACGAGTCCAAGGTATTTCGATCGTTGAACCAAGCGAGGGGATATCGCTTGGAGAGGTGACTACTCTAGTCTATTGAAGGAGTGTTGAGCGTGGGGTATTTCTTGTAACGGTGTTGTTCCACCCGGAAAGGAACTAATTTAGTGGAATCCTTTGGTGGTTTGCCAAAGGTGAGGACGTAGGCTGGGGATAAGCCGAACCTCGTAAAAATCGTGGTGTCACTCTCTTTCCTTACTCTCTTTAATTTTCAGCAAACATATAAACTACGTGGATGTTTTAATTTTCATGATCATATAAACTACGAAGTTTGGAAATTAAATAAGCTAAAGTTTAATTTGTTTTTGGGCTTGTGGAAACCAAAAAGGAGTACGTTGGTTGATCAATAAATTTGCTGAAACCATAAGGGAGTACGTTGATTGGTCAAAACTCCAAAACCTATTAACTAAAAGTTTAATTGAAATTTAAATTTTGGAAAGAGTGTGGATGTTATATTGATTATTATACTGAGAAAGGTAATACATTCACTACAAGGCTTGAATCAAAATTCATATATACACGGGGCTGCATACAACCAAGCTGAGAATTGCCAAAAGAATTGCATAGTATATCTTGATTGAATATTGAGTGATTGTTTGATTGGTTTCTTATTTGTGGTTGATTGATTTGATTGGTTGATTAAGTTTTTTGGTTACGGATTGAATAAGAATTAAGCATTGGTTGTGTGATTGCCAAATCAACAAGAAGCTAAAGAATTTATAAAAAGAATTTAAAAGAAATTTTAATAACCCAATTCAACCCCCCCCCCCCCTCTTAGGAATACACAAATTCCAAAAATTGGTATCAGAGTCTCGTGGCATTGACTTAATCGTTTTTACTAAAGATCGAGATGACTCACATTGGTGTATCCCCATTCGAAGAGGGACGATCACCTTCCGGTCCTCCATTGTTTTGTGGTATCGATTACACTATTTGGAAAATCAGAATGAGCATTTTTATAAAATCAATGGATTAGATGGCCTGACGAGTAATTGTTAATAGAATTTGTATGCCCTTGGATGAAAATAATATTAGGTTATTACATGTGAGTTCACATGTCATGGATTTACTATATTGCGCTTTATATTCTAATATCTTGCGTGAGATTATGGCATGTACAAATGCGAGGGAGATCTGGGTTGAGCTGGAAAAGAGAAATGGAGAGACCTAGGAAAAGGAGACCACCACTCCAGAGGTGTCATGTTTAGATGATCGGGGAGTGGTAAATGATAGGAAAATTGCATTAACAAAAAAAGAGGCATATCATTCTAACTCAAACTCAATTGATGATTCTTACATTAAATGTCGTGATATGTCAAATGTTGAATTATCTATTGAATATCATGATAATTCTGTTAATGATGCATGTGATGATTTGTATGCTAGATGTTGTACTATATCTTATGATGAATCATCTAATATTCCTTGTGATAAACCTGCTAATGACACATGCAATGATTCATATAATGATTGTGTTGAATTTTGTGATGAATCATGTGTTGAATTCAATGATGAAAGCATGGTCTGTAATGAAAAACTATAAAATGCTTTAATGAAAATGTATAGATTTTTGGTTAGGTTATCTAAGAAGAAAATTCTTTTGAAAAATGAAACTAAAAGGATGGAAAATCAATTAGAGAAATTAAAAGAATATCATGTCATCCTTGAAAAGAAAAAAATTGAAAAGGTATTAAAAATTATCTGCTTAGGGAAAGAAGTAAATGATTATTCTAGAGTCTCACTCAAAGTAGAATATGAAAAGAATAATCATATTAAACCCTCAAGAGCCAAAAGAAATAAATTTTTGAAAAAGGATTCATATTTTAAGTCACACAGTCATAAAAATGCCTCAATGAGTAAAACCAGAATAAATAAGCATAATCTTTTATGTATATTTAATACCTACTTATTTTGCAAAACTATGTGGCACACATGGTTTAATTGTTTACTAAGAAGTGTCAGAGGCTTAGAAAAGGGAATGAAATGGATAATCAGTAAAGCAAACCTCGTAGGACCTATGGAAAAAATGGATTCCATTTGGAATCACATAATCATTTAATCCATCCTTAATGCCTATGTTTAGGGGGTTGTGATGACTGTAGGTTTGGGAAGTGGTTATTGCTTAAAATGAAAATCTTAGTATACGCACTCACTAAACACTATCTTGTTATACTAAGAATCTTTATCCACTTCCAAAAGGACATGACATCTATATCTGGTATTTAATTCTAAATGCTTGACCCATGCTAACATGAAAATCACAAGTTTAAGCATACTTTTGTCCATTGCATAGAATTGACCTTTAGGGAATTCATCTTGCCTTATATCATTTTACCCTAAACTCATCAATCAAAATCGAGTCATCACTCTAGGCATAAGCACCAGCAATCATAAATTTCATATCTATCTTGTGCTGTTAAAGTTATTGTATTGTATCCTATAGCAACCAAGATAAGAGTAGCTAGGTAGCAATTACAAAGGCAATAATGGAAGCTTTGAGGTTGAATGGTTCTATTTGCTATTTATTTGCCCTAAGAAATTGAATTATTGTTATATTTTTTAATAATCAAAATAGCATTCTCTTATTAACTTAAAATCAGATATTTCACTAGAAGAGCACGCATATTTATTTGTGTTTCCATTTCAGGGGGTAACAAAATCTCTTGCTCTCATTAGTCCTTATATTCTCCTCTTCTAATTATCCTCTTCGCTTTTTTGATTCTCCAATAAATTCACCTTTTTATTCCTATTAAAAAATTTGAGATTGTGTAGTTGGAATTAGGTTTTGAGCACTAGTGCGATTATGATCTTTATTTGTATGTGCCGATGCTTGATTAATCATAATGAAAATTCTCTCCCATCTCTCACATGAACGTAGACCTAGCTTTAAAGTTTAACAATGTACATAAATATATGTACCTATAACAAGCATTGATGTGGAGAGCACAAAATTTAAGTGAAAAAAATTCAAACATTGTATTATTGACTAATGACCAATTCTCAGAGTCTAACCATATGAAAATTTTCACTACATAAAAGCAACACACATGGATCAATAGGCATGTCCTTCTTGGTACAAAATCGAAGTGTGTACATACTAATACTGCATGCACCTATCTAAGAGTTGTCCAGCTTCTCTTTATTTTTTCTACTACTCTCGACATATGGGTAACAGGTGAGGAGGAAGGTAAAGGCTCTAACCCATCACCCACTCCCTAAACCATCCCCTGCCCTCTTAGAAAGAGGAATGTGATCAGTATGGTGCTCTAATTGCCACCTCCATAAACAGCAACCTTATGGCCAGCCCCGGGGCTCGGCACCGACTCCAAGGCAAGACGGCGACCAGAAAGCCCTTTGTCGATGACCGATACTGCTCGACTTCGATCAGCAGCAGGGGAAGAAGGTGGTGCAGTGGTGCCCATAGGAAGTGCACCACTTGGGACCAAACTGTTCTCCAAAGAAGGGGTGCTTGTGCTGCCCATCTCCATGCCCAAGTGCTTTCTTGCTTCAAAAAATGGTAAATGGCACATTGGTACAAGAAAGAAGAACAACAAAGCTTTGCTTATTATAAAACCAGCCATATAAAATCAATGAGACACTTGAGCTCAGAGAGAGAGAGAGAGAGAGAGAGAAGAATTGTGTTGTGAATCAATTTAATGAGGCTTGAGATTCTTATATAGTGCTATGCAGAGACAAAGGAGAAATCATTAGGGGGCTGAGCTTGAAAGAGAGAATGAAGAATGAGGGAGGAAGTCAATTTATATCACTGTTTCAGTTAGGAATTATTATATATATGCATGCATGGGCGGAAATTGGGTTAGGCAGGCGTGAACTTGGCCGCCCTCCTTTTGCTCTTCAGCCGTAAAATTGAATTAAGTCAACATTTGAAAATATGAATTTCAAATCTTCAATTTAAATTTGAGTAAATTTAAATAAAATTTTATATAATTTTATATTATATTTTATCCAAACATAAGTTAATTTGCTGATTTTGATGAAATATACAGCTAGGTTTAGGGGTGGCATGTATTTTTCTTTTTTATATATATTTCTGTTTTAAATTTTTTTAGTCAGCAAGAATTTTTTGGGGTCTATTAGGCTCTAAAATGATTTTATTTTCTATTCTTGTTTTTTGATGAACTAAATATCGCATTTTATTTTTCGCTCATCAATTTATGAACAAAAATTTTAAAATATTTTTTAATCTTTTTACAGAAAAATTGGGAAATTGAAAAATAAAATGGCGTTATAGTAATTCTTTGTAAAATTGTTTTCACAATTTAACAGGGTCTATTAAGTTGTGAAAATCAATAGTTTCAGTTTGAGTTTCCTCATAGCAACAAATTAAAATTCTTTATCTATACTTGGATAGATATTGGATTTGGAGTTGTATTATATTTGGATAAGACATAATATAAAACTATATTCAAATCTGTCCAAATCCACTCAAATTCAAATCCAACGTCTAAAATCCTTATAGTTTACTTTGTTTTTTAAAATTTTTTAATACTTATATAGAAATTTAAAAAATAATAAATATATATATATATATATATATATGAGATTAATGTTGAAAATTTGAAAAATAAAGTGATATAAATACACATTTATAATTACTTTCAACTACTTACAAATTTTCAAGACAATTATGGTTGGTTTGGATCAAGAATTTTTGTTTGGAAAAAAAGAAAGGAAAATAAAATAAGAAGCAAACTCATTTTTCAATATATTTTTTTCATATCAAATACTATTAAAGATGAAAATTTAATCTAATATGACTATAAATCAAGAAAAAATTAAATATAAATCATGTGTAAGATCAAATATTTGTTTACTGATTTTGTATATATATATTTTTATTTTCTTTGATAACCAAACATAAAAAACTAAATTCCTTTGAATTTTCACTTCCTTTAATTTTTTCTAAGTTCCAATCGGGATGTTACAACCCGTTTAAAACTTAAAAAATAGTGAGAAAAGGAAAGAAAAATACAAAACTTTACTTTCTCATGTTTTGTTATTATGAAAAGTAGAAAATAAAATTTATAAATAAAAAAATATGCTAAGTGAATGAATAAAAATTTAATTGTCCGCAATTTTAAAATTTGATTTTTTCTTAGTTTTTAATCATATTAGAATGATTTTTCATTTCTAATATTATTTAATATAAAGAAAAAAATACAATAAAAAATTAATCTCCTTCTTATTTTCCGATGGACTCCTAAACTATGTTTGGTTTGCGAAATATAGAATAAGGGAGAAAAGGAAATAAAATGAAAAGTTGAACGAAAAAGTTTGATGAAATCAAATAACAAATTTGATTCCATTAATTGCATTAGAATGTACCAAACATTTTGTTAATGTTTGAGTATGACTTGGAGCAGAGTGGCAATTTCTTTGCAAGCCAATGTTGACAGTAACCAGAACTCACAGCAGAGCACACCTAAAACACTGTGGTAAGTGTGGATCACAGTAAAATCACTGTTTGTTCCACTCAAGAAGTTTGATGAATGGAGGAAAGGGGATTGGAAGGGAAGCATGCACTTTCCTAGGCTCTTGGAAAAAGAAAAAAGCACTTTCATTTCCGATGGCAAACAGGTCAATGCATATCCTGCACCCAAGTGGCAAAAACATTTTTGAAGTATGAATATGCACGGATCTGTATAAGGATGGAAGGTGACATTTGTGTGGGCATTGCTCAAGTGCAGTGTACAGCCACCATTGTTTTTTCCCCTTGTGGAAAAATGTCAAAGCAATTGCTTGTAAAATGTTTGTTCTTGAGAACAAAATGATTATAATAAATATTTTGATAATTTATTTTTATTTTTTTTTAAATGTATTTTTATCATCATAAAGTAAATAGTAATGTAAAATTTTTATAACCCATTATAGAAAAAAAATAGAGAAAAATACCCATTCTAAAATCTTAGCATAAGAATGTCAATAGGAATAAGTATTAATATTAGAGATCAGTTGTGGAAAATATTTTGTGTTTTAAAGAATTGAAAAATATCAATTGAAGCGTGGATTTCAAGTATTAAGTTTGAGTTTATATGGATTTGCACAAAACTCATAGTAATTTTATAGTGCATTTTATGCAAATGCAAGATTCGAATTTCAAGCTCCCAAAGATGAAGTAAGTGAAAAAAAAAAAAAATTTGCTTCCTCCTACAACGTTTTCAGCATTATCAATTAAATTGAGACAACTTCATCAAAATAAAGAGAAATAGCATTGCATTCATGTACATTGAGATTGTGCACAGTAGTTGTCACCTGTTAGGCATCCATTACAGCCGAACAACCTTCATTCTTCAGTGCCAATTAAACCCCTGTTTCAGATTTTACCTAAATATCAGAACACAGAAATGCTAAAAATGATAAAGCAAAATAAAAATGCAACAAAATGATTAAAACAAAACATTCAGCATAAATGGCGTGTGTGGGCACATTTACAGAGAGAGAGAGAGCACTCAGATATAATCTCATCAAGCCCCATATTGAATTTCACCTAAATATGAGAAGATTTAGAACAAAATGCTACAAAATGATAAAAACAAAACAACAGCAAATCAAACACACCAGCGCACATAACAATATCAGATAAGGTCTCATCACGAATTGAGTTGCCTAGGATTATTTATAACAGCAAACTTTCAGGAATTTGCAACAATTACACCAAAAACCCAACCAAATAAAAGATATCTACAGGCAAATAGTCATTAAATCATGCACATGAAGAGACCCAAGCCATAAGAGTGAACGAGAAATTATCAACGAGTGTTTCTCACATGCATAAGCAAGTAAATCAGCTCCTTCATTCTAGGCAAAATCAGAGTTTTTCATGCAGACCTTATTCAACAATTTCCAGCTAGAGTTGAACTGTTAAGAGGATTTTCAGAGCTTCATCACAGCATGAAAAAAATGTGATTACTCATTCACTATAGATCCATATACCGGAACTGATACCCAACAAACCCCTGTGCAGCCCAGAAGGAAGAGCTCTAAAATTCACGTGTTCATGACAACCCAAATGATGCAAGAACAAATCTTAATAATCAACACCAATATGAGAAATATTACAATTTTAAAAAATTTACATAAAATTACATATACTAGTGTTGTCAAACTTGCAGATCTTCAATCTATGGCATGATCGACGACCGACAGTCTCAAGAGTTAATAACTCATGTTTCTTATGCATGGTAGATACAAAAATCCTCCATGAGTCTATGACAATAGCATTTTCTATGCCGAACTGTCATGAAAGTTCCATCATATCCACATTTCCCCCTCGACACATCCCATCAACAAATTTATTGACACTTGCATGAGGAGCATCATCCTCAAAAATCATCTCGTCCAAAATAAATGCTGCTTCCTCAAACTGTGTCCCATAAATAATCCCATAAAAAATTATCCAGTAAGACATCACATTAGGCACATCTTCAAAAAATTTCATTGGTTTCTCTCAACTTTACTGCCTTCTAATAGACACCAACAATTACAATATAATTAATAACATGTGGCTTTGGCCCCTCCACAATGTCATTCACAGCGTGACAACCTGCTTCAAAATCCTTCTTAGTACAAAGCCACCCATTTTCTCTCATTTCCTCCTGTTAAGATTTGATTAAAACTGAATGACCTAACTTGAAGATAAGTCTCTCCTCTATTTATAATACAAATTTAAATACATTCTAATGACAATAATACCCTTACTAACTCTCACTGATTAACATACTAACACACTCAATAATAATAATACTAAAAGGCATATATAACCTCTATCACTCTCCCTCAAGCTGCAGCATAAATGTCATAAGCTCCTAACTTGTTACAAATGAATCTAACACAAGCACCCCCCAAAGCTTTGGTAAACAAATCAGCAAGCTGCATGTTCGACTTCACATAAACGGTTGTAATGAGCTTTTGTACAAGTTTCTCCCAAACAAAGTAGCAATCAACTTCAATGTGTTTTGTCCTTTCATGAAAAATCAGGTTAGGGGCAATATGAAAAGCAACTTGATTATCACACATCAACTTCACAGGCTAAGAATGCAAAAAACTCAATTCTTTCAACATGTTCTTCAACCAAACAAGTTCACAGGTACTGTGAGCCATAGACCTATATTCTGATTCAGCACTTGACCTTGCCACCATAGTTTGTTTCTTACTTTTACAAGAAACCAAATTACCACTAACCAAGATACAGTCCCCAGTGGTGGATCTCCGATCGGAAGGCAATCTAGCCCAATCTGCATCTAAATATCCATGGATATAAGTGTGACCTTGATCACAATAAAAAAGACCTCTCCTAGGTCCCACCTTTGAGATATCTCAAGATACGAATTACTGCATCACAATGACTTATCCTCTGAGAATTTAGAAATTGAGTCACAACACTTGTTGCAAAAGATATATCCAACCGAGTAACTATGAGATAATTCAACTTTCCAACCAGTCTTCAGTATTGTCCACGATTAGGTAGCAAATCACCCATATCCGGCATTAACTTGCCGTTAGGATCCATGGGTGTATCAACCGGTTTAGATCCCAACATTCCAGTTTCATTTAACAGATCAAGAACGTACTTCCTTCGCGACACAACAGTTCTGATACGAGATCTTGATATTTCTATACACAAGAAGCATTTCAACGGTCCCAAATCTTCAGTCTGAAACTTAGTCTGTGGAAAAAGTTTCAGACTCTGAATACCTTTATCATCATCACCTGTAATATCATAATCATCCACATAAATAACAAGAAGGATCCTACCCGATGAAGTATGACGATAAAATATGGAATGATCAATAGCACACTGGCGAAGATCAAACTCAAGTACTACAACACTAAAAGGACCAAACCATGCTCTGGGAGACTGTTTTAAACCATATAAAGTCTTCTTGAGTCGACACACTACGCCTGAATCCCCCTGAGCAACAAACCCAAGTGGTTGCTCCATATAAACCACCTCCGTAAGGTCACCATGCAAGAAGGCATTTTTTACATCTAACTAATGCACAGGCCAGTGACAAGTAGTAGTCAAGGAAATGAACAGGCGTACCAATGTAAGTTTGGCAACCATAGAAAAAGTATAAGAATAATCTAGACCATACACCTAAGTGTATCGCTTAGCAACAAAACAAGCCCTTAGATGAGCCACAGAACCATCAGGGTTGACTTTCACAGTGTAAACCCAATGACAACCAACCACAAGCTTTTCAAGAGGAAAAGATACCAAGTCCCAAGTACCATTGTCATGTAAAGCATTCATCTCGTCAACCATTGCATCCCTCAATCCTAAATGGGATGAGGCTTCCGAAATAGATTTAGGAAGGGTAGAGTAGATGATAGAGCAATGAAATAACAATAATAGGAGGGTGATAAGGAGTTATGAGAAACATAGTTGGAAATAGGGTGTTGAGCACATATGTGTTTACCTTTCCAAACAGCCATAGGAGGATCAACATCATGAGAAGTGTGATCATCAAAAGAGAAAACCAAAGGCATGGTAGTAGACGCTAGAGGGGACTCTCTTCCTTGGAGCCGTTGTCATGAATACACCTGCAAATTAGGATGATCAAGGCAATGAAGGACTCGAACTACATGTAGACTCAGATGGTTGGTTGGGCAAGGACAACAATGTAGAATCTAGAAAGATTAGGCAAAGGAAAAGGCTCATTGAGCTCAGAAGCGCTCAATGACTGGGTGTAGTAAGGTGTAGACTCAAAGAAGATAACATCGGCAGAAACAAAGAAGTGATGCAGCAAAGGACTATAACAACAATATCCCTTTTGAGTATATGAGTAGCCTAGAAAGACACATTTGATAGCACGAGGATCCAACTTATCACCCTAGGAGTTAGTTGATGAACAAAGGACACGCACCCAAATATACAAGGAAGAGAAAATAAAGGTGAACTAGGAAAGAGAATGGAGTAGGGAATTTTACCACTAAGAATAGAGGATGGCATTCTATTGATCAGATAACAAGCAGTAAGTACAGCATCACTCCAAAACACTTTAGGTACATGCATTTGATAAAGTAAAGTGCGAGTGATTTCAAGAAGATGTATATTTTTCCGTTCTACAATCCCATTTTGTTGAGGAGTGTGGGCAAAGGATGATTGATGAATAATACCAAACTGAGTCATATAAGTAGTGAATTGTGCATTGAAAAACTCTTTAGCATTATCACTTCGAAGAATTCGAACTCGCAAACCAAATTGAGTCTTTATTTCATAACAAAAGGCACAAAATACATGAAATAACTCAGAACAATCTTTTATTAAATATAACCAAGTCATTCTTAAATAATCATCCACAAATGTTACAAAGTATCGGAAACCCAACTTGGACACGACTCTACTAGGACCTTGTACATCTGAAAGAACTAACATAAAAGCTTGCAGCCTGTTTATTGACCTGGGAAGCGAAAGAAACATGATGGTGCTATCCCAATTGACAAGACTCACAATCAAGACTAGTCACAGATTTCAAACTAGGAACAAGACATTTTAACTTTTCCAATGAAGGACGACCCAAGCGATAATGAATTTGGAAAGGTGTGGCAGCAGTAGTGCTGGCAGTAGAAGGAGATAATGGCTCAAAGTGATAGAGTCCACCAGCTTCATGTCCTCCGCCAATCGTCTTCCTCGTCTTCAAATCCTAAATAACCACAGAATCAGGGAAAAATGTCACTAAACAATTCATGGATTAAGTAATTTTGCTAACGAACATAAGATTGAAAGGAAATTTGGGAATATATAAAACCAAAGGGAGAGAAATAGAATAAGTGGGATTTACAGTCTCAATTCCCTTGACTACAGTAGTAGATCCATCAGCAAGAGTAACACAAGGTAAATTTGCAAGATATTGAAAAGTGGCGAAAAATCTAGGTATACCTGTGATATAATCAGTGACAACGGAGTCTATGACCCAAGGACTAGGGCGAGAAGTACTAGATGATAGGCATACTATGTGCTTACTAGATTGGGCAAAAGATGCAATGGGAAGAGAAGCTTGTTGTGACGCTTGATACTGCTTCTTCCTCAGTCATAGAGACAATACGTTGCCCCCCACTCGACCCCAAAGGTGAGGAGTCGGTGGTGGCTACATTGGCTGCCCCCAAAGGTATGAATTTAGTGGTGGTTGCATTGGCAACACGTGAAGGTTTGCCATGAAGATCCCAACATTGTTCAATACCATGATTATTCAGTCCACAATGAGTGCACTTGCGAGGAGTACCTCTAACTCGTCCATCTCTACCACTACAACTATTTGAACCACCTCAATAACTTTTTTGGTTGTTTGGTGTGTAGCAAAGGCTGTCCTCTCAAAGCCACATGCAAGAACAAGAGAATGCATGCTAAGGGAAGTACGAAGGACGCGAGAATAAACATCAGCAAATGATAGCAGCTCAACACTAATGAGTATCTTGGACCGAACTACCTCAAACTCAAGTCTCAAGCTTGCTAGAACACGAAGAACTGTCATCTGCTCCCTCTGCTACTGCACCTCACGAACGTCGGCAGTTAAGCTCCTCATGAATACACTTCATCTCTCTAAATTAATCTGCAATGCTTCTATCTCCTTGTAACGGAAAGGAGTCCTAGGATAAATGATACATACATGTAATGTTACTAGAGTAAAGAAATTTGATATAATCCCAAATCTCCTTGCACGTATCTAGATGCGTATACATTCGTGCAATCTGTGGCTCCATTGAATTCCATAAAAGGGAAAGTTGGGAAACAATCAAGCATCTTCTTGAACCCGCACGTCATTTCTCTTCTCATCAGAAGATTCAGATTGGAGCAAATGGTCAAATTTCCCTAATCCTACAAAATAAATCCAAACAGCTTTAAACCATTGAACATAGTTCTTTCCATTTACTTTTATCTCGTTATTTGCGGCAATGATGTAGGAAACAAATTTTTGGGATTCACAGATTCCATCCCAACACTCACAAATCAGCAATCACACCAAAAACAAGAAGAACAATCAAAACTAATTGGGATAATTACAAACTATGTGAAGCACCGACACGATGACAGAAGAGATGAACATAATGGATATAGCGCTGCCACAACACTCACAAACAGCAACCACACCAAAAACAAGAAGAACAATCAATAATCGGAACAATCACAATCCATGTGAAGCACCGACTCAACCACAAACAAGGTGAACAACTCACCGATGGATATAGCACTGCCACAGCCTCATAACTAAACATACGAACGCTGCCATGGCTCCAAAAAACTCACAAGAAAGCCTTTACAAACCCTGAATAGAAATGAACGGAATATTGTGAGTGCAAGATCGAAAAAGGTTGAACTTTTTAGCAAAAAAAATTGGCCTAACAGCTTGATAGTCTAAAGAAGGAATCGAAGCATTGCAGAAGAAAAAAGAAAAAATAAAAAAGTGGCCAAAACTGCTCTCACGCGCCGGCGTGTGGGCTCGACCCAGCCGGCATTTGGCCGGCGCGTGGGGGCACGTGGGGGGCCCTCCGGCGATGGGGTTTTTTGAGGTGGGTCGTCAAGGGGGTCTAATTATGGGTATATGGTTGGTTTTGTGATTTAATATGGGATGGAGGTAGATTAGGGAAGAACAACTACAAGAATAGTGTTCCTTGGCGACGGCTGAGGGAAATAGGGTTTAGATAGGATCATGCTCTGATACCATCTTAAGATTTGATTAAAATTGAATGACCTAACTTGAAGATAGGTCTCTCCGTCTATTTATAATACAAATTTAAATACATTCTAATGATAATAATACCCTTACTAACTCTCACTAATTAACATACTAACACACTCAATAATAATAATACTAAAAGACATATATAACCTCTAACACCTCCAAAACAAGTAGAACCTCTTTTTGTCCTCCCGACCTTGAAAAAGCCAACTTTAAGGTCAAATGAACCACAAATCGAATCCAAGCTTATGCTCCAACATCTCCTCATTAAGCTTAAAATCCCAACTCTGCTCCCTGGCATGACAAAGCCCTTTAATTAGCAAAATAAAAAGGCATTGGGCGTCATCTAAAAAACTAACAACATCCTCTGTCAATCTAAAAGCATCTTTATACTTCATTTTCATACAAAGCCTGAAAATCAAAGTTCTGATTTCACCACATTTGCTAAAAACACAATTCTTCTCCACACTCTTTTAATCACTTCACATGCACCATCCAAACTCTAATGACCAACAGACACAATGAGCATGAACCAATACATTATATATACACTGAAGGATTTTTTAGAAGAAGAATAACCATTCTTATTGAATTTCAAGAGACACGATTACAAAATAAATAGTATAGAAAGACCACCAAATTAGGAAGGCAACAAAATCAGCAAATCAAATCACCACAAAATCAACAAATCAAATCAGCAGATCTCTAGGCTAGAAAACAGGAACCCGAAACTACTAGAATCTGAAACAGTAATTTAAGATTTCATTCAAAAAATAGAATTTCCTAATTTACTCCCTAGAAATCCGACACCCCCCCCCCCCCCTCTCCTCAAGTTGGGGCATATCTATCATGCCCAACTTGCTTACAAAGAGCTCAAAACTAGGTCTGAAAAGTCCTTCGGTGAAGAATCAACTATTTGTTGAGTAGTAGGAACAAAAGGCATGCAAACAACTCCAATATCAATCTTCTCTTTTATGAAGTGTCTTTCAATCTCTACATGCTTCGTGCAATCATGTTGTACTAGATTTTGAGCAATACTTATGGTAGCTTTGTTGTCACAATACAACTTCATTGGCATGTTCACCGGCATCCGCAACTCTTCAAGAATTCTCTTCACCCATAGCATCTCACAAACTCCATTAGCCATAGCCCTATATTCTGCCTCAACACTGCTCCTTTCAACCATATTCTGTTTCTTGCTTCGCCATGTGACTATATTTCCCCAGACATAAGTACAGTATCCTGACGTGGATCTCCTGTCAATAACTGAGCCTGCCCAATATGCATCAGGTGTATGCCTCTATGTTTTGCTGTGTGGTCTTCGGGAAAAGTAAACCCTTGCCTGGTGTACTTTTCAAGTATCTGAGAATCCGAAAAACTACTTCAAGATGTTTCTCATAGGTTGAATGCATAAACTAGCTTACCAAACTCACAGCAAAAGAAATATCAGGCCATGTATGTGATAAGTAAATTAACTTTCCCACCAACTTTTGATACTGAGTTGTATTCAGTGGATCACCTTCCTCGTCATCTCCAAGTTTCTGATTGGGATCTATTGGAGTGTCTTCTGGCCTACAACCGCTCATCCCAATCTCCTTAAGAAGGTCAAGGACAAACTTCCGTTGGGAGAGAACAATCCCTTTCTTCGACCAAGCAACCTCCATTCCAAGGAAATACCTCAAAGATCCTAAGTCCTTGATCTCAAATGTTGATGAGAGGGAAGTCTTCAATCGGTTCATCTTAAGTACGTCATCTCCAGTGAGAATTATCTCGTCTACATACACAATCAGTATCACTATCTTCCCATCCTGTGAACGTCTTATAAACATCGTATGATCATCTTGCCCTTGAGTATACCCCTGAATTTTAACAAACTGAGTGAATTTCTCAAACCAGACTCTTGGTGACTGTTTTAACCCATATAAGGACTTCTTCAGTTTACACACCTTTGTGCCAAACTTTTCACCAAATCCTGGAGGGGCATCCATGTACAGTTCTTCCTCCAAGTCTCCATTAAGAAATGCATTTTTTAAGTACAACTGTTGCAAAGGCCAGTCACAATTAGCTGCAAGTGAGAAAAGAACTCTTACAAAGTTTAGCTTTGCGACTGTGGCGAATGTCTCTGAGTAATCAATGTCATAGGTCTGAGTGAATCCCTTGGCGACAAATTGAGCTTTATACCGTTCTAGAGAACCATCAGATTTATACTTGACTATAAACACCCATTTTCACCCTACAGTTGTCTTTCTCTTGGTAGATCAACTAACTCCCACTTGCCATTTTTTTCAAGAGCTTTCATCTCCTCGAAGACAGCCTCCTTCCACTCAGAAACTTTTAGAGCATCCTGCACAGTATTAGGAAGCTCCATACAAGACAATTGTGAGGAAAAAGCACGAAAAACAGGTAAGAGATTTTCATATGACACATAATTGGACAATGGATGTTGGATGCAAACAAAGATTTGGCTGTGTTTCATGATTTTTTTCCAAACTGGAGACTCGAAAAATGATCCTTCTCCAAATTTGATTATTCAACCTGAAAACTCAAGCTTTATTATACCAGGAGAAAGTGAGTCAAGTTTTTTACATACTAAAAAAACAGGTCTTCCTACAGTGCCATCTCAAGATGTTCATGATCCTATAATGACTAACAAAGGAAAAACAAAACAAAAAAAAAATATACCACGACGTTGGTACCATTTGACATTGTCTACTCGCGACAAAGGACAACTCAAAAGAAAGCGTCTTCCAATCCTTTACACTGTCCAAAATCCGTAAACCCTCCAGGTAATGTCCTCACT
The DNA here is from genome assembly GCF_029873635.1 of Malania oleifera. NCBI lineage: Eukaryota > Viridiplantae > Streptophyta > Magnoliopsida > Santalales > Ximeniaceae > Malania > Malania oleifera. The sequence goes on from NC_080417.1 coordinate 128,392,173, forward strand.
GTGCCTTTACCACATGTTCAGTCCATTTCATCTTCAAGTTCTGAGTCCTCTAGTTCTAAACCCAAGTCTGGTTCCAATCCTGAGTTCGATGATTCTAAACTTCCCATTTGACACGACGTTGGTACCATTTGACATTGTCTACTCGTGACAAAGGACAACTCAAAAGAAAGGGTCTTCCAATCCTTTACACTGTCCAAAATCCGTAAACCCTCCAGGTAATGTCCTCACCGTGCCTTTACCACATGTTCAGTCCATTTCATCTTCAAGTTTTGAGTCCTCTAATTCTAAACCCAAGTCTGGTTCCGATCCTGAGTTCGATGATTCTGAACTTCCCATTGTTGTTCGGAAGAGTGTGAGGAGCTTTTGATGAACAATTCCTTTTCCAAGAAAAAATTGGCCCAAAATGTTTTTGAAATATTCTCGACCATTATCACTCCACAATATTTAAATATTTTTTTGAAATTGTGTTTGTACCATGGTGTAAAAAATTTTGAAAATTGTTTCCACTTTAGATTTTTCCTTTATCAAATAAACCCAACTTAATCTCGTGTGATCATCAATAAAGGTCACAAACCATTTTTTGCCAAAATATGTAGATGTTCTACATGGCCCCAAATATAACTATGAATCACAGCAAATGGTGTAGTTGGTTTGTAGGGTTGGGTGGAAAAGGATGCACAATGATGTTTAGCAAACTGACAAACTTCACATTGAAAAGAAGATGGACTTTTATTCCGAAATAAATTGGGAAAAAAGTATTTTAAATATTGAAAACTAGGATGGCCTAATCTATAATGCCATAACATGATATCATAATCTTTGAAAACAAAAATAGAATTTAAGCGAGTACTTTGACATTGTCTACTCGAGTCAGGTCCATCGTCAAAATAATAAAGTCCATCTTTTTCCTTAGCACTACCAATGATCCTCCCCGTGGTCAATTCCTGAAACTCACAATAAGAAGAGTAGAAAATAGCTTGACATTGATGATTAGAGGTAATTTTACTAATGGGCAACAAATTGCAAGACAAATTTGGAATGTGGAGCACATCATGGAGAGATAACAACGAAGTGAGTTTGATAGTTCCTATCCCGGCAATTACCGAAGTGAAGATCTGCAATTTTGACCTTTTTATTGCCCGCACATGGAACAATATGGAGCAACCAGCCATATGATCCATTGCACCTGAATCAATTATCCAAGAATGAACAGAATTAGGAAAAACACCTAAAAATGCAGTAGCAAGAGAGTTACCCTTCTGTACCAAAGAACAAGATGGAGTTAAGGACAGTTTTGGAGATTGAAACAATTTGTATAGGTGCTCTAATTGCTCCTTGGTAAAAGGGACTGCATCCGAGTTGGTAGAAGGCTCCTGAATCTCTTCAGCAGTGGCGGTTTGGTAGGCATGACTATCACGTTTGGATTTTGGCCTCCAATTTGTTGGTTTACCATGAAGCTTCCAACACATCTTCTTCGAATGCCACGGTTTTTTGCAATGCTTGCACCATGGTTTCTTACGCCCATTGAGTTTTGTAACCGTGAGATAAAGGGCTGAATTCTGGAAATAGTAATCAACAGATATAGACTTGGGAGGAATAGTGGGATTGGGAGGAATGGATTTGGAAGTACAGGAAGAGCTGGTAGGATTTCTTTGTGCGCCAGTCATCGCTGACTTATATGACATCATCAGAAGAAAGAACAAAATAGAAAAAGAGCATGAGGCCCTGATACCATGAAGGATTTTTTAGAAGAAGAACAACCATTCTTATTAAATTTCAAGAGACACGATTACAAAATAAATAGTAGAGGAAGACTGCCAAATTAGGAAGGCCACAAAATCAGCAAATCAAATCACCACAAAATCAGCAAATCAAATCAGCAGATCTCTAGGCTAGAAAATAGGAAACTGAAACTTCTAGAATCTGAAATAGTAATTTCAAATTTTATTCAAAAAATAGAATTTCCTAATTTATTCCCTAGAAATCCGACATACACATACCTAGAACAGCATATTTGCCAATATCCACACTTATTTTTCAAGGTATTGACATCTCAATTTGCACTATTGGACCCCATAGTAAATTGAAGAATTGCCCCAATAAAGGTAAACTAAACAACTGTTCGCATAGGCATTTCAAAATAAAACACTTGTTTTAAGAAATTAGATTTAGTAGCAAAATAAATAACTTCTCCAATGAAGTATGCTTGTTCCCCAGTGCCCCAACTAAAATTTGAATAACAAGGGGATTGGGGAGCAACTCCACAGTGAATTGCACAATTGCTTTAATGAAATTACATGTACTCCCCAAAGTAGTGCAACGTCAAGAGAAATAAAAAGTGTTTATTGAAGACTTTGCATTTCAGATTTAGAGCATTAACTAACATTTTTGGTTATGTATCGAAGGACTTTACCACTGAGATTGATTGCAGAAGGCTACAGGCAAAATTATTATAAAGAGCATGTTTAGTTTGTGAAGTTGAAGAGACTAAATGCAATCTCTGTGGCTGATTTTTCCTATGGATTGTTTGTCCTAAGATCACATGCCTTAAACAATAACCATGAATTCGTAACAGAAAATCTTTTAAACTGTGCCAACTGAAATGAAAGCCCAAATCAAGCACATTAAGGATACAAACATGCAACCCAAACAGGAAAAAAGTTAAGATTTTATCAAGTCTTTATGTGATTGTCAAATTCAACAAGTTTCCCCTCTCTTTTACTATTTTCTAGTCAGTTGCATTATTATTTCATCTGTAAGTTTTTGCAATATTCCCCCTCACCCACTTCCAAAGACTTCTCTAATCTCTGGAAATTCCAAGAGATCCAAAATAAAAGGGGATAAGAGATATTTATGGATGAAGAAAGAGGTTGGAGGTGTACAAGACAATTTGCAACCATGCTGTTGTACTTATGACCAACACAAAAATATGATCAAAAGCATATATGGAAATTAGAATTATGAGCAAAATCATGTGATCAAAACCAAGATCAGTTCAGAATTTGATGCTTCAATCACATGTTGATGTTCGATTTATTATCACAAGACCCCCCACAATCTACACCAAATAATCAATAAAACCAAAGCAAGCTTATCCAAACAAAGAGAAGTTGCATTAAGTTCATCACTATTGAGATTGTGAAAAAAACTCACCTGCTAGGTATCCTCTACAAATCAAAGCACATGGAATTAAATAAATTTCATTCTCCGAATGCCAATAAAACCCTCATATCAAATTCTGTTTAAAGATTTGAATGTAGAGTTTTACAAAAGGTAGCAAAACACTCAGAAAAGCACACACACACCAAAAGAGAGATGACATGACATGAATCTCATCAAGCATTGTAAGTGTTTCTAGGAAGTATAACAGCCTACTTTCAGGAATTTGCAACAATCTCCGCAAGAAAAAACTCAATAACAAATGAGAAAACAAAAAATAATTTAAAAATTAAAATAAACAAAAATAAAATTAAAATACTTGTGAGAAGATGCGTGCCATAAGAATGACTTAAATGAGAAATGATGGCCGAGGAGAAAAAGAAAAAGAATGAAGTCACTAAAAGATAAAAAGATCCTCAGAAGCGCCCTAGCTGAGCAGTCCTCACCTGCACAAGCAAGCAGAAATAGCTCCCTCATTTCGATTCCTTGTCACAGTTTTTCAAATAAAAACAATTCAATAATTTCCACCAAGAGTTAAAGCGTTAACAAACTTTCAGAACTCATCTAAGGATAAAATTATGAGAATTACTTTGTTTCCTTGCAATCATGTACCTGAGTGAATACCCAACAATCCCCTGCGCATCCTAAAAAGTGCAGCGCTCTAAAATTCACTGATCCATGACAACCAAAAGGATGGCACAACATAGCTTAAGAATGTTAACACCCACATGAGAAGATATTAACAAATTAAAATGGTGCATAAACTTACATTAAGTAATTTTGTCAAACTCACAGAATTTCAATCAATAACATCGTTAATGACCGACAATCTCAAGCAAGTCGGGCAACCAATCTTTCTTACAGACACTACAGATTAAAACCCTCCATGTATTTTTATCTCCCAAACTATTCAAAACTCCCCATAAAACATCCATATTTCCTGCTTGATATAGCCCATCAACAAATTTATTGATACTTCCAGAATGAGGAAAATGACCCTTGAAAATCATCTCATCCAAAATAAAAGCCGCTTCCCCAAGCTGCATCCCATCAATAAACCCGTCAAAAAGTATCCGATATGAGATCACATCAGGAGCATACCCTCGTCTAGGCAAATCTTCAAATAAGTCATTGGCTTCTTTCAACTTTCCAGCCTTACAGTAGCCACGAATAATTATATTATAACTAATAATATCTGGATTTAGTCCCCCCTCCACCATTTCATTCAGCACATGACAAGCTGATTCGAAATCCTTCTCAGTACAAAACCCATGAATCATTGCATTGTAAGTGACAGTATCAGGTTTGCAGCCATTTCCTCTCATCTCCTTCAAAACCGCAAGAACCTCCTCCTTCCTCCCAACCTTGAAAAGCCCACCAATTAAAGTTGAATAAACAGCAGAATCCAATCCGATCTTAAGATCCAACATCTCCTCCTTAAGCTTAATCGCCAAATTGAGTTCCTTAATCTTACAAAGCCCTTTAATCAAGGAAGTATATACAAAAGCATTGGGCTTCACCTCAAAAATTCTAACCATATCCTCCTTCAATCTAAAAGCTTCTTTTAACTTCGATGCCGCGCAAAGCCCAGAAATCAAAGTCCCAAAAGTCACAGCATTTGATGGAACCCCCTTTCTCAGCATTTCATCAAACACTTTCCATGCACCGTCCAAGGATCCACTCACACAACAAGCGTGAATCAATATATTATACGTACACGTATCTGGAATCGCAAATTTATCAATGCCCACAAGAACTTCCCTCATTCTCTCAAATTCTCGACACCTCAAGAGCGCATTCAGAAGGGAGTTCACGGATTTCACCGTTATTTTGCACCGAAAAGATGGAATTTGATCGAACATTTGAAGAGCTCGATCGGGCAAGCGAGCACGGCCGTAGAAATTGATGACATTGCAGAAGATGATTTCCTCGGGAGCGAAGCGAGTCTCTTGCTTTAGTTGGTGCAGGATTTGTTCCATTTCTTGGAACATTTTGGCGCGGCCCAATTTGGAAATGATGAGGTCGTAGGAAGGGAGGGGGTAGCGGAAGGGTTTAGGGTGAGGGGTAGGGTTAGGGTTTAGGAAGAGCTGGAGGGCGAGCTTAGGGTTTTTCTCGCGGCGGAGGAGAGAGGACAGCCGGAATGGTGAAACGAAGTTTGGGTTCTTCATTTTTTCCGCTGTTGTAACTGGAATTTGAACTTCGCCAGATGCATTTTGTTCCCGCCGGACGGCCAACGACTATGGTCCATTGGCCCGTTCGCTTCAGTTTTTTTTTTTGTTCTTTTTCTTTTATTTTTTTGAAAATGTGAAGTAGATTCCACTACTTACTCGCGGGTTTTTTTTATTTTTGGTTACTTCCTTATTTTTCAGTTAAATCATTAAAAAAATTCTAGTAAATTTATTAATAAAATACATTAGTAGAATAGTTAAGAGTACAAGTGTATTTGAATTGAGTTAAGTCGATATAATAAAATATTCGAACTTGATTGACTTCATAATTGTTAAATTTAAATTCGACTCAACTATAAGTTTATAAAACTAGAGTTGGATGCAATTATACACATTAATATTAAATATGCATATAAATACATATAATGTACATATAATATTAAATATATTTATAAAATATATTCTATAATAAAAATAATAAAATAAAAAAAATTTGATTATGCTCGAAACTTATCTTGAATATTATTACTGAGATCGAACTCGATTCGTTAAAATATTCGAGTAAAATTGAGTCGAGTTGAGCTAGAAGACAAGTCGAGTTTGAGTAATTCGCAAGTAAGTTTGACTCATTTACAGGTCTAGTTAGGAGTTTGAAAATTTTATATTGTAAACTTTATATTTTCTAATTGGAATTTTGCAAGCACCTATAAGTCATATGAAATTAAACATACTTTCCAATGAACACAAAATTAAAAACTATATATTAATGTTTATAAGTACATCATTAATAATCACATCTTATAAAATGAATTTTAAAGAGAAAAATAGTATTTTGAAATTTGTAATGTATAAAAGAATGATCACATATAATATCTTTAATAAGGTTACATAATTTATATCTATGAGAAACAGAATTAATGATTTTTTGACATATAAATTTAGAAAAGCAAAAAAGTATTTTTTATAGTCTTGGTTAGTTGCTTTTTGCTTGATAATTTAGTTGGTGTGCCTATATCTAATTTGGTGTCTTCTTATTTCTAACTTAAAAAAAAAAAAAATGCACATGATTTTGCTAGAAGTAAAAAAATAAATATATAAATAAATAATAAAAATCATTAAAATGGTTTTTGAGATTTTGTTAAAATATTGCGAAAACACTTGGAATGGAAGCCCTTTATCATAAAGGAAAATGTTTTTAGAAGGAAAGCGTAAATTTTAAAGCTGCTATTGGTGATAAGTGCTTTGTAAAAATTTATTGATGAAGTAAGTTGAATAGCTAACTTTTGCATATGCCATACAACTGTTGTTCTTTATCCTACATTGGTAGAATAGTTTCACATTAGTATAAAAAATTATTTTGAATTTTTTGTATTATTTGTCCCACATTTAAGAGAAGTGTTTTTTTGGACTTGAAGTTGAAATTATATAAAGAGTTCAACTCTTCATTTGTAAAACACACCTCAAAATTGTACTTTGTCAAGAACTAGTGGATTGATCGTCGGTGCCAAAGGACGTAGGTAATTCTATACCGAACCTCGTTAATTTCTTGTCTTGTTCTTTTTACTGTTTTATTATTAGTTTCTGCATTGCTTTAGTTTCTTATATATTCAATAGTAATAATTGTAATATTAGTGTTTGGCTCAAGTGGGGTGCCCGACACAACAATTGGTATTAGAGTTAAGTTGAATAGTGTCGATACGGGGGTGTTCCTTTGTTAGGATCCTTGATTCCACATTTGATGCCTAAGAAAGACCTTGTCTAAGCGAGTGCTCCAAGACCAATGCAGCTCAGTCGCTCCTTGGATGTCATCCTGGTCAAAGTGGAATTTCATAAAATAAAACAGAGTAGACACAATTGGTACGTACTACTCATCCTAGGCCTTTTGCTTTGTTGGTTGCTATTAAATATATAGAAGATGGCAGAAACTAGTGCAGCAGTAGAAGAAACTCTGTCCACACGAACTCCAACCCCTTCGGCTTTGACATCATCATCAAAAACGATAACTAATGCTCGGTTTGAGGTGGAGAAATTTGATGGTACCAATAATTTTGGTATGTGGCAATGTGAGGTAATGGACATCTTGTATCAACAAGAATTAGATATTGCTTTGGATAATAAACCAATAGTTATGGGTGACAGAGATTGGGAAAATATCAATCGTCAGGCATATGGTACGATTCGTCTGTGTCTTGCTAAAAATCAGAAATATTGTGTTATAAGGGAGACATCTACAAAGAAATTGTGGAAAACATTGGAAGATACATTTATGATCAAGAGTTTGGAAAAAGCAGCTCTATTTGAAAAAGAAATTGTTTCGCTTCCAGTATCAACAAGGTATTTCAATTAATGACCACATAAATGCTTTCAATAAAATTTTGGCCGATTTGTTAAATTTGGATGAAAATGTGAAAGATGAGGATAAAGTCATATTGTTACTGAATTCTCTCCCTGATGAATATGAACATTTGACCACCACTTTATTGTATGGGAAAGATAAAGTTACTTATGATGTTGTTTGTATTGCATTGATTAGTACTAAATGCAGAAAGAAGGATCAGAGGTTCCATAAGGAAATAGCAGAAGCACTAACAATAAGGGGACGTTCTCAGAGTCTTATGCTTAGAAGGAAAAGTAAATCTCATAGGAGGAGTAAATCTCGTGGGAGACCTACTAAAGATGAATGCGCCTTTTGTCGTGAGAGAGGGCATTAGAAGAAAAATTACCCTAAATTACAGCAGAAGAATAAAGGAAAAGCACATTCTAATGCCAATATACCCAATGATGATGGAAGTGAGTCAGATTTTTCTCTTGTTGGAACATCTTCGTCACATTATTTTGGTGAGTGGATTTTGGATTTTGATTGTTCCTATCACAAGTATCCCAATATGGAATGGTTTTTTAATTTTGAAGAATTAGATGGTGGGGTTGTTTTTTTGGGAAATGATAATTCTTGTAAAACAACTGGAATAGGATCAATATAGTTGAAATGTCAAGATGGAACTATTAAGACCTTGACTTATGTTAGATATGTTCCAAGTCTAAAGAATAATCTGATTTCATTGGGTGCTTTAGAATCTAAAGGGTTTACTATCACTTTGAAAGATGAAACCTTAAAAATTAAATCAGGTGCGCCAGTGGTGATAAAAGAAATAAGGAAAAATAACTTATATTATTTACAAGGTAGTACAGTTATTGGCTCAGCAGTTGTTGTTTCTGAGAAAGATGTAGGTTCAAATACAATCAGGTTATGACATATGCGATTAGCACATGTAGGAGAAAATTTTTTGCAATAATTAGCTAAGCCAGGTTTGTTAAAGGGTGCAAAGATGTGTAGACTTGAATTTTGTGAGCATTGCATTATGGGGAAACGGACTAGAGTGAAATTTGGCATTGCAATCTACCAAACTGAAGCTATTTTAGACTACATCCATACAAATGTATGGGGACCCACAAAAACGGCTTCATTGGGTGGTATGCATTATTTTGTCACTTTTGTTGATGATTTTTCCAGAAGAGTTTGGATGTATTCTATGAAACATAAAAATGAAGTGCGTGATATTTTCCTTAAGTGGAAAAAATTAGTTGAAACTCAAACTAGCAGAAAGATTAAACGGCTCAGATCAAATAATGGTGGTGAATACACGAGTGATTCGTTTATGAAGGTATGTCAGGATGAAGGTATTGCTCGACACTTCATAGTTCGAGATACACCACAATAGAATGGGGTGGCAAAGCGCATGAATCGGACTTTGTTGGAGAAAGTTCGATGTATGTTGTTTAATGTTGGGTTAGACAAAAGGTTTTGGGCTGAAGTTGTTAGATATGCGTGTCATTTCATCAATAGTCTACCATCATCTACAATAGGGGGAAAAACACCCTATGAGGTATGGTCTAGAAAGCCTGCTAGTGATTATGATTCTTTACATATATTTGGTACTATGGCTTATTATCATGTTAAAGAATCTAAGTTGGATCCAAGAGCCAAGAAAGCAATATTCTTGGGGATAAGTGCAAGAGTCAAAGGATACAGTCTTTGGTGTCTAGAGACGAAAAAAAATGATTTTAAGTATGGATGTGACTTTTGATGAACTTGCGATGATGAAGAAAACAATACGCAAGTAGTCACGAGTTGAAGAGAAGATCAGTGATACTCAATAATAAGTGGAGGTCGAGACAATTTTGGGAAACCCAGTGAGAAATGAGACTACACAAGGTAACTCTCCATTTATGGTGGGAAATAGTTTACAAGAAGAGGAGATTTCAATTCGAGAATCTTCACAACAACAAGAATCAATTGTTTCTCAGAGGCCAAGACGAGAAATTCGAAAACCTGCTCAGTATACTGATGTAGTGGCCTATGCACTTCTAGTTGTAGATAATAATGTTCCTTACATTTTCAAAGAAGCAATGAGGAACTCTGAATCAGACAAGTAGAAAAGAGCGATGGATGAAGAAATACAGTCTCTTCATCAAAATCAGACTTAGAAGCTAGCCCAACTTCCCAAGGTAAAAACGCAATTGGTTGCAAATGGGTTTATGTAAAGAAAGAAGGATTTCCAAATGCAAATAATGTTCGCTTCAAAGTTAGATTGGCAGCTAAGGGCTACGCACAGAAGGAAGACATTGATTATAATGAGGTATTTTCTCCAGTTGTTAAACATTCTTCCATTCGAATTTTGTTGGTTTTGGTAGCATAAATTGATCTTGAACTAGTTCAGCTTGATGTAAAAAATGCATTTTTACATGGTGATTTGGAAAAGGAAATCTATATGACTCAGTTAGATGGATTTTAGGTTGCTGGAAAAGAAAATTGGGTATGTAAACAGGGTATATCGTTGTATGGTTTAAAACAGTTTCCAAGGCAGTGGTACAAACGATTTCATCAGTTTATGATGGGTTAGAAGTACATCAGAAATAAATATGATCATTGTGTTTATTTTCACAGACTACAAAATGGATCTTTGATATATTTACTCTTATATGTTGATGATATGTTGATAGCTTCAAAGAATAAGGAAGAAATCAACAAGTTGAAAAGTCAATTAAATCAAGAGTTGGAGATGAAAGATCTTTGTGAAGCAAAGAAGATACTTGGCATGGAGATTCGCAGAGACAGAATAAGAGGAAGAGTTAGTTTGTCTTAGAAACAGTATTTGAAGAAGGTAGTACAGAGTTTTGGCATGTTTGAACAGTCAAAACTAGTAAGCACTCCTCTTGCTTTTCATTTCAAACTTAGGGTGGCTTTATCTCCTAAATCAAATAAGGAACATAAGTATATGTCACAGGTTCCTTATGCAAGTGTTGTTGGTAGTCTGATGTATGCAATGGTTTGTACTAGACCTGATATTTCACAAGCTATTAGTATGGTAAGTAGGTATATGCATGATTTGGGTAAATGACATTGTTAAGCTGTGAAATGGATTTTGAGATATATTATGAATACGATTGATGTTGGTATAGTATTTGAGAAAAATAATATTATTGATTAACATGTTGTTAAATATGTGGATTCTGATTTTGATTTTGTAGGTGATTTGGATAAACGTCAATCAACTACTGGATATGTTTTTACATTTGTTAATGGTCTAGTGAGTTGGAGGTCTACCTTATAGTCTACCATTGCCTTGTCAACAACAGAAGTAGAGTACATGACAGCTTCAGAGGCTGTTAAGGAAGCTATGTGGTTGTAGGATTTACTTGAAAATTTGGGAATTGTTTAGAAATACATTGTTGTGTTCTGTGATAGCCAGAGTGCTATTCATTTGGCAAAGAACCAAGTCTATCATGCACAAACGAAGCACATCGACGTTCAGTTTCATTTTATGCGGGATATTATTGATGGAGGCAAGATACTTCTTCAGAAGATTGCTACAACTAAAAATCCCACAGATATGTTGTCTAAGATTGTGACAACAATCAAGTTCAAACATTGTTTGGACTTGATCAATATCCTGCAAGTCTGAATATTTTTTGAAGGCGCCGATGATGTGGAACTCTAGAAAATGTTGGTGACTAAAAAATTTGTTAAATTTATCGTCAAGGTGGAGATTTGTTGTTCTCTGTCCCACATTGGTAGAATAGTTCCACATTAGTATAAAAATTTGTTTTTAATTTTTTGTATTATTTGTCCCACATTGGAGAGAAGTGTTTTTTGGACTTAAGGTTGAAGCTATATAAAGAGCTAAACTCTTCATTTGTAAAACACACCTCAAAGTTGTACTTTGTCAAGAAGTAGTGGATTGATCGTCGGCGCCCGAGGACATAAGTAATTTTATACCGAACCTCGTTAATTTCTTGCCCTGTTCTTTTTACTGTTTTATTATTAGTTTCTGCATTACTTTAGTTTCTTATATATTCAATAGCAATAGTTGTAGTATTGGTGTTTGGCACAAGTGGGGTGCCCGGCACAACAACAACTACATTTAAATTTAATTCAATGGAAGAATAATTTCAATAAATGAAGTCCTTAGCAAAAACCAAGCAAATAGAAGCACAGAGAGAGAAACACTAGGAAAAATAAACAAACAAAAAAACATGGAGAGAAACAACTGAAAGACAAGAGTAAGGAGAGCTTAGGTGCAACGGTAAGGTTGTGACCTGGAGGTTATGGGTTCAAGGCATGGAAACAGCCTCTTGTAAAAATGTAAGGTAAGACTGCGTATTATAGACTCACTGTGATCCACCCCTTCCCCGGACCCCACATATGTGGGAGTTTTGTGCATCATACTGCCCTTTATTAGTTAAATATTCATATTAAATTATGTTGATCAAGCTCATTTATAGGTAATAAAAACATAATCTTGCCCCCATGGCATGGCGCGGTGGAAAGGCATCCGTAAGTAAGAAGGAGCATCGGGGGTTCAATTCCAGGTAGATACACTCACAGAGCCAACGGTACTTGTGGATGATGAGAGTTTACTCTATGAGCCAACAGGAACCGTGGATGGTGAGAGTTCTCTATGAGCCAACAAGAACCGTGGATGGTAATGGAGATGTGTCCTGAGAGTCGGGTTGGCCGAACGTCCAACTGATGCACAGAAGCCGTGTCTGCATCCGGACTTTACCCTAATCAGTGAGACCTGGGAGCGGAGGACGCTTGTAGGAACCCAACCCAAAATAAATAAATAAATAATGAATAATAAATAAATAAATAAAGAGATATTTTAAATAAGATATTTTGGGGAAAATATTTTGAAAGGAGATATTTTGAGATATTTATATATAAATATCTTGGAGGAAATATTTATTTAGATTACTTAAAGGTTAAGTTAGGTTTTATTCTTTAAACTCTCTCATTCTCTCTCTCTCTCTCTCTCTCTCTCTCTCTCTCTCTCTCTCTCTCTCTCTCTCTCTCTCTCTCTCTCTCTCTCTCTCTCTCTCTCTATAGGATTTTGCGCCATCTGTTGCTGGAATCCACGATCCGTCATTACCACATAGGTCAGGAGGGGAATCTCTACGTTTATTGTGGAACGGATCTTCGTTTGTGGAATTTTGGGATTTTTCTTAAAATCGAGGTAAGGGTCTGAATTCGGTTTCGGTTCGATAGTATAAGAAATTATATTGAAGTATTGTTCTTCGATTTTTAGGTTTTGGGGACCCCGAGTCGTTGTTTTCGATCGGTTCGTTTGTGTTTCGGTTTCAGGTATAAGGTAAGGGAAAATTGATTACAATAGCTATTTCGTAAAACTAAATCGCTAAAAAGATAGTTTACATTCATATGATTGATTTGACTGCTATTTTACTAAATGTCATCGAGTTGAAAAGTCGGGTTTCATGATTTTACGATTTTGGTAAAAATACGGGTTTTGGTATATGATCTCCAAATGTTTCAAAACTTCTTTATTTGTATTATTATGTATGTAAGAGATGCTTGAATCCATTATTTTTATTTAAATGGTGTTTATTGTATTATATACTATATAGCGAATTTTTGTTTAAATTAGTGTGACATGTGGATGAAAATGAACTTGTGAACATTTGATATTATTGATATGGATTTTAGGAACAGAGTTCCAAATTTTTATACTGGAAAATGTTGAAAAACAGGTGCCGGTTATATACCATGATAATTATGCAAAAAGGGTAAATCGAGAGGGTGTGTGTCAGTTTATACCAGATATGGATATATAAGTTTGTGAAAATACTGGAATTGCACAGGTTATCGTGTTTTGTTATAAATTGTATATATGATAAGTGGAACAACAACTTGCGACAATTGGAGCTAAAAGATACTACCACCTAAGGGGTTGAAAGATACTACCGACTAAGGAGTTGAAAGATACTACCAACTAAGGAGTTGAAAGATGCTACCGAACTGGAGTTGAAATACTTCAGGGTAAAGGGGTTTATAGTCTCGATACCAAAAGGCTCGGATTCCATTGCCAGTGAGTACAATGCAAAGACACTTGCTAAGCGGTGTGGGTACAGAGATGATCGGCTTACAGGAGTTTGTAATCACTGGTGAATAATGGACCAGGGGAGACAGTTAGACTATATATGAGACACATGACAGTGCCTGCACTAACAGGGCATTGTTAGAGATATCAATGCACAACCCATGCCACGGGGTAAAATACGCATTATTTGTGATATCGAGCTATTGGTCGTTCTATATTCATATACATGATTTAAAAGTTGATATGTAAAAACGATATTGTTTATTTTGATATATGTGTTGTGCTTCAGTATTGAAAACCTTTGTTTTATATACATGGATATATGTTTTAAATTGAAATAGTCACATGTGGTCACACACTAATTGTAATACTTTCTTCCTTACTGAGAAGTGTCTCACCCCGTTATACAACCTCTATTTTCAAGTTCTTCAGGATGTCGGTCCTAGTTGCTAGAGCGACTAGGGGGGTGGTTTCTAGCTTAGTTGTGTAAGTATTCGGTTATGTAATAAACTTAGTTAGAAGCGTCTTTTTGGAGGTTGTAAACACTAATTTATGTATTAAGTTGGATGTTTGAGAATTTAAGAATACAGTTGGTAGACTCTAGTATATACCTAGTATAAATCCTTATGGATATTTATGTTTTTCTGGGACATTTGTATCCCAGTTTTGTATGATTTACACCCGCATGTCCCTGTTTAGGGCGGGTTGTTCATGTATGTCTATCAGGTACAGGTTATTATGTATGTAGGTTGGCAACCTGGGTCCATTTAAAGGGTCGGATCGTTACGACGCTAATCCGTAGGTTTGGTGCTGCACTAGGGGGTCTAAAGGGCTCGTTGGTGGCTGAAGTTCTTATATAAATAAAAAAATAAAAAATAAATAAAAACATAATCTTGTAATATCTTCTTGTGTATTAAAAAAATTTTTTAAAATAAAAATAAAATAAAAACCCACTTAATTGGCGTCCGTTAAAATTGAGCAAAAAGTGCTAAAAGTTGGCTCGAGTACTAAATATTTGAACCAAAATAAGAATTAAAATGAACTGCTAAATACTAAACAGTTTAGGTCATTTGGTAAAGGTTTGAATATGAACTTTATTTTACTATTTTAATTTTGTAAACATTTTGATCGGAAGTTAAAAATAAATAAATAAATAAATAATACAAAAATAGAAAATTGTTCATTTATGAATCAAAATAAATGTGTATAGTTTTCATGTTCAAATAAACAAAATAATTATGTATATTTTAGAATTTCTTTTTTTAAAAAGCTAATAAATAGTCAAAATTACAATTGGAATTATAGATAAAATTAATTTCCTATATCATTAAGCAAAAAAATTAATAATAATTATGTGTCTTGGGGAAACCCAAAATATCAAATTTCCGATGGTGCACCATGCTTAAGAAATCTTCAACATCATGATCAACTATCATCATCTTCTTCTTCAAGTTGTTTCTTCTCCTTCTTCAAATTTAGGCTCTCAAAAAAAAATTACAAAAAATTTATATAAAACGACAAAATTACATATCTAGCTAAACTGATCTTGATCTAGCCTAAAAAGTTGAAGTAACATTGATTGGGAATTTGATCTATTACAAGAATGACAATCCAAAATTGTTAGAAATTTGGTTATTAATGGCAGGATTGTTTACAAATACTTCTACTGCTCTTCATTGAGGCAAGGGAAAACCATAATACAATTTGATCTGATTTGCTCCTTGTCGTCAAGCGAGAGGGCTCACTTGCTTGTGTTTTTCAGAGAGAACTAAATGGAGATGAGCGAAGGGGGAAGAGAGATGGTTGTGTTGTCTTGAAATGATATTAATGTTAGGACCCGGTGAGCATCAAGATCAAAGTGACACCAAGATTTTACGTAGTTCGGTCAAGAACAACCTACGTCCACGGAGCACACATCAAAATTCACTAACTCGCCGGAAAATATTACAATTCTCTCTCTCTCTCTCTCTCTCTCTCTCTCCCTCCCTTTTTCCTCTCAGCTCTCTCTGAGCTTCTCTACTTTCTCTGCACTATTTTGTGTTGTATATTTCACTTTCCATAGACCTCTTTATATAGGCTTGGAATTTACATCATGATTAAATACAAAACAATCAAATTAATCACAATTAGAAGTTTATAATGGAGAGTTTAATTGAGAATAAAATCACGCGTTTTGTGACTCAGCAACGCGTCATCTCTTGGTTATCTTCTGGCTCCATCTTTAACAATCTCCCACTAGGAAACAGAGACACCTCCTCAACCAATATCATGAATAAATGATGTGCTCAAAATATGTCTTCAGGCATGAAAACCAACTGAAGTTGAACACAACTTCAGTTCCTCTGTAGTCGCCACCTTCTTGTCTGCTCGATTTCTGCGGACTAATCTGATATCTGTCATCTTCACAACTGGTTTAAAAATGTCGGTGTAGTCAATCCCGTTCTTCTGCTCGAAGTCTTTGACTACCAATCGAGGCTTGTACCTTCTAGAGCTGTCATGCCCCTCTTCGATTCTGTATACCCACTTGTTGTGAAGGCCTTTGGGCAACTTCCACGTTCTATTGGAGGTGAGGGACTTTATCTCATCCTTCATCGCAAGCTCCCATTTGCTCATATCTGCCACCTGACATGCTTTATCATTACATTCGGGCTCGCCTCCATCTGTAGGAAGTAAATAATCAATATACCTTCTGTCTGGTATATGTGACCGAGTAGATCTCCTAAGCTACGGAGCTGAAGTAGGAGACGGTGGTGCGACGATCTGCTCCACTGGTTCCTCCACCTGAGGATTCTCGGTATTCTGACCAACACATTCTGAGTGGACCAGTTCTAGTCCCTTCTTCTTTGGAGCATGGGTGTTTATATGGAAACTAACCCTCTTCTGTTTCCTGATTATACAATCCTCATACATGTCTATAATCCTCATACATGTCAACCTGCACTGACTGTAGACCACTTAATTTTTCTTTTGAGTGCATCACCCTGAGTCCCTTCTCGCTCATGTGACCAAGTCGTTGGTGCCAGATGTTGCTATCGTCATTTCCTGCAGCAAATGAAATAGACATGGAGGCATTGGAGGTTAGAAAAAGTGTTCCGCTTTTCTTACCTCGCGTAATCATTAGTACACCCTTTGAGACTTTCCATTCATCGCCAATAAATTTCGCTATGTATCTCTCATCTGCCAGCTGACCAACTAAGATCAAATTCTTTCTCAAGTCTTGAATATACCTAACATCCTTCAGTTTCCATACTGATCCGTTTATACTAATCTTCACAACTCATTTTCCAGTTACGTTGCAAGGTTGATCGTTGCCAAGGTACACCTTACCAAAATTACCTGGTGTGTACTCCTCTAGGCAATCTCTGCAGCATGTGGCATGAAATGAGACTCTGGAGTCTAAGACCCAAGACTCCTGCTTGCTCTCCAAAGAGCATATCAACATCTCATCATTTTCAGAAACAATATTTGCTTCTGTCTTTACCCTCATCTCAAATTCTTTCTTCTGACTCCTGCACTAGTTCCTATAATGACTAGTCTTTCCACAGTTCCAGCACTCAATAACTTTCGTGCTCTGAGAACCTGTGTCCTGAGCTCCTCTGGGATTTTTGGATTTAGACGTTCTGGGCCTAAATCTTCCGCGGTTGTTTGATCGTCCATGCCCGTTTCCTTTGCCTCAACTCTCCATGTTCAAGGCTAAACTCGAATTGGAGTTATGGTTCAGCTGCATTCTTATTTCCTCTGTAAAAATCATGTTGACGACCTCACCATATACAAGCTTCGATTTTCCTGCGGAGCTACTGATAGCAGTGACGACACCATTCCAATTTTCAGGCAACTGACTAAGAATCAGTAGAGCCTGAAACTCGTTATCAAACGTTATCCCGACTGAGGCGAGTTGATTAGACAATTCATTGAAGTTATTCAAATGCCTGCTGAAACTCTCACCTGCAGACATGTTCATCATAAATAGTCTTTTCATGAGATGTACCTTATTTGCGACTGAAGGCTGCTCGTACATATTAGAGAGCGCATCCATCAGAGACTTGGTGGATGTAATATGCTTGATATTGAACGCCACAGATTTCGATAATGTCATTCTGATGGCTCCGAGGGCTTTTTGATCAAGCAACTCCCACTCGTTCTCGTTTATGGATGTTGGCTTGCCCTTTAACGGTAAGTGCAATTCCTTCCCAAACAAATAGTCTTATATCTGCATCTTCTAGAAACTGAAATTGCTCCCATTAAACATTTTGATTTTTGAGCTCTTTTCGTTTGACATCTCAATTCAAGGATCTAGAGATGGAATTAGGTCAAATGGATAGCGCGGTTGAATCCGGAATGATCAAAAACCCTAGAAATGGTTCAAGTTGCTCGAAAAACGGACCCAAAATGACCCGAAAAGCTTAATCAAAGTTTCAATCAAACTTGCTGACGTGGCAACTGATGACGCGGCGCTGACGTGGCACCCCTACTGACGTGGTAGAGGTGGGACCCACTGGTGACGTGGAGCTGATGTGGCAGTGTGGGCCCACAAGCTGACGTGGCGCTCTTCTGCTGACGTGACCCTGCTAACATGGTCGGTTCTGAGTGGCGGGTTGGATCCGGGGCAAGGATCGGATCTCAGGTTCACCTGGGTCTAAGTCTCTTGCTGGTTTGGGTCAGGTATGAATCGGGTTGAGTCGAGATGGAACGGGGAAAGAAGACGCGTGCTGTGCGTAGTTGGCGCATGGAAAGGCGTCTTGCTCCAGCAATACACGTGGGGGCGCATGAACGTTGGTCTGAGCTCGTTTGGAGCTTCGGTTGGCACGCGTTTCTTTGTCTTGGCAAGCTGAATGCAATGGTGGTCTCAAAACGCAGTTTTGATCTACTGGACAGAGCTCCGAATTTCGGGATCACTTCCAATCTGGCTTTTTTGCTCCAACCGAGTTCTGATACCACTTGTTAGGACCTTGTGAGCATCCAGATCAAAGTGACACCAAGATTTTACGTGGTTCGGTCAAGAACAACCTACATCCATGGAGCACAAACTAAAATTCACTAACTCGCCGAAAAATATTACAATTCTCTTTCTCTCTCTCTCTTCCTCCCTTCTTCCTCTCAGCTCTCTCTGAGCTTCTCTGCTCTCTCTGCACTATTTTGTGCTGTATATTTCACTTTCCATAGCCCCTTTTATATAGGCTTGGAATTTACATCATGATTAAATACAAAACAATCAAATTAATCACAATTGGAAGTTTATAATGGAGAGTTTAATTGAGAATAAATTCACGCGTTTTCTGACTCAGCATCGCGTCATCTCCTGGCTGTCTTCTAGCTCCATATTTAACAATCTCCCACTAGGAAACAGAGACACCTCCTCAACTAGTATCATGAATAAATGATGCGCTCAAAATATGTCTTCAGGCATGAAGACCAACTGAAGTTGAAAATAACTTCAGTTCCTCTGTAGTCGCCACCTTCCTATCTGCTTGATTTCTGCGGACTAATCTGATATCTGTCATTTTCACAACTGGTGTAAAAATATCTGTGTAGTCAATCCCGTCCTTCTGCTCAAAGTCTTTGACTACCAACCGAGACTTGTACCTTCTAGAGCCATCATGCTCATCTTCGATTCTGTACACCCACTTGTTGTGAAGGCCTTTGGGCAACTTCCACGTTCTGTTGGAGGTGAGGGACGTCATCTCATCCTTCATCCCAAGCTCCCACTTGCTCGTATATGCCACCTGACATGCTTTATCATTACATTCGGGCTCTCCTTCATCTGTACGAAGTAAATAATCAATATACCTTCTGTCTTGAATATGTGACCGAGTAGATCTTCTAAGCTCCGGAGCTGGAGTAGGAGACGGTGGTGCGACGATCTGCTCCACTGGTTCCTCCACCTGAGGATTCTCGGTATTCTGCCCAACACATTCTGAGTGGACCAGTTCTAGTCCCTTCTTCTTTGGAGCATGGGTGTTTATCTGGAAACTAACCCTCTTTTGTTTCCTGATTATACAATCCTCATACATGTCAACCTGCACTGACTGTAGACCACTTAATTTTTCTTTTGAGTGCATCACCCTGAGTCCCTTCTCGCTCATGTGACCAAGTCGTTGGTGCCAGAGGTTGCTGTCGTCATTTCCTATAGCAAATGGAATAAACATGAAGGCATTGGAGGTTAGATAAAGTGTTCCGCTTTTCTTACCTCGCGCAATTGTTAGTACACCCTTTGAGATTTTCCATTTATCGCCAATGAATTTCGCTGTGTATCCCTCATCTGCTAGCTGACCAACTGAGATCAAATTCTTTCTCAGGTCTGGAATATACCTAACATCCTTCAGTTTCCATACTGACCCGTTTATACTGATCTTCACAACTCCTTTTCCAGTTACGCGCAACGTTGATCGTTGCCAAGGTACACCTTACCAAAATTACCTGGTGTGTACTCCTCTAGGCAATCTCTGCAGCATGTGGCATGAAATGAGGCTCCGGAGTCTAAGACCCAAGACTCTTGCTTGCTCTCCAAAAAGCAGATCAACATCTCATCATTCTCAGAAGCAATATTTGCTTCTGTCTTTACCCTCGTCTCAAATTCTTTCTTCTGACTCCTGCACTAGTTCCTATAATGACTAGTTTTTCCACTGTTCCAGCACTCAATAAGTTTCGTGCTCTAAGAACCTGTGTCCTGAGTACCTCTGGGATTTTCAGATTTAGACCGTCTGGGCCTAAATCTTCCGCGGTTGTTTGATCGTCCATGCCCGTTTCCTTTGCCTCAACTCTCCATGTTCAAGGCTAAACTCGAATTGGAGCTATGGTTCGGCTGCATTCTTATTTCCTCTGTCGAAATCATACAGACGACCTCATCGTATAAAAGTTTCAATTTTCTTGCGGAGCTACTGATGGCAGTGACGACTCCATTCCAATTTTCAGACAACTGAATGAGAATCAGTAGAGCCCGAATCTCATTATCAAATATTATCCTGACTAAGGCGAGTTGATCAGACAACTCATTGAAGTTATTCAAATGCCTGATGAAACTCTCACCTGCAGACATATTCATCATAAATAGTCTTTTCATGAGATGTACCTTATTTGTGACTGAAGGCTGCTCGTACATATTAGAGAGCACATCTATTAGAGACTTGGTGGATGTTATATGCTTGATATTGATAGTCACAGATTTCGACAATGTCATTCTGATGGCTCCGAGGGCTTTTTGATCAAGCAACTCCCACTCGTTCTCGTTTATGGATGTTGGCTTGCCCTTTAACGGTAAGTGCAATTCCTTCCCAAACAAATAGTCTTCTATCTGCATCTTCTAGAAACTGAAATTATTCCCATTAAACATTTTGATTTTTGAGCTCTTTTCATTCGACATCTCGATTCGTGGATCTAGAGATGGAATTAGGTCAAATGGATAGTGTGGTTGGATCCGAAACGATTGAAAACCCTAGAAATGCTTCAAGTCACTCAAAAAACGGACCCAAAATGACCTGAAAAGCTCAGTCAAAGTTTCAGTTAAACTTGTTGGCGTGGCAACTGATGACGCGGCGCTGACGTGGCACCCTTGCTAACATGGCAGAGGTGGGACCCACTGGTGACGTGGAGCTGACGTGGCAGTGCTGATGTGGCGCTCCGGCTGACGTGGCACTCTTCTGCTGTTGTGGCCCTGCTAACGTGGCCGATTCTGAGCGGCGGGTCGGATTCGGGGCAAGGATTGGATCTCGGGTTCACCCGGGTCTGAGTCTCTTGACGATTCGGGTCGGGTATGAATCGGGTCGAGTCGAGATGAAATGGGGAAAGAAGACACGTGCGGCACGTGAACGTTGGTCTGAGCTCGTTTGGAGTTTCTGCTGGCACGCTTTTCTTCATTTCGGCGAGCTGAATGCGATGGTGGCCTCAAAACACAGTTTTGATCTACTGGACAGAGCTCCGAATTTCGGGATCACTTCCAATCTGGCTTTTCTGCTCCAACCAGGCTCTGATACCACTTGTTAGGACCTTGTGAGCATCCAGATCAAAGTGACACCAAGATTTTACGTAGTTTGGTCAAGAACGACCTACGTCCACGGAGCACACACTAAAACTCACTAACTCGCCGAAAAATATTACAATTCTCTCTCTCTCTCTTCCTCCCTTCTTCCTCTTAGCTCTCTCTGAGCTTCTCTGCTCTCTCTGCACTATTCTCTGCTGTATATTTCACTTTCCATAGCCCTCTTTATATAGGCTTGGAATTTACATCATGATTAAATACAAAACAATCAAATTAATCACAATTGGAAGTTTATAATGGAGAGTTTAATTGAGAATAAATTCACGCGTTTTCTGACTCAGCAACGCGTCATCTCCTAGCTGTCTTCTAACTCCATCTCTAACAATTAAGCATCGCTCCTAATGCTCACCTCACAAGAGGCGATCAAAAGAAATTTAGAAGTACAACCAAACATAACTGGCCTTTAAATATAGAGCCCATTCAGTAAAACGACTCTTTTTAGAGTCCATTCGGTGCAAACAAACACCCCCTTAGTTATAATGTCTATTTTTAATGCACAAATATCTCCCTTTCGCTCTCCAAAAACTCTTATAGAACCATCAGAATCGAGCTTTAACTTTAAATAAGACAAATAGATAAATAAAAACCACAATCATCTCTTACCAATTCTATTTTATTAAAGATATATGATTACCTCAAAATGAAAATATGCAATAACAAAAAGTAATTCATAGCTGTCTTGCACGCCAAAATGGTGTATTTGATCACTACATAAAAATAGTAAATTACTTAAACATAGGTTCCAATGCTAAGAAAGACGAAGTTTCCTTTATCACTAATAAATAAGAACATTATTAATGATGATTCTAATGAATCTATTGACCCGCATGAATTGAATGAATTATAATTTTACATTTTTATCATATAACTTCATTTCATTTTACTTACAATCTATTCTATCTTATTGTACCCAATACTGTATAAAATTAAACTGAGAAATTTTTTTTTAAAAAAAAAAACCTTTGAAAATGAGTATTATAGGATATTTTTCATTGACATGAACCATTACCTAACTTTGAAAATCTCACCTTCATCCAATGCAATTAATGAATTATGGTAGGAGGAGGCTAAAACAAGTCAAATATATTCAATCATGCCTAACCATACATGGGACCGGTGGATTTGGAATTTCTTTCACCAAACTTCCTTTTCAAAGGGTGGAAGGAGCTCCAAGTAAATTACAAAAATTCGGCAAAATTTTTCAAACGAGTGAAGTTTAGAATTCCTAATGGCTTCTAAATTAATTTAACAAAAGATTTGAGTTTGACATGAACAAAAAAGGTAAAGCCACAGATTCCTGAAATTGCATTGTACAATACACGTAAGATCATATTCATGTGGACAAATCCAATCCACTGCTCTCAGTTGGCGAAACAGAGCAATGGTCTAGAAAGACTCAAGCAAAACAGCAATACTCTGCCTCCAGCAGTCTTGATATACTAAAAAGTAGATAGACCGGAGGGGGAATCTGATCCAAGTCGTTAACGGGCAGAATGGAATTATAATAAGGTAAAGTGAAAAGGAAAAAACAACAGAGCTTGCTGCACAATCTTCTGACACAAGAACAATCCCCTGCTGTTTTGCAGAAAATCCCCTCTGTATTTCCCCTGCTTTCATGCCATCTGCACCCATACACGCAGATTGCAGAGCATGCTTCTTGGTGTGTTGCTTTTTATTCTTTCACACTCTATTCAGATTTTATTGCTTAATTATTTGTGTAAATAAATAGACATACATATATATATATATATATATATGTACAAAATATTATACACCATGTTTGGTTAAAGAAAAATTTTAAAGATTCCCAACAATGGGAGTGGAGAAATTGTTGATGATCAGTGTTAAAAAATCTCATGTGAGTCAGAGTTGAAATTTTCTAGAAATCTTATATACCCACAAATTCATCTTCTCATATTCCTTTGGTAATCCAAACTTTTATAAGAAGGGCATTAAGATTGAAAATTTTAGACTAGATAATTTTCTCAACCAGATGCTTAATAAATTGAATCTCGTATACAATGCAAGCTTATGAGACAGAAATGATCACATAAGTTATTTCCTTTTCAATAATATAACACACTTGCATGTTTAACCTGAAAACTAAAACAAAAGGAGGATTAATAACCCATAAACTACTATTAAAAAACAATGACATATTAGTGGACTAATAAATTAAAATCCATGGGGATGAAGAACTTAATTGCATGCTTTCTATCAATAAAAAATAATTATTACATCCTGTGGATGGATAATAATAATGAAGATGACGCCATCATTCACTTCAAGAGCATCCGAAGGCCTGTAAATTCCAAAATACATGGAATTAGCATCCAAAAATTACTTACCAAAAAAAAAGTCTCACACACGCATATTAAATCGAAGAATTTGCTCGGTATTGTCATAAAAAATTATCAAAAATAAAAAATATATAAATAGCAAACAGCAACAGAAACTTAAAAATGAAAAACCTATTTAATTAATATTCTTAAAGCTGTATATTTTTGTACTAAGAAAATTGTGCACACTGTAATTTAATTCAGAAGAATGAAGTTTAAATATCAAAAGTAGGAGACGACAAATCGCCAATAAAAACTAAAAATCAAAAGATGAAATTTGAAAACAGATGATAAAAAATTCATATACTGCTTACGCGAATGCAGAAAATACGCCTCAATCCAAATGACGGGAAACCCTTTCTTGCATTTTCGAGTTTGGTCAGCATTGTGTCTTGGGAGCACACAATATCGCCGGCGGGCGAGGCCAAGAACGCTCTACGGGGAACCGGAGGAGACCAAAGCCCGCTCTGCTCATAGTCGAAATCGAACTTTGATGCGTCGAAGTATTTTCCCAGAAGTCTGTCCGACACCGACTTCGAAACCACTTGAATGTTCCGGCTGTAATTGCTGCTCGGGGAGCAAGTTACCGACGAAAATGACGACGACGACGACATGCTTGTAAATTATAATATTTGTGGAGAGAGAGTTCAGCTGAGATAAATATAGGAGAGATGGGGAAGAGGGGATGCAATCATGTGGGTTGGGGGAATTGGAAAGCTGAGAAATTTCTGATTTCGATGCGAATGAAGGACAATGGTACCTGTGCAAATTGCCGTCCTCTTTGAACTTTCTTTCTTTCCTGGTTTAAAGAAAGTTGGGGTCTTGGGATAAGGCATCAAATTATTATGGCTTTTTTCATGGCCGCTCTTTCAGCTCTGTTGGATAAGAGAGATGAGAATTATATACGGTACATGCAAAAAAGCAAACAGAGCCCCCGGGCAATGGCTGGCTTGGGCCACTTGTTGGTTTAAGTCTCAGGTTCGATTCTGTCCCAAACGAGCAAATTCTGCATATACCTCTGTGCAGTGAGAGGGACCTTGTTGCATGACTACCCTATGCCGCCATCAGAGTGTCTCAGAGTATACCCGGTCAATGGGAGTGTCAGCTAGATGGGCCGAGAAAGTCAGAACACCCGATGTAATCAAAAAACAAAAGAAGCAAATGAGGCACTAGCCCAACCCATCCCTTTGGAAAATGCTTCACAAGTGACTCCCTATGATTGTAGTCCATTTTTCCTTTTCTTTTTATTAAATAATTAATTAGGGTAAGATTTAGGGAGTATAAGTTGATCGAACTTAGTCGCAATCTATTTAGGTACGATTCATTTTATAATTTGATTCAATTTGATTTTACTCGAATTCGATTTAAGTTCGAGTTACTTGAATAGTTTAATAAGTCAAGTTTAAGTTATAATACTACTCACAAGCATGATTGAATCTAATCTAACTTTTAAATTTTATTATTTTATATTATATAAGTCATCTAATATATACTTTATACATGTATTTAATATTAAATTGCAATCAACATATGTTTAATCAAGTTGAGTTTGAGGTTAAGAACTTGTAGTTGAGTTTGGTTTAAATTCAACACTTTTAAGATCGATTGAGTTTGAGTTGAGTTTTGAGTATCCTATTGAATCAACTCAATTCAACTCGAATACACCTCTAATATGATTATTAGTTAGTTAAGCTTATTCATGAGCTACTCAAACTGAGCTTACTACATTGTTAGTCTCAAGGCTTCATTAAGTTAGTTTTAATGATAACAAATTATTGTACACTATTGACTTTGTTTTAAGTTGTATTTCAACAAGTTTTAAGCTCTTAGAGTTGAAGAGTTGAGGAGGATTTGAAGATTTTATTTGTTATATTTGTATCAATTTTCTCTCAAATTGTATTAGGATATAACTTTTCTATTTTTAAGAATTTGAAAATAGTGGCTTAAAAGCAGCTAAACTAGAAAAATGTAGACAAAATTAAGAGATTGTTCCAGCCTACCCTACTAAGGCAAGCCATGGTGGCAAGTTGATCGACTTGGCACAAGCCCAACCAATCCCTTTGGAAAATACTTAATGACACTGACCTATGACGACACTATTTCATCAGTGACTCCTTACCATGTGGGTCCATGTCATCATGGGCTCGTATTTGTATAGCACGATTACAATCATTTTTCATTCCTTTCCTCTTCCTTCATGAAAAAAAATAATCATGATAGGTTTTAGGGGGTGTAAGTAAGTCAAGCTTACTCACGAGCTGTTTGAGTTTGATTCACTCTACAACTTAACTCACTCAAGTTTGAATAAGTTTGAGTTACTTGAGTAGCTTAACAAATGGAGTTCAAGTTTAAGTCAACTTTTTGATTTCAATATTTTCTAGTTAAGTTCAAATATCCTATTGTGTCAACTCAATTTAACTCAAATACACCTCTACTATGATCATTAATAAGTTAGCTTATACGTGAGCTACTTAGGGTTTAACTCACTTTATTGATAGCCCCAAGGTTTCTTTAATCTGATTTGATGATCGCAAATTATTTTACATGAATGACTTCTTTTTAAGGTTATCGACGCCATAATTTGTCTAAGGTGTTGATAAAAGGGAATGGTGGTCCCCAAACAAGAATGAGCTTTGAAGAAGAAAGGAGGTAAAATAGTTAAAATCATATGACATGAAATTGCCACTATTTTTGTTTTGAAAACACTAGGAAAATAAATAAAATATTTTAAAAAATTTGTGAAACCTAGATTTTAAGTTTGAGAGTATATTTGTGTGTAAGGAAGGTAATTAATTAACCATATCAATGATGGTTAGCTAACCAACACCCTTAACGACATTTTTTTTGTAGAATGGTTGCCGCAATTACGTATGTGTGCCTTTAAAAAGAGAAGAAATAAAAGATAAAAGGGAAACCCCCCCCCCCCCCCCCTTTCAGCCCTCTAGTATTAATATCATTATCTGAGCACTCCAACATGACTCCACCAATAGAGAACTGAATGGATGGGAATGGGTGGGATGCCAATGTTAATTTAAGATGTTCTTAGGGAGTCCTTGGAGGTCCATTTCTCATATTATCCTTCATTCACCCGTCACTCTAAACTTGATGTGGGGAGGGGTTCTTGGATCATTTTTTGGAAAGACCCTTGGCTAGGAAATGCTCCCTTCTTTACTTCTTTCCCTCTTCTCTTTCATTTGAGTTCTTAGCAAAATAGAGCCATACATTTCTCTATTGGTGGCTTGATCAGTTCTTTGGTTTCTTGAAATCTCCACTTTAAGAGACCTCTTAACAAGGGAGATGGTGGAATTGTCATCTCTGTTAGGAAATTAAATGGGTAGGAACAGTATCACACAGCTAAAATAAAAAATGAGAAAATAGGAATTGACACCAACATTTACGTAGAAAACCCCAAACAAATTGAGGGAAAAACCACGGGTAAGAGTAGAAGGAATCCACTATGAAAAATAATGATACAATTTCTCTTAAATTAGGAGAAACTAGAAACACAGGCTACAACAGAGACACTTTGTAGGAGAGTACTTGATTTCTCTCTCTAAAGGTGGAGTTGGAGATGCTTGGGATGATTTCTTCCTTCACCACCACTTCCCTATTTATAGGGATTTTGTAAGCCTCCTTTTCAAAGCCGTCAAATGAATAGTGTAGCCACCTTTGTAGACATGTGCAGCCACCAAATGAATAGTGTTGCCACCATATGAATAGTACAACCCCTATTTTGGACTTTGAATGCTAGAAATAACTTTACAATTCAACAATCTCTGTTATCTTTATTGAATCGGAGCAACCTTTCTTCGGGGAGGGATGTTGCTCTTGGTCTTTCGATCAGTCAAGAGTGTATTCTTGAAAATATTTTTATTTTTAATTTTTTATCCATTCCAACCCGTCATTTCCACTATATCCTACTATTTTGAGGGTGAAGGATCCCACAAAAATTAAGGCTTTCACTTGGTTGTGCTTGATAAGATAAATTCTGATAACTTGTTGTAAATTAGGAGATCTTTGAAGGCTCTCTCCTTTGTTGTATGTGTGCTCTAGTACAAGAACTGCGAGACAGCTTCCCATCTTCTTTTGCACTGTGAATTTTCTTGGAGGATTTGGAATATGTTTTTTGGTATTATGGTAGAGAACTAGGTATCTCCTTTAGTGCAAAACTTGTTAGCCATCTCTTTCGCAGGCTTTGGTAGGATGAAGGATAGGGCAGCATTGTAAGAGTGGTATTTTTGTTATTTTATGGGCAATAGGGATGGACCATAGCGTATTGCTCGGATATTTTCTGGAAAAAAATGAATTGGGTGTTGGTTTGAGGAAAATTCAGTACTTGGCCTCTTTGTGGAGTTTTGGTTATGGATTTTTTAGAGTTACAAAGAGATTGGAGGAATATGCTGACTTAACAATCTCTTATCTCTGTTGTTTTTAATTTTTTATTTCTAGTTTGTCCCTGTTTTTCTCAGAAGAAGTCTCATTCTTCCTCTTGTAAATTCTTTCTCCTCATAGGTGCGTTAAGGAGAAGCTGTATGATTGTGGAATTCAGATTGAGGGGAGGAGAGGTTACTGCTGATTCTTTTTTTATTTCTGAGGGGATTTAGAAATTTTTGGCTAATTTGTTTACTTAGGAGGATGTTTGTGTTAGGAGATGTGTGGCTCGTATGGGTGTTGGCAGTCGCACCACCCAGCAGAAAATGTTGAAGCTAGAGATGGACGGCCACCAACAATTGACCTATCATGTTGACATCACAGCTTCCTTATTTGACTTCTTCCCTCTCCCATGTGTATATATATGTAATGTATGTGTGTGTGGTTAATTGCAGTTGTGTGCGGTGAATTGCAGTAGTGTGTGGTGAGTTGTAGCTGAGTGCAGTAAAGTTGCAGAGTGTGTATGCATGTAGAAAGCTGTGTTGCAGAGTGTGTGTGGTGCTGTGTTGTGAGGCAGAGTGAAGAGAGAGTGAGAGAGGAGTTGAGGGCAGTAGCATCCTCCTTCTCCTTGTGTAATTATCCCGATGATTATAGTGGATTTGTACTCTCCCGTGGACGTAGGTCATAGTGGACCGAATCACGTAAATCTGGTCTCACATTTGTGTTGCATAATTTTGCTTGTGCGATTGCTATTTGTCGATCATTTTTTTTCGCAACAGTTTGCAGGCCTATGTGTGAAGGGTTGGAGTCCTATTTGTATTTAGCAGATGAGGTGGTTGAAGCGACCTTCTGAGGGAAGTGAGGTTAAGGCGGCAGTGTTCAAAATGGTGGGGGATAAGGCTACTAGTCCGGATGGGTTTAGTATGGCTTTCTTTCAAGAGAGTTGGGATGTTGTTAGAGGGGATTTAGTGAAGATATTCTGTGAGTTATTTTTTAATGGTATTTAGGGTGAAAGCATTAACTCTTAACTTTCACCATTTTGGCGCCTAAGAAGAATAGATTGATTAAAAAGTTGCCAAGATTTTAGCTAATAGCCTGAGTTTTGTGATAGGAGACATTGTTTTGGAGGCTTAAAAGTGCTTTTGGGGGAATAGGCATATTTCATTCTATTTTAGCAACAAATGCGGTTGTTGATGATGTTTGTAGGAGGAGAGATAAGGGACTTATTTTTAAAGTAGACTTTGAAAATGCTTATGCCGAGTAAGTTGGAATTTCCTCAATATATATTCTTGAAAAAAGGGTTTGGTTAAAGGTAGCAGCCTTGGACGAGGGAATGTTTATACATTGCTTCTTTTCTGTCATTTTAATGGAGAGCCTGAATCTTGGTTTTTGGCTTTGAGAAGGGTTAGGCATGGAAATCCTCGTTTTGTGTTTTTTGTTTGTTCTTGCGGTAGATGTTTTTAGTAGTTTGGGTTTAGAGAGAGGATTTGTTAGAGGGATTGTGGTTGGAAGTGACGGGGTTGTGGTTTCTCAACTGTGGCATACTATTTCCTAGGACAGTTTGGTTTTAGGATCCTATGATGGAGAAGGTGTTTAAGAGGTTGGATGGGTGGAAGGGTGCTTTATTTTCTCTAGGTGGATGTATTACTCTCACTTAAGCTTGGCATGCTAGTATTCCTCTTTATTTCTTGTCTAGTGAGGGTAGCCAGTAACTTTGAGAAAATCATGAGAGATTTTCTTGGGTCTGGGGTGGGGGATAAAAAGGATCATTTGGTTGGTTGTTCTTAATAAACGCTGCAATCTGTTGCAGAGTAGCAGACCTTAAGGTTTTATCCACAACTCTTAGTTCTCTTTGCTTTGAAAGTTGAGAATGTTTCTCACCTATTCTTTCATTGCTTCTTTTCATGGTGGGTGTGGAGTAATCTTTTTGGGTTATTTGAGGTGAGAGTTGCGTGTGTTTGGAGTTGATAGGGGATTTTTTGGCTATAGCATTTTTAGGTTTTGGGAGGGGTGAGCATGGTTTGATGTTGTGGAGATTGGTATTTTGCAGTTGTGCTGAGCATATGATGTAGGATTTATATTCCAAAGGATATGTCCCACATGAATGATGTGGGTCCCACATATAGGGAATGTGTACCATATGATAAGGATATGAATTAATGATTGTATGAGTTAACTAAAAGGTTAGCTTATTTAATATGAGAAATTAATGGTGGAAGTTTGAAGAGATTCCTATACATAAATATTATAGATATATATGTATATAATATATATAATATATATATATATATATATATATATATATATATATATATATATATATATAATATACATTAGCTACTATTATGGGGTATAGCTGTAAGGGTGTGCTATACATCAAGTTAAACTCTAAGGGGTTAGCTACATGGTGGTGTTAGCTGTAAAGAAAAGATAAGAAGAAAGGAATTGTCCTCTCTGCCTCTACTTCTCTAATCATCAGGAGATCCCATAGATCTGGTGAAGGAAGGAAAGAGAAAGAGGAGAAGTGGGAGAAACGATTTCTTCGGATTCTCTGGGTGTTTTTCTCAATAGGTTCGATATGGCTAATTCCGGTATGTAAAGTTTACAGTTTATGATTTATTTATTTTCCGCATAAAGTAATTGATGTGAAGTTCATGATAATTGAAGATCCTTGACTGAAATACATTTATGAAAGTTTTCTTACACGTGGTATCAAAGTCAAGGTTTGAAATTATCATGATCTTCCTTTCATGATAAATATCGTTTCTTTTAACCCTTTACAATCTTGTTATGGGTTCGTGTGAAAATTTGTGTTCATGATATTTTATGAAATCGAACTGAAGAATTTATATGATAAATGATTCCTGAAAATATATGTGATATTTGATGGATTTATGGGGTTTTTTGTTGGTTTGAAAATTTTCTTACATGTGGATCGTTGACGGTTTTCCCCTATATAGTGATATTAAAGTAGTGCTGCTGAATGATATGCATGCGAATAATTTTATTATAACTTGATTAATAATG
Organism: Malania oleifera; assembly: GCF_029873635.1. Taxonomy (NCBI): domain Eukaryota; kingdom Viridiplantae; phylum Streptophyta; class Magnoliopsida; order Santalales; family Ximeniaceae; genus Malania; species Malania oleifera. Next base: position 128,423,668 of record NC_080417.1, read on the forward strand.
TAACACTCACATGTTATGCATGCATAATTTAGAGAATTTTACATGAAAGTAAGTTAGTAAAATTCTTATATTGGGGAATTGATTATCTATTGTATATTATGGATTGGTATTTTGAAATGAACTCTGAGATGAATATGAAACATGGCATAGATAAGTTGTTTTGTTTTTTTTTTTTAAAAAAAAAAAAACTAATCGCAATTTTGGTTGTATCGTGAAGTTTTTAAATGTACGGGCTACTGTTTTTTTTTTTAATACATGGGCTGCCTGTTTTTTTATACATGGGCTATCTGTTTTTAATATATGGGTTGCTAGTGGCTGTCAGTTTTTTTTTATATACGGGCTGCAGTGTTTTTAATACATGGGCTACAGTTTTTTAATACATGGGCTGCCTGATTTTACATAAAATAAAATAAAATGTTAATCCAAGTAAAATTTTCATTGTAAGAAATTGATTATCTGCTTTAAACTTGGATTGATTTTGCTGAGTATGGAGTCAATTAATGTTTATATTATGATTAGCTTGTTATCACCAAAGTGATTTCGTTAAGAAAAATTATAAACATTGTATTGAGATATAATATTGCAAAATTATTACAGAATGATTATTTGAATATTATGACTGACCCAAAGGTGCACCAACTTTCAAATAATCATTGATTTAATCAGAATAATTAATGAATGATAGTGATGTCTGCCCAAAGGTGACAGACCAATCAAACTTTATAAAGGTTATCAATTATATCTTGATGAATAAAAATTACCAGTAAGTGTAAGGATTAGTATATTGCATAAGTTGATCCAAAGATTGAACGCAATTTACTAATGAAATGTTCTAAACTCAAAGCATTTATGTAGTGAGCATTTTGTGTTATTACAGTGTCTGTTCCTGTTTCATTGCATTCGCTGGCTTCTTCTGTTCTAATCTTTAATGGGGCAAATTTCTCTGATTGGAATGAACAAATTCAGTTTCACCTTGGTGTTCTAGATCTGGACTTAGCTCTGCGAATGGATAAATCGGCTGCTATTACTGAAACCAGCATTTCGGAACAGCAAGCTTTGTATAAGTCATGGGAAAGACCGAACAGATTAAGTATGATGTTTATGCGAATGTGTATAGCAAATAATATTAAATCAACACTCCCTCAACTAGATAACGCAAAGGAATATCTTAAGGTAGTGGAAGATAGATTTCGTTCAGCTGATAAGTCCCTTGCAGGAAGGTTGATGGCTGAACTAACCACAGTGAAATTTGATGGCAGCAAAGGAATGAATGAACATGTCATAGAAATGTCTAATCTGGCTGCTAGACTTAATACTTTGGGAATGAATGTTAATGAAGACCTCCTTGTTCAGTTTATTTTGAACTTTTTGCCTCCTCAGTACGGGCCTTTTCAAATTCACTTTAGAGATTGGTATCTTACCAGGCAGTAACTATATAGTGAACTCCACCTCACGATCCGAAGGTAAACCGGGTAAATCATCTTGAAACACATCCGGGAACTCACTGAATACCTGAATATCCTTGAGCCTCAACTTATCCCACGGTGGTTCCTTCACACAAGCTAGGTACCCCTGATACCTGTCCAAGAGTAACCTTCTCACCTGCAATGTTGATAAAACCTATGGTGTCGAACGCACACACGATCCCACGAACTTATACTCCTGCTCCCCAGGAGGTCTGAAATGACTACCTTCCTACGACAGTCAATTGCAACATAACTGGAGAACAACCAATCCATCCCCAGTATGACATCGAACCCCGACATATCGTACACCATAAAATTCGCCGGTACTAGCCTCCCCTGAATTAACACTAGTCAGTTTGCTAACATCCTCCTACAAAATAATATACTCCCAGAAGGTGTAGTAACAGATAACACCTCGTTCATGACTTGGGTCTCAACCCTACACCGTTTGATAAAATTCACCGATAAAAAGAATGGGTTGCACCCGAATCAAACAAAATAGAAGCCTTATTTGAAAACTAGAATAAGTTGGATGTTGAAGATGTTACGGGTGAGGTATTTTTCTGATAAGGAAACAAATTTTCCAACAAAGATTACATAACGAGACACATAAACTCGACTAGTTGATAAGTCAAGACACTTGTACCCATGGTGATTAACACTATAGCCAAGGAAAATACATGATTTGCTTTGAAAATCCAATTTATGTTTGTTATATGGTCTAAGATAAATAGAGGCTACAAAATCCAGACCCCATACATATGTGAAAATTAAGTCTAATAGAGCATGAAAAACATAAATAGAAGTGTTAAAAAGCAAAGCATGGCTCTTGGCTAATTGGCAATCAGGGCACATAGTGTGCCTCTTTATTTTATCAACTGGAAGCTTATTGAAGGACAGAACACGTTGAACAACTTAAGGAGCAGCATGGCCAAGTCGTCAATGCCACTAATCAAAAGAAACATGAATACTTGAAAGGGCTTGAGGATGAACGTTGGTGTTGGAAAAATGGTATAAACCATTACTGACTTGACCTCGATGAAGGACGTTCGCCAAGTAATCCTTCACAAGAAAATATTTGTCATGAAACTAGAAATAAACATTATTATCAATACAAATTTTTTTAACAGAAAGTAATTTTTTTCTGAATTTTAGAGACCAAAAGGAATTGATTTAACACAAAAGAATGAGATGATGTATTAAGAGTAGAATTGTAAGTTTTAGAGATACAAAAACCTTGCCCACTGCCAACCTGAAGTTGGTTTGTACCATCATAGTCATCACTGTTTAGGTTCAGATTGGCCATATCATTTGGGATATGGTGATTAGGTTCAGATTAGTCATCACTTCTAACCTCATGCACGTTCTTCGGTCTCGCCCAATCAACTACTGCCTTTACTTTGCCCAATCCACTAAAATTCCCACCCTAGACACTATATGTCCCAGAAATGCAACTCGTCCCAGCTAGAATTTGAATTTCTTAAATTTAGCAAACAACTTCTTTTCAGGTCCATGAATGTTGCGAGAGCATTCGTCAAACCAAACGGCATAACCAAAAATTCGTAATAGTCATACCTAGTGTGGAAAGTCATATTTGGTACATCCTTTGATTTAACCTTCACCTAATGATACCTAGATCGTAGATCGATTTTGGAGAAAACCTATGTGCTCGGTAGCTGGTCAAATAGGTCGTCAATACGGGATAACGAGTACTTATTCTTTACAATCACTTTATTGATTTCCCTATAGTCGATGCACATTCTCATCGACCCATCTTTCTTCTTTACAAACAACACCGGTGCTCCCCAGGGTGATACGCTCAGTCTGATAAACCCCTTGTCAAGTAGTTCCTATAGCTATTCCTTTAACTCCTTTAGTTCATTTGGAGTCATTCTGTATGGAGCCTTAAAAATTGATGTCGTCCCTGGAGTTAAATCAATGGCAAACTCCACCTCGCAATCAGGAAGAAATCCTAGTAAGTCCTTAGGAAAAACATCCGAGAACTCCCTTACCATGGGAATATCCTCCAGCTTAAGTTCCTCACTCGGTGCTTCTTTCACAACTGCCACGTACCCCTGGCATCCCTCCAGCAGTAGCCTCTTTGCCTGAATGGCTGAAAGGATCGGTGGTGAAAAGCGCACACGAGACCCAACAAATTTAAACTCCTGCTTCCTAGGAGGTCTAAACACTACCTCCTTCATGTGGCAATCAATACTCGCGTAACTAGATGCTAGCCAGTCCATCCGTAGAATGACATCAAAACCATGCGTGTCAAAAACAATCAAACTAGCAGGTAGCATTCTCTCCTATATTTTCACTGGGTAGTCTCTAATCACCTTCCTATAAACTACAACTGACCCTATCAGTGTGATCACCACTAACTCGACATCTAATAACTGAGTCTCTACCTCGCACAATGTAACCAATCCCCGAGATACAAAAGAGTGCGTCACACTTGAGTCAAAAAACACAACACCACTATTGAAAAAATGGAAATAGTACCTATACCACGTCACCGACGTTCTCTGCATCTCCTGGCGTAAGCGAGTACACCTGCGCCTAGGCGGTGCCCCTCTTGTGACCACCTTGGGGTGCCGAGTTACCTCCCCGATACTGATGCTGCAAGGGTGCATTATTCAACGTCACACGGCAGTCCCGCACCATATGTCTAGCCCTACCGTACTGGCAGCAGACAACTGATCAACCTCTACACTTGCCCCAATGCGTTTGATGGCACCTAACATAGGTAGAGCGTGATGAATCGCCCAGAAAGGCTCGATATCCCATCTTCTGTCACTGGCCCATGAAATTACTAGGCGTCCTCTATGAACCCTGGCTGGTGCCGGTCTGAAACCCTTGAGGCAAGGGGCTCTTCTTCTAGTTTGCTACTCTCGCACCCTCCTAAATGTTGGCCTTAACTGCCATGGCCTTGTCCACAAGTTCAGAAAAACTCTGGGCCAACAACGCCACCACCTGTGTGCATATTCCTGGGCTCAAACCTCCGGGCCTTCTTCGGCTCCTCTGGGATCATGTATAGGGCAAAGCGAGATAGCTCCAAAAACTTGGCCGCGTATTGTTGCACGTTCAAGGGCCCCTAAGTTAGGTTTAGAAATTCTTCTACCTTAGCCTCCCAAGTGGCAGCGAGGAAATACTTGTTGAAGAAAACCTCCCTAAAACGGCTCCAGGTAATACCACCTATGGATTCACTGTGGTTTTCCTAAAATCGTCATTCCAAGAAAGACACAGAAGACCGTCAAAGGATTACCGCCTCTAAGCTTCTAGACCCAAAACTTAACCTAACTTATCCATTCTTATCCTTATCTTATCTCAACCTATACTCATGTAATCATCCACTATCAAAGTCTGCAGAACCTAGCAAACTTAGGCTCTGATACCACCTGTAACGCCCAGACCCACCACGTGAGGCCCAGGGTGCTACTTTCGTAACATCTGCCTTCCTAATACCATAATTATCATATAAAAGCGGCGAAAATAATTTAAACATTCTCCAAAACATTACCAGAGTTCTAAACTACCATCATACATCAAAATCCCCAACACCCATATTACAAACCAACATAAAAGACATAATCAAACTTTGTCCATACAATCCATGTACATAAACTATACAACAACATGATTAACCCCCATGACGAGTTGTGCGGCTCGAAGGCTAGACTTAGCATGGGGGATCAACCAAGACAAAGTGAAAGTAACCATCTACAAGTACGTCTGCAGGCATTTGAAACTCAGTTGCAGGTCTGATTGCCTTATCACTTCCTGGTTTGGATCCCAAGGAAGGTACAACAACTCTTCACAGGCCAACTGGCTGAAACGCCCCTACACTTTCACTACAGTGTGAGTGTAACTGACCAAACAAATCACTAGAAACAATATCGTGCTAACAATACAACTAGTCCTCAGGGTTTTTAAACCATATCATGTAATTTAAGTAATAAAATTGAAATATAATCTCATTGTTTTCGTTTCACATCAAACCTGGCACCATTTCAAAACCTGACCTACAGCCATCATATCAAAATTTTGGCCTACAGCCGTCATATCACAATTCGAGCATTTTCCACCAACATTTCTAGTATAAATCACAATTTTTACAATATTCTTCTCACCACCACACTCAGGTTTAGCTATACAATAAACCATATAGTTTATTCTCATGCCACACAAGTTTAATATTAAAACATAATCAATTAAACAACTAGGAAAATTCAGTATATTTAGTTCGTATGATAAAACCAAGCTTTCCACCATTCATTTTATTCAATCACAGTATAATAAACCCAAAATTTGTAAATTCCATTTTGAATTGTTAGTTTCCAAAATAACCTTTGAAATCATAACTATACATATATATAATGCAGTTTAATCAGTTCAATTTCGATAAAAACCCGACTTAACTTAATCCCCATACCTATTCGTGAAAATAGACCGATAACGTTCCGAAAACAAAAACCCTAGCTTTCCGAATTTGCCACCGAAAGTGAGCCGGCAAGCCAAGAGAGGAGGGAGAGATGATCGGAGACCAATGACGGGATCCGGGTGAGCCTACGGGAGAGTGAGAGTAGAGAGAGAGAGAGAGAGAGAAATGAAACTTATGATTTAAAATTACATTGCTTACTACTTAAGTAAGCTTGCCTGTAGGAAAACCTTCGATGGTTTTCCCTATGCTTATAAAACCATCGACTGTTTGGCAGTCCTATGCTCTCTGTTGACTGTAGCCGTCGATGGTTTTTCCTGAGCTCAGTGAAACCGTCGACGGTTTGGGGTCCTGTCAAACCATTTCCTATTTTTATTTTCCATTATTTCTCTCTTCTTTTATTTATTTGTATTTTCTTTTTCGGGTTCAGGTTCCTACAATATTCCCCCCTTATAAAAATTCCGTCCTTGAAATTTACTAAATGTTACCGATCACATCCTTAAATAACGATCAATCTCTATAGAAGAGTTGGTAACCACCCACATAGCGGCCTCGTTTCAAGTTTATTAGATACCCTCACTTATGGCAGAGGAATACCGTGGTTAGACACAATGTCTTAGGGGATTACAATAACCATAAAAAACTCTCCCAAAGACCATCGCTATACTAAAATCGTAAACAAACTAATAAAATTAAACAAACCTACTTTACACAACCCGTATACAAAACCTATAAGCTTACCTGTGCTATCATACTGGTCTGTCTAGTGCCAAGCCTCTCTGAAAAGTTGTGGGTACTTCTGACGTATTTCTGTATCCAACTCCCAAGAAGTTTCCTTAACCGCATGATGTCGCCACAGCACCTTCATTAATGGAATTTCCTTAGTACGTAGTTCCTATATTTTTTGATCCAGGATTTGAACTGGTACCTCTTTATAGGATAGGGTATCTCTTACTTCCAAGAATTCATAGCTTATCACGTGCGAAGGATATAGGATGTAATTTTTGAACACTAGCATGTGAAAAACATCATGAACTCTAGACAAAACTGGGGTAACACCATTCGATAGGCAACTGGACCAATCCTTTTCAAAATCTCGAATGGCCCAATGTACCTAAGGCTCAACTTACCCTTCTTCCCAAATCTCATCACCCTTTCATCGAAGCAATTGTCAAAAATATCATATCACCACTCTCAAACTCCAGCTCTCACCGGCGTGTATCTATATAACTCTTCTATCGACTCTATGATGTTTTAATCCTTTCCCTAATGAGCTTGTCCTTCTCAAAAGTCTGCGGAACAAGTTTTGGCCCCAAAATCTGCCGCTCGCCTACCTCATCCTAATATAATGGAGATCGACATCGACGACCATACAAAGCTTCATATAGTGCCATCTTGATAGTGGCTTGATAACTATTATTATATGCAAACTCAACTAGCAGTAAATATCGAATCCAACCATCATCAAAATCCAACACACACGCTCGCAACATATCCTCTAGAATCTGAATGGTTTTCTCGGACTTTCCATCAGTTTGTGGGTGAAACGCAGTATTGAAAGTGAGTTGAGATCCCAAGGCGTCCTGTAAACTCTTCTAGAACTGAAAGGTGAACCGTGGATCTCAATTTGAAAGAATAGATGTTGAGACACCATGAAGTCATACAATCTCCTACACATAAAGCTCTACCAGCCTATTCATAAAATAATTGAATCTGATTGGAACGAAGTGCGCAGTCTTCGTCAGCCGATCCACTATTAACCATATAGCATTTTGTCCATGCACCGCTGAAGGCAATCCTAATACGAAGTCCATAAAGATATGCTCCCACTTCCACTTAGGGATTTCAAGTGGTTTCAGTGGTCTTGCTAGCCTCTAGTGCTCCACTTTACCTTCTGACATGTTAGACACTATTCTACAAATCTGGCCATCTCCCTCTTCATGTTACTCCACCAGAAGGATTCTCGCAGATCTCTATACATCTTTGTGCTTCCTAGATGAATAGTATAAAGAGCGATGAGCCTCCTCCAGAATCACCCTTTTAATCTCCGCGTCATTAGGTACACACAGTCTAGTGCGAAATCTGACAAACCCATCATCACAGACATTGAAACTCTGATGAAGTCTGTTTGTTGCTCACACCGTACTTTCTCCATAATTTTTATCAATTCTTCATCTCTCATTTGAGCGGCTTTACTTCTTTCCTGCAAGGTCATTTGGATAACCAGACTAGCCATGAATGCCTAGTGATTCCCTTTTACTAACTCCACACCTAACCTTTTTAGGTCCATCCTGATATGATGCTGAGCTACAACTGCTGAGACTGACGCACCTACTGATTTCCAGGTCAAAGCATCAACTACCACATTAGCCTTTTCTAGGTGGTAGCTAATGGTACACTTATAGTCCTTTATCAACTCAATTCATCTACATTGTCTCATGTTCAACTCCTTCTTAGTGAAAAAGTATTTAAGACTCTTATGATCAGTAAAGATCTCGCTCATTTCATTGTATAGGTAGTGCCTCCAAATTTTTAACGCAAAAACTATTGCTGCCAACTCCAAATCATGCATAGGATAATTCTTTTCATACTCTTTAAGTTGGCAAGAAGCATGTGCAATAACCTTTCCTTACAGTATTAGGACACACCTGAGTCCTTTTTTAGATGCGTCACTCTAGATCACGAATCCATCATCTCCTGCTAGAATGGTCAAAATTGGGGCAGTGACTAATCGCTGCTTAAATTTCTGAAAGCTCTACTCGTATTCACCAATTCATTCAAACTTCATGTTCTTCCTCCTAAGCTGTGTCAGAGGACTTGATTGCCTTAAAAATCCCTCTATGAACTAGCGATAGTATCCTGCCAAACCCAAGAAACTTCTAACCTCATGCACGTTCTTCAGTCTCGCCCAATGAACTACCGCCTCTACTTTGCCTGGGCCCATTGAAATTCCCTCCTTGGAAACTATATGTCCCAAAAATGCAACTTGTTCCAGCCAAAATTCGCATTTCTTAAATTTAGTAAACAACTTCTTTTCTCTAAGTACTTGAAGTACCAGTCTCAAATAAGCTTCATGCTCCACATGGCTCCTTAAATAAACCAAGAAGTCGTCGATGAACACAAATACGAACTGATCTAAGTACTCATGGAACACCTTATTCATCGGGTCCATGAATGCTGCAAAAGCATTCGTCAAACCGAACAACATAACCAAAAATTCATGATGGCCAAATCTAGTGCAGAAAGTCGTCTTTGGTACGTCCTTTGATTTAACCTTCACCAGATGATACCAAGATCGTAGATCGATCTTGGAGAAAACATGTGTGCCCTGTAGCTGGTCAAATAAGTCGTCAATATGGGGTAATGGGTACTCATTCTTTATTGTCACTTTATTGATTTCCCTGTAGTCGATGCACATTCTCATTGAACCATCTTTCTTCTTTACAAACAACACCGGCGCTCCCCAAGATGATACGCTTGGTCTAATAAACCCCTTGTCAAGTAGTTCCTGTAGCTATTCCTTTAACTCCTTTAGTTCAGTCAGAGCCATTCTATATAGAGCCTCAGAAATTGGCGTCGTCCCTAGAGTTAAATCAATGGCAAACTCCACCTCACGATCAGGAGGAAATCTCGGTAAGTCCTCAGGAAAAGCATCTGAGAACTCCTTCACCACAGGAATATCCTCCAGCTTAAGTTCCTCTCTCGGTACTTCTTTCACAAGTACCAGGTACCCCTGGTGTCCCTCCAACAGTAGCCTCTTTGCCTAAATGGATGAAAGAATCGGTGGTGCAGAGCGCACACGAGACCCCACAAATTTAAACTCCTGCTCCCCAGGAAGTCTGAACACTACGTCCTTCCTGTGGCAATCAATACTCGCATAACTGGATACTAGCCAATCCATCCGCAGAATGACATCAAAATCATGCATGTCAAAAACAATCAAACTAGCAAGCAACATTCTCCTCTATATTTCCACTAGGTAGTCTCTAATCACCTTACTACACACTACAACTGACCCTGTCGGTGTGACCACTGCTAGCTCGACATCTAACAACTAAGTCTCTACCCCGCACAATTTAACCAATCCCTGAGATACAAAAGAGTGTGTCGCACCTGAGTTAAACAACACAACAGCACTATTTGATAAAATGGAAATAGTACCTATCACCACGTCTCCGGAGTTCTCTGTATCTCCCGGCGTAAGCGAGTACACCCGCGCCTAGGCGGTGCCCCTCTAGTGACCACCTCGGGTTGCTTCGATACCTCCCCGATATTGATGTTGTGGGGGCGCATTATTCAACATCGCGGCAGTCCCACACCATATGCCTTACCCTACCGCACCAGAAGTAGACAACCGATCTACTTTTGCACTCGTCCCAATGCCTTGATGGCACCTAGGACAGGTAGAGCATGATGAATCCCTCGGACGGGCTCGATATCCCATCTCCTGTCACTAGCTCGTGAAATTACCATGCCTCCTCCGTGAACCCTAGCTGGTGCTGATCTGAAACCCCTAAGGCAAAGGCCTCTTCTTATGGTTTGCTACTCTCTTAGCCTCCTGAATGTTGGCCTCAACTACCATGGCCTTGTCCACTAGTTCAGAAAAACTTTGGGCCAACAACGCCACCACCTGTGCACATATTCTCTGCCTCAAACCTCTCTTGAACCTCCGGGACTTTTTAGGCTCATTTAGGATCATGCATGTGGTGAAGCGGGATAGCTCCACAAACTTGGTCATGTATTATTGCACGATCAAAGGCCCCTAAGTTAGGTTTAGAAATTCCTCCGCCATAGCCTCCCGGGTGGCAGCGGGGAAATATCTGTCGAAGAAAACCTCCCTAAAACGAATCTAAGTAATAATCACTTTTCCTGGCCATTGTTCCTCCACCAGTTTTACTACTCTCCACCATCATTTAGCCTCCTCCACCAATTTAAAAGTAGTGTACTCGACCTTCTGCTCCTTTGTGCACTACAACACACCCAGCAGTTTCTCTATCTCCTGAACCCAATCTTCAGCTACAATCGGGTTCGCTCCTCCTGCAATTGCCAGTGGGCTCATCTGAGTGAACTGCTTAAATATGCAACCTCAATCAACCGGTGGTTGATCCTGCTCTCTAGAGTCCCTCCATTTCTCCTTCCTAACTTGTCGCGCTATACCTCGCAATACTACCGAGGCATCAACATCCTCCTCACTAGAAGTCTCCATATGATTATCCCCTTCGGCATCAATGTCCTTTCCCCTGGAATCCATCCTGAAGATAGGATAGAAACCAACTTAGAAATTCCACATTTATCATGGTTGATGCAGGTATTGAATGAAAATTTTAATGTAATGTATGAATTCTCAGTTTAAAGATTCATTCACATAGTCCTATCACAAAATCGTCGAAGGTTTCATAGAGAGTCCCGAAACCGTCAACGGAAAACCTAAAATACAAAGAGTCTATTTTGGAGAAAATTGTCAACGGTTTTATATTTCCCACAGCAAACCATTGATGGTTTTCCTTCTGCAAACCATACTACCCCTTGTTGCTCATATAGACTTAGTCATTTCAAAGTATCGGCCTTTAATCACAACACTAGCACTACACACATACTCAACCAACCTAACGTTCCAACTTAAGTTCCCAAGTTTCAATCTCTCAACCCAGAAATGAAACCATCGATGGATTTATTGTGGTTTTCCTGAAATCATCATTCTAGAAAAGACACAGAAGACTGTCAAACGATTACCACCTCTAAGCTTCCAGACCCAAAACTCAACCTAACCTACCCATTATTATCCTTATCTTATCTCAACCTACACTCATGTAATCATCCACTACCAAGTCTGCAGAACCTAGCAAACCTAGGCTCTGATACCACCTACAATGCTCTGACCCGCCACGTGAGGCCCGGGGTGCAACTTTAGTAACATTTGCATTCCTGATACTATAATTATCATATAAAAGCAGTGAAAATAATTTAAACATTCTCCAAAACATTACCAAAGTTCTAAACTATCATCATACATAGAATTCTCCAATACCCATATTACAAACCAACATAAAAGACATGATCAAACTTTGTCCATACAATCCACGTACATAAACTATACGACTAAACTCAGCCCCTCTAGCCTGCTAAGCACGATTCCTGGTATTTCCTGAAAAGTCAAATGATTATTGGGGTGAGACACCTCTCAGTAAGACGAATTGAGTTAATATCAGTGTGTGGCCAGTATGAGTTTTAATAGAACCAGAAAACATCCATTTCTTCATTTAACCGAAATAGAATTTGTGTATTGTACTCACACAAATACAGTTGAAATACACATTCATTCCCACAGTATAAACTAGTTCGATAAATAAATAACACCAATACATAAATTAACATATATGCGTGAAAGACACCCCTTGGGACGAACGACATGTTTAACCCCCATGACGGGTTGTGCGGCCCGAAGGCTAGACGTAGCCTCAAGATCAACCCAATCAAAGTCAAACTAACCATATGCAAGTACATATGCAAGCATCTACAACTCAATTGCAGGTCCAATTGCCTTACCACTCTCTAGTTCGAACCCCAGGGAAGGTACAACAACTCTTCATAGGCCAACCGGCTAAAACCCCTTTATACTTTCACTACAATGTGGGTGCACCTAGCCAAACAAATCGTGCTCACAATACAACCGGTCCTCTGGGTTCTTAAACCATATCATGCAATTTAAGTAATAAAGTTGTAATATAATCTCACTGTTTTCATTTCACATCAAGCCTGCCACCATTTCAAAACCCGACCTACAACCATCATATCAAAATCTTGGCCTACGGCCGTCATATCACAATTCCAGTATTTTCCACCAACATTTCCAGTATAAATCACACTTTCACAATATTGTTCTCACCACCACACTTAGGCTCAGCTACAAAATAAACCATATAGTTTATTCTCATGCCACACGAGTTTAATATTAAAACATAATCAATTAAACAACTAGGAAAATATAGTATATTTAGTTCGTAGATTGAGACCTAGGCAATTTTATTAGCCATTCAACTCATCTCTAAGTATATAAAGCTCTAATGGGTTTGACTTTGAAGGATTGAGAGCTTGTGACACAAGTTAGAATAAATAATTTTAAAGCTTTAATTACTTATAAAGTTCTGAAGAGTATTTTGAAGTGAGCACATGCGGATGGTATTAAGATAGTTTTATGATAGTGAAACAGTCCAAACAATTTAAATAAAGAGCAACTAGAAGAGTATGAATTTTGGAATGCTGCTCTTTGGTGATTGGAAAGTATCCTTTAGGTATGATCATACAAAGGAGCAAGGATACGAACCCAGGAATGGGTAAAACCTTACCGAATATGATCGTGGTTTGGTAAGGATTTTTTTGGAGAATACGGTGAACCAAAATTAGAAGATTTTTATATTTTGACCAATGAATATATGCATTAAATTCAAATTGGTTATATACTTGGATTTGCATATTGGCTTGATTCTCAAATTATCTTAGTATACCAAAGGTGGAATGAATATGCTAAGATTTGAAATTTTAGGAACATACCACTTTGTAGGCCAATAGACATAACTCCCCCCAAACCTAGAACCTAAGGAAAACATTTATGTAATTCCAATTTGAATTTGTTCATCCTTAATTCCTAAAGAGTTTCCTTTTTTGACAACCCATACCATTTTTTTACCTTTGATTCTTGATGGGTTAGGATAATATGGTTCCTTGACTCTCCAGGCTTTTTTGGGTTTCACACATTTCCTTTTAAATGGGCAATCAAATTTTATGTACCCCTTCTTTTTACACAAGATGCAAGTGGTGCGAGTATATGGACTGGAGGAGGTATTAGCATAGTGTTTAGACTCTCTTACAAAGTACCCCATGTATACGTTCTTTCTTTTTCGGTTTTCAATTCCATTATAACCTATACCTTCTTTATCTAAGGTCATCTTTCATGAACCTAACAACTTATCAAAGTTGTTTTTTCCTCTAGTAAAAGTGTAGATGATCTTAGTTTGGTCTTCTATTTTCTTTTCCAGATCTTGAATTTTTAAATTCTCTATCCCTTTGCAAACATCTTGTAATTTCACAAATTCTTTAGTCATATTGTTTGCTTTACATTCCAGTTCTGAAATGAGAAGATCTTTCTTATTATCACTTGAAGTTTGAGATCTTAATACATCCAACTCTTCTTCCAACTTTTCATTCTTGTTTACTAACTTTTTGATTTTGAAATCATTTTCCCTTTCAACAAGAACTTTTGACTCACATTCTTTCACAGATGCCTCATACTTGTTTTTCAAAGCAGTATATCTTTTTTTAACTTTAACAAGTGACTTATGAATTCTAACATATTCAATTTGCAGTTCTTCATAAGTAGGCATACTTTCACTATCAGAACTATCACATAATTCAGTATCAGATGCATCATTCAAATCATCACATGAATCACTACCAAGGTTATCTAATAGCGTAGGAGGAGACAAGATTACCTCATTGTCGATTAAAGCTATGAAGCACGGTTTACCTCCTTTAAGATCTGTAGAGATTGAGTCACAAGGAGTGATCACCTTTTCTTGCTTCGTGAGTTCGTATTTCTTTTCGAGTTCCTCTCATATCTTTTTAGCATTTTTACATGCCCTTACTTCATGAAAGATATTAGTATCTAAATCATAAAATAGAATATTCATGGCGTCAAAATTTATTTGCAATAAATTCATGTCATTCTCATTCATCTCAATTTCAAATTTAGGAATATCAACATTATTAACAGTTTTCATAGGCACAATATCCCCTTGAGAAATAACTCTCCAAGTCCTCCAATTCAATGATTTTATAAAGATAGTCATTCTAAGTTTCCAATTAGAAAAATTTTCACTAGAAAACATTGGGGGGCTTACAGAAAACCTACCCTCACACGATTATGATACACCAACAAGAGCCATCATGATCTTTTACAAAATAGCATTTAAGTCTAAGTGATGAGGCTCTGATACCAATTGTTGACTTTGGTGTAATCCCAAGAGGGGGGGTGAATTGATTTTATCCCCTAGGTCAATCCACTAACAGCAGTATTACACAAGCCTAAGGTCAATCTAGTGCATATAAAATAAATCAATGTAAATATACAGCAAAATTTAAACTGCAATATAAATTTAACCAAGCATGTACAATAACGCGGTAAAGGAGACGACACCAGAAATGTTATCGAGGTTTTGTAAACTGCCTACATCCCCGCCTTGGCATACCCGCACAAGGATTACACTATAAGCTCACTTATCAAGTGGAGCGACACCTAATACAACCAGGTCAATTAGCACAAGGCTGACCTCAACCTTTACAATCAGGTCAAATTAACACATGACTGACCTCAACCTTTTACAACCAATCCTTCCGGGCTGGATTACCGCCCCCTCAGGCCATGCCTAGAATACAATAGATTTACAATAAAATTTGCGTGCAAACTATATGCTTCTCAATCAAGCAGATTTGCACCAATATAATCAACACACTACCGAATGATAAGATATGATAAGTTCAATGTAGTGTTAGTGTCTACTTTTAAAGATTTATGCAAATATTGCAATCAGTACATGCAAATGTAAGTGATAGGATCTTTGTGTCAAAATAATAGTCTCAATCACAATGTAGCAACAAAGATCACAATCACATTTCAAATATCTTAACAAATATTTTTTTTTCAAAATAAACCACAAGAGATATTCAAAAATGGTTTGTAAAAATTATTTGATCTTTGTGTCAAGATGATAATATCAATCAAAATATATAGCAACAAATATTTTCAGCATGCAAGCAAATATCTTAAAATATTTCTCAAAGATAATCATAAGAGATATTTGAAAAAGATTTGTAAAATATTTTTCGCAACCACAACACAATATGGACTCTTTGAGTATTGCAATGAATATGCAAAACTCACAAGCTCAATGAAGTTTTTCTATGGAGGACTTACTAACAAAGTCTCCAAGAGAAACTTGAAGCTTTACTCTTTAATAAAATAATCTCAATCAATAAGAATAAGAGAGAGCTTAAGCCTAATGAGAAGAACACTCAAGCAATTTTACAAAGTGATTTTAGCAATAGGAGTGATTAAGGATGAGTGTATGAGGCTTGAAAATCAGAGTAGGAATTTTTGAATTTTAGAGAGAAAATTACTAATCGTTTTGCTAATCCTGCACTAATCTTTGCAAATGAGGGGGTATATATAGAATTTTCCAGAATTATAACCGTTCAGGACATATTGGTCATTTTAGAAAAAGTTTAAGTGAGGTTAATAAAATTTAATAGTGTTTTAACCTCGGTAAAATTCGCCAACCCAAGAGCACCGGTCGACCGAACTTAAGGTTTAGTTGACCGAGTGTCTTAGTTCGGTATACCAAAAGTATTTTGAATTGAAAATATGGTAAACCATTTTGAGGGTTTGAAGGTAATTTTCCAAATCCATGCGGTTCGGTTGACCAGATCATTTTGAACTAGGAGATTCGGTCGACCAGGCAGTTGGGGCTTCTCTCGAGGATGTTTGGTTGAGCAGAGTGTTGGAGTTCATTTTCTGGTCGGTCGACCAAAGGATCAACTTTTGACCTCAGGGAGGTTCGATCAACCAAGCTATATAAGCTTGGCTAGGTTCGGTCGACCATATTGTGGTCAAATCGTTGACCATTGATGAGTTCGGTCGACCAAGCTAAATAAGCTTGGTTGGGTTCGATCGACCGAACATGGCTATTTTGGGCATTTCGGTCCTTTTCTCTTTATAATGTTGTCCCTATTCATATGATGATTATTTTCAAAACTATGAGGGAAATTTTTATGCAATATTTAGGGTTCTAAAGACAATCTATGGTTTTTGTGAGTTAACACTGTAACGTCCCTGAATTTCTTAACATAAAATATCACATACTAAATAAAATGGTCAACCCGAACCCGTGGGTAGCGGGGACACTGTCATACACAGCGGAAAACCTAGCAGCAGTACACATAAAATCTCAAACATCCCGTCATAAAATATAATACCAGAGCTTTCTATAACATTATGATACTGTACTACTATACATCAAAATATCTCTAGGGTCAAACACAAAATAATTCTAACCCTAGTACAAAATCTTACCCTCCTCACGGGGTAATCTCACTAATCTCAACGGCGGCCTTGACCCGCCGGTCTCTCAGGGACTCCTGAAAAATGTAATAATATTGGGGGTGAGACACTTCTCAGTAAGGGAAAATAAACTAAATACAGCTGTGTGGCAACATGAATATTTAATGCATTTATACGTATATAGTACATTTCATAACTCTATAAACATCATCATATCGTACTGGGTAAACATATATTTTCACATCTGTTAATAATTCATATCATACATAAAATCATTTGTTATAACTGTAGTACTGAAAATAAACACAGGATGAATAGCTAGCTAGTGTCATGTATTACCCCCCATGACGGGTTGTGCAGCCCGAAGGCGGGACCCGACAATGGCTGGCCGACCACTGCCGAATCAAATATGTCTGTAAGTACGATGAGCCCGCCACACCCTGGTCCGGACTACCAGGTGGACGTCCACACTCTACTGAAAGCCACATCGACTATCCATCTCCCATCCCCTCGTGGGACGGTAGCACTAATAAGGCCTCGTGCCAAAATGAACCCATAGCTACGGTACCGAGCTCCTGGTCTGAACTAAACTAACATCCTGGTTATGAAAACATATAATACATGATCATACATAACATCATTACGGCCTCGTGCCGAAAACATAGATACGGCCTCGCGCCGAATTCATACATATGGCCTCGCGCCAAAATCATAGTAAATATGGTCTCGCGCCAATAATATAAATACGGCCTCGTGTCGATAGCATAGATTCGGCCTCGTGCTGATAACATAAATACATGGCCTCGAGCCAATAACATAAATACGGCCTCGTGCCGATAACATAAATATATGGCCTCGTGCCAAAATTGTTTCAGGTATATATATACTGAAAATACATCATTTATCACAACATAACTCATATTTCCATAAATGCTTGGTTCGTAAAATCTTTCACATCATAATACATTTCACATAAAATAATATTCATGCCACACATATGCTGTTAAAAGTCATACTTCATATTCTAAAAACGTGAATTATTTACATCTCATACATACATATACATTTTAATCATCATAGCAGTATTTTTCTCAATCGTACATTTCATGCGTAATACACAATATAACATATGCTTTTCTGAAAATAAATTTACTCATAATCAATAATAATTTGTATGAAAAATTACTGCTTTAGTTTATTCCCTTACCTGACTATTGAGAAATTCCTTAGAACCCAAAATTTCACGCTCTTGGCGCCCGAAATCTAATTCCTGCAATTTACATTTTTTCCCAAATTTATTAATCTATTTCTCCAAAATAATACTCATCTAGCCTTCCTTAGGCTCCATATACCTCAAATTAATATTTAAACTATTATTTAATATCCCTACTTAATTTTTCAAATTTTGCCTGCGGGTCCCAAAATTACACCCGCGGCGCTCACCCGAGCCCTAAATTTCAGAAATCCTATTCCAGTCGCAGATGCTTAATATTTTAGCATTTCTAAATTAATGCTAATTAATTAAAAATAAGCCCCTTAATAATCGCCGCACCCCAAATTTGGAGTTTTGGCCCGACACCCCCACGAGAATTCCGTCCCACTAGACTTGTAGAGAATCATCCCTAGATTCTCGTGGTGGTGTCCGTTCGTCAATTGGGCTTATATTTTGCAAGAAATTAAAGAAAAAGGGGGAAATGGCTTACCCCAGGGAAAATGCCTACGCCGCTCCTACCATCGATCTGCTCCAGTAGAAATGACGGCAGCAGCGTATGGAGTCCAGTGGTATCTTCGGATTTTCGATCGGGCGAAAATCCGTCATGAAATCGAGGAGAGAGGGAGAGAGAACGTGAGGAGAGAGAGAGAGTTCTGAGAGTTGCAGAAGAAAAGAATAAAAATGAAGAAGAAGAAGAATCTGGGGGGGGTGAATTTTAAGAATCCACCTGAAGCTTCAGAAGCTTCAGGTGGTTAACATAATAATAATAATAATAATAATAATAATAATAATAATAATAAATATATATTTAATTAATATTAATAATAATATATTTTATTAAAAAAAATAAAAATAAAAATAAATTTTAATTAATTTTTTTTCTTTTTCTTTTTCTTTTAAATCTGATTAATTAATTAGTTAATTAATTAAAATTTTAATTAATTAATTAATTAAAATTTTTTTTTTTGTTGAAATCAATTCACTAATTTTTTTATATCTCTATTTTTGGGGTTTTTACATTCTCCCCTCCTTATAAAAATTTCGTCCTCGAAATTTGTCATTTCTCCTGTTTCTCTTCCTTAGCGAAAACACTTCTTATTTTTATTAATTACCCTCACTTATGGCGGAGGAATACCGTGGTTACAACGAGGGCTCTGAGAGATTACAACTATTCAAAATTCTCTCAAAACCATTCACGTTTCAAAACTAAAAACTCTATCTATCTCACGTTACACTACACAAATAAAAACTACAACACTATTCCATTCACTTGACTGACTCAGCTCTAAACTCCACTGAATAAGTGCGGATATCTCTGGCGCCTTTGATCCTCTAGTTCCCAAGAAGCCTCCTCAATGGCATGGTTGCGCCATAGAACTTTTACCACTGGAATCTTCTTCGTTCGTAACTCCTGTTCCTTCCAGTCAAGAATCTGCACTTGCACTTCCTCATAAGCTAAAGTATCACCCAACTCCAGTGCTTCATATCTAATCACATGGGAGGGGTCTGGGACGTATTTCCTTAGCATAGAAACGTGGAATACGTCATGGATCCTAGATAGGACCGGTGGTAATGCCAAACGATAGGCAACTGGACCCACTCTCTCAAGAATCTCGAATGGTCCAATATACCTAGGGCTCAGCTTACCCTTCCTCCCGAACCTCATAACACCCTTCAACGGTGCCACTTTCGGGAACACGTGATCTCCTGTGTCAAACTCCAATTCTCACCGACGAGTATCAGCATAACTCCTCTGCCGGCTCTGCGTTGTCCTAATCCTGTCTCTGATGAGTCTGACTTTATCCTGAGTCAGCTGTATCAAGTCCGGCCCCAATACCTGTCTCTCTCCAACCTCATCCCAGTACAACGGGGATCGACACCTCCTGTCATACAGTGCCTCATACGGTGCCATCCCAATGCTGGCCTGGTAGCTGTTGTTATACGCAAACTCAACCAGTGGCAAATACTGCATCCAACGACCTCCAAAATCCAGCACACATGTTCGCAGCATATCCTCCAAAATCTGTATCGTCCTCTCTGTCTGTCCATCTGTCTGAGGATGAAAAGCTATGCTGAATGACAACTGAGAACCCATGGCCCCTTGCAGACTCTTCCAAAAACGAGATGTAAACCGTGGGTCTCTATCTGAAACTATGGACACTGGGACGCCGTGGAGTCTAACTATCTCCTAGATGTATAACTCAGCCAATCTGTCCATGGAGTAGCTAACTCTGATCGAGAAAAAGTGGGCAGTCTTCATCAATCGATCCACCACTACCCAAATAGCGTCTTGTCCACGCAATGCTGGTGGTAATCCTGAGACGAAATCCATCCCTATATGCTCCCACTTCCACTCAGGAATGTGGAGTGGCTGCAACGATCCCGCCGGTCTCTGATGCTCAGCCTTCACTTGCTGGCACGTCAAACACTGACCCACAAACTGAGCTATCTCCTTCTTCATGTTGCTCCACCAGAAGGACTCTCGGAGATCCCTGTACATTTTAGTGCTACCCGGATGTACAGTATATAGGGATCGATGTGCTTCCTCCAGAATGACTTTCTTGATCTCAAGATCGGCAGGAACACATAACCTGGTATGGAACCTCAGGGCTCCATCATCTGAAATGCTGAACTTTGATTCCTGACCATCCTGTACCTTTTCCATAAGCTCTACTAGTTCTGCATTATTCCTCTAAGCTGCTTTAATCCTCTCCTGTAGAGTCGGCTGCAAAACCAAGTCAGCAATGAACACCTGGTGATCGCCCTCTACCAGCTCCACACCAAACCTCTCCAAATCCATCTGAATCGGATGCTGAATCTCCCTTGCAGATACAGATGATTCCACTGATTTCCGACTCAAAGCATCAGCAACCACATTAGCCTTTCCCGGGTGGTAGCTAATAGTGCAATCGTAATCCTTTATTAGCTCCAACCATCTCCTCTGCCTCATATTCAATTCCTTCTGCGTGAAGAAATACTTTAAACTCTTATGGTCAGTAAATATCTCACACCTACCCCCATATAGATAATGCCTCCAAATCTTCAGCGCGTAAACAACCGCCGCCAACTCCAGATCGTGGGTAGGGTAGTTCTTCTCATATTCTTTCAACTGTCGTGAGGCATAGGCTATCACTCTCCCCCGCTGCATCAACACGCATCTGAGCCCTTTATGGGATGCATCACTGTAAATTACGAACCCCTCTTCTCCTGAAGGAATCGTCAACACAGGCGCAGTGATGAGTCGCTGCTTCAACTCCTGGAAGCTCTGCTCACATTCATCAGACCACTCAAACTTCACTCCTTTCCTAGTCAATCTAGTCAACGGGCCTGACAATCGAGAAAAGCCCTCAACAAACCTGCGGTAGTACCCAACCAATCCTAGGAAACTCTTGATCTCGTGCACGTTCTTTGGTCGTACCCAGTCAACTACCGCCTCAATCTTACTCGGATCAACAGAAATACCACCCTTAGATACAACGTGTCCAAGGAAGGTAACCTGTTCCAGCCAGAACTCACACTTCTTGAGTTTTGCATATAGCTTCTTCTCTCGCAGCACCTGCAACACTATACTCAAATGCTCCTCATGCTCCTCTGCACTCTTCGAATATACCAGTATATCATCAATAAATACTACCACAAACTGATCCAAATACTGGTGAAAAACCCTGTTCATAAGATCTATAAACACCGCAGGAGCATTCGTCAACCCAAACGGCATAACTAGAAATTCATAGTGACCATACCGTGTTCTAAATGCCGTCTTCAGAACATCTTCTGTCCTGACTTTCACCTGATGGTACCCGGAGCGTAAATCTATCTTCGAAAAGATCTGTGTCCCCTGTAACTGGTCAAACAAATCATCAATACGCGGGAGCGGGTATTTATTCTTGATAGTTACTTTATTTATTTCTCGATAGTCGATGCACAATCTCATCGAGCCATCCTTCTTCCTCACAAACAAAACTGGTGCTCCCCAGGGTGACACACTGGGCCGAATGAACCCCTTATCTAATAGCTCCTGCAACTGCTCTTTCAATTCTTTTAGCTCTGCCGGTGCCATTCTATACGGCGCCTTCGAAATCGGTGTTGTCCCCAGAACCAGATCAATAACAAACTCTACCTCACGATCAGGAGGTAGTCCCGGCAAATCCTCTGGAAATACATCAGGGAAATCTCTCACCACTGGGATATCCTCCACCCTCAGTTCGCCTTCTGATACAGCCTTCACATAGGCTAAATATCCCTGACAACCTTCTGATAGCAATCTACACGCCTGGATAGCCGATAATAACTGAGGTGGGGTGCGCACATGTGATCCCACAAATCTATACTCCTGTCCCTCTGGAGATCTAAACACTACCACTCTCTGACGGCAATCAATGCTAGCATAGTGGGCAGCTAGCCAATCCATGCCCAAAATCACCTCAAACCCATGCATGTCTAAAATCACCAAATTAGCTAACAAATACCTCCCTTGAATATCCACTGGACAGTCCCTGAGTACCTTCCTACATACCCCTACGGTCCCAGTTGGCGTAGCAACAGACAAACTAATTTCTAACTGCTGAGGCTCAAACCCACACAATTTAACATAATCCCAGGCGATAAATGAATGCGTCGCCCCAGAATCAAACAAAACAGTAGCTTTAAATGAAAGTATTGAAACAGTACCTGTCACCACATCTCCAGCCGCCTCAGCATCGCCCGGTGTCAAAGCAAAAACTCTGGCTGGGGCCGTATTCCTCTGCTGGCCTCCTCGTGGTGCCTGGTAACCTCCTCGTGCAGGTCTAGGAACAGTACCAATCTGTGTCGGACACTCCCTCATCATATGTCCTGGCTCCCCGCACCTGTAGCAGACACCTCGCTCAGCACGACACTCTCCCAGGTGTCTCTTCCCGCAAGATGGGCAAGCGGGAGATGGCTGTGCACCCTGGAAACCGCGATTCCCGGTCTTCTGTCTCCGGTCCCTATAATAGCCACCTTTCTTCCACGCGGCACGGTCGGCTCCCTGCTGGAAATCAGAAGGTATAGATCTCTTCTTCTGCCTCTGCTCCTCAGCCTCCAATCGCTCACCAATCTCTGCTATAGTGGCTCGATCAACCAACTCGGTGAAGTCCTGCAACTTCAATATCGATACCTGCTTGTAAATTTCTCTCCTCAAGCCTCTTTCAAACTGTCGTACCTTCTTCGTCTCATCTGGAATAATGTACGGGGCGAAGCGAGATAGCTCGATGAACCTCGCTGCGTACTGCTGTACTGACAGCTGTCCCTGCTTCAGATTCAGGAACTCCGTAATCTTAGCCTCCCTGGAAGAGGCTGGAAAATACCTGTCGAAGAATATCTCTCTAAATCGCTCCCAAGTCATCTCTACAAGTATAGTCCTCTGCTGCTCTAATAATCTCACTGCTGACCACCATCTCTCGGCCTCTCCAATCAGTCTGTAGGTGGCAAACAGCACCTTCTGCTCCTCTGAACACTGCAGTACTGCAAATATTTTCTCCATCTCCTGCACCCAATTCTCAGCGACTGCAGGATCCGTTCCTCCTGAGAAAGCTGGAGGATTCATCTTTATGAACTTCTCGATCATACAACCGTGGCCTACAGATGGACCACCCTGTTCTCTCGAACTCCTGGCAAATTCTGCCATAACCTGCTGTGCTACGCTGCGTAAGAATGCATCTGAATCACTACCCGCAGCGCCTGAGGGTCCAGCACCCTCACTCCCACTGGTGTGGGCACTATTTCCACCGTGGTCCATCCTGAAAGAATAAATAACTTAACTCAAAACCTCATTCTCTATACATATCACTCAGCTCATATGGTATATTTTCCTAATTAACTCGTCACTCTTGATCTTATTTCAAGGTTCAATCCTGCAACCTAGATACCCGACCCGACGATAGTTTACAATGAATTTCCTGAAATCGTCACCCCAGGAAAATCATACAAACCACCACGGAAGTCCTGCATCTAAACTACAAAACCAGACCTCAAATCCCCTTATCCTATACTCTGGTATTAATACTGCTGCACTCTAGAGTCTACAGAACCTAGTATCCTAGGCTCTGATACCAAATGTAACGTCCCTAAATTTCTTAACATAAAATATCACATACTAAATAAAATGGTCAACCCGAACCCGTGGGTAGCGGGGACACCTGTCATACACAGCGAAAAACCTAGCAGCAGTACACATAAAATCTCAAACATCCCGTCATAAAATATAATACCAGAGCTTTCTATAACATTATGATACTGTACTACTATACATCCTCATATACATCAAAATATCTCTAGGGTCAAACACAAAATAATTCTAACCCTAGTACAAAATCTTACCCTCCTCACGGGGTAATCTCACTAATCTCAACGGCGGCCTTGACCCGCCGGTCTCTCAGGGACTCCTGAAAAATGTAATAATATTGGGGGTGAGACACTTCTCAGTAAGGGAAAATAAACTAAATACAGCTGTGTGGCAACATGAATATTTAATGCATTTATACGTATAAAATTTTTAATAGAAGTATAAAATTTTGAAAATATTAATATATTTTGTAATGCCCCGAACCCAAAACTAGGGTCCGGAGTGTTATTTAAAATATATCTCTGACACCACCTTGTGACACCCCGAACTCGTCAAGTGGGGCCCAGGTGCCATGTGTTTCATTCACCTGTATCTGATTCTAAACCATCAATTACGTAGTGGATATAATAACAACTCCTCAATAATAATACTAGAGTTTCTACATATCTATAATCTCAAAAGGTATTCTCCAACATCTGATGTTCACAAACATATATACATCTTATAAAACTTAAATGAAACCCAAAAATATACATCAAAAGTTATACCCTCTCTTTCTCAAAAATGCTATACCAGCCCTGAGCTCACTGAGCTTGATCACGCGGAGGTCCTGAAAAAAAAAATTCATTTTGGGTGAGACACATCTCAGTAAATCAGAATA
Source organism: Malania oleifera (assembly GCF_029873635.1). Lineage (NCBI taxonomy): Eukaryota > Viridiplantae > Streptophyta > Magnoliopsida > Santalales > Ximeniaceae > Malania > Malania oleifera. The sequence goes on from NC_080417.1 coordinate 128,448,863, forward strand.
GATTAACACCAGTGTGTGGCTATCATGAGGTTTGTGTACAAATATAATCATCATTTATAAATTATCATAGTTATGAAACCATTTTCTGTCCCTACTCACACATATGTAGCATATTTTACTAACGAGAGTTCCCAAGGATTGGGGTGATTACCCGCCCATACAAGTAGCACCCCTCTATTCTAATACCTTATGCAACCTATTGCTATAACTGAAGCATATCAGGGTACTTACCTTTCGTAGTAAGCCCTCAGGTGATCAGTTTATCTTGTATACACACACATTCACACAAATGCTTACTGGAAAAATGTAGAGACCCGAAGAATTATTACAATTAAATAATAAAAGGAAGGAGAGAAAAGGAAACTTCAAAAGGGGGACTCAGCAGGGTCTCATCGATGAGCAGTCTTCTTGGGCACATCGACGGGGACACATGTCTCATTGACAAGAACTTACCGAGAGGGCTGATTTCAGGGCCTGAGATTCGTCGACGAGGGTTATGTGTTCGTCGATGAACCTCCTTCTTGGTCTCGTCAATGAGGTAACGTGTGTAACGACCTACTTATTTTAATATAAAATGAAACATAATAAATAAAATGGTCAATTTGAACTCGTGGGCAACGGGGACACCTGTCAAACACAGCGGAAACCTAAGCAGCAGTAAATGTAAATCACATTCATCAACCTCAAATTACATAATACCAGAGTCTACCATATTCTCAAAGATACTATATTTATATACAATCTCCAAAACATCAAAATACATCTAGGATCCCACAACAAAATCTCCTGATCCTAGTACAAAACTTACCCTCCTAGCAGGATAACTTAACAAACTCAACAGCGGTCACAACCCGCCGGTCTCTCAAGGTCTCCTAAAAAATTAATTAAGTTCGGGGGTGATACACTTCTTAGTAAGGGAAAATAAACTAAATACAGTTATGTGACAACATGAACATTTAATGCAATTATACATATATAGTACATTTCATATATCTGTAAATATTCATCATATCGTACTAAATAATCATATACTTTCATATTTGCTAATAAACCATATCGTTCATAAAACATCTATTATAACTGATAATACTAAAAACATACCCAAGATGAATAGCTAGCTGATGTCAAGTATTACCCCCATGACGGGTTGTGCAGCCTGAAAGCAGAACCCGATAATGGCTAGCCGACCACTGCCGAGTCAAAAATATCAGTAAGTACGATGGGCTCACCACACCCTGGTTCAGACTTCCAAAAGGACATCTACAACTCTACGCTGAAAGTCGCATCGACTATCCATCTCCCACCCCCTTGTGGGGTGGTTAGTACAAGTATGAACATAGATATATGATCTATATAGCTACGGTACCGAGCTCTTGAAACTGAACTAAACTAACATTCGGGTTCTGATAACATATAATACATGATATTATAGCATTTTTCATAATTTCATAAATACGGCCTCGCGCCGAAATCATTTCATATATATATATGGCCTCGCACAGAAATCATTTCATATATACGGCTTCGCGCCAAAATCATTTCGTACATATCATTCTGAAAATAAATCAATTATCATGTATTTGTCAAAATCATCCTAACATACTGTATCTTTTCATAATTCCTGAAAACATGCTTTACTCGTAAAATTTGTCATATCATTACCTTTCATGAAAATAATGTTCATGCCACACAAAGTTAAGTAATTTCGTACATTTCATTCTAAAATCACATTTTTTGTATAATAGCAGTATTTTCCTAATAACATATATTTTCTCAATAATATTCAAATATCATGCATGCTTTCCTAAAAATTAATTTGTTGATAAATAATAATAATAATAATAATAATAATAATAATAATAATAATAATAATATGCGTGGAAAATAACTGCTTTAGTTTATTTCCTTACCTGTCACTGAAAGAAACCCCCTTAAAATTTTTGGTCCTATACTCGCAGGGTTCCCCGTTCAACTCCCTAAAAACAATAACTCGCAGAACTAAACTTCAATATTTTCACGTGTATATCATTTCCTATAACTACAGTAAAACCAAATTTGGCATAAAAAGTCTTACCTCAACTCAGGGATGAATTTTAACTCGCTTCCACCAACGATCCACTCCGGCAGATTTGCAGAGAACTCCTCTAGAAGCGTCATGGTGGCTTCGGATCCTCGAACTGGCGAAAATCCAGCCCAAAATCGAGAAGAGAAGGGAAGGGAGCCGAAGGGAGAGAAAAAGAGGGTTTCTGCGCTGATTTTCCATCAAAAATCCGAGTTTTACACTATTTATACTAGTGGCTTCGTCGACAAGCCACGTCACCTCGTTGACGAGGTCAATAGTAATTTCGTCGACGAGCTCTTTCCTTTGTCGACGAAATTCAGAGTCGCCCCAAAAACCTATTGGTATTTTCTCATTGACGAAACTTGTCTTCGTCGACGAGGCCCCTTTGTACCCTCGTCGACGAGTCCCCTACTTTCGTCGATGAGGACCTGATAATTTTCTTGGTTCATTATTGCCCAAAGTGCAACATCGTCAACGAACGCAAGTCGACTGCCTCCTTTTGTTACTATTTCCATTTCCCTCCCTCTTTATTATTTAAATATCATAATTTCTCTGGGTTATTACAACGTGGCTCGTTGACGAGACCACGTGGCCAGCCATCTATATATAGCCAAAAATTCACTTTTCAACAAAAAAAAATTCGTCTGCTTCCCCTTACTCTCACTAGAACTTGGTGCTTTCTCCTTCTCTCTAGATTTTCAGCTCCATTTCTCCTCGGTTCGGCGATTAGAAGCTACCACGGTGATCTGGGGGAGACTCCCTACAACCTAACCAGAGTAGAATGCTGATTTGAGAAGTTTGGGCACCATCCCAATTTCAAGGTAAGTAGATTATTTTGGTATTTCCAGTATTACTAGGTTTATCTGAGCCCAGATTTTGTGGTGTATGAGAGTATACTGGTGTTTTGTGGAGTAAAATTAGGGTGTTATGATTTTAGGGTTAGGGTGTTTTTGGGACCCTATAGGCATAGGTTGAGGACCTCAGCAGTTATTTTTCCAGGAACCCAGGTAAATTATAGTTTAAGAAATTACGAATAGGCAGATTCAAGAAATGTGAGTATAATGATTTTCTAGGAAATTCAGTGTTTTACTGGGAAATTTGTATATATGTAATTATAGGATTTTGAGGTTGGTACACTGAGGGCGTGAGGGTTGAATTGGAGGCAAGCCTCCCAGTCAGATAGGTAAGGGAAATATGCTATGTTAGGAATTTTGGAATGTTTATCAGTAAATTATATGTTTTTCCATATTATTATCCAGTACAAAAATTATTTGTATATTAGAAGATACAGTGTTTAGAATATGGAATATTTATTTATTTAGTTGTGTGGCATGAGACATTATCAGATTAGTACAGAAATCCTACAGTTCTTAGATTATTATGATTTACAGTATTTATGCAGAAATATGTTTTATCAGACTTTACAAAATTATGCATTACAGTGTATATACAGACAGATATTTTATAGCAATTACAGATTACCATGATTCCTAGAATTTTAAAGCTATAACACTATGATATTACAGTTTATAGAGTTTAGATATTACAGATCAATTATTACAGCTATTACAGTTCAGATATTACAGCATTTTCATAACAGTTTACGGTGTTATGGTTATTTTGGAATCATGATGAAATAGTAAGATGTATATATATAGAAAACAGTATTATATAGTATCAGACTCTGATGAATCAGTTCATATATCAGCAGAACATGGTATCGTTGCTATTACAAATCAGAGTGCAACCACACATCTCAGATAGTGTATGGAGGATTCCGTCAATCATGCCTAGAGAGATTACAGGCTCCCTAGAAGACTGGGTTGAGGTGGCCGATTTGATGAGGTAAATACCAGTACCATGCCTTAGAAGGATTGTAGATGGCCGGACTGAGGATTGGTAGAGTTACAATTGACTTATCCTAGTAGGCCAACCAGAGTTAAGTCCCACTTACGGGCCGCACAACCCTGTCATAAGAGGTTAAATCATGACATATAGTTTTTTAGGGTAAATATCACATTTATGTATATGTATACAAATTTACAGAATATCAATAGATATATTATGATACTAGAAGTATAAAAAGTAGAAAACTCAGATATTGCAGTTGTATTTTAAACTATAATAGGTGCAAGTTGTATTGTATATTGTTTCACCAGCTTTTACAGTTTCAGATATTTATCAGTATAGTATTTATGGAACTCAGTCGCCACACACTAGTAATTTTCTTTTACTAAGCGTTGTCTCATCCCAGTAATTTAACATTTTTCAAGTAATCCAACTAGACAAGCAAATCAAGCTCACCGATAGAGGGATTGTTGTACTACCCTAGTTATAGGGTAAGTGTTTTTAGGGAGATGTGTTTTTGGGTAGTTTCCAGGGTTTTTGGTGGATGTTACTATGAGATGTGCTTTTGTGTATGTATATTTTGGGGAATTATTGAATTCTGATTTTGAAATTATGGATGTACAGTTTTATGTTTTTCGCTGCGTAGGTGTGCAAAATGAACAGGGTTTCCTCAGTGCTCATTTGGGGCCTGAGATGTTATAGTAGATAATCCAAGGGTATCAGAGTAAATTAAGTTTCAGTATATAGTAAATTTTAATTGAAAAAAAAATGGTATAGATTTTCGGGTCGTTACAGTCAGGTATCAGAGCCTAGGTTTGTTAGATTCTATAGACTCTAGAGTGCAGCGGAAAACAATACCAAAATATAAGAATGGATTTTGAGGAAGGATAGGAATTGGGATAGAACAAAATATCAGTGAGATAATGTTGGGAAATTAGGATGAGAATTTAGGGTTCTGTTTTGTAGTCTGGAAGCAGGAATTTTGGGGTGGTTTCTATGATTCTCCTAGGGTGACGATTTCAGGAAAACCATAGTAAACTATTGTTGATTTCTATTTCCATATGGTAGGACTAGACCTTAAATTAGTGATAGGAGGTATGAGGTATTTTAGTTAGAGTAGCGTTGTAAGGTTTGGATTCTTAGAATAATTTGGTATTATTGCATGATGGACCTAGGAGGTAGTAGTGCCCACACTAGCGGCGATGATGGAGTGGGGTCATCTGGCATGGGAGGCGGGGACTTAGATGTTGTATTACACAGCATAGCTCAGTAGGTCATGGCTAAGATTGCATGGAGCTCTAGCGAGCAAGGAGGTCCATCTACTACTCAAGGGTGCATAATAGCAAAATTCATGAAGATGAACCCTCCAACATTTTCAGGAACAGCTAATCCTGCAGTTGCAAAGAACTAGATGTAGGAGATAGAAAAGATACTGATGGTGCTCCACTGTACCAACGAGGAGAGGGTCTTTTACGCCACATATAAGTTGGCAAGAGAGGCCGAGAGATGGTGGAGGACCACGAAATTGCTAGAGGAGTAGAGACCCATTCCAGTGTCGATGACCTGGGCCTGATTCAAAGACATATTTTTTTATAGATACTATCCTGCCACGATAATAGAGGCTAAAGTACAGGAGTTTCAAAGTTTGACCCAGGGATCATTGATAGTTCAATAGTATGCAGTGAAATTCATTGAGCTATCTTGATTCGCTCCACATATAGTACCAGATGAGGTTAAGAAAGCCAGAATGTTCGAGCGGGATTTGAGATGAGATATATATAAGCAAGTGGCAGTACTGAACATACAGGATTTCTCTGAGCTGGTTGATAGAATTATAGTAGCAGAGGAGAGTGAGCAGATAGATGTAGGAGTACCGAGCTAGAGGAAAAGGCCCACACCATCGGGTTTCCTAGCATCTCCCAACTGGGGCCCATGGAGAGGAAACCAATATAGAGGAGGCCAGAGACAGATGACGGGGCACAGCGATGTTCATGGTGGGTAGATTATTCCTATTTATCCTAAATATGGCTGGAGGCACCCAAGTGAATATCGGATAAGAGAGAATGTCTACTATTGGTGCAGGAGATTTGGCCATATAGCACGATCATGTCGGGGACCACCGATCCATGACCAGCTCATAGACCACTTTAGGGTGGTTATCAGGTGCCCCGTGGGGGCCAACAGAGGAACGCAGCACTGGCGAGGGTTTATGCACTGATACCAGAAGATGCTGAGACTGCTGGGGACGTCGTGACAGGTATCCTTACTGTTTTACCATATAAAGTTGTTTTTTTATTTAACACAGGTGCCACTCATTCCTTTGTATCAACGGGGTATGTTAAAGTAACTGGGGTAGAGGCACAGTTGTTAGATGTTGAGTTGTCTTTAGCCACACTGACGAGATCTATTGTGAGGTGTAGGAAGGTACTTTAGGAACTTTCCAGTGGGCATTCAAGAGAAAGTACTATCAGCTGATCTCGTGATATTAGATATGCAGGGGTTTGATGTAATACTAGGTATGGAATGGCTGGCAGCCAATCACACTAGCATAGATTGCTATAAAAAAGAAGTGATTTTAAGACCCCCCCCCCCAAGTGAGCAAGAATACTGATTTATAGGTTCATGTGTGCGTGCCTTGCCACGGCTACTGTCAGCTATTCAGGTTAGGAGACTGATTCAAGGTGGATGCCAAGGATATGTAGCTTACATTAAAGATTTGCCGAAGGAAGAATTGAAATAGGCTTATATTCTAGTGCTTAGAGAATTTTCAGATATTTTTCTAGAGGAATTACCTGGTTTACCACCAAATCGAGAGACCAAATTCAGCGTGGATCTATTACTAGGGTCGACATCAATATCTAAAGCATTGTACAAAATGGCTCCATCCGAACTGAAGGAATTGAAAGATCAGTTATATTAGTTGCTGGATAAAGGGTTTATCAGGCCCAGTGTGTCACCTTGGGGAGCCCTAGTGCTGTTTGTGAAAAAGAAAGATGGGACCATAAGGATGTGCATGGATTATAAAGAAATAAATAAATTGGTAGTCAAGAATAAATATTCTCTTCCCAAAATTGATGATTTATTTGAGCAACTCTAGGGGACCCACGTCTACTCCAAAATTGACCTTCAGTCAGGCTATCACCAGGTGAAATTCAAGGTAGAGGACATATCAAAGACAGCATTCCGAACCAGGTACAGGCACTACGAGTTCCTGGTATTGTCATTCGGATTGACAAACGCACCAGCGGTGTTCATGGATTTAATGAATTGAGAGTTCCATCAATACTTAGACAAGTTTTTTGTGGTGTTCATTGATGATATATAGTCTACTCGAAGAATCTTACGGAGCATAAGGCTCATTTGAGACTGGTTTCGCAAGTGCAGAGGGAAAAGAAATTGTATGCTAAATTCAAGAAATGTGAATTCTGGTTGAGGTAGGTTACTTTCCTCGGGCATATGATCTCCAGGGACGATATATCAATTGATCCAAGAAAATAGAGGCAGTAGTGAGTTGGGTGAGACTAGTGAATATTTAGGGGATCAGAAGCTTCCAAGGTCTAGCAAGGTACTACCGGCGCTTCACGGATGGCTTCTCCAGATTATCAGGTCCACTGACATGACTCACAAGAAAGAACGTAAAATTTGATTGGACCGAATAGTGTGAGAAGAACTTCCAAGAGTTGAAGTGGCGGCTAGTCACCGCACCGGCATTGTCTACCCCATGAGGGGAAGATGGTTTTGTGATATACAGTGATGCGTCCCAGAAGGGACTCAGATGCATGTTGATGCAGCACGAGAGAGTCATCACCTATGCATCTAGATAGCTTAAAGAGTATGAAAAGAACTACCCTGTGCATGATCTAGAATTAGCTGTAGTAGTGTATGCTTTGAAAATATGGAGGCATTATCTTTATGGTGGGAAATGTGAGATCTTCACTGATCATAAAAGCTTAAAGTATTTCTTCACCTAGAAATATTTGAATATGCAGTAGAGAAGATGATTGAAGCTCATCAAGGATTATGATTTTACTATCAGCTACCACCCAGGGAAAGCAAATGTGGTGGCTGATGCACTGAGCAGGAAAACAGCAAGAGCAGTGGTGTCAGCAGTGGAGATTCAGCGCTCTATCGAGATTGATTTGGAGAGGTTAGGCGTGGAGCTAATAGAGGGTGATCATCAAGCATTCATTGCCAACTTGGTGGTACAGCCTACCTTGCATGAAAAAATTAAAGTTGCACAGAAGGATGATGTAGAATTGGGAGAGTTGATAAAGAAAGTGCGAGATGGACAAGAAGAAGAGTTCAATATTTCAAAGGATGAAGCCCTAAGGTTCAGTGCCAGACTATACGTTCCTATAGATACTGAGATCAGGAGGACTATATTGGAGGAGGCTCAAAGATCCTTGTACACAATTCATCCTGGTAACACTAAAATGTATCGGGATCTTTAAGAGACTTTCTGGTGGAGCGGAATGAAGAGCAAAATAGCAAAATTGTAATGCCCCGGACCCTTAAACCTGGGTTCATCGTGTTATACCTGATAAAATCCTGATAATCCATAATCCATAATATACGTAGCGGAAAACATAAACATAATCTCCATATCACATAACACCAGAGTTTACTAATTCTAACTATAATCCATAATATATCATTCTTCACCTGCATTTCCATAAATCTACATAACTCTCAAAATATTTCAGTATTTTCACAATCATTCCTTTCATAACTGACTTAAAATATAACGACATAAAACATAAATATTCTACATCCCAAAATTAACATAGAAATATACCCTTTTCTTTTTCTATTTTCCAATAATGTTATAGAACCTCAAGCTCTCTAAGCTCGATTTCGATGAAATCCTGAAAAAAAAAAAATAATCATATTTGGGTGAGACACATCTCAGTAAGGGAAGAAACATACATATTAAAACAGTGTGTCACCAACACGAGATTATAATCAACATAATATTCAACATTTGCGAATCATTAATAAAATTTCTAAAATCATTCTCTGATCCTAACCAAGCACATGCAAAAAATTTTACTAACGAGATTACCGAAGGATAGGGATGATTACCCGCCCATACAAGTAGCACCCCTCTACTCTGATACCTAGTTAACCCAAAGGTCACAGCTAAAGCATACCAGGGCACTCACCTTACTCAGTAAGCCATCAAGTCATAAATTAATCTCGTACTCACACCGTTCAACAATAGCTTACTCGTAAAGGCCCTAAGGATAAGGAAATCTACCCGCCCATACAAGTAAGTTCCCTCTGCCTTAGTACGTTATGCGGTTATTGCCACATCTGTAGCTACTAGTGCACTTGCCTTACTCAGCAAGCCCTCAGGCGAAAGGTATGCCTCGCCCAATCGTAACATGTTCTACTTATATACATACTTCTAATATCATAATACCTCATTCTTTCTATCAATATTCAATCATACACATCTGTTCATATTCATAACTTAACATTGCATTGCATTTCACTTTAAGTGACTCTTTCCCATTTTACATTGTTCACATTTCACATTTCATTTCCATTTCATTCATTTCCCTTTTCATTTCATTTCATTTCATACCCAGCATCTTTCAGCTGTTTTACCCAGCATTTTTCAGCTGTTATACATTTACTCAGCATCTTTCAGCTGTTACATATTTATCCAGCATCTTTCAGCTGTTTTACCCAATATCTCTCAACTGTTTTCCCAACATCTTTCAACTGTTTTATCCAACATTTTTCAACCGTCTACCCAGCATTTTTCAATTGTTTACATGGTTGCATTAACACACACAAGCAACATAGTCCATATCATGTTTTATTCATAATGCATTACTTACTTAACTTGCATCTCATACATTTAACATATATTTGCACAGAATCTCATGCCACACAGTTTAGTAATAAAACTCATATATTGCTTGTAAAATAAGTCAACCAACACTTAACGTTTATATACCGAAAATACCTTTCATTCCTTACATAATTACCCTGAAAATATTTTTCCACTTTCATCAGTTCATTTTCGCATATACATATATAATAAACAGCCCTAAACTCGAAAAAAAAAAAATTTAAACAGTTGGCATTTTAAACCCATACCGAAACATATACACATACATATAACACGATTTATTTTTTATTAAATTCATAAAAATTCTGATTTAATATATATTTTTTCCCTTACCTGGTTTCTTAAACTACGCCAACAGGGACTCCGGAAAAATACCTGTGGCGCTCACCTGGACCCTGAATAAAAAATTCTAATTCCATTAAATTAATCATAAATAAAATATTATTTTAATATTTCCTAGGTTCTTAAACTCTAAATAAATAAATATACCCTTAAACATAGTCAAATTACCAAATTTTCTAAATTAATTAATTAATTAATTTCCCTAAAATACTACCCATCTAGCCTTCCTTAGGCTCCACACACCTCAAATTAACATTTAAATTAATATTTAACACTTCCACTTAATTTTCTAAATTATGCCCACGGGACCCAAAATTATACCCGCGACGCTCACCCGGACCCTAAGTTCCGAACATTCTACTTCAACTCCAGATGCTCAACATTTTAGCATTTCTAAATTAATCCTAATTAATTAAAAATAAGCCTCTTAATAACCCCCGTACCCCAAATTTGGGGTTTTGCCCACGACGACCCCACGAGAATTTCGTTGCGCTAGACTTGTAAAGAATCATCCCTAGATTCTCGTGGTGGTCTTCGTCCGTCAATCAGGCTTATAATTTGCAAGAAATTAAAGAAAAAGGAGAAATTGGTTTACCCCAGGAGATACGCCTATGCCTCTCCTACCACCGATCCACTCCAATAGAAATGACGGCAGTGGAGAATGGAGTCCAGCGGTATCTTCCGATTCTCGATCGGGAGAGAATCCGCCACGTAACTGAGGAGAGAGGGAGAGAGAACGAGAGGAGAGAGAGAGAGAGAGAGAGAGAGAGAGAGAGAGAGAGAACTAGGGGGTGGTTTGGCGTAGGAATCTTCTTGTAGAAAGAAAAAAAAATTTCTAATAATAATAATAATAATAATAATAATATTATTATTATTATTATTATTATTATTATTATATATACAGATACTTTAACCATTACATATATATATATTATTTATTCAACAATTTAAATTTAACAATACTTAATTAATTAATTGGTTAATAATAAATAATTTTAATTTGATTTAATTTTTTTTCCTTTTATTTGTTTATTTAAATAATTAATTTAATAATATTTAATTAATTAACTAATCAATAATTACTCTTAATTTTAATTTTTTTAAATTAATTATTTTTTTTAATAATTTTTTTTTTCCGAGTTATTACAAAAATACCTTATAAAAGTTAAAATAACCAACTTACCCAGATTTTGGGATGGTGTCCAAGTTAGCCTAACCAACGAACTACTCTAGCAGACTTGAATAGAATCTTCCTAGGAGTAGCGTGGCAGCTTCCGATCGTTGAACCGGCGAAAAGCGAGGCAGAATATCTAGAGAGAATGAGCGAGAGATGAGGTAGAGAGAGAGAGAGAGGGTTTTGCATGAAAAATTCACGATGAAATCTCAAGGTTGGTATATTTATAAAACACGGATTTGTCGATGAGACACATCACCTCATCGACGAGTTCATGAAGGGAGTTCATCGATGAACACTTACCTCTCGTCAATGAATTTTAGGCCTTGAAATCAGCCATCTTGGTAATGTCTCGTCGACGAGACACGCGTCCGCGTCGATGAGCCCAAGAACCCTGTTCGTTGATGAGCACTCTGCACTCATCGACGAGACCCTGCTGAATCCCCTTTTTGAAAAATCCTTTTCTCTCTTTTCTTTTATTTACTCAATTTCTATAATTCTTTGGGTCTCTACATTCTCCCCTCCTGATAAAATTTTGTCCTTGAAATTTACTATATGTATTAAACACCGTCCTTTGAGGAACATGGGCTTCTTATTTTATTACTTACCCTCACTTGTGGTAGAGAAATACCATGATTACATTCAGGGTTCTTAGAGATTACATAACATACATAAAAGAAAATTTCTCCCAAAACCAAAACACTACCTACTAATAGAAAATTATTACATGTACTAACTAACTTGTACAAAATAATCTTAACATACTTACCTGCATCTTTTCCTGATCATTGCTGGTCCTCAATAAATAAGTGCGGATATTTCTATCGTATTTTTTTTCCTCAAGCTCCTATAAAGCTTCTTCCACCGCATGATTCCTCCACATGACTTTTACTAATGAAATTCTCTTATTACGCAATTCCTATTCTTTCTTGTCTAAGATATGCACTGGTATCTCCTCATAAACCAGTGAATCTTTGAACTCTATCTCCGTATAACTGATCACGTGGGAGGAATCTGAGACGTATTTCCTCAGCATAGAAACATGAAATATGTCGTGTATTCTAGATAAAACCGGTGGTAAAACTAACCGATAGGCAACTGACCCCACTCTCTCAAGTATCTCGAATGGGCCAATAAACCTAGGGCTCAGTTTCCCTTCCCCCCAAACCTCATAGTACCTTTTAGTGACGCTATTTTCAGAAATACATGGTACCCAACTTCAAATTCCAACTTTCGGCGGTGATTATCTGCGTAGCTTTTCTACCAACTCTAAATTGCACTAATTCTTTCTTTAGTAAACCGGACTTTATCGTATGCCTGCTGCACTATTTCTGATCCCAAAACTCATCTCTCACCTACCTCATCCCAATATAGAGGAGAACAACATCTCCTACCATATAGCACCTCATAAGGTGCCATGTCAATGCTAGTCTGATAGATGTTATTGTACGCAACCCCCAAAATCCAGCACACATGCCCGTAACATATCCTATAATATCTGAATTGTCCTCTCTGACTGCTCGTCCATCTGAAGATGAAACACCATGATGAATGATAACTGAGACCCTATAGCCTCCTACAGACTCCTCCAAAACCGTGACGTGAAACATAAGTCTCGGTCTGATACTATAGACACTAGCACACCATGTGATCGTACTATCTCTAGAATATATATTTTTATCAATCTGTCCGTGGAATAGTGACTTTGATAGGGATAAAGTGAGCAGTCTTCGTCAGTCGATCTACGACCACCCAAATAGCATTTTGTCCTTGCCACACCAGCGGTAAACCTGTTATGAAATCCATAGAAATGTGATCTCACTTACACTCTAGGATGTAAAGTGGTTGTAACTGGTCCGCCGGCATCTTGTACTTAGCCTTTACCTTTGGCATGTCAAACACTGTTGCACAAATTTGGCAATCTCTCTCTTCATGCCGCTCCACTAGAAATACTCTCGTAGATCCCTATACATTTTAGTACTTCTTGGATGAATCGTATATAAGGATTTATGAACCTCCTCTAGGATCATCCTTCTAATATCCACATTTGCAGGCACGCACAGCCTGGTATGGAACCTCAGAGCTCCGTCATCTGAAATACTGAACTCCTCCCCCTATCCTTCCTATACCTTTTATATCAACTCCATCAACTCTACATCATTCTTCTGGGCTACTTTAATCTTTTTATGTAGCATAGGCTACACCACCAGGTTGGCAATGAATGTCTGGTGGTCACTTTTTACTAATTCCATGCCAAGCGTCTCCGAGTCCATTAGGATCGGGCGCTGAATTTCTACTGTTGATAATGCTGCTATCACGGACTTTCGACTTAGCGCATCAGCCACCACATTAGTTTTACCTAGATGGTAACTGATGGTGCAATCATAATCTTTGATGAGCTGTAACCATCTTCTCTACCGCATAATCAACTCCTTCTGCGTGAAAAAGTACTTTAAACTTTTATGGTCTGAAGGTATTTCACATCTCTCTTTGTACAAATGATGCCTCCAAATTTTCAGTGCATGAACCACTGCAGTCAATTCTAGATCATGAGTGAGATAATTCTTTTCATTTTCTTTTAATTGTCTAGAGGCATATGCTACTACTCTGCCCTACTGCATTAATACATATTTGAGCCCCCTCAAATATGCATCACAGCAGATCACATAACCATCACATCCGGAAGGAATGGTCAATATTGGTGCTGTGACGAGCCTCTGTTTCAATTCTTGGAAGCTCTGCTTACAACGGTCATCCCATTCAAACCTAACATTCTTTTTGGTTAATCGCGTCAAAGGCCCTGACAATGCTAAGAATCCTTCTACAAACTGACGGTAATATCCCACTAGTCCCAAGAAACTCCTGACTTCCTGAACATTTCTCGGCCTGACCTAATTCACTACTACCTCTATCTTGTTGGGATCTACTGAAATTTCATTCCTTGATATAACATGTCCTAAAACACAACTTTCTCTAACCAAAATTCACATTTGCTAAACTTGGCATACAATTTATTTCCCCTGAGCATCTGAAGTACTAGCCTTAAGTGCATCTCATGCTCCTCAAAACTCATTGAGAATACTAGTATATCATTAATGAAAACCACAACAAACTGGTCTAAATACTGATGAAAGATTCTATTCATCAAATTCATGAATACAGTAGGAGCACTCATCAAACCAAATGGCATAATTAGAAATTCATAATGCCCACACCTGATCCTAAAAGTTGTCTTTGAAATATCTTTAGTTTTAACTTTCACCTAGTGACAACCTGACTTGAGGTTGATCTTGGAATAGACCCGTGTACCCTGAAACTGATTAAATAAGTCATCTATACGAGGTAGAGGATACCTGTTCTTAATTGTTACTTCGTTTATTTCCCCGTAATCTATGCACATCCTCATAGATCCGTCCTTCTTTTTCACAAATAAACTAGAGCTCCCCAAGGTGATACGCTAGGTCTGTTAAACCCTTTATTCAATAAATCCTGCAACTAATCCTTTAACTCTTTCAGCTCATATGGGGCCATTATGTAGGCCACTTTAGATATTTGTGTCAAGTAGTTTCTCTAAAAACATCTGAAAATTATTTCACTACCAGAATATCAGCTTGTTTCAACTCTTCCTTTGACGTCTACTGAATCTACACAACACACTCTTGGCAACCAGTCTATATTAGCCTTTCCACTTGGATAACCAACACTAACTGTAGCGGGGCGCACACACGTGATTCTACGAATCTGAATTCCTACTCACTCAAGGGTCTAAAGATTACTTCTCTTTAATAGCAAACAATGTTGGCATAATTAGCTGCCCGCAATCCATGCCCTAATATCACGTCGAACCCTTCATAAGCCTAACACCACAAGGTCGGCTAATGATACTTTCTCCTAAATGCCCATCTTCTACAATCCATTGCTAATCTAGTCGGTGTAAATACTAACAACTCTAAATCTAACAACCATGTCTTAATCCCACATAATTAAACATATTCCAATAATACAAATGAATGAATGGTACCTGAGTCAAATTAAAAACAATGGCTTATATGGTAAAACTATAAAAGTACCGACACAATGTCTCCGACAGTCTCAGCGTCTCCCGGTGTCGACGGGTAAACCCATACCTACTCAGTATTTCGCTGTTGACCTCCACGGGGCACCTGGGTATTACCCCGAAGCTATCTGGGAGCGGATACTATAATATGCTGCATACAACAGACTCATGCTACATGACCTGGTCTACCACATTGATAGCATACCTTCTTCCTTGCTCGACATTCTCCCCTATGTCTTTTCCAATATGTCAGGCAAACAGGATAGGTCTGCCCGCCCTGAACCTCACAGCTTCCTGTCTCCTGCCTCTGACCACCACTAGGTCCACCTCCCCTCCTTGGACCTCAGTTGGGCCCCACCTGAAACCCAAGAGGCGTAGGCCTCTTCCTCTAATTCAATTCCATAAAATCCTTCACTCAAGCATCCCAAATAGAAGGGAAAATGTACTGCTCACAGAAAATTTCTTTAAAATGATTTCACGTTAGGTCACTGATACCAGCTTTTGCTCCTCAAATAACTTTGCTGACATCATCCAACGTTTGGCCTCACCAGTCATCACAAAAACAGCATACAACACCTTATGTTCGTCTGCACAGCGAAGATTTGTCAGTATACCCTCCATCTCAGGGATCCACTCCTTCACAATAATTGCATCAGCTCTTCTCGTAAAAGTCGGGGGATTCATACTAATAAACTGCTCGATAAAGCAGTCCAAATTAGTTGGTGACCAATACTATCCCCTAGGATTTTGCACAATTCCAATTATAACTTGTTGACCCGTACTACGCAGCATCTGTTCAAAGTAGTTATCACCAATGCTGAAAGCCCCTACGTTGCCACTACCTCCAACATTCATGTTTCTGCTACTAGGGTCCATCCTGAAAAGGAAATAAGCATAGTCTAAGGACCCTATCTACATAACATAACTAACATATTTATCTAATCAAAATTTCATACTACGAATTAATTTATCGTCCTTATTCTCAATTTAAGATCTAGTCCAGTAATTGAGAAACACAACCCAACAATAGTTTACTATGACTTAGGGACCCTATCTGTAATGACTTGCTATTTAAATGGATTTTTTTTTTTAACATTTAAAATGCTCTGATACCATACTGGATTAAAGCCAACCATTCACCTAAGCAGCGAGAAGCGAAAATCAAATAAACATAACCATATATAATTACATACAATACTAGAGTGCTAAATTGTTTCCCAAAATATACATATATAACTGTTCCCCAAAAATGTCCTAAACTGGCTAGGGCTATACAAAAATATTTCCAAAAATACTCACTCTAATATCAGGGCAGTACCGAGGCCCCTCTATTTGCGAGCCTGATTTGCTCGTCTACCTGGATCACCTAAAAAATGTTAAAGTAGTTAGGATGAGCCAACGCTCAGTAAGACAAAATATGCTATTGTTAGTGTATGGCAGATGAGTTACAATATTATGAAAATTTGTTTATGTAAAATCATGTATTACTGAATTAGTAAATACAGTACAAGTAATAGAAACCACCACCATTTCCATGTTGTTTAACATATCAGTATTTAGGGTACTATTTAAAATACTTCTAATGTACATAAGTATACTCTCTGTCTCTGTATATACATAATAATAACTGAAAACTTTCCTGTGGATAGTTGTGTGTCATAATTTAACCCCTCATGACAGGGTTGTGCGACCCGTAAGCAGGATCTACACTGGCTGGCCGACCAGGGTAAATCACTATACTCCCCCAATCAGATCGACCACTCCTCAACCCATATCTGATGGGGAGCCTTTCCACGTCAGGGCACGATCGACCTACTACCACATATTATCTAAATGGGTGGTTGCACTCATAACTGAAATATCTGTAGCTACGGCACAGTGCTCTGTAACTATATGGTCCAACAGGGTCTGATACTATATAATACATTTCTATATACAACTAGCCGTTTTACCATGATTCTGTAAAAACTATATAAACCATGATAATGAAATAAAATGTAACTTTATCATCTGTATCTCTGAACTGAACTGTAATTTGTAAGTCATGGTACTGAAAACTGTATATTCATCATATTTTGTAATTACTATAAAACATAACCACTGGCGGTATATTCTATAAATCATATCCTAAAAATACTGTAAAACATGTTTCTTTACTATACCCATATCCTCAAGCCACACAGAAGTTTTAAACATATTATACATAAATAATAAACTGTATAAATTTCCATCGTGAATAATCATTTGATAAAAACGTATAATTTATACTAAAACATAGTAAAATTGCCTAGCATAGCATATTTCCCTTACCTGATTTCTGCTAAAATCCTCATACTGAGACGGGTCCTACACCCGCATGGTTCTCCACTCAACACCCTGAAAATCATATATCCCAAAACAATATATCAATATTTCTTAGCCTACATCATTTCCTACAACTGTTAGAAGGCCAAAAACTGAATAAAAGACCTTACCCTGGATTTGGGATGAATTCCAACTTCATCCCACTGACGATCCGTTCCAGCAGACTTGCAGAGAACTCCACCAGGAGCGTCGTGGTGGCCTCATATCATCGATCCGTCAACTTACGGGGCCGAAATTGAAGGAAGAAGAGGGAGGAGCCATAGGGGTAGAGAGAGAGGGAGTTTACGGTAAATTTCTACGATTAAAATTAGTTTAAGGCTATTTATACTGTGGGATTCGTTGACGAGCCACGTTATCTCGTTGACGAGTCCTTAAGTAATTTCGTCGACGATCCATACCCTTCGTCGATGAAATTCAAAGTAGCCCAAATTATTCTTTCGGGATTTTCTCATCGACGAAGCTCACCCTCGTCGACCGAGGTCCTACTGTACCCTCGTCGACGAATCCACTGTATTCGTTGAAGAGGCCCTGATAAATTTATTAGGGTATTTTTCCCAAAGTTTAATGTCGTTGACAAACACGGAGCGTTCTTCGACGAAGTCGACTATCTACTTCTGTTACTATTTTCATTTCTCTCCCTCGTTATTAATTAAATACTATTATTCGTCGAGTCACTACACTATCGTTACAATTTACATATCTATCTTAACTCTTAGTATCCCTTCTATCTTGACATCCTTTTCTTAATTCAAGATTCAATCCTACACTTTAGAAGTACAACCCGACAATAGTTTACTAAAGCTTTCCTGAAATCGTCACCCTAGGAAAGACACAAAAACCACCACGGAAGTCTTGCCTCAAATTGCATAACAAAACCTCAAATATTTTTTTTTCCCCTATACTCTAGTATTGTTTCCACTGCACTCTAAAGTCTACAGAACCTAGCAACCTAGGCTCTGATACCAAACTGTAACGCCCTACCTATTTTTCATTTTTTTTCACGTAATAATAATATTAATAATTCTAACATCCTGCTAAACTTTCATAATCATGATCAACCTAGACCCATGGGTACAGGGATGTACCTGTCATACAACTCTAATACCTAAGCAGCGGAATTCATAAATTACATACATGCCATTCAACCCGTTACAATACCAGATTTTTACTAAATATGCCATATACGTACAATCATCGACAAAAAGACCCAAAAAGTTAACCTAGGATCATATCCCAAAAATAGCCTTACCCTAGCTCATTTACTTACCCTTTAGACGAGGTAGTTCAGTCAATCTCTACTGCTATGGAGCCCAGTCCGCTTGCCTATCTGGATTTTCTAAAATGTTTGTAATGTTGGGGTGATACACTTCTCAATAAAGGAGATAAACTAATATCAGTGTGTGGCAACATGAGTATTTTTCGTGATATACATATAAACAGAACATAGTCATATCTGGTAAAAACAATTTGTATCATTTCTGAATAAAACATGATTTGTCATAACATAGGTTAACATACTAAATTTCTATACAGGAAAATCATCTTATAGGGTTATACCATACTGAAATATTACCTAGGATAGATAGTTAGTTAGCTATTGTCATGTCTTGCCCCCCACATGACAGGGTTTTGCGGCCCGAAGGTGGGACCTAGCAATGGCT
Organism: Malania oleifera; assembly: GCF_029873635.1. Taxonomy (NCBI): domain Eukaryota; kingdom Viridiplantae; phylum Streptophyta; class Magnoliopsida; order Santalales; family Ximeniaceae; genus Malania; species Malania oleifera. The sequence goes on from NC_080417.1 coordinate 128,468,231, forward strand.
GGCCGACCATACTAATTCAAACATAGGTGTGTAAGTACAATGGGTCTGTTCCACCTGTGCTGGACTACCAAGGGAACTACGACACTCCCATAAAGCCACATCGAATGTCATCTCCCACACTCTACATAAGATGTGTGGTAGCACTAACATAAACTTGAACATATAGCTACAGTATCGTACTTCGTGAAACTAAACTAAGCTATCTAGCTTATGATAACATATAATATATTCCATGATATTGAACACAACAGTTTCATATTTCGGAGTAAAACATGACATGATAATATTTTCTTGAAACTTGACATAACATGCATAATTACGGCATTTTACGCCATCATATCATAATGTAAAAATCATGACACCGGCACTGGCATAACACGACGAACTTGTACATGAAATTCTTGCACTATTTAACATAATATTCTTAAAATCATAGATCTTGTACTATTTTATGGTTTTCCTGAAAACTGCTATAACATGCTTATCTTGGAGAAATCATAATATTTAAATATAACATAATTTTCATGGAAATATTATACTCATGCCACACATATATAAATAACATTCTAAACTCATAATTTGTTATGAAATCATATTTTCCTATAAAATGTGTTCAAATCATTTCCTTGTTCAATAGCAGTATTCCCAAACATAGTTCTATAACATACATATCTTCCTGAAAACAAATGTTATTTAATTCATAATAATTTCATGAAAAAGGCTAACTTAATTTATCCCCTTACTTGACTTACTGAGAATCCTACAAAAATAACCAAAGCTACTCCTATGGTGTTCCCAACTCAACACCCTGAAATTACATTTTCCCTAACAAAACTTCAGTATTATTCTATCTAAAGCATTTTCCTCGGTCTAGAAACACCAAATACCTTATAAAACTTAAAATAAACAACTTACCCAGATTTTGGGATGGTGCCCAAGTTGGCCTAACCAATGAACTACTCCAGCAGACTTGAAGAAAATCTTCCCAAGAGTAGCGTGGCAGCTTCCGATCGTCAAACCGGTGAAGAACGAGGCCGAAAATATAGAGAGAAGGAGAGAGATATGAGGTAGAGAGAGAGAGAGAGAGAGAGAGAGGGTTTTGCATGAAAAATTCATGCTGAAATCCCAAGGTTGTTATATTTATAAAACACATATTCATCGACGAGACACGTCACCTCGTCGACAAGTACATGAAGGGAGTTCATCGACGAACACTTACCCCTCGTCGACAAATTTTAGGCTCTGAAATCAGCCCTCTTGGTAATGTCTCATCGACGAGACACGTGTCCACGTCAATGAGCCCAAGAAGCCTGTTCGTCGACGAGCACTCTGCACTCGTCGACAAGACCCTGCCGAATCCCCTTTTTGAAAAATCATTTTCTCTCCTTTCTTTTATTTACTTAATTTCTATAATTCTTCAGATCTTTACAATGTGTGCTATATTTTGGGGGTAGTTAGACTCAGTATATGCCGCTGGTTGAGTTTGCCTATAATAACAGCTATCGAGCTAGCATCGGCATGGCACCTTACGAGGCGTTGTATGGTAGGAGGTGTCGTTCACCTTTATACTGGGATGGAATGGGTGAGAGGAGAGTTCTGAGACTAGAGTTGGTGCAACAAGCATATGATAAAAGCTAACTAATTAAAGAGAGAATCAGTGCAGCTCAGAGTAAGCATAAAAGTTACGCTGTTACACGCCGTCGGGAATTGGAGTTTGATGTTGAAGATCGGGTATTTTTGAAAGTAGTACCATTGAAGGGAGCTGTGAGATTTGGAAGGAAGGGTAAGCTGAGCTCTAGGTTTATTGGCCCATTTGATATTTTAGAGATAGTGGGTCCAATAGCCTACAGGCTAGCTTTACCACCAGCATTGTCAAGAATACACGATGTATTCCATGTTTCCATTTTAAGGAAATATGTTCCGGACCCTTCCCGTGTGATTAGTTATGTAGAGATAGAGCTTAGAGAGTCACTGACATATGAAGAGACACCAAGGCAGATCCTAGATAGGAAAGAACAGGTATAGCGCACTAAGATAATTCCGTTAGTAAAAGTTTTGTGGAGAAATCATGCAGTAGAGGAGGCTTCGTGGGAGCCAAATGAGGAGATACAACAGAGGTACCCTCAACTGTTTGGTGGGAATCAATAGTAGTCAAGGGTGATAGTTTAGAGAAAATCAGTATTATTTATTTCAGTGCATAATAGTTAAGGTATGAATTGTATAGTAGATTATAAGATAGAGTGTTTTTGGTTTTAGGGGAATTTTTTTTTCTTTTATATATATGTATGTAATATCCCAGAACCCTAGTTGTAATCACGGTATTCCTTCGCTATAAGTGAGGGTAAGTAATAAAATAAGTAGCCAATTTGTCCTTAGAGGATGGTGCGTAGTACAGATAGCAAATTTCGTGGACGAAATTTTATAAGGAGGGAAGAATGTAAAGACCCGAAGAATTATTGCAATTAAATAATAAAAGGAAGCAGAGAAAAGGAAATTTCAAAGGAGGGACTCAATAGGGTCTCGTCGATAAGCGCAGAGCGTTCGTCGATGAGTAGTCTTCTTGGGCACGTCAACGGGGACACGTGTCTTGTCGACGAGGACTTACCAAGAGCGCTGATTTCAGTGCCTGAGATTCGTCAACGAGGGTTATGTGTTCGTTGACAAACCTCCTTCTTTGTCTCGTCGACGAGGTAACGTGGCTCATCGACGAGGCCATGTGGCCAGCCATCTATATATAGCCAAAAATTCACTTTTTCGCGAAAAAAATTTGTCTTCTTACCATTTCTCTCACTAGAATTCGTTGCTATCTCCTTCTCTCTAGATTTCTAGCTCCATTTCTCCCCGGTTCGACAATCAAAAGCTACCACAGTGATCCTGGGAAGATTCTCTACAACCTAACCGAAGTAGATGTTGATTTGAGAAGTCTGGACACCATCCCAATTTCAGGGTAAGTAGATTATTTTGGTATTTCCAGTATTACTAGGTTTATTTGAGCCCAGGTTTTGTGTTGTATGAGAGTATACTGGTGTTTTGTGGAGTAAAATTAGGGTGTTATGATTTTAGGGTTAGGGTGTTTTTTGGACCCTGTAGGCATGGGTTGAGGACCTCAGTGGTTATTTTTCCAGGAATCCAAGTAAATTATAGTTTAGGAAATTACGAATAGGCAAATTCAGGAAATGTGAGTATGATGATTTTCTGGGAAATTCAGTGTTTTACTGAGGAATTTGTATATATGTAATTACAAGATTTTGAGGTTGGTACGTTGAGGGCGTGAGGGTTGAATTGGAGGCAAGCCTCCCAATCAGATAGGTAAAGGAAATATGCTATGCTAGGAATTTTGGAATGTTTATCAATAAATTATATGTTTTTCCAAATTATTATCCAATATGCAAATTATTTGTGTATTAGAAGATACAATTTTCAGAATATGGAATATTTATTTATTTAGTTGTGTGGCATGAGACATTATCATATTAATACAGAAATCCTACAGTTCTCAGACTACTATGATTTACAGTATTTATGCAGAAATATGTTTTATCAGACTTTACAGAATTATGCATTACAGTGTATATACAGATAGATATTTTATAGCAATTACAAATTACCATGATTTCCAGAATTTTAAAGCCATAACACTATGATATTACAAATCAGTTATTACAGCTATTACAGTTCAGATATTACAGTATTTTCATAACAGTTTGCGATGTTATGGTTATTTTGGAATCATGATGAAACAGTAAGATGTATATATAGAAAATAGTATTATACAGTATCAGATTATTTCATAAAAACTATTGGCTTAATCTATTCCCCTTACCTGGTTTCTTAAATTATGCTCGCAGGGACCCCAAAACGATGCCTGCGGTGCTCACCCGAACCCTGATTCAATAACCCGAGTTCAATCAAATCAACCATAAATAAAATACTATTTTAACATTTCCTACGCCCATAAATTCTAAATAAACAATTAAAATCCCCAAAATAACCAATTTTCTTAATTCCTTAAATCTCACCCTCGCTTTGGAGTGGTGTCTAGGACCCCCAAATTGAAAATTTATTTCGGCCAAAATGACGACGATTGAGACTAGGACCTCGTTGTGGTACCCAATCGTCTATTTAACTGAAGATTTAAGGAGAAATTGAGGAAAGAGAGGGAGTATACCTTACCATAGGAGTGGTGCCTACAATGCTCCTACGAAAAATTCACTCTGGTAGAAATGTCGGTGGCGGAGATAGGAACCCAACGACATCTTCTGTTTTCCAATCGGTCGAATATTTGCCAAGAAAATGAGGAGAGAGAGGAGGTGGCATGAGGAGAGGGACGAGAAGTGAGAGAGATTGAGAGAGGTGCAGGTCCTCTACTAATTCAATTTGAAATTTAATGGAAAGAAGCTTCCTGAAGAAGCTTTACTAATATATTTATATATATTATACTTTAACCTATATATATTATATTAAACTTACATATATATATATATATATCTTTATTCTAATTAGTTTTTTTTTCTTTCATACTATTCCTTTGATTTTTTTTTATTTAATTAATTGATTTTATAATTTTTAATTAATTAATTTATTAATAATCGGGTTACTACATTCTCTCCTTATAGAAATTTCGTTCTCGAAATTTGATAAATGCTACTCCAAATAAAATCACTCATGACCCCAACGAATCTAAGTTAACCTCGAATAACAACAATCAGAAACCCCACAAACTTAAGCTAAACTCGCAAACAATCCTCAATTTAAACATCAAACACCTAATTGAACCACCAACCATTACCAACATCCTCCTTCAAGGATTTCCCCCTCATGCTCAATTATTTTAGCTTTTGAATTTCAATTTCAAGTTCTAGTCTCTCTGCTTGGAAATATCACCGTTGATGGATTTACCATGGTTTTTGAAACTCTTGACTGATTCAAAAAATCACAGAAGTCCGTCAAGGGATTTTTGCCTCCAGGTTACAAAACAAAACTCAAAATCCTACCAATATCCTAATCTTTTCATTCCTTTCCTCGTCTTAACTCGAACTTATACTCTGGTATTAATCCACCCTAGAGTCTGCAGAACCTAACAACCTAAAGCTCTTATACCAAACTGTAAAGCCCTGAACCTGAAACTAAGGTCCGAAGTTTTATTTAAAATATATCTCTCATACCACCTTGTGACGCCACGAACCCACCAAATGAGGCTCAAGTGCCATGTATTTCATTCACCTGTATCTGATTATAAACCATCAATTACGTAGTGGATATAATAACAACTCCTTAATAATATACCAAAGTTTCTACATATCTATAATCTCAAAAGGTATTCTCCAACATTCAGTGTTCACAAACATATATACATCTTAGAAAACTTAAATGAAACCAAAAAATATACATAAAAAATTTATACCCTCTCTCTCTAAAAAACATTACCCCAGCCTCGAGCTCACTGAGCTCGATCACGTAGAGGTCCTGAAAAAAAAATTCATTTTAGGTGAGACACATCTTAGTAAGTTGGAATAGATTAACACCAGTGTGTAGCTATCATAAGTTTTGTGTACAAATATAATCATTATTTATAAATTATCAGAGTTATGAAATCGTTCTCTATCCCTACTTACTCACATGCAGTATATTCTACTAATGAGAGTTCCCAAGGATTGGGATGATTACCCACCTATACAAGTAGCACCCCTTTGCTTTGATACCTTATGCAACCTATGGCTACAACTAAAGCATATCAGGGCACTTACCTTTCTCAGTAAGCCCTCAGGTGGTTAGTTTATCTCGTATACACACACATTCACACAAATGTTTACTGGCAGACGTTCCTGAGAATAGGGAAGATTACCTGCTCATACAAGTAGCTTCCCTCTACCCTAATATGTTATGCAGTCCAGTATGACTACATCAAATACCAATCAGGACACTCGCTTTTCTCAACAAGCCCTGAGGCGGAGAGTATACTTTGCCCCAAATACATATAATACTGCAATATATAATACATATTTACTTTACTTTGTATCTGTTATCTTTGTATTACTCATCCTTTCATGTTCTTAGTATTTCACATCACATAATTCACTTTCTTATTTCACATTACTCTAATTCATGCTACTCTGAATCTCACTTCCACATTTCATATCATCCACATTTTACATTCACATTTAGCATTACTCTGATTTCATGCTACTCTATATTCACATCTGTATTCACATATTCTGTTCTCATTTCATTCATTGGTTAAATTAAACAATTATGCATTTAGAACTCACTACCGGATGGATAATCACTGTTATGCTTCCCCTCATGACGGGTTGTGCGGCCTGAAGGATGGACTTAACCCTGGTCGTGTAACGACCTGAAAAATCTTAATATAAAATGAAACATAATAAATAGAAAAGTCAACCCGAACCCATGGGTAATAGGGACACCTATAAATTATAGCGGAAACCTAAGCAGCAGTAAACATAAATCACATTCTCAAAGCCATAAAATACATAATACTAGAGTTTACTGTAATTTCATAATATTGTGTTTATATACAATCTCAAAAATATTAAAATAACCCTAAGATCATACAACAAAAATATTCTGATCCTAGATCAACGCTTACCCTTCTAGTAGGGAAGCTCAACTCACTCAACAGCGGCCTTGACCCGCTGGTCTCTCTAGGTTTCCTGAAAATCATTTAATATTCGGGGGTGAGACACTTCTCAGTAAGATAAAATAAACTAAATGTAGTTATGTGACAACATGAATATATAATGCAGTTATACATATACAATACATTTCATATATCGTAAAACATTCGTCATAACATACTAAATCACCATATACTTTCATTTTTTTCTAGTAACTCATATCATTCTTGAATCGTCTGTTATATTTGATAATACTAAAAACATACCCAGGATGAATAGTTAGATGATGTCATGTATTACCCCCCATGACGAGTTGTGCAGTCCGAAGGCGGGACCTGACAATGGCTGGCCGACCACTACCGAGTCAAAAATGTCTGTAAGTATGATGGGCCCGCCGCACCCTGGTCCGGACTGCCAGGTGGACGTCTACAACTCTACACTGAAAGTCACATCGACTTCCATCTCCCACCCCCTCGTGGGGTGGTTAGCACAAGTCTGAACATAGATATCTTATCCATATAGCTACGGTACCGAGCTCTTGAAACTGAACTAAACTAACATTCGGATTTTGATAACATATAATACATGATATTATAACATTTTTCATCATTTCATAAATACGACGTCGTGCCGAACATTTCATAAATACGGCCTCGTGCCGATTGTGTTATAAATACGACCTTGTGCTAAACATTTCATAAATACGGCCTCGTGCCGAACATTTCATAAATATGGCCTCGTGTCAAATATTTCATAAATACGGCCTCGTGTCGAACATTTCATATATATCATTCTGAAAATAAATCAATTATCATGTATTTCAAAATCATCATATACAGCATTATTACGTAATTCCTGAAAATGTGCTTATTTGTAAAATTTCCGTAACATAATACATTTCATGAAAATAATACTCATGCAACACAATGCTGAATCAAATTATACGTTCCATCTAAAATCGTAATTCCTGTATACAACAGTATTTTCCCAAATATACCTTTACTCAATAATATTCATATGTAATACATGTTTTTCTGAAAATCAATTTGCTGAGAAATAATGGTAATTTGCCTGAAAAAATAACTGCTTTAGTTTATTCCCTTACTTAGCTACTGAGAAAAGTCACTATAAATTTTGGGCTCACACCGGTAGAATTTTCTAATCAATATCCTAAAAATGAAAACTTTCAGTACTAAACTTTAGTATTTTCACGTGTATATCATTTCCTATAACTACCGTAAGACCAATTTTTGGCTTAAAAAGTCTTACCTCAACTCAGGGATGATTTTCAACGAAGTTCCACCGACGATCTGCTCCAGCAGATATGCAGAGAACTTCTCTAGAAGCGTCGTGGTGGCTTCAGATCATCGATCCGGCAAAAATTCGGCCGAAAATCGAAGGGAGAAGAGGAGGGAGCCGAATGGAGAGAGAGAGAGAGAGAGAGAGAGAGAGAGAGAGAGAGAGAGAGAGAGAGAGATAGAGAGTAAGAGATTTCTTAATTTTGAAGTTAAATTCCAGGTTTTTGATATTTATAGGACTAGATTCGTCGACGAGCTATGTCATCTCGTCGACGAAACCCACTCATCGTCGACAAAATTTAGACTGCTCAAAACCTCTCTCAGTATTTCCTCGTCCATGAATCCTGTCTTTGTTGACGAGGTCCTCTTATACCCTCGTCGATGAATCTCCTGTGTTTGTCAACGAGACCCTGATGATTTCCTTCGGTTATTCCTTAGAAAGTGCAGTGTCGTCGACGAACGCTCTGTTACTATTTCCATTTCCCTTCCTCTTTATTATTTAAATCCCATTATTATTCGGGTTGTCATAGGTCGGCCCACCAAAGTTAAATAAGAAAACAACCTCTTTAGTCTATAGGTTAGATTGGCTTCCCCACACTAGTCTAAACTCTAAGGGGAATCTCTACCCTACACAACACAATCAACCATCCCGTCTCCACACTCTCCACGATACGTGTGGGTGCACTAATCTCTGTCAAAAATCACGTGCAATAGTATTGTGCCTCACTATGATCCACCGGAGTTCTCAAATCATACATTGCAATTTAACATTCACATTCAACTCTGATTAACAATACACATGCAAATAATCCCTATACATTTCAGTATTTCCAACATGTCATACATATATATATATATATATATATATATATATATCACAACTCAACTCAGTATTTTCATTTTACTCATGCCACACATTTCAAATAATAAGCATAATTATATCTTATTAAAATAGTAAGCCAACGCATATTCATCATCTTTTTTATTGAAGATACACATCAAATTATTTCCAAAATTTCCAGAAAACTCTCAACTTTAATCATTCCATTTTCACAAATAATAACTATAGCTATAGGCTTAAAAATCACAGTTCAAACGATTGACATTTCTTTTAAAACTTACCTGATAATCATATACAAATATAAACATATATATTTTCCATTTAAACCGGTAAATTCATAAAAAACTATTGACTTAATCTATTCCCCTTACTTGCTTTCCTAAATTATGCCCACAGGGACGCCCGAAATGAGGCCTGTAGTACTCATCTGAACCTTGATTCAATAACCCGAGTTCAATCAAATCAACCCTAAATAAAATACTATTTTAACATTTCCTAAGTCCATAAATTCAAAATAAATAATTAAACTCCCAAAAACAACCAGTTGTTTTAATTCTTTAAATCTCACCCTCACTTTGAAGTGGTGCCTAGGACCCTTAAATTAAAAATTTGCTCCTACTAAAATGACGACGACCGAGACTAGGATTCTGTGGTAGTGTCTGATCGTCGATTTAGCTGAAAATTTAAGGAAAAATTGAGGAAAGAGAGGGAGTATACCTTAACCCAGGAGTGGTGCCTACAATGCTCCTATGAAAAATTCACTCGGTAAGAATGTCAGTGGCAGAGATAGGAACCCAACGGTATATTCCGTTTTTCGATCGGCCGAATATTTGCTGAGAAAATAAGGAGAGAGAGTAGGTGGCATGAGGAGAGGGACGAGAAGTCAGAGAGATTGAGAGAGGCGCAGTCTGCCAATTCAATTTGAAATTTGATGGACTTCTGAAAGAAGCTTTACAAATATATTTATGTATATTATACTTTAACCTATATATATTATATTAAACTTACAAATATATATATATATATATATATATTTATTCCAATTAATTTTTTTCTTTCATACTATTCATTTTATTTGTTTATTTAATCAATTAATTTATTAATAACAATAATAATATTTTTTTCAGGTTACTACATATTTGTTTGAAATTTAATAGATTAATATGTACTTTGAATTCCCAAAATCATCATTTTGATGTCAAGGCAAATTATTTAATTAAAAATAGGAAAAAAATTAATATATTTGTTTAAAATTCAATAGATTAATATATACTTAAAATTCCCAAAATCATCATTTTGATGTGGAGGTAAATTATTTAATTATTTTATTTTGTTCATTCAATTTATAAGCAAATATTTTTTAAGGTAGTATTTACAAGCATGCATGGATTTATGTATTTAGATTTCAATTTATATGAATTTAAAATATAATGGAATAAAATGGTGGGAATAGTTGAGGAGGGCTTAGGAAGAGGTTTAATATTTTAAAAATTTAGAAATTAATTGTTGATTAGTCAAGTAATTAATTTATAATCATTTATAACTAATACATTTTTCTTTGAAACATTCCAATAGTATTTATATTTTTAAAATTTAATTATTTGAATATTTATTATAGATTTAACTAAATTTAATATTTTAAAATTTTATTACTCAATAGAGAATTTTAAATTATCAATTTTGTTGTTTTTACTAAATTATATTTCAAAATTTCAAATTATCTTAAAATAAAAAAAGTTTATTTTTAATGAGAAAATGTTTTTCAATTAAAAAGTCCATCAAAATATAAAAATAATAATTTCTTTAATTTTATTTTGGTGTCCCAAACATAACGTACTATTAAACGTATATTTAAATTTGAATTTAAAAGAAACAAAAAAAATAGGTCCGTTTAAAAGATTTGTCATTATCACCAGCAATAGTAAATTAGGATTAGCAAACGAACGGAAGTAACAGCTCAGTACTGAGTAGTTTTGAATTTTAAGGAAAATACCAGGTATTATTAGTTTGAATCTCAGAAAATAATTCACGATAATCGCAATCCCCGAGGTGCTCTGTCTGTACTCGTGAAGGAATTTTTGCTTTCACACTTCATTTCTCGCGCTTTTTTCAACACTTCCATATTAAGAAGACAGACAAAAACTCCACTTGCGCTCTCTCTCTCTCTCACGCAAACGCGCGCGCGCACACACACGCACCCACACGCATTACTTTACTCACTGCCACCTCAGGGTTTTGCAGAGAAGAAGAAAAAAGAACTATAGCAATGGCGGGGTACAGAGCTGAAGACGACTACGATTATCTGTTCAAGGTAGTCTTGATTGGGGACTCTGGTGTGGGGAAGTCCAATTTGCTCTCCAGGTTCACCAAGAACGAGTTCAACCTTGAGTCCAAGTCTACTATTGGGGTTGAGTTCGCTACTCGCAGCTTGAATGTTGATGGCAAGGTCATCAAAGCCCAGATTTGGGACACTGCTGGCCAAGAAAGGTTTTCTTTCTTCTGCATCTTTGCCTTTTCTCATCTGGGTATTTCTTGAGCTTTGTGTTCGAGGCGATTTGAAATTTTTATCCATCTTGGGTGCTTTGTTTTTTCTTGGTAGATGGTTAACTGCTTGGAGTGGTTATGACGAGGGTTTTAGTTAATTTCGTGCTGGGATGCTTGTAGTGATAATTGATGAGTAAAATTCTTATATGGATTTGAGTGTTTGAGATCTGAACTTAAAAGAGGTTTTAGATTTTAGAAAAAAAATTTCGAGATGGGTTTTGGTATTTTGTTTCCTCTGTTGCTCCTTTCTTAGTGAAGCTTTTGTTGGCATCGGGATGCTTCTCTGGTGCATATATGGTTGTTCGTTCTGGTGCTTTTGAATTTCTGAGATGTGTTTGAGATCTGAAGGGTTTTAAGCCCGCCAGATTTGGTCTTGCTGGTATTGACTGAAAATCATATTTCCTTAGCGTTGCTGATGCTATAGTGGGCTCTATATGTATAATTTACTGAATTAGGGTATTTTTGCACTCTTTATGATGTCCTTGGAGGTAAATTAAGTTTATGTTTGTTGCGTGTCATACTGAAGCTTGCTTTTTGACGAACTACAAGTCTGTAACCCTTGTTATTAAGTTTCTTGTGCTTCTCTTTGGTTAATAGTTACAATAGCCCAACATGGATTTAGAAACAAGTGGGAACTCAAAGGCTGTTTGGCCATATACTTCCACTTCCATGACTTCTCCGCTAGATGCCAATCACCATCTCAGCTAATTTGAGAGATTTTGTTTTGATGATCAGTTTGCGGTTGGTCTACTGGATTTCTCAAAGGATTTGTTCCCCTCAACTCAAAGTAAAGAATATCCTGCCACTCTTTCTAACACACAACACACTCACAAATGCCCGATGCGGATATCATGATACTAGAAACCTGAGTGGTTCTTATGGAGGAAGAGTGTGTTTGTTTTGGTGGCTAGGCTAGGATAAGCATCCTTAGCCTAGCTTTGGTGCAACAAAGTAGTGGGGTAGGACTGGCCAAGAGGGAGGGCCTTCGCCCATCTACATGACACGAGGCTGCCCAGTCCTTTTCCACAGGCTAGGAGTGGCTAAGTAATAAAATACTAAACTGCCCTTTGTTATTACTTTTTCTGGTCAGTGTTCTTTTCATTGTTTTGATCTTTTAAATGGTTAATCTGTCCTTTATACATGAAAAACCAAAGTTCCAAACATGAAATAGGATAATTGTCGTAGCTAGTTCAATACTATTCAATTGAGTCCAGTTCCATAAATTTTAGCCACTGAAATAAACATACCTAGTGATGACATTTGGTAATGCGTAGTGATGCAAGATAGCATCATGGAATTACAGCCAACACATAATTTGGGAGAGATAGAGGAGAGGGGAAGAGGATAGAAGAAGGAAGAGGGAAGAAAAGAAAGCAGAATCTATGCTCTGTAAACAAGGGTCGACCCCCTGAGAGCTTGTCCAGTACCAAAAATGCATCTCAAGCTCTTAGGCGGGGACAGAATTTGAACCTATAGAGGGAACTATGATCAATAGAGTTAGACACTTAGCGACATCCCTAAAATAAAAAGAAAGCCACTTTTCACACACTACGACATAAACCATTCATATGACCAGGTCACAGGAATGCTTCTTCAGTTCGGTTATTCCTATTTGTCACTATCTATTGGTCGGCAAAGTTCGAACGAGAGTTTGAAAGCCCCAAACTCCATTATGAATGCTAGGGAATTGGAATTCCTATTGCCACATTATTTATAAGAAAGTTTATAATACGAGAAATTACACATATACCCCTAAAGATCCATGAAATGAAATTACAAACAAACCCCTAAAAATACACAAAGATAACAAACCAACCCCAAGTCCACATAATCTTACTACTGACTGAACGAAATACACATAATAAACTAATTAATTGAACCCTTGATCCAATTCTTTTGAATTAGGCTCCAACAAGGGTCTACCCATGGTTCAGCTTCTTGTCCCTACGTCAAATCTCCTCCAGTTGGAATAAATTCGGTTTCAGATTTTGAAAGGTTGGTGGATCACATATAAACCTTGTACAAATGACAGCAATTTGGTCTGAGTCAGGTGATTGCAGTGCTGGTCAATCCCTCAAAATGCTTACCAGCTTCATAATCAACTTCCTCTTGAAAATCTTCAGAATTTTTCAGGTTTTTATTTTTTTCAGGAAAAATCAAAATAAAGTAGTTGGAAGTATATATTTTACAGTTTTGGAAGTTGCAGAACAGGGGAAATTTTTCCACGTACCTTGCCAGCATGTGAGTTGCTGGCAGCAAATTTCTGGCAATGAGATTTGGCACAAAGGAAGATTAGAGGATGCCAAGTTCAATGGTAGTGGTGATGTGATGGAAAAAAGTAGAGGAAATTAGGGATTTTGGAGGGCCGATGGCTGGGAAGTCTTCTACCGGCATGTCAGGCCACATGTGTGGTTGGACAGCAATGAACTCCTGCTGGTTTTGGTGGTTTCTGGTATGGACAGTGTTATGGAATTCTTCCAGCAAAGAGGTGTTTGAAATATGAGTGACACTGGCAAAACTGTAATTTCGGATAGAAGTTGCAGGTTTTTTTTTTTTGGCTGAAAGTTCAGAGCAGAGAGGATGATTGAAGGGACTGATATCTGGGGTTGCGATTTGAATCCTGGATAGTTTCAAGATGGGAGATTAGGAGATAGAGAAATAGAAGATATTACAGAGAAGACAGGGAAGAAAAGAGAGAAGAAGAGAATTAAGGGATAAAATTAGTAAGGAGAAACATAATTAAAGAAATAGAATTGAGGGACAGGCATAGAATAAAGAAGAGAAAATAAGAACGAGATAGAAGAAGGGACAAGAGAGGAAATTAAGAGAAGGATTAGAAATTCAGAACCAGAGAGAGAGAGAGAGAATGATTGGAAGGAAAATGGGGAACTGAAATGGAAAAATAGAGATCATGTTGGGGCTCTGACACCAAATGACGCAGGATGATGCAGGACAGCATTATTGTATTAGAGCCAACATATAATTTGGAGAGATAAAGGAGAGGAGAGGGGAAGAGGAAGAAGGTAGTGAAGGAATGGAAGAACGGAGATCGTGTTTGGGCTTTGATACCAAATGATGCAGGACAGCATCATGAAATTAGAGCCAACATATAATTGGAGAGAGAAAGGATATGAGAGGGGAAGAGCAAGAAGGAAGAAGAAAATGAAGGAAGGAGATAGAAGATGAGAAATCACACGTTCGCTTCAATTCAAATTCATCAAAAACCACGTCTTACATGGTTTTCACATGCTATTTATAAGAAAGCCTATAATAACAAAAATTGCTCCTTCCTCTAAAATGCATAAATATTATAGGAAAACAACTCCAAATATGCATAATCCTACTACTAATCAGACTAGACACTCATAATAAACTAATTAATTAAACACAACAACCGCTGATTCTATTCTTCTGAGTTAGTCTCTGACAAGGATCTTCCTATGGCTTGGCTTATTGTCCTTCTTTGTGTTCTTTCATGTTTGTACTTTGTAGAAGCTGGCTTAGATGAGTTGTTAATCTCAAATGGAACTTTATCTATGTTAATACTGTAACCTTGTCATGGGCATTATTATTTTCTCTTGTACTCATAGATCTAAACAAGTAAAATGGCATAAGCATAACATTTTTCAGTTTGTAGTATGTGAAGTGTAAAGTAGATTCTACTTCTATTTGAATTTTGAACTCTATTTGTGGTGGCTTAATTGTTGTTTATTTTTACATACATCCGCTCACAACTATGCCTATTGGTTTATAATGGTACTGCCCTGGGTTAGACTATTCCATCACAAGGGGGTGGAATAGAAGGCACTGGAAATGCATCTGGGGTTACATTGCCCCACACAAAGGTAGGAATAAATGGCATTAGAATTGTGACATTTTTATGTCACAGATGGTTAAAAATACCTACAAGGTTTTCCACCTTTGACATTATCTTTAGAAAGTTTGAATCCCTCACGGTTCTATACCAAACTTATATTAGATCATGCCATGTAAAGTCCAACTTATTAATGGACAAAACCATGTTCTTCTATTAATATGGGGTTTCATTACTGTGAGATTGACTTTGGCCCTTTTGGATGTTACAATTATGGTTATACACCTATTTCCTAAAGTTAACCAAGAATCCTGCTACTTCAATTGTCATTCGCTATTCACTCACTTCTGAAAGCATCCTAGTGAAGTGCAAGCCAAAATTCTCAAGTCTCAAAAAATTGGGCGACTTTACATTTTTTGGGTCAAGTATCCCCAACACACTGGTTCCTTCCTCCTGCTCTTAACATTTCAATGGTGCCATGGGATATGGGCCCATAACTCCTTTTTTCCTTTCAAACCATCAAACTACATTACAAAACAGAGAGAACCTGCTCTGTATGTTTCAATACTTTTCTTGTTTCTTTGAGGCCTCAACCTTGAAAAGTGCTTTCTTAGCATAGGAAGATAGGATCAAGTGAAGTTTTATGCTTTCCAACTTCTACAGTGGATCATGCGACTTGAAATTGAACTTTTTATCTCTAGATGTCTCATTTTTAATGACACAAAACGAAAAAATGTGTGCGCTATGACTGGCTAATTTTTATCAAGGTGAACTATTAGTTTTGGCAGTAGTCTTACCTTGATTATATATGAGTGCATTAACCTTCATCTCAAAGTTGTTTAAGGTATGCGGTGTGCCTAGGTTCCAAGATTTGTACCTTTGCACTAGTCACCTACACAAAAAAAGGCACACTTGAGATGTCATGTAAAAAAGGAAATAACTAGCCAACTTCTCCTACTTACTTACCTTTCTTTACAAGGGTAAAATAGTGGTGGCAAACCTCTATTGTTCAAGCATCCGATAAAGGCCTTGCCTAAGATTACTCAAGCTGCAAATAGAAAGTTCTTTCTACCAAGGGAAAGAAAATCTAATAGAGAGAAGATCCCCAATTGATGAATTCCATAATTTGCGGAGGATGAAAACTTTGTTGAAGATATATTTTGGCTTAGAATAATGGCTGGCTGAAAGTTTTTTATTTGAAATTGTTTGGGGATACCAAGTAACACGTCATATTTTGAGTTTGCTTGCGAGAGGTCCACTTTCATCATTGTGCTGGAGGAAGAGTATGGGTGGATTACAATGCAACTGAAGAACTTATGGTTGATAGTGAACTTAGGATCCTTGGCAAATGACTATGGATGTTTGATTTCTATTCTAAAGTGTTAAGACAAGGGGAGTCCTCATGGGCCGGCTTGATACACATGGATGAGCTCCAACTTGACCCAAAAGCTTAAGCCATCAGGTCTTGGACCCAACCATGTGTATAAGTACCTATCCCTACTATATTTTTCATTTTTTTCCAATGTGAGACAAACTTACAAGTGGAAATTTCAACAATCTCCCCCTCACTTGTGAGTTCCAACCACTCCCCTTTGAACGGAAGCCATTACTTGTCATGCAACCAATTAGGAGCCATTACTCAACCATGGGAATGTTGTAGCTGGAGCTAGGAGACGCTGAGCTGGAGACGCGTTGCAAGCTGGAGCTGTTATCCACCATTTAATTTAAATGGATGAAACTTCTCTTTTTTGATTGATTGTATTTAAATTGTAATTAATTATCAGCCCTATAAATAGAGAGCTATGGAGAGTTGTGAAAAATATAGAGAGCAGAGAGAAGAAAGAGAGGAGGAAGAGAGTGAGAGGAAGAAGAGAGTTGTATTTTTCTGGCAGTTTTAGTGAATTTGTGGTGTGCTTTGTGGACGTAGGTCGATCTTAACCGAACCACGTAAACTTTTGGTGTTCATAATTTTCTGGTTGTTCATAGGGTCCTAACAAGTGGTATCAGAGCCCGGTTGGAGCAGAAAGATCAGATCGGAGTATTCACCGAAATCAGAGTTCTGTCCAGTGGCTCGAAATTGAATTTTGAGGCCACCATCACCTTCACCTCATCGAGACGAAGCCAACGGTGCAAACCGTAGCTCGAAAGGAGCTCAAACGAAGCTACACGCGCCAACATGCGCTTTGCTGGAGTAGGATGCCTCGTCACGCGCCAGTGACCTACCATTCATGCGCCCCACACGTCTTACTCGCCCGGACCGCCTTAGACTGACCTGGCAACCTGACTCTGACCCGCCGACCCAACCTGGATACTCACACAGGCCGGACCAACCCAAGACCTGATCCGCACCCGACCCGAATCAGTATCTGACCCGGCCCGCTCCAGACCCGGCCACGTCAGTGGCGCCCTGTTAGCGCCGAGTCAGCTGCCACGACATTTGCTGCGCCAGCAGGTGGACCCCACTGATACGTCAGCTATGCCACGTCAGTAGGTGAACCCCAGTGCCATGTTAGCGTGCCACGCTAGCATTGGCACATCAGCGTGCCACGCTAGCACTGGCACATCAGCGTGCCACATCAGTGTTGACCAGTTTGATCAAGTTTGACCTGATCTTTGACCGAGCTTTTTGGAGTCATTTTGGGTCTGTTTTTCAAACGACTTGAACCATTTCTAAGGTTTTCAACCGTTCTGGATCCAATCGTGCTATCCATTTGAGCTAATTCCATCTCTAGATCAGCGAATCGAGATGTCGAATGAAAAGAGCTCAAAGATCAAAATGTTCAATGACAAAAATTTTGGTTTCTGAAAGATGCAGATAGAAGATTATTTGTTTGGGAAGGAATTGCACTTACCATTGAAAGATAAGCCAACATCTATGAACGAGGATGAGTTGGAGTTGCTTGATCGAAAAGCTTTCGGAGCCATCAGAATGACGTTGTTAAAGTCTGTGGCATTCAATATCAAGCATGTATCATCCACCAAGTCTCTGATGGATGCACTTTCTAATATGTATGAGCATCCATCAGCCGCTAACAAGGTACATCTCATGAAAAAATTATTTACTATGAGCATGTCTGCAGGTGAAAGTTTTAGTAGATATTTGAACAATTTCAACGAGTTGTCGGATCAACTCGCCTCAGTCGGGATAACATTTGATAAAGAGATTCATGCCCTACTGATTCTCAGTTAGTTGCTCGAAAGTTGGAATGGTGTTGTTACAGTTAGTGAAGATTGACCCATGTGAGGATTGCATATTTGGAAAACAGAAGAGAGTCAGTTTTTAGACAAACATCAGTATCCCAAAGAAGGAGAGACTTGAGCTAGTCCATTCAGATGTATGGGGACTAACAACCATTTTGTCCACAGGTGGGAAGCATTACTTTGTCACGTTTATCGATGATCATTCACGAAAGGTATGAGTTTACTTCCTGAAGTATAAATCTAATGTTTTTGATGCTTTTAAATTTTGAAACCAATGGTAGAAAGCGAAATTGGTTTGAAAATTAAGAAGCTGAGAACAGATAACGGTGGTGAGTATGTTGACGCCGAGTTCAAGAAATTCTGTTATGAGCATGGTATCAGAATGGAAAGAACTATGTTAGGTACGTTTCAACACAAAGGCGTAGCCGAGCAGATGAACAGAACGTTGACAGAAAAAAACCAGAAGCATGCGTATGCAGTTAGGCTTGTCAAAGATGTTTTGGGCAGAAGCAGTCAACACAGCAGCTTATTTGATTAACAGGAGTCCATCAGTACCATTGGACTATAGTCTACCTGAAGAAGTTTGGAGTAACAAAGAGGTAAAACTTTCACAGTTGAAAGTTTTTGGTTGTGTTGCATATGTACATATCAATGATCATGTTAGAAATAAGTTGGATCCGAAATCCCGAAAATGCACTTTTATCGGTTATGGTGGAGATGAATATGGATATCGCATTTGGGATGATGAAAACAAAAGGGTGATCAAAAGCAGAGATGTGATTTTTGATGGAAAGGTGATGTGCAAAGATAGACACACAACAGAGTCTACAGAGTTTGAAACAACCTTTGTAGACGTGGATGATGTTTTAGAAGGTGTAAGGACACGTCAGCAGAACACTGATAATCCTCAGCAGAATACCGAGATTCCTCAGGCAGAGGAACATGTGGAGTAGATTGTTGCACCACTACCTCCTACTCCAGCACCAGAGCTTAGGAGATCTTCTCGGCAACATGTACCAAACAGGAGGTATGTGAACCATTTACTTCTTACAGATGGAAGAGAACCTGAATACTATGTTGAAGCATGTCAGGCAAGAGATTCAAGCAAGCGAGAGCTTGCAAGGAAAGACGAGATGAAGTCTCTTAACTCCAATAAAACATGGAAACTAGTTAAGTTGCCCAATGGTAAGAAGGCTCTTCACAACTAATGGGTATACAGGATTAAAGAAGAGCATGATGGATCCAAGAGATATAAAGCTCGGTTAGTAGTCAAAGGTTTTGAACAGAAGGAAGGAATTGATTACATTGATATTTTTGCACCAGTTGTCAAGTTGACAACCATCAGATCTGTTTTGAGTATTGTTGCCTCAAAGGGTTTACATCTTGAGTAGTTGGACGTGAAGACGACATTTCTTCATGGTAATCTTGATGAGGAAATTTATATGCAACAACCAAAAGGTTTCTCAGTAAAAGGTAAAGAGAATCTTGTATGCAAATTGAAAAAGAGTTTGTATGGTCTGAAACAAGCTCCTAGACAGTGGTACAAGAAATTTGACAGCTATATGCAGAGGAACAATTTTTAGAAGTGCAATGCCGACCACTATTGCTACTTCAAAAGGTATCGTACTAGCTATATTATCCTATTGTTATATGTTGATGATATGCTAGTTGCAGGATCAGATATATAGAAGAGATCAAAAAATTGAATTTGCAATTGTTAGAGGAATTTAATATGAAAGACTTGGGTCCTGCAAAGTAGATTCTTGAGATGCGGATCTTTAGAGATAAGCAACAAGGGACGTTGCAGTTATCTCAGTTAGAGTACATCAGCCGTATTTTACAGAGGTTTAACATGAGCAGCGCCAAGGCTATAAATACACCATTGGCAAGTCATTTTCGTCTCTCAAAGGATCAGTCTCCTCAAACAAATGAAGAGAAAAACTTCATGACTAAGGTACCATACGCCTCAGCTGTTGGAAGTCTAATGTATGCTATGGTTGGTACCAGACCAGATATTGGCCAAGCAATGGGAGTTGTCAGCAGGTATATGTCAAATCCAGGGAAGACACATTGGGAAGCAGTGAAGTAAATTTTGAGATATCTACGTGGCACTATTGATAAGTGCCTATGTTTCGGCAAAAGTGATTTGAAAATCTAAGGATTTGTAGATACTGATTTTGCAGGTAAAATTGATCATCGCAGAAGCACCATCGGGTATATATTCACTGTTGGCACAACAACTGTTAGTTGGATGTCACAAATACAGAAGATTGTTGTTTTATCAACTACATAAGCTGAGTATGTAGCAATGATAGCCAGTAAAGAGATGATTTGACTTCAAGGTTTGTTAACGGAGCTTGGATTAAAGCAGGAGAGGAATGTTTTGTACAGTGATAGTCAGAGTGCAATACATCTAGCAAAGAACTCCGCATTTCATTCAAGAACTAAGCATATTAGATTGCGTTATCACTTCGTTAGATCTTTGATAGAAGATGGCGTGTTAACACTTGAAAAAATCCAAGGTAACAGAAATCCGGCAGATATATTAACTAAGGTGATGACTACAGAGAAGCTGAAGTTGTGTTCAACTTCAATTGGTCTTCATGCCTGAAGACATATTTTGAGCACATCATTTATTCATGATACTGATTGAGGAGGCGTCTCCGTCTCCAAGTGGGAGATTGTTGTAGCTAAAGCCAGGAGACGCGTTGCAAGCTGGAGCTGTTATTCACCATTTAATTAAAATGGATGAAACTTCTCTTTTTTTGATTTATTGTATTTAAATTGTAATTAATTATCAGCCCTATAAATAGAGAGCTGTGGAGAGTTGTGAAAAATATAAAGAGCAGAGAGAAGAAAGAGAGGAGGAAGAGAGTGAGAGGAAGAAGAGAGTTGTATTTTTCCGGCGGTTTTAGTTAATTTGTGGTGTGCTCTGTGGACGTAGGTCGATCTTGACCGAACCACGTAAATTTCTGGTATTCATAATTTTATGTTTGCTTACAGGGTCCTAACAAGGAAAGAGCATGAAACCATGGGAGTCCACTCATCTACAGAGTTGTATTTTTCCGGCTGTTTTAGTGAATTTGTGGTGTGCTCCGTGGACGTAGGTCGATCTTGACCGAATCACGTAAATTTCTGGTGTTCATAATTTTCTGGTTGCTCACAGGATCCTAACAGGGAAAGGGCATGAAACCATGGGAGTCCACTCATCTACGGGAGTAGCCTTCGTAGGATCCATCACTCCTCTTCTACGAGATCAAGTTGATCTTGCAGGAACACATGCACAAACACTCGAGCCCAACTTGACTGAAAAGCTTAAGCTATTAGGTCTTGGGCCCCATCATGTGTATAAGCACCCATCCTTCACTATATTTTTTCAATGTGGGACAAACTCACAAGTGAAATTCTTGACATTAATATTAATAAAATTGGGGGTAAACAGTCTATTAGAGTTTAGCAGAGTCGTAGGGAGGAGTCTATTAAACCATCAAATTCTGCTGTAGGGGCTGGAGACTTGCCTGTTGAAGCAGTAACTGCCCAACTCTTGATTGAACCACTCACAAGGAAGATCTTGCATTGGACTTTCTTGATTCTGGTCAGAATTTGGGTTGTGAGCTGGTGAGGTGAACCTTCAGACTGATGTGATGGAATTGTGTGGGGCATTGAAGGGGGAATGTGACATTCTGAGCTTTTGATGATGGAAGCAGTGGTTCAATGTAGCAGGAGCTAGGAGGTTCCACCAAGGAAAATTTTTGCAGAAGTGCATCATCCTTTGGCAGGGACCCTGAGAATTACAAGACAGGTTTCTTGAATGCTGAAGAGGGAGGAGGTGATTTGTAGTATAATGATGAGCTAGATGGATGCACTGCCAGCAGGCGATTATGAGCTATTGTTGGAGAAGTTAAGGATCCATGAGGATATTTGTTGTCCTCCTCGCTTCTGATTTTTACTATGCTAAATGAGACTTCTGACTAACTTGATCATGGTCTTATTTTCAAAATATAACTATAGGACACTTCCATGTCTTCCTCTCCTTCAAGCATCTTCCGCCACCTCATTATCCATCAACGCTGCTGCCAAAATTTGATGATTTCCAATCAGCCAACACAGTATAAAACCTAAAGTCGTTCCTCTCTATTTGCATTCTTTTGAATCTTTTATTTGGAAATTTATAATTCTCCCAAAATCAAGGCATTTACATGGATTGCAGTCCTGGATGAATCAATACTAATTATCTTTTAAAGAGGAGGCCAACCTTTATCTCCTAATGTGCGTGCATGCTTTGTTATCAGAGTGGGGAGATAGTTTATCTGTTCTTGCATTGGCCTTTTTGTGGGAAAAATTTGGAACAAACTTTTTGGTGTTACTGGGGAGCATTGGGCATGTCCTTCGTCTTTATATAATGAAAGTCTCCTTTCTTTTAGGGCTAATGGTAAAGGGATGAGAGAAAGGCTATGGAGAAGTGCTACTTTTGTAGAGAGTTTTGGCAATTGGTCAGAGCACAATGCTAGAATATTCAATGGTTCTACTATTCCTGTTGATCTTTTATGGTTTAAGGTGGTCTTCTTGGTGTCTTTTTTGGTTTCTGCCCATGTTTTTTCTTGAGAATTTCTTTGATTAGAGGGACTGTAGAGTTGCTTTTCATTAGTTGTCCTTTCCTTGTTTTGTTCTTTTTATTTTGTTTATTATTTTATGTTCTTTGATTAGTGGATGATGCCTGCCTCATCATTCCCTTTGTATCTTCCGCCTTTTCTCTTAATACCTGGATGTACACACTACTGATCCTTTTGCACTGATTTTATTGATTGTGCCCTACTAGAGCATAGACTGGAAATTCACATGTACTGTTTGTATGAATATTAGAGATCGTTGGTTTACTGAATAACATTTATTATATAAGCTTTTTATACACAATTATATTAAATGTGCACTCCATTTTCCATAGCTGTGTGCCTATAACTATGCCCTGTGCCTTGTGCCAAAGCCTCATTTACCCTTTTATGAATTAGTGCACCCTCAACAACTATTTGTCAAACATTATATTTCTTTTAATATTAAAAAAATTGCTTCCTTCACTAGAAAACTGTAATTGCTTCTTTACATGTGCTAAATTATAATCTGATTCTTTATCTTGGTGATGTTTCATTGAAGTTTCAATATGCTGGATACATGGAGTTGATAGGTGTATTTATAAAAAAAAGCAAAAGAAATAATTAAAATAGGTTCATTTTTTTTAATAGGAAAACTCTTCATCTCGTCGAAAATGAGTGATTTAATTTCGTATCACAACAATTTTGTTGCTTGCTGTTATCTAGGAACTGGGTATTCCATTTAATCCATTAAATGAGGCTACCCAGAGGCTAGAACTTAGTATGACTTCTAATGCCCTTGGTCTTTCATCGGAGTATTTGATTTATTTGTTATAGTCACTGTATTGTTAATATTATCATCTATATGTGGGATGGGCTTAGCTTTTTCAATATTTTTCATAAGTCATGAAGTCAATGAGCTGATTCTTTTAGCAAGTTGTTGCTGTACTGATGCTGCTATAGTTTGCTATAGTTTGTATTATTGTAGAACAGAATTAGTATGCAGTTTGCTGACATCATGGCTTTAAAACCTGGACCCTTGACCAACCTGGTAAAGCCAGCCAGTGTGGTTGGACTGGTTAAACTGGTGGGTCAAAAAGGGTGGTCGAATCAGTGATATATAGTAGTAGTAGTAGTAATAATACAGATGCTGATCATAATAACCTCTTAGTTAATTAGAATTAAAAATAGTTATTAGGAACATCCAAGATAATTTTTGTTTTATTTTTCTTATTATTTCTATTATATTCTTGAGATTCATTATTAATAAAAACAAGTTTTAAGTGGTAGTGAGAAAAATATTTAATTCAATTAAAAATTTAGTTAAGGATCATTATCCAAAAAAAATTTACTCAAGGATAAACAAAATTATGGTTTGAATAAATTGTATGTCTTTATATTTATTCATGTAACATATGTTTTGTATGTATACACATTGTTCAACAATAGAATTAGAAAGGTCAGTGGCTTTATTGGCAACATCATTGGTCTTTCTATCGTAGGTCTGGGCCTCGAAACCTGTTGATGGCATTTTTCACATCTTTTTTGTTACAAGGGACCTCGTCAACCCAGCAGGTCCTTTGGGTCTGGCCAAGTCAGGCTGGGTTAACCCATTTTGGCTGGGTTGATGCCAGTTTGCTTCAACTTTCAGTCTGACACTGTGCCTGGCAAGTAAACAGACTGGTTTCTGGTCCAACACAGTTTGACCAGCTGGTCCCGTCCAGGTCTTAAAACTATGGATAATATAATTTGGCTTTTCTGAGTTAAGTTTAAATTGGGGAGTTGAGGTTAGCTTCATTGAAATGCCAATATTAATTCGTATCAGTGTCAAGTACTTGTGAATGAGTTTACTTGAAATCTAGGTAGTAGGAGCTTTAATAAATTGCATTCAGATAACCCACTTGTAAGTTGAGAGTTTTGGAAATGATAAAATTTGAGATTTTTTACAAGTTTTTTGTCTTGAAGTTCTAGGTACTCTTTCTTTTCATTCCTCTTCAGTCCTCACTCTAGTACTATGATATTCTTGAGTTCTTGAAATTGTTTCCTTAACTTTTTCTTAAGCTTGTTCTCTTTTTCCTGTCAACATCTCATTCACCTAGTTTGAAAAACAATATGTGACCTCAAGGGTTTGATAGCCATATTGGTGAGGATAACAAAGTGATGCAAAGATCAATTTTACACTTGCCTTCACCCAGTTCAGGTGAGAAATTGAACTATAGTTTCTCATATTTTAAAAAAATCAAATGCATGGAAGATATGTGCCTAACTATGTTACTTATCTGCAAACCCTAGTAAACATATCTAGGTTTTGAATTATTGTCAGCTTTTTTTTCGTCTTTCCTGTTTCACTTCAATAAGAATATGGAATGGAGAAGGATCCATATGTGTGGAGGGCACAAAAATAGGTATTATGGAGGAATCAATCTAGTGTTTGTTAGGAATCTGTGAGCATCCAGATCAAAATGACACCACAGATTTAACGTGGTTTAGTTAATAACAACCTACGTCCACGGAGCACACACCAAGAATTCACTATCTCATCGGAAAATATTACAATTCTCTCTCTCTCTCTTCCTCCCTTCTTCCTCTCAGCTCTCTCTGAGCTTCTCACGCGTCTGCAATCTCTCTGTGCTATATATGCACACACCTGTACTACACATTACATCTTCCATAGCCCTCCTTCTATAGGCTTGGAATTTACATCATAATTAATACAAATCAATCAAATTGGAAGTTACAACAAAGAGATAAATAGAGAGAAATTGCACCATAAATTGCACCGCGTGAAATTAAATTCACCGCGTTTTCCAACTCAGCCCTCCTGGCTATCTTCTGGCTCCATCTCTAACAATCTCCCACTTGGAGACAGAGACACCTCCTCAACCAGAGTATCATGAATAAATGATGTGCTCATAATATGTGTCTTCAAGCATGAAGACCAATTGAAGTTGAACATAACTTCAGTTTCTCTGTAGTCACCATCTTCCTGTTTGCTCGACTCCTGTGGACTAATCTGATAGCTGTCATCTTCACAACTGGTGTAAAAATGCCGGTGTAGTCAATCCCTTCCTTCTGCTCAAAACCTTTGACTACCAACTAAGGCTTGTACCTCCTGGAGCCGTCATGCTCCTCTTCAATGCTGTACACCCACTTATTGTGAAGGCCTTTAGGCAACTTCCACATTCTGTTGGAGGTGAGGAACTTCATCTCATCCTTGATCGCAAGCTCCCACTTGCTCGTATCTGCCACCTGACATGCTTCATCATAGCATTCGGGCACTCCTCCATCTGTAGGAAGTAAGTAATCAATATACCTTTTGTCTGGTATATGGGACCTAGTAGAACTCCTAAGCTCTGAAGCTGCTGCTCCACTGGTTCCTCCACCTGAGGACTCTCGGTATTTTGCTGATGTGTCCCAACACATTCTGAGTGGACCAGCTCTAGTCCCTTCTTCTTTGGGGTATGGGTGTTTATCTGGAAACTAACCCTCTTCTGTTTCCTGACTATACAACCCTCACACATGTCAACCTACACTGACTGTAGACCACTCAAATTTTCCTTTGAGTGCATCACTCTGAGTCCCTTCTCGCTCATGTGACAAAGTCGTTGGTGCCAGATGTTGCTGTCGTCATTTCCTGTAGCAACTAAAATATACATGGAGGCATTGGAGGTTAGAAAAAGTGTTCCGTTTTTCTTATCTCGCGCAATTGTTAGTACACCCTTTGAAACTTTCCATTCATTGCCAATGAATTTCGTCGTGTATCTCTCATCTGCCAGCTGACCAACTGAGATCAAATTCTTTCTCAGATCTGGAATATACCTGACATCCTTCAGCTTCCATACTGACCCGTTTATATTGATCTTCATAACTCCCTTGCCGGTTACGTCGTAAGGTTGATCGTTGCCAAGGTACATCTCACCAAAATTACCTGGTGTGTACTCCTCTAGGCAATTTCTGCAGCATGTGGCATGAAATGAGGCTCCGGAGTCTAAGACCCAAGACTCCTGCTTGCTTTCCAAAAAGCAGATCAACATCTCATCATTCTTGAAAGCAATATTTGCTTCTATCTTTGCCCTCGTCTCGAATTCTTTATTCTGACTCCTGCATTGGTTCCTGTAATGACCAGTCTTTCCACAGTTCCAGCACTCAATAACTTTAGTGCTCTGAGAACCTGTGTCTTGAGTACCTCTAGGATTTCCTGATTGAGACTGTCTGGGCCTAGATCTACTGCGGTTGTTTGATCGTCTATGCTTGTTTCCTTTGCCTTGACTCTCCATGTTCAAGGTTGAACTCGAATTGGAGTTATGGTTTGGCTGCATTCTTATTTCATCCGTCAAAATCATGCTGACGACCTTATCGTATACAAGTTTCGATTTTCCTGTGGAGCTACTAATGACAGTGACGACACTATTCCAATTTTTAGGCAACTGACTGAGAATCAATAGAGCCCGAATCTCATTATCAAACATTATCCTGACTGAGGCGAGTTGATCAACTAACTCATTGAAGTTATTCAAATGCTTGCTAAAACTCTCACCTGTAGATATGTTAATCGTAAATAGTCTTTTCATGAGATGTATCTTGTTTGCGGCTGAAGGCTACTCGTTCATATTAGAGAGCGCATTCATCAGAGACTTGGTGGATGTTATATGCTTGATATTGAATGCCAAAGATTTCGACAATGTCATTCTGATGGCTCCGAGGGCATTTCGATCTAGCAACTCCTACTCATCCTCGTTCATGGATGTTGGCTTACCCTTTAACGGTAAGTGCAATTCCTTTCCAAATAAATAATCTTCTATCTGCATCTTCCAGAAACCGAAATTGTTTCCGTTGAACATTTCTATTTTTGAGCTCTTTTCATTTGACATCTTGATTCGCTGATCTAAAGATGGAATTAGCTCAAATGGATAGCGCGGTTGGATCCGGAACGATCGAAAACCTTAGAAATAGTTCAAGTCGCTCGGAAAACGGACCCAAAACGACTCCGAAAAGCTCAGTCAAGCCTGAGCAAACTTGGTCAAGCATGTTGACGTGGCACTGCTAATGTGGCACTTGCTGAAGTGGCGCTGGCGTGGCCATGGGGTCCACCTGCTGACGTGGCAGGGGATGGGGCCCATTGGCGGCGTGGCAGGGTGGGGCCCACCTGCTGACGTGTCAATAGCCTGTTGATGTGGGGCTGAGGTGGAGGTTAGACCGGATCTCGGGTTACCCAGGTCTGAGTGTCTTTTCGGTTTGGGTCGGGTATAGGACCGGGTCGGGTCGAGG
The DNA here is from genome assembly GCF_029873635.1 of Malania oleifera. Classification (NCBI taxonomy): domain Eukaryota; kingdom Viridiplantae; phylum Streptophyta; class Magnoliopsida; order Santalales; family Ximeniaceae; genus Malania; species Malania oleifera. Next base: position 128,496,424 of record NC_080417.1, read on the forward strand.
CGGATCGGGTGAAGAAGACGCGTGCACCGCGTGAGGGACTGTTCGCCGGCGTGTGGACGGTGCGTGGAGAGGCATCTTGCTTCGGCAAGGCGCATTGCGGCGCGTGTGGTTTCTACAGAACTTCGTTCAAGCTCCGAATTGCACCCTTCTCTTCGTCTCGGCGAGCTAAATGCGATGATGGCCTCAAAAGACAGTTTTGTTCAACTGGACAGAGCTCTAAATTTTGGGATCACTTCCAATCTGGCTTTTCTGCTCCAATCGGGCTCTGATACCACTTGTTAGGAACCTGTGAGCATCTAGATCAAAATGATACCAAAGATTTAACGTGGTTCGGTCAATAACAACCTATGTCCACGGAGCACACACCAAGAATTCACTATCTCGCTAGAAAATATTACAATTCTCTCTCTCTCTCTCTCTCTCTCTTTCTCTTCCTCCCTTCTTCCTCTCAGCTTTCTCTAAGCTTTTCACGCTTCTGCACTCTCTCTGTGCTATATATGCACACACTTGTGCTACACATTACATCTTCCACAGCCCTCCTTTTATAGGCTTGGAATTTACATCATAATCAATACAAATCAATCAAATTGGAAGTTACAACAAAGAGATAAATTGCACCATAAATTGTACCGCGTGAAATTAAATTCACCCCGTTTTCCAAGTCAGCCCTCATGGCTGTCTTTTAGAGATAAATAGAGATAAATTGCACCGTAAATTGCACCGCGTGAAATTAAATTCACCGCGTTTTCCAACTCAACCCTCTTGGCTGTCTTCTGGCTCCATCTCTAACAGTGTTTTCATTTCTCTCCCTGCTCAACTCGTTTTGCTTGTTTTTATTTTTTAGATAATTATATTTTTTTATTCCTAACCTATGGTGTATTTTGTTTGTGGTGTATATTGTGTTAATTGTGGTAACTATCGGTGGAGTAGATTCCAAGTTAAGAGTCATGGAGAGAAGTTTCAGATTCTAGAGATTTCAAGATAAGTACTAGTAATGTTCTTAAATGAGAATTAGTTTGGCTGACATAAGGGGCTGCAGGAGTTAAGAAGTAAATCAGGAATAAATTGGGTTGAGGCAATAAAAAAAATTTGATAGCACTCCAACTTCGGAAGATATTGTGTATATCACATGAATGGGCAATGATTCATATAATCAACTCCACCTTGTGGGACTTAAGGTTAGTTTTTGTTTTGTTGCCCAAGTGGTGGTTAGTTTCTTTCTAAATATTTAGAATATATGTTTTGACATCATCTTTTTTAAATGTGGCTTTGTACATTTTTGTTTCTAATTTATTATTTTTATCAATATTTTCATTTAGCATTATTAAGATACTGGATTTTAATTCAGGCTAATACTCCATATCCATAGATTTAAGCATTGATGGAGGTGGTGGTGACAATCAAAGGGATGATGATGGGAATGGGGGCAGAAGTTGGTGGGCCTTGCACTTGTGTTCCTTCTAGATAGTTCTGTTATTAAAATTGTAAATATAATTTAAAACTTGTCATTTCTCTCTCCTAGCTACATCTGGTAGTGGCCATCAGGCAATAACTTCATGATAACCATAAATATCTTAGTGAAATGAGTTGTGTCTCCTTTTTGAGTCTAGTTTGGCATATCTGTTCTTCTGGTACTTGATTGAAGTAAGAGCATTATAGGAGCCAGACAAAAAGGAAAGAAAACACAAATCAAACAAAATTAGAAAGAAATGAAAAAACAACGCCAGAACAATTAATGAAGAGCGGCTTTCCAGTCCCTTTGCAGATCAGATAAAGACATTCCTTTCTATTGATTTTAAAAATAATAATAATTAGCTGGTCACCAAAGTGATGCCAAGAACACAGTCCTACACAGATAAAGATCCACAGGAATGGCAGGACCTGTAGAATTTAGTTGTGGAATCCTTTTAGAATTTATAAATTTAGTTTGTTATTTAAGTCCATTTTTCTATCCCACTCTTGGATTTTTGATACTGATTGTTTGTCCTCGTGCTCAGTGGATGTTCCAATATTCAGATTCAATTATCACATTCTGAGCGCATAATAAAAAGAAGTGATATAAATGCCTTTTTGTTAAATAAGATGGGATCATAAAAACTAGAGAAAATTAACAGTCAGTATCATTAAGGTTCTCTTATGTATTTGTGGTTTCTTTTATGGATCTTTTGGAAGTTTGAAAGAATAAGGGGTTGAGGTTGGTGTTGAGGTGGGGCTGGGGTTCACGTGGTGTGTTTCCTCTCCACCTTCTGAGGTTTCACTTTTTTAAGGATTTCTCCTACTTCACCTAGATTTGTTTTTGAGTTGGAAAGTCTCTTTTCAGCTGGTGTAGTGCATGTTAACTTGCCTAAAGTTTACAGTGTTATTATCTGAGATTTTTCCATTTGTCTTCAATTTTTTAATCAACACATCCTTTCCTATTCTAGTTCTTGATGCCACAAGGCCTTACTGTAGACATGTTCAATTTATTAATGTTGAGGCTTGATATACGTTCTTGACCGACAGCTCAACTGCTAAAGCTCAAGGGGTTATTTAACATGATATAGAGGCACTCATCAGGAGGTCCTTGATTCAATTCTTTTTAGTTTTCCTCCCATCCACCAATAACTAGGCTGCATTGCTGGGTGGTGTGAAGGCATTGTTTGCCAACAACTTTAACTACTTAAGCATTGAGGTCAAGTTGTGATCTAATAATTAAAAATGGTTTGAGCTCATTTGATTGAATCAATCATCTCTTATGCCTAATGGTCCCATGCCCTAGATTTCTGTGTGTTTGTGCTGGTTTTCTCAGTTTATTTTACATAGATTTTATGTGTGTTGAGAACTCTATGACATGGGTTGTATTGTGTGGTCATTGAAAAGGCAAGCTTTTTTATTGAATTGGTCACTAAATCACTTTCATTAAAAGCTGCCATCAACAATTTGGTTAGTAAATCACTTTTGTGAAGTTAAAAAATAAAAACTAATTTTGAACCTAAAATCAGTCGCAAAAATCATGTCTGTTCTTTCTCCAAAGCTGATTTTAGAGTGAAAAATAATAACATCCCTACTGAATCATTGCATGTCAATTTACAGCTAATTTTACACACTCAAAATCACTTTTACTTGAAGCTACCATAAACAAGCTCTTTGTATGGTATGTGGATCCTTCCTGTCAGGAAAGGTTGGTATTTTCAGTTTTTTTATTGTTTTTTTCACAGTGAAATAATGGATGGGAAGTTAAGTTGCATTAGCTGTTCAGGGATAATCTTAGTTATTATGTTGTTTTTTACAGTGTAAATAAAAGATGGTAGCGCTTTAAGCTACATTAGTTGTTCAGGGATAATCTTACATTCTTAATCCTTCCTGCAATAATTGTTCAGTGATAGTATGAAAATTTGATATGGTTATCCTTCTTTCAGAAAATTTTGCAAGTCTGGCCATCTTTATGCGTGTTTTCATCAACATTCTGTTTTTTAGTGAGTTGAGCAAAATGTAATTGGATTGTTGGAATTGTCATGCTGTGTGGTATGGTCCAGGCTGTACATGCCTGTTTAAAGATTTTAAAGTTCCATTAAAGCATGAGAAGTAGAAAATGCTTACATTGCTGTGCATGAAATAATTGAATTGCTCTTTGTTAGTAGCAGAGTTCACTGCTGCTTGTAACTTCCAAATTTTATTGTACAATTTATTTATTTATTTATTTATTTTGAGGCAATAGAAAGCACATCTGTTGTTCACTGCCATGTCAGTGAAATTTTATTGGTACAAATTTTATTGTACATTTTTTTTTTTTGTTGAAACAGATATAAAATGTTTTACCTCAATATGCCCCATAGAAACTGTCTACCTAAGACTGCCCCCTGGCCCGTAGGTCCTAATACAACATTAGAATTCTAGTTCTTCCAAAGAGGTATCTCACTGATGGCTCAGACTTGTACCATTGAAGAGTTCTTCAGCAGGTTTTCCATCGAGTCCACCAAATTCTGAGATTGTTGCTTTCATTTCTCACCTTTCAACTGTCAGAGATAAGCAATTATGGATTTTAATTTCCTGCTTGACTTCATAGGTACCGTGCTATCACGAGTGCTTACTATCGAGGAGCAGTAGGTGCACTTCTCGTGTACGATGTCACCAGACACTCAACATTTGAGAATGTTGAGAGATGGTTAAAGGAATTAAGGAACCATACAGATCCCAACATTGTCGTGATGCTCGTTGGGAACAAATCCGATCTCCGTCACCTTGTAGCAGTCTCGACCGAAGATGGGAAGAACTTTGCTGAGAGAGAATCGCTCTACTTCATGGAAACTTCCGCATTGGAAGCAACGAATGTAGAAAATGCATTTGCGGAAGTTCTAACTCAGATATACCGTATCGTGAGTAAGAAGGCAGTTGAAGGAGGAGAGGATGGAGGTGCATCCGTTCCTGGTAAAGGAGAGAAGATAAATGTCAAAGATGATGTTTCTGCCTTGAAGAAAGTTGGATGCTGCTCAAGCTAGAATCCGTGTGTTTTTTGGATTGAGGGTTTCTGGCATCTCTCTGCCTGTAATATTTTCTCATGGGTGCATCCCAGAAGAGAACCGGGAAAAGGGAGTTTTCTTAGGACATTGATTTGCTGTGTCCAATTACAGTATGTAGTGTGGTGATCTTTAGCAGCAGAATAGGTAGAATTGTTTCTACCATCCTTCCATTCTTTTTTGGTTTTTCTTTCATTTTTCCTCTTACTAGTTTCTTTGTCAGAAATTTCATGATCAGAATTGTGCAACTTGTCTCGTGTAGTTATTTATTTGAAACTGCCCTAGCCATGGATATGATATAACTTTCAGTAATTATTACTGGAGAAGTTGCTGGCTTTATAGGATTGCTTTTTAAGTAATACCACAGTTGCAGCATTAGGATATCAAATATGCTGTGTTAAATCCAGAATTTTATTTTATTATTTATTATTTATTATTTTTATAGGATTGCTTTATCATGTGTTTGCTTTCACCCTACGCCTGAGAGTAATTCAGTTGACAAAATATAATATAAAATTATGTGTGTATTAAAAAAAATTTACACAAATATAAGTTTTAAAAGACGCGCCATCGGTTTGTGTTCTTTTATAAGACATTTTTTAATTTTATAGGACATGTTAATGAATGTTTTCCGTTTACTTTACATCATTTTATCTGAAGAAGCATGTTGCATATATTTTGCAGTTGAATCTCTATCACAATAATAGGGATCTCTTCAACAAGTGGTTAATGTGAATCATTTTGTGAATCCCTCTTTATGAATTTCAGAAATGATAAAAGAAAGAAAATGTATGAATTGGACACAACAAAATACTTTTTTAATGTAAAGAAGAAAACTATCTCAAAGAAAAAGAAGTATTTTTTTCTTTAAAAAAATTTATTTATTTGGTTGGAGAAAGATATATATCAAGTATCTTGGAAAAACAAAAGATACTGATTTTTCTTGAGATTTGGTAAGAAGACAGAAACTTTCTTAAGGTTTTAAAATTTTCATTAACCTTGCCAATGCTTTAAAAATATTCCAGACTTCTATTTAGATTTGTCAAAAAGAAGACGAGGTTCTTGAAAATTTGAAATTTTAGGGAGGTCAACGACTTTTTACTAAATCATGCTAGGTCTTTTGTCTTTATTGAAAATGTGTTGGACAAATCACATCATCACATGCTTGCCACATGAACAGTAACACCTCCACACAAGAGGGCTAGTCACATTGTTGTGTATTGAGCATGCAACCAATGGCACCTCTCCAAGAACAAGTACGGCAGGTTAGCCACATGCTGAGCTGACCACCAACTTCCCGCAAAGGGAGCATGTTGCATGTATTGCATATTGACCATGCACAATTGAGAACATCTTCTTAAGAGGAGCATGCATTGCCTACCTTGTGCTAGCCATGTGACTAGAAACATCTTTACAAGAGGGAGAATGTTAAGCAAGCTATGTATTGACAATATGATTTGGTGCACCTCCTTAAGGTGGAGTAGGTTAGGCTAAATATGTTTTGATTATATGATTGGGAATACTTATCCAAGGGTGAGTAGGCAAAGTCAATCACGTGTTTGTGCACCTAACACCTAATAAGGAGCATCCACCTTACAGGGAGCAAGTTAAATCATTCACATGTTGACCATGTGAAAAGAGGCACCTTTTTTTAGAGAGAATAGGTCAAAATGGGTACGTATTAGCCACGTGAAAGGAAGCATCTCTCTAAGAGAGAGTAGGTTGGTTCAATCATGTTGTAATCACATATCAAAAGTGCCCCTTGAAGGGCAAGAGAGGCCATATTAGCATACTAAGTATATTCTACTCTCAACTATATGCTATTATAGACCATTTAACTAGGATCAACCATGTGGGTTGAGAAGATTTAAAATAATGATTCCTTTGCCCCAAGCATGAGGACTATTGATCTTCGTCACAGATATGCAGCGGAAGCACACAATCACATACGAATGAATCAACAAATACCAATGCAATCACTCAATGATGAAATATACTTAAGAATCAAATACTTAGTAATGAGAAGAATAAGAACATAACCAAAAGACACAAGATTTACGTGTTTTGTCAATTTGCCTACATCTATGGGAGTAGCAACTTTGGTTTCATTATGAATAATTTCAAAGCTTACATTAGGGTTACAAATTAATGATTATATGCAAACCCTAAACATACAGGAACCTTAGATCCTATCAAAACAATCCCTATAGCAATTCCCTGAGGAAATCCCTTTAATTAGCCCAATCTACTGGCCCCCAATTTGAAAATACGTAACCTGCACTGACTGAAACTGTCGACGGTTTGGAGTAGAAAGAAACACCTCTGCATTTTTCCTGAAATCGTCGACAGTTAAAGCCCAAACTGATTATCCCCTTGCCTGCAGACTCCTCTCATGCTCTTGCTCCTCGCTTCATGTAGCTTTCCCCGGTGCATGTGCTTCCGCTAAAAATATGAGTCACATCTGCAACAATCTCTACCTTGGTGAATATTCACCACTTTGGAAATCTGAAAGCATAACTGTTGCTCCACTCGGGATAGTAGATTTGGGCTCGTCTCCCATCTAGCACTTGAAGACGTTGATCAAGTCCAAGCAATGCTTGAACTTGTTTGTTGTGGCCAACTTTGTTAGCATATCAGCCGCATTGTTAGATGTATGAACCTTCTCAAGAAGAAGTTCCCCTAAAGCAATCAATTCCCTGACCCTGTGATACCACACATCAATGTGCTCCGTCCTCGCATGGTACATCTAATTCTTTGCTAAGTAAATGGCACTTTGACCATCACACTGTAGCTGAACTCCACCTTACTGGACACCTAGCTCTCTGACCAACCCCATAAGCCACAACTTTTCCTTGGCAGCCTTAGCCATTGCCATGTACTTCGACTTGGTAGTAGACAATGCCACGAGCGATTGCACCATAAACCTCCAACAAATAGGTCCTCCCACAAGTGTAAATACGTACCATGTGGTAGACTTCCTGTCATCCAGGTCTCCTGTGTAATCAGCATCCACATACCTTACTACCGTTGGATCACTCTATTATGCACTCAACACTATGCCATATCCGGTCATACCCATCAAGTACCTGAGAATCAACTTCATAGCATCCTAGTGTTGTTGACTTGAATTTGAGAAGAACTTGCTCACCATGCTAACAACATGTGTCAGGTCCAGCCTCGTACACACCATGACATACATCAGACACTCCACTACGCTCACATAAGGGAGCCTCAACATATCATGAAGCTCATCGTTCGTCCTTGGGCATTGGGCGGTAGACAACCTGAAATGACTCGCCAAAGGCATATTCATCGGCTTAGCATTAGCTATGCTAAACCTCTCCAACACCTTCTCCACATTGCCGCACTAAGATAACCATAGTCTCCCTGCAGCTCTGTCCTTGCGAATCTCCATGCCAAGTATCCTCTTGCCTGCACCCAAGTCTTTTCTGTCGAACTCTTTTCCCAACAGAGTTTTCAACTGATTCACCTCGGTCATGTCTTTAGTAGCAATCAACATATTGTCAAAGTATAGTAATAGAAATATGAGAGGCTCGTCCTCAAAATTCCTCACATAGACGCAACAATCGTACTCACACCTCATGTAGCCAATAGGGGTCATATAGGCATCAAACCTCTTACCCCACTACCTCGAAGACTGCTTTAGCCCATATAGTGACTTCTTCAGTTTGCAGACTAATTGCTCCAGTCCAGGTTGGCTAAACCTTTCTGGCTGTGTCATTTAAATCAGTTCCTCTAGGTCACCATGAAGGAACGTCGTCTTTACGTCTATATGCTCGAGATGCATATCATGTTGTGTGACCAGCCCCAATACTACCCTGATGAAAATGTGCTTGACCACAGGGGAGAAGATTTCATCATAATCTAGTGAGTACCCCTTCGTTACCAAGAGAGCCTTATACTTCTCTCTCTTTCCTTTTCTGAAATTGCTTCATTCTTTTTGTATACCCACTTGCATCCGATTGCCCGCTTCCTAGCTAGAAGCTCCACCAAGTCCCACGTTTGGTTCTTATGCAACGACTCCATCTCCTCCACCATAACACCTATCCAGCGACCCTTCTCGTCGCTCTGCACGACCTCCTGAAAGGTAGTAGGATCTCCGTTGTTGGTGACAAGCGCATAAGACACCAGATAGTTAAAGTCGTACCTGGGGGTGGCCTGACGATGTGTTTGGGTATGTCTGTAGCTATGCTCTGACGCGGCTGCTGGTCATCCGAGCTAGAACTCCCTATGTCATCTCTACCTTGAGTTTCTGACTCCATCTGCACCACTGGCTGATCTCTCAGGCTAGGATTCTCTACACGTTTGCCCTAAGTATCTAACTCCACCTGAATCGCATGCTCATTACTATTGCGATTTTCTGGCATTTGTTTCTCTATTTCTTCCCGAGTACGCCGTAACTTGGGTTTCTCATTGAAAACCACGTCCCTACTGATCACCACCTTATTTGTCATTAGATCCCACAACTTGAACCTTTTCATGCCTTTCTGATATCCTAGAAAGATGCACCATCTAGACTTTGCCTTAAGCTTAAATCTCTCCTCACTATAAATATGCGCATAGGCCAGACACCCAAATACTCTAAGTCGAGAGTAGTCTACTTTGTCTCCTGTCCACACCTCCTTAGCAACTTTCCCATTCTATGATGCCCTTGATGATCTATTTACTAAGAAACACACCATACTAACCGCCTCGGCCCAGAAATTCATGGTGAGCCCAGCATGCAACCTTAGGCACTAAGCCATTTTAGTTAGGGTTTGGTTCATCTTCTCCACCACACCATTTTGCTGTGGTGTCCAACGTATGGTAAAACACCTCTTTATGCCATGCTTCTTGTAGAACACTCTAAATCCCGAGTTTGTGTACTCAGTTCCATTGTTTGTCCTGAGGAGCTTGATCTTTCTCCCGGTCTAATTTTCACTTTAGCTTTCCACAATTTAAACTTAACAAACGTCTTCGACTTATGACGCATGAAGTAAACACATACCTTTCGTGAGTAGTCATCGATAAAATTCACAAAATACACATGTCCCCCTCATGATGCCACTCTCACCGGTCCCTAAACGTTTGAATGAATGTAGTCCAGTACTCCCTCTATTTTGTGTGTGGCTGTCATGAACTATACCCGTTTCTACTTCCCAAGCACATAGTACTTGCCGAACCCCATCTTACATGATTTTACCCCCTTCAAAAGATTTCTCTTGTGAAGTTCCTTCATCCCACGCTCACCTAAATGCCCTAAACGCATATGCCATAGATCGGTACTATCAGACTTAGACTCTACAACTGCAACTCCACCTACAATTGTGGTACCTAACAGTGTTTAATTATTATCTGGCACTTTATTTCCCTTCATTACGGTCAGAACTCCCTTGCTCACCTTCATTACCCCACCTTCGAATTTGTAACTGAACTCGTTACAATCCAAGGTGCCTAATGAAACCAAATTCTTCCTCAACTTTGGTATGTGCCTCACGTCACACAACGTCCTCACCACACAATCGTACATCCTGATTCGGGTATATCCCCATCCCGATCACTTTGCACCCAACATTGTTACCCATTAGAATGGAACCAGAACTGATCAATATGTACGTAGTGAACCAGTCTATGTTGGGTGTCATATGATACGAACACGCCGAGTCCACGATCCAAGAATTTAACAAACTCATCCAACCCCGATGAAACTACGAGCATATCATCGTCACTGCTCCCAAAGTCTCCTTCTTCTACTACATTCTCCATTGTAGACGAACCTTCTTTGCTTTCAACAACTCCTTTCCTCCTTTCTAGACACTCGATTTTTATGTACCCTCTTTTCCCGCACTTAAAACATCGTAGGCTCTTCTTCCTTCTGGACTTGGACCGAGCCCTATGATTGCTCGATCCACCTCGGAAATTGCTCCTCCCACGATCCTGATTCAACTTCACCATGAGCCCTTTAACATGTGAACCCTCGTTGCTAGCCTTCTTCCTTTGGTGGAACCCCAGCAACACACTCGTGATGTCCTCCAACTCCGGGGTTTCTTTCCCTTAAGTTAGCTTTGTAACCAAGTTTTCGTATGTAGGAGACGTCGGTATGGAATTTAGTAGCATCAATGTTTTATCCTCTTCCTCAAACTTCATACAACGCGCTTCAGATCACTAATGATCTGATTGAAAGTGTTGATATGATAAGTCAGCTCTGAACCCTTTGCCATCTTAAGCTAATAAAGCTTTTGCTTAAGATACATCTTGTTCGTAAGCGACTTGGACATGTACCGGCTTTCAAGCTTCAACCAAATCGTAGCCGACAATTCCTCATCCATGACGTTGTACATCACATCATCAGCTAGACAATGCCGAATAGTGGACACCACATTTGCTTCAAATTCTTCCCAACTTGCGTCATTCATGTCGTCCAACTTCTTTTCGTATAACGCCTTTACCATCCCATGCTACAGTAGCAAGTCTTTCACTTTTTGTTGCCAAAATCCTGAAATTAGTTCCATCGAACTTGTTTACATCAAACTTCATCGAAGAGACCCCAACCATTGTTAAACCTAACTCTGACACCACTTGTTGTTCTTCGTCACAGATACGCAGCGGAAGCACACAATCACACACGAATAAATCAACAAACACTAATGCAATCACTCGATGATGAAATATACTTAAGAAGCAAAACTCGGTTATGAGAAGAATAAGAACACAACCAAAAGACACAAGATTTACGTGGTTCGGCAATTTGCCTATCTCCACGGGAGCAGTAAATTCGGTTTCACTATGAACAATATCAAAGCTTACATTAGGGTTACAAATCAATGATTATATGCGAACCCTAAATGTACAGGAACCTTAGATCCTATCTAGACAATCCTGTAGCAATCCGCAGAGGGAATCCCTCTGATTAGCTCAATCTACTGGCCCTCGATTTGAAAATACGTAACTTGCACCAACTAAAACCATCGATGGTTTGGCGCAGAAAGAAACACCTTTGCATTCTGCCTGAAACCGTCGACAGTTAGAGCCCAAACTGTCGACGGTTATCCCCCTGCCTGCTGACTCCTCTCATGCTCTTGCTCCTCATTTCATGTTGCTTTCCTCAATGCATACTCTTCCGCTCAAAATATGAGCCACATCCCCAACAAGGACGAATCATTGGCGGTTAAAAGAATTGATTACCCATTACAAAAAACATAAGGGGAAGTTGGGGTGGTTGAAAACTAACTAACCAAGTCTTGCTATATAGTAGCGATCTCATGGGAAAAAAGAGGCAAGGGGAACTTCCCTCATTCTCAAAGGGAACTCTTATACTTTTACTCATCCTTCCTTCTCTTGCTCTTCATCCTTCACTTTACTCTTCAAAATCCCTTTATTTGATTCATCAAGTCATCCCAATATGCTCGTTACCTTCAACTCTTACAAGTATTAAAGCTAATCGTTTGATGCAATGATTTTAAAATATATATATATATATATGTACATACATGCATAAATATTTTTTTTTAAAAATATGTTCTTTAATACAATCAGATGGGCCACATAAAACCTATAACCAAACAAAGTTTACTATACAATATACCTATTTGTAGTTTTAGAGCTTGTTGAAACATTTCATTGATTGACTTTTTTGTTTATGAAATAATAAAATTTATTTAAGTTAAACTCGTTTATAATTTAAGATGCTTATTAAATTAATTTTAAAATGTACATTTGGACAAATTAACTCAGGTAGTATTTAAAAGCATGCATTTCGAGTCTTTAGTTTGCAGTAGTACAAATTTTGGGAGAAATTCAATACAATTTTATATTATATTTTATCCAAGTCCATATATAATCCAAATTTTAGATTCCAAGTTCATGTTCCCAAACAAGGGTCAGTACTTCATAGAATTACAAATTCAAATTCCTAATTTTGCATTCTCAAATGTAGCATTATAATTTGTTAAGCTGCAAGCTTATCAATATCAATAGATTATGACATTTTAAGTTAAATGGGTAAAGTAAATTTGAGCGCATGTGCTCCCAATAAGTGCTTTGGATAACGAGAGAAGTTTGAAACAATAATTAAGTATAAGCTTTTATCATGAAAAATTATGTGATACTTTAATTTTGTGGAGAAAGACTTGTAGTGACAGTTCATCCACATATGATTTGGAATTCATTAATTGCAAGATGTCACATTAGTTGTTGACCTTATATATGTAAGAGATATGTTTAATATGAATCCTGATGATGTGGGTCTCACACCGCCTTATTGATTTAAATATTAACAAAACATCTTGTTATAATTGGGTTCTGAATCATATATGGAGTAACCGTTCTTTCTCAATATTTTTTGTTTTTTGTAACTATTTATCCAAACCCTTTTAATAATTAAAGACTTTTCTACAATTTTTTTATTGTCAATTGAAAATATTTATCCTAAAGCTATAAGCTATACATTGAAAATAGTCAATATTACATTTCATATCCTTTTTTACTATTATTTTTTTTATCAATTAAAATTAAGTTCACGCTGGATCTAGGCAGAAAGAGAGAGAGACCATTTCCCATTTGATACCTAGTATCAGAATTCGAATTTGAAACTTTTAAGATATGAAATTATCCGAGGATTTAACCATTAGCATATTCCCTAAAAACTTCAAAAAGAGTTCGCAAATTCTTTTTTATTTATTTTTTTGTGAGCTAAAGGGTTAAAATGCCTTGTTTGAAAATAAAATTTATTTGAAGTAGTTATAAGCTAATTGTTCTTAGTTTTTCGCATAAAAATATATAGAAAAAATTACAAAAGTCTGCAATTGCATAAATAATAAGGTAATTTATGATTTTATTACTCATACTAAACCTTCGTGTCGATCTAGAAACTTGCTTATTTTTATTATCAAACAATATTAAAAGACAAAATATGCACTTACTCAATTAATGAAATTAAGATATTAATTGATTTGATGAACGTTTACACAAAATTAAATGCATATTCTCCCCCTCCTTGCTAGTTATAAACACATCAAATTAATGCCTCCAGATAATCACTTGTAAACTCTTTCGTAGTAATGCTGTCAATGACGGCGAACAAGTACATTAAAAGTGAGGTGACTTGTTATGAAATGGTGGGTAACTAAAGGCCATTAGTAGTCTAATCTAAGGTGACAAGAATGCACTCAACCCCGATCAACTCTTAAGACTTGTGTGGTATTAATCAAATTCATTAATATTTAATTTGATTAATTTATTTAGATGTTTTAATCTTTTCAGTGCCTCTTCTAGTAGGAAAATAACAAAAATAATGTTTTAAATAAATTTTAAAAATAAAGTAATAATGCGTGAGAACAAGAATTTTAAAACCTGAATTTCAATTTATTTAAATTTACAAAAAAATTGATAATCCTAACCACCTATGAGCGAATGGGCTCATGTAGATTTTAAAAAATCTTAAATTAAAATGGGCCCGGCCCAAAATTTTAAAAAACTAGGCCCAAATCCAAAAACTTCCCGCTCTTTTCCACCTCCTAAGTCTCAAAACTTACAAACCCTCACTCCCCACTTTCTCAGCCTAAAACCCAATTACCCAAACGCCTCTCTCTCTCTCTCTCTCTCTCTCTCTCTCTCTCTCTCTCTCATACACAGTTCTTCAATCGCTTCGGAGTCGTAGTTCTGTCGATCAAACCAGTCTCCGACAATGAGAGAAGAAGAGATAGAGAAGCTGCGAGGCGTGGTTCGCGATTGCTTGAGCAAGCACCTCTATTCATCTGCCATCTTCTTTGCCGATAAGGTTGCCGCATTCACCGCCGATCCCGCCGACATCTACATGCAGGCGCAGGCGCTCTTCCTCGGCCGCCACTACCGCCGTGCCTTCCACCTCCTCAACGCCTCCCAGATCGTTCTCCGCGATCTCCGCTTCCGGTACCTCGCAGCCAAGTGCCTTGTAAGTATCTGCGGCTTCCACTGATTTGTTCTTAGTTGTGTGAGTCGGAGTTGAATGGGTCTGCCTAATTGGGTTTTATTAGTGAATTGAATTCCCACCCGCTCTCTCTTCTTCCCTTTCTTGCCTTCATTACATTTTTTTTTTTAATTATTCCTATGATGTGTTTTGTTCACGGGGGAGTAGAGGAAAAGGAAAGGAAACTGAATAAAAACGTTTTCCCCTCGTTCCATTGTTGGAGAGAACGAGGGAAGAGAATTGAGGAAAGTTTAAGAGTTTTCAGGTAAAAAATTGCGTATCTTCAAGCAAAGAAGCAATTTTTGCTTGTTTTGTAGAAAAAACTACGTTGATGTGTCTACGCTAATATAGAAGGGGACGACCTTTTTGTCTCTTCCTTTTGTCCCTTATTCAGGAAACTCTCACCCTAAAATCCTGGGCTAACCCACTTTTGTTTTTCTTCCTTTTCACTAGCCAAGATCAAAGGGCAATATTGTACAAGTGTGAGGCATAACTGCATAAGGTTAATCTCAGCAAAACTATTTCCCACAACTATCTCAAAAACTAATCTTTTTGTGAGAAAAACTAGGGAATTGAATCCTAGAATGGTTCTTTATAACTCCGGAAAGTGCAAAGGTATTCATATTACGAATCTTACTACAACCACTAGTTTTTTTATCAGAAGTTTGTGATTTAGCTTTTGATGCTGGTGCCAAAAATGTAGCTGATTCAGTTGCATGGGCTGCAATAAGGGCATGGTCATTATGTTAATAAAAAATGGCTTGGTGGCTGATTGGCAAGTGTGAAGGATGTGCCAAGAGGCTATTATGCGTTTAAGGCAACATTTTCTTATTTTAAAATTTTAAATTTTAAAATTTGTTTCTTTATTACTTGGAGAGCTGTTTGATATGTCAATCCGTTACACTTTTGCCCTATTTGCCCATGGGATGATGGGTAAGTAGGGGGAAGGGGTTGATGATTGTGCTTTCCTTATAATTATTCCCTAGTTTATGATAGGAAATAGAAGAATAACAGTTAAATTTAACACAAAAAGTATAAAAATAGTTGTTAATTTCATATTTATTTTTTTTAGACAAGCCAATGATTTGCTCAAATGAAAAGGCTGGACTGTTATTCATAAGAGGGTCTTGGTTGCTCAACAGGAGGTGGGAGAAAGAGTAAGAAGAAAATGTGTGGACTTTGGAGTGTCGAGGAAAGTTAGAGCTTTATTGCATTTTTTGACATGAACTACCTTTTAATCCTTGTTCTTTTAGTTGTATAGATTATGAAATTATTTTTAAGGTTATGTGGCATTTTTGTTAAATTGTGGACAACATATCATTTTTTGAAAAAATGCCAGGAACTTTTCTTCATTATAGTATGGATAAGAATAATCTCTCCCCCCCTCTTTTTTCCTTAATTCAGAGATGGGCTCTTCATTTAATAATGAACAAATCCAACATTTGACACCCACCCTCAGAATTATTCGACAGTGTTTTGTGTGCTTTAAAATTATTGCACTCTTATTAATAGATTAGATTACATAAGCTGTTTAAAACTTTCCTGTAGTAAGGCTGTTCTCACATCATTCTCTCCCGAAACTCCTAAATATAGTGGTATGGCATGGGAGGCTAGTGCACTGAGTGCTGCATAATGCTATTTCATGCTTTCTGCGTGTTTCAGATCTTTGAACCTCTCGAGAACAAGGTTTCTCTGCTTCTGCTGCCAAACACTCTGTGCAACCAATGCAGCTTGTGCTTCTAAGCTTCATTATTTGCTTCATGTACTTATCTATGCTCTACAATATACCTCATGGGTGAATTTTCATTGTTAATTTTTGGCATCAGTTGCAGTTGATGGTTTGTAATTGTAGATCATTAAACATTTATGTCTTTGCTAGTTTTCTACTATTAATGTGCCCTTTTCTGTACTTAACTTAAACTAGTATTGCAGTATTATATTGTTTATGACTTTATGTATTTACTTGTGCATTTTCAGTATTCCTAAGTGGCTGTTTTTCTCCCCTAAATTTATTACTATATATCATCAGGAGGAACTGAAGGAGTGGGATCAATGTTTGTTAATGCTTGGGGATGCCAAAGTGGATGAACATGGAAATGTTAATGACACAAAGGATAGCAATGTGATGTACTTGGATAAAGATGGGGAAGATCGTGAAATTAGTGTAAGATCTCTTATTAATTTTGAAAAGTTTTCTCATTTCTTACATTATTATAGAATTAGTTTTGTTCCTGAATCTTCATGTGTAAGCTAGTGTATCTTTTGTAATTGACAAAAATGAAATCATTTAAACTAATACTTTATTAAATAGTATTTACAGAGCATAATATTAGCTGGGAAACATGTATTGTGTTAAATATGTATATAATTTGCAAAGCTAAATTTTGCTGCCCAAATATGATGCTAGAAGCTGCTTTGATTTGATGGTGGGATATTGAAGAACCTTCAGGATTGATTTTGTTAACATATAAAATGTGAGCATTGAGACATTGACTTATGGCCGAAAAAGGGACATAAAATCCTTGTTAACCTTTTTGATGTGTCTACTCTTAACATTGATGCTTAGTGCTGAAATCAAATCAATGGCATACTTGGTATAATGGTACCGCCTGTTCTGGTTCTTTTTCATTTTTTCTGGAAAATGACATTTTTGACACCTTAAACATTAGGATTGGTGATTAGTTCCTAAATTGCCCCTAAATTATATAATATAGCAAATTATGCGTTGTACTTTTCAATTTAGTGCAATGTAAGCTTTCTCTTGTGCTCAATTTAAAAAACGGTAATGGCATTAACTATCATTGTACAGGTGGCAGTGTTATTGTAGATGTGTACATGCAATTAAAAGACAGCTTTTTATAGAAAAAGTGTACAAGATAGCCCTTTGTCATGATTTTGTTCTGGTTGTTCTTTGAATTCCACATCCCAGCAAAACAGTTTGACTAAAGTCAATGTGGATGGTATCATGTCTTGAGTGAAACAAAGCAGTTTCCTGAACTAAGCTCCACTCCACAAAAAAAAAAAGAAAAAAAAAAATTGCTGAGAAAGGATGTTATGCACAATCCCCTTGCCTTAGGGTATTGGCTCCTTTATGAAATTTAGAATTACTTCAAAAAATTTCCCATAATATCCAAACACCCTCTTCATGGTGTATTTTTCACGGCTTATGGCTGCCATCAATAAGTTGGACTGTGAAGCTTGTCAAGAAAATGTTGCATGGGTTTTGTCATGAGGATTTGTGTTTGTAAGGCTGGGAAATAAGAAACTGTAGCACCTATCAAGTCCTTGACAAACATACCACTAACAGTATATATCATGCGTTATGGTTGTCTCCATCCATGTGTAGTAATTGCAATGGTATTTGTTCTCCTTTTTGGATGGTGGCACTAGGGCTGATTTTACCGTCTTTAAGTTTTCTTATGAGAAGATCAAAAGGTCTGGGATTACTTGTAAATGATGCTTTGTTTACTTAGTCTGTGGGAGGTGGTCCTTTTGTTGCATCTTGCATTGGTAGGTTTTTGTTAACAAATGTGGCAAAGGATGTTATTCCTAGTTTGCCTCTGGAGGTCTCACTTTTGTTGTTGTCAAACCATTGTTGCTTAATTCTTGGGTCTACTTTGGTCTTTGGCTTAATGAGGAACTCTATATTTGAGAATGTGTGGCTGACCCGTCCTTTTTTATATGTTTTTTCAATCTTTGTAAGTTGGTTGAAGTTTGGTGGGGATAATGTGTTGTGGATGGTTGTGAGGTTTACTAAAAATGTCAAAGAATATTAAGAATAAATTAGAGGTGTGGAGTAAGGACATATTTGGAGATTTAGGCCTTTGGAAGTGGTATTCTTCGAAATATTACGGATTTTGGTAAATTGCAAGGTGTGGGGACTCTGTTGGAGGAATATGCTATTAACTATTAAGAGGGTTGAGTCGTTGAATGAGTTTGGTGAGATTGTTCTGAAAGAAGAACTTGTTGAAAGAAAAATCAGAGTGGGTATGAGAAGGGGAATGCAATACTAGGATGTTCCATGGAGTTGCCAAGAATTTTGTAAAGAATTTTACCTATTTTCTTAAGTAGTTATGTTAGTTAGAGGACATGTGTAGAGTTATGATAGAGAGGTTGGATTGGTCTCCTATTCTAGAGGGTAAGGTGGAGGTTAGAGAGACAAAAAGGAGGCAAGCAAAATGTTGTTTGAGATGGAGAAGGCATTGGGTTTTGATTGGCTCACTTTGGCTTTCTTTTATGTTTGTTGGGATTAATAAAGACAATTTGGTGAGGTATCTGGGTGGGAGTGTTCTCTTCAATCTTCATAATTGTGGTATCCAAGAAAGCTAACATTTTTGTCCTATTATTTTGGTGATGAGGCATAAGATTCTAGAAAAGGTGTTGGAGAATAGATTGAGGTCTTAGGTGACACAGTTGCATGTTTTTAAAGCCTTTTTATTTTCATAGTGGGGCATGTGATTTTGGATGCCACTTTGGTGGCCATTCTAAGTTGAGGAGGATGTTAAGCGTAATGATAGGAAAGGGATTGTTTTTAAGCTTGATTTCAAATACGCATATGTTTGGCTTTGTTGGAGCTTTCTTGATACTTGATATAAGTTTGAGAGGAAATGATTTAGATTTGGATGGAGAAAGTGGAGTAGGGACTGCCTTTCCTATGTTTCTTTTGCAATTATAGTTAAAGGAGAATCTAACTCCTGATTTAGTGCTTCTAGAGATGTTTGTTATGGTGACGCTTTATCACTCTCTCTCTCTCTCTCATTCTTTGGTGTGAGTAGAATGTGTAGTTGTGGTTGGGAAAGAGGTGCATTCTTGGCAAGGTCGTTAGACTCAGGATCCTATATAGGATTGTTGGGGGAATCTGTAGGATTGGATTGTAGGATCGTGGATTGGGATCCTACATCCTAGTTACTTGTTTTGGGAGAATCAAGAATGGCTCCCAAGACTTGCTGTGTAAGATATATTTGGTTGAGTGACTGTGAGATAGTTCAACTTTTGAACAAGTCCCCGATATCGTCTAGGATCAAGCAACAAATCACTTGTAGTATTAGGATCCTTGGGTGCATGTTTGGATCTCAAGAGTCCATCTAGAAGACCAAGAACGTATTTCCTCTGTGAGAAATAGTTCTTATACGATCCCAAGAAATACTTAAAACCAAATATTTGGTTTGGAACCTAGTTTGTAGAAAAATGCTTTAGGCTTTTCACCATCAATAATCACAATATCATCCACATATACAACAACAAATCACTTGTAGTGCATGATGATAAAATATAGAGTGATCTACTACACACTCTTGGAGGCCGAACTCAAGTACTAGAGCACAAAATTGAGCAAACCATGCTCTAGGAGAATGCTTTAAATCATGCAATGATTTCTTGAGCCAACATACTAAGCTTGACTCCTTTGGAGCAACAAACCTAGGTGGTTGCTCCATATGGAGCTACTCTTGGAGCATGTAGGAAGGTATTCTTCACTTCTAATTGATGTGGAGGCCAATGATAAATCGTTGCTAGGGAGATTAACAAACGTATTAGGGCAAGTTTGGTGACTAAGGAGAATATGTCTAAATAATCCAAACCTTAATATATCTATCCCTTAGCAACAAAGTGGGGGCCTTCAAATGAACCATGAGGATTGACATACCTAGTTATAGTTGATGCCGCGACAGCCAATCGCAGACTTAATAGGAGGAAGAAGTACCAATTTCCAAGTATCATTATCCTGTAATGCACGCATATCTTCAACTATTGTAGTCCTCCCATAATAGGCTAAGGTTTCAGAAACAGATTTAGGTAGAGAAACAAAAGTAGATTACTAAAAAAACAATAATACAAGGGTGAGAAGAAATCATAGCAAATGAAGTTAGAGATTGGATGTTGCGTGCATGTTACCCTTTCGCTTCATTGGAAGATCAATTCCTTGGGGAATGAGATCATTTGACAAGGGAATCAAAGGTGTAGCGATAGAAGTTGAAGGGGACTCTTCTCCCTTGAGCCACCGTCGTGTATAGGCCTACAGATTAGAATGATCGAGGTGACGAGAAGGACTCAAAACTACATGAAAATGCAAGTGGATGATTGGTCAAGGATAATAAGCTAGAATTAGGAAGATAAGGTAGGACTCATCAAGTTCAGAAGCACTCAAGGACTTAGAATAGTATGGTTCAATGAAGGTAATATTGGCATATACAAAAGAAATGATGCAGGATAGGATTATATCAATGATATCTCTTTGAATGCATCAGTAGCCTAGAAAATACATTTTATAGCACAGGGATCCAACTTATTCACTCAAGGGTTAACTGATGAATAAAGGACACACACCTGAACATACAAGGAGGCAAAGAGAACAAAGGAGCATTTGGGAAGAGAATAGAGCAAGGAATTTTACAACCAAGAACAAAGAATGGCATTCTTTTGATAATGGAGCACAACAGTAATTTAAAACACTTTAGGAACATGCATTTGATAAATTAAGGCATGAGTGACTTCCAGGATATGTCCATTTTTCCTCTTTGCGACTCCATTTGTTGCAGAGTGTGGACATAAGATGGCCTGTGAACAATACCAAAACTTTGTCATATAAGTAGTAAATTGAGCGTGGGAGTACTAAGCATTATCACTATGAAGTATTTCGTAAATCAAATTGAATCTTTATTTCAAAACAAAAGGCACCAAAGATATGAAATAACTGATCACTAGTGCAAGAAATACTGGATGATAGTTGTAGGGATGCTTGAGATGCAATGAGAAGAGAAACTTCTTGGGATGATAGAAATGCTGGAACCTTGAGTACTCCTCCTCTAACATAAATGCAATACACTGCTCCCCACTTGAGAGTCTGAAAGTGTGGAATCTATGGTGGCTGCATTGGTGATGCATGGCATATACACGTGATCTATCCCAACATTGCTTATGACCTCCTTGTCCACAATGAGTGCACTTGTGAGGGGGGCTTTACCACATCCGTCCCTTATACTGCAACCACTTGAACCACCTTGACAAATTCTGCAACTGCTTGGTGGAAAACTATAATTATCTTGTGTAAAAAAAGTAATCTTCTTATATCCAAAGGTTGAAACACAAGAAGCAAGGGTTGAGGAATGTGTATTGAAGAAAACATGAAGAATGTGAGAATACAGATAAGCAAAGGACGTCAACTCTGCCCTACAAAGGATTTGGGACTAGACTGCCTCAAATTCATGTTTCAGATGCACTAGGACCCAATGAACCTTTTTCTGTGCCTTTGTTTTTGCATCTCATGGGCATCCGTGGCATGATGTAAAGTTCCTCATGCATGTGCATCATCTATGCAAAGTTTTCCATGACCCTCATGTCTACCTTATGTTACTATAATATAAAACCTTGACATAATATCATATCTCCTTGCAAACATCCAGATGTATGCACAACCGCCTGGACTGGAGCTCCATTGAGTTCCACAATAAGGAAACAATATATGCATTTTCCTTTCGCCGTCACTGGGCCCAGATTGGAACTAGTATTTACCTAAGCCTGTCAAATAGATCTTGACAGCCTTAGCTCAGTGCACATAATTCTTTCCATCCAATTTTTTGGTTGTAATCTGTGGCAAGGATGGACATATACTTTTGGGATTTATGGATTCCATCACAACACTCACAAACAGAACAAAAAATAAACAATTAACAGCCAGAATAACCACGAACAAGGTGAACAAGTGAACAAGATCATGAAAGAGTCTCAAACAAACTAGCATAACATTGTCACAGCCCCAAGAAACTAACATACGAACACTGCCATAGCCCCCAAAAACTAACAAACGATCCTAATGGTGCCAAACAACCATTAACAAAGTGCCATGAGTGAATGTCCCAAAAGCGTTGGATATTTTTTCTAACAAAATACATTGCCAACAACTTGATACTATGGAGTATAGAAGTATTTAAGACATTTTGGAAGAAATTGGAGCAAAAAACAATGCAAAACCTGTCATGTGCCAGCAAGTGGGGCTGGAGTTGCAGGCTTGCAGCTGGGCATGTGGGCCTCCTCTGGCAAATAAATTTCATAGCCGTATACATCAGTTGATTCTATGGCTATCTATGGGGTTGGTTTTGCAAAATCTGAAGGAGCATAGGTTGGTTCTGAAAGGGCAGCAACGTCTAGGAAAATTTTTTCCCGGGCTTTTTGTGTTTTCTGGCAACTCCTGTACTTGTTTCTAATCTCTAATGGTGCAGATGATCCTCCTACAGTGGTGGGTTTGCATAGGTTAATTAAGTTTAGAGTTTGTTTTGACGGTGGTTATGCACTTAGGGTTTAGGTCAGATCTTGTTCTGATGCCATATTGAAGCATTGGGTAACTTAGAAGACCTAATCACAACGATAGGTCTCTATTTATAATATATGTCAAGCACATAACAATTACAATAGTATCCTTATTAACTCATGCTTACTAACATAGCAATAACACATTAATAATGCTAAATGACCAAAAATAACTAGTAACAACTTCTATATGGTTTGGTTTTGGACCGAACTGAACACCAAGCCTAACTCACTGCTTTTAAATTTTACAAACCAGCACGGAACCGTAAACTGACAATTTAGTTAAAATAGGAAAACCAGGTTGTTGAATCGGTTCGGTTTTTGGAACGAACTCTAAAATTTTTAATAATTCCAGTATATCTTGAGTCCCTACCTCCCATAATTGCTGAGAAAACTTCAATGACTAGAAGCCAATTTACTTGGCTGTAGTCCACAGGCTTGTGAAGAACTAGTGTGGTTTGGGTTCTTAGAAGAGGGAGAGGACTCCCTACATCTTCACTTTAGTTGATGTTGATGTGGGACTATGCATTGACTTAGCAACTCAGAATTGAGTGCTTTACTGGTATATGGGGAAAGCAGTGGTTTACGCCGAGAAAGAGAATTGAATGGCCTTTCCCTTCTCCCACATCATTTTAGGAATGAGGGGATGGTCCTCTCCCTTTTCTATAAAATGCATCCTCTTTGTTGAAAGTTGAATAGAATTTCAATTTATATATCAGATTTCATCACATTATTATCGTATGTATGAAATTTTCAAAATTTAAAATAATTGACGAAGTGAATAAACATAATATATAAAGATATAAATCGTAGAACCATAATTCAGTTTTCCATTTGGGTTTACTTCTACTGAAAATGAAAACGTAAACTGAACTTCTAAAAAAATGAAAAACCAAAACCTAAAACTGTAACTGAAAATACTGAACCAAAAAGCAAAACGGGTTGGTTTCGGTCTGGTTTTGTAGTAATTCTTGTAACACCCCTACATACATGGAATCATATCCTTTTTGTATGTGTACACATGTGCCACATAAAATTTTTTACCACAAAAAGAAAAATGGAATCTCAAGCCACTTTATGATGCAAAAGAAATGAACATCTAAGTTGTGCAACTCACTCTAGGGATGAAAATCCTAATTGGTAGGAGCTTTTTTGTAAAGCACTGCTGCTTTTGAATGCTGTGTTCTTGCCATCAGTTCATGGATTGTCGAATTTCAATCAGTGATACAAGATGCTTAAAAAGTAATGCATATACTGATTCAGTCTGGGATGGTTGAAAGGTGCTCTTTTTTCTTTAGGTGGTCGTGTTACACTTCTTCATTCTTGTGTTTCTAGATCCCACTTTATTTTTTTGTTCATTTTTGAAGTTTCTGTGAGGGTTGTGAGGTCTGTAGAGAGAATGATGAGAGGCTTTCTTTTGTGTGGGGTGAGGGAGAAGAAGAATCCTTTGGTTAGGTGGGAGGTGCTGTGTTGGTCTAAACTCTAAAGAGGTGGGAGAGCTGGATCCTCCAGAATTTAATGTCTAAATACATTTCCTTGCTGTGTAACTAGTTACAGAGATTTCCTTTAGAGGGTAATTCTCTTTTGCATAAAGTAATTAAAAGTAGATTTAGCTTACAAGATAATGGACGGGATACTATTTTGTGGCTTAGATCTTCTTTTGAGAGTCCTTGAAGATGTGTATCTCAGCTTTATCCACAATTTATTTCTAGTACCAAATTTCAGGTGGATAATGTATTTATTTTTTGGGAAGATCTGTGGCGGTTGACTCTGTTTTTATTGTCTTGTTTCCTCATTTGTATCATCCTTCTTAATTACATAGTGGGTTTGCTTCTTCTTTTTTGGTTGATGGCAGAATTTTTCTTGGTATTTCAATTTCTATATAGTTATGAATGATAGAGAGGTGGTTGAACTTGCATCTCTGTAGAGATTATTGGAGAGTCAGTAGAAAGTATTTAAGGAAGTGCAGTTTGGAGTCTTCAGGGGCTTTTGCCTGCAAAGCCTTCTTGGAATCTTAATCAGGAAAACTTAGTCTTTTCCCCTCCTCTATATCGTAGTATTTGGAAGATCAGATGTTGAACAACTAATAAACAACACATCCAGAAAGTAAAAGTCGCCGAAATGTGAATGTGAACGTGGATGAGTGGCATAACATTAAAGGATAAATTAAGGATCAGACATATTCGCAATAAGTTTGGCATAGCACTGGTAGAAGATTAGATTAGGAAGGGACAACTTGGATGGTTTAGGCATTTGAAAGGCAGGTCAAACAGTGCTCCAGTGAGGAGGAGTGAGCTGGTTATTAGAAGAGGTAGTGATGGACCTAAAATAACTTGGAATGATATAGTGAGGAAGGATTTAATAGCTCTTAAGCTGGCTAAGGAAAGTGTCCTGATTGTGTGAATTGGTGGAAAAGGATTCACCAACCCCACCTAGTGGGACACTGGGACTTAAGGCTTGTTATTGTTATATCATAGTATTTGGAAAGCCAAAATTCCTTCTAGAATTTAGGATTTTATTTGGTTGTTTATTCTTAGGTATGATTGCCAAGCCTTCTCCTTGTTCCACCTGCTGGTTCATTGGATTAGCTGCTTTCGGGCGTTGCCTACCTTTTAGAGTTAAGACTTACAATCTGTTCTAGCATAGGAGGCCTGCTAAGGCTTTATCACTGGATGTGTTCTGGAATCTGAATCTGATTTTCATTTATTTTTGCATTGCTCTTCTTTTGGAGGATATGGAACAGACCTTTTGTTGTTATTGGGTAAAGCTGGGTTTGTTAGGGGTCGGTGGAGGATATGTTGGCCATTTCTTTTTCAGGCTTCTGAAGGAGTAAAGACAGATAGGCCTTTTGGAGATGTTGGTTTTATGCGGTGTTGTGGGTGTTTGGTTGGAAATGAGCACCCATATTTTGAAGGAAAAGAAGACTTCTGTGCCATTCATATGGGATAAGATTCTGTATTTGGCTTCATTATGGGCTTGTTGCTGCTGGCTGTTTCAAGGGTTTGTCTGTTCAGGATGTTCAGCATGATTGTTGTGCTGTTTTGCATTAACTTTTTTTGTCTTTATGTTTTTGTTATTTTGTTGTTTTTAAGAGGATTGCTTATTCACTAGTGTTGTACATTCTCTCTCTACTTATGTATTTCTTCTTTTTTGATTAAAAAATTATTCAGTTGGGTAGAGAATATGACTTTTCCCTCTTGTGACAGATCTCTTCAGCGATATGCTTTCTAAGGGGCAAGGCATATGAAGCTTTAGAAAATCGTGCCCAGGCTCGGCTTTGGTGGGTGCTTTTGTCATCGCGAGTAATTACGCAAAGTTTTATTTATTTATTTTTTACTTTTATTTTTTTTGGGGGGGGGGGTAAGGGTGTTGAATAAATGACTACTTTATTGGTGTTTGGTACCATTTAATTATTTGAATTTTATCTAATTGTTTTGGTTAGAGAACAAACAATTATTTAAGGTATTGACTTTCATAATATTCTGTATATTAAAGTATAAATAGTGTAAATTATTTTTACACTAGAATAAACTTCATTTTTTTTTAATAAAAAAAAATCATGTAATCATTTTAATAAGTGCACTAACTTATCTTTTGTCTAATCCACATCCAAACTAGGAGAAAGCAAAAAGCAATTTATTTTAACAATATGGAAAACTACAAATAGTGCACATCATTTTCGGGCTGGAATACCCTTAATTTTATGCTGAATGACCTGTTCCTTTGTGCATGTAAACTAAATAAATTTTTTTTGTTTTATCTAATCTACCTCTAACCTGGGAGAAAATCAAAGTAATTTTCATAAACATAGACAATCTTTTATCATGTTTTTATTGTTTGGTTAATTTGATTTCTTATTCCAAAAGAGTTAACATATATAAAATTTTTCACATGGATTAATATTATATCCCTTCTTAACAGAATCTTATATTAATAGTCTCTGAAGTTTCTCTAGCCCTGCAATTTTTTCCTGGGTGGATCTTGATTATGTTCTCTGCGGCTTATTTGATTCTTTAACTTAAATATTTAAATTATATCCTGTGAGTTTACTCCTGTGTGGATGTTCCAACTTTAATATTGTTTGCTTTATTGAGTATGTGTTCATTTTTTTTTTCCTGTTTGGTAGATATCTGTTCTGCTATCTTAGTACCCCTCATGGTCTCAAATTCCACGAAACTATCCAAATTTCTGTTGAAATTTCTGCTTTCCACCCCCCTCAAATTAGAAACGGGATTCAATTTTCATCTTACAAAATTTATGTCAAAATTTCCATGAATCATCTAAATTTATTGAATTATCCTAATTAAAAAAATTGTTGAAAATTAAAAGGAACAAAATTTGTTTGAATTGAAACTTGAGATTCGAGACTCATATTGAAATTTCTGTCCTGATAAACCTTACTTTTTATTATTGAAAATCAAATTATTACAAGAAGTATATGAATGATAACTTTCAAACCATAAAAAATTTATGCATATTTGAAAATAGATATATTAGCTACAACATTTTATTTTTATTTTTTTGATTGAATAAGAAGAGAATTTTTTAAGAAGAAGAAAGAGAAGCACTAGCTACAACATTTTATTTGAGCTTTTATGTCCAGACCTTCACTTAAAGGTTTGGAGACTGCATATGCTTTTGAGGTAGGGGATTTGGGTGAAGACTTGGCAGTGAGTAATCAATGTAAGGATGGGATTCTACCTACCCCAGTGGAGGAGTTTAGTGTGAAGGATGTCAAAGCTCAAAAGTTGTTGGATAAGATGGGTTGTGGCTGGCTGATTCTGGAGGGAAATGAAATTTGCTAGGTTCCAGAAGAAAAGAAGATAAAGGACAGTGTGGTAGTGAATTTACTTAGCTCTGTCAATTATGAGGGCTTAAGGGATTTTCTTATTTATTTGTTAAGTGTTGGTTTTGGTTTTTTTTTTTTCTTCTTCTTTTTGTTTTTTCTCTTCCTGCTCTTTGGATTTCTTGTCCTCTCCTAGGTTGTAATTTCTCCTTTCTTAATATGTGTGTGTGTATATATATATATTTGCTTTAAAGAAAGGAGTATACGTAAATGATTTATGAATTTCTTTTATAGTAAGTAAATATGAATAGGTTAAATACAATTATATTTCAGTCACTTATACACCATATGCATGTTATTGATGTATTATGTCATAATATTTAGTTCTGACTCTTGCATTATTTTGTTTTTAACCATGTCTAAAGTTTCATTAAAAAATATTTGCTGTATTGTTAATTTCCAATATTTTTTAAAGATTGAAACCAACATTGAAAATTCCATAGAAATTTCTGTACTTGAAAATTTGAAGCCTATCTCTGTCTTTCTGTCTCTGTGTGTGAACTGTTTTTCTTTTCTTTCTTTTTTTTCTCTCTGTTTCTCAACTCTTGTTTATGTTGAATTGAAAGAACAACAGCTTATTTGTTTTACTGTGTCTTCTTTAAGGTACAAAGCTGCTATCAAGGCCGACCCTTTATGCTATGAGGTATGTAAAGATATTTTTTTTTTTTTCAAAGAAAAGCAAGCATGCATATTTGATTTTTGTGCTGCCTTTGTATCTCGTTTGTGTTCTGTTGTATAGGGTAGAAGGCACATTGTTATTTAATGTCCTTGTCTAAATGTAACTTATTGTTTGTGAACTAATGAAACCTTCTGGGGGCAATTATATGCTTTGAATTGTCTCATTTTTTGAATGTATTGTGTTCATTTATAGGCATTAGTTGTCTCAGAAGGAAGTATGTTGGATTTATATTCTTTAATCAAATATGATCCTGTTTTTATATTCCGTCGTCTGTATATATAATTTCTTAATGGTTGCATTGCGCAATTGTTTTCCAGGCTTTGGAACGTCTTATTGAAAATTACATGCTTACATGTGAGGAAGGTAAGATTTCTTTGGAAATAATTTCTTCTTATTTTCTTTCTAAATGTTTTTATGTGTCATTGTAAAAAATGGAAACAAAAAAGTTGTTATTTTATTTTATTTTACTTCTTATAGAATCCTCGATATTTGATATCTTTCTTAGTTTTACTTTAGAAATAATTTCAAATAATTCTTTGGAAAAATTCCTTCTTTTCTTGTTCGTGCGCAATAACTATTCTTAATTTTACTTTGTTACTTTAATGTCATTAGTAAAAGCTTTCTTTATGGTGTTTGGATCATCTACTGAATGCATTTGGCTTTACTATTGCACTCTTTTCATTCATTATTTATTTTTGATGACTTTGATAAGAGGATTTGTTATTCGTTAACTTATATTATTTGCTAGTTAACTTTTTTGTTCTTAATTCTAGAAGCAAGTCTACTTTCATCATTGCAATTTGCTCCTGAAGATGGATGGCTCTCTTCTTTCTATTCATGTTTGATAAAGAAGGTAAACCTGCATTCCTGCATGTGCACTTTTTAAAATTCTCCAGTTTTTTCAATTACACTGGTTAATTGTTGATATTTCATGGGTTCTGATGAGTTTTTCCCCTTGTTGTTCAGTATGATAAAGAAAATGTTGTAGAAGCCCAATTCAGAGAACTTGAGAAAGAGAGTTGTAACATTAACTCTTCAGATCCATCCTTCATGCGTACACTTAAGAACAACACTGACCTTTTGGCCTGCAAAGCTGAATACTACCACCAGTGCGGTGAATATCAGAAATGTTTTGAGCTAACTTCTGCGTGAGTGTTCTGAACTTTGTTCTCTTCTATTTTGTATTTAACATGTTTATCCATGCAGTTTTTAAATTTTCTCAATATCATCTGTGCCAGCCTGCTTGAGAAAGATCCTTTCCATCTGAAGTGTACCTTGGTGCATTTAGCGGCCGCAATGGAGCTTGGAAATTCAAATGAACTCTATCTTTGGGCATGCAACTTAGTGAAGGACTATCCTCAAAAGTGAGAATCCTCATCTTATTTTTTTTTTGTTTTCAATTTGCATTGTGTTTTTAAGAGTCCTTCAGATTTGGCGTGTATTTTTTTTGTTTGCCTTAATATGGTAATTGTACTTTGTTCATGTAGTTGTAACCACATTTTATGCTCCTATCTATTTACCACATTTTATGCTCATCATCAAGGTTGAATGTGAATGTTTGCATTTGATTATTTTTGCGATCACTGATCAGTCTAGTGTAATTTGAGAGAGGATACATGGTAAAGATGAAAGCTTCAAAAGTTCTTTAAGTGTGTGATGATGCTCATTGCATATATTTATTTTTATTCCTTCTATGTTTTGTTCTTGAGATGATAATGAAACTTTCAAGTAAGGAGATCTCACAACATGTTTTATAGTGTTCTGCTTTGAAGGTTGCTGACCTCAACCAACAAGTTTTACTTGAGTTTGAACTGCATATTGAGGAAGCATCACTTCATGAATAAGGTGTATGGATTTAAATACCGTCTATTGGGGATTCTGGTCTTTGGTTTTGGTTTCTATTATGTTTCTGTTCATGAGCCATCTGAGCTGCCTAGGATGTTATGATGCTTTGTTGCACTTTGTAAATGCTTCAGTCTTTTACATCGGCCTAGTTTGCATTTAAAGAAACGCAACTTTATTTTTCGTGAATGGTATTGACTTAGCTGCTTTTTTGAGTGGCTTTAAGTCTCTTCTAAGGATATGCTTATTATTAAGCTGCAACAACAACAAAAAAAACCCAAGCCTTAAGAGTCCCACTAGATGGGGTTGGCTACATGAATCTTTTCCATCAATTTATGCAATCATGAATAATTTTATTTGACAATTCAAGGCTACTAAATCCTTACTATCTCATTCCAAGTTTTTTTAGGTCTACCCCTACCCCTTCTATTGCCCCTCATAGTAATGAACTCACTATTTCTCATTGGTGCACTATGTGGCCTACGTTGCAAGTGCCCAAACCATTTGCCATTTGAGTCGTCCCTCCCTTATCTTATCTTCCACGGGAGCTACGCCTAACTTACTGTGAATATGTTCATTTCTTATTTATTAGTATTATACCACTCATCTATCTTAGCGTTTTCATCTTAGCAACTTTCATTTAATGAATATGTTGTTTCTCAGTCGTCCAACATTCTAATCCATATAGCATAGCTGGTCTGATAGTCGTCCTATAAAACTTACTTTTTAATTTGAATGGTGTTCTACGATCACACAACACACTCGAAACACTTCTCCATTTTACCCAACTTGCTTTAACTATTTGCATTACATTTTCTTCAATTTCTCCTTCAGCTTGCATAACAGATCCAAGGTATCGAAATCTACTAGCGTTATTGATTTCTTCATCATCAAGTTTAACTTTTGTCTTCAATATTCCTCCTACTATGACTGAAATTACACTTCATATATTCTGTCTTATTTCTACTTATCCTAAAATCTCTAGATTCGAAAACTTCTCTTCATAATTCTAACTTAGATTCTACTCCACCCCTAGGTTCATTAATTAAGACAATATCGTTTGCAAACAACATATGCCATGGAACCTCATTTTGGATACTCTAAGTTAGTTCATCCTTCATTAAAGCAAAAAGATGAGGGCTCAAAGCAGATCCTTGAGGTACACTTATTGTGATTGGAAATTCTCTAGTCTCTCTACCTATAGTCCTAGCACTTATAACTCCATCGTATATATCCTTAATGACATCAGTGTACTTACTGTATACACCCTTTTTTGCTAAAACCCATCATAGAACTTCCCTAGGTACCATATCATGCACTTTCTTTAAGTCCATAAATACCATATGCAAGCCCCTCTTCTTTTCCCTACACTTTTCCATCAATCTTCTTACAAGATATATAGCTTCTATAGTAGATCTCTTAGGCATAAAAAAAAAAATGATTTTTCGAGACCTTCGTTTCTAACCTTTATCTTTGTCCAACTACCCTTTCCCATAATTTCATTATATGCCTCATAAGTTTAATTCCTCAATAGTTATTACAATTTTGAATATCTCATTTATTTTTGTATATAGGTATCAAAGTGCCCTTCCTCCATTCATCTGACATCTTTTTTAGTTTTTATACCCTTTCCCATAATTTCATTATATGCCTCATAAGTTTAATTCCTCAATAGTTATTACAATTTTGAATATCTCATTTATTTTTGTATATAGGTATCAAAGTGCCCTTCCTCCATTCATCTGACATCTTTTTTAGTTTTTATAATTGTGTTAAATAAATTAGTTAACCTAATAATTTTGTCTTTACCGAGGCATTTCTAAACTTCAATTGGGATGTTATCGGATATTATAGTTTTTCCATTTTTCATCTTTTTTATTGCAAACTTAGCTTTGTTATTCCAATTTTGTGAATAAATCTCATATTTTTAGCCTTTCTCCTCATTTTTCAATTCTAAGTTTAAGCCTTCTACTTGGTTTTCATTAAATAGTTTACTAAAGTAACTTCGCCATCTTTTTTTTGTGTCTTCTACCTTAACCAAGACAATATCATCCTCACTTTTTATACATTTTACATAATTCCTTACTCTTTCTTTTTTGAGCTCTGGCAAGTTTAAATATGTCTCTTTTCTCTTCTTTTGTATGTATTCTAGCATACAAATTATTAAATGATCTATGTTTAGCTTCACTAACAATCTTTTTAGCATCTTTTCTCGCCTCTTTATATTTTTTAAAATTTTATATGTTTCTACATTTTTGCTATGTTTCATACCTAATTTGTTTTATCTTTATAGTTTTTTGGACATCTTGATCCCACCATCAACATTTTTTGCTATTTGAGAATCTTCCTCTTGATTCACCTAAAATCTCTTTGGCTATTTTTTAATAGAGCTAGCTATCCTACTCCAAAGAGTGTGTCCACACCACCCTCTATAGTCCAATCACAGTCTTTGATCATTTTATCTTTAAATTTTATTATGTTTTCTCCCTTTTGATTCCACCACCTAGTTCTCTTGCACTAATTTATTATATCCTTTCTCTTCCATTTTTTTAATGTATATGTCTAATACTAAAACTCTATGTTGTGTGACTAAGATTTCACCAGAGATAACTCTACAATCCTTACAAGATAAAGGATCTACCTTTCTAGTTCAAAAAAATCTATTTAACTTTTATGTTGTCCACTTTTGAAGGTTATTAAGTGTTATTCTCTCTTCTTAAAGCAAGTATGCATTGTAATAAAATCATATGACATGACGAAGTCTAAGATAATCTCTCTAGAGTCATTTTTGTTTCCATATCCATATCCATATCCTCCATGTATCCTTTTGTATTTTTTATCATTCCTTCCAACGTGTCCATTCAAATATGCTCCTATGAATATTTTCACAGTCCCTGATATCCCTTGTAAAATGTTATCCATATCTTCTCAAAATCGTCTCTTAAGGTTTTCTACTAAGCCTACTTGAGGAGCATAAGCACTAATGACATTTATTATTTTTTGCCCTAAGACCATCTTAATTTTTATAATTCTATCCCCAACTTTTTTAACATCTACGATGCTATCTTTTAATTTTTTTTCTACAATTATCCCTATCTCATTCTTATGTTTTTCTTTTATAGTGTACTAAAGTTTGAATCTTGATTTTTCAATTTCTCTAACTTTCTTCCCCACCCACTTAGTTTCTTGAAGACATATTAGATTAAGTTTTCTTCTGTTCATTGTGTTCACAATTTTTATGCTTTTACCAGCAACTGTCCCTATATTCCAAGTTGCTAATCTAACCTTAGTCTCCTGAATTAACTTCTTTATTTGGCCATGTCCAAAATGATGCGGGAACCCTCACATATTTGACTCCATAGTTAGTTGTTGACATGGCTTGTCGCTTCGAGGTGGTGACCTAGCCCACCCTTTCTCACTTTTCGCTACACCCGGACTCAACTGGTATAAGTGCGATGCATCACTCGTAAGGGATGCCCCAACGAATAATCGGTAAGGATTCATATCATAGTGCTTTGACAAGTTTTACGTTGGCTGTTAGCTAACTAATGCAACCCTCCTCTGGGCTTGGGATCGGTTGTGTGTGAAAATATTAGGACATTAAGTGCATCACAGGCAGAGTTCTTATTATTAAGCTACTTATGCTAAAAATGTGATAACCATAGCCTTTAGTCTACGGTAAATTTAAACTACTTTGATAAATTAGCATGATTGCATTTTTTTTTTTTTTTGTATTAGGCAAGTTCATACTAGCCGTGTTATCCATTAATTGAGTTGTGTTAATTGATATGGGAAATTCTATTTGACTTATTAGTGGTACGAGCGGCTTAGATGAAAGGAAATTATGAGGGATATGCTAAAACATGAACAACGTAAGAGTTGGGGCAAAGAGAGAAAAAAAACAGGATGGGGCACACTGAAACCAGGTGTGACATTTGGCAGCACTACAAACCAGCAGCCGACATCTAGGGCAGAGATGGCAGCAATGCAGGTCCTTGTTGCCACCAGTTCCTGCATTCCTGCCATCTTTCAGCCTAGAAGGAGAAACTTGGCAAGCAGCTGGCAGCAAGTAGCTGCTGTCTTGACTTTTCCAGCTCTGCAGAGCAGCCTCAACACAGATTAGAGTATCATAAAGTCTTGTTGTAGACCTTAGTTCTAGAGAGAGAGAGAGAGAGAGAGAGAGATCTGCAAAGCAGTCTCAACACAGAAAAGAGTGTCATAAAGTCTTGCTGTAGACCTTATTTCTAGAGAGAGAGAGAGAGAGAGATAACTCTGCAGAAAATCGGGGAAATACAGAGAAAATTAGGAGAAAATACAGGAATTCAGAGGGAAACTTAAACTAAGTTGAAGAAGCTGAAAATCAAGGTAGGTGTTCTTAATTTTCACTTATTCACCTAGGAATTTTGGTTAGTCAAAGGAAATAAGGGCAGAAACTTGCGCACAGTTGAAACCAAATAAGGGATATATATGCTTGTTTTTTCTAATTACTTGATATGACTGCATATGTGTTTTCTTTGCATATCATAGCTGCATATCTTGTTTAATTGGGAAACTTACATGTGGCAGATATTCATCTCGTAAGGATGATTGCTTTACTTGCTTTGGAAAAGTTTGTGTATGCATATGTTGACTTGTTGTTGTGTGTAATAGCTGGCACCATGTGTTGTTGTGGCTGTGATATTGTGGAATTTGAGCAAAAAGGGATTGTCTTCCTTGGGTGAAAGGCCCTAAACCTATTTCTCTAAAGGAGGTTGGTTCATAGATACAACCTTTGTAACTTCATTACATACTCATGGATTGGCCAAGTCCTATTTGGAAGGCTGCAATTTCTGAACTGCCGCAGTTTCTACTCCTGCTAATAGTTTAGCACATTCTGTGTTGTTACTATGGGGTCTTGAAGCACAAGGGGATTTTACTTCTTGTTGTCAATTTAGCGGTCTCTGGAGTTTTGTTGCTCTCCACTTTGGAGGGTATTTCTGCATTAAGCGGTGGTTGGCCAAGCTGGAATTTGGGAGAGGGCTACAATGTTGAAAAAAATGTGTATATGCATGCTATTTGGATGTTTTGTGATGCTAACTTTAGATAAAGAGCTTGCGTAGAAGAAAAAGTGTATTCATGCATATTGTTTAGAATAAAAAGTGCATTCATGCACCCTATGATTATGCATGCATATAAAAAAATCATGTTGAAATGTTGAGATCCTTATTTGAATGAGGAGGAATTAAGGATATTGAGGTTGTGGTTGCTTACCCTATTCCTTAATAAATTTTAGGTTCGAACTAAAGGAAAGCCTCACTTATTAAGTTCTCCAAAAGATTGCCATTTTTTACGTGTATTATAGATTGGCAGGAAGACGATAGGGATACTAAGCATGTATTTGGTTGACTGTTATGTATATATAGACTAGAAAGTGTGAAAAATGCTATATCTAAAGTACAACCCAATGTAAAGAGCTTGTCATTAATAGTTAAACATTTTTAGTTGCTTTATGAAAAATATATGTATCTTGTGTTTTCAACAAATATTCACTCTTAATTGGTTTCCAATTGGTTTTCAAATGACGGTTTAGCAAAACAAATTTTTGCCTAGGCCTAGTGACTCCATTGGATTTTAGATGGAGTTACGGCCGGTCACGAGCCAAAAATAGGGATGTGAAAAAACATTTTTCAGCTTGAAGGCTTAGTTGACACTTACTTTTGAAGGAAAAAAGAAGCTTCAAATATTTTGTGCACCTGGACAAGCAAAGATGCAAAAGCTTGTGACAGAAGACCGCCTAGGAGAATTTAAGCCTGCATACTCTAACCATAGACCAAAAATTAAGTGTTTGAGTCTGATTTTGCAAATATGTATATATATATATATATATATATATATATATATATATATTAGAATTTTAGTTATTTTAGGCTAATTTAAGTATTTTAGTTATCTTTTAGGTTATTATGTAATTACTAATTTTGCTGTTCAATGTAGGGTTTTTTTTCATTATAAATGTCTGTGTAATTGAATTGTTAGCTTGCAGTTGTAATAATTTATTCTTTCTTCTCTTTTTTCTGTTGCCTCTTCTCTTATTTCTCTTGTATTCTTCTCTCTTTTGTATTACTTTCATTGCTGTCCTATGTCACCTTGAATTGTTATGGCCAAAATAGATAGATCAATCAAAAGAAAATCCGAGTGGAGAAATGTGTCAATAACCTTTCTATGTTTGAAATTTTGTTTGAACCTTTTTATAAGTGTTCTTTGATGCACATTAAGCTGTTCCTCATTCAACTCTGTATTTTTTTCCCAACTCTTATTTTCAGGGCTTTGTCATGGTTTGCTGTTGGTTGCTACTACTATTGCATCAATAAGTTTGACCAATCACGCCGTTATTTTAGGTAATAATTATACAGTACTGAGGAGCGTTTTAAGCCCTATTGCTGTGTATATCTGTTTTTAAATTTCAATGTTTCACGGGTTCGAGGCGACTACCACGTGCAATTTAACTTGGAAGGAAAGGATTTATGTCTAGTTGTCTACTTTTGACTTCTTTTTTCTTCTTTGTATTGAAAAAGAATATTTATATTTATTGAGAAAGAAAAGAGATACAAAGCAGATGAAAAGGTAACCTCCAAAGAACGAAATTAAAAAGAAAAAATTAACAAAATGAAAACGTAAAATAACTTTAAAAATGGACTCCTTGAAAGCAACTGAAAAAACAGGCCCAATGTGAAAATTGTTGAATTCTTTATGGTGTAAAATAACATTTAAAATATGAAAAAATTTATATTGTTTTAAATGAATCATTTTGTTCCTACTAAGCTTTTTGAAGTTGGCTACCCTCATTGTACCATTTTATGGGTAACTGGCATAAAAAGTGGGCTGTGCGAAAGTCCTTTGGCCTTACGATCGAAGGGGACAGGGTCAAACTCCTCCAGATTACTGAGAATTGCAGAGGAAGAAGAACGTCAATCTTCTTGAGAAAGGGCAAGTTGAATAGCTCATCCTGGTGTTCGAGTTTTGGGACTGCTTTTAGGGAGGATGTGCTCCCTCTTCTTGGAGGAAATGTACCAGAGTGAAAGAGAAGACCCTTCTGCTTGACCTTGCGAGAATAGATTTGGCAGATTTCTTGCCCTAATGGAGACTAGTGACGGTGGTTGGAGGGCTGTAGCCTTCCCAAGGGTTTTGGCTCGAAAGGATGGTTCAAGCTCTTTCTCGCCTTGTCGGAGTTGGCAGATGGATATCCACCGCCAACCCTGCTCTCTCCATACCTGTTTTTGAGAAGTTGAAGGCTTCAATTGAGCTTCCTCCTTGGGATCTCAGGTCAGCCCTTTTTCTCCTTCAACGACAGCTGCCTGCACCTCCCTCATTGCGGTGGCTGCTTGAGCTTCTCCATCTCCAAATTGCAGACATTGGAGAAGATGAGTGAAGGCACACTTTCCTTTGCGAGTGCTGTTCGTGGATCTCAGGTTAACCTGCAGTCAACAGTTCTTGAACTTTCTGTGACTTATCCCCCTCAGCCTTAATAATTTATGTGCTTCAGAGATTTGGGATCTTATCTTTAGGCAGGCCCATTTACCCCAAGCCCTCCTGGTTTTTGTTTTGGGCTACCTCCCAACTGGATCTCCTCTCAACAGCCTCCTTCCAAGCCTGACATGTTCTCCTCTTTCTCTTCTTCTTCTGGCCCATCAAGAGGTAAGGCCCCCAAGCCTCTTTTTGGAGCCTTGATCCCTTGTTTTGATCATCCTTTGGCCACGATTTATTTTTTGGATGAAGATCAGCAAAGGAGTCTTTGCTGCGTGGGAGTCAGGTGGACAATCAATCTGGATTTAATCCCTATTGGGGAACCTGATCCTTCAAATGCTGCAGATTCTGGCCACTCTTTTCCCTTGACTGATCTGACAAATTTGGATTTTTGGCAGCCCCACTTTAAGTTGAAGGTTTTGGACTGGGTTCACAGCGAAATGAATTTAGTGAGAGCTTTGTCTCTTTGAGGAATTTGATTAAAAAAAAAAAAAAAGAGAAGAGATGAAGGGTTGGTTGGTGACAAAAAAAGAAGAAGCAGGGCAGCAGCTGCAAGACAGGCATGAATTGGGTGCTGAAAAGTTTGGATTTGGTTAACTATGATAAATCAGATAGAGGTTCGACATTGGTGTTGCTAGTAGCAGCAGGACTGTTGCAAACTTATGTTGAGGAAAATAATCTCTTGGAACATGAGGGGGTTAAATGATAAGGACGAAAGAGCAGTTATTAGATCCCTTCTCAATGATTGGAGAGGGGATGCCATTTGCTTTCTGGACGCTGAAGTTGAAACTCTAAACCACTGGTTGGTGAATAGCTTATGGGGTGCAAAAAGCTGTAGATGGATTGAATTAATAGCTGCAGGCACAGGAAGAGGGATTCTCATCATGTGGACTGATTTGGTAGTGGAATTATTAGATCATTCCATTAGTTCCTTCTCGGTTTCTTGCCTGAACTTGGATGACAACTTCTCGTGGACTTCCACTGGGTCTTCGCGAAGGCCCTTCCAGGTACCTCTTTTGGATCGAGCTCGTGGAAATTATAAATAAATGGGAAGCCCCTTTGGTTTTCTTTTTGGGGGGGGGGGGGGGGCGTCAATGTGTTTTCTATCATCACGAAAGGAGTGGGAGATCCTTGGACTATTCCAGCATGCAGGAGTCTCGTGACTTTGTGAGTGATTTTAGCCTCATTGATCTCCCTCTTGTTGGAGGCTCTTTCATGTGGTCTAAACTTTAGAGTCCCCATCTCACTCAAGGATCGATAGATTCCTTATATCCTTTGATTGGGAGGAACACTTTCTGAAGGCGACGCAATCCTCACTCCCTTGCTCCATTTTGGATCACTTTCCCATCTTACTTGACATAGGAGGAATTAGGTGGGGGCCAACCCCCTTCCATTTGAAAACATGTGGCTTAAATGCAAAAGGTTTTGGCAATTTGGTTCAGAGTTGGTGAATTAACATGTGGTTTGAAGGAGAGGCCAGATTTGTGGCTGTACTGAAATCAATTGGTAAAAGAAAAGCTGAAGTGGTGGAATAAAGATATCTTTGGCAGTATCAACCTAAGGAAAAATGAGATCATAAAAGAAATAAAGGAGCATGATGAACAGGAGCTTAGGGGAAGCCTTAATGCAGAAGATAGGATCAGTAGAGTTGCTCTCAAAAGAGCCCTTGCTTGGATCGTTAACTCAAAGGAGATAGCCCACAGATAAAAATCTAGGGCCCTTTGGCTGAAGGCAAGAG
Organism: Malania oleifera; assembly: GCF_029873635.1. Classification (NCBI taxonomy): domain Eukaryota; kingdom Viridiplantae; phylum Streptophyta; class Magnoliopsida; order Santalales; family Ximeniaceae; genus Malania; species Malania oleifera. The sequence goes on from NC_080417.1 coordinate 128,535,778, forward strand.
ACAGGAACACAAGCTTTTTTCTATGGTGCAGCTAGTGTTCATTGAAGATTCAATTTTCTGTCAAAAGTTGAAGTGGAAGGTGGGTTCCTTGAGGAGGATGGAGATATTAAAAGGGGAATTTACAGTTGTTACATAAATTTTTATACTGAGAAGTAATCTTGGAGACCAATTTTAAGGTATCTCTTTCAAAAAAATTGTATTCCTCCATGGTCCAGTTGCTTGAGAGACTGGTTGAGGAAGAGTAAATTGTTTTAGCTCGTAAGAGCTGCAATGGAAACAAGGCCCAGGACCTGAAGGTTTTAACATGACATTCTTCCAAAAAAAATTGGGACTTCCTTAGATAAAACAGTGTTGGAATCTTTAAGGATTTCCACAATCAGGCAAATTTGTGACTAACATCAATTCATTGTTTGCCTCTTGTCCCTTAAAAGAGCAGGGTCTCTAAGCATTAAACATTTTCGACTTATCAGCCTGGTTGGTAGCCTGTGTAAACTCCTCTCCAAAGTTCTAGCAACCAGGCTCAATATGGCAATATCAATAGTGGTCGAGAACTACCAGCACGCCTTTGTGACCAGCAGACAGATCGTGGATGCTTCTCTCATCACGAATAAGGTTGTGGATACCTATTTAAAGGGACGAAAAGGAGGTATGATCTATAAATTGCATACCGAAAGGGCCTTTGATCATGTGAACTGGAATTGTCTGCTTTATATCATCAAAAGGATGTGTTTTGGAGAAATTTGGTGCAATTGGATCAGTCATTGTGTTTCTTCCCCTTCATTCTCTATGCTGATTAATGGTTGCCCCCTGGATTTTTTCAAATCTCTGCATGGTCTGAGGCAAGGAGATCCTCTCTCCCCCACTCTTATTTATCTTGGGCCTGGAGGTTTTAAGTCATGTGATATCCAAAGCAAACAAAGGCAGTCTACTTAAGGGGGCTTAATATTGGAAGGAGCAATGATAATTTTGTTGTCTCCCATCTCCTTTTTGTTGACAACACTATTATCTTCTGCAAGGACGATCTTGAACAAATCCTCAACCTTAGATGCATTCTTCTTGGGTTTGAAGCAGTCACAAGTCTGAAGGTGAACTTGGGGAAGAGTGGTATCATTCCTATAAGGCCTTGTGATCATAGTGCCCTCCTCTTAGGCATCCTAGGTTGCAACCTTGAAAGCTTTCCTATTTCTTACATTGGCCTCCCTTTGGGAGCCAAGTTCAAAGAAAAGGGTGTTTGGGATACCATAATTGGAATATCTGAAGGGAAATTGGCTGGTTGGAAAAGGAATTACCTTTCCAAGACTCACTCTTATCAAAAGCACCTTACCTGATCTCTGAGTTTATTTTATATGTCTGTTTCCCATCCCTAGTGCAAAGGCCAATTGATTGGAGGACATCCAAAGAAGGTTCCTTTGGGGGAACATATGAGAGGAATTAAATTATTATCTTGTGAGGTGGGGATTTGTCAAACAACCCATGCATAAGGGAAGGCTTGGCCTTAGATCCCTTTTTACTTTTAACTAGGCACTCTTAGGGAAGTGGCTTTAGAAGTTCATGTACGAGAAAAAGAATTTCTAGCAGGAAGTTATTGCTACTAAATATGGCCTTCACCACACTAGTTGGGCCTCTAGAGAAGCGACCAATGGCTTTGGTACAAGTGTTTGGAATTAATCGGAAGAGAGTGGGAGAACTTTTCTCACATTCATTTCAATGTTGGAAACGGGGCAGATGTGTTCTTTTGGCATGACGTCTGGTGTTGTGGCTCCTAGCTTAGTGCCTTGTTCACATCTATTTATAGACTTGCTTGCAATAAAAATGCCCTCATTTGCCATCATTGGGAATGCTGAATCCGTGGTCGTTTGTTCTTGATTTGGAGATTGATACCTGTATTAATTTTTTCAGCAGCCTGTATGATGTATAGAGCCAGGACTCCAATAAACCCATATCGTCCTTGAATAAGGAATTTTCATAATCAAATCTCATTATAACCACTTTAGCTGCCTTATGGAGTGCATCAATTCTTTTCCCTGGAGGCCCATTTGGAAAACAACATTCCCTTCAAAGGTTTTTTTTCCCCACCTGGAAGGCAGCTGTGGGGAAGATCCTTACTCTTGACAACCTCTAAAGGAAGTGCTTCTTTATGGTTAATAGGTGTTTCATCTGCCTTGAATAATTGGAATCTTTGGATCACATCTTCCTTCATTGCCCCTAGACTAGGAATTTCTGGGGGTTGGCCATTTCCATGGTTAATCATAATTAGGTCATTGCAACTTCAGTTAAACGTGAGATTTGGGATTGGGAAGGGATCCGCTCCGATAAGTTAAAAAAAAAAAAAGAGCTCTTTATTCTCCTTGCTATTTATTGGGTGGCTTGGGAAGAAAGGGGCTTTCCATAAGACAGCCTCATCTCTGCAGGCTGTCAAGGATAATTAGATTTCTATTTTTTTTTATCAGTAAAAAAGTATATACTAGAAGGGCATCATGGAGATGCCAAAGTGAAATACAAGAAATCAACCACCTTGTAGGGTGTCACAAAAATAAAAAATTACATTAAGCTCATTGCTACAAGTCCATTATTCCAACTAGTAGCCGCATTAAACCATTGCCCTTTGGTGAACTGAAGCGTCGAGATTGAATTTTTGTAAACTCTTTTGTTCCTCGCTTTCCATGTACACCAAAAAATTGCAAGAGGAACGAGAGACAAAGCCTTCCTTTTTTCCTTGGTTGCTCGAATCCCTCTCCAGGCCTAGAGCTCTCCTCCAATAGATCTATTGGTAATCCACTATTGCCCAATAAGATTCAAAACCACATTCGAAAGCTTTCTAGTCTAGGGGCAATGGAGAAGGATATGGTTTACTTATTGAGCCTTAGCCATGCAAAGGACGCATCTGTTGGCAATGGAGAACCCAATTGTAAGTTGTCCAGGATCAAGACCTTACCATGAGCTAATTCCCAGGTAGAAAATGCGACCTTATTTGGGGCAGCTGTCTTCCATAATGAGACCAAGGGGAGTGAATGTTGATTGACTCCTGGATAAAAGGTTTCTTGCAAAAGGATGTGACAGTGAAGATCCCTTTCTTGTCCAAGGACCAAACAGGAAGGTCATGAGTGTTTTGAGGCCGGATCTTGTGAAGATGACTATAGAAATCAATGAGCTGGTGAAGTTCCTAATCATCCAGATTTATATGAAAGGGGATATTCCAAAAAAAAAAAAGAGCCCTAAATTGATTCTTGAAGGCGCTGACTAATGCAAGCATCTTTATCACAAGCTATGTCGTAAATGGCTAAAAATGAGACACTGTGAGCCTCTAGATAACTCCACGCATCATGCCAAAAATAAATGTTGTCTCCATCCCCCTCCTGAAATCTAATAAAGGTGAAAAGATTATTTACAGCCTTTCCTAATGTATTTCCACATCCCTACGCCATGTGGTCTTCTACGGTTCTACAGATCGGGAGATCCACCTGTTGTGCTCAAGCCCATATTTCATTGCAGCAATTTTCCGCCAAAGGTGATCCGTCTTAGCCACGAATCTTTTAAACCATTTTCCAAGAAGGGCTTTATTGAAGATGTGAAGAGACTTTAAACCCAAGCCTCCTGAACTGGTTGGTTGTTTCACTATGCCCCATTTGACCAGGTAGAATTTGAATTCTGTCCCCAACTTCCTCCAAAGGAATTTCTTTTGAATTTCTTCTAATCTTTTGGCAGCAGAAATCAGGAGTGGGAGGAGATACATGAAGTAAACAGGAAGGTTTGTCAAGGTGCTTTTGATAAGAGTGAGTCTCCTTCCTTTTGTCAAAAAGCTCCTTTTCCATCTTGTTAGCCTTTTCTCGAGCTTCTTGATGATGGGGTCCCAGAATGTTTTATCATTAAATCTGGCTCCATGAGGTAATTGTAGTATAATAAGGAGGGACTTCTCTGTAATTCTGGATTTCTCGATATACTTCAGTGATTGGTGTTTTGTTTTTTTAATTTTCTTTATACTTGATTAGCAACTTCTTGATGCTCAATTTTTTTCTAATAAATTTTCTTTGCCGATAAAAAAAGTGTAAGTGGCATTCTACATTCTAGTTCCATTACTAAAACAAAAATGATCCATGTTTCTGGTAACTTAGAAAAACCCTTCCCTTCCTCATGCTTGGGTACTATATAAAACTAAAGCATTTTTATTTTCTGATTTGCATGTTATTTTTCCATGACATCTTAACATATCAGCCTTCTTACATCATTAGTGGGGCAAAGCTATTATAGATGTAAATAGGGATCTGGTTTGGAACTTCACTTTGACTCTTTGAGGAATTGGTCTGTGCTTGGTTTTTATGCAATGAGCTTGTTGACTTAAATTGTTATTTCAGTCTGTATCTTGCATGCTGTTTTAATTGTTAACTCGAATTGCTCACATGTGATGCATGTGCATGTGCTTATTTCACTTCAATCATGCATGCGTGTTAAGAGTTTGTTTAATGGCAAGAAGTTTTGCCCACTGCATTTTAGTTTTTCAGTCAGTGGAAAATTTTACCTGTTTTATTGCTTTGTTACTAAGATTGGTTGTACGTACTTTGTCCTTAGAAGGAGTGCAACACCGAAACAGGTTGTAATTAGTATTAGACATTTAGTTTGTAGAGTTGTAGATTAAGATTGATATTCTCTGAATCTATCTTAGGATTAGTTTCTTATTGGCCATAATTTTATTTGACAGCAAGGCTACAAATTTAGATGGAACATTTCCACCTGCTTGGATAGGATTTGGAAATGCTTATGCTGCTAAAGAAGAGGGTGATCAAGCAATGTTATCTTACCGCACTGCTGCTCGTTTGTTTCCTGGGTATCTCAATTGTTTTTCTGTTGGACTTATTTTAATGCAAGCATTGCATTTATCATATGTTATTTCTCAATTTGCTATAACTAGTGAATAGAGAATGTTCATGTATTCGGTGTCCTCTTGCCTTCATTCATTTGGCACTTTCCAAATTTCTGTGGGGTTTTCTGGGTTCCAAAAGTAAATTATGTTGATTCGATATTTATCGTGGTGGTGTTACACATTTTGCTTCCTGAGAGATGGGGGAGCTCAGGTTTTCTTTATAACTTATTGCAGATGAGATGTACTCATGCATCGTGCTGACTTTATTTACTTCAGGTGTTTTTTTCTATTAAGAAAATATGACGCACTTGCAAAACTGATGCTTTACCCCCCAATTTTTTCTACACTTTTAAGACAGTTCACTTGGTTTGAAATTGTGTGATATTTGAAGTCATAGTTCTTCATGCTGAACAACTCTTAAATTCTAATAATTAAAATATATAATTTTTTTTGGCATTTTTAACATAATATTTTGCTGTTCTACTATTATCCCTAGTTGAACTCCTCTTATCACTTATGAGTTGTCTTTTTACAGGTTGAATCTTGATATTCTCTTATTCCAGGTGTCATTTACCGACTCTGTACATTGGAATGGAATCCATGCGAACCCATAGCTTTAAGCTTGCTGAGCAGGTGATCACAGGATTCCTTCAGTTATTTTATTTTGAGTTAGATTAGATCTATGATCTCATGTATGTTACATGCAAGGTCTTAAATTTGAATTCGACTAAAATTTTGAAGCTTCTGTGTGGAGAAATTTTGATGGAAATTTTGATTTTGATGTCAATTTCGATTTCAATTTCTAAAAATGATGGAAATTAGTTGTAAGCATGGACCTCTTTTATGGAACTTTGGAAATGGTTAATAGACATAATAATGCAAGGTTTAGAAGTTAGAACTGATATATTATTAATTAAACACATCAATGACAGTTGTTTTGTGTACGAGGTGCAGTAGCTGTAATATAGTATTCTTATTAAACATATTTGTGCAAATATATTCAGTTATAATAAATGAAGAACATAATTCTGTTTAATATTATTTTACATAAAAATAACGATAATTTATACATAAATGGTTAAGTAAAGTATTGTTGCTAATATCTAAGTTAATTTTTTCCCATAATTTTAAACTAAGTGAACTGTCTTAAAAGAGAAATTTAGAGAGAAAATTCACTTTACATTTAAATCTTACATTTGAATTCCAAAGAAATTCCATTCAATAGTTAAAATTTTAAAAAGTTTTTCTAAGTTTCGAGATTTCAATAAATTTCAGATGATTCATTGAAATTTGAGGGAAATTTTGTAAGATGGAAATTGACTGCCATTTTGTTTTTGGGGGTGATGGAAAGGGGAGATTCCACGATTTCGTGGAAATTTAAGACCATTGTTACACGTTATTCAGCAACTACTTTGTGTTCTGTTTGATGGATTTAAAGACGGGGAAAACTGGTTTGGACTTCTTAGTAGTGGTATGGAGTGAATGTTGTGAAGTTTGTTACCGATGAAGAGTTGAAGGTAATAAAATTTATGTTTTTTTTTTTTTTTTAAATGTAGTAAAGAAGGAGGATATTTCAATAGAGAAGAAAGAATGTACAAAAAGGAGAAATAAGACATTCTCCAATGAGAAAGAAAAGAAGAAACTACAATCAAAATAACACCCACCTTCCAATCCTGCTGCAAATCCAGAAAAGACGCCCCTTTAAAACATGCAGTTGTAAAAGACTAAGTCAAAGCCAAATAAGGAGAACAATCCTGCTGCAAATCCAGAAAACATGACCAGAAAAGTTTTTAATTGAAGATTAAATGACAAAATTACATTTTCATCATTAATTTATTATGTATTTTGTGACACCCCTTTAAAACATGCAATTGCAAAAGATTAAGTCAAAGCCAAATAAGGAGAACAATCCTGCTGCAAATCCAGAAAACATGACCAAAAAGTTTTTAATTGAAGGTTAAATGACGAAATTACATTTTCATCATTAATTTATTATGTATTTTATGACACCCCTTTAAAACATGCAGTTGCAAAAGACCAAGTCAAAGCCAAATAAGGAGAAGCACCCACCTTCCAAACCTGCTGCAAATCCAGAAAAGACACCCCTTTAAAACATGCAGGTGCAAAAGACCAAGTCAAAGCCAAATAAGGAGAAGAAACTACAATCAAAATAGCACCCACCTTCGAAGAAGAAGTAGAAGAAGAAGAAGAAACTACAATCAAAATAACACCCACCTTACAGTCCTCCTGCAAATGCAGAAAAGACACCCTTTAAAACATGCAGTTGCAAAAGACCAAGTCAAAGCCAAATAAGGAATACTTTCCTGTAACAAAGAACAATGAGTCAAGGCCAAATAGGGAATCCTTTCCTGTAACAAAGAAAGATGACATTCTTCCCTGTATAATACGCGCATTTCCATTCCAATCGAATTTCCCATGGAACTGTTAAAAAACTTACCACTCCATGAAAACAAACCATCTCCACCCTTTCCCAAACCTGTAAATAAATAGTCAACAAATCTTCCACCATCCTGGGGCAAACCCAATCCTCTTCAAATGAACCAAATAACTTTTTCAAATCCTCTGAGAGAAAGAGCAATGCAAAAGAAGAAGAATTCCTCTCTCCTGTCCAACAACATTGGCAAAGGAGAATTCCTCCTCGCTATCATTTAGAGACCTATGAAAATGAAAATATTAAACCCATCAAGATTTAAAAAAGGTACAATTTTATGTATTTTAAATAGTTATTAAAGCAATGTGACTGAATATAAAGGAGAAGAGAACTCCTCCACTTCCATCCAACAACATCAGCAAAGAATAAGAATTCCTCCACCTCCCTATCGTTTAGAGACCTATGAAAATGATAATATTGTGAATCCATCGAGATTTTTAAAAAGTGCAATTTTATACATTTTATTTAGTAACTAAAGCATTGTATCTGAAAATTAAGGATGTACAACCTAAAAATGTAAACTTATTTCCAAAAAGTTATAGTAACAAAGTCAAGTATAAGTTTTTAAATTGATGCTGCTTTTAATTGAAGGAGAGAGGGCTTGGTCCTCAGATCGAGTTGAATGGGTTAAAGAATGTGTGCAGTCCAATGGGAAACACCATAGTTCTTCATTTTGATTTGGTTTTTTGTTTTTTTTGTTTTTGTTTTTTTTTTTAATTATTTACCCAATAGCTAATTCTGTACTTAGTAAAGCATTAAAAAGGTTTTGGCAATTATTTTTAAAGACTATTTGTCCTAGTTACCCATCTATTGAGAGTGTTTCCTTGTGTGAAGGGTCTATGTAGGAATGAGGTGGTATGATACTATAATCATTGTCAAACATGGACATATTGTCATTGTCATGTTAAATACTTGAATGTTAGCAAGTCTGATCCAGGGTCTTTTGAAGTTGGGTTTTCACACACTCATCTTTGCAGGCTTCAAATTTGGCATCCAAATCAAAGCTTCTAGATATTCCAAAAGCATTTGTCCAAAGGGCAAGGTTGGTCATTGGTTTATCCATATTTATATAGGAAGAAAGCAAAATCCATTAGTCATCTTTGGCCTCTTATGAGGGATCTTTAAGAATTGATGTGTTGCGTAATGGAATCAAGTGGGTCTGCTCTTAGTCAGTATGAGCAGTGTCTTTTTTGGAAAGAAAGTGCTGGAAAAGGCTTTGAACTTCATCCCACATGCCTTTTTTTTTCCTTATTTGGAGAGATGAATAAGAGCCTTTGATGGCAGAGGATTATAATTCCAAGTATTGAAGGAGAAATGGATCACAGCCCTTTGTTTTTTGGGAATAGGGTTTTTTTAATTCTGGTAATTTTCGGTATTGATAGTTTGTTATGTACATGATAATATATATAATTTTTTTTTTTGGGTGTTTTTAAGATGCTTTTTCTTAGGATCTCTGGACTAATGATATTTTTATCATTTTGCTCAAAAAATTGGTGCTCTCCAAGATTAAGTTCTTTGGGTGCTGCTCCCAACCTAGACAGGCAAATATGTTTTTAGGCAGAGTGCAATGGTGCATTTGAGCAACTATTCTAGGTTGACTCCAGCGGCCATCCTTGGACTGGTGTCCTTGAGTTACACAAGTTTGTCTTTGGGCCATTGCCCTTATTAAAATTTCACATGTGGTGTGCTCGGATACACACCTGCATGTCACTAGTGTTGTTGCTGTGCATGCACATAATAATTTCTTTTGGGAGGCCTACTATACTGTACCTTTTGTGTCTATGCATAAAATTATTACTTTTGAGAGGCTTACTATTGTGCCTTCTGTGCTATCATATCTGTATTTTCCCTTCATTTTCTAAATGACTACAAATTTATTTTATGTGGTAGGCCAAAAAAAACTGTTTGGAAAACAATGACCTGTAATTTTGATGGATGTCATTATTTTTTTTAGTAGTAGTAAATGCCATTAATAATTTCATTGAACTGTATGTGTGGGTTTGCGGTTTTTTTTTTGTTAAATCTGTTTTGCAAATACTGTTGGCAGTTATGCATTCATCTCGTAACAATACAATGAATTGTGGATTCAACACCAGAGGCCTTTTCTTTGTTTAGTTAGTTTTGCTTCTGTTTGCTGAAGTGGCTTTAGTTATTAAAATATCAAACTCTGACGAGCCTATTGGTTTCAGTTTTTTATGCAGGCAAAAACAGTTTGTCCTTCAGACCCGCTTGTGTATAATGAACTTGGAGTTGTTGCTTATCATATGAAGGAGTAAGGAGATTTGCTTCTTGAAATATGTCATTGTTGATGTATTGCATTTTGTCATGATTTTCTCTAGGGTAGTGTTTCGGAGCATGGATTTTGGGCCTTGGTGGATTTGGATGAAACTCCGACACAAATCTGAATCTAAGGTCTCAAATCCAAGCTCCTGAATGTAGGGTGAATGTTTTTATAAGAATCTGTTGAGGACACATGATCTTGGCATTACTAAATATCTTTATATAGTCCTGATTTATGTAAGAAGAAATCATTGTAAGAAGTATGGTGAAAGAATATGGTGACCAGTTTCAAACCGTATGATCCTTATAAACCCTATATGTGTATGTAAATGTCCCCAACAATGAAGTACTCTCACAAATAGAACACTAGTGTTGTAAAAATAACAATCACTCTGCTGGCTAAAAAAAAGTTAAAATTCCTTTTTGAAAGGATCTCCTTTGGCTCTACTTGAGCTATACTCCCACGAATCAGATGTCACTCAGATGCTAAGGGAAAATTTAAAAAAAAATTAAGGGTGGAAATGTCTAAGGTGTTTGTATTATTTGCTAAGCATCAAGTAATGTCAGTATTGTCTGCTAAATATATAATTTGTTAATGTAACACGTTATAAGTACTTTTAAAATCCTACTTTTCATTTTTTTTTTTACTTTTGTTTCTGCCTTTTCTGAACATTTTCAGGTATAAAAGAGCTGTGTGGTGGTTTGAGAAAACTTTGGCTCATATTCCTTCATCGTTAAGTGAAATGTGGGAACCAACTGTGGTTAATCTTGCTCATGCATTAAGAAAGTTAAAGTAAGTTACTCGGTTTTTGAAATAGGAATTTAGATCATGTGCATTAATGTTAAGGTTACTCAGGTTTGAAATTTGAATTTAGATCATGCGCGTTTCTTCTTTGTTTATTGCCTAATAAATTCTTTCTTATAATTCCTTCATTGTCAATGGAACAAAAAGAGTACTTTTGCATTATGAACATAATTAACCTCAATTTAAGTTCTTTAAAGCCATGTGCTCATGCAGTTTAACTGCCATTTTGGTTGTCTTTTGGGGTGAACTTTTATGTCAATTTGTCTAATTTAGTGTTCTTTGTTTTGAACTGGCTTTCTGACTTAAGGTAGATTGGCAGGGGGAGTCTAGTAAGGTGTATTGCTGAGACTTCTGTTGTTCCTTGGTAGCCTTGCTCTGAGTCATGTGTCTATGTGTGCATGTACTGTTGCATGTCCATATATATATATATATATATCTATGTATGTAAGATTTGAATTTGGGAAGAAAGTATTACATTCTCAGATATCCATGACATTTTACATGAGGAATTTGTGATTTTTATTGAAGAATGTGGCACATTCTAGGTGTTTTCACAATTTTTTGTGGGTTTTCTTACGACAAAAAGTTGGTGATGATGGTTGAAGGTGGCTGTATAGCTGGGCAAGCATGGGTTTCCCATGTAGATAGATTGTGGGTTATACTAATGTTGGGGTTGGCTTGTGGGCCATACGGTATATCTTCATGGTAACAATGGTGGTGTTCAAATTTATGGTGAGGTGTTTGTGTGGTAGCTTCTAGAGGTGACGTGGTGGCAGTGTTGGCATGCTGTTAGTAATCTGCACATGCTTGGGATGAGTTTGCCCTCCCGTTTTTGCCTCAAATTATCTTTTTTAAAAGTAAAAGTTGGGTCTAACGTGTTGGTAAACAACTCTTCCAACTTTTAGAAGCCAGCTTTTAACTTTTTTGGGGAGCTTTTAAAATTTAGCAATTTGAAGCTTTTAAAAGCTAAAAGCATCTCCATCAAATTATTCTATTCCATTGTTATCCTTATTTTTTTCAAATATTAAAAAAAAAATGAATGCATCAATTATATTTCCTAAAAATATATATCCAGTTGTCATTTTAAATAATTTTAGGCACCTTACAACTTTTTTACCAAACATTCAAAGAAAGTTTTTTTCTTTTCAGCAGCTCCTTTTTGACCCCCCGGAGGGGGTGGAGGGACATTTTTAAAACATTATCAATAAGCTCCTTTCCACCAACTCCTTATTGAAATATCCTTTTAAAAAGCCACAAGGGTGCCAAACTAAACCCTACTGGGGTGTCATTGGCTGTGTGAGTTTTCATTCTTAATCTTATTGTGGTTTTGAGTTTGTTTGAACTTGTTGGATGATTGCACATGTCCTTGAGCAGAAGTATTGGGGAAATAAGCAGATCCTTGATTTTCTAGGTGAGGAATAAAAAAGGGCATGCTGTATCAAGGATTCAGGGGTACTGGGAACCATGGGGAGTAAGTGCATGGTATGTAAGATCTAAGAAGTGCCTTTCCATTATGGACAATATCTTGACTAGTTTATTGCTTATATGAATATGTAATTTCTGATGAACTCAAGTTGCTGTGTAGCAATTAAAAACTTGAAATGTTTTCACTGTCAATGGCACCTTGAGATTTTGCCCCCATTGAAGCCATCTCTTTTTGCTGTATCAACTGTGATGTTGAAACTTTTTGCTGAAATATGTTGGAAATATGGAGCCATCTTAGATACACTATTTTTTTAGAACCTGAGTGGAAAGCTGTATTATTTTCTTACACGATAGCGCTACTTTATAATTTATCAGGAGGTACCATGAGGCAATCTCATATTATGAAAAAGCTCTTGCATTATCAACCAAAAGTTTGAGCACCTATGCAGGTCTTGCATACACTTACCATTTGCAGGTATTGTAAGAACTCTTTTTTCTTTGTTTAAACTTGCGTGTGCAGAAATGCAATTCATGCTTATGTGCCAATGTAATTTGTGGCTGCTGCAATTCTCTTTAATGCTGTGTGCAAGAATTGTTAGTGCAAGCTGTCATGATTTGGAAATTGCAGAATGTTTAAATGGTGAAGTTGCTTTGTTTTTGCTGTCTCCTGGTTTTTGTATTTCTTTGATTCTGTTGAATTAATATGAAAGACCATATTCCTGCAAATTTGCATGTAATTTAGTCAATGTAATTATTCAAACAATTATTTATTTTTCCAGTCATATCATAAATTTGTTCCACCATTTACTTTCATGTTTGGTTTAGAAAATTTGACATAAATGGTTAGGATTATTTATCATCACATTATGTTGTGATGTCTACTCTACTCTGTGTTTAGAAGCGTTGAATTTGGACCTTGGATTTGGTCAAAGCTTAGTATAAAATTGTCTAAATGCAAACCTCAAAATCCATACTCCCAAACACTCAATAATTTAATCGTTATTATGGATTGCAATGTTCTTTCCATAAAGATTCATGAAACAAAACATATAATAAAAAATGATTTCTTAAACAATAGTAGAGGAAGAAAATTTTTACATGCACCACATAAATAGCAAAATTTGAATAAAAATTTGTTGGTTTCAAGTACACTCTATTTTGCTGGAGGTTCGATATTTTTGAATCTTGAATTTCTTTTTCTGATGGTAGATGAACTACAATGTACCAACTGCCTTGATTCCTCTTGTTGCTAGCAAGTGGTGCACTGTTTTTCATCCCATTGACATTTTGGTTTTCCACTCTTAACACATATTGTGTAATAGGTTGTTGTCCAGATTTATTTGACCGTAGCAAATTTGTCTAGCTTCATGAAAATTTGGAAGGATCTTCCTGTCCATAGTAACAAGTTGTTGTAGCGCTTCTCACGTAGTCGCTGCTATCAAGATCAAATTATAGTTGTATGAGTAAAATAACCAAAGCATAGTAAACAGACTAGGCATATTTGTACAATGCACAGTAGTAAACAAATCACAAACAAGATATTTGTTTAAATTTGAGGCATAAACTGCCAGCTAATTTGGCCATTCCAAAATTATCTACAAATTAACACATGTAGCAACAGTTACAAAATTATTTAAGAATAAATTTGTTAAGGCGTCTTATAAACAAAAAATGCATATCTATTCATGTGTGTTTTAAAAGTATCAAAAATTGTGAAGTGTTGCATATTCTACTGTTGAAGAAGATAAACCTAAAAATGTTCTCACTTTTTTCCCTATATCAATACGGATGTCATAAACTGATGATGTCATTTAAAATTTTATCATATCATCAAAAAGCCCTCTACTCTTTGCCTGACATCATGTTATTTATGAAATCAAATATCTCTCCATTAGAGGCTATGCAATCACTCTAAGAATATAGAATTTCCCTAGTATATATGCTGGAGACATCTAAGCGGTAACCAAGGAAGATTGATTTAATCCAAACCCTTTAGTCAAGCATCCTACATTAGAGGATATTTGTTCACAATTTCTATAAAAATCCCATTAACTAGTCATGATGCTAAAGTCTTAATGCAGATGGGGAAGGTATGGATGCAAGTCCAAGGTTTTACATGTGCAGAAGTTGACTTTAGAAACTACACAATTATTAATATTATGATCAAGGATATACAAAAGTAAAAGAAAACTATCCACCTAACATTAAAACAAGATAAAGGATCTGTTTTACTCTTTATTTCTTTTTATTTATGTTTAGATAACAAAAGCAATCTTGTTTCATGCGTAGAGTGAATTAGTATATTACACACACTTATTGATGGAACTGTGCATTTTTTTATAGATATGACGGTGATATTGACATCTTATGTTTTGATGTTAAATTTTGGATTTCCCATGGGCTTATTTTTTAATATTACATTGTTAGCTTGTTTGTTCATCACAAGGATAACACTTTTACCTTCTTAATGGTTCGGGTTTCTTCTGTTCTCCATGCAGGATAACTTTACTGCAGCAATTACATACTACCACAAGGCAAGTTAGCATGGGTTGAATCTCTCTCGCTCTCTCTGCTAATGCTATTTCCTTGTGGGTGGACCCCGTAAAAAAAAAAAATAATAATAATTTCACTTTGCTTACCAATGTGATCCTGAGCATTGTATCATAGGTTGGAATTTGTTGCATTTTTCTTATAATGAAAATATTGATAATACACCAAACCAGGTCATGGGATTTAATTCACAAAAGCTACCTCTGTTAGCATTTTTTTTTTATCCAACAAGGTGAAGGAACAATTTAAATCTGGCAACTCTTGCGTTGATGAACAACTATTTTGATTGTGATTCACTTAATTTGATGACTTAAAATTTACTTCAATCAGGCACTATGGCTGAAGCCAGAAGATCAGTTTTGCACGGAAATGTTGACGCTGGCTCTTGTAGATGAAGCTCGATGTGGTCCTGAGTCTCCTGAGCTCAACACTGAATCTCATCGAAAGGAGGTGCATGTTTTGTCTTCAGTGTAACATCATAATCCAGTCATGTTGTAATTTAGAAAAAAAGGCAGTATTTGCCAAATTTAATTGTTGTGCCAAAGTAGATAAGTTAGTAGACAATATTTACTCATCATGTATTCATAGCATGCTGTTTTTATCTAATTAAGGCATTTACGGTAATATTTTGAATTTGACCATTTCTTTGTGACCTTCTGCTTGTTCAAATTTTGATTTGATGCTGGTTACGAGTAGTATTAAATAGTTTTGGTCATGCTATTAAACTGGTCGGTTTCAAAATATTAAGGATGATCTCATATTTGTATTGAACTACATATAGCCGTGGATTTGATGCTAGATGCAACTGGTTGTCTACTCTTGTGCTACTCTAGGGTTATTCACCGCTCTATGACCAAATTTGATTAAAAATGAATGAACTAACTTGACCCTCTATTTGTAATATTCTAATGACAATAATATCCTTATTAATTTTCACTAATTAACCTACTAATACACAATAATAATATTAAAAGACATACATAACATCTAACATTCCTCAAGCTAGAGCATAAATTTTTTTAGCGCCTAGCTTGTTATAAATGAATCTAACACGAGCAATGCCCAATGCTCTGGTAAATAGATAAGCAAACTGCATATTTGACTTCACATAGCAGTTGTAATCATCTTTTGCACTAGTTTCTCCCCAACAAAGTGACAATCAACTTCAATATGTTTTGTATGTTCATGAAAGGTTGGGTTGGAAGTAATATGAAAAGCAATTTGATTATTGCATATCAACTTTGTCGGCCGAGAATGCAAAAAACCCAATTCTTCTAAAATGTTCTTCAACTAGACGAGTTCACAGGTAGTGTGAACCATAGCTTAGTATTCAAATTCAACACTTCACTTTGCTATCACCGTTTGTTTCTTACTTTTCCAAAAAACTAAATTACTGCCAACCAAGATATAGTATCTGGTGATGGATCTCCTATCGAAAGGCGATCTAATCCAACCTGCCTCTATATATCTATGGATATAAGCGTGACTCTGATCACAATATAAAAGACTTTTTTGAGGTACATCTTTGAGATATCTCAAGATGTGAATTACTGCGTCCTAATGATTTGTCCTCAAAGAATCTAGAAATGGACTCGCAACACTTGTTGTAAAAGATATATCTGATCGAGTAATTGTAAGATAATACAACTTTCCAACAAGTTTCCAGTGTTATCGAGGATTAGGTAGCAAATTACCCATATTCGACATTAACTTGCTGTTAGGATCCATAGGTGTATCAACCAGTTTAGATCCCAACAAGCTAGTTTCATCTAACAGATTAAGAACATACTTCCTTTGTGACACAACAATTTCGATACGAGATTGATACTTCTATACCCGAGAAGTATTTCAATGGTCCCAAATCTTTGGTCTAAAACTTAGTCCGTAGAAAAGGTTTGAGTTTCTGACTACCTTTATCATAATCAATGTAATAACAATATCATCGACATGAATAAAACATGAAATGATCCATAACACACAGTTGAAGACCAGACTCAAAGGCTACATCACTGAAACAATCGAACCATGCTTTGGGAGACCGTTTTAAACCAAATAAAGCCCTTTTGAGCCAGCACGCTAGGCCTGACTCCCCTTAAGCAACAAACCTAGATGATTGCTCCATATAGACCTCCTCCTCAAGGTCACCATGCAGGAAGACACTTTTTACATCTAATTGATGCAAAGGCCAATGACAAGTAGTAGCAAAGGAGATGAATAGATGTATTGATGTAAGTTTGGCAATCAGAGAAAAAGTATAAAAATAATCCAGATCATACACCTAAGTATATGCCTTAGCAACAAGACGAGCCTTTAGACGATCCATAAAACCACCAGGGTTAACTTTCACAGTGTAAACCCAGCGACAACCAACCATAGACTTGTCAGGAGGAAAAGGTGCCAAGTCCTAAGCACCTTTGTGATATAAAACATTCATATCTTCAACCATAGCATCCCTCCACCTTGAATGGGCCAAGACTTCCGAAACAGATTTAGGAAGGGTAGTAGATGACAGAGCAGTGACAAAACAATAATAGGAGGGTGATAAGGAGTCATAAGAAACATAGTTGGAAATGGGGTGTGAGTACATGTGCATTTATTTTTTCGAGTAGAAATAAGAGCATCAACATCATGGGTAGTATGATTATCAGATAGGGAAACCAAAGGCGTGGTAGTAGAAGCTAGAGGAGATTCTCTTCCCCAGAGCCACCGTCATGAATACACTTGCAAATTAGGATGAACAAGGCGATAAGGAGGACTCGAACTACATGGAGACTCAGATGGTTGGTTGGGCAAGGACAACAATGTAGAATCTGGAAGATTAGGCTAAGGAAGACACTCATTAAGCTTAGAAGTGCTCAATGACTAGGTGTAGTAAGGCGTAGACTCAAAAAAGGTAACATCGATAGAAACAAAGAAGCGGTGTAGCTCAGGACTATAACAACGATATTCCTTTTGTATATACAAGTAACACGAGGACATACACCCAAATATATGTGGAAGAGAAAATGAAGGTGAATTAGGAAAGAGAATGGAGTAGGGAATTTTAGCACTAAGAACAGAGGATGACATTATGTTGATCATATAACAAGCAATAAGTACAATATCACTCCAAAACACTTTAGGTACATGCATTTGATAAAGTAAAGTGTGAGGGATTTCAAGAAGATGTCTATTTTTTTGCTCTCTAGCCCCATTTTGTTAAGGAGTGCAGGCATAGGATGATTAATAAACAATACCAAACTGAGTCATATAGGTAGTGAATTGTGTACTGAAAAACTCTTTAGCATTATCACTTCAAAGTATTAGAATTGGCAAACCAAATTGAGTCTTTATTTTAGAACAAAAGGCACAAAATATATGAAATAACTCATAACGATCTTTTATTAAATATAACCAAGTCATTCTTGAATAATCATCCACAAAGGTTACAAAGTACCAGAAATTCAACTTGGACATGACCCTACTAAGATCCTGTACTGATATGTCCTAAATATATCATCAGCTTATAAAAGGAAGTCAAAACCCAGCAATCAATACCCAAGTCAAATCCTTTGGCAGGAGCAATTAGTTCTAATCTATTAATGAAGGGAGAGATCCATGCTAGCGCCTTAAACGCTTAGAGGGATCCACGCTGGCACTTTATGTAACGTCCTCCTATTAAAAATAAAATTCTCCTCTACTATTTTAAATTAAAACAATTTCCTACATAGCGGAAAGCAAGTAACATGAAACACAACCTTATACATATACAATGCCAGAGTGTCTAAATATTCCACAAATTACATATTTCACTGTACTCTCAAGAACTACTTTCACTAATACCAGGGCTAACAAAATTGAACCCCAAAAACACTCACCCTCAAAAAGGGCAGACTAATAGCTCCCCTATATGCGAGCCTGCTCCGCTCGCCCAACTGGCTCACTTGAAAAATAAGTCAACACTGGGATGAGCCAAAGGTCAGTAAGACGAAACATGCTATTACTAGTGTGTGGCTACTGAGATGTAGATCTGTAAAAATTAATCCGAGTTAAGAATAGTACAAATAATAAAAACTGAAAATGCTGATACTACATAATATATTATAAAACCTTTAACTAAATGATTTAACATGTCAAACTGTAAGAAATCACTTTTCATAATAATACTACTATTTTGTAAAATCTGATAATACTATAATATCTGAGAATATTTCCCTGAATGGCTGTATGTCATGATTTAACCCCTCATGACAGGGCGGCTTGAAGGCTGGATCTATTTTGGCTGGCCGACTAGGGTAAACCACTCTACTCCTCAGTCAGATCGGCCCTCCTCAACCTATATCTGATGGGGAGTCTGTCCACAACTAGGCACGATCGACCTCATACCACTTACTATCTAAGTTAAGTGGTTGCACTCTGAACTGAATATCTATATATATGTAGCTACGCTACCGTGCTCTGTTTTTTGATTCATCAGGGTCTGATACTATATAATACGTTTCTATATACAACTAACTATTTTACCATGATTCTATAATAACTGTATAAACCATAATGCTGTAATAATCTGTAACTATATCAAATGTATTTTTCTGAGATAAATTGTAAATCTTCCTGTTATGGTGCTGTAAAACTGTAAAATCATGGTATTCTAAAAGATACTATAAACACATTTCACTGTTTGCATATTCGGTAAAACATGTTCTTGGAAATACTGTAAAACATATTTCTATATTGTATTCACACTCTCATGCCACACAATAATTTAAAATGCTTTAACATCAATAATAAATTTCATAAATTTCTGCTCTAAATATTAATCTGGTAAAAACATAAACTTCGTACTGAAATCATATTAATCTGGTAAAAACATAAACTTTATACTGAAATCATACTAGGTTTTCCTAACATAACATGTTTTCCTTACCAAATTGTCGAAAAGCCTCTATCGTATACTGATCCTACACTCACAGGGCTTCCTATTCTACACCCTGAAAACCATATTTTTCAGAATAGAATATCAATATTTCTTGGCCTATATCATTTCCTACAACCGCCATAAGGTCAAAAACTAAATAAAAGACCTTACCCTAACTCTGGGGAGAAATCCAACTCAATTCCACCGAAGATCCGCCCCAGCAGACTTGAAGAGAACTCCACCAGGAGTGTCGTGGTGGCCTCAGATCGTCGATCCGATGACTAACGAGGCTGAAATCAAAGAAAGATGGAAGGAGAACCGTAGGAGAGAGAAAGAGGAAAAATTCTATGAAATTCCTGCAAGTAAACTGAGTTTAAGGCTATTTATACTACGATATTCGTCGACGAGCCACGTCACCTCGTCGACGAGTCCTGTAGAAAGTTCTTCGACGAACCTACACCCTCGTCGACGAATTTTAGACTTCCCAATAATCCTCTCTCGGTATCTTCTCGTCGACGAGACGGGACCTTGTTGACGAGATCCTGAAGAACTCTCGTTGACGAAACCCCTGTGTTCGTTGACGAGTGCTTCGAAAATTTCTTGGGTTATTATATCCAAAATGCAATACGCGTTCGTCGACGAAGTCTGCTGCCTCCTTCTGTTCCTGTTTCCATTTCTCTCCCTCTTTATTATTTAAATAACACTATTCTTCGCGTCGTTACATTTTAAACCTCCGAAGCGATCCACGCCCCCGCGTCATAATGACGGATCACCCCAAGGGTCAAACCTCATCATTATAAAGAAGGGTGATGCAAACAAGCCAAGGTAACTCACTTTGAACCCAATCTTATTGTTGCATTCAACCTTTTGGAAACGTTCCCTTAGGCATTATAGTGATTCCCCAAAGTACACCCTGGGTCCTCCAAGCCTACTTTGTTTTCATCCTTTTTAGGTCATCAAAAGTCAGAGAGCAAAGTAGCAGGTCCCAACAATTTTTATCCCGTAACAGTTGGCGCCATTTGTGGGAACCACTTTTGAGAGCTTCTTATCTTACTTCCAACCTCCGATTCTCGAATAATGATGACAACCCATAACTCAAGCTCTGGCCCTGCTGCTAGTAAAGAATCACCCCAGTTCGTTCACTCCATGCTTGGAGATCATTTAGGGGTAACTAAGGAGGAATTTCTCGCCTTCTGAAGGAGAATGGAAGCCTCTCAGAAGAAGATGAAGGATATGTTCAACCTACTCTTGCAGCAAAAGGGTGTGGAAGAGCATGTTCCATGCCAACAACAAGTTAGCCCCGATTCACCTAAAAAAGCAGAGAATCTGAAGGAGAGTGAGGGAAAAACCAACCTTACTAAGAAGGTGGAAGATGCGAACAGCGCAAAAGTCAATGAGCAAAGATCGAATGAGTTAGAGGAGAAGATAAAAAAAGAGATCAAATAGAGAAGATGATGAAAGAGGGTCGAACCAACCCCTCTTACGGGAAAATCTCTTTAAAATCCTTAGAGCCTCCGTTCAACAAAGAAGTAATGGAAGTCCCGCTGCCTAGCAAGTTCAAAATGCCCACTTTTGAAACGTACGAGGGTTTGACTGACCCAGTCGATCATCTGGACATCTTTAAGTTGTTGATGCAATTGGAGGGCGCACTTGAGACCATCATGTGCCGGGCATTTACAGCCACCCTTAAAGGTAGTGCTAGAGATTGGTACCAAACCCTACGACCTAGATCGATAGACTCCTTCTCTAAGATGGAAAAACAATTTACCAGCCATTTCATCAATAGTCGAAAAATCTTCAAAACTTCGGCTCATTTGATGAACTTAGTTCAAGGTGAACGGGAGACGCTGAAAAAGTTCATGCATCGCTCCGTCACCACGACTGTGGAGATCCGCAACCTAGACATTGAAGTGGCATTGGCAGCCTTGACCATGTCCCTTCAGCCATGAAACTTCCTATCTTCTCTAGGAAAGAGACCCCCAGGTGACATGGGGGAGCTGATGGCGAGAGGGCAGAAGTATATTAATCTGGAAGAGGTAATGGGCACAAGAAGAGAGCGAACTTATCTGAAGAGAAAGACTTTGAGGGATATGGGGGAGGACTCTAAAATAAGGAAGGGGCGAGAGAGTAACACGTTGCAGAGCAGCCTTAGGGGGTTAGGACATACAAGTAAGTTTCAGTCCTACACTCCCCTAGATGTCTCGCATACCAATGCCCTAGGAGGTTCTGACCTAATCTAGCATGCCCAAAGAAATTGTTCCATAAAATTGCATCTCTGTCAATCATGTACTCGAACATTTTGTGTGCCTTTATTATTAAATCATCAAAATTTGCATACATACCTATAACTGTATTCTCTCTCACGCTATTCGATTTTAGCCCAAAAAATGAGCACAACTCATTAGGCAAAGAAGAATCGGCCCAACTGACGAGCAACACTCGTGAGACCAAAAGACTGCCCAACAAGTGAGCACAACTCATTAGGCAAAATCGGCCCAACTGACGAGCAAACCTCATGAGGCCAGAAGACTACCCAACAAATGAGCACAACTCATTAGGAAAAATCGACCCAACTGACGACCAAATCTCGTGAGGCCAAAAGATTGCCCAATAAATGAGCATAGCTCAAATCGACCCAACTGACGAGAAAAGCTCGTGAGACCAGAAGACTGCCCAACAAGTGAGCACAACTCATTTGGCAAAATTAGCCCAACTGACGAGCAAACCTCGCGAGGCCAGAAGACTACCCAACAAATGAGCATAGGTCATTAGGTGAAATCGGCCCAATTGACGAGCACAACCCGTGAGGCCAAAAAGATGCCCAACGAATTACCGCGAAGAGTTGCTCGGTAAAAACAGCTTGGCAAGAACTGCCACGAAAATCAGCTTGATAGAAAATGCCCACGAAGAGCTACTCGACAAAAACGACTCAGCAAAAAAAGCCCACGGAGAGCTCCTCGGAAAAAACAGCTTGCCAAGAATGGCCACGAAGATCAGCTCGGCAGAATGTGCCCACGAATAGCTAATCGAAAAAAATGGTTTGGCAAGAATTGCTCTGAAGAGCAGCTCGACAAAATTAATTCAGCAAGATCTGCTCGGCAAGAACGGTTCGGCAAGAATTGCCTTGAAGAGCGGTTCAACAAAAACAGTTCAAAAATAATTGCCTTGAAAAATAGCTCAACGGAAATTGCTTGACAGAAACAGTTCGGAAAGAAATGCCACGTAGAGCAGCTCGACAACTCGGCAAGAATACTCATGAAGAGCAGTTCGGCAGCTCAGCAAGAATTCCCAAGAAGAGCAACTTGACAGCTTGGAAAGAATAGGCCCATGAGGAGCAGCTCGACAAAATTACCATCAGGACCAGCTCGGCAGCTTGGTAAGAATGCTCATGAAGAGCAGCTCGGCAGCTCGGCAAAAATACCCATGAGGAGCAGCTCGGCAATTCGACAGACTTCCTATGAGGAGTAGCTTGGTAGCCCGATAGAATTCCCATGAGGAGTAGCTCGACAGCTTGGCAAGAATGCCCACGAAGAGCAGCTCAGCAGTAAGGCAAGAGTAGCTCACTAGCTCGACACGAATGCCCCATGAAGAGCTGCTCGGCACGAATGCCCCATGATGAGCTGCCCGACACAAATGCCTTATGGAGACCTTCTCAGCACAAAATGCTCGACGAAGACCTGCTCGGCATCATCTGCTCGGGTGAACCGAAAAACCTAGCTCGGCACGACTCGCACACAGAAGCATCGGCTTGGTAAGCCACAACAAAATTTGGCTCGGCAAATTAACTCGGCAAAGCCGTGTACGCCTCCACCTCAGCTTGGACTAGCCGACTCCCCCTTGAATTCGACTCGGCAAAGCCAGAAGCGCTACAAGATTAGCTCGGGTAAGATGAGCATGCCTTAAAGTTCGACTCGGCAAAGAAACCACGCATCATTACTTTCGATCGGGTCATCACCCAGATCAAACACAACTAGGCTCCACAAAAGCCCAACATGAACAACTTTCAAACTTTGGGAACATGGTTCAAAACTTCGAAACTAAGGGGGGGACAACTGATATGCCCTAAATATATCAGCTTATAAAAGGAAGTCAAAACCCAGCAAATCACTAACCAAGTCAAATCCTCTAGCAGGAGCAATTAGCTCTAATCCAATAATGAAGGGAGAGATCCACATTGGTGTCTTAAATGCCTAGAGTGATCCACGCTGGTGCTTTAAACCTCTAAAGCGATCCACGCCCCCACGTCATAATGATGGATCGCCCCAAGGGTCAAACCTTGCCACTATAAAGAAGGGTGATGGAAACAAGCCAACGAAACTCACTTTGAACCCAATCTTACTGTTGCATTCAACGTCTTGGAAACGTTCCCTTACTTAAGCATCGGAGTGATCCCTCAGAGTACACCCCGGGTCCTCCAAGCCTACTTTGTTTTCATCCTTTTTAGGTCATTAGAAGTTGGAGAGCAATGCCGCAGGTCCCAACAAGTTTTATCCCACAACCCATACATTTGAATGAACTAACATAAAACGGCTTGCAGCCCATTTATTAACCCAGGAAGCGAAAGAAACACAATGGTGCTTTCCCAACTGACAAGACTCACAATCGAGAGACATGTTAAGTTTTCCAATGAAGAATGACCCAAGCGACAATGAATTTGGAAAGGTGTGGCAATAGTAGTGCAAGCGGTAGAAGGAGATAGTGGCTCAAAGTGATAGAGTCCATCAGCTTCATGCCCTCCGCCAATTGTCTTTCTCATCTTCAAATCCTAAATAACCATAGAATCAAGGAAGAATGTCATTGAACAATTCATAGATTTAGTAATTCAGTTAACAAACATAAGATTGAAAGGAAATTTAGGAATATATAAAAATGAAGGAAGAGAAAAAAAAAGAAATGGGATTTACACTCCCAATTTGTAATGCTCCAGAAAATATTATGCAAGGAAGTGTAGAAAAAATAAATATATAATAAATAATAAATAAAATAAAAAATTAATTAGTTAATTAATTAAATAATATAAAATAATATATTAATATACTAATATAATATAATAATATAATATTATAATATATATATATATATATATATATATATATATATATATATATATAAATGTAACCTTAAGGATCCTTTAGGATTCAAAATCAATTTCATAAACCCCCCATTAGGCCGTGAAGCGCTCTCTCTCTCTCTCTCTCTCTCTCTCTCTCTCTCTCTCTCTCTCTCTCTCTCTCTCTCTCTCTCTTTTTCTCTCTCTCTTCAATTTCTCCTTCTTTCCACCAAATTGAAAAACGAACACCATTGATGGGTCCCAGCTCCGCTGCTGAACATTTTAACTAGAGTGGATTCGTTGTTTGGACGTCGTATGCACCACTCCAGGACTAAAGTAAGGGAAATAGATTATATCAGGTTTATTTTAAAAATATTCCCAATTAAATTTGAGTACGTGAATTTTATTAGATTTATGTTATTCGAAATATGCCCGATTTAAATTGAGTCTGTGAAATTAATTATATTTATGTTCAGATTTTATTTTAAAAATATGCTTGAATTAAATTAAACTGTAAGGATTTGATTATATCAAATCTTTGGGAATATTTTGAAATTAAATTAAACTGCAAAGATTTGATTATATCAGATTTTTGGGAATATTTTGGAATTAAATTAAATTGCAGAGATTTAATTATATTCGATATTTGGGAATATTTTGGAAATAAATTAATCTGTAAGGATTTGAGTATATCAGGTTTTCTTAGAATATAATGAAATTAAATTAAATAGGTGAAATTAATCATACCCTAGTTTTTAGCAAAATATATATTTTCCCTAGGCAATTTATTTTAGTATGATTTATCAGTCAAATCGCGTGGCATTAGAACAATTATTATTGTATGATTAAACATTATATTTTTTCTATAATTATGAAATGATAATTCAGTCGGTTTTATGCCGAGTTCAGTATGAAATGGCAATTCAGCCGGCTTTATGTCGAGTTTAGACGGATTTATGCCAAGTTATGAAATGAAAATTTGATACAGAAAAATGATATGATAAATTTTATACATAATTGTGAACATGTCAGATTTTATATAGACTTATGAAAATGAGATCATGTTACAGTTTTATTATATGAATTGTATTATATGTTATCAGAACCTCGATGGACTAGTTAATTCATTTATAAGTTAGAGCATGGTATAGTAGCTATCAAGATAGACAGTGCAACCACACTATTCAAAAAGTGTTGGTAATGGATAGTCGACTGGCCCTTGGAGTATCAGTATCGCAAGAGTCAAGTTACCTACTAGGTCTGGATCAGGTTGGGTGGGCAATCGTACATACAGACGCGTTATGTTTGGTTTAGCTTGGTAGGTCAGCCATTTTTAAGTTCAGTCTTTGGATCCCACAACCCGATCATGTGGGGTTAATACATGATGTTATATGATTGTCCATCCAAAGAGAATTCTTTTATATATATATGATGATGATGATGATGATTTACGTACCTAGAGAAATTTATTACGATAGAGTATGTTTATGTTGAAAAGTATGTATTTTAAAATATATAGGTGTGAGTACAGTTTTATATGACTTTTCAGTTAAAATTAATTACTTAATGGATATATTTTTTTTGGAACACTAAAACTTATGTTGTCACACATTGATAATAATTTATTCAGTCTTACCGAAAGGTGTCTCACCCCATGATTATCTAATATTTTTTAGATGTCATGTGGAGTACAACAGTGATCAGAGTAGCGCAGTGAAGTGTGGGTGGGATAGAAGGTTGTGTTTAGAATTATATTATTTTATTTATGTTTTAATGAGTTCAAATCTTTATTGTGATAATGGGATTGATATTTTTATATTGAGATAGTTTAGTATTCTGGTAATATGCATTTAAGGTCTTCTTCTGTCTGTATTAGTGATTATTATAATATGAAATGTTCAGGTTATTACAAGTGGTATCAAAGAAATTGAACGAAATTTTTCGGGTCATCATAGTTGGTATTAGAGCCTAGGAAATAGGTTTTGTAGACTTTAGGGATGATTATTACCAGAGTATAGGCATGAAGTAGGGTGAGGATAAGAATGGGTAGACTGGGTGTTGGAAGAGCAATTGAATATAGGATGCATAGTGGAGTAAATTACAACAACCAAATTAAAATTTTGGAGTTTTGACTCACAGCCGAAAGCAGAAATTCATCGAGGGTTTTTTATGACTTTTTTTTTAAATAGCCGATAGTTTTAGAAAAGTGACAGCTTGACGTTTTTCTTTTGAAATGTTGCACTATGATGTTGTCCTATGTAAATACTCACTGCAAGGAATGAGCTACCATTTGCAATACTGGAATATTTGAAATAGAATTTTGTGTATTTTTGGAATGTGTTCACCTTTGTGCGTTGGAGTGTACTCCTAGTTCAGGAGGAATTGAATTTAAGGAAAAGGTGGTGGGTGGAGTATTTGGAAGATTAGGGTTTTGAACTCCATGATCATCCAAGGTGAATGATGTGGTAGATGTTCTAAAAGAGAAATCTCTATAAACATTGGCAAATTTAAAAATTTGAACGTGGAAAATGTTGGAGACAATAGATTCTTTTAACCCTCAGATGACCCATAAAGGAGATAAAGTTTGTATATATAACTTTAAGGCACAACCAACTTTATTGGTGTGAATTACGAAAGGACAAGAGTAGGACTCTTAGTTTAAAAAATAAAATATAATAATAATAATTGAGAGGTATTGAAGTGGGTACACACTCTGAAGGGTGGACATAATCTTTTCATGGGGGACTTTATTATTTGGATAGGTTTTGTGTTCCACATGATTTGAAAGAGGAAGTCTTGTTGGAAGCACTTTGTTCTAAATACAATATCCATCTTGGCAACACTAAGATGTATAGATTCTGAGAAAGCCTTAGCGCTTATCCATAATAGTTAGGAATATAGGCATATGGTGTTTGGATGTTCCAGACATCTGATTTTTCTAGTGTCTTTTGAGGTGGAATATTTAGCAGCACAAGCATCCGATAATGAACTTGGCCCTTTAGCCAAGGCATGATGAGAGAAGTGAACAAGTTGAAAGTTGCATTCAAACCTTTGTGGATATTCTAAAAGGGATATAGTTCTTCCAATTGTTTAAATATGATTGAAAATTTATCTCCAATGAATGTATATGAAGATTGCATGTTGGCTTACTAGGACAGACATGACATGGTTTATCGGTTAAGAAGAAACTAGGAAATGTGTTCGCAGGTGTGATCAGTTACAGTGTAAAAATGTATAGAGAGTACCTTTTGTCAAGTCTTTGAATTTTGAGCTAGTGTATTGTTGTAACCTTCTTCCAAGGACGGTGTTGAAGCGGTGCCTCCCAAAACTCTTTAGACATTGCGTTCGATTACGTGGCATCTAAAACAAGGTCATTTTGTATTTTGAAGCTATTAGGCATGTTCATACTTGTGTTTATGATTGTCCTTTATATGATTGTAGGATTCCAAAAAAAAAAAAGAAAAGTTGATTGAAAAGTGTAAGAGTGTGCATTAATTTGACATTGAAAAAGAATTGGGTGATTAGAATTCTAGGGAATGCTTAGAAACCTATATAATTTTTGCTCAAATGAATTACAAAGTTATGATGAGAGTTTTGAAGTGCCTTTTATACATTTAATATGACAAGCAAATGATTACTCATCCTAGTCTGAGATATCCCAGCAGGTATGGCGCTTAATGAGTATAAAGTCATCATTGCAAGTTCTCTATTTAAAGGTGAGACTAACCATCGGTGGGAATCTATGCAACAGGTAAGAGATGTTGAGGGTTGAGGCTATGAGTTAGGACTGACTTTAAAATATTTTTCAATGGGAAATATTTTCGAAAAGCACTCCAAGAAGCCAAATTACAGGAATTTATGTAGTTGAGTCAAAGGAATTTGTTTGGTAGCTAATAATATAAAAGCAAATTTGTTGAATTATCATGGTTTTGCCAAGAACTAGTCAACACTAGGGAATTGAAGGTATGATTATTTTACACAACACTTGGGCAAGAGTTTTATTTGATTTTGGTCCCACCCACTCCTAAATGTTGCATCCGTTGGAATTGGTGTGATCCCAAAAGGAGGGGGGGGGGTGAATTGGATTTTAAAATTTTTCGGCTAATTTAAACTAAGTGCCAATTCACCAAATATCATATCTCATTCAAAATATACATGTGTATGTAAAACAATTGAATAATGAATACATATATACATGAGTGTCGTAAATCTCATTTAAATTAAATGTGTGCATGCAAATAATTATAATTGTAAATGAATAGACATACACATATGAAAATTAAAGTGTGTAAATTAAATGAGATAAGGAGAGAGAAACACACGATATTTGTTATCGAGGTTCGGTCAAACCAGCCTACGTCCCCGCCTTGGGCATACTCCCAAGGATTCCACTAAACTTGCTCACTTAAATGGGCAGAATAAAAGCCGTTTACATCCTCTCTTTACGGGGCGAGGAAAAACCCAATTCAATTACTAGGCTAAGCCCAACTTGTCTCACTTACGAGACTGAGGCTCCCCAGTTCAATTTTCGGGTTGAACTGAACTGGTCTCACTTACGGGGCTAAGACTTCCTAATTCAATTTCGGGCTGAACCCAACCAATACATTAAAACATTTTTGTACATAAAACATGCTTCTGAAATACAAGCAGAGATGTACACATTAAAGCTCAAATATATGAACTCTCTAATGATATGCATTATACTCAGTAGAGAATGAGTGTTTTTCTCAAAACAATATTTTCAATCTTTGAAAAATAATGTATATGATGTACATAGCAAAGATTTAAATCCAAATAAAAATTTCTCCACAAAAATATTTATCGAAGAAAAAACAATGTGAAGAACCTTTAATCTTACTTTCAAAGATTGTTTATCAATAGTGTAGGCTTGAGAGAGTAAGTGATTTTGAAACAAAAGATGCCCAAACAAAATATATGCTCTCTTTTAAAAGATTTTCTAAAGAACAATAAAGAGAGTTTGGAGAGTATAAAATTTTACCCCAACAATGATTTTGCAATAAAAATATAAGTGGGTGAACTTTGATTAACAAGAGATTAAAAATATTTGAAAGAAAATTATTTGCTAATCAAGGTTGCTAATTAAACAAATGAAAGGGCTATTTATAGTTTTTCTAAAAAATATGACCATTGGGGACATATTGGTAATTTTGAAAAAGTTTAATTAAATTTTTACCCCAATTACCGCAGTTAATTTTGGCAACCCGAGAGTTTCAGTTGCTCGGACCTTAGGGTCGATCATTCGAACACTCACATGTAATGACCCAAAGAATAATGATATTTAAATAATAAGAGGGAGGAAAATAAAAATATATATATATATAAAGCAGCAGCAGGCTTCGTCGACAAACGCGGAACATTCGTCGACGAGAAGATACCGAGAGGATATTTGGGCGACTCTAAATTTCATCGACAAGGGGAAGAGTTCGTTGACGAGTAACCTTCTTGACCTCGTCGATGAAGGCCATGGTATAAATTGTGTAAATCTTAGATTTTAGGTAGAAAAAAAATTGGCAAAAATCTCTCTCTCTCTCTCCTCCCCACGGTTTCTCTCTCCTCTCTTTTCGATTTCGGCTCCGTCGTTCGCCGGATCAACAATTTGAGGCCACCATGACGCTCTTGGGGAAGTTCTCTCTAAATCTGCCAGAGCGGATCGTTGGTGGGACTGAATTGAAATGCATCCCTGGTTTAAGGTAAGACTTTTTATACCAAATTTGGTCTTACCGTAGTTATAAAAAATGTTATTCATGAAAAAATACTGAAGTTTAGCTCTGAGAGTTGTTGTTTTCAAGGTGTTGAACGGGGAACCCTGCGGGTGCAGGGCGAGCGCATTTTAGGGGATTTCTTTTCAGTGTTAGGTAAGGGAATAAACTAAAACAGTTATTTTCTATGCAAATTATTATTATTTATCAGCAAATTAATTTTCAGGAAAGCATGTATTATATTTGTAAATTATGAAGAAAATGCATATTTGGGAAAATACTGCTATTATATATATATGTATGAAATGCCAGAAATTATGATTTTAGAATATGATGTATGGTTTTATACAACAATGTGTGGCATGAATATTATTTTTATGTGGAAAGTATTATGATATGACAATTTTACGAGTAAAGTATGTTTTTAGAGATTATGAAATAATGCAGTACATTATGATTTTTGAAATGCATGATAAATGAATTATTTATTCAGAATGATATGTATGAAATATTCGATGCAACGCCGTGATTGATAGTCGGCTGTGTTTTACGTATGATTTCGATGCAAGGCCATATTTATGAAATGTTCGGCGCAAGGCCACGGATATGAAAGAAATCGGTGCAAGGCCGTATTTATGCATGTATGTTATTACAGAAAATGCTATCAATCTTTTTATGTTAAACAAGTATATTATTATGTATTATATGTTATCAAAACCCGGATGATAGTTCAATTCAGTTACAGGAGCACGGTACCGTTGCTATACAGATCAGATATCTATGTTCAGACTTGTGCTAACCGCCCCACAAGGGGGTGGGAGATGGATAGTCGGTGTGGCTTTCAGTGTAGAGTTGTATACGTCCACCTGGCAATCCAGACCAAGGTTTGGCGGGCCCATCGTACTTGCAGACATTTTTGACTCAGCAGTGGTCGGCCAGCCATTGTCGGGTCCCACCTTCGGGCTGCACAACCCGTCATGGGGGGTAATACATGACATCAGCTAGCTATACATTCTGGGTAAATTTCAATGTTACAGTTATATCAAATATTTCATGATCAGTATGAATTAATAGAAACTATGAAAGTATACGATTATTCAGTATGTTATGATGAATGTTTTTCAGCTTATGAAATGTATTGTATATGTATTATAGCACGAGATATTCATGTTGCCACACAGCTATATTTAGTTTATTTTCCCTTATTGAGAAGTGTCTCACCACCAAACTTAAATTATTTTCAAGAAACCCAGAAATACTAGCGGATCAAGGCCATCATTGAGTCTATTGTGCTACCTTGTTAGGAGGGTAAGTTTGAACTAGGATCGGGAGATTTTGGTATGGGATCCTAGTGATATTTTGGTATTTTTGGGAGATAGTATATAAATACAGTGTTTTGGAATATAGTTAACTCTGGTATTATGTATTTGTGGTTATGAGAATGTGATTTACATTTACTACTGCTTAGGTTTCCGCTGTGAATGTCAGATGTGTCCCCGTTACCCTTGGGTTCAGGTTGACTATTTTATTTATTATGTTTTATTTTATGATAAGATAAGCAGGTCGTTACATCACAACTGGAAAAGTTGAATTTTCAACTTCGAGTTCCCGAGGATAGGTTCGGGTGGCTAAACCAAGGCGATTTTCCAAACGCTCGAGATTCGGTCGCCCGGTTTATGGTTCAGTCAACTGAACTCCTTATTTCAGTCGCTCGGGGTATATTTGAACTTGAAGTTCAGGCGCCCGGGAAAGGTGAAAAGTCAGCATTTCATGATTCGGTTGACCATGAATGTTTAGTTCATTTCGGTTTGGTTGCCTGTCCCAAGTCAATCGGATTGACTTTTCAACACTTCGGTCAACCGAGGCGTTTTTAATGCGCACGGTTCAGTTCCAAAACCCTTTCAATTTAAGTTCTAAGTCATGTTTTTGAATATAGATTTCCCCTGTTTGCATAGATAGTATTTGTAAAATAGTGGGAATTTTCCTAAGTGATTGTGCAAGGACCTAGGGTCTATCTAAGGTTTAGGCTTTTTAATTAGTCCCAAAAATCAGGTGTAGGTCAACCTGAAGTTAGGTTTGGTTCCCTACGGTCAATCTATGGTCTTGTCTAAGCATTAAGTCATATCATGCAAGAAGTA
Organism: Malania oleifera; assembly: GCF_029873635.1. Classification (NCBI taxonomy): domain Eukaryota; kingdom Viridiplantae; phylum Streptophyta; class Magnoliopsida; order Santalales; family Ximeniaceae; genus Malania; species Malania oleifera. The sequence goes on from NC_080417.1 coordinate 128,567,953, forward strand.
TACAGTTATTACAGACCAAAATATAAAAAATTAAATGCATATACAAATTAAAACAAATATGACAAATATGTCTTCTTCTTCGCTCTTTTGACATCCTGGAATGCACCTTAGTGTATAGTTTTTATGTCCTTCAAGGTTTCCATTGCCAGTCTCCTTATGTGTGTGTTGAATTATAACATGTTCAATCACTAAATACATGCATAAGAAACATGTGCTTTGTCAGCATCAAAACGAGGATTAGACTCAAAAAGTCAACAATCTCCCCCTTTTTGATGATGACAAATGCACTAGAGCAAAATGCGTACAGCCTGAAAAGGCTCCCCTAAACAATATGCATAATTTATAAACGTGAACAATATAGCGCAAACATATTCACAAAAGAAGACATTTCAAAACATATGCATTTAAGTTTTGCATTAAAGTACAAAAACTCAAAAATTTGCCCCTAAAACTTCGCCCTTTTGGTCATCAACATTTTGCTCATTAAGATTCTCCCCCTTTTGGCATTAGCAAAAAGGGCTAAGTTGCCCCCATGGCATGACGCGGTGGAAAGGCATCAGCAAGTAAGAAGGAGCACTGGGGGTTCAATTCCAGGTAGATACACTCACGGAGCCAACGGTACTTGTGGATGATGAGAGTTTACTCTATGAGCCAACGGGAACCGTGGATGGTGAGAGTATGCTTTATGAGCCAACGGGGATCGTGGATGGTGAGAGTTCTCTGTGAGCCAACAGGGACCGTGGATGGTAATGGAGATGTGTCTCGGGGGTCGGGTTGGCCGAACTTCCAACCGATGCATAGAAGTCGTGTCCGCATCCGGACTTTACCTTGATCAGCGAGACTTGGGGGCGAAGGACGCTAATCCATAGGTTTGGTGCCACACCAGGGGGTCTGAAGGGCTCGTTGGTGGTTGAAGTTCCTATGTAATAAAAAAAAAAAAGGGGGGGGGGGGCTAAGTTAAGTAGAAAAACATTTTATCATTTGAAAAAAAAAGTCTTAGCAAAGAGAACTCTCATTTTTTGAAAAACTCTCCCCTTTTTAGTATATATTATGGGCATAAAAATTTTATAACAGCTTGAAAGATATAGCAATGAAGCACACAAAATTATTATAACTGGTCATTTAAAAGATTAAAACGACATGTTGAACAAGGTCAAATAAGAAATATGTAAAAATCATTTCAATTTAAGCACAACAAAAAACCCTGCAAAAGATTGGAATTTAAAAGCATGCGGCACATAAAAAGTGGTTTGAACATAAAAATGATCTAATTACTTCAAATGCATTTCATATATAATCCATGAACCAATTATGAAACACCCTTATAACAAATTTCATGACATACATATTTAATAAAAAGAAGCACAAGTCATGAAGGCATTATATATATCCCCTTATAATTTTTAATAAATGCTAGGGATGATACAAATGCTTGCAAAAAAAAAAAAAAAAACTTTTAAAAAAAAGTTCAAGCGAGCAAAGTTTTCCTAGTTTAGCATTCAAGCGCAAAGCATTTTAACAAATACCCAGAAAAACAACCATATGGATCTTGAAGATAGGAAATTTAAATAAAAGATCATATGACAAATTTTGAAAAATTTTGTGGCCAAACAACATATTTTAAATTAAGTTTTTCAATAAAATTATCTCATTTTAGCACATGCCACACAAAACTTCTAATTTAAGCTAAAATACGGGTGAGTACAACAAGATATGGAAATTTGTGTTTAGATGCTCCCCCTATCAATTTTGAATACGTGCTTAGATTCAATTAATTACTTATACTGATATTAATAGTGAAATTTCATTTAGAGTTTAACCATTATAAGTCCTATTTTCATTCTTAAATAGATTTTACTAGGTATATGTTAAATCGTTTGTTTTCCACCAGTAAAATGTCCCTAGACACACATGCACTAAAAATTAAACACAAAGGCATGCATGGTGTCCATATGCCCCAAGAACAAACCATATCAAATATTTATTCAATAAGACAGGATATGATGTTCAAGATATTCAAAAAAGCTTCAGACTCAAAAAGTAGAAACAATAATAGTATGAGTCTTGGGGCTTAATTCTTTTTCTGAAGGATGGGGCTTAAACTCCCCGGTATAATCTCAAGCACACATAAGTGTATTTAAGGGCAAGGATGAATTTTCATTTAAGCACATTTAACATATGTTCATCCTTTATGACAAAACTCAGTATGCAAGAGACTATAGACATTAAGCTTTTACTAATTTTCTTAAGAGTGGGGCTTAAGCTCCCCCTGTATATTTGCATGCATGCTTACTTGCATTAGGCTCAAGAATGATGTTCATTTAAAAGTTGTCATAAAAAATTCATCCCTTCAAAAGATTTCAGCATGTAGCAAATACTAGACATTTAGCACATATACACATGACATATTGCATTTCAGTTTAAAGCACGATAGTCAATCAAGACTATACTCGAAGGTAATACAATAGGGGTTCAAAAAAGAATGACACAACTTAAAATCTACAATGAGTGTGTACAGAATATAAAGCTCCCCCTAAGTCATGCAAATCGCCCAGTTACATGGACTTAAATGTTATGATATGATATCAACCATTAAGGTCCAGAGTGAAGTTCATAATCCAAGGATTAGGACCAAATGGTGTTCATTAACTAGTTAATCCTAAGGCACACAAAAATTGTGTACATGTCTTCCATTTATATAGCGGTTTGGATTTTACATATACAACCTATTTAGTTATTTAGCATCCTAGGAAACAAATATGAAGACTGTGCATGTTTTTCAATTCAACATATACCATTTAAAATTCAACATGCACCAGCAGACGATTCAGCATACACTTATGACTAAGGATGAAAATAAATATTCTTTAATGATTCACTCATCCTTTAAAAAAAATATCCTAGCATGCATTAACTCATTATCTTCTTAGTGCATAATTTATATTCTTTAACTATCATGGGAAAGTCTACCGAAATTTCGTCAGCATGTCGTCTGTAAATAGGACATTTCCCAAAAACTTATGCACTAAAACTTGATAGATTCAAGCAGGCAAATCATAGTAATTCAATTTGAACATGCGAGAACCTATATCCACTACTAGCATGCAATACACATCACTGCATTAGCCATGCAGGAGGCATCCAGAACAAGCATGCAATTTAGTAGTTCCATCAAGATAGACTATCCATTAAATAATATAATTATTTTTACAAGCAATGGATAGTGGCATTCAACTCAAATAAATTATCCATCAAATATAGTTGATCTTTAAGCGAAGGATGGACAATAGGCATTCAGTTCAAAGCAGTCGCACATTCATCAGAAAATACAATCATTTAGCACAAATGGATATTTGCATTCAGCTCACAAATCATAATAACTATCCATAAATTAAGCTTAAGCATTCTATGAAAAATGGATAGTGGTGTTTAGCACTCAAATCATCCAATCTAAAACGATAAACAAAAACACAATAAATTATTTATTGGATGAGATTTTAATTTGCTGCTCCCCCTCAGTTATGCAGCCAAGGAATTTTATATTATGTTTGGCATAACTAATATTTTCATACGGGAGGATGAACTTATGAATGTATTTGAATATGATTAAGCATTTAAACTTCATGATGAGTTTAGGGTTATATGATATATATGATACTATTAGAAATTCCCTAAAACTCAATCTATGTGATAGACAAAACATGCTATAATTCAAGAATTTTAAGCTTTAAGCATATATAGCATCATAAATCTTATAGCAATTAAAAATATTTTGTCCATTTGAAACAAGCTATAGCCAATATATATGTATTAACCAATCATAATTATATGTGTTTATATTAAGTTTAGATTGGATATGATCATTAAAACTCATGAATTGGCTAGTTTTTCATAGGTTCCCAATAAAACAATAGTGTATATTAATGGTTTAGAATTTTAAGCATTATACACTATTTAAGCATTTAAGGCATTCTAACCCTATTTACAACAATTTCTAAAATCTTATGAGTATTAATGAAAATTTCTTTTTCATCATCTCATAAGCTAACATGCGATAACAATATGATCCATATAAAAAGATTTATCATATTATACATCATATGAATCATTTCATAAAACATTCAACAAAGTAGAAGGAGAAAAGATATACCTTTTCATTTTAACTCCTTCTTAATCATTTAGGCTCGGAGTGGTATCCATTTCTCTCTCGATTTTTCAATACTTCATGGTTTCCAAAATCCTTAGCACTTAGAAAAACATAAACTTGTAAAAGCATTAGTGACAAAGGCACAGTAAAAGTATGCATGGCACACAAGATGATATGCATAAAAACTATGTCATGCAAATTCATTTCATTTTCAAAAATAGGAACTTTGCATTTTAAAAATATTTTTCTATGGGATATGATAACTTTGACAAATACTTTCCAAAACCTCCAATCAAATAATTTTTATGAAAACATTTTATATTTCCATATAGTAAAATCTTCATAATAAAAGCAATGGAAGATTTGCAAAGGATTTACCCTCAAAACAAAGATACACCGAAAAAAGAGTCGTGGCAATATTTATGCAAATAGCGGTTAAGCTTGTTGCAATCGGACTCTAATACCAATTGTTGGAATTGGTGTGACCCAAGAGGGGGTGAATTCGGTTTTAAAACTTTTCAGCTAATTAAAATTAAGTGTCGATTCACCAAATATCATATCTCATTCAAAATATACACGTGTATGTAAAACAATTGAACAATGAATACATACATACACGAGTGTCGCAAATCTCATTTAAATTGAATATGTGCATGCAAATAATTATAATTGTAAATGAACAGACATATACATATGAAAATTAAAGTGCAAAAATTAAATGAGATAAGGAGAGAGAAACACATGATATTTTTTATCGAGATTTGGTCAAACCAGCCTACGTCCCTGCCTTGGGCATACCCCCAAGGATTCCACTAAACTTGCTCACTTAAACAGGTAGAGTAGAAGTCGTTTACATTCTTTCCTTACGAAGCGAGGAAAACCCCAGCTCAATTACAAAGCTGAGCCCAACTTGTCTCACTTACAGGGTTGAGACTCTCCAGTTCAATTTTGGGCTGAACCCAACCAATATATTAAAATATTTTTGTACATAAAACTTGCTTCTTAAATACAAGCATAGATGTACACATTAAAGCACAAATATATGCACTCTCTAATGATATGCATTATGCTCAGTAGATAATGAGTGTTTTTCTATAAAAAAAAAAAAAACATTTTCAATCTTTGAAAAATAATGTATATGATGTGCACAGCAAAAATTTAAATCCAAATAAAAATTTCTCCACAAAAATATTTATCAAAGCAAAAACAATGTGAAAAACCTTTAATCTTACACTCAAAGATTGTTTATCAAAAGTGTAGGCTTGAGAGAGTAAGTGATTTTGAAACACAAAATGCCCAAACAAAATATGTGCTCTCTTTCAAAAGATTTTCTAAAGAATAATAAAGAGAGTTTGGAGAGTATAAAATTTTACCCCAACAATGATTTTGCAATAAAAATATAAATGGGGGAACTTTGATTAACAAGAGATTAAAAATATTTGAGAGAAAATTATTTGCTAATCAAAGTTGCTAATTAAACAAACGAAAGAGGTATTTATAGTTTTTCTAAAAAATATAATCGTTGGGGACATATTGGTAATTTTGGAAAAGTTTAATTAAATTTTAATCCCAATTATCGCAGTTAATTTTTGGCAACCCGAGAGTTTCGATCGCCTAGACCTCAAGGTTGGTCGCTCAAACACTCACAATTAGAAAAGTTGAATTTTCAACTTCGGGTGCCCGAGGAAAGGTTTGGGTGGCTGAACCAAGGCGATTTTCCCAACGCTCGAGGTTCGGTCTCTTAGTTCACGGTTCGGTTTGCCAAACTCCTCATTTTGGTCACCCAGGGTATATTTGAACTTGAAGTTCAGGCGCCCGAGAAAGGTGAAAAGTCAGCATTTCATGGTTCGATCGATCACAAACGTTTTGTTCATTTTGGTTCGGTCGCCCGACCCAAGTCAATCGGATTGACTTTTCAACACTTCAGTTGACCGCGGCGTTTTTAATGCACACGACGATTCAGTCACTCGAAACCCTTTCAATTTAAGTTCTAAGTCCTGTTTTTGAATATAGATTTCCCCTGTTTGCATAGATAGTATTTGTAAGACAGTGGAGATTTTCCTAAATGATTGTGCAAGGACCTAGGGTCTATTTAAGGCCTAAGCTTTTTAATTAGTCCCAAAAATCCATAGTCGGTCGACCGAAGTCAGGTTTGGTTCCCTACGGTCAATCTATGGTCTTGTCTGAGCATTAAGTCATATCATGCAAGATGTATACGGTTATTACAAACCAAAATATAAAAAATTAAATGCATATACAAATTAAAATAAATATGACAAATATGTCTTCTTCTTCGCTCTTCTGACATCATGGAATACGCCTGAGTGTATAGTCTTTACGTCCTTCAAGGCTTCCATTGCCAGTCTCCTCATGTGTGTGTTGAATTATAACATGTTCAATCACTAAATACACACAAAGAAACATGTGCTTTGTCAGCATCACAACAGGGATCAGACTCAAAAAGTCAACAACATCCTTTGCTAATATGTTGTGTTTATAATTTGAACATTTCGAGTATTGTCTTGTGAGTTGCTTCACCTATGGGGAAGACTATAAATGTGGACAGAATATGCAGACATGCATTTTAAATATTGGTGGGAATGACTTCCTAGTTGATTTATTAACATAAATATTGGGGATTATGATGTAATCCTATAAATAGAGTGGTTATCTATTTATCATACGCTTAGTTGATTGTGTTCCAAAAGAAAGTAGTACTCAGAGATCCAAATGGAGTGATGGTTTCCTTCCAACTAACAAGTTCTCATGTTTGATATCTTGAGTGCTTGTGAAAGGATGAAATTTGGGCACATGTCTGGGGTTTGTAACAACAATGAAAGAAAATACACAAGTTAGTGAAATCCAAACTTCTTTACCCATAGGTGATGAATTTCTAGATATTTTTTCAGATGATTTATTAGGGCTGCCGCCAAAAGGAGATTGAATTTAATATTGATTTGGTACTAGGAACGGAGCCTATGTTGGCTACTTCATAAAGAATGACATTAGGTTAACTAAGGCAACTTAGGCTACAACTAGAAGATCTCTTCGACAAGGAATTTATTTGATCTAGTGTATCACCATGGGTTGCACCTGTGTTATTTGCTAAGAAATATAATGGGTCCTTGAGGCTATGCATTGGTTATTGGAAGTTGAATCGCGTTACATTAAGAATTAATATTGACTTCCAGGAATTGGTGAATTATTTGATCAATTGGCAGAATCCCAAAATTTTTGAAGATTGATTTGCAATCAAATTATCACCAATTGAGATTTGGGAATTAAACATCCCAAAGATGGAACTTAGTACATAGTATGATCACTATAAGTTTCTTGTGTTACCATTTTGGGTTACCAATGCACCTTACATTTTCATTGATACGATGAATCAAGTTATTCAACCATACTTGGATCAATTTATTATAGTTATTATAGATGATTTTTGATATATTCAAAGACTCGAGAAGAGCATGAACAACATTTGTGATTAATTTTATAAACATTATGGGAGCACCAACTATATGCTAAACGGGAAATGTGAGTCCTGGACAACTAGTGCGAAATTTTTGGGTCATGTCATAATCAAAGAATGGTTATCTATTGATTCTTCTAAGGTTGATGTTGTATTGAGTTAGGAAACCCTAAAAATGTGCTTCAATTCATAGTTTCTTGGGTTTGGTAGGGTGTTATCACAGATTTGTGCGGAATTTTTCAAGAATATCTATGCCACTAATTGAGTTGACAAGGAAAGGAAAGAAAATTTGTGTGGAGTGAAGAATGTGAATGAGAGTTTCAATAATTAAAAAATCGATTAACAATAGTTCCAACAGTAACTCTTCCAAATAAAGAGGATTGTTATGTTGTATTTATAGATGTTTCCTTGAATGGATTGAGAAGTGTGTTGATGCAAAATAAAAAGGTGGTTGCCTATGGATCATAACACTAAAAGCCTCACAAACACAATTATCCAACCCATGATTTGGAATTAACTGCTATTATGTTTGCGTTAAAATTATAGCGTTCAAATATATATGGAAACAAATTTGAACTGAATTTAGATGATAAAAGCCCTAAATACCTCTTTATTCAGAAGGAATTTTATTTTGGAACTAGAGGATGATAAGGGGATGGTTACTAGGGATCCTAACCGTATTGTAATTTGGTTACTGAATTTTGTAGGTACCATTTTTAAAGAATGATCCAGAATATATTATTCTGTTAAGAGAGAGAAAGGTTATGTTAGTGTTAGATCTTTGGGAACTGAAAATGAGAATTAAAGTTGTTGAGTGTTGGTGCTAAAGCGAGGGGTATAAGACTAGGATTTCTAATCCATCGGTTCGTGTTAGTTATCAGTTTTTAATAGAGTTGCTTATGAGATTAACTCAAAACTTGTTGGGTTAACGATAGATTTTATTTAGGGTTATATTCAACAAATTTCGAGGATGAAATTTTTATAAAGAGGGGAGAATGTAACATCCCAAAAAATAATATGCAAAGAAGTACAAAAATAAAAATAAAATAAATAAATAAAAAATAAAAAATTAATTAATTAATTAATAATTATTAATTAAATAATATAAAATAATATATTAATATAATATAATATTATAATATATATATATATATATATATATATAGAAATGTAACTTGAAGGATTCTTTAGGATTCAAAATCAATTTCATAAACCCCCCTATTAGGTCGTGAAGCTCTCTCTCTTTCTCTCTTCAATTTCTCCTCCATCTCTCCGCCAAATTGAAAAACGAACACCATTTTCAGGTCCCAACTCCGCTCCTGAATGTTTTAACCGGAGTGGATTCGTCGTTTGGACGCCATAGGCACCATTTTAGGGCTAAGGTAAGGGGAATAGATTATGTTAGGTTCATTTTAAAAATATTTCCGATTAAATTTGAGTATGTGAATTTAATTAGATTTATGTTATTTAAAATATTCCCGATTTAAATTGAGTATATGAAATTAATTATATCTACTTTCAGATTTTATTTTAAATATATGCCTAAATTAAATTAAACTACAGGGATTTAATTATATCCAATTTTTGGGAATATTTTGGAAATAAATTAATTTGCAGGGATTTGAGTATATCGGTTTTCTTGGAATATAGTGGAATTAAATTAAATATGTGAAATTAATCATACCCTAGTTTTCAGCAAAATATATATTTTCTTCGGGCAATTTATTTTAGTATGATTTATCAGTCAAATCATGTGGCATGAGAACAGTTATTATTGTATGATTAAACATGATGACTTTTATATAATTTTGAAATGACAATTCAGCCGGCTTTATGCTGAGTTCAGACGGCTTTATGCCAAGTTATGAAATGACAATTTGATACAAAAAAATGATATAAAAAATTGTGAACATGTCAGATTTTATACAGACTTATGAAAATGAGATTATGTTACAGTTTTATTATATGAATTGTATTATATGTTATCAGAACCTTGATATGTAAGAACCCGAACCGTGATAAGTGGGTTTGAATATTTAAAGAGAGGGGCATTTTGGTAAAAGAGCAGGCCTCGTCGACGAAGCCAGATTTTGTCAACGAAGTCTTTGTCCTTCTCATCGATGAAATTCAGAGACTCATCGACAAGGGGAAGCCGAGGAGTTTCTGAAAACTGGGAATATCAGGGTTCGTCGACGAGAAGACTATAGGGCCTCGTCGACGAAGGCACCATTTCGTTGACGAATTTGTCTGGGTCAAAGGGCTATAAATATCAAATTTCATTACTTCTTCATTAAGAAACTCAATTCCTCTCTCTCTCTCTCGCTCTCTAGAACTCTCCCTACTCTCTCTCTCTCTAGATTTCTTCGCCAATCGTTGTTGGAATCAGGAATCTAAAGTTACCATGAGGATCGTGGAAGGATTCTCTATAATTTCTATAAATCAGAATCTCGTTTCGGAGATTTTTGGGTTTCGGCGTAAAATCGAGGTAAGGCTCGGTTTTCAATTCTGATCCGGTAGTTTTGTAGGTAACAGTCTTGTGAGCATATTCTGTACTGTGATTTGTAGGTTTTGGAACTCAGTTCGCTGTTTAGGGGCCTTGGAGTTTGGGATTTGTTATTCGGGGAAAAGGTAAGGGGAACTGTGTTTATATTGGTTATTTTTTAAATCGGAGTAGGTGGAACTGTGGTTCACGGTCCTGTGTGTGTTTTGGCTACTCATTTGGGGGGGGTCTAACGGGGAAAACTATGGGTTTTTCATTATTACAGTTTTGGGAAAAAGGGGGTGTCGGGCTGCATCCCTAGTTTTGTTGAAAACCGAGGGTATATGTTGATTTATACTATGATATTGGGATGACCGTGCCTTGACTTGTTTAAACCATATTTGTTTGAAAAACCATGATTTAGATTACCAAATGGGTGTGGTTTGTTTAGTTATATGAGCATGCATGTGTGTGTGATTGTTGAAATACTAGTAGGAACGGGGTTCCGAATTGTTCCAGGTACTGAGAGTGTTCGACTCTATATCCGAGGGCGTGTGTTTATCGCCTGCCACGTAGGAAAAAGTGTTCGGCTCTATATCCGAGGGCATGAGCCTATACCGGGAGATCAGGCCAAAGGGTGTGGATCCACCAGCTAGCGCCGGTACGATGCCATGGGAGTCGGGGACTAGCCATGTGCCGGTGGCGCCGTGTTCACGGGTTAGCTACCGGCCAACACCGTATGTCTCGGGCCAGCTTTGAGCCGAAGGGTGTGAGGACACCAGGATTGCTGATCATGTGTATGTGTGTGTGTGTATGCACTGTGTAAAATTAGTACTGGACTGCATTTAACTGTGTGTATGTTACATCATGATAACACTTAAATGCCACACACCGATATAACCTGTGTTCTTTCTTGCTGAGAGGTGTCTCACCTCTACTGTACGTACATTTTTACAGGTCCTTCGAGTAACTGGAACTAGCGTCCTAGTGTAAGGAGCGTAGTGGCCAGTGTACTGCCTTTAGTGCTTGGGTAAGTGCTAGGACTGTATTTTGATAGGTTGTCATTTTGAGATGTGTTTAGCACCCAGTTGTACGTTGTATGATAGAGCTGTGATCTGCTCTTGTATAGACTCTGGTATGGTATTGTATATGTATATATATAGAATGACCTTTCTCGTTGCGTATATGATTGTGTTTGGATGTATTCGGGGTGCCTGGTAACCCCACGAGGTCGGACCCTCATCCTTTGTACTGTATTTGTGGATGATTTGTATGATATAGGGTCAGGTTAGATTACATTTGCACCCCCAGGTCCCATTTCAGGGTTTGGGGCGTGACAGCTTGGTATCAAAGCTAACCAGGTTACTAGATCTTGTAGACATGGTTAGGCTTAGTTGTGAGTACATACCATAGTATAGGATGTGGATATGGGTAGAGTTGGTTGAGGGTTGTTCGATTGCTAGACTAGGATTTTTCGACGGTATTCTATGTTTTTCCTGGGACGACAATTCCAGTAAAAGCAAGGCAGATCATTGATGACTTTCGTGTCGGTGTGATATGACAAACTTAGACTTGGCAGGGAGTAGTTAACACGATTAGTGTAGATCATTGTGTTAATTGTATGTGTCGTAGGGATACTAATAGATTCCTATTGTGCTGCAGAATAGAGCCCAAGGATAATGATCTGGGAAGTGGCTCTGAGGAGACTACGAGTGATGAGTCTCCTTCTGTGTCTCGAGGTTTGACGAGGCAGGTATTACGCAAGATTGGGCGGAGTGTGAGGAGACGCGAGCGCTCTTCTACTGCTACAGGGTGCACCATTGAGAGGTTCACACACATGCATCCTCCGACGTTCTTTGGAGGACCTGACCCGACGACATTAGAGGACTGGATGGATAAGACTGAGAGGATCTTGGAGGTCCTGCACTGCACGGATAGGCAGCGAGTCCTTTATGCCACCTTCTAGCTGTCTGGGGAGGCGGGTCAATGGTGGACTACGGTGAATCTGCTGGAGAAGCAGAGGGGTGGTCCTGAGGAGACGACGTGGAGCCGTTTCAAGGAGGTGTTCTTTGACAGATACTTCCCTACTTTAGTACGTGATGCGAAGGCAGATGAGTTTTCTGCGCTGACTCGGGGGAATTTGACAGTGCAGGGGTATGTGGCTCGGTATATAGAACTATCCCGCTTTGCAATATGTATGATTTCGAGCGAGTATGAGAAGACTCGGAGGTTTGAGAAGGGGAATTTGATGGTACCATAGCTATCAAGATAGACAGTGCAACCACACTATTCAAAAAGTGTTGGTAATGGATAATCGATTGGCCCTTGGAGTATCAAGTATCGTAGGAGTCAGGTTACCCACTAGGTCCAGACCAGGTTGGGTGGGCAATCATACTCACAGACGCATTATGTTTGGCTTAACTTGGTAAGCCAACCATTGCTAAGTCCAATCTTCGAACCCCACAACCCAATTATGTGGGGTTAATACATGATGTTATATGATTGTCCATCCAGGGAAAATTCTTATATATATATATATATATATATATATATATATATATATATATATGATGATGATGATTTATGTACCTAGAGAAATTTATTACGACAGAGTATGTTTATGTTGAAAAGTATGTATTTTAAATTATATAGGTGTGAGTACAGTTTTACATGATTTTCAGTTAAAGTTAATTACTTAATGGATATGTTTTTTTTTTTTTTTTTGGGGAATACTAAAACTCATGTTGTCACACACTGATAATAATCTATTCCGTCTTACTGAGAGGTGTCTCACCTTATGATTATCCAATATTTTATAGATGTCATGTGCAGTATAACAGTGATCAAAGTAGCGCAGTGAAGCGTGGGTGGGATAGAAGGTCGTGTTTAGAATTATATTATTTTATTTATGTTTTAATGAGTTCAAATCTTTATTGTGATAATGAGATTGATATTGTTATATTGAGATAGTTTAGTACTCTGGTAATATGCATTTAAGGTCTTCTGTTGTCTGTATCAGTGATTATTATAATATGAAATATTTAGGTTATAACAAGTGGTATCAAAGAAATTGAACAAAATTTTCTGGGTTATCACACAATTCCCTTGATTGCAGTGGTGGATCCATTAGCAAGAGTAACACAAAGTAAATTTGCAGGATATTGAAAAGTAGAGAAAAAGCTAGATATACCTATGATATAATCAATAGCAGTGGAGTTTAAGACCTAAGGACTAGGACGAGAAGTATTGGATGACAGGCATACTGTGTGCTTACCTGTTTGGGCAAGAGATACAATGGGAAGAGAAGCTTGTTGTGATGCTTAATACTACTAGAACTTGGAATACTCTTCCTCTGACATAGAGACAATACGTTGCCCCCCACTCGACCCCAAAGGGGAGGAGGCTATGGTGGCTACATTGGCTGCCCCCGAGGGTGTGAAGTCAATTGTGGTTGCATTGTAAATACATTAAAGTCTGCTATGAATATCCCAACACTGCTCAATACTATGATTATTCAATCCACAATGAGTGTGCTTGCAAGGACTACCTCTGTCTCGTTCGTCTCTTCCACTATGACTACTCGAACTACTAAGAAAAATTTTGCCGTTATTTGGTAGAGAACTAGAATCACTCTGTATAAAAAAGGTTGTCCTCTCAGAGCTAGATGCAAAAGCAAGAGAATGCATACTAAAGGAAATATGAAGGACATGAGAATAAACATCAGTAAATGATGGCAGCTCAGCACTACTTAGTATTTGGGATCGAATTGCCTCAAACTTAGGTATCAAGCCTGTTAGAACACGAAGAATTTTCATCTACTCCCTTTGCTTCTGTATCTCATGAACATTGGCAATTATAGGTTGCACGGCGTTAAGCTCCTTATGAATACGCTTCATCTTCATCTCTCCAAAATAATCTGCAATGCTCCTATCTCCTTGTTGTAATTGAAAGTACTCATGGGATAAATCATACATACGTGTAATGTTACTGGAGTAAAAAAGTTTGACATAATCCTAAATCTCCTTGCACGTATCTAGATGCATACACATCTGTGCAATATGTGGCTCCATTGAATTCCATTAAAGGGAAACAATCAAGGCATCTTCTTGAACCTATACGTTTTTTCTCTTCTCATCGGAAGAATCAAATTGAAGAAAGTGGTTAGATTTCCCTAACCTTGCTACATAAATCCGAACAACTTTAGACCATTGAACATAGTTCTTTCCATCCAACTTTTGAGTTGTTATTTGTGGTAGTGATGTAGGAAACAAATTTTTGGGATTCATAGATTCCATCCCAACACTCATAAATTAGCAATCATGCCAAAAAGAAGAAGAACAATCAAAACTAATTAGGACAATCACAAACTATGTGAAGCATTGACACAATGACGGAGGATGTGAACAACTCACTGATGGATATAGCGCTGCCACAACACTCACAAATCAGCAACCACACCAAAAACAAGAAGAAGAATCGATAATCAAAGTAATCACAAACCATGTGAAGCACCGACGCAACCACGGACAAGGTGAACAACTCGCTGACTAATATAGCCCTACCACAACCTCACAATTGAACATATGAACACTGTCACGACTCCAAAAAACTCACAAGGCAGCCTTCACAAACCCTGAATAGAAATTAACAGAATATCACAAGTGCATGGTCGAAAAAGGTTGAATTTTGGGGAAACAATTGGCCTAACGGCTTGATAATATAGTTTAGATAAGGACTTGGAGCATAGTAGAAGGGGAAAAAAAAAAAAAGAATGGCTAGAACTGCTCTCACGCACCAGTGCGTTGGTCGGCCCTGCTGACATTTGGTAGGCGCGTGGGGTGCCCTCATGCGATGGGATTTTGTGGGGTGGGTTGTCGGGGGGTCTGATTATGGGCATATGGTTGGTTTTGTGATTTAGTATGGGTTGGAGATGGATTAGGGGAGAACAACCACGGGAATGGTGTTTTCCAGCGATGGTTGAGGGAAATAGGGTTTAAATAGGATAATGCTTTGATACCATGTTAATATTTGATTAAAAATGAATGACCTAACTTGAAAATAGGTCTCTCCCTCTATTTATAATAAAAATTTAAATACATTCTAATGATAATAATACCCTTACTGTAAGAATTTTACTCTTCTGTTGTGAGTGAGAAGCTCTGGGCTGCAATGGATCAAACATAGGAAGGAGAAGAAGGGAATGTAGAACAGAGAAACCAAAGAATAATAGCAGAAGAGTTCTCGGCATGGCTTTTCTGTATTGGATTAGTAAATATATACAGTATAAAATGGAATCAAAATGGTTAGAGGCTAACTACAGGAATAAAATTACAGTTATTCCTAACAATTCCCTGTAGCAGAAAGGAGAAAGAATAAAACAAAATGAAATAAAATAAACAAGAATTCTGCAGGTACGGTTATAATTAGCTGCCTGCACCTAGTTCAAATTCCTTTATTCTTCAACAGCCCCCCACAAGATGGAAAGTAGATGTCTTCTACTCCCATCTTGGATAAGCATGAATAAAAAGCCTGTGAGCCTAAGCACTTTGTGAAAATATTTGCTACCTGCAACCTGCTTTCCACATGTTTTGCTGAAATGCAACCTTCTTGAATCTTGTCTCTAATTAAATGACAATCTATTTCTATATATTTTGTCCTCTCATGAAATATGGGATTTGTGGCAATGTGTATAGCTGATTTGTTATCACAGAACAAGGAAGTAGCCTGTGAATGGGCAATTTGTAGATCGTTAAGTAGATACCTCAGCCAAGTTAATTTACACCTCACATTTGCCATCATGCAGTACTCTGCCTCTGCAGAAGACCTAGAGACCACACTTTGTTTCTTTGATTTCCAAGACACCAAGGATTTCCCAAGGACCACGCAGTAGCCTATCACAGACCTTCTAGTGTCTGGACAAGCCCCCCAATCTGAATCACTAAAACCTCTAAGGTGGATCTCTGAGTTCACTGGATAGAACAAACCCTGCCCTAGTGACCCTTTGATGAACCGCAGTACCTTGTGGGCTGCCTACAGGTGTGGCACCCTTGGGTTCTTCATGAATTGGCTTAGCATTTGGATTGAGTAAGCTAATTCAGGCCTGGTTATGGTCAGATACAATAATCTACCAATCAATCTTCTATAAAGGGCAGGCTCAGGAAGTAATTCCCCTTCTTCTTTGGACATCCTCACATTTTGATCCAAGGGAATCCTTGTTGGAGTTGACCTAATGGTACCCGAGTCTCTTAAAATGTACAAAGCATATTTGCGTTGGCATAAATGAATCCCCTTTGCTGTCCTTGCCACTTCAATACCAAAATACTTCAGCTTGCCAAGGTCTTTGAATTTGAATTGGTCATCAAGAGACCTCTTCAATTGATCAATTTCATCCATGTTATTTCCAGCAATTATTATATCATCCACATATATTAGAATGGCTGTGAAAGAGCCCTCAGCTACCTTTGTGAATAAGTTGTAATATGCCTTAGATTGAATATATCCTTGGTGAATGATGAAATTTGAAAGTTTTGAGTACCACTGACGTGAGGCCTGTTTGAGGCCATATAAACTTTTGTTTAATTTGCATATTTTTCTCCCACTTTCATTAGGATACCCCGGGGGCAACTCCATGTACACCTCCTCCTCCAGATCCCCATGTAAGAAGGTATTATTGACATCAAAATGCTGTAAGAACCACCCTTTTACTGCTGCAATGGCTAACAAGGTTCTCACAGTAACCATTTTTGCCACTGGAGAGAAGGTTTCATGGTAGTCCAACCCCTCCTGCTGTGTGTACCCTTTAGCAACAAGTCTGGCCTTGTATCTTTTTATGCTACCATCAACAAGAAATTTGATTTTGTAATCCCATTTACAGCCTATTGGTTCTTGTCAGGAGGTAAATCCACAATAATCCAAGTGTCATTGAGTTCAAGGGCAGCAATTTCAGCCTTCATGCCTTCGACCCACTTGGGTGAGACTAGGTGACCTTGTGTAGTTGCGTATGTAGCAATGGATTCACTATTGGGCCTGAGTCGTAGATATTCGTAGTTGCATGTGTAGAAATGTAATCGTTGTGAGACTAGGTGACCTTGTGTAGTTGCGTATGAAGCAATGGATTCACTATTGGGCCTTGATCGTCGCAGCCTAGTTGCGTAGGTAGCAATGTAATCACTATGCGACGAGGTGACCTTGTGTAGTTGCTAACTAGTGACCGTATGTATGTATGTATGTATGTATTTGGGTATCGTATGAACTGGAATGGTTTTTATGAAAATACTGGAACTGTATGGAACTGTCTTGAAACTGGACGAATTGTTTCAACCGTATCGTATGCATAGTGTTATGAAGTATGTAAAATGACATTGGTTTGCAACACACTGATATAACCTGTTTTCTCCCTTACTGAGAGGTGTCTCACCCTGAATATATACAAATATTTTACAGGTCCTTCGGGTAGCCGAAACTAGCATCCTAGCATCCGGAAGCGAGGGGTGTTGTTTAGCTACTACTAGTGCCTGATAGGTACGAGTTTCTGTAACTGGGTTGTCGTGATGGATTTTGTAGACGCCCATAGTATGTGTGGTATTCGTAGGGATGTATATCCTTGTATGGTATAGGCTCTGGTATGGTACAGTTTATGTATAGAAAGACCGTATTTCGCTGCGTATTCTGATGAGTATGGACGATTGTATGTATGTATGTAGGGCATCCGTTCACCCTACGGGATCAGACCCTCTTTTTATGTTGTATCATGTATGTTTTAATTGATACAGAGACAGGTTAGGTTACTTAAATTCACCCTTGGGTCCCATTTCTGGGTTCGGGGCGTGACAATGTAAGCCTAGTTAACTTTGATATGTGTTCACTAATTGAAGGTTCAAGTTCTAAAAACACCTTCATTTATGCATAAATTATCTCTTATCTAAATAAATTGTTTTTCGTCTATATTTTGAAAATGGTGGGGGAATGTTGAAATATTTTCTAAAATATATGATTTTATGAGTTTTCAAAGTCTTCATTTATGGGTTTTCTAAAACATTCATGAGGAGTATTTATTGTTATGTGGGTTTGTCCCACGTTGGAAAAAGTGAAAAAAGAAAGGTCATTAATAAATGACAAGGTGGAATAATCCTTCAAAGTTGGGTAAGAGATAGTGTTAGTGTGTACTCTAGTTGCATCGTTGCGAGATTGTGACCGTTGATCATGATCGGATGACTTAAACTTAATCTTATATTTTTTTAAGATCAAGTGGCGTGACCAAGGGGTGTGACCAGGAAACCAGGTGCAACCTGGTTGATAGTACCATCGACTGAACATGAATTCCTGAGAGTCTCGACCAGGGGCGCGACCAGGTCAATGCCTGGTGCGACCAAGTCGACACATGGTGCGACCAGGTCGAATCTACTTCACGATTTAAACAAATGTAACCTTTCAAAACATGCATGATTTTGTCTATTTAAAGATAAGATTAACTCCATGAAATATACAGAAAATTCATTACTCTCCTTCTCTTTCTTACATAAAGCTTCCACAAATTATATCTTTTTCAAATTTAGATTCTATTTTCTGTAGAGATAGAATTCCAAAAAAATTGTTCAGATTGTTCTAAGGGTGTTTGTGATCAGTTTTCGTTTGTGTACAACGCACATTGATATCAAATTATATTATGGGCTTCATTGTATCCTAAAAACGTATTTGCTAACTCAATACATACCAATCTGGTGGGGGCAAATAATGTTTTAAGGAAAACGACATTGTAACGTACCTTTAAGCATTTTTCTATTCTGCATCATTTTCTTCTATCTTATTTCTACACCTACAAGCAACCATCAAAGCTTAAAACTAACAAAACAACTTCAAAATGAGTTTCCACATAGGAGTCTTACACGACTTGACCCCAAATATGGATCCCCATCCTGAAGTCTCTTCACAAATAGTTGATCTCAACACCATGGAGTTTTCCACGTCTAGCCAACCAAACTCGCCTTTGATGGGTCGTTCCAAAGGCAAGTTCCCACCAAAGTAGTGTCACAACCACAACTCCAAGGATGAGTCCAACCAAAGCTTAAATATGATAAGTGATTTCAAAGGTGAGTCCCCAGCCAAGGAGTCTCATGAACACAAATCCAAAGCTGAGTCCACCCCAAGGAAACCCTTAAAACATGACCAAACTCAGTATCCAGGGTTCACAACTCCAGTCCTCATAAGATAACCAACATATCTAAGATGTCGTCTTTTTGAAGTTAACCATCCAGCTTAACAGCAACCACAAGATCAATACAAGAACATTGTTGAATCCTCAAGTCTCAAGCTCAACACACACCATCGATGACAATTCTCAATATCGAAACCAATCTTTTATATCCTTAGACATAGAAATCCTAAACCCATCACAAATCTTAACAATTCATAATATCTTATCCTCTAACAAAACAAATCTCAATTACAATCTGTCGTGGTTACCATTTGGGCATCTTTGCCCTCTAGTTCGAACTCAAGCTTTCGACTAAAAAGAAGTCCTCTAGTTCAATTATAGGACAAACCTGCACAATAACAACAAATAAAAAAGGTCCTTTGGCCTTAATGGCACATGTGCCCACTAGCAACATGGCTCAAATGCCCTCCAACAATACTCATCACAATGCCCTCTAGCATGAGTCAAAGATTTAGGCATCAAATGTAAATCGCATAAACATGCTTTTGTTAATTCTATAATAATGGTCTCCAACCGCCTTCATTCCCTTTGAAACTTATTATATAATCAATTAGTTTCCAAGAAAGTCTAATTAACAACAGGTGGTTGCTTCTATTTAGTACTCCACCAGGTAAACATTACATCTACGACCAATATAGAGTTACACTTGTGGCTTGAGGATATTTTTCCAAGGTGTTCACAACTCATTCTTTTCCATAGATCAAAGGATGTCACCTCTCTCTGTGGGTATGATCTTCTCACATTTTGTAAAGGCACCCATGGATAAACTCCTTTAGCCATCCACTTCCATTATATCTAAGAGTATCACCTCTACCTATGAAATGAGGACACCATCCAGTCTCAAAGGTCGTCACCACCATGATAAATAAAGAGCTGCATTTGTGGTTTGAGGACTGTCTGTCCAAGGTGCACATAACCTGTTATTTCCCATAAATCTAAGAATATCACCTCTCTTTAGGGGCATGAATTTCTAAAGTTCCATAAAGATACCCTTGGACAAACTCATTCAGCTGTCCACTTCCACCAAATCGAAGAGTGTCACCTCTACCTTTAGAATGAGAACACAACATTGTCTAAATAGATAAACAATTCGAGCTCCAATTCCGACCACAATAGGATGACTCCCAAAGTGTGGCAACCATACTAACTCTAGTGCCAATCACAATACAATAAATCCCAAAGTGTGGCAACTATACCAACTCTAGTGCCAATCACAATAGGATAAATCCCAAAGTATAGCAACCATATTAGCTCCAATGCCAATCACAATAGGACAAATTCCAAAGCATAGCAATCATATCGACTCTAGTGCTAAAAAAAAATAGGACAAATCCCAAAGTGTGGCTATATTACCCGCCTTAAGGGCACCAAGTACTCTTATTTTTGTTCCCATCCATCAACACTCATCCCTTGTCAAGGTTATAGGGCACCATCAAGAAACCTGATGTTTGAAAAATATTCACTATAGGTCAACTTTCATTTCATTACTGTAGCAAGTTACCTAACAAAAGGGAGCGTGAGACAAGAACCTACCCAAAGATAACTTACTCCTTCCCCCACTCAAATGTCACAACCTAACTACTCATAATTGAGTCGATGCCAATAGTTTCCATCTCATTCTTTATTCGAGATTAAGAAATCTGCTCTAATACCAACTGTCATGGATGCGGAATTCCCAATGGCCAAAAGGAGTCACCTTTGCCAAAATCTTC
The DNA here is from genome assembly GCF_029873635.1 of Malania oleifera. Classification (NCBI taxonomy): domain Eukaryota; kingdom Viridiplantae; phylum Streptophyta; class Magnoliopsida; order Santalales; family Ximeniaceae; genus Malania; species Malania oleifera. The sequence goes on from NC_080417.1 coordinate 128,588,977, forward strand.
CCAAAGTGTCAAGGAATCACATCCTTGCGGTTGCAAGACTACACCAAGTCCAGCCCAACCGTACACATCCTTATCCAATGAAACCTTCAAGTGTCCAATTTAGTGGTCATGTCTCATAGCACAACAACCCTTGAACCAACTACAGTCATCAATAAGGAATTCAAACTCAAACAATAAGGGAAATAACTCACATTCCACCTGTACTGAGGGTAATTCTCATCCCCTCAGTACAACCCAAGTCTCATATGATATTGCCTAACCGTATAACTAATGGCTAAGAAGGGCGTACATCCAAACCTCTAAATTGAGAGTACTTGCGTGATCCCATTCCCAAATGGATTGTTTATGGGGCTTTCGATCCCACAAAGAAGTCCAAGAGAGCCCTCAAGTAATGTCAATAGCCCGCCCCTAAGCACTCCTTAGGGTTTCTCACTTAGTATCTATCGAGATTCTAGGGGAGGTAGGACACTTACCTAGTGTGCTCTCGAGAGTCATTCTTTGAGGCATTCTCAGTCACATATGAGTAACCACCAAGTATCTAATGATCATACATCTTAGATTTGAGAACACCACAATTAGAATTATCCCGACCAACCACAACGTCATCGAGACATTCCGGAATCATCCCAATGAGAACAACACAATTGCATCTAGGTTAACCAACCATACCTCCAACTCAATAATCATACACCAAAACCATGTGTTAGGATCGCAAAACTCTAAGACCCTCACACATTGCTAAAGAGTTATAGGGTAAATTACTGAAACTTATGTAGTTTTTTGGGAATATGAATTTTAGACCTTAAATTTGGATTTGGATGGATTAGGACAAATTTTAATATAATTTTTTGTTACATCTTATCTAAATTGAATACAAATCAAAATCTAAAACCTTTCCAAACATAAGATTATTGTTTTTGACATTGACACTTATCGCTTTTAAAGTTTTAAAAAATGAGTCACTCATAAAGTTTAATATTCTTGGAGCCATACACCTAGCAGCTAACTAGTATTGGAATAATTAATCAGTACTAAATTATTGAAAAGGACAACCTTGACCATATGTGTTGATAATTAGTTCAAATAGACCCAAGCAACGCAGGCATCGGGTATTTTCAATAATAGGTGAGTAATCACCAGGAATCTAATGATCATACATCTTAGATTTGAGAACACCACAATTAGAATTATTCGGACCAACCACAATGTCATCGAGATATTCTGAAATCATCCCCATGACAATAGCACCACAATTAGAATTATCCATACCAACCACAACATCATTGAGACATTTCAAAATCATCCTCATGACAACAACACCACAATTAGAATTATCCATACCAACCACAACATCATTGAGACATTTCGAAATCATCCCCATGACAACAGCACCACAATTAGAATTATCCAGACCCATCACAACATCATTGAGACATTTCGAAATCATCCCCATGACAACAGCACCACAATTAGAATTATCCAGACCCACCACAACATCATTGAGACATTTCGAAATCATCCCCATGACAACGGCACAATTGCATCTAGATTAACCAACCATACCTCCAAGTCAATAATCATACACTAAAGTCATGTGTCAGGGTTGCAAAAAATCTAAGACCCTAACACATTGTTTAAAAGTTATGGGGTAAATTACTGAAACTTAGGTAGTTTTTTCTTTTTTGGAATTTAAATTTCGGACCTTAAATTTAGATTTGGATGGGTTAGGACAAATATTAATATAATTTTATATTACATCTTATCCAAATTCAATACAAATCCAAATCTAAAACATTTCCAAACATAGGGTTAATGTTTTTGACATTGACACTTATTGCTTTTAAAGTTTTACAAAATGAGTCGCTCATAAACTTTAATACTCTTGGTGTCGTATACCTAATAGTTGACTACTATTGGAATGACTTAATTAGTACTAAATTATTGAAAAGAGAACCTTGACCATATGTGTTGATAATTAGTTCAAATAGATCCAAGCAAGGCAGGTCACACTGGGTAGCCCCCTAAGTCTGCATAATTAAACCTTAAACATATAAAAATACAAATTGACTTATAAAATATAAAAACATCTAGAATTAATATAACAAAATAGGTTTTGAAAGTTTATTTTTTATTTTACTTGCAGAGCTAGCCAACCTGAATCATATACAATTGCTTAAGCTTGCTCATTTTTTGACTTTTGCTCCCAAGCAATTGCTTTCAACAAGTATTATATTCAAACATCATTATAGCCTCTATTTCCCATTTATTTTTTGAATTAAGAAAATTGAAAATCAATTGGTCTTTCTAATTTTTTCAATATTTCTTTTTCTTCGATGACAAGTTCATACATATACATAAGAGTAGAATAGAATCGAGAAAAATGAAATAGAATTTATCATGATAAATATTTTGTCATGATTTCATTCAAATTTTCATTATATTTCCTCGCTACTTTCATTCCATTCACAAACTAAACATGGCGGTAAGAGATTTGTTTTCCCTGCATAAGGAAAAAGAATTTTATTTATGTGTGGGGAATGGGTAGAGACTTGGTTGCAGAGGTTTATCTTTATCATTTTCCATGCTTCAGCAGGCCTGCAAACAGTGCCGCTGGATCATAGTACACTTCCACCTCTTCTGCCCTCAGTGATTCATCAACCTGCCCCCAAAAATGTTTACCACACATTACAAAACACCATTAGACTTCTTTCTTGAAAAAATGTGAATTATATTAAAACCCGCCAACCTTTTGCTACCAAAAATTAATACAGATGGAAAAAATTATAGAGGAGATCAATCCCTTTACATGACTTGAACTATATAGTAGATGATAGTTACTTGATTCATTTTCTTTTCCCAATTTTTTCAATAAAAGATCAAAGCTATATAATCAATCCAGACTAATTCCAATTTTTAAAATAATCTAAGAGAAAAAAAGTGGGATTTTGGTAAGGGGTTAAGTTTTTTCCCAATTTTTTAAAATAATCTAAAATAAAAAAAGGATTTACGGTTAATGATTAGTTCTATTCATATTTTTTTTATGTTGGTACCTTGAGGACTCCAAGGCCATAGAACTCAACCATGTCGCCGGTGGGAGCATGGCCTCTGAAGGGCCCCTCGAAGAAACCCCAGTGCCTGAACTTGTAAGCGATCAGCGGCGGCCCGGAGTAGACGGCCACCACCTCCCACGCGAACCCACGAGGGAAGACCGACCGGAAAATCTCGTGCGACGACTCGAAGCTCTCCTCCTCCGCGTTGTAGTACTTAAACTCCTCTGGCAGATTGTTCTTCAGCAGCGCATTGTAGGTCCCCAGCTCCAGAATCTCTTCCCCAGTTAATCCCTCCCTCCCTGCCCATACGCATGCACATGCACATCTCACAAATTACTTGATTAATTAATTGAAACCATCTACAGCTAATTTTCGAACTTGAAATTTAATTAATCAATCCATGTTTGGGATTTGCAATCAATTCGAGCTTGAATTTCCACACAAGTTCAATTGGGAAACACAATTTTAAAGCTTGCCATTGACGAAGAGCCTGAACTTTTCTGGGTTAATGCTCCTGATTTCTTGCAAGCGAGTTTTGTGGGACACCTCCATCTCCCATGACTTCACAGCATTCTGAACTGTTTCTTCCAGAGACCCTTTTGGCCATTCCTGCATTCATTGAAAACCAGTGTGATGATAGTCACAAAGATGATCAACCTGTCGCACAAGAAATGTCAGCCACTAGAAACAGCAAGAATTGAAAAGGGTACACGCATATTGTTCTCTAAAAATTAAATGAAGAATAGGGGATGGGAGATGAGGATGTAAAAAAATTAATTTTTGAGAGTGAATCGTGTAGACAGGAAGACAGAAATTGATCAAACCTTGGTTCGGCCTTCTTCGAAGAGCTTGTTGACGACATGGTAAGTGGGAGGGGCGCCATGTCTCCACTGGGTGCTCTGCTCTTCTTGACCATGCAGGAAAGATCTGTAGGCATCAGCTTCACCAGCCATGTTTGTTACTTTAGTATTATAGATATGTGCAAACGCTCAGTTGAGGTTGAGGCGGAGCTAAGGAGGTACTTATAGGAAAATGGAAATTATTATTAGGTCATTAATTAATTCGAGAAAAATTTATATGTCCAGAAAGACTTATATGTCCTCGGATATACGCGTTTGTGGAATAAAATAGAGTTGAATAAATCGTGTGATTACAGACAAGTTGTTTATTTTAACTCGAGATTTTAGAAATTTCAAAGACATTTCTTAAAGTTTGTCAAAAAAAATATAAATATTTTTTTAAAAAAAATTATTTTTAAAAAATATAAGATACATTTTTAAAAAATCAGAAAAATCTGTAACGTTTCTATCTTTTTGTCAAATCTAAAAAATATAAATGTCTTGTGCCCTATTTGATATCATTTTTAAAATCTGAAGGAAAGTATCGAATGTTGTTATACATATCTAACACGTATCGAGACATATAATTTCGCCCATGAGGAAAAAAAATGTATTTATATTTTGTTTGTTGTAAAAAAAAAAAAAAGGCTAATTTCTATTTTAGTTATAATTTTTTAAAGAATTGATGGGTATATTAGTTTATTATTTAGTTTTTTAAAGATATGAGAATGTAGAAGGATCCTTAATTTTGGGAAGAATATTAAATGCACTGAGAGTGTTCGTTGGCTGATAGAAGCCAATAAAAAAGGGTTGGTTGTTCAATTATTTTGTTGCTGACTTGAATACATAATTAAGGTACTACTGCACCCCACCACCTGGTTATTGGTTAATAATGGGATATGGGCCCCACCACCCCCACCCCCCCCCCCCCCGGCCCTCCCCCCTGTGGCTCAAGTGGCAGGAAAATCTGCCGTGGGCTACTTGATAATATAAATTCAGATTCAATTCCTATCTCATTGTGCAAAAAAGACCTGAATCTACCTCTTGCATTAGCTGTGGGGCTTGACAGCGTGAGCGAGAAATTAATTTGAATATCTTATGACGCCATCGGTAATCATACACCATGTAGTTGGATGAGTCGAGGACGCTAGGACACCCGGCGTAATTAAAAAGAAAAAAAATAAATAATGGGATATGGCCCCCCGATCATTGGATCAGTGGCAAGGGCGTGTTGGGGATGGGCCGCCTGACGGTGTAAGTCCTTGGTTCAATTTCTGCTTCATGATCAAATTTCACTTTAATCCTACACTACGGCTGTCAGGGTGGCTTTCGCAGACGTGAAAATAGTCTGAGTATCCTGTGTTGCGGTGTGCTAGAGTGTACGTGTCAGTTGGAGTGTCGATTGGATGTGCCGGGGATGTCAAGACACCTGACGTGATCCAAGAAAAAAAAAATTAAAAAAAGGGATATGGCTACTGCTTGCTCATTCCTTTCATTGAACTTGAAGTGACCATTAAATATTAATGCACATCTTTATTATCACCTATTGCCCGAAGTCTGATGAGAAAAAATGAATCCTACAAATAAAAAAACCCGAATAGAAGCTGTGTTGGTGTGTGCTTTTTATTTTTATTATTTAATTATTATTTTTAATATTTTCCACCAAATGAATCTTATAAGATCATGATCCACCAAACAAGCCACTGTGTGCGCCCCAAAAATCAGTCTCACAATTCACAAGGACAGCATTAGGTTCAATACCCACCAAACAGGCCACAATCCTGGTATGCCTGTTTCTCATCATTTTTATAAATAAAAAATTAATTATTTTAATAGTTGTATCTCTTTTCCCAAAATAAAAAAAAAAATTTAAATAATAGTTTATATATACAAACAGCAACATTCAATGATAAATGACCATAAAAAAAGTTAATATTATTTCAATAAATATCAAATAGCATATGAGAATATAATTTTCGATTTGAGAATAATTACTCGTTATCGATTATCAGGGTCGACTCTTCACAATATGGGGTCCTAGACGAATGTTAATTAGAACCTCTTTATATTTAGTTTAATTTTTATTTTTATTTAAAATTTATTTTTTTAATTTTTTGAGATGTAAAATCACCGAAAATCAAATAATGAAAAACATTAAAGTGTAAAAAAAATATCACAGAGAGTGAGAGAGACAAAGAGAAAGAGATGAGAGTAATAGAGAATTAGAGACGAGAATGACTGAGAGAGAGCGTCTGAGATCATGCGAGTGAGGGGTAGTGTAATATTCAATAGAATATTTAAATACATAATAGATATAGTCAATTTCAACTTTCAAGAGTTGTGCCTAACGGTTATGAGACATTGGGACTTGAAAAAAAAAGAATTAAATTGTATTTACTTTACTTTTCAAAATACAATTTTATTTACTTTTGAGATAGTAGAAAAGTCAATCGTCCATGAGAGAGAAAAGATGACATCATAAATAATGTTAACATTAAAAAAAATTTGGGGACACCAAAATTTTTTAGGTCTTAGGCAAAATGCACAATGGCCTTATGATCAGGCCAACCCTGTCTATTATATGTTTATTGAAATAGCGTCAACTTTTTTACGTTTATTTGTCCTAAAATTACATCATCATTTGTTTTTTTTTGGATATATAGCTATGAGTATTGATAAGCGCTCCCATTGTAGCAGTCAATCACAAATTTTTCATTAGTAGGAATCAAACTTGGTCACCCCTTTTAGGAGTTGAAAGATGAATTACAAGAGCAAAGCTCGGATTTTTCACCGTCCTTTTTGGAATGTAAATTAGGTTTTATTTAATAGAGTGAAAAAGTTATTGTGTAGAATTAGATTACTTTACAAAGGAAGGCCTGCAAATTCTAAGATAAATAATTATGATAATTAGAGAAGTATTATTCTGAATTAAAAAATTATATAAAAATAGACTAATCGGGAAAAAGTTTATATCATTAGCTAAAAATAGCATCTCATTTTTCATAAATTATTATATAATTAAACAATAACTATTTTTATTCCCGTGTTATTCTATCACGAACCAAGTCTAACCTTACGTTTTTTTTACTGTCTATTCTAATTCTTTACCACATTTCTTTTTGCAGGAAAATGGTAATTTAAGTGGATTTTTCGTATGTTTAAAATTTTTATTTTATATTTTTTTGTAATATAATAAATAAAAAAATAAAGGCAACCGTTTGTGTATATTCGTTTTCAATTTTTGTTAGATTTTTCATTGTTATACAGATGGATGTTAGATTTTTCATTTTAATTTTATTATTCGACGTTGACAAAAAAGAATTAATGATTTTTAAGGTATGATAGGATGATAAAATAAGCTTCATTAATGTCAAAAAGCTGTTCTTCATTTTCATCCACATATTCAGAGCCTATTCTTTTTTTTCTCTTGATTGCAAGTGATCATTAATGATCTATGGGTACGAATATCAGAGATTGATTTTTCTTGTCGACAGATATCAAAACCTCTCTTTTCTTTTAATTGCACTTGATTATCAAACACTTGTTTGCGAAAAAAAAAAATCAATTTTTGACATCACTTTTACTGTTTTGTTCTACATGTCTTTTAATTTTTGTTTTCTGTCCGTTGGTCTTTCTAATGGAGTTTTTTCCTAATTTATCCCCTTTTTAAAAAAAATATGTATATTAAATAATATTCTTTTTGAAAAAATAATTCTCGGAATGACTCTAACATAATCTCGCTACTTGATCTAACAAGATTTAGTAAGATTTAAAGGGATCAAGCACTCGGGTGTTGGCACGTGTCTAGGCGAATCCCGCTGGACGAACCAAGGAGATCTGCCTGGGGACTGTTGAGGCTTTGATGATTACTACTTTCCATGCCTAGGAACAATTTGAACCCATGAACGACACCACCCCCAAAAGAGGTGGAGGGGGAGACCTAGCCTTGGCAAGAATGACTGGGATTTTTTTTTTGGATTACGCACTGAGTATCTACGCGTCCGTTTTACGGTCTATGTGACTAATCTTGCACTCCTTGAAATTGATCTCACAACTCCAAAGGAAGTGTAAATTCAGGAATCTAGGAACGAAAACAAATCCGAGAGGATTTAAATACCTGATCTCGTGAAAAGCACTCCCACAACCCGCACTATCATCTTAACCACACCCTGGGGGTAGGAATGACAGGGATATTTGATGATACATGGCATGGCGCAAGCATCTGACACCTTCGAGGCCTTTTTTTCTTTTCTGTTTTGGCCTTTGGGGTAAACATGCATGTGACCCCGCTAGTTGGGCTTGCTGTAGGGACTATTCTAATTTTTCTTTTAGTGGGTTGCTGCCATATTTAAGGATGAATAAAAAAAATTTTAAAAATGGAGTTAAGTAAGAAAATCAAATCAAATGAAATTAAAATTTTGGTTAGTCATTTTTTTCTTTTCGATTTTGATTTGAATTTTTTTATTTTTCTTTTATTGATTTGATCCGTTCAATAACCATAATTAATCAATCCGAGCCGATATAGTATATTTAAAAAATGCATATTATATATAATATTATGTAAAATTTTAATAATTTAAATATTTAAAAAATTGTATTGATCTAATAGTCATGGCCAACTCGATTTTTTTTATAAATCTTTATATATATTAGATTAAAATTTAATACATATTAAAAATCTTTATATATATTAGATTAAAAAAAATTTTAAATACATATTAAAAATCGAGTTGGCATGACTATTAGATCAATACAATTTTTTTTAAAATTTAAATTATTAAAAGTTTACATAATATTATATATAACATGTATTTTTTAAATATATTTATAGTATATCAGCATGACTATTAAAGTTTAAAATACATATTAAAAATCAATTTTTAAATTTTAAAAAAATTGTATTGATCTAATAGTCATGCCCAACTCGATTTTTTTTATAAATCTTTATAAATATATATATATTTATTTTTATTCAGATTACTATAGTTTAAGTTTGGGAGAGCGAGCAGTTTAATTGAAGTTCCACATCCTCCAGAAGATCTTATTTTGTTTAATTTCCCTAATTGGATTGGTCAATGGTACAAAATGACCTAAAAAAATCGAGTTAAGCAGTTAATTTTTTTAGGCATGACTATTAGATCAATACAATTTTTTTAAAAATTAAATTATTAAAATTTTACATAATATTATTTATAATATGTATTTTTAAAATATATTTATACTATATCGGCTCGGATTGATTAATTATGTTAAATTTAATGAGTTAATCACTAATACTGGTAATACTAGAAATGCTGGTAATGCTGGGGTGTTAAGCTCAGAGAAAGACAAATCAATGATTCAAGAACAGAGCATGGATGATGAAGATCTGCTACCTGTGATATAATTTTTGTGATCATTGGTAGTTTTAGTAAAATATATGTAATAGTTTTTTTTTTTTAACAGAAATTATTTTATTTTAGTTTTTCTTGTTAGCCAACACTTGTATATAAATTGACTGGGCATGTGTAATATTTTTTTCCTTTTGTAACTTTACTAATTGTTTAGCTTCATTTTGATAATCTGATAAGAGTATTCAGTTTCTTTACATTATGATTATTGGATGGATCAAATCGATAAAAGAAAAATAAAAAAATGACTAACCAAAATTTTAATTTCATTTGATTTGATTTTCCTGCTTAACTCAATTTTTTTAATTTTTCTTATTCATTCTTAAATATGGCACCAACCCACTAAAAGAAAAATTAGAACCGTCCCTACAGCAAGCTCAACGAGCAGGGTCACATGCATGTTTACCCCAAAGACCAAAACATAAAAAAAGGCAACAAAGGTGTTAATGCTTGCGCCATGCCATGTACCATCAAATATCTCAGTTATTCCTGCCAAGGTTACGTCTCTCGAGTTTTTTTCCATTTTATTATTAAAAATAAATAAAACATAAAATAACATTCTAATTGGAAAAAATTTTTCTAAAATAATGCTCACGTAATCTCGCAACTTCATGCTGCGAGATTTAAACTGATGGGTCGCTGGAAAGACAACGCGTGGCAAGAAGAGAACCAAATCTCACAGCTCCAAGTTGCGAGATTTAAAGAGAGCAGCCAGCGGGAGGTGACGCGTGGCGGGCCCAGAGCAAATCTCGCAGCTTGGAGCTACGAGATTTAAAGGGAGCGACAACGGGAAGGTGACGCATGGCACAAATCTCGCAGCACCAAGCTGCGAGATTTGTCTCTAAAATCCAGTAGCGTTGTGACACGTGGATAATCTTGCAGGACTATCCTACGAGATTTGCTTTGTCTGCTCATAATCTCTCCCAAGCGCTCAGAAGACTATCAATTGCAGAGGAGAAACAGATTGCAGAGAGGCTGTTGCAGGTGACCGTTGGAGCTTGCAGGTGACCGTTCGAGCTAGCAGGTGACCGTTCGGGCGAAGGAGAGGTTATTTAAGGGAGAAGATGGGGTAGGTTTTTTTTTATTTAGCAAAAACATGAATTTATTGTTTTTCTTACTGAGAAATTTTCTATTTTGATTTGGATTCATTTCATAGTTTTATTTAGATTATTTGGGTTCGTGCTGCATCTAGATGAAGGTTAGTTTTAATTGATTTAAATTTTTATAATTTTATTTTCATGTTTTGCTTGCCTGTTAAATTTAGCTGAAATACATAATACTAAGAAAAAATTTAAGAACGATTGTTTTGAATAATGTATTAATTTGTTCTTAAAATGAAATTTCTTGTTTCTTTATTATTAATATATTTATATTTACTCGTCGAATTTAATTGTTTAATTTTGATGTTGCAGTCAATTACATTGTCTCACATTTGAAAACTTGGATTGCAAATTTTAAGTTTTGCCTTAAATTTTATTCAAATTTATACAAATTTAAATCAAAACCTCAAATTCATACACTAAACACAACCTTAATTCGTGCACATTTTGTTTTAACATTTTTAGGCTTAATTTCAAAGTTAGGGATTTTTGCTATGTGATTTATGAATATTCTTTTGAAAAGTACTATCTTGCTAATAATTATTCTACTTGAATGCCTCCATTATAAGATCTACTCCTAAAAATTAGAATCTCATGGCTTCAAATTAATTAATCTTTGGATATTATATATTCTCTCTTGTAAGCAAAATCTAGCTAACCTAAAGTCGTTGCTTGCTGCAAACGAATTTGGTAAAAAGAAAATTAAAAATTTTCATAAATAATAAAAAATACAAGAATGCAAAACACAAAAAAAATAAAATATATTTAAAAATAGGGAGTGGAAAATTTTGTGTCTAATTTAAAATTTCAAATAGCATCAAATGACATTAGAATAATGAGAAATAATAAAAATGATGTAGAGTTTAATGATGATGAAACCATGGAACTTCTAAGAAGTTTTAAAAATTTGATGCCCAAAACTGGTTGTAATTACTTTTTATTAAACTATGATTACACTCAATTATTTAGAATTTTATATCTATGCAATTGCTTATAGTCAAAATGTAATAATTTGATATCTAAAATTTTTTAACTACTCTCATGCTTAAGTTTATTGTTATTTGACCAAACTCATAATCAACTAATCTATATTGTTTTAGATCTTATCATTTTAAGTTTATTGTTGTTTGACCAAACTCATAATCAACTAATCCATTTATGTAGAAAAATATGTTGTAAAAGAAATATTACCATTGTCATCATTTTTAGTTACGTAATTAACAAAATTCTTTCAAATAAAGGTACAACTATGAATAATGCGTTGTGTTACTTCAAAATGTTAGCTAGGGTTCGTAAAAAAAAAGAAGTAGTGTTTCAATTTTTGTGGTTCATATTTTCTAACACATGATTTTTTTTTCATCATCACTACTTTGTCAAACATTTTCTTATACAAGTAGTATTAGGACACTCACTTTTTTATAAGTATAAAAAATACGTTGTTATCAAGTGATTAAGTCTTCTTTTTTTTTCTAAGCGCGAATTTAAATGCCTCCTGCATGGCTGATGCAGTGATGTGAATTGTATGCTGGTAGATATCATAGGTTCTCACATGCTCAAACTATGTTATTATATTATTTGCAAACATTTCATGGTCATTGTAAAAATGGGTAAATGTTCAAATTACACCCGGCATGCTGCCGAAATTTCGATACGACTTTTCCTAGAAAACTCATAAATGCATGCAAAATATTTTCGAAGTGACAAGTGAAACATTTAGAGAAAATTGCATGCACATGAACGTAGTGAAAATAATTCTTGTTTACTATTGACTTAGCATATCACTTATACATACAATTGTTATTTTGCGTAGGTCTTTTATATTTCCCGAGCGTCGATCTAGATGGCAAGAAGTTCAAGCAGTATTTCGGTGCCGGTATTGTTGTACATGGGGGGTAACATTATAATCGGACAAACAGGTGTTAGTTATAGTATTCCGCCAGTTCGACCTATTCGAATTAGCCATAGGTGTAAATTAACTAAATTGTATACGAAGATATACAAGTACTTGCATATTGATCCAAATCAATATGCATTGCGGGTAACCGCAAGATACCCGATTAAAGGGCATCATGATACAATCTTCTATGAGGATGTTCCCGTAACTGATGATTACGGTTTGCGCATTATGTTGGATGCACACTGCGTAGGGACAACATATTTGACTGTGCAATTATATGTCAAAAACATTCCTCACATGGGTGTCGCCGCGGATGGGCAGCTAGGAACGTCTATTGAGCACGTGGTTGAAGCGGAGGAAGAAGATTCAGATGTTGGTGGGATGCCTGTTGTGGATATGAACGAATGTCTAGGATCGTCGTTCGAGCCGCAGACATACGAAGGACCTATTATTAACACAGATTATCATGGTGTTTGTAGAGAAGTTTCAGCATAACAACCAGGATCGTTGTTCGCAATAGCGAACAACGCACTAGACGAGGGGATGTACATCACAAATTATGTTCATTTACAAGATGACACGTACGAGGAGGAAATTGGTGAAGGGACGAACGAGTTCCCCGATAATGTCGACCCAACCCCCATGAATTGAACGATGCGACGTATACGGCTAAGTTCATGGACGAACCTTCTATGTATGGTGTAATTGACGTAGATGCTGTAGATTTGTCCCATGGTGAGGAGCTTCCTATATGGGTAACTCGTTGGGATGAATCGTCAGAACTAAGTAAAGGGATGCTATTCGAGTCGAAAGATCAGTTGATAGCTGTTGTGCGAATATACCACGCTTGAATGCACCATGACTTTCACTTCCTGCAGTCGACCCCACTGTTATGGGTTGTTAAGTGTAAGAACTCTGATTGTAGTTGGAGACTGCGTGCGATGTATCGTCAGAAACACCAATTTTTCGACTCAATATGGTGGTTCGCACACATGCTTGAATGAACTTCTCTCGCAAGACTATAGCCAAATCACGTCGTCCCTCATTGCTAGGGAGATTGTGAATATGATAAGGGGTGATGCGTCAACCTCAATCGCTACATCTATTCAGGGGTTTCCCCACTGTCCTCCTATTATATGTATAGATGAGGCATACTTGTACGGTAAGTACAAGGGAAAACTCCTTATTGCGACGTGCCCGGATGCAAACAAGCAAATATTTCCCCTAGCATTCGCTATTGTGCAAGAGGAAAGTTTGGACACATGGAATTGGTTTCTGTGTTGTCTTCATTCCATTACCGATAGGGACGACATTTGCCTTATATCAGATAAGCATCCAGGGATCCTCGCTGCAGTGTCTCACAATCTCGATTGGCAACCACCACGTGCGCACCACCAATTCTGCCTTCAACACGTGGTCAGCAACTTCAGCACGAAAGTGTACAGTGTCAATCTTAAGCGAATGGCTGAGCGAGCGGGAAGGGAGTATCAAGTAAGAAAGTTTAACATGTGGATGGAGAGGATATTCGATGAGGGTGGGGAACCCACGAAGACGTTCTTTAATCAGATCCCTCCTCATATGTGGACTCAGTGCCATGACGGTGGCAGAAACTATGGGAACATGATGACTAACCTCGTCGAATGTTTCAATGTCGTCCTTAAGGGCGCTCGTAGCCTCCTAATCACTGCCCTTGTGCAACTGACATTTTATCGTGTTGCACATTATTTCAACAGCCGACGGGAGGCTGCTCGTATACTAATATCAGGAGGAAATGCATTCACTCCTCATATATTGCTAGCGATGGAAAGAAGGAAGTTGAAGGCGACTGGACATCACGTGATGATGTTCAATCGGTCTAGGGATACTTTTAGCATCACGACTGCGCAGTTGGGACCTCATAAAGGAAACAACGTGCAAACCCTGCGCATTCAGGATATGCACGAATGCTCGTGTGGGAAGTGGCAAGCGTTGCACTTTCCATGCTCCCACCTTCTCGTTGCATGTGCAAAGACATGACTGAATGCTATGCACCGCCGAATACTATGCGACATATGCGGTGGATTTTCAGCCGATTATGCACAAGGCGTACTAGCCAGCATCCTCGTTGCCGACTATACAGGCAAATCCGGCGTATGCTCGACATAAAGGTCATCCTAGGAGCTCCTGTATACACAATGAGATGGACGCTAGGGAAGGTAGGAAGAGGAGCACGTGCAGTATATGTCATCAAGAAAGACATAATCGCACAAGGTGTCCGAGAAGGACCCAACTCGGCGATGCAGCTGGATTGTCGCGTTGATTTCATGTGTAGTTTGTGACTCATTCAGACCCTTCTTCTTTTGTATATAATTATTCTAATGCGACGATGCATTTTACAGGATTGATCCAGGGCCGTCTGATCCAAGCTTCTTGACAATGGGCGATGATCACAGGGCCAGCCGAGCGTGGGCTAATGGGCATGCGGGCCCCCTGTTCTGCCAAGGGGGCACGCAGTTTGCGGAGCGTTGGTTAGAGGCAGACCCCTGCATCGTCCATCTAATATGCGATGCGGGGTTTTATTGCATTTATCGGATTGCTCATATCCATCTTGATTGGCATCTTATCACAGCATTGGTGGAGAGATGGAGACCTGAGACGCACACGTTCCACCTACCTCATGGCGAGGCTACCGTCACATTACAGGACGTCGTTTGTTTTGTTCAGGTTGCCGATTGATGGGCGACCCGTCACCGGTCGCACTGCCGGACCAGTGGAGGGACCTATAGACTGTCAGGGTCAACTCGCCCTGCATACTATATGCGAGCGTTTGTTAGGCGTCGTTCCTCTTGACAGCGAGTTGGTTGGTGCATGCATTTGTATGCGATTCCTCAAGGGGGATGTGTTTCGTGAGCTCCTGGCAGATGCAGATGCACGGACAATAGTATGCCACTCACAAGCCCACTTGTTGTGTTTGATTTGTAGGGTGATCTTCTCGGATGTTTCCGACAGCTATGCGCATCTAATGTTCCTTCCACTCCTTGAGGACTTCGGAGCATGTCACTCGTACAGTTGGGGGTCCGCTACTTTGGCGTGGTTGTACAGGGAGATGTGTCGCACCGCGCACCACTCAAAGACACAGATTGCGGGCCCCCTTCGCCTACTCCAGGTTTGGGTCTGGGAGAGATTTCCTTCCTTCGCGCCTGTGCGGCAAGGTTTCCTGCAGATTGAGAGGGGTCAGGATGGTCGTCCGGTTGATCCTCTCCCACTCGCATACCGGTTAGTACCAATTTTATCTATCCCTCCTCATTCACTCTATAAGTATTATGAATACTAATTCGTAATACGTACTAGTCTTGCATTTGGGAACTTACGTTTCATCTTATACAGATGGAGGGACGACTTGAGGGCATCGATGGTTGTGCTTCACACATTGCCCTGGTACAGGTTCGAGTTGGACATGTACCAGGAGCATGAGGTATAAATCAATTAAAGTATAGCACATGATATTCTTTCTTTCTTTCTTTCAGTTGTTTATAGTCTGCTTATCTTTTGGTTATGTCTAAGTGCAGTTTTTATGGATGCCTTACACGGCAGAGATTCTAGCCGACCTGCCGCCTGACTATGCAGACGGGAGGGACCTGTGGGTAGCTCGAGTGCCACTCATATGCTTTCATATTATTGAGTGGTATCTCCCCGATCGAGTCATGCGACAGTTCGGGTTTCAACAAGTTATTCCTGCCCGATTTATGACGTCGGGGAACGATCTCCACGGCATGGATGGGCGCGGTCGAGGGGTCACAGACAGGTCCACTACGCATGCGATATTCATCACTACGTGGGAGCATCGGCGAGACTACATCATAAGAGGAGTAGCGGAGCACGGTCCGATGCGTCTAGATGACCCATACTTCACTTGGTATAGGTCTATCACTCACCGCTTCATCGACAGGACCGCTGCTGTATATTTGAGCCTCGTAAGAAGACTAATCCCATAACTCATTTTATTATATATATACGTTCCGATTTGAATGCGTTAATAAAATATTTTCATATCCTGCAGGCTGACATAGTCATTAAGGCAAACCAGATCTTGTCGGATCCTGCGATCCACCAATTGATGAGTGCTGCACTGGACCTCGTCCACGAGGACGGTTGATGGATCCCAAGACAAGGAGGTCAACTTAATGTACCAGCATGAGGAGGTCGACCAGCTCCAATACGAGGAGGACGACATGCCTCCTCTAGTCGTCCAGGGACTCCCATGTCCTCCCCACCAGTCGTACAGGCAGAGTACGTGTTCGGCCCGTCAGCGCCTTATGCACCTTCCACTGCAGCTAATCTTGCTGGACCATCGAGTAGACCAACTGATGCCCCATCCGACTCTACTGCTACCCCATTGAAGTCATTTTTATTGGACGATCTTTTTGATGGGGTGGAGGTCGATGCACCCCCTATGCCGCCTCGTTCTCGTCCCGAGACATCATACCAGTTCTCACCGAGTGCGCTCCGCATGGATGATGATGATTATGCAGCACCTCTTGGGGGAGAGGATCCACATCCAAGATGACGGGATAGGACACCTGATACTGCTAACCAGCAGGGAGAGAGTAGACGCAGATGGCAGCCACCACGACCTCGGAGACGACCTCACTGCGGCACAGTGTATTTTAGCATTATTTTCATTGCATTTAATTTGTATGTATATCATTGATTGTTTTGATTTCATTTGTATATAATGATTATTTTTTTATTCTTTTGTATATATCATTGAATAATTCGTATCTCTAAAGAATTCAATACTGCCAAATATAAAAAATGACACATAATTCGTATCGCTAAAATTTGCATGCCTAGTTAAGTTAATTCCTAAAATTGAATTATCTTTTACTGCAAAATTCGTATCGCTAAAATTTGTATGGTATTTGGTTAATGGATTTTACTCTTGGCGATGTATTTAGTGTCGTGGCCAGTCAAAGCAAGATTACTTGTGTATTAAAAAAAAATAGCTTAAATTTTTTTTAAGCTAATTTTCCTATAATTTTCCAAGAATTTGAAAACAAATTAGACATTTAAGTGTGCGTGAAAACTAGTGTCATAGATGTTTAAAACTATTTATTGTATTTAACTCGAGTTTTAATAAATAAATTTTAAATTTAAATTTTTAATAAAACAATTTTATACCTTATCTCAAAATAATAAATTAAATAAGAATAATCTACCTACCCATATGATAGTATCCTAAGGTAATTTTCATATAAATTTAATCATTTCTCAGTTAAACTCCAATAGATTAGTATTTACTTTGTTTTGTTGGGTCTCATAATATTATTCTATAAAAGACGTCTCACAAATATAAAACTTAACAATTTTGTCCCAATCTCTTCCCCTCCATCGTTTAAAAAATTCTAACTTGATTTACCACTACATGCAAGAAATTATTATGTCACGCTTTAATTATATTTAAAGTTGAAATTGAACTGATAACTAAAGACTATTAAAAAAAATCGAAACCAAACCGAACAAATCTATTAAACGAGTTTTGAATTCAGTTAAGATCAAAATTTTGATCTTCAAATATATTATATCGATTTTCAAATATTTTTTAACAGTCCCATCCTTGATGACTCGGGGGTTGTAAATTGAATTTTTATTAAAATTGTTTCTACGTAATAGTCCACATGCATCTAATAATTGATTATTTTTTATCAATCTCAATATAATTCCCTAATCAAATAATTTTTGAACCTGACTTAATTAGGTAACATTTTTTAATTAATTATAAATTAGTACAACAGTGGTACAATGTTGTTCCATTTGAACATAGTCTAGAAGGGCTTACCTATTCATTTCACACATGACACAAGTTTTATGCCCTTGAAAATTGAAAAATTTTAAAAAGAAATAATAAACAAAAAAAAATGTTTTGACTACTACACTTTAAATAGGAAAAGAGTCCAATAGCTTAAACTCCTAATCTTAAATTGCACCCATGATTTTTTAAATAATACCTTAAATTAATTCATATATTATATTGAGAAATTTACATATATATATATATATATATATATTATAGTATTCATTAAAAAAATTGTATCATTATTACAGACAAAACTCGGGTCAAGTTTTTTTAACTTTAATAAAATTTATTTTTTAAAAAAATCTCCAATTGCTATATCACTTCTTAATTTATATTTTTATATAAAATAAATTAAAGTAAGTTATAAAAATAAATAATTCAAAAATAATTAATTAATTTTATGAAAAAAATACATTATATATGCGTTTGCTCAACTACCACTAAATTAAAAAAAATATTTTCAATTTTTAAAAATGTTCAAGTTCTTTTACTTTAGTGTTTATTTTTTATTATTATCTTATTACTACATAAATATTAGTGTTTTTCACAAATCTCGCAGCTTGGTGCTGCGAGATTTGTGCCACGCGTCACCTTCTCGCTGCCGCTCCCTTTAAATCTCGCAGCTCCAAGCTACAAGATTTGCTCGAGGCCCGCCACGCGTCACCTTCCCGCTGGCTGCTCTCTTTAAATCTCGCAGCTTGGAACTGCGAGATTTGGTTCTCTCCTTGCCACGTGACGTCCTTCTAGCGGCCCATCAGTTTAAATCTTACAGCATGAAGCTGCGAGATTACGTGAGCATTACTTTGGGAAAATTTTTCCCAATCAGAGTGTTATTTTATATTTTATTTATTTTTAATAATAAAACGGGAAAAAACTCCAAGTCTCCCCCTCCACCTCTCTTGGGGGCTGTGCCGTTTGTGGGTTCAAACTGTTCCTGGGCATGGAAAGCACTAATCATCAAAGCCTTAACAGTCCCGGGCAAAACTCGCTGGTTCGTCCAATGAGATTTGCCTAGACACGTGTCAACACCTGAGTGTCTGGTCCCTTTAAATCTCGCTACTTGGTCTAACAAGATTTGTTTAAATCTCATTGAACCAAGTAGCGAGATTATGTCAGAGTCATTTCGGGAATTATTTTCCTAAAAAAAATATTATTTAATATATTTAAAAAAAAGATAAATTGGGAAAAAACTCCTTTCTAATGTGCATTTTATCTTCATTGTTTTTTATTTATTAAACGTTTAGTCTTCGGTAATGCAAAACCCTCCCTGCTTGCTTTTTTTTATTGTTGGCTCCTCATTCAATATTCTATTTATCACTTTCAAAACAGTGCTTGATTGTTGCTCCAGTTGATTTATTCAATCACAGTGTGGTGTCATTATATTTTGTAGATCCTGAGGATTTTGATTGCTGTTCTATTACATGCGTTTGTAGCATTCTAAAATTTTCGATTGTTGCATATTATGTCCGACTATAGAATATGAGATTCTTGCCATCAACCTTATCTAGTTATTCAAGGTGTATCAATAATGTGTTGCTAATGTCAAATTGGCTAGGGCTTTGGTTGAGATTATTGTAATCAAATATGATATTTTAATGTGTTTATTTCAACTTTTATCTAAATATAGAAGTTGCTTGTATAAAAGATAATTTAGTATACAAGTCATAAGTAAAGTTTATACCAACTAAAGAATATGTTGACCTTTTGAGTCTGATCTCTATTTTGATGTTGACAAACACAAGTGTCTCATGTGTGTGCCTAGTATTTTGAGCAGGTTCATAATTTGGTTTGCACACACATAAGGGGAAATGGAAGTCAGGAGAAACTTCAAGTTTATCATCATTCTAACGCTTTCCATGGAGTCTTGAAGAGTAAAAGGAAGACAAATACGTTTGTCTTTAATTTGTAATGCATTTAAGTTTTTATTTTTTTGGCCTGTAATAATGCATGCATCCTGCAGGATATGGTTTATATGCTCAGACATGACCATAAATTGACTGTAGGGAATCAAAGGTCATAATTTGACCTTAGGATAGACTTTGGTTGGTCGACGTTAGATTTTTTGGGCTTTATTTAAAAGCCTAGGCCTTAGACTGACCTTAGGTCCCTAAACATTTCATGAAAAATCTTTTGAACTAAAATGTCATACTTATATGAACAAGGAAAACTTTTAATCAAAATCTGGACTTAAATCTACTTTGAAAGAGCTTCGGGCGACCAAACCTAGGAGGTTATAAATGTCCTAATCGACCGAATTAGTAAGAAGTCAACAAGTTGACTAAGGTTTGGGCGACCAAACCATCTACGGTCGACCGAACCTTAAAGTTAACTTTTCCCACTGTCTCCGAGCAACCGAACTCTAAGTTCAAAGTCACCCCTGGCAACCGAATTATGAAGTTCAGCAGACTGAATTGGTCACCGGACGACCGAACCTTGAACGTTTGGAAAATCGCCTTGGCCCAGTCGCCCGGACTCATCCTCGGGCACCTGAAGTCAAAAAGTTAACTTTTCTATCTATGTCTATTCGGGCGACCGAAACTCTCGAGTTGCCATATTTTTAATCGTGGTAATTAGGGTTAAAAATTGATTAAACATTTTTAATAATACCTAACGTGTCCCAACAGTCATATTTTTTAGAAAAACTATAAATACCCCTTCATTTGCTTAGATTAGTAACTTTGATTAACAATTATTTTCTCTCAATTTTTCACTTAATCAAAGTTCTCCCACACACACTCTTATTTCAAAAATCACTTCAGGGTTAAATTTTTTTAAACTCTCCAACTCTCTTTATTATTCTTTGGAAAATATTTTAAAAGAGAGTATCTTTATTTTAGGGCATTTATTTTTGCATCCATGCTTTCATAGAAAAAGTTTTATGTTGCAAAAATTATTTAAAAAACCAAAACCCTAGGTTCTCCTACTTCTCATTGAAAATATTTATGGAGAAATATTTTATAAGGTTCAGATCTTTGTGCATTTTATCATATACATTATTTTTCAAAGATTAAAAATGTTATTTGATAGCACCCTTACTTTACTGAGTATAATGCATATCATTAGAGAGTGCATGTATTGAACTTAAACGTGTACATCTTTACTTGTATATTCAGAAGCATTTTCATGTACAAAAACTATTTTTAATGTATCAGTTAGGCTTAGCCCGGAATTGAACTAGGGAGTCTCAGCCCCGTAAGTGAGACCAGTTGGGTTCAGCCCGAAAATTAAACTGGGGAGTCTCAGCCCCGTAAGTAAGACAAGTTGGGCTTAGCATTGTAATTGAGTTGGGGTTTACCTTACCCCATAAGGAAAAGTTGTAACGGCTTCTGCTCTCCCGTTTAAGTGAGCAGGGTGAGTGTAATCCTTGGGGGGTATGCTCAAGGCGAGGACGTAGGCTGGTTTGACCGAACCTCGATAACAAATCTTGGGTCGCTCTCTCTTTATCTCATTTAATTACTATACTTTAATTTCCGCACGTGTATGCTTGTTTATTAATTGTTCTAATCACTTGCATGCACACTTTTATTTAAATGAGATATGTTATACGTGTATGTTCACAGTTATAGTTTAATCATTTTATATGCACGACCATAATTAAAATGGGATATGATATGTGGTGAATAGGCGTAAAT
Organism: Malania oleifera; assembly: GCF_029873635.1. Lineage (NCBI taxonomy): Eukaryota > Viridiplantae > Streptophyta > Magnoliopsida > Santalales > Ximeniaceae > Malania > Malania oleifera. Next base: position 128,610,721 of record NC_080417.1, read on the forward strand.
GTTTAATTTAGTCAAAACATTTTTAAAACCCAATTCACCCCTCTCTTAGGATCACACCAATTCCAACAGGATACAAATTTATTGAATATTTACAAAATGCATCACAAAGTTATGACAAGCTCAATAAATCACAAATGTTTTCTTCAATCACCCAAGAGAAATGCTAAAATATTTCAAGAAAATTAAATAATGAACAACCTTCAACCATGATTTCAAAATGGTTGTAATGGGAAGAATAAAATCAATTCAATAGTGGGAGCAAATCTCTCATATAACAAAAGTAGATGTGGAGGTTCCTTGACTAAGTTAATTTCTTTTGAGATTCATCTTAAGCATGTACAACCCAAGAATGAGTGCATTCAAGTCATTACTAGGCTAAAGAGGGAAGAAGACTTTTTATGTAGAATTACTAGTAGCAAGTGTTTGATCTATAAAATCAAAGCATATTTTATGAAATTTCTCCATTCTTGAATTCTCATCTTATGATAATCTTGTTTTGTTGTACATTTTCCACCTCTATTGGATCAAGGATCCATTGCTTACTCAAAAGAACAAGCAAGGAGTAGAACAAACTATTTATTATCAAAGTAAGGCACTTAATTTCACCATTGCTCATTAATTCAGAGAAGGAAATAAGGTTACGGACTTCTTGGCTTGTTAGGGAGAGGAAGGCACCACTATAAGATATCTGGAGTTTACTTCTTTACCCCGTCTAGTTGAAGGCATGATACACCTTGACAAAATTGCTCTTCCTAAATTAAGAGTCTAATGTGTCATTTTGTCTTCGTTTCGTTTCGTTACGTTTAGTTTTTATCTAATTGTAGGTTGTTAATTTGTTGGAACCATGGTATTCCTCCGCCATAAGTGAGGCGTTTTCTAATAAAGAAAGGAGGTGCCGCCCTCTTTTACTGAAAAAAAAAAAAAAAAGAAGTAGGGCATTTAAACTAGTTGAATACTTAAATCTAGGTGATTGAGGATAATCTTAATAGTTGACATGTGGATTAACTTTTATCAAAAAAGAATTATGTGCATGAAAACTACCAAAAGCATTAGTATAAGTACTGCATTTTATGCTATGACGTAATGTTTTGTAATCGTTCATTTGCTAAGTAGAATAGTTCAATGGGATTTTGTCAAGCTAGAAGACTTGGATAGTGCAAGGCTTCTAACTCTTGACCTTATTATAATCCAGAATAAAATGGTTTAGTGTGCATAAAACAAAAAGGTGAAGAATTGAATACCAAAATGCTTATTCCCTCACCAAACCATCCCCACCAACTCTAACTCTCCTTGAAGAACGAACCCTAGCCTCCCCTTTTAAGGAGCGGGCAAATGAACCAATAAGAGCAAAGCTTGGGTTCTATTACCTAGTACGGTTATATTTACAATAACAAATTATTATAATACCAACATAGAAAACAATAAAAAGATGCAAGTAACATTAGTAACAATAACAAATTATTATATAGTAGCATACTTTAGTTAAGGAATGAACATATTCGCGGTAAGTTACGTGTAGTTCTTATAAAAAATAAGATAAGGGAGGGACGACTCAAATAGTATGAACACTTGCAACGTATGCCACATAGTACACTTGTGAGGAAGAGTGAGTTAGTTACTGTGAGGGGCAGTAGAAAGAGTAGGGGTGAACCTAAAATAACTTAGAATGAGATAGTGAGTAAAACTTTAATAACCCTGAATCTGTCAAAAGAAATGGTACATGATTACATAAATTGGCATATTAGGATTCATATAGTCAACCCCACCTAGTTGGACTTAAAGCTTGATTTTGTTGTTTGTTTTAGTAGTTGTTGTATACTTTATGTTATGATATATTATTATTAAGCACTATGATGTATTCATTAAAAAAATTATTGCAATATTAAAAATATAAAATAGTATCATAATTTTATAATTATGTAATATTATTAAATCAAAATACATACAACAACACAATTGATTTTAGTATTCTAAATATATAATGCAACAAAATAAAATTAAAATATTAAAATAAATATTTATTTTATATATGTATACATTTTTTTAATGACTTGGAACTCTAACTTGGATAAGTCCTTTGGACCCATCTAGGCAGCACCAAATCAAGGAAATGTAAACATTGCCACCAGCCCATCAATGCATCATTGATTGTAAAATATGATTGTATTTATTTCTAATTAATAGTTCCTAGAGTGGGAACTATTATTTTTCAATGTGGAAGTGGTATGAAAACTTAAACATCCTCATCAGAAATGCATGCTACCTTATCAAGTAAGTGGTATCTCACTAAATAGGGGCAAACGGGATATAGAATCATAGAAAACATATTTAAAAAAAGAAAAAAAAAATAAAAAAAATGGAGTGAACTTGAAAATAGATTAGAAAAGGTAAGCAAAGGGAGAGAGAAAGAGATAAAGAGAGAATTAGAGACACGAAAGGTGAGAGAGGGAAGGAAGGGGATAGAACACACAAAAGACAAAATTGGTGTATTAGTCACATCGTGTGAATATATTAAGAGATGTCTTACAAGATTAACGAAGTAAATATTTATACCTAGATTAACAAAACAATTATTTATACCTCTCGTCTCCCCTCCCCCCTCCCCCCTCCCACACACACACACACACACACACACTCCACCAAGTCAATTCTGGGTTGCAAGTAATTTCCCAATTCCTTGTCCGGATAGTAACTAGACTTAAACCATTAGCTAATTGTCAAACTCTCTTTCCATAGATAAACACCTTATCTTAACTTTGTCTTTCATTATAGTCGACTCACCTTCTTTTCTAAGGCTAACTTTTTTTGTGATGTGTCATGTGGCTAATTATTTGGTCACATGTTACATCTTCATTCATGTACAGTGCCCCCACGATTAGCTACTTTAAAGGCAATAACCTTTAAAAGGGGATAACTGTTAATTTACATGTATCTGTAGACTAGTCCTTGGGCATGTGGCCTAGGATCTCATTATACTTACTCCCAAAATGAATGAAAACACACACACACACACACACACATACACACACACACACACACACACATATATATATATATATATATATATATCACTTAATCATGATATTATAGTAGCTTGATTGGCCGATGGATGAGGTTTTAGGTCATTTTGGCCGAATTCCAATAATTTTATTCTCAACCTTGATGAATATTCATTTTTTTAGGATAAATGAAGAATTTTTTTTTTTAGAAGTATGCTGCAAAATCGCCACCAAATCTACGTTGGTGAATCTGGCTAGCATCTGCAACAGTGTTTCTATTGATAATTTGGCTTGTTGATGTCTTTATTCATAATTTGTCCTGCATCTCGGGTAGCTGTCAACATTATGGTTCCTATAAAGCTTGCCAATTTATGGTTTCTAACAAAAAGTTCCTAGAGTAGGTTGAGATTTGGGAATTTTATCAATATGGAATTGGTGTGGAAACTCAATTCGCCCCCTCAAAAATGTATAATACCCTATCAAGCAAGTGATGTCTCATAGGATACGAATAAATATGATATAGAGTTGCAAAAGTCATAAAAAGGGGAGAAGTAAGGGAGGTTGATCACCCAAAATAGATTATAAGAGGTAACAAAAAGAGAGAAAGAAAGAGATAAAGAAGGAGATAGAGACAAGACGAGTGGGAGAGGGAAGGAAGAGGATAAGGTGGCACAAAGACTAAAATTGGTGTATTGGTACATTATGTGAATATTTTGAGATGTGTCTTTCAAGATTAACAATCCATATATTTATATCCCCAACTCCACTAAGTCAAACTTGGGGTAACAAGTAGTTTTCCAATTGTTAGCTTTGATTAACTAGACTAAACCGACTCCCTTTATATAGATAAATATTTTGTCTTAACTTTGTCAATTGCTACATTTTGACTCTATTCATGTGACGATCCCAAAAATAATATGTGAGTAAGTGCAATCCTAAAAAAATTAATTAATTAATTAATTAATTAATAATTAAATACAATAATATTATATAATAATATATTAATATAATATAATATTATAATATTATAATATTGTATATATATCTCTTCCTAAAGGATCAAGAGGATCTTTCAGGAATTGATTTTCCTGAGAAGCAAACCCCCCTTCTCTCACGCCATCTCTCTCTCTCTCTCTCTCTCTCTCTCCTCAAACTCACTTTCTCTCTCTTCAATTTATCGATATTTCCTTGCCAAATCGAAAAACAAACACCACTATGGGGTCCTAATGACAATCCTTAACAAGTTAACCGGAGTGGAGTCGTCATTTGAGGATTCTAGGCACCACTCCAAGGCTAAGGTAAGGGGAATAAATTATGTCGGTTGTTTTCAAAGATTAACTATTTAAATTGAAGAATATAATTATATGGATATTATGTTGATTTTAATTTGAGTATATGAGATTAATTAAAGTATGAATTATTGTTTAAATTGTGTGGCATGAGATTAATTTAGTTTATTGTATAAATTAAACTTGTTGGGATTTTCACGGTACGGTACTAGTTATAGTAAGATTTTATGAAGTGGTATTTTATTATATATCTATGGGAATTACGTTATGGTGATAAATTGGTTTTTGGGAAATGTCGAAAAGAATGCATTATGTGGTTTAAGAACCCTAATGGATCATATCAGTATCAGTGCAGCCATACTATTCAAAACAGTGTTGGTATGGAAAGTCGGTTTGGCCATCGAGAGGGGTTGAGTATGTTCCTGGTATATAGGCCAGGTTTGGTAGGCAAATCGTACAAACAAATGAGTTACTTTGATTTAACATTGGTATACCAAACTAAGTCCCGCATTCAGGCCGCACAACCCATCATGGGGGTTATACATGTCGGTTATCCATGTAGGGAGTTTCTTTTACTCATATTTGTAGATTTAATGGGAAGCATGTATTTTCAATTATAAGTGTCAGTTACATTTATAAAATGTAGTTTCATTTAATGTTATAGTAATGGTTATATCTGTTTACATAGAAACTCATTTATCACACACTGATAATAATTTATTCCTTCTTATTGAGAGGTGTCTCACCGCATCATTATCCAATATTTTTCAGATGTCATGAGGAGTGTAACAGTAATCAGAGTACGCAGTGGAAGCGTGGGTGGGATAAAAGGTCTGGTTTAGATTTTTTATTATTTTATATGTGTTTTGACGATCTCAGAACCTTAAAGTGATATTGGGATATTTATTGTAATAAAGGATGATTTTTTAATACTATGGTAATTGTTATGGAGATCTTCCGCTATGTATTTATGGGTATCAGAGTAGTGGAATTTTCGAGTTGTCACACTTAAAATTTGTGTGGAATGAGAAATGGTTTTGTTGTTGTACAATAAACATGTGAGAATATTTTATGATGAAATGTGATTTATACTAGTTTATGGGAAATATTGAAAATACAGCAGATATTGTGAAATGATAAAATATGATTTTATATTAGAATTTGTGATGACGGTATTATATCAGGAAATGAAATAACAGAAATGACAGTTTTTATACTAAGATGTGGAAATGAGAACTCTGATGGACCAGTGATGTACATGAGAGTACCGTACCGTTGCTAGTGAATGAGTTAGTGCAACCACACTATTTGGGGAGAGTGTTAGAATTGAAAGTTGATTGGGCCTGCGGGGAGATGTTGGCTGCCCCTCGGTCCAAACCAGGTTGCGGTAGGCCAAATGTACTACAGATGCGTACAGTTTGACTTAGTCTAATAGGCCAACCATGGTTAAGTCCCGCTTTTGGGCCGCACAACCTGGTCATGTGGGGTTATTACATGACGATGATATAAGAATGTCCATTTAGGTTGGTTCCTCATTATAGACACGATGATTCTACATTAATAGACATGTTATGTTTCGTACACAGAGAAACTTATTGAGCACGAGCATTCTTTTTTTTTTTAGAAAAATATATGATTGCAAATGTATATATATAAGTATGGTTATGAGTATAGTTCTCATGATTTTTCAGTTAAATTAATTATTAAATGAATATGCTATGATACATTAAAACTCATGTTGCCACACACTGATAATAATTTCTTCCTTCTTATTGAGAGGTGTCTCACCCCATCATGATCAGTTATTTTTTAGATGCCATGAGGAGTATAACAGTAATCAAAGTGCGTAGTGGAAGCGTTGGTGTGGTAGAAGGTCCTTGGTTAGAATTGCTATTATTTTATTTATGTTTTTTATGAGTTCAAAACTTTATTGTGATATTGGAATTTTTATTGTAATAAAGAATGGTTTTTTAGTACTCTGGTAATTGTTATAGAGATCTTCTACCGTGTATTTATTTGCTATTAGAGATTCATTTAATATAACCCTCCGGACCCTCTTTCCGGGTTCAAGGCGTTAGAAGGTGGTATTAGAAAATTTTAGAGTAGTAGAATTTTCGGGTCATCACAATTCACCTTCCTTTCCAAGGCTAAATTTATTTTGAGATGTGTCATGTGAGTTATTTAACTAGACGTTACATCTAAATTTGGGGTGTGCATAAAGACAACACAAATAGTATTACGTACACAAAATCAAGAATATTCTTTAAATAAATTATAATGCTTAATCTAAAAATATTTATAGGGAACATGCATCACAATTTGTCATTCTACGAAAGCATATTAGATTCTCATTTTTTTATTAGGAGAAAAAAAATATTAGGTAGTCCTAGACTACCATGTCACATGTGCTCACATAGAATAGAAGGCCTCTCCATGTGTGCTACTTGCACACCATCAATCCCTAGGATTTAGAACATTTATAGTTACAACCATATATAGATTTGTAGTATTCTTACCAAAAAAATAATAATATCAATAAGTAGCATTGGAATTTTTTTTTTCTCTTCAAGAAATTTCTAAGCCGAGAGAACATAGGTGTTGAAAACAAGCTATTATTTGTCCTTTTGAAGCCAAGTCAAGTAGTATTTGGACATGGGGTGGGTTAAATATGAATCTTTCAGGTTAGCTCCTAGATAAACAGTTAAAGATGCCAAGACATGTTTGGCTTGGTGATGGGAATAAAAAGTCATATCCTCACCTTCATATAACAGATAATTTATATGATGTACTAAAACTTAGAAGGACAATAGAATATGCAATTAATAAGGAAGGTTATGTAGAATCTATAGGCTTACTAGAATAAAAAAAAAAATGTGGAATCCATAGTTAACAAAGAATTATATGAAATTGTCGAATCATCTTTACAAATAAAGTCGCCTAGTGGTAAAAAAATTCCATTGTCATACAAAGGTGCGAAAGAAATATTGACAAAATCCTAAATACAATTTTCAAGGGAAATAATATTAACCAAGATTTTAAAGCTAATGATGAAACTATACAATTTTGAAATTCTACTAGAGGATATAAATGAAAGAGACAAGTATCCAGGCATGATATAAACCTTGAATATATGAAGAAAATGAAAGTCCATTTAAACAATTTGATCACATTGTAGACATGGGCACTAAATTAGGGGGGGGGGAAGAAAGAGGAATTTAGCACAACAAGTGTGGTAATATCCTTAGAACTAGAGTCAAAATCTTAATAATTAGATACTGATATATCCAATCTAATAAATTGTTCAGAAAAAACTTTAAGAAAAATAAAAGTTGAATATTGACATGTTATAAAAATATGGACCTATATAGGACAAAAATTTGTGATGAGAAAGGGAATATATCCAAATACATTAGAAAGAAAAAAAAATAACGTGAAAAGGCATATATGTTAACATCGGGGAGTCTTTACGAGAGGTCACCAACTTGACTCATGATCTTAAGCTAGTTGGGTCTTGAGCCTAATCATGCATCTAAGCATCTATCATCCACTCAAACTTTTCAAGGGGTCGTTACTCAACCATTCCCCCTTGAATGGAAGTCGTTACTTTTCATGCATTCAACTAGGATTCATTACTCAATTATGTGAAGGGCATGAAAATATAAGAGTACGTCCCACTCATCATTGCTTTTCTTTCACATGTCTACATCCGTAGGAAAGTATGCATGAGCACTCGAGCCCAATTTGAATTCTCCCCCTTTGAACGAAAACCATCTCCCTCGTGGGAGCAAGTCTAGTTATCCAGAAGTAGCTTAAGTGTATGTTACCCTCGCGCCTTACATGTTTTGGATTGCATTTCACATGTCTCTAAACCAATCCCGCCTCATATATCCGGACCCTATTTGGATCCATATACCATACTTTGATGATCCTTATTAGCTTCAGTCACACACTTGGTCCTCCAATCATTATCACATCAAGAGAATTAGTTTAACACTTTGACTTTATGATGTCGCTTGCCTATAGTTATGAGCAATCAACTCTGATACCACTTGTTAGCTTTGGGAATCTATATATATATATATATATGCATGGTTGGACCCAAGACTTAATATGCTTAAACTTTTGAATCAAATTGGTGTTCATTCATGTATATCAAGCCAATGTGAAAAGATTCCCAAAGCTAACAAGTGGTATCAGAGTTGACCCAAACCCATAAAATAAGGAAAATGAATAAGAAAAGGGTAAAATGGGAATTTTAGTAGGTTTCATCAACGAAGGTAGTATATTCTTCGATGAAGTCCCTTCAACTTTTTATCGCCAAAATTCAAAGCATCGTCGACGAAGAGATACCAAGCGAACCAAAGAAAATATCCGAATGGGGTTCGTCGACGAAAGAAAAGCTTCATCCACAAACAGCCTGATTGGTTTGTCGATGAAGTTGACTTGGTCAAAGGCTCTATAAATATCATTTTTGGTTGCTTAAGGGATAAGAAAATCCAAAATCTCTCTCTCTCTCTCTCTCTCTCTCTCTCTCTCTCTCTCTCTCTTTAGAACCGGCGAGCTCTCTCTCTCACTCTCTACGATTCTTTGTTGTTCATCATCCGTTTCGACAATCGGAAGTTTCTGCATGGATCAGAAGGAGAATCTCTTTAGTTATAGCGGTTTGGATCGTCGTTATGAAGATTTTTGGGATTGTCCCTAAAATCGAGTTAAGGATCTGAAATCATTTTTCGTTTCGGTAGATCTATAGTAGATTGAATAATACTGAGGTATTGTTCTTCGGTTTTTAGGTTTTGAGGAGTTCGTGTCATAATTTTGGATCAATAAGCTCGTGTTTCGGTTTTTACGTTAAAAGGTAAGTTGATTTGTTTATATCAGTATTTTTAGAAAAAGAAACCACAAAATATGTAGCTTATGTTTATACGTGCTTATAGACTACTTATTTTCAAAGTTTTACCAAGTATAAATGTCGATTCTTATGGTTTTCACGATTTTTATGGTTTTGGAAAAAATGGGTTTTTGGCATATGATCTCCAAATTTCTTAAACTACTTTATTTGCAATAAAACTAAAGTAGGAGATGCTTGAAACTCTTAATAGTAGCAGAAATGATATTTTATGAACCATTTTATATGAAATGTATAATTGACCAAATAAGTGTGACGTATGATATGAATTGAATCTATACTGATTTGAGATGTATGTATATGAACTATGGGGACTAAGTCCAAGTGATTATCAGAAAATGCAGAAAACAGGTGTCGATTAGATACCGTGCCAAGTATGAGAAAAAGGGTAAAACCGAGAGGTTACAAGTCGATTTTTACCTTAGTATGAATGAACGTATGCATGAATGAGATTGTGAAAATACTGGAATTTCACAAGTTATTATGTTTTAATGTAAATTGTATATATGATATTGGGACCGCAGCTTGTTTCAATAGTACATGAAACCTTAAAAAGCTTATATTATATAGGTTCGGTACCGTTGCCAAAACAAGTACAATGCAACCACACGTATTTATTGTTTAGTGTGGGTACCTAGAAGTAGGTTTGGTATTAAGGGCCATTGGCCAAAAGGGATCAGGGTGGTGATGGCCAAATTAGATTGCAATATGTTTGGATGCTTGACGATGCCTGTACGTATAGGGCTCGATCAGTGTTTTCTCATCGCACAACCCTTACCACAAAGAGTTACTAGCATAGTTATGATAGTTTCGAGTTGGATGGTGTTCTAAATATGCATATACTTGATTTAAACACTTTACTGGGCAAAGTCACAGGTCTGAGTACCGAGCGGAAGGATTGTATAGTGTATGAGCTTGTACCCTACCTTAACCTCGAGAACTCTTACTTGTAATGATGTTGGGTTATATATTATTATTGGGAATTTATATATGTACTATATATTTATTACAGTATTGATAATGTGCAATCTATGTAACCGTTTTCAAATAAGAATATAACCGTTCACATAAATGCATATAAAAATGTCCTGTTCACATAAATGCATATATACTTATATTATAAAAACCTCCCTTAGGCATGTTAACTGTAAAGACCCAGAAAATTAAAATCATTGAAATAATAATAAAAAAAGAAAAAATAACAAATAAATAAATAAAAGGAATGGCGTGGAAAAAAGAGGAAAAAAAAGAAAAAAAATTAAATTAAATTAAGATAAATTAAATAATTAGTTATTAAATTAAACATTATTACATTGGATTTAAAAAAAAAACTAATTGAAATAAGATATATATATATATATATATATTTATGTATATTGAAAAGAGGTATAGTATTATAATATTATAATATAAGATATTATATTATATGTTATATATTCAATTTGGATGCTTATCATCCAGATTGAAATTGGATTTAGCAGAACAAAAGGCATCCCACCCCCCCCGGGAATTCCGTCTGCGCCCCAACGCTCGTTCTCCGTCTCCGTCTCTCTCTCCTCTCAATTTCTTAACGAGTTTGCGGTGGATCGGAAAACAAAAAGGTGTCGTTGGATTCTTGGCTCCACCACCGACATTTCTACTGCAGTAGATTTGTCATGGGAATGGCTTAGGCACTGTTCCTGGGGAAATGTAACTTTTCTCCATTTTTCCAATTTCTTTGTAAATATGCGGTTAAATCGATGATCAAGTACCACCACATGGTCCTAGTCGCGATTGTCATCATTTTGACGTAGGTAAACTTCTAATTGGGGTATTCTAGGCTCCACTCCAAAGTAAGAGTGAGATTTGGGAAATTTGGAAAATTAGTTAAATTTGCAGGTATAACTGTTAATTTGAAAATTATGACCCTAGAAAATATTTAAATAGTATTTTATTTAGAAATAATTTAAATGAAACTAAGATTTTTGAATTAGGGTCCGGGTGAGCGCCGCGGGCATTTGTGTGGGATTGCTGTCGGTGTAGTTCGAAAATTCATGTAAGGAGGAAATTTATGTATTAAATTAGGTTTTTATGAATGAAAAATGATTATGTGTTATATATGTATATATGTTTTTATGTGGGTTTAAAATGCCGACCATGAAATTTATGTTTTCTAAGCTTAGGATTATTGATATAGTTATGTATATGTGAAAGTAAACGAATGAAAGTGAAAGGAATTTTCTGATGAATTAAATAAGAAATGAAATGTATTTACAATGTATAAATATTAATTATGGGTTGACTTATTTTGTAAGGAATGTATATGAATTTTATTGTTAAATTGTGTGGCATGAGATTCTGTGCATATATATATGTTAAATGTATGAGATGCAGGTTAAATAAGTAAAATACTATGAATAAAATATGATTTGGATTACGTTGCCTGTGTATGTTAAATGCAACCATGTAAATGTAAGACAGCTGAAAGACAGTCATGTTAGTTGATTCTAGCGCATTTCTATGTGGACTATTTGTAGAAGATTCTAGCGCATTTCTATGTGGACTAACAAATGATGGCTAAAGACCAGTTGTAGTATGAAGGAATGAAAAGAAAGTGTTATGCAATGAAATGATAATGGAATGACAATGCAATGAAATGAAATGTGAAACGTGAATGATACAAATGGGAAAGAGTCACTTAAAGTGAAATGTAATGCAATGTTAAGTTATGAATATGAACAGATGTATATGATTGAATAATGATAGAAAGAATGATGTATTATGATATTAGAAGTATGTATGTACGTAAAACATGTTATGATTGGGCGAGGCGTACCTTTTGCTTGAGGGCTTGCTGAAAAAGGCGAGTGCACTAGTAGCTACAGATGTGGCAGTAGCCGCATAACGTACTAAGGCAGAGGGAACCTACTTGTATGGGCGGGTGGATTTTCCTATCCTTTGGGCCTTTGCCGGTAAACTATTGTTGAACTGTGTGAGTACGAGATTAATCTAACACTTGAGAGCTTACTGAGTAAGGTAAGTGCTCTGGTATGTTTTAATTATGACCTTAGGGTTACCTAAGTATCAGAGCAGAGGTGTGCTACTTGTATGGATGGGTAATCACCCCTATCCTTGGGTAATCTCGTGGGTTAAATATTTGCATGTGATTGTTTAGGCTCACAAAACGATTTCAACGTTATATGATGATTTGAAAATGAAATAAAAATGATATCTATTTACCTCATGTTAGTCACACGCTGTTTTAATATGTACGTTTCTTCCCTTACTAAAATGTGTCTCACCCGAATATGAATGTTTCATTTTCAGGACATCCTCGAGGTCAGGCTTAAGGAGCTCGAGGGTATTTAGTCTTTTTAAGGAATATAAAGAAACAGGGTATATGTTGATGATATTTTGGATGTAATTATTTATGTTGTTATGTTTTAAGTCTTTTAAGGGTGGAATGGTTGTGAAAATACTGAAACGTTTTGGAAATGTATGTATATATGGAAAAGCAGGTGTTGGATGGATATTGTGAAATTTAGATAGGAAGTAGTAAACTCTAATATTATATTTTTTTTGTAAGATTATGATTATGTTTTCCACTGCGTATATGTTGATTATGGATTATTAGGGATTTTATCAGGTATAACGCGTCAAACCCAAGTTTAAGTGTTCGGGGTGTTACATTAATCGTAAGTCATGTTTACCCCCATGATAAGGTTGTGCGGTCCGAAAACTGTACTTAGCTTACTGGTCGGCCAAACTAAATCAACATATATCATCATTAAGTGAGATTTTTTCTATTAAGTCCTGACACAAAACCAAGTGTGCACTTAGGAAAAATTCATTGTCATATAAAATCACTTTGTAAAGAGTGTGAGTATACTCTGATCCTTTTAAATTTTAAGTTATGGTACCAAGCGTTCATAATTTCTATATCCTCTGAGTCATGAGGGGTTTTGAAAATGCCTTATTATATAATTTATGCAATTAAAATAATATCATAACAATCTCATTTTTACTCATATTTTCGTGAAAGATACAATGTAGAAATAAACTCATGTCATCTTTACTCATATTTTTGTGAAATATGTAACGTAGAAACAAACTCATGCCACATAATTTTTGTCACACCTCGAACCCTGTAATGAGACCCAAGGTGTGATGTAATAACCTAACATGTCTCTGTATCATACAAAACAAACATGATACTATAATGAATGCGGGTTTGATCCTGTGGGGTTCTCATACACCCTACACATATTCAAATACACGACATATACACAGCATAAAAGTTCACTCCATACATACATTGTACCATATCAAAGTCTATACAAACAGAGTCTAAGCTCCATATTGCAAAACATAACCCAGGGTGGCAGCAATACCCAAAACGACAACCCTGTTACAGTCTGAGCACTTACACAAATACCCTACGTAGTAAACTGACCACCACGCTCCCAACACTAGGACGCTAGTTCTAGTTATTTGAAGGACCTAAAAACATGTACGTACGATAGGGGTGAGACACATATCAGTAAGGCCGAATCAGGTTATGTTGGTGTGTGTCATATGAGTGTTATCGTGACATAAAACATACACAGTTCAGTTCCAGTATTTTCACAAAACAGTTAAAGTATAGTTCTCAACACACACTCACATTATCAAGCAACCTAGTGTCGTCACACTCTTTGGCATGAAGCCGGCTCGCATTACACGACGTCCCCTGCACATGGCGTAGCCCAAGGCTCCCATGACATCGTATCAGTACATCTGGTGGATCCACACCTTTTGGTGATCAGCCGGTAATAGGCGATATTTTCCGCTCTCGGAAATAGAGCTGGACACTCTTGCCACTGGCAGGTGGTATTTCACACCCTCGGATATAGAGTCAGACACTCTTTCACAACCTGGAACAATTCGGAACACACGTTCCCATATCTCATTTCAGCAAATCACAACTCAATGCATATTCATATAACAGTTCATTCCACACTTATTTGGTAATCACAAAATCATGATTTTCAAAATATAGTTTAAAAAAAGTCAAGGCATGGCCATGTCCATAACACAATATACTCTACAAAATATCCACGTTTTTTCAACAAAACTAAATATGCAACCTGATGCCCCCTTTTTTCCCAAAACTATAACATGAAAACCCCATAATTTTTTACCCATTAGATTTCTCCAAATAAGTAGTCAAAACATACATAGGATTGTGAACCACAGTTCTACCGAATCTAATTTCAAAAATAACCGATATAAACAGAATCCTCATACCTTTCCCTGAAATTAAGACACGAACTCTACGGCTCCTAAACAGTGAACTGATTTCCCAAAACCTATAAATAGTACAATACATACTTAAAAGTCCATTCTCTACAAATCTACCAAAACAGAAATGAAAACTGAGTCTTACCTCGATTTTCGGTCAAAACCCGAAAATCCTTGAAATGAAGATCCGTTCCACAAATCATGAAGAGAATCCTTCCCCAATCCTCATAGTAATGTCAGATCGTTGATTCCAGCGACGAACGAAGAAGAAATTTAGAGAGAAGGAGAGATGCTTCGAATTCTAGAGAGAGAGAGAGAGAGAGAGAGAGAGGATTTTGATAACTTAGCTTCTAAGCAACCCAAAAGGATATTTATAGCACCTATGACCCGGCCAACCTCGTCGACGAGGTGGCGTCTTCGTCGATGAGTCAACGAAGGGAGTTCGTTGACGTCGTAGTGGCCTCGTTGACAAGCCTGAAATTTGAGGATTTCCCAAAATCTCTCGGTTTCTCCTCTTCGACGAACCTCTAAATTTCATCACTGAACAATAGAAGGGCCTTTGTCGATGAAAACACTGGCTTTGTCGACGAAGCCTGCTCAAATTACTGTTTTATCCTTTTCTTATTTATTTATTTCTTATCTCACGGATCGGGTTCTTATAATTTTCATGTTAAAAATATTTTCTTGAATAGAAAGTAATGCTGTAAAATATCTGAGGGGTTTAGAACAATGTTTAAGTAAAAAATAAACACAAGTATATTAAAGATAAAACTGATATAATTAAATTTGCATAAAAATAAACTTGGATATATTTTATGAAAAATAACTAACATAATCAAAATTTACTTACACTGACTTAGCCCAGTGAAATAGTCACAACGAATTTTATCTCTTAAAATGAGATTTAGAAAGAGTGGAGGAGTGAGAATTTTAAGTATAAAAATTCTCTCTCCCACTAATTCTTTTCACTCATTAATTTTTCTCTTCCCTTGGGGAATTTTTTGTGAAAAATGAAGGTTGACAGCTTCTTATTTATAGAAAAATTTTGAGGAGAAAAATTGAATTTTCAAGAGTGTAGAGAGAGGGGTGAAATTTTAATTTTAATTTTTTTTAATAATTGATGGGAGATGGGATGGCATGTGGGATGTGGTAGGATGTGGGGTGATGGATTTTGCAATTGGGTTGCCGACACTCCCCTTTTTTTTTAATTAATTATTATATTTAATTATATATATATTTACTGTGCATATTACTTGGAAAGAAAGTGTGAACGGTAGAATGAGTATAGTAAGAGTCACTATCAATTAGATTATTTTATTATTTATTATGAAAGAAGAAGTAAGTTCGAGTCCAAGATTTTTGTGGGTCCCACATGGTCTTGTGGGCCCCGCACAGTTTTCGAGACCCATATGGGCCCCACACAATTCCAATAGGCCTTATATGATTTTGTAGCCCCACACAACTTCGAGACTCATGTGGGCCCCACATGGTCTTGTGGACCCCACATAGTTTCGAGACCCCATATGTATGGATGTGGAAAAGATCATCTATATTGCGAAATTTATGAAATGTATATAGGGACACCTATATTATTATTATTATTATATATTTCTACAATGTAAGTCAATTAAAAATATTATTTTATATATGTACTTGTATATGTATACTAACTGTGTTTACTCTATTTATCCTACGAAGTTCCACTTTGACTACACCGACCTTCTGGAAGCGATTGAGCCACAATGGTCTCTGAGCACTTGCTTAAACAAAGTCTTTCTTAGGTATCAAACATGAAATCAAGGATCCTAACAGAGAAATACATTCGTATTGATAATAACTTAATGATCATTTTTATTATTATTATGCTACACTCATATATATATTTTTAGGGTCATTACATCCTCCCCTCCTTATAAAAATTTCATTCTCAAAATTTGCTAATTTAAAATGAGTATTGTATAATAGGTTGTGCTCTTGGTTTAAAAAGGTTAATTTGATGGAAGATTTGGCTAAATCTTATGATAAACTGACGGCCAATTTGGCGGAATATTTTGTATGGGAGACTGAAGTGAAAATTGTTAGTATTGACTTTTTGAGTCTGATCCCTGTTTTGATGCTGACAAAGCACGTGTCTCTTATGTGTGTTTTTAGCCTATGCACAGGTTCATTAATTTAACACACACATAAGGAAACGGATATGGAAGCTTGCAAGACTTAAAACCTATACGATCAGACGCATTTCATGAAGTCAAGAGAGCAAAGAAGAAAATAAAGAAGAATTTTTTGTAATTATAATTGTATTTAATTTTTATCTATGTCTATAATAATGCATGTGTCTGCATGATATGGATAAAATGCTCGAAATAACCATAGATAGACCCTAGGGACCAACACACTTCACAGAAAACTTTTCCTAAAAAACTAAAATCATATAAAAGGTTTAGAAATAATTTAGGGCCAAATTTGGGGCAAAAACAGCGGTTAACCGACATTGGATTTTTTGGGCAAAATATTAATTGTTAATGCCTTCAATCAACTGACCAGTTCGAGCTTTAATTAGCTCGGTCGACCGACCCTGTTTTGAACTAATCCTTCCTTGGTCAATCGAACCATAAAAAGTTACTTTTCCAACTACTTGGTCGACCAAACCTCATAGTTCAAATTAGCCTTGGTCGATCGAATCTATATGAATGGTCAACCAACCTTTACCTTAGTCGACCAAACCCACGAAGGGTTCAAAAACACCCTGATATAGTCGACCAAACCTATAGTTCAAATTTACCTTGGTCGGCCAAACTTATAAAAGTGGTCTACCGAACCTTATCCTTGGTCGACCGAACCTCTCGGATTGGTTAATTTTTTACCACATGTAAACGAGTTTAATTTTAATTAAACATCATTAATTTTTTTCTAAAATGACCTTTATCCCTAATGGTCATATTTACCTAAAACTTTATATATACCCCTTCATTTTCTTAGATTTGCAACTTTGATTAGCCCAAATTTTCTCTCTGATCCATTATTAATCAATGTTCCCCCAAAAAGTTTTTTTATTGTTAAAATCAATTCCTTTGGGGCAAAATTTTTTATACAGATCTCTCCAACTTTCTTTCATACTTTTATTTCAAAATCATTTTTGAGGAGAATATTTTATTTAGGGTATTTTATTTGCATATACTCTCACTTAGCACTTAATCTTTGAAAATCATTTTTGAAAATATTGCTTAAGTTTCTCCCAATTATTTTCATGATAAATATTTTTGGGAGAAGTTATTTATTGCACAAATATTTTCTTTAACTTAAACTCCAAATTCTCCAAACTTTTGAATCTACAAAAAACTTTGTTGGAGATTATATCTTTTATACACACACATATATTTTATTTGTACAAATATTATTTGAAAACACCCATACTCTATTGAGCAAACTTCATATCATATTAGAGTGTATGTATTTGAGTTTTAATGTGTGCATTTCTGCTTATATGTTTTGGAAGCATTTATATGTACAAAAATGATTTTTATTGTATCGGTTGGGTTTAGCCCGTTAATTGAACTAGGGGGTCTCAGCCCCGTAAGTGAGACAAGTTCGGTTCAACCTGGTAAATTGAATTAGGGAGTCTTCGCTCCGTAAGGGAGACAAGTTTGGCTCACCCTTATAATTGAATTGGGGTTTACCTTGTCCCGTAAGGAGAGGTTGTAAAGGCTTCTGCTCCACCCATTTAAGTGAGCAGGGATAGTGTAATCCTTGGGGGGTATGCCCAAGGCGGGATGTAGGCTGGTTTGGCCGAATCTCGATAACAAGTCTTGTGTCACTCTCTCTCTATCTCATTTATATTTCTGCACTTAAGTTTCCGCATGTGTATGCTTTCTTTTATCGTTCTAATTATTTGCACGCACACCTCTATTTTAAATGAGATATGTTCCACGTGTATGTCAACATTTATCGTTTTATTAATTTACATATACACTTGAAAATGAGATATGATATGAGGTGAATCAGTGTAAATGTTTAATTTAGGTAAAATATTTCTAAAACCCAATTCACCCCCTCTTGAGATCACACCAATTCCAACAGTTGGTTTAATCGGAGTTTAAGTGGAAGAACTCAAAAAATATGAAAAAGAATCGATTTTTTTTATATGTTGGTGGTGTCTTCGCCATCTATTAGGGATCTTTTTCTGCGGCGTCGGGCTCTTGCAACGTCACTAGATTGGGTCAAAAAAAGGGGAAGAGTGCTTGGTTGCTCAGCAAAGGAGGAAGGGTTGCCCTTTGCTCCTTATGATCTCTGGTGGGGATGCTCATAATGAACCATTAGTTGGTTTTACATAAGTGTCAACACGTATTGGAGCTATTGGCAATGGTGGGATAGACCAGCATCATCAAAAACCCTCATTGTGGTGACTGAAGTGCTGACATTGTAAGGGTTAGGGCCCATTGGAGTGATGACAGTTGTAAGTTTCACAGCCAGATTATTGATGATAGGGATGAGGGTACGAGTAGTCAAGATAATGGTGGGGGCACTACTCAGGGTGGTAGTGGTGGAGGAAGTAAGTTCAATAATTGGTGGGGTAGTAGTTGAATTGGTGGCCTCTTCAACTAATCCCTGCCTATATGTCTACAGTTCTAGAACCAAAAGCGTACATTTTTCAGCTTGATTGGACAATACCATTGGAGTCGTGCAGCAAGAAAGGTTGCTAGCTCCACAAAAAGAAAGTTCTCCTTTATTACTGCGGAAAGGCATCCTCTAAAATCATCGGTTGCACTACTCTGGGTTTCCACCTTTGGATTGGTGATCTAGTACTGCTTTTAGTAACTTGAGGAGTTGGCAACATTTTTAATTTGAATGAAGCGAGAAATGAGACAATTAAAAAGGAAAATTGGGAATAGCGAACCTTTGTGAATTGAAATGCGGTTGTTCAAGACGGAAGAAAGCTGTGATGTTTAGAGCTCGAGCATATCAGACCCTTTTTATAGGGAAGGAGCCTCTGAGTAGGTGTCAAAAATAGTGACGCGTGTCATGGAAATTAAGAAAGAGTGATGTATGCCACGAGAATCGAAAAGAGTGACGCATGCTATGAGAATTGAGAGAGAGCAATGCGTGCTGCGGAAATCGAGCGAGCGATGCTTATTGCGAAAATCGAGAGAGTGCGATATATGTCATGAAAATTGAGAGAGAGCGATGTGTGCCGTGGATATTGAGCGAGTGACGCGTATTGCAAAAATTGAGAGAGAGCGACATGTGTCACGAAAATCGAGAGAGAGCAACGTGTGTCGTGGATATCGAGCGAGTGACGCGTATTGCGAAAATTGAGAGAGAGTGACGTGTGCCAGGAGAATCGAGAGAGAGCAACGTGTGCTGTGAGAATCAAGAGAGAGTGACGCGTGCCGCAGATATCGAGCGTGTGACGTGTCTCACAAAAAATTGAGACTTTGTTCATGCTCCTATTGCTTCATTAATGTCTTAACTATAATTAACCCCACCCTTAGGTCGCCACTTGGGTGGGTGGCCTAGTGGTAGGGAGCCGGTCGTGCATCCATGAGGTCACGGTTTCAAGTCTTGGTAACCCCACTTCGCCCAAATGGTCCCATGCCCTGGCCTTGCTTCGGGGGTAAGTGAGCTACAACCGATGATTTCCACCCATAAGGCTGTTTTTTACTACCACAGTATTTTTTTGTTTTTAATTTTATTAAGTTACTTTGAGCCATCTATGTACATTTTTTTTATAAGAAGCTCTACTCGAATATATACTATTGTGGACAACCTTGGTCAAAGGCTGGTTAATTTCCTTAACTATCTTAGAAGAAGAAGCCTAAAATAATTGAATGATGATGACTGCAGTTCAATCAAAATTGTTTTGCTACCAATGCAAGCACTCATACCTTTCTTGGAATTGTATACATGATTAATAAAATGTATAAGTTTTTAAATTATTGTTACTCAATAATATCATATTTATTTCTAACCTTAATTTTTTTTGAATTTAGATATAATATAGTAAAATTTAAGTTGTATCAATTTTTATAAACTTATACAAAATTAAAATTAAAGATTTCATCAAAATTTGTACTCCTAAATCAAACTTGAACATTTGACGAGAATTGAATATGCAATAAAAAAAAAATACATATTCATATTCAACTTACACATGCAAAGGATTTTTGGGTAGAGTCAGAAATCAGAACAAATCGTTTGTTTATGTCTATTTGTATGTGTTTTGTTTATGTCTATTTGTATGTGTAGTACCTCCAAACCCAGTAGGGTCTAAGATGTTGTTTCTTATAAATATTTTTAGCAAAAATAAGAAATAATAATAGTAAAAATAAATAAACCTCGAATGTTATTATATTTATATATTTGATTATAAATATGAAATTTTAAATTATTGGGGCACCTGATCTAGAAATGAATAGTCAATATGTGTACGTGTTTCTACAAACATAAATAATATATTTAAACTAATTGATGTGTCCCCACAATAATACTGTATTTTTTTTCCTTAAGAATATAGGATTGTTACCTATCATTGAGAGCTTCCACGTTAATCTTATTTCCTCCAATGTTACTATCTTTAGGGTTCATTCTTAAACAATATCCAAACGTTATTTTAAAATTATAAATCTATTATTTACGCATAATAATATAACAAACTAAAAGAAAACATCCTAAATTACCAAATCCTACCCAAATCATGTTTTATGCCTAAATTCTGGTAAAAGTTATTTGTTAGAGTTTGCAGAACCTATATCCTAGGCTCTGATACCAATTGTAACAACCTGAACCCAAGCGGGTTCTTATATATATAATTATTCAGCAGAAACAAATAAATCTCAGTTATTATTATTCTAGAGCACTAATTAGCTTTATTACAAATATATATCTCAACTATTAAAATTAACATTCTTAAAATTCTAAAATACACAACCAAATTCTAAATTGTGTTATACTAAATTTTATTCTACTCTGCTCTTTCTAATCCCACTCACGCTTATAATGCGCCACTTTGATTTCTAGTACATTTTTCAAAGTTATCTGAAATATAAAATAATAATTGTGGTGAGACGAAGTTCAATAAGTAAATAAGATTATTATTAGTGTGTGGCCAAAATAAGCTTTCGCAGTATTATAATTTCGTAAAATAACATTTAATACTATAACTTCAAAACTTCATTTGAAATATATATAAATTTATAAATTTCTGCATAAAACTTTTACCATCAACTATAACAGTAAAAATATTTTTAATCATATACTGTAACTGTTAAATATACTGTTGCGGGGTAAAAAATATGGATGGGATGCTCCGTCGACTCTCGTTGACCTGAAAGAAAAAAAGAATAAAGGCTTGGAGGACCCGGGGTGTACTCCGGGGGATCACTCCGATGCCTAAGTAAGAGGAAGGCTTTTAGGAAGGCTAAACGCAACAGTAGAATAATCGTATGTCACTTACCTTTGCTTGTATCCACAGTCCCTACTTATAGGGGCTTGAGTTGACCGCTGGTTGGCTCGGATTTATTGCGTGGGGGCGCGAATTGCTCTTCGGCCATAAGTGCGTGCGCCTATCACTCTGTTTTTAAGGGCGCCGGCGTGAATCTCTCCTTCTCTTTATTAGGTCGGAGCTAATCACTCGTCAGAAAGTCAGACTTGGGGAAAGTATGAGACAGGCGTTGACCTGCCCTTATTAGCGTGATTTATTATGGGCATATCATATACATATATATTTTCCCATATGTTCTTCTTTCAAATTATCATTTAGGCACAAAAAGACCCCGTTCGCATAAATCCATATATACATATGCTATAAAAACCTCCCTCAGGCATGTTAACTATAAGTCATATTTACCCTCATGACAAGGTTGTGCGGTCCGAAAACTGGACTTAACTGGCCGGCCGGCTAAACTAAATTAACGTATATCATCATTAAGTGAGATTTTCCTATTAAGTCCTGATTCGGAACCAGGTGTGCACTTAGGAGAAATCCATTGTCATATAAAATCACTCTACAAATAATGTGGGTGCGCTCTGATTTATTTAAACTTTAAACTAGACTACCGAACATTCGTAATTTCTGTATCATCTAAGCCATAAGGGGTTTTGAAAACGCTTTATTATATAATTTATGTAATTAAAATAATATCACGACAGTATCATTTTTATTCATATTTTCATGAAATATACAATGGAGAAATAAATTCATGTCATCTTTACTCATATTTTCGTGAAATATGTAACGTAAAAATAAACTCATGTCACACTATTTTCATGTTAAAAATATTTTCATAAATAGAAAGTAATGTTATAAAATACCCGAAAGGTTTAGAACATTGCTTAACTCAAAAATAAATATAAGTATATTAAAGATAAAACTGGTATAATTAAATTTGCATAAAAATAAACTCGGGTATATTTTATGAAAAATAACTAATATAATCAAAATTTACTTACACTGATTTAGCCATGTGAAATAGTCACAACGAATTTTATCTCTTGAAGTGAGATTTGAAAATAGTGAAGGAGTGAGAGTTCCCACTAATTCTTTTCACTCACTAATCCTTTTCTTTCCTTCGAAAAATTTTTATGAAAAATGAAGGTTGAGAGCTTCCTATTTATAGGAAAATTTTGGAAAGAAAAATTGAATTTTCAAGAGTGCGGGGAGAGGGATGAAATTTTAATTTTATTTATTTTTTAATAATTGATGGGAGATGGGATGACATGTAGGATGTGGGCTATGGTGGGATGTGGGGTGATGGGTTTTGCAATTGGGTTGCCAACACTCCTCTTTTTTTTTTTAATTAATTATTAGTATCTTTGATTATATATATATATTTACTGTGCATATTATTTGGGAAAAAAGTGTGAACGGTAATAGGAGTAAAGTAAGAGTCACTATCAAATAGATTATTATTTATTATGAAGGAAGAAGCAAATTTAAGTCCAAGATTCATGTGAGCCCCACACAATCTTGTAGGCCCTGCATAGCTTTAAGACCTATGCGGGGCCCCACACAACTCCAATAGGTCTTACATGATTTTATAACCCTACACAACTTCGAGACTCATGTGGGCCTCACGTGGTCTTATGGGCCCTACATAGTTTCGAGACCTCATATGCGTTAAATGTGGAAAAGATCACTTATTTTGCAAAATTTATGAAATGTATATAGGGACACCTATATTATTATTTAATCATATATATCTACAATGTATGTCAGTTAAAAATATTATTATATATATATACTTATACATGTATACTAACTGTGTTTACTCTATTTATCCTATGAAGTTCCACTTGGACCAGATCGACCTCCAATGAGCGATTGAGCCGTAATGGTCTCTGAGCAGTCGCTTAGACAAGGTCTTTCTTAGGTATCAAACATGGAATCAAATATCCTAATAGAGAAACACCTTTGTATTGATATTAACTTAATGACAATTATTATTATTATTATTATTATTATTATTATTATTATTATTATTATTATTATTATTATGCTTTACTCATATATATATATATATACATTTTTGAACTTTCCATTTTAAGATAAATTCACAAGTGAAATTTTAGAAGAAAACAATCGAAAAATCTATGTAGAAAGGAATGAATCTTCGGATGAGATTTTCTATGAAGTAGAATCCCTCACTTTAGAAGAAGAAGATGAAGAATGCATATTCGTGAAGGAATCAAAAGGAGAAGGGTTTACTTTAGTTCCTCACAATGAAGAAAGTAAGATGTAAATGGGGATGAATATATTAAATGAGAAGACAAACTTGAAGAATATAGGAATTTAAAACTAGAATATCTAAATACAAAAATCAAAGTTTGTCCTTAGCAAGCTGATTAGTTCATAATGTGAGGAGGCATAACTACAACAAAGTCCTTTGATAAATTGGAACTAAAAGCTCATTGACAAAAACATGGTTGAAAGAATAAGGAAGAGATATCCCAAGTTGAGGTTTATACAATTTGAAGTGATCCAAATAAGTATAATAGTCCTATTTAGGTTGGAAATAGATTTTTTTTTTTTTTTGGGCGTATTCTTTAAAATAAGAGATTTGATGACTTAATTCAATCTCTCATTGGAAGGATATAGCCTAACTTTATTGTAGGAAAAGTCATTTTTAGAGTAAGACCATAATTTTATATCTCAATCACATACAATATTACACGTGTAACAATGACATTAATAATCAAAATTGAAAATATCTCCATGAAAGAAACAAGTGATTATCCTAAAGCATTTTGGAAGTGTGTTGATTTGCTTGGGAGAGATACAAAGGTTAATATCAAAAAAGGATGTCATACAAATGTTATTGAACTATATGAGAAGACCATTTGAACACGATAATCAAATTTATAGATGAAGAGCCAAAACCTTAGGCTGGATTCCAAGCATTAGAAAAGCATATATTTTAGAAGTAAATGTCCTATTTCGAGTAGGAAGTCATCTATTAGTATCAGTGACAATGTTTCAATATTAGAAGTTAATAAAGACAGTATGAATAAAAATATACCAATCCCAATATTCCCTAAAACAACTTAATTAAGAAGAAAAATAAAAATAAATCAAATTGAGGAGATGAATATAAACTCTATAGCAATATTTTTTTCTTATAACCAAAATAAATGAAAATATTGTTAGGCTATAAATCATATAATATGCATACCTTAGTTGATACTAGTGCAACAACATCATATGCCAACCAAATGCAAACCTAGCGTAATTGTGAAGAAGATGAAATTCCAATTATAGCAACAAAAAAAATGCTAATGACACTACAAAATTGATGAAATATAGAGGAAAAAAAAAAAAACAAGGACCCATTTAGTTGCCCAAAATATTTTTTGTTTTTTAATTTTGGTTTTCCAAAGAATTGTAAAAAATTTAGCTCACTTTTAAAAATTTTCAAGATTCTTGTTAAAAATGTAAAAAAATAAAGAGCTTGTTTAAATGTGAAAAATAATTTTTTTTTATTTTTTATTTATAAATTTTAAAACAATCACAAAAAAGAAAACTCGTTTTCTAGTTTTTTTTTTTTTGAAATTTATATATGGTTATATTTGGGATCATATATTTACGGCTTGAATTTGGATTTGTATGTAGATTTAGAAGAAAATCCATATATAATCCACAAAAATTAAAGTTTAAGATCCGATTTCCATACTCCCATATACAAAGTAAGAGTTATAAATCTAGAAAGAGTAATGAAAAGATGTTTTCCGACTTTTCTTCATAAATTTAGAAAATTGAAAAATAAGGTACCATTTTTGTAATTATTTTAAAATTAGAAATGAAAAAGAAAATTATTTTCACAAGCAAATAGTGTCAAAACAGTTAATTGTTATATAAATACTGCAAAAATGAAAAATTAATTAACTTTTTTGATAATATTTTAAAAATAAAATAAAAAAATTATTTTCTACAATGGACCCTAATTCTCTCTCTTTTATAAAGGCATAGAGACTTTTATAATGCCTAAAGTCATGTGTTTCCCTAAATATAATATTAAAAAATAACTTAATGCAAATATAATATATTGTAATTGGCCAGTTTCAAACCCCATATGAAAAAAATTCTTTAATATTCCTATTAAGTAGCAGTGGGCACCCACTAAGTGCATGCTCCACGAGTTTCTATTTTTTTAAAAAAAATTTATAAATTATAAATTATAAAAAAATAGTCAAGAGATGAAGAATGTAAGAGTGTTTTGATATAGTTATGAGTAGTTCTGAGGGAGCGTACTATGTCACAGGCTTGTGATGAGACATACATACATGGTAAAGATGAATTGGGCAATGTAGTGTGAGACTTTGCACTGATCCCCACCATGTGGACTGTCACGGTCCGCCTTTTTCACACCGTTGTGAAGGGCCGTGCGGCGCTAGCTAAAGCACTCTTGCTTAACTAGCCAGCCTTTTGTTTACCAACATTCATTCACGAAGCACTTTCATTAACATTCAATCAGATAGCAGCGGAAATTATAATCAATTCATGAAAGCCGTGGCAACCAAGCAGTAAATATTGAAGCAAACGTAATTCATTAACAAATCCTCCGTTGACATGTTGTACTTAGCGAGGGAGGCAAGTAGGCTAAGCACGTTGACAATTGCTAGTGAGTTTTACAATGATTGATGAACACTCACCCTCCCCTAAAGAGCTTTCTAGGCCATTCTCACTCTAGCACTAGGAAACATCAAAGTGACCGAGGAGTCATACTGCCTTATTTGGCTTACAATGAAAGAAATACTAGAAAATAACCCTACACTAGTATTTACATGATGGAAACCCATCCCAAACACACGAGATAAGCGGTCATAGGCAAGCATAATGCCCTGAACAAGCTTAGCCCGTGACATGGACCCATGTCATCATCAGTCCATGACTTTAAACATTTTCCAATTACAAGGATTGTTAGCATATCTCCTTAGTTATATATCTCCCTAATTTAGGCAAATCTATGTACTTATTGAATTACCCCTCTAGTCTGCCTCCTTTACCTATAAAAGGATGGTCCCTGTACAATTTTATATACACAAAAGAATAATAAAGATTTATTAGTTTTAAACATGGTATCAGAGCCTTCTAAACCTAACTTTTTTCCCTACCCTTCCTTGCCGCCGCCCCCCGTTTCTGAATGCGCGCAACAGCCTCTGTCTGACGTTCTATATCTCTGACGTTGTTTCACACTCAATCGTCTGGCACTCTTTGTCTCCCAGTCGTCTGACGCTCTCTCTCGTTCCGGCGCATTCTGTCTTCCAGTCGTCTAGAGCTCTCTCAGTCACCGTATTCCTCCTCACATGCTCGGTGCACGTCACGGAGTCGCGAATCACGTTATCGAGGACAATCTTGGGGATGCCTTGAGCCTCCTTGTAAATCACTGGTATTTTGTAGAGATCTTTGAGCTGCTTCTAGAGGAGAAGGCTTGCTTGTGTCGCCGAAGCCATCACAGAGGGAAGAGGCAGGAGAGACTTTCTGCTTTGACTTCGTAGGCGATGAGAAGGCTGCGTCAAATGCTTTGCGAGGACGCGTGCTCAGTTGGCTGTCAGTTCTCGAGGATGGTCTTGAGGACGCCTTGAGCCTCCACTTGACCCTTGTTGTTCAGGAGGTTCTTCACAGCCACAACGGAGCCATCACTCATAATCTCTCTATAAACGACATCGTGAAGACAGAATCGCTGGCTTCGTGATGCCCTCGTAGCACCTTCTTTTTTTTCTCTGGAAGCAGACAGAGAGTAAACAATTCAAAAGGAGAGTTTCTGAATTCTGATAACTGCTTGGATTTAGATATGCGTTCGGGACTTGATTATTAGCGTTCAAGACTTGATTATTTTTTAATGTGCTTCAAATTTTAACTATTGTCCTTGCATCTTTTTTTTTTTTTCTACATGACCACCACGTGCAGGATATAGATAACTCTCCGTAGCGAACCGCCTCACCTCTTCATTCTGTATTCGGCTCACTTTGGCCACGTTCTTTCTCTGGAGAAGCACCAGTTTTTCGGCGTGGTATTTCCTAGATTCATCTCTCAGATTTCGTTAAATTGTTCTTTGCTCTACATCGGTCAGTATGATCCATTTTTTTATGGCATCTTTAACTGATGTTTCCCGCCCTATAGAGATTGTTTTGAATGACTCCAACTACAATGTTTGGCCCCAACAAATGTTAGTTTTTTTTATTGGTCGGAGATTATAGCGTTTTGTCACTGAAACAAAACAAAAACTCACAAAAACTAACACGTAATCAACAGAGGAGTTTAATGAGGCTCTTGATGAATGGGAAAGTACTCACTGTAAGATCCTTTCCTAGTTTATTAATACATTCATTCCTACTATTCAGAGTCTACTTCCTAAATTTCGTAATGCCAAACTTGCTTCGGATTTTTTGGCAAAACGATACAACTGTGGTAGTGATGCTTCTCTCGAGTTTCAGTTGGAAACTAGGCTTTCCCAGATGCGTTAGGAATCTAGAGAGTCTATTGCCAAGTTTCATGCTCAGGTTAGTGGCATTTGGGATCAGCTTTCTCAAGCTGACCTTGCTTTTTCTGATGAGCAGTCGATTGAGCTTTTTGCTGCATATTGGGATTGTCGTCAGTTTATATACTTTATGATGCATATCTGGGATGAATTTAAGAATACTCGATCTTCTTTGTTACATCGATCTCCTCTTCCTACACTTGAGGCTGCTCTTGCTGAGCTCATTTCTAATGAGACAAGACAACAGACTCGTTGAGTTCATTCTACCGATATAGCTTAGCTACTGTTTTGTCCAGTTCCTCTACTCCAGCTACTCTTGTTGCAGCTGTTGCTTCTTCTAAATCGTGTCGTTTCATTGGCCAGTGCCATTATTGTAAGGAAGATGGTCACCGTATTTCCAATTGTCCTAAGAAGAAGGCCAAGGATGCTCTCAAGGCTAAGGCATCTTACTCTTCCAAGCTTGTTGCTGTTGTTTCCACCAGCACCTCAGTTTCTGCTCCATCTTCTGCACCTCCTTTGTTATATCTTTTTACAGCTGACCTTGAGGCAATTATTGTCACACCCCAAACCCGTGGATGGGTCCTAGGTGTGAATATAGTAACCTAACCTATCTCTATATCAATTAAACATACATGATACAATACTGAATGAGGGTCCGACCCCGTGGGGTACATGTGAACCCTATACACATTCACATACATATCCATACTCATCAAATACGCAGAGGAAAATGTTCTTTCTATACATACATCACACCATACCAGAGTCTATGCAGAACTAAAATATACGTTCCCAAAATTACAATACATACTTCGGGTATCTACAAAACCCAACATTAACAACCGGTTACAAAACTCGTACCTACACAGATACTAAATGTAGCTAAATGACACCCCCGCTTCCGGATGCTAGGATGCTAGTTCGGCTACCCGAATGACTTGAAAAATATTTGTACATTCAGGGTGAGACATCTCTCAGTAAGGAAGAAAGTAGGTTATATCAGTGTTTGGAATACGAGTGTTATTTCAGCGTAAAACATAACACAATATAATACAATACGATACAGTTCAATACAGTTCCATACAGTTCAATACAGTTCAGTTATTTTTCACAATCCAGTTCCAGTACATACGATACCCAAACATACAGTCAGTGTCGTCACACTCAAGCACCCGATACCCTGCAATAACTGAAGCCTCACAGTGATATTGTTGCCAGCACGGTGTAGTTCACACCCATCGATGACCAACCGAAAGGAACAAACGATATTTCACACCCTCGGATATAGAGTCGGACACTCTCACCTAAGATAATTAGCAAAGACATGGCGTCAGCGTACGGTAATTTGCTGCCACTAGCTGATTCAACGTACAGTAATTAGCCGCCACTAGCTGATTTACAAAACCTGAAACAATTTTGGAACTCGCGTCCCTATACTCATCAGCGTACAGTAATTAGTCGCCACTAGCTATTTTTACAAAACCTAGAACATTTTACATACAACAGTTCATTCCACACTTATTTGGTATACAACAAATCATATCGCTTTTAGTTCAAGAATACAGTTTAATACAAATATGGTTACGATCATCTCAATACTACAATTTTAATACAATATATGATTTCCCAAACAAAATAGAGATGACACTCAAAACCCCCAAATTTTTCCAAAAACTGTAACTCGAAAATCCTGCATTTTTACGTGATAAACTTCCCTAAATAAGTAGCTAAAACATACATACGATTGTAAACTACAGGTTTACCAATCTCGATTTCAAAAATAAACTTATATAAACAGAATCCCTTTACCTTTTCCCGAAAACTAAACCACGAACTCTACGGCTCCAAAACTACGAACCGAGACACCAAAACCTAAACAACCAAGAACAATACTTCCTTATAATTCTTACTATTACATATATTCTGAAACTAAATTGCAATCGGACCCTTACCTCAGTTTTGGGTCAAAACCCGAAAATCCTCGAAACGACTTTTTGATCCACTATTCTCAAAGAGATTCCTCCCCTGATCTACGCCGTAACTCAGATCGTCGAATCAGGCGACGAACGACGAAGAATCAAAGAGAGAGAGAGAGAGAGAGAGAGAGAGAGAGAGAGAAAGAGAGAGAGAGAGATCCCGCTGGTTCTAGTGAGAGAGAGAGAGAGTGTGTGTGTGTGTATGTGTTTTGGCTTACCTAGCCAAGAAGCAAATGAAACATATACTTATAGCCCCTTTGACCCGGCCAACCTCGTCGACGAGATAGCGCCTTCGTCAACGAATCATCCATACATTTCGTCAACGAACCGGCCCCTTCGGCGATGAACCCTATTTCGATATTTTACAACACGTTCGGTATCTCTTCATCGACGAGACTCTAAATTTCGGCAACGAAGAGTATGCGGGCCTTCGTTGACGAGAACAATGGTTTCATCAATGAAGCCTATAAAATTTACCTTTTTATCCTTTTGCCATTTAGTCAATTTACATATCTCGGGTCGGGTTCTTACAACCTCCCCTCCTTACAAAAATTTCGTCCTCAAAATTTGTAATCTCTCACTTACCAACTTACTACATACCCAAACGCATACCCGACTCTAGGAAGAGCCGACAACCACCCACATAGCAGCTCCGTCCCAAATACATACATACCCTCACTTATGGCGAAGGAATACCGTGGTTACATATATACACTATCTCGGAAGCTCACAATATTACAAAACTCTCCCAGAGACTAACCACACAATACTACTACGATAACAGAGTATTACATACATACATACATACCTATACCGACCCTGCTATCAAAATTACTACTCAGAACAACTGTGGATATTTCTGGCGTATTTCCATCTCTAACTCTCAAAAAGCTTCCTCAATCGTGTGATTCTGCCACAATACCTTCACTATTGGTATCTCCTTGGTGCACAACTTCTGAACTTTATGGTCTAGAAACTAACTTTATGGTCTTGAAACTGAACATGTATCTCCTCATACGCCAAAGCATCCCCAATCTCTAAAGATTCGTAACTAATCACATGTGAGGGATTCGACATGTACCTCCTCAATATGGATACGTGAAACACATCATGGATCCTCGAGAGCGCTGGAGATAGAGCAATCATATAGGCCACCGGACCCACTCGTTCCAGTACCTTGAATAGTCTGATATACCTCAAGCTCAACTTGCCCTTCTTCCCGAATCTCATCACCTCTTTCATCGGAGTGATTCTCAGAAATATCTTACCCCCAACCTCGAATTCCAACTCATGACGGCGAACATCCGCGTAACTCTTCTACCGACTCTGAGTTGATTTAATCTTATCCCTGATCAATCTGAACTTCTCAGACGCCTGTTGTATGATTTCGGGACCCAATATCTGCCGTTCACCAGCCTCGTCCCAATACAAAGGAGACCAACACCTCCGACCATACAATGCCTCGAATGGTGCCATCCTGATACTAGCCTGGAAGCTATTGTTATAGGAAAATTCCACTAATGGTAGAAACTAAATCGAACTACCATCGAATTCTAATACACAAGCCCGTAACATATCCTCCAAGATTTGTATCGTCCTCTCTAATTGTCCATCAGTCTGGGGGTGGAACGCTGTACTGAAAGTAAACTTTGTCCCTAGTGCTTCCTGTAAGCTCTTCCAGAATTGAGAAGTAAACCTCGGGTTTCTATCTGAAACAATGGACACCGGTACCCCATGCATTTTGACTATCTCCTGCACGTACAAATTTGCTAGCCTACTCAATGAGTAGCTAACCTTCATCAGTATAAAGTGAGTTGATTTTGTCAACTTGCCCACGATTACCAGATTGCATTCTGGCTATGTAGTGCTGGTGGTAACCCGGTGACAAAGTCTATGGAGATGTGCTCCCATTTCCACTTCGAGATACTCAATGGCTGCAACGGCCTTACTGGCCTTCGATCTTCAGCTTTCACCTAC
The DNA here is from genome assembly GCF_029873635.1 of Malania oleifera. Classification (NCBI taxonomy): domain Eukaryota; kingdom Viridiplantae; phylum Streptophyta; class Magnoliopsida; order Santalales; family Ximeniaceae; genus Malania; species Malania oleifera. Next base: position 128,643,097 of record NC_080417.1, read on the forward strand.
TGACACATCATACAATGCTCTACAAATCGAGCAATCTCCCATTTCATGCCACTCCACTAAAAAGTCTTGTACTAATCCTGATACATCTTTGTACTACCCTGATGTACCGTATACAAAGAATGATGCGCCTCCTCCAGAATCGTCCTCTATATCCCCTCGTTGTTTGGAACACACAACCTAGTCCCAAACCTTAGCACACCTCCCTCAGAGATGTTAAAGTCTGTAGCCAACCCTTGCTGCACTTTCTCTTCAACCTCGACTAACTTCGCATAATTAGCCTGCGCAACTTTAATTCTCTCAAATAATGTCGGCTGGATCACCAAGTTAGCAATGAAATCGTGATGATTACTATCCACCAACTCCACGCCAAGACTTTCCAGATCCCGTTTGATATGATGCTGACTTACTACTGCAGATACTGATGCATGCTCTGACTTCCGACTCAATGCATCAGCTATCACGTTAGCTTTTCCCGGGTGATAGTTAATCGTGCAATCGTAGTCCTTAATTAGTTCCAGCCACCTCCTTTGCCTCATGTTAAACTCCTTATGTGTGAAAAAGTATTTGAGGCTCTTGTGGTCCGTGAAGATCTCATATTGTACACCGTACAAGTAGTGTCTCCAAATCTTCAACACATATACTACTTCCGCCAACTCCAGATCGTGCGTAGGGTAATTCTTCTCGTACTCCTTGAGTTGCCGAGAAGCATAAGCAATTACCTTCCCTTATTGCATCACCACAGATCCCAACCCTTTCAACAATGTGTCACTGTAAATCAAAAAACTACTGTCCCCATATGGAATGGTTAGAATCGGAGCAGTGATCAGTCGGCATTTCAACTCCTGGAAACTCTGCTCGCACTCGTTAGTCCAATCAAATCTCACACCCTTCCTCATCAACCATGTCAGAATGCCAGATAACTTAGAGAATCCCTCAACGAACTGCCGGTAATATCTAGCCAGCCCTAGGAAACTCTGAACATCCTATACGCTCTTTGGTGTCACCCAATCAACCATTACTTCTATCTTAATTACCAAAATCAGCTAAGATACCACCCTTCGACACGATATGGCCTAGAAACGTGACCTGATTCAGCCAAAACTCGCATTTCTTCAACTTAGCATACAACTTCCTCTCTCGTAATACCTGAAGTACCAACCTCAAATGGTTTTCGTGCTCTTTCGAATTCTTAGAATATACCAGAATATCGTCGATGAACACCACTACAAACTGATCTAGGTAGTCATGGAAAACCCTGTTCATTAGGTCCATAAATACGGCTAGAGCATTAGTCAACCCAAATGGCATGACCAGAAACTCGTAGAGTCCGTATCTGGTTCAAAAAGTAGTTTTTGCCACATCCTCAGTCCTAACTCTCACCTGATGATACCCTGACCGTAGATCGATCTTCAAAAAGACTTGCGTTCCTTACAGCTGGTTAAACAAATCATCTATACGAGGAAATGGGTATCGGTTCTTCATTGTTACCTTGTTGATCTCGCCGTAATCAATGCACATTCGCATCAACCCATCATTCTTCTTCACAAACAATACTGGAGCCCCCTAGGGCAAAACACTAGGTCAGATAAAGCCCTTATCCATTAGTTCCTGCAACTGCTCCTTTAACTCTCTAAGTTCAGCTGGAGCTATCCAGTATAGAGCTTTAGAAATCGGCACCTTGCCTGGTAGCAACTCAATAGCGAACTCCACCTCACTATGAGGAGGTAAACTGAGTAAGTCTTTCAAGAATACATCTAAAAATTCATTAACCACTCGGATATCTTCGATCTTCAGATCATCACGAGGTGGTTCCTTCGCGCAAACTAGATACCCCTGACAACCCTCCAAGAGTAACCTTCTCACCTGTATAGCTGATAGAATCTATGGCGTTGAATGCACACATGACCCCATGAACTCATACTCTTGCTCCGAAGGAGGTATGAACACTACTACCTTCCTATGACAATCAATGACCACATAGCTAGAGAATAACCAATCCATCCCGAGTATGACATCAAACCTAGACATGTCGTATACTACTAAATTCCCCGGTAGTTGTCTTCCCTGAATAACCACTATGCAGTTTCCTAACATCTTACTACAGATCGTTACACTCTCAGTCAGTGTAGCCACAGATAATCACTCATCCATTACTTGGGTTTCAACCCCACACAGTTTTACAAAGCTAGCAGATATAAACGAATGGGTTGCTTCCGAATCAAATAAAACAATAGTTCTATTCAAAAGCAATAACATGGTACATGTCACCACATTCCTAGTGTGTTCCGCATCTGTTGGAGTAAGAGAGTACACCCTCGTCGGAGCCGTGTTTGCCTAATATTCTCCTGAGGCAACTGATTACTTCCATGGTTCTGGCTTTGTGTAGACATTTTGCTCCTCTTTGCCTAATAGTTTCGAGACATGTGGCCTGATTTGCCACAATTGTAGCAGTTACCCCATAATGGCAGGCATTCACCATCGTGCCATTTATGGTACTTGGCACATGGTGCGGAGGATGGATCCCCCTAAAAACTCTGCTGCTCGCTATTCTAGCGATAATTCAAACTATAGTTCTTCTTCTTCTTCCACTATCCCTGTCGAGGACCAGTCTGAGAACTAGAAGGTATTGGCATCTTCCTCTATTCCTATACCATCTCATCTCCTTATAGGTAGCCTCAACTATGGTGGTTTTATCCACCAAAATAGAAAACTCTTGAATCTGCAGCATCCTCACAAGTCTGCTGATGTCCTTCCTCATACCCTTCTCGAACCTCCGAGCCTTCTTATACTCGTTCGGGACCAAGTACGATGTGAAACGAGATAACTCAATATATGTGGCAGCATATCTCTGCACCGTCAGGGTTCCCTACATCAAGCTCGAGAACTCATCAGCCTTTGTGTCACGAGTGGAAGCTGGGAAGTATCTCTCAAAAAATACCTCCTTGAAGTGGCTCCACGTCATACCAGACGGACCGGCTCTTTGCTTCTCAAGCAGACTCACAACTGTCCACCATCTTTCAGCCTCTTCTGCTAGAGAAAAAGTAGAATAGAGAACCTTCTGCTGGTCGGTGCAGTGCAGAACTTCCAATATCTTCTCGATCTTCTACACCCAGTTCTCTACTATTATCGGATCGGGTCCTCCCGTAAACGTCGGAGGGTACATGCGGGTGAACCTCTCTATAGTGTAACCCATAGTCATAGGAGAGTGCTCACATCTCCTAACAATCCATCCGATCTCCCACATAACCTGCCTCGTCAAACCTCAAGGCACGGAAGGAGACTTATCACTCGTAGTTCCCTCTGAACCACTATTCAAGTTGTTATCCTAGGGCTCCATTCTGAAAATAAGATAGGAATCGGTTAGAATTCCTATATCGTACACAGTTTGCACAATCATTGAAAACTAATCATGTCAACTACTACTCTCACTAGTCTAAGTCTGTCCTATCACACCGACACGAATCCATCAGTGGTTTGCCGTGATTTTACTAAAATCGTCATTCCAGAAAAAACATAGAACACCGCCAACGAGTCCCTGTCTAGCAACAAAACAACCCTCGACCTACTCTGCCCATTCCTTACATCCTATACTATGGAATGTACACATAAATACGCCTAACCAAGTCCACAAGACCTAACAACCTGGTTTAACTATGATGCTAAGCTGTCACGCCCTGAACCCTCGGATGGGTCCCAAGTGTGAATATAGTAACCTAACTTGTCTCTGTATCAATTAAATATACATGATACAATACTGAATAAGGGTCCGACCCCGTGGGTTACACGTGAACCATATACACATTCACATACATATCCATATTCATCAAATACGTAGTGAAAAATGTTCTTTCTATATATACATCATACCATACCAGAGTCTATACAGAACTAAAATATACGTTCCCAAAATTACGGCACATACTCTAGGTATTTACAAAACCCAACACTGACAACCCGGTTACAAAACTCGCCCATGGTAATTAGCCGAGACATGGCGTCAGCGTATGATAATTAGTCACCACTAGCTGATTCAACGTACGATAATTAGCCGCCACTAGCTATTTTTACAAAACCTGGAACATTTTACATACAACAGTTCATTCCACACTTATTTGGTATACAACAAATCATATTGTTTTCAGTTCAAGAATACATTTTAATATAAATATGGGTACGATCATCTTAATACTACAGTTTTAATACAACATACAATTTCCCAAAAAAAATAGAGATGATAATCGAAACCCCCAAATTTTCCCAAAATCTATAACCCGAAAATCCTGCATTTTTACCAGATAGATTTCCCCAAATAAGTAGCCAAAACATACATACATTCGTAAACTACAAGTTTACCAATCCCGATTTCAAAAATAAACTGATATAAAAAGAATTCCCTTACCTTTTCCCAAATACCAAACTATGAACTATACGACTCCAAAACTACGAACCAAGACACCAAAACCTAAACAACCAAGAACAATACTTCCTTACAATTCTTACTACTACACATATTTCGAAACGAAATTGCAATCAGACCCTTACCTTGGTTTTGGGTCAAAACCTGAAAATCCTCGAAATGATTTTTCAATCCACCATTCACGAAGAGATTCCTTCCCTGATCTACGCAGTAACATCGGATCGTCGAATCAGACGACGAACAACGAAGAATCAAAGAGAGAGAGAAAGAGAGATCCCGCTGGAGTGTGTTTTGGTAGCTAAGAAGCAAATGAAACAAATATTTATAGTACCTTTGACCCGGCCAACCTCGTCGACGAGATGGCGCCTTCGTCGACGAATCATCCATACATTTCATCGACGAATCGGCCCCTTCGGCGACGAACCCTATTCTGATATTTTACAACACGTTCAATATCTCTTCATTGACGAGACTCTAAATTTCGATGACGAAGAGTATGAGGTCCTTCGTCGACGAGAACAATGGCTTCGTCGACGAAGCCTACAAAATTTACCTTTTTACCCTTTCACCATTTAGACAATTTACATATCTTGGGTCGGGTTCTTACAATTATCACCCAGGTTCTATCCCGCACTTCTACTGCCTTATCAGTCTCTACAGGTACCTCTACACCTTGGTTTATTGATTTTGCCTATTGCAATCATATGACCTCTAATTCCTCTTTAGTGACACATAAGCAGTCTTTAAATCCTGTTCCCTTAATTTATACTGCTGATGGTTCTCATACGTCTGTTAGTCATCTTGGTCATGTTTCTACTCCTACTTTTTCTGTACCTGACACATATGTTATGCCTAACTTGTCTCTCAATCTCTTTTCTAGTGGTCAACTTGTTGAAAGTGGTTTGATTTTAACCTTTTCTCACAAAGGTTGTGATTTGCAGGATCAGAAGACGGGCCAACTTGTTGGGACCGGGCGTAAAGTTGGTCGCCTTTTCAAGCTCACATCTCTACATTTTCCTCGTTCGTGTTCTCCTCCGTCTCTTTCTGTTGTAGTGTCTTCCAGTGTTTGGAATTCTCGTCTCAGTCATACCTTGTTGTCTTGTGTTCAGCCTTTAGCTTCTAGTGGTTGCTTAGGAAATGTTAAATTTGAACATTTTGATTGTAATAACCTGGATAATTATTGGAATTAAATAATAAGGAAAAGAGAATGGAAAAGAATTTCTAAAGGGGGATATAGCAGGGCCTCTGCGTTCATCGACGATTCGTCTGCTTGGCCCCGTCAACGTGGACATGTGTCTCATCAATGAGAATTTACCGAGAGGCAGTTTTTCAGGGCCTGAAATTCGTCAATGAGGGTACTGTTTATCGTCGACGAACCGCCTTTATGGACTCATCGATGAGGCGATGTGGCTCATCGACGAGGTCACGTGGACAACATTTTTATATATAGCCCTAAATCAAATTTCCTATGAAAATTTCATTTCACCAGTTTCCTCTCTCTCTAAAATGTATTCTCTCACTTCTCTCTAAATTTCTGACTCAAATTCTCCCCGATTCTACGATTAGAAGCTACCAAAGATGATCCTAGAGAGATTCTCTACAACCTAACTAGAGCAAAAATTCAATTTGAGCAGTTTGGGAATCATTCCAAAATTAGGGTAAGTAGATTTCTAGGTATTTTTAGTATTACTAGTATTATTTGAGGTCAGATTTTGTATACTATGAAAATATATTGGTGTTTTGTGGAATAAATTTGGGGTTTCATATTTTAAGGAATAGGATGTTTTGGGCCCTATAGTCATGGGTTGAGGACCCCAACAAGTATCTCTTTAGGAACCCAGGTAAATTATAGTTTAAGAAATTTATGAATAGGCAATTTTAGGAATTATGGGTGTATTGATTTACTGGAAAATTTGTATATGTAAATACAGGTTTTGAGGTTGGTACACCGAGGGTGCGAGAGTGGAGTGAAGTAGAGGTCAGCCTCCCAGTCAGATAGGTAAGGGAAATATGTTATGTTAGGGATTTTAGAAAGTATATCAGAAGATTATGAATTTGTATATATATCAGCTTATTATTCAGTTTTTCCAGAATATTATTATTATTATTGTCGCGATGTCCCGGCAGCGCGTGTGCCCCGGGCGGCGAAATTAAAATGATTATATTTTTAAGGAAAATCATGGAAAAGGTCGGAGTCGCCACTAACCTTTAGTGCGGTTAGAACACATGATTACTACTCCGTTAAGGGTAGAATTGGTCTACATTACCAGAGTTGGGGTCGGGAGTTCGGTTACGCGAGGGAAAGGTACAAGTAGGGGTGTACACGGTTCGGTGCGGTTCGGTTTTGGCCAAAACCGAAAACCAAACCGAACCGTTCGGTTATGTCATTTCCGAACCGAAACCGAAACCGAACCGAAATTATGCTTAAATTGAAAACCGAAAATGTGGCGGTTCGGTTGCGGTTTTTCAAGTTTTAAACCAATTTTTTTTACAAAAAAATAACATTTATTTTTCATGAAGTAGTTGAAAATTTATTGAGCATTTTAATTTTTTATAAGGACCCATAATTTTAACAAAATAAAATATATTGGGCACTTTTAATGATAAAATATGTTGGTCACTTCTAAAATTAGAATTACATATCAATTCCACAATGTCCCAATCCTTAGGCACTTTTAATAATTAATTCTCTCTATCCCTAATTTCACAAAACGAGCAATGAAGCAAGCAAACATTCACAATAAACAAGAATATATATATATATATATATATATATAAATATCCCAAATTACAAATACAAAATAGACATTCTAATTGTTCATCAATGGTTCAAAATTTTAATGAATTAAAGTAATCCACATCCTTCCATCCACATTGTTCCATCTTCAAGATTGTAGCTTCAATTCTCCAATATATCGGTCAGCATCATTCCTAATAAAATGAAACAATATAAAAGTTACAACAAGATGAAATTAAATTGACGATCAATGTTCAATTGTTCATAATACATAATCTTACCAATAAATCATCCATGCTTATTTGATCACACATTCTTCCATCTTCAAAATTATTACTTCAATTCTCCAATCTCGATGTAAACATCATTCCTAATAAAATGAAATAATATGAAAGTTATAACAAGATAAAATTAAATTGACTATCATTGTTCAATTGTTCATAATACATAATCTTACCAATAAATCATCCATGCCAATTTGATCAAATTCTGAAATGAATGAAAAAAAAAAAGTTAATGAATTAGAGAAAATAAATACAAAACAATAATTAAAATAAAACAACTAGAAAATGTGAAAAAGATGTCTTAAGAAATTATGTTTTACCTTTCTCAAGTTTATCAAGTTCTTCAAGGCTTTCTTCATAGTTCACTGGTAATGGTGAATTTCGCAACCAATCTTGAGAACATATAAGAGCCTCCACAATCTTAGGAGTCAATGATGTCCTAAAAGAATCAAGAACACGACCTCCCGTACTAAATGCAGACTCAGAAGCAACAGTAGCTATGGGGATAGCCAAAACATCACGTGCCAACTGTGAAAGGATAGGAAACCTTGGATTATTTATCTTCCACCATCCTAAAATATCAAATTCTTGGCTACCCTCTTCAGGTGCCTCAGAAAGATACCTCTCAAGATCACTCTTGCCTTCCCCACCTTCTTTTTCTGACCTATGCCTCTTGAATTTATCTAGCATAACCATCATCATCTTCATTGTTGGTTCATCATCATCCACCACATAGTCCATACCAGAGATACGACTAGAAGAACTAGAGCTAGCTTCGGTAGTTTTACCACTAGGTCCACTACATTGGAATTGTCTACCCCCATTTTTGTAATCATCATACATTGAAAAAATAACATCCTTCACCTTTTTACTCAAAATTGAAGATGTAGGAGGAGGAAACAGTTCAGAAAGGCCCCAATCCACATACTCTAACTTGTATCGAGGATCAAGAATGGTAGCAACAAACATCATCATATTCAATTTTTCTGGATTCCCCCAATAATCATCATATTTATGTTTCATTTTGAATGCCATTTCACTTAATTCAAAATCATCACTTTTGCACCAATTTTCCAAAAAAGCATTAACCATGCAAATTTCATGGAAAAAAGTATTAGAAGTCACATAATTAGAACCAGAAACACGCAAAGTGAAATGATAGAAACATCCTAAGAACTGCACCATCTTCCTCACATTATCTCAATCATCTTCCATTGGCTTTCCTTTTCCACCATCTTTTGAAAGATCAAGTGTAAAATCTCGGTCTTTTTCATCATATCTATCAAAAAATTTTTGAAATTTTTGAGCAGTGTCCAACATCATATATGTGGAATTCCATCTAGTAGGCACATCCAAACACAAATGTTTTTTACAATTAACCTTTTCCTCATCTGCACACTCTTTGAATTTAGCAGTTCTACCAGGTGATTGCCTAATATATTTTACTGCTTGCCTAATTCGAAGTACAGAATCTCCCACAAGTTTTAATCCATCTTGCACAATTAAATTAATGATATGTGCAACACACCTCATATGCATGAACTCACCATTGAGCACACTACCCTTCCAATTGTTCACCCTCCTCTTTAAGTAATTGATGGCCGTACCATTAGAACTTGCATTATCTACAGTAATAGTAAAAACTTTATCAATTCCCCAATCCAACAAAGCTTTCTCAATAGCAAAACCTAACACTTCCCCTCGATGACTAGGAATTGGACCAAAACTTAAAATTCTTTTGTGTAACCTCCATTCATTGTCAACAAAATGCACAGTTAGACACATGTAACTAACATTCTGTAAAGATGTCCAAGTGTCTGTTGTAAGGCAAACTCGTTGACAATTATGTTTCAAAAATTTTTTCAATTTCTTCTTCTCTTCTCTATATAAAAGAAGACAATCCCTTGCCACTGTCACTCGTGAGGGAACCTTAAATCTAGGTTCCATGAGGCTACAAAAATATTTAAAACCTTGTCCCTCCATAAATCTGAATGGTAGTTCATCCACTATCACCATATATGCTAAAGCTTTTCTAAGAATATTAGCATCATACTTTTGACATGTTAACTGTTTTTCTTCCATTTTTGTCTCTGGTTTGAAGTTGATTTGGGATTGATTACGATCATGAGGTCTTATAGGGATACTTAGCACATAAATTCAAATGATTCCACAAAGCTCTTGTTCCATTCCTTCTTGAATCAGCACAAAATACTTTAGGACAATATTTACACTGAGCTTTAACCTCTGTAGTGTTATCAACACATAATCTAGTAAAATGATCTCATACCTCTGATCTTGATTTAAATTTCCTCTTCTCACCTAATTCTGTTCCTGCGGCAACATTATTACGGATTCTGTATTCATGCTTGGACTTGGACTTGGACTTGGACTCGGACAAGGAGTTGTATTAAGACTTGCGTTGTCCCCAAATTCAGACATCTATAAAAATCATAGATAAGTGCAAATTTATTAGATGAGACATGTTTAAAATGACAAAACAAAAACTTGATTAATTATATGCTTATTTTTGTCTATAAATCAAATAACAATTAATACATATGAATAAAATAATAACATTTAAAATATTATTATAAAAAATAAAAATGATTATAATTAATTTACATAATTACTATAGTTTAAAAATAGGAGCAATTTTATCATACATGACAACAAAAAAATATTCAAAACATTTTCTATATATTATTTATTCTCTCTTGAAAAATTTAGAAAATTTATGAATATTTTTTGTTTATTATATTTTAAATTCACATAGCTATTTTTCTTTAATTTTGATTTTAATTTACATATAACAATAAATAATTTGATCCACAAAATTACTTTCAGAAACCAAAAAACTAGGCATCAACTCCGATTTTCAATTTTTTTTAAAACAGTTATTGTTTGAAAAAATAAAGTAAATAATAAATTAGTAATATAAACAGAAAATATAAAACTAAAACTAAACTATAAAACAGAGAAAACAAAAAATATAAAACAGAGAAAATAAATGAAACTAAACTTACAGAGTTACAGGAGCTTATACCTTACAAGTTACAGGCTACAACAGCTAAACAGCAGCAGCAGCCAGCAGATGCAGGTGGTGCGGACTGAAGACACGAGAGCTAGGAGAGAGGCAGAGCTGCAGGCGCACGGCGGAGGCACAGCAGACGCACGGCGGCACAGCGCAACAGAGACGAGACTCGAGAGAGTGAGTCTGTGAGAGTCTGAGAGACGACTCAGACGAGGCCGGACGAGTGACAGACTTACAGCGAGAGGCGAGAGCCGAGAAGAGAAGAAGAAAAATGAGGAAGGAGGAGGAGGAGGTGGAGGCGGGAGGCACGCACGGCGGACGGCACACAACCGGTTGACAGAGTCACAGACTCACGGGCTTACAGCGAGAGGCGAGAGCCGAGAAGATCAGCAGAGATGAAGAAAACTGAGGAAGGAAGAGGAGGGGGGAGGCAGTGAGGCACACTGGCCGGCGGTCGCTACGCACGCACGGCGCTCACAGATTCACAGTGAAGAATCTGAAGATGAAGAACTGAGGAATGAGGCTTGAGGAAGACGAAGAGGAGGAGGCGGGAGGGAAGCGGCGGCGTGAAATTGAAAACTGAAAAAGGTGAGTAGGTGACCGTGAAAACTGAAATGAAAAGGTGAAAAGTGAAAATAATGATTAAAAATTAAAACCCTAAGCACGTGTGTGTGTGTGTGTGTGTGTTCCCGTGTCCTGGTGTCCATGTATATATAACTATAAATAATTTTATTTATGAAAATCAGTTTTTTCGGTTTTTTTGGTTCGGTTTAAACCCAAAACCGAAACCAAAACCGAAACCGAATTTTTTAGTATTTGCAAACCGCAACCGGAACCGAAAACCGAAAAACCGAACCGTTTATTGTTTCGGTGCGGTTTCGGTGCGGTTTTCGATTTTTCGGTAATTTTTGTACACCCCTAGGTACAGGCACCCCCTACGCGCCCGTTTTTACGAACGGTACCTAATTAATTTGAAATTATACTTAAATTAATCTAATAAGTCTTTAAATTACTCCTTTTTATGAATTTATAAATACCTATGAAAAATAAATAAATATATACATATATATTCCCTCAGAGCTTAGGGTACATGATGCCCGAAGGCTCATACCCCCGTAATAAAATCATAGGGAAAAAAAAATCGAAAATAATTTATAAAAATACACTCCCAAAATTTTTTTCAAATCTTATAGGGTTTTTTCTAAGTATAAAACTACTAGCTTGGGAGGTTTTTGAAATAACAAATAATATATATATATATATATATATATATATATATAATTAAAGAAAATAGTGAAAGTCAAGTCAAAAATGTTTTTAGAATTTTCTCTTAGTTTTCTATTTTTTCTTTATTTTTCTGTATTTCACAAAAATTTCAAATAGCTAATAACAAAAAATAATATACTACTTAAAATATAAATCAAAACCCGTAAATATTATATATCATAATAGTCAAATTTTCAATGATAAGACCCCAAGTATTAATAATCAAACCCTAATGATATACTCTAGAATGGAAATAATCAAACCCTAAAAATTATGTACTTTTTGTAAACATATAAGGAGATAGAATGAGATTATGGACAATAATTCACATCATGGATCTATTATAAAATATACACAAACTCTAAAATATTAATATACCTTAATATGGAAATGCTGTACATAAATATGGAAAATAAATCAAATTCTTCCAAGCCATATAAAAGCCAAAGAAGTAATATACATTTTATGGAAACCCTTAAGATCAATATTCAATGGTATGGAATCCCTAAAATTAGTACACAATAATAATATAGAGACGGATAAAACACCACTCCAAACCCTAATAACGTAAAATAGTCAAAACCCTAACATAAAACAATAACCAAAATCTTAAATGATAATATCGTGAAAATAATGTAAATAATCAAGAATCATGAACATACATAAATATTACAATCCTAAATAATAAACAATAATACATAAAATCCTTAAACATCCCATAAACAATAATCATGATAAATATCCTAAATACATCAAAAAGCCTAAATAATGTCTAGACAATAAAACAAACACCATAAATAATATGTAACAATAAAAATGATTACAAAAAAAAAATACAATGATAATATAAGTACTTTAAACAAATATACAACAATATTATATATGTAGTGAAAATCTGAACTTTAACAAATTTCTATAATAAAAACTTTACAATAAAAAAAAATATGAACACAAATATTAACCACATGAACAAATATTATTACATGAAAATAAAAATATTTATTATTTAAAATGCATAAAAAAAACAAAAAGAATTTAAACAAACATGAATATTATGACCTTAAAATTCCTCCGCAAAAAAAAAAAATAAAATAAAATAAAATAAAACATCCTACAATAATGAGAGCAAACCGGTTAATATTTACAATAATAAATAAAAAAAAACAAGATGATAATAAAATTAAATAAATATGTGGATAACTAAAAAAAAACATTTTTACATATATTTGCTGGTGTTTCAGTGTGTGTGTTTGTGGGTGTTCAGTGTAGGTGTGTGTGTGTTATGTGTACGTGCGTGTAGATACAGCAGGGGCTTATCGTGGGTGATCGCCGGAGCTAATGATGCTGGGTGGCCGGAAGGCTGGAGCAGGGAGCGACGGTGGCTGGAGGAAAGTTGCAAGGCGCTGAAGTAGACAGCAGGTCCGGCTGGAAGCCTCGGTGACTGGAGGGAAGTTGCAGAGGGAGTTCTCGGTAATGGTTGGCCGGAGCAGAGGGTGGTGCGTGGTTCCGTCGTTGCCGGTGCTTGAAGACGGTGACGTTGATGATGTTGGCGGGGTTGGTATGACGAGGGTGACGGCGAAGACGGGCTTTCAGGTAGCCGGAACTACTGTGGTGGTGTCCGGGACTCTTGCAACAGATGGAACAGGGGGTGGATTGCGAGCTCTCGGTTCTGAGGGCGACGGCGAGTGCGGAGTGGTGGTGTTAGCAGCGGCTAAAGTCGTGGATGGAGTTGTGGTTGGAGGGGGCTCGGGTTGCTGGTGAGATGGGGATGGAGAAGAGAGGATGGAGGCTGGGAAGTTGGTGGCTCGCGGCTGTCTGTGTGTTGCAGCAAAACAAGGTTTTTTTTTTTTGTTCTTCTTGCTGTGCCTCTGCGCGGTGTTGTGCCCATGTGCAGCGCCTCCCCCCTCCTTGAGAGAAGCCAAAAGAGACCCTTTATAAAAAAAAAATTTAGAAACCCTACTTCTCTTTTCCTTTTTTGGTTTTTTTGTATTTTATGGTATTTTTTTCTTTTTGGAAACAATATATATGAGTATAACTACTTATTATGGTAATAATAATAATAATAATAATAATAATAAAAATAAAAATAATAATAATAATAATAATAATAATAAAGTGAATATAGAAATAATGTTAATAATAAAGATAATAATAATAATAATAACAGAAATAAATAATAATAATAATAATAATAGTAATAAAGATAAAAATACTAATATAATAAAAATTAAAAATAATATTAATAATAATAAATAATAATAATAATAATAAATAAAATAGAAGTAAAAATAAAAATAAAAGTAATAATAATAATACTAATGAAAAATAATAATAATAATAATAATAATAATAATAATACAACTAATGAAAATTAATAATAATAATAATAAGAATAAATAAAATAATAAAAATACTAATAATATTAAAAATACTAATAATAATAATAATGATAATAAATATATTGGGCCGGAGTAAAAATGGGGTGTCTACAATTATTACAGTAGGAGTTACAGATTTAGAGCATGAGAATCTAATTGCTTAATTGTGTGGCATGAGTTCATAACAGTTTAGAAAAGTATTAATACAATTTTACAAATATCATGTTTTACAGTATACTAGCAGAAGATATCAATATGCAGTTTCCAGAAAACATGATTTATAGTATTTTTCAGAATGGCATGACTACAGAACCATAACACTCAGTTACTTAGTTATTCAGTTATTCAGTTTTTCAGCCACATATTCCGATTATGTAGATCAGTTTTGAAATGTTATGGTTATTTCAATATCATGGTAAAAATAGTAAGATAATTATATATATATCAGTACTAAATAGTATTAGACCTTGTGGAAATATTCAGTCAGATTTAGACAGCAGAGCACGGTACCATTACTATTTCAGATCAGAGTGCAACCACATATCTCAGATAGTGTGAGGATTCTATCTACCGTGCTAGGAAAGATTGCATTCTCCCTAGAAACTTGGGTTGAGGTGGCCGGTTTGACGAGGTAGAGTAGTAGCGTGCCCAGAGAGACTGCAGTGGGCCAAATTGTTGATTGGTAAAGATTCAGATTGACTTTCTTGGTAGGCCAACGATAGTTAAGTCCCACCTATGAGCCACACAACCTTGTCATGAGGGGTTAAATCATGACATTCAGTTCCCAGGGTATTATCATAATTGTTTCTATATATATACAGATTTACAGTGTAGCAGCGGTTTTATTATAATATTAGAATTATGTGTAACTAGAAAAGTCAGATATACAGTTGTATTTTTAAACTATAATAAATGTAATCTGTACGGTATACCAGACTATTAGTTTTACAGTTGCAGTATTATATCAGTATGTTAAATATGTAACTTAGTTGCCACACACTAGTGATAGCATATCTTCTCTTATTGAGCGTCGTCTTATCCTAGTGACTTAACATTTTTCAGGTGATCTAGTTAGGTGAGTTGATCTGGCTCGTAGGTAGAAAGGTTCTTGCGCTACCCTTTCTGAAGGGTGAGTGTTTCCTGGGTGTTGATTGTTTGGGTAGATCCCATGATTTTTGATGATGTCTCTAGGTATTTTGTGATGTATATTTTGAGACTTTTAGATTTCTAGTATTGTAAATATTGTTTACAGTTTTATGTTTACCGCCGCTTAGGAATGTAATGTGAACAGAGTTTTCTCAGTGCTCCCTTGGGGACTGAGATGTTTTAAACAGATAATACAGGGAGATTTGCTATATATATTTAAGTGGAAAAAAAATGGCATGAAAAATCAAGCTGTTACATTGATTGTATGCCTTGTTAACTTGGGAAACAGAAAGCTTTACCTTTTAATGAAGTAATTCTTTGTCTTCTGCACCTTTTGATTTGGTTCATTCTGATATTTGGGGACCTGCTCTTGTCCTTACTAAGGGCGGGTCTTGTTACTTTGTCATTTTTATCGATGATTACTCTCAGTATACATGGATTTATCTTTTGCATGATCGCACTGGATTACTTAATGTTTTTTGTGACTTTAAAAAGATGATTAAAACTCAGTTTGATCGCACCATTAAAGTATTTTGGTTCGATAATGCCCTAGAATATACTTCTACCCCTTTCATTGAAGAACTTTGAGAGGCTGACACCGTATCCCATCGATCCTGTCCATCCACCTCCCAACAGAATGGCTGTGCAGAACGTAAGCATCGTCACATTCTTGACATTGTTCGCTCTCAACTCTTCTTTGCTTCCCTCCTAGAATCCTTTTGGGGTGAAGCTACTCTTATTGCTGTTTACACTATTAATTGGGTTCCAACCCCTAGTCTTTCCAATAAATCTCCATATGAGGCTCTCTATGGAAAGGTACTTGATTATTCTCTTCTCAAAGTATTTGGTTGTGCTTGCTTTGTTTTGTTCCCACCTCATGAACATACAAAACTTGAACCTCGCTCTCATCTCTGTTGCTTTCTTGGTTATGGCATTGAACACAAGAGTTATTGGTGCTACAACCCCATAGCCAAGCGTCTTTGAGTCTCTCTGCATGTTCAGTTTTGTGAACACAAAATGTTCACTAGTATCTCTCCATTTTCTTCCGATTGTCTCTCATACTCTCCCATTTTCTTTGACCCTGCCATAGCTCCCTCTCCCGATTTCTCTTCTAATGTAGGTCATGACAACTCATTAGGTGATCCCTCCGCATCTGCCGCTCCCGAACCTGGACCATCTGATGATCATGCCATCGCTTCCACTCTGCCTGAGTCCTATGATTTAGATGTTCGTCATTCTGGTCGGGTAAGGGCACCTCCTACTTATCTTAGTGATTATCATTATTTTTCTACTCTTGACTCCCTTCACGAGCCTCGCAATTATCGCGAAGCTTGTTCTGTTCCTGTTTGGCAGCAAGCTATGTATGAAGAACTTGATGCACTTTCACAAAACTCATACTTGGGACTTGGTTGACCTGCCTCATGGTAAGACTGTAGTTGGGAACAAATGGGTGTATAAACGGAAAACGAACTCCGACGGTTCTGAAGTAAGACATAAAGCTTATTTAGTGGCAAAGGGCTTTACTCAGGAATATGACATTGATTATGAGGAGACAATTGCCCCTGTTGCTCGTATTACCTTTGTTTGCTCCCTTTTGGCTGTTGCCTCTGCCCGACGATGGCCTTTATTTCAAATGGATGTCAAGAATACCTTCTTACATGGTGATTTGGCTAAGGAGGTATATATGCAGCTATGACAACTCGAATTAAATGGAATTTAAATAATAAAAAGGAAAGGAAATTATCAAAGGACTTGTCGATGAATACAGGGGATTCGTTGACAAGGGTTTAAGAGAATTCATCGACAAGTACAGGGGATTCATCGACGAGGGTTTAAAAGAATTTGTCGATGAAGACTGAATTTTGTCGACGAAGAAATACCGAGGGAGATTTTGAGCCGACTGAATTTTGTTGATGAGGACTGAATTTCGTCGACAAAATTATTGAAGGATTTGTCGACGAATGACATGGATCGTCGACGAATCCCCTGCTCAATAAATATAAAAAATCTGAGTTTTAGCTTCCTAATTAAGAAATCTCTCTTCTCTCTCTCTCTCCTCTTCGGTTCTCCCTCTCTCTCTCTCTCTCTCTCTCTCTCTCTCTCTCTCTCTCTCTTTGTTTTTGATCTGAAGTCACCACAACGTTTCTGGGAAGTTCTCTCAAAATCTGCCGGAGCGGATTGTTGGTGGAAGCAAGTTGGAAATCATCCCTAAGTTGAGGTAAGACTTTTTAAGCCAAATTTGGTCTTGTGGTAGTTATAGGAAATGATGTACACGTGAAAATACTGAGGTTTAATACTAGAAATTTTCAGTTTCAGGGTATTGATTAGGAAATCCTACGGGGGTTAGACCAGGATATTTTAGGGGCTTTCTCAGTAGTCAGGTAAGGGAATAAACTAAAGCAGTTACTTTTCACGCAAATTATTATTATTTATGAGTAATTTGATTTCCTGAAAGTATTTACGATATTTGAATATTATGGAATAAATGTATGTTTGAGAAAAATACTGCCAATGTGATGAAACGTATATATATGTATGAGATGCCAAAAATTATGATTTTTAGAATATAATGTATGGTTTTATACATCAAATGTGTGCATGAATATTATTTTCCATGGAAGAATATCATGATATGACAATGATACGAATGAAATATGTTTTGTGAAATTATGAAAGAGTACAGTATATTATGATGATTTTGAAATACATGGTAAATGATTTATTTTCAGAATGATATGTATGATATGTTTGGCACGAGGCTGTATTTATGATATGTTCGGCACGAGGCCGTAATTATGAAATGTTCGGTGCAAGGCCGTAATTTATGAAATGTTCGGCGTAAGACCGTAATTTATGAAATGTTCGGCGTAAGGGCGTAATTTATGAAATGTTCGGCGCAAGGCCGTGATATATGAAATGTTTGGCACAAGGCCATATTTATGCAATTATGAAAGATGCTATATGATTATGTATTATATGTTATCAGAACCCGGATGTTAGTTTAGTTCAGTTCAGGAGTTCGGTACCGTAGCTATTTATAGATTAAATATCTATATTCGGACTTGTGCTAACCACCTCACAAGGGGGTGGGAGATGGATAGTTGATGTGGTTTTCAATGTAGAGTTGTAGACGTCCACCTGACAGTCTGGACCATGGTGTGGCAGGCCTATTGCACTTACAGACACTTTTTGACTCGGCAGTGGTCGGCCAGCCATTGTTGGGTCCCGCCTTCGGGCTGCACAACCCGTCATAGGGGGTAATACATGGCATCAGTTAGCTATTCATCCTAGGTATGTTTTCAGTAGTACCAATTATAACAGATGTTTATGTACGATATTATTTATCAGCAAATATGAAAATATATGATTATTTAGTACGATATAATGAATGTTTTCAGATATATGAAATGTACTATATGTATAATTACATTAAATGTTCATGTTGCCACACAGCTGTATTTAGTTTATTTTTTCTTACTGAGAAGTGTCTTACCCCCGAACTTAATTAATTTTTCAGGAGCCTCTGAGAGACCGGTAGGTCGTGACCGTCATTGAGTTATTGAGTTACCCCGTTAGGAGGGTAAGTCTTGTACTAGGATCAAGAGATTTTTGTTGTATGATCCTAGTGTTATTTTGACTTTCTGGAGATTGTATATATATATACAGTATATTGATGATGTAGTAGACTCTGGTATTATGTAATTAGTGGTTTGATGGATGAAATTTATTTTTACTGCTGCTTAGGTTTCCGCTGTTTATGCTAGACTATCCCCGCTACCCACAGGTTCAGGTTGATATCATTATTGTTTATGTTTATTATGTGATAAGTTAAGGAGGTCGTTACAGCAACCCCCTCCTGGGTATCCTCATTCTCCTGGCAAGGTCTGTTGTCTCTGCCGTGCTTTATATGGGCTTAAGCAAGCTCCCCGTGCTTGGTTTGCCAAGTTCAGCTCCACTGTTGCACAACTTGGGTTTGCTTCTAGCCCCTATGATTCAGCCCTTTTTACCCGTCACACTGCTACTGGCATCACTATTCTACTACTTTATGTTGACGATATGATCATTACTGGTGATGATACTTCTGGTATTCATGAGCTTAAGCAATTTCTATGTCAGAGGTTTGAGATGAAAGACCTCGGTTCTCTTCGCTACTTCCTTGGCTTAGAAGTGTCCCCTACCTCTGATGGCTACTTTTTGACCCAAGCCAAATATGCCTCTAATCTTCTCACACATGCTGATCTCACAGATTGTAAGATAACTGATAATCCGCTGGAGCCCAACATCAAAATTTGTCCTACTGATGGGGAGCTCCTTCCCGATGCCACTCATTACCGACAACTTGTTAGGAGCTTGATTTATCTCACTGTCACTAGACTAGACATTGTCTATGTAGTCCACCTTGTTAGCCAGTTTATTTCGGCTCCTCGTTCCGTTCACTATGTAGCTGTTCTTCGCATCTTACGATATGTGAAGGGCACATTATTTCATGGACCTTTTTTTTCCTCACTCATCCTTGACGTTGCAAGTTTATTCAGATGCTGATTGGGCAGAGGACCCTACTGATCGTCGGTCTACCACTAATTTTCTTTTTTTATTTGGTGACTCTCTTACCTCTTGGAGGAGCAAAAAGTAGTCTGTTGTTGCTCGCTCTAGCACTGAGGCTGAGTATCGGGTTCTTGCTGATACTACTTCTGAGCTTCTTTGGCTTCTCCAAGATATGAGTGTTCCTCAGCCCTCGAGCACTCCGCTTTATTGTGACAATCATAGTGCTGTCTAGATAGCTCACAGCGATGTCTTTCATGAACGCACCAAACACATCGAGATCAACTGTCATTTTGTGTGTTACCATCTTCAGGAAGGGACACTTCGCCTCTTGTCAGTTCCTTTGGCTGATCAGTTGGCTGAAATCTTCACGAAGGCTCATCCACCCGGTTTAGTCTGCAAACTCCAAATGACATCTTCGATACCACCTTGAGTTTGAGGGAGGATGTTAGCAAATCTCCCTAATTATCTCCCTAATTTAGGCACATCTATGTACTTACTGAATTACCCTTGTAATCTGCCTCCTTCACCTATAAAAGGATGACCTTTGTACAGTTTTATATACACAAAAGAATAATAATAATAAAAAAATTAAATAGCATAAGGTTATTTTAGAATTATTGTAGATGATGATGATTATCATTATATTTTGTGATAATTATCAGTAGTTATAATGATAAATTTGATTTTTTTAAAAGAAACATTAAAGGGAGAATTTCCTCAATGCTACGTTTGGAAGCATGAAGGCCCTTAAATCTGAACTTGTGTGAATTTGGATAAATTTTAATATGATTTTACATTACATTTTTTTCGTTTAATATGAATTTAAATCTAAGGTCAATTGAAACTTAGGGTTATATTATTAAAGAAAATAATTTGATATTTTTTGAAAAAAAAAAAAACACGAAAGAGCATTGCTGGTTTCTACTCGTGCAAATGTTATACACATGCATATATTCTTTAACCAAAAAGAAGAAGATCGACGGAGCTCAATATCTGCACCTCCACGTCGGATCTCCTGCGATTTGCTGGCGCACTTTGTCGGCATCGACGAGCAACTCCGGCGCCGGCTGCCAACATCCTCGTTGGGTTTGCTCGACCCACTTCCCGCTTACCCCGCCCCGTCCTCTCCCTCTCTCTCTCCCTCTCCGCGGCGTGATGGGAAAAAAGGATACCTCGAAGATGAACATCGCCATCATTCATCCCGATCTTGGTATAGGTAATGAATTGATCAAATAGCACAATTTCCTCATCACAGACTCTGTCCTGTTCTACACATTGTATTTTGTAAATTGATGAATGATTGGTAAGCTCTGTGGATCGATTCCGTATCCTTTAACTACTTTAGTGATATCTGATGAAACCCCATATGCCCATTTAGACCCGCTTTGAATTTCCCTGCGACAGTATGCCCCTACCGGTTGGCTGTGGAGAAATGGAAAATTCTTGAGTTTTTTCTTTGTTGTTGTGGTTTTAGGGCGACCAATCTTGTAACAAATTTTGAGGAGCTACATTTGTCAAGGGCAATTGAGCAATTTTGAGGACTCCAAGTGTATACGGGTTATCTTTGGCGTGACGTTTTTTTTTTTTTTTGGGAGAAGTCTTAGTCTTTTGGTCGAGTTCTGCCCTTGAATGCAACTTAATCTTAATGATATACGAGGTTATTGTTGTGATATTCATTTAAACGAAATTTTCTTGTTTTTTTAATTTCAATTTTGAGTTTGTGGTGTAGTTTATTGTCATGGGCCGAACACTTCACACCTCGTGAAGGACCACGAAGCACTTGTTAAAGTACTCTTGCTTAACATAAGAACATGTTTATAGTAGTTGAGTGAAAAGTAAGTTGAAGCAATAAGCTTCCATTGAAAGCAAGTGGCATGCAAGTGGAAAACATTGAAGTAACTTAATTCATTAATACTACCTCCATAAGGATTGTGCATTCGTGTGTTTAGCAAGGGAAGCAAGTAGGCTAAATATGTTTACAAAAGTTAGTGAGTTTTACAAAACTAATAAAGACTCACCCTCCCCTAAAAATATTTATACGTTATTTTAATTTTGGCACTAGTAAACATCAAAATGTCTTAGTAATATTCCAATTCTACACTAAGGCATTGACACCCTACATTAACAAAATCTATACTAGTATTTACATGATGGTACCCTATCACAGGCAAGCATAATGTCGTGAACAAGTTTGGCTCGTAACATTATTCCCCACTTATGCAGTTGATGTCCTCATAGACTTTTATCTTAGGTACTCTTTAACTTTGTCCATGAATGGTTGTGAGTCTTTAGCTGAAATCTAGTTGATTTCTTCGTCTCCAAGGCCATTCTGCGTCTTCCTTGATGATGTGGACTCTTTATTTGCAACAATGACTTCAAGTTCTCTTCTATTAAGTTGTGCTATCTTTAGTAGTACTTTGGTTGGTTGACTTCTGCTTGGATCTTTAGTTTTGGTGTTAAATGACTGATGTAGGACAATTCTAAGTAGCCCTAGTCTTATGATTGACCCTCTTTGTAGCACACACACAATATCACAATCTATGGGAAGAATTGAATTAACCAAGCATGAACATCACATACATATTCTAATGATCACAAGTTGTTGAGATTTTGAAAACATATATGATTTGGTTTAAAAGCCCTTAGTTGATAATTTCATTCAAGTAATCAAGTTCACTTTAAAAGATGTTATATTAGAAGTCTTAGATCACAAGTCCTAGCGTTCAAATCAAATATCCCTAAGCATGGTACTAACAAGCATGTTCATGTTGAAAATCTAGGAAGATTCAAAGAGAATGAACAAGGTTTTTCAATCAAGGATTCAGGTAGAGTTTCAAGGCTTACAAGGTACTTTTAGGGACTGTTTTAGATGGTCACAAACAAGGAATTGAAATGAGTTTACCAAAAGGTTCGTAATGACAAACACAAAGACACACGAGTACTTGATCACACCACGAACAAGCTTATTGATCCTTAGGAATATCGAGACAAGAATGAAGCTTGAGGAAGGTTGTGGTTGTGAGCTATGAAAGAGGAGTGGGCGTGTAGTGTTGATGATGACGTTGATGTTGTTGTGGTCTCTCACCACCCAATCTCCGGGACAGACGAAACGTAGCCTCACACTACTCACTCACAAGGAGAGGAACAAGTTTCACAAGTTTAAGCAAAGACTTCTTTTTTAATTGATAATGCAAAGATACCTTTTACGATACAAGTGATGACATATTTATAGCCTTACATGAGCTTGCACATGGCTTCTTAGATATTAAAAAAAATACAAAAGTAAAATAAAACATTTAAAGCATAGGTAATGAGGTTCCTAGGAAATAGTTTGTTATAGGAAATATGTGCCTAAGAACTAGAATAATTATAATAGTGGAGTCTAGGAACTTAAAATGAAATAAATGCTTCTTGAAAAAAACAAGACTCTTTGACTTGCAAGTTGTCATGCTTCTTGAAAAACCAAGATTCTTTGACTCGCAAGTTGTCATCCTCTTTCTAACTAGCTTCCAAGAGAAGCTTCAATTGCTGCAAATAAAGTTCACATCCAATGGTGGACTTCGGGTGGTTGTCCATGTGTCACAATATCCGCGAAAGATACTCGAGGTGCATGTTGATCCCCATCAATGACTTGGGGCAATTGACATGAAACATAGTATGCACTTTTATCCAAGTCAAAGGATCAACCTTGTAAGACCCCTTCCCGACTTTAGCCAAGATGGGCGCTGATCTTTCTTTTTTGGGAAGTAGTCTCCTATCTCGACCCCGTAGTGACCTGATCTATTCAAGATGGAGCTTAACAAGCACCAAGTTATCCTTGTTGAAGTGCAATGGTCTTCTCCCCTAATTTGCCCACTTCATTCACTTGGAAGCTTTCTTCATGATAGATCTTGCACTTTTGAGTGTGAACTAATGATTTTTCTTTAGTTTGTTTCTTATTGTTTGGAGGATATCATATTCTCTTTTTATACTCTCCTTTTTTTTTTTTTTGTCTTAATAAATATTTATTATATTTTTTTAAAAAAGGAAAAAAATTTGGGCATTGGAGGTGGTTAGTGGTGAGTGAGGGTTGGCAATGGGTGAGGACGTGGTGGCAGTTGTGGAGATTTTGGTGGCAGCTGTAGCAGTGTGGGGAAGGTGGAGAGCAGTGGCGCGGTGGGCTGTTTGGGTGGTAAGTGGAATGCAATGGTGGTGTGCTGCTGCTGGTGTAGTGATGGCAGTGCTGGTGCTTGTTTCTTTGATAAAACATAAGTTGTCATCTTAAAAAGTTGAATTAAAAGTGTTTATTATTATTTTTTATTATATTTCTAAGATTTGGTTCTTGTTTTGGGCTTATTTCCGGGGAAATAAACTTTATCCAACGAATTCTTATGATGTGTTGGCAGTGCAGATACATTATGATTTTCATTTAATGCTGTATTTATTCTTTGGTTATCTTGCTTTGATATATAGGTGGAGCAGAAAGATTAATTGTTGATGCTGCTTTGGGACTTGTGTCCCATGGACACAATGTTCATATTTTTACTGCACATCATGACCAATCTCGATGTTTTGAGGAGACTCTTTCTGGTAAGAATTTGTCAATATTTTTTTCAATGTTTTATGTCTTTTGAAAAATTTAGAAAATTAGTAAATAAAAGAAAATCAAGAAAAATCAAATGTAATTTCTAAACTACATGTAGGCCATCCATTCTAAACTTACCAACATCATACAAATAAACCATTCCAAGAGATAGTCACCAGCTGTAAGTTTAAATTGTTTCACTGTTAAGCTCTCACAAGGACGTTACTAGTATAATGTAAAAAATATAAAGAGAATTGAAAAATATAAAAAATGTGCACACATATAAATTGAGTCTACAAGACATAAATAGTACAACTGTAAGATCCTACAAAGTATACAAATAATGATTAGAAATCACCAATTTAACATAGTAAAAATTCATTTCATTATTTTAAGTGTTTGTGAACATATTTTGATCAAGTTGGGGAAGTCAACATAGAGCTAACGAATTATTTACCCGGGACTTAGCAATTGTATTTTGTAATGAAATTTCCTGTATTTAACTGCTAATTTTTTTGAGGCTAAATTAATTTGTTAAAGCATTGATTTTAAGATGTCCCCAAATTCAAATTTTGGGATAACAAATTTTGCTAAAATTTTGCAATTTTGTTGTTGGAAGGATGAATTGTTGCTTTATTCTTTGAGAGTTTTTTGAGTCCTTTTTTTTTTTTTTTTGGGGGAATTCAAGTGAGGGCATTTCCTTGATTATATGTGAAGCAAAATCTCAAGTGAATGAAAAGAAAAGAGTGATAATGACATTTATGTGAATGGCTTTGCATGTAATTATGTAAATAATCTGTTCATCCTATTGGAACCCTGGTCATGTGTGCTGGAACAGAATATGGTACTAATGAGGTAAACACCTTGCCCTAAAGGTAGTGTAAGAACAGAGCAGTTGTCCTGTGAGGCATACGAAGGATGTGCTTTACTTTAGATGCATGCTGTGCATTGCCTGGTCCTGAAGCTTCCTTGGTTTGGGCTTCCAAAAAAGACATATTGATTGTAGTTTGGGCTTTTTGAGTGACATGCTTCATTCTTTTGTATTTTCTCTGTGATTGAGAAGAGAGATTGATTAAGCATACGAAATTACTTTAGATACATGAAGTTATCATTTGTGGCATATAAAGGCATGTCGAATTCTCTATTGTTAATTGCTTTATTATTAAGCCATTAAATATACTTTTTTGCACTTGCTAAATACTTCGGTCAATTTTTGTGCATGTACATTATATTATCAATGTCAATTTCCAGGTGCCTTTGCAGTTACAGTGTATGGTGCTTTCCTTCCGCGGCATATTTTCTATCGGTTCCATGCCATATGCGCATATCTACGGTGCATTTTTGTTGCTTTTTGTGTACTGTTCTTGTGGTCTTCATTTGACATTGTACTAGCTGATCAGGTCTCTGTTGTAATTCCATTGATGAAACTGAAGAAGTTTTCAAAGGTAATTCTGCTTTTACACTAGTTGTGATTCAGATTATTGTGGTAACATTCATGTTTACATGTTTCACATTTTCTTCAGGTTGTATTCTATTGCCATTTTCCAGATTTGTTGCTGGCTCAACACACAACTTTTGTTAGGAGGATGTATCGGAAACCTATTGACTTCATAGAAGAAATAACTACTGGTCTGTGTTGTGTTTATCATGTGAATTGTTGTGTGAGTCGTGGATGTATTCCTTTTATTTCACAGGAATACTTGTATTCTATAAAGTTTGTAATCAAACTGCATCTGGGACATGCAGGAGTGGCAGATTTAATCCTTGTTAATAGCAAGTTTACTGCATCTACTTTTGCAAATACATTCAAAAACCTTCATGCTCGGGGAATTCAACCAGCTGTTCTTTATCCAGCAGTCAACATAGACCAGTTTAATGAACCCAATGCTTTTAAGTAACAAACATGATTGTATATCTCTCTGTGTTTGAGTTATAAGATTGCTGTCAAAATGCCATGTCTAAATATTTCTTTTGACTATATTTTTTACCTTGGAAAACTCGAGTCTAATTATTTTATTTTATTTTTTTGTCTTCTTATGTAGGTTCAATTTCCTCTCCATCAACCGATTTGAAAGAAAAAAGAATATAGAGTTGGCAATTTCAGCCTTCGCCATGGTACACACTTTTGAAAGCAATGCTCTTCAAGGCCAGAATTTGGACAATATTTCCTTGACTATTGCAGGCAATCCATTTACCTATTCTTTATTCAGTATATCATTTCATCCTTGTAAAATATTTTCTGTTGCATATTGTGTTTTTGCCATAGTTTTTATGTTAAGTTTCAGAAGTCAGCTTGTACTTGTTGAAGATTAGTTTTATGTTGATTACTGAGCAGATATATTCTCCTGTTTCTGTGTTTGGTAGTGGTTCTTACTGGTAAGCTTATCCAGAATCCAGATATTATAAATTGGGTCCTTTGCTCTAGTCGTTTTGCAAGTTACCTTAGGTGTGCCCCTTGCATTTAGACTTCTTATTCACTCAATAATGGAAAAGACATTCTTTGTTGTCATGTTATCTCAACAAAATTTCAAAAACTACAGTACAGTCTATAAGTTCGGATTTTGATAGGGGTTAATTTCACTTTGCGTCTTTAAGTTTTAGGCTGTTTCCAATTCCTCCCATAAAGTTAGAATTGAAGCAATGTCCAACCCAGTTTTAAATAAATCGTTAGACTGCTTCACTGTTTAAATTGGGACTAACATCAACGGCTCAAAGGTAATTGTTAGAAGAAATAGGCTATTTTAGTAATTATGTGGTGTAAGTAGGGGTATTTGTGGACTGAAGTAAGTTAGGAGTTACGACTACCTGCCATATGGGAAGAGGCACCAGTCAATAACCCATGAGGAGGGTGAAGAGGCAAGAAGCCCGGTTGTACTTGAATGGGGCATAGTAGCACTAGATGTGGAAGATCAGGTTTGAAGTTGGTGAACTATGCAGACAAGATTGTTATACTTGGGACATGGTAGATGATGTATTCTACTGTGAAGTGTTAATGGTAGAATTACTCTTGACAAAACTTATTGGCCCAAGTAGTTTTCCCATGGATATCCAGCATCAATCAATAGTATGATTTTTCCTTGCCATAATGTGTGCAAATGCAAGAATTGGCACGATGAACTCTTCGTCCCGGTACACTACTTTTTCCACGACTGCCATCCAAACCTCATCTTTGTCCTCCAACACTCCCTGACCATGGTAAAACATAGTGCTAAGAGCTAATCATGGACGGGCTATCACGTGAAGAAGTTTGAGAAAAAGACTGAGAGCTGTCTTTGGTGATCCATTTGATTCTAGCATATGTTTCATTCATAGATGGTATGGATTCACAGGCAAGAATCTGATCGCAGATGGTTTGAAGCTCTGGAGTCAACCCAAGCAAAAGCTAGGCAACCAAGAAATTTGCCTTTTACCTCTTAATCATCTCAATGTCAAAACTAACTAGTGATAGATGTTGAGTTCTTCCCACTGTCCCACAAAACCTTGAGAGTACTATAATACTCACTAATGGACCTACCTTCTTGGTCAAATTTATGAAACTTTTCATTTAGGTCGAAAACACAACTTTGATTTTTATCTTGTGAGAAGCTTCCACAAAGATCATCCCTAACAGCCTTGGTTGTTCTATGAAACATCATGTTATCAGTAATTTGTGGCTCCATGATATTCCACAGTTGCACAAGCAATATGTTATTTTTTTTCATCCAATATTCCAATCCTTGGAGTTTGGAGATGGAGGAGAATGCAACAAATATTTGGACTTTCCTTTCACATAAATATACACAGGCACAACGTGAGACCTTGAAAGGTAGTTGGAGGATCCAATCAATTTGATGGCTGCGATTTGTACATAAAACATATCAGTTGAAGCTATCTTTGTAGAGGCCATTAGAACAACCCCCAACATGCTACAATAAGCACGCATTAGTATCTTAGGTGAATCAAGAGGAAGATTCTTGGATAGCAAAGAAAGTTTGTGGTGGGACCAAGATATCCAAAAAGTTATATAGAGAATTTGGTATAAAATATGGGAAAAATATAGAAACATGGAAAACTTTTAAAAGTATAAAGAGGTGAGAAAAGATGCAAAGAAGGTCGTTATTGAAGCTAAACATAGATCATTTAATAATTATGCTAAATTAGATACAAAAGAAGGGGAAAGAGACATATTTAAAGTGGCTAGAGCTAGAGAAAGAAAGAATAAGGACTTCAATGTAAAATGTATAAAAAGTGAGGATGATATTGTCTTGGTTAAGGAAGAAGACATAAAAAGATGTAAGTTATTTAATGAAAACCAAGTAGAAGACTTAAACTTAGAATTGAAAAATGAGGAAAAGGCTAAAAATATGAAATTTATTCGCAAAATTAGAGTTAACAAATTAAAAAAAATGGAAACATAGAAAAGCTATAGGACTGGATAACATCCCAATTGAAGTTTGAAAATGCCTAGGTGATAACATAATTATATGGTTAATTAATTTATTTAACATAATTATAAAAACTAATAAAATGCTAGAAGAATGAAGGAAAAACACTTTAATACCTATATACAAAAATACAAAAATAGCGGAGATATTCAAAATTGTAATAACTGCTGTGGAATTAAAATTATGAGTCGTATAATTAAACTATGAGAAGGGTAGTTAAACAAAGATTAAGGTTAGAAATGAAGGTCTCAGAAAATCAATTTGGTTTTATAGCTGGGAGATCTACGACAAAGGCTATATATCTTTTAAGGAGATTAATGGAAAAGTTTAGGGAAAAGAAGGACTTGCATATGGTATTCATTGACTTAGAGAAAGTGTATGATAGGGTACCTAGGGAAGTTCTATGGTGGATTTTAGAAAAAAAAAAAGGTGTATGTAGTTGGTATATGTCATTAAGGATATGTTCGATAGAGTAATGACTAGTGGTAGGACTATGGGTGGAGAGGCTAGGGAATATTCAACCACAATAGATGTACATCAAGGATCTGCTTTGAGTCCTTATCTTTTTGTTGTAGCAATGGATGTACTTACTAGGAGTATCTAAATTTAGGTTCCATGGTGTATGTTGTTTGCAGATAATAATGTCTTGATTGATGGGACTATGGGTGGAGAAGAATCTAAGTTAGAATTATGGAGGGAAGCTTTAGAAACTAGAGACTTTAGGATAAGTAGAAATAAGACGATATACATGAAATGTAATTTCAATCATAGTAGGTGGATTATTGGAGAAAAGGTTAAATTTAGCTTGTATCTATTATGTAAGCTAAAGGAGAAAAGCAGAAGATGTAATGCATAGAGTTAAAGCAGGTTGGGTAAAATGGAGAAGTGCTTCAAGCGTGCTGCGTGACCGTAGAATATCCTTAAAATTAAAAGGTAAGTTCTATAGGATGGCTGTAAAACCAGCTATGCTATATGGATTAGAATGTTAGACAACTAAGAAACAACATATACAAAAAGTAAAAGTTATTCAGATGAGAATGTTAAGATGGATGAGTAGTGTATCATTAAAAGATAAATAAAAGAATGAACATGTTTGCGGTAAGTTAGGTGTAGCTCCCATAGAAAATAAGATAAGTGAGGGTTGACTCAAATGGTTTGGGCACCTGCAACGTATGCCAAATAATGTGCCTGTGAGGAGGAGTGAGTTATTGTGAGGGGAAGGGGTAGAGGTAGACCTAAAATAACTTAGAATGAGATAGTGAGTAAGGATTTAATAGCCCTGAATTTTTTGAAGGAAATTGCCCATGATCATGTGAATTGGCAAAAAAGGATTGATGTAGCCGATCTGAACTAGTGGGACTTAAGGCTTGGTTTTTTGTTGTTGTTGTAGTATCAGAAATGAACAACACAGTCAACACTGCAAAATCAGGCTGCACACACAAGCACAAAGCAGAACTTCAGAACTTCAAAGAGGGCTGCTCTGACTATGCAACATAAGTTACAATATCCAATGAGGAATTACTTGATCATGCAGAAGTGGGCAGACAACAAGAAGCACCACATGCACTTGATAAACAACCTGGCAGCATAGCAGCTACGACTATGAAGCTGGCAACAACTAGAAGTGAGTTCCAGCAAGATTAGGAAATGAAGTCATTGAAGTATTGAACACTAGTCAAAACCACCAGCAATTGATACAAGATTGCATCAATCAATCATGAACACACAGCATCATCATGTCACAGCCTACCAGTGAACAGCGGCAACAGCTGTATACCAGGAACAAGAGTGTCGCTTCACATCAGCAAATCAGCATGAACGTGCACAGCATCCGACCAAGGGTGCTGCACAGCAAAACTGAGATGAAAAGTGCCCTAAACAAGTCCCAAATCAACCAGAAAATCAGATTTGATAGCTGCTTAGGGAAGATAAGAGAGAAAACGAAGAACAGACTGAGGAAAAGTTAAATCAGATTCAGTGAAGATTAGCACTGATGTTGTGAAGTTAGAGATGGAGGATAGAAGAAGAAATGAAGAGAAGAAAAGAAGAAGAAGGCAGCAATTTCCTGGAGCCTTACATTCCGCACCAGGTCTGCAGTCTTATATTATTAATAATAAAAAATCTTGAAAGACAAAAATACCCCTACTTACACCACATAATTACTAAAAGAGCCTATCTCTTCTAACAGTGTCTAATTTCACTTTATCCCCCCTAAAGTTTGGGTCATTTGCAATGCTCCCCTTCGCCTTCCCCTTAAAGTTTAGTTGAGACAATCTCCAAAATACTATTCAAAATTGTCCATTTATACTATTCAAACATTTTATACCATTCATTCATTCAGATATGAAGGATTAGTTAAACCTCTCACATACTTAAGTAGAAAAAAAAAACATTTTTTTTTTGTTTCTAATATCACTAACAATTTATGGTCTTTAATAATGGGAAGTCTTTTGATGCAAGGGCAAATAAATTTTTTTTCTTAATTTAAAAAAAAATGAAAATTGAACACATCATAGTATTGCAAAAATGTAAGGTAAGGCTGTGTATTATAGACCCATTCCCCGGATCCCGCATACGCGGGAGCTTTGTGCACCGGGTTGGCCCTTATCATACTATTGCATTGAAGAATAGTTAAAGTTCCTTCTTGACCTGATTTTAATGTTTCATATAAGGTGTTTATTTTTTTTCAGCAATGAAACTTTATTACAGAAAAACTGGGGATCGAGAACAGGTCAAGTACAATGCAAACAACCAAAAACTAAAACAAACGCCAGTCACTGAAGTACATCTAGGAAGTCAAGATTAACAGGGAGGTCCCTCTTGGTCAACCCACAATGCCAAGTAGAGATCATGGAAATCCAGTTGTCTTTGACAGCCTGAAAAGAAGAGGTTGTCCCATCGAAAGACTGTCCTTTCTTTCTTTCCAGACCACCCAAAAAATAGCTAGGGGAAAGAGAAAGGGTTTGAGCTTGTTTGGGCTGATCCCTTTCCAAGCCCAAATCTTGCTCTTAACTGACGCTGTAATGACCCATTTCTGATTGACCAAGGACATGACCAAGCTTCAGAGATTCATGGTCCAGGGGCAGTGGAGAAGGATATGATCCACAGATTCTGCTTCTTTGAGGCACAGGAAACACCTATTCACGGTAGAGATGCCCTTTCTTTGAAGGTTGTCATGGCTGAGGATCTTCCCTAGAGTGGCCTCGCAGGTGAAAAAGGCAACCTTGGAAGGGGCTGCTGTTCCCAATGGGCTTCCAAGGAAAAGAGCTGGTGCACTCTGTCAGGCAGCCAAGGTGGTTTATAATAGGATTTGACTGTGAAAGTTCCCTTCTTGCTCAGGGACCACTTGGGATGGTTGGAGGAGCCCTGGCCTTGAACATTGCAACAGTTGCTGTAAAAATCAATAAGAGTATCAATCTCTCAATCGAAAACATTTCTGATCAGGGGAACTTTCCGAATGTTCCTGTGGGTTGAGCGTTCCTAGTGATGGCAAATGAGTG
Source organism: Malania oleifera (assembly GCF_029873635.1). Taxonomy (NCBI): domain Eukaryota; kingdom Viridiplantae; phylum Streptophyta; class Magnoliopsida; order Santalales; family Ximeniaceae; genus Malania; species Malania oleifera. Next base: position 128,675,389 of record NC_080417.1, read on the forward strand.
CATTGTTGTCATGGGCAAGTCTATAAAGTTTAAATAGACGGGAATGAAGTGCTAAGTTAGGAGCCACCACACCACAATACCAAAAGAATACATCCTCCCCATTTCCCATATTGAAATGAATGTGAGAAAAAAAGTTCTCCCACCATTTTCTAATGAATTTCCAAACACTTGTACCATAGCCTTCAATCATCTCTCTGGAGGCCAAACCACTGTGATGGAGGCCATATTTTGAAGCAATAACTTCCTGCCAGAAATGATCCTTCTCAGACATGAAAAAATCTTTGGCCCCCTGTGAAAAAAGAGTCGTTAGAAAGAAACAGCTGGCCTTGAGTGTTTTTTAAAAAAGCTGTAAGGTGCCTAAAAGTATTTTAAATGACTGAAATGGATATTTATTTTTAGGAAATATAATTAATGCATTGATAATTTTGTAATATTTGAAAAAAAATCAAGTATAACTAATTAATAAAATATTTTGTTGGAGAAAATACTAGCTTTTAGCTTTTAAAAGTTTCAAATCTGTAACCTTTAAAGCTCTCCAAAAAAGCTAAAAGCTGGCTTTTAAAAGCTGGAAAAGCTTATTACCAAACACATTAGACCCAGCTTTTGCTATGGAGAATTTGAGGCAAAAAAAGTGGGGCCAAACTCACCCTAAGACCTTCCCCTCCTCTTTGCATGGGTTGTTTGACAACCTCCCATCTCACAAGATGATATTTGAATCCTCTATTGTGTTCCACCCAAAGGAATCTTCTTTTGATGCCTTCCAATCGATTTGCCACTGCACTGGGGATGGGAGACAAAGACATCAAATAAACTAGGAGGTTGGCTAAGGTGCTTTTGATAAGGGTGAGTTTACCATGCATGGTGAGATCATCCTTTTCCAGCCAGCCAGATTTCTTTCAAATTTGCCAATAATGGGATTCCAAACACCTTTGTCTTTGAACTTGGCTCCCAAAGGCAGGCAAAATTAGGAATCCAAGGTTTCAGACGAGAATCTCTGCAAGAAGGGGGATACAAACACAAAGACACTTGGGAATGAGAACATTCTTGCTCAAATTCACCTTCAGACCTGTGACTGCTTCAAACCCAAGAAGGATGCATCTAAGGTTAAGAATTCATACAGGATCATCGCAGAAAATAATGGTATCATCTACAAAGAGGAGGTGGGAGACTACAAATTATCTCTGCTCCTTCCAATGTTAAGCCTCTAAAGAAGGCCACCTTCGTTTGCCTTGGTTCATGTGGCCCAAAACCTCCATAATCAACATAAATAAGAAGGGAGGGGGGGGGGGGGGGGCAAGGGGATCTCCTTGCGTCAAACCGTGCAAAGATCTGGAAAACTCTGTAGGGCAGCCATTAATCAACAGAGAGAATGAAGCAGTGGAAATACAATGACTGATCCAATTGCATAAAATTTGCCCAAAACGCTTCTTTTTTAGGATATGAAGCAGACAGTTCCAATTCACATGGCCAAAGGCTTTTTCAATATCCAGCTTACAGACTAATCCTCTTTTCCTGCCCTTTAAATAGGTATCGACGACCTCATTTGCAACCATAAAGGCATGCTAGTGTTTCCCAACCACTTCTGAAATTGCCAATTTGAGCCTGGCTGTTGAACTTTGTAGAGGAGTTTATACAAGCTACTGACCTGACTGATGGGACAAAAGTCTTTAATGCTTCGAGCCCCTGCTCTTTTTAGGGATCAAAGAGACAATAATTGAATTAATGTGCTAGTTATGAATCTGCCTGATCTGTGGAAGTCTTTAAAGATTCCAACAATGTCTTGCTTAAGGAGGTCCTAGTAGTGCCTATGAAATCCCCGTTGCAGCTCTTAAAAGCTGAAACAATTTACTCTTCATCAAAGGGTCTTTCTATCCATCGAGACATGGGGAAGTTTATATTTTTTGAAATAGATACTATTAACAATTGGTCTCTGTTGATTTATTGGGTAAAATGGAAGACCTAAACTCAATGATAGATCTCTCCCTCTATTTATAATTTATGTAAGTTCAATTGGAATGACCATAATACCCTTACTAACTCACACTTATTACTAACAAAACTCTTAACACAATAATAATACTAAAAGATTAAATAACCATTAACACTCCCCCTCAAGCTGGAGCATATGATATATATGCTCCTAGCTTGTTACAAATGAATTTCACATGAGCACCTCCCAAGGCTTGAGTGAACAAATTGGCAAGCTGAAACTCGGACTTCACATGAGTCGTTGTAATGAGCTTTTGTACAAGTTTCTCTTGAATAAAGTTGCAATCAACTTCAACGTGCTTTGTCTGCTCATGGAAGACTAGGTTGGAGGCAATATGAATAGCAGTTTGATTATCACACATCAACTCCATGGGCTGAGAATGTGGGAAACCTAGTTCTTTCAACATGTTCTTCAGTCAAACAAGTTCACATGTAGTGTGCGCCATAGCCCTATGCTCTGACTTAGCACTTGACTTGGCCATCACATCTTTGTTTCTTACTTTTCCAAGAAACCAAATTACCACTGACAAAGATACAATACCTGGTTGTGGATTTTAATCGGAAGGTGATCCAACCTAATATGCATCTGTATATCTCTGAATATGAGTGAGACTCCGATCCTGATATAAGAGACCTCTTCCTGGTGCACCTTTGAGATATCTCAAAATGCAAATTATTGTATCCCAATGACTTATTTTTGGGGAATCGAGAAACTGACTCACAACACTTGTTGCGAAGGATGTATCTAGTTGAGTGACTGTGAGATAATTCAACTTTCCAACAAGTCTCTGTTATCGAACTGGGTTAGGCAATAAATCACCCATGTCTAGCATTAACCTACTATTGGGATGTATGGGTATCAACTGGTTTGGATCCCAACAGCCCCGTCTCATTGAAAAGATCAAGAACATACTTCCTTAGTGACAAGGCAGTCCCCGTACGAGATCTCGATACTTCTATACCCAAGAAGTACTTCAATGGTCCCAAGTCTTTGGTCTGAAACTTACTCTGTAGAAAAATCTTTAGGTCCTGGATGCTACAATCATCATGACTAGTGATTACAATGTCATCCACATATACAATAAGCAAAATATCGTCCGATGGAGTATGATGATAAAATACAGAGTGATCCACTGCACACCAATGAAGGCCAAACTCAAGTATTACAACACTAAAACGGCCAAACCATGCTCTTGGAGATTGTTTTAATCCATACAATGATTTCTTGAGCCGACATACTAAGTGTGACTCCCACCTGAGCAACAAACCCAAGGGGTTGCTCCATATATACTTCCTCAAGAAGATCATTATGTAGGAAAGCATTCTTCACATCAAACTGATGTAGAGGCCAATGACAAGTGGTGGCTAAAGAAATGAATCAACGTACTAAGGCAAGTTTAGTGACTAGGGAGGATGTGTCTGAATAATCTAAACCATACACCTGAATATACCCCTTAGCAACAAGGTGAGCCTTCATACGAGCCACAAAACCATCAGGATTGACTTTCACATTGTACATCCAGTGACAACCAATTACAGACTTATCAGAAGGAAGAGGTACCAAATCCCAAGTATCGTTATCATGTAGTGCACGCATCTCTTCAACCATTGTCGTTCTCCACCCGGAATGGGATAAGGCTTCAGAAATAGATCTTGGAAGAGCAACAGAAGACAAAGTACTAACAAAATAGTAATAAGAGGGTCACAACAAATCATAACAAATAAAATTAGAGATTGGATGTTGGGCACAAGTGTGTTTACCTTTTTGAACAGCTATTGGAGGATCAACATCATGAGAAATAAGATCATCTGACAAGGTAACTAGAGGCACAATAGTAGAAGTTGGAGGAGGCACTTCCCCCTTGAGTCGCCATGTGTATACATGCAAATTGGGATGATTCAAGCGACAAGGACTCAAAATGGACAAATATGTAGGAGGATTGGGCACAGATGTATGGATTTGGAAGGCAAGGCAGAGGAAGGGACTCATCAAGGTGAATAGAACTCAAGGTATCAAAGTAGTATGGTGTAGACTGTAGACTCAAAAAAGGTGACACTAGCAGAGACAAAGAATCAATGTAAAGTAGGACTATAACATCGATATCCCTTTTGAGTATAGGAATAGCCTAGAAAAATACATTTGATAGCATGAGGATCTAACTTATCCATTTCTAGAGATAATAGATGGACAAAGGACACAACCATATATACAAGGAGGAAAAGAGAACAAAGTAGCGTTAGGAAAGAGAATTGAATATGGGATTTTATCCCAAGGACGGAGGATGGCATTTTATTGATGAGGGAGCAAGCTATGAGCACATCACTCCAAAAGACTTTGGGGACATCATTTGATACAATAAAGCATGAGTGAATTCAAGAATATGTTTGTTTTTCTGCTCTGCAATTCCATTTTGTTGTGGAGTGTGGGCACAAGAGGACTGATGGATCATACCAAAGTTAATCATTTAAGTACTAAATTGGGTACTAAAGTGCTCCTTAGCATTAACACTACAAAGTATCTTGACTAGCACATCAAATTGAGTCTTTATTTGGGAACAGAAAGCACAAAAGATATCGAACAACTCAGAACGATCTTTCATTAAATAAACTAAGTCATCCTAGAGTAGTCATCAACAGATGTAACAAAATACTGAAACCTCAACTTTGATGTGACATGACTAGGACCCCTAGTCCCCAAATGCAGAATGGACGAGAATGAAAGGAATAACCAGCCGTTTATCAACCCGAGGAGCAAAGGGAGCACAATGATGGTTGCCCAATTGACAAGACTCACACTCAATATTAGGCACAGAACTCAATGTAGGAACTAGCTATTTCAACTTGTCCAAGGATGGATGACCAAGGCAACAATAGATTTGAAATGGTGTAGCTGCGACTGTGCAGGCAATGGGTGGAGAAGGTGACTCAAAGTCCACGAGCTTCACGTTCTGTGTCAATTGTCTTTCTCGTCTTCAAATCCTGAATAACCACAAAATCAATAAGGAATGTGTCAGAACGATTTAGTGACTTTATAAGCTTACTAACTAACATAAGATTGAAAGAAGATTTAGGAATGTATAAAGCAGAAGAATGAGAGATAGGAGTATGATATACTACTCCTATCCCCTTAACAACAATAGTGGACCCATCAACAAGGGTAACTTGAGGGAGATTTTTAGGATATTGGAGATCAGAAAAGAAGTTGGTTGCACTTGTTATATTGTCTATGACAACAAAATTGATAATCCAAAGACTCGTAGGAAGGATACCAAATGACATGCTGACTATAGAATTACCTTTCTAGGCAAAAGAAGCAATGTAATAAGATTTTTTTTTTTATCCATAAATGTAAATTTATATTGATCAAAATGGATATGTACAGATACTCTGGGCATACCCGAGAAAGGGAAGACCAAATCTCCCCATCAACAAAACAAATACAATTAACATAGGCATACCTAGGGGCACAAGGCCTTCAATCTCAACTCAAAAATTCAATGGACATCAAAGGAAACTCAAAACATAAAGAGGTATCTTAAAATAACTTCAACCATCGCTGAAAAGAAACCCAAGATGACGAACACCGTTTGCGGAATTGAATAATGCATCAACAATGGGGAACTGCGATGAAAATCAAATCAGCAAATCAAAACAGTCTCCGTAAAACCAGAAATCGTTGCCGTAAAACCAGAAAATGTCGCCAGAAAACTTGACTGCTTCACCGAAAAACCAGAAAACGAGACAAAGTCTCGCCAACTAATAAAAAGTCTTCACCGGAAACCAAAACAAATTCAGAAAACCAATCTTACTTGGGAAGTCAGATTCTAAGACCCCAACAATGGAAGCCCACTAAACATAACCATAATTAGCTTGAGAGCCAAACCATGATTAAATATCTTTGAAGCAACTCCAACCTTCGCCAGGAAAAATTACCATGTTGACGAAAACCGTTTCCAGAATGAAATAATGAGTCAACAATGGAAAACTGCGATGCAAATCAGAATTATTATCAGATGCAAATCCAAGGCTGTATTACAGAAATCAAAAAGACACCTGAGCTCAAACAGCTGCTGCCAATACTATTCAGCACCAACAACCAAACTGTCCTATGCTCATGAGACCAACCAGAATCATCTCCAGAATTAATAAACCATCAACAGAAAGTAAGTGAACCACAATTTCAGAAGCTGCCAGCACCATCCAGACAATAACAGGACTTCCAATACTCAATGGGATACATGGTCTAAAGAGTAAGCTGTTCAAACACTCAACAGAAATCAGCTTCAGTTTCAAACCAGCTACCAGAGCCAAGGACATAACTCTGCAATTTCTCACATACACTCCACCAAATCACCCTCTTTTTCAGCGACTCAAAATATAAAAGTATCAACTTCACTACCAGCAATTTTTTTCAAACCATCCTGTATCTCAATCACAGTAAATATGAACCCAATACCAACATTCATAACAACCTGATACTGCAATCTGATCAACAGTATCCAGATTTCAGGAAAGAAGCATCTTCCAAACCAGAATTCAGAAGCAGGCCCATAATCAGTCTAACTAGGGAAAATGGAACACATCAATTCCCTTCCAACATTCAAACAATTTCTCCACCCTTCCATCAGAACAGAACTCGAGCACAAGGAACTTAAACAGTAGTTTCAGTTCCTAAAAATTTTAAATTCAACTTCTGAAGAATGATTGGAAATCTATCAAAAATATTTTGAAATGTATGGGTTTTAATCACTTTAATTATGATTTCTGAAGTAATATTAATACCCTCAAACTTCTTTTTATTTTGGAAGTGCCAAATGAAATAAACCATTGTAGCCAGGCATATTCTCTTTGCAGCAGCCTGAATACGTGTACCCTTTGCCTCCTTGTTTAACCATTTAAGTGTTTCTTTAATAGTTGACATTGATCTCCTCATGGCCAACCATCTCTTCAGATTAACCCAAATCTGATTTGTAACTCTGCACTTGAAGAACAAGGCACATTCTCTTTGCAGCAATGTAATAAGATGCTTGTTAAGACAATTGATACCGTAGAAACCTTGAATACTCCTCCTCTGATATAGTCATAGTACGCGGTTCACTCAAACAAGTGACTAGCAAAGGAATCATACTTTTGGGAGTTGTAAACGCCATCCCAACATTCACAAACTCAGACCAATGATCATAAGATTAATTGCTGGAATAGTCGAAATGACCACGAACAACGTGACCCACCATGAACAAGTCACAGATAAATCAGTACAAGGCTGCCATAGCACCAAGAAATTCAGATGCAGCCCCAAGAAAACAACGCTCAGCACTGGAACAATTGGAGAGTGAACCACCGAAACTACCATGAGCAAAAATCACCAACAACCTCAGATGCAGCCCCAAGAAAGCAACACACGAGTGCATTGTCACAACAAAGATTGGATCTTTGAGCAAAAAACACATTCCCAACAGCTTGATATTTTGGTATATGGAAGGAATTAGAACAGTGAATCAAAAAACACAGCAAATTCCACTGTTTCAGTTCCAATAAATTTAATAATCATTGATAAACAGTTTTACGAAGCATCAAACAACCATTCATTGGGTGACGCACTGCCACAGACGAGGTTAACAACTCACCAACGGATATAGTACTATCACAGCCTCACAACTGAACATATGAACACTGCCACAGCTTAAAAAAACTCACAAAAAAATATCGCAAACCTTGAACAGAAATTAACAGAACGCCGCGAGTGCATAGTCGGAAAACGTTGAATTTTTTAGCAAAAAATTGACCTAACAGCTTGTTGATATAGTCTAGGAAGGAATCAGAGCATGGCAGAGGGGAAATAAAGAAAAGAAAAAAGTAGCCAAAAATTCACTCGCCCGCTGGCATGTGGGGTTGGCTTTGTCGGCATTTGGCCAGCGCATAGGGGGTCCTCCGGCGATGGGGTTTTTGGTGTGAGTCGGTGGGGGGGGGGGGGGGGGGGTCTGATTATGGGTGTATGGTTGTTTTTGTGAAATAATATGGTATGGAGGTAAATCTAGGAAGGATAGCCACGGGAACGGTGTTTTATGGTGACAGCTGAGGAGAATAGGGTTTAGTTTGGATCACGTTCTAATACCATGTTGAGTAATTGGGTAAAATGGAAGACCTAAACTCAATGATAGGTCTCTCCCTCTATTTATAATATATGTAAGTACAATAGGAATGACCATAATACCCTTACTAACGCACACTTATTACTAACAAAACTCTTAACACAATAATAATAATAATGCTAAAAGACTAAATAACTATTAACAGTCTCCAAGATTCCTCCTCAGTATACAAATTTTTGTAAAAACTGCATATGCCCCCTTTAATATCTCCCTCCTCCTCAAGGAGTGCACCATCCATTTCCACCAAATTATATCTTTGACGCGCATTAGCTATGTGGTGGAAAATGTTGGTGTCTGTGTCTCCTGCCTACAACCAAAGGGCCCTAGATTTTTGCCTCTAGACTATCTCCTTTAAGTTAATGGTCTTGGCAAGGGCTTTATAAGAGCAAATTTTTTTTGTTTTATCATCAATATTGAGGCTCCCTCTAAGCTCCTGATTGTCGAGCTCCTTTATATCAATTAAAATCTCATTTTTCCTCAAAGTGATTTTGGCGAAGATGTTCTTGTTCCACCACTTCAGCTATTTTCTTTTAGCAATTTTAATTTAGAAGCGGCCACATAACTGGCCTTCTCTTCAAATCACATGCCAAGCCACCAATTCTTGATCAAATCACCATAACCTTTGTGGTTAAGCCATTCTCAAAATGGAAGGGAGTTGGCCCCCACCTGATTCCTCCCGTGTCAAGTAAGATGGGAAAGTATTCCAAAGCAGGCCTAGGGATAAAGATTGTGTTGTTTTCCTCCTAATCCGATGAGACAAGGAATCTGTCAATTCTTGAGTGACAAGGGATCTCTATTGAGTTAGACCACGTGAAAGAGCCTCTAATGAGGGGGAGGTCAATGAGTGAAATCATCGATGAAGTCATGAAACTCCTACATATTGGAGGAGTCCGAAGAGTTCCCTCTCCTTTCCTGAGGACACAGAACCAAATTGAGATCTCCCGCACTCCCCCCAAAATAAGACGAAGCCTCCCATTTATTTCTAACTTCCATGAGCTTGTTCAAAAAAAGATGCCTGGAAATATCTTCTCCAGGACAATAGAACCCAGTGAAGATCCATGGGAAGTTATCTTCCAAGGTCTTAAACGGGCAGGAAGCCGACAAATAGGATTATAGGGCAATTTTATTGGTACAAGAGGAGGTTTTTTGAAAGTGGTTTGGGAGGGATTTAAATAATTTAAATTTTAAATGGCCTAAAACAGCACTTTTAGAAAGTATTGTCAAGAAATTTGTCTAACTTTGGCAAGGGGAAGGGTTTTGAAAATGACTCCAAATTTTAGGGTAAAGGGAAATTAAATACGTCTTATTCATTAAAGTTAACCCTAATTTGAACAGTGGAGGGCAAAGGACAATTAATTTAACACTAGGGTGTACATTGCCGTGTTATATCTTTAAGGATGCTTGGGGGGCAAAGTAAATTCAACAAAATATAAGTTGAATTTATTGATATTTGTTCAGTCAGCTCGTGAATATACACCTTTAACCATGATTTGATGGAATACCATCTCCAGAAGGTTAAAGTGTAATTAACAAGTTGGACAATTGTTTGATACTTTTTTACGCTAGTCAATCACACCAGGCGTATTCAATTTGATTAAACTGGTTTTGAAAGAAGATTTCTTGTTTGGAGTGTCGATAACATCCCAATTGAAGTTTGGAAATGCTTAGGTGATAACGGAATTATATGGCTAACTAATTTATTTAATACAATTATAAAAACTAAGAAAATGTCAGATGAATGGAGGAAAAACACTTTAATACCTACATACAAAAATAAAGGAGATATTCTAAATTGTAATAACTATCGTGGAATTAAACTTATGAGTTATATGATGAAACTATGAGAAAGGGTAGTTGAACAAAGATTAAGGCTAGAAAAGAAGGTATCAGAAAATCAATTTGGTTTTATGCCTGGGAGATCTACCATAGAAGCTATATATCTTTTAAGAATAATGGAAAAGTTTAGGGAAAAGAAAAGTGACTTGCATATGATATTTATTGACCTTAAGAAAGCATATGATAGGATATCTAGAGAAGTTCTATGGTGGATTTTAGAAAAAAAAGGTGTAGGTAGTAGGTATACTGATATCATTAAGGATATGTACGATGAAGTAATGACTAGTGTAAGGACTATAGATGGAGAAACTAGAAAATTTCCAATAACCATAGGTGTACATCAAGGATCTGCTTTGAGTCCTTATCTTTTTGCTTTAGTGAGGGATCAACTAACTACGAGTGTTCAAAAGGAGGTTCCATGGTTTATGGTGTTTGCAGATGATATTGTATTAATTGATGAAACTAGGGACGAAGTAGAGGCTGAGTTAGAATTATGGAGAGAAGCTTTAGAATCTAGAGGCTTTAGGATAAGCAGAAATAAGACTAAATATATGAAATGTAATTTTAATAATGATAGGAGGAATATTGGAGACAAAGTTAAACTTGATGATGAAGAAATAAATAGCACTTGTAGATTTCAATACCTTGGATCTATTATGCAAGTTGAAAAAGAAATTGAAGATGATGTAATGCATAGAGTTAAAGCAGGTTGGGTAAAATGGAGACGTGTTTCAAGTGTGCTCTGTGATCGCAGGATACCCATAAAATTAAAAGGGAAGTTTTATAGGACAGCTCTAAGACGAACTATGCTATATGGATCGGAATGTTGGGCGACGAAGAAACATAATATCCAAAAAGTAAAAGTTGCGGAGATGAGAATGCTTAGATAGATGAGTGGTATAACTTTGAAAGATAAATTAAGGAATGAACATATTCGCAGTAAGTTAGGTGTAGTTCCTATAGAAGATAAGATAAAGGAGGGACAACTTAGATGGTATGGAAACTTGCAATGTAGGCCACATAGTGCACCAGCGAGGAAGAGTGAGTTAGTTACTGTGGGAGATAGTAGAAGGGGTAGGAGTAGACCTAAAATAATTTGGGAAGAGATAGAGAGTAAAGATTTAATATCCCTGAATCTGTCAAAAGAAATGGTCCACATGATCGTATAAATTGGCGGAAAAGGATTCATATAGCCGACCCCACCTAGTGGGAATTAAGGCTTGGTTTTTGTTGTTGTTGTTGTAGTCTCGATAGCAACTCAGTTAGAGTTTTGATTTAAACTCTTTTTGTTTGCATTGCACATGAAGTACATGCCTCTAGTAATTATAATTTTGAACACACGCGCACATGCTTACAAAATGCTTACAAACGTTAGTACTCGCATGTGTTTCTCTAGAGTTTGTGCTATATTGTTCATCCTTTGAAGGAGGCCAATAATGTGGCATTGATAGTTGGTGATGAAGCAACGGACTGAATATATTTAATAGATTTCTTGAGAAGGATTCCTTTTCTTAGTATTTTCATTTTAGAAGGGATTTGAATGAGAGAGTTGGAGGAGCGTTTTTCTTTGCATCTTGTGTTGGACGGTTGCTATATCCAAGAGGACTGATGCTTGAATTTCAAATTTGATTCATCGAGGGTTATTTGTGTAAATATTTCATCTCTTGTTTAGTTCAGGCCCATGTGTCTATTCCTCCTTTTTGGGGCACATGAAATGCTCAAATTCCTTCTATGATAAAGTGTTTGTTTGGCTGGTGGCCCTTAACTCCAACAATATGCTGCAGAGTAGGAGGCATTCTAAAGCTTGGTCTTCAGATATGTGTCTCATATGTTGAAATAGCTTTGAGGATGCATCTCATTTGTTTCTATTTGGAGTTCTTGGTGAATTTGAGTTTGCCTGAAATCAGTGGAGGAGCTTCTGAATATTTCTTTTGATGGTTTTGGGAAGAGCAAGAATGTTGGGAGGCTGTGGAGCGTGCTCTCTGTGCTGTTCTATGGGGAATTGGGTTGGGAAGGAATGCTAGAATGTTTTCTGGAAATAGGCTGTAGAGGTATCTTCTTCGGGACAGAGTGCGGTATTTGGCTTCTCTTTGGGCTCATAATGCAGGCTGTTTTAGGACTGCTATATCAGGATGTTAACTGAGACTGGTGCCATTTTTAAGACGATGCTGGTTCTTATTTTTTTCTCATGTTTGAGGACTTCTGCTCTTACTTTTTTGTATTTGTTTGTCCTTTCTTGTCTCAATAAAGCTTCTTACCTATCATATATATATATATATATATATATATATATGTTTATTTTTAAGAGATTAGGTTCCAATTTTGCCATTCTGGATCAAGATGCAGAAAGTACTAGGTACTGAAAGTGTAACCCTGGATTTTCTAGGATGACTATAGTGATCCTGGTAACTATGCCTCAAAACTAGGGCATCTATGTCCCTTGTTGACCCTTGTCCCTTTCCCATGGAAATCCAGTTGCAGACTTCTTGAGCATCCTACGACACTTCATGCGTCTGAAAATGTACAGATTTTTGGCTGTTGCTCTTGGTCAAGGCATTTTTCTTTGCAAGTATATGGGTCAAGTCATGCTCAGTAGTAATAATGTTTCCTCTCCAAAAGGGGAGAATTTGTATATTTCTATCATTTTTAGTTTGGTCTCCCACATGTTATTGAGTAGGCATAAATGTGCCAATTACTACCAAGACTACTGTGCCTTCTGCACTAACTTGCCTTGTTTGTTATGTTGGATTTTATGCTCAGACAGTTTTTCCCATATTAATGCAACGCCAGCATCTTGTGGTGTAGAATCTAGCTGGCCTTTTCATTTCATGGAAGCAAAATATTTTTACATTTATCTTTTGTTTCAGGTGGCTATGATAATCGTCTGAAGGAGAACGCTGAGTACTTGGAGGAACTCAAGGGCTTAGCAGAAAGGAAAGGAGTCTCTGATCGGGTTCATTTCATCACATCCTGCTCAACTGCAGAAAGAAATAAACTTCTCTCTGAATGCCTCTGTGTTCTTTATACACCAAAGGTGCACTTGAATCCACCATTTTCGAAAATGATCACATCTGGAAGGAAATAAATATTAAATCAAAAACTGTTCAATTATTGCAGGATGAACACTTTGGCATTGTTCCCCTGGAGGCAATGGCAGCTCACAAACCAGTTATCGCATGCAACAGTGGGGGCCCTGTGGAGACAATTAAGAATGAGGTGACGGGGTACCTCTGCGACTCTACGCCACAAGAGTTCTCTTCGGCAATGGCTAAATTCATTCAAGATCCCAAGATGGCTGAAAAAATGGGTGAGGAAGCCCGGCAGCATGTAATTCAGTCATTCTCAACTAAATTATTTGGCCAGCATTTGAATCGGTATCTCATTGACATTGTCCGGGGGAAGAGCGAGTGAACTAGGTAGAAACTGGCCTGAGAAAGAACATGACAGCTGCTCTGCATGAGCACAAGAAGGGTTTACAGGGCACAGTTCAACAAGGTCCTTTGTTAGAGTAACAGCACTGTTAACTATATATATTGATCATCAGTTGCCTTCTGGATACATATTTGGCTAAATGGTCTTTGACCATGGGACGATGTGATTTAACTTTTGCAGTTGTTAGTTTCGGTTTCTTTGGCATGGAATAGAGTAGATCAAGTTATGGTGCTTATCCTAGCGCTTGCAGTCTCACATAAACTTTATCCGAGTTTTTCTAGTTTAGAATAGACTGAAATACAAGGAAAAACTATTTGATGAATCTCATAATTGTATTTTATTCTATTTTTGCATATCATAAGATAATGTGTTCATCTTTATGCTTTAATTTTGGTTTAGACAGCAGCAAGTCAGATGTCACATTAAAATTTAGTGAGTTGAAGTCAAAATCAAAGTCATTAAATGGATCAAAGTCAATTATGCCAGCACAGAGTCCACCTGCAAAGGACTTAGATGACCCAAAACAAAAAATATGCAACTTAATTAACCTAAGTTTTAATTTGCTTAGTATAACAGTCTTGAACCCAATCTTGATGAAGTATTATCCATTTTGATTCATTTACTTCATGGATTTGTTCTATAAAATGCATTTTACATAGTTAGATCCCAAACCAACCCTATAATCCTAAAATTGTCCTAGTACACATATGATATGTATCGTAACATTCTCCCTCATGTAATCTCTGATGTCCTCGTCAGATTACCTTCAAGCAGGGTATCATATGATAGTACCCTAGAGTGGCTCTAACATAAAATGTAACAGTTTTGACTTAACTATAATGGGGTATGCTTTGACCCATCGGCTCACGGATTTGTCCTATAAAAGGCGCTTCACATAGTTGAAACCCAGACTAAGCTTATAAGCTCTAGATTTCTATAGTACACATCCAATGTGAGACTATGACACTAAGCTTAATCAAAATGAGTGTTGTTATGAGTCTGCTCCAAATAAAATCGCATAAAACTTGATGAAGGCAGGGTTGTCCAAAAAAAAAACGTATATTAGACCTATTCAAACCAAGCTCCCCTTAGGCAAATTAAAGCCACATTCATATATAGGTCCATCAAATAAATCACAAGGGGAGGCAATGATTTTTTAATATAATACCACCATTCCTATACTATGACTTCTCCATTTTGATTAACTTGAAGAGAGGAGAGCTACAACTTAGAGTTTCCAAGACTGCTCTTATGCTCGAGTGGCTTTCAACAAGGCTTCGCTATCAAATATGCAAGTAAATGTCATTTTCTTTTCTTGAATCAAATCAAATTGCTTGATCAAGAAAAAAGCATTTGTGACATTTGTGTGTACAAATTTTTATATGCTCAGCCTGACGTTTCTATCTCTCATCTCATTTTCTATGATTAACCTTTAAAAAAACTTCACCGACAAAATAAATGAAATCAAAGAAGGTCCAACCCACTGCTAAGAACTCCTCCATTAGCAACAATGACTCCTCATCCTTTGTCATTGCAAAGCCAACGAAACTACCTCTCAGAATGAGCTAGTTGATATTTCACACTTGCTTTTGTACAAAATATTTGAGAGGAATTATGAACCAGTGATCTCATTAGCTCCATTAATGCAAAGAATCATAACTCTTTTAATTAGTTTGCCTATATGAAATTGCCCATTTTGTGTGAGGATGCTATATCCATAGAATTCCTATTCAAGAACATGTTCATATTCTAGTTCTTCACTTGGAAGTCCCAAGGCTTTTTTTTTTTTTCCCTCTCTCCCTCTAAAACAATCAGAATCAAAGGTCTCTTATTCCATTATGCTAATCATGTCAATTGGGACTATTTCCATTGAAAAGTCACTGTCTAAAATGTGATGAGTGATTGAAAAGCTCAATAAAACTGCAAAAGATAACAACTTTCAAATTGAGGAGAAAAATCTCCAAATCACTGATCATATAAAAGAGCTAAAAAGTAGGAAGTTTGAGCAAGCCTCCCACCATGTTAAGAAGGAAACCAGAAAAGGATTACTTATGCAAGGATACTTGTGGAAGTTGATGTGGCAAAGGAAGCTAAACATGAAGTCATTGTATGGCTACCAAATGGAGATTCATTCAGTCAAGACGTGGCCTATGAGAGTATGCCAAGCTTCTGCAAGTACTGTAAGAATGTGGGGCACCAGGAAGGAATTTGTGATCTAAGAAGATGAATGAGGTTCAGAATGGAGGAACAGGGAAGGAAGGTATTTAGTACACAATTGGCAATGCAAACAATAAGCCAAATGTCTGTTTTAAGTGTAAGAAACAGGGCCACATGAAAGGAAATTGCAGAGCTGATGATGTACAAGATAAACAACTGGAATCTGGTATAAACATTGGGGTGCTTACAGGTACAGAAAGCTCTGAGCAGGATAAGCAAAAGAAGCTTGATTGGAGTGATGAGAGGATGATGGTATCAGATAATACAGAGAGTAGAAGAGTAGATGCAGACTTGAACTTAAATGCAAGCAAAAAAGTTGAGGAAACAATGAAGGCAATAAATGAAAGTGAAAAGATATCAGATGGTGACCTGTTAGAACTTCCTCAAATTGAGAAGAGGGGAGAGGTTATCAATACTGATATAAAAGAAGCAGGGGTAAATGTGAACTCTACAAAAGATAAAAGAAAGGCAGTTGTTCAGGAAATGAATGAGAATTCTGAACATGTTGATAGTGATTTGAATGTGAGGTTTCTCTTGGGAAGGAACTCAGTGTGTGATCTGTCAGGTGATCCACAAACTTTTAAAACAAAGGGAGGGAACAAAGAAGCAGACTTAACAAAGAATGAGGGCAGAGGTGAGGGAACAGAGGAAACAGATAAGGACAAAGGTAAGGGTGTAGGTTCTGATCATAAGGATATTGTCAGTACTGAAGGTTTTACCCCTGTAAAATATAAAAAGAAGAACAAAGGAAAGAAAAAAAAGAATCGTTCTGGTAACAAAGGGGGGATGAGACCCTGAAATCTCAATGAAGGTAGCTTCCTGGAATATTAGGGGTTTGAATAAAGCCCCTAAAGCAGAATGGGGTTGCAGATCTCATTCAAAGGAACAATGTTGATTTGATTGGTGTTTTGGAGTCTAAAATGTCAGTTGATAGTCTTGAGAATCTCATGAAAGAAGAAGTTTCCCAGTTGGTGTCAAGTTAACAACTTCACACATCACACAGCTGGTAGAATTATTGTGTTATGGAACCCTAAGAGAGCAGACATAACTGTGGAAGGCAGTAATGCACAGGTAATACACTTCTCTGTAAGGTGTCTGGTTACATCCAATTCATTTTCTATTAGTTTTGGGTATGGGTTTCGCACTATTGTGGCTAGGAGGGAGCTGTGGTATGATATAGCTCAGCATAACAGAGAGGCTATTCATCCTAGAATGATCATTGGAGATTTTAATAATGTGTTATCTTCTGAAGAGAAGAGAAATGGAGTTCCAGTCACAGCATATGAAACCAGAGACCTGAGGGACTGCTGTACTGAAGCTGGTTTGGTAGACCTTAATTCCTGTGGGTGCTACCATACAAGACTATGGTGTAAGTTGGACAGAGCCTTGATTAACAATGATTGGGTACAGAAGGGTTTCAATGCTTATGCTCATTTTCATTTGCCAGGAATTTTCTCAGATCACTCTTCATGTATTGTATCTTTGTTTGAGGATGCTGGCTTGGGAAGAAGGCCCTTTAAAGTCTTAAACATGTGGACTAGTCATTGTGACTTCCAGGATGTTGTCAGAATAGGTTGGGGACATAGGGTCCATGGTTGCAGACAATTCAGACTTGCAAAGAAACTGCAAGCTCTGAAAAGGCCTTTGAGGGAGCTAAATAGGCTTCATTTCTCTCAAATTTCTACCAGGTCAGATAGGGCTAATGAGGAATTAGTAGAAATTCAAAGATGCTTACATGACAATCCAGAAGATGGAGACTTGCAGAGGGAAATTATTACAAAAAGAGAGGAGACTGTAAGATTAGCTGAAGCAAATAGATCATTCTTAGCTCAACAAGCAAAGAGCAAATATCTAAAAGATAGTGACAAAAGTACATCTTTCTTCCACTCATTGATGAAGAGACATACCAATAGGAACTACATTGCTTCCATTTTAAAGCAAAATGGAGAAAACACTACTTCCCAGCAGCAAGTGGTGGAGGAATTTATTTCTTTTTACAAAGGGTTACTGGGCTCAGAAGGGGATTGTGAGAATTTAGATCCTCAGTTGCGAAAGGGTACACTTTAAATGAAAGTCAAGCTGGTCAGATGATAACTTCAATAACTGATGAAGAAATTAGAGAGGCTCTGTTCAGCATTGGGGAAGACAAATGCCCAGGGCCAGATGGATACTCTTCTGAGTTCTTCAAGAAAACATGGAATATTGTGGGAAAGGAATTTATAGAGGCAGTTAAAGAATTCTTCAGTAAGGGTA
Organism: Malania oleifera; assembly: GCF_029873635.1. Classification (NCBI taxonomy): domain Eukaryota; kingdom Viridiplantae; phylum Streptophyta; class Magnoliopsida; order Santalales; family Ximeniaceae; genus Malania; species Malania oleifera. The sequence continues at coordinate 128,693,268 of NC_080417.1, forward strand.
AGCTACTGAAACAAACTAATCATACTTTTATTGCCTTGATTGCCAAGTCTAATCATGCTTCATCAGTTCAAGACTTTAGGCCAATTTCATGTTGTAATGTTGTTTACAAAGTCATTTCGAAGATCTTGGCCAATAGAATTAAACCATGGCTTAGTTTAATCATTAACCCATCTCAATCTGGCTTTGTATGTAAGAGGAGTATGATTGAAAATGTATATCTGGTTCAGGAATTGGTTAGGAAATATGCAAGTAAGAGGATATCCCCTAGGTGTATGCTCAAAATAGATTTGAAGAAAGCGTATGATTCAGTTTCTTGGAGTTTTCTTAAAGAATTGCTTGAGCACCTTAAGTTTCCAAATATCATGATAGAATGGATAATGCAATGTGTTGCAACAACTTCGTATTCTATTTCATTGAATGGGGGATTCCATGGATTTTTTAAGGGCAGGAAAGGTCTCAGACAAGGGGATCCCTTGTCTCCTATTCTCTTTGTTATTTGTTTGGAGTATCTTTCGAGATTGTTGAGAGAGTTGGAAGAAAATTAAGAATTTAAATTCCATCCTAAGTGTGGGGAGTTGAAGATAACTCATTTAGCATTCGCAGATGACCTGATTTTATTTTCAGGTGGGGACCTAAGATTGGTGGAGTTGATTATGGATTGCTTAGGTAAGTTTTCTAAATGCTCTGGGCTCAGTGCAAACTGCGTAAAATCAAATCTATTCTATGCTGGTATTAGAGACAATGATTTGAGGGAAATTAGAAGAGTAACAGGTTTTGCTGAAGGTGAATTTCCTTTCAGATATTTAGGTATTCCTCTTGCATCTACCAGGTTAAATTCTATGCATTATTCTCCATTAATAAACAGAATTGCAAGCCTGATTGCTTCTTGGCCTGGTCAGACAATTTCATTTGCGGGGAAGCTGGAGCTGATAAATTCAGTCCTACAAGGGATAAAATGCTTTTGGTTTTCAATCTTCCCCATACCAAAATCAGTGTTGAACCATGTGGTTAAACTATGTAGAGCGTTCCTATGGGGAGGCAGAAGAAAGCCCTTGGTGGCATGGAAAGAAGTTTGCTTACCAAAAAATGGAGGCCTTGGAGTCGTTTGATTTGAACATTTGGAATAGGGCTCTGCTCACCAAAGCCCTATGGAATTTTCATGATAAGAAGGATACTTTATGGTCAAAATGGGTGAACCAAATATACTTGGAGAGGTAGCATTTGGGAGGTTTATCCAAAACATGAGGACTCCCCTCTTTTTAAAAAGATTTTAGAAATAAAGAATATGATCCTGCAGGAGGGTAGAGATCAAGAAGATGCAAACTCCATGATTAGGCAGTGGGTTATGGGGGAGCATCTGGATTGTTCAAAGGCATACCAGTTTTGGAGGGAAAAAGGTCAGAAAGTTGTGTGGTATTCATTGGTTTGGAAGTCGGGGTGTACTCCCAAATATTCATTTGTTTTGTGGCTGAGTGCTAAGGCCAAGCTTCTTACCAGTGACAAAGTCCTGGTGGAGGAGTTTGACAAATCTTGTGCCTTTTGTGGAACTGAGATAGAAACATTGGATCATTTATTTCAAGTGCAGTGTAACAAACCAGATTTGGGTTCACCTGAAGGCATGGTTGGGCATGCGGAGGTTAATGTCAACTATTAAAGCAGCACTTAAATGGTTACACAAGGAAGCAAAGGGTACAGGAATTCAGGCAGCAGCAAAGAGAATATGCCTGGCTACTATGGTTTATTTCTTTTGGCACTTCCGAAATAAGAAGTTTGAGGGTATTACTACTAAGGCAGAAGCCATAATTAAAGTAGTGAAGACCCATACTTTTCGAAATATCTTGATAGATTTCCTCTCATTCTTCAAAAATTGGATTTAAAATTTTTAGGGGACTGAATAGTTCCTTTTAGATACAGATGCAGTTGTTGAATGATCGAAAGGGGTTTTGAGTGGATGTTTATTAACATAATTAGATTGTCTTGGGCCTGGCTCTGGACTTGGTGTTGTCTGTGGAAGATTGGAATCTTAATTACATGCTGGTCTGTGTTTTGGTATCTGGTATTTGATTATAAATATCAGAATGTGAGGTGTGCTTCTGTGGTTCAGATTTCTGTTTTGTAAGTGAAGTCTGGGTGCAGGTGGCACAGTCTGCAGTCTCAGTTTGTAATGAAGGTTGTCACTGGATTCATATCTGTTGCTGAGTTAAGGTAGTGGGTTGTTCTCTGGAATTTGATTTCAATTGACTGAGTGATTTGAGTTGCTGCTGGTCTTTTGATGGCCAGTTCTGTTCTAGCTCCTGGGGTTTCTGAACATTAGCTTCTGGTTTGTAGTCTCACAATGAGATTGAGTTTCAGAAGTTTCAGTCTTCTGCTTTCAGTTCTGAGATGAATATGTTCAAAGATCCCTGTTGATAGGTTTTGTTGTGTTAGTTTTTGGTTCTGAGTTGGGGGTGGGTGATTCTGTTTTGATGGTTCACTGGCTTGTTTGATGCTTCAGTCCGGTTTCCTTTTCATCATGACTTTATTCTGGTGGTAGCTTGAGCTTCCTGAAGGTGGACTCCCAGCTACTTGAATTTGATTTGGATGATGCTGGCAGCTTCTGATTGTTTGGCCGGAAAGAGTGGATGATTTACTGAAGGTTATATGTTTGATATGAATTTTTGAGCTTCAGAGACATGCTGTGTGTTTTTCTTGCTGGAAGTGAAGTTGGGTTTGAGTTCTATTTGCTGATATATCAAGTACTATTGGGTAAGTTGAAGATTTAAGTGCATTGAAGTTAATGCAATTTTACTTTGATGTTTGCTCTGCTGGAAGAGGACTTGAAGTTTGTGATTTGCTGCTGTAAATTTAATGGCTGCATCTGTTACTGATTTTAAGATCATTCAGGGAAGTTGGGTGGTTAATGATAATTGTATCAGTGTGGTGCTTTTAAATAATTGAAGCTGATTTCTGTAGAATGTTTGATCGGGTAACTCTTTGGAGATGGTTGATTAAAATTCTATTCCCTGATACTGGTTTTTGATTTTGAGAAGAATTGCAGAAATGATTCTCTGAAGGCTAGTGTTCTGAAATTCTGGGATGCTGACTTTTGAGTGGCAGGACACTAGGACTCAAATGCGGTTTTGAGATTTTGATGTCTCTGTACTGTTCTCAGCTGCTGAAATAACTGAGATGGGCGTTCAATGTTACAATTGTACTGTCTCTCTCTGATGGTCTGTTGTTCAAGGTAATGACTGTTCAGTCTGTTATGATGCTGTCTGCAGTTGCTGGTTGAATCAGGGACAGTTGGGTCAGTTTCAGTTTTCAGTTGATGCAGATTGTCGCTGAGTTTGAATTATGATTTTCTGGCTTCCCTAAGACAGTCTCTGGGTACTCGGTGACAGTCTTGTTGGTTTTCCGGTAAGGTATTTGGTTTTTTGGCTATGGTTTCTGGTTTTCTGGCAACAGTGTCTGGTTTGCCGGTGACAATTTCTGGTTTTACGGCGACAATTCTCTAGTTTCCCGGTGGAGGCTTAAAATTTTTATTTGATTTTGCATCGTGATCTTACATGCTTTTACATGGCTCCTTTCACAGTTGGTTTTAGCCAAATATGGTTTTCTTTCTGACGTTGATTGAGCTCTTTTCAAAGGTAGCTTTTGTGCTTTTGTTGAGATACTTCTTCTTTTGACTTTGGAGTTGTTTAGATGGCCTTTGTGCCCTGGGTATGCTCAGGTTGAGTGTATATGCATTCTTTTGTTGATGGGGAGTTTGGTCTTCCCTTTCTCGGATATGCCCCGAGTTTCTGTACATATCCATTTTGATTTATAAAATTTACATTTACGGATTAGAAAAAAAAAAAAGGAAGAGGAAACCAAAAACTTAAAGTACGTGCAAATTCTCCCAATTTGTGGCCACCATACCTTCTATTAGGCATTATAATAGCTATAGTTTAAGAGACGAACCAAGCTATCTACTTTGCTTTGAAATCATTATCTTTTCAACAATACCTAAGAGTACAATATAATAGGACATCTTATTAATATACTCTCCTATACTCTGAGCTATAGACTAATAGAATCAAGTACCATTGATATCAAACTCCCCCAGTCCTAACAGTTTGAGGAGGGCGATCCAAAGCAATCTGTTGCTCATTTTATTTAAACACACAAAACACAATAATGCTTGAGCAAAGGGTAAGCTCATTCCCAAACAATTCGCCCCTCTTAAATGTCATGTCTTTAATTGGTATAAAAATTTGAAGCCTGAGTCCATTGGCAGATGGGATCCACTGAAACAAGAGTTTCTAAATAATTTTTATAGCTCTTGAAGTACTGTCAACATGTGCAAAAGCAACAAGAAGCGTTCAAAATCTAATTTCTATGATGTTTTTCATTGCCATTGCATTGATCTGCTAACATTTCGTGCTCTTTCAACTGGCATGAGGAGTGGGCACCCAAACAGCTTTCATTAGTTTTTTTTAAAAAAAATTGCATTCTTAGCCCACTGGTAGAAATGCTCAACCAAACCATCCAAATTGTCTAACATTGATATTCCACATCAAATCAGATGGTGAAAATTTCCACCAAAAAAAAAGTTGATGACCCTCAGAAGTTGGGTGAGGCACAAATCACACTATCATTTTACGATGATTCATGCCTTTCTCTATACAACTAGTGTGAAGGATTAATAACATATCGCCTGCTTGATACACAAACTTTGCGATTGAAACTTCTTATTAATATAACTTTGCCTCGATTTAAGGAAAAACAAAGAAATAAAGAATAGAACAAATTAGAGCTAAGAAGCTCTACAAGACTAGTAAGGAGCCTAAGAATACATTGATTAATAAATAATTTTACAATGGAAACCTTTCAAAAATCAAGGCTTTGCAAACAACAGAGTACAAGCAAAGAAACTCAAAGTTGCATTTGCTTAAAAAACATGAACAAGGATTACAATCGGTATATAAGAATTAAAATTGCAGTGCATAGTTATTTACACCAATAAAATGGAAACCAAAATAAAAAACTCACTTATCCTTTTCTTCATCTCTCCTGGGCACAGGAAGAAATATTTTCTATTTGCTCATTTGTTTGAAGAGAAAATATCTTGACAAAGCAGACAATCAAAAGGCAGTTCAAAAACTTTGGCCAACGTATCAAGATGGAACAATCGTGTTCCTCAAAGTGATATGCCCCTATATTTATCAGAATAGAAGTAAAAAAATTAACAAAGTGTTTATTTACAGAAATAAACCTATACTTTTTACAAATTTCTTTGAAAACAATATGGGGTGAGCACAAAACCGGTACAACCAATTAATTTCACACCTTGGAGAACTTTGTGTAGCAAAAAAATAAAATCATAACACAAAACTTGTTTGGCATATGCATCGCAAGGGAAACCACAACCACATCAACCACTTCTGAACCCAACCAACCCCCAAAATAGATAAATAAATGAGAATTCTTTAAGTCCAACAGTGATCAAATCCTCATGCTAGTACTGGCAAAAAGTAAACTTGTGAGGCATACTTCTATCTGTTTGGCTGTGGCATGATTGTCTTCAGCTTTCAAACTGCTTGGAAAGGAACACATTCACATGTTCACCTTCAGAACTTTCACCCATTGCTTGAATTTTTTGCGTGCAACTGTTCAATCAGTATTGCCTTCTCCTTTTGTATAATATCTATCTCAGATCTTAGCGTCTGCACCTCTCTGCTGAGACTATCTTCACCCTGCAGGAAGAAAGCCATAAAAAAAGGAATGATTAAAAAAAAAAACTGGATGCACATTTATGCAAATGAAAACAAAAGATAAGGAGAATACACAGGTCAAAGTAGAACAGGAAGATTTTGTATGAACAAACACTAAGAAGACAAAGACAATGATGAACACAAATCAACAGCCTTACGACTTATCCAATAGATCCAACTATCAACTCTTCTTTCCAATTAAATCAAACTGTTGCGTAGAGAGAGACTCATTTCCAGAAATGCACACAGAAAGTCCTCAGGTTACTAGAGCCCATTCTGTTCCATCTATTTCCTGCTATGAGCCCCAAACAAAAAGTAAATTCTCCATTGAGAGAGCCCGAAAGAAGATAAAAGAGCTCCTTTAAGATCAACAAACACATGAGAATTAACATATATTTTTCTAAATGGACCACCAAACAATGAATACTTTCACTCCACGTTATGAAGAGAGAAGAAAACATAAAAACCGAACCAAGAAAGAAAACAGAACTGATCTGCATGCATCATATTTACAAAGTCTCTACTGCTTAGAGTCCATGGAACTTGAGCAGTGATATATTTATTCCCTGCAGAAAATATTAAAATAATTACTGAAAAAATATTATTGAGAATCTAAACCAAAGTTTTAAGAAAATGGAGGTTCGAATTATGGGTCTAAATTTTATTTTTATTTTTCAGAGGATCTCACACTGTGACTAGGTGGCTTCAATAGAGATGACAACCATATATATTGAGATCCACCAAGCTACAAGGAAAAGAATAGGATATGACTAGTCGATTTCCGACCATCAAATTTATTCTATACTGCCAATAAATTTATACAGGAGACGCATCAAACCTCTGTACGAGTAAATAAAAAAAAAAAAATTATATTCAAAATTTTTACACAGGCAATCTTTTGGATGCTGATCTTCTAAGTGTCCTCAACTCTAAGTCTACAAAACTTATCATTTGGGTTGATTTCAAGAAACTTTTTTCAGCATCAATTGTAAGGCCACATATTCGGTTATCTTACACAGCCATAAGACATTCTCTTTCTGCTTCCCGTAGTGCCTCCAACTTGAACCAAATTATCCTATCATACAACTATTAAATATTTTGCATATGAAGACATTTAGCCACCAAGCATTCATCTCTCTCTGTACTTTACTTTGTGGTCATTCATCCACCTCAACAACTTCAATCAACTATTTTATAGCATTCGGCACTACAGGTCACACATGCATAAGAGCACTTCAAAGTTGGAATCTCAAGCAGAATTTAAGTACATGTTCTGCCATTAAGTTTCCAGCCACCCTTTCTTTTATAAAATATTTTATCTTTCTTGATGTTTACCATGTGGTGTGTATCAAGCAATTTAGAGGATGATTAAAAAAATGGAAAACATGGATGATGAAATATAACTGTGGAACACAATAGCAGCCGACCTGAAAAGATGGCATCACCCCAAGTAAATTATGTGCCAAACAGAATGGTCCATTATTGAATGACAAATCATTGAGATGTTAAGGGGTTAAAGCTTCATATCATCTCCTCTCGCTGGCTGAATTATTCACTTTCATGAGGCTACCGTGTAAGATAGACCTTCAAGCCTTCAATTTTCGGAGGAACTATGGAGAGCCAAACAAACATATGAGTTGAGGGCTGCAAATGAAGAAAGCAGCCTCCGTCTCAAGCTTGGTTTAGCTTATTATTATTTTTTATGAGCACAAGCTCACCTTGAGCTAAAAAAATTTGCCAGGTTGAGCTTGTTCATTTCAGCTTGTCAAGCTCATAAGCAAAGTACAAGCTTTTGACAAGCTGCTACAATAATTAAATTTTAAAAAGTTAATTCTTGATAATCAAACATTTGTTATATGACATAGGCCGAACTTAATGGGGAAAAAAAAAAGATAGGTAACGACTTGACATATCTAGCCTTTTCCTTTGAATTCCAGCCAATGTTGAATTGTAGAATACAGCCATAGAGGACTTCTGATAGCAATAAAAAGGCATACCTTAGACAATATAGGTCACCTGTCATATCTATGAATATTTTTTTAACAAAATAATAATAACAAATAAGATTGTGTTTTAAGATGAATTGCTTCACATAAAAGGATAAAAAAAGATATATATATATATATATATATATATGAATTATGAAGTGTTAAGAAGTATCTAAATGAGCTTTTACCAAGCTCCTTCATGAATGTTGACTGTGAATATATGCGAGTGATGCCACCCCTTTGAAAATTATGTTTATGTTTAACTTGTTCATCAAAGTTAAATGAACATAAACAAGCTTTTCTCATCAGGCCATATTATGTGGGAGGGACTTTATACTCCCCAGAAACCAGCAGCATGAGTACAGGATCACAAAAGCTAATTACTGCTACTTCAATCCAAAACCATCCCTTTGAATCTAAAGAAGGAAACAACAGTAGAAGGAAAGAAAATAATCTTCCATGAAAAATTCAAATATCAACATTTAATTGGATTTCAACACAGGAAATGAGAAATATTGTTTGATAAAACACCAATGCTGTGGTTATTACACCAATAATATCAAGAATAAAAGTACATATCAATAGTGATTTGTGATGCATCAATAATAATACTTGGACAATTTAATATCAATACCACAAATCTGTAGATACATTACTCAGTCATAGATATGTAAATCTAGGATATATAGGTAAAAGTATTGACATTTCAAAATAAGATAAGGGAGGGGCTGTTGGGAATTCTGGTGTGGAACCGTCGGCAGCAGCACCTCCCCATGCAGCCTATGTTGACATTGAAGAATGGTGGCCACCTGCTCTGCAGACTTTGCTGAAATTGCAAGCCACCGTCTTTGATTTTTCACTCTCCCCTTGTGTATATATATATGTGAGAGAGCTGTGATGCACTGTGCTGTGTAGATGTGAGTGTGGAGTTGTGCGCAGGGTGTGCTGCATGTGAGAGTAAGCTGTGTGTGTGCAGCAGTGAGTTGTGAGAGGTGTGTGTGGGTTGCAGAAAATTGTGTGTGCTGTGTAGCAATGTGAAGGTGTGCTGTGCGTGTGAGTGTATGAAGCTGTGAGTTGTGTGTGTGAAGGAGAGGAGAGTGCAGAGAGTTGCAGTAAGAGAGAGAGAGACAGAAGTGTGAGACAGAGAGAGTAGAGTTGAGCAGTGTGGCTCCTCCTCCTTGTATTTTTCTTCCCAGTTTATAGTGCAGTAGTGTGTGCTCTGTGGACGTAGGTCAAATTCGACCGAACCACGTAAATCCGGTGTTCCAGTGTGGATGTGTTTGTGATTTTTCTTCGTGTGTGATTATTGCTCCAGGTTTAATCTCCCAACAGGGGCGACTCAGATGGTATGGACACTTGCAACATAGGCCACATAGTGCACCTGTGAGGAAGAGTGACTTAGCTACTGGGGGGGCAGTAGAAGGGGTAGGGGTAAACCTAAAATAACTTGGGAGGAGATAGTGAATAAGGATTTAATATCCTTGAATCTATCAAAAGAAATGGTCCATAATTGCATAAATTGGTGGAAAAAGATTCATATAACCGACCCCACCTAGTGGGACTAAGGCTTAGTTTTGTTGTTATTGTTGTAACAAATTCAGCAATGCACGTGCATAGCATACTTTGGCCAGTCATTGTTTAGATGCACATAATTAAAAACACCAGAATGCACACAGGCATGGACACACAAACACACACAAAATAATCTTAAAACAAAGTTTGAGCAGAAAGCAATATTATGAATTGCTTCACTTACTTCGTATAATTCTCTACTATCGTATTCAGTGCCTGAAACACAAGAAAGCTCTGTGGTAGACACATGTGGCAGCAACACATCAGCATTAATCCTGTTGTATTTCAGTAGTGCACCTACAGCTCCTAAGAAACCTTCATGTTGTAAAAATACAGCTTGCATTTGACCTTTGGACCTTACAAAAAAGGGGGAAAAAACATGGGAACACAGAACAGTGAATCAGCTAGTACTTCTATAAAGAAAACAAAAGGAATGCTTGGTTGGTAATAGACTTTGAAAAGGCATTGGACATTCAAAAGTCTCACTTCATAGTCCATGGAAAAGTGATTAGTATCACATCCTTACCAGTAATTAAGCCCGTATGAAATATTATCCATTGTGAAGCCATTCCTGCGTATGTATGAACCTCCAAAATAGATCTTCTTAAGCCCCAAGAGGGCAGCTACAAGGTAGGAGATCTGAAATTTATTAAAAAGGCAATAACAATGATTAAAGAACCAAAAAAGTAGAATAAATAAATACATATTTACATAGCTTTGTTGAACATTTAAGCTTGAAAAGATCATAAAAAAGAAAAGAAAGCAAAGAAGAAAAGGGAAGGATGTCTCAACCAACTCTAAATGTTAATTCAACAAAAAATTGATTAAAAGTAGATATAAAAACCCTACATAGGATATGACAATTCCTAAGTTTAAAAAAAATAATTAAATGAAACAAATAAAGGGAAAAAAAATACCCCACAGACTAGGCCCCCATACTCTAGGTCAAATTTTTAACACAGTATATGAAAGATAAAAGAAAAATAAGGGCTCATTTAGTTGTGGAAACATTTTAAATTTGAAAATTTTTAGTTTTCTAAAGAAATAAAAAATTTTAGCTTTTTAAAAAACTTTTAAGATCCGTATTAAAATAGTAGAAAATAAAGAGTCTCTTTAATGTGCAAAAAAAATTTTCATTTTTTATTTCTAGATTTCAAAATAATCACATAAAGGACAATTTATTTTCCAATTTTTCCAAATTTATATAAGGTAATATTTACAATCATGGATTTTGGGGCTTGAATTTGGGTCTGTGGATTTAGAAAAAACTCTATATATAATCCACAAAAATTAAAGTCCAAGATCTGATTTTCATGCTCCCATATGCAAAGTAAGAGTTAGAAATCTAGAAAATTAATGAAAAGAAGTTTTTCAACTTTTCTATATAGACTTTGAAAACTAGAAAACAAGGTGGCATTTTTGTATTGAAAAGTTAGAATTGAAAAATAAAACTATTTCCACAAGCAAATGGTGCCAAAACAGTTTATTGTTGTCCATTTGTTTCATACAAATGTTGCGAAAATGAAAAATTAACTTGTAATTTTTTGAAAAACTAAAATGGAAAATGAAATTTTTTTCCATAACTAAACGGCCCCTAATTATTACATTTCCATAATTTCTTGGGGGACAACAAAGTCCATTTCTAACAATTTTCTTTCAACACCACAAGCACGTATGCGCTCACATAAACACCCACTCCAGGAAATTTGAAGTCATTCCTTCCTCTCTCTTTTGGCAGAGTAGATTTTTTTTATTGTTTCCCTTTGGCCTCTTGGATACTCTGGGGTGTTTCTTTGTTTGATTGGCAAAGCATGGGGCAGCTCTTTTTATTTGCATTTGTTGGTTTTGTACCCTTTCCTCAATAAATTTCTTTTTCTATCTAGACTACAAACGGTGAGTGCATTATTTTTTAGTCAACATTTCTATTTTGAAGTTATAATCTGGACTGATAAAGCAACAAGCCCACACTCATGATAAAATTTTCAACAAGATATACTGAGTTTCAATTGAGATTTTACTATTCTTCATGCCCATAATCTGTTGCTAAGGATTCAATGTGAAACTAATGTGGTCTGTTCATGATAACCCAGGTCACATGCATGCATACTTTATGCATTTATTACCTTTCAAAAAACAGGGAAATAACGCCAACATTTATGAAGTTATTGACAGAGGAGTATGATCTGGTATTGTTCGCAAATGATAATGAATATAAGTTTCAAATATATGGTTTTTGCTTCTAACATTTGATATCCATTGGAGGACTGCAAAGCCACTTTCTTATTATAATATGAATTCAAGCAACATATACAAAATTAAATTAACAATTGCTGCAAAATTAATGATCATTCTCCATGAAACTTATATTTCTCCCATGTAGATGACATAAATTAAGTAGACTCATTACCAGTAAATTGTGTATAGACTCGAAGGAAAAATAAAAGAAAATAAAGTTTGCATACGCAATCAGGGTAAACTTTCCCAACACAATTGCTTGGTCATCCTTTTCTCACTGATTAAGATGTTAACAATGGGTGGTTACCTGTGCTATATGGTATGTAAAATCTCTTAAAAGAGTGGCTGCAAGATCCTCAACTTTGTATTCTGAAAGCTTTCTACTGCTGTTGACCTTCCCAAAGCTAGAAGCAATGGCAGAGGGTGAAAGATTATGCTGAAAAAATTGAAGCAAATCATATAATTATTAATCCAGTAAACACATTAAGGGGAAATTAAGATGGCAGTTAAATAAAGGAGCAAGGAAGATCAAATAGATTATCCACTAAGAAAAATTTCCTTTTCCATTGCATTAACCAAACATCAGATATAACCTCAAAGATGTAGATCTAAGCGAAAATGAAATGAAATAAGCAACCCCATGCTTTATTTTATCATTCTTAAAATAATCCAGGAGTCAGGAAAGCTATTTTCTCTAACAATCGTAGGAATATGCTCCAGGTCAGTTTATAATTGTCCGATAGTAATCAATCTGGCTAGAACAGTTTTGGGTTGGGGGAGTAATGGAGTATGCTTAAACACATTAAAAGTTACAACCTAAGGGGACAAGAAGCCCACCTGAAAGAAAAAAAAAAACAGAAACAAAAAAAAAAAATCAAAATAAGAAATTAAAATAAAAATAAAAAATAAAAATAAAAGAATAGTACACCTAACCAAGAAAACCCTTTCAATCCCTTTCTGTCATAATTCACCGAGAACTTTAAATTTGCTAGCTCCCTCTAACCCTCCTTCACTTTGTACTTGCCCCCTATCAAAGCACACTTCAATTCCACCAGCATCACGCATTTTTAAATCCAGTTTATCCATTATATCTTGGGCTTCTGTGTCCTTCCTAGAAATCACCTCCACTGGTGTAGGTAAAATTCCATCGTTGCATGCAGTTTATTATCCAAACCATTGTTCTCAAAATAGGAACCCCCTCCAATCCTTCCAACAGGGCAGGATGTACATATGATAGGTCCCCGAGAAACATCACAGGAATCAAAAACGTATCCATATTGTTCCCAAATCTCATCCAACAGAAAACCACCATCACAGTCAATAGGTTCCCAAGAACATCACAGGAACCAAAAACATATCCGTATTGCTCCGGAATCTCATCCAACGTCAAACCACCACCACAGTCAAAATCATTGATGTTATTACTATCGTTATCTGAAAAATCTCCCCATTTCCTAGCCTCCTTTCTTTTGCTAACTCCATCACTTGCTATATCCTTCCTCTTAGCAAGTTTATCTTCCACAATGCTCAACTCTCCTTCAGAATCTCTCCTCATAACTCTCTGGAATGCTCTCTCTTTGCTTCATATAATTTCCTCATTCACACCCATTGATAGCAACCTTGCCATGTGCATACAACTTAGGACCCTTGCATTTTTCAGAATTAAATCCTGAAACACCAGATTTCCTATCCAATCCAGCTTCTTCTTTTTATCCTGGAGACACCAGCCTCTAATCCCTATGCAAAACCAGAATCAACGGACAATTTGACACTTAATTATTATCATCATTTTCATCACGAACTGTTTTCAAAACCAAACTAAAAATCATCCTGAATATGCTCTGCATGTAGATTCATTCTATATTTATTTTGGAGATCTGGAGAGAGATTTTGTATTTCATTAACATCTTGCTGAATACCCACATATCCCATATAAAAGTTTGGCTAGGATAGTGGGCTTGTTCAGTAACAGAGTTGTGCAAGGGAAGGGCCTGATCACCCATATCCTTGAACTTCCTTTTCAGATACGAGGCCCATCTGTGAAAGCCCCTGTTTATGAGAGCCTGCTTTTGAACTAGAGAAAAGCCCATAGCATTCTTGTCAAAACATTGGGCCTGTTCTATTAATGGCCCAATTTTGTTAAAAAAGAAACACCACCTTTCTCACAAACCTGGCCCACATCCAAGATGAATACCAGACAACCAGGCCCATATTTTGTAGCCTTGCCATCCCCTATTACAACCCTAGCCACCTCTGCAATATTAGCAGCAACCACCAGAACCCTTGTTCCTTGCACCTTACAGTTCAATCATTGTGCCATTCGTATGACTGTACTGCACTCTAGTTTACACTACAATGACAATGAACTAGAAAAAGCTTGTGTTTCTTTTTGAGTTTCTTTCAAACATGCTTAAAATACATTCTCAGAATTAGTTTGATTCAGGAATTAGCTTTATCAAGGTTTTTCAGCTATTAGAAGGTTGAGATCTTCTCTGAGGACAGTGAATACTCAACTAAAATTTGTAACTTCAGATCTTTATTTAAGATTGTATGATTGCTTCATTTCTTCTTCTTCCTTTTCTATTCTTGTTCTCCTCCTCCTTTTTCTCCTTGTTTAAACTCCTCAGTTCTCCTCCTGTTCTTCTTAATTTGTCTTTTCTTTATATTATTTCTAAAGCTAGGACACCACAAACTTCCCCTGCAACCATCAAAATAATCCTCTATTAGACTTCATAGGTCCAAGCATAAACCAAGTTCTAAATCATAGTGTTGAATTTCAATAAATCAAGCAATCATCCATAATATGCTTAATTTTAGAACTTAAGTACAGAACTTATCATACTATCAATAAATATATGACATATTCATGGAATTTATGAACTGAGAGTAATCTAAAATTTCCTCTCACAGGTAAACAAGGCAATTGAAAATATAAGAAGCTGATATTTTTAGAATGAAACCATTTCAAAGCCCCATTTCTAAGGATCTAATCAAAAGCACCAAAGCAAAAACTGAAATAAGTTCATAGACACACGTAGACAAGCATGCAACATAGGAAAATTGATGACATTGCAATACTTTGAGGAGAAAGAGTGAATAATGTTACAGGGATTTGTAAAAGAGAGATACATATGGGATTTCTTTCCATGTGTATTATGATTTACTAACTATGTTTAGTTTGCAAAGCTCTCCTTCCCTATCAAAACCTGGGGAACATGAATGCTTGATAGGAATTTGATACAATTGTATAAATAAATAAATAAATAAATATATGTACACATAAATTAAAGCAGAACCAGTAGAGAACTAGCTGTTGCAAGGCTGCCACATGGCTCAGATATTAAATGCTTGCATTAAATCATTATATATAAAAGTACAAACAGTCTCAATCATTTTTATGGACAAACATATCATTGTTTTTGATAGTAAAACGAAAAATTCCTAACAAAAATTAATTTCTATACTATATATAGAAGTATGAATAGAGTAAATAAATTTGTAGATAAAAAGCATCCTAATTTTTAAATGCAAGGCTAAACATTCCGAAAAGAAACAAACTTTCATAAATTAAATGCTGTTATGGTTGAAGATTGACAGCCTATTGTCACGGACTTTGAAATTCCAACACTTCCTTCCTGGCACTTAAAACACTCTCAGACGGCTTTGAATGCTAAGTCAACCTTAATCTAGCCAAACCAGCTCAAAAAGTAATGAATGAAAGAATTAGGAGAGTGATGTGAGTAAGAAGACTCTAATAGCTTGGATGCTCACAGATGATATTTCTACATCTATTTATACTATTACACTTCCCTAACCAATGGTGGAAATTTTGATCCTATGATTTACAACAAGCATCTAGAATGGTCCTTGGAAATATTTACAACTTTCTTAATTTTCCATAATAACAACATTTTCTACATCATTTCCAAGAAATTTCTAGAAATTATAATAGTTACATATAATAATTATATTCTTCTAGATTTTTCTCCAAGAAGATTCTAGAGACAAATCCACCTAAGTCTCCACGTAATACCCACAAGCATTCACATGGGACCACATTGTTAACGAGTAGGCGAGTTGTGACATTCTCCCCACCTATCCGTTAACATCATCATTGTAACTTTTTCTTGGGAGTCTTAATGTTCTCAACTTGATTCACTATCGGGGTTGTCCCTTCAACTTCACCAAGTACTCCACATAGGTTCATATGATCTCCTAATTAGGAATGACCCAATGAGCAAAGACACAGTCCACCTTCTTGTCATAAGAAGTAGTTATGAATTTGGGAGCCCTCTTTGAATACCCTTGGCTTGGGTCTTCCATGTTGGCATGATATGGATTGAGTAAGCTTACATGCAAAATAGGATAGATCCTGAGGTAGCTTCACTTGGAAGGTCACTTTGCCAACCCATTGAATGATAAGAAAAAGGTCCTTTACACCTCGTAACCCCTTGTGTAACTTCTTGAATGCTCCAGCTTGGTAGAAGGAGCTTCACCAAGACAAGCTCCCTTCTTGATATTCGTCACCATCTCTTATATGCCCATTTCTTCATCTTCTTAGCTGCCAAGGTCAAAATGATTTGTCGATATCAATTTGCTTATGCTAGGCTTTGACAAATTTGTGAGCCGCTGGACTATTGCTTATACACCCTATAGTGATGGTATCGAGAACAGTTGTTCAATTGTTGTCCCGTGGCTACCAAAAAAAGGCTCCCATGTGCAGACAGACTTCTTTGTTAGTTATAGGTGAATTGAGCTATATCAAGCAACTTTTCCCAATCCTTTTAGTTAGCACTCACCTCAAATATAACTCCAATAAGCATTAAGCCTTTTGGTTTGGCCATTAGTTTGTGGATAAAAGCTTGTGGAGAAGTTAAAATTCAAACCGATGAGCTGGAAGAGTTCCATCCAAAATTGCCCCATGAATCTTCCATCCCAATCACTTACTAAGATAATCAGAACTCCTGAACAATTAAGCACATTCTTTAAAACATATATATAAATCACTTCTTCAACGGGCAGGTATAAACACCTATATAGGGTAATATTCCATGAGCACCATCAACAGAGCCACCTCACCACACCGTTTCCCAAGGCATAATTTTATATTGCACGCTATACCATAGATGGGCTTGGCCTAAAAGTTCACTACCTTAAGCCACCCTTGCTTCTTGGGATATTTGATCCCAAGTCGTTCCCTCGATGAAATTGTTGGAAGTATCCATATCCATCAAGGCACCAGTCTCCAACTTGTTCACCATAGTCTTCACTTACATGTGGCTTTTATTCTCACTCATGGGCAGCTCAAATTTCACCTTGATGGCATTCAATAGTTGTAATGAACTGATTTGTGTCTCCTCTTCTTGCTGATTACGCTCCTCTTCTTGAAACAAGTTGGAGAGTTTGCTCCTCTTAGGGCACTCCATGGCTAGGTGAGGGGCTTCATAAAGGAAGCAAGTGAATGCTGGTTTGTCACCACCACCCATGTTTCCATTATTCGTCTTGTCTTGCTTGAGGATGGCTTGTGAGTCCCCTCCTTGGCTAGACTTCCATTGTCTCCTCCACCTTTTCCCTTATTGTTCTTTGACCCCTAGTACTTGGATTGGTCATTCTTAAATTCCACAAGAGATACCGCTACTACTATTGCTGCAGCAAGGTCTTGCGCATGTCGCCTTTGTAGTTTCAAATTTTTAATCTAGCCCAAGGTTGTAGGCCATTAATGCAAGCAAAGGGAAATTATTTCTCAAGCATGTCCAAGATTTCAAGCAAGAACTCAGAGAATTCTTTCACAGAATCCCGAGCATCCCCTTTATGGGTGAGCCGTCCAAGCTTGCCATGAGCTTTGTGCTCCATGTTTTGAGAATAAAATTGCTTCTTGATATCCTTCTTGAAGTCATCCTAAGTGTTGATGATGCAAGTTCCTTACTCTCTATGTTTGAAATATCTCCTCCTCCACCATACTAGGGTGGAGTCAAAAATAAAGAGGTGCGGTCTTAATCTTCTTTTTTTTTATTTCTTATTAAAAGGCATCATGGAGATGCAACCCATGTACAAACAACAATAAACACAAGTGTGTCAACTAAAGACAAACCACCATGCCATCTAGTAATAGTAGTAATCTAGAAGTTTTTAAAAACATACAAGGGCATTGTTGTTCCTTTGAAAGCTCTCTAATTCCTTGCCCTCCACAAAACTAAAGTATGTCCAAGGGAATGAGGGACAAGGCTTTCTTCCTCTCCTTACCAGTGAGGATTCCTTTCGTAGCCCATAACTCTCCTTCCACTATTCTAGCAATAGTCCACTAATGTTTGATTAAGGAAACAACCAAGTTCCACAAGGTTCAGTCCCAGGAATAGTGCAAAAGGATGTCATCAATAGTTTCTGCACTATGAAAATACAAGAAGCGTGCCCCTTTTTTTGAAGGTCATGTAAGAATTTTCTAAAGAGTTGCCTCCCATGCAAAGAAAGAAGCTTTTGTAGGGGATCTTGTTTTCAAGATGAGTTTCCAAAAAAAATTATAACAAAGGGCACGGTATTGATCTTCTTAGAATCCTCCCTCATGCCCACAACCTCAAATATTGTTCAAGTCTCCATAAGAAATTATCATTATCAAGTTCTTTCCCAGAGCCACCATAATATTTGGCAGTGGAACATCAATTTTAGATGTCACACAAATAGTAACATTACCTTGAATTATCACAGTCTTATAAAGGGACCAATCCACTTTGACATCCTTGATTTCTTCCTTCGAGGCCACAGGATCGACTTGGAGTTACCCCTGGTTGGTTCCTTGATGAATCCATCATGGAATTAAGGAGGCCTTGCATCTTCCCATGAAGCTTATCATCCCCCAACTTGAGCCCTTCGATGCCCGACCTTTAAACAGTTGTTCAGTCCGAAGAAACTCAATCCATTGATTCAAATGTTTTGTCTCAAACATCGTAACATGTAGGAGCCCGCCAAGACTGACACTCTATTGTATTCCCATCTGAAAGGATGTCATTCTGCCCTTTTGTACATCTCTTGTTGTGCCTTGAAAGATACACTACTTTGACAAGAGTTCCTGTAGTTGATAATCACTACTATAAACTGATTTATGCTGAAACAATATGCGAAAGAAAAAAACTAGACAGTAAAGATATTTTAGCATAACAAAAGTTTCCAATGGGTAAACTTCAACAAATTGAAAGTGAAAAGATTCACTTCAAAGTTTAAAAGCTCCAATAAAATGATCATAACATTTCTACCAGAAAAAAAAATTAAAAAAAAAAAGATAATATGTTTCCAGTTAAATAGTTAAATATCCAATGATAATTTCAAAATATTAAAAGTGACAAAACCTCTTTCAAAGTTTAAGGGCTCCCATTAGAGTGATCATACAATTTTCTCCCTCAAAAAATTGAAGGGAAAAAAAAAAGGTAATTCATTTACATTAAAATGCAAAGTAGGCACAAAACGAAATAAAATAAATAAAATAAAATATGTGGGTTATAAAAAGTTAACTAATTAAACTCTCAAATTTCAATCTGTTTACTAGTAAAATTACAGTACCAAGACTAAATCCAGTTTTAAAAAATGGTGTCCCATATTCTATATACAAATTGTGGCATCCCACATATTCCATATTCAAATTGATAAACTATCTATAATACTTCACAAATTCTAATCTAATTCTTGCAGCATATGTGTCTTTAAAAAGCAATATTCTAAGCAGAAATACAAGTGGAACCTCCAATGTCTAATGATATGAGAGAGTTCTCAAATGGAAGTTTGGGAAGAAGAACTTGTGGATCCAGCTTACGAAATTTTTGATGAGCCATAACTCCATTGCGTTCAAATTCGCATTGATGCTTTGAGTTTTCCATTTTCAACACCTGTAAGAGACCGTAAGGCTTAGTTATCATGCTCAAAATCAACATAACAGTGAACAGAGACCAAGAAGTACTTATTATGGATTCAACTTCCAATCATTCTACAAAAAGATAATAAAATACAATAATACAATTGGGCAAATGGTTTCCAGCAACTGGCATCATTAGGGAAGTATAACACATACATCCAAAATCTTCCATGTATTACCTTCAAAAGAAGATATTAGCCATGTCAATGAGATCTCTTAAAATCCAATTGTAATTAACAAGATAGTTCTAAAGTCTCTTACACTGCATTTGGGAACATGAGTTCAATTCATGGATTTGAAATTATGAGAATTTACACAAATCGCAACAGAAAATCATGTTGAATTTTGTCGAATTCCACACATACTCAAATACAAGCCCATTACGGCTGAAACTACTTATCCATGCCACTTAATATACTTAACTACGCCTTAATTCCAACTCCTTTCCTTGACGTTGCCCACATGATTTTTTTTTTGCCATCCACATGAAATGCAGAAGAAACTTACATTTATATTAGTAGAGGCAAGAATGTACTTGCTGTAAATGAGTGTTTATGTGACAAAATAGCACCTTCCAACAATCAATGACCATGGCTGACCCATAATTCATTGACTAATGTGAATATCAATTTTTTAGCGATAAAAACGATGAATTTATCACACAGAAACATGGGCTTCGTTCAATCCAGCTTCAGAATCCACAACAGGTCAAGCATTTTTGGCAACTACCTGATAAAAAAGGAAAGCATGTTTGGCAACGATAAGAGTTGCCTCATTGGCATTTCTACATGCAAGAGATACGCAAACGCTTCGAATAATTCCTCAAACGACCTGCATCTCCAGCAAGCCAGCCACACGATACAGGGGGGGGGGGGGGGTGGGGGGAGAGAGAGAGAGAGAGAGAGAGAGAGAGAGATGGGATTTATTGAATGGATAGATTTAAGGCAAAATAAACGACCGTACACGGCTGTCTACCCTCCAATTTATTCGCTGAGGAGGAAACTGCGGTGCTGAACGGATCGGAGACTGGATGCCGTCACCGGCTGCCGTCTAAAAATCGCAATTAATAGCATAAAAAATGGATTGCGGCTTATCAGATTGTGAATGGAATAATTCGCTTTTTGGACAAGTTTGAAATTGCAGATTTGAATTCGCTAAATTTAGTTAAAATGTAATATCAAATTACACTAACCTGCAATTCCAGCTTATAGGAAACATTCGAGACGCGAGACCAAAAACCGAAGCTCCCTCCTCGGAACGAAATTCATCGAAATAGTAAGACAAATAGTCTCTGGCATTAGCTCAAATTATAATCAACTTCAATCAGTTTCTCCTCAAAGTTCATGGAAAATTTGAAGTTCCTGGAAATTTTGATTGAAGTTCATAAACAGCGAAATGCTATCAACATTTTTGGCACGGCTGATTGAAATTCATGGAAAATTGAGCTCATACCAGAACCCTTAAATCTATTGGCTCGATGCTCATCGCCTGCGAACCTGGGCACCGAAGGCAGTTTCATTGTTAACCGGTGCAAGCTCCTGAGCTTTCCTTCATAAAACAGAAGAGTAACACTGCCACTGTAAAACAAATGGTAATGTAAATTATAACAAACTTATACTATTAAGAAAAAAATATAAAATATATATCTTTAAATTTATTATGAAAATATTTATTTTTTATATTTTGTAGTAAATGAATATCACACAAAATTTGGGCAAATAATTTTTTTTAGGATATTTGTTATCAAAGATGTAGAAAAATAAATAGGAAAATAAATAAATAAATAGACACGAGACAGAAATTTACATTGTTCGATTATGCCTACTCTACGGGCAAATGGGATTAAAACTTCACTATCACGGGAGGAATTACAATATGATATGGAACCGGCCTTATACAAAATATCGGAACCGATCTTTTACAAGATATCTTTATCTTCTCTTTATCTTTCCTCTTCTTTCTATATAACCTACTTACTTCAAGTATACAAGTAAGTATTTTGTTTTATCAATTAGTTTTTCATTCTATTTTTCTGTTTCTTTTGTTTTCTTTCTTTTCTATCTTCTTCCTCTGGTTATATATACAGAGGTTGTTTCAGTTTGTAAAAGCATCAGAATGAGAAATAACAGAAAGTTAATTTTCTTCATTGTTTTTGTATTCAATCTACTACACACTCTGTTTCATGGTATCAGAGCAGAAAGAAAAGAAAGCTGTTGCGTAGCATCATTGCAATGTCCACTTCTTCCATCTCAATGAATAATACAAGTGAACAAAGCAATCCATACCACTTATAAAGTGGTGATTCACCAGGTACAATACTAGTTTCAAATGTCCTCACCGGGGAAAATTATCATACATGGAGTAAATCCATGATGATGGCCTTGAAAGCAAAGAACAAGATTGGTTTTGTGAATGGAACGATTGTTCATCCAGCTTCAACAGATGCTTCAAATGTTTTGTTGACCTTATAGATCATATCCCTATTTTGATTATGACTAATACTCAGGTATTTAATGTCTACCGAGTTGATGTGTAAGTTTATCTTGGCGGTATCATACGATGGCACTCGGAGACCCTTGGAGGAAAATGAAGACCTTGAAGACCCTAGTTATAATTTAATTGTTGTATTTCTTTGATGTAAAGGGTCTGTAATAGTAAATAGGGCTTATGACTTGTAATTATTGCATGCATCACCTGTATGATTTAATAGGTAAGTTTGGAATGAAAATGACCTTAGAAAGGCCTTAGGGATTGTCGAGCGACACCGGACTTTTTCGGTGTTTTTATTTTGGACAAAAATAAACCTAGGACACTCACCTTTACATTTGCATGTATTAGGCACTTGAATATGGTATTTATGTTTCAAAACGGGACCGAAATGCATACTTGGTGCACTTTCGATCGACCGGCCAAGACAGTTCATTTTGGCCTGGTCGACCGAACCAAACCTGGGTCAACTGTTGACCAAGGTCATGGTCGACCAAACGTAGGCAATTCAAAACTCCTGGTCGATCGAAACCCCCTGGGGTCAAATATTTGACCATATGGTCGATTGAACAAAAATGAACTCCAACTTCCTGGTCGACCAAGGGTCATCGGGAAAAATCCCAACGGTCTGGTTGACCGAACCAGCCAGTTCAAAATGGTCTGGTCGACCGAACCTCAAAAATTTGAAAATCGCCTTCTCCTGGTTGACCGAGCCCTTAGTTCAAAATAATCCTGGTCGACCGAACCATACGAGTTCTGGTCGACCGGACCTCTCGGGTTGCCTTGATTTTTACCGTAGTTAAATATTTTTTAAATAGGGTTAAAATACTTTAAATATCATTAAACTTCCCTAATAATACCCAATAGGTGCCCACCGGTCATATTTTCTCCTATGCCTATATATATGAGATCATTTTGTGAAAATGACAACGGATTAGCCACTTTGATTAGGGAAGAATTCTCTGAAAACTCAAAAGCCTATACTACTCATTTTTTAGCCTCATTCACTCATGCTTATCGTTTATTAATGCCTACATCATTTGTAAGTGGATTGAGTGTTTGTGTTTCATAGGTTTGCTCTCCTTACCTTGTTTGATTAATTTGATTTTATTGAGAGTTAAACCTTAGTATTCTTAGGGGACTTTGTTAATAAGTCTCTCCTAAGAAGGCTTTTATAAAACTTCTAAGTACTGCACACTCATTGCAATATCTCAAAAAGTTTGTATTTGTTTTGGATTGCAAAAACTTCTCAAACATTTTCAAATATCTATTGTGCTTTTATCTTGAAAAACATTTGAAGAGATATTTGTTTGTGTGATAAAATCTTTGTTGCAATATTCATCAACTCACATATCCTTTGATGAATACAAAGATTAAATATCTTTTGCAAACCGAACATATATATTACTGGAGCATTATATGATTGAGAAAACCCACTCATTGAAATATATATATATATATTGTCTTGCTAGTATCTTTGTGTGAACTATTAGATTGAAAATATCTTGTGATACAAAGATTGCTTGTTTGACACTCTCACGTAAGTATTACACTGATAAAAAACATCTTTGAAAGTTGAACTATCTAGACCACACTGAGCTTACATATTGAATCATATTGTGGTGTATGTTATTGCGCGTATATGGGTACATATCTGCTTTACACGAAAGTACAATCATTGTACCATTTGATTATAATACACATCTATTGTATTTTCAGGCACGGGCCTGAAGAGGGAGACTAGCCTTGGAATAGTCCCGGATTGGCTTAGACCCGGTTAGGAAAGTTAGGTGCGTTGTCTTGTTAAGGCGTGTAGGTTGAGGTCAGCCCCGCTAATTGACCTGGTTAAGGTTGAGGCTAGCCCTACGCTAATTGAACTGGTTGTAATCGGTGTCGCTCCACCCTTAAGTGAGCCATTAGTGGAATCCTCGGGCTTGTGAGCTAGAGGCGGGGATGTAGGCACAGTTGGCCGAACCCCGATAACATATTGTGTGCCTTGTTTATATTTCTGTACTTTATATTTACCGCACATGTATGTTATGGTGTGAATGATGCGTTTGATTTAATTTCTACATCATATTTATCTAGGCATTTGGAAATTGCACAGACAAACCCTAGGTCGTGTATATATATTGCCATTGGATATATTAATCTAGGAGAAAAAGTTTAAATTTCCAATTCAACCCCCCTCTAGGGAATACACCAATTCTAACTTGCTCTGTGGGAAAGATGCAACAACATGGTTCATCAATTAAGTATCAAGAGAGATTGGAGCCAGCATCATTTGTTCCAACACTGCTACGAATATGTGGCAGGATCTCAAGAACTAGTTAACGCAAGGAAATGGACCAAGAATTTTTCAACTTCAAACGGATTTATCAATGTTAGTTCAAGAAAACATGTCGGTAAGGGATTACTATACAAAATTTAAGTCTTTATGGAACGAATTAGCTGACTATAATCAGATTCCCACCTGTTCTTGTGGTGTACTGAGAATGTGTACTTGTGATGTCATTCGTGAATTCTTGAAATATCAGGATAAACAACATGTAATTCAATTCTTAATGGGATTGAATAAAGTTTTTTCTCACATTAGAGGGCAAATTCTAATGATGGAACCCCTACTTGAAATAAATAAAGTTTTTTCTTTAATGGTCCAAGAAGAAAAGCAAAGAGAAGTTTGCAAACCTGGGGTAATTGACACAGTTGCTCTTATGACTAAAGTCCAAAATCAAAATTTTCAGGTCACAAGTTTGCTTCTGGAAATCAACAATCAAGGAAAGCAAAATTGTTTTGCACTCATTGTTGTTTGAATAATCACACAATTAACAAATGTTATAGAATACATGGCTATCCTCCAGGTTTTAAATTCAGTAATCTTTGGCAGAAAGGAAAGTCTTCATCAGCTAATCAAGTTACAAGCCATCCTCTTGATACAACCTTTGAATCTTATAATAATTTGTCTTTCTCTCAAGAGGACTGTTAGAAATTATTAGCTCTAATCCACTCACAACCTGATAAATCCATTAGCCATCAAACAACTAATGTTGTTTCCACTAATCCTCCATAGAACACCCAAGGTATGATACTTTCTAGTTTTTCTTTGAATTGTTCAGTAACTTCATCAACATCTCAGCATCATTGGATTATAGACACTGGTGCTACAAATCATATTGTTCATTCCATTGATAATTTTACTTCTATAACAAAGCTTTTGAACAATACTGTTATGCTTCCAAATGGAACCATTGTCCCAGCTACTCACCTTGGTACAGTTAAACTGTCTGAAAGTTTAACTCTTAAAGATGTACTTTGTGTACCATCTTTCTCATATAACTTCATTTCGGTTAGTAAGCTTACTTCATCTCAGAATTGTGTTTTTATTTTCTCACCCGATGTTTGTTTTATTCAGGAATTTACCCCATGGAGGATGATTGGGATTGCTAGAAAATCTGCTGGGTTATACATCTTGCAACAATCGGCTGTTAATGCTGTTGAATTTTCACCAACATCCAATATTGTGAACTCTGCCATAAACTCCAAAGTCTAGCATAACCGATTAGGACATCCTTCTATGTCCCGATTGAATTTTCTTTCAAAACATGTATCAGATATTACTTTTTCAAAAAAAACTATTTATGATTGTATAGTTTGGCCTATGGCTAAACAAAAAAGACTTCCTTTTGAGAATCATTCATATAATAAAAGTTTTTCATTCAATCTTGTTCATGCTTATATATGGGGACCATTTTCTGTTCCAACTTATAATGGTTCTAGATATTTTCTTACTCTAGTGGATGATCATTCTAGATTCACTTGGACCTACTTAATGAAAAGGAAATCTGAAGTTCAAAATATTTTTATTTCCTTTTATAATCTAGTTGAAACACAGTTTGAGATAAAAATAAAATGTGTAAGATCTGATAATGGTTTAGAGTTCAACATGATCAATTCTTTTTTTTTCATTCAAAAGGAATTTTGCATCAAGTATCATGTGTAGACACACCTCAACAAAATTCTATAGTTGAAAGAAAGCATCAACATCTTTTAAATGTAGAAAGATCTTTAAAATTTCAATCAAACATGCCTTTGATTTTCTGAGGAGAATGCATACTCACTGCAACATATCTTATTAATAGACTTCCATCCTCACTTTTGAATAACAAATCTCCTCATGAAGTCTTGTATAATTCTGTTCCAGCATATAAACATTTAAAAGTTTTTGGATGTTTATGTTATGCATCAACTCTTACCCATTCTAGATCAAAATTTTCTTCAAAAACAAGACAATGTATCTTTATAGAGTATCCATCTGGTATAAAAGGATATAAGCTTTATGACTTGGAACAAAAAAAAATTTTTGTTTCTCGAGATGTCATATTTCATGAATCTATATTTCCTTTCTCATATGATTCCAATAGGACTTCTAGACATGACATTTCAATTCAGTCAAATACCATTTCAGAAAGTTCAGTTCCAGTTCTCCCTAAGCCAATTTTAGATTTTTATGAGCATATTTCTTTTTTAGAACCATTGTCATTAGCAATTCCACTTGTTACATCTGTTCCTCCTGTTTCTTCTCATACAAATATACCCTTACATGATGCAAATCAATTTCCACCTTTGCGAAAATTCACTCAACAGCACATAATGTCTAGTTATCTGCAATCATATCATTGCAACTTAGCTACTTCTGCCTCTTAATCATATCCCAGGCATCCTGCTATTATTTCAGGTAATACACATAGCATTTATGAAGTTCTTTCTTATTCTAGATTATCTGATTCACATAGAGCATTTTCTATTGCTATTTCTTCTAATGTTGAACCTTCATTTTATCATCAAGCTGTTCAGCATGCTCATTAGAGAGAAGCTATGTCTACAGAATTATCTACATTAGAAATGAATAACACCTGGATTCTCACAACACTACCATCTCATAAAACTCCTATAGGGTGTAAGTGGGTTTATAAAACAAAATAGAATTCGGATGGTTCAATAGAGAGACACAAGGCATGATTGGTTGCTAAAGGTTATACTTAATTGGAAGGTTTGGATATTTTTGAGACCTTTTCCCCTGTTGCAAAGATGGTTACTGTAAGGTGTATATTATCACTTGCCGTGATACACAATTGGCATATATTTCATCTTGATGTCAACAATGCATTTCTGTATGGAGACTTAGATGAGGAAGCTTTTATGAAGCCTCCTCCAGGTTATCTTAGCAAGGGGGACAAAAGAGTGTGTAAGTTGCAAAAATATTTGTATGGCTTGTAGCAAGCCTCAAGGCAGTGGAATTCTAAGTTTACTTATGTTTTGTTCAAATTGAGTTTCTCACAATCTAAGGTTGATTATTCTTTGTTCACTAAGAAAGCTAGAAATTCCTTCATTGCCTTGTTGTTGTATGTTGATGATATACTTCTAGCTAGCAATGATCTAGCTCTTCTTCAACACGTTAAAAATTCACTAAGTGTGGAGTTTAAGTTGAAGGATTTGGGGCTTGTAAAATTTTTTTCTTCTCGATTGAGCAAAGGCATATCTTTATCAAAAAGAAAATATTGTTTAGAATTAATTTCAGACTCTGGATTGCTAGCTGCAAAATCTATTTCATTTCCTATGGATCCTCATACCAAATTATCGAAAGATATTGATGACTTGGTAGATGATATTTCAACTTATCATAGACTTATTGGAAGATTGTTGTATCTAACTCCTACAAGACCAGATATTACATTTGCTGTGCTCACCTTAGTCAATTTTTGGATACCCCTCGCATTCCTCATTTACAAGCTGCTATGCAAATCTTGCGATATCTCAAATCTGATTCTGGCCAAGGATTATTTTTTCCATCATCATCAAAGGTTCATATAAAAGCTTTTTCATATTCAGATTGGGCTAGCTGTTTGGATACTCACATATCCATTAGTGAATATTGTGTTTTCATTGGGGATTCTCTTGTCTCATAGAAATCTAAAAAGCAACAAACCATCTCATGTTCTTCAGCTGAAGCTGAATATAGATCAATGGCATTCACAGTTTGTGAAATTATTTGGATCAAAAATTTACTTGCTGACTTATATCATTCTCATCATCAACCAGCTCTCTTATTTTGTGATAATCAAGCAGGCCTTCACATAGCAAGTAATCCAGTATTTCATGAGAGAACTAAACATATTGAAATCGATTGCCATTTGGTTCATGAGAAATTGCAAGCGGGTCTCATTACTACTTTACATGTTTCTTCCACTCATCAAATTGCAGATTTAATGACTAAACCTTTGGGTTATCAACCTTTTGCATTACTTTCATCCAAGATGAATGTGCACAATATTTACACATCATCTTGAGGGAGACTATTACAGCACATCAGTTATGTTAGTTTTATCAGTTAGTTTTTCATTCTGTTTTTATGCTTCTTCTATTTTCTTTCTTTTCTATCTTCTTCCTCTGGTTATGTATATAGAGGTTGTTTCAGTCTGTAAAAGCATCAGAATGAGAAATAACATAAAGTTAATTTTCTTCATTGTTTTTGTATTCAATCTGCTACACACTCTATTTCAATTCAAGCATTTAATATTTATACAAGCATGCAAAGATATGTATCCCAAATGAGAGGGGTAGGATGCCCTTTTATACGACAATATGGATAACATGACATTTATTGGGGTGGAAAAATCGAAGTGGTGAAAGATGGGGTGGTGGAAGATGGGGTGATATTCACATTTTTCATAACCTAATTTTAATAACATTCCCCCTTGGATGTCACTCATATATTAAATCCTTCTTTTAAGATCTTTAAGATGTCTCATTCCGATAAGATGAACCAATTTCTTGAATGTTATAGTAGGCAAAGCTTTGGTGAATATCACTTGATCAGATATGTTGAACATCTATATCACCATTCTTCTAGAGTTCATGTATATAGAAGAAATTTTGAGAAATATGTTTGTTCTGTCACCCTTTATGTATCATCTTCTTAGTTGAGCTATACATGCAACGTTGTCTTCATATAAAACTGTTGGAATATTCCTGATTAATTGAAGACCACAATTTGCCTATATATGAGAAATCATTTATCTGAGTCACACACATTCTCTACTAGTTTCAAGGATAGCTAGTATTTTAGAATGATTGGAAGATATTCTATAATCGTTTGCTTTACTAATTTTCAAGATATAGTAGTTTTTTCATAAAGAAATACATATCTAGTTTGAGATTTAGCATTGTGAGGATCAGATAGATCTCCAGCATCTCCATATCCTACTAGTTGAAATTTGGAATCAAATGAGTAGAATAAACCCAAATCAAATGTTCCTCTCAAATAGCGTAGAATGTGCTTAATTCCATTTTAATGTCATCAAGTAGGAGTAGAGTTATATCTTGGTAGTAGATTTACAGCAAATGTAATGTTGGATCTTGTACAATTGGCTGGATACATTAGAGAGCTGATAGCACTTAAATTTGGTACTTTAGGACCAAGTAATTCCTCCCCACATCATGAGGTCAAAATGGATCCTTCTGAACATCAATGATCACGCTATTATTGGAGATCCCAAAGGATGAACTTTGTCCATATAGAATTGCATTAATACCTTTTCGGTATATTTAGATTGATGAACAAGAATCCCCCCATTTACATGTTCAATCTGTAGGTCAAGACAATATTTTGTCTTTCCTAAATCTTTCATCTCAAATTTCGTCATTAAATAATTAGCACCTTTAGTGAACTCTTCAAGGATCCCAACTAAATTCAAATCATCAATATAAACAACAATTATAGCAAATTCAGATTTTGATCTTTTAATAAAAACGCATGGATAAATTGGATCATTTATGAATCCCTATTTCACAAGGTACTCACTTAATCGATGTACCACATGCGTCCAGATCGCGTTAATCCATATAAAAAGCGTTGGAGTTTAATTGAATATAAATTTCTGGATTTTGTTTTCGACAATTTAAATCCTTTAGGGATTTTCATATAAATCTCATTATCCAATGATCCATATAAGTATGTTGTTATTATGTCCATAAGACGCATGCTCAATCGTTCAGCGACTGCTAGTCCAATTAAAAATCTGAAAGTGATTCCATCCATTACGGGAGAATATGTCTTCTCATAATCGAGTTTCTATGAGAAACCTTGTGTCACAAGTCTTGCTTTATATCGAGTAATTTCATTATTTTCATTTCTCTTGCGCACAAAATACCTATTTGTATCCAACGAGTTGGACATCTTCTAGTGTCTGGACTACAGGTCCAAAAGGTTCTTTTTTGATAAAGAGTTTAATTCTGATGTGATAGCCTCTTTCCATTTTGGCCAATCACTTCTATATTGACATTCATTAACAAATTTAGGTTCAAGATCGTTATTACTTCTGGTAATGTTAGTAGCTACTACATATGCAAATGTGTTGTTAACAACAACTTTATTTCTATCCCACATTTCTCCCGTGTAATGAATTGAGATCTCATTATTATTTTCAAATACCTGTCCCTTTACAAGGGATGTCTCTTCAGGAGTTTTTTCTTCAGGAGATTCCTCTTCAAGAGGTTCCTCTTCAGGAGGTTCCATAATAAGGATTTCATTTTCAAAAGAAACGGGTTTGTGAATTTCAAATGGATTATCCACCTTTGTAACCTCTTTTGGAGTGTTTACAAATTTCAATTTTCTCCTTCTAGGAGTTTTAACTTTTGCACCAACATGCCTTCCACGCTTAACTTGTGGTTTAGGTTCATTAGCTAGCTGTTATCCTTCAGGGATATTAATACATGCTGAAATATTTGCAGTAGGTATATGAGATTTTAATATGGCCTCGGTATCTGTAAAAGAATCTGGTAATTGATTTGCAACCACTTACAAATGTATAATCTTCTAAACTTCAAGTTCACTTTGATTTGTGTGAGAATCTAAATGAAATAAACTTATGGCATTCCATGTGATTTCATGTTGTGCTTCAAGCACTAATTTTGCTCCTCCTAATGTAGGTAATACTACTTCATCAAAATGACAATTTTGAAACTGTGTTTTAAACAAATCACTTGTTAAAGGTTCAAGATATCTAGTAATAGAAGGGGAATCAAAACCAATATAGATACCAAGTTTACGTTAAGGACCCATTTTAGTTCTTTGAGGAGGGGTAATGGGAACATATACTGGACAACCAAAAGTTCTTAAATAAAAAATACCAGGTTGTTTCCCAAAAACTAATTGCATGAGTGAAAGATTATTGTAAACAGTTGACCTTATACGAACTAAACATGCATCATGAAGAATAGCATGTCCCCAAACAGATAAAGGCAATTTAGTTCTCATAATCAAAGGTCTAGCAATGAGTTGAAGTCTCTTAATAAAAGATTTAACTAAACCATTTATATATGGGTATGAGCAGCGGGATGTTCAATGTCTATTTCAAGTGACATGTAATAGTTATCAAAAGTTTGGGATGTAAATTCACCAGCATTATCCAAACGAATTGATTTAATTGGATAATTGGTAAAATGAGCTCGTAATCTAATCAGATGAGAAAGAAGTCTAGCAAATGCAATATTACGAGTAGAAAGTAGAGAAACATGTGACGATCTAGTAGATGCATCAATTAAGACCATAAAATATCTAAATGATCCAAATGGTGGATGTATTGGTCTGTATATATCACCATGAATTCTCTATAAGAAACTGAGTTGTTGGAATTGGTGTGATCCCAAGAGGGGGGTGAATTGGGTTTTAAAATTTTTCACCTAATTTAAACGTTTCACCGATTTACCACATATCATATCCCATTATAATTTTGGTCTCGTACATAAAATGATTAAGTTATAAGTATGAACATACACGTGCAACATATCTCATTTAAATAAAGGTGTGCATGCAAATAATTAGAACTATGAATAAACAAGCATACACATGTGGAAATTAAAGTACAATAATTAAATGAGATAGAGAGAGAGCAACACAATATTTGTTATCGAGGTTCGGCCAAACCAACCTACGTCCCCGCCTTGGGCATACCCCCCAAGGATTACACTATCCTTGCTCACTTAAACGGGAGGAATAGAAGCCGTTACAACCTTCATTTACAGGGCAAGGTAAACTCCAGCTCAATTACAAGGCTGAGCCCAACTTATTTCACTTATGGGGCTGAGACTTCCCAGTTCAATTTTCGGGGTGAACCCAATCGATCTCACTTACGGGGCTGAGACTCCCTAGGTCAATTAATGGGATGAACCCAACTGGTACAATAAAAATCATTTTTGTAGATATTAAAATGCTTTTAAATACAAGCGTGGATGTACACATTAAAAGCTCAAATACATGCACTCTCTAATGATGTGCATTATGCTCATTAGAGGAAGGGTGTTGATCTATATAATTATTGCACACATAAACATATGAAAATATCAAAATGATTATTATGTTCTTCAACAAAGAATTTTGTTAATAAAAATGTTTTGAGAATTTGAAGTTTAGGCTCAAAGAAAATATTTGTGCAATAAAGGATTTCTTTCAAAAATGTTTATCAAGAAAAAATAACCGAAAGAAATCTTAAGGCAACTCTCAAAAATGATTTTCAAGATAAAACCTAAGTGGGAGTAAAAGCTGTGTATTAACAATATGAATGCCCAAAAAAGATGAGTGCTCTTTTTGAAAAATTGTTTTTCAAAAATAGAGAGTGAAAGAGAGTAGGAAAGATTAACACATTTTGCCCCAAAGAAAAAGATTTTGCATTAAAAATGGTTTGGGGGAACTTTGATTAACAAAATAATTTAAGAAGATTTGAGAGTTAATCAAAGTTGCTAATTTGAGGTTATGAGGGGGCATTTATAGATTTTTTTAGAATTATAACTGTTAGGGACATATTAGATATTTTTGAAATTGTTTAATTAAGTTTTTACCTTAATTACCGCGGTTAAATTATGGCAACCCGAGAGTTTCGGTCGCCCAGTCCTTAGGGCCGGTCGCTCGAACAGACACATAGAGAAAAGGTTAATTTTTGAGTTCGGGTGCCCGAGGGTGAGTCCAATTGGTTGGGCTAAGGCGATTTTCCAATCGTTTGAGGTTTGGTTGCCTGGTGAGTTGTTCAGTTTTCCGAATCTCACAATTCGGTCACCTGGGGTGATTTTGAGCTAAGAGATCGGGCGGTTGGGGAAGGTGGAAAAAGTCAAGACCAAGATTCGGTCGACCGTGGAAGTTACGTTCATTTTAGTTTGGTTGCCCGAGGCTTGGTCAACTGTTGACCTCTAGCTGGTTTGGTCAACCGAGGCATTTTATATTGCCAAGGTTTGGTCGCCTGAAACATTACAAATATGTCCTGTTTGGTCTCTTGTGCAATTTCAACCCTGGTGAAAAACAAGTGTAAGGGTCATGGTTCCTATTGTCATTCTATGGCCTAGGTTTTTCAATTAAGCCCAAAAACCCAACGTCAGTCGATCGAAGTTAGTCCTAAGGTCTGTCTATGGCCTATATGAGCATTAAGTCATATCATGCAAGATGTATGCATTTATTACAAACGAAAGTATAAAAACCTAAATGCATATACAAATTAAATCAAATATGTCTTCTTCTTTGCTGTTATGACATCATGGAGTGCGCCTGAGTGTATAGTCTTTACGCCCTTCAAGACTTCCATTGTTAGTCTCCTTATACGTGTGTTGAATTAAAACCTGTTCAATCACTAAATACACACATACGTAACTTGTACTGTGTCGGCATCAAAACAGGGATTGAACTCCAAAAGTCAATATGGGTGATTCAAGACTTACTTTTAAAACAGATGGTTTGACAATTAATTTCCCTTGAGAGCAAGTAGTACATATGAAATAATTTGATAAAAGAATCTTCTGGTTCTTTAGTGGATGACCAGGTGAATTCTCAATGACTTTTTGCATCATTACATCTCCAGAATGTCCAAGACGATCATGGTAAAGTGTAAATAACTTTGGGTCATTGCACTTCTGGTGCAAGACGTTATAAGATTCAACTGTTTTAATCTTTGTATAATACAATTTAGAAGATAAAGTTGATAGCTTTTCTAAAATTTATTTCTTCCCATAAACAATAGAAGTAATATAAAGGAATTCTTTACTGCCTTCATTTGTAGTTTAATTCAATGTGATATCCATTAAGTCTTAAATTTTTAAAGTTTAACAGATTTCTTCTAGATCTACTAGGATATAAGGTTTCATCAATTTGTAATAAAGTACCATTGGGTAACTTTATATTAGCTTTTCCAGAACCTTCAATCAAATTTGTAGAACCAAATATTGTATTAACATTTGTTGAAGATATATTCAAGTAATGGAAATATTTCCTATCTCGAAGAATTGTGTGCATTGTAGCACTGTCAGCTAAACAAACTTCTTCTGAATACATCTTATAATTGATCAAAGCTTTAAGAAAATTAACACTACAACACATTTTAAAAACTCATTGTTATAATTGATCATAGCAACAATAATTACGGTTGTAACGCCCCGACCCTTAATATGGCCCCAAAGTGCTACTATACATACATATCATGTACAAATCCTAAATCATATATAACTACCTGCCCTAAACAAGGAGATATGGGTATTTTATAATGATTTGTACTCGCATATATTGCAGAAAACATAAACATTCATATGGATTCTAATAGACATACCAGAGTATCTAACTGTTCCTTAGCTACATTCATCCGTACGTAAACATAAATTGTATTACATTCCCAAAAAGAAAACCCATCCTGGCTAAACAACCCAGAACTCATACAAAACTTACGTCAGCTAACCAGATGCTACGCTCTAAAGTCTTTCTATAAGATTAGGAACGATTTCCTGTAACTCCTAAAACAAAGGTTGTAAGATTGGGGTGAGACACTTCTTAGTAAGGAGGAAGATATTACATCATTGTGTGACTGTACAATAATATTCTTATTTGAAAACGGTTACATAGATCGCACATTCTCAATACCGTAATGTATATATAGTACATATATAAATCCTAATAATGTATAACCTAGCATCATTACAAGTGAGAGTTCTCGAGGTTAGGGTAGGGTACAGGCCCATACACCGTACAATCCCTCCGCCTGGTACTCAAACATGTGACTTTGCCCAGTAAAGCATTTAAATCGTGTATATGCATATTTAGAACACTGTCCAGCTCGAAACTATCATAACTATGCCAGTAAATCCTCGTGGCAAGGGTTGTGCTATAAGAAAGCACTGATCAAGCCCTGTTTGTGCAGGCATTGTCAGGCATCATAACATACTACAGTCCAACTTGGCCATCACCACCCTTATCCCTTTTGACCAATGGCTCTTCTTACCAAGCCTACTACTAGGTAACCACACTGAAAAATAACTACGTGTTGTTGCACTGCACCTCTGTTTTGGCAATGGTACCGAGCCTACATAATATAAGCTTTTTAAGGCTTCATAGATTATTGAGACAAGCTGCGGTCCTAATATTATATATATAATTTACATTAAAACATAATAACTTGTGATATTCTAGTATTTTCACAATCTTATTCATACATACTTTCATTCATACTGTGATAAAAATCGGCTCGTAACCTCTCGGTTTTACCCTTTTCTCATACTTGGCACTGTATCTAATCGGTACCTATTTTTCTGCATTTTCTAATATTCACTTGGAACCTTAGTCCCCATAGTTCATATACATACATTTCAAATCAGTAAAGATTCAATTCATATCATACGTCACACTTATTTCGTAAATTATACATTTCATATAAACTAGTTCGTAAAATATCATTTATGCTACTATTAAGAGTTTCAAGTATCTCCTACTTTAGTTTTAGTGCAAATAAAGTAGTTTAAGAAATTTGGAGATCATATGCCAAAAACCCCATTTTTTCCAAAACCGTAACATTGTGAAAATCATAAGAATCAACATTTATACCTGGTAAAAATTTGCAAATAAGTAGTCAACAAGTACATATAAACATAAGCTACATATCCTATGGTTTTGTTTTTTTAAAAATACTAATGTAAACAAATCCCCTTACGTTTATCCCGAAAATAGAAATATGAGCTTATTGATTAAAAACTACGACACGAAATCCTCAAAACCTAAAAACTGAAGAACAATATTTCAATATACTACAGATCTACCGAAACAAAAATGAATTTGGGTCCTTACCTCGATTTTAGGGAAAATCCTGAAAATCCTCAAAATGACGATCTGATCTACTAAATTGTAGAGTTTCCTCCCCTAATCCACGCAGAAACTTCCGATCGTAGAAACAGATGACGAACGGCGAAGGATCGTAGAGAGTGAAAGAGAACTCAATGGTTCTAGAGAGAGAGAGAGAGAGCTTTGAGGTTTTCTTACCCCTTAAGCAACCAAAAATGATATTTATAAAGCCTTTGATCAAGTCAAATTCGTTGACGAAGCGGCGCCTTTGTCGATGAACCACTTGGACTGTTTGTGGATGAAGCTCTTCCCTCATCAATGAATTCCATTCGGATATTTTCTTGGTTTGTTCGATATTTCTTCGTCGATGACGCTCTGAATTTTGGCAACGAAGAACTGAAGGGACTTCGTTGATGAATATACTGGCTTCGTCTACGAACCCTGCTAGAATTCCCCTTTTTACCTTTTTCTTATTTATTTTCCTTATTTGCGGTCTCGGGTATCTACAAACTCCCCTCCTTATAAGAATTTTGTCCTCGAAATTCGCTAATCAATACTACGTATATTCTACACTTACGGCTAAGTCCTACCGAAGAGTCGGTAGCCACCCACATAGCGGCTCCGACCCAAGTTTATTACATGCCCTCACATATGGCGGAGGAATACCGTGGTTACAACATAATACTTCGGGAGATTACAATATACATACAAACTCCCCCAAAGTCATACATACTTTACTAAAGATACATACATTTACTTACATATCCTTCTGCTTACCTATATAACTCTAACTAACTCTGAATAAGTGTGGGTACTTCTGGAGTATCTCGGACTCTAACTCCCATGAAGCTTCCTCCACTACATGGTTATTCCATAATACCTTCACTGGTGGCATTTCCTTAGTTCGTAACCATTGAACTTTCCGATTGAATATCTGTACTGGTACTTCCTCATACGATAAAGCATCATCGATCTCTAGAGGTTCGTAACTCAGCACGTGTGATGGATCTGACATGTACTTCCTCAGCACTAACACATGGAACACGTCATGAACTCTGGATAGTGTTGGGGGTAAAGCCACTCGATAAGCAATTGAACATATCCTTTCTAGGATCTCAGAAGGCCCAATATACTGAGGAATTAGCTTCTCCTTCTTCCTGAACCTCATTACCCCTTTCATCGGAGTGATCTTCGGAAACACCATATCTCCTACCTCAAACTCTAGCTCTCATCGGCGAGTATTAGTATAACTCTTCTACCGACTCTGAGTTGCCTTAATTCTCTTTCTGATCAACTTGACCTTTGCACAGACCTGCTGAATCAGTTTCGGACCCAGTATCTGCCGCTCACCTACCTAATCCCAGTATAACGAAGATTGACACTGACGACAATACAATGCCTCGTAAAGTGCCATCTCTACGCTAGCCTGGTAGCTGTTGTTATACACAAACTCAACAAGCGGTAGATACCGTATTCAAATATCACCAAAGTCCAGTACGCAAGCCCGTAACATATCCTCTAACGTCTCAATAGTCCTCTTAGTCTGCCCATCTGTCTACGAGTGGAAATACATACTGAATGTGAGCTGCAATCCCAAGGCATCCTGTGGACTCTTCTAGAAATGAGACGTAAAACGTGGATCTCGATCTGAAACAATTGAAACAGGGACACCATGGAGTCATACAATCTCCTGCACATACAAATCTGCCAGTCGATTCAGAGCATAGCTGACCGTGATTGGAATGAAATGTGTAGTCTTTGTCAGTCGATCAACTACAACCTATATAGCATTCTGCTCATGCACCGTCGTAGGTAACCCCGTCATAAAATCCATCAAGATGTGCTCCCACTTACACTTGGGGATGTCAAGTGGCTGAAGTGATCCTGCTGGCCTCTAATGCTTTGCCTTGACCTACTGACACGGCAGGCACTGCTTTACTAATCAAGCAATCTCTCTTTTCATGTTCGACCACTAGAAAGATTCCCTTAGATTCCAGTACATCTTTGTACTGTCAGGATGTACGGTATAGAGCGAACGATGTGCCTCCTATAGAACGACCCGTTTGATCCCGACATCATCTGGTACACATACCCTATTATGGAATCTCAAAATCTCATCACCAAAAATACTGAAATTCGGCTTTAAACCACTATAAAATCCTTCCATAACCTGAACCAGCTCTAGATCCTCCTTCAGTGCTGCTAGGATCCTCTTCTATAAGGTCGGCTGTACCACCAAGCTAGTAAGAACAGCCTGGTGATTTCCTTCCACCACTTCTAAGCACAACCTTTCCAGGTCTATACAAATCTGATGCTGAACTCCCACTATAGAGACTGACGCATCAACTGACTTCCGACTCAAAGCGTCGGCTACTACATTTGCTTGTCTTGGGTGATAGCTGATGGTACAATCGTACGTCGGCTACTACATTTGCTTGTCTCATATTCAGTTCTTTCTGGGTGAAAATGTACTTAAAACTTTTGTAATTAGTAAAAATATCGCACCTTTCACCAAGTAGTGCCTCCAGATTTTCAATGCAAACACTATAGCTGCCAATTCCATATCATGTGTCAGGTAGTTCTTCTCATACTCTTTGAGTTGACGAGAAGTGTATGCAACCACTTTTCCTTGCTGCATAAGAACACTGCCGAGACCTTTCTTAGAGGTGTCACTGTAGATAACAAATCCACCATCTCCAGATGGAATGGTCAGAACTAGAGCAGTAACCAGTCGCTGTTTTAGCTCTTGAAAACTTAGTTCGCACTCATCAGTCCAATCATACCTCACATTCTTCCTCGTGAGTCACGTCAATGGACCTGCTAAACCGGAGAACCCTTTTACAAAATTGCAATAGTAATCTGCAAGACCTAGAAAACTTATGACCTCCTAAACATTATTCGGTCTCACCCAGTCCACTATTGCCTCTATCTTACTCGGATCCACTAATACTCCTTCTTTGGACACTACGTGCCCTAGAAATGCAATCTATTCCAGCCAGAACTCGCACTTCTTCAGTTTAGCAAATAACTTCTTCTCCTTAAGCATTTGCAATACCAGTCTCAGATGAACTTCATGTTCGGCAGCACTCCTAGAATATACTAGGATGTCATCAATGAATATCACGACGAATTGATCTAAGTATTTGTGGAAAACTCGGTTCATCAAATCCATAAATGTTGCAGGTGTATTTATTAGACCTAATGGCATAACCATGAATTTGTAATGGTTGTACCGAGTTCGGAAAGCTGTTTTCAGAACATCCTCTGTTTTCACCTTCAGCTGGTGATACCCAGACCATAGATCGATCTTAAAGAAGATCTGCATGCCCCGAAGCTGGTCAAACAAATCATTGATCTTGGGTAATGAGTATTTGTTCTTTATCATCACCCTATTAAGTTCTCTGTAGTTGATGCACATCTTTATCAACCCGTCTTTCTTCTTTACAAATAGTACCAGCGCTCCCTAGGGCAAAACACTTGGCTGAATGTACCTATTATCTAGCAGCTCCTGAAGCTGTTCTTTTAACTCTCTCAATTCAGATGGAGCCACACAATACAAAGCTTTTGATATTGGTGTCGTACCAGGAACCAAATCTATACCAAACTCCACCTCACTATCCAGAGGTAATCCTAGCAAGTCCTCTGGGAACACATCTAGTAACTCGCACACAACAGGATTCTTCTCTAGTTCACGTTCACCTACCGGCATATATTTGACAAATGTAAGGTACCCTTGGCATCCCTCCAAAAGTAATCTCCTAACCTGCAAGGCTGAGAGGATCCGTGGTGCGAAACGCACACACGACCCTAAGAATTTGAATTCCTGCTTCCCCGGAGGTCTAAACACCGCTTCTCTCCCATAGCAATCAATACTGGCATAACTGGCAGACAACCAATCCATACCTAGAATAATATCGAAGCCATGCATATCAAACACAATAAGACTAACTGGTAGCACTCTCTCTTGAATTTCTACTGGAAAGTCACGAATTACCTTACTACATACGACTATCAACCCTGAAGGCGTAGCCACCACCAGTTCATAATCCTACTATTGAGCTCAAAGCCACATAGTTTAACAAATCCTCGGGAGATAAAGGAACGTGTTGTCCCCGAGTTGAATAGTATAACATCTTTATTAGGAAGCATGTAAATGGTACCTGTGGCAACATTTCTAATATTCTCTGCATCACCAGGAGTTAGGGAGTACACCCTAGCCTGGGCTGAACCCCCTGGTTGACCACCCCATTGTGCCTGAGAACCTCCTCCATACAGCTGTAGTGGAGCTCCGCTCTTCATCAGCATATGACAATCCTTCTTCTGATGTCCCATCCTACCACAACGAAAACAAGCTCCAGAACCCAACAAACATTTCTCTGAGTGAGGTCTCCCACACTTGGAACAAGTCGAAGTAGTTGCGGTACTTTGAGAAGCACCGCCACTGTTCTTCTTCCAGTTGCCCTGTAAGAACTGGAAGGCGCAGGTGTCTTCTTCGGAACCTAAACCTCAGGTGTCTTGCATCTGCCAGATCGCAGTCTGCTTCCTGATCTCCTTCTTCAGCCCCCTCTGAAACTTCCAAGCCTTCTTTGCCTCGTTCGTAATCATGAATGGAGCAAAACGGGATGGCTCCTGGAATCTGGCAGCATACTTCCGAACTGACAGCTGCCCTTGCTCCAAACTTATGAATTCCTCCATCTTGACATTTCTGACCATGGCTAGAAAATACCGTTCCAAGAATAAATTTTTGAATCAAGCCCACGTTACAACTACAGGAATAAGTCAATGTTCTTCAAGCATCTTAACTAACTTCCACCACCTTTCTACTTCGCCTGTCAGCTTAAACGTTGCAAAGGCTACCTTCTGCTTCTCAGTATAGTTAAGGACATCCAAGATTTTCTTGATCTCCCCAATCCAATTCTCAGCTCAAATCGAATATGCACTCCCTACGAAGACAAGAGGTTTCAATAGTGTGAATTGGTCATGGAGCATCCCAACTTAGCAAGAGGATGATCCTTACCCTTATTTGTCCAGACAACCTCTGCCATAAGCTGTTGAGCGAAATCCTACAGAACACTTGTGGAGTCGTTGCCAGCCTTATGGCCAACTCCTTCACTACTACTACCTCCAACGTTGGCAATAATATCCTTGATTCCATCCTGAAGAAGCAATTGAGGAAATCAATTAGAAGCTTAACTAACTAAAACTGCAATACTATAAACTCACTTCCCATAATAACATTCCTAGTACTGTCGTACTTTAATGACTCACATTCTCATTCCTACTCAAGTTCCGCCCTTCCACTTAGAAACAACACCATTAATAGATTGTCGTGATTTTCTAAACCCTTCGAATGATCCAGAAAAGCACAAAAGTCTATCAATAGATTTATGTCCTCATGTATACTAAGCTAAACTCGAAAATCATAATCACATCCTAAACTCTGGTATAGTCTAATCTACAGAACCTAGCAACCTAAGCTCTGAGCATATCCATACCAGGCAGTGCAATTCACATCACACTTCCGACAGGCTATGGGCTCTGATACCAAATTGTAATGCCCCGACCCTTAATACAATCCTAGAGTGCTACTATACATACATATTGTAACAACCCGACCCTTTACACGGACCCAAGTGTCACTCACTTATACAAAATACCTGTACATGTTCAAGATACATAGACAACCCGCCCTAAGTAGGGACATACGGGTGTAACTCATACATAACAGGAATGTAAATGTTGTGAAAAAACATAAACATTCATCGAGATTTCTAATAGACATATACTAGAGTTTACTGTTGTATCCTCAAATACATTTATACAGATTTAGAACATATCCTATTAATACAACCCCAAAAGGATATTCCAACTAAGTTCAATATACACATAAACTACTTACGTATGCTACAACCAAAAACAATTCTCCCAGTCCCTTAAGCAACTAGGACCGACATCCTGATAAACTTGAAAGCAAAGGTTATACGATAGGGTGAGACACTTCTTAGTAAGGAAGAAGGTGTTACAACAATGTGCGACCACATATGCATATTTGAATAAAAACCTATATATATGTACGTAAAACATTTCTTTACAATACTGTAATATACATAAGATTTATTTGCACATTCTAGTATTTAAATCATGCATATGAATATTAGAACAACTACCAGCTTATTATAACATGTTTTGCCTATTTACCCCATGGCACGGGTTATGCACTAATATCTCTAACAATGCCCTGTTCGTGCAGACATTTGTCAAGCATCAAATATATAGTCCAACCACCCCCATCTGGTCTATTATTTCACCAATGGTTTCATTACTCCTGCAAGCTGACTATCTATGTACCCACACTGATTTACATGTGTGGTTGCACTATACCCTTCTAGCTGAAGAATTCCATGCCATTGGGAGTATCTTTCAACTCCATTACTGAAGCTTTTTCAACTTCTCATATTGGAGTATCTTTCAACCCCTTTTACTAGAGTATCTTTCAACTCCTTTGGTGGCAAGCTGTGGTTCCATTTATCATATATATAATTTATGATGAAAACATAATAATCTGTGCAATTTCAGTATTTTCACAACTCATTCAATAACATCGGGTATAAATCGGCATACACCCTCTCGGTTTACCCTTTTTAGGTATAAAGCTCGGTATATAATCGGCACTTGTTTTCCACATTTCAGTATAGTAAGTTGGAACTCCAATTCCCATATCTCATATATATAGTATAGAATGTTCATACATTTTCATTTCAATATATATCACACAAGTTTAATATAAAACCCGCTAAATGATAAAAATCCAGTAAACATTATTTAAATGAAAAAGAAAAGGATTCGAGCATCTCCTAATACAGTATAAAAGCAAATAGGTGATTTTCGTAAAATTTGGAAATCGTACGCCAAAATCCTCGTTTTTACCAAAAATTGTAAAATCATAAACCAGCATTTCTACTCGGTAGAATTTAGCAAATAAGTAGTTAAATCATACATATAAGTATAAACTAACTTTTTAGCGGTTTAGTTTTCCAAAAAAAAAAAAATGATGTTGTAATCAAATTCCCCTTACCTTAAACTCGAAACGAA
This sequence comes from Malania oleifera, assembly GCF_029873635.1. NCBI lineage: Eukaryota > Viridiplantae > Streptophyta > Magnoliopsida > Santalales > Ximeniaceae > Malania > Malania oleifera. The sequence goes on from NC_080417.1 coordinate 128,736,417, forward strand.
ACTATGTACGAAAATGCTCCAAACCAACAACCCGGGATCCTCGAAACCTAAAACCACAGAACATAACCTTACTATAATTTCAACTACTATCCAAATATCAAATCAAAATTGAAATCAGATCCTTACCTCGATTTTTGGGAAAACCCAAAAATCCTCAAAACAACGATCCGATCCGCTAAAGTTGTAGAACTTCCTCCTCTAATCACCACAAGAACCTCCATTTTTAGAAATGGACGTCGAACGGTGAAGAATCTTAGAGAGAGAGAGAGAAAAAATCGCAGGTTAGAGAGAGAGCTTTTGGGAGCATACTTAGCCCTTAAGCAACCAAAATGGATATTTATAGGACTTTTGACTGAGTCAAACTCGTCGACGAGGTGGTACCTTCGTCGATGAATCCACCACACAGCTCATCGACGAGGCCATACCTTCGTCGCCGAGCCCAGTCTGAATATTTTTTACTGACCCGCTCGGTATTTCCTCATCGACGAGGCTCTGAATTTCGTCGACGAGGCTTTGAAGGACTTCGTCGACGAACATGACTCCTTCGTCGAAGAATCCATCTTATTACGGGTTTGGGTCTCTACACATATCTTGTACAAATCCTGAATCATACATAACTACCCACCCTAAACAGGGACATATGGGTATTTCATAATTCATAATGATATGTACTCACATATATTGCGGAAAACATAAACATTCATATGGATTCTAATAGACATACCAGAGTATCTAACGATTCCTTCTCTACATTCATCCGTACATAAACATAAATTGTATTACATTCCCAAAAACAAAACCCATCTTGGCTAAACAACCCATAACTCATACAAAACTTATGTCAGCTAACTAGACACTACGCTCCAAAGTCTTTCTAGAAGACTAGGACCGATTTCCTGTAACTCCTGAAACAAAGCTTGTAAGATTGGGGTGAGACACTTCTCAGTAAGGAGGAAGATATTACATCAGTGTGTGACTGTACAGTTATATTCTTAGTTGAAAACGGTTACATAGATCGCACATTCTCAATACCGTAATGTATATATAGTACATATGTAAATCTTGATAATGTATAACCTAGCATCATTACAAGTGAGAGTTCCCGAGATTAGGGTAGGGTATAGGCCCATACACTGTACAATCCCTCTGCTCGGTACTCAAATCTGTGACTCTGCCCAATAAAGCTTTTAAATAATGTATATGCATATTTAGAACACCGTCCAGCTCGAAACTATAATAACTATGTCAATAACTCCCCGTGGCAAGGGTTGTGCGATAAGAAAGCACTGATCAAGCGTTGTTCGTGCAGGCATTGTCAGGCATCATAACATACTACAGTCCAACTTGGCTATCACCACCCTAATCCCTTCTAACTAGTGGCTCTTCTTACCAAGCCTATTAGTAGGTACCCACACTAAAACATAACTACGTGTGGTTGCACTGTACCTTTGTTTTGGCAACGGTACCGAGCCTACATAACATAAGCTTTTTAAGGCTTCATATACTATTGAAATAAGCTGCGGTCCTAATATCATATATATAATTTACATTAAAACATAATAACCTATGCAATTCTAGTATTTTCACAATCTCATTCATGCATACTTTCATTCATACTGTGGTTAAAACCAGCTCTTAACCTCTCGATTTTATCCTTTTCTCATACTTGGCATGGTATCTAATCGGCACATATTTTCCTGCATTTTTTGATAATCACTTGGAACCTTAGTCCCCCTAGTTCATATACATACATCTCAAATCAATATAGATTCAATTCATATCATATGTCAAACTTATTTGGTAAATTATACATTTCATATAAACTGGTTCGTAAAATATCATTTCTGATGCTATTAAGAGTTTCAAGCATCTCCTACTTTAGTTTTAGTGCAAATAAAGTAGTTTAAGAAATTTGGAGATCATATGCCAAAAACCTCATTTTTGCCAAAACCATAACATTGTGGAAATCATAAGAATTGACATTTATACCCAGTAAAACTTTGCAAATAAGCAGTCAATAAGTACATATAAACATAAGCTACATATCTTGTGGTTTCATTTTTCTAAAAATATTGATGTAAACAAATCCTCTTGCCTTTATCCCGAAAACTGAAACACAAGCTTATTGATTTAAAACTACGACATAAAATCCTCAAAACCTAAAAACCGAAGAACAATATTTCAATACTATTCAATCTACTACAGATCTACCAAAATGAAAATGAATTAAGGTGCTTACCTCGATTTTGGGAAAAATCTCGAAAATCCTCAAAACGACGATTTGATTCACTATAACTGTAGAGTTTCCTCCCCTAATCCACGCAGAAACTTCCGATCGTAGAAACATATGACGAATAATGAAGGATCGTAGAGAGAGAGAGAACTCGCTGGTTCTAAAGAGAGAGAGAGAGAGAGAACTCGCTGGTTCTAAAGAGAGAGAGAGAGAGAGAGAGAGAGAGAGAGAGAGAAGAGAGAGAGAGAGAGAGAGAGAGAGAGAGAGAGAGAGAGGGAGAGAGAGAGGAGAGAGCTTTTGGGTTTTATTACCCTTTAAGCAACCAAAAATTATATTTATAGAGCCTTTGACTGAGTCAAATTTGTTGACGCAGCGGCACCTTCATCAACGAACTCCATCCGGATATTTTCTTGGTTTGCTCGGTATTTCTTCGTTGATGATGCTCTGAATTTTGGTGATGAAAAACTGAAAGGACTTCATCAACGAATATACTAGCTTCGTCCCTGCTGTAATTCCCCTTTTTACCATTTTCTTATTTATTTTCCTTATTTACGGGTTCGGGTCTCTACAACGGTAATTTATTTATTAAAATAAAAATAAAATATTGCTTACTATATATCTTAAAATATTACATCATTATTTTCATCTTGATTCACAAGGAAATCAGCAACATCAAAATAAATAGAGTTGGATGGTCCAATACTAAGATCTGTTGGAACAACATTATTAGCAAAATTTGTTTCTACTTCTTTAGTCTTTTCCTTTTCTTTTATAGATGCTTGGTGTAGATATACCAAGTGTCTGGGCATACGATAGGTGCGCAACCAATGACATTTTCCTCCGCATCTATAATATTCAGTTTCATGCTATCTGGGTCGCTAATTTTGATTATTAACCCGCTTATGGGGGTCATCCCTCTTCTGGGGGTTATCCCTCTTATGGGGGATTGTAGTCTCATGTTGATGTCAGTGATTATTTTGACCACAACCAAAACCATGCCTACGACCTCGTCCTCGACCACGAGATGTATTCATATTCACTTCAGGGAATGGGGTCGAACTAGTTGGACGAGTTTGGTGATTTTTCATTAAAAACTCGTTATTTTACTCAACGATAAAAAGACATGATATAAGTTCAGAAAATTTAGTAAATTTCCTCTCTCTATGTTGCTGCTGCAAGAGCACATTAGTGGGATGGAAAGTAGTAAAAGTTTTTTCTAGCATGTCTTCATCAGTAATATTTTCACCATATAATTTTAGTATCGAGCTAACTTATGCAGAACTGAGTCATATTCACCGACTGTTTTAAAGTCTTGCAATCTGAGATAATAATATAATATTATTTTCACCCTTCTGGGGTACTTAAATATGTTTATTCAAGAACATTATTTTATTTTTCTCAATTTGTACTCTTCAGGAGTATGATTCCAATTTACAATATTAAATTGGGTAATAATTTACCGCCTCTTCTAGAGGTTAAATATACTACCTCATTTGAAAAATAAACGTTTCACCTTTTTAGGAGGTTAATTTTAACATTTTTTCGGTAGGTTAAAAATATACCCTCTTCAGGAGGTTTATCTCTTTGAGAGATTAAATATGTAGACGAAAAATTTAAATATATTGCCCTTCAAGAGGACTATCTTACCATCTCTTATGGATATTAGTAGTTTTTAAACTTTAAAAGACATATTCTCTTGTGAAGAATATTATATTCTTGTAGAGTAAGACTTACGAAAAGTAAATAAATTAAATAAAAATTTTAAAAAATAACTCAATTGGTTAAAGTCTCGTGCTAACAACGTGTTATAAAAGATGCATAAAAATAAGTAGGAAAATAAATAAATAGAGACGAGACAGAAATCTACGTGTTTTGACTATGCCTGCTTCATGAACAGATGGGATCAAAATTTCACTATTTCGGGAGGAATTACAATATGACATGGAATCGACCATGTACAAAATATCGGAACCGACCTTGTACATGATATCTCTATCTTCTCTTTATCTCTCCTCTTCTTTATATATTACCTACTTACTTCAAGCATGCAAGTGAGTATTCCAGCATGCAAAGATATGTGTCCCAAATGAGAGGGGTAGGATGCCATTTTATAGGGCAAGATGGATAACATGATATTTATTGGGGTGGAAATACCGAAGCCGTGGAAGATGAGGTGGTGGAAGATGGAGTGACATTCACATTTTCCATAAACTATTTTTCATAACAATATTATATTTATATATAATTTTAACTAAATTTTCTAGACTACTGAAAAAACTAACTTTGATTCTTGTGGAAGAAGCGTAAAGTATATTTCCACATGAATAACAAGATTATTCCACTCTCCATGCTTCGAAAACAAAATAATTATTTTTTAAATTTCCTCTATACAAAATATTGAGTGTAAAAGCTCAAATGACATGAAATTACTGTTTGGTTCAATTTATTTAAGGGTTTAGGATAATTAAATGATGACATTAGAGAATATGAGATGAGAGATGATTATGGAAAAGTTGTGAAAAATAAGTTAATTAATTAGAAAAAGGGTTAGGTATGTTGCCACAAGATAGTTATGTTATTTAGGTATGTTGCGACAAGATAGTTATGTTATGTATGACTTAAAGTCGCAATTTTTTAAAGATCTCTTGAAAAATGATGATTTTAGTTCAATTCTATTCTATATTACCTTCTTAATAATTGTAATTATTGATCTTTTAAAATAGATTTGCAAATTGGTTTAGGCATTAATTTGTTGACAATTTTTGTTTATTATTATTGTATGAACTAATAATTTGTATATCTATCTTTAAAATGAAATCTCACATTTTAATATAGTAATGATGTCTCATGGACTTTACTTAATTCTTCAACTTGGTTACACAAAAAAAAAAAAAAACTTTGGCATTGTTTAATGTAAAATAATTTGTCTTTTATTAATTGTTGTTTGTTATTTTCTAAAAATTATATTAAAAAATTTAACTGCAACAAACAATGAGAGAAGAAGATAAAAAGAGTGGCAAAAATAAAATAAAAAATACTATGCTAGAAAAATAAATTAGGAGAAGGCTTGTGATTTATTTGGGGAAATAGTTCTTTAAAATGTATTTTCCAAAATTTTGGTATACAGATATTTAAATTTTGAAAAATAATATGATATTTTTGCAATTTATAAAAAAAATAAAAAGTAGAAACGCGAAAACCGCTTTCCAAAAGAAACTCGCCCTTACTATTTTGCCGACGGTCTGTGTAAAACTGGGAGAGAGAGAGAGAGAGAGAGAGAGAGAGAGATGGAGCCAGAGGGTGTGGCAGGTCCGAAGGTCGCCCGTCTGCTCTACTTCGTTGGCGCCGGATGTAACGCTTTTCTTCTTTTTCATTTCTTATTACTAACTTTCATCCTTCATTATCATCTGTTTACTAAATTTCTGCCGTTTCATTCAATTTTTGGCTGATAATCTATTAATCTCTGCGCAATTTTTTCAGTCATATGCACGGTTGCAATCAACAAGTGGAGAGATCTCCAACGCAAGCGGTTGATTCAGCATCAGACGGATCAGTTGTCCCCAAATATTGCAAGTCCGACAAACAAAGCTTCTGTCGAATAGTCTCCAGCTTCCAGAAAAAAAGTGATGATTATCTCAATATTCATAATCCAGCGCCTCTGAGTGGTATGCCTTTTTTCATTTCGAGAGAAAATATGTCGCAAACCTTTTTTATTGACGGGAAGTAAACAGTGTACTTACTGGTTATAGACATTTTGTTCATCTCTGTAGATTTTTAATGAGTTCTCGAGTATTGCTTTGTAATTTGAAATCACAGGGTCGTAGCACAACATATGGGAAGATTAACTAATAATTGGCGGATCTTTCCTCTTTGGAATGATGGGATATTAGTTGGATGTGATATGTTCAATTGAGGAAAATGAGAACTATGAAACCATACGAGTTATATTCATATTTGTTTTTATTTGGTCCTTATTTTTTTTTCTATTTCTTGTGATCGTCATAAATGAATCAATAAGAAACCATTGGGCTTATGTGTTTTTGAGATCTTTATAACTCTAGCATGCTTTAAAAAAGGTGTAGACATGTTTTATGAAATTGAAATTAAGTGAAGTGAGATAAATTTTAGGAAAGTACGACAATAGAAAGGATTGTATGATTTTGGTGGCATTGCCTTGGTTTTGGTAAGTGTTTCTGTGGATGGTAGTAATATGTTATTGTTGTTGGTACTTTAGTTGGCGAACTTGTTCTATAATATTGTTGAAAAACTAGATATATGCCCAATGTAGGGTGCTTTGAGGTGTAGAGTTCAACAGTGATGGTGATATCAAATTTATGGAAAATCAAGTGCTTTCATGAAATTAGTTTAGTTTTTGTTGGTGGATCATGGATGCTCCATTATATTTTTCAGTGATTGATGTAAAGTTTGAGAGAGGAATATAACCTTCATCCTGTGTTTATTGGGCATGGACTTGGACAAAAGATGTGATAAGAGCCATGGAGATAGAACAATAGGCTATGAAAAAGATGTATTTAGTTTGCTGGAAATGAGTTTTCATCTAAATAAAGTAGAAGTTCATTAAGAGACTTGTGGTAGTTATCAAGTTAAAATGAATATTTTCACTATGACTATATGGCTGGTGTTACTTATGGTGCATATCAGTTGACAGCACTCTAAAAACAGCATGTTCAAACCATGACCATAATTGTAATAAGGAGGTTGAGAGGGATTAATGGTAGTGGTAGATACCAGAGAATGAGAATGAATGTACTTTGGAGAACATGTAGGACCATTTAAGGACAAATATTAGGGTAGTTCATTTGAGATGGTTTAATTATGTGTGGTGAAGATATGTGAATTTACATTAGAACAAAGAAGTAATTTTGTTCAAGTTAAGTTGCTGCCAGACTAGAATTAAAGAGCATTATTCAAGGTGCTTAATGTTGCTTAAAAATATGACACCATAATGTAACTGAGAATGTAATCCTTGACAGAATTGAGTGAGCATAACAAGTTTTACTGCTCACCCTATGTAAATGGGACTTATATTAATTGGGGGATTTATTAATTCCAGGGCTAATATAGAGAAAATCAAATTCTAATTATTGAACTTAATATTAACTATCCTACGCAATTTTCCTTGTGGAGACTTATAAATGGGCCACTTGCATCTCATATATGCCAGGCTAGCTTGTAGTTGGTTATTATTTAGAAGGGCGTGCTGCCAGCTTTATCTCCCCACCCCATCCCCATGAAAGGGCTAGCATCTTTTCCAGAGTATTCAGATAGATGGAATTAGAGCTACTTTCTTGAGGAACTTAGTGCTAGCTCTTTCTTACGAGAGGGAAGCGACTCTCTCTCTTCATAGCCCTGTTCCCGCAGTCTCATAAAGGCATAGGGGATGGGGCATAGTAAGAGAGAAAGGTGCTTGCCTCCCCAAGAAGTGTTTTCTCTTCTTAACTTGAAGAAAAGGTTTTGTGAATTTATTTATATCTTAAAATATTTCCCGATAATTTCCTTGCGAAAGTTGTAGATTTAGTGATTGTTATGTATATATGTTCATAGTTTTAAATTATTTGGGAGAGTTTATATGAATCTATAACTGTTACTGTTTTGAATTTTGGCTTAGATATGTTGTGATTCTTTGGCAGTTAGACTTTTTTATTCAACCAAGATCTTTTTAGGGGTGTGTATAAAGCAATCTGATCAAAGTTGGCTAGCTTTGGATTCTCCAGTTTGTTTCAAGTGACCTTTATGTGGTTTACCCTCTTGTGATTAGTGTTTGACACACTAAAGCCTCTTAAAACAATTTATTTTTGTGGGAACCATCTTGATTCATGTTCTATAATTAATTTTCTCCAAATTTACTAACTGAGAATATGCTTTGGCAAAAGGTTCAGTTTGAAAATAGATCTCACAAAATTTATTTTAGAAGCATATCTATATGTCATTTTGTATTATTGTGTCAGTATGAAATGTGTTCTTCAAAAAAAGAAAAATAAAAAGGCACACTCATGACACCCATATATATATATATATATATATATGTTTGTGTCTGCGTGTGTTCATATACTCAATGAGTGCTGATGTGCATGTATTAATAATTTTTTGAACATAGTAACATTATAAAATGATGTAGTTCCACCTTAACTATTGATGGCTGTAGGACAATCCTTGGTGGGTTACATATCAATGTTGACGATGCTTTCTCAGGAAGCATAAACCTTCACTTCATTAACTTGGATAAAATTTCAGTTTTAAGATGCAAACTTCTTGCTTTTTACCAGTGCCCTCAAAGCACATTCCTCGAGTAAGCACGTGTGCCACTAAATATCCTTAGGACAAAATCCTCCACAGAGTGGCACATACATGGCCCTAGAAAGGCATCTGAAGATCCAAGTGGCTTATGATAGCCCAATTGGTACAAGGCAGTACCCAACAGTGATAATCCAAGGGATGTAGCGGGTGCATGAGTTATCCTCTCACTTGGGAATGATGTGCAAGATACCTTGAAACAACTCACAGTATTAGAAAGAATAGCCTGAGAACTGATTTAAGGCATATCTGCTCACTAGCTTTTGATATGAGGTTCTCCTTCTAGCCTTGTAACCACCCCGAAATACCTTTGTCTTTGATATTCCCATGAAAGAGGTGGAACCTAGATGTTTTCCCCTCATCGAAGACCATGGTATTTCAAGAATGGAAGTGATGACCACTTATAGGTTCTCCTGCATATACCTGCTTAAGTCATGCCCAACTTGACGACTCTACACATTTGACTTAAGCTTTCTCATAGTCCTGAACCACCCCTGCCAGTGGTTAGTAGTTGCTGAGGCAAGCAAGAGACGCATCCGCACGAGAAATTGCATCTCTGGAGCAATTCTGCAAATCTTGTTTCCATTGATACTACCTATAACTTTCTTTCAATGGAATAGGTAGGAAAATTCCCCCTCCCCATAAGATAAAGAGGTAGTAGGGTTTCTATTTTCAAAGTAGTGTCTTTGATCACCATTTAACATGACCCGAATACGAGACTGTAGAAACACGCATCATAATAAGATTGCAGTTTTTAGCCTTATTCGTATAGAATTTTAGTATCATAGCCCCATTCTAACCCTGCCTTTTAGGATCGAGGAAGTTCGTAGTCTTGTAGGCAGCAAGCACATATTGGTATGGGCTTACTAAGAACAAAGGGATTTTGATTATTTGAGGTGATACTGGGAAACACCCAATTCAGCCTATTGTCTAGTACTTTTGCAGTGATTTTATGCAGAAATAGGTCAAAACTAAATCATATTAGTTATCGGCTGTAAGACATGTCTATTTTTTTTTTTGGTAAAAAGTTAGCGGGCATACCATCCTGGCTTGTGGATTTAGTTGGGAACATTTGGAAGAGGGCTTTGTTTTACCTCCTCCAAAAGAAATGTATATTGAGAGTTAAGGTCATTTTCGGTTTGTGGATAAAATGGGAGTAAGAAAAGAATGAAACGAAATTTGAACAGAATACGTGACAAAATTAAATAATAAATTCAATTATATTCCTCTCGACTTCATACCATTCTTACATATCAAATGTGCAATAAGTTCCTTTTTATCGAAGTGGTTGTAAAAGTTATTTAATAAAAAGCTTTTTAAAAGAATTAACTTGAGATAACAATTGGAAAGGTACTCTTAAACATAAGTGTTTGGTAAATAATTGTAAATTGTAACATGTTAAAAAAATAATATTTAAAATGATAAAAATAAAAATATTAATTGAAAAAACCTATTTATAAATGCTTAGATAGATGAGTAATATAACACTGAAACGGACGTGTGATATCAAAAAAAAATCAATCACTTCCACGCTGACGGTCGTAATGCAGTCCCCACTCGTGGACCCCAATCTGCAACTCAGCCGCTGCAATCAAGAACTCCGCAGCCTGTTGTGGGGTCAACAGCTCCACCACTCCTCGGATCGTTCTCAGCCGTAGATCCTCCGCCTTCTCCACCACGCTCGCCAGCCGTTGGATCCTCCCCTCCAGCTCCTCCTCCTCCCTCATCATCGAACGCCCCACCTCGCTCGCGCTCTCCTGCCACTCCGACAGCTCGTCCGTGATCGCGTTCTCCTCCCGCACAGTCTCGCACTGCAGCTCGCTCACGCGGCTGAGTTGACTCGGCGACAGGTCCCCGAGGTCCCCCGCCGCGCGGCGGCCGCTGAGGATGTCCACGATGTGGGACTCGGACAGGATGCTGGACTCGGAGTAGATAAGGTGGAAGACAGTGGTGGGGTGCCACCCCCCGATCCAGTGGAGGCTCCGCTCCAGGGCGGAGGTCCAGCGGGCAGTGAACACAGCGAGGACGTCGCTCTCTGCGGCGACTGACTTGACTCGGCAGTACTCGGAGTGGTGAGTGACGACGTTGTGGACGAGTTGGAGGAGGCGGCGGTTCTCGTCTTGGGTGGCCGGGGGTTTGGGCGCCCGGCGGAGCTGCTGTATCAGGTGGCGGAGCTGCTCCAACCACGTCTCATAGAATCGCTGGAAACACATGGTGCAAGAAGAGAGAGAGAGAGAGTCACCATGTGTGTTCAGGAGACCATGTATTCATTATATGGTGAGGTGAAACGGTGAGCAAGGGCGGGGGAGCCACTGGATGGGTGGCGCGTGCACACCTACGTGGTCGAAGGTGATGGGTGTTCAGGCTGCTTACGGTTATTTTTTTATAAATATATATATATATATATATATATATATATATATATATATATATAAATGCCTGTAGATTTATCAATATTGAAATAAAGAAATATAAGGATATAATCATTTTGAAAAAATAAAAATATAAATCATGGGCAAAGTCTGTTTTCACATGGAGGCTAAGATAGGCGTGATGATGGATGCTGGATGCCTAGCAAGTTCATTGCTTTTGGGTATTATGCTATTTATTATGTTATTTATTTATTTATTCTGCATGATATCATTATTATTTTATATTATTGCATTGTTTTATTTATATATAATTGCTAATTCGTCAATAAAATGACTGTTTGGATTATTATTCATGGAGTTAGTGTTTGAAAAATAATGAATAAGCTAAATAATATTGTTTAATAAATTAATATTTAAATAATTTAATCATCATGAATAGTGATATTTAGTAATGAGTTTATTCAACCCCTTGTGAGATCTTTGAATATCCTTAGTTAATTCTTATAGAACTTTAGTCTCATCAATATCTCTGAGGTACTTTGCACCTCTTCTACTTCATAGTCTTTAACAGTATATTTTCCTGATATACTACTTTGGGCGTGAGATGGACTTCTCCTTCTTGGTTAAGTTTTGTTATTCTATCATCATAACTTTGTGTTATTTCTTTTGTTTTTTCTATAATAGATCTTTTATCACCTCACATAATTATCTATTGAAAGAAATAAGATCTTGACCGGCAAGTTTTTTACCTAAAGTTTTGTGGAATTGTTCTAACAGCTATTAGATGTTGGATCAAAATTTAATTATGGGCATATAAGTGAAATAATTATGTGTTATGGACGGTCTAATAAGGAAAGATCTTATTTAAAAGTGATCGGTTATTTTGTATTATAATGGGCTTTAATATATCCGAAACGGTTGTGAACCTTTAATGTGTAGATATTTTAATGATTATTTTTGTTTATTATGATGGGCAAAAATGAAAATACACATATATGGCCAACGATTATATATATACTGGTTACGGTCCTCGGATCACATGGATGGTTTTATAATTTCTCTTTTGTCATCCCTTCGCCAAAAGAGAATACAAAGAATACAGAAGGAATTCTCTGGATATTACGTGTTGATCTAGAAGGTCATCTGCATGACTCGACACATCTTAGAACGCTATGGATTCAGGTACGCTTCCTCATTCAGTTTAATGTTCTTGATGATTTGACATGACTGATTCTGGTATGATGATGGTTCTCGTCAATTAAAGAAATATTTTTTAAGTTTTTACAAGTGGTATCATAGCGGCTTCATGTTGAATCATTGAGAAATAATTTCTCAATTTTGTGTTGATTTGAATAAATCTTTTTTTTTATATGAAAATTCGGATAAATAATAATAATAATAATAATAATAATAATAATAATAATAACTATTTTGGAAATTTTGTTCTTTGCGAGGATCGTTAAATTTAGTTATTATATTTTTGAGATGAAGATTTGGTTTGAATTTTTATTTTATCTTTTAATAAATTCGAATCAAATTAAAATTATGCCCAACAGCTTTTAAAGGGAGGATGGTCAAAGGATGGAAGTTATAAAATAAATTCAAATATGAGTATTTTTAAGGACAATATATATATATATATGTTTTGAAACGAAGTTGATTAAAACAGTAAGTCGTCAAAGTGACAACTCCTGTGGCAATCAATTTTGTTTTAAAATATAAACAACTTGTGTGCGTGTAACGTATGTAAAAATTGATCGGCCCAAATGAAGATAAATTTTTTGATAGAATTGCACGTGCACCTATGGCAATAAATGCGTGATAATTTTTCGGTTTATTTAACACGTGAATAATAATTCAGCCCAAAGGAAGATTTATTATTCGACATATTCTTATTATCAACATTTGATTACTGCACCAAGATATCGCTTACAAATTAATATATTTTTCCAAAGATAAAATATTAACGGAATACACGATATCTTGATATGAGAATTACCTGTTTTTGAATTTAATTTTAGTTCAAGATTTATGTGAACTTGTTTTAATTTTTATGATTGTTTGTTATTCTCTGTTCAGCAGCTATGACTCCTACTAATATTACATCCAACATCAAATTTATTCCTATGCTAATGGCTCGAACTTTAAGTCATGGAAAGAGAACCTTTTAATTGCTCTCGGAGTCATGGATCTCAACCTTGCGTTAAGGGTTGATTCTTCCCCACCTATTACGTACAAAACTACATCTGATGAGAAAAGGGACTTTGAAAGGTGGGAGAAATCAAATCGCATGTGTATGATGATCATGAAGAGAGTCATTTCAGAAGCATTTAGGGGCACTATGTTAGATAAAATAATTATAGTAAAGGATTTCCTTGCTGATATTGAAAGGAGGTTTGTCAAGAATGAAAAGTTTGAAATTAGTACATTCTTGATAAGCCTAATTTCAATGTGGTATAAGGGTAAGGGTAACATTAGGGAGTACATTTTAGAATTGTCTCATCTTGCTTCTAAGTTGAAAGCACTTAAGCTTGAACTCTCTGAGGACTTGTTAGTGCATTTGGTATTATTATCCCTTTCGGCACAGTTTAGCCAGTTTAAGATGAGCTATAACTGTTAGAAAGAGACCTGGTCTCTAAATAAGCTCATCTTACACTGTGTACAGGAAGAAGAAAAACTTAAGCAAGATAAGGCAGAGTGTGCTCACCTAGCCTAGACCTTCAAAGAAAAAGGGAAGAAGAGGAAGAAGGATGAGACTGCTGCAGATACAACACCTCAAAAGAAATAACAAAAAAATGTACGGAACAAGAAGGTACAAATTATTTCTTCTGTGAAGCTGACGGGCATAGGAAGAAGCAATGCATCAACTATCTCGCCTGGCGTGCTAAGAAAGGTATGCTTCTTAATTTGGTTTGTTCTAAGGTTAATTTAATTTTGGTACCTAAACACACTTGGTGGATAGATTCTAGTGCATGCACTTACATCAGTGTGTCTATGCGGGGTTGCCTGAATTGCTGAAAGCCAAATGATGCTGAAAGATACATCTATGTGGGCGATGGCAAAACAGTGCAAGTTGAGGCAATAGGACTATTTAGATTATTGTTAAAAACTAGATTTTATTTGGATCTTGTTGAAACATTTATTGTACCATCTTTTAGACGAAACTTGATTTCTATTTCTACTTTGGACAAGTCTGGTTATTGTTGTTCATTTGGGAATGGAAAATTTAGTTTGTTTCATGATTCAAAATTGGTTGGTTCTGGTTCTTTATCAGGTTATGATAATCTTTATATGATATGTTAACACGCAACAATTTTAATCTTCCGATCAACACAATAAATCACACAAAGAACATTCACAGAAAAATGGAGACGAGAGATTTTACGTGGTTCGGCAAGGTTGCCTACGTCCATGGAGCGTGCACTTGGAGAAAAATCAACTATGAAACGATGGCAGTACAAGATCTGATCAGTCTCTCCTCGATTCGAGATCCCCTGTACACCCCTTCACTACTAAACCCATTGAAGAAAAGTTCTTCCTAGAGAGAACTCCTTCTAGCTCTCCTCGCACAAAATGACAAGCAATCCCCATATTTTCCCATGACTTACAAACATATATATAACACCACACAACCGTTGGATTTAAAGATGATCCAACGGTTGTGATAAAAACCACAATAAATAAATAAAAATAAACTTATTTTTTAACAATCTCCACGTTGGCTTTTAATCACAGCCAAGCACAACATTCCATCCCCATGCTCTGGGATGCTCTATCAACAATAAACAAGAGATTACATTAACTAAGTCCAGACAACACTTGAACTTAGCTAATGTAACAGGTTTCGTGAGCATATCTGCGGCATTTCCATCTGTGTGGATCTTCAATAACTGAAACTTACAACTTTCAACCTAGTCTCTAACTGCTTGGTATTGCACGTCAATATGCTTCGTGCGAGGGTGGTATACCTGATTCCTTGCCAAGTGGATTGCACTCTAACTATCACAGAATACGTGTAACCTATCCTGCATAACACCAAGTTCTTGAATCAGTCCAGTTAACCACAAAGCCTCCTTACTTGCCTCTACTAAAGTTATGTATTCAACTTTTGTAGTAGACAAAGTTGTACTAGGTTGCAACATAGCCTTCCAACTAATGGAACCACCAGTCATGGTAAAAATAAAGCCAAAAGTATACCTCCTTTTATCCAAATCACCTGCATAATTGGAGTCCACATAACCCTGAACATTACCATCATCAGTACTTTCAAACAAGATACCATAATCAGAAGTGCCACACAAATATATGGAAATCCATTTCACCGCATTCCAATGCATTCTACCTGGATTAGCCATATATTTGCTTACCAAACTAACTACATATGACAAGTCTAGTCTACTACATATCATAGCATACATCATACTCTATACTGCACTGGCATAAGGCACACTAGCCATATCCAACTTATCCTCATCAGTAGAAGGACACAGTTTAGCAGACAACTGAAAATGAGCAACTAGAGGTGTACTTACCAGTTTAGCCTTATTCATGTTAAACCTTTCCAACACCTTCTCAATATACTTACCCTGTGACAACCACAGCTTCTTCTGTTGTCTGTCCCTCCTGATTTCCATGCCAAGGATCTTTTTAGTTGCACCAAGATCTTTCATCTCAAACTCATCCTGTAACCTGGCTTTTAACACATTCAATGCATCAGTACTATTAGAGGCAATCAACATATCATCCACATATAGCATAAGGATCACATATACACCACTGTTAAGCAATCTAAAGTAAACACAACTGTCATAACTGCTTCTAACATACCCAAACCTCAACATATAAGAATCAAACCTCTTATACCATTGCCTAGGGGATTGCTTTAAACCATAAAGATACATATTCAACTTACATACCAGGTGCTCTTTACCTTGTTCCACAAACCCCTCTAGTTGCTCCATAATGTTATCTTCCTCTAACTCACCATGAAGGAAAGTTGTCTTTACATCCATCTATTCCAAATCTAAATCATGCATGACAACCAATGCTAACAATGATCTAATAGAAGCATGCTTAACAATGGGAGAAAAGATTTCATTATAATCTATACCTTCTTCCTGTTTGTATCCTTTTGCTACTAACCTGACCTTATATTTTATCCCTTCTAATTCTGAAGTAAGTTTTTTCTTTCTGAAAACTCACTTACAACCAATCAGCTTCCTGTCCTTGGGCTTCTGAACCAACACCCAAGTGTCATTCTTATGAAGAGACTCCATCTTCTCAACCATGGCTCCAACCCAACTATCTCGTTCAAAACTTTGATCTGCTTCCTAAAAATCAGAAGGATCTCCACTACTAGTAATCAAAGCAAATGCAACTAAGTCCTCAAACCCATACCTGACCGGAGGCTTAACATTCCTCTTTTCTCTGCCGGTGGTTAGCCCTGTAGGCTTATGTCTATCACCTGTCTGAGGAATTTCCTGAGGAATTGTAGTCTGTCTCACTGTATCCTATACAACAGAATCAACAATAGTAGTCTGAGTATTATCCATACCTGAATTCTGAATACTATCTAGCACTACCTAAATAGGTACTCTCACTGAATCAGATTCCACCTTCTTACCAGCGTTCTCCTTCAACATGGCTTCCTTATCGAAGACCACATCCCTGCTAAAGACCACCTTCCGTGTTATAGGGTCCCACAACCGTTATCCCTTCACTCCTTCTTGGAAACCAAGAAATACGCACGGTTTGGACTTAAAGTCCAACTTTGATATGTCATGTTCCTGCACATGCACATACGATGGACAACCAAATATTCTCAACATAGAGTAATCTACTGGCTTACCCGTTCATACCTCCTCAAGAACCTTTGCGTTAATAGCTGCAGAAGGAGACCTATTAACCATGTAGCATGCCATACTCACTGCTCATGCCCAGAATGACTTAGGCAAATTATCCTGAATCCTTATACACCTTGCCCTCTCTAGTAATGTTTTGTTCATCCTTTCAGTCACCCCATTCTGTTGTGGGCCATGTGGAATTGTATAGTGCCTAGTGATCCCCTCTTCCTTATAGAAGTCAATGAACTGACTGTTTTTGTACTCCAGTCTATTGTCAAATCTTAGAAATTTCACCTGTTTCCTTGTTTTATTCTCTACCTGAGCTTTCCATTCCCTGAACTTACTGAATACCTCACTCCTGTGCTTTAGATTATACACTCAGACTTTCTTGGAAAAGTCATCAATAAATGAGATAAAATAAATAGCACCACTGTGAGACTATACCTGTACTGGACCCCATACATCTGAATGAATATACTTCAGCAGATCCTTGCTCGTATGCTTTCCTGTTTTGAAACTCACTATGCGTTGTTTACCAAACAAATAGTATTTACATAACTTAAGCTTACAACAAGAATTACCTCCCAATAAGTTCCGCCCATGCAACTCATACAAACTACGCTCACTCATGTGACCCAGCCTCATATGCCACAGAGTAGTATCATCTGTATCTGTATCTAAAGAGGTACTAGCTGCAGCTCCACTTGTCATTGTGCTACCCACCAGAGTGTACAAATTGTTCCTCAGATGACCCTTCATTACTGCTAGTGAACCTCTAGCCACTTTCAGCACACCATCCCTAATTGAAAAAGAGAAACCATTACTATCTAAAGAGCCCAAGGAAATCAAATTTATTTTTCAGATCTGGAACATGCCTCACATCCCTGATGGTTCTAACCACACCATCAAACATTCTGATTTTGACTGTTCCAATACCAAGAATACCACAGGAAGCATCATTACCCATCAACACCGTCCCTTTAGAGATTGGTTCATAGGAGTCAAATCAGTCCTTGTATGGGACACATAAGATATGAGCACGCCGAATCCAAAGTCCAAGTATCAGCTAAGTAACTAGAACCTGTAGTAACAGCCAAAAGATCCCCATCAAAAATTGATGAACTGCTCTCCATTACAGTAGCCTGCTTAGTCTTCTTCCTGTTCTTTTCCTCTAAATCTCTTTTCGTTTTTAGACAGTCCTTCTTCATATGCCCTTCTTTCCCACAATAAAAACAACCACTCCTCCAACTCCCACTCCTACCCATGGACTTGGATCGAGATTTTCCTCAATTCCAATTATCCTTGCTAGAACTCTTGCCCACTGTTGGTTAGACTTACCCTTAGCCAACAACCCTTCTTAATGTCCTGGATGATCTGGTTTGTAAAAATTCTCACTCTCTAGAATGGCAGTAGTCACCTCATCAACTGTAAGAGTCTCCTTACCTAGCAATAGTGTGGTTTTCAAAGTATCAAGTGAATTGTGAAACGAATACAACAAAATTAGTGTTTTATCTTCCTCCTCAATTTTTACTTCAATACTTAGGAACTGCGTGATTATCTTATTGAAATAATTGAGGTGGTCTCTGACTTTTGTGCCCTTAGTCATCCTCAACTGATACAACTGTTTCTTCAAATACAGTCTATTAACTAGGGATTTTGACATATAAATATTCTCTAATTTTTTTCAAAACTCAACTGGCGATGTTTCATTCAACAAACTGTATTTAATTTTTGGAGTTAAATTTAAGCGAATGGTACTTATCGCTTTCATTTCCAGCTCCTCCCACTGATCATCTAACATGGTCTCTAGCTTATTGTCTTTCCCATACAGTGCCTTAATCAGTCCCTGTTGGATCAACACATCCTTCACAGTGCTCTACCACAGACTAAAATTATTTTTTCCATTAAAGGGCTCCACCTCGAACTTGGTCGTTGAAGTACTCGCCATTAAGTTTTTTTTTCTTTTTTTTTTCTTCTCCTCTGACGTTAGCACCTATCAGGATGACGTCAGCAACGACGCATACGTCAGTTTCTGCGTCAACATGACGTCAGCGCTCCACGGGGAGGATCCGTGCCTCAACCTGTGCTCCAACCTGATTCTGAATCCGGGTCTGTCACCCGATTTTGGCACCATTCATTATGTTCTTCATTTGTAAAAAAAATTTTTTCTTTCCGAATTTTTTTTCACATCTTCAATCGAAAAATGATCCTCCTTCAATTGAAAAATTCTAGAATAATTTTTCGGCACTTGATCTGAATCTTCGCGTACCTCAGTCTGATTTGAACGAACCACTCTGATCTTGAGCACTCCCGCAGAATAACTTCAGATCCAAAAAATTTCTTTTGATCTAATCTAATTTATCAAATCTGCATCCAATCGAAACCGTGCTCTAATACCACTTGTTGACGCGCAGTGATTTTAATTTTTCGATCAACAAAATAAATCACACAAAGAACGTTCACAAAAAAATGGAGACGAGATTTTACGTGGTTCGGCAAGGTTGCCTACGTCCATGGAGCGTGCACCGAGAGAAAAATCCACTATGAAATGATGGCAGTATACGATCTGATCAGTCTCTCCCCGATCCTAGATCCCCTGTACACCCTTTCACCACTAAACCCGTTGAAGAAAAGTTCTTCCTAGAGAGAACCCCTTTTAGCTCTCCTCGCACAAAATGACAAGCAATCCCCATATTTTTCCATGACTTACAAACATATATATGACACCACACAAGCGTTGGATTTAGAGACAATACAACGGTTGTGATAAAAGTCACAATAAATAAATAAAAATAAACATATTTTTTAACATGATAGATACAATTGCTTCATTTAATGAATCCCTGCATTTAAGTACACGTGGCACCAAGAGAAAATTAACCGGTGAGAATTTAGCTACGTTATGGCACAAGAGATTATGTCATATCTCCAAACGGAGAATAGAGAGACTTATGTTAGACGAAATCCTAGACCCCTTAGATTTCACAGATTTTAATGTTTGTGTTAATTGTATTAAAGAAAAACAAACCAATAAAAGGAGATTTGAAGTTGTTGACCCCATGGGTCATTTCAAGTTTTGATAATGACAAATACTTTTGTATTTAATGGTTGCTAAGTTTGTGTGCATGTTCTTATTGGTAAGTTCATATAATGGCATGCGGCAACCTGAAAAGAAGTGAAGACCCATCATATTTATTGTTGTATTTTTTATCATTGGGTCTGTAATAATTTCATTTCAAAAATGTATGTAATAATCTGCATATCATGCATGTAAGACTATAAGCTCAAGACCTTAGAGAGACCTTAGAGATCACCCTTTGGTCGATCGACGTTAGGTTTTTTGGCATACTTAAAAAGGCCTTAGAAAAGACTTTAGGTCCCTAAACAAATGCACAAATAGTCCCCATATCACTTACATAATCAAGGGAGTTAAATGAAGCAAAAATTCAAACCGTGGACAAGTCAACATGTTGACTTGGATTCAAGTGGCTGGACATTTTTGACCGCATTGTCCACGGGCGACCGAATCCCTGACCTGACACCTCTTCACCAATATGGGCGCCCGAACCTTTGCGTTCAAAATACCCTCGGGCGACCGAATTGGCAAGTTCGGGCTAACGAACTTATCTCCAGGCACCCGAACCACCTGCAAAATGTTTCTGACTTTAGTTTAGCCACCCGGCCCCAAACTCGAGCACTCGAACCATTTTTTCTAAATTTCTCTGATGAGTTTGTTCGGGCGACCGAACTAAAGTTCAGCCACCCGAATCCTCTCGAGTTGATTAATATTTTTACCAACGTTAAAGGGTTAAATAAGGTTAATTTTGCTAAACTTTTTTTTAACAAATTTAAGAATGCCCTTTGTGTCCCCCAACGGTTATAATTTTGTCATTCTCTATTTATAGAGGCTCATTTGCAAAATTAAAGTGAGATTAACAATATAATTAGTGAAAAATCCTCTCAATCTCAAAAAAACCTATTTTTTCCTATTCCACTCCAAATACTCTCATATATTCATTCCCTTGATACATCTTAGCATTGTGAGAGTTTAGAAATTGTGCTAGTGCTTATTAGGTATTGCTAATACTCCCATTGTCTTGCTTGAATATTTGATATTGATTTTGGGGAGTTTAGCATAGTTTATCCCACAGATTTTTATTGATAAAATCTTGTGTTGGGAAAAACTCATAAGTTTAAGGATCTTTGCATTGTCATTGCAAGATTCCTATGGCTTTATTTTTGTGTGCAAAATATTTTACAAAACTAGATTTCAAACAACTCTTGTGCTAGATACATTGGAGAAAATATTTTTTGAGTTCGGTTTGAATATCATTGCTAGTATCTTTGAAACATTAATCTGATATTGAGATTTAATATACTTTGATTTCAAGATTAGCTCATTAGAACACTCTGCGCATATTTGAGATTATGCATCCTTGAGTATTGATTGCACACGTAGAGCACCGTGCTCACAGTTCTTACATCATTGAGATACATTGATTATATTGTGCGTAGTGGTACATATTTGCTTGTATAAGAAGTGTTTATTTGTACGAAAATTTTATATTGATTGTATTCCAGGCGTGGACCTGAATAGGGAGACTAGCTCTGTTGAATAGTTCTAGACTGACTTAGACCCGGTTAAGAAAGTTAGGTGCGCCATCCTGATAAGGCGTGTTGGTTGAGGTCAGCTCCGTTAATTGACCTGATTGTAACCAGTGCCACTCCACCCGTTAAGTAAGCATTAGTGGAATCATTAGGCTTGCGAATTAGAGGCGGGGATGTAGGCAGTATTGGCCAAACCCCGATAACATATCATGTGTCTATTTATATTTCCACACTTTATATTTACCGTATGTGTATATTATATTATGAATGCTGCGCATGATTTAATTTGCGCATATCATTATCTGCGCAATTGGTGTATGATTAGAAAGACCCCAGGCTGTGTTATACGACTATCTCGTTTAACTTAGGAGATAAATTTTAAAATTCCAATTCACTCCCCTTCTTGGGAATATACCAAAGCCAACAGAAGCCAATAGGACCTTGGGCGTCTTAGAACTTATACATATGGATATTTGTGGGCCATTCCCTACGGTTGCTTGGAATGGTCAACAATATTTTATAACGTAGATGATTTTTTCAGATTTGGTTATATATATCTCATTTATGAAAAGTCACAGTCACTGGAAGTGTTTAAAAATTTTAAAGCTGAAGTTGAAAATGAACTCAATAAAAGGATTAAAACCATCAGATTTGATCGTGGTGGTGAATACTATGGTAGATATGATGGTTCAAGTGAACAACATCCAAAGTCGTTTGCTAAATTCCTAGAGGAATGTGGTATTGTCCCTCAGTACACTATGTCGGGTTCACCCACTATGATTGGTGTTGCTAAGAGACGAAATAGGACGGTCAAGGATATGGTGAGGAGTATGATTAGTCATTCCACCTTGCCAGAAACATTCTAGGGAGAAGCACCTAAGACTGCAACATATATACTTAACAGAGTCCCAACTAAAGCAACTGCCAAAACCCCTTATGAACTTTGGACAAGTAAAAAACCTAGTCTAAACCACTTTCATATTTGGGGATGTCTAGTTGAGGCAAGACCTTATAGGCCTAATGAAAAGAAATTGGATTCAAGGAAGGTGAGTTGTTATTTTATTGGGTACTTTGAAAGATCCAGGGGGTACAAATTTTATGATCTCAGAACTAAGTTGTTTCTTTAGTCAGGAAATGCCCGATTCTTTGAGGATGTCGAGTTTGCGGGGGGAGATAAAATTAGGGACTTTGTTTTTGAAGAGGAATATGTAGATATTCCCACGAGTGTTGTTGGCATTGATCATGATTTTATTCTTGACCCTATTTAAGACACATTAATTCAAGACAATGTTGTAGAACCTCCCACCCAAGAAATTATTCCAGGAGAACAAACTCTTACACCTCAAGAACCTATGCTATTAAAAAGATCCACTGGAGAGAGAAGAAGTGTAGTGCCAGATGATTACATTGTATTTCTTTAAGAACATGAGGTAGACATTGGAGTGATGGTAGATGATCCTATTGACTTCTATCAAGCCATGGAAAGTTCTAATTCTCAGAATTGGATTGATGCCATGAATGAGGAAATTAAGTCCACGAAGGACAATTACGTGTGGGACCTTGTCCCATTGCTAGAAGGTACGAAACCCATTGGTTGTAAATGGATATTTAAGACCAAGAGAGATTCAAAAGGCAATGTGGAAAGGTACAAGGCTCGTCTTGTTGCGAAGGGCTTTACACAAAAAGAAGGCATTAATTATAAAGAGACTTTCTCTTCGGTTTCTTCAAAAGACTCTTAGGATTATAATGGCATTAGTGGCACATTTCAATCTTGAGTTGCATCAGATGGATGTAAAGACAACATTTCTCAATGGTAACATTAATGAGACAATCTATATGGTGCAGCTAGAAAACTTTGTGTTAGGAGACTCAAAGAATATGGTTTGCAAACTAAAGAAATCCATCCATGGACTCAAACAGGCATCTCGACAATGGTATATTAAGTTTCATCAGGTAATTATCTCGTTTGCTTGTGAGATGAATTCAGTTGATGATTGTGTATATCATAAGTTCAGTGGGAGCAAGTATATTTTTCTGGTTTTGTACATTGATGACATCTTGCTTGCCAGCAATGATATAGGCTTATTGCACGAAACCAAGAGATTTCTAGTTAAGAATTTTGAGATGAAAGATCTTAGTGAAGCCTCTTTTGTGTTAGGGATACAAATACACCAGGATCGTTCTCGGGGTACTTTAGGACTATCTCAAAAGAGCTATATTGAAGGTTCTTAAAAAATATGACATGCAAGATTGTAAACTAGGTGATACCCCTGTGGCTAAGGGAGACAAATTTAGTCTCAATCAGTGCCCTAAGAATGATTTTGAGGTAAAGGAAATACAGAAGATTCCTTATGCTTCGACTATAGATAGTCTAATGTATGCTCAGGTTTGTACACGTCTGGATATTGCGCACGTTACTGGGATGTTGGGCAGGTATTTAAGTAATCTAGAAGCAGACCATTGGAAAGCAGCTAAATGGGTCTTGCAGTACTTACAGAGAACAAAAGAATGCATGCTCACGTATTGGAAGTCTAATCAGCTTGAGATCATCGAGTATACTGACTCTGATTTTGCGGGATGCCGAGATAGTATGAATATTTTTCTGCTTGCTGAACGTGCCATCTCTTGGAAGAGTGCTAAACAATATCTTATAGCCTCTTCCACCATGGCAGCAGAGTATATAGCATGTTATGAGGCGTCTAATCATGGAGTATGGCTGTGGGATTTTGTCACAGGGCTGCACATAGTGGATAGTATTGATAGACCACTTAAATTATTTTGTGACAATAAATCTGCAGTTTTATATTCCAACAACAACAAGAGCTCGACGAAGTCGAAGAATATAGACATCAAGTTCCTAGTTGTTAAAGAAAGAGTTCAGAGTGGTCAGTTGTCTATAGAGCACATTGGTACAAACTCCTTGGTTGTGGATCCACTTACTAAGAGATTGCCACCCAGACAATTTCATGAGCACACTACTCAGATGGGTGTCATATTTGTAATTTATGAATGTTTTTTTTTTTTCAATATAGACATATTTTTTAGTTATTTCAGTTTATGGATTATTTTGAAGTTATTTTCTATAGAAATAAAGTTTGGTTTTCACACTTTGATTTATGTTATGGTTTGATCTCACTAAAATTTAAGGTGGACCAATTGGAAATAGGCATGTTAAGATCACATTGCATGAAATTTCTATGCTACACATCCGCATCATAATCCATGTCATTCAGTTGTATTGACATATGTGACTATTGGTGGGTCGAGTTATGAATATTGTAACAAAGGCCACTTTGATCCTATGTTAGTATAATTGATGGACTGAATTGGTTATAGATACATTTCGGTATGGCGGCAAAGTTGAACTCATTTGGTTATTTTTGCAATACATAATTATGAGGTTACACATATAGCCCAAGTGGGAGATTGTTGGATCAAAATTCAATTATGGGCATATATGTGAAACAATTATGTGTTGTGGACTGTCTAATAAGGAAATACCCTATTTAAAAGTGATCGGTTATTTTGGATTATAATGAGCTTTAATGAATCCGAAACGGTTGTAAACCTTTAATGTGTAGATACTTTAATGGTTATTTTTCTTTTTTGCTTATGATAAGCAAAAACGAAAATACACATATATGGCCAACGGTTATATGTATAGTGGTTATAGTCCTCGGATCACATAGACGGTTTTGAATTTCTTTTTTGTCATCCCATCACCAAAAGATAATACAGAGAACGCAAAAGGAATTTTCTGGACATTAGATGTTGATTTGGAAGGCCATCCGCACGACTCGACACATCTTAGAACGCTATGGATTCAGGTACACTTCCACAATTAGTTTAATATTTTTGATGATTTGACATAACTGATTCTGGCATGATGATGGTTCTCATCAATTAAAGAAATACTCTTTAAGTTCTTAAACTAGATTCTTTACCTAGTTATCTATTTTGTTTGTATTGTTTAGAAAGGAATGTCGTGCTATTATTATATTTGCACTATTATTATATTTGCATTGTTAAAGGAAGATTTTAGGTCTACTCACTTGGTTGGTAGTACCAAATTCTACTTTTTGTATAACGAACGTTCATATTACTTTTCTTGAGATTCATTTATTAGGATTCCACCCTCTATATTCAAACATTTTTTCTGGTGTTTCTTAATAATTTTGAGAAACTTAACCTACATGTAAAGTCAAACAAACCAAAGTAATATGAACTTGGTAGTGCATCAATGAACTTCACCAAATTTAGCCATAAATTATAATTGAAAGTTTATAAGAATTAGTTTAAATTAAAAAAAAAAAAAGGCAAAATACATCTGATTTTTCTAAAGTTATCAAGAAAAATGTGAACCCATTTTGACATTTGAAGAATTATCCTGGCCACCCTCTTATGTTTTATTTTTGCCATATTTACCCTTATGTTTTATTTGTGGTACTAACCTCTTTTCTTCTCTTAAAATTTTAAAAATCTCATAAAACTCTACATTTTAGGGAAAAAAACATGGGGTGTCAAAAATTGCACAATCTTTTTTTGATATTTCATTTTTGAGACATTTATATTCTATCTTTTGTACTTAATTATAAGAAGAGATCTGCATCTTTATTTATTTATATATTTATTTATTTATCAAATTTCAAGTAAGGTCTATAAAATTTTTGAAATTTTGAGGGAAATTTTTGACATTTCGAGGGAGGTTTGTCTGTCTCTCAAGTATAACTAGAGGTTCAAATCTTTTTGACAAATTTCAAACAAGGTTTATAAAATTTTTGAAATTTTATTTATGCTGGTATTGAGTATACGAAAAGGCTCTAATCTTTTTTGTCAAATTTTAATGAAGGTTTATAAAATTTTTAAAATTTTAAGAGAAATTTGTGAAATTTTAAATATTTCAAAGGAGATTCGTATCCTTCCCCCATGCCTCATGGGAGGAGTGTCTTTTATCCAAATTAAGATGAAAAAGATTTGTTAATCTTAAAAATTTTGCTTCTTCAACACATATGTGTTAATGTGTTCAAGGGAAGCCTATGTATGTTTGCTAACCTAACATATTTTACTTTAAAAAGGGAACAACTTTTTTTTTTGAATCTTAAGGAAGACCAATGAATTATAATTGTTTGGAGATCGATCTTCTTCTAATTGCAAAAGCAAATTGGGTTTAGTATAAACCTATCTTTTTAAGTGTTAGCTTATTATGTAAAACATAAGTTCAAAAAGAATTAAAAGAAGCACATTAAACTGTAATAATTAAGAAAATGCGAAAAATTAAATTCATGAGAAAAAAAAAATCATTGCTGACAAGTAGTAGAACATTTTTAATCGTGTAATTGCTGATAGATCTACATACATCCAATTGAGGGTTACGTAAAATTTACTTAATACATCTTTATACACACACACACACACACACACACACACACACACACACACACATATATATATATATATATATATATAATTTTTCTATATTTAGAGATGACTTGGATTTGAATGAGATGTAATATAAAAATATATTGATCTATGTCCAAATTTATTTAAATTCAAATTCAAAATTCATACTTTCAAACACATAATGTTTGTGTAAGTAAATATTGATAAATGAAGTAGAATTGCCTAACATGATTCTCTAACACAATGCCTTGGTAGGTGAGAAATGGGATGGTCAAGATTGTACTCCTTCAAACAAGGAAATAAAAGTTTATTCAATGGTATTGAAAATTTTGAGTTGACCAAATCACAACTCCAAAGAATGAAATCCATCAAATACATTTGCAAAATGTTTCTATTAGTTTTAAAATTTTGTAGTGAAAATATTTCATTCAATAATTTTGATTTAAAATATATATAGTCTATAGATATCATTTTTATTTTACTTACTCTATTATTGTAGCTAACTTAGATAGAAAATCTATAATAACAAATGCTTTTGAAAATTCAATCTTATAAAAATTATTGATTTGAAAAAGTTACCAAAATTTAAAACATAAAATTTACAAAGAAAAAAATTGACTCTTAATTTGCTAGGTTAAATATGGACAAGACCCAAAAAATGAAACTAAATGGGTGGAATGTCTACATTATGTAAGTTGAAAAACTAAATTGAGGTATAAAAATAAAATGGTTTGATTTTGAAAAAAAAAAGTATTATGTTATGAAAAATTATACTATAAGGGTGACTCTTAAGACTTAGTATTCAATAGGTATAATTAATTTGATATTTTAACTAAATTAAATAAAATTGTACTTAGCACGAAGTCAAACATTTAATCAATAGTCAATTAATTTGATTATCTTAATTTAATCAAAGTTCTTGTAGAATAAATTGAAAATGGGACAATTGGGGCTTTATAAAATTGTAATTGCTTTTTTTGTAATCTCGTATTTGTCAGGATCGGAGGAGCCCATAGGTGAGCTTGATACACATGGATAAACCCTAATTTGACCCAAAAGCTTAAGCCTATTAGGTCTTGGGTCTAACCATGTATATAAGCACCCATCATTCACTATAATTTTTCAATGTGGGATAAGCTCATAAGTGGAATTCTCAACAATCTTCCCCTCCCTTGTGAGTTCCAACAGCTCTCCCTTGAACGAAAATCGTCTTCCTTTTGGGAGTAAGCCCAATTTTCCAACAGCTACTCAAGTGAGCCTTATCACTCGCGCCTTATGTGCTTCAAATTGCATTCCACTTACCTCCAAACCAATCCTACCTCTCACGTCTTGATCCTATTCGGATCCATTCGCAGCCTAGATAATCCTTATTAGCCTCAGCCACACACTTGGTCCTCCAACTGTTAGCACGTCAGGAAAATTAGTTTCACGTCTTGACTTTTACAATGTCGCTCACCCAGAGTTACGAACCGTCAGCTTTGATACCACTTGTTAGTACTGGAGAAGTCCATAGGTGTGTTTGATACACATGAGTGAGCACCAACTTGACCCGAAAGCTTAAGCCTATTGGGTCTTGGACCCAACCATGTATATAAGCACTCATCATCCACTCTAATTTTTCAATGTGAGACAAGCTCACCAGTAAAATTCTCAACAGTGCTATGTTTGGACTAATTGAATCACTAAAGAAAGTCTCGACCCTCAAATTCATTATAGTCTAAAGTCCAGCAACATCTCCTCACGTTTTAGAAAATGACAATCCACTCCCTGAGTTTTTGAAATTACTACAAAACCTTTTAAATTTAATTAACATAAGCCTTCCAGTTGATTGTTAGTTAGCCGTTAATTTTAATAAAAAAATTAAACTTAATAAATGACAATGTTACCCTTTTGCTCAATTATGATAAGATAAATTTTAAAAAATGACATTTATTTAATAAGTTAAGTTGGAAAAGTTGATAAATTAATTACAATATATTCTAAAAATTAAACTTGTAAGTAACTTGAACACCTAACAATTAAATCGGCGCAATCAATTGACATAAGCATGACAACGTAACTAAATTATTATTTTAAAAAATTAAAATTGTGAAAAATAAATAAATAATACAAATAATTTTGAAACAAATATTTAAATAATTATATTCTTAAAAAATATTTGCTACATATGAAAATTAAATGACTAAATATATCTTTGACAAATAAATATAGTTTTAAAAAATAGATCTGGGTAGACGCCTGGTTGAATTGTGACTTGCTTTTTGAGTTTGATTGAATATCATATTTAATAACATAACAAGCTGAATAAAATCAAGAAAAGTCAGGTGAATTATCTCAAACATTAGTTAACCAATTAATATAAAATTAAGATTTTTTTTTATCCATTTAGCATTAATATTTTACACACATAAAACAACATCCCATTTTATAATTTTAATTTATAAATAATAAATATTGAAATTTTATTTTATTTTTTCCTTTTTTTAACATATGTTTGATAAGTTCTTGAGTTTAAAGATATTGAACTATGTTTTATTTGTTTCATGATGTGTTTAGTCATTAAATTTTAATGGAAATTATATCTAATAAACATTTTGTAGGACTATAATTACTAGGTATTTTTATGATTTATTATTAATTTTTATTTTTTATATACATATTTTAAAATAATTTAAATAATAATGTTTTTTTTCATTATGATGATATCAATTGGTTGATCTAAAGTGATTGGATTGGATAAATTAATTAATGTAAGAATCAATTAGATTTTCGAGTCATTTAGTTAGTTTGCAAAATATTATGTTGATTAATTTTTTAAATTTAATTTATTAAATAGGTATCATTTTAAAAATATTATTTTATTATGACAAAAATTAAAATTTTTTTTCTCACATATACATAACCATTGGCTAACGGTCAACTGATGAAAGATTTATTTTGTCAATAATATTAAATCTCGGGAGGTTTTTTGATAGTTTATGAAAATACAGAGAGTGAAATGTCATTTTTAAGAAACACAAAGAGGTATTATTGAATTTTACCTAATTTAAAAAAATTATATTAATTTATAAATTACAATATAGGTAAATTGAATCACACTTTTACTTAGAAATGACATCTTCTAAAGTGTCACCAAACAAAAATAAGCCAATAGTAGATCAAAAACCTAAGTCAAGTTTATATTTTGTTTTATCTTCTATAAAAATATTTTTCAGGGGACAATGACTAAAAATATTAATGTTTTTCTTAAAAAAAAATCAATCCCTAATTATTTAAATTTTAATTTCGAATAATGTTGAAATCTAAGTTGTTTTTTAAAATTATAACGTTTTGAATGAGAAAAAAAAATCATTTTTTTTTTTACAAAACTTCAATAACAAAATAAAATGCAAAAGTTCTAACATGAGGGAGGGCAAAAAAGTAAATAAAAATCTAGTCAACGTTCAACACCAAAATTTTTTAGTTGTCTTAATTGCTCGGACCCAGTCACCCCAACCTGAGAGCAGAAGCAACTAGAGTTACAGCGCTGTCAAACTGAAAAAATAACTGCTCGCCACCTCTGCCTGCCATTATCAGCTATAGCACAATCTGAACTTCTCATTGGTCCGTCTCCAAATCGATAACAGCTCCGTCACCCAATCAGTCCTTCCTTCAATCTCACTCGTCTCCTGTAATCCTCCCTACTCTCTCTCTCTCTCTCTCGCGTTCCTATCTCTTCACTTTCTCTCTCTCTCTCTCTCTCTCTCTCTCCATGAGAGCAGAGAGCGGACGATGTCGCTGAGAAGATCGCTGTTTCGGAGCCGAACCAGCCGGTCCTTCTTCCTCTCGAAGTCGTTGAAGGAATTCAAGGCCCTTGAAGTTGCGGACGCCGGATCCGTGCCGAGAATTGGTGTCGGGAGCGACGACGAAGACGTTGACGGCGATGGCGACGCCGCGCGCGGTGGCTCTTGGTCCACTATGCTCCCGGAGCTTCTGGGAGAGATCATACAGCGAGTGGAGTCGAGTGAGGATCGGTGGCCGCTTCGCAGAAACGTCGTGGCTTGCGCCTGCGTGTGCAAGCGGTGGAGAGACATCACTAGGGAGATCGTTAGGTCCCCTCTGCACAGTGGCAAAATCACTTTCTCATCTTGCCTCAAACAGGTGTTTTAAATTTTAATATTCGTGATTCTTTTATTGGATTTTGTTAAATTGGGTTTTAAAATCTGGACCGGTAGTTAATTGGTCGCCCCAGATGGGTTTATTCTTGATTTTTTCTTTTGCGAAGTTTGTTAGAGGCTTTTTTTTTGGATCTTGTGAAATTAGGGGTTTGATTGATGTTCTTGGTTTTTGGATCTTTATTGTACTGTTTACATGATTTTGTAATTTTCCATGTCTTGGTTCAAAATGCGTCACTTAGTATAGGTGTTGGCAATATCAGCTTTAATTCTCACGTTATTCATTTTATCACATTATGGAAAATTTATCATCCTTCGGATGCCAAGACTACTGACGAGGGACGCTGAAATGAATGAAATTTTGAAACTGGGGAGAAGGTGCTAAGGTTTTCAATTTTGTGTTCCTTTAAGCAGACGAAGAAATTGAATGGAGACTTTGATTGCTCGGAGATATGTAATAAAAATTTTACGAACTATGATTCTAGTTCCTCTTTACTCCTGCATTCCCTTCACAATGACTTTTTTGAGGAAAGGAATACCAAGGAATTTTTTCCCTATATCAAATACTATTAAGAATGAAAATTTGTTTAATGTGATTAATTTTTTATTTAAAAAATCAAATGTTGATGATTTGTGAAGTCAATTTTTCATTGATTTGCTATTTATTTTATTCTAACTTTTCCATTGATTTGCTATTTATTTTATTTTTTTTCTTACTTCCCTTGATACTCTAAAACAAATGTGGATTCCTTAACATTTTCTTTCCTTTTCCTAATATTTTTCACAAAGTTAAGGTCAAATTTTCTAAAGCTAGAAACAACAACTCCTCCCTTTGCCTCAAATTTGGAATACAATTCAATGCAGTTAGTTTTAAGGGCAACAGAAGAAATTTCCTACGATACAACTTCTAGCTTTGGAAACATGGTACATAGAAACAGCCCAAGGTATCGTGCATATGGCAGCATGTGGGTTATTCCTCAAGGAAGAAAGCCAGTGCAACTCTACTTACCAGTCAGAAAAGCACAAGGAATAATTGAAGGCAATGGTGACCTTTTGATAAGGCTCTTTTGTGACCTCACATTCAAAGAAGAAGTTATTTCTGTCGTCCAAGGGATGATGGCAGAAAAGGCATAGAGTATAATTAATTCTTCCCTGCTGTGCAGCCTATCAAGAGTCTAAAGCCTATTTCAAATAGCAGGCTGGAAGACAAAAGCATGACTAGGAATGTTAGGCATAAACCAAAATGCATGGGACCAAGTAACTACAGGATGTTTATCGCTTTAAGTTCCCAAGAAGAATATTTAAAGTGAAGAACCCCGTAGGAGAAGGTTTCCAAACAACTGAATCCTAGTTGTAGGGACCTGCATTTTCCTTGTTAATTCAACAATTTTGGTAGATTTTTTGGAATTATTATTACTTTCAGTATATGAAAAATGAAGTTTTTAACTTTTTTTTGATGCTGTTGTTGGTTTGATGTTAAATGCAGCCAGGACCACGTGACTTTCCGCTTCAATGTCTTATAAAACGGGACAAGAAGAATGCAACATTTTACCTATATCTCGCTCTAAATACATGTAAGTAAAATGTTAGTAAAATGTGTTTTTCATGTTCTCCACATGGTTCATTTGCTATGCTAAAATTGTTTGAAATGAATCATATTTCAACATTTATGAAGTGAAATGATGTATTTGAGTGCTCTCTCTCCCTCCTCCTCCTCCTCTATCTCACTCACGGTTCTTAAAATTGCGATCCAGATTGTAGGATCATACGATTGTATGATTCTATTTTACTGTATAATCCTACTTTAGTAAAGTGATCCTGATCCTACATAGAATGATAAAATCTCAAATTAGTAAGATTGCAGTAGGATCATAGTAGCATAGTAGGATTCTTGTGGGATCGCAAGATCCAACTTTCTTTCATATTTTTAAAATCTTTACTAAAATATTTTTCACATAGGCTTGGTTTTTGTCCTGCACAACTTATACATGAAATGGACAACTTAGTAAGTGATTTGGTTTATTTTATGTTAACAATATTATGACTCGGAAATATGTATTTTTGTTCATTGGTGATTATTAAGTGGTGCAAACTTTAGACATTAAGAGTGAAGATAGATAAATAATTGATGCAGGACAGCATCGAGAGTCTGCTGCCAAGAGAGAATTTAAAAGAAATTGAGGAGAGTGGTGAAAGGGGGAGAGGGGGTGTGGGAAGAAGAAAAAGGAAGAAGAGAGGGGGAAGAAGGAGATACACTTTGGGGGAAAGAGCACACCTTGATCTCAATATAAATTCAACAATAACAGCCTCCTACATGTCTTTCACACACTATTTATAAGAAATCCTGGACATGAAATTACGCGTGTACCCTTAAAACTACATGAAATTACACCCCTCCCCCCCCTAAAATACACAAACATTACAATCTAGCCCTGAAATATACATCCCCTATGCTAATTAACTAAACAAAATAATCTATTAACTCAACCCAACAATTCCTTTATCCAATTCTTCTAAATTAGTCTCCAATGAGGGTTTCCTACGACCTGGCATCTTGTTTGACATCAAATCTCCTCTAGTTAGAAAAAATTCAGCCCTCAAATTCTGAAATGTTAAGAGGATCAGAATTAAAAAGTGAAAACTTGGACTCCTTGAAAGCTAGTGCTTGAGTGATGAAAGAATCCATGTTCCTCTGGCAGCACAACTGAATTGAATCAAGGATTGGCATAAATGAACACGTCGGGAATGACAAACTCAACAATAGGAGTGTTTGAAAGATTTTGGATGTCTTCAAACATATGCATTTCCTTGCTTGTTGTGTCTTGAAGTTGAATAACTTTGACATGATCCATAAAGTCAGATTCTTTGTCTTGGTTGGTTGGTAGAGTGGTGATGTAGGACAACATCAAGGATCTGCAACCAAGGGAGAATTTAGAAGAAATTGAAGAGAGAGGGGAGAGAGGGAGATACACTTTGTGGGGAAAAGAACACAGAATAATCTCAATCCAAATTCATCAATAACCTACTCCTACGTGGCTTTCACACATTATTTATAAGAAAGTCAATAACACAAGAAAATGCACATATACCCCTAAAACTACATGAAATTACAAACACATTCCTAAAATACACAAATATTACTAGCCCCTTAATACACAAAATCCTATACTAATTAAACGAAATGCTCAACAAACTATCAACTAAACCCAACAATCTTTGACCCAATTTTTCTGAATTATTCTCCAACAAGGGTTTACCCGTGGCTTGGCTTCTTATCCTACGTCAAGCGGGCTTCAAAATAATCTTCTTATCATTGTAGTGAAAGAGATGCATTTTTATGTCCTTGAGTTACACCCAAATCGTCCAACCAAGGAGTAGATGACCAATATTCTTGGTACGATATTACACTGAACATTATCAAAATAGTCACTTGATAGGAACCAAACATCTTTCACAAACTTGTAAAGTAGTTTTATCAATCCAAGGTATCTCATAGGCTTTGAGTGAGCTTGTAGATGGAGTTGCTTACAAGTGATCCCATTTTTATAGAAACCACATTCATGGGGCATCTTCTATCAATATGACTAAGTGAGGTTCCGGATGGAGTTGCTTATGAGTGACCCCATTTATAGAAACCACATTCATGGGCATCTTCCATCAATATAATTTTGTGAACATTTTCTCCACATGTTAAAAAGCTTGAAATTGTACCCAACGTTTGACAAATGGAAATCCTTTTTCCAATGAATTGTCACCATGTTGCTGGATCTATCTATGCATATATATACTGCAACTATATATCATCAGAAGTCCTTAACACAATTTGTCCACAATTCTGAATCTACTCATGTAAAATCATAGATATGACTCCTAGTTTTCAAGAAATGATAACTTTAATCTCAAGTAGCATGCAGAAATGAAATAAATTCACTTAGAAAATTCACAAAATGCAGCAATAACCTGATTCTTGATGCTGGCAGTGACAATTTCTAGCTTTTTGTTTCAAATTGTTACGCTTGTTTGCAGTATATCATGTCCGCATTCAAAATATGATGCTGCATATCAAAATATTATTGAAAAAAATCCAAACTCTCGCAGCTGGAGCAATTCCTTGTAAAGCTGGAGAATACAGGAGAGACTGGTTTGTGCATTGCTGGTGTGTGAGGCGCGTGCACTGCTGGCGAGGTCCTCCATTGTTGAAACTTATATTGTGCTACTAGATTGAGGGTGGTGAGTCCAGTAGTGGTGGTGATGTAAAGAGAAAATGCCAGGAAGTAAGTGATTTTGAAGGGTCAGCTGGGATATTTTCAGGTGGCACCTGGCGTGTGGGGCCACACTGCTTATCAGATGGAGGACAAAGTTTAGGGGCGGGGCTTTTTGGAAGTGTCTGTTTCGAATGATTGTGGTGGTGTTGCAAAACAACTCTTGGAAAGTAGTGCTCAAAGTTTGAGGGCATGATTTTAATTTGGTTTGAAGTAATAGGTTTTTTTTTAGGGCTGGTAATGGATGTAGGGCAGGGATAGAAAGTCAGAGAGAGAGAGAGAGAGAGAGATAGAGAGAGAGGTAAATAATGGAGGAGAAGATGGAAGAAGGGAGAAAAGAACAAAACAGCAAAAGATTTATAGACAGAACAGAGGGAAAAGAAAGAGAATAAAGGGAGAAAATTAGAAATCAGAGAGAGAGAGAGAGAGAGGGTTTTGGGAGAGAAATTAGAAATAAGCAGAGAAGGGAAGAGAAGGGGAAGGGGAACAAAGAAGAAGAAGAGGAAAGGATGCTACAGGGCGGCCGAGAACAGAACAATACTGAAGAGAAGGGGAGAAGGAGAAGAATGGAGAAAGGAGGAAGAAGAAGAATGATTGGAAGGAAAATGAGGGTCTGAAAATTGAAGAATGGAGATTGTGGTTGGGCTCTGTTACCAAATGAAATTGGAGATCAAGGATCTGCTCCCAAGGAAGAATTTGGAAGAGTTTGGGGAGAGGGGGGAAGGGGACAAGGAAGAAAGAAAAAGAGAGGGTGAAGATACACTTGGGGGGAAAGAGCGCATGTTAATCTCAATTCAAAATCAATAATAACCAACTCCCACATAGCTTTCACACACTTTATAAGAAAGCCTCTAACACAAGAAAATAACCCCAAAAACTACCTGAAATTACAGACACACCCCTAAAATACACAAATATTACAAACAAGCCCCCAAATACACATAATCCTGTACTAATTAAACTAAACACACAATTAACTATTAACTAAACCCAACAATTCCTTGACCCAATTCTTCTGAATTAGTCATCAACAAGGGTTTTCCCATGGTCTGGCTTTTTGTCCTACATCAATAATACATTGATGCATTAAACAATATATTGATAATGATAGTGATAATTTTAATGATGGCCTTGATTAAGTCAATGATAATAGTTTTAGTGATACTAATGAGATCACTGGTGGCTCAGATGCTAACATTTAAGACAGAAGCTGGCCTGTGCTTTTGTTTGCTAAGACTTTTTTTTTAAGAAGAAAAGTGGATGTTCATGTTGTATAGTTGTTTGTTGACTTATTCATGTTAAAAATTATGCTCTTGGTTCTTTATTTGTTAGTATGCCATTTTCGTTATAAGTTGGTTTGATTAAGTTAGGAATGCAACAATTTAAACATTTTTTTTTTTTTAGAAAAAAAAAAGGTAATAAGAGGGCACTGCCGTGCATATACCAAATGTGCGGTCTTGGGCCTAATTCCAGTGAGGTATTGTCCGCTTTGGACTGCTTGCCTCACATTTTTGTCCTGTAAAAGGCGCCTCACATAGTTGGAGCCTGGACCATCCTTATAAGCACAAGATTTCCCTAGTACTTATCCAATGTGGGACTGTGGCATGATAGTTTTTGAGTCTTCATCACTTATTAGCCATTTTTGTTGTTTTATTTCATAAAAAATTATGAAAAACAACTTATGGATGCATTTTTTCATATTTATTTACATATTTAGTAGAATCTTACTATCTTTTATCCAATTCTACGATCTGATCCTGCAAATCATCCAAATGATCCTCTGTATGATCCCGATTTTAACAGCCTTGATCTCACTAAATGGCATAATGAGAAAAACCTCTATTCTCTTCCCTTTCACATTGTAAATCTGGTACAATTCTCAAAAATCTCTACTATATATAAGAAGGATGAGTGTTGGGAAAAAAATTGACACCATTCCGTCTGTTTTTTTTTTCGTAACCAGCATAGTCCTCCTCTGTTTCACCTTTTGCCTTCATTGTCGCATGGGTTCTCCTAATTTACTTCAATTGTTGTGTCATCATCTCCCAACTATCAATGGACTTGTTGGTGATGGGCCGATGGCTTGTTAACTTTGTCATTTAATTTTTATAACTACCTATCATTCTTAAAGCAGTATAATTCTATTAGCATTCATATATACTGTGGTTGATTTGTCATTTGTTCCATATATTGTTTTCTGATTGTTTCTCCAATAGCGAGAGCTGCCCCACCTTATGTGTGCCCAATATCTATATATAACTTTTATTTCAGTTTTAATTTTTTTTTTTGTAACCTTAATAATTGTTTTCTTTGTTGTCATACTTCATATATGATTTTATGCTCCTTCAGGTTTGTCAAGAGGTTTCTTGTTTTCTTGAGGCTGTATCTTTCTTCCCTTTCTTGTATGGCTCACATTTTCCAATGCAGCTTGTCCTTTTACTATAAAAGAAAAAAATGATTGTTTTGCTTCATAATCAAGAGATTCAAATTTGGTCCTTTGATTGCTGGTTTAGTTATGGAGTAGCCGGAGGATATTAAAAAAAAAAAATGGAGAAGACTAAAACATTTGAAATTTTGTTCTCTTGGCTTTTTCTTCTGAAGAAAAAAAATGTATATTGAATTAAGTTTTTTGGGCTCTTGATTCCCTAATTATTGGTACAATATTTGGGCTGCTGCTGCTACAAAAGCCCCATTGTCTGGGTCAAATGAAAATTTTATTTTTGGTGGTCAGTGGAATGGTCAATTGAAATTACGATTGATATTAGTACGACTAAACGAAGAAAAAAATTGTAGTTCCATAAAACAATGCTACTCATTTGAGTTAGTATTGAAATTCATTACAGATGATCTCAGAATGCTGCCACATAGAATCAGCATCACTAATAATTGAATCCCGTAAAACAATTCTGAATGTTGTTGAGGTTTTCATTCTCATAAGCAAGGGTTTGAACCCGTCCATACTTAAACTTGTGCCAGAATTTCAATTGAAAATAATGCAGTTAGTAATTACTGATACAGAATTTTGGAGTTTTAGAAGTTCTTATATATAAAAAGGTGTTCTTTCGGGTACAAAGTTAAGGGAATTAATCACTTATATCAAAATTTTTTGACAATTGTCAAATTACTTGAGAATCAATATTTAGATGCCACCCATTTACAAAAAAGACAACAAAAAATACAAGTAACAATCCTCGCTTTAGGGTGTCACGGAAATCAAGGATTACATTAATATCCCTCCAAACCAGCCCAATATGCCAATTAGAAATCATAGTTATCCAATGATCCTTGACAACATGAAGGGGGGAAATCGATCCTTCAAAAGCCTTCTTGTTCCTTTCCCTCCACACTGCCCAAAAAATGGCAAAGGGGATGAGGGAAAAAGCCTTCCTTTTATCCTTGCTGTAGTGGATCCCTTTCCAAGCTCATAACTAGCCCTCCACCATTCCTTCTATCTTTACATTTTCTTCCTCGATTGTGGTGCTTCCTTCGCACCACCAATAAGGAGCGATACCTTCTGGAAATCGTCAAACATCTTGATATACTTAAACATGTCAGTGCCCTATATTGCTGGCCAGTAAATCACAGGAGCAGAGTGTGCTTGTTGGCGAGGTTCCACTTGAAAAGACCCTTTTAGGTGCCTGTTGATGAGCAGAATGTCACCGGTGGGATGAGCGAGCATGTGCCCTCCCTCTCCCTCATGGTGTCTTGGTTGGTGACCGCATTCTGCCGCAGCTCTGAAGCGCTCACAAGAAGATGCCACCCCCCTTGCCCCCAACACACACACGCACACACACACACACAATGTTCTCGAATTGTTATATTATTGTTATTATTAATAATAAAAAAATCAAAAAAGAAAATAAAAAAGAGAGGCATCAATGGGTCCCAGAGCTGCCATGTAAGCAATTCTAGAAAGGCATTTTCCTTAGATGGGATGATGGACATTGAAGTTCACTGACCTAATTGAAACAATTGAAAGTTGAGTGACCTTAAGTGACCATTGATGGTATTTGTCCACATAAAAATGCAACCATTAGTTTTCAATTTGTGTGCAAAGGAAAATTATTATTATTTTTTCTATTACTCAGCTAAGCCTAAAAATCACAATTAAAATTTTTTTTTTCCAAACATGGAAAGTCAGAAACTGTAGGGTAGAGCAAAATGATTCGGATCCTCTTTTTAATTTTCTGCAGCTGTGATATTCCAATTTCTATAAATTCCCTTGAGTGTTTGACATGGATAGAGATAGGGAAATAATGTGATTAATTAATTGTTAAAATTTTTACTATTCAGAAATAATATATGAAATCAGGTTAAGTCATTGGAACAAAATTTGTAACGGCAATTAATTAAAATGGGTCTAAGATGCTCAATTATTTTGATCCTTCTTTCTAATCTACTTTATCCAGCTTACAGGATATGCAATTCATTAAATTGTGTAACTTATATTTATAAGATAATAAATCAAGCATGGCTGGAAATATGAATAATTACCTCAGCAGTGGTGCAAGTGGCATTGTGTACTTGTATTTAACCTCAATTTTATAAAATGATTGAAGAATGAATACCATGAAAAAATTAAACAAAGGTTCGAAATCAGCTTGTGTTTCCACCTACTATGAATGAACAATAACATTATGAAGCACCTTCACAATTCTTGTTGTTCTGGTCCTTTTTTGGGATGTGACAGCTTGAGAAAGGAGGCTAACATTCTGCAGCTGAGGTTGGATTTTCTCTCAAAATTATTTAGCTATTGTTGGTACTTTTACAGTCCATTTGTTGGAGAGAAGTGAAAAAGAAACTTATAAGGGAGAAGAAAAGAGAAGATTAACTTGACATTGTTTGGTTTAATATGAGAGAAAGTGCAGACTCACACGAGGAAAGAAAACAAAAGTTAATTGTCATTTATGAGAATACCTACCACAGGACTTATTTTAGAAATATCTAAAGGTGTTTTAGCCGTTTTGAGTAGTTTCCCTCCATTTCTATCCAATTTGGAGGAGAGGAAAAAGTCTCATTTTCATATATATATTTTTTCTTTCAACTTCTCTTGACATTTTTCTCTTTTCACCATTTTATGTGAACCAATCAAGAGAAGTGGGAGAAATTCTTTTCTTTTCTCCTCTTCTCTCCACTTCTCTTCATTCAAACAGATTGATAGTGGTTCTATGTGTTTTTGTACCTTGTATTTCTTGTACACCTGTCTTTTGTGTATCTATAAATTGGGTTTTCTTCATTATAACATGTCATAATTAATGTTTATTTTTATTTATCTGGTGATGACAATGATGTCATGTTGTTTAGTGTCATTTACTTTATTAAATTATTTAATAATAAAGGAGGATACATGCCCGCACACACAAAAGAAAACACCATGGGACTGTTATTCTGTTTTCTTTTAGTAATAAATTAAGGAGTAACATATTCTACAGATGTTGGGCCAAATTTTAACACCTATGCTTGTATATATATTTATTTATTTATTTTCCTTTTCCTTGTTTTATTTTATTTTATTTTTTTGGGGGGCCCGGGGGGGGGGGGGGTGGGGGGTTGTAGGGAGGGGGAGGGGGAATATGCTTTGTCAATGTCAAGGCCTGATACACATTATTGACCCACAACCTAACAGCTTAAGCTTTTAGGTAAACTGGTTGTCTAACATGGTACCAAAGCTGGTTATTAGGAGATCCTGGTTATAGTCTCGTTACCTGCATTTATTGTGTGGTGTTTAAAAAGTTAATAGTATTCCCTGTAATAGGTGTTGTTTATTGTGTGTTTATCTCCCCACATGCTGTCAGGGTGCACATGCAGGGGAGTGTTAAGGCTTGATATACATTATTGGCCCACAACCTAACAACTTAAGCTTTTAGGGAAAGTGGTTGTCTAACAGTCAACTTGCTTGAAGTTTCTTTTAGTTGGACTTCAATGCATAGCAATAGGTCCTCAGTAGATCCATTATTTTCCAAAATTAGGAATTTTTTTTCTGTAATGTCAGAGAATCTGATTGTGCCATCCCCTAAAATATATCAAATCTTTATAAGAGAATCTCATGTTTGTCAAGGATTTTTTCTTTTCTTTTCTTTTTATTTTCTCTCTTTTTTTGCTAGAAAAGACTCTGGATGGAGACATTAGGAGATCACATATCTGCCTAGCTGAATAGAGGTGCTGAAGGAGGATATAAGATTCATAGGCACCCTGCCCTCGAAAAGCCTAGGTGGACGTGCCTTTGATCTCATACTATAGTGGAAAATATATTTACTAAAAAGGACTAAAGGAGGTACTTGGATTCATCTTGAAGGGTTCTTATCTACGTAAAGCACAGAACTGATAGAAAGTTGTTCATTTCATTCCCGTTAGTCACCGAATCTGGTCAGATTAATTCAGTGTCCCATTAACATCTTAACAACTTCACTATCTTTTAAATTAGATACTTCGCGAACACTTCTTTGATGCTTTAATCCGATGCATTTTGGACACATGAATGACAAAACAAGTCGAGTGACAACCTGGTCCTGTCCTTATCTTGTTCACAGCTATACAGTTATTATCTTGTTCACAGCTATATGGTTAAG
Organism: Malania oleifera; assembly: GCF_029873635.1. Taxonomy (NCBI): domain Eukaryota; kingdom Viridiplantae; phylum Streptophyta; class Magnoliopsida; order Santalales; family Ximeniaceae; genus Malania; species Malania oleifera. Next base: position 128,778,173 of record NC_080417.1, read on the forward strand.
TGCTGTACCCTTTTTTATAAAATTGTCAGTAAGATTTGAATCCTGGATCTCTTTTACTGTATTTTGTGATTTGGGGATTTTTGGTCTGACAATTTTAGTCATTTTTAATAATTCTAAGTTGGAAACTTGCTTGATCTGCTGATGTTGGATGGTATTTGGTGATCCACCATCCATTCTTCAATTTTGAAATATATTGATAGATTTCAATAGGAAATAATGCGGAAGTTGTTTGCTCCCAATATTTGGTGATCCACTTTGCTTGTGTTGGTCATAGTTGGGATTGCTTAAATGACTTGAATGGTAGTTTTTACCAAGTACAATTCCATCTGAACAGAATTCCCCCTCCTTATTCCTTTTGCATGCACATAGTTGTCTCAATGTCACCTCTCTTTCCCCTGCCTGTTTCTGTGAGCACATGATGAGTGCACTTGTGATTTGATCTTTTACAGTGAAGCTATTGGAAGAACAATATACAGGCCTTCCAAGTTTTTACCTGGTCTCTCTTAAGTTGAATAGCTGGAGGTGTAGTTAGCAGTTGTGAAAAAGATTTATTGAACAAAGTATTTTTTTTTAGGGGATAGATAAAATATTTATCTATTAATAAGAAAGCAAGAAATACGGGTCAAATTTTAAAGTTATACTTTTTGCTTTTGTGCTGAGAATATGCTCCATTAAATCTGATATGAATTTGCACTCCATATACAGAATCCAACCCCCCGCCCCATCCCCAAAATAAATAAATAAATAGACATGTGAATTGCAGCTACCATTATTTGGGGTTGGCATGGCTTGAATTATCTTAACAGGTTAACCTTTGGCATGGTTGCAGCTTCATTTTCTGACACGGGAAAGTTTCTATTGGCTGCACGAAGATATAGGCATGGTGCACACATAGAGTATGTAATTTCCCTCGATGCAGATGATCTGTCTCAAGGAAGTAATGCTTATGTTGGAAAGTTAAGGTAAGTCATTTATTTGCAATAATTAAATTGAGATGGCTTCAGAATCTGATGCTTCTTGTCATATTCTCACATCCCTTATTAATTTAAAGAATTTCCATTTGTGAAACCTTTCGTTTGTTATTTGTATGCATTTTTATGCAAGCACATATTTAGGCTTTTGGGGCACAAATCTATTAGTTTTACTTATAGTTGTTGAATCACATATCATATATACATTTTTCAAGTTTTTGTTTTGTGTATCATGTTTTTTGAAAATTTTTTTGGTAAGATTTTTGTTTTTTTCCAAGTGTACTTACACTTGGAAAAATAATCTAATGTAGCAGCATTATCATGGAGTACAGTGTAACAAAATAAGCCATTTCATGGTTACTATAAAGCTTAAAGAGTTAAATGGGAGACAAAAGGACTATAGAAGTGTTTGACCGAAACATGGTTTTGTATTTCATTGCAGAATCATATACTAGTGTTGTCTAGTTTATCCAAATATTAAAAGAAACAAGCTATTGCCAACCAATTATCCACTTTAAAATGTTGATTTGCAATGTGGGTCGGTCACTTTCTAAGCTCTCCTTTTGCTACATAATTATATAATTAAGAAAAGAGATATAAATAAAGGTGATAGAATTCTTGAACTTACTTTTATTTGCCTAAATGACAATTTTCGCAAGCTCCTTAAATTCTACAAAGTTGTTTATGATAGACTCCCACTTTCAAGAACATGTATAAATTAAATGCATTAGTTATTTAGAAATGAACCTAATCTATGTGGTACTCAAAAAAGTTGCCACAAACACAACTATGGCCTCAACATCCAATATCATACATCTTTAAGCTCCCAGAATTAGCCTTTTGAAGTTCATTCCTGGGAAAAAAAGGGACAAAGCATTAGTAGCCATACAAATCAATTTGCTCCAAAATGAAGTTTTAACATAGTATTTCATTAGTTTTTTGACAACCGACAACAACAACTATTGGCTTAGGGTTCATTTCTTCTGAAATGACCTCTACTTCATGTGCCTTGTGTATGGCATGGTTCTATTTTGCTGCCATATGTTGTAGTCTCTGTTGCATGAATGTCTTTTAAATTGCTGTATGCATGTTTCTTAGTGAAAATGCTGCTACATCCTGATAATCTTTAATCTTATTTTGCATCTCACATGTGAAGATATAGATGCGACAAAAAGCCCAATTGATGAGGTACTTAAGAAAGCCTACAGTGCACTGGAGTTGGGAGTTTTCCTCTCTTCAATGGGCATGCCTATCTTTTACTTGCCCAATGAAAATCGTATTAGACATCTATGTCACGCTTCTAACACAGTGTTTCACATATTATGAAGTGTCTGTGTAGCAATCTCTTTTATGCAAGATAGTTATAGGATATGAAAGGAGAAATCAAGAAACAAGATACATATTTCCTCCATAATTCTGTTTTTGTTCTCATGTAATCCCCTCATTTGCAGCTCTGATTTCCTTGGCACCAACTTCACAATCTATGACAGCCAGCCACCACATAGTGGTGCAAAGCCTTCTAGCAGTAGAGCTAGCCGCCGCTTTGCAAGCAAGCAGATAAGCCCTCAAGTTTCAGCTGGCAACTTTGAGGTTGGACAGGTCTCTTACAAGTTCAACCTCTTGAAATCCAGAGGTCCGAGGAGAATGATTTGCTCACTGAAGTGCTCACCTCCAAGAGAATCAACCAGTGCCAAAATATTGGACTGCAAGAAGCAGAAATCAGAAACTGATACTTCTGCATGCACAGTTTTGAGGAACAAAGCTCCGAGGTGGCACGAGCAATTGCAGTGCTGGTGCTTAAATTTCCATGGTCGGGTCACTGTAGCATCAGTAAAGAACTTTCAACTGGTTGCAACATTGGACCAAAGCCAGCCAGGAGGAAAAGGAGACGAGGAAACAGTGCTCCTACAGTTTGGCAAGGTTGGAGATGATACCTTCACCATGGATTATAGGCAGCCCTTGTCGGCCTTCCAGGCATTTGCAATCTGTCTCACTAGCTTCGGCACAAAACTGGCCTGTGAGTAAAATATATTCTGCTGCTATCTGCCTGTCTGTGTATCCAAGAGACAGAAGCTCCTGGATAATGTTTTAAGATAAGGTCTTCATTTGTCTTTTCCAGTTAATATATTTTCTGAACAGGTTTGATTTGATCAGGAAAGCATATGATGTACATGTTTCTATGTATGAATATGACTCGACTTTAGGTGAAATTATTCCTAGCATTGCTGGTCCCTGATTCCATTCCAAAGTAAAACATGTTGTATATGTATTTGGATACTTGTTCAAGTCAAATTACTAGTAGAAGAGAGTTCTAGGTGTTTGTATTGGACTATGACTCACCACTTAGGTCCTTGGAAACCTTGATGGCAGATCTTAGGGTATGGTTTTGGTTCATAGAATACATATTCTTAAGAATAAATTAATTATAATTGATTAGTTGCAATTACTTATACAAGTATTATGTCGTTATTATAAAACAAGTAATAATTTGAAACGTCCATAGCAAAAAATAGACAAGAAAATTTCATGAGAATGTCTATTTCCTTAATATTAAATGATGAATGATATAATGAGGAATATATAGGAAATTGTTATTTCGTAAATTAAAGATAATATTACTCATTTGATTTTGATAACATTTATCTCGGAAGTCTTATTTCAGGATTGAATTCCCTAGAATGTGTCAAATTAAAACAAAACTGATTATTCTTTAGCTGCACATCTCCCTCTCTCTCTCTCTCTCTCTCTCTCTCTCTCTCTCTCTCTCTCTCTCAATTTTTAAGAGTGTCTAATTTATATGAAAATGGGTGGATTTTATAATTGAATTGAATTTGTAGGTGGAGAGTAACAAGGAAAGAAAAACAAAAAAATGGAAAAGAGAGAATGGGTGAGTTTGCTGTCTTCAGTCCTCTTCAAGAAATTGGTTTAGAAAAAAGGTAATTGGCCAAATGAGCGCAGCAGCTTGCGCATTTCTAACATGGCGCAGCAGCTGAGGTCGTCAGAGAGTGAAAGAGCTAGAGGTAATTTCCAATATGATCAGAGAGTGACAGAGCTCAAGGTAAAGTGGGTTAAGTTATCATGAAAAAGACCTAAAAAATTGATACTCCCAACTCCCACGCTATGGCCTACGAGTGAGTTACCCCTCTTCACGCCAGTCCAATAAACATGTTATGCACAGATATTCTTGTTCCTTGTCTGATGTCTCCAAAGCACACGCTTGAGTTAATTGACTACTAGGATTAAATTAAATATACCATCGAAATCAATTCTAGATTTTTAACAAGAGATTCTTAGCTTGGTCCGATGCAAATTCAAAGGAATTCATTTCGTAAATATCAGTTATTAACAAACATTACGTACACTATAGGACTCTCTGCCCGTAATGACCCCAACTCGCCACATGGGTTCGGGATGCTACTTTAGTGATATCTATGTACCTGATGCCTTATTCGTCATTTATGAAACACATATATGCAACGGAAATAAAATACAATTGTATTATCTGAGTTTTTTATTTATCCATACTAATAAGAATATAATATATCTGTTGTTCTTTTGTAAATCTATATAAATAACTGAGAAATATTCCTGAAAATCTGTATGTCATGATTTAACTCTTCATGACAAGGTTGTGCGGTCCATAGGTTGGACTTAACTCTGGTTGGCCTACCAGGATAGGTCACTTGAATACTCTACCAATCCTCAGTCCGACGTTTACTGCAATCTTTCTAGAGGCATGGTACTGGTATCTACCTTGTCAAACTGGCCTCGTCAACCCAAAATACTGGAGAGACTGCAATCCCTCAATAGGCACGGTTGATCGAATCCACATACTATCTGAGATATGTGATTATACTCTGATATGAAAATAGCAACGGTACTGTATTCTACTGATTGAATCTATCTGAAATAATTCATCAGGGATCTGATACTGTATAATACTAGTATATATAATTATCTTATTGTTTCATCATGATTTCAAAATAACCATAATACTATAAATCTGATTTGAAATGCTAAAATATCTAACTGAAATAATTGTAATATCTAACTGAATAATTTGTAATATCTAACTGAATAATCTGTAATGTATGAGTGTTATGGTTTTGGAAATCATGGAATTCTGTAAATGTTGTAAAAATCTGTCTGTAAAATATTTGTAAAACATCTGTTTGTAAAATATTTGTCTATATATATATACTGTAATTTATAATTCTGTAAAATCCGTTACAACATATTTCTGTGTAAAAAATACTATAAATCATAGTATTCTGAAAGACTGCATAAATTCTGAATTGTCCTGATATTAACTCATGTCACACAACTAAATAAAAACTCTCTGTACTGAAATCTGTATTTTCTAATAATAAAGATAATTTGTACCCCATAAAGTATATCCCAAAAACACACATACATTACTGATAATATTTCTGAAATTTCTAGCATAGCATATTTCTCTTATCTTGTTTCCTGAACTACACCCGCAGGGATTCTGAAATTATACCCGTGACGCTCACCTGAACCTTGAATTCAATAATCTTAATTCAATCAATTTAATCTCAAATAAAATACTATTTTAAAATTTCCTAACTCCCTAGACAATTAAACTTTAAAAAATAACTAATTTGCTTAATTCCCTAAATCTCACTTTCACTTTGAAGTGGTGCTTAGGACTCCCAAATTAAAAATTTGTTTTACCCAAAATGACGACGATCGAGACTAGGACCCCGCGGTGGTGCCCGATCGTCGATTTAACTAAAGATTTAAGGAAAAATTAAGAAAATAGAGGGAATATACCTTTCCCTAGGAGTGGTGCAAGTACTCATTTGGATTAAGAATTTCATTTATAATAATTAATTCTAAAAATATGATAAAAAAATTATAAAAATTAAATGTTAATGATGTTGAGATTGAATTTTTATTTGTTGATTTTGTATTTTTTTGTACTTTTTTTTTTTTTACTTTTCTTAATAACCAAACATGAAAATGGGATTTTTGATATTTTTCTTATCTTTTCTTACCCTATGCTTGGATAGGTCTTGGATTTGAAGTTGTATTGAATTTGAATAATAAGTAATATAAAAGTATCAAAATTTGCCCACATCCATTTAAATCCAAATTCAAATTTCAAAATCTATACTCCTAAATATAGCAGTTTAATATTTTTCAAATTCTAAACATGGGTTAAATTTATAAGAATAATTCAAAAAATTATGAAAATAATTTTTTATTATTTGTGAAATTTTAGATAATTTTATAAGAAATGCTAATTCATCAAAATACCGATTGATTTAAGAGTTTTATTTTAAGTTTATATATATAAGACATTTTAACAACAATAAAGGGAAAATATGTAGTTTAAAATTTTAAGTTATAATGTGGGCATGTATACATCCGCACATTTTTAAATATATCATGTGCATTGCCTTGTATGTGAACAATTAATCTTGTGTAAAATATTTTTATAATTCTTAAAATAAAATTAAAAAAATATTTTTAAAATAAATCAAATAAAATATTTGTTAGCCCTAGTGGTTAAGGTTTTTCATTCAAACTTGTTTTGATAATGACAACCCATTAGTGATTCTTGAGCCAGCTAATATTTTCCTCAACTTCAGTTCAGATAAACAGGTGGATGCTAAAGCAAGCATAAAGTAATGAGCAAAAGCATACACAAGAAATACTCAGGCACAACCAACCAAAGACCTTATGATGTTCTATATGCATAATGGATTGTGTGTGAGGTAGGATATTCCTGTAACTCTTGTGGCATGATATTGGTAAGAATACTTAACAAGAGTTGAGCAAGTGCATTTGCATGTCAGTTCATAGGATATCTTTAACAAACTTAATAAGCCTTTAAATAGATTTTTACAAGATATCTCATACTTAAACAAACTTTTATAAGGATTAGTTTTTAACACATTTAGGGTTTCAATATCTCACAAACTTAATCCCCATTTTGTTTAAATAATGGTTAAGCACCCAAAAAAAAAAATGGAACAAATTAGGTGCTTAGTGGTTTTCTAAAAGAGGGCTTGGCTTACAGAAAACCGTCGATGGTTTGGGAAGAGCCCAGATGTAGAGACCTTAACTCGTAAATAAGGAAAATAAACAAGAAAAGGATAAAAAGGGAATTACAACAGAGTTCATCGACGAAGGTAGTATGTTCATCGACGAAGTCCCTTCAGTTCTTTGTCGCCGAAATTTAGAGCATCGTTGACGAAGAAATACCGAAAGAACCAAAGAAAATATCCAAATGGTGTTCGTCGACAAAGGTAGTGTAATAATCCGAATAATTATTGGAATTAAATAATAAAAAAAAGAGGGAAAAAGAATTCTAAAGGGGGATGCTCATTCGTTGACGAAAAACCTTCTTGGGCTCGTCGACGGGGACGTGCATCTCATCGACGATAATTTACCGAGAGACCTGTTCTAGGGCGTGAAACTCATCGATGAGGAGACGGTGTTTGTTGACGAGATCCCTTCATTGCCTCGTCGACGAGGTGATGTGTCTCTTCGATGAGTCCACGTGGACCAACTTTCTATATAAAGCTGAAAATTATTTTTCTTGCAGGAATTTTAGATCCAATTCACTCTCTCTCTCTAGAAAACGCATCCTCTAACTTCTCTCTAGGTCTTTGGCTCCGTCTCTCCCTGGCTCGATGATTAGAAGCTACCACAGTGATCTTGAGGAGATTTTCTACAACATAGCCGAAGCGAAATGTTGATTTGAGAAGTTTGGGAACCATCCCAAAACTAAGGTAAGTGGATTCTTTGAGTATTTTCAGTATTATTCAGTTCATTTGAGGTCAGATTCAATATTATATGCGAATATAATGGAGTTTTGTGAAGTAAAATTAGGATATTATATTTTCAGGAATAGGGTGTTTTTGGACCCTATAGGCATGGGGTGAGGACCTTAGAAAATAGTTCCAGGAGCGCAGGTAAATTATAGTTCAGTAAGTTAAGAGTATGTAGATTCGAGAAAATATAATGATTTATTGGAAATATGAATTATTTCAAGATTTTGGGAATAGTACGCCGTGAGCATGAGGATAAGTTGAAGGCGAGCCTTCCAGCTAGTTAGGTAAGGGAAATATGCTATGTTAGGAAATTCAAAAATATTATCAGTAAAATTATAGTTTTTGTTTATTAAAGTATAGGGTATAAATTATACAACTTTACCGATTTTAGAACATTAGTTTATTAATTGTGTGGCGTGAGTAGATATTTGAGTAGTACATAATTTATATAGTTTTTTAGAATATCATGATTTACTGTACATAGATAGACAGATATATTTACAAACAGATATTTACCAGACAAATATTTTACAAATATCATATAGACAGGTATTTTATAGTATTTACAAAATGTCATGCTTTCCAAAACCATAACGCTTAAACAATATAGATTATTCAGTAAGATAAGATAGCTAGATATTACAGTCAGATATTACAGATATTACAGTAAGATATTATGATTATTTTTGTCAGATATTATAGAATTATTAGATTAGATTTATTGTGTTATGGTTATTTTGGAAACATGATGAAAATAGTAGGATATCTATAGAAATAGTATATACAGTATCAGACCCTGATGAATCAAGTTATGATCAGTTAGCAGAGTACGCTACTGTAGTTAGTATAGATCAGAGTACAATCACACATCTTAGATAGTGTGTAGATGGGTTCCGTCAACTGTGCCTGGAGTGTTTGCAAACTCTGCAAAATACCAGGTTGAGTTGGCCGGTTTGACGAGGTAATTACCAGTTATGAGCCTAGGAGAGGTTGCAGTTTGGCCGGACTGAGGATTGGTATAGTACAGTTGACTAACCTAGTAGACAAACTAGGATTAAGTCCCGCCTACGGGCCGCACAACCCTGTCATGAAGGGTTAAATCATGAAGTACAGTTTTCTAAGGTAAAATTTCAGTTAGGTATATGCATACATATTTACAGAATTTCAGCGATATAATATGGTACTAGAAGTATGAAAGAGTAGAAAACTCAGATATTATAGTTATACTTTAAACTATGATAAATGTGAATTATACCGTATATTGATTTACCAACTTATACAGTTTCAGATATTGTCATTATAATATTTATGCAACTCAGTCGCCACACACTAGTAATAACATATTTCCACTTACTGAGCATTGTCTTATCCCAGCGATTTAACATTTTTCAAGTGATCTAGTTAGGCGAGCAGATCAGGCTCGCAGATAGAGAGATCTTTTGTACTGCCCTATTATAGGGAAAGTGTATTTAGGGGACTGTATTTTTTAGTAGCTGATACTGGGATGATGTGTAAACATGTATCTATGGATTGGAAATACTGAATTCTGGTCTTGTAAATATGGATGTATGACTTTATGTTTCCCGCTGCATTGGTGTGTCGGTTTATGTATATGGATACCTCAGTGCCATCCAGGCCCTAAGATGATTATAGTAGGTATCATAGGGGTATCAGAGTAAATTATATTTTAAATGAAAAAAAATGGTGTAATTTTTGGGTCGTTACAGGTAGAGCTTCATCCACGAACTGAGTGGCTAGTTCATCGACGAAGGTGCCGCCTCGTTGATGAATTTGACTCGGTCAAAGGTTCTATAAATATCATTTTTGGTTGCTTAAGGGGTAAGAAAACCCAAAAGCTCCTTCTCTCTCTCTCTAGAACCAGCGAGTTCTCTCTCTCTCTATGATCCTTCGCTGTTTATTGTCGGTTTTGACGATCGGAAGTTTTTACGTGGATCAGGGGAGGAAACTTTGCAGTTTTAGCGGATCAGATTATCATTTTGAAGATTTTCGAGGTTTTCCCTAAAATCGAGGTAAGGATCTGAATTCATTTTCGTTTCGGTAGATCCATAGTAGATTAAATAATTTGAAGTATTGTTCTTTAGTTTTTAGGTTTTGAGGATTTCATGTTGTTGTTTTGGATCAATAAGCTCGTATTTCAGTTTTCACGATTAAGGTAAAGGGATTTGTTTACATCAGTATTTTTAGAAAATGAACTTGCAGGATATGTAGCTTATGTTTATATGTACTTATTGACTACTTATTTGCAAATTTTTACTGGGTATAAATGCCAAATTTTTACGGTTTTCACAATTTTACGGTTTTGGCAAAAATGGGATTTTTGGTATATCATCTCCAAATTTCTTAAACTACTTTATTTGCATTAAAACTAAAGTAGGAGATGCTTGAAACTCTTAAATAGCAGCAGAAATGATATTTTATGAAGTAGCTTATATGAAATGTATATTTAATCAAATAAGTGTGACATATGATATGAATTGAATCTATACTGATGTGAGATGTTTGTATATGAACTATGGGGACTAAAGTCCCAAGTGATTATCAGAAAATATAGAAAACAGGTGCTGATTAGATACCATGCCAAGTATGAGAAAAGGGTGAAACCAAGAGGTTACGAGCTGATTTTTACCACAGTATGAATGAAAGTATGCATGAATGAGATTGTGAAAATACTGGAATTGCACAGGTTATTATGTTTTAATGTAAATTGTATATATGATATTGGGACCGTAGCTTGTTTCAATAGTATATGAGGCCTTAAAAATCTTATATTATGTAGGCTCGGTACCATTGCCAAAATAGAGGTACAGTGCAACCACACACAGTTATTTTTTAGTGTAGGTACCTAGTAGTAGGTTTGGTAAGAAAGGCCACTGGTCAAAAGGGATCAGGGTGGTGATGGCCAAGTTGGACTGTAGTATGTTATGATGCCTGACGATGCTTGTACGTATAGGGCTCGATTAGTGTTTTCTTATCGCACAACCTTTGCCATGGGGAGTTACTGACATAGTTATGATAGTTTCGAGCTGGATGGTGTTCTAAATATGCATATACATGATTTAAAGGCTTTACTGGGTAGAGTCACAGGTCTGAGTACTGGGTGGAGGGATCGTACAGTGTATGAGCCTGTACCCTACCCTAACCTCGGGAACTCTCACTTGTAACGATGCTGGGTTTTATATTATCAGGGAGTTATTTATGTACTATATATACATTACAGTATTAAGAATGTGCAATATATGTAACCGTTTTCAAATAAGAATATAACTGTACAGTCACACACTGATGTAATATCTTCCTCCTTACTGAGAAGTGTCTTACCCAAATCTTACAACCTTTGTTTTAGGAGTTACATGAAATTGGTCCTAGTCTTCTAGAAAGACTTTGGAGCATAGCGTCTGGTTAGCTGACGTAAGTTTTGTAGGAGTTCTGGATTGTTTAGCTAGGATGGGTTTCTTTTTGGGAATGTAATATAGTTTATGTTTTGCGTACTGATGAATGTATATATGGAACAATTAAATGCTCTGGTATGTCTATTAGAATCCATATTAATGTTTATATTTTCTGCAATATATGTGAGTACAGATCTTTATGAAATACCTGTACGTCCTTGTTTAGGGCAGGTATTTATGTATGTTATTAGGATATGTACAGGATATGTATGTATAGTAGCACTCTGGGGCCATATTAAGGGTTGGAGCGATACAGTTTGGTATCAGAACCATAGCCAGCCAAAAGTGTGATATGAATTGTACTGCCTGGTTATGGATATGCTCAAAGCTTAGGTTGCTAGGTTCCGTAGATTAGACTATACCAGACTTTAAGAATATGATTATCGAGTGTAGCTTTATATACCCAGAGATGAAAATTCATTAATAGACTTATGTGCTTTTCTGGATCATTTGAAAGGTTCAGAAAATCACGGCAATCTATTGGCGGTTTTTTTTGTAAGTGGAAGAGCGAAACTTAAGTAGGATTGAGAATGTGAGTCATTAGAGTACGTCGATACTAGGAATGTTATTATGGGGAGTGAGTTTATAGTATTGCAGTATTAGTGGTTAAGCATATAATTGATTTCCTCAATTGCTTTTCAGGATAGAATCCAGGGATATTACTGCCAACGTTGGAGGCAGTAGTAGTGAGGGTGCTGGCCATGAGGTTGGCAGTGACTTTACTAGTGTGCCACGAGACTTTGCTCAGCAGCTTATGGCTGAGGTTGTCCAGACAAATAAGGGTTAGGACCGTCCCCTCGCTGAGTTGGGATGCTCCATCAACCAGTTTACACGACTGAAACCTCTAGTCTTCGTGGGGAGTGCGAATTCGATTCAAGATGAGAATTGGATCGGGGAAATTGAGAAGATTCTAAATGTCCTGAACTGCACTGAGAAGCAAAAGATAGCCTTTGCAACGTTCAAGCTGATGGGTAAAGTAGAGAGGTGGTGGAAGTTAGTTAAGATGCTTTAAGAGCATTGACCTACTCCTATGGTTCTAACATGGGCTCGGTTAAAAGATTTATTCTTTGAACGGTATTTTCCAGCAACGGTCAAAAATGCCAAGATGGAGGAATTCATGAGTCTAGAACAGGGGCAGCTATCAGTTCAGTAGTATGTTGCCAGATTTTAGGAGCTATCTCGATTTGCTCCATTTATGATTCCGAACAAGTCAAACAAGGCTTGGAAGTTTTAGAGGGGCATGAAGAAGGAGATCAAGAAGCAGACTGCGATTTGGAAAATGCAGGACTTTGTCACTCTGGTTGAAAAATCCATCGTACTGGAGGAAAGTTTGCAGGAGGACCTTGAGGTTCAGGTTCCGAAGAAGAGACCTATACCTTCCAGTTCTTATGGAGGGACAAAGCAAGGCAATTGGAAAAAGAACAGTGGTGGTGCTTCTCAAAGTACCACCACTACTCCGGCTTGTTCCAAGTGTGGGAGACCTTACTCAGGGAAGTGTTTGTTAGGTTCTGGAGCTTGTTTTCATTGTGGTAGGATGTGACATTAGAAGAAAGATTGTTGCATGTTGATGAATAGTGGAGCTCCACAACAATCATATGGAGGAGGTGTGCAGGCATAACGGGGTGGTCAGTAAGGGGGGATAGCCCAGGCTAGGGTGTACTCCCTAACTCCTAGTGACATAGAGAATGCAAGAGATGTTGTCACAGGTACCATTTACATGCTTTTCAATAAAGCGGTTATATTATTTGACTCAGGAGCAACGCATTCCTTTATCTTTCGGGGATTTGTTAAACTGTGTGGACTAGAGATGCAACAGTTGAGTTATGAACTGGTAGTGGGTACGCCTTCATGGTCGGAAGTCATATGTAGTAGGGTAATCCATGACCTTCTTGTAGAAATTTAGGAGAGAGTACTACCAGTTAGACTTATTGTGTTTGATATGCATGATTTCGATATTATTCTACGTATGGACTGGTTGTTTGCCAGTTATGCTAGTATCGATTGCCACAGGAAAAAAAGTGGTGTTTAGACCTCCAAGTAAGTAGGAATTCAGATTCTTAGGGTCGTGTGTGTGCTCTGTGCCATGGATCCTTTCAGCTTTGTAGGCTGGTAGATTGCATCAAGAGGTATGCCAAGGGTATTAGGCATTTGTGAAAGACACGCCGGCAGGGGGACGTGAACTGGAGGAGATTCCTGTTATGTGTGAGTTCCTAGATGTGTTCCTAGAAGACTTGCCGGGATTACCTCCAGATCGTGAGGTGGAGTTTGGTATAGAGTTAGCTCCAAGTACGGTGCCAATATCAAAAGCTTCGTTTCGTATGGCTCCAGCTGAACTAAGAGAGTTGAAAGAACAACTTTAGGAGCTACTAGATAAAGGGTACATTCAACCAAGTGTTTCTCCTTGGGGAGCACTAGTGTTATTTGTAAAGAAGAAAGACGGGTCGATGAGGATGTGCATTAACTACAGAGAACTTAATAAGGTAACGATAAAGAACAAATACCCGTTACCCAAGATCGATGATCTGTTTGACCAGCTACAAAGCACATAAATCTTTTTTAAGATCGATCTACGATATGGGTATCACCAGCTGAAGGTGAAAACGAAGGATGTTCTAAAAACAGCTTTTCGAACTCGGTACGGCCATTACGAATTTATGGTTATGCCATTCGACTTGACCAATGTACCTGTAGCATTTATGGATTTGATGAACCGAGTTTTTCACGAATACTTAGATCAGTTCGTCATGGTATTCATTGATGACATCCTAGTATATTCTAGGAGTGCTGCAGAGCATGAAGTTCATCTAAGACTGGTATTACAAGTGCTCAGGGATAAGAGGTTATACGCTAAATTGAAGAAGTGTCAGTTCTGGTTGGAACAGATTGCATTTCTAGGACATATAGTGTCCAAAGAAGGAGTATCAGTGGACCCGAGTAAGATAGAGGCAGTAGTGGATTGGGCGAGATCGAAGAATGTTCAGGAGGTCGAAGTTTTATGGGTCTTGCAGGTTACTACCATCGTTTTGTAGAAGGGTTCTCTAGTTTAGCAGGTCCCTTAACGAGACTCACGAGGAAGGGCGTGAGGTATAATTGGACTGATGAGTGCGAGCTGAGTTTCCAGGAGCTGAGTGTAAAATAAGAATGTTTTCATAAATGTGATTATCTGCGTAGTGAACTGGTTATTTTCTGTACACTAAATGCATGTTGGCCACACACTGACATTAACTTAGTCTTTCCCTTACTAAGTTGTGCCTTTCCCCTACTTTACAAACTGTCTTTTCAGGGAATCCTAGAGATTGAATCTAGCAGGCTTGAGGAGTCGGGCTAGTGGTGTAAATTTTATATAGGTAGTGTGTAGATAAAGACTTTATTTTTGTTTAGTTTTATAGGATTTAATTATGTGAAAATGGATTTATTTTTGTATAAATATAGTTAGAACTTTGGTAATGTAATTTGAGGATTTTATATTTTATTTCTGTTACGTATGTGTGTTTTATATTTGATGAATAAGGTATCAGGTACATTGACGTCACTAAAGTAGCACTCCGGGCCCACATGGCGAGTCAAGGTTGTTACATTGTTTATATGGATATGTTAAAATGTGACAAAATCGTGTGGCAGATGATTTAATTTATATGGATTATTTGTATATCTGGATTTGGGATTTTGAAATACTGAACGGTATGTGAAATACTGAATTGTTTGAGAAATACTAGGAATGCTTGTGAAAATACTGGAACTGTTCATGAAATGCAGGAGTTTGAACTAATGGCTAATGGTCGGGTATTGTTTGATTGGCTAAGGGTTAGGATTATTATTTGATGGCCGAGGGCTGAGATTTTATTTACCCGACTGTGAGCCAGATTGTATTTGTGGCCGGGGGCTAGGTTTTTGGAATAACAGGAAATATATGTAAATTGATGTTTTAAATGGTGATTTCTACTATCTAAATTACATGATATGCTTTAGGAATCCTGGGGACCAGTGTATTGTGAGCACGGTACCATTGCTAGTTAGACCATGTGCACCCACACTGTCTAGATAGAAGTGTAGGGGGTCTAGCCGACTGCCTGCATGAGGTTGAAGTAAGGGCTTCGGACCTGCAGCTTTGCTGTGGATGCCTGCAGATGTGTTTGTAGAGGATGTTATATTTGACTTTGTTTGGACTAATCACCTAGGCTTAGTCCAGCTTTCGGGCTGCACAACCCGTGCCATGGGAAAGTAAATGGCGTGTTTGTCACGGGGAGTGTCTTATATGCATATATATTAATTTATGTGAATACGGTTAATTAATAAGTTAATTTCGAGAGCTTGCTGAGAAAGGCGAGTCCCCTAGTAGCAGTAATGGTATTAGAGCAGAGGGAAGCTACTTGTATGGACGAGTAATCTTCCCTATCCTCGACTAACTATGTGTGTGAGTGTAAATAAAGAATGTTTTCATAAATGTGATTATCTGTTTAGTGAACTGGTCATTTTCTGTACACTAAATGCATACTGGCCACACACTGACATTAACTTAATCTTTTCCTTACTGAGTTGTGCCTCACCCCTACTTTACAAACTATCTTTTCAGGAAATCCTAGAGATCGGGTCTAGCGGGCTAGAGGAGCCAGACTAGAGATGTAAATTTATGTAGGTAGTGTGTAGATAAAGATTTTATTTTTGTTTAGTTTTATGAGATGCAATTATGTGATAATGGATATATTTGTGTATAAAGATAGTTAGAACTCTGATAATATAATTGGAAGATTTTATATTTTATTTCTACTGCTTATGTGTGCTTTATATTCGATGAATAAGGTATCAGGTACACTGACATCACTAAAGTAGCACTTCAGGCCCACGTGGCGGGTCGGGGGCGTTATAGGTGGTATCAGAGCCTAGGTTTGGTAGGTTCTGCAGACTTCAAGGATTGATAATTACCAGAATATAGGTTGAGATAGGATAGGGATAGGGGTGGGTAGGTTAAGATGGGTTTTGGTCTGGAAGCTTGGAAGCAAAAATCTATGATTTTCTAAATCAGTCGCAAGTTTTAGAAAACCATGGTAAATCCATCGATGGTTTCATTTTTAGGTTGAGGGACTTAAACTCAGGAAATTTAGGTTGAAATGTTAGTATGAGTGGGTATGTGTGTGAAGTTAATATTAGGATGGAGATTTTTACCTCAATGGTTTGATGATAGAATTGGAATATGAATTATTAAATTAGAACCTATATATATATATATCAATTCCATTATTACATATTTACATTAATTATGTTAAAGGTGAATTTCTAAGTCGGGTTATATCCTATTTACATACTGTCAGATAGTGCCATTGTATTATTTGATTCAGGTGCAACCCACTCTTTGTGTCTCGATTTTTTTAACTATGCGGGTTAGGGGCTCAACTGTTAGAGACAAAGTTAGTAGTGGGCACACCAATAGGGTCAGTGCTAGTATGTAGTAAGGTGATCAGGGATTATCCAGTAGAGATTCAGGGGATAGTGTTGCTTGCTAGTTTGATAGTCCTTGATATGCATGGTTTTGACATTATTCTGGGCATGGACCAGTTGGTATCCAGCTATGCAAGCATTGACTGTCGCAGGAACGAGGTGGTATTCAGACCTCCTAGGGAGCAGGAGTTTGTATTTGTTGGGTCGTGTGTGCGTTCAACACCATGGATCCTTTCGGCTATCTAGGCAAAGAGGTTACTTTTGGGGGGTTGCCAAGGTTACCTTGCAGTGGTGAAGGAAGCGCCGAAGGAGAAACTCAAGTTGGAAAATATCCCAGTGATAAGGGAGTTCTCTGATGTTTTTTTTTAGAAGATTTACCGGGGTTGCCTCCTGATCAGGAGGTGGAATTTACAATAAAGTTGATTCCAGGGAAAGCACCAATCTCTAAAGGCCCATATAGAATGGTTCCAGCTGAACTAAAGAAGCTAAAGGAGCAACTATAGGAGCTTCTGGACAAGGGGTTTATCAGATTGAGTGTATCGCCCTAGGCTGCACCGGTATTGCTTGTGAAGAAGAAGGACGGGTTAATGAGGATGTGCATCGACTATCGGGAGATTAATAAAGTAATAGTGAAGAACAAGTATCCATTACCCCGAATTGATGACCTGTTTGATAAGCTTTAGGGTACGCATATTTCTCTAAAATCGATCTACGATCTGGATATCATCAGGTGAAGGTTAGATCAGATGACGTACCGAAAATTGCTTTTCGAACTTGGTACGACCACTACAAGTTATTGGTTATGCCATTCAGGTTAACGAATGATCCAGTGGCATTTATGGATCTGATGAATGGGGTATTCCACGAGTACTTAGACCAGTTTGTTATTGTGTTCATAGATGATATTTTGGTCTATTCGAGGAGCCCTGAGGAACATGAAGCTCATATGAGATTAGTACTTTAGGTACTCAGGAAAAAGAAGTTATTTGCTAAACTTAAGAAATGTGAATTCTAGTTAGAGCAGGTTGCATTTCTGGGTCATGTGGTATCCAAGGAAGGGATTTTAGTGGATCCGAGCAAAGTAGAGGCTGTGGTTGATTGGGCAAGGCCGAAGAACGTGCAGGAAGTCAGAAGTTTTCTAGGTTTTTCTGGATACTACCGCCGATTTTTCGAGGGGTTCTCCAAATTATCAAGGTCTTTGACATGACTCACGAGGAAGAATGTGAAGTTTGATTGGAATGACGAATGTGAGCAGAGTTTCCAGGAGTTGAAGAAGCGTCCAGTCACTGTCCCAGTGTTGACCCTTCCATCAGGTGAGGGTGGATTTGTAATTTATAGTGACGCATCGCAGAAGGGACTTGGTTGTGTTCTAATGTAGCAAGGGAAAGTCATTGCGTATGCATCTCGCCAGTTGAAAGAGTACGAAAAGAACTATCCTACACAAGACTTGGAACTGGCAACAGTTGTGTTTGCGTTAAAGATCTGGCGACACAACCATTATGGTGTAAGGTGCAAGATCTTTACTGACCATAAGAGTCTCAAGTATTTCTTCACCCAGAAGGAGTTGAATATGAGGTAGCGCAGATAGCTCGAGTTGATAAAGGATTACGACTGCACCATTAGCTATCACCCAGGAAAGGCGAATGTGGTAGCCGATGCATTGAGCCAAAAATCTGGGGGTACGACAGCCTTAGCAGTTATGGCTTCCCACCATATCGTGATGGACCTGGAGAGGTTGGGTGTAGAATTGGTAGAAGGGAATTATCAGGCGCTCATTTCTAGTTTGGTGGTTCAACCGACTTTATGGGAGAGAATCAGAACAGCCCAATTGAAAAATGCTGAGTTGATGGAGATTGTAGAGAAGATATAGGATGAGTAGCACACAGACTTTAATGTTGCTGAGGATGGAGTTCTCAGATTTCACACTCGATTGTGTGCCAGATGATGCAGAGATAAAGAGGAGGATTCTAGGGGAAGCTCACCGCTCTCTCTATACTGTTCACCTAGGTAGTACAAAGATGTATAAAGACTTGCGTGAAACATTCTGGTGGAGTAACATGAAGAGGGAAATCGCTAAATTTGTGGGTCAGTGTTTGACATGTCAGCAGGTGAAGGTAGAACACCAGAGGCTAGTGGGACCACTTCAACCACTAGACATCCCTATGTGGAAGTGGGAGCATATCTCGATGGACTTTGTATCAGGATTGTCTTCAGCGTTGCATGGATAGAATGTCATATGGGTAGTGGTTGACAGATTGACGAAGACTGCCCATTTCATTCCAGTTAGAACCAGTTATTCCATGGATAAGCTAGCAGAACTCTATGTTTAGGAGATAGTTTGAATACATGGCGTGCCTGTGTCCATCGTTTCAGATGGGATATGCGGTTTACTTCCCGTTTCTGAAAGAGTTTGCAAGGGGCGTTGGTTTCTCAACTCACTTTCAGTACTGCATTTCACCCTCAAACGGATGGACAGTCTGAACGAACCATTCAGATTCTCAAGGATATGCTACGGGCATGTGTGTTAGACTTTGGGGATAGTTGGATCCGATATCTACCGTTGGTTGAGTTTACATACAATAACAGTCACCAAGCCAGCATTGGAATGACACCATATAAGGCTTTGTATGGTCGCCGGTGCTGATCTCCTTCGCACTGGGATGAAGTAGGCGAGCGGCAGATTTTGGGACCAGAACTTGTTCAGCAGGCCTCTACAAAGGTTGAACTTATCAGGGAAAGGATCAAGGTAGCCCAGAGTCGGCAGAAGAGTTATGCGGATACTTGGCGACGGGAGCTAAAATTCGAAGTAAGTGATATGATATTCTTGAAGATTGCTCCGATGAAGGAGGTGATGAGATATGGAAAGAAGGGCAAGCTGAGCCCTAGATACGATGGGCCGTTCGATATTCTTGAGAGGATTGGTTCGGTAGTGTACATAATAGCACTACCCCTAGCGTTGTCCAGGATACACGACGTGTTGCACGTGTCCATGTTGAGGAGGTACGTTCCAAACCCTTTACATGTGATCAGATATGAATCGTTGGAGATCGGGGATACTCTGGCATATGAGGAGGTACTAGTTCAGATTTTGGATCGGAAAATACAGGAATTGCGTACTAAGGATATACCGTTAGTGAAAGTGCTGTGGCAAAATCATGTTGTTGAGGAGGCTTCTTGGGAGTTAGAAACGGAAATACGCTAGAAGTGCCCGCAGCTGTTCAGCGAGGGCTAGTGCCAGACAGGTAAGGGTATGGTTGCATATATAGGGATTAGAGTAAGTTGTGTGGTTAGTTGTGTATAGTTTTAATTGTGGATAGTTTTTGGGAAAATTTGTATGGATATTGTAATTTCCCAAAGGCAGCATTGTAACTACGGTATTCCTCCGCCATAAGTGAGGGTAGTTAATAAACGTGGGACGGGGCCGCTATGTGGGTGGCTACCAACTCTTTTGTAGATAGGGGTAGTGAGTTAAGAATGTGATTGATAATAGTTAACAAATTTCGAGAACGAAATTTTTGTAAGGAGGGGAGAACGTAGTAATCCTAAAAAAAATATATATTATTATTATTATTTAAAAAATAAATTAAAATTAAAATTAATTTTTTATAAAAAAATATTGATTAATTAATTAATTAGTATTAATTAAATAATATAATATAATAGTATAATATTATGATGATATATATATATATGATATACGTCCTGAAGGATTTAAGAATCCTTAAGGCGGAGTAACTACAGAGAGCCCCTTCTTCTCCTTGTCTCCTCTCTCCCACTCTCCTCCATCTTGTCTCTGTTATTTGGCCGATCAAAAATCCAAAAATACCGTTGGGCTTTGCTCGCCGCCACCGACATTTCTACTGGAGCAGATCTGTCGTGGGAGTGGCGTAGGCATATCTTTAGGGGTAGTGCCAAATCTCAAACTTACCTCAATTTCTCTTAAACTATAAGCCTCATTAACGAACGAAAATTTCCAGGAGACTCGTGGGGAGATTCTCTACAATCTAACCAGAGCGGGTTTTCGAATTGGTGCTTTAGGGTACCAATCCTAAATCGGGGGTAAGTTTAATAATTTATACTTTTATTGGGTTATTTAGGGTATTCGGAACTTAGGAAAATTTTAGAGAAAGTTACTCTAGGAATTGTGAAGAATAATGTAGTGAAATTTGAATTTTAGGGTTTCATGAGATTTTGAACGCCGTGGGGCGTAGGCCGGGGTGTTAGCGGATTTTTTCAGGAATCAGGTAAGGGGATTAAGTTAAGTCATAAATTTTATAAAAACTTGAATCAATTTAATTGTTATGTTTATATAAATATTTATTTATTTATTTATTCATTTGGGAATTTAAATATTATTTTGGAAACCAACCGTTCAAAATGGATTTTACAAACTTAGGATATATAGTATGGTATTTTTGAATAAAATGAATGGTGGAAAACTAGTTTGTTTATATGGATACGTTAAAATGTGAAAAAAATCGTGTGGCAGATGATTTAATTTGTATGGATTATTGTATATCTAGTTTGGGATTTTGAAATACTGAATGGTTTGTGAAATGCTGAATTGTTTAAGAAATAAACGAAAATGCTTGTGAAAATACTGGAACTGTTTATAAAATGCAGGAGTTTGAACTAACAACTAATGGCCAGGTATTGTTTGATTGGCCAAGGGTCAGGATTATTATTTGACGGCCGAGGGCTGAGGTTTTATTTACACGGCTGTGAGCTGGATTGTATTTGTGGTTGGGGGCTAGGTTTTTGGAATAACAGGAAATATGTGTGAATTGGTGTTTTAAATGGTGATTTCTACTATCTAAATTGCATGATATGCTTTAGGAACCCTGGGGACCAGTGCATTGTGAGCACGGTACCGTTGCTAGTTAGACCATGTGCACCCACACTATCTGGATAGAAGTGTAGGGCGTCACACCCCGAACCCAGAAATAGGATCCAGGGGTGAAAATGTAATCTAACTTGTCCCTGTATCCACTAGAACATCCAAAGATACAATACAAAAGATGAGGGTCCGACCCTATGAGGTTCCCAGGCACCCTAAACACATCCAACACAACAGAATGTATGCAGCGGAAAAGGTCATTCTATATATATATAGTACCATACCAGAGTCTATACAAGAGAAGAACATGGCTCTATCAAAAACGTACAAACGGGTGCCCAAATACATCTCAAAATGGAAACCCTACCAAAAATACAGTCCTAGCACTTACCCAATGCTAACCGCAGTACACCTGCCACTACGTTTCCTACACCAAGATGCTAGTTCCGGTTACTCGAAGGACCTATAAAAATGTACGTATAGTAGGGGTGAGACACCTCTCAGTAAAGAAGAACACTGGTTATATCGGTGTGTGGCATTTGAGTGTTATCATGATGCAACATACACACAGTTAAATACAATCCAGTACTAATTTACACAGTGCATACACGCACACACACACACACACATACACATGATCAGTAATCCTGGTGTCATCACACCCTTCGGCCCAAAGCCGGCCCGCGACATATGATGTTGGCTCGTAGCCAACCCAAGAAGGTGGCACCCCGACACATGGCTAGTCCCCAACTCCCATGGCATCATACCAACGCTAACTTGTGGATCCACACCCTTCGGCCTGATCTACCGGTATAGGCTCACGCCCTCGGATATAGAGTCGGACACTCTTGCCAATGTGGCAGGAGATAAACACACGCCCTCGGATATAGAGCTGGATACTCTCAGTACTTGGAACAATTCGGAACCCCATTCCTACTAGCATTTCAAAAATCACACACACATGCATGCTCATATAACCAAACAAACCACACCCATTTGGTAATCTAAATCATGGTTTTCCAAACAAATACAGTTTAAACAAGTCAAGGCATGGTCATCCCAATAACACAGTATAAATCAACATATACACTCGATTTTCCATAAAACCAGCGATGACGCCTGTTGCCCCCTTTTCCCCAAAACTATAATAATGAAAAACCCATATTTTTCCCCGTTGAATTCTCCCAAACACGGGACCGTGAACCATAGTTCCACTGAGCCCGATTTCAAAACTAACCAATATAAACACAGTTCCTCTTACCTTTTCCCCGAATAGAAAATCCTAAACTCCAAGGCCCCTAAACAGCAAACCGAGTTCCAAAACCTACAAATCATACTACAGAATATACTCACAAAACGATTTCCTACAAAACTACCAGATCAGAATTGAAAACCGAGCCCTACCTCAATTTTACGTTGAAACTCAAAAATCTCTGAAACGAGATTCCGATCCGTAGAATTTGTAGAGAATCCTTCCACGATCCTTGTGGTAGCTTTAGATTCCCGATTCCAACTACGATCGGCAAAGAAATCTAAAGAGAGGGAGAGTAGGGAGAGTTCTAGAGAGAGAGAGAGAGATAGAATTTGAGTTTCCTAATGAAGAAGTAAAGGAAAATGATATTTATAGCCCTTTGACCCGGGCAAACTCGTCGACGAAATGGTGCCTTCGTCGATGAGGCCCAATAGTCTTCTCGTCGACAAGACAGGATATTCGTTGACGAATCCTGATATTCCTGATTTCTGAAACTCCTCGGCTTCTCCTCGTCGACGAGTTTCTGAATTTCGTTGACGAGAAGGACAAAGACTTCGTCGATGAGGCCTTCTCTTTTACCAAAATGCCCCTCTCTTAAATATTTAAAAACCATTATCAAGAGTCGGGTTCTTATAACCTCCCCTCCTTATAAAAATTTCGTCCTTGAAATTTGTACTCTCTCATACACGAACTCATTCTTACAATCGAACACATATATATATACCAATCTAGAGAAAAACTGGTGACCACTACAGCGTAGCCCCACATACACATATACATACATACCCTCACTTATGGCGGAGGAATACCGTGGTTACATATACAATTGTCTTAGGTGTTTACAACACACACACTCCCGACGACTAACCACCCATATCAACCCATAGTAGGATCATGTACTAGTGCTCAAAACAACTGTGGATACTTCCGGCGTATTTCCATTTCCAGTTCTTAAGAAGCTTCCTCAACCTTGTGGTTTCGCCACAATACCTTCACTAACGGTATATCTTTGGTACGAAGCTTCTCAACTTTACGGTTCAAAACCTAAACAGGTATCTCCTCATACGCTAAAGTATCCTCAATTTCTAACTCATTATAACTAATAACATGTGAAGGATCCAACACGTACCTTGTAACGCTCTGAACCCTTAATCCCGGGTCCGGTGTGTTATACCTGATCATATCCTGATAAATCATAATCCATAACATACGCAACGGAAAACATAATCATAATCTCCATATAACATAATACCAGAGTTTACTAATTCTAACCACCAACCATAATAAATTATCCATCACCTGTATTTCCATAAATCTACATAACTCCCAAAACAATTCAGTATTTTCACAATCATTCTTTACTCAATAGTCTTAAAACATAAAGACATAAAACTTAAATATTTACATTCTCCAAAAACATCATTAAAATGTTTATACCCTTTTTCTTATATCTCCTAATAATGCTATAAAAACCTCAAGCTCTCTAAGCTCGATCTCGAAGAAATCCTGAAAAAGATGAATTCATATTCGGGTGAGACACATCTCAGTAAGGGAAGAAATAATATATTAAAACAGTGTGTGATCAACATGAGTTTATAATCAACATAATATTTAACATTTAAAAATTGTTAACACAATTTTTGAAATCATTCTCTGATCCTATTCAAACACATGCAAATGTTTAACCCACGAGATTACCCGTGAATAGGGGTGATTACCCGCTTATACAAGTAGCACTCCTCTGCTCTGATATTTAGGCAACCCAAAGGTCGCAGCTAAAGCATACCAGAGCACTCACCTTACTCAGTAAGCCCTTAAGTGATAAATTGATCTCGTACTCACATATTTCATACAAAAGCTTATCGATGAAGGCCCTAAGGATAGGGAAATCTACTCGCCCATACAAGTAGGTTCCTTCTACCCTAGTACGTTATGCGACTATTGCCACATATGTAGCTACTAGTGCACTCGTCTTACTCAGCAAGCCCTCAGGCGAAAGGTACACCTCGTCCAATCGTAACATGTTTTACATACATAGATACTTCTAATATCATAATACATCATTCTTTCCATCGTTATTCAATCATTCAAATTCTTTCATGTTCATAACTTAATATTTCCTTGTGTTTCACTTTAAGTGACTCTTTCCCATTTGTATCATTCACATTTCATTTCATTGCATTGTCATTTCATTTCATAACATTGTCATTTCATTCCTTTGTACTACAACCGCTCTTTAGCCGTCATTTGTTAGTTCACATAGAAATGCGCTAGAATCTGCTATAGTTAGTTCACATAGAAATGCGCTAGAATCTGCTATAGTTAGTCCACATAAAGATGTGCTAGAATCTGCTATAGTTAGTCCACATATAAATGCGCTAGAATCTGCTAACCCAATTTTCAGCTGTTGTACCTTTACATGGTTGCATTTAACATACATAGGCAACATTGCCCATATCATATTTTATTCTCATTGTTTTACTTATTTAGCCTGCATCTCATACATTTAACATATAATTTGCATAGATTCTCATGCCACACAATTTAATAGTAAAATTCATACATATTTCTCATAAAATAAGTCAACCCACATTTAACATTTATATGCTCAAAATACATTTCATTTCTTATTTAATTCATTAGAAAATTCTTTTCACTTTCATTCGTTCACTTTCACATATACATAACTATATCGACAATCCTAGGCTCAGAAAACATAAATTTCATGGCTGGCATTTTAAACCCACATAAAAAAACATATATACATAAATAACACAGTCATTTTTAATTCATGATTAACTTGATTTAATATATAAATTTCTCCCTTACCTTGTTTCTTAAACTACACCAACAAGGACCCCGAAAAGATGCATACGGTGCTCACCTGGACCCTGAAATTAAATTCCTAGTTCCAATAAATTATTCCTGAATAAAATATTATTTAAATATTTCCTAGAGCCATAATTCCTAAATAAATAAAAATACCCTTAAATTTAGCCAAATTTCCCAAATCCCACTCTCGCTTTGGAGTAGGGTCTAGAAAACCCCAATTGAAAATTTTTCCACGTCAAAATGACGGCAATCGCGACTAGGACCACGTGGTGGTACCCGATCGTCGATTTAACAGCAGATTTTAAGAAAAATTGAGAAAATGGGAAAAAATTACCTTTCCCCAGGAGTAGGGCCTAAGTCGTTCCTATGACAAATCTGCTCCAGTAGAAATGTCAGCGGCGGAGTTAGGAATCCAACAGCACCTTCCGTTTTTCGATCCGCCGTAAACTCGTCGAGAAATTAAGAGAAGGAGAGAGACAGAGACGAAGAGGCGCGGCATGCAGAAAATTTTCTTGGGGGGGTGGGGGGCGTGCCTGACTCCTCTGACTTCTTCTTCTTCTTCTTCTTCTTCTTCTTCTTCTTTCTTCTTCTTCTTTCTTCTTTCTTCTTTTCTTTATCTTTTACTTTATATATATATCTTTAACTTATACTTATTATATATATATACACATATCTTATTTCAATTTTTTTTAAATCCAATGTAATAATATTTAATTTAATAACTAATTATTTAATTTAATTTAATTTTTTTTAATTTTAATTTTTTTTCTTCTTTTTCCCACGTCATTCCTTTTATTTATTTATCTGTTATTTTATTTATTATTATTTCTAATTATTTTAATCATTTTAATTTTTCGGGTCTTTACATACCTCTTCAACATGGATACGTGAAACACATCGTAGATCCTCGAAAATGCTGGAGGTAATGCAATCCTGTAGGCTACCGGACCCACTCGCTTAAGTATCTCGAATGGTCCGATATACCTCGGGCTCAGCTTGCCCTTCCTCCCAAATCTCATCACCCCTTTCATCGGAGCGATACATAAAAATACCTTACCTCCCTCCTCGAACTCTAACTCATGGCGGCGAACATCTGTGTAACTCTTCTGCCGACTCTGAGCTGATCTAATCCTCTCCTAGATCAAACCCACCTTCTTAGATGCCTACTGCACGAGTTCAGGTCCTAATACCTGACGTTCACCAACCTCATCCTAACACAAAGGAGATTGACACCTCTGACCATACAAAGCCTCGAACGGTGCCATCCCGATTCTAGACTGGAAGCTGTTATTATAAGCGAGCTCTACAAGTGGCATAAACTGTATCCAGTTACCACCAAAGTCTAACACACACGCTTGTAACATATCTTCCAATATCTATATCGTCCTCTCCGACTGTCCATCAGTCTGGGGGTGGAACGATGTACTGAAAGTAAGCTTCGTCCCCAATGCCTTCTGCAAGCTCATCTAGAATCGAGAAGTAAACCTCGGATCCCGATCCGATACTATGGACACCGGTACTCCGTGCATTCTCACAATCTCATGCACATACAAATCTGCTAACCTACTCAAAGGATAGCCAACCTTCATCGGTATGAAATAAGCAGATTTCGTCAATCTATCCACGATCACCCAAATAGCATTCTGCCCGTGAAGTACTGGCTGCAAACCGGTTACAAAATCCATGGAAATATGCTCCCATTTCCACACCGAAATAGGCAAAGGTTGCAACGGCCCTGCTAGCCTCTGATGTTCAACTTTCACATGCTGACACGTCAGACACTGCTCCACGAAATGGGCAATTTGCCTTTTCATACCAAACCACCAGAAGGTTTCACACAAGTCCCAATATATCTTCGTACTATCAGGATGTACCATATACAAAGAACGATGCGCCTCCTCTAGAATCGTCCTTCTGATTTCATCATCGTTTGGCACATATAGTTTGGTCTCAAACCTCAACACACCTCCCTTAGAGATGTTAAACTTCGTAGCTAGTCCATGTTGTACCTTTTCCATAACCTCTGCCAACTCTGCATCACTAGTCTGCGCGGCTTTTATATGCTCAAATAAGGTCAGTTGGATCACCAAGCTAGCAATGAAAGCCTAATGATCACCGGACACCAACTCTACATCAAGGCTTTCCAGATCCTGCATGACATGATGCTGAGTTACAACTGCAGTTACTACTACATGCTCTGACTTCCGACTCAACGCATCTGCTACCACATTAGCCTTCCTCGGGTGATAACTGATCGTGCAGTCATAGTCCTTAATCAACTCAAGCCACTGTCTCTGCCTCATATTTAACTCCTTCTGCGTGAAGAAATACCTGAGGCTCTTATGGTCTGTGAAGATCTCACATTGCACACCATACAAATAGTGTCATTAGATCTTTAGTGCATACACAACAGTAGCCAATTCCAAATCGTGCGTAGGGTAGTTCTTCTCATATTCTTTCAGTTGCTGAGAGGCATAAGCTACTACCTTACCCTACTGCATGAGCACACATCCCAGGCCTTTCAAAGACGCATCACTATAAATCACAAACCCACCATCCCTAGAAGGAATGGTCAACACTGGAGCAGTAACCAGTCGGTGCTTCAACTCCTGAAAACACTGCTCGCAATCACTGGTCCACTCAAATTGCACCCCCTTCTTGGTCAATCATGTCAGAGGTCCAGACAGTTTAGAGAAACCCTCTACGAATAGACAATAGTAACCTGCTAGTCCCAGAAAACTCCAAACCTCCTGCACATTCTTCGGTCTCACCCAGTCTACCACAGCTTCAATCTTGCTAGGATCAACTGATATACCATCACCAGTCACCACATGGCCTGAGAACGCAATCTAACTCAACCACAATTCAAACTTCTTCAGCTTAGCATACAACTTCTTCTCCCGTATAATCTGTAACACTAACCTTAAATGTTCCACGTGCTCTTTTGTACTCCTCGAATAAACCAGAATGTCATCAATGAATACCACTATAAACCGATCCAGGTACTCATGGAAAACCCTGTTCATCAGATCCATGAACACCGCCAAAGCATTTGTCAGCCCAAAAGGCATGACTAAGAATCGTAGTGATCATATCTGGTTCGGAAAGTCGTCTTCACTACATCTTCCGATTTGACCCTTACCTGATGATATCCTGACCGCAAATCGATCTTCGAAAAGACTCGCATCCCCTGCAACTGGTCAACGAGATCATCTATATGAGGTAAAGGATAGCGATTCTTCATAGTTACCTTGTTAATCTCACAGTAATCAATGCACATCCGCATTGACCCGTCCTTCTTCTTCACAAACAATACTGGAGCTCCCCAGAGTGAAACACTAGGTCGAATGAATCCCCTGTCCAGTAATTCCTACAAATTCTCCTTCAACTCCTGAAGTTTTGCTGGAGCCATCCGATACGGAGCTTTAGAGATCGGTGCCTTACCAGACAACAACTCTATTGTAAACTCCACCTCACGATCCGGAGGTAAATCGGGTAAATCATCTGGAAATACATATGAAAACTTACTGACTACTCGAATGTCCTCGAGCCTCAACTCCTTCCGCAACGGTTCCTGCACACAAGCTAGGTACCCCTGACACCCGTCCAAGAGTAACCTCCTCGCTTGTAATGCTGACGGAATTTGTGGCACTAGATGCAAACACGATCCCACGAATTCGTGCTCCTGTTCCTCAGGAGGTCTGAAAACTACCACCTTCCTACAACAGTCGATCACCGCATAACTGGAGAACAACCAATCCATCCCCAGAATGACGTCGAACCCCGTCATGTCATATACAACAAGATTTATCGGTAGCAGCTTTCCTTGAATTTCCATTAGATAGTCTACCAACATCTTCCTATAGAAAGATACACTCCCAAATGGCGTAGTAACAGATAACACCTAGTTCATGACTCGGGTCTCAAACCCACACCGTCCCACAAAATTCAGAGATACAAAAGAATGGGTTGCACCTGAATCAAATAAAACAGAAGCCTTATTCGAAAGCAATAGTAAGGTACCTGTCACCACATTCCCTGCATGCTCAATGTCCACTGGAGTAAGAGAATATACTCTGGCTGGAGTTGTATTCGTCTGAACGGTTCCTCGAGGCATCTAATTGCTCCCTCGGTTCCCATTGAATATAGACACATCTCGCTTCAGTGCATGACAATCACGAACCATGTGACCAGGCCGACCACAGTTATAGCAGTTACCTTCAAAAGACCGACACTTACCCTCGTGCCGTCTAAGGCACTTGGTACAACGGCCACTAGCCTGGTTCCCCTGAGAATCTTGGCGCTCGGTATTCAGGAGGTAGCTCGAGCCCTTGTTCCTTTTCTTCCACGATCCCTGATGAGATCTTGTCTGAGAATTGGAAAGAACTATCCTCTTCCTCGATTCCTGATCCACCTTATCCTCTCGGATACCAGTCTCAATCACCGTGGCTTTATCCATCAACACCGAGAACTCGAGGATCTGAAGCATACCCACTAGTCGGCGGATATCCTTCCTCAGGCCCTTCTCAAACCTCCGAGTCAATTTGTACTCGCTTGAGATCAAACATGGTGCAAACTGGGACAGCTCTATTACCAAGCCGCATACCCTTGCACCGTTAAACTCCCCTGAGTCAGAGCAGAAAACTCATCCGCCTTCGCATCACGTACTGAAGCTGGGAAGTATCTGTCAAAGAACACCTCCTTGAAGCGGCTCCATGTCATCTCCTTAGAACCACCTCTCTGCTTCTCCAGCAGATTCACTGCAGTCCACCATCGACCCGCCTCCCCAAATAGCTGGAAGGTAACATAAAGGACTTGCTACCTATCCGTGCAGTGCAATACCTCCAAGATCCTCTCAGTCTTCTCCACCCAATCCTTTGCTATCGTTGGGTCAGGTCCTCTAGAGAACGTCGGAGGATGCATGTGTGTGAACCTCTCAATGGTGCACCCCGCAGCAGTAGGAGAGTGCTCACGTCTCCTCAGACTCCGCCTGATCTCCCGTAACACCTACCTCGTCAAACCTCGAGGCACAGAAGGAGACTAATCACTCGTAGTCTCCTCGGAGCCACTTCGCAGGTCATTATCCTTGGGCTCCATTCTGCATCACAATAGGAATCTATCAGTATCCCTATGACACATATAGTTAACACCATGATCTACTATCGTGTTAACTACTCCCTGTCGGGTCTAAGTCTGTCCTATCACACTGACACGAAATTCATCAATGATCTACCCTGCTTTTACTGGAATCGTCATCCCAAGAAAAACACGGAATACCGTCAACAAATTTCGGTTTAACAACCCTCAACCAACTCTATCCATAACCACATCCTATACTCTGATATGTACTCACAACTAAGCCTAACCAACTCTACAAGATCCAGTAACCTTTTTAGCTCTGATACCAAGCTGTTACACCCCAAATTCGGAAATAGGACCCGGGGGTGAAAATGTAATCTAACTTGTCCCTGTATCCACTAGAACATCCAAAGATACAGTACAAAGGATGAGGGTCCGACCCCATGGGGTTCCCAGGCACCCTAAACACATCCAACACAACAGAATCTACGCAACGAAAAAGGTCATTCTATATATATACAATACCATACCAGAGTCTATACAAGAGCAGAACACGGCTCTATCAAAAATGTACAAATGGGTGCCCAAATATATCTCAAAATGGCAACCCTACCAAAAATATAGTCCCAACACTTACCCAATGCTAATCGCAGTACACCGGCCACTATGCTCCCTACACCAGGACACTAGTTCCAGTTACTTGAAGAACCTATAAAAATGTACATATAGTAGGGGTGAGACACCTCTCAGTAAGGAAGAACACAGGTTATATCGGTGTGTGGCATTTGAGTGTTATCATGATGCAACATACATGCAGTTAAATACAATCCAGTACTACTTTACACAGTGCATACACGCACACATACATATGCACATGATCAGTAATCCTGGTGTTGTCACACCCTTCAGCCCGAAGCCGGATCGTGACATACGGCGTTGGCCCATAGCCAACCCACGAACACGGCGCCACCGGCACATGGCTAGTCCCCGACTCCCATGGCATTGTATCGGCGCTAATTGGTGGATCCAAACCCTTCGACCTGATCTGTCCATATAGGCTCACGCCCTCGGATATAGAGCCAAAAACTCTTGCCTACGTGGCAGGCGATAAACACACGCCCTCAAATATAGAGCCGGACACTCTTAGTACCTGGAACAATTTGGAATCCCATACTAGCATTTCAACAATCACACACACATGCATGCTCATATAACCAAACAAACCACACCCATTTGGTAATCTAAATCATGGTTTTCCAAACAAATATAGTTTAAACAAGTCAAGGCACGGTCATCCCAATAACACAATATAAATCAACATATACACTCGGTTTTCCACAAAACCAAGGATGCAGCTCGTCGCCCCCTTTTCCCCAAAACTATAATAATGAAAAACCCATAGTTTTCCTCATTAGATCCTCCCAAATGAGTAGCCAAAACACACACGAGATCGTGAACCACAGTTCCACCGAGTCTGATTTCAAAACTAACCAATATAAACACAATTCCCCTTACCTTTTCCCCGAATAGCAAATCCCAAACTCCAAGGCCCCTAAACAGCGAACCGAGTTCCATAACCTACAAATCATAGTACAGAATATACTCACAAAATGGTTTCCTACAAAACTACCGGATCAGAATTGAAAACAGAGCCCTACCTCGATTTTATGCCGAAACCCAAAAATCTCTTAAACGGGATTCCGATCTGTAGAACTTGTAGAGAATCCTTCCACGATCCTCGTGGTAGCTTTAGATTCTCGATTCCAACTATGATCGGTGAAGAAATCTAGAGAGAGGGAGAGTAGGGAGAGTTTTAGAGATAGAGAGAGATAGAATTTGAGTTTCTTAATGAAGATGTAAACAAAAATGATATTTATAGCCCTTTGACTTGGGCAAACTCGTCGACGAAATGGTGCGTTCATCGACGAGGCCCTATCGTCTTCTCGTCGACGAGATGGAAATTCGTCTACGAATCCTAATATTCCCGATTTTCAAAACTCCTCGGCTTCTCCTCGTCGACGAGTCTCTGAATTTTGTCGACGAGAAGGACAAAGGCTTCGTTGACGAGGCCTACTCTTTTACCAAAATGCCCCTCTCTTAAATATTTAAAAACCATTATCAAGATTCGGGTTCTTACATAGGGGGTCCAGCCAACTGTCTGCGTGAGGTTGAAGTAAGGGCGTCGAACATGCAGCTTTGTTGTGGATGCCTGCAAATGTGTTTGTAGAGGATGTTGTATTTGAATTTTTTTAGGCTGATCACCCAGGCTTAGTCCAGCCTTCGAGCCGCACAACCTGTGTCATGGGGAAGTAAATGGCGTGTTTGTCATAGGGAGTGTCTTATATGCATATCTGTTAATTTATGTGAATACAGTTAATTAATAAGGTAATTTTGAGGGCTTGATGAGAAAGGCGAGTGCCCTAGTAGCCGTAATGGTATTAGAGCAGAGGGAAGCTACTTGTATGGGCGGGTAATCTTCCCTATCCTCGGCTAACTGTGTGTGTAAGTGTAAATTAAGAATGTTTTCATAAATGTGATTATTTGTTTAGTGAACTGGTTATTTTTTGTACACTAAATGCATGCTGACCACACATTGACATTAACTTAGTTTTTCCCTTACTGAGTTATGCCTCACCCCTACTTTACAAACTATCTTTTCAGGAAATCCTAGAGATCGATCTAACGGGCTAAAGGAGCCGGGCTAGAGATGTAAATTTATGTAGGTAGTGTGTAAATAGAGATTTTATTTTTGTTTAGTTTTATGGGATGTAATTATGTGATAATGGATATATTTGTGTATAAAGATAGTTAGAACTTTGATAATGTAATTTGAGGATTTTATATTTTATTTTTGCTGCATATGTGTGTTTTATATTCGATGAATAAGGTATCAGGTACACTGACGTCACTAAAGTAGCACTCCGGGTCCATGTGGTGAATCGGGGGCGTTACAGCCATCCCTAGAAGGAATGGTCAAGACCGGAGCAATAACTAGTTGGTGTTTCAACTCCTGAAAATACTGCTCGCAACTATTGGTCCAATCAAATTTCACCCCTTCCTAGTCAAACGTGTCAGAGGCCCAGACAACTCAGAGAATCCCTCCACGAACCGACGATAATAACCCGCCAGTCCCAGGAAACTCTGAACCTCCTGCACACTCTTCGGTCTCACCTAGTCAACCACAACTTCAATCTTACTAGGATCAACTGAGATACCACCTTTAGACACCACATGGCCTAAAAACGCGACCTGCTTCAACCAAAACCCACATTTCTTCAGCTTAGCATACAACTTCCTCTCTCGCAGAATCTACAGCACCAACCTTAGATGGTTTTCATGCTCTTTCGGACTCCTCAAGTATACCAGAATGTCATCGATAAACACCACTACAAACTGGTCCAAGTACTAATGAAAAACCCTGTTCATCAGATCCATGAACACTGTCGGAGCATTAGTCAACCCAAAAGGCATGACTAAGAACTTGTAGTGGTCGTATCTGGTTCAGAAAGCAGTCTTCACAACATCCTTAGATCTAACCCTCACCTGATGATGCCCTGACTGTAAGTCGATCTTTGAAAAGGCCTACGTCCCCTGTAGCTGGTCAAAGAGATCATCAACAAGAGGCAATGGGTAATGGTTCTTCACAGCCACCTTGTTGATCTCACAATAATCAATGCACATGCGCATCGACCCATCCTTCTTCTTCACGAACAAAACTGGAGCTGCCCAGGGCAAAACACTAGGTCGGATAAAGCCCTTGTCCAGTAATTCCTGCAACTGCTCTTTCAACTCCTGAAGTTCTGCTGGAGCCATTTGGTATAGAGCTTTAGAGATCAGTGCCTTACCAGGCAGCAACTCTATCACAAACTCCACCTCACGATCCGGAGGTAAACCGAGTAAGTCTTCTGAAAACACATCTGGGAACTCGTTAACCACTTGACTATCCTTGAGCTTCAACTCATCCCATGGTTGTTCCTTCACGCAAGCTAGGTACCCTTGATATACATCCAAGAGTAACCTCTTTACCTGTAATTTCGATAGAATCTATGGCGTCAAACGCACACGCAATCCTACTAACTCATACTCCTGCTCCCTAGGAGGTCTGAACATTACTACCTTTCCTCGACAGTTGATCACAGCATAACTGGACGATAACCAACCCATCCCCAGTATGACGTCAAAACCAGACATATCGTACACTGCAAGATTCACTGGTAGCAATCTTTCCTGAATTTCCACTAAACAACCTCCTAACATCCTCCTCCAGGACATTACACTCCCAGACGGTGTAGCTACAGATACCCCCTTATTCATAACTTGAGTCTCAACCCCACACAGTTTTACGAAGCTCACAGATACAAAAGAATGGGTTGCACCTGAATCAAATAAAACAAAAACTCTATTTGCAAGCAATAACAAGGTATCTGTCACTACATTCCCTGCACAGTCAGCCTCCGCTAGAGTAAGAGAATATGCCTTCACCAGAGTTGTGTTCGCTTGGATGGTTCCTCGAGGTATTTAATTGCTACCCCGGTTCACGCTGGATGCAGGCGTGTCTCTCTTCGGTGCGCGACAGTTATGAGCCATGTGGCATGATTTTCCACAACTGTAACAGTTACCTCCAAATGATTGGCACTCACCTTCATGCCATCTGTGGCACCTAATACAATGATCGTGCTACTGGTCCACCTGAGAACCCCGACGCTCGGTATTTTGGTGGTAGCCCGAGCCATTGTTCCTCTTCTTCCATAATCCCTGACAAGAACCATATGGCATTAGCCTCTTCTTTGGTTCCTAATCCACCTCATCCTTCTGGATGTCGGTCTCGATCACAGTGGCCTTATCTACCACAACCAAAAACTCACGAATCTATAGCATACCCACTAATCTACGGATGTCTTTCCTCAGGGCCTTCTCGAACCTCTGAGTTTTCTTATACTCGTTCGAGACCAAGCATGGCGCGAAACAGGATAATTCTATATACCGAGCAGCATACCCCTGCACTGTCATATCTTCCTGTGTCAGAACAAAAAACTCATCTTCCTTAGCATCGCATATGGAGGCTGGAAAGTATCTCTCAAAGAACACTTCCTTGAAGCAGCTCCACGTCATCTCTATTGGATCGACTCTCTAATTCTCCAACAGACTGACCGCAGTCCACCATCCCCCAGCCTCCCCAGACAGCTGGAAGGTAGCATAGAGGACTCTCTGCTTATCTGTGCAGTGTAGGACCTCCAGAATCCTTTCGATTTTCTCGACCTAGTCCTCCACTCTCATAAGATCGGGCCCTCCTGAGAACATCAGAGGGTGCATACGTGTGAACCTCTCGATGGTACACCCTGCAACACTAGGAGAATGTTCACGTCTCCTAACACTCCTCCCAATCTCTCGCATAACCTGCCTCATCAACCCTCGAGGCACAAAAGGAGACTCATCGCTCGCAATCCCCTCAAAGCCACTATCCAATTTGTTATCTTGGGGCTCCATTCTAAAAATAGAACAGGAATCGATTAGAATTCCTATATCATACACAATTAACACAATCATTAGAACTAATCATGTCAACTATTACTCTCACGGGTCCAGGTCTGTCCTATCACATTGACACAAAACCATCAATGGTTTGCCGTGATTTTATTAAAATCGTCATCTCAAGAAAAACACAGAACACCGCCAACGAGTCCCTGTCTAGCAACAAAACAACCCTCGACCTATTCTACCCATTTCCTACATTATATACTGTGGTATGTACACATAGCTACACCTAACCAAGTCTACAAGACCTAACAACCTGGTTTAACTCTGATACCAAGCTGCCATGCCCCGAACTCGGCAATGGAACCCAGGGTGTGGTGTAGTAACCTAATCTATCCCTGTATCCTACAAAACACACATGATATTATAATTAATGAGGGTCTGACCCCGTGGGGTTCCCATACACCCTATACACTTTCACATACACAACATATATGCAGCGAAAAAGTTCATTCCATACATACATCATACCATACCAGAGTCTATACAACCAGAGTCTAAGCTCGATATTACAAAACATAACTCAGGGTGCTAGCAATACCCAAAACAACAACCCTATTACAGTCCTAATACTTACACAAGTACTCCACGCAGTAAACCAACCACCACACTCCCAACACTAGGATGCTAGTTCTGATTACTCGAAGCACCTGAAAACATATACATACGATAGGGGTGAGACACTTCTCAGTAAGGAAGATTCAGGTTATATCGGTGTGTGGCATATGAGTGTTAACATGACATAAAACATACATAGTTCAGTTCCACTATCTTCACAAAACAGTTCCAGTATAGTTCTCAACACACACATGATCAATCAACCCAATGTCGTCACACTCTTTGGCACGAAGCCAGCCTACATTACACGGCGTCCCCGACACATGGCGTAGCCCCAGGCTCCCATGGCATTGTACCAGTACATCTGGTGGATCCACACCCTTTGGTGATCAGCCAGTACGAGGAGATATTTCACGCCCTCAAATATAGAGCTAGACACTCTTGCCACTGGTAGGTGGTATTTCACACCCTCGGATATAGAGTCGGACACTCTTTCATAACCTGGAACAATTCAGAACACGCGTTCCTATATCTCATTTCAGCAATTCACAACTCAATGCATATTCATATAACAGTTCATTCCACACTTATTTGGTAATCACAAAATCATGATTTTCAAAATACAGTTTAAACAAGTCAAGGCATGACCATCTCCAAAACACAATATACTCAACCATATATTCATGATTTTCCAACGAAACCAGAGATGCAACCCGACGCCCCCTTTTAACCAAAACTGTAACATGAAAATCCCGTAATTTTTACTCGTTAGATTTCCCCAAATAAGTAGTCAAAACATACACAGGATCGTGAACCAAAGTTCTACCGAATCCGATTTAAAAAATAAACAATATAAACAGAATCCCCTTACCTTTCCCTAAAAAATCCAAACATGAACTCTACGGCTCTTAAACAGCGAACCGAGTTCCCAAAACCTATAAATCACATTATGATAATTACTTACAATCTTACTCCCTACAGCTCTGCCAAAACAGAAATGAAAACCAAACCTTACCTCGATTTTTGGGTCAAAACCCGAAGACCTCAAAACGAAGATCTATTCCACAAGACACGTAGAGATTCCTTCCTTGATCCTCGTAGTAACGTTAGATTGTCGATTCTAATGATGAAAGGAGAAGAAATATAGAGAGAAAAAATGGAGCTTCTAGTTCTAGAGAGAGAGAAAGAGAGAGAGAGAATTTTGATAACTTGGACAAGAAGCAAAGGGAATGGATATTTATAGAGCCTTTGCCTCGGCCAACCTCATCAACGAGGCGGCGTCTTCGTCGATGAGCCAGCGAAGGAAATCTGTTGACATAGTGGTGGCCTCATTGATGATCCTGAGATTTCAGGATTTCCCAAAACCTCTCGACTTCTCCTCGTCGACGAACCTTTGCATTTCGTCACCGAACAATAGAAGGGCATTCATCGATGAAAACACTGTCTTCGTCGATGAAGCTTGCTCAAATTACTATTTTACCCTTTTATTATTTATTTATTCCATATCTCACAGGTCAAGTTCTTACAGGGATGGTCACCCGAGCCTTAGTCAACAAATTGACCTCCAACTAGTTCGGTCACTCAAACTATTTTAACTTTCTAAGTTCAGTAGCTCGAAGCCCGATTTTTTACCTTAAATCATTTAAACCTTTTGTATGATTTTAGCTTTTATGAAAAGGTTTGTCTTCCAAAATTTTAGGTCTCCTAAGGTCAATCTATGGCCAACTGAGTTAACCCAAAAAATCCGACGTCGGTCGACTAAACCCTAAGGTCAGTCTACGATCATATGGTTCCCTATAGTCAATATATGGTCTAGTATGAGCAAGTAACCATATCATGCAGATGCATTGATTATTATAGACCAAATAATAAAAAAAAAATAAATGCAATACAAATGAATCATGTCTTCCTCTTCTCCTTTGTTCTTTAACATCATGGAATGTGCCAGTTTTGAGCTTTTAAGTCCTGTCTTGGCTTCCATGTTCCCTTGATCTTATGTGTGACCTGAATTATACCTGTTCAACACTTAAACACACACATAAGAGACACTTGTGTTTTTTCAGCATCAAAACAGAGATTGAACTCAAAAGTTCAACATGAAGCAAGCTTGTCAAGGAAGAAGGCCAAGGTAGCTACTCACAAACTGTAACGACCCCAAATTTCTACTATATTTTTTTTTTTCACATACTAATAATACTCTGATACCATAAAACATAGTCAAAATCAACTCGGACCCATAGGTACCGAGGATTTACCTATTTATACATACATGACATCTAAGCAAATTAACTATTACATACTTAACTTATATACAATACCAAAGATTCACTGTTCTACATATATACATATATGCCCCAAAAATCCATCCTGTCTCCGACACGATTACTTACCCTACAACTGGGGTAATACCAACAAACTCCTCTATCACGGAGCTCGCTCCACTCGTCTATCAGGATTTCCTGAAATATTTGTAATGCTGGGGTGAGACACATTTCAATAAGGGAAATAGACTAATATCAGTGTGTGGCAACGTGAGTTTTATCATATTATAAACATATGCTGCAAATAATATAACCGTAATATATATTTTAAGCTGCAACTGATATCACATGAAAATCTATACTTTTAAACATAATCTTACTATATCATAATGAATTTTCGTATCATTAAAATTATCCGTTAAATTTGTATATTACTGAAATTATACCCTAGATGTATATATGCATATCATGAATTAGCCCCACACGATTTGGGTTGTGCGGCCCATAGGCTAGACTTAACGCTGACTGGCCTACCAGGTTAAGTAAAACATGACATAACTACGCACGAATGCCCACCCATCCTGACCTGCCCATACTAGTCTCCATCAAACCTCTAATGGGTTAGTACACAAAGGGTATCCTGCTCACCGCCTCTAATCGGCCTCCGACCCACACTTCCTGAATAGTGTAGTTGCACTGTTGGCTATACACCAATCTGGTCTGCCCATCCTACTCTTCGTCAAACCTCTAACAGGTCGGCACACAGTGGGTATCCTGCTCTCCGATCTAGCTAGCTATTTACAATACCGTGCTCTTAACATTCGTAACCATTTGGGTTCTGTTACTATATAATACATTTCCCACAATATATTTATGTTCATAAATAACATTTTCATATTTCTAAAATAAAATCTAGATTTTACATATTCCTGAAGAAAAGCTGTCATTTCATAATTTCTGAATAAATTGTCATATTAAAACTGATCACGGCATCTGCATCAGCTGTCATATCACGACATCTGCGCCGATTGTATTCTCACGGCATCTACGCCGATTGTATTAACATAATATACTGAAAAATATCTTAATTTATGTACTGATCATCATCTTTATAAAACTATTGTCAAATCATACTTGTTTTGTGAAAACATAAAAAATTTTGACATGTTATAAGTCTGCAATAAAATCATCTATACTCACGTCACACAAGTGACTACTACTATATCATATTACCTGACCTGGAAAACATATTTTACTGAAAAAATAATATTAAATCTAAAATCAAGGTTTCCTCAGTTCAGCATCAGTATTCCCAAAACTAATTATTTCATACATATAATTTCTTAAACAAATGTTGTATAATATACGTTAAATTTTTCCCACATAGTTTGAAGCTCAAAACCCTGAAATTATATTTTTCCCAAATTAATCAACTCAATCTCCAAGATATATTATCATTTTAATATTCCCTAGACCCCAAATACTCAAATTTTACAATTAAACTTAGTATTTAACACCCTCCCCTTAGTTTTGGAGTAATGCACCGGAACCCCAAACTGAAAATCTGCGCCGCCTAAGTTGCAGGGAATTCTCCAACGAACCTCGTAGTGGTTGCTGATCATTGAAATAGGGTTTAACGGAGTGAGAATCGAAGGAAAATGAAGGTAGGGCCATAGGGTTTGGTGAGAGGGAGAGAGAGAGTGTGTTTTTTTTTTTTAATT
The DNA here is from genome assembly GCF_029873635.1 of Malania oleifera. Lineage (NCBI taxonomy): Eukaryota > Viridiplantae > Streptophyta > Magnoliopsida > Santalales > Ximeniaceae > Malania > Malania oleifera. The sequence goes on from NC_080417.1 coordinate 128,818,931, forward strand.
TAACAAATGAGCTCACAGATTTTTCTTTATAGCTTGCACTGCTGATAAAACCGTCGATGGTTTTTTGTTCCTCTCATAAAACCGTCGACGGTTTGGGTTTTACCCGCCTCTTTTTAACTGTTTACCTGTTACTCTACCGCAATAAAAAGAAAACCGTTGACAATTTTCCTTGCTTCCTCATGAAACCATCGACGGTTTGAGCTGTACCCAAACCATCTTCCCCTTTTCCTTATTTATTTTATTATTATTATTATATTTTCCAGGTCTCTACACAAACCCTCACCCTCTCCGCCTTCAAGCTCTTCCTCTTCCCACTATGAGGACTTTGATTCCTCTCTTAAGTCTGAAGAATACAGAAGGAAGGGTTCTGAGGATTGGCAACGCCTCTTCTCCTCCCAGGAGGCTCAGCGGCGATACCTATCTGTTATATCCCAACGAAACAATGTAAGTAGCAAAATTGTTCCAACTCTTTTTGTAACCTCCTCAAAATTTTCACCATTTTTTTTTTGTTAAGTATTCCAACACTTGCATGTAATGGGCATCCCTATGCAGCGGAAAAAAAAAAAAAAAAAAAAAAAAACATAAATTCCATAACCACACATACATGTATACACAATACCAGAATCCAATATATACAAACCATAGCCGTACAAAAATACCCCTCCAGCATCATCTACTCAAAAATATACACAACTCTGTCAAAAACTCACCCTATAACCAGGGTAATCAAAATACTCTCTATCCACGAGCTTGATCTGCTCGCCTAACTAGCTCACTTGAAAAATGTTAAAGCAACGGGGTGAGTCGACGCTCAGTAAATGGAGATATGCTATTACTAGTGTGTGGCGACCGAGTTATAACATTATAATAATAATATTTAAAACTGCATGATTTGGAAAATCTATAAAACATGTATATAAAAGCTTAAAACATTTGTATCATCTGAGCTTTCTTTCATTCATACTACTATAATTTACTACATACAATAAAACTATAAATCTATACACATATATATATATAATTGTGTTCTTTTCTCTGGGACTCTGTATATCATGATTTGACCCCTTATGACAGGGTTGTGCGGCCCATAGGCGGGACTTAACCTGGTCGGCCCTCCAGGTAAGTCATCATACTTTACACTACCCCAGCCCAGTCAAACTACATCCACTCCTAAGCACGGGACTGGCTGCTACCTCGTCTAACCAGTCCCCTCTATCCAGTGTACTGGAGAGCTGCATCCTCTCCGAGCACGGTTAGATGGTACCCACACACTATCTGAGATATGTGGTTGCACTCTATCTGTATATAGCAACGGTACCATGCTCTGCAACTGTATCTATTTGTGATCTTTCCACAGGGATCTGATACTATATACATATATACATATATATTCTTTTACTATTTTCATCATGTTTCCAGCATCTTGATGCTACCTCTATATATATCTGTCTATATATTATGTCTGTATATATATACTGATCTGAACAAAACTGTATGTGTAGTAATAGGGAAAAAAATAAAATTTTAAAAAATAATAATAATAATAATAATAATAATAAAATAATAAAATAAAATTAATTAATTAAATTAATAAGTAAAATGAATAGTATGATAAGGAACAAATATATATATATATATATATATATATATATAAAGTGTGAAAGTTTCTTCAAGAAGCTTTACTTTATATATATATATATATATATATATATATATATATATATATATATATATATATAATAACACAAGCTTCTTGAAGAAGCTTTGAAAGTCAAAATCCAAATTGAATTGGATTTTTGAGTATGCATGAGTGCACTCTCTCTCTCTCTCTCTCTCTCTCCTACGACTCTCTCTCTCTTCTATTCCGGGCTAGTTTTACGCCGGATCGACAAACCGAAGCCACCACGACGCTCCTGGCGAAGTTCTCTACAAGTCTGCTGGAGCGGATCGTCAGGGAAACGAAGTTGGATTTCATCCCAAATCCAAGGTAAGGCTTTATATTCAATATTTGGATTTTTGACAGTTGAAGAAAATGATATACGCGTAAAAATACTGAACTTTAATACTAGAAATTTTCAGTTCCAGGGTATTGATTGGGAACGTTGGGAATCATCCCTAAGTTGAGGTAAGACTTTTTAAGTCGAATTTGACTTAGTGGTAGTTATAGAAAATGTTGTACGTACGAAAATACTAAACTTTAATTCTGCGAGTTTTCATTTTCAGGGTATTGAGTTGAGAACCTTGTGGGTACGGGGAAGATTTTCTTAGGGGCTTTTCAGGAATCAGGTAAGGGGATAAACTAAGCTAGTTTTGTTTTGAGAAAATGTATGTATATATATATAGCATCTGGTTTCAGGAAAAATAAATATATTTATATATATGATTTATATTTGGAAAATACTGTTTAAATGATGATATGTTGAATACGTAGAAAATTTGTTTAGTGTGGCATGAGTATAAAAATGTTGTGAAATATTGTTTTTTTTTTTGAATGGGGACGATATGGATTTCTATGATGGAAAACCGGCGTACGGGCCAAGATATTTTTATATGTATATGTGATTTTTCGGCGTATGGGCCATGCTATGTGGATGAGATTTACCGGCGTACGGGCCGTGCTATGTGATTTGCCAGCGTACGGGCTGTGCTATGTGATTTGCCAGCGTACGGGCTGTGCTATGTGATTTGCCAGCGTACGGGCTGTGCTATGTGATTTGCCGGCGTACGGGCCGTGCTATGTTAAAATGTGTAATACCGGTGTACGGGCCGATGATTTTTATGATACACGTATATATGTGAAATGATATGATTGATGTGAAAATAAATGATATGAGATATTTATGTATCACGGTTTTAGTATATGTATATGATATCAGAACCTGGTTGGCTTGGTCTAGGATAGCACTTGCATGGTACCGTTGCTATGTGTCCATGGTTCTCGTGATCATGATATCTGTGTTAACGCCGCTGTACGGAGTGGTGTGAGATTGGATGGTCGATGTGGTTATTTTCAAGAAGTGTGCTGTTATCACCCCTGGTGTACGGACCAGTTTGGGTAGACCCATCGGACCTACAAACTACTGTTTGACTTGGCAGTGGTCGGCCAACTATTGTCAGGTCCCGCCTTCGGACCACACAACCCAGTCATGTGGGGGTAATACATGACAACAGCCAGCTAACCTACCAGGATTGTTTTATGTTATTATTATTATGATATGAGATGAGAAATGTTTATGAAAATGCAGTATGTTCTGCCATGTTTTGATATGCATATGTTTTTCCAGATTTGATAAACAGTATTGAACGTGTTATGTATGATATATGTAGAAGACAGAATACTCATGTTGCCACACACTGGTATTAGTTTATTTCCCTTACTGAGAGGTGTCTCACCCCTAAATCTTATACATTTTTCAGGAGCCCCTAATAGGAGAGCGGGAAAAGCCCCGCTGATCTAGATCAGTTGTTTGCTCTCTTTGGAAGGGTAAGTTTTTGGTAGGGACAGTTAGGTTTTGTGGGGATTGTCCCTAGATTTCATTTTTGAGATGTATATACTGTGAGATAGTAATTGTAGTGACTCTGGTATGTGTTATGCACATTATGATGAGATGTATATGATTTTGTACTTTCTGCTGCGTAGGCTTCTGCTGTATGTTTTGTTATATCTCTAGTGCCCACGGGCCCAGGTGGATTGTGACCTGCTGAGCTGGAATGTATGATGTGATGGTAATTTATTTATATAAAAAAAAATATATGCGAAAAAGGAGCAGGTCGTTACAGTATGCATGTAAATGTGTGTGTGTATATATATATATATATATATATATATATATATATATATGTATGTATTTGTTTCATGAAACTATTCATATAAAAACTGTATATGCATGTAATCTTCGTGAATATATATCTGTAACTGTATATTCAGTATAGTATGATACATTATAAAGGCTGTATAAATTCTTCATCACATGAAAATCTACTCAGGCCACACAAGCATTTAAATTCATATTCTGTAAAAACTGTATGATGAACTGGTATAAATATATGTCTATGAAATTTCTATTAACTTTATTAAAATTCCTAACATAGCATATTTCCTTTACCTTAGTTTTGAAAAGACCCTATAAAATTCTGACTCTATACCCGCAGGGTTCCTAGCTCAACATCTTGGAAAACACAATCTCCCAAAACAAAATGTCAGTATTTTCTTACCTACAACATTCCTTATAACTGTCAGAAGGCAAAAAATGGGCTAAAAGGTCTTACCCTGAATTTGGGATGAATTCCAACTCGATCCCACCGATGATCCATCCTAGTAAACTTGAAGAAAACTCCGTCAGGAACGTCGTGGTGGCTTCATATCTTCAATCCGGCGAGGAATATGCCTGGAAACGAAAAGAGAAGTGAGAGAGGGACATAGAGAGAGAAAGGAGAGAGAGAGAGAGAGAGCGGCGTTGAAAATGGATAAAAGTTTGGTTTTTAGCTATTTATAGGGCCAGATTCATCAACGAGACACGTCACCTTGTCGACGAATCCTTTAGTAAATTTTTCGACGAATCCCTGTATTCGTCGACGAAATTCAGAGTAGCCTAAATCTGCCTCTCAGTATTTTCTCGTCGACGAATTCTGAAAATTTTCTTGAAATTATTATTATTATTACTATCTCCAAAAAGTGATGTCGTCGACAAAGTGTACTGCCTCTTTCTGTTCCTATTTTCATTTTCCTCTCTCTTTGATATTTAAATATCAATATTTTCCGGGTCGTTACACTTTTCCTTCAAATGCACCTTCCTATTTTCGTCGATAAATTTAGGAGAATTGGTTCGGAATTTTCAATGACTTTCGATGAGTTCGTTTTCTCGGAGTTAGTTAAAGAATTCTTCGCAAATTTTGTTTCCTACACTCCTAAGGAACTAGCACATTCTATGGTCAGGGGTGAGGAAATCTCTCTGGATGCTAAAACCCTGTGTGAGATACTCGAGTGTGACCGCTATGATATTACGAGCCTCCCTAGCAAAGGCTAGTCAATGCATAGCTCATTGTTCGACTCTCATACTGCATTAAAATTAGTGACTAGCAATCCTCAGATACCGGCAGTAGCTAAACCAAAAGCCAAGGACTTGACTGTAGAATTTCAGGTCCTGCATCATATGATCACCTATAACGTCCTCCATAGGCATGGTGGACGTGACACTATGACACTGGCTGATATTTTCATGATGTATTGTGTATGGCATGGTTGAGGGTTTGATTTGCCATCTCTCTTGGTGCACGTCATGGAAGCTAACCTATGCAAAAAGAATGGGTGTCTACCCTATGGTCGTCTCCTTATAGCCATATTCAACCATTATGACGTACAAGCCACAAGTTCTAAATAGGAATTTCCTAGACCAGAGGATGAATATTCGGAAGCTACCTTGCGACATATGCATTTTGTAAAAGATGCACAAACCTCACTATGGATAAAACCAAGGCAACAACAACACCCATTATTAAGGACCAAGAAGAAATGGCTAAAGAAGCAGCTGCTACAGAGGATCCTAATGCCTTCATGGACATACCTGAGGATCTTGAGCCGACACATGAGTCTGTTATGCTGCGTGTAGAAAGGATGGACCTAGAACATTGTGCTCGGTTTGACTCCACTCTAGCGGTCATGCAACAAGAACACCACATTTGTTTTGACTCCCTCTAGCAAGCTTAAGAGGCTCATATGGCTCACATCAATTCTAGTTTAACTGCAATTCTTGAGCATCTTCACCACAACCCCTAGGCACCTCTCACTACTTTTTAATGATGGCAAAAGAGGGAGAAAAGAATGGTGGTTGGTGGTAATCCTTTCGATAATCCTTTTTGAAAAAATGGTGGTAAGAATGGTGGTAATTTCTTTTTTGGTATTTTCTTTGGAAAGAAACTTTGGTATTGTATCTTTGCTGTGCCGATCGAAATTCAACACTGGTTAACACGTGTATGTTTTTGCACTAAAATGTGTTGTTTATTCGTTAGTTGACTTGATGCACTATTGAGCATGGTACATGCTCTTGGTAAAACGCTCCTAAGGATACTGCTGTGCTTAAATGATCCTTCATTCTTTGTTTGGACATGGTATGCATCGTTTGACTTTCGTGCTGAATTGATGGCTATATTCATCTTACTTGATTGTTGAAAATACTGGTTGTTGTTGGAAATAATGTTGAACTATTAGACAAACTCGTACTATTGATTTGCTTAGGATTGGACATACTGAATTTCTTTTGTTGGACTTATTGATATGATGTGTATGCTGAACTGCTCAAATCAATCAGGTTTTTACGAAAAATGCTCTATCTACAGACGGCATGCTGCCGAAATTATGTTTGATTCATTTAAAATAAACTATGATATGATGATCATATAGTGCATTCATTAAGGGGGGGTTTTGTTACATTAATTCTTCAAGCATGGATGCATATTTTGAGGGGGAGCATTTTTCTTTTATCAAAAGAACACCAATGGTTTTCCATCATTAAAAAGGGGGAGAATGTTAGCCCTAGTAGTTAAGGTTCTTCATTCAAGCTTGTTTTGATGATGATAACTCATTAGTAATTCTTGGGTCAGCTAATATTTTTCCTCAAGTTCAATTCAAATAAACAGGTAGATACTAAAGCAAGCATAAGGATCAGACGAACCATTATGTTGTAATGAGCAAAAGCATACACAAGGAATACTCAAGGCACAACCAACCGAAAACCTTATGATGTTTTAAATGTATAATGGGTTGTGTGTGAAGTAAGATATTCCTGTAACTCTTGTGGCATGATATTGGTAAGAATACTTAGTAAGAGTTGAGCAAGTGCATCTGCATGTTAGTTCATAGGATATCTTTAACAAACTTAATAAGCCTTCAAATAGATTTTTACAAGATATCACATATATAAACAATCTTTTATAAGGACAAGTTTCTAACACATTTCGGGTTTCAATATCTCACAAACTTAATCCCCATTTTGTTTAAATAATGGTTAAGCACCCAAAGAAAATGGAACAAATTAGGTGCTTAGATGGTTTTCTAAAAGAGGGTCTAGCCTACAGAAAATTGTTGAAGGTTTGGGAAAAGCCCAGAAAACCGTTGATGGTTTGGTTTATTACTTGGTCGTTCTACAGAAAATCGTCAAAGGTTTGGAAAAGCTGAAGAAAACAGTCAACGGTTTCTTGCAGAGGCAGACTGCATTAAATGAGTTTAAAACGATTAGTTCTTGTTTTGTCTTGCCTCAATAAATGCCCAATGGCTAGTACGCCCCCTTTGACTATAAATACAGCCCTTTAGCATTCATTTCATATACATTGATTGAACCATTTAGTTGTAGAAATAATTAGTGAAGCATTCATTCTATCTCTTACTTGTTCAAACTCTCTTGTTGTTTATTCTTAGTTATATATCAATTGCTAAAAGAGAGTAGTGTGAGGTTTTATTTGTATCATCAAGTCAATAAGGAACATCATCTTGTAATCTTTACATTCTTTGTTGAGTGTGATTCTTGAAGGTTCTTGATGAGCTTTCGTTAAGGTGATTCTTAATGAACACTGTGGTTGTAAGCTCTTGGTAAGTAGCTGGGTTTTATACCTATGTTGTAAAGGCTTTCTTGCCTTGAAAGGGATTACTTAGTGGATTTGAGAATCTTTGACTTGGTACTAAGGCGTGAACATAGGCTTGGAACCAAACCACGCTAAATCGTTGTGTTGAGCTTCTCTCTCCCTTATCTTGTTATTTGTTGTGATTATTTGCTTTGTTATTTATTGTGGTTTTCTTCACTTGCATCTTGCAAAAGTTTTTATTTTGTAACAATCTTTATTGTCCGCAAAAAATGTCTATTCACCCCGTCCCCCTAAGCGCAGCCGACAATATTGTTATAATGTAGTTTACAATTATTGAAGCATGGTGGGACAAAAGGTTTTGATTGCCATAACTTTGCGAGTGTACTGCTGTAACACTACATAATTCTCAAAATCCACCATCCATTACAGAAAATTGATGCAGTGATTATCAATAATGCTTCCAGTATGCCTAAAATGCAAGTCCTAAAAATTAAGAGATAGAGGACGAAGAAAAATGGTAAGAAAACCCATTTCCCTAGTAAGAAAACAATTTTATTTTTTATTTTCAATTTTCAAATAGCTACATAAATAATTTATCTTACAATTTTAAAATTTGTACAAAAATCTTAAAAATATTTTCCTTGTTTTTAAAGAATCCGTTTGGATGAAGAATTTTCCTTAGAAAAAGGAAAATGAAAAATAAGGAGAATTCATTCTCCCTTATATTTTCCTTCTGTATTAAATATTATTAAAAATAGGAGTTTGTTTAATATGATCAAAAATTAAAAAAAGTTGAACATTAATTATGTATAAAATCAAAACTTTATTTATAAATTTAGTATAATTTTTACTTCTTTTTTTTTCACTTTTCTCAATAACTGTAAAATTTAAATTTTTTTATATTTTCCTTTCCTTTCCCCAATATTTTCGAAGCCCAAAATTCTCCATACAAATTTTAAATAATAAAAAGAACAAGGTCATATTTTTGTAATCTATTTTTTAAAAATAATAATACATTTCCACAAAGAGTTAAGGTTGCCAGATCAGTTGCTGATGCACAACCTAATATGTCAAGCTTTAACAGTTCAAAGACAACACAAAGGGATGCAAGGGATTCCCAATGTAAAGATTTAGGACGATTTTTGAATCAAGATTTAGATGATAAAAGAAGAAAAAAAACATTAAAAAAATTATTTTCTACTATACTTTTACCTCAATACCAAATACGACTAAAAACAAATTTATTTTGATATAATTAAAAGTGAAAAAATTAAATACAAATAAAATATAAAAATAATATTTTTATTAATTAATTTAACATGTTTTTTATTTTCTTTTTTACTTGATAACTAAACATGAAAAATGGATCCTTAAAGATTTTCCAACCCCCAAACAGGCACTTAATAAAAAGAGGAAAAGAAAAAACTAAAATCATCTAAAATTCGACATTCACATTCATCACAGTCAAAGCTAGTCCATGGCACGAAGAGACCATTCATGTACACCCAAGTAGTATTCTTAAGCTCATAACACTCAAACCACAACATTAGACGGAGATCAAGGAGCATTATTCTAGTGCGTTCGTTGTTCTAAAGTTCTTTTTATCACTTCTTCCCTCGCAGCTTTGCACCAAGTGCCCTCTCCAGCTTCGTGATTATCTGCTGATTTGGGATCGCTTTTCCAGATTCATACTCTTGTATTATTTGGGGCTTCTCATTTATCATCTACACGACAACAAACGATGATAACTCAGTCAACTAACATAAATTTGGTAAAAAAACTGTTTAGGGTTCGGTTCATGCACAGGGAAGGAGAAGACAGCCAGGCGCGGGGGTATGCATATGAGAGAGAGAGAGAGAGAGACCTGTGCAAGTTGAGCTTGGGTTAGTTTTTTGTCCATTCGAGCTTGCATGATGGCTTTCTTCAGTTCAGTTGGCACACGTCCGTCTGTGCATTATTTCACACAATATATCATAAGATTTTAGCATTAAGACATCTTTTTTAGATAATGTGCAAGCCTGACACTGAACACACAATCCAAAACCAAGGTCAATGCTAGCAAACAAGATAACAAAGTAAAACCACTGCAAGACAAAATTCAATGGTGTAATGAGATGAAACTGTCCAATTAACATATACAGTATGACAAAAATGATACTCTTAAGAAGCGATACATCTCCAACTGTAGGAAAGCCAGAAATGGGGGAAGGGCGACGTCCATCAGAAACATTCTGTTGGCAAGTCTGCCAACATGAAACTACTGTTCCATCATTTACATAACCACATTCTTGGGTAACCACGTTCTCATGTACCCAAGATGCAACGAAGTTTGAAGTCCCCACAAAATAAAATTCAGTTCACCCTAGTCACAAATACATTCCTCCTAATTAGTAATTCCCGTACCATCCAATCATCCTGGCAAACAACAGAGCGGATCTGTTTAACCAATAAAAATTTTAGTCATCACATAATTCTTGCCTATTAACAAATTCCATCCTTTTTTAGTATACAACAAAAGTCCTTTTTTTTCCTAAGATTATGGATACGGATGTGATATTCAGCTGTCAAGAGCTGATAACAGATTAGAAAAATGACAACATATATATATATATATATATATATATATATATATATATATATTTGATAAACAAAGAAATTTATAGAAGAGATCAAATGTACAACAAAAGAAAAAAGTGGAAAAGGAAGGAAAACCGGGAGCATGAAAAATCCTCCCTTTACAACAATAACAAAAAATTACATCAGGAGACCACCATTAATCTGAAAACCATGCCAATGAAGCAGAGTCAACCATTCCCGATGCAGGTCTCCCAGAGAAACATGATGAAGACAGCCTTAGCCAACACCCACAAAGACGCAAGATAAGCCACTCTACTCCAAACCAAATTATTAGCTGTGACCACCCTTCGAAAATTTTGGCATTTCTCTCCAACCAAAAACACCAAATAATAGCCATAATAGCGCAACGCTACATTGCATTCCCATCCTTCCTTTTTCCAGAACCTCTAAATATGATAGACCAAAAAGCCTTCAAAATGGACGGGCAAATCCAAAAACCTTCATCTACTGCTGTCTATTTGATCAATCGTTTGCCTACTGCCACTCTAAATTATGATTCTCCCTATTTTCGATTATTTGGCATATCTCCTGAGTATCAATCCTTTCATATTTTTGGGTGTGTTTGATTTGTTCATCTACCACCTGTTGAGCGTAACAAGCTTGCTGCCCAGGCTGTCACATGTGCCTTTATGGGATATAGTCCTACTCAAAAAGGATTTGTTTGTTATGATGCTCATGCAAACAAATTCCGAATCTCCCAGAATGTGATTTTCTTTGAAAATCAATATTTCTTTCAATATCATGTTATTTATGATACTCCTATTACTCTTCTTCCCATTTTTGATGATGTGTGCTATAGAGCGATTTAAACCAAGCGTGGTGTATCATCGACGTCCTCCTTTTTCAACACCCCTTCCAAACACTAATCCGTCATCTGATTTTGTAGTTCCTCAGCACTCCACTCGGGTTACACATCCACCGAATAGGTATGGTTTTCCTCATACCTCACTTACTACCACTCTCAACACTGTTTCTATTCCTCACCCATATACCTAGGCAGCCACCCAAGCATGTTGGCAGCAGGCCATGCAAGAAGAAATCCAAGCTCTTCAAGATAATCACACTTGGGATCTTGTGACTTGTCCCTCTGGTGTCAAACCTATTGGTTGTAAATGGGTGTACTCAGTCAAGTATCGGTATGATGGGTCACTGGACAGATATAAGGCCCGTCTCGTGCCTCTTGGGAACCAACAGGAATATGGTATTGATTATGAAAAGACCTTTGCACCTGGTGCCAAAATGACTACTGAAAGGATTATCTTGGTACTTGCTGCATTGCAAGTAGGGGTGAGCTTAATTCGGGGAAAACCGAATTAACCGACCAAAATTGGTCGGTTCGGTTCGGTTCGGTTAAAAAATTCGGTTCGGTCGGTTCGGTTATGCTTTCCAATATTTCGGTTAATCGGATTTCGGTTAATGGAGAATATAATTCGGTTAACTGATTAATCGATTTACGAATTAATTAAATTTTAAATATAAATTAATAAATTAAAATCCGATTATTCGCTCATTCCCTCTCATACTCTCAGTCTCACTGCTCTCAGTCTCAGAAGTCAGAACTCGTAAGGCCCTCATTGCCTTTCTCTCGCTCACTCGAGCTCGGTCCTCTGCACCACCAGGCACCATCTTCACGCAATGCCTTCGTCTGTGTCCATCGCCGTCACTGTCGCCGTCGCTGGCAATCATCACCAACACAGCCACTGCTCTCTAAAGTCGGAAGCCATCGCCGTTGCCTTTCTCTCACTCACCCGAGCTCGGTCCTCTGCACCACCAGGCACCATCTTCACGCGATGCCTTCGTCTGTGTCCATCGCCGTCGCCGGCCATCATCACCAACACAGTCACTGCTCTCTAAAGTCGGAAGCCCTCACTGAGTCACTGCCTCTCTCTCCCTCACCTAAGCTCACTGCTCTGCACCACCATCTTCACGTGATGCCATCGCCTGCACCCATTGCCATCGCCACTAGCCAGCCATCGTCACCAGCACACAAGCTCCCTCTCATTCTCATTTTTCTTCTCTCGTGCACAGACCAGCTCACCGAGAACCACCCCCAACTCCTCATCGGCGTCAAGCTCACCCGAGCTCAATCGTCATCTGAATACTCCTTCCTGACTTCCCCCTTCCCTTGTTCTGGATACACCTTCCCGATTCCCCCTTCCCTCATTTCTCGGTTAAATTAGGTTAACCAAATTACCCGAAAAATAAATTCGGTCGGGTTCGGTTCGGTGAGGCCCAATGGTTCGGTCGGTTCGGTTAACACTATTCTTTAACCGAAATTTTCGGTTAATTCGGTTAATTAACCGAATTTGGAACCGAATTTGGCCGAACCGACCGTTTGCTCACCCCTAATTGCAAGGGTGGTCTCTTCGGCAAATGGATGTGAAGAATGATTTTCTACATGGAGGTTTGAAGAAAGAAATCTATGTCTCCACCTCCTAACATGTTTGCTACACCTTCCTCAGAGGTTTGTTGGCTACGCCGATCCTTGTATGGACTGAAACAGGCTCCGCGTGCATGGTTTGATAAATTTCACTCTACTCTGCTTGCCTTTCATTTTACTCAGAGTCTGTTTGATTCTCCTCTCTCTTTCTTTGCAAGACTTCTGGAGGAATTGTATTGCTTCTGGTATATGTTGATGACATTGTAATTACTGGCTCTAATATTGAGTTAATTAAGCAATTACAACAGCATCTCAAGGCCTCCTTTCACACGAAAGATCTTGGTCTCCTACAGTATTTTCTTGGCCTTGAGGTGCAGCTTACTCCGACTGGTATGTTGTTACACTAGCACAAATACATGCAGGAAGTGATTTCATTGGCTGGTCTCCAATCGAGTAATTCTATTCTTACTCCCTTGGAGGTAAATCTTAAGCTTTGTCAAGAGGAAGGCGAGTTTCTATCAGATCCATCCTTGTATCAACGACTTGTTGGGAGTTTGAACAACTTAACGATTACGTCCTGATATTTCTTTTGCTGTGCAGCAAGTCGGTCAACTTATGCAAGCTCCCTAACATCTTCATTTGGCCACTGTCCGCCGCATTATCCGATATCTGAAGGGCACCTCTACACACGGGTTGTTCTTTCCTAAGGAATCTTCCTTATAGTTGGTGGGGTATAGTGATGCTGATTGGGCCGGATGTGCGGATACTAGTCGCTCTATTACTAGCTGGTGCATGTTCCAAAACAATGCACTCATTTCTTGGAAGAGTAAGAAGCAAGACAGAGTTTCCAAGTCCTCCACTAAGTCTGAGTATCGTGCTATGTCTTCCGCATGCTCTGAGATCACATGGCTTCGTGGGTTATTCAGTGAATTTGGTTTTTCTCAGCTTCATTCCACTCCTCTTCATGTTGATAATACCAGTGCTATTTAGATCGCCGCTAATCTTGTCTTCCATGAGCATATGAAACATATCGAAGTCGATTGCCATTCCATACGTGAATCCTTCGACAAATAAGTGATTTCACATTTCCACCAAACGTCAAACTACAGACATATTCACTAAAGCTCTTTCTCGACACTGGCATCAGTTCTTGGTTGACAAATTGATGCTTCTTGATTTACCAACATCAATTTGAGGGGGGATGTTAATGGAGATAATTCAGGCAATTAGGCTGTAAATAATGCTGAAAATTTGGCAGCATTTAAGTGCTGAAATTAAATTAACATACCAGACACGAGATAGATCTTCCAAAGAATGCTTAAATAGAAGTTATGGATCCTTCCGTGGTAGAAGTTATTCTTTCTTGTAAAGAACCCAATAGTCATCTTGACAAGAAATTATATACCTAATAAAATGCGTATCACAAGCAAAGGGCTATAGCTCAATTAGGTAGAGCGCCCTGTTTTGAATTCAGGAATTACTAAATATGAGACTATAAAGGCGCATTCAAATGCCAAAAACGAAATAAGTTGAATTTGAAACATATTCTATCAAGGTAACTATGTTCAATTCATTTTGAATCGAGAGTTCCCCTAATTCTATGAATTTTTCTAGAATACTCGTTTCTAGAATATCATTCAAAAAAATTTGTCGAGATCTATATCATTCTAAATATTTTTGTAATTTCTCCATTTGAAATTAGATTTGAACCAAAGGTAAAAAGATTTTGAACCAATGTTCGAGTACCAGGGGCTACGGCGCTGAAGTAACCTAAGCCATACTACCTTTGTACACCTCCATTACCTTTTGGGAGGCCTACGCCCCAAAGAAACTGTCCCCCCTCAGTCACTACAAAATGAACGCCCCCAATCAACGCAATGGGATGTGTCTATTTATCTATCTCTTGACTCAAAATGGGGAGCAGCTTTGATTTTAGGAAAGAAAAATCATAAATTTGAGGTATGAACTTCCCAAGGACTCATATGAGTAATATTAACCCCAACTTTAGCATCCCACCCATTCTGTAGTAGACCAAATTTACTACGAATTACCTGATGTCGAAGAGAATTAGACTCTAAATGAAAGCGACATAACATTTCCCTACCAAGGAAATGTTTTTGAACACCAAATTACCAAGACCCAAAACTCCCTCCCTTTTAGACCTATAGTCCCCCAACCTACAAGGTGATCTCTTTGACTCTCTTCCCCACTCAACCACAAGAAATCCCACATTAATTTCTCATGCCCGCATGTTAGTCAAATATATATATATTTCTCAAGCCTACCAGCCACTCTCATAGGAATTCTAGAGAGAGAGAGAGAGAGAGAGAGAGAGAGAATACAGCAGAATGGAAGATAGATACACATGGATAAGAGTCATCCAACCCCCTAAGGTGAAGAACGCTCCTTTCCACCCGTCCAGTCACCTAGCCACTCTCAAAAACAGGATCCCAAAAAGAATCAGCGTTGGGATACCAAAGGAACACCTAAATAGATAATCGGCCAATTCAAAACCGCACAACCCATAAACCTAACAAAAGGGTCAACATTAATGCCAAGGCCCACCAAACACTCATGAAGAAGTTAATCTTAAAACCAGAAGATTCCTCAAAAACTTGAAGGTTAGTAAGCAAATTAGAAAAGAAACCCATGTTACCAGTGAGGAAGAGTATAGTATTATCTGCAAATTGGAGATGCGAAATGACACACTCATAATTTCATACCTTAATCCCCTCACTAGCCCTCCATCAACTTCCCTCTCAATCATCCTACTCAAACCATCAACTATAATGGTAAAGAGAAAAATGACAAGTGATCATAACTCTGTTTTGATTCAGCCAATGAGTAATAACCAACCGTGAACTGAAGACTCGGCGCCATCAATTTACAACAATTAATGCAGAAACTGTCAAAATTGATAATGAAATAGCAAAAAATACTGCAACAATGAGGAATATTTATGGCATTATATAATTTATCATGCATTCAAAGAATATAACTAAAAAGGCACAATAGTAGGCATCAATCAGAGTCAACTTCAAGAGCTAAGAGTTGATATGCCCCCCCCCCCCCCCCCCCCCTTGCAGAGCATGACCTTTAATGAGACTTACAATGCACATTATCACATGCATAGATTAGTTTTAATAGTAAACATGCCATTTAACTGATGTTGCTTGGCATTTGCCTTTAGCAGACAAAACATTCTTCAAAAAATTTTGATTAAGCTATGCAGATAAGAGGCTCTCGTGTGGTTGTCTGAAATAATATGTTGATTCACCACATTACAGGCAAGACAAACCAATGATATGAATGCAAGGTGTGAGATGAAGCAAAGGGTTTTAACGTCCCAATACCTCTTTTTTCAATTAATAAATTGATCCAAAAAATATTGCATAATATAAAATATAAAAGGAACAGACACAACACCGCCCATACAAATACAGAACATAAACATGTTATGGAAAAATGATAAATTGTGGGTGGAAGGTGAGAAAGTGATCAGAAAACTATAATAACACCACCACCAATGAAATCAAGGACTGTGAGGATGATCGTGCCTTGTTCTTGTAGGACCCACAACATCCCAATGTAGCATCAAAAAGGAAGAAAGGACAGAGGATAGAGGAGGAATGCAAGGGAGATCCACACACGTAACTTCTCAGATTTTAAATTCACTAAAAACTGTCTTTACATGTTCACACAATAATTTATAAGAAAGGCTAAAACATAAGACAATTACATATAAACCTCGAGACATTATTTACCAACACCACATACACCTGAGCGGATGAGCCTAACTATTAATTCAGTTAAATGACCCAACAATCCTTCGACCCATCGAATAATCTGCTTTCAGTCCTAAATCACATCCACACTAACATGTACTATGTTCCTGAAAGATAATTATATTTTGAAGGCATTTTGGGGGAAAAAACAAAAAGAAAAAGAAGAGAAATAAGAAGAAAACAATACCTGAGTATTTATTGGAAGACAATTTCACCTAAATCCAAAGGATTCATAAATACACTGAGCAAAAATTAGGCGTTTCCAATCCATTGTATTTTTTTATTTATTTCGTAGGATAGCATGGGTGCATATAGCATTTACCAATGAAGTCAGAGAGGGTGGAGAATGTTGCACCCACAATGGCTGACAACACAAGGGCTCATATAATCAATATGGTGGAGGGCAGGGAACCTGCATCCCATATCTGCCAAATTGCATCCCTAGACCCTAAACGTTTTCCAACTCCCTCACAGTGACTAACAATGAGAAAGTGATAACGATAATGGTGACAACCTGTTCTTGTAGATGTAATTCTCAAGACTTCAGAATTATTTTTAAAACAAAGTCAAGACACACTGTACATATAGTTGTTAGAAAGTTAGAACCGTATGACTCTCAATTCAAGTTGTATGGTTCAAGTAAGGCTCCAAACAATTCATATCTCATGGGAGAATCTCCGAATGCTGTGATCACAGGTGAACTGTAGAATCGAATCAAATTGTTCGACTCAGTTTGTCCTTGATCCAGTCAGATCCGACTGATTTGAAACCCACTCAAAAGCCCTTTAAATTTTTTTTTCCCTTTTTTTTTTTTTTTTTTTTGTTTTTGTAGAATGGCATTCCATTTGTTGTTTAAGTGAGCTCAAGACGAAAAATTCAGTTGACCTTCTCACTCTGAACCTCTGTTTTCTGCTGAGACTACCATTGACAAGAAAACCTGAGCCTGGGGAAGAAAACCAGCCTACCCTTCTGCCATCACAAGATCGCTAGTTGACCAAGGTGGGTGAATTGCCTTTACCAGATCTAAAGGTTTTTTTTTTTTAGTATCAATTTTTTTTTTATCAGTTCTGTTTATACTTTTTATTTACTTTTTCTTCTCATTTTAGCTGTTGGAAAAGGCCACGCAATAAAATAGATTCATTTACTAAGCACCACAAAGTTCAAATTCCCTTTATCTTCTGTTGATGCATCCCTTAAAAACCATAAAGTTCAATTATTTTATTATTTTTGCTTTATGCTTTTTCTATTCTTTTAAAAAAAGCATACACAATTTTTTTTCCTGTTAAAACATGTTACACTTCCACACCTGCCAAGACCTCGCAAAGCAGATCAGGTCAAATGATACATGGGAGGGGTGAATTATTGGATGAAAAAATTATAATCCATATCTGATTCAATTAAGTGGTGGATTTATAATGGTTCAAATAGGATAATCTATAGTAGATGACAGATTAATCCATTGTTTTCACCCCAAGCATAATTTTTTTTACCGTGTGGCAATATAGTAACTATGGTAAATTGTTGAACATTTAATAATGAATCACAAAATTATAATTTTAAAAAAAATTTCAGATCATGAATTCAAATTCATACCATCTAGCAGTATAGTAACCATAGTAGTCAAAGACGCAAGGCACAACGAGGTGCAGAGGGTACTTGGAGCCAAGGCGCGAGATGAAGGCGCACGCCTCACGAAGGTGAGGCGCACAATTATTAAAATTGTGTACAATGCCTAATTGGTGGATAATTGATATAAAAACACATCAATAGTTATATTAGAATTTAAAATGCCAAAATATTCAATAGTAATTATGACAACCAAGTACCAAGTTCCCAGTGAAACAAACATAGTTCAACATAAGTAATTACGCATACAAGATTTCAAGCTTCAAATTAGAAATGAAATAAAATTGCCAGGCTGAAGGCCCAAAAGCATCTTCAATATCAAAAGAAAAGAGTACAATAAAACAGCAGCTAAATTCAGTAAAAAATGTTATATATTAATATATTTCAGAAAAATGTATAGTTTGTTACCTGCATTTCCAAACAAATTACAAAACAACAGCAAAATTCAGTCAGCAGGAGGCAGCAGAACTGAATAAGAACTGAAAAAGAAGAAGCTGAAAAAGAACTGAAAAAGCAGAAGAAGAACCTAAAAATAAAAAGAACTGAAGAAGAAGAAGAAGAAGAAGCAGCCTGATGACTCACGAAGGCTCAAACCTCGATGACGAAGGGCTCCTGTTGATTCAAAGGCTCAAAGATGAACTGACAAAGGGCTCCTGTTGGTTTGAAGGCTCAAATACAAAGAGCTCCAGCTGGTTCGAAGGGTCGAAGACGAAAGCCTCATGCTGGTTCGAACTTCAAAGGATCAAAGACAAAGAGCTCCTACTGGTTTCGTACTGCTTCAAAGGATTGATTGGTCGAAGATGAACTTCTCCTGCTGGTTTCGTGCTGCTTCAAAGGGTCGAAGACGAAGGGCTAGGGCTGGGGCTGGTTCTGGCTACATTTTATTCCTTTACAGCTTCAAAAATTTTAAGGCACAACTCACTGCGCCTGAAGAAGCAGTGCGCTTCAGTGACCCTACCTGCGCCTCTTAAAGGTCACCTCACCTGAAGAAGGATGAGGCGCTAGCTTGGTCGCCTCACCGCGCCCCGCGCTTAGGCACGCTTTTAACTACTATGATAGTAATTATGGTAAATTGTCAACCATTTAATAACCAATCACAAGATTATAATTTTTTAAAAGTTTTCAGATCATGAATTTAGAGCATTTGTTTTGATCACAAGAATTTGGCATTTGGGCTTGAGTGTTAGCAAGGCATGAAGCAGACCTACAGATGCAGATAGTAGGGCAAGAGTTGAGATTGTAGGACTGAGCCTTGGCCTATTTAGCTTATGCTGGCTGGGCTCATGCCCAATAAGCGTGGGCATATGGAATTATCTATGGATTTGGGCATTAGTTGTTAACAGGTTGACAAGTATCTGTCAAATAAAACCCGATATCTACCAACCACCAGTTTAGAGGATAAAATTTTTTAAACTATATCCGACTCATTTAACATGCAAATTGATTATGAGTCGGTGGTCAAATTCATTTCAGATTAATGCATTTCTAGCCGTTTAAACTCTTAGGCTCAGTGCTTTAGTTTTGACTCTAAAGCCTATAGTATATCGGTCCATATTTGTTGAAATTTAAATGTATTTTACTATTTTATTCTTGTACACATATACATGTCATTTGGAACTGATTTTTCAATTTTTTTATTGAGTTTTAAATTTTGATTCGATTCTTGATTCTCGATTCATGAAATTGGTATTTCAATTCACGATTCAAATCTCAATTTGACAACTATGCACACATAGAATTTTTTAATAAAAAAATTGTGTTTCTTTCCAACATGAGAATAGAAACATGAATTACAATAATCATGTGGAGTTGGGATCCCAAGTAAATATTGTGAAATCACTCTTAAGGAGGTTATGCAACTTTTTCAAAGTGCTAAATCGAGCTCTAGAAGGTGAAAGCCAAACCAAGTAAACCAAGCAACTGAAACCCAAAAAAAAACCTTGAATGCCATCTGTCAAGCTTTGACATTCTATAACTATAATCAGTTTAGATGCTCCTTACTTTTTATCAACCATGTCACAATTTACAGAATAAATTTATATATTCTTCTTTTAAACATATCATCTTAAAAACCTTAATCACAACTAGTTTTTCCTCTTTAACACTTATATTTCTTGCTGTAGCAGCATTATGTTTTAAAAGTCATATGACTAATATCTTATACATTGCTCCCTCCTTAAAATGCAAATTTCTTATAAACCACTCATGCATCTACCACCATATTTCCCTTCAGGTCACTTTCCAGATTTTCAGTCTACGGATTTTCAAATTAAGGTATGCATCTTTCCAAATGTCAGACCTTAAAAAAGGAGCATTCTACTCTCCTAAAGATCAGAGGGCACAAACCTTGTATAAACATTAAAATTTTCTATTTCTATTTCACCGAAAACAAGGTTTGATCAATTAAAAAGATACATGACAATTTTGAAGAAAAAAAAAAAAGCATCAGGTCCTATGGCACAATGATTGGATACAGAAATGAGGTTGATTTAGACACTAAACATAGTACAGTGAGAACCTATGAACATTGTCTCAGATTTTGGTAAAGCACAACTCATCACCATGCCTACAAAATATCTAGTCATATGGTTCCTAAAAGAATTTAGTGGGCAGACCAAAATTTGTGCCAAGTTAGAAAACCATTTAAGCATTTGCAAGAAATTTTTAAGAGAAGCAATTACTTTCCATAATACATGCATTCAACCAAAGAGAAGCCTAGGCGCAACAGTTAAGTTGTCGCCGTGTGACCTAGAAGTCACAAATTTGAGACATAAAAACAACCTCGCAAAAATGCAAAGTAAGGCTGCGTACTGTCCTATTGTGGTTCGTCCCTTCCCCAGACCCTCCATATGTGGGAGCTTTGTGCACCGAACTGCCCCCTTCATACATGCAATCAACCATGATCAGTATTCCATCTACTATATTTCAGGAAATGGCAAGCATTGACAGGCTGAATCACCTATGCAAATTGCATGATTTAAATGAAGGACGTGCTATGTCTATGAATTCTTCGGTCAATCAGCAGTCCTTGATCCTCAGTAGATGCACAATGTCACAGCCAGGTAAAGACTAAACAAACTATGTTACTATGCAAAGAGATGATGTGTAAAGGGTTAAGGGGAAAGAACTCACGAGCAAGATTCTCCGTATCATCATCAAGCTTCCTTGTGTTCAGAGAAGTGCTGCTAGAGGCAGCTTTGTTTGTGCCTGCATTTGCTGCAAGAGAAAATTAAAACTATAAGCATTTAAAGTTATTGCAGAAAAATAACAGAACAGAAGCCATGCCACAACTTTGCTGACACCCATAAACAATAACAGAAAGAAACTTAGGCAAAGTTGCTACCAAGCATACCATCAAATCATCAATAATGACGTAAATCAAAGATGAACAAAGATATTTTAAGCAACAATTGAGTCCATGAAACATGCATTTCTATCTTTAACTAAAGAATCATCAATTCAACAAAATCAAAAGGGATCAAGCTTCCTTAAAGCAAGTGAAAGAATAGCATTTTTCTTCATTTCCCATAGTTTGATATTGTCTCATGCAGTCAGAGTCCATCAAGTATCAAAACTCAGACCTTGGCTTGGACAGCAATAAGGTGGTCAAAACCAGAATAGCTCCAGCATTCACTTTATTTTTTTGGGATCAGTTAGTTAATGGCCACAAAAAGCCGCAGAGAGGAAAAAGGATCAGATCAAACCAGTTACCGCGCTTCTTAAGGAGCAGCTCCCAGCTGACTGAGCTACCCTTTGGGTTTCAAGGTCCAACTCTTGCTGAGTAATATTTGGGCGGGGGGAAAGTAAAACAAACCTCAGCATACTTAACACTGATACAATTAAGAATGATAATACCTGCAGCACTCCACAAACAGTTCATGTACAACCCATATCTTCTAAAACATAATCATCTTGGAAATAGACTACTCACCAAAACCACATGCGTCCTGGCAAAACATTTATTGAAGTAGCAACAATAGCAAAACACGTTATCAAAGTCCTACATAAAAGGATCACAGCTGGGAATAGGGATCTTAAAATATATTTAAGAAAATGAGATACAACCCTAACGACCTCTTTAATTGTCGAAAATATTTTTTCTTTTTTTTTCTTAATTTTCCAAATCATATTTTTCAACATTTTCAAAGCAATTTGGAAACATTTTTCCAAGTTCACCATATAAAACAGAAAAACAAGGCAATATTTTTCTAGTTCTTTTTAAGAATTAGAAATAAAAAGTAGAAGGTTTTTTTCACAACTAAACAAGCCCCCAACATATTTTATCCCAAAAAAATGCAAATAAATTCCTCTCAAGCAAAAACGACAAGAATAATCAATTAGAAGTATCGCAAGACAGAAAATTAATTCTCAGCTGAAAAAACAAAATTTGAAGCTCGTGCTGGTGAAAGATATTTTTCGAATGGATATTAAGTTTAATCCGACTAATTAAGCTAGAAAACCTTCTATTCAATCATGTGCAGCAAATGACACAAAAAATGCAACATAGACAAATATCAGCATATTCGTAACTACAAATTAAGAAATTATACAAACTTAAATAAAGCTTCCTGAAATTAAAACCCTAGACATCTCTTTGGTATCTGCGGATAGAAAAATAGCCTGATTAGCCAACCGCATCATATACTAAGATCCCAAAATTTCCACTGACTCTCTCTGTGAAAGATCGAAAACAAATGAACGTGTACTAAGAAAATATAAAGAGTGAGGAAGAGTCGCCAGATTCAAGATAGCAAAAAATAAATATGAGGATCACAATCAACCAACATATCTTCAACACAAATGGCGAGATCATAATCAAACAATATGTAATGTGTGAGAGAAAGAGACTTAACACTTTTTTATGGTTTCAATGTCGGCGCCAGAGCGACGGGCGGCGTTGACAGCTTTCTCGTCCTTCCGGGCGGCGGAGTTAGGCGCCTTCTTCCGGATCACCACCGGTTCCCAGTCCTGCGTTATTGGTCCAATTCCTGCCATCTCTCTCTCTCTTTCGTCTTCTCGAACTTTCTCGCCGAGGATTTATTTCTCGAGACTCTGTCACCAGTGTGAATTTTTCGAGGGGATTTTCCTCTTTATGGGTCCCGAACTGTTTGTTTCCGTAGATAAGCTATCCTTGATCATTTCGAAATGACTCACGCCCCATCCATTTAAATTAATTTTAGATTTAAGACAAGTCGACCCATGTAATAAATGGGCTAGCCCAGATCTGACCTAGGGGTTAGGTGGATTCGGATCGTGTTACCCGTCGGGTGACCCGTTTAACTCACGATATATACAAGACATGAAATGTAGTAATGAAAGTGAAACGGTGAAACCCTAGGTCCTTGTCGCGGTGTCGCCCTGACTCCCCATCTAGGCTCCCAACTCGGCGACTCTTGACTCTAGAGTGGCCATTTCCCATTCTCCCAAATCCCCTATTCTCCCTCAGCCTCACGACCCTCAATGTCCCCGTCACGGTGTCGCACCAACTCCTCATCTGGACTCCCGACTCGGCGAGATAGCAATCTTTGGACTCTGGCGTGGCTAGGACCCTCGCCGCCTCGCGCACGACCTCATAGGCGACTAGGTGAGAAGCGGCAGAGGGCAGTCGGCACTAGCAGAAGCCTCAAGGCTCACTCCCTCGAGCAATACCCCCCCAGGCGGCCATGCCACTCTCCATGCGGCCACCCCATGTGGCCACGCCAAATCTGAGGCTTCTGAGCTGAGATCTCCCGATTCGAATACCCTGCGCTTGCAGCAGGGCACACAACCTTACCTTCTTTGTTCTGGATCTAGTTTATTACTTTGTTTTATAAATCAGATTTGAAAAAAAAAAAATTAAATGATTAGTGGAAAATTTTATATCATAATCAAACAATTAGATAAACATTAAGTTTAGTAAATTATTTTTTAAGAGGGTCACCCTTTTATGACCTGTCTATTAAACTGATAGGTGTGAGTTTACCTGCTAGTAACCCTGATGTAGGACGGTTCTAAGTAGTCCTAATCTTACTGTTGACCCTTTTTGTAGCACACACACACTATCACAATCTATGAGGAGAATTTAATTAACCAAGCATGAACATCACAAATATATTCTAATGATTACAAGTTGTTGAGATTTTAAAAATATAAATGATTTGGTTCAAAGCCCTTAATTGATCAATTCATTCAAGTTCACTTTAAAATGTTATTGTTGTTTATGGTGTAGCTCTTATATTTCGGGGATTTATAAACAAAGGGAGAAAAACATATGGATGTGTTCTTGGTGCAGGGCAACAATAAAGACTCGTCGAAGAATAGATAAACTAGTCGACGAGGGGTCTTCTCTATCTCAACGACAAGTGTCTTGTCTTCGTCAACGAGTGCTTCAAGGTTGCGAGAAAATATTTGAATTTTGAACGTAAACAGTGTGAAGGTTGGGGATTCGGAGGGAAGCTTCCGAGGGCTTGTTATATATGTTCTTCTAGGCATATTTTGACATAAAAAGAAAGTAAGAGAAGGGTGAGAGAAGGAGAGAAAATCATTGAGTGTATATCTTTGATTTTCATAGTGAAATCTCTTGTCAATTGCTCTCGTGGATGTAAACTTTGTTGAATCACGTAATTTCTAGTGTCGTTGTGTAACGACCCGGCCCTTTACACGGACTCAGGTGTCACTCACATACATCAAATACCTATACATGTTCAAGATATGGAAACAATCCGCCCTAAACAGGGACATACGGGTGTAAATAATACATAATCATGATGTAAATGTCGCGGAAAAACATAAACATGCATTGGAATTACTACTAACCTTATACCAGAGTTCACTAATACATCCATAATTTACATACATTCAGACTTAGAGTAATCAAACCCTCCAAAAAGGACTTTTATCAAGTTTAGTACAAAATTTAGATGCTTACGTAAGCTAACCAAAATAACCTCCCCAGTCCCTTTATCTACTAGGACCGATGCACGGATGGACCTAAAACCAAAGGTTGTAAGATAGGGTGAGACACCTCTCAGTAGGAAGAAGGAGTTACAACAGTGTATGACTGCATACATGCATATTTCCATTCAACATCTGAAATATAAATCAAATATTTTCAATACAGTAATGCATAAGGTATATCATTATTCATATTACAAAATTTCCACATCTGTCTTTCGACCATTTAATGATTTATCAGATGACCAACAGCAAAATATCCCTATAACCAGTTTTATCCCGTGGCTCGGGTTGTGCACTGGTACTCATCCAATGCCCTGTTCGTGCAGACACTGCCAAGTACCTACATACGATCCGACTGCCCCCATTGGCCTAATATCAACCAATGATTTCACCCTGCTAGCCGACCATCTTGGTACCCACATCGTTTAATACGTGTGGTTGCACGTGTACATCTAGCTACGATATCGTGTTGTATCATATAACAGTGGTTTCATTTCACCCTGCAAAGAAAGTATTTTTCAACCCTCCCGGGACTCTCAAGCTGTGGTTCCGTGTATCATAAGTTCAATTTATACAAATATGATAACCTGCGCATTTCTAGTATTTTTCACAAATTCACATAATAGCATTGAGTTCAAACCGGTGTCTTTCCACTCAGTTTACCATTCTTTGTTTACTGATGCGGCTCGGTGTATTACCAGCCTCTGTTTATTCACATTATCAGTATAACAAATTTGGAACTTCGTTCCCATATTCTATATCAATAGTATAGAAAATCCATTCATTCTCATATCAACATATATCACACAAGTTTAATACAAAACCCGCTAAATGATAGAAATTCAATATACATAGTTTAACTGAATAAATAAAAGATTCGAGCCTCTCCTACTATAGTATAAACACAAATAAACGATGTTTGTAAAATTTTGGAGATTACACGTCGAAAACCTTGTTTTTACCAAAAACTATAAAATCGTCAAACCGGCATCTCTACTCGGTAGAATTTCACAAATAAACAGTTAAATCATAGATAATAACATAAACTAGCTTTTTAGTAGTTTAGTTTTCCAAAAAAAGCTGTTGTAATCAAATTCCCCTTACCTTATACTCAAAATGAAAGTTCGTATGAAAACGGTCCAAATCGACAACCCAAGATCCCGAAAACCTAAAACCATAGAACATAACCTTACTATGTTTTCTATTGCTATCCAAATATCCAATCAAAATTAGGATCAGATTCCAACCTCGATTCTTGGGAAAACCCAAAACTCTCCGAAATGACGATCCGATCCACTAAAAGTGTAGAGTTTCCTCTTCTGATCCACGCAGTACCCTTCGTTTTTGGAAATGGACGACGAACGGCGAAGGATCTTAGAGAGAGAGAGAGAGAGAGAGAGAGAGAGAGAGAGAGAATAAGAGAATTTATAGAATAAATCCTAACTTAGCCCTTAAGTAATCTAAATAAATATCTCCTCCAAGATATTTATATATAAATATCTCAAAATATCTCTTTTCAAAATATCTTCTCCAAAATATCTTTCTTTTTTTTTTCTTTTTTTTTTTCAGGGTCGGGTTACTACACGTTGCCCTTATCTTTTCTTTCTTTATATTGTTGTGGTTGTGGATATATTTTGTATTCACTATTTACATTGTATGCAAGTGTGTAATTGATTCTTTTATAACAATATCATTATTTTGTTGTGTATTGTGTGAGAGGCCCAATTTCACAAAAATTGATATCAGAGTGTGTGTTGTATGGCCTCTGAATTGAAGGATCTCCTAGTGCAACAAGGTTTGGTGAAAGGTTTATACAGAATTTCAACCGAATAGCATGGATGCAATGACTTGAAATGAATTGGGAGCAATCATTCGTTTTTGTTTAGTTAAGGACGTGTTGTATCACGTCTTGGATGAGAATTCTCCGACATTAGTTTGGTGAAAACGGGAATGCCGATATACGTCTAAGGGTTCGTCGAAATCTGCAAGTGTAGTGGAGGAAGACTCAGAATGTAGTGATAAAGATATGCTATGTGTTTCATCAGGTTCGGAGTGCCTCACAAGTTATTCTTGGATCTTAGATACCAGATGCTTTTATCCTAGAAAATGGTTTTACATCTACAAGTCAGTTTATACTGGTTGTATTTTGATAGAAATTGATATTTCATGCAAATTGTTTGTTATTGGAAATGTCAAAATCAAAATGTAAAATGGTGTTGTAAGAACCATATATGATGTCAAGCATGAATCGACTCTAAGGAAGAATGGTATTTCATTGGGAAATTTAGACTGTAATGGATATTGTTACGAGTCTGAATGTAGAGAAATGAAAGTGTGTGAAGGTAACTTGATAGTGATGAAAATGGAAAAAAGTAGCGAGAAATATTTATGTACTGTAGGGTGTTATAGTTGTAAGTGGAGTTGCAATTGTTAAATTAGAGTCCAGTATCCTATGGCATATGCAGTTAAAGCATATGGATGACTACATGTATTCAAATATTTGGGAACAGATGATGATAGCATCAGGGGATAAACATATGTATTTCATGTGTTTGTCGTGAAGGGTCTTGGTCTTCATATAGTGGCTAAGGTGGAGAACTAGACCAAGAGAGAGATTCTCAAGTCAAACATTGGGGCTGATTACACTGGTTTTGTTCAAGAAGTTTTGTAAGCATGACAGGTTATATGCAGGGCTTGCAGGGTACTTCTTGGTGAAGTCAGTGAGTATGACGCGTTTCTTGTGTGACCGATTGTCAAAGGTATCGCTAGATGGGAAAGTTGCAAGTGAATTGTGGGTAGATTTTGTGGTAGACTACTCGCTTGTGAGTGAATGTCCATTGGTGCACTATTCTAGTGATGGAGGATCTAAGCTTGGTGTTATGTTCAGACAGTACACTTTTTTGGCGTATAAGAAAGGTGGGTGCAAACTGGGTAATCCTATAGCAAACAAAGGGGTGATTGAGGACATGGATTTTGGTGATAGAGCCATGGGGCAGAGTACTCAGGTAAAGGAAGAGAAACAAATGCTAGAAAACTGCAGTAGTAGCAATCATGTTATTTAGGTGGAGTTAGGGACTCAGGGTAGAAATGCAGGGAGTCCTATCTCGGGTCAACAGAATCACAGTATGAATGGGCATGTGATGCAAGTGGTGCAATAGACTCAGGGTAGAGATGACATAGTTCATATTGCAAGGAGTTTCAGCTCGGAAGACGAGCAGAATCACGATGGGCCCATGTGTACTATCAAACCACTACTCAGGTGTGTGAGTTGGTGAGGCTTCTAGTTTGGAAGAGGGTGATAAGATGTCGTGGAGTGATGTATATGTTGTGTGTGAATAACATGCTATTGGCTGGAAAGGCTTTGACTAAGGCTAATCAATTGGAAACTCTGTTGAAAGGTTTTGACATGAATGTGTTGGGTACAACCACGATGGGTCTTGGTTTGCATATTCACATGGACAAAACTACAGGAAGATTGGTGTTATCTCAGGGTAGTTTTGTGAACAAGGCTCAAGGTGGTTTTATGGATGGAACTGTAGGGAAATTTTGTTTGTTGTCTTAAGGGGGTTCTATGGAGAATCAATATGGAATGTCTACCGTACGGTACCCAAGGACGGGCTATAATGTCTGGGATATGTCAAAGGTTCCCTATGATTGCAATGGGGTGTTTCATCGGGCAATAGAATGAACCGTCAGTTGTTAGTTTTATTGAAAACTATACAAGGGACTTTGGTGATATAAGACTTGCAGTAGCTTTTGTGTTTACTGTTGTGGGATGGTCTTATTGGAAGCCTAAGGTGAAGTCTTCAGGTATTGCATCCATAACTGTATCGAGTTGATGGTAGAAGTTGAAACTGTCATTGGCAAGTTCAAGCGATCTTGCTTGGACTTGGTGCATGTCTCTAAGTGCTAGAAGGGAGATGGTCCCAAATGAGCATTCCGAGTTCAAGGTGGAGCAATCAGATATGTTTTTAGGGTTCTCCTAAGGGGCGTATAATCGTCAAGGTGGAGATTGTTGTTTATGGTGTTGCTCTTATACTTCAAGGGTTTATAAACAAAGGGAGATAAATATATGGATGTTTTCTTAGTGCAGGGCAACAACAAAAACTCACCGACGAGCACTGAGTGCTCGTTGACGAGGAGATACCGAGAGTCAGAAAATCTCAGAGTTTAAAGACTTGTCTACGAGTGCCTTTTTCTCGTCGACGAGTGCTTCAAGGCTGTGAGAAAATATTTGAATTTTGAATGTAAACGGTGTGACGGTTAGGGAATTGGAGGGAAGCCTTCAAGGGCTTGTTATATATGTTCTTTTGGGCATATTTTAACATGTAAGAGAGTAAGAGAAGGGTGAGGGAAGGAGAGAAGATCATTGAGTGTGTAACTTTGATTTTCATAGTGAAATCTCTTGCTGATTGCTCCCGTGGATGTAGGCTTGTCGAACCACAAAACTCCTGGTGTCGTTGCTTTTATCTTTACTTTCTTTATATTGCTGTGGTTGTGGATATATTCTGTATTCACCATTTACATTGTATGCAAGTGTATAATTGATTCTTTTACAAAAATATCGTTATTCCTCTGTGTATTGTGTGAGAGGTCCAATTTCACAACAGTTATATTAGAAGTCTTAGATCACAAGTCCTAGCATACAAATCAAATATCCCTAAGCATGTTCATGTTGAATATTTAAGAAGATTCAAAGAGAATGAACAAGGTTTTTTAATCAAGGCTTCGGGTAGAGTTTCAAGGCTTACAAGGTAATTTTATGGCTGTTTTAGATGGTGACAAACAAGGAATTGAAACGAGCTTACCAAAAGGTTCGGAATGTCAAACACCAAGACACACGAGTGCTCAATCGCACCATAAACAAGCTTGTTGATCCTTAGGAATCTTGAGACAAGAATGAAGCTTGAGGGGGGTTGTGGCTGTGAGCTATGAAAGAGGTGTGAGTGTGTAGTGTTAACGATGACGTTAATGTTGTCATGGTCTTCAACCACCCAATCTCCAAGGAGACGAAAACCTCACACTACTCACTTACAAGGAGAGGAACAAGATTCACAAGTTCAAGCAAAAGCTTCTTTTTTTTATTGGTAATGCAAGATGCCTTTTATAATACAAGTGATGGCATATTTATATCCTTACATGCGCATGACTTGCACATGGATTCTTAAAAGATTAAAGAAAATACAAAAGTAAAATAAAACATTTAAAACATAGGTAATGAGGTTCCTAGGAAATAGTTTTTCATAGGTTATAGGTGCCTAGGAACTAGAATAATTATAATAATGGAGTTTAGGAACTTAAAATGAAATAAATGCTTCTTGAAAACCCAAGACTCTTTGACTTGCCAGTTGTCATACTTTTTGAAAAACCAAGAGTCTTTGATTTGCAAGCTGTCATCTTCTTTCCAAACTAGCTTCTAAGAGAAGCTTCAATTGATGCAAATAAAGTTCACATCAATGGTGGACTTCATGTGGTCGTCCACGTGTCACAATATTCACGAAAGATACTCGAAGTGCATGTTGATCCCCATTAGACCTGTTTATTAACGAGTCAACTCGAAACCGAACCCGTTTAGCCTTGACCCGTTTATGACCTCGCCAAAACCCGACCTGTTAATTAGTTTTGCCACCCCTAACCGAAAAATTGGAAATGCTCAAATGCGCGTGGCTGTTTGCTCGCACAAGGAAACTATAATTTATATTTTTTATTTTTTTTATATTTTGTTTTTTTTTTCCAAAAGCAAAATTTAGAACCCGTTCAATAGTGAAGATAATTTTCGTTTTTTTTTTTTTGTTATTTTTTAAAAAATTATTTAACAATTAATTTTTTATTTTTACAGTATTTGTATGAAATAAATGAATAACAATAAAAAAAGGTTTGCCACTATTTGCTCATGAAAATATTTTTATTTTTTAAAATATTATGAAACGAAATTTATTTCAAAATTTTAAATTTATATAAAAAAAATTAAAAAAGAATTTTTAATACTTTTAATATTTTTAATTCTTATTTTACATTTAAAACCACGTAATTTGGAAATTGAACTTATTTTGTGTTAACATTTTCTACAAAAAACCACATTGCTTCTAAAACCTAGAGGTTCCTTTCCCTTTGTAGGTGAAAGTCCTTCCATGATATACTTTGCATCTTTAATTAGAGTACAAGTTTGACAATTACAACAAATTCCCTAAATTCACAAAAAATTAAATTGACTTGGAATTTGTAAGAGATAAAAGGACAAAAAAAAGTCTTCGAAATATAAATAAGTAAAGAATAATAGTGGAATTTTGCAATAAAAAAAAATGGTCTCATTCCAAGGTAAGCATCTCCTCCTCCCACTTTTTCTTCTTCAATATACCATCTTTTTTGTTGATTTGAATGCGCAACGGAAACACACACAACTCAAATTGGAATGAACAATGCAAGCACTCAATGATAAATATATGGAACAAACAATCACAAAGAGAATAAAGGAAAGTAATAAAATCAAAGACACAAGAATTTACAGGATTTAGCAATGTGCCTACGTCCACAAGAGCAAAAGGCTAATTTTCACTATCAAATGTCAAGCTTGTCAAGCTTACCTTAATGGTTATAAAATATAGATTTTATTCTAACCCTATGCGTACAGAAGAATTAGACTATAACTAAAACACTCATGTAACTAAAACACTCATGTAGTAATCACTATAGGAAAATCCTCTGAAATCTCTCAGTCTATTGATCTCTCGATTCAAAATCCGTGATTTGCGCTAAACAAAACCGTCGATGGTTATCAACCAAGAGTTGTTCCTTCTGCAGACTAAAATCATCAACAATTTCTTCCTGCAGCTCAGCTACCTTGTTCTTTGCTTCACCATGCTTTCCCGGTGCATGCATTCCACTCAATATGAGCCACATCTCCAATAATTTCCACCTTGGTGAATATTCACCACTTAGGAGAAATATGAAAGCATAACTCGCTGCTCCACTCGAGATAGTAGATTAGGACCGTCTCTTGTCTAGCACCTAGAGACATTGATCAAGTCCAAGCAATGCTTGAACTTGTCTATTTTAATCGGATTTTTCAACATATCAGTTGCATTGTCAGACGTGTGAACCTTCTCAAGTAAAATTTCACCTAAAGCAATCGGTTCTCTGATCCTGTGAAACCGCATATCAATGTGCTTTGTCCTCGTATGATACACCTAATTCTTCGCCAAATAGATGGTACTCTAACTATCACACTGCAGCCGAACTCCACTTTGTTGGACACCCAGCTCCTTGACCAATCTTGTAAGCCACAAAACTTCCTTGGCAGCCTCAACCACTGCTATGTACTCCGATTTAGTAGTAGATAAAGCAATGAACGACTGCACCATAGACCTCAAACAAATAGGTCCTCCCACAATGGTGAATACGTACCTTGTGGTAGACCTCCTAACATCAAAGTCTCCTGCGTAGTCAACATCCACATACACTACCACTAATGGATCACTCTATTGTCTATTGAACATAATGTCATAACCGGTTGTATCCCTCAAGTACCTGAGAATCCACTTGACTGCATTCCAATGTTATTAACTCAGATTTAAAAAGAACTTGCTCACCACGTTGACAGCATGTGCCAGGTTCAGCCTTGTACACACCATGACATACATCAAACACCCCACTACATTAGCATAGGGGACCTTCGACATATCACAAACCTCATTGTTTGTCTTTGGGCATTGAGCGGTAGACAACCTGAAATGACTCGCTAACGGTGTACTCGCCAATTTAGCATTGACTCACTCTAAAATGAGTAGCGCAAAGGCTATCCCAAGTATAGGAGTTCTGTCGTATAATTAGCTCAGAAGGTCAGACCGTCTCCTCGGGGAATGTAGATTAATTCCAAACTTGTGTAAAAAAGTTTACTGAACATGGTTCAGATTCGATTTCTGGGGATTTTTGAAAGTTTGTAATCAAATTGAAATAATGCAAAATCTAAACTAACATGCATAAAATAAATTACAAGAAACGGGAAACAGTAAATAAACGACGAGAAAATTAACACAACTAATATTTATCACTCAATGCTTCATCCACACAATAAGATAAATGATAATAAAATTAAATGCAGAAAAACAATCCTACATTTAAACATTCAGACAAGAAATAGATCCTACGTTTAAAATTTCAGACAAAACCCCAAAGAGGAAAACACTAACTCAAAAACTAAACTTAGCACAATCAATAACTTAAACAAAGATTAAATTAAATCCAACAATCTATTCACCAAAAGCCCAAAGACAGAAACTTTATTACTCAACTAAAGCATTCAACCATAAAATCTTCAATTAAACACTAACTTAAAAACTAAACTTAACCCAATCAATAACTTAAACAAAAAATAAACTTAATCCAACACTAGTTTCAAACAAAAATAAATTAACTTAAACTTCAATGTTAAACTAACTTAAACAAAGACTTCAAAAATAAATTAAACTTAAATACTGGCTTAACCAACAATTAAAAATAAATAAAGCTTGATTAAAATAAATTTAAACAATATATTTAAAAGACAATAAAGTAAAGGAAAGGAACAAAGAAATAAGGGAGAGAGAGAGAGAGAGAGAGAGAGATTTATTAAACTAACACAAATAAAAACATAAATAAATTAACTTTTAATAAAAAATAAATCCAAGTGTTTAAGATTCAAACAAAAGGAGAGAGTAATAAGATGAGAGAGAGAGCAAGTCATCGGGTTAAGGAGTGAGAGAGGAGAATTGCAGCCGAGTTCCTCTCCAAAAGTTGCCCCTGTGCGGCATTCCCTAAGCATACACCTTCAATCCCTATTGAAAATTTTACACCCCAAAAAGCACTCCTCCAAAGTGAGCTCCTCTCCACCTTCCGGCTACCTCCTTAATATTAAAACCTCAAAAAGCACTCCTCCCCTATGCCCAAAAAGTAACCCTACGACCTCTTTACTAGCCTTACATTTTTTTTTTCTTTTTGTTAGCATATGCCCAGTCCTTCAAGTCCAGTGCATGCCTTTGATAATTTACATGGGTCGTGTAGAGACCCGGATAATTTTCATAATTTAATAATAGGAGAAGGAGAGAAAAATAATTAAAATTGGAAAATTAAATAGGGTCTCGTCGATGAACACAGGGAATTCGTCAATGAGCACATATGAGGGTCTTGTCGACGGGGACGTGTCTCGTCGACGAGAAAATATCGAGAGGCTATTTTCCTATCTCTAAATTTCATCGACAAGAAACAAACGCTCGTCGACGAACTTCCTTCGTGACCTCGTCAATGAGGTGACGTGACTTGTCGACGAAGGCCAGTGTATAAATAGCTCTAAACTCGAATTTCAGCGCAGAAACTTGCAAACCTCACTTTCTCTCACTACATTTTCTTCCTCCACCCCTTCTCTCTAAGTTTTTAGGTCGGATTCTCACCGATTCGACGATCTGAGGCCACCACGATACTCCTAAGAGAGTTATCTTCAAATATGCTAGAGTGGATCGTTGGTGGGGCTAGCTTGAATTCCATCCCAGATTCGGGGTAAGGCTTTCTATTCAATATTTGACTTTTCCGCAGTTGTAGAAAATGTAGTAGTCAAAGAAATACTGAAATTCTGTTCTGGAAGATGTTATTTTCAGGGTGTTGAACGAGGAACCCAGCAGGTGTAGGACTGGTATATTTTAGGGGCTCTTCAAAAATCAAGTAAGGTAATAAACTAAGCTAGTTGTTTTTATGAAAATATATGTATAATCTTACAACATTTAATTTCAGGAAAATAAATATATATATTAGCATTATGTTTGGGAAAAATACTGTTGTATGACGATATGTTTTAAATAAGTGTAATACCCATTTTGTGTAGCATGAGTAGAATTTATTATGAATTACTGTTTCTGGGAAAATATTAAATCATACAAAGTTTTGTATGACATATCGGCGTACGGACCGAGAGTTTTATATGATATACCGACGTACGGGCCGAGGATGTTCTCACATGATATGCCGGCGTACGGGCCAAGCCTTTTACATAATATGTCGGCGTACGGGCCGAGCCTTTTATATGATATGCTAGCATACGGGCTGAACCTTTTATTTCATATGTGATATAGTGTACGGGCCGTGATTAATAAAATACGAAATGCCAGCGTAAGGGCTGAAAATTTTCATATTATGCTATGAAATGTGATATGATGATATTGATTTGACTAATATTATTATGGAATAACAATGTATCACAATTTGAAATATGTTATATGTTATCAGAACCTAGTTGGATTGGTTTAGGCTTACACGAGCACGGTACCGTAGCTATGTGATCATGATCATTATGATGTTAGTGTTATCGCTATCGTACAGGGCAGCGTGAGAATGGATAGTCTATGTGGTTTATTGAAGTGTTGGCGCCCCTCGTGTACATACCAGGTCTGGCAGACCCATCGTACTTACGGACTTTTACTTTTGACTTGGCAGTGGTCAACTAGTCATTGTCAGGTTCTGCCTTTAGGCCACACAACCCAGCCATGTGGGGGTAAGACATACACAAGTCAGCTAACCTTCCAGGGTTGTTTTTGTATTATTATTATTATATAAGATGAATTATGTTTATGGAAATCTAGTATGTTCTATCATGATATGATTATATATGTTTTCCCAGATATGATGCAGACAGTTTCACTAAAAATGTTTATATACTGTTATATATATAACACGGAAATACTCATGTTGTCACACACTGGTATTAGTTTATTTCCCTTACTAAGAGGTGTATCACCCCAAATTATATGAACTTTTCAGGAGCCCCAGGTAGGAGAGCGGATAAAGCTCCGCAGTGCTAGAGTTCGTTAGTCCTATCCTATCTGAAGGGTAAGTACTTGATAAGGTCAGACGGATTTTTTGGGTGGCGACCCTAGGACTATTTTGAACACTTTTAAGATGTGTGTATCTTTATGATGGTTATAGTAAACTCTGGTATTGTTTTGAATGGTAATATGAGATGTATATGATTTTTTGTTTCCTGCTGCTTAGGCTTCCATATTGTATTTCTGATGTATCCCTAGTACCCACGGGTTCAGGTTGATTATAATCTGCTAGGTTTAGTATATTAGTCTTTATTATCATGGAAAAAAAAGAAGAAATGGTAAAATAAGCAGGTCGTTACAGGCCAGGCCACTCACGTGATCACATCACCCAACCATGCTGCCCTTCTAATGCAAGCTTGTATACGACCCCAAGCTCTTTACAGCCTTTTAAAACCCAGCTAATGGATTTACATGGTCGGCCTTCATATACAGCCCAGCTCATGGTTTTCTACAAGCATTTAAATCTCACGCATGCATCCCCACATGCATGGGCTCTCCTTTCCATTTAATGTTCACGGCCCATGGCTCTCTTCCAATTCCTTTGCTTCACATGCATGGCCCTACTTCTTTTATTTCTTCTTTAATTTCGAAAATTGCCTTACATTATTAAACATGAATACTCATCAATTTATGGATAAAATAGAATAGAAATTCAAATATTGTGAATTGAGTCCAATACTTAAATAATGAACATAATTAGGCACTTAATTAAAAATATAATCTTTAATGCATGATTTTAAACGCCTACTTACGCAACTTTGACGTGTAATCACACCCCTCAACTAACGTTTTGCTAGTCTCTAGCAAATAACGTGAATGCATTCATACCAGGAGAGTAGCAACTAAAATTCCAATACTCATGAAAATCACATGCCATGAAATATGCCTAATGAGTTCAGGAACATAGGAAACAGATTAACCCAAGTCAAGTATCAACTGAGAGATTATGCACCAATTAGTAAATCAACCAAGTTAATGGAGTGTAACAAAGCTCACGTGCATGAGGATAAGGCTAAAATTCCAAGATTGACTACCAATAGACATTAACGGTTTCAATCACAATAGTTAATATGAGACAACAACACGGTCTTACTCTAATTCAAAACTATTGTATTGACGACTTTCACACTATTACATTTTAAAAGGCACCCACTTTTTTTTTGTTTAGTTAGGACCCCGGTAGCAAGTAGCTATTTCCAATGCATGAATGTACAATCGTGGCTTTCACGCTACTACACTTTAAAAGGCACCCACTTTTTTATTTAGTTAGGACCCTGGTAATAGGTTGTCCTTTCCAATACACAATTGTTTCCCTTCTTCTTCTTCTTTTTCTTTTTTTCTTTTTTTTCCACTTTTCTTTTTTCTTTTTTTTTTCTTTTTCTTTTTTGCAATTGATCCCTATGTTGTTTCTTATTTTCATCTGGTTCGAGATTTTATTTTTCTTTTTCTTTCTTTTCTTTTTTTAAAGCCATTAGGATATGGTTCATTAGAATCCTAAACAGCTGAAGTATACATCAACCAAAAATGATCTAAGGTAGTCTTCTGCCCTGTGTAGTGTGTGTTTAGCGAAACTTTCAACATCCTTCCCTTGGTTGAAACGAAGTGAAATGGATAGAGTTCTCTTTTGAAATTATATCACATGAAAGCACACAATTTCGCATTCAAATTCTCCCCCCCCCCCCAAAAAAACTAAAATGAAACATTGTCCTTAATATGAAAGCATAAGGGAGATGAGAAAGATGATAATGAGGGAAGTAGAGGCATACCTAGGTAAAGAAGTAAGGGAAAAGAAAAACTGAAACAAAGGGAAAATATACTTGAAAATAAACTAAAAGTAAAACAAGATAAAACAAAATGAAAATAAAGGAAAGAAAAAACATCATAGTATGCCTTGCAGAGGTTCGGGAGGAATTTCATTTGGTGGGTGCAAGTTTGTAAATTGAACTGGCGAGTCTCCAAATTTGAGTCACCACGATGAATCAATTTTGTTACCTGTACAAAAGTTAGCCTCAAATAAATCATTGCTCTTCATAGTCGTAGATAAAACATGTGCAGATTGACTTCCTTGTTTGAACAAGAAAGGATCTTTATTTAGTATGTTTTCTAAAGAATTCACTTCTTTAAGAACCAGTCTTTAAGGAGCAGATATTGGAACAGTTATCTTTAGTGCTTCAAAAACATCAACATCAAAATTTTTACTTGGTTCCTTGAAAGTTGAACTCTTACCATTCTGCTTAACCTCCCAATCTGGTGTACCAGTCACCTTACCACTGCAAAGATTTGTTTCGACATTGCAATCTTTGACATGTACTTTAGTAAAGGATGACGGTTCCATGACTGTCAATCTCTGAGGATAAGGAACCACATATCGGTGCTCCTTACTAGTCTCGACCTCCACATTAACTGACTTCTTCAATTATGGGCTCACTTCCTATGATTTTTCTTTGGCTTCATCTATCTCAGTTGTGACTTTAGGTGTCCAGACAACTGTTTGTCTGTTGATGGGTATTTCAGGTCAGGAAACTTCTTTTCCACCTCTCAAAGTACTAACGACCTTCCCTGTCTCTAGAGAATCCCCTAAGATATTATGTACTTGTTGCTAGTATACTTAAGGATTAGGCTGAGGTTGTGCCGGACATTCTCCTTTTTCTAGGGTACTCAATGTCGTGCTCATCTTAGTAAAATCATTGCTTATCTCGTTGATGGCTTGAGAAGTCTATGTATTGGTTATGGCCATACTCTGCATACATTGCTGAAGTGTATTAGTCATCTGTGTCATGCTATCCTTAATAGACTTCGTCGGTGGAGCAGGCACTACTAAAGAATAGATCTGAGAAATCTGATGTGGCTGATACTGATGTTGAAAGGCAACCTGATGATATGATAGCTGATAAGGTGGTGCATACGACTGGCGAGGCTGATTCCAAAGTTATTCTGTACTATTCTCCTTTTCCATATCCATAGTATCTAATCTTCTGGTGATCTCAGCTCTACATGCCTCAACATCAACATCATCTTTCAATTCATACCACTCTCCACCATGTATTGCTCTCAATCGTTGAGCTGCAATTGGACTTCTGTCAATCCTAGTGTTCCACTGCATAGCATTTTCAGCTAAATGATCTATAAAATCTAATGCCTCATCAAGCTCCTTCTCAAAGAAATCTCCTGAACACATAGTATAAATGAACTGTTTCGATTCAGGAGTCAATGTAGTGTAGAAATAGTTGACCAGATGCCATGATTCAAATCCATGGTAGGGACATATGTTAACCAGATCTCTAAATCTCTCCCAACTTTCATGAAATGTCTCATCCACTCTTTGCATGAATTGATTGATCTATTTCTGCAAAAATTGAGTTCTTTGTAAGGGAAAAAATTTATACAAAAATTCATGTTTCATATAAGTTCAATTAGAGATAAAATTAGGCCTCAAAGAATTAAATCACAATATAAAAATGGTACCTGTCACCACATCACATGCGGCCTCAGCGTCTCCCAGTGTTAAAGCATAGACTTGTGTCGGGGTAGTGTTCCTCTGTTGATTTCCTCAAGGTGCTTAATTAGTTCCTCGGATTTGTCTAGGAGCAGGTGAATTAACTAGCTACGCTTAGTAGTCTCTCACAATATGTTTGGGTCTCCCATAATGATAGAAAACATTCTCTCCCACATAGCATTGCCCCACATGCCTCCTATTACATCAATTGAGCAGGTCTGAGACCCCTGATACACCCATTTTCCTATATCCTATCTCTGCCCCCCACTACTTCTCCTCCTCGGACCCTGGCTAGGACTCGCCTAAAACCTAGTAGGTGTAGGCCTCTTCCTCTTACTCTGCCCCTCTGTCGACTGGTCTCAACTACAGTGGCTTTATCCACCAACTCAGAAAAATCTCATATCTGCAGAATCGCCACCTGCTCATACACCTCTTGTCTTAGTCCACTCTCAAATCTCTATGCCTTCCTGAACTCATCTGCGATCATGAAAGGAGTAAAATGGGACAGCTCCACAAATTTAGCAGTGTACTGTGGCACTGTCAGCTGTTCTTGAATCAGATTCAAGAATTCTTCCATCTTAGCATCTCTAAATGAGGCAGGAAAGTAGCGGTCGTAAAATATCTCCTTAAACCTCCCCCAAGACAGTGCTACTAGTGCTGGGCTCTGCTCCTCCAGAAGCTTCACTG
Organism: Malania oleifera; assembly: GCF_029873635.1. NCBI lineage: Eukaryota > Viridiplantae > Streptophyta > Magnoliopsida > Santalales > Ximeniaceae > Malania > Malania oleifera. The sequence continues at coordinate 128,858,906 of NC_080417.1, forward strand.
CTGATCACCACTGTTCTACCTCCCCTGTTAACTTGAAAGTGGCATATAGCACCCTCTGTTCGTCGATGCAATGCAGTACCGTCAAGATTTTCTCAATCTCTTGCAGCTAATTTTCTGCCTTAATCGGATTTGTGCCTCCCAAAAAGGCTGAAGGATTCATCTGAGTAAATTTTCTGATCGAACAACCCTGATCAGCTGGCGGGCAATCCTGTTCTTTAGAACTTCGTGCTATCTTAGTTATAACCTGCTGAGCAACACTACGTAGGAATGCATCAGAATCGTTGCCGCCATGCTAGAGGGCCATGCATCACTACCACCTCCGACATTAGCATTGCTATTTACAGGGTCCATCCCCAAAAATAGAATAAAAATAATCTTAGAATTTCAACACCTTAATATGATAGTACTACTATCTAACTAAGAACCTTAAGATACCCCCAATTTAAGATTCCACTTTACTACTCAGATATAAGAACTGACAATAATTTACTATGGCTTTCCCAAAATCGTCACCCTAGGAAAAACAAAGAAACCACCACAGAATTCCCTATTTCCAATCTGCAAGACAGAACCCTAAATTCCACTCTAACTCCCATAACGATATCCTTTTGTACATCTAACCCATTCATTTTCCTACCTTTCATTTAAATACATTCCTATACTCTAGTATTGTTTTCCGTTGTACACTAAAGTCTACGGAACCTAGAAACTAGGCTCTGATACCATAATGTAACGCCCCAAAAATTCTGGCTATTTTTTTTTCATTTTATTTAATAAATTCTGATACCACTAACTGTAAAAAAAAGTCACCCCGGACCCAAAAAAGGGTACCAGAATTCTCCTGTCCATATATACATCTTATCTATGCAGCAGAAAACATAACACATCAAACTTTATATACAATACCAAAGTACTAGAGTCTCTAAAATATACATACAAAATTCCCAAAAATCCATAAAAAATCCTAGGGATTTTCGAACATAACCCAAACCACAAAATAACATACCCTGTATTCCAAAAATTACACCCCTACTATCTCGGAGCTCACTTCATGTGACTACCTAGATTACCTGAAATGTTTAAGATTCCTAGGGTGAGTCACCTCTCAATAAGACGGAATAAGTTATACCAATCTGTGGTAGATGAGTTTTTACACAAATAGCATAATTGTTAATTTAATTTGTAACTGAAATACCAATTTAATACATACACGTAATACAACTCACACCCACGCCATTTAAAATATACATTTTCTATTTGAACATACTTCTAGCTATACTTGTCATGCCCCGAACCCGAAAATGGGACCCAAGGGTGAAAATGTAATCTAACATGTCCCTGTATCACACAAACCATCCACAGATACAGTACAAAGGATGAGGGTCCGACCCCGTGGGGTTCCCAGGCACCCTATACACATCCAACCACAACAGACTATACGCAGTGGAAATAGGTCTTACTATACAAGCATAGTACCATACCAGAGTCTATACAAGGACAGAATCAAGGTTCCATCATACAACGTACAACTGGGTGCCCCACATATCTCAAACAGCAACCCACCAAAATATAAGTCCTAACACTTACCCAAGCGCTACCCGCAGTACACCGGCCACTATGCTCCCGATACAAGGACGCTAGTTCCGGTTACTCAAAGGACCTGTAAAGATGTAAGTACAGTAGGGGTGAGACACATCTCAGTAAGGCAAATATATGTTACATTAGTGTGTGGAATTTGAGTGTTATCATGATAGCAATATATAAACACAGTTATAAACATTATAGTGGTTTCACAATGTAGTTCTAGTACAGTGCATACACGCACACACACGCATACGCACACCCACGATCTACCCGGTGTTGTCACACCCCTCCGCCCAAATCTGGTCCGCGATATCTGGCATTAGCTCGTAGCCAACCAGCGATACACGGTGCCACCGGCACATGGCTAGTCCCGGACTACCATGGCATCGTACCAGCGCTAATTAGTGAATCCACACCCTTCGGTGATCAGCCAGTATAGGCTCACACCCTCGAATATAGAGCCGGACACTCTTGCCTACGTGGCAGGCGATAAACACACCCCCTTGGATATAGAGCCGGACACTCTCGTACCTGGAACAATTCGTAACCCAGTTCCCACTGCATTTCAACCAAAACACAACATGCATGCTCATATAACCAAACAAACCACACCCATTTAGTAATCTAAAATCATGGTTTTCTAAACATATACAGTATAAACAAGTTGAGGCACAACCATCCTTATATCACAGTATAAATCATCATATACACACGGTTTTCAACAAAACCAAGGATGGAGTTTGTCGCCCCCTTTTCCCAAAAATGTAATCATAAAAAGCCCATAGTTTTACTCGTTAGATCCCCTTAAATGAGTAGTCAAAACACACACAGGACCGTGGACCACAGTTCCACCGAGTCCTATTTCGAAAATAACTAATATAACTGTATTCCCTTACCTTTCCCCCAAATAGCAAATCCCGAACTCTAAGGCCCCTAAACAGCAAATCGAGTTCCAAAACCTACAAGCAACAGTACCGAATATACTCACAACATTGTTCCCTACAAAAATACCGAATCAGAATTGAAAACCGAGCCTTACCTCGATTTTACACCAAAACCCAAAAATGGTCAAACCGAAAATCCGATCCGTAGAACTTGTAGAGAATCCTTCCACGATCCTCGTGGTAATTTCGGATTAACGATTCTCGCAACGATCGGCGAAGAAATCTTGAGAGATGAAATGTAGGGAGAGTTTCTAGAGAGATAGAGAGAGAAAATGAGATTTCTTAGCTGAGAAGTAATGAAAAATGATATTTATAACCGTTCGACTCGGGCATCTTCGTCGATGAAATGGTGTCCTCATCGACGAGGTTGTATAGACAGCTCGTCGACGAGATGGTGGATTCGTCAACGAATCATGATATCACCAGTTTCTCGAAATATCTTAACTTCTTCTCGTTGACGAGCCTCTGAACTTCATCGATGAACTCTGGCTTCGTCAATGAAATTTGTTAAATTCCCAATTTGCCCCTCTCTTATTTAATTAAACCCACCTATCATGGTTCGGGTTCTTACAATACTTCATAGTTTCTGTCTCTATAAATCTATGTTTATATATAACTATGAAAACTTCCCTAAATGGATAATTGTAATCATGTATTAACCCTACATGATCGAGTTGTGCGGCCCGTGGGCTAGACTTAACCGTGACTAGCCTACTTAGTTAAGTCAAACTATAACTTTTATGTAGTATGATTGGCCTGCTCTACCTGGTCCGAACTGCCAGGGAGTTACTCTACTCTTCACTGAGGCACAATTGACTGTCATCACCACACTCTATCTGAGATGTGTGGTTGCACTATCTATACTGTAGGTACCGTGCTCTGTGCTCTGTTCTGGTCTATTAGGGTTCTAATTGTAATGACCTTAAATTCCTTAATATAAAATGTAACATAATATATAGAAAAGTCGACCCAAACTCGTGGGTAATGAGGACACCTGCGAATCACAGCGGAAACCTAAGCAGTAGTAAGTATAAAATCTCAATCATCCAACCATAACACATAATACCAGAGTTTACCGTATCATCAAAATATTGTTCCTATATACAACCTCCAAAAAGTCAAAATAACACTAGGATCATACAACAAAATCTCCTGATCCTAGTTCAATGCTTACCCTTCTAGTAAGGAAGCTCCAATCACTCAACGGCGGCCCTAACCCACCGGTCTCTCTGGATTTCCTGAAAATCATTTAATGTTCAGGAGTGAGACACCTCTCAGTAAGGAAATATAAACTAAATACAGATGTGTGGCAACATGAATATTTAATGTAATTATATATATACAGTACATTTCATATATTTGTAGACATTTATCATAACATACTGAATAATCATATACTTTCATAATTGTTGATAAATCATAACGTACATAAACATCTGTTATACTGATAATACTGAAAACATACCCAGGATGAATAGTTAGCTAATGTCATGCATTACCCCCTATGATAGGTTGTGCAGTCCGAAGGCGGGACCCGACAATGGTTGGCTGACTACTGCCGAGTCAAATATGTCTGCAAGTACGATGGGCCTGCCACACCCTGGTCCGAACTGCCAGGTGGACGTCCACACTCTACTGAAAGTCACATCGACTATCCATCTCCCACCCCCTCATGGAGTGGCTAGCACTAATCTGAACATAGATATCTGATCTATATAGTTACGGTACCGAGCTCCTAAACTAAACTAAACTAACATCCGGGTTTTGATAACATATAATACATGATAATATAGCATATTTCATAATTTTCATAAAAATGGCCTCGCGCTAAACATTTCATAAATACGGCCTTCAACCAATCATCTCGTAAATACGGCCTCACGCCGAAATCATACATAAATACAACATCGCGCCAAAATCATACATAAGTATGGCCTCACGCCAAAATTATACATAACTACGGCCTCACGCCGAAATCATACATAAATGTATATCATTCTGAAAATAATCAATCTATCATGTATTTTCAACATTATAATGTCTTGTATTCTTTCATAATTTCTCAAAACATATTTCATTCGTATCATTGTCAAAACATAATATTCTCCCATGTAAAATAATATTCACGCCACGCATTTGCTGTATAAAACCATACATTGTATTCTGAAATCATAGTTTCTGACATCTCATACATATATATATATATATATATATATATATATATATATATATATATATATATATATACGTTTCATCACATTAGCAGTATTTTTCTCAAACGTACATTTATTCCATAATATTCAAATATCGTAAATACTTTTAGGAAATCAAGTTACTCATAAATAGTAATAATTTGCGTGAAAAATAACTGCTTTTGTTTATTCGCTTACCTGGCTATTGAGAAAACCCCTAAAATATCCTAATCTACTCCCCATAAGCTTTCCTGATCAATACCCTGAAACTGAAAACTCTCAGTATTAAATTTTAGTATTTTCACGTGTATATCATTTCTTATAACTACCGTAAAACCAAATTTGGCTTAAAAAGCCTTACCTCAACTCAGGGGTGATTTCCAACTTGCTTTCTCTAATAATCTGCTCTGGCAGATTTGGAGAGAACTTCCCCAGGAGCGTCGTGGTGGCTTCAAACTGTCGATCCGACATAAATTTGGCTTGAAATCAACGAAAGAGAGAGAGAGAGAGAGAGAGAGAACCGAAGGGGAGAGAGAGAGAGGAGAGAGTTAGCTTAGTTGAGAAGTTAAAACTCGGATTTTTGATATTTATAGGACTGGATTCATTGACGAGCCACGTCATTCGTCAATGAGTCCTTTAATAATTTCATCAACGAAATCCACTTCTCGTCGATGAAATTCAGTTAGCTCCAAAACCTCTCTCGGTATTTTCTCGTCGACAAATCCTGTCTTCGTTGACGAATTTTCTTATACCTTCATCGACGAATCCCCTGTATTCGTCGACGAAGCCATGACGATTTCCCTCTATTACTGTTTCCATTTCCCTTTCTCTTTATTATTTAAATCCTATTATTATTCAGGTTGTCACACTGATACTGTATATAATACTATTTTTGTATATAACGATTTTACCATGATTCTGTAATAACTGAAATGTCATGATTCTATAAAAACTGTAATACCATGATTCTGTAAAAGTTATAATATCATGGTTATGTAATAACTGTATTATCATGGTTCTGTAAAAGCTATAATATTCTGTATTAAAATTCTATACTAAATCTAGTACTTCTCATGCCACACAATTTGAATAATGCTCATAATACTATAGTCTGTATGGAAAAATTGTATTTTATTACTGTATGGGAAAACTATATTTTATTACTGTATAGGAAAATTATATTTCCTGCTGTATGAAAATAGTATATCATATATAGGGTTTTTCATGCAACCCAAATTTTTAAATTTTCCCATTTTGCATATCATTTGAAAAATCATAAATTTCCCTGCCCATAATTTCATATCCTGAAATACATAGAAAACCATGTACTGATATCTTATAATTTATACTGTACTTTAACAGGTAAAATTTCTAAAATTAACTAGCATAACTTATTCCTCTTACTTGATTTCCTAAGGGAACACTCGTAGGGATCCTAAATCAGCACGTGCAATGGTTGCACGAAACCCCATATTCCACAAATCTTAACTTTATCAGTTCAACCCCAGAATGCCTAACATCCTTACATTCTCAAGACCACACAAACCAAATAACTAATTAATCTTTAAAAACAACTCCCTTACCTCAGCCTTGGAGTGGCTCCTGGAATGCCTAAATCAAAAATACTCCGATTAACTTGACGAGGGTCATTCTTAGGACCCCATAGTGGTGTCTGATCGTCGAATCAGGCTAAATTCGAAAAGAAATCAGAGAGAGGAGGAGAGGGTTCCGCTGCCAAGAGAGAGAGAGAGAGAGAGATTTGATTTTGGATAACAAAAATGGCTTGTAGGATTTATTAACCGTCGACGGTTTGGTCTTTAACCAAACCGTTATTAACTGTTTTCCCTTTTACCCAACCGCAGTAACTCGAAATCATCGACGGTTTTTTGAGCTTCCACAAAACTGTCGAAGGTTTGGTCTTTACCAAACCAAATTCCTCTTTTCCATAATTATTTTATTAATATATTTTCTCAGGTCTCTACAAGGAAAATCAAAATAAAAGGGAAAAACACTAGTTTGAAAGTAATTTTGACATTCCCCAGCAATAGGGCCAAAAACTTGACTTTCTAAAATAAGCAGCGTAAAGGCTATCCCAAGTATAGGAGTTCTATCGTGTAATAATTAGCCCAAAAGACCAGATCGTCTCCTCAGGGAATGCAGATTAATTCCAAACATGTGTAAAATAGTTTACTGAACATGTTTTAGATTCGGTTTCTTAGATTTTTGAAAGTTTCTGAAGAAATTGAAATGATGTAAAATCTAAACTAACACACATAAAATAAATGACAAGAAATGGGAAACAGTAAATAAACGATGGGAAAATTAACACAACTAATGTTTATCACTCAATGATTCATGCACACAATAAGATAAATGATAACAAAATTAAATGCGTAAAACAATCCTACGTTTAAACATTCAGACATGAAATATATTCTACATTTGAAATTTCAGACAAAAGCCCAAAGAGGAAAACACTAACTTAAAAAAGGTTAAACTAAATCCAACAATCTATTCACCAAAAACCCAAAGATGAAAACTTTATTTGTCACAACCTGCTTAATTTCCACGTTTTTTTTTAAATAATAACAAAATCAACGTCACATATTCCAACTCAGCAGATCATATACCACCTAGACCCGTGTGTACCAGGGATACATCAGAGCACAAAACGGAAGCCTAAGCAGCAGAAAATATACATACCGTCATATACTAGATCAGCGGGGCTTTTCCCGCTCTCCTTTCAGGGGCTCCTGAAAAGTCTGTAAAATTTAGGGGTGAGACACCTCTCAGTAAGGGAAATAAACTAATACTAGTATGTGGTAACATGAGTATTCTGTGTTAAACATATATCATACATAACATGTTCAATACTGTTTATCAAATCTAGGAAAACATACATATACCATCAAAACATGGCAGAACATACTGCATTTTTCATAATCATATTTCATCTCATAATAATAATAACACAAAACATTTATGGTAGGTTAGCTGGCTGTTGTCATGTATTACCCCCACATGACTGGGTTGTGTGGCCCGAAGGCGGGACCTGACAATGGTTGGCCGACCACTGCCAAGTCAAACAGTAGTCTGTAGGTCCGATGGGTCTGCCAGACTTGGTCCGTACACCAGGGGCGATCAGCCCACTTCTTATAAACCACATCGACCATCCAATCTCACACCACTCCGTACAGCAGCGTTAACACAAATATCATGATCACGAAGACCATAGACACATAGCAACGGTACCGTGCAAGTGCTAGCCTAGACCAAGCCAACCAGGTCCTGATACTATATAACATATGTTAAAACTGTGATACAAGGATATCTCATATCATTAATTAACAGATTAATCATATCATTTTGCATATATACATATATCATGAAAATCATCGGCCCATACGCCGGTATTACACATTTTATCATAGCACGGCTCGTATGCCGGCAATCACATCATAGCACAACTTGTACGCTGGCAAATCACAACATAGCACGGCTCGTACGCCAACAAACCATATCATAGCACAGCTCGTACGCTGGCAAATCACAACATAGCACGGCTCGTACGCCGGCAAACCATATCATAGCACAGCCTGTACGCTGGCAAATCACAACATAGCACGGCCTGTACGCCAGCAAACCACATATAAAAAAATTTTGACCCGTACGCCAGTTTTCCCATTGTAAAACCCATATCATAATCCCATTCCATAAAACAGTATTTCACAACATTTTATGCTCTTGCCACACTGAACAAGTTTTCTATATTCAACATACGATCATATTCAACAATATTTCCCAAATATAAATCATATATCATATATATATATATATATATATATATATTTATTTTCCAAGAATTAAACGCTATATATATATATATTCTCAAAAAGAACTAGCGTAGTTTATCCCCTTACCTGATTCCTGCAAAGTCCCTAAGAAAATCTTCCCTGCACCCGCAGGGTTCCCAACTCAACAACCCTGTAAACAAAACTCTTAGTATTAAACTTCAATATTTCTACGTGCATAACACTTATCATAACTACCGGTAAGTCAAATTCGACTTAAAAGTCTTACCTCAACTTAGGGATGATTCCCAACGTTCCCAATTCAACACCCCTAGAAATGAAAATTTTCAGTATTAAAGTTCAGTATTTTTACGCGTATATCACTTTCTTCAACTGTCAAAAATCCAAATATTGAGTATAAAACCTTACCTTGGATTTGGGATGAATTCCAATTTCGTTTTCCTGACAATCCACTCCAGCAGACTTGTAGAGAACTTCGTCGGGAGCGTCGTGGTGGCTTTGGTTTATCAATCCAGCATAAAACTGGCCCGGAATCGAAGAGAGAGAGAGAGAGAGAGAGAGAGAGAGAGAGAGAGAGAGAGAGAGAGAGAGAGAGAACAATGGGGCTTCCTAGGGAGGCTTGTACAATTATACCCCAAAAAGCACTCCTCCAAAGTGAACCCCTCTCCTTAAGAAAACAATATTTTTAAACCTAAAAAAGCACTCCTCCCCTATGCCCAAAAAGTAACCCCCTTAATAGTAACCCTATGGCCCCTTTACTAGCCTTACTTTTTTTTCTTCTTTTTGTTAGCACATGCCCAGTCCTTCAAGTCTAGCGCATGCCTTTGATAATGTGCATGGGTCAGGCCACTCACGTGGTCACATCACCCAACCATGCTACCCTTCTAATGCAAGCTTATACACAGCCCCAAGCTCTTTACAGGATTTTAAAACTCAGTTAATGGATTTGCATAGCCGACCTTCATATACAGCCCAGCTCACGATTTCTTACAAGCATTTAAATCTCATGCATGCATTTCCACGTGCATGGGCTCTCCTTTCCATTTAATGTTCATGGCCCATGGCTCTCTTCCAATTCCTTTGCTTCACATGCATGGCCCTGCTTCTTTTATTTATTCTTTAATTTCAAAAAATGGCCTATAATAATTAAACACGAATACTCGTCAATTTATGGATAAAATATAATAGAAATTTAAATATTGTGAATGGAGTCCAATACTAAAAATAATGAACATAATTAGACACTTAATTAAAAATATAATCTTTAATGCATGATTTTAAATCCCAAATTACCCAACTTTGATGCGTAATCAAACATTAAGCATGCTAAACCTCTCAAACACATTCTCCACAGAGTCACCCTGATATAACCACAATCTTCCTATAGCTATATCCCTGCAAATCTCCATGTTCAGTATCCTTTTGGCTGCACCCAAGTCTTTCATGTCGAACTCTTTATCCAATAGAGTGTAGGGACCCGAAAAATAGGAATAATAAGAAAAACAAAGGAAAAGAAGGAATTTTGTTTGGTGTAGACCAAACCGTCGACGGTTTGGTGGGGGAGCAAAAAAACGTCGACGGTTTTGTAATTACTGCGGCACAATTAAGGGTAAAATGGTGAAAAAGTTTGTTAAAAGCCATACTGTCAAAGGTTTCAAGAAAACGGTTGATGGTTTTGTCTAGCAGTAGCTTGTATGTAAGGTCTTACAACTCATTTTCTTAAAGGAAATTTAATCTTCCTCTTTCTCACTCTTAGGGTTGCGGCCCTCCCTCCTTATCTCCTCGATTTCTCGCTTGATTATAGCCCGAATCAGCTAATAAACATGATTTCGGCACCCCAACGGTGATTCTCTGCAATTTAACCGAAGTATATTTGTGAATCGCACATTTTAGGAACCACTCCAAAACCAGGGTAAGGAGGTTTTTTTTTTAAAGTTTAGCAAGTGAAATTAGGAATAGCTTCCCAAGAGGGGGGGTGAATTGGACTTTAAAATTTTCTTTTAATTCCTTTTAAGATACCTTAAACTTATTTCTTTTAACCAATTCTTGACTTGTTTGTTTAATTCTTTAATCAATCAAGAACTTAGTTCTTTTATCCAATCAATAACACAATTAAACAACTAATCAATTAAACACAATCTTCAAGCCAAACAATCAATTTATTTGCCAAGTACAAGTTAAACAACAAACAACCAAACCAAGATATAAAGTATTCAGCACTTTGGTAATATAAGATCTTGAGATAGTTTGTTTGTTTATATAAGCCCTGTGATTATGAATTTGAAAACCTTGTGAAGAATGTAATTTAATATTCAACAATCCTTTCACAAACACAATAAAGCTTTTGTTGTCAGCCCTAGATATAAATTTGAATCAAGCCCTGTATATATGGATTTGCTTAATATGATGTTCAATACAACATTCAATTACTTTTTCCAAATATTCAAAAATCAAATAAACTTTCAGTTAATTTATCTTTGAGTGTTTAACCAAGAAACGTACTCTCGTATGGTTTCCATAAGATATGGTTTAACCAACGTACTCCCTTTAGGTTTCCGCAACCCAAATCAAAATTAAACTTTAAGTTTACTTGATTTCCAAATATGCGTAGTATATTTGATTTTCAATTTAAATCATCCACGCAATTTAAATATGTACTGAAAACAAAGAGTAGGGAAAGAAAGAGTGAGACATGGATTTTTACGAGGTTCGGCTTATACCCTACCTACGTTCTCGCCTTTGGCAAACCACCAAAGGATTACTAAACTTGTTCCTTTAGCGGGTGGAACAAACCTTTACAACACTCCTTGAGTAAGGATAGAGTCCGCCTTCTCCAAACGATATCCCATCGTCTAGTCACTCCTTAACTAGGCTAGAGCCCGCCTCTCTAAGCAATATCCCCTTGCTTAGCCAACGATCTAAACAACCCTTGGAATCGTCAATATACAAGAAATAATTCAAATAAATGTGTACAAATAATGCTCACACAAAGAGCTGATTAGTACAATTCACAAACTAATATACTTCAAATTCAAAATATCAAAAGAATGAAGTAAGAAGCTCTATGTAAATATCACCGAATTACTTCTCTTTGATAAGGATCAAGAACAAAAATTGGATGCTTCAGAGAAGTTGTAAAAGCTCAGAGATTTCTCAGAAATTTTGCAGCAATTCAGAGCTTTAAAAACAAATAGCAAGGTGCTTTGAGTGGAAGAGATCTTGAAGGGATTTTCAATGCTTGGTATATTTTGATTCTCATAAACCATGTATATATAGGCTTCAAAAACACTTTCATTCATGTTCCCCAAGTTTACTTGGAGTGCCCTCAAACTTTCCAAAAATATTAGGGCACAAGTCAATCAAATTTGAAAAAGAGAAGTTTAAAAAATCTGCCCATTGCTGTACTTCAGTTGCTTGAAGTACAACCTCAGTGGCCTGAGGTACGTTCAGGAGCCTGAAGACACAGGGTCAAGTGCCTAAAGGTACACTGCCTATTTGATTTTCTTCCGCAAAAATCTTCGATTGCCTGAGGATTTAACCTCAGTCGCGTGGGCAGTACACAACCACTTTCCTTCTTTCTTTTTCAAAGACATTTGGTTTCTTTGCTTTCTTACTTTTGAAAAACATTTTATGGGGTATTAAAATGAAGTCTCTAAGTCCATATTTATCCCCTAATGAGCTTCATTTCATTCATAATGACATTTTTAACTTTGAAGTACTTACATGAAGATTTCCTAACAATATGAACATTTCTTGTTCTTTGAAACTTCATGATCCTCTTGAAGCTTTAGGTTCATTTCTTCTTCAGATGCCTTTGTGCTTCCCGATTTGATCACTTCATGACACGACATACACCTTTAAGCTTGTTGGTGATCTTTCGAAACTTTGTTGAGTTTGGCTTTTTCAGATTCCTGAAAACATCATTACTCGAACACATAATGTCATTAACCTTTTTCTTCATTTGTTATCATCAAAACAAGAGGTGAAAGCCTTGTTAGGCTAATAATCTCCCCCTTTTTGATGATGACAAATAAGGAACAAAAATTTATAAAAACTTGTAAAACGGTCCCCCTTACAATAAGCATAGATTCAAGTAATATTGCCCAATATTTGCATTTGCATAGTTTATTTATATAGTCAATTTTCATATTGCATTTTTACTTGAACATTCAGCATAGTATATAGTCAGCATATAAATTCAACTCAAATATTCTATTTAGCTCAAATATTCTATTCAGCTCAATATTCTACTTTTTACTTGAACATTCAGCACAAATATTCAATTCATATTTTTGCTTTCTCTACACCATCTCTCCCCCTTTGACATCATACAAAAAGGGTACATAATTTTAATTCAAAGAGCAAATAACTATATGCATCTAGAGAACCAAGTGATAAATCATAACACTCCCCCTGACAATTAGCATACTTCAAGAATTTATTTTAAGTCATAAGTTCAGAAGTTTCAAAGTTTGCAAATCTATCATTAACAGTAGAACTTATAATATATGAGACTGATAACAAAGCATTTCTAAGGTTCACGATTGCAGATCTAGAAACAAATACATAGAAAGACTCATAGTCTTTGCTTACACATACTTCCCTTTTACATCAACAAAAAGCAAAGTACATTCAGAATTTAAGCATGTGTAGCATACAAAGTAGCAAAGACACCATCAAAAGTCTATGTATCAGAGTCAGTGTCACTATCTTCAGCAATTCCTTTTCCTTTGGATTGCTGTGAGCCTTCTTCTTCTTCTTCTTCTTTTTCATCATCTTCCTCTTCCTCAGCTTCCTCTTCTTCAATTTCTTCAGCTGATGAATCATCACTGCGGGGTATGAAGCTAGTGTCCACAGGATCATCGTGTGAGGAACTACCTCGAACCGTCTCAATTAGCATAAGACGTTGATCTAAGGAGGAATAGTTATCCTGAAGAGTTTTAAGACCCTCGCGCATATCTCGGCTTAAGGAGATGAATTCATTATAGAATGGTGTAAACCATGAGGGGGCTTCAGAGACTGAACCTTCTGGATGATCTTGAGGTGAAGGAGGAGGTACAACAATTGTTATTCGTTGTCTACCTCCTTTTAAGAACCACTCATTATTTTGTTTCTCATATACCATTTGTTTGAGAGTGGTTGAGGTGAAGAGTTCATATCTGGTCCTTTTTATGAAAAATTTTGATGAGGATGTGATATTCTAATTTGCAAAAATCATATTAAGAACTCCCCCGTATGGAAGAGTTACTCATTTTGCATCCATATTTTCCCACATCCACTTCATAATGAGACTAGCCAAATCAAGCTTTTTCCCTTTTAATAGACACCACAACACAAAACAATAGATATACGAGAGATGATCATAAGATCTGGCTTGTGCCATAATATTATTTGTAATGATCTTCAAAAGGATTTGGGCTTTCAAATTTAGTTGCTTATAAAGTGGCGGATGTCCAAAGTAAACAGGTTCATTCTCCATAATTAGTGGCAAAAACTCCTCTGGTGTAAACTCTTGTTGAGGAATCCAAGATTGTGCAAATGTAGGACATTCAAATTCTCCCGGAGTAATTTAAAGAATGGGAGCCAATGATTGAGGAGTGAGGATTATTATCCTACCCTTGACTTAAGTTGTTAAGCTATTCTCTACTTGAACTAAATTTGCATAAAATATTTTGACAAGATTTGGAAAAAGTCCTTTAGCTTGATAAACAATGAAGTTCTTCCATCCTATGGCTTGAAACAACGGCAGAATATCCAGAAATTCTAAGTTGAAAAAATGAACATCAAGGACCTTACCAAATATGGGATCTATGGATTGAAGACAGGTTTGATAAACATGCTTTGCATAAGAGGAAACCAGCCATCGATCGATATTAGGATCATCTCTACCAAAAGATGAGCCACGATTTGCCGTTTGCTTAGTTCGAGGCATTGTGAGGTTTTCTTTGGAGCAACAGATACCTTCTTTCAAACCCTAGAATACGTATGTTTGAATTTAAAAGCTTGGACTATAAGGTTTTAGCGCAGGAGATTGAAGGGGGTTTGATGTTTGGAACTTCAGGTGAGTGATAGGTCTTAGTTTAGGAGTCTAGAGTTTAGAAGAAATAGGGTTTCGCACGTTTAAAATATAAGGACTCTGCGACTTCAGGCGCCTAAAGAATTTTCTACGCAAAAATTCAACAGGCAGTAGTTGTTTAGTCGCCTGAGGTCTAGAGCTCAGGCGCCTGAGGTACATGTAGGAGCCTGAGGTTATCTGTTCAGTCAACTGAAGTGCTTCAACTTCTGAATTTTCCTTATTTCTTTGTTTTGAACCTTTCTAACTTATTTCCCTTCTTGTATAATAGTTCAAGTTTCTCTTTTTATTGATGTATACCTATCTTTTATCAGCACTTATGTTATAAGATTTTAAAGTTTCCTTTTTGTTTCATTTAATCATCCAACCTTTATGGATCCTTCTTTCTCTCTATTTTATTTTTGGTACCCATATCTTCTTGGTTCCTTTTGATTTGTCAATGGCTATTTCTTTTATTTTCCACACCTGTTTAGTCTTCACACCCTTTCTCTTAAATGGACATTCAAACTTGATATGCCCCTTTTTCTTACATTTATAGCAAATTGTATTTGTGTAGGCTTTGCTAGCTATGGTAACGTAGTCTTTGGATTCTTTTGAGAAATATCCCGTATACAGATTCTTTTTTCTTTTATTTTCAACTTCATTGAACCCAATGTCTTCTTTGTTCAATGACATTCTTTGTGAGCCAATCATCTTATCAAGGTTTTCTTTTCCTTTAGTGAAGTTATAAATGATCTTATCCTTATCTTTGATTTGATTCTTGAGATCTTTTAACTCTATGTCTTTCTTGTTATCAACCTTTTTTAATGATTTCTCTAATTCTAGAGATAATTTTCTGATTCTATCCTCTAATTCAAAAATATATATATCTTTCTCATATACGGTAGAGGATAAGGATCGAAGGTCTTCTATCATTTGGTCATTCTTGCTTTCTAGTTTCTCAATTTTCAAATTATTTTCTTTTTCAACAAGATTTTTGGATTCTATTTCTTTCATTGATGATTCATACTTATGTTCTAATTGCTTGAGTTTTGAGTCTTTATCTCTTTCAGCATTCTTTAAGAATTCTAACTCTTTTATTAAACTTTCATTCTTATTCTTTAATGAGGTGTTTTGTTTATTTGCTTTGACCAGCATCTTATGAACTTTGAATAAATCATTTTGAAGTTCTTCATATGATGGCATGCTCTCATCATCGGATTCACCACTACAAGAATTATTTGAAGATTTAGATGAGGCACTTTCCTCATTGTCCCAAGCCATAAAGCATGTATAAGCAACCTCTTGGTTACTTGATTCATTTTCTGAACTACTTGTACTCATCATGTCCCAAGTAGTGGCTTTCATGGCCTTTTTCTTTTTCTTTTTAGCGTCTTTCTTTAGCAGTAGTGGACACTCTGGTTTTATATGTCCAATTTTATTGCAATTGTAGCACGTAGGAGTTTTATTCTTTGATTTCTTGCTAACTTCTTCTTTTGATTCATCTAATTCAGATTTTTGATTTCTTCTTTTGAATTTGTTTCTTCTTCTTAGTATTCTTGCTAACTTTTTTAGATATGAAGGCTACTTCATCTTCATCCATTTCTTCTTCACTACTTGAGTTGTCTTTTAAGGCTTTGAAGGCTATTGAATCTTGGGTTTTGACTTTTCCATTCTTTTCATTCATAGTCATTTCATATGTAAATAGAGAACCTATAAGCTCATCTAAGGAAGCGGTTTTCAGATTTCTTCCTTCAGTTATGGCAGTGGCTTTTGGTTCCCATTTTGGTGGCAGCCCTCTAAGAATTTTTCTTATCATCTCATAAGTAGTGTAAGTTTTTCCTAAGGCATTTAGGGAGTTGATTATGCGAGTAAACCTGGTATACATGCTAGATATAGATTCATCCGGGTTCATTCTAAATGCTTCATATTCACTTGTAAGCATATCAACCCTATTATCCCTAACATCCGTAGTTCCTTCATATGTTACTTCTAGCTTATCCCATATCTCGTTAGCTGATTTGCAAGCCATTACTCGATTAAATTCATTGGCATCTAAAGCACAATATAGAGCATTCATAGCACTAGAGTTTATTTGCAACATTTTATAATCTCTTTCAGTCGTGTCTTTCTTTTCCTTTGGTATTTGTTTTCCAACTACTAATGTGGTAGGAATTTGATTACCATCCAGGACAACCTCCCAAGCTTTTCAATCCATGGTTTGAAGGTATATTTGCATTCTCTTTTTCCAAAATGTATAGTTTTGTCCACAAAAGATTGGTGGCCTAATTGAAGATTGTCCCTCTCCAAAGGGAACTACGCCTAAGTTAGCCATTTAGATCTTTTTATAGCTTCTAGTTAAGAGTTGCTATAACCCCGCTCTGATACCAATTGAAATTAGGAATAGCTTCCCAAGAGGGGGGGTGAATTGGACTTTAAAATTTTCTTTTAATTCCTTTTAAGATACCTTAAACTTCTTTTATTTCTTTTAACCAATTCTTGACTTGTTTGTTTAATTCTTTAATCAATCAAGAACTTAGTTCTTTTATCCAATCAATAACACAATTAAACAACCAATCAATTAAACACAATCTTCAAGCCAAATAATCAATTTATTTGCCAAGTACAAGTTAAACAATGAACAACCAAATCAAGATATAAAGTATTCAGCACTTTGGTAATATAAGATCTTGAGATAGTTTGTTTGTTTATATAAGCCCTGTGATTATGAATTTGAAAACCTTGTGAAGAATGTAATTTAATATTCAACAATCCTTTCACAAACACAATAAAGCTTTTGTTGTCAGCCCTAGATATAAATTTGAATTAAGCCCTGCATATATGGATTTGCTTAATATGATGTTCAATACAACATTTAATTACTTTTTCCAAATATTCAAAACTCAAATAAACTTTCAGTTAATTTATCTTTGAGTGTTTAACCAAGAAACGTACTCTCGTATGATTTCCGTAAGATATGGTTTAACCAACGTACTCCCTTTCGGTTTCCGCAACCCAAATCAAAATTAAACTTTAAGTTTACTTGATTTCCAAATATGTGTAGTATATTTGATTTTCAATTTAAATCATCCACGCAATTTAAATATGTACTGAAAATAAAGAGTAGGGAAAGAAAGAGTGAGACGGAGATTTTTACGAGGTTCGACTTATACCCTACCTACATCCTCGCCTTTGGCAAACCACCAAAGGATTACAAACTTGTTCCTTTAACGGATGGAACAAACCTTTACAACACTCCTTGGGTAAGGCTAGAGCCCGCCTTCTCCAAATGATATCCCCTCGTCCGGTCACTCCTTAACTAGGCTAGAGCCCGTCTCTCTAAGCAATATCCCTTTGTTTAGCCAACGATCCAAACAACCATTGGAATTTTCAATCTACAAGAAATAATTCAAATAGATGCGTACAAATAATGCTCACACAAAGAGCTGATTAGTTCAATTCACAAACTAATATACTTCAAATTCAAAATATCAAAAGAATGAAGTAAGAAGCTCTATGTAAATATCACCGAATTACTTCTCTTTGATAAGGATCAAGAACAAAAATTGGATGCTTCAGAGAAGTTGTAAAAGCTCAGAGATTTCTCATAAATTTCACAACAATTCAGAGCTTTAAAAACAAATAGCAAGGTGCTTTGAGTGAAAGAGATCTTGAAGGGATTTTCAATGCTTGGTATATTTTGATTCCCATAAACCATGTATATATAGGCTTCAAAAACAATTTCATTTGTGCTCCCCAAGTTTACTTGGAGTGCCCTCAAAGTTTCCAAAAATATTAGGGCGCAAGTCAATCAAATTTGAAAAAGAGAAGTTTAAAAAATCTGCCCGTTGTTGTACTTCGGTTTCCTAAAGTGCAACCTCAGTTGCCTGAGGTACGTTCAGGGGCCTAAAGACACAGGGTCAGGTGCATGAAGGTACACTTCCTGTTTGATTTTCTTCCGCAAAAATCTTCAATTTCCTGAGGATTTAACCTCAGTCGCTTGGGCAGCACACAACCACTTTCCTTCTTTCTTTTTCAAAGACATTTGGTTTCTTTGCTTTCTTACTTTTGAAAACATTTTATGGGGTATTAAAATGAAGTCTCTAAGTCCATATTTATCCCCTAATGAGCTTCATTTCATTCATAATGACATTTTTAACTTCGAAGTACTTACATGAAGATTTCCTAACAATATGAACATTTATTGTTCTTTGAAACTTCATGATCCTCTTGAAGCTTTAGGTTCATTTCTTCTTTAGATGTCTTTGTGCTTCCTGATTTGATCACTTCATGACATGACATACACCTTTAAGCTTGTTGGTGATCTTTCGAAACTTTGTTGAGTTTGGCTTTTTCAGATTCCTGAAAACATCATTACTCGAACACATAATGTCATTAACCTTTTTCTTCATTTGTTATCATCAAAACAAGAGGTGAAAGCCTTGTTAGGCTAACAGCTAGTTATTGGTAATATGTGGGCCTAGGTATGTTGAATGACGATTATTCTGGGGTTAAGTTGATTGAATTAGGGTTTATGGATATAGGCTTTATGCAGGCGCCACAGGCATAGTATTGGATTTGCTGTTGGCCTAGTTCCAGGAAACAGGTAAGGGGATAGATTATGTCAAGTATTTTCAGAAAGTTTACCGTTTAAAATGTAGTATTTGATTCAAAAATTGTATATATGAATTAATGTAAGTTTTTTGGAAATTTGATGTTTGAACTGAGAAAACTCTGGAAACATATTTATTATTATTATTTAGAAAAATATAATCTTCCCAGATAGTCAGCATATTATAGAATAGCACTCACTTGTGTGGCATGAGTATAAATATTTCATTGCATATATTAGCATGTCAGATTATTTTATGATGAATTTTTATAATGAATTTTTAGAAAATCTATAAACAGTACAGAACTTATGATGTTTTTAGTATATTATGATAATTCAGTTGGTAGATATGTCGTGATAATTCAACCGGCCCAGATGCCGTGATAATTCTGTCGGCCCAGATGCCATGATATTCAGCCAGCCTAGATGCCATGACTAGACATATTTATAACAGTTTATTCAAACACATTATTGTGACAGATTTTACATAGAACCATGAAATAATTATATTACAACTATTTATGAAATGTATTATATGATAGCAAAACCTGGATGACTGAGTTTAGTTTCAGAGCACGGTACCGTAACTATCAGTTCAGATTAGTGCCACCACACATCTCATATAGAGTGTCGGTGAATGGATAGTCGATTGAGTCTAGTGCAGTAGTGTGCTCCCCTGGCAGTCCGAACCAGGCTGGGTGGGCCAATCGTACTTACAGACAAGTCAGTTTTGGCTTAGCATGGTAGGTCAACCATTGCTAGGTCCCGCCTACAGGTTGCACAACCCAATCATGTGGGGGTAATACATAATACCAGCTAGCTATCCATCTAGGAGATAATTTTAGTATTATACAGATATAGCAAACAATTTACATGTATACAGAAATTTATTATGACACAGTATGTCTATGTTGAAATATGATTTCTCCAGACTTATACAGAATATATTTTTCCTGACTTATCAGTTACAGTAAATTATGTTATAGATAATTATGTACAATATATGTTTATAACAAAATAGAACTCATGTGCGACACACTAATGCTAATCTATCCCACTAACTGAGAGGTGGCTCACCCCAGAATTCAAACATTTCAGGAAACCCAAACAGACGAGCAAAGCGAACTCCGAGATAGAGGAGGTTTTAGTACTACCCTAGCTGTAGGGTGTGTTTGAGTTGGAAAAGGGATTTTGTGTGAGTCCCTAGAATATTTCTATAGATTTTTGGGGATGTATATGTATAATTATGAAGTTAGTAGGACTCTAGTATTGTGTATAAGATTCAGGTATATCATGTTTTTCGCTACACAGTTGATATGTATTTATGAACAAGTATATCCCCAGTACCCCACTTTGGGTTCGGGTTAACTTTGTTTACAGTTTGTGGAATTAGAGTTTATTAAGTAAATGGAAAAAAAATTAATAATATAGCCAGAATTTGGGGGCGTTACATTGTGATGTCAAAGCCTAGGTTGCTAACTTTTGTAGACTTCCGTGAAAAAAATACTAGGGTATAGGAATAGATCTTGAAGAAGATAGGAAATGACTAGATCAGCATTTTAGTGAGTCAATGTTGGAAGTTAAGATGAGAATTTAGGGTTTTGTTCTGTAGTCTAGAGGCAAGAACATCATGGTGGTTTCTGTGTTTTTCCTGGAATGACGATTTTAGGAAAACCATGGTAAACTATCGTCGAGTTTTGTTTCTAAATTGCAGGACTAAATCTTAAATTGAGAATAAGGATGTTAGGTTAATTGGTTGTATGATATTCTTGGTTAGATTAATGTATTAGTCATGTTATGAAGTTAGGATTCTAAGATTATGTTATTCTATTTTTAGGATGGACCCTGGGAATGATAATACGAATGCTGGTGGGGGTAATGGAACGGGGCCTTCCAGTATGGTCGGTAGTGATTCTGATGCGGTACTGCACAGTGTGACCCAACAGGTAATGGCAGAAATAGCACGAAATTCTAAGGAGCAAGACTGCCCACTAGTGGATTAGGGCTGTTCAATCA
Organism: Malania oleifera; assembly: GCF_029873635.1. Classification (NCBI taxonomy): domain Eukaryota; kingdom Viridiplantae; phylum Streptophyta; class Magnoliopsida; order Santalales; family Ximeniaceae; genus Malania; species Malania oleifera. Next base: position 128,880,118 of record NC_080417.1, read on the forward strand.
GACATTTTACTCGTATGAATTCCTCGTCATTCTTAGGAGGATTCGACCCGTTCATGGCTAAGAACTAGGTCAAATAGATCGAGAAGATACTAGAAGTGCTACACTACATTGATGAACAAAGAGTTCTGTATGCCACATTTAGACTAACAAGGGAGGCTGAGCGTTGGTGGTCTGCTGTGAGACTCCTAAAGGAGCAAAGACCTAACCTATAGCCATGACCTGGATCCGGTTTAAAGAGATGTTTTTTGACCGATATTTCCCCGCCACCACTAGAGAAGCTAAAGTGGAGAAGTTCTTGAATCTGACCCAGTGGCACTTGACAGTTCAGCAGTACGCAGTAAAATTTGTTGAGCTGTCCCGCTTTGCCTCATATATAGTTCCAAATGAGATAAAGAAGACAAGGAAATTTGAAAGAGGCTTAAAGTAATAAATTTAAGAGCAGGTAGCAGTTTTGAAGGTGCAGGATTTTGCAGAATTTGTAGATAAGGCCGTTGTAGTGAAGATGAGCAGATAGAGGGGTGTCGAGGTGTAGAGTTAGAGGAAGAGGCCCATGTCTCCTGGATTTCAAGTGGGTACTAGTCGGGGCCCATGGAGAAGAGGTAGACATAGCGGGGGAGAGAGAAAGAAGATGGGAAGCTGTGGGTTTCAGGGCGAGCAAACTTATCCTATTTGCCCTAGATGTGGCAAGAGGCATGTAGGAGAGTGTCGAGTGAGAAGAAATGTCTACTACCAATGTGGTAGACCAAGTCACTTGGCACGAGATTGTCGTGCATATCCAAACAATGCTCATGCCTTTAGACAATTCAGGGGAAACAATCAGGCATCTCGAGGTGGCTAGCAAATGAATACCGCGCAGGTGTGGTCTACGCACTGACACCCGAAGATGCTGAGGCGGTTGGCGATGTGGTGATAGGTACTATTACTATGCTTTTAAGTAAAGCTATTGTTTTATTTGATTTAGGGGCCTCACACTCTTTTGTATCTATAAGGTATATCAAGTTATGTGAGGTAGAAACTCGGTTGCTAGACACCGAATTATCGGTAGCCACACCGCCAGGATCAGTAGTGAGGTGTCGAAGGGTGCTTAAAGGGTATCTAGTGGATATATAGGGGAGGGTGGTACCAGCTGACCTCGTAGTGTTAGACATGCATGGATTCGATATGATATTGGGAATGGACTGGTTAGCCGCCAACTATGCCAACATCGACTTTCATAAAAAAGAGGTGATATTCAGACCTCCTAGAGAGCAGGAGTTCATATTTGTGGGGTGGCGCGTGCGTTCCTCACCATAGCTAGTGTCAGCTATTCAAGCGAGGAGGCTACTCCTGGAGGATGTCAGGGGTGCATAGCTTCTATGAAGGAAATTTCAGAGAAAGAATTGAAACTTACCAAAATTCCAATAATGAAAGAATTTTCAGATGTCTTTCTAGAGGAGCTACTTGGATTACCTGCTCATCGTGAGATTGAATTTGTCGTTGATTTTCTTCCAGGGATGGCACCGATTTCTATAGATCCTTACAGAATGGCTACAACATAATTGAAAGAACTAAAAGATTAGTTGTAGGAATTATTAGATAATGGATTTATTAGACCTAGTGTATCGCCCTAGGGAGCACCAATTCTATTTGTAAATAAGAAAGACGAGTCAATGAGGATGTGCATTGACTACCGAGAGATAAATAAAGTAACAATTAAGAACAAGTATCCTCTTCCCCATACTGATGACTTGTTTGATCAGTTCTAGGGAACATGGGTCTATTCTAAGATTGATCTTTACTCTGGGTACCATCAAGTGAGGGTCAAAGCAGAGAATGTTTCCAAGACATCGTTTCGAACTCGGTATGGCCACTTTGAATTTTTGGTTATGTCATTCAGACTGACGAATGCTCCTACTGCATTCATGGACCTGATGAACAGGGTTTTCCATCAGTACTTGGACCAGTTTGTAGTGGTTTTCATTGATGATATACTAATCTATTATAGGAGTCTCGAGGAGGATAAGACACATTTGAGGTTGATACTTTAAATATTTATAGAAAGGGAACTGTATGTCAAACTCAAAAAGTGTGAATTCTGGTTAGAGAAAGTTACATTCCTTAGGCATGTGGTATCTGGGGATGGTATCTCTGTAGATCCAAGCAAGATAGAAGTGGTGGTGAATTGGGCGAAACCGAGGAATGTTCATAAGATCAGAAGTTTCTTGGGATTGGCAGAATATTATCGTCGGTTCATAGAGGGATTTTTTAGGCTATCAAGGCCTCTAACATGACTAACAAGGAAGAATGCTAAGTTTAAATGGAATGACGATTGTGAGCAGAGCTTCTAAGAATTAAAGCAGCGGCTCGTCACTGCACCAGTTTTGACTATTCCATCAGGAGATAGTGGATTCGTAATCTACAGTGATGCGTCTTAAAAAAGGCTCGGATATGTGCTAATGCAACAGGGGAAAGTTGTTGTAACGACCCCAAATTACCACCATTTTTTTATTACAACAATATATAGTTACCTTAATACCTATAATTATATTTGCATTAACATCTAGGACCTAGAGTGGGCACCGATGACACCTGTTCATCACCACATACTATCTAAGCAGCGGAAAACACAAAATCCTCAAGTCATATATATATACAATACTAGAGTTCTCTTGTCTCCATAGTAACATGTACATCTCCCCAAAATAACAAACCTCCGTAGTATTACTCAAAACAAACTTCTCAGCTTAAAACTCACCTTGAGACTATGACGTCTCTAACACCTCCTCTATCCCGAGGCACGCTCCACTCATTTGCCCAGGTCACTTGAAAAGTTTGATTTCTGGGGTAAGACACCTCATAGTAAGACAAAATATGGTATAACCAATGTGTGGCAAATGAGGTTTACTTGAATAACATAATTATTAATTCAACTGTAACTGTGATAACATTTCAATGTAAAACATATCATAACTCACACCTATGCCTTTTAAAATAAGTTTTCTATTTGAACATACTTTTAACTATAATGGATAGTTCCCGTTCTCTATAAAATTATATACATTTATTTATATAACCGTGAAAGCTTCCTTGGATGGATAACTGTAATCATGAATTAACCCCGCATGATCGAGTTGTGCGGCCCATGGGCTGGACTTAACCATGGCTGGCCTACCAGGCTAAGTCAAACTATAAACTTTGTAGTACAATAATAATGACCCGAAGAATAATGGTATTTAAATAATAAAAGAAAGGGAAATGGAAATCGGAAAAAGAAGGAGGTAGTCGATTTTGTCGACGAACGCTTGGCGTTCGTCGACGACGTTGCATTTTGGAAAGGATAATCCCAAGGAATTTTCAGCTCCTCGTCGACGAATACAGGGGACTCGTAGACGAGGGTATAACAGGAGCTCGTCGATGAGGATAGGATTTGTCAATGAGAAGATACTGAAAAAGGATTTTTGGAAGCCTGAAATTCATCGACAATGGTTGAAGTTCGTCGACAAACTTTCTACAGGACTCGTCGACGAGGTGATGTGGCTCGTCGACGAATCCCACAGTATAAATAGGGTTAAATGAGAATTTTCAATCATTTTCCTGCGCCAAATCTCTCTCTCTCTCTCTCTCCTCATACAGTTTCTCCTCCTTCTCACTAAGATTTTGGGCCTAATTTTCGCCGGTTCGACGATCTGAAGCCACCACGACGCTCCTAGGAAAGTTCTCTGCAAGTCTTCCAGAGCGGATCGTCGGTGGGGCTGAATTGGAAACCATCCCAAATCCAAGGTAAGGCTTTCTACTCAATATTTGGTTATTTGACAGTTGTAGAAAGTGTTATACGCGTAGAAATACTAAACTTTAGTTCTGGGGAATGTTGTTTCCAGGGTGTTGAGTTGGGAACCCTGCGGGTGCGGGACAGATTTTCTTTGGGGCTTTTCAAGAATCAGGTAAGGGGATAAACTAAGCTATTATTTTATGAAAAAATATGTATATTGTTATAGCATTTGATTTCAGGAAAATAAATATATTTATATATGATTTATATTTGGGAAAATACTATTAAAAATGATGGTATGTTAAATATGCGGAAAACCTGTTAGTGTGGCATGAGTAGAAATTTTTATGAAATTCTATTTTGTAGGAATGTGTTAATGATACGGATTTTTATAATGGAAAACCGGCGTACGAGCCGAGATTTTTATATGTTTTGTCGTCGTGCGGGCTGTGCTATGTGTATGATTTGCCAGCATACAGGCTGAACTGTGGATTTATTTCGCCAGCGTACGGGCCATGCTATGGATGTGATTTGTCAGCGTACGGGCTGAGCTATGTATACGATTTGCCGACGTATGGGCCGAGCTATGGATGTGATTTTCCAGCATATAGGCTGTGCTATGATATGATTTGTCGGCGTATGGGCCGAGCTATGGTAAAATGTGTAATACCGGCATACGGGCCGATGATTTTCATGATATACGTATATATGCAAAATGATATGATTGATTTGATAATTAATGATATGAAATATCCATGTATCACAATTTCAGTATATGTTATATAATATCAAAACCTAGTTGGCTTGGTCTAGACTAGCACTTGCACGGTACCGTTGCTATGTGTCCATGGTCTTCGTAATCATGATATCTGTGTTAACGCCGCTGTACGGAGTGGTGTGAGATTGGATGGTCGATGTGATTTTTTAAGAAGTGTGTGAGCGCCCCTGGTGTATGGACCAAGTTTGGCAGACTCATCAGACTTACAGACTATACTTTTGACTTAGCAGTGGTCGGCCAACCATTGTCAAGTCCCGCCTTCGGGCCACACAACCCAGTCATATGAGGGTAATACATGATAATAGTCAGCTAACCTACCAGGAATGTTTTTGATTTATTATTATATGAGATGAAATATGTATATGAAAATGCAGTACGTTCTGTCATGTTTTGATGATATATATGTTTTCCCAGATTTGACCAAACAGTTCTTGAATATGTTCTGTATGGTATATATATAACACGGAATACTCATGTTGCCACACACTGGAATTAGTTTATTTCCCTTACTGAGAGGTGTCTCACCCCAAAATTTTATAAACTTTTCAGGAGCCCCAGATAGGAGAGCGGGAAAAGCCCCGCTGATCGAGTGATGTATTAGCTACGGTACCGTGCTCTGTTATCCGTTCTGGTCCATTAGGGATCTGATACTATATAATATTATGTCTATATATTACTGTTTTACCATGATTCTGTATAACTGAAATAACCATGATTCTGTATAAATTGAAATATCATGATTCTATAATATCTGTAATACCATGATTCTGTAATATCTATATTTCATGGTTCTGTAATATCTGAATAATCATGGTCTTGTAAAAACTGTATAATCATGGTTCTATAAAAATTGCATAATCATGGTACTATAAAAGTTATGTAAAACTATGTACTAAACTAATATTTCTCATGTCACACAATTAAATAAACTCATATACTGTAATAAGTATTTTTCCACTGTATAAGAAATATATATAATCTGTAGAATTTTTCCAAAAATCCATATTTTTGAATTTTTCTGAAAATACATAATTTCATACCCACAATGTCATACTTCTAAATTATCCAAAAATCATATTTTGAAAGCACATAACTATACATCCATATATATATATATATATATATATATATATATATATATATATATATATATATATTATATTATATTATTATATTTTACTGGTAAAAATTTCTAAAATAACTGGCATAACATATTTCTCTTACCTGATTACTGAAACCCGCCAAAATTCTTAAATTCACGCTCGCGGCGTTCGAAACTCCAAAACCCTAAAATCACACTTCCCTAGTTCAGTCAACTAAATCTCAGAATAATAATCACACTCACATTATCCCAAGCTCACACACTCCATTTCATCAATGAACTTCTAAACAATTAAATATTTATTACCCTTACCTCATTCCTTAAGGAAATGCCCGCAGGGACCTTAAATCAACGCCTGCATTGGTCGTGAAAAACCTTGTATTTCATAAATCCTAGTTCTATCAGCTCAACCCCAGAATTCAAATCATCCTAAAATTTCTAAGTCTACACAACCTAAATCACTAATTTATCTTTAAAAACAACTCTCTTACCCTGGTTTTGGAGTGGTGCCTAGGATCCTCAAAACATAATTCTACTCCGGTCAACTTGACGAGGATCACTACTAGGCCTTAGATACGGAGTCTGATTGTCAATAGGGTGAGTTTAGAGTGAGAAAATGAGTACAGAGAGAGAGAGAGAGAGAGAGAGAGGACAAAAACCATCGACGATTTTCTTGGCCTGTCAGAAAACCGTCGATGGTTTGGTCTTGAACCAAACCAATTTTCACCATTTTACCTTTAACCTGGTTGCAGTAATAACAAAACCATCGACAGTTTTCTACACCCCCACCAAACCGTCGACGATTTTCTGCACCCCCACCAAACTGTCGACGGTTTTCTACACCCCCACCAAATCGGCGATGGTTTGGTCTACTCCAAACCAAAAATCTCCTTTTTTTTCTTTATTTCCTTATTCTTATTATTTTTTTGAGTCACTATAGTTGTAGCCTATGCTTCTCGTCAAGTTAAAGAGCATGAGGAGAATTACCCTACGTATGATTTAGAGTTGGTTGCAGTGGTGTACGCATTAAAGATCTGGAGACATTATCTATATGGTGGAAGGTGTGAAATATTTACAGATCATAAGAGTTTGAACTACTTTTTCACATAAGGAGCTGAATATAAGGCAGATGGGGTGGCTAGAATTGATTAAAGATTACGATTGTCCCATCAGTTACCACCCAGGGAAGGCTAATGTGGTAATTGATGCATTGAGTCGTAAATCAAGATGCGCATCCATATCAGCAATAGTAACTATACTTCATATCAAAATGGATTTAGAAAGACTTGGTATAGAGTTGGTAGAGGGTAGCCATCCAGCATTAATTGCTCATCTGGTACTTCAGCCAACTTAGCTAGAGAAAATTAAGATTGTGCATATACAACATGCAGAATTAGTAAAGATCAGAGATAGAGTACAGAGCGGACAGGGAGCTAATTTTAATATTTCAAATGATGGAGTTCTGAGGTTTGTAGTAGGTTATGTGTACCTGATGACACCGAAATTAAAAATACTATTTTGGAAGAGGCGCACCGTTCCCTGTATACAGTATATCCAGGAAGTACGAAAATGTATAGGGATTTGCGGATATCCTTCTAGCGGAGCAATATAAGGAGAGAAATTATTGAATATGTAGAGCAGTGTTTGACATGCTAGTAGGTGAAGGCTGAACATCAGAGACTAGCAGGACCATTGCAACCACTTCACATGCCCGAATGGAAGTGGGAGCATATTTTTATAGACTTTGTATCGAGGTTCCCGCCCACACTTTATGGACAGGATGCCATCTGGGTAGTTGTTGATAGATTGACAAAGAATGCCCATTTTCTTCCCATCAGAGTTAACCACTCCATGGGTAGATTGGCAGAATTGTATATATAAGAAACAGTCAGGCTGCGTGGAGTGCCTGTGTCCATCGTTTTTGACTGGGATCCGCGTTTCATGTCTTAGTTCTGGAAAAGCTTATAGAGAGCTTTGGGATCCCAGTTGGCTTTTAGAACAGCCTTTCATCCTCAAACCAATGGATAGACAAAGAGGAATATACATATATTAGAGGATATGTTGCGTACCCGTGTGCTAGATTTTTTAGGCAGTTGGATTCAGTACTTGCCACTAGTGGAATTTGTTTACAACAACAGCTACCAGGTAGTATTGGGATGGCCCCGTATGAGGCATTATATGTTCGGAGATGTCGATATCTGTTATATTGGGATGAAATTGATTAAAGGCAGATATTGGGGCCACAAATGGTATAAAGAGCTTTTAAGAAAATCAAGCTTATGCAGATGCTCGTCATCAAGCGCTGGAATTTGATGTAGGTGATAATGTGTTCTTGAAAATTGCACCAATGAAAGGGGTAATGAGATTTGGGAAGAAGGGTAAGCTTAGCCCTAGGCATATTGGGCCATTTAAGATATTGGAAAGAGTTGGCTTAGTTGCCTACAGGTTAATGTTACCCCCAGTGCTATCCAGAATCCATGATGTATTTCATGTGTCCATGTTTAAGAAATACGTCCCAAAACCATCTCATATAATAAGTTATAAGGCACTAGAGATTGGTGAGACCTTATCTTATGGTGAAGTACCTGTTTCGATCTTAGATCATAAAGAGCAGGATTTACGCACCAAGAAAATCCCACTAGTGAAAGTACTCTGGAGGAATCATGCAATTGAGGAAGCTTCGCGGGAGTTAGAGAAGGAAATGCGTCAAAAGTATTCACATTTATTTAGTGGGATCCAGCATTAGCCAAGGAAAGGTAATGGTTCAGGTAAGAAATCACGTATGTAAGTAAATTTTTGTGCAGGTTAATTCGTTGAATGTAATAGTTTTTTTTATTTTGGTTGGTTTTGGGAAAGTTTTGATTTAGTTATTGTAATCTCTCATAACCGTATATGTAACCATGATATTCATCCACCATAAGTGAGGGCAATTAATAAAATTTCAACATTTTTCCTTAAGATTGGTACTATAAATAGATGACAAATTTCGAGAATGATATTTTTATGAGGGGAGAATGTAGCGACCCGAAAAATAGGAATAATAAAAAAAACAAAGGAAAAGAAGGATTTTGGTTTGGTGTAGACCAAACTGTCGACAATTTGGTGGGAGAGCAGAAAATTGTCGATGGTTTTGTAATTACTACGACACGGTTAAGGGTAAAATGGTGAAAAAGGTTTCGTTAAAAGTCAAACCATCGACGGTTTCAAGAAAATCATTGACGGGTTTGTCTAGTAGTAGCTTATATGTAAGGTCCTGTAACTCATTTTCTTAAAGGAAATTTAATCTTCCTCTTTCTCTCTTTTAGGGTTGCAGCTCTCCCTCCTTCTTTCCTCGATTTCCACCTAATTTCAGCCCGAATTAGCTAATAAATGTGATTTTGTGATCCCGGCGGCGATTCTCTACAGTTTAACCGGAGTAATTTTGTGAATTAGACATTTCAGACACCACTCCAAAACCAGGGTAAGGAGGTTATTTTTAAAAGTTTAGCCAGTTATTGGTAATATGTGGGCCTAGGTATGTTGAATGACTATTATTCAGGAGTTAATTTGATTGAAATAGGGTTTATGGATATAGGCTTTGTGCGGGCACTGCAGGCTTAGTATTGGATTCCCTACAAGCATAGTTCCAAGAAATAGGTAAGGGGATAGATTATGTCAGGTATGCTCAAAAAGTTTACCGTTTAAAATATAGTTTTTGATTCAGAAATTGTATATATGAATTAATTTAAGTTTTTAGGAAATCCAATGTTTGAACTGAGAAAACTCTGGAAATAGATTTATTGTTATTTTTTAGAAAAATATAATCTTCCCAAACAGTCGGCATAATATAGATTAGCACTCACTTGTGTGGCATGAGTATAAATATTTCATTGCAGATATTAGCATGTCAGATTATTTTATGGTTACACAGAACACACATGTATTTATAATGAATTTTTAGAAATTCTATAAATAGTACCGAACTTATGATGTTTTCAGTATATTGTGATAATTCAGTCGGCCCAGATGCCGTGACAATTCAGTTGGCCTAAATGCCGTGATAATTGAGCCAGCCCAAATGCCATGATATTTTAGCCGGACCAGATGTCGTGATTAGATATATTTATAACAGTTTATTTAGAAACATTATTATGACATATTTTACACAGAACCATGAAACAATTATATTACAATTATTTATAAAATGTACTATATGATAGTAGAACCCGGATGACTTAGTTTAGTTTTATAACACGGTACCGTAGCTATCAATTCAGATTAGTGTCACCGCACATCTCAGATAGAGTGTCAGTGAATGGATAGTCGATTGAACCCAGTGTAGTAGTGTGCCCCCCTGGTAGTCCGGACCAGGTTGGGTAGGCCAATCGTACTTACAACGAGTCAGTTTTTGCTTAGCATGGTAGGCCAACCATTGCTAAGTCGTGTCTATGGGCTGCACAACCCAATCATATGGGGGTAATATATGATATCAGCTAGCTATCCATCCAGGTAATAATTTCAGTATTATACAAATATAGCAAACGATTTACATTTATACAGAAATTTATTGTGACACAGTATCTCTATGTTGAAATATGATTTCTTCAGACTTATACAGAACAATTTTTTTCCTGACTTATCAGTTACAGTAAATTATGTTACAGTTAATTATATACAATGAATGTTTATAACACAATAGAACTCATGTACCACACATTGAATCTAATCTATCCCACTTATTGAGAGGTGTCTCACCCTAGAATTCAAACATTTCAGGAAACTTAGACAGACAAGCGGAGCGAGCTCTGAGATAAAGGAGGTTTTATTACTGCCTTCGCAGTAGGGCAAGTCTTTGAGTTGGAAGAGGGATTTTGTGCGAGTCCCTGGAGTATTTCTATGGATTTTTAGGGATGTAAATGTATAATTATAAAGTTAATAGGACTCTATTATTGTGTATAAGGTTCAGGTATATCATGTTTTTCGCTGCACAATTGATATGTATTTATGAATAGGTATATCCCCGGTACCCCACTTTGGTTCTGAGTTGACTTTGTTTACAGTTTGTGGTATCAGAGTTTATTAAGTAAATGGAAAAAATAATAATAATAATAATATAGCCAGAATTTTCAGGGCGTTACACAGAGTCTTCAATTGATTCACCTCAGTTATGTATTTCACAGAAATCAGCATGTCGTCAACATAAAGCAACATAAATATGAGAGAACCATCCTCAAGACTCCTCACATAGACACAGCACTTGTACTCACACATCATGTAGTCAATACGGATCATATAGGCATCAAACCGTTTGTATGACTGCCTCGGAGACTGCTTTAGCTCGCAAAGTGACATCTTTAGTTCACAAACTAAGTACTCATGTCCAGGTTGGCAAAACCTTTTGGCTATGTCATGTAAATCAGCTCCTCTAAATCACCATGGATAAACGTCATCTTTATGTCCATCCGCTCTAGATGCATGTCGTATTGCGTCACCAGTCCCAACACTACCCTGATGGAAGTGTGCCTAATCACAGGGTAGAAGATTTCATCATAAGCTCCTCCCTTCCTCTGCAAGTATCCCTTTGCTACTAAGCAAGCCTTGTACTTCTTTTTTTCTTTTTCTGAACTGCTTCTTTCTTCCTGTACACTCACTTGCATCCAATCGCCCTCTTCCCAACTGGAAGCTCAACCAAGTCCCACGTCTGGTTCTTATGTAATGATTCCATGTCCTCCACTATAGCGTCCATCCAACTACTTTTCTCCTAATTGTGCACGACCTCCTAAAAAGGTAGTAGGATCCCCACTGCTAGTGATAAGTGCATAAGACACCAGATCATCAAATTCGTACTTGGGGTTGGACTAATGATGCATCTGGGTCTGTTTATAGCTATATTGTCACGTGGCTGCTAGACATCCGAGCTAGAATTCCTTGTGTTATGAACATTGTCACCTCCACCTTGAATTTATGACTCATGCACTACCTACTAATCTATCGAGCTAGAACTCCCTACATTTCTACTCTAAGTCCCCAACTCCACCTGCACAATATGCTCGTTGCTGCTGCAGTTTTCTGACACCTGTTTCTTTTTTTCTTCCTAAGTACACCACAACATGGCTTTCTCATCAAAAACCACGTCTCTACTAATCACCACCTTGTTTGCCACAGGATCCCACAACTTGAACCCTTTCACTCGTTTCTGATATCCTAGAAAGATGCACCGCCTAGACTTCACCTCAAGCTTTGATCTCTCCTCACTAGGAATGTGCACATTGGCTGGACACCCAAATATTCTCAATCTAGAGTGGTCTACCATGTTACTTGTCCACACCTTCGCAAATTTTCCATCTTGTGATGCCCTTGGTGATTTGTTAACCAAGAAACAAGTCATACTCACCGCCTCAACCTAGAAATTCATAGCAAGCCCAACATTCAACCTGAGACATCGAGCCTTTTCAGCTAAGGTTCAATTCATCCTTTCCGCCACACAATTTTTTTTGTGGTTTCCAGCGTACTGTAAAATGTCTCCTTATGCCATGCTACTCGCAAAACTCTTTGAAACTCGAGTTTGCGTACTCAATTCCATTGTTTGTCCTAAGGAACTTAATCTTTCTCCCGATCTAGTTTTTCACCTCAACTTTCCACAACTTAAACTTGGCAAACACCTCTGATTTGTACTATATAAAGTACACTCAGACCTTTCGTGAGTAATCATCAATGAAACTCATGAAATACTCATGTCCCCCTCATGATGCTACTCTCATCGGCCCCCAAACTTGTGAATGAATGTAGTCCAGTATTCCCTCCGTCTTATGTGTGGCAGTTATGAAATGAACCCTATTCAGCTTCCCAAGCACACAGTACTTGCAAAAATCCATCTTACATGACTTTACCCCCTTCAAAAAATTTCTCTTGTGAAGTTCCTTCATTCCACGCTCACCCATATACCCTAACCACATATACCACAAACAAATACTGTCAGACTCAGACTATGCGGCTACAACTCCACCTACAACCATAGTGTAGTGATCCTAAAAAAAAATTAAAAATTAAAAAAATTAATTATTATTATTTAAAAAAATTTAAATTTAAATTTAAATTTTAAAAATAATTAATTAATTATTATTAATTAAATAATATAATATAATAATAATATAATATTATAAAGATATTTTATATATATATATAACCTACCTTTCCTGAAGGATCTGAACCTTCAGGAATCGTACAGAGATAGAGACGCCCCCCCCCCCCCTTATTTCCTTAATTCCTTCCCTTCCACTCTCTTCCATCTCATTTCCATTATTCAACCAATCAAAAATTCAAAAATACTGTTGGGCTTTGCTCGCCGCCACCGACATTTCTACTGGAGCGGATTTGTCGTGGGAGCAACATAGGCATATCTCCTAGGGTAATGCCAAATCTCAAACTTACCTCAATTTCTCTTAAAATATAAGCCCCATTAACGAATGAAAATTGTCAGGAGACTCGTGGGGAGATTCTCTACAATCTAGGCGGAGCAAGTTTTCGAATTGGAGCTTTGGGGTACCAATCCTATATCGGGGGTAAGTTCAATAATTTAGGCTCTTATTAGGCTATTTAGGTTATTCAGAACTTAGGGGAATTTTAGGGAAAGTTACTTTAAGAATTGTGACGAATAATATGGTGAAATTTGAATTTTAGGATTTCAAGGGTTTTTGAACGCCTGGGGCGTAGGCCAGGGTGTTATCGAACTTTTTCAGGAATCAGGTAAGGGGATTAAGTTAAATCAGTAATTTTATGAAAATTGAATCAATTTATTTGTTATGTTTATATAAATTTATTTATTTAATTATTTATTTATTTATTCATTTGAGAATTTAAAGGCTATTTTGAAAACCAACCGTTGGAAATGGATTTTACAAACCTAGGATATATGATATGGTATTTTTGAATAAAATAAACGGTGGAAAGTTTGTTTATTTATATGGATAAGTTAAAATGTGAAAATTTGTGTGGCAAATGATGTAATTTGCATGGATTATTGAATATCTAGATTTGGGATTTTGAAATACTAGAATTGTTGTGAAAAATACTGGAAATGCTTGTGAAAATACTAGAACTGTTTATGAAATGCAGGGGTTTTAACTAACGGCCAGTGGCTGGGTATTGTTTGATTAGCCAAGGGCCAGGATTATTATTTGATGACCAAGGACCGAGTTTTAATTGATGGCTATATATCGGATTGCATTTTTGGTCGGGGGCCGAGTTTTTGGAATAATAAGAAATATATGTCAAATGATGTTTTAAATGGTATTTTCTATTATCTAAATTGCATGATACGCTTTAGGAACCCTAGGGATCAGTGTAGTGTGAGCATGGTACCGTTGCTAGAGATTTGTTATGTGGTCGTGTGCGCCCACACCTGTGCTGAGAGGTGTACGGTGGCCTTGTCCGATTTGCCTACATGAGGTGAATGCACCCCCCTGGGTGAGGGCAATCGGACCAGCAATTGGAGCTACATAGACCCGCAGAGTATGTTAGCGGAGAGTATAAATGACTATTGTCTGGGTGGATCCCCCAAGACAATAGTCCAACCTTTGGGCCGCACAACCCGTTCCATAAGGAAGTAAATAGCATGTTTGTCACAGGGAGTGTCTTATATACATATCTGTTAATTTATGTGAATATGGTTAATTAATAAGATAACTTCGAGGGCTTACTGAGAAAGGTGAGTGCCTTGGTAGTAGTAATTGTACTAGAACAGAGGGAAGCTACTTGTATGGGCGGGTAATCTTCCCTATCCTCGGCTAATTGTGTGTGTGAGTGTAAAATAAGAATGTTTTCATAAATATGTTTATCTGCTTAGTGAACTGATTATTTTTTGTATACTAAATGCATGTTGGTCACACACTAACATTAACTTAGTCTTTCCCTTACTAAGTTGTGCCTCACCCCTACTTTACAAACTATCTTTTTAGGAAATCCTAGAGATCGGGTCTAGCAGGCTAGAGGTGTAAATTTAAATAGGTAGTGTTAGGATGGAGATTTTTACCTCAATGGTTTGTGATAGAATTGGAATATGAATATTATTAAATTAGAACCTGTATATTATATCAATTCCATTATTCCATATTTGCATTAATTATGTTAAATGCGATATTTCTAAGTCGGGGTATATCCTATTTACAGGATGGATTCCAGGGGAAAAGATGTTGTGATTGGAGGAGATACCTCTAACGAGGATGATGCTGATGCTTCAGCAGTGCTGCGAAATATAGTGCGGCAGGATAGAAAGGAAAACAAAAAAGACTCTAAAGAGCAGGATAAGCCAGTGGCTGATAGGGGTTGCACATGTCAGCAGTTCACCCAGGCAAACCCACCAACGTTTGCAGGTGGACCGAACCCGATCGCAGTCGAAGATTGGATTCAGGAAATAGTGGAGCTTCTAGGGGTGTTAGAGTGTACTGAGGAGCAAAAGGTGAAGTATGCCACTTACAAACTAGTGGGGGAAGCAAAGAGATGGTGGCGATTGGCGAAAATGGTGAAATAGCAGTGCCCAGGGCTATCACTTGGAGCCGGTTCAGGGAGGTATTCTTCAATAGGTATTTCCCCGCTATCACCCACGCAGCTAAGGTAGAGGAATTCCTGCAGCTGACTCAAGGGCCCATGACTATACAGTAGTATGCGGCCAAGTTTGTGGAGTTGTTCGGTTTTGCTCCACACATGGTTCCGAACGAGCCGCTGAAGGCACAGATGTTTGAGATGGGACTGAGACAAAGCATATGCGCACAAGTGGTGGCGTTGTTGACTTAGAGCTTTTCTGAGTTGGTGGATCGTGCCATGGCAGTTGAGGCTAGCATTCAGGAGGGGGAAAGAGTGGTGAACCAGAAGAAAAGGCCCTTGCCTCAGGGGTTTCAGACCAGTACTAGCTAAGGCTCATGGAAGCGGCCTGGCAGTTTCTCAGGCTAGCGATAGGAGATGGGGTACCGTGGTCATCAGGGGGGGTCCCCAGCGTCCTATCTGTTCCAGATGCCATCAGAGGCATTGGGGCAAAAGCAGGGAAGGATTAGTTGTCTGCTATCAGTGTGGAGAGGTGGGACATCGGATGTGAGATTGTCGTGCTTTATTGAACTACGCGCCGCCACAACCACATTATCGAGGAGGTAACCAGGCACCCCGAGGTGGTCACCAACGGGGTGCGGCTTAGGCGCGAGTATACTCCCTTACGCCGAGTGATGCGGAGAACGCCAGCGATGTGGTAATAGGTATTATTTCCATACTGTCAGATAGTGCCATTGTATTATTTGATTCAGGTGCAACCCACTCGTTTGTGTCTCGGGGGTTTGTTAAACTATGTGGGTTAGGGGTTCAACTGTTAGAGACAGAGTTAGTAGTGGGCACACTGACAGAGTCAGTGTTAGTATGTCGTAAGGTGATCAGGGATTATCCAGTAGAGATTCAGGGGAGAGTGCTACCTGCTAGTTTGATAGTCCTTGATATGCATGGTTTTGATATTATTATAAACATGGACTGGCTAGCATCCATCTACGGGAGCATTGACTGTCGCAGGAAGGAGGTGGTATTCAGACCTCCTGGGGAGCAGGAGTTTGTATTTTTTGGGTCGTGTGTGCATTTGGCACCACGGATCCTTTCAGCTATCCTGGAAAAAGGATTACTTTTTGGGGGAATCCAGGGTTACCTTACACTAGTGAAGGAAGTGTCGAAGGAGGAACTCAAGTTGGAAGATATCCCAGTGATAAAGGAGTTCTCTGATGTTTTTCCAGAGGATTTACCGGGGTTGCCTCCTGATCGGGAGGTGGAATTTGCAATTGATCTGATCCCAAGGACAGCACCAATCTCCAAAGCCCCATACAGAATGGCTCCACCTGAATTAAAGGAGTTAAAGGAACAACTACAGGAGCTTCTAGACAGGGGGTTTATCAGAACGAGTATATCGCCCTGGGGTGCACTGGTGTTGTTTGTGAAGAAGAATGATGGGTCAATGAGAATGTGCATTGACTATTAGGAGATTAATAAAGTAACAATGAAGAACAAGTATTCATTACCTCGAATTGACGACTTGTTTGATCAGCTTCAGGGTACGCAAATTTTCTCTAAAATTGATCTGCGATCTGAATATCATCAGATGAAGGTTAGATCAGATGATGTATCAAAGACTACTTTTCAAACTCGGTATGGCCATTATGAGTTCCTAGTTATGCCATTCGGGTTGACGAATGCTCCAGCAGTATTTATGGATCTGATGAACAGGGTGTTCCACGAGTACTTAGACCAATTTTTTATTGTGTTCATAGATGATATTTTGGTCTATTCGAGGAACCCCGAGGAGCATGAAGCTCATCTGAGACTAGTACTTCAGGTGCTCATAGAAAAGAAGTTATTTGCTAGATTTAAGAAATGTGAATTCTAGCTAGAGCAAGTTGCATTTCTGGGTCATGTGGTATCCAAGGAAGGGATTTTAGTGGATCTGAGAAAAGTAGAGGCTATGGTTGATTGGGCAAGGCCGAAGAACATGCAGGAAGTTAGAAGTTTTCTAGGTCTTGCCGGATACTACCGCCGATTTGTCGAGGGGTTCTCCGGATTATCAGGGTCTTTGACACTACTCATGAGGAAGAATGTGAAGTTTGACTGGACCGACGAATGTGAGCAGAGCTTTCAGGAGTTGAAGCAGAGTCTAGTCACTACCCCAGTGTTGACCCTTCCATCAAGTGAGGGTGGATTTGTAATTTACAGTGACGCATGACAAAAGGGACTTCATTGTGTTCTAATGCAGCATGGGAAATTCATTAGATATGCGTCTCGTTGGTTGAAAGAGTACGAAAAGAACTATCCTACGCACGACCTGGAGCTGGCAGCAGTTGTGTTTGCATTGAAGATCTGGCGACACTACCTTTATGGTGTAAGGTGTGAGATCTTTACTGACCATAAGAGTCTCAAGTACTTCTTCACCCAAAAAGAGTTGAATATGAGGTAGCACAGATGGCTCGAGTTGATAAAGGATTACAACTGCACCATTAGCTATTAGCCAGGTAAGACGAACATGCTAGCCGATGCATTGAGCTGGAAATCTCGGGGTACGTCAGCCTCAGAAGTTATGGCTTCGCACCAGATTGTGATGGACCTGGAGAGGTTGGGTGTAGAATTTGTAGAAGGGAATCATCTGGCGTTCGTTTCTAGTCTGGTGGTTCAACTGACTTTACGGGAGAGAATCAAAACAACTCAGTTGAAAGATGCAAGGTTGATGAAGATTGTAGAAAAGTTACAGAATGAGTAGCACACAAACTTTAATGTTGATGAGGATGGAGTTCTCAGATTTCACACTCGATTGTGTGTGCCAGATGATGCATAGATAAAAAGGATGATTCTGGGGGAAGCTCACCGCTCTCTCTATACTGTTCACCCAGGTAGCATGAAGATGTATAGAGACTTGCGAGAATCGTTCTGGTGGAGTAACATGAAGAGGGAAATTGCTAAATTTGTGGGTCAGTGCTTGACATGTCAGTAGGTAAAGGAAGAACACCAGAGGCTAGCGGGACCACTTCAACCACCGGACATCCCTTCGTGGAAGTGGGAGCATATCTCGATGGACTTTGTATCAGGATTGCCTCAGCATTACATGGGCAGAAAATCATATGGGTAGTGGTTGACAGATTGACAAAGACTACCCATTTCATTTTGGTTAGAACCAGTTATTCGATGGATAAACTAGCAGAACTCTATGTTCAATAGATAGTCAAAATACATGGCGTGCCCGTGTCCATCGTTTCAGATTGGGATCCGTGGTTCACTTCCCGTTTTTGGAAGAGTTTGCAGGAGCGTTGGGTTCTCAACTCACTTTTAGTACTACATTTCACCCTCAGACGGATGGACAGTCCGAACGAACCATTCAGATTCTTGAGGATATGCTACGGGCATGTGTGTTAGATTTTGGGGGCAGTTGGATCCAATATCTGCCGTTGGTTGAGTTTGCATACAATAATAGTCACCAAGCCAACATTGGAATGGCACCATATGAGGCCTTGTATGGTCGCCGGTGCCGATCTCTATTGTACTGGGATAAAGTAGGCGAGCAGCAGATTTTGGGACCAAAACTTGTTAAGCAGGCCTCTGCAAAGGTTGAACTTATCAGGGAAAGGATCAAGGCAGCCCAAAGTTAGTAGAAGAGTTATGCGGATACTCGCCGATAGGAGCTAGAATTCAAAGTAGGTGATATGATATTCTTGAGGATTGCTCTGATGAAGGGGGTGATGAAGTATAGAAAGAAGGGCAAGCTCGGTCCTAGATACATTGGACCATTCGAGATTCTAGAGAGGATTGGTTCGGCGGCGTACAAAATAGCACTACCCCCAGTGCTGTCCAAAATACACAACGTGTTCCATGTGTCAATTTTGAGGAAGTATGTTCCAGAACCCTCACATGTGATCAATTATGAGTCGTTGGACATCGGGGATACTCTAGCATACGAGGAGGTACCAGTTCAGATTTTGGATCAGAAAATACAGGAATTGCGTACTAAGGATATATCGTTAGTGAAGGTGTTGTGGTGAAATCATGCAGTTGAGGAGGCTTCTTGGGAGTTGGAAATAGAGATACGCAAAAAGTACCCGCAGCTGTTCAATGAGGACTAGTGTCAGACGGGTAAGGGTATGGTTGTATAAATAGGGATTAGAGTAGGTTGTGTGGTTAGTTTTGTATAGTTTTAATTATGGATAGTTTTTGGAAAATTTTGTTATGGTTATTGTAATTTCCCAAAGGCAGTATTGTAACCATGTTATTCCTCCACCATAAGTGAGAGTAGTTAATAAACTTGGGACGGGATCGCTATGTAGGTGGCTACCGACTCTTTTGTAGATAGGGATCGTGAATTAAGGGGATAACTGGTAATAGTTAACAAATTTTGAGGACGAAATTTTTGTAAGGAGGGAAGAAAATAGTGATCCTAAAGAAAATTTAATTAAAAAAATTAATTAAAAAAATAATTAATTATTATTAAAAAATTAAAATTTAAAAAAAATTAATTATTATTATTAATTAAATAATATAATATAATATTATAAAGATATTTTATATATATATATATATAACCTACCTTTCCTAAAGGATCTGAACCTTCAAGAATCATACAGAGACAGAGGCGCCCCCCCTTATTTCCTTCGTCCCTTCTCTTCCACTCTCTTCCATCTCGTCATCTTTATTCGACCGATCAAAAATTCAAAAATATCGTTGGACTCTACTTGCCACCACCGACATTTCTACTGGAGCGGATCTGTCGTGGGAGCGGCGTAAGCACATCTCCTGGGGTAAGGTCAAATCTCAAACTTACCTCAATTTCTCTTAAACTATAAGTCCCATTCACGAACGAAAATTGTCAGAAGACTCGTGGGGAGATTCTCTACAATCTAGGCAGAGCAAGTTTTCGAATTTGAGCTCTGGGGTACCAATCCTAAATCGAGGTAAGTTTGATAATTTAGGCCTTTATTAGGCTATTTAAGGTATTCAGAACTTAGGGAAATTTTAGGGAAAGTTATTCTAAGAATTGTGACGAATAATATGGTGAAATTTGAATTTCAGGATTTTAGGGGTTTTTGAATGCCTGAAGCATAGGCCGGGGTGTTATCGGGCTTTTTCAGGAAGCAGGTAAGAGGATTAAGTTAAGTTAGAAATTTTAATTGTTATGTTTATATAAATTTATTTATTTAATTGTTTATTTATTTATTTATTCATTTGAGAATTTAAAGGCTATTTTGAAAACCATTCATTCAAAATGGATTTTACAAACTTAGGATATATGATATGGTATTTTTGAATATAATGAACGGTGGAAAGTTTGTTTATTTATATAGATATGTTAAAATGTGAAAAATTGTGTGGCAGATGATGTAATTTGTTTGGATTATTGTATATCTGGATTTGAGATTTTGAAATACTAGAATTGTTGTAAAAAATACTGGAAATGCTTGTGAAAATACTAGAACTATTTATGAAATGCAGGAGTTTGAACTAACTGCCAGTGGCTAGGTATTGTTTGATTGGCCAAGGGCCAGGATTATTATTTGACGGCGAAGAGCCAAGTTTTTATTGATGGCTATATACCGGATTGTATTTTTGGCCCGGGGGCCGAGTTTTTGGAATAACAAGAAATATATGTGAAATGATGTTTTAAATGGTATTTTCTATAATCTAAATTGCATAATACGCTTTAGGAACCCTGGGGACCAGTGTAGTGTGAGCACAGTACCATTGCTAGAGATTTGTTATATGGTCGTGTGCTGAGAGGTGTAGGGTGGCCTTGTCCGATTTGCCTACGTGAGGTGAATGCACCCCCTTGGGTGAGGGCAATCGGACTAACAGTTGGAGCTGTATAGACCTACGGAGTATGTTAGCGGAGAGTACAAATGACTACTATCTGGGTGGATCCCCCAAGACAATAGTCCAACTTTTGGGCTGCACAACCTGTGCCATGGGGAAGTAAATGGCGTGTTTGTCACAAGGAGTGTCTTATATGCATATCTGTTAATTTATGTGAATACGGTTAATTAATAAGATAACTTCGAGGGCTTACTGAGAAAGGTGAGTGCCTTGGTAGTAGTAATTGTACTATAGCAGAGGGAAGCTACTTGTATAGGCGGGTAATCTTCCCTATCCTCGGCTAATTGTGTGTGTAAGTGTAAAATAAGAATGTTTTCATAAATATGTTTATCTGCTTAGTGAACTGGTTATTTTCTGTATACTAAATGCATGTTGGCCACACACTGACATTAACTTAGTGTTTCCCTTACTGAGTTGTGCCTCATCCCTACTTTACAAACTATCTTTTTAGGAAATCCTAGAAATCAGGTCTAGCGGGCTAGAGGAGCCGAGCTAGAGGTGTAAATTTTTGTAGGTAGTGTGTCGATAGAGATTTTATTTTTGTTTACTTTTATGAGATGTAATTATGTGAAAATGGATATATTTGTATATAAAGATAGTTAGAACTCTGGTAATGTAATTTGAGAATTTTATATTTTATTTTTGCTGCATATGTGTGTTTTATATTTGATGAATAAGGTATCAGATACACTGACGTCACTAAAGTAGCACTCCGGGCCCACGTGATGAGTCTGGGTCGTTACACATAGTACCCAGTAGTGTATAGATATTCCCTGGTACTCTCAGCCCTTTCATCACAGTCAGAATTTCCTTACTCACCTTCATTACCCCACCTTCGAACTTGTAACTAAATATGTTACAATCTAAGGTGTCTAATGAAATTAGACTCTTCCTCAACTCTAGTATGTGCCGAACATAACATAACATCCTCACTACACCATCATACATCTTGATTATGATATTCCTTATCCCGAAAAATTTATAGGCAGCATCATTTCCCATCTGAACGAAACCAGAACTCACCAATATGTAAGTGGTGAACCAGTCTTTGTTAGGCATCATATAGTAAGATCATGCTGAGTCTAAAATCCATGAATCCACAAACTCATCTGACTCGGATGAAACCGGGAGCATATCACCATCATCGCTCCCAGAGTTTTCTTCATCCACTACATTCACCGTGTTTGATGATCCTTCTTCGTTTTCAGCATTCCCCTTCTTCCTCTCCAGATAATTGGGTTTTATGTGCCCCTTTTTCCCGCACTTAAAATACTGCACGTCCTTCCTCTTCCTAGAATTAGACCAAGCCTTATTGTTACTCAGTCCACCCTAGAACTTGCTCGTCCCACGATCCTGGTTCTCCTTTGCCACAAGCCCTTCACCTAGAGTATTTTCATCACTAACCTTCTTCCTTTTATGAAAACTCAACAGGCACTCGGGATATCCTCCAACTCAAGAATCTCTTTTCCCCATGTCAGAGTCGTAACCAGGTTCTCATACGTATGAGACGTAGGTAAGGAATTCAGCAGCATCAGTGTTTTGTCTTCATCCTCGAACTTCACATTAACATTCTTCAAATCACTGATGATTTGATTAAATACATTAATGTGTTGATTCAGGTTCAAACTCACTGCTATCTTAAGCCCACATAGTCTTTTCTTAAGATACAACTTATTTGATAATGACTTAGACATGTACCGACTCTCCAATTTCAGCCAAACTGCCATCAACGATTCCTCTTCCATAACGTGATACATCACGTCATCGGCTAGACACAACCTGATAGTAGCCACGACTTTCGCTTCCAACTCCTTCCAATTCGTATCATCCATGCCCTCCGGCTATTTTTAATATAGTTCCTTTACCATACCTTGTTGCACCAACACGTCCTTAACCCTCCTCTGCTAAAGTCCAAAATTTCCCATTCAATCAAACTTACCAATCTCAAACTCTGTATAAGAAATCCCAGACATTGCAACCAATAGCTTTGATACCAATTGTTGATTCAAATGTGCAGCGGAAACACACACAACTCGAATCGAAATGGGCAATACAAGCACTCAATGATGAATACATGGAACAAACAATCACAAAAAGAATAAAAGGAAAGTAACAAAATTAAAGACAAAAAAATTTATGTTGTTTGGCAATGTGCCTACGTCCATGGGAGCAAACGGCTGATTTTCACTATCAGATTGTCAAGCTTGTCAAGCTTACCTCAAGGGCTACAAAATATGATTTTTTTTTTCTAACTCTATGCATACAAAAGACTTAAATTATAACTAAAACACTCTTGTAGCAATCCCCAGAGGAAAATCCTCTAAAATCTCCCAATCTATTGATCTCTCGATTCAAAATCCGTGATCTGCGCTAAACAAAATCCCTTGGCCGTTATCTACCAAGAGTTGTTCCTTCTGTAGACTGAAATCGTCGGCCAAACCGTCGATCCAACCATCAACGGTTTCTTCCTATAGCTCAGCTACCTTGTTCTTTGCTTCACCATGCTTTCTTGGTGCATGTGTTTCACTTAATATGAGTCACATCTTATGTTGGGGATGTGGCTCATATTTAGAGCGGATCATATGTACCAAAGACAGTTACGTGATGAGAAGGATAGAGGGATAGAAGCAAAGAGTTTTCTTCTATTCCAAACCGTCGACGATATTGGTCGACATAGATCACATATTTTCAAAAGTCGAGGGCTTGTAGATTAAGCTTATCTAGAGGGATTTCCTCCGGGGGATTGCTATAGATGTAGTTTAGATATACTAGAACTCTTCTGTACGCATAGGATTTTTATATAAACAATATTTGTAACCCAAACGTGTGAGATATGTTGATCATAGTGAAAACCCAAGTGCTGCTCCCGTGGACGTAGGCTATTTTTGAACCACGTAAATCTTGTGTATTCTAGTTGTGTTTCAATTCTTCTTATTATTGTTCGATTACTTCTTGAGTATATTTCATCATCAAGTGATGCATTAGGTTATTGATTGATTCGTGTGTGATTGTGTGCTTCCACTGCTCGTGTTCAAGTTGAACGAACATGAACAAGTGGTATCAGAGCTATTGGTTATACAATGGTTGGGGTCTCTTCGATTAAGTTTGATGTGAACAAGTTCAATGCAACTAGTAATTTTGGGTTTTGGCAACAAATGGTGAAGGACTTGCTAGTACAATAAGGGATGGTGAAGGCGTTATATTGTTGACCTGATAGGTCACACCCAGTTTTGATAATGACAAATACTCTTGATACTAATGTTTGTACTAAGGCTTGCATCCAGGTTCACCTTACGCGTGTATTCGAACTGAAAGACATATCATTATGGCGTATGGTCATCAAGCAGAAGAATGAAGATATTTGTATTGTATTTGTAGTTATTTATTCATTTTTCTTCATTTTGGGATGTAAAGTTAATTATGGATTGTACACCAATTGCTTGTAATAACTTGTATCACGCATGATAGGTAGGTATGCTCAAAACGACCCTAGTTGGACTTTAGATACCTACACATAGTGCACTAAGTCCCCAACATCACTTAATATATCAGGTGAGTTAACTGAAGCAAAATTGGACTTAGATGAAAATTTTGAGAAAGGTTGGGCGACCGAACCTTTGGTGTTCAGAACACCTCAGGTGACCGAACCATGGACGGGTCAACAAGTTGACCTATGTTCGGCAGACTGGACCAAAATGAACACATCTTCCATGGTCGACCGAACCTGTGTCAAGTCACTTTTCACCAACCCGGGCCTCACATTCATTTTACCCTTGAGCGATCGAACTTATAAGTTCGGCATACCGAACTTTAGACCGGCCGACCGAATCTCATACTTTTGAGGAATCGCCTCGGTTTAGCAAACCAAACTACTTTTCTGGCGACCGAACCTCAAAAACACATTTTCAGCATTGTGTCTATTCGGACACTTGAACCTTGGACCGAGCACCCGAAAGCTCTCAGGTTGTTTATTTTTACTAAGGTAATTAGGGGTTAAAATGGGTTAAAACTTTAAACTTGTGTTAAATTTTTTCTAATAATACCCATTAAGTCCCCAACGGTCATAATTTGACCCTTGCCTATATATACTAGCTCATTTGTAATAATTAGCTAGGATTAGCAAAAATCATTAAGGCCAAATTCTCTCAAAATTCCAAAATTCTATTTTACCCTATACTACTCCCATACACTCCAAAACTCAAATTTCTTTGATTATCCAAGTGTTTTGAGTGTTCTTAAAGTGCTTGTACTTAATTCTCATTTGCTCATACTCTCAGTTGTTGTGATTTATTTATTGATTTTATAGAGAGTAAAGCATTAAGTTCTCCCATTGATTTTATTTGATAAATCTTGTGTGGGAAGACTTAGAGGCTTGTGGTTCTTGCATTGTCATTGCAAGTTACCTTAACCCATATTTTTGTGTGCAAAAATTGTTTTCAAGTTTGCATTCAAACATCCCTTGTGCTTGGTATACTGAAAACATATTGTTGAGTTTGTTTGAATCATCTTGCTAGCATTTTTTTTTAAACCCTAAACTGATATTGTGATATTCAATACTGTGTTTCAAATCTTGCTTAGATATACACTATAGATCTTGATTGTTTATCCATACTTAATTTAGTGTTTAACACACATTAAAGTACCGAGCATATTTACATATCATTCGTGCTTGTGTTTTTGCTTAAGCTATACTGGTGTACATATCTGCTTTTGAAGAAGCATATTTTCGTATATGCAAAATTTAATACACATTTGTTGTATTCCAAGCGTGGGCCTGAAAAGGGAGACTAGCCCTGTGAAATAGTCCCGGATTGGCTTAGACCCGGTTAAGAAAGTTAGGTGCACCATCCTGGTAAGGTGTAGGTTGAGGTCAGCCTCGCTAATTGATCTGGTTGTAAACGATTCCGCTCCACCTGTTAAGTGAGCCGTAGTGGAATCCTTGTACTGGTGAGCTAAGGCGGGGACATAGACACTTTGGCCGAACCCCGATATCATATCTAGTGTCAGTTTGTTTTTCACACTTTATTTTCTGCACCTGAATGTTTATTGGTTGAATATCTGCTTGGGTTTAAAACTGCTTAAACTGCCTCCAAGGTTGCGTAATATTGATTGTTGGATTAGATAAACCTATGCATAATTTTTTAATCTCCAATTCACCCCCTCGTGGGAATGCACCAAAGCTAACATATGCAAAAAAAAGTTAGACGACATGAACGATGCAAGATGGAAGGAGCTTGAAGTAAAGGCGGTTTCCATGATCAGGTTATGTCTGGCTGATGACATGTTGTATCACGTTATGGATGAGGACTCACCAGCGGCAATTTGGCTGAAACTGGAGTGTCGATACATGTCCAAGTCAATTTCAAACAAGTTGTATCTTAAGAAAAATCTTTATTGGATTAAGATGGCAGAGGGTTCGAACTTGACTTAGCACATCAACACATTTAATCAGATCATTAGTGAATTGGGGCAAGTTGATGTGAAGTTCGAGGAGGAGGATAAGGCATTGATGCTACTGAATTCCCTACCAATGTCGCTTACATATGAGAATCTAGTTACGACGCTGACTTAGGAGAAAGAAACCCTAGAGTTGGAAGACATCATGAGTGCATTGTTGAGGTTCCATCAAAGGAAGAAGGCCAGCAATAAGGGTTCACATGATGAAGGGCTCATGGCGAAGGGTAATCAGGATCGTGGGAGAGGCAAATCCTAGAGTGGACCAAGTGGTAATAAAACTCAGTCTAGGAGGAAAAAGGATGTTCGTTGTTTCAGTGTGAGAAACTAGGCCACATAAAACCGGAATGTCCAGAGTGGGAGAAGGAAAAGGAAAAATCTCAAGAGGGTTCATGAAATTCCTTGAATGTAGTTGAAGAAGGGGACTCCGGGAGTTGTGATGGTGAGATGCTTACTGTTTCATTAGGCTCAGAACGCCTCACGGGTTCTTGGATCCTAGACTCAGGATGTTGTTTTCACATGACGCCCAACAAAGCCTGGTTCACCACTTAAAGATTGGTGAGTCTTGGTTCCATTCTGATGGGAAACAGTGTTGTTTGCAAAGTTATCAAAATGATGGATATGAGGATCAAGGTGTATGACGATGTGCTAAGGACGTTATGTGGGGTAAGGCATGTACCCGATCTATGGAAGAACGTGATAACATTGGGTGCTTTGAATTGTAACGACTTTAGTTACAAGTCCAAAGGCGGGACGATGATGGTGTGTGATGGCGTATTGATGGTGATGAAGGGACAGAGGATAGCAAGGAATCTCTATGCACTACTGGGTAACACAGTTGTAGGTGGAGCTACAACTGAGAGTTTTGAGTCAGGAAATACTATTTTGTGTAATGTAACCACACACAAAACGTTGGGTATTCTTAACTACATTGGTATGGATGTTTGGGGATCGATGAAGGTAGCATTGCAGGTTGGACATGGGTATTTCATGAGGTTATCACGAAAGGTCTAGGGATATCTCATGCGATACAAGTTGGAGATGTTTGCCAGGTGCAACTTGTGGCTGAGGTGGAGTACCAAACCGGGAGAGAGTTTCTTAGGTCAAATATTATTGTTGAGTACGCTGGTGTTCAAGGAGTTTTGTGAGCAGGGCATAGTGTATACAGAGCTTACAACGGACTTCTTGGTGAAGTCAGTGAGTATGGCATGTTTCTGAGTTAATTGATCACCAAAGGAATCACTAGATGGGAGATTTGCGGAAAAGGCTTGGACTGGTTATGTGGTAGACTTTAGAGGTCCAATTATGCATATTTCTAGTGAGGTGGGATCTAGGCTTGGTGTTATGTTCGGACAGTGCATCTTTCTGGTATATAAAAAAGATGGGTTCAAGCTGGGTGATCTAATGGAAAACAGGGTGCCGATTGGTGGAGACAGGGTTTTAGGTGTTAAAGTCATGGGACAGCGTACTTAGGTAGATGAAGAGAATCAAGTGCCAGAAAGCTATAGTAGTAGCAATAAGCATGTTGTGCAGGTGGAGTTGGAGACTCAAGATAGGAGTGCAGGGAGTTCTAACTTTAAAGTGTTGCAATATCACAAGATAAACTGGAATAGAAAGGATATTGTGATGCAGGTGGAGTTTCATACTCAAGGCAGAGGTGACATGTAACATCCTCAAAATTCTTACCATTTATATATATATATATATATATGTATATCTACATCCATACCTAAGCAGGGGAAACACAAATCATATAACCATTTATATATATGTTATATAATATCGGAATCCAGTATATACAAGCCACAACCATAAAAAATAAACCCCTCCAGCATCATCTACCTCAAAAATACAAAACTCTGTCATAACTCACCCTACAACCGGGGTAATCAAGTAAACTTCTTCTCCGCGAGCCTAATCTGCTCGCCTAACTGTCTCACTTGAAAAATGGTAAAGTAATGGGGTGAGTCGACACTCAGTAAGTGGAAATATGCTATTACTAGTGTGTGACGACTGAATCATAAAATTATAATAATAGTATTTAAAAACTACATAATCTGGAAATTCTGTACAACACATGTATAATAACTTAAAACATTGTATCATCTGAACTTTCTATCATTCATAGTGCTACATCATACTATATACAATAAAAGCTGTAAAACTGTATACATATACATAACTGTGTTCTTTCCCTGGGACTCTGTATGTCATGATTTGACCCTTCATGACAGGGTTGTGCGGCCCGTAGGCGGGACGTAACCTGGTTAGCCCTCCAAGTAAGTCACTGTTCTCTACACTACCTCAGCCCGGCCAAACTGTGTACTCTCCTAGGCGCGGGACTGGCTACCTCAGCCCAGCTAAACTACATACTCTCCTAGGCGTGGGACTGGATGCTACCTCGTCAAATCGGCCCCACCTCAACCCAACGAACTAGGGAGTTGCATACTCTCCGAGCATAGCTGACGGTACCCACATACTATCTGAGATATGTGGTTGCACTCTATCTATATCTAACAACGGTACCATGCTCTGTATTCTATATCTGTACTGTATTTGTCTGTAATCTTTCCAAAGGGATCTGATACTATATATATATACTATACTCTTTATACTGTTTTCATCATATTTCCAAAATAACCATAGCACTATTAATCGGTATTGTAAATACTGTAATATCTGTAGCATCTTGATGCTATAACTGTGTAATCAATCTGTACTTTCTTTCTATATAATCTGAGTGTTATGGCATTTAGGAAAACATAACTTTCTATATACACTGAATATACTATTCTGAATAAATATCTGTATACTGATATATATATATATATATATATATATATATATATATACCTGTCTGTGTAATCATTTGAATAAAAATGTATATGTGTACATATTCTGTCTATATAAAATATGCAATTATCTATCTATAGTTGTATAACTTGAAATACTGAAAAACTGCACATCAATATCACGTAGTCAGGCCACACATACTTTGAAAATTCACATTTTGTATAATATCTAGTATTCATGCATATCTAAATAAATTTCTGATAACATAAATAAACCTCCTAACATAGCATATTTCACTTACCTTATCTGTGAAAAGCCCCTACTGTACTCTAGCCCGATACCCGCAGGGCTCTCCACTTAACACCCTGAAAATCACATCCCCTAGAACAAAACATCAGTATTTCTTCGTGTATTGTATTTCTTATAATTGAGGAAAAGACAAATACTGAATAAAATGTTTTACCCTGAGATTGGGACGAAATCCAAACCAACTTCTCCAACGATCAGTTCCGACAGACTTACATAAAACTTCGCCAGGAGCGTCGTGGTAGCCTCAGATCTTCGATCCGACGAGAAACGGGCTCAAAATCGAAGAGAGAGGGACGTAGAGAGAGAGAGAGAGAGAGAGAGAGATAAGGGGATTTTCTGTGCTGAAATTTCATAAAAATTCGAGTTTCGGCTATTTATAGGGCTGGATTCATCGACGAGTCCTTCAATAATTTCGTCGACGAACTTCCTCCCTCGTCGACAAATTTCAGACTATCCCAGAAACCCCTCTCGGCATCTTCTCATTGACGAGGCGTGGCTTTGTCGACGAGGCCTACTTATGAGCTCGTTGATGAACTCCCTGTGTTTTTCGATGAGGCCTTATGTAAAATTTTCGAGTTATTCCATCCAAAATGCAATGTTGTCGACGAACGCCTCCTTCCATTTCTGTTTCCATTTTCCTCTCTCTTTAACATTTAAATATCATTATTTTTTTCAGGTCGTTACATGACGTTGGTTATAATGTAGGGAGTTCGAGCTCGGGAGACCAGTAGGTTCATAATGGGCTCAAAGGCACTATCAGGCCAAGGCGTGATTTGATGTCTTATGCAATGGTAGGCTCGCCAAGACTTGGGTCCTTAACTACCAAAGATAATATTTATAAACCTAACTATCCCCAAGTTCAGTAGAACAATGAGTACGTCGGGTGTCAATCCTCAAGGACTCAAGTGCATTCGTTCACCACTTCTAGCCTAATTTACTACACTTTGTGTAAAAGGGAAAAAGGTAAGATTTTGAAAGTGTTTTTTTATCAACTACGAGAGCATGTAAAACTATATTAACGTTACTCCTAAACCATACATACATACTAACTACATACATACACTGAAACACATAGAATGTTAAATATACATATATATTATACATACACATAATAATATGCATAACAATATTAAATATACACACACCTATATATATATATATATATATATATATATATATAACGATCTGCCTAATTTACCATATATTTTTTTCCATATAAAGCTAATATTAATAATTCTAACATCCAACTAAACTGTCACAATCATGATCAACCTGGACCCATGGGTACCAGGGATATGTGTAGTGACCCGAAGAATAATAGTATTTAAATAATAATGAGGGAGAGAAATGGAAACAAAAACAAAAGGAGGTAGGCTTCGTCGACGAACGCATGCATTTTGGAGAATATAATAATTTCAAGAAATTGTCAGGCTTCGTCGACGAAGGCCTTCAAGATCTCGTCGACAAGGTCCCATTTCGTCGACGAGAAAATACCAAGAGAAGGATTCGGGATACTCTGAATTTCGTCGATGAAGGGTAAGGTTCGTCGACGAATTTATTAAAGGACTCGTCGACGAGGTGACGTGGCTCGTCGACGAATCCTGCAGTATAAATAATGCTAAAACCCATTTTACACATAATTTTAGCATCGTTCTTCTTCTCTCTCTCTCTCTCTCTCTCTCTCTCTCTCTCTCTCTCTCTCTCTCTCTCTCTCTCTTCTACGGCCCCTTCCTCTTCTCTCTTCGATTTCAGCCCCACCAGTCGCCGAATCGAAGATCCGAAGCCACCGCGACACTCCTGGTGAAGTTTTCTGTAAGTCTGCTAGACGGATCATTGGTGAAACGAAGTTGAATTTCATCCCAAATTCAGGGTAAGGCCTTTTAGCCCATTCTTGGCTTTCTAACAGTTATAGGAAATGATGTAGGCAAAAGAATACTGATATTCTGTTCTGGCAAATATTGTTTTCAAGGTGTTATGTAGGAAGTCCTGCAGGTGTTAGGCTAGTAAAGCATAGGGGCTTTTCAGTAGTCAGGTAAGGGAAATATGCTATGCTAGGAAATTTTGAAATATTATAAAGTTTATTAAATTATGAAAATTATGTATTAAAGTATGGTATGGCTTGAGAATATGAATATATAGTATGGAGATATGTTTTATGAATTTCAGTACCATGATTATATGAATTCTAGTGCGAAGATTATACGAATCTCAGTACCATGATTATACGAATTTCAGTATTATGATTATGCAGTTTCAGTGTTATGATTATATAGTTCTCAGTATTATAATATATGAATTACAGTACAGTTTATGCAATATCATGGTTATTACGATTATTTCATAATCATGGTAAATCAGATAGTTGTATATAGAGATATATTATATAGTATCAGACCCTGTTGGACTATGCAGTTACAGAGCACGGTACCATAGCTATAGCTATTTATGTCATGAGTGCAACCACCTATTTAGATAATACGTGGTAGTAGGTCGATCACCTAGGCCCTTGACGTGGACAGGCTCCCCATCAAATATGGGTTGAGGTGGGCAGATCAGACCGATGGAGTATAGTGGTTTATCCTGGTCGGCCAACCAGGGTCCCGCCTACGGGCCACACAACCCTGTCATGAGGGTTTAAATCATGACACACAGTTATTCACGAGGAAAGTTTTTAGTTACTAATACGTATATACAGTTTTACAGAAACAAGGAACATACTTATGTACATTAGAAGTATTTTGAATAGTAACCTACAATACTTTAATGTTAAACAACATGGAAATGGTGGTGGATTTTATCACTTGTACTGTATTTACGTATTCAGTTATACATGATTATATGAAACCAGATTTTCATAATATTGTAACTCATTTGCCACACACTAGTAATAGCATATTTCGTCTTACTGAGCGTTGGCTTATCCCAGTGTTGAATCATTTTTCAGGTGATCTAGGTAGGCAAGCAAACCAAGCTCGCAGATAGAGGGGCTTCAGTAGTGTCCTGTCAGTGAAGTGAGTATTGTGGAGGATTTTTGTTTATCCCAGTATAGTTGAGGGTATTTTGGGAAACAGATATATGTGTATATTTTGGAGAAACATGTTAGTACTGTAGTATTGGTATATATATTTACATATGGTTATGTTTATTTGATTTCTGCTTCTCGCTGCTTAGGTTTATGATTGGATTTTCTCTAGTATGGTATCAGAGCATGTAGAATGTCATAATATATATATATATAAACATGGAAATTAAGCAGGTCATTACAATATGTCTGTCATACAACTCTAACACCTAAGAAGCGGAAAACATAAAATCGCATACATGTCATAAAACCCCAGAAACTATACTAGGGTTCTACTAAATCTATTATATTTATATACAATCATCTACAAAAAGACCAAAAAGGTATTCTTGGGGTCTCAATCCAAAAATCCATCTGACCCTAGCTCACCCACTAACCCTACAAACAAGGTAGCTCAATCACTTCTACTACTACGGGGCTCTATTCGCCCTCTAACCTAGATTTCCTGAAATGTTTGTAATGCTGGGGTGAAACACCTCTCAGTAAGGGAGACAAATTAATATCAATGTGTGGCAACGTGAGTATTTTCGTGATATACATATAAACAGTACATAATTCATATTGGGGATAAACAGTTGTATCATAATTAAATAAAACATGATTTAACATAACATAGTTTATCATACTAAATTCCTCTACTGAAAAACCATCTTATGTAAACATATCATATTTAAATTATTACCTAGGATAGATAGATAGTTAGCTATCCTCATGTCTTACCCCCCACATGACAGGGTTGTGCGGCCCGAAAGCTGGACCTAACAATGGTTGGCCGATCATGCTAAGTCAATATCGGTTACAGTGTAAGTACGATGGGCCTGTTCCACCTGTGCCGGACTACCAAGGGAACTATGACACTCCCATAAAGCCACATTGACTGTCATCTCCCACACTCTATATAGGATGTGTGGTAGCACTAACATAAACGTAAATGTAAACATATAGCTACGGAACCATGCTTCGTGAAACTAAACTAAACTATCTGGGTTGTGATAACATATAATACATTTCATGATATTGAATATAGTAGTTTCATATTTCAAGGTAAAACATAACATGATAATATTTTCTTGAAATTTGACATAACATGCATAATTACGGCATTTTATGCCATTATATCATAACATAAAAATCATAATACCGGCGCCGGCATAACATGACATACGTGTACATGAAAATCTTGCACTTGTTATCATAATATTCTTAAACCATAGTTTTTGTACTGTTTTTATGACTTTCCTGAAAACTACTATAACATGCTTATCTTGGGAAAATCATAATATTTCAATATAACATAAATTTCATAGAAGTATTATACTCTTGCCACACAAATGTTCATAGCCTTATAAACTCATAATTTATCCTAAAATCATATTTCCATATAAAATGTGTTAAAATCATTTCCTTGTTCAACAACAGTATTCCCAAACATAATTCTATAGTATACATATTTTCCTAAAAATAAATGTTGTTTACTTCATAATAATTTCATGAAAAATACTGACTTAATTTATCTCCTTACTTGATTTACTAAGAAGCTCACAAAATATTTCAAACCTATACTCATGCACTTCCCAGCTCAACACCCTAAAATTGCATTTTTCCCAACTAAATTTCAGTATTATTCTATCCAAAACATTCTCCTCAGTCCAGAAACACCAAATACCTTATAAAACTTAAAATATCCAACTTACCCAGATTTTGGGATGGTTCCCAAGTTGGCCTAACCAACGAACCACTCCAGTAGACTTGAAAAGAATCTTCCTAGGAGTAGCGTGGTGCCTTCCGATTGTCAAACCGGCGAAGGACGAAACCAGAAATGAAGAGAGAATGAGGGAGAGATGTTTTAGAGAGAGAGAGAGAGAACCCTTGCATGCAAAATTCCTTCGCTCAAACCCGAACTTAGAATATTTATAAAATATAGATTCGTCAACGAGACTTGTCACTTCGTTGACGAGTTTATGAAGGGAGTTCGTCGACAAACACTTACTCCTTGTCGACGAGTTTCAGGCTCTGAAAACAGCCCTCTTGGTAAGTTCTCATCGATCAGACATGCGTCCACGTCGACGAGCACAAGAAGCCTGTTCGTCGACGAGCACTTTGTACTCGTCAACGAGACCCTGTTGAATCCCTTTTAAAATTCCTTTTCTCTCATTCTTTTTATTATTTAATTACTATAATTCTTCGGATCTCTATAATACATATATATATATATATATATATATGAAAATTTGTCGATGTTCATTCAACTCGGACATGCGCAACGGAAGCACACAATCAATCACGAAACAATCAACAATCACTAATGCAATCACTCAATGATGAAATATACTCATTAAGCAATCAAACAATAATAAGAAGAATAAAAACCACAACTAGAACAAACAAGATTTAGGTGGTTTGGAAATAGCCTACGTCCACAGGAGTAGCAACCTCAGTTTCACTATGATCAATGTCAAAGCTTAAACTTTTGGGTTACAAATATTGTTTATATAACAATCCTATGCGTACAAAAGAGTTCTAATAAACCTAAACTACATCTGTATCGATCTCCCAGAGGAAAATCCTCCAGATAAGCCCAATCTACAAGCCCCAAATTTGAAATTACGTGATCTGTGCCAACAAAAATCGTCGACAATTTGGTGCTAATAAAGTCACCTTACAACTACTGCCTAAAATCGTCGACGATTACGTACCAAACCGTCGACGATTTGCCCTCCATGGCTGCACCTTGCTTCTCTCCCTTTGTCCCTCATGTCACGTAGCTTTCTCCAGTACATGTGATTTTCTTTGAATATGAGCCACATCCCTAATGATCTCCACCTTGGCGAATATTCACCACCTTGGAAATTTGAAAGCATAATTGCTACTCCACCTGGGCCTATAGATAGAGACCCGTCTCCCCTATAACACTTGAGACTTAAACCCTTGAACTTGATCATGGTAACATGAACTTCACCTAGCTGAACACCCAACTCATTGAACGATCCTTCAAACCACAATACTACCTTGGTAGCCTCATCCTCTACCAAGAACTCCGATCCAGTTGTTACCAGCGCGCCTTGAGACTGTATACTGGACTTCCAACAATTTGGCTTTCCCACAATATACCCCATTGTGAGTCTCGTGTCTTCAAAGCCCCCTGTGTAGTCTCCATCTGCGAACCTCACAACTGATGGAACCCTCTGTTACCCGTCAATATACCCAACTATACTCACGTAAGAAACCTTTGACATGACCTAAACATCACCATTCGTCCTTGAGGACTAAGCAGTAGACTGTTTACTGAGATTCGCCAATGGTGTACTAGTGAATGATTTAACATTAACCATCTTAAACCTTTCCAAATCCTGATCCACAAAACCACCTCGTGATAACCACAATCTCCATGTAGTTTTGTCCACATAGCCTCCCTGAGACAACACTAATATCCCTGCAATTGCAAAGTCATCCTAAGATAATCTCAATCTCCCTGTAACTTTAACCTTGCAAATATCCAACCTAAGAATATTCTTGGCAGTACCCAACACCTTCATGTCAACTTTCTTTCACAATAGAGTCCCCGACTGATTTACCTCAGTCAGAACTTTTTCAGCAATCAGCATGTTACTCACATAAAACAACAAAATACTTGCCCACTCACAACCAATCTCCCTCTCCCTGTCTAGTAACACCACCAACTCCCACGTCTGATTCTTATATAGTCCATCTCCTCCACCATGGCACCTGTCCACCTACCATTCTCCTAGTCATGCACTGCCTCCTAAGAGGTAGTAGGATCCTCCCTAGTAGTAATGGTTGCATAAGACATCAGGTCACACCTGGGCGATGGCCTGATAGTGCCTCTGAGCCCATTATGATCCTGTTGGTCTCCTGAGCTCGAACTCCCTGCATCATGACCAACGTCATCTCTGCCCTGATTCTGAAACTCCACCTACATCACAATCTCCTTTATGTTCCAATTTATCCTGTGATACTGCAAGTCTCCTGAGTTAGAACTCCCTATACTCCTACCCCGAGTCTCTAACTCCACCTGCACAACATGCTCATTTCTGCTACTGTAGATTTCTGGCACCCATTTCTCTACATATACTTGAGTATGCTCTCCCATGGCTTTAACACCTAAATTCATGTCTTCACCAATCGCCACCCTATTTGCCATTGGATCACCCATTTTGAACCCATCTTTCTTATATACCAGAGAGATGCACTGTCCAGACATAACACCAAACTTAAATCCCACCTCACTAGAAACGTGCAGAACTGGACCTCCAAAGTCTACTGCATAAGTAGTTCAAGCCTCTTCTGCAACTCTCCCATCTAGTGATACCTTTGGCGATTGATTAACCAAGAAACACGCCATGCTCCCTAACTTCACCAAGAAGTCTCTTGCAAACCCTACATACACCATGCCCTTCTCAAAGAAATTCTTGAACACCAGTACTCAGAACCAACATCTGACTAATGGAACTCTCTCCCAGTTTGGTACTCCACCTCAACCACAAGTTACACCAAGTAAACAACTCCAACTTGTGCTACATTAGATACCCCCAGACCTTTCGTGACAACCTCACAAAATAACTATGTCCAACTTGTAATACTGCCTTCACCGGTCCTAAAAAATCCACACCAATGTAGTTAAGAATACCCACCATTTTGTGTGTGGCTACATTATACAAAACAACATTTCTTGACTTAGAACTCTCAGCTATAGCTCCACCTATAACTATGTTACCTTGCAGTGCATAGAAATTCGCTACTATCCTTTGTCCCTTCATACGCCATCACACACCATCATCGTCCCATCTTTGGACTTGTAACTATACCCGTCACAATCTAAAGCAGCCAATGATATCACATTCTTTCGTAGATCGGGTACATGCCTTACCCCACATAACATCCTTACCACACTGTCATACATCTGGATCCTAATATCCCTCATTCTAATAACTTTGCAACAACACTGTTTCCCATTAGAATGGAACCAAGACTAACCAATCTGTAAGTGGCGAACCGGACTTTGTTGGGCGTCATATGAATAGAACATCTCGAGTCTACAATCCGAGAACCCGTGAGGCGTTCTAAACATGATGAAACAGTAAGCATCTCACCATTACTGCTCCCCAAGTCCCCTTCTTTAACTACATTCACATATTTTGATGAATCCCCTTGAGCTTTTGCCTTTCTCTTCTCCCACTCCAGACATTTCAATTTTATGTGCCCTAGTTTCCCGCACTTAAAACAATAAACATCCCTCTTCCTCCTAGATTGAGATTGAGTTTTATTACCACTTGATCCACTCCACGAGTTGCCTCTCCCATGATCCTGATTACCCTTCACCACGAGCCCTTCACCATGTGAACCCTCATCGCTGGCCTTCTTCCTTTAACGGAACCCTAGCAATGCACTCGTGATGTCCTCCAACTCTAGGGTTTCTTTCCCCCAAGTCAATGTCATAACTAGATTCTTGTATATAGGTGACGTATATAGGGAATTCATCAGCATCAAAGCCTTGTCCTCCTCCTTGAACTTCACATCAACTCGCCCCAAATCACTAATGATCTGACTAAATATGTTGATGTACTAAGTCAAGTCCGAACACTCTACCATCTTAAGCCAATAAAGCTTTTGCTTAAGATACAGCTTGTTCGAAATCGACTTGGACATGTATCATCACTTTAGTTTCATCCAAACCGCCACCGACGAGTCCTCATCCATGATGTGATACAACACGTCATTGGCCAGACATAACCAGATCGTGGAAACCGCTTTTGCTTCAAGCTCCTTCCAACTTGCATCGTTCATGTCGTCCGGCTTCTTTTCGTATAACGCCTTCACCATCCTTTGTTGCACTAGCAAGTCCTTCACCCTTCATTGTCAAAGCCCGAAATTACCAATTCCATCAAACTTGTTCAC
Source organism: Malania oleifera (assembly GCF_029873635.1). Taxonomy (NCBI): domain Eukaryota; kingdom Viridiplantae; phylum Streptophyta; class Magnoliopsida; order Santalales; family Ximeniaceae; genus Malania; species Malania oleifera. The sequence continues at coordinate 128,918,648 of NC_080417.1, forward strand.
ATCAAACTTAATCGAAGAGACCCCAGCCATTTTAGAACCAATAGCTTTGATACCACTTGTCGATGTTTGTTCAACTTGAACATGCGCAGCAGAAGCACACAATCAATCACGAAACAATCAACAACCACTAATGCAATCACTCAATGATGAAATATACTCAATAAGCAATCAAACAATAATAAGAAAAATAAAAAACACAACTAGAACACACAAGATTTACGTGGTACGGCAATAGCCTACGTCCACGGGAGCAGCAACCTTAGTTTCACTATGATCAATGTCAAAGTTCAAACTTTTGGATTAAAAATATTGTTTATATAACAATCCTATGCGTACAAAAGAGTTCTAGTAAACCTAAACTACATCTGTATCGATCTTCTGGAGGAAAAACCTCCAAATAAGCCCAATCTACAAACCTCCGATTTGAATTTATGTGATTTGCGCCGATGGAAACCGTCGACATTTTGGTGTTGAGAAAATCACCTTACAGCTACAACCTGAAACCATCAACGATTTGCCCTCCATGGCTGCACCTTGCTTCTCTCCCTTTGTCCCTCACGTCACGTAACTTTCTCTGGTACATATGATCCGCTCTGAATATGAGCGACATCCCCAACAAATACACACACACACACACACACACACACATATATATATATATATATCCATGTGTATGCCCATCCATGTTATGCATACATAAACACATGCACATGCATCCGCATACATACATATGCATCCACGTGCATCATCATGCATACATGCACATTTATGCACATGCATTCATTCATGCATCATTTCATGCCTTTTATGCAAACATGCAATCATCCATTCATGCTTCCATCCACAAGCATATACACATGCATACATGCACACACGCATATACACACGCATATACATCTCCATGCATGCACACCTCACACAAATGCATACATGCATACATACATTCATGCACCCATGCATGTACACTCACACACCTGAGCATACACACGCACACACAAACACGCACTCACACACGTATACACACACACACAAATACTAGCAAAAGAAGAAAGAAATTAGAGAAAGAAGTAGGGAACAAAAAGAGAGAGAGAGAGAGAGAGAGAGAGAGAGAGAGAGAGAGAGAGAGAGAGAGAGAGAGAAAGAGAGGTAAGGAAAGAGAGAAGAAGAAGAAGTTTATCTGATGGGTTGGAGACTAAAGAGAGGGATAAGTAAGGGTGAGAAGCAGAAAGAATGAGAGGAAGAAATGGAAAGAGAAAGGGAAAGAATGGAGGAGAGAAAGAGTGAACACACACACACACACACACAGAGAACGTGAGAGATCCCCCCCAAGCCCCCTCATCTCGTGGCCTTAAATAGGCCTAAAAAGTGAGAAATGAGAAAAAAAATTAAAAAAAAAAAAGTAGAGGGGTTGACATGGCCACTGGAGCCGCATTGGAGGGGTTCGAATTTTGAAGAATTCAAAGGATTAAGGAAGCTTGAGGAGGTTAGAGGGGAGGGTGAGGAGGAGATAGAAGTGACTTGTGGCGTGATGGTGTGAAAAAAAGGGAGAGTCTGTTCAAAAAATGGCATCTCTGGCAACTAGAGTTTCATCAGGGGTGTGCAAATGGTCAGTTCGACCAAATTCGGTTAATTAATCGAATTTTTTAGTTAACACTAATCTCTAACTGAACCGACCAAATTAGTTACTGTAACTGAACCGTACCCGATCAAACCAACATTTCGAGTAATTTGGTTAACCGAATTTGACCAAATAAATTTAAAATTAATTATAAAATATGATTGCAAATTTTGTTTCTAGTTTACCAATTCCAACTTAATTAATAAAAGAGTTTATTAATAAAAGGGATATTTTAAGATTAAACATTTAAGATTTAACGTATATCATATATTAATATTACTAATTTCTATTTAATTATTAATTAATTAGTAATTCGGGTAATTCAGTTAACCGATTTAAAGATTTTCCATACACAAACCGAAAATTGAATATCCGAAATTATCCAAATCTGGAACCGAACCAAACTGAACCTATATATCAACCGAGTCGAACCGACCAAACTCGATCAGTTAATTCGGTTAATTCAGTTAAACCCAAATTATGCTCACCCCTCCATTAGAGACATGGGAAGAAAAAGAAACAAGGGGGGGAGAAAACAAAGTTGTTTTGGCCTCCTATTATAGAAATTTTTAAAGTTCAAAATAAGACCAAACTGGTGTCGTTCCATTTATGGCGGGTACATGCATGCATGCACGTGCACCCGTGCCCCTTATTTTTAATTATTTTTTTTATTTTTATGAAAAATCAAAATGACGTCGTTTGTAGGGTGGCTAGCACGTGCTTGCATGCAATTGCGGCTAGTTTTCTATGCGCTGGCACATGCAATCACGCGTCAACTTTTTTTTTTTTTTTTTGAAAATTTAATTTTCATTTTTAAATTTCAAATTTTAAATATAAATATATTATAATATTACATTGATTTTAAAAAAAAAAAAACTTTATTTTAAATAAAGAAAAAGGTATGTGGGATCTGTCAAAATGGCCAAAAAAATCTAGGACTATCAAAAAATACAAAAAAGTTATAAAAAATCTCAAATTTTGCGTTAATTTTTATGCAAAAGCCAAAATTGAACTTTGATCTTTTATTAACATTTCAAATTGTTTTGGATCACCCAATGTAGTCAAATTTGATAAAAAGAGAGTTGAAAAGTCAAAAATGAAGAAACTTCCACCTCAATTTTTATGTAGGAGGGCAAAATCACTGGTGGACACTGCTTTTTCATTTCACACTGCTCTAGATAGCTCCGTATAGTCAAAATTGGCAAAAAATTAAATAAAAACAAAATCAGAAATGATAGGGTCTTACCTCAATTTGCATGCTTAAAGTCAAAATCACTGTTATACCCCTTTTTTACCATTTTAAAATGATTCAAATCACCCAATGTAGTGGGATTTGGAAGAAGAAAAGCCAAAAAATTTGAAATGAGAGGATTTTGCTTCAATGTGCATGTTCAAAGTCAAAATCATCATTATATCTCCTTTTACCATTTCGAATTGTTTCGAACCACCCAATATGGTTAGATTCGATAAAAAGAGGATAAAAAAGGCCGAAATGGCAGGAGTTTTATCTCAATTTGCATACACAATGTCAAAATCACTATTAGACTTCCTTATTGTTTTGGACTGTCTCGGATCACCCGGTGTAGTTAAAAATGGCAAAAACAAAACAAAAAGACAAAAATAAAAAGTAAAAGTTAGGAAAATATAAAAGGGCTTGCCAATCTCTAGTTTAGTCATTCGGTCAAAATGACTATCGATAATATTAAGTTGTTGCAACAAGAAAAGGAATTTTGACAACAGTAAGTAGGATTTGTGTGCCAAAGGTCAATGTCCCACCAATATGAGTTGGATTAAGAAACCATGATTTAAGAATAAAACAAGCTATAGCTTATCCCACATAATGTTAAAGCCCATCAGCAAGTAATCACCCTTACGTAACTTTTTTTTTTTTTTGTATCAACTAGTGTTGGCCTTGTAAGGCATAAAATCTTATTTTAATGATAACAAATCAGAGGAACTTAACATATTTGGTTAAGTGATGATATTTTAGGACTCAAGTATGTGAATGCAACATCAAGTGCACACAAGGATTATTGAAAGCTTATACTCCAAAGAAAGAAGATCTCATAAAACTTATACTATTCAAGCATGGATTCAAAGATGATTTGATGAAGCTTAAAGTGAATTGAAGTTCAAAGTCAAGATAGACTCAAGAGATGGAAAAACATGAAGACTTAAGTGCTTAAAATGTCAAAGTCTTAAAAAGTCTTTATGTAAGTACTTCAAGCGATTTTAATATGGATGCATGAAACTCTTAGGTAAAATACTAGGACCTAGATACCTTTTAAAATACTTGGAAAATATTTTTATAAGGTCAAAAGTTATTTAAAAAAGGTAAAAATTATTTTTGGAATGAAAAACACTAAAACAGGATTTTCCAAATTCTGTTATTTTTTCTATATCCTCATTGATGTGCATTTTTCTCTATCAAACACTCCTTATCTTAAAAGTGTTAAACATAAAAGTTGTGGGATTTTTTCTTATCTTTTTGTTGATACCAAAAACGTCTAATTTGAAGTTGTATAGAAAAAGTTATGACCAAAATATTGAATGATGGTCGAAGCTGTCAGGCAGCTGACCCTTGTCTGTTCAGGTGACTAACAAGCAGACAAAACCTAGTCAAGCGACTGACCTCTCAGGGCCAGGCGACTGACCTCTCAGGGTCAGGCGACTGACCCTATACTGTGTTGTAAAAGTACATGGAATTAAAGGCTCAGACGACTAACCCAACCCCTCGGGCGAGTGACTTTCGATTTTTCAAATTTAAAACAGTAAAGGAATGTTTCCAAAATAGATTTTTTGGCCTCCAAACTCTTTCAATACTTGGGAAACACTCCAAGCAACTTGGGCAACACAAAAATATACTTTTCAACTCTATAAGTACATGTCGATTTCAAGAATTAAAACAAGAAAATCAATCTCAATTCTCATATTTTCAAAGTTCTCTCATTGAATACTCTTGCTCATACTTTTGCTGAGATTTTGTTGATTTAAAGGACACGATTCTTGTGTTCTTAACTGAGTTTTACAATCTAAGAAAGAACCCTGGTGATATCTTCTTGAGCTTCATCTTTCTATATTGTGATTTTGATTGAAGTATATAGATTTCAATTGTATTAATCTACTCTTTTGAGAGTGTCATTGTACACCAAATTGTTTCTTGTTCTCTTGTAGTTTTTGACGGTTCAAGATTTGATGAATTGTTGTACCGAGCGTGGGGAATCGCTTGGAGAGGGGGCTTCACCCTAATTGAAGGAGATTGTAACAGTTTGCTTCGCCTGTAAAGAAGCGCTATAGTGGAATCCTTAGGTGGTCTTGCCTAAGGCGAGGACGTAGGCGGGTATAGTCGAATCTCGTAAAAGCTCGGTCTCACTCTCTACCCTTACTCTTTAAATTTCTGCATATACATATATAAATTGCGTGGTTGTGTATCTAAGTGCAGGAAATTGAAATATTGAGATTAAGAAAACTTTTAATTTAAGGAAGTACGTTGATTAATCTTTTGCGAAAACCTTAAAAGGAGTACATTGATTAATTGTTTGTGGAAACCTTGGTTAAAAGGAAGTGCATAAAATCCATAAATACAAGGCTTTTATCAAACACTACGCTGAATTATACAAATGATGAATCAAGGAAGTAAGGAAGTACTACTGAAACTCATATATTGGTTAAATAACTTGTTGATTGGTTGATTGATTGACATTGTTGAAAGTATCTCATTAAGAATCATTGGCTTGTGTTGATATTAAGTGTAGATTGTGGTTGGTTTAATTAAGCATTAAAAATCAAATCATTATTGTGTATTTGCTAAGTTTACAAAAGATTGTGAATTTGTAAAAAGATTTAAAAGAAACTTTTAAAAAAACCCTATTCATGCCCCCTTGGGACTATACCTTAGTTTTCAACTAGTATTTATGGCATGAACTCCAAAAAAGAGATATGCTTTATCCATAACTAGACACTTTATCCCTTCCCATTGTAAACTCATTACAATAAATATAAGAAGCTTCTTAATTAGGTTGAACATTGGAAGCTTAACCTAAAATTCAACCTTTAGTCACCCAATTGTTTTAGTTCTTCTAGAAAAATTATTGAATTTAAATTTATGTAAATTTAGACAAAACATAATACAATAGTACTATTATTTTAAATTTCTATCAAATCCACACAATTTAAATTCAAACTTTAAAAATCATACTCCCAAACAATACCTTAACATCACTTAATTACAACCAAAATATGTACTTACAAATTGTTGTATTCATAAAAACAAGAACAGGTGTCCTAACTAGAGTGTTTGGTTTTACTACCTTTGAGTGATCCAAATTAAATCACACCTTATTGATCTTCTTAGGAATGGCAAAATAGGTTACGGATGACCCGTCATCCACCCATTTAGACCAAATTTGGGTTGGGAGGAGGTCTAACCCATATCCGACCCGTTTAATAAACAAATTGGGAAAATTTGGGTCGAATACTCTTTGGATGACCCATTTGCCTTTTTATTAAAAAAAAAAAAAAAAAGCTTTTGGGCCCTTTGATCTTTGAATCTTCTACTTTTAGGGTGTTATATATATAAGTCAATTTTAATGAAATATTAAAGAAAAATTAAAATAAATAAATTGTATTTTCAAACAAATACCTATTATAATCTATTTATTAAACAGATAAATTTGAATTTATAAATTAATCACCCATTAATAAATAGGTTAACCCAAACCCTTTTATAACCCGCCTAAACCTAACCTGTAAACCAGCATTGCAACCCCTAGGTCTTCTCTTGTTCCACAGAAGAATAGAAGAACTTTTTGGACTTACAAAGTGATGCGGTTAAATTTTATCAGCAAATCATTTGTCTTTCATAATTCTATTTACAAAAATAATGATAAATTATTCAAATAATTTTACCTCTAAATTAAAATCAACTAAAACTTGGCAGTATGCAGCTAATAAAAAAGCCACATATAAATTCAAATTCACCAAGCAGGTACACAATTTAACCCAATCTTAAGAGAGAATAATCATTTGCTATTTGGCTCTTTTTATATTAAAAAATTACAGGTAAAACTATCCATATGTTGTTAATGAATTCCCTTTAGCTGACATTAAAGCCTGCATCATACAAATAAGCCTTGGATATGTTATACCAGAAGTTAACCTCTGCCTCAAGAACCCAAATAATAGATTGTGATTCATTCTCCTTGAAATCAACCAACTCTGCATTTCTCATTCCCTCAGATTTGTCTTCCTGCATCTCCCACTCCTTGTCTCACCATTTCCAACAGAAGCAAGACTCTTGAAAAGCATTCAAATTTGCTAGTTTCCCTCAACGGTTACCCGTAATTTCCGAAAACAAGTAGCCTACACAACAACATAAAAATTCAATGCACAACCAATATATCCTCCTCTGCTGTAGGTGAATAGAAAGAAAGGGAGAAACAAGAAAATAAAAACAAACATTGAGGCTTTGTTTGGATGAAGGATTTTGTTTGGAATAAAGGAAAGAAAAATAAGAAGAAAATTTGTTCCCTATCATATTTTCTCTCTCTATCGAATACTATTAAAAATAAAATTTTGTTATAATATAATTGAGAATTAAGAAAAATTAAATGTTAATAATGTGCAAAATCAAATTTTTGCTCATTTCTTTCTCTTTCTTTAATAACTAAATGTGAAAAGGTTGATTTTTCATATTTTCCTTTCCTTTCCCTAATGTTTTCCAAGTTCCAAGCACAGCTTGAAGGAAAAGAAAAAAAGGCATTTCATCTCGAAAACACAAAAAGAAAACAATTATATTAACAAACTTACCATGCAATTAGTCGTTCCCTCTTCATCCACTCCCATCACCTCTGAAACCATGTCAAGATCTTTCTTATCTTTCATAGCTTCTCCTTGTTTCAAAGGGCACTGCAGTGCAAGGCAATTAAAACAAACAATTAGAACACCCCCTTCATGGATTTCACGTTCAATGAGAAATGAATACTCCCAAGCTCATAGACTTAACTAACATTGCAATCCATTGATTCAACAGTGTCACCATTCAATGAGACTGTTGCTTTATTGGGCAAACAACCATCTGAAATTGCTTCACTGTGGTCAACATTCTTCCTCAAACCGTCTGAATCCTCAACAGCCTCGTCATTTCCCTGCAATGTTTTTAAGTATCTGATGTAGAAAACATACACATAAATAGGTTGTTGCTATTGGCAGTCCAGGGCATGCCATCCTCTTTGAAGTCTATTCCATATAATCAAACAACATCACCTCTTAAGTCTCATATGACCTCTTGGGAATGTAGCTCATATTCTGAGTGGAACGCATGTACCGAGACAAAGCACCATGAAGCGAGGGACCAAGAGAGAAATGCAGGATGCAGCCATGAGGGCAAACCGTCAACGGTTTGGGGTGTAACCGCCATCGGTTTCAGGCAGTGCTGCAAGGTGTTCTTCTTGGCTTCAAACCGTCTACAGTTTAGGCCAAACAGTCGATGGTTTCACTCGCGGACATTACAGATTTTCGAATTCGAGATCAATAGTTGGACTAATTGGAGGGATTTCCTCCGAGGGATTGCTACAGAAGTATTTTAGATCTACTATAGGTCTTATGTACGCATTAGATCATTATATAATCATTATTATGTAACCCTAAAAAGGATTAAGGCTTGTAAATTTCATTGTCCATAGTGAAAACAGCCGCTTCTCCTGTGGACGTAGGCAAATTGTCAAACCACGTAAATTCTTGTATTTTGACTTTCATTGATTCTCATTGTTAAGTGATTGCTAAGTTCGTATAGTTCATCATCGTGTGCTTGCTTGCTTGTTCCATTGATTGTTAGTGAGAGTTTGTGTGAGGTCTTCCACTGCGCACACTCGACACCAACAATTAGTTTTTAAGGGCTGGTTGTTGAGAACAACAATTGGTATCAGACCCGAGTGATTGTTGGTGGGAATTAGAACAACAATTGGTATCAGAGTCAGGTCCGCAATGCCTGGGATTTCTTCTACGTGGTTCAAGGTTGGTAAGTTCGATGGAACGGGAACTTCGAGCTGTGGCAAAGGAGAGTGAAGGACTTGCTAGTGCAGCAAGGGATGGTGAAGGGCCTATACGGAAAAAAACCGGAAAGCATGGACGACACAAGTTGGAGGGAGCTAGAAGCGAAAAATGTGTCCACTATTAGGTGATATATGGACAATGACATGTTGTATCACGTCATAGATGAGGGCTCGCCGGCAACAGTTTGGCTGAAACTAGAGCGCCGGTACTTGTTCAAGTCATTGACAAACAAGTTGTATCTTAAGCAAAAAATATATTGGTTTAAGATGTCAGAAGGTCCGTACTTAACACATCAACACATTATATCATACCATTAGTGATATGGGGTGAGTTGATGTGAAGTTTGGGGAAGAGAACAAAGCGTTGATGCCGCTGAATTCCCTACCTACGTCACCTACATATGAGAATCTGGTTACGATGCTAACTTGGGGGAAAGAAGCCCTAAAGTTGGAGAATATCACGAGTGCATTGTTGGAATTCCATAAGGAAGAAGGTTAGCGATGAGGGTACACCTGGTGAAGGGCTCATGGCAAAGAGTAATCAAGATCGTGGGAGAGGCAAGTCCTGGAGTGGATCGAGTGGTAATAAAACTCAGTCAATGAGGAGGAAGGACGTTCGCTATTTTAAGTGCAAGAAATTAGATCACACAAAACCGGAATGTCCGAAGTGGGAGAAAGGGAAGGCAAAAGCTCAAGAAGGTTCGTCAAAATTTGCTAATATAGTGGAAGGAGAGTTAGGGAGCAGTGATTGTGAAATGCTTTCTATTTCATCAGGTTCAGAACGCCTCACGGGTTCTTGGATCCTAGACTCGGGATTTTCTTTTCACATGACGCCTAACAAAGCCTAGTTCACCAAGTACAGATTGGTGAGTCCTAGTTCCGTTCTGATGGAAAATCGTGCAGTCTGCAAAATTATCGAAATGGGGGATATCATGATCAAAATGTACGATGGTGTTGTAAGGACATTGTGTGGGGTAAGACATGTACCCGATCTATGGAAAAGCGTGATATCATTGGGTGTTTTGGATTGTAAAGAGTATGGTTACAAGTTTGAAGGCGGGACAATGATAGTGTGTGATGGCGTATTGATGGTGATGAAGGGACAGAGGATAACAGGAAATCTCAAAACAGTGGGTATTCTTAACTACATTCTTTTGGATGTTTGGGGACTGGTGAGGGCAGCATCATAGGTTGGACATGGGTATTTTGAGAGGTTATCACAAAAGGTATGGGGATGCCTCATGCAGAACAAGTTGGAGATGTTTGCCAGGTGTAACTTGTGGCTGAGGTGGAGTACCAAACCAGGAGAGAGTTCCTCAAGTCAAATATTGGTGCTAAGTACGCTAGTGCTCAAGGAGTTCTATAAGCAGTGCATGGTGCATGCAGGTCTTGCAAAGAACTTCTTGGTGAAGTCGGTGAGTATGGCGTGTTTCTCGGTTGATCGATTGTCAAAAGTATCACTAGATGGAAGAGTTGCAAGAGAGACTTGGACCAATTATGTAGTAGACTTTAGAGGTCCAGCTATGCAAGTTTCTAGTGAGGTGGGATCTAGGCTTGGTGTGATGTCCGGACAGTGCATCTTTCAGGTATACAAAAAAATGGGTTCAAGCTGGGTGATCCAATGGCAAACAAGGTGACGATTGGTGGAGACATGGTTTTAGGTGTTAAAGTCATGGGAGAGCGTACTCAAGTAGATGAAGAGAAACAGGTGTCAGAAAGCTGCAATAGCAGCAATGGGCATGTTGTGCAGGTGGAGTTGGAGGCTCAAGGCAGAAGTGTAGGAAGTTTTAACTCAAGAGACTTGCAGTATCACAGGTTAAATTGGAGCAGAAAATATATTATGATGCAGGTGGAGTTATGGACTCAAGGCAAAGATCACAATGGGCTCAGAGGCACTATCTGACCACCGCCCAAGTATGATATGATGTCTTATACAACCATGACCACCGGGAATGATCCTACTACCTTTCAAGAGGCAGTGCATGACCACGAGAAAGGTATATGGATAGGTGCCATGGTGGAGGAAATTGAGTTATTGTATAAGAATCAAACCGGGGGGAGTTGGTGGAACTCCCAAAGGAGGAGAGGAAGATAGGTTGCAAGTGGATAAGTATTCTGTTGTTTTATATGAGTGACATATCGATAGCTGTAAAGATTCCGACTGAGGTAAATCAGTCGGGGACTTTGTTGAGAAAGGAAGTTGACATGAAGGTGTTGGGTACTGCCAAGAGTATTCTTGGGTTAGAGATTTGTAAGGATAAAGTTACAAGGAGATTGAGATTATCTCGAGGTGACTTTGTAATCATAATTGCGGAGAGATTGGTGTTATCTCAAGGTGACTATGTGGACAAAACTAATTGGAGATTATGGTTATCTCAGCGTGATTTTGGGGATCAAGTGTCGGTGAGGTTTAGCATGGTTAGTGTTAAATCGGTCATCGGTACACCATTGGCGAATCTAAGTAAACAGTCTACCGTTCAATACTTGAATACGAATGGTGATGTTCGGGTCGTGTCAAAGGTTTCCGACGCCAGTGCAGTTGGGTACTTTGGCGGGCAACAGAGGGTTCCATCAGTTGTGAGGTTCGTAGATGGAGGCTACACAAGGGACTTGGAAGACAGGAGGCTTGCAACGAAATATGTTGTGGGAAGGCCTAATTGTTGAGAGTCTAGGGTACAGTCTCAGGGTGCGTTGGTTACAACTGGAGAGGAGTTCTTGGCAGAGGCTAAGGCTACCAAGGTAGCATTGTGGTTCAAATGATCGTTCAAGGAGCTGGGTATTCAGCTAGGTGGAGTTCCTGTTACTACGATCAAATTCAAGCGTGGCTTAGACTTGGTTTACATCTCCAGGTGTTTGACGGGAGGCAAGTCCCAATCTACTAGCTCAGGTGGAGCAACGAGGATTATGCTTTCGGATTTCTCCTAAGTGGTGAATATTCGCCAAGGTGGAGATTGTTGGAGATGTGGCTCATATTCTGAACGAAACGCATGTACCGGGAGAAAGCACCATGAAGCGAGGGACCAAGAGAGAGATGCAAGGTGCAGCCATGAGGGCAAACCGTCGACGGTTTCAAGCAGTGCTGCAAGGTGTTTTTCTCAACTTCAAACCATCGACGGTTTTGTCTAAATTGTTGATGGTTTCACTCGTAGACGTTACGAATTTTCGAATTTGAGATCAATAGATTGGGTTAAAGGGATTTCCTATGGGGAATTGCTACAAAAGTGTTTTAGATCAACTATAGGTCTTCTGTACACATTAGATAATTATATAATCATTATTATGTAACCCTAAAAAGGATTAAGGCTTGTAAGTTTCATTGTTCATAGTGAAAACAACCGATGCTCCCGTGGACGCAGGCAAATTGTCGAACCATATAAATTTTTGTGTTTTGATTGCTGCTTTCATTGATTCTCATTGCTGAGTGATTGCTAGGTTCGTATAGTTCATCATCGTATGTTTGCTTGCTTGTTCCATTGATTGTTAGTAAGAGTTTATGTGAAGTCTTCCGCTGCGCACACTCGGCAACAACAATTGGTTTCTAAGGGCTGGTTGTTGAGAACAACAATTGGTATTAGACCCGGGTGATTGTTGGTGGGAATTAGAACAGCATGACCAATGAGGTTGTTTTAAACATCAAAGGCACAAGTGTTTTGTTAAAAGACAAAAGACACTAGCCTTCCAAGTTTGGCAAAAGATTTAAAAATCTCACAAACCTCTCTAGAAGTTTGGCAAAAAATGTGGACCTCTCTTGAAATTTCAAAAATATCATAGAACTCTCTTCAGGTTTGATTTTTGGAACATGTATAATCTCTCACCATGCTTATCATGTTGCAAACGTCAAGGAAAGTCTACATCTTCTTGCCAAACTTCATAGGAGGTCTTCGAAAATTTTAAAATTTCAAGGAAGATCCTCATCTTTATGCCAAATCTCATAAAATGTCTATCTTTTGACTTTTGGCAAAACAACTAAACCCTATAATTGAGCTCCAACTAGGGGTGTAACTCAGTCAAGCCAACTGCCTACTTGGACTGAACTCGCTCCATAGCTCAACTAAGCTTGATTCTAGTCGAGTTCAAGTTGAACTTGAATAGCTTGACAAGTTGAGTTTGATTTTTTCAATACTACTTGAAAGTCTAATCGAGTTCTAGAAATTTATTATTTTTTAAATAATCTAAGTGACATGCTATATATTTTTATTATATATATTTAACATAATTTTATAACAAAATCAATCACAATGGAGTTGAGCTCAAGTTTGAAGAACTAGCAGCCAAGTCAAATTCCAGTTCAACGACTTTAAGATCAAATTAATTCAAGTCAAGTTATAATCTAGAAACTTTATAATCAAATCAAGTTCGAATATTGTCTGGATTTGACTCAAATCAACTCAAATACACCCCTAACTCCATTTTTAAATTGCAGCAACCACATTACAAGCAATATAAATTTTGCCAAACTTGCAGTGGAAAAATATATGGCTTATGTTAATTCAACAAATCTACATCTGGAGAATAGTACTAAACACTAATATGGAAAATTGTCCTAAAAATATGTTCATCTGTGCAATCATGACACGGATACATTCTACTAAAAGGAAACCTGCGAGGGTGTTGTATATTTAAGTTAATCATGCAGTTTAGGAACTTGAAATTCAAATTTTGGTTGGATTAAAGTGAGTTTAGAAAAATTTGTATTGAGTTCCAACCAAATTCAAACAAATATAAATTGAGAGCTCAAAATTCATGCCTCAAAACACAACCCAAGTGAAAAAGAGGATGGCATGCCAAAGCTAATATTGGAGTACTAATAGCGCAATCAACATAAAAATACCTGCAATTCAGTGCGCTTGGCCAGTGTACGACCAAGTGGTTCGCTTAAGGACAAAACAATGGTGGGAAGTCGATCAATATTCCAACCAAGAACCTTGCAAATTACTTGCCCATAAGCTCTATGAGCTCTCCTCTTCTGCGTCCTCGATATCGCGATGGAGTGCTGCACAAGTGCAATGCAGTCCTTAAACCTCTTCCCGGCCCCCTTCTTCCCAATTGCCCCACACACCAGGCAACAGAACTCTCCGCCCTCGAACTTCTTCTCGTAGTACCCTCTCAACTCACCATTCTCCGTAAACACTCGCAAAAAGAACTTGAACTCTTCAGACTCCTCATGCCCACCATCCTCCTCTGGATAATAATAATCTTCGTCGTCCTCCTCCTCTAGACCGCCTTCGTCCTCGGAATCCGCATTGCTTGTCAAAAATTCCTGGACAGCCTTCAACCCACTCTGCTGAGCTTGCTCCGCGGCGAACCTGGCGAGCTCCTCAGCTGACGGCTGCCGCGCCACCGCCGATGATTTAGGCTTCAGATCAGGCCAGCCGGAGGCCGCCAGCGTCTCATCGGCGACGAGTTCCTCACAGGGCCATTCGGTATCAGAAACCGTAGGTGGATCAGATTCCGGTGGCCTGTTCTTCTTCTGCTTGTTCTTCTTCTTCTTCTTAATTTTCTTGGTCAGGGGGACACTCTTGGTGTTCCTGAACCGTTCGGGGTAAGAAGGGATGCTATACCGTGGTGGATGGTGTCTGTATACAGGATGAGAGATGGAATTAGGGTTCCAAGTGGGATTACGGTCAGGATAAGGATTATAACTGGGATTAGGATTAAAATTAGGATTAGGGCTCCGAGGGGGACCTTGGTGCCATAGAGAGTGAAGGTAGATAACCTCATCTCTGAGTCTCTGTTCAAAATGATCCATGGAAAGATCCGACGGAAAAAACCTAGGGTTTTGAAATTGGATGAAAGATCGTCCCCGGAAGCTTTACTTTTCCCCAGGAGGGCGGCCAAGGTTCCTACCGGGAGAACTGAGGCCGACGAGCAGCAGCTTGAAATGATCAAATGCTTTCAACGCCTCCGTCTAGCGTCTTCATTATTTCTAATTTTATTTTTATTTAATTTTGGAATGTGAATATATAGGGTAAGCAGCCGTTTGGTAAGCAAATAAAATTGAATTAAATAAATAAAATTAGAAAAAAATAGGAATAAAGTCATAATATAATTTTATATTATATCTTTTTTAAATTTAATACAATTGCAAATGGTAAAGTTTCAACTTATTTTTCTTCCCAATTCAATTATTAGATTCCTTGAAGATATGGTTGAAAGCTTGTCAAAATTATTTACTTTTATTTTTTATTTAAAGTAAAGTTTGGTGGATCTCTAGTTTGACAATCCATCTCATTCTGTCGGTTATCCATGAATCTCTCCAAAAACAGAAACAGTTTAATTATAATTTTTTAATAACATTTGGAAGGTGTCATTCACCTTCTCTTAATGGGTCCATGGTAAGGATTATATTTAGATTAAGATCATAAGTTGGTCCTCATATTATTAACTAAAAATCTATTTTTTAATCCATAAACTTTATTTAGTATCAATTTAAGACCAATAAATTGATTTATATGGTAACTTTAATTGAATAAAATTAATAAGCACAAGTTCTTAATTGTATTAATAAATATATCACGTATTGCACGTGATTTTATGTGATTAATATGCTTTTATAATTTTTAGTAAATTATATATATATTTTAGAAGCAAGTTAACAATATCTTGTCATAATTTACTTTATAAAAATTAAAGTGTGAATATTTAAATTTATTTATAAAAATTGATGTGTTGTTTAAAATTATAAAATACTGACATGATATTGTTACCACACCATGTACATATAAGGATGTGAAAAAATATGAAAAATGTAATATATGAAATAAAGTAAATATTCCAACTAAATAATGGAAAATATTGAATTTTAATACTTACATAATATTATATATATAAAAAATTAGGGCAAAAGACACCAAGCTCCCCTACGATTGACAAAAAGATAGATATTTCTCGAGATTTTTAAAAATCCCAAGACCTTCCTTGTGATTTTTTAAAACTCTCATAAACTTCTTGACTTTTGATTTTTGAGACATTAATACTCCTCGAATTTTTTGTATTTTTGCAAAATACAATGAAAGGTTAATTTCTTTTGACAACTTTAAGAGAGATATGTGAAATTCTTGAAACTTCAAGAAAGATTTTTTGGGTTATTTGAAATCCTGAACTTTATTACTTGAAGGGTACTTTTATATTTATAATTTTATTTCTATTTTTTAAAAATTATATTATCATTTATCTAAATGATGTTAGACACTTCATAATAGTTTTCAAAGATAAAAGGAGTAATTTATATAATTTATTTAATATTTATAATATCATTGTATTTATTTTATTTTTTGAATGAAATGGTTTGTTTTAGGTCCATTACTTATTTATAATAAATTTTTAAAATACTTTTTTTTTTAAATACTGTCGTATTTCTTAAAAAAAAATCTTATTTTTGTTTACAATTTAATTACACTATTTTTACTTTTATATATGGCTAAAATAGATTTTATAAAAATTTGTTGAATTAATTTCCTTTTGAGAATATCTTTTATTCCTTTTAAAATTATATTGAGATATTTTTTACACAAAATATTTTACTTTATTTGTAATTTTATTAGTTAGATGTCATTGATAATATTTGTTTATTTTATTTTTGGACCTATTTATAATAAATTTTTAAAATACATTTTTTTAAAATACTAACTTATTTCTATATATATATATATATATATATATATATTACAAATTTATTACACTATTTTTAATTTTATGTATGACTAAAATAGTTTTTTATAAAAGTAATTTTATCTAATTTTGGTTGAATTGATTTCCTTTAAAGAATATTTTATATTTATTTTAAAATATAATTGAATTTTTTTATATAAAGTATTTTAATTTTTTTATTTTATTAATTAGATGTGTATAGATGATATTTATTTATTTTAACCAAATGAAAATGTTTTTCTTTAAGTTCAAACATTAACTTTTAGGCATTATAAATATAATTTTATCTAATTTTAGTTGAAGGCATTATAAATATAATTTTAACTAATTTTAGTTGAATTCACTATATATATTACAAAAATATAAGATGATTTACACCATCTATACTTTTATATAAAATATATATATACAATTATTTTTTTAATAATTTTGATTTTATATAAATTTTCTTTAAAAAATAAGGATACTTTTATTGACAATTTGTTTTACAATTATGTTTCTTAAGAGTTTTCAGTATTCTTTCAAAAAATAAAATATTACACAACTTGTACTTTTATATAGTACTAGTAAATATGTCACATGTGTTGCAAGTGATTGCATGTAAATAATATTAAGTAAAAAAAAAAATTATAAACTTTAATAAATTTTAGATATATATATATATATATATATATATATATCTAAACTGAATTAATAACATATTTTTTATAATTTAATTTGTAAAAATTAAAGTGTGAATATTCAAAGATATTTATAGAAAAAAATTGATCCTTTATTTAAAATTGTAAAATACAAACTTTAATGCGAGATACTATTGTGATATTGTACAAATATTGGGACAAAATATAAGAATGTTCGGATTGACATCTTGAGAAATATTGAAATTTTATATGTACATGACATTATAAATAAAAAATTAACAAGTAGGTTTCATTATTTTTATATTTTATAAAAATCTCAATATATGATTCGCTCCTTGAAAATATTAATAAGTTTATTACAATTTCCAAATTGTCATTTTTCTACCTAAAATCTTAATTGTTGCTATTTTTTGTTTGCTTAACTAATATTATGAGTTTTAAAATTTAAAAGGAATTTAAAGTTTATTATTTGGATGGTACTTATAGGTCGATAGTTTCATTTCCGATATTTGTCTTTTAGACGCTACATTATTATTTACGATAATTTTAGAAAGCATAAAAGGAATTCACCTATTTTATTTTGAGATGTACAATTTGTTTAACTTTTATAATACCATTGCACTTATTTTATTTTTTAAATGAAATGATTTTTTTTATAGATCCAAATCCTAACATATTTAAAATAAATTTTTAAAATGTAGTTTTACCCAATGTTATCCAATTTAATCTTTTTTATAAATACTTATCTTGCTTTTGAAAGTTAATAAAATAGGTTTTATGAATGTAATTTTTTCTAGTTTTAAAAAATATATGGTTATCAAAATGATATATTTTCCTCGTACTTTGTATTTATAATACCACTGCGTTTATTTTATTCTTTAAATGAAATAGTTTCTTTATAGACTCAAATCCTGACATTTAAAATAAAACT
The DNA here is from genome assembly GCF_029873635.1 of Malania oleifera. Taxonomy (NCBI): domain Eukaryota; kingdom Viridiplantae; phylum Streptophyta; class Magnoliopsida; order Santalales; family Ximeniaceae; genus Malania; species Malania oleifera. The sequence continues at coordinate 128,936,540 of NC_080417.1, forward strand.
TTAAAATGTAGGTTTATCTAATGTTACAGAATTTAATATTTTTATAAATACTTATCTTACTTTTAGAAGGTAATAAAATAGGTTTATAGACGTAATTTTATCTAATTTTAGTCTAATTCATTTTCTTTTAAAAATTTTCTACATTACTTTTAAAGTAGATTTTAAAATTTTTTATTTTATTTTTATCTATTTCACATAGCATTCCACTGTCTTCATTATTTTATTATTATTCTTTTCCTGTTACATTTTATTGTTCTCCTTACTCTAGTATTATCTTATTTCCATAAGATTCTGTTATATTCCTTTTTACTTTGTAAGTTTCAGTTTCAATTTTTGTATAAATTTTACTTCATTTCAATTTTGTAATATGTATCTTAATTTTGTATGGATAGCACGCCATTAATAAAACTACTCTATTTTTCGAATCATCTATTTAGCGATTCTATAGGGACCCGAATTCAGAAAATAAATAAAGAAAAGAGAAGGGAAAAAAAAGGATAAAACAACAGAGTTCGTCGATGAGGCTCCATTTCTTATCGACGAAGTCTCTTCTGTGGCTCGGCAACGAGACGTCGGGGCTTGTCAACGAGGTCACTCTCTCGACCACGAGTGACCTTCTTCGACTTGTCGACGAGGTTGGCCGGGTCAAACTAGTTATAAATAGAATATCATTTTCTTCTTTGCTAAGTTATCCCATTCTCTCTCTCTCTCTCTCTCTCTCTCTCTCTCTCTCTCTCTCTCTCTCTCTCTCTCTCTCAAACATGAACCAACCCTCTCTCTCTCTAGGATTTCGTGTCGTATGTTGTCAGAATCAACAATCTGACATCACTACGTGGATTAGGAGGAGAATCTCTACAGTTATAGCGGATTAGATTTTCGATCTGAGGATTTTCGAGTTTTTCCCTAAAATTGAGGTAAGGATCTAATTTCGTTTTTGATTCGGTAGTTATGCAGTAATCGAGGTTATAGTGAAGTATTGATCTTCAGTTTTTAGGTTTTGGAGATCCCGGGTCGTTGTTTTGGATTGATCCGTTCGTATTTCTGTTTTCGGGATTAAGATAAGGGGATTTGTTTACATCAGTATTTTTAGAAAACTAAACTGCTAGAAAGATGGCTTATGCCTTTATGCACATTTTGACTGCTTATCTGCAAAATTTTATCAGGTATAAATGTTATTTCTTACGATTTTACGGTTATTTGTCAAAAATAGGGGTTTTGGTATATGAACTCCAAATTTTCTAAAACTACTTTAATTGTTTTAAAACCTAAAGTAGGAGCTGCTTGATACCCATGTTTGCGGTCCAAATGGTATTTTTCGAATTATACATTGTTTATAGTGGATTTTGACGAAACGAGCGTGACATATGATATGAAGTGGAACATTTTGAACTGTTACATTTGAAAATGAACTGTGAGAACTAGAATCCATTATGTTATCTAAAAATGTGGAAAAACAGGTACCGGTTAATCACCGAACTTTAAATGTAAAAAGGGTTGAACCGAGAGCGTTTGTTCCGGTTAACACCACTGTCTAACAGAAAGAAATAATGCATGAAAGATTGCTTGATTTCGATTGTGAATTTACTGGAACTGCACAGGTTGTTATGTTTTATTGTAAATTATGTATATGATTGGTTGGGACCACAACTTGTTACTGAAGGAGTTGAAAGAAACTTCAGGTTATCTGAAGCTTTAAATATCTTAAGGCGCGGTTCCGTTGCTAACTAAGGTACAGTACAACCACACATGTGAATCAGTGTGGGTATCGAGATAGTCAGCTTGCAGGAGTGTTGGGGCCACTGGTGAAATAATGGACCAGGTGGGGCAGTTGGACTATATATATGATGCTTGATAGTGCCTGCACGAACAGGGCTCCGTCGGAGTTATCAGTGCACAACCCGTGCCACGGGGTAAATAGGCATATTTATGAAAGTTCCAAAGCTGGTCACCATCCTAAATTTTTATATACATGATTTAAAAACTAAAATGGGCAAAATCACAGGGTTGAGTACCATGTGGAGGGAATCGTACAGTTTATGGGTCTGTACCTTATCCTAACCTCAGGGACTCTCGCTGGTAATGATGTTGTATTATGTTTATATATCTCTTATAGTACTGTACTATGAATGTGATATTGTGCAACTGTTTCTAATTGGAATAAACTCATGTAGTCATGTGCTGATGAAATATCTTCCACCTTACTGAGAAGTGTCTCGCCCCAATCTTACAACTTTTGTTTCAAGTCCTACAGAACGTCGGTCCTAGTCTTCTAGAGGGACTTTGGTGCGTAGAGTCTTGTTAGTAGACGTAAGTTTTTGTATATGTACTAGGTTGTTAACCCGGTTGAATGTAAGGGGATGTAATACAGTTTATGTATTAAGTATGGATCTTATGTACTGAAGAATACATATAGAACTCTGGTATATGTCTAATAGAACCCCGTAAAAATGTTTATGTTTTTCGCTGTGCATGATTACAGATATGTATGAGATACACCCGTTTGTCCCTGTTAGGGCGGGTTGTTTATGTATGTGTATTAGATACAGGTATAACGTATGTGTAGTAGCACTCTGAGTTCGTATAAAGGACCGGGTCATTACAGTATGGTATCAAAGCCCTTAACCAGTCGGAAGTGTGATGTGATTCATACTGCCTGGTTAGGGGTATACTCAAAGCTTACGTTGCTAGGTTCTGTAGTTTAGAATATACCAGAGTTTAGGATGTGAATAAGATTGGCGAGTGCAGCTTTGTATACCTAGATACAGATATCCATTAACAGACTCCTATGCTTTTCTGGATCATTCGAAAGGTTCACAAAATCACGACAATCTATTGGCGGTTTTGTTTCTAAGTGGAAGGGTAGAACTCGAGTTTGAATGAGAATGTGAGTCATTAGGGTACGTCAGTACTAGGAATGTTATTATGGAAAGTGAGTTATAGTAATATTAGTTGGTTAAACTTCTAATTGCTTTTCTTAATTGCTTTTCAGGATGGAATCTAGGGATAATACTGCCAATGTTGGAGGCAGTAGTGGTGAGGGTGCTGGCCTTGAGGCTGGCAGTGACTCCATGAATGTTCTGTGAGACTTCGCTCAACCGCTAATGGCTAAGGTGGTTCATAGGAATAGGGGGCAGGATTGTCCTGTGGGTGAGTTGGGTTGTTCTATTGATCAGTTCACCCGATTGAAGCCTCCTATTTTCATGGGAAGTGCAGACCCAATTCGAGCTGAGAATTAGATCGGGGAGATTGAGAAGATTTTGGACGTCCTGAACTGCACTGAGAAGCAAAAAGTGGCCTTCGCAACGTTCAAGTTGTCGGGCGAAGTGGAGAGATGGTGGAAGTCCGTGAAGATGCTTGAGGAGCATCAACCCATCCCTGTAGTAGTGACGTGGGCTACGTTCAAGGAGTTACTCTTTTAACAGTATTTCCCAGCCATGGTTAGAAATGCCAAGATGGAGGAATTTATGAGCCTGGAGCAGGGGCAGCTGACAATTCAGCAGTACGCTGCCAGTTTTCAGGAGCTATCCCGTTTTGCTCCATTCTTGGTTTTGGACGAGACAATGAAGGCTTGGAAATTTCAAAGGGGCCTGAGGAAGGAGATTCGCAGGCAGACAGCTATCTAGCAAATGCAGGACTTTGTTACTCTGGTTGACAAAGCCACCATAGTAGAGGGGAGTCTGCAGGAGGATGTTGGGGTTCAGATCTCAAAGAAGAGACCTACGCCTTCCAGTTCTTATGGAGGGGTAAAGCAGGGCAACTGGAATAAGAAGAACCGTAGTGGTGCTTCTCAGAGTGCCACGCCCGCTTCTGTTTGTTCTAAGTCTGGGACGCCTCACGCAAGGCTGTGTTAGAGGGCTATGGGGGCTTGTTTACGATGTGGCAAGATGGGACACCAAGTGAGGGATTGTAATCTGTCGAAGTACGGCGGAGCTCCAAAGTAGCCTTTCAAGGGTGGTGCGCAGGTGCCACGAGATGGACAACAAGGGGTTACTACCCAGGCTAGGGTGTACTCCTTGACTCCAGGTGATGCAGAAAAATCTCATAATCAATAGAGAAGTTATGTAGATACCCGCTGATGGAAGTTGGAGTTTAGCGTAGGAGATCATATATTCTTGAGAATTGCACCACTGAAGGGAGTTATGAGATTTGGGAAAATGAGTAAGCTAAGTCCTAGGTAAATTGGGCCATTCAAAATACTGCAAAGAATTGGTCCAGTTGCCTACAGGTTAGCGTTACTCCCAGCATTATCCCGAATCCAGGATGTATTTCGTGTGCCTATGTTGAAGAAGTACGTCCCAAATTCGTCACATGTAATAAGTTATAAGGCACTGGAACTTGGAGAAACTTTATCATATGATGAAGTGCCAATTCAGATCCTAGATCGGAAAGAGTAAGAATTACGTACTAAGAAAATTCCGTTGGTAAAGGAACTTTGGAGGAATCATGCAGTTGAAGAAGCCTCATGGGAATTACAAGAGGAATACGCCAGAAGTACCCACACCTTTTCAGCGAGGCTCGGTATTAATCAAATAATAAGTGATCATTAGCAAATTTCAAGAACGAAATTTTTATAAGGAGGGGAGAATGTAACAACCCCAAAAATAGTTACACAAGATTAGTGGTATGATCCTTAAAAAAAATTATTAATTAATTATTATAAAATTGAATTAATTAAATGAATAATATGATAGATATATATATATATATAAGAATAAAAGTAATATGTGTATAAATATATATATATGTATATAATATTATAGAGTTATAATATATATATATATATATATGTATATATGTAAAGCTTCAAGAAAGTTCAGGATTGCAATTTCAGAATCCCCCCCCCCAATGTGGCCGAATGGAGCTCTCTATCTCTCTCTCTCTCTCTCTCTCTCTCTCTCTCTCTCTCTCTCTCCTCAAGATCACTTTCTCTCTCTTCACTTTCTTGGTATTTTTCAGCTAAATTGAAAAACGAACACCACCACGAGGTCCCGACTTCGATTCTTAACAAGTTAATTGGAGCAGATTTTAGGTTTAGGCTTCTTAGGTACCACTTTAGAGCCAAGGTAAGGCGAATAAATTATGTTAGTTATTTTAGAAATTTACCCGGTTAAATCATGGTATGTGATTACTGAAATATTTTATATGGTTTTTATGAGTAATTTTATGGGTATGAAAACTATGGTTTATTTATTAAATTGTAGTATTTGATCATTAAATTGTAGTATTTGATTTAAATTAGATTTTGGGGAATATTTTGGAATTAAGTTAAACTGTAGGGATTTTATCAGAATGGGTTTTTGAGAATCTTTTGAAATTATGTTAAACTGCAGGTGTCATGCCCCGAACTCGGAAATGGGACCCAAGGGTGAAAATGTAATCTAACTTGTCTCTGTATCATACATACCATCCAAAGACACAGGACAATGAATGAGGGTCCGACCCCGTGGGGTTCCCAAGTACCCTATACACATTCATACACAACAGAATGTACGCAGCGAAAAAATGTCATTCTATACATACATGTTACCATACTAAAGTCTATACAAGAAACGGAGTCCAGGCTCCACACATACAAAACGTGCAACCGGGTGCCAAACATACCCCAAAATAGTAACCCGTGAAACAAAAGTCCTAGCACTTACCCATGCGCTACTCGCAGTACACTGACCGCTATGCTCCCAACACCAGGACGCTAGTTCCGGTTACTCAAAGGACCTGTAAAAATGTACGTACAGTAGGGGTGAGACACATCTCAGTAAGGCAAACACAGGTTACATTAGTGTGTGGCATTTGAGTGTTATTATGACAGCAAAAATATAAACAGTTAAAAACATTTCCAGTGTTTTCACAATGCAGTTCCAGTACAGTGCATACATGCAAAAAAATGCATACGCATGGCCATGATCTACCCGGTGTCGTCACACCCCTCGACCCGAAGCCGGTCCGCAATATCCGGCGTTAGCCCGTAGCCAACGTGCGATACACGGCGCCACCGGCACATGACTAGTCCCAGACTCCCATGGCATCGCACCGACGCAAACTGGTGGATCCGCACCCTTCGGTGATCAGCTGGTATAGGCTCACGCCCTAGGATATAGAGCTGAACACTCTTGCCTACATGGTAGGCGATAAACACACACCCTCGGAAATAGAGCCGGACACTCTTTCGTACTTGGAACAATTTGGAACCCAGTTCCTACTGCATTTCAACAAAACACAACCATGCATGCTCATATAACCAAACAAACCACACCCATTTGGTAATCTAAAATCATGATTTTCCAAATACATACAGTTTAAATAAGTCAAGGCACGACCATCCTTATATCACAGTATAAATCATCATATACACATGATTTTCAACAAAACCAAGGATGCAGCCCAATACCCCTTTTTTTCCAAAACTGTAATCATGAAAAACCCATAGTTTTACCCATTAGATGCCCCCAAATGAGTAACCAAAATGCGCACAGGACTATGAACCACAGTTCTATCGAATCTGATTTCAAAAATAACCAATATAAAATGTATTCCCTTACCTTTCCCCTAAAAGACCAATCCCAAACTCTATGACTCCTAAACAGCGAACCGAGTTCTCAAAACCAACAAAACGCAGTACAGAATATACTCACGACTTCGTTCTCTACCTAACTACAGGATCAGAAAAGAAAATCGAGCCTTACCTCAATTTTTCGTCAAAAACCCAAAAATCTCCGAAACGAGTTTCGATTCGCAGAACTTGTAGAGAATCCTTCACTAATCCTCGTGGTAACTTCGGATCATTGAATCAGACAATAAACGGTGAAGAAATCTAGAGAGAGGAAGTGTGTGGAGAGTTTCTAGAGAGATAGAGAGAAGATATTTAGTTTTCTTAGTTAAGAAGTAATGAGAAAAGATATTTATAGCTCCTTTGACTCGGCCACCCTCGTCGACGAGGCCATATAGCCAGCTCATCAATGAGACGATGGGTTCATCAATAAATCCTGATATTACCGGTTTCTCGAAATCTCTCAGCTTCTCCTTGTCGACGAGCCTCTGAATTTCGTCGCACTTCACAATACCTGTCGGCTTCTCCTCTTTGACGAACTCCTTTCCTCGTCAACGAGAAATATGAGGCCTTCGTCGACGAACTCTGGCTTCATCGACGAAGCCTGTTTAATTACCTTTTTACCCCTATTTTATTTTAATTAAACCCACCTATCACAGTTTGGGTTCTTACAGTCTCCCCTCCTTACAAAATTTCGTCCTTGAAATTTGCAATCTCTCATTCATGAACTCATACATACAATCAAACACTCACACATACACTCAACTCTAGAGAAAACTGGTGACTACTACAGCGCAGCCCCATCATAACACACACATACACACTCTCACTTATGGCGGAGGAATACCGTGGTTACAACATAAACTGTCTTAGGAGTTCACAATACACACGTCCGACGATTAACCACCTATCCCAACCCAAAGCAGGATAATGTACACGTACTCCAAACAATTGTGGATACTTCTGGCGTATTTTCATTTCCAGTTCCCAAGAAGCTTCCTCAACCTCGTGGTTCCACCATAATACCTTCACTAACGGTACATCTTTGGTACGAAGCTTCTGAACTTTACGGTCTAGAACCTGAGTAGGTATCTCCTCATATGCTAAAGTATCCCCAATTTCCAAATCATCATAACTGATAACATGTGATGGATCCAGCACATACCTCCTCAACATGGATACATGAAACACATCGTGTGTTAGAATTGGTGTATTCCCAAGATGGGGGGTGAATTGGAATTTTAAGCTTTTCTCCTAGGTTGAACTAGATGTTAGTAGAATATTACAACCTAAGGTCTTTCTATGCAGTTTCAAATACACTGATAAATATAATATACGAAAATTTAAATCAAGCGCATCATTCACGTAATAACATACATGTGCGGTAAATATAAAGTGCGGAAATATAAATAAACACACGATATGTTATCGTGGTTAGGCCAACTGTGCCTACGTCCTCGCCTCTAGCTTACAAGCCCGAGGATTCCACTAATTGCTCACTTAAGGGTGGAGCAACACCGATTACAACCAAGTCAATTAGCACAGGGCTGACCTCAACCTACACGCCTTAACAGGATGGTGCACCTAGCTTTCCTAACCGGGTCTAAGCCAATCCGGGACTATTCCAGGGTTAGTCTCCCTCTTCAGGCTAGTGCCTGGAAATACAACAGTATTTAAAATACAATAAAATGGTACAATAGATATGCTTTCAAGTAAAGCAGATGTGTACCCAGATACGCGCAATCACAAACACCACAGTATGATATAATATGTAAGCTCAGTGTGGTCCAATATTTCAACTCTCAAAATATTTGCTATCAGTGTAATGAGTACGTGAGAGTGTCAACCAGTATGATCTTTGTATCACAATATGTGTTCAATCTAATAGCTCACACAAAGATACTAGCCAGACAATATATATGTATATATCAATGAGCAGATTTTCTCTGTTGTATGATGCTCAAGTAATATATATGTTTTGTTTGCAAAAAAAGTTTAATCTTTGTATTCAACGAATGATATAAATCAATGAATATTGCAACAAAGATTTTTTTCACACAAACAAATATCTCTTCAAAGATTTATCAAATGAAACACACTAGATATTTGAAGGTGATTTAGAAAGAATTTTTGCAACCAAAATCAAGTATAAACTTCTCAAGATATTGAAATGACTATGCAATACTCAGAAGCTCCAATGAAGTCTTCTTTGGAAAGACTTATTGATAAAGTCCCCTAAGAACACTAGAGGATGTGCTCTCAAATCAAATAGTTTCACACAAGCACAATCTTTGAGAGAGCAATCTTTAAGAATCAACACTTAAATCACACTTACAAAAGTATTTGAGAAGTAAGATCTGGTAAGAATAAGTGTTGGAGGCTCAAAGATGAGTATTATGGGTTTTGGGATTTTCAGAGAAATTCTCCCTAATCAAATATGCTAATCTCATACTAATTTGCACAAATGATCACATATATATAGATATGAGACAAGATATGACCGTTAGGGACCTATTGGGTATTATTAGGAAAGTTTAATGACATTTTAAATATTTTAACCCTGTTTAAAAAATATTAACTACGGTAAAAAATGAGGGCAACCCGAGAGGTCCGGTCGACCAGAACAAGTTCGGTCAACCAAGACTCATATGATTCGGTCAACCAAGGCATTTTTGAACTGAGTGGTCGGTCGACCGAAAGTGGGCGATTTCCCATCTCTCCGTGGTTCGGTCAACCGGGCCATTTTTGAACTGGCTGGTTCAACGATCAGACCGCTGGGATTTTTCCCGATGACCCTCAGTCGACCAGGTAGTTGGAGTTCATTTTTGTCTCGGTTGACTAGATGGTCAAACATTTGACCCCAAGGGTTTTGGTCGACCAAGAGTTTTGAACTATAATGGTTCGGTCAACCGGGACCTTGGTCAACTGTTGACCCAGGTCAGTTTCGGTCGACCAGGGCAAAATGAACTGCCTTGATTGGTCAACCGAAAGTGCACAATGTGTGCATTTCAGTCCAGTCTCGAAACATACAAACCCTATTCCAGTGCCTAAAACATACAAGTGCAAAGATGAGTGTCCTAAGATCACTTGGGCTCCAATTTTAAAGACACCGAAAAAGTTTGGTGTCGGTCGACCGGTGTTCCCTAAGGTCTATCTAAGGTCATTTTCATTTTGAGCTTACGTATTAAGCCATGCAGGTGATGCATGCAATTATTACAATCAAAGCTCTATTTACTATTACAGACCTTTCCTACTTAAATATTACAAACCCGAATATAAATTACAACAAATAAATTATATCGAGGGTCTTCAGAGTCTTCGTTTTCTTCCGGGTCTCCGAGTGCCATCATAGGATATTACCAAGATAAACCTACACATCAACTCGGCAGTCATTAAATACCTGAATATTTGTCATAATCAAAATAGGGTATGACCGATAGGGTCAACATCATGGACCCTCGAGAGTGCTGGGGGTAGTGCAATCCTGTGGGCTACCAGACCCACTTGCTCAAGAATCTCGAATGGTCTGATATACCTTGGGCCCAGCTTGCCCTTCCTCCCAAATCTCATCACCCCTTTCATCGGAGCGATTCTTAGAAATACCTTACCCCCCACCTTGAACTCTAACTCACGGCGGTGAACATCTGCGTAACTTTTCTGCTGACTCTAAGCTGATTTGATCATCTCCCGGATCAAACCCACCTTCTCAGACGCCTGCTACATAAGTTCAGGTCCTAACACCTGACGTTCACCAACTTTATTCCAATACAAAGGAGATCGACACCTCCGACCATCAAAGCTTCAAACGGTGCCATCACAATACTCACTTGGAAGCTATTATTATAAGCAAACTCCATTAGTGGCATAAACTGTATCCAGCTACCACTAAAGTCTAACACACAAACTCGCAACATATCTTCCAAGATCTGTATCATCCTCTCTGACTGTCCATCAGTCTAGGGGTGGAACATTATACTGAAAGTAAGCTTCGTCCCCAACACTTCCTGTAAGCTCGTCCATAATCGAGAAGTAAACTTAGGGTCTCGATCTAATACAATGGACACCGGTACACCGTGCATCCTAACAATCTTATGCACATACAAGTCTGCTAGCCTACTCATAGGATAGCTAACCTACATTGGTATGAAATGAGCAGATTTCGTCAATCTATCCACGATCACCCAAATAGCATTCTGCCCGTGAAGCGCTGGCGGCAATCCGGTAACAAAATCCATGGAAATATGCTACCATTTCCATACCGGAATAAGCGAAGGTTGCAACAGCCCTGCCAGCCTCTGATGTTCAGCTTTCACTTGCTGACACGTTAGACACTGCTCCACGAATTGAACAATCTGCCTCTTCATACCACTCCACTAGAAGGTCCCGTGCAAGTCCCGATACATCTTTGTACTACCAAGATGTACTGTATACAATGAACGATGCGCTTCCTCTAGAATCGTCGTTATGATCTCATCGTCGTTCGGAACACATAGCCTGGTCCCAGATCTTAACACACCTCCCTCAGAGATGTTGAAATGTGTAGCTAATCCCTGTTGTACCTTTTCCATAACTTCCACTAACTCCGCATCACTAGCATGCGCGACCGTTATACGTTCAAACAAAGTCTGCTGAACCACCAAACTAGTAAGGAAAGCCTGATGATCACCATGCACCAACTCTATACCTAAGTTTTCCAGATCCTATATGATGTGATGTTGAACTACAACTGCAGATACAATCGTAGGTTCCGACTTCCGACTCAATGCATCAGCCACCACATTAGCTCTCCCCGAGTGATAACTGATGGTGCAATCATAGTCTTTGATCAACTCGAGCCATCACATCTGCCTCATATTTAACTCTTTCTACGAGAAGAAATATTCGAGGCTCTTATGATCAGTGAAGATCTCACACTGCACACCATATAAATAGTGTCGCCAGATCTCCAGTGCATATACCACAGCAGTTAATTCCAGATCATGTGTAGGATAATTCTTCTCATATTCTTTTAGTTGCAGAGAAGCATATGCTACTACTTTGCCCTACTGCGTAAGTACACATCCTAGACCGTTCAGAGACGCGTCACTATAGATCACAAAACCGCCATCCCCCAAAGGAATGGTCAAAACCGGAGCAGTGACCAGTCAGTGCTTCAACTCCTGAAAACATTGCTCGCAATCACTGGTCCACTCAAATTTCACTCCCTTCTTGGTCAATCAAGTCGAAGGCCCAGACAATTTAGAGAAACCTTCCAAGAACCGACGATAATAACCCACCAGTCCTAGAAAACTCTGAACCTCCTGCACATTCTTTGGTCTGGTCCAGTCGACCACCGCTTCGCTCTTACTAGGATCAACTGATATACCGTCACCAGTCACCATATGGCCTAGGAATGCAATCTGATCCAACTAGAATTCACACTTCTTCAGTTTAACATACAACTTCTTCTCCCGCAGAACCTGTAATACTAACCTTAGATAACTCTCATACTTTTCCAAACTGCTCGAGTATACCAGAATATCGTCAATGAATACCACCACGAACCGGTCCAGGTACTCATGGAAAACCCTGTTCATCAGATCCATAAATACTGTCAGAGCATTCGTCAACCCAAAAGGCATGATAAAGAACTTGTAGTGGCCATATCTGGTTTGGAAAGCCGTCTTTGCCACATCCTCAAATTTAACCCTCACCTGATGATATCCTGACCGTAAGTCAATCTTCAAAAAGACCCGCGTCCCCTGCAATTGGTCAAAGAGATCGTCTATACAAGGTAAAGGATAACGATTCTTCACAATCACCTTGTTAATCTCACGGTAATCAATGCACATACGCATCGACCCGTCCTTCTTCTTCATAAACAGTACTGAAGCTCCCTAGGATGAAACACTAGGTTGAAAAAAACCCTTGTACAGTAATTCCTGCAATTGCTCCTTCAACTCCCGAAGTTCTACTGGAGCCATCCGGTACGGAGCTTTAGAGATCGGTGTCTTACCTAGCAACAACTCTATTGCGAACTCTACCTCACGATCCGGACGTAAACAGGGTAAATCATCTGGAAACACATTCGAGAACTCGCCAACTACCCGAATATCCTTGAGCCTCAACTCATCTCGCGGCGGTTCCTTCACACAAGTTAGGTACCCCTGACACCCATCTAAGAGTAACCTCCTCGTTTGCAATGCCGATAGAACCTGTGGCGTTGAACGCACACACGATCCCATAAATTCATACTCCTGCTCCCCAGGAGGTCTGAACACTACCACCTTCCTACGGCAGTCGATCATAGCATAACTGGAGAACAACCAATCCATTCCTAGAATGACATCGAACTCCAACATGTCGTACACCATAAAATTCGTCGATAGTAGCCTTCCCTAAATTACCACTGGGCAGTCTTCTAACTGAAATTAGGAATAACTTCCTAAGAGGGGGGGTGAATTGGTTTTTTTTTTTTTTTTTAACTTTCTCTTTAGTTCTTTTAAAATCCTTAACTTCTTTTAATATTTAACCAATTCTTTTACTTGTTTATCTATTTTGTCAATCAAACAAGAACTAAGTAAACATTTAATCTTCAACCAAAACACTTATTGCTTAACCAAACAAGTAATCAACTTTTCAACCAAACCAATCAATTTACTATGATGATCAAACCAAACAATCATAAGAATTCTCAGCTTGTGTGTAGCCCTGTTGTTAATTTGAATTTGAACCAAGCCCTATATATATGAATTTATTCCTTCAATCTAATATTCAATGCATCATCCAATCACTCTTTCCAAATATTCAGAATCCAAATAAACTCTCAGTTAATTTATCTTTGGGTGTTTAATCAAGTAATGTACTCTCATATGGCTTCCGCAAAGAATGGTTCGACCAACGTACTCCCTTTCGGTTTCTGCAACCCAAATCAAAATTAAACCTTAAGTTTGTTTGATTTCCAAATATACGTAGTTTATATGATTTTCAAATTTAAACCATCCACGAAATTTAAATATGCATTGAAAATAAAGAATAGGGAAAGAGAGAGTGAAACGGAGATTTTTACGAGGTTCGGCTTCAACATAGCCTACGTCCTTGCCTTTGGCAAATCACCAAAGGATTCACTAAACCTGTTCCATTGACGGGTGGAACAAAACCTTTACAACACTGCTTTGTTAAGGCTAGATCCCGCCTTCTCCAAACGATATCCCCTCGTTCGGTCACTCCTTAACTAGGCTAGAGTCCGCCTCTCTAAGCAATTTCCTTTGCTTACCCAACGATCCAAACAATCCTTGGAATCGTCAATCTACAAGAAAAACAAAAAGAATAGCTGTGTACAAGAAACACTCTCTAAAAGGAGCAAGTTAGTACAAGTTCAGCACTATATATTTCAATGTAAAAATATCTATATGAAATACAATGAAGCTCAAGTGTAGAATTCACCAATATCCTTCTTAGATCAGGATTAGCAGTAGGAATTCTGAGAAGGAAGGATTAGCACTTCAGAATATCTCAGCAAAAGAGATTTGCAATGAGTGAACAAGAGAGTTTTGAAAGAACAAGAGTACTTTCAGCTTCTAAAACAGATTTTTCAATTCATGGTATGTTTTGATTTGCAAAACCATGTATTTATAGGCTTTCAAACTTGTTTCCTTGTTGCTAAAGTTTCCTTAGATAATTTCCCAAGTTCTTAGAAAGTTTGGAGCCCAAGCAATATAAGTTTGAATTTAAAAACTTTTTGAAAAATATGTCTGTTAACAGTGTTCAGATGACTGAAGAGTCAAGTTCAGTCATCTGAAGTTCCTGAGACCCTTTAAAAAATGAATTGGACACTGGGTTAGATGACCGAAGATAGGGTTCAGACGATCGAAGAGTCGAGTTCAGATGACCGAAGTCCAAGTTCAGTCATCTGAACAGCTATTGTCTGTTTCTGTTTCTTCCTAGAAAATCTTCACACGTCTGAGCTTATTCTTCAGACATCTGAACATGAAGTTCAGTCATCTGAAGTTACAACTTCAGTCATCTGAACAGACAAAAAGCTGCTGAAAACATTTTCCATAAAAAAAATGATTTGCTTTCTTAATCAAAACTTGTTTTAATAATCCTAATAGGTTTTTAAGACCTCATAATCTCCTGGAAAAGCTCTTTTTGGTGCTTTTCATTCCAAAAAATGATTCTAACCTTTTTAAAATAACTTTTTGCCTTATAAAAATATTTTCCAAGTATTTTAAAAGGTATCTAGGTCCAAGAAGTTAACTTAAGAGCTTCATAATATTTCAAACGATATTTAAACATTAAAGTACTTACATAAAGACTTCTAAGACTTGACATTTTAAACACTTAAGTCTTCATGCTTGCTTTGACTCTTTTTTGGTCTTCAACCTTTAATATTCTTTGAGCTTTCTCACTTTGCTTTTCTTTGGCTCTTTTGACTTTAACATTCCTTGGCTTTCAACAAATCATCCATGTCCTCATATTCTTTAAGTTTTAATATATCATCTTTAAATCCATGCTTTGACTCTTTTAAGTTTCATTTGATCCTTGTGAGCACTTTGACCTTGCTTTCATCATATTTGATCCTTGTGGGCACTTTGACCTTGCTTTCTCATATATAAGCCCTGAAATAACATTACTCACACAAATACGTTAAATTCCACTTGTTTGTTAGCATCAAAATAAGATAACAAGATTTTAAGCCTTGTAAGGCCAACACTAACATCCTACTACAGAATGATATGCTCCCAGATGGTGTAGTAACAGATAACACCTCGTTCAAAACTTGTGTCTCAACCCCACACCATTTAGCAAAGCTTACAGATACAAAAGAATGAGTTGCACCCAAATCAAACAAAACAGAAGCCTTATTTGAAAGCAATAATAAGGTACCTGTCACTACGTTCCCCGCATGCTCAGCATTCGCTAGAGTAAGAGAGTATACTTTAGCTAGAGCTATATTCGCTTGAATATTTCCCCGAGGTATCTGGTTGCTACCCCGGTTCACACTAGATGCAGGCATATCTTTCCTCGATACATGACAGTCGCGAGCCATGTGGCCTAACTGACCACAGTTATAGCAATTACCCCCAAAAGACCGGCACTTGCCCTCGTGCCGTCTGACGCACCTGGTATAATGATCGCTAGTCTGGCTCGTCTAAGGACCCTGACACTCGATATTCTGATGGTAACTCGAGCCCTTGCTCTTCTTCTTCCATGACCCCTCACGAGATCCCGACTGAGAACCAGAAGGTATTGTCCTCTTCCTTGACTCCTGCTCCACCTCATCCTCTCAAATGCTAGTCTCAATCACAGTGGCTTTATCCACCAACACCGAGAACTCGCGAATTTGAAGCATACCCACTAGTCTGCAGATATCCTTCCTCAAACCCTTCTCGAATCTCCAAGTCTTCTCGTATTCACTCGAGATCAAACACGACACAAAACGGGACAACTTTATGTATCGAGCTACATACCCCTGCACTGTCATACTCCCCTAAGTCGGAGCAGAAACTCATCCGCCTTAGCATCACGTACGGAAGCCAGGAAGTATCTGTCAAAGAACACCTCCTTGAAATGGCTCCATGACATCTCCTCAGAACCGCCCCTCTGCTTCTCCAGCAGATTCACCGTAGTCCACCATTGACCCGCCTCCCAAGATAGCTGGAAGGTAGCATAGAGGACTTGTTGCCTATTCGTGTAGTGCAGGACCTCCAAAATCCTCTCAGTCTTCTCCACCCAGTCCTCTACTATCGTTGGGTCATGTCCCCCAGAGAATGTCGGACGGTGCATGCATGTGAACCTCTCAATGGTGCACCCCGCAGCAATAGGAGAGCATTCGCGTCTCCTCACACTCCGCCCGATCTCCTGCAGCACCTGCCTCGTCAATCCTCGAGGCACAGTAGGAGACTCATCACTCACAGTCTCCTCGGAGCTACTTCTTAGGTCATTATCCTTGGGCTTCATTCTGCAACACAATAGGAATCTTATCAATACTCCTATAACACGTACAGACGTACAGTTAACACAATTATCTAGCACTAATCATGTTAACTACTTCCTGCCAGGTCCAAGTCTCTCCCATCACACCGACACGAAAGTCATCAATGGTCTGTCCTGCTTTTACTGAAATCATCATTCCAGGAAAAACATGGAATACCGCCGATAAGTCCCGGTCTAGCAACAAAACAACCCTCAACCAACTCTACCCATACCCAACATCCTATACTCTGGTATGTACTCACGACTAAGCCTAACCAAATCTACAAGACCTAACAACCTGGTTAGCTCTGATACCAAGCTGCATGCCCCAAACCCGAAAATGGGACCTAGGGGTGAAAATGTAATCTAACATGTCCCTATATCATACAAACCATCCAAAGACACAGGACAATGAATGAGGGTCCGACCCCGTGGGGTTCCCAGGCATCCTATACACATTCATACACAACAGAATGTACGCAGCGGAAAAAGGGCATTCTATACATACATGGTACCATACTAGAGTCTATACAAGAAATGGAGTCTAGGCTCCACACATACAAAATGTACAACTGGGTGCCAAACATACCCCAAAACAGCAACCTGTGAAACAAAAGTCCTAGCACTTACCCACGCGCTACTCACAGTACACTGACTACTACGCTCCCAACACCAGGATGCTAGTTTCGATTACTCGAAGGACCTGTAAAAATGTACATACAGTAGGGGTGAGACACATCTCAGTAAGGCAAACACAAGTTACATTAGTGTGTGGCATTTGAGTGTTATCATGACAGCAAAAATATAAATAGTTAAAAACATTTCTAGTGTTTTCACAATGCAGTTCCAGTACAGTGCATACACACATACACACGCATACGCAAGCCCATGATCTACCCGCTGTCGTCACACCCCTCGGCCCGAAGCTGGTCCGTGATATCCGGCGTTAGCCCGTAGCCAACCTGCGATACACGGTGCCACTGGCACATGGCTAGTCCCAGACTCCCATGGCATCGTACCAGCGCAAACTAATGGATCCAAACCCTTCGCTGATCGGCCGATATAGGCTCACGCCCTCGGATATAGAGCCGAAGACTCTTGCCTACATAGCAGGTGATAAACACACTCCCTCAGATATAGAGCCGGACACTTTTTCGTACCTGGAACAATTTGGAACTCAATTCCTACTGCATTTCAACAAAACACAACCATGCATGTTTATATAATCAAACAAACCACACCCATTTGGTAATATAAAATCATGGTTTTCCAAACACATACATTTGAAACAAGTCGAGGCACGACCATCCTTATATCAAAGTATAAATCATCATGTACACGATTTTCAACAAAACCAAGGATGCAGCCCAATACCCCCTTTTTCCCAAAACCATAATCATGAAAAATTCATAGTTTTACCCGTTAGATGCCCCTAAATGAGTAACCAAAAGGCAAACAGGACCATGAACCACAGTTCTACCGAGTCTGATTTCAAAAATAACCAATATAAACTGTATTCCCTTACCTTTCCCTCAAAAGACCAATGCCAGACTCTATGACTCCTAAACAGCGAACCAAGTTCTCAAAACCTACAAAACGCAGTACAAAATATAGTCACGACTTCGTTCTCTACCTAACTACTGGATCAAAAAAAAAACCGAGCCTTACCTCGATTTTTTGCCAAAACCTAAAAATCTCCGAAATGAGTTTCCGATCCGCAAAACTTGTAGAGAATCCTTCACTGATCCTCGTGGTAACTTCGGATCGTTGAATTAGACAATAAACGGCGAAGAAATCTAGAGAGAGGAAGTGTGTGGAAAGTTTCTAAAGAGATAGAGAGAAGATATTTAGTTTTCTTAGTTAAGAAGTAATGAGAAAAGATATTTATAGCTCCTTTGACCCGGCCGCCGTCGTCGACGAATGGCGTCCTCGTCGACAAGGCCATATAGTCAGCTCGTCGAAGAGACGATGGCTTTGTCGAAGAATCCTGATATTAATGGTTTCCCGAAATCTCTCAGCTTCTTCTCGCCGACGAGCCTCTGAATTTTGTTGCACTTCACAATACCTCTCGGCTTCTCCTCGTCGATGAACACCTCTCCTCGTTGACGAGAAATATGAGGCCTTCGTCGACGAACTCTGGCTTCATCGACGAAGCCTATTTAATTACCTTTTTACCCCTCTCTTATTTTAATTAAACCCACCTATCACGGTTCGGGTTCTTACAGCAGGGATTTGATTAAATTAGATTTTTGGGAATATTTTGGAATTAAGTTAAACTACAAAGATATGATTAGATTGGGTTTTTGGGAATCTTTTGGATTTAAGTTGAACTGCAGGGATTTGATTATATCAGATTTTGGGAATATTTTGGAATTAAATCAAACTGTAGGGATTTGATTATATCGGGTTCTTTAAATATAATGGGATTTAAATTAAGTAGGTGAAATTGATCATACACTTGTTTCTAGCAAAAATATATTTTTCTCGAGCAGTTATTATATTATGATTTATCAGTCAAATCGTGTGGCTAATTATTGTTGTATGATTAAACATGATGGTTTTTATATAGTTATGATATGACAATTTAATAATGAGTTGTGAATTTATAATGGGTTGTGGTTTCATATTGAGTTGTGAATTTATACTGAAATAAAGAAATGTTGGGAATAATGTGATTTATAAAAAGACAGTGTTATACCAATGTGATTTGTTGTTATGAAATGCATGATGATTTACAGATCATATAATTATTGAGAAATATAAATTGATGAAATTATTACTATATCATGACTTGTGTGAACGACCATGAAAGGGGTGAATTGGCAATGTTTTGTGTGTAAGGCCATGAAAGGGGTGAATTGACCATGTTATGAGTGAAGGACCACGAAAGGGCTGAATTGACCATGTTATGTGTGAAAGGCCACGAAAAGGGGTGAATTGGCCATGTATGTGTAATAACTCAAACTCAGAAAAATAAAATAAAATAAATAAAAGGTAAAAGGGGGAAAATAAAAGAAAGGGAAAAAGAAATTTAAAAAGGGTATCAAGTAGGGACTCGTCGACGAATTTGTTCTCCTCGTCGACGAACATCCTTCTGGGTTTCATTGATGAGTACACGTGTCTCGTCCATGAGGAATTACCGAGAGTAGGGAAAATTTAGGTTTTTAAACGCTTCGTCGACGAATATTTTGACCTCGTCGACGAATGTTCTTCTTAGCTTCGTCGATGAATCCACGTGTCTCGTCGACAAAGGCCTGGTTATAAATAGGCCTTGGATCTTCTTTTCCACGAATTTCTCTTTCCTCTCTCGTTTTCTCTCTCTGGGTTTCTTTTTCCCTACTTATTTTCTTCGAATCCGACCCGAATTTAGCCTGATTCGACGATCAGAAACTACCACATGGTTCCTAGGAAGATTCTCTACAACATAGGTAGAGCAAATTTTCAATTTGGAGTACTTGGGCACCACTCCAAAATCAGGGTAAGTAAGGTATTTTAATATTAAATTAAGTATTGGGAGTGTGCGGACCTAGGAGATGATAAATTTTAAATATCCTGGGGCTAAACTAATTAAGTTAGGATTTTTTGAATACAAGGCCTCATTTCCTGTTCGATTTTAGGCAGAATCCTGAGGAGCAGGTAAGGGGAAAACGTTATAGCAGCTTTTTAATTAATTTTTAAACCGATTAAAGTCGAGTATATAAACTTATATATATTTAGGTATAATTTTCTGATTGGTTAGACTTTTGGATCAAAAGATGATTTTAATTAAATATATCTTATTTAGGAAAACCCTTGTGATATGAAAATAATTTTCATAATTAAATGGTTGCGAGTACTACTTGATTATAATCATTGTACCCTTATGGCTACTGTTTGGGTTGTAAATTTTGCTTGGTTGTGAATATTGCTTAGTTGTGATTATTGTTTGATTGTGAATACTGTGGTGAATGTGTTGATGTGCCTGGATGATTGGTTATGCAATGGATGAGTATTGTTCTATGGTTCATGTAAATTGTGATATAACGTTGGCAGTGGTATGAGGAGGTCGTTATATGGACGTTTATATTAAGGGAGGAAAACATTGGCAGTGGAATGAGGAGTTTGTTTTACCGATTGCTATGAACAAGATTGTGTGTGTGAATTTGTAACCTGTGTGGTTGAGAAGCTTGTGTAGTAACCTGTGTGGATGTGATTCCTGTGTGGACGGTATTCCTGTGTGGATGTGAGTCCTGTGTGGACGGTATTCCTATATGGATGTGAGTCCTATGTGGACGGTATTCCCATGTGGATGTGAGTCCTGTGTGGACGTTGAATTCTGTGTGAATATGGACCCTTTATGGGTGTGAATGAATAATGTGTATATCTTGTGTGTATTGGTTGTGATATGAGTATACATGTGGATCTCTGTGAAATGATTTGCATTGGATGTGTGTAAATTTAATTACATAAGTATTTATGGTAAAGTAAAATTCTCCACTGAGGGCTTACTGAGAAAGGCGAGCGCCCTGGTAATTTTCTGTTGGTACCAGAGCAGAACGAAGCTACTTGTATAGGCGGGTAAGCTTCCCTATTCTCGGAGACTTTGCCTGAATACATAACCCGAGGGCTTATTGAGTAAGGTGAGTGCCCTCGTATTAGTACTAGAGCAGAGGGAAGCTACTTGTATTGGGGGGTAGTCTTCCCTATTCTCGGGAATTATCAGTAAAAATAATTATGAATGCGTGTATGTAATCAGATGTCAGTAATGTTATTAAGGATGCGTTTTTTAAGCTTCTACCGATGATGAATAATAATTAATTGTATCTTGAGTATATTAAACTTTCTGCCACACACTGTTATAGCTTTTTCTTCCTTACTGAGAGGTGTCTCACCCCGGCAATTTATTATTCTTTTCAGGTCCTTCAGGTGATCGAGCTTAGAAAGCTCTGAGGCGGGGATTAGTTTTGTGAGTAGTTATGGAATGGATATATATAAAGCTCTATGTTTAATTTCTTTTCTAGTTATGTAATATGAAGAATTTGGTTAAACTCTTTTATGGACTTGTAAATATATATAGAACTCTGGTGTGTTATTTGAGGTTGTCAATTTAGCTCTGCTGCGTGAATGGTATCATAGATGTATGATTGGTCTCATAACACCCTAGGCCCCACTTAGCGGGTTCGGGGCATTACAAGTGGTATCAGAGTTTTAGGTTATAGATTCTGCAAACTGTAGAAGGATTAATAGTAGAGTATAGGTTTGAGTTGGATAAGGGTAGGAATGGGTAGATTAGGGTATTGATAGGAATTTTAGTTTTGTTTCGTAGCCTGGAGGCAAAAATCCCTTGATGAACTTTTGTAATTTTCTGAATTAGTCGATGGTTTCAGAAAATCACGATAAATCCATCGACTGTGATGTTTCCAATCAGAGAGACTAAAACTTGGAATTATAATTTGAAGGTTAAGATGATTGTGAATAATTGAATGTTGGATGTTTAATTGAGGATTTGGATATTAATTTGGTTTCCTGTTTTATGATTATGTCAGTTATATTAAGATGTAGAAATTTTAAACTTGCCTTTGTTATATATATTTAGGATGGACCCGAGAGGTAAAGGCATGGATGATGGAGGAGGAAATGAATTGGAAGCTTCTAGCGAAGATGAGATTGAAACCTCCCGACTATTGCTAGGTATAGCTCGTCAGGTCAGGGAAGAGATAAAACGAGATTTCGGGGGATCGAGCTACCCACCAGTGAACCAGGGTTGTACGATTGATCAATTCACCAGCTTAAAACCCTATGCTTTTGAGGATGACACTAACCCGATCAAGGATGAGACTTAGATGCAAGAGATGGAGAAGATAGTAGTAGTGTTGAAATGCACTGAGGAGTAGAAAGTTCTTTTCGCTACCTTTAAGCTAACTAGAGAAGCTGAACAGTGGTGGCAAGCAGTGAAACTATTGGAAGAGCAACGAGCAGTACCTATAGTGATGACCTAGGGTCGTTTCAAACAAGTCTTCTACGACCAATATTTTCTCACCACCACCAGGAATGCGAAGGCGGAGGAATTTTTTAACTTGACTCTAGGGCGCCTCACAGCTCAGTAGTATGCTGCTAGGTTCCTATAACTTTTCCGTTTTGCACCTTTCATGGTCCTAGATGAATATCAAAAGGTGATATGGTTTGAAAGGGGCCTAAATCAGAGGATTCATGAGCACATGACATGTTTACAGATACAAGACTTCACAGAACTGGTGGATAAAGCCACCATTGCAGAGTCGAGTCTTTAAAAAGGTGCAGAGGCGTCAGAACGGAGGAAGAGACCAATGTCTTCTAGCCCTCATGCAAATGTCAGACAGGGGTCCTAAAGGGGAGATAGAGATACTACGGGTCAAAGTCTAGAAAGGAATAATCGAGGACGACAACGCGATTCGTCACACCCCCACTGTTCTAGATGCAATCAAAGGCATTGGGGAGAATGTCGGGGTAGGGGTAGGGGTGTCGTGTGCTATAGATGTGGCAAGTATGGCCATATAGCCCAGGAGTGTCGAGAACCGCCGAACAATGCACCTGCTCTAGATCATAATTGGAGGAACAACCCGATGCCTCGTGGCGGCCGCGGCCTGGCGCGTGTTTATATGCTTAGTACAGCAGAGGGGGACAATACTAAAGGTGCAGGTAATATGTTTACATTTGCATAAGTAATAATCTTGTTTGACTTTGAGTGATTTGATACTGCATATGTTAGAACTAATTAAAATGTATGAATGTGGTTAGTTAGTTCTTAAAATTGTGAAAATATGAAATTAATGAATTTCGAGGACAAAATTCTTTTAAGGAGGGGAGAATGTAATAACCCGAACTTAGAAAAATAAAATAAAATAAATAAAAGGTAAAATGGGGAAAATAAAATAAAGGGGAAAAGAAATTTAAAAAGGGTATCAAGCAGGGACTTGTCGACGAATTTGTTCTCCTCGTCGACGAATATCCTTTTGGGTTTCATTGACGAGCACACGTGTCTCGTTGATG
Source organism: Malania oleifera (assembly GCF_029873635.1). Taxonomy (NCBI): domain Eukaryota; kingdom Viridiplantae; phylum Streptophyta; class Magnoliopsida; order Santalales; family Ximeniaceae; genus Malania; species Malania oleifera. The sequence goes on from NC_080417.1 coordinate 128,960,052, forward strand.
AGGAATTACCGAGAGCAGGGAAAATTGAGATTTTTAAATGCTTCGTCGATGAACATTTTGACCTCATTAACAAATGTTCTTCTTGACTTCGTCAACGAACCCACGTGTCTCATCGACGAAGGCCTAGTTATAAATAGGCCTTGGATATTCTTTTCTGCGAATTTCTCTCCTTTCTCATTTTCTCTCTCTAGGTTTCGTTTTCCCTACTTATTTTCTTCAAATCCAGCCCGAATTTAGCCCGATTCAACGATCAGAAACTACCATGAGGTTTCTGAGAAGATTCTCTACAACATAGGTGGAGCAAATTTTCAGTTTGGAGTACTTGGGCGCTACTGCAAAACTAGGGTAAGTAAGGTATTTTAATATTAAATTAAGTATTGGAAGCGTGCAGGCCTAGGAGATGATATATGTTAAATATCTTGGGCTTTAACTAATTAAGTTAGGATTTTTGGAATACAGGGTCTCGTTTCCTGTTCAATTTTAGGCAAAATCCCAAGGAGCAGGTAAGGGGAAAACATTATAGCGGCTTTTTAATTAATTTTTAAACCGATTAAAGTCGAGTATATAAACTTATATATATTTAGGTATAATTTTTTGAATGGTTAGACTTTTGGATCAAAAGATGATTTTAATTAAATATATCTTATTTGGGAAAAACCGTGTAGTATGAAAATAACTTTCATAATTAAATGGTTGCGAGCAGTGTTTGATTATAATCATTGTACGCTTATGGCTATTGTTTGGGTTGTAAATTCTGCTTGGTTGTGAATAGTGCTCAGCTGTAATTATTGTTTGATTGTGAATACTGTGGTGAATGTGTTGATGTGCCTGGATGATTGGTTATGCAATGGATGTGTATTGTTCTATGGTTTATGTAAATTGCGATATAGTGTTGGCAGTGGTATAAGGATGTCGTTATATGGGCGTTTATATTAAGGGGGTAAAACATTGGCAGTGGAATGAGGAGTTTGTTTTACCAATTTACTATGAACGGGATTATGTGTGTGAATTTGTAGCCTGTGTGGTTGAGAAGCTTGTGTAGTAACTTGTGTGAATGTGAGTCCTATGTGGACGTTATTCCTGTGTGGATGTGAGTCATGTGTGGACGGTATTCCTATGTGGATGTGAGTCCTGTATGGATAGTATTCCCGTGTGGATGTGAGTTCTGTGTGGACATTTAATTATGTGTGAATATAGACCCTGTGTGAGTGTGAATGAAGAATGTGTATATCTTGTGTGGATTTGTTGTGATATAAGTATACATGTGGATCTCTGTGAAATGATTTGCATTGGATGTGTGTAAATTTAATTACATAAGTATTTATGGTAAAGTAAAATTTTCCACCGAGGGATTGCTGAGAAAGGTGAGTGCCCTGGTAATTTTCTGTTGGTATCAGAGCAGAGGAAAACTATTTGTATGGGCAGGTAAGCTTCCCTATTCTCGGGGAATTTGTGTAACGCCCCGACCCAATAGGGGGGCCCGAAGTGCTACTAGTCATACATGGTCTGCACATATCTGATAACATACATAGACAATCCGCCCTAAACAGGGACATACGAGTGTATTCATACAAATCTGTCCTTTTATACATTACGGAAACATAAACATTCTTATAGATTCTAATAGACATACTAGAGTTTCTAACTGTATCCTTACATACAGACAATCGTACTTAAAACATAACCTGTATTGCATTCTCCAAAAGACCACCTGAACTAAGTCTAGTCCATATACAAAATACTTAGGTAAGCTAAAAACAGTACTAAGCTTCGATGTCCCTCTAAAAGCCTAGGACCTGTTTCTTGAAGGACCTGAAACAAAGGTTGTAAGTTAGGGTGAGACACTTATCAGTAAGGTGGAAGATATTACATTAGTGTGTGACAACATAAGTTTATTTTAGTTGAAAGTAGTTACATATAAAGCATATTCTCAATACTGTAATATAGGAGATATATAGATATAAATCTTGCAATAGCTAATTCAACATCATAACAAGCGAGAGTTCCCGAGGTTAGGGTAGGGTACAGGCACATACATTGTACAATCCCTCTGCCCAGTACTCAAACTTGTGACTTTACCCATTTTTTGTTTTTAAATCATGCATATGTATATTTAGAACATTGTCCAACTTGAAACATCATAATAACTATGTCAACACTACCCCGTGGCATGGGTTGTGCGATAATAAAGCACTGATCAAGCCCTGTTCGTGCAGGCATTACCAGACATCGTAATTTACTCCAATCCGTCTTGGCCATCACCACCCTGATCCGTGATCAACTAATGACCCTTTGTACATAGATACCCACACTGAGAATCAAATGTGTGGTTGTACTGTATCTCATTTCTAGCAATGGTACCGCGCTTATATAATAACATTAAACTTTTTAAGGATTTCATAATAATGTTGAGCTTCATAAGGCTCTCATAGTAACAAGCTGCGATCCCAATATTATATATACGATTTACAGTAAAACATAATAACCTATTTCAAATTCATAAATCACACGTACAGTTCCAGTATTTTCACAATCTCATTCATGCATTCTTTCATACATTCTTTCTTTCATTCAAACTGTGGTATAAACCGACACACACACTCTCGGTTTAACTTTTTCACATATAGAGCTCGGTATCTAACCATCACTTGTTTTCCATATTTTCTGATAACAATTTGGAACTTCAGTTCCCATAATTCATATATGTATTAATCAGTTACACATATTCCATTTCATAATATATGTCAGACTCATTTGGGTAAAAACAGACCATACATAGTATATAGTTCGAAAACATCATTTAAACAGAAAATAAGGAGTCCAGACATCTCCTACATTAGGTTTAATACAAATAAAGTAGTTTTGGAAAGTTTGAAGATCATATGCCAAAACTTGACCTTTTACCAAAACCGTAAAATCGACATTTTTAACCAGTGAAACTTTGAAAATAAGTAGTCATATCTTACATATATACATAAACTAATTTTCTAGCGGTTTAGTTTTTCAAAAAGACTGATGTAAACAAATCCCCTTACCTTTTTCCCCGAACACTGAAAACACGAACTACACGGCTCCAAAACAACGAACAGAGTTCTCAAAACCTAAAAAATCAAAGAACAATACTTTAATAAAATCTTATTTACTACAAATCTACCGAACCAAAAATGAACTTAGACACTTACCTCGATTTTGGGATAAAACTCAAAAATCCTCAAAATGAAGATCCGATCCGCTATAATCATAGAGGTTTTCCCCCCTGATCCATGTAGTAACGTCGAATCATGGATTCGAGTGTCGAACACCAGATGATTTAAGAGAGAGAGAGAGAGAGAGAGAGCTCGCAGGTTCTAGAGAGAGCGAGAGAGCTTTGGTGATTTCTTAATCATTGAGCAACTAAAAATGCTATTTATAGACCCCTTTACACGGTCAAATTCGTTGACGAGTCAGCGCCTTCGTCGACAAACACCAACCCGATATTTTTCCAGTCGCTCTGGATCTTTTCGTCACCGAGACTCTGAATTTCGATGACGAATCCTTATAAGGCATTCGTCGATGAGAAATTTGGCTTCGTTGACGAAGCTTGCCAAAATTACTTTTTTACCCTTTTCTGATTTATTTTCCTTATTTTATGGGTTCGAGTCTCTACACTTTGTCTGGATACATAACCCGAGGACTTACTGTAGTAACCCGACCCTGAGAAAAAAAAATAATAAAATAAAATAAAATAAATAATAATAATAATAATAATAATAATAATAATAAATAAACATAAAATAAATAAATAAATAAAGAGATATTTTGGAGAAGATATTTTGAAAAGAGATATTTTAAGATATTTATATATAAATATCTTGGAGGAGATATTTATTTAGATTACTTAAGGGCTAAGTTAGGTTTTATTTTATAAATTCTCTTACTCTCTCTCTCTCTCTCTCTCTCTCTCTCTCTCTCTCTCTCTCTCTCTGTGTAAGATCCTTCGCCGTTCGTCGTCCGTTTCCAAAAACAGAGGGTATTGCGTGGATCATAAGAGGAAACTCTATACTTTTAGTGGATCGGATCATCGCTTCGGAGAGTTTCGGGTTTTTCCAAGAATTGAGGTAGGAATCTTATCCTAATTTTGATAGGATATTTGGATAGCAGTAGAAAACATAGTATGGTTATGTTCTGTGGTTTTAGGTTTTCGGGATCTCGGGTTGTCGATTTGGACCGTTTTCATACGAACTTTCATTTCGAGTATAAGGTAAGGGGAATTTGATTACAACGGCTATTTTGGAAAACTAAACCGCTAAAAAATTAGTTTATGTTATTATGTATGATTTAACTGCTTATTTGTGAAATTCTACTAAGTAGAAATGTCGGTTTGACGATTTTACGATTTTTGGTAAAAATGAGGATTTCGACGTGTGATCTCCAAATTTTACAAATATTGTTTATTTGTGTTTATACCATAGTAGGAGAGGCTCGAATCCTTTATTTATTCAGATAAACTATGTATATTGAATTTCTATCATTTAGCGGGTTTTTGAAGCAAACTTGTGTGATATATGTTGAAATGGAAATGGATGGAATTTTATGTACTATTGATATAGAATATAGGAACGAAGTTCCAAATTTGTTATACTGAGAATGTGATAAACGGAAGCCGGTGATACACCGAGCTGAATCAGTAAACAAAGAGGGGTAAACTGAGTGGAAAGACGCCGGTTTGAACCCAATGCTATTATTTGAATTTCTGAAAAATACTGGAATTGCGCAGGTTATCATATTTGTATAAATTGAATTTATGATACATGGAACCACAGCTTGAGAGTCCCGGGAGGGTCGAAAAATACTTTCTTTGCAGGGTTGAAATAAACTACTGTTATATGATACGACGCGATATTGTAGCTAGATGTACATATGCAACCACACGTACTAAACGATGTGGGTACCAAGATGGTCGACTAGCAGGGTGAAACCATTGGCTGATATTGGGCCAATGGAGGTAGTCAGATCGTAAGTAGGTACTCGACAGTGCCTGCAAGAACAGGGCATTGGACGAGTATCAGTGCACAACCCGGGCCACGGGGTAAAACTGGTTATAGGGATATTTTGCTGTTGGTCATCTGATAAATCATTAAATGGTCGAAAGACAGATGTGTGAATTTTGTAATATGAATAATGATATACCTGATGCATTACTGTATTGAAAATAATTTATTTATATTCTAGATGTTGAATGAAAATATGCATGCATGCAGTCACACACTGTTGTAACTCCTTCTTCCTTACTGAGAGGTGTCTCACCCTATCATACAACCTTTGTTTTCAGGTCCATCAGTACGTCGGTCCTAATAGCTAAAAGGACTGGGGAGATTGTTTTTGGTTAGCTTATGTGCATCTAAATCTTGCATTAAACCTAGATGAAATTCCTGTTGGAGGATTGTAATAACAAGAATTTTATCCTATGTATGACTTTATGAGAAATGGTGTGGATGTATTAGTAAACTCTCGTATAAGTTTAGTAGAAATCTCAATGGATATTTATGTTTTTCCGCAACATTTACATTGTAATTATGTATGATTTACACCCGCATGTCCCTGTTTAGGGCGGGTTGTTTCCATATCTTGAACAGGTATAGGTATTATGTATGAATTAGTGATGCCTGGGTCCGTATAAAGGGCTGGGTCGTTACACTTACTGAGTAAGGTGAGCGCTTTGGTATTAGTACTAAAGAAGAGGGAAACTACTTGTATAGAGGGCAGTCTTCCTTATTCTCGGGAATTATCAGTAAAAATAATTATGAATGTGTGTATGAAATCTGATGTCAATAATGTTATTAAGGATGCATTTTGTTAACTTCTATTGATGATGAATAATGATTGATTGTATCTTGAGTATATTAAACTTTTTGCCACACACTACTTTAGCTTTTTCTTCCTTACCAAGAGGTATCTCACCCCGACGGTTTATTATTCTTTTCAGGTCCTTCAGGTGATCGAACTTAGAAAGCTCCAGGGCGGGGATTAGTTTTGTGAGTGGTTAAGGAATGGATATATATATATATATATATATATATATATATAAAACTCTGGTATGTTATTTGAGGTTGTCTATTTAGTTCTGCTACGTGAATGGTATTAGAGACGTATGATTGGTCTCATAACACCTTGGACCCCACTTGGCGGGTTTAAGACGTTACATTATGTGTGTAGGGCCACGAAATGGGTGAATTGGTCATGTTATGTGTGAAGGGCCATAAAATGGGTGAATTGGTCATGTTATGATGTGATATGCCGGTCTTATACCAAGATAGTTATGATATGACGGTTTTTATCGATTATGATATGATAGATATGATATGACAGTGAAAACATGCTTTATACAGATTTATGAAATGATTATTATGAAATGAGATTAAGTTATCAGTTATGTTATATAAATTGTAACGACCTGCTCCTTTTTCACATATATTTTTTTTTTATATAAATAAATTTTCATCACATCATACAATCCAACTCAGCAGGTCACAATCCACCTGAGCCCGTGGGCACCAGGGATATAACAAAACATACAGCAGAAGCCTACGCAGCAGAAAGTATAAAATCATATACATCTCATCATAATATGCATAACACATACCAGAGTCACTACAATTACTATCTCACAGTATATACATCTCAAAAATGAAATCTAGGGACAATCCCCACAAAACCTAACTGTCCCTACCAAAAACTTACCCTTCCAAAGAGGGCAAACAACTGATCTAGATCAGCAGGGCTTTTCCCGCTCTCCTATCAGCGGCTCCTGAAAAATGTATAAGATTTAGGGGTGAGACACCTCTCAGTAAGGGAAATAAACTAATACCAGTGTGTGGCAACATGAGTATTCTCTATTCTATATATACCATACATAACATATTTAATACTGTTTATCAAATCTGGGAAAACATATGCATATCAAAACATGGCAGAACATACTACATTTTCATAAACATTTCTCATCTCATATCATAATAATAATAACATAAAAACAACCCTGGTAGGTTAGCTGGCTGTTGTCATGTATTACCCCCACATGACTGGGTTGTGTGGCCCGAAGGCAGGACCTGACAATGGTTGGCCGACCACTGCCAAGTCAAACAGTAGTCTGTAGGTCTGATGGGTCTACCCAGACTGGTCCGTACACCAGGGGCGATAACAGCACACTTCTTGAAAATAACCACATCGACCATCCAATCTCACACCACTCCGTACAGCGGCGTTAACACAGATATCATGATCACGAGGACCATGGACACATAGCAACGGTACCGTGCAAGTGCTAGCCTAGACCAAGCCAACCAGGTTCTGATATCATATACATATACAAAAACCGTGATACATAAATATCTCATATCATTTATTTTCACATCAATCATATCATTTCACATATATACGTGTATCATAAAAATCATTGGCCCGTACGCCGGTATTACACATTTTAACATAGCACGGCCCGTACGCCGGCAAATCACATAGCACAGCCCGTACGCTAGCAAATCACATAGCACAGCCCGTACGCTGGCAAATCACATAGCACGGCCCGTACGCCGGCAAATCACATATACATATAAAAATATCTTGGCCCGTACGCCGGTTTTCCATCATAGAAATCCATATCGTCCCCATTCAAAAAAAAAAAAAAAAACAGTATTTCACAACATTTTTATACTCATGCCACACTAAACAAATTTTCTACGTATTCAACATATCATCATTTAAACAGTATTTTCCAAATATAAATCATATATATAAATATATTTATTTTTCTTGAAACCAGATGCTATATATATATACATACATTTTCTCAAAACAAGACTAGTTTAGTTTATCCCCTTACCTGATTCCTGAAAAGCCCCTAAGAAAATCTTCCCCGTACCCACAAGGTTCTCAACTCAATACCCTGAAAATGAAAACTCGCAGAATTAAAGTTTAGTATTTTAGTACGTACACCATTTTCTATAACTACCACTAAGTCAAATTCGACTTAAAAAGTCTTACCTCAACTTAGGGATGATTCCCAACGTTCCTAATCAATACCTTGGAACTGAAAATTTCCAGTATTAAAGTTTAGTATTTTTACGCGTATATCATTTTCTTCAACTGTCAAAAATCCAAATATTGAATATAAAGCCTTACCTTGGATTTGGGATGAAATCCAACTTCGTTTCCCTGACGATCCGCTCCGGCAGACTTGTAGAGAACTTCGTCAGGAGCGTCGTGGTGGCTTCGGTTTGTCGATCCGGCGTAAAACTAGCCCGAAATCGAAGAGAGAGAGTCGTAGGAGAGAGAGAGAAGAGAGAGAGAGAGAGAGAGAGAGAGAGAGAGAGAGAGAGAGAGAGAGAGAGAGAGAGAGCACTTCCAAAAAATATCCAAGTAAGCTTCTTGAAGAAGCTTTCCACTTTCTATATATATATATACCTTTAACCTTTATATTAAATATATATCATAATAACTTACTTATATATATATATATATATACACACACACACACACACACACATATATATATATACATGCTTCAATATATATATATATATTTTCCTTATCATACTATTCATTTTACTTGTTAATTTAATTAATTAATTTAATTTTATTATTATTATTATATATATTTTTTAAAATTAAATTTTATTATTATTATTTTTTTTCCCGGTTACTACATTCCTCCCCCCTTAAAAGAATTTCCTCCTCGAAATTTACTGTTTCCGCAACTCGCCATCCTTTAATCAGGAAAAAGGGTCTACTCATTTTATTACCTACCCTCACTTATGGCGGAGGAATACCGTGGTTACATCTCGAGTCTTGGAAGATTACATATACAAAAGAAAACCATTCTCCCAAAACTAAAGTACTACACTATTCAACCATTACATGTACCTGCAACAGAAAACTACTTAACTATTTACATTTATTCACTTAGACTTCTTGAAATAAATGCGGATACCTCTGCTTCATCTGCTCCTCAGACTCCCAAGAAGCCTCTTCTACTGCATGATTCCTCCACAAGACTTTTACTTGAGGAATCATCCTGTTACGTAGCTCTTGCACTTTCCTATCCAGAATCTGTACTGGTACCTCCTCATATCCTAGTGAATCACTAAGCTCCAACTCATCATAATTGATGACATGAGAAGGGTCTGGGACGTATTTCCTCAACATAGCAACATGAAATACGTTGTGAATTCTGGACAATACAGGTGGCAAAGCTAGCCTGTAGGCTACCGGTCCCACTTTATCTAGAATCTCAAATGGACCGATAAACCTAGGACTAAGTTTACCCTTCCTCCCAAATCGCATAACCACTTTCATCGGAGCTATCTTCAAAAATACGTGATCACCTACGTCAAACTCTAAATTCCTGCGGCGATGGTCGGCATAACTCTTCTGTCGACTCTGAGCTGCACTGATTCTGTCCCTGATAAGACGAACTTTATCACATGCCTGCTGAACCAGCTCTGGCCCCACTACTCGCCGCTTACCCACTTCATCCTAGAACAAAGGAGAACAACATCTCCTACCATGTAGAGCCTCAAATGGTGCCATGCCAATACTAGACTGATAACTGTTATTATACGCAAATTCTACTAATGGCATGAACTGAGTCCAACTACCCCCAAAGTCTAGTACACACGCTCTGAGCATGTCCTCTAATATCTGTATCGTCCTCTCAGTCTGCCCGTCTGACTGAGGATGGAATGCCGTACTAAATGATAACTGAGACCCCAGAGCCTCCTGCAAACTCCTCCAAAATCGTGATGTGAATCGTGGGTCTCGATCCGATACAATAGATACAGGTACCCCATGAGAACGTACTATCTCCTGAATGTAAATCTCCGCTAAACGGCTGAGGGAGTAGCTGATCTTGATGGGAATAAAGTGGGCGGTCTTCGTCAATCGATCAACAATCACCCAGATGGCATTATGACCATGTAACGCCGTCGGCAGTCCTGACACGAAGTCCATCGATATGTGATCCCACTTCCACTCCGGGATGAATAACGGCTGCAACTGCCCTGTCGGTCTCTAGTGCTCAACCTTTACCTGCTGGCACGTCAAACACTGCGCTACATATTCGGCAATCTCTCTCTTCATACCACTCCACCAGTATGACTCTCGCAGATCTCTGTACATCTTCGTACTACCGGGATGAACTGTATACAAAGATCTGTGAGCCTCCTCTAGAATAGTCTTCCTGATCTCAGTATCGGCAGGAACACATAATCTGGAACGGAACCGCAAAGCTCCGTCATCTGGGATACTGAACTCCTCCCCCTGCCCACTCTGTACTTTGTCTATCACCTCCACTAGCTCTGGATCTTCCTTCTGGGCAGCTTTAATTCTCTTCTGCAGGGTAGGCTGTACCACTAGGCTGGCAATACATACTGGGAGATCACTCTCCACCAACTCTATGCCGAGTCTCTCCAGATCCATTCTGATCGGATGCTGGATCCCCATAGTCGTCAACACTGGCTGCCTGGATTTCCTACTCAACGCATCAGCTACCACGTTTGCTTTCCCTGGGTGATAACTGATGGTACAATCAAAATCCTTAATCAGCTCCAACCACCTTCTCTGCCTCATATTCAGTTCTTTCTGCGTAAAGAAATACTTCAAACTTTTATGGTCGGAGAAGATCTCACACTGCTCACCGTACAGGTAATGCCTCCAAATCTTCAGTGCGTGTACCACTGCAGCCAACTCAAGATCATGGGTAGGGTAGTTCTTCTCATATTCTTTCAACTGCCTGGATGCATACGCCACTACCCTGCCATGTTGCATTAATACACAGCCAAGTCCCTTCAAGGACGCATCACTGTAAATGGTATACCCTTCACCCCTACATGGGATGATCAACACTGGTGCTGTGACTAGTCTCTGCTTCAACTTTTGAAAACTTTGCTCACAGCTATCATCCCACTCAAATCTGACATTCTTCCTCGTCAGTCGTGTTAAAGGCCCTGACAAAGCTAAGAATCCCTCAACAAAACGACGGTAATAGCCTGCTAGCCCCAAGAAACTCCTGATCTCGTGGACATTTCTCGGTCTAGCCCAATTCACTACAGCCTCAATCTTGCTAGGATCCACAGAAATACCGCCTCCAGATACAACATGCCCCAAGAACACGACCTTCTCCAGCCAAAATTCACATTTACTGAACTTGGTGTACAACTTCTTTTCCCGAAGTGTCTGCAAAACCTGCCTCAAGTGCGTCTCATGCTCCTCATAGTTCCTAGAATAGACCAGTACATCATCAATAAAAACAACAACAAACTGGTCTAGGTATTGGTGGAAGACTATTCATCAAGTCCATAAATACCGCAGGAGCATTCGTCAAACCAAACGGCATCACTAGAAACTTGTAATGCCCATACCTAGTCCTAAAGGCCGTCTTTGAGACGTCTTTTGCTTTCACCTTCACCTGATGGTAGCCAGATCTGAGGTCAATCTTCGAATACACCCGTGTACCCTAGAGCTGGTCAAACAAATCATCGATACGGGGTAGAGGATACCTATTCTTGATTGTCACTTTATTTATCTCCCTATAGTCTATACACATCCTCATAGTCTCGTCTTTCTTTTTCACAAATAAAACTGGAGCTCCCCACGGAGATACACTGGGCCGTATAAAGCCCTTATCTAGCAGATCTTGCAACTGATTCTTCAATTCTGCTAACTCCACTAGCGCCATTCAATAAGGTACTTTAGAAATCAGTGCTGTACCGGGAGGTAGATCAATAGAGAAATCCACCTCACGGTCGGGTGGCAAGCCTGGTAACTCATCTGTAAAAAACATCCACAAACTCCTTCACTACAAGTGTGCTAGCAAGTTTCGACTCATTCTCTGACATCTCTCTCACAACCGCTACAAACCCCTGACAACCACTCAGCAGTAGTCTCCTGGCCTGAATAGCTGAAACTAGTTGAGGCGGGGATTGTACATGCGACCCTACAAACTTGAATTCTGCTTCCCCCGGGGGTCTAAATATCACCTCTCGTGCACAACAATCTATGCTGACAAAATTAGCCGCTAGCCAATCCATGCCAAATATAACGTCAAACCCATGCATGTCTAACACTATCAAATCAACAGACAATGTTTTCCCCTGAATCTCTACTAGGCAGTTGCGGAGTACCCTACCACACCTCACTACCGACCCAGTCGGTGTAGATACCAACAGTTCAACATCTAATGATTGTGTTTCAGCCTCACATAATTTAATACACCCCAAGGACACAAACGAGTGTGTAGCTCCTGAATCAAATGATGCAATAACTTTAAAAGAAAACATAATGACCATACCTGTCACCACGTCACCTGACGCCTCAGCCTCACCCGGCGTCAGAGTAAACACCTTGGCTGGAGTCGTATTCCTCTGCTGGCCCCCCCGTGGTGCCTGATAACCTCCCCGGTATAGTCTAGGAGCTGGAACTGCATCTGGTGGAGTAGGGCAGTCTCGTACCATGTGCCCCGATCTACCGCAACGATAGCACACCGGAGCTGCATCTGGCGGGGTAGGACAATCTCGCACTATATGTCCCGATCTACCGCAGCGGTAGCACACTACACCACCAGCTCGACACTCTCCCCAGTGCCTCCTACCACAAGTCTGACAAACTGGAGGACCCTGCCCTGTCTGCACCTGGCGTCCTCCTGTCTCCTGTTTTCGCCCTCTACCATGATTACCTCTCCTCCACTGACCCGGCCTATGACCCTGCTGGTAGCTCGTGGATGCAGATCTCTTCCTCTGTCCCTGCTCATCCGCATCAAGACATTCACCAATCTCTGCCAAGGCGCCCCTGTCAACCAACTCAGCGAAGTCTTGGATCCGCAGCACCACCACCTGCCTAAATATACTCCGCCTCAAGCCTCTCTCAAACTGCCTCGCCTTCTTCACCTCATCAGGAACAATGTATGGGGCAAATCGAGAGAGCTCGATAAAACGTGCTGCATACTGCTGGACGGATAACTGTCCCTGCTTCAGACTCAGGAACTCTTCTACCTTAGCCTCCCTCACAGTAGCTGGAAAATATCTGTCAAAGAACAGATCTTTAAACCGGTCCCATGTCATAGCTATTGGAGTCACCCTCTGCTGCTCTAATAGTCTCACCACAGTCCACCACCTCTCAGCCTCTCCTGTCAATTTATAGGTGGCAAAGAGGACCCTCTGTTCCTCAGTACATTGCAGCACAGCCAAGATTTTCTCAATCTCCTGCATCTAGTTCTTAGCGGCTACTGGATCAACTCCACCTGTGAACGCTGGAGGATTCATCTTTGTAAATTTCTCTATAGTGCACCCATGGCCTGTAGATGGACCACTCTGCTCTCTCGAGCTCCTAGCAATCTCAGCCATAACCTGCTGAGCCACACTACGTAATACCGCATCAGAGTCGGTCCTAGCTGTACCTGATGGTCCTGCTCCATCACTGCCACTCGCATGGGCACTATTTCCTTCTAGATCCATCATGGAAAATAGCAGTTGCAATTCAGTAATCCTATCCACATAATTTACCCACCTATCCTCACCACTCATCTCAACATTTCTAACTCATTGTTAATCCCCAGTCCTACATTCTAGGAACACAACCCGACAATAGCTTACTATGGTTTTCCTGAAATCGTCACCCCAGGAAAAACACAGAAACTACCACGGAAGTCCTGCTTCTAGACTGTAGAACGAAACCTCAAATCATTTCCTAAACTCTGGTATTGTTCCTGCTGCACTCTAAAGTCTACAGAACCTAGCAACCTAGGCTCTGATACCAACTGTAACGACTTGCTCCTTTTTCACATATATTTTTTTTTATATAAATAAATTATCATCACATCATTCATTCCAACTCAGCAGGTCACAATCCACCTGAGCCCGTGGGCACCAGGGATATAACATAACATATAGCAGAAGCCTACGCAGCAGAAAGTATAAAATCATATACATTTCATCATAATGTGCATAATACATACCAGAGTCACTATAATTACTATCTCATAGTATATACATCTCAAAAATGAAATCTAGGGACAATCCCCACAAAACCTAACTGTCCCTACCAAAAATTTACCCTTCCAAAGAGGGCAAACAACTGATCTAGATCAGCGAGACTTTTCCCGCTCTCCTATCAGGGGCTCCTGAAAAATGTATAAGATTTAGGGGTGAGACACCTCTCAGTAAGGGAAATAAACTAATACCAGTGTGTGGCAACATGAATATTCTCTATTCTATATATACCATACATAACATATTTAATACTGTTTATCAAATCTGGGAAAACATATGCATATCAAAACATGGCAGAACATACTGCATTTTCATAAACATTTCTCATCTCATATCATAATAATAATAACATAAAAACAACCCTAGTAGGTTAGCTGGCTGTTGTCATGTATTACCCCCACATGACTGGGTTGTGTAGCCCGAAGGCGGGACCTGACAATGGTTGGCCGACCACTGCCAAGTCAAACAGTAGTCTGTAGGTCCGATGGGTCTACCCAGACTGGTCCGTACACCAGGGGCGATAACAGCACACTTCTTGAAAATAATCACATCGACCATCCAATCTCACACCACTCCGTACAGCGGCGTTAACACATATATCATGATCACGAGGACCATGGACACATAGCAATGGTACCGTGCAAGTGCTAGCCTAGACCAAGCCAACAAGGTTCTGATATCATATACATATACTAAAACCGTGATACATAAATATCTCATATCATTTATTTTCACATCAATCATATCATTTCACATATATACGTGTATCATAAAAATCATCGGCCCGTACGCCGGCAAATCACATAGCACAGCCCGTACGCTGACAAATCACATAGCACAGCCCGTACGCTGGCAAATCACATAGCACGGCCCGTACGCCGGCAAATCTCATCCACATAGCACGGCCCATACGCCGGCAAATCACATATACATATAAAAATATCTTGGCCCGTACGCCGGTTTTCCATCATAGAAATCCATATCGTCCCCATTAAAAAAAAAAACAGTATTTCACAGCATTTTTATACTCATGCCACACTAAACAAATTTTCTACGTATTCAACATATCATCATTTAAACAGTATTTTCCAAATATAAATCATATATATAAATATATTTATTTTTCCTGAAACCAGATGCTATATATATATACATACATTTTCTCAAAACAAAACTAGTTTAGTTTATCCCCTTACCTGATTCCTGAAAAGCCCCTAAGAAAATCTTCCCCGTACTCACAAGGTTCTGAACTCAATACCCTGAAAATGAAAACTCGCAGAATTAAAGTTTAGTATTTTCGTACGTACAGCATTTTCTATAACTACCACTAAGTCAAATTCGACTTAAAAAGTCTTACCTCAACTTAGGGATGATTCCCAACGTTCCTAATCAATACCCTGGAACTGAAAATTTCCAGTATTAAAGTTTAGTATTTTTACGCGTATATCATTTTCTTCAACTGTCAAAAATCCAAATATTGAATATAAAGCCTTACCTTGGATTTGGGATGAAATCCAACTTCGTTTCCCTGACGATCCGCTCCGACAGACTTGTAGAGAACTTCGCTAGGAGCGTCGTGGTGGCTTCGGTTTGTCGATCTGGCGTAAAACTAGCCCGGAATCGAAGAGAGAGAGAGTCGTAGGAGAGAGAGAGAAAGAGAGAGAGAGAGCACTTCCAAAAAATATCCAAGTAAGCTTCTTGAAGAAGCTTTCCACTTTCTATATATATATATATATATACCTTTAACCTTTACATTAAATACATATCATAATAACTTACTTATATATATATATATATATAGACACACACACACACACACACACATATATATATACATGCTTCAATATATATATATATATTTTCCTTATCATACTATTCATTTGACTTGTTAATTTAATTAATTTATTTTATTTTATTATTTTATTATTATTATATATTTTTTTTAAATTAAATTTTATTATTATTATTTTTTTTTCCCGGTTACTACATAAATTGTATTATATGATATTAGAACCCTGATGGACTAGGTATGTTCAGAGCACGGTACCGTAGCTAGCTAGTAAGGTCAAACAGTGTAATTCCCCTGTGTGCCAATTTGAGAAGTGTTGACAAGAGTATGATGGGTGGATTAGGTTGGGTGTATAGCCGGCAGTGCTGCCACACTATTCAGAAAGTGTCAATGTTGGAGTTGATTAGCCTCGAAGTGTTGAGAAGAGTAGGATACCCACTACGTGTCGACCCGAGAAGTGTTGAGAAGCGTAGGATGGGCGGACCAAGTTGGGTGTAAAATCGTGCATAGTTATGTTTGACTTAGTTTGGTAAGTCAGTCAGGGTTAAATAAAGAAAATAGTAGATTGTTATGGGAAAATATAATAATAGAATAAGAAAGATGACGGAATGTTATGAAAATAAAAAAGGATAATAATAAAATAAAGAAAATAGTAGAATGTTATGGGAAATAAATAAGAGTAAAATAAAAGACTTTAAAAGGTGAACAAACAATTGAATGAAAGGAAGGCAGTGCGGGGAAATGAAATTTGAAAACAACATTACAATGGATTAATTATATACGATAGAGAATAAAGGGGGTAAGCCATGTGCATGGACAATGGGCATGCACCGAGTGGGATGAGCTTCTTTATTCAATAGTGTCACACTCATTTTATAATAAAGAAAATATCATAAAAACAATAACAAATAGTAATAGTACTAATTATTATTATGAAAAATTATAACAACCAATAATAATTGTAATAATAATATTTATTATTATAAAACTAATAATAATAATAATAAAAATAAAAGCATTATTGATAATGAAAAGGCTAAAACAATGATATTATTTAAAGGATAATGATTATTGTAAAATTAATAATAATAATAATAACAACTAACAATAGTTACAACAATAATAGTTATTATACCCCCAGGGTGTGGTTCAGGTGGTAGTGTGGGTTGCGGGAGTGCCTCTCATGAGGTCAGGTGTTCAAACCCTTCTGGGCTCATTTGCGCCCTTGAACTCCTGAATTTACCCTTCTTTTGAAATTGTAGGGTCAACTTCAAGGGGCGCAGGATTAGTCACGTGAACCGTAAAACGGACACGTGGATATCCGGTGCGTAATCCAAAAAAAAAAAAAAAAAAACAATAATAGTTATTATTATCTAACAATAACAAGAACAAGAACAAGAACAATATTAATAATTAGAGGGTCAAAATAATAATAATTATTATTTTAAGGATAAAAATTATAAGATAAATAATATAAAATATTAATTACAGCTAATAATAATTGCAATGACAATAATGCTTATTATTATGAAAATAATAATAACAACCTAATTAAGGATAATAATTATTACATAAATAATAGAAAATAATAATAATAACTAATAATAATTACAATAATAATAAAAAGAGCCCCTAAAATCCTTTCAAACTTAACATGCCAAAAACTTCAAGGCTTTTCATTGGTACAAAGATGTTTTTTTTTTTTTTCCTTTCTTCTCCTTCTTCTTCTTTTTTTTTTCTAAACTCTATACTAGAATAGACACCAATTAACGAAAGAAAAATTCATGTATGGTTTTCCTTAACTTTTTGCAAAAAATGTTGAGAATAAAATTAGAGAAAAACTCAACGGTTCAATTCCTTATAGTAATTTAACATTTGAAGAAATGATTAATCACATAAATCAAGAACCTTTGAGCATTGTATTGATCTCAAATTTAAGGCAAAATTAAAATTAAAATTTAAAGAAAACAAAAAAGAATTATGAACTTTTTGTGATCGATATGAGAAAATTTTATTTCCATCTTCCAGGAAAAAGAAAAAAAAAGGTTTTCAAAAGAAAAAAACTTTAAGAGAAATATTAGTCTTAAAAATTAGTCTCTTCTTTTACAATAACTTTCAAAACACTATCATTTAAAAAATACTTATTTTGAAAGATAGTTCTTATCAACATTATCCATTTATAGACAAAAGTAGATGAATTTCAACAAGTTTGGAGTTCGTACAAATTTAATATCATGAACCAAGATAGTTGTGTTGGTGTGCGCCTTGTCCCACATCGCTTCTATGGTCAGTTTCAAGTCAGTATAAGATCCTTTTAACCCTCTCTTTTTAATACTTAGGTTTTAAGGATGAACTCTCTAACTTGGTATCAGAGCTGGGCCTTAGGTTACTTGACTCCTCTTTGGGTTTGACTCCTCCTTGCCTCAATTCCTCCTATGGGGTCGAGGGAATGAACTCTCTAATTAGTTGGACGAATAAACTTTATCTTGTAATATACCCTATTAGCAAGAAACTTAAATTACTCATAAAAAATTTGAATTATTGACATAACTTTTTGGAGCCAGTAAGTAGGTTCCATTATAATAATAATAATAAGAATTATTATTATTATTAGTAAACTTAAAGTAAGATTGAACTTTAGTGGAGTGTAATGGTGGAGAGTACTCTTTGGAGGTGTTAGGTCGAAATAACTTTAGCTTGAATTATTTATGCAGTGGTTGGAATCAATTAATAATAGCTACAATAAAAAATATTTATTATTATAAAAGTAATAATAACAAAAAGAATAATAATAATTATTTTAAGAATAACAATTATTATACAAATTATAAAAAAACAACAAAAGAAAAAAATAATAATTACACTAATAATAATCACAATTTTAAAAATAATAAAAAATAATAATAGATAATAATATTACTATAATAAAAATAAAAACAATTAATGATAATTACAATAAAAATATGTTTTTTATAATAATAATAATAATAAAATGGGCAGGAATACTGTTATTTTAATGATAATGACTATTATAAAAATTATAAATAATAATAATAAGAGAAATAATAATAAAAGGAATAATAGCTATTATTATTTTAAAGATAATAACTATTATAAAATAATAAAAAATAATAATAACACAACTACTAATCACTATTGCAAAATAAAAATAATAAAAATAAAGAATTAAGTAATAAGAATATTTATAAAAATAACTTATTTTTCACTTTACCCATTACATAATATTAAATACTAAAAATAAATTAAAACTAAAATTCTTATAATCTTTTCATGTTACTAATCCAATTTACTAAAATTTTAAAATTTAAATTTAAACTTAGGTAAATTTAGATAAATTTTAATATAATATAATATAATATTTTATTTAAATTCAGTACAAAACACAATTCAACGTCTCTAAATACAGAATAATTATATTTAAAAAATAATTTCGCCGTCAACCAAACGTGTTAGTGCTGGAAAAGTACACCCGAAGCCGCTGCCCACTTCGTCTTCATGGCGGGAAACACTTGGCCTGCTGTCCTCACTCTCTCATCTCTATGCTAAGCATCGCCAATCTTTCCAGTCTCTCCCGTTACTCTAGCATTTCCCTCGCGATTTCTTTTCCCCAAAACCCTAGTTTCTTACCACTCCTTTCGAATCGTTTTC
Organism: Malania oleifera; assembly: GCF_029873635.1. Classification (NCBI taxonomy): domain Eukaryota; kingdom Viridiplantae; phylum Streptophyta; class Magnoliopsida; order Santalales; family Ximeniaceae; genus Malania; species Malania oleifera. The sequence goes on from NC_080417.1 coordinate 128,979,531, forward strand.
TGTGTAACTGCGTCGGAATTTCTTCAATGGCCTCCCCAAATGTCGTTGTCGAGTACGCGAAGTCGAACCGATCATCATGCAAGAAGTGTTCGAAGGCCATTTCAGCCAATGCGCTCAGGTTGGGCTTGAGGAGCAAAGACCCGCGAGGGTTTGACATGACCAAATGGCACCACCTCGACTGCTTTCCGCGGGGTTTGGAGTCTATCACTTCAGTTGAGGCGATCAAAGGGTTCTCGGCGCTGAAGGTTTGGCTGGACTCTTGGATGTAGTTTAGGGATTTTGTTTTGTGTTTGAATGCGTTGTTTGAATTGAAACATCTTTTATCTTTTCCATAAAAAAGTAAGAAAGGAAGAAGGAATTGCGGTTGGGGTATTTGGGATTTTGAGAATTGGAGTGAAGTTAGGAATTAAATTACAGCCCGCAAAAGGAAGAACAGGAAGATTTGAAAAAGGAATTTTATCTAGTTAGACTTTTTGAAGCTCAAAGTTTGGTTGATTGTGGAGTTGGGGGCTTACTTATAAGTTTGGTAGTTAGAGGAGTGTTTGTATTTGCCTTCACACTGACACCAATTGAACTTTATTTATTTATTTTTAAATTTTCTTTTGTATTCAGAGTGATGATCAGGAGGCACTAAAAAGGATGGTGGACGGATGTTGTGGGCCTCAGGACAAGGTAAGAGTTGAATTTCTTGAACTATTTTCAACATTTTGTGAAACAACAGTATATTTTACAAAGAGAAATAAAAGTTTTCTTCGGTATGAGTTATCGGAAGGAATATATTAGAATATGCAGGTCTATTTTTGGTAGCTGCTGATCAAAATTGGGTTCTTACAAAGGTAGACTGGCGGATCAAAATTGGACTCTTACAAAGCTAGACTGGCACCAGTTAAAAAAAATTGTATATCCACAATGAAATTTAACCATTCATTTGGATTTGAGACTGGAAAAGTATGTTTTTTGTTAATTAAAAATCTCTCTAGTGACAAGTTTATGAGAGAGAGAGAGAGAGAGAGAGCACAACCACTTGAATTTATGAGAGAATAATATTGATATGCAATACTTTCTTTTCAAGATATATATGCATTCTTATGACAATAAAATTGTTGTACCTCCCTTCCTGCTTATTGTGGGCACTGATTTATTTCATTCATGTTCTATCAGGCAGAAAGCTGTGGTTCATGTTACCATCTTGATTCTTGACTAGTAGCACACATCTCTTAAATGTTGAATTTCTGTGGTGTGAAAATTTTAACAAATGGATGCTTAATCCAAAGTAAATATATGGATTTTGTGAATTGTATCTCCCAACTTTTATACCCATAAAGGAAGTTGCATAATTCAGCTAAAATAATTAAAAAGAGTTTGAAAGTACAAATTAATTTAATTATTTATGCTAATCAGAAGCTAAGAATGGGTAAAATGTTCATAGTTTTATGTCTTTGTTATAGGTGAAGTTGCAACAATGAAGATCCAAGTTCCTAGAAGTAATTGGCATGGTCACATGTCATCTTTTTGTTTGGCCATGAATACCAAAATAAAAAGCAAAGACTTGGGATTCCATACTAATGTCCTAAAATCATTGAAATCCCGACTGTCTTCAACACTGATGAGTCAAGTTCTTTGAAGTCATCATGATGCATACTTCTGATCTTCCTGTATGTTTTAAGGATCAATACAGAAGACAAAGTCTTGGGTTCGCAAACTTAAGGTTTAAAATAATTTATTGTCCTTAAATCTTGGCCTCCACAACTTTCTTAATATATCCCTTCTAGTTCTAGTCTGTACTAATATATCTCTAATTCTGTGCATTTTATGAATTCAAGGATGTAAATAACCAATTCGAAGTTTGGAATGTAATCCATAATGCATCACCTTGTAAAAGCTGGACACAATTGCCTTTCTAGACTATGGGACTATGGGCAGAATGTAGGTGGTCTGACTAAGCAAACTAACACCAACATTCTCATTGTTCAAGCTAAATTTTCGAGAAGCAACTAGATAAAAAAAAGGCGTCCCTGGGCCACAAGGCTCCCTGCTTTGTAAGAGTAGGGGGAGATGAAGCCTTATCCCTACTTTTGTGCAGATAAGCTGTTTCCTTAGACTTGAACCCATGACCAACTAGTCACAAAGGAGTAACCTTACCGTTGATCCAAGGCCCAACCTCGAGAGTTGTATAATTTGATTTCTCTAAGCGATGGTCAGCCTATGAAATCCGATGGTCAGCCCGAGATTTAGTGAATAGGGTGGTCCCGGTAGGTGGTCCCAATTAGGTAATCGAATATTGCAAAAATTAGAAAATAAAGAAAGATAATGGATAGATTGGTTCAAAGTATCAAACAAATAGGAAAGTTTTTAGGAGAAAGAAAAACAGATCAAAATGAGTCAAAAGATAAATCAAAAAAGAAAGAACTACAAATTTCATTAAGAAAAATTGAAAAAAGACTAGAAATTGGAAAGGTAAAAATTTACCAAGTCAAGATGCAAGAGAAATCTGTAAAATGTCTAGATCTGATTCTCAAATAATTAAACAAAAGGGATCATTAGAAATTAATGAAGAATATATTGTCAAAATTGTTAATAAGTCAATTTCATTAGCAACAAGCGAAGCTAGACAGAAAAAGAGACTGCTGAGTCTAGAAGAATTAGCAACCTTTAGGTCAAATTATGACAGGATTCATATAGGAATGGTCCAAGTCGGAGTTTTTCCTTTAACAAGAGCAGGTCTAAAGAAGCCAGTCTGTGTCTTACTTAGAGACGCCAGACATCATGAGTTCAATGATTTCTTGTTAGGAATGTTAGAATCAAATATAGATGTTACCCAAATATTAGGGCATATCTTCATGACGAATCAATATATAAACTCTTTAACATTAGATATTCAAACCAAGAATTATAATATGGATCATAGATCATAAAGGCCGTACCCAGTGCACAAGGCTCCCACTTTGAGTGGGGTCTGGGAGAGGTGGATGTTGGCAAGCCTTACCCCCATTTTTGGAGAGGCCACTCCCAAGTCTTGAACTCGAGATCACTTTTACCGAGGCGGAGGCACTTGCCATTGCACCAAGGCACGACCTCTTATCATAGATCATCAAATTTGGAAATGATTTACAGAGTTTATTACAAAGTCACAACCTCAACAGTCTTTCCTAATGCATTAAAATAAAGTCCAAAATGATCGACCCTTTTACTACAAGCTAACAATGAAAGAACCTCACTTATATCTCAACCAAAGAAATTACATTGGCATGAAATTCTAACTGGGGGAGAATGGGAATTCAATGAACTTAATATACAAGTGAACAATTCAAAGAAAAATTAGAAAAAGAGGTTTCTGAAACAAAATATTGATTCAAATGGGGCTAAGAGAAATAATGATCCATTGACTATTTTTTTATTTTTATTTTTTGAATGTGGTTTATATATATATATATATATATATATATATATATATATATATATATTGGTGTAGAATAAAAAAAGGAATAAGACTATTTAACAAAAATAATTCCAAAATAAATTTTTGAAAGTAGTGGTTTTAAGGAAATTAAGTTATGTTTGGCTTATACAATTCCTATTTTTAGGAATAAAATAGTTATAATAAAAGAATTTGATAGCTTGTATGGAAAAGAAGTGTTATTATCATAAAGTAAATACCATTCTAAAATTTTTTATATAGAGAATATAAATGAGTAATTGTTTGCAAAAATTTTAATATGGAGATGTCTATATATATATATATATATTCATGTTAGAATGAAATAATTATAAATAAATGAGAAATCATTGTTGTCTCACCCTATTCTAAATTTTTCATTATATTCCATCTTATTCCTATAAATAAATTTTCCTCCAAACTAAAATAATCTCAGAAGCATCAAGATGGTTAGAGTTTGAAACTTTATTTTTGAATCACATTTTACTAGCAAGTTTACAAACAAATTCAGATTAAATTTTCTATTCACATCGTATTTATTTAATTAGATATTTCAAAGTCTACACATTAATTGTCCTAAGAAATGATATACCTAAAATTAAATTGTCTTCTTGCATTTGAAAGTATGAAATTCGAATCCTAATTTTTAAGTTTCCATGGATTAGAATAAAATATAACATAAAATTATATTAAGCTTTCACTAGATACCATTTATGTAATTTTTTTTAAATTTTTGTTCACTTTTTTTGTAGACTGCATTATCCTGCTCGCACTGTATTTATTCCTTATTACTGTATTTCTGTAGGCTGCAAATGGGAACAAAGACGTAATTAATTGAAACATAGAAAATTCAAAGAAATTAAGGATAACCTAATTTGGTATCTTGTTATCATCACTTTATTTGTATTTGGTTCCTGCACTGATCGCGTTTGCTTACATATACATGTCTTTGCTGGGTTTTGTTTATTGTGTTGTTAATACATGTAATCTTCAATGGTCTGAACTCCAGCATTCCACACCTTGACAGAAAGCATAAGCAGCCCATGAGTATAACTGATGGGTTGAGGACCTTTTGTAAAACCAATATTTGGATATGCATTAACACATTTGGAGAGCTTCCACTGTAGTTAATATGAGCTCTAAATCTATGCATTTTGCGGACTAATGGAATTTGATCCTTTAGGCATTACCTAGTAAATGCTGGTCTGAATCACATAAATGTTTGTATAGACCATAGGAGTGCAATCCCTTAAGCTCCTTTTGCTATTGAGGGGTTGGGATGTGTGTTGTCCAGGTGGAGGTGTGGGAAGGGGATTTGACTTAATAGATAGATATTTTGCCATATATTTAAAACTGTGCCCAACGGCACTTAAGGGCTAATGTCTTTGATTTTGTACTTACATTCTTCATATTTTATTTTGTTACTCTTTTATGTGAATTTTGTAAACACGTGTATAATCAGTAACATTGTATTTTTGTAGATTTCAGATGGAAACGAAGACATAGTTGAAGAAAGTGTGGAAAAATCAAAGAAATTAAGGGTAACCAAATTTTCTTTATAGTTATTCTCTCTATTTGGGTCGGATCAAATGTCATTGATCCTCCTTTACACTTTTCCATGCAGATTCATAAATTAGATGAAAATGAAGACGATATTAAGGAAAAGAATTCAAAGAAAAAGGTATGCAAGTCTTCTTTGGTTTGGTGTGTGAAGTCTACTGTATAAATGTTTTTTCATGGATCATTTGTCATTGATCTTGTCATATGCTGTTCCATACAGATTCATAAATTAGATGAACATGTAGATGAAGTTGAGGAAAGTAATTCAAAGAAAATCAAGGTATGCAGGTCCTCTTTGTTGTGGTTTTTTAGATTTACTATTCTGTTGTTTAAGTCTTCTTTTTCATATTTGTGTCTATGTTGGGTTTTATACGTCTTCTTGTTGATAGGGTTACTTCCTGTGATCTTTGATAATCTGAGTTCCAATATTCCACAACTTGTGTGCAGAAAGCATGAACACCACATCCTTTTTTGTAGGTTGGCTACTGGTAGGAGTTTGTTTTTAGGTGGTACATTAGTTGGAGATTAAAAACTAGACTGAAATGGGTGCTTGAAGTGGATTGCAGTTCCAGATTTTTTCATAAGCTGACCAATTGTAGGAGGGGGGAAATTATTTAATAGTTGGATGTTGGGTGGAGTCATATCTTTGAGTATCATGTGATTTTGGGGAGGAAATTAGAGTTTTTTAGGCCTCTTTATGTGGAGGAGGTTAATGATTGACCTATGAGAAAGTGAGGAGAGTGGGTTTTCTTTTTTTCCTTTTAGTGTTTTTCTTTGCCATTTCTTTTGCCAATGATGTATTGGGAAGGAGCATTAATTCCACCTTCATTACCCTAGTGCCTATGAGGATATATTAAAGTTGGGTTTTAAGCCTGTTATTTTGCTTACTAGTTAGTGTTTTCATGATTTTGATTGACATGTTGGCTAATATGCTTTGCAAAGTGCTCATTGACACAATCATACCCAAAGTGATTTTATTGTGGTAGGCAGATCTTGGATGCACATTAGGTGGCTCATGAGGTAGGGGATGGTGTTAAGAAGAGACGAGAAAAGTGATTGTCTTGAAATTGGATTTAGAAAAGGTGTATGACCAAGTTTGTTGGAAGTTTCTCATTTAATGTTTGATAAGAAGGGGTTTGGGTGTGCATGGAGAAGTTGAATTAGTGGCTGCCTTTCTTCCTTGTTATTTTCAGTCTTAGGGTCTGTTTAGTATTGTTTTCTGTTTTTTGTTTCTCTATAGTGAAAAAATAAATTATAAAAACGGGTTTGTTTTTGTTGTTAGTTTTTTGTTGTTGTTGTCAGTTTTCAGCTGTTTGCCAAAAAACTAAAAACCAGATTTTATGGTTTTCAGTTGTTTTGGCAACCTATTGCCAGAAATTTTAATATCCAAAAATAGTATTTTTGGATTAAATTATTCATTTTATACGCTTTTAAATTAAAATCAAAATTAAATGATTATATGAATTTAAATATAATTAAAAGAAAACTATACATAAATTTCAAAAAATAATAATAAAGCCAATTACAAAATACTTTTATTATTTTTCAATTGTCATGTTCTATAAAATTTTTATTGTAAATAAATTTTGAAAGTAGAACAATTAAGTAAAATAATTATAATTTTTTTATTATAGTGATTTTATTATTTTAATCATATTTTTATAATATTTTGTTTTAAAGATGAAAATGAGCATTTTTTTTAATTAAGTTGTTAGTTTGTATTAGTTTTATAAATGTTAACCAAACAGGTTGCTGGTTTCGAGTTTTTAGTTTCTGTTTCTGCTTTTTGGTTTTCGTTTCTCTAATTTTTGACTGTGATACCAAATGGCCTCTTAGTTAATGGGAACCGAGCATCGGTTTAAAAGTTATAGAGGGGTGAGACAAGGGGATCCTATATCACCTTTTATTTTCACCCTAGTTCTGGACCTTCTTGTGATGTTGGACATACCAGACTTGATATTAGTTTTGATAACTATAAAAGTCCCTCTTGATGATTATAGAATTCCCTTGAGTTTAATTTTAGAATCATCCCATGCTCTTATACTTAAATTTGTGTTTCATTTGCATACTTAAGTGTGACATGTTATGGTTCTTGCATTTCATTATTGATTATATTGTGTAATATTATTTGAAAAAGGTTGTAGACAGTTCAATACCTAATTATTCTTCCAAGCTTAGATTAAGATGAAAGATCTGTGTATATAGTAGCTTTGATGGGTTCATTAAATTTTGAATAAATTCAAAAAATCAATTTAGATACTTTTATGGCTAGTAATAACTGTCATCTCCTCTTATTGGATGGAAAGTGGAGTGCTACATAATTTTCCTAAATAAGTTCAAAATCACATTAAATTTCTAATGGACAGAATTTATCAACTTTTCAGAAGATTTGATTGTGCACAATCTTTTTATATCTTTAATTTAATTTTATATTGCTTGCTTATGTATAGATTGCCTTTTAGATTTAATTGTTGCCTTTAAAATAGAATCAAATATGTTCTAATTTTCCCAAATATTTGAATTTAAATTTAATATTGCTCTTACCCTATTTTCTTTTGGATAATATATTTTGAGTTATGAATGAAGTTTGACTTGGTGACTTAGCTCTGGGGAATCAAAGGGCTGTCAACCATTAATGGTCGCATGTTTGAAGGCTATAAATCCAAACTCTCAGACATCCATAAAGCACGCAAAATAAGCTACCTGTGCTCCATGAATTTAACTTCCTTAAATTTTCTTTAACCTGATGAGGTTTTTAATTATATTCTGAGCTTGAGTCTGTGAGTTATAATTGTATTCAAAAGGATTCTTGTTAGGTGTGTGAAAGTGTTCTCGGGTGAGAGAGCATGGAGGGATGTATAGCCCTTGTGGTAGAAAAGGTTAGGTTCTTTGCTTGAGGAAAGTGTCTTCCTGTTGGTTTTGCTAAGAGTCTTTGTCATTAGCTTTGATATTCACTATGAAGAGGAGTGATATAGTGGAAAGTTGAAGGATAAAGAACCACTATAAAATTGTTTCGCTCTTCCATACTCTTTATCTTTTAATTGCTTTGTGGTTGGTTTCTTATTGTAATTATTTTAAATTTCTTGCTCTTGAAAATTGAAAACTGCTTTGTTGCATTTTTTTTCCAAAAAAGGAAAAAAGAAAAGGGAAACCGAAATTTGCTTATCAATCCAATTCACCTCCCCTCTTCTTGGGTTGCTCTTTGGGCCAACTAATGTGCTGAGCAAGATATTGAGCAGGTTTCTTGAAGGTTTGAAAGGTGAAGGGCTTCTTTTTTACTTTAGGGGTACGGTTACTTTAATTCAATCTTGTCTTTTGTCCATTTGTATAATTTATCTTGTTCTAGATTTTGGTTCATGTAGCTCATACAAATCATGTAGGATTTTTTATGTTCTGATATGGGTTTTAGTAAGAGACATCATTTGGTTAGGTGGATTATGTTATTGGTCCTAGGAGGGATGAAGGGTTGGGTTTGGGCGATTTGTTGTTGAAAAACATACTTTGGTGGGAAAGTAGTAATGGCATTTTCTCTTATAAATTTATTCCTTGTAGCATAAGGCGATTCATAGTAAGTATGGGTCTTAACAAAAAGGGTGAGGTGCTAAAGCTGGGTGAATGTTAGCCATGCTAGTCACCAGGAATTTATTTCACAGGTTCTCTATTTGTTCTTTCCAAGGGCGAGATATACAGTTGCTACTGGTAAGAGGAATAGAGGATTCAGTTCTGAGAAGATCTTTGGATTGGGAAGCTCTTTCTTTTTGAGCTTCTCCCCGTATTTATCACTTATCTAGTCTCCAGAGTTCCTTTTAATCAGGGAATTCACCTTCTTGGAAATTTCTTTTTGTTCATAGCTTGAACTACAGGAAGATTAATAATCATTCTTTAGATGAATGTTCTTGATTGTTTTATCTTTTAGTTGGGAGGGATGCCAAATCTTGGGTTTTGGATTCCACTGGGCATTTCTTTTGCAAATTGTATTAATTCATCCAACATATGTTCCTAATATTCTTCCCTTTTGATTAGACACCTTCAATTGGAAATTTAAGGTCCCTCCAAGATATAGGCTTTTAGTTGACTGCAGCCCTTGAGAGCACTTACTCAAATGATGTCCTTGAAAGAAGAAGGCCTAATAAAGCTTTGTCTTTTGATGTATATTGCTTGTTATTAAAGTGGCACGAATGCTTCTCATTTTTTTTTTTCTTTTGCATAGCTCTTTCTCTTTGGAGATTTAAAAAAATGATCATATTCTTTCATGAATGTATTTGATTCTTTTCATCTTTCAGCGGGGAGGGACGTCACTATGTCAGATCTTGGGATTCTACTAGGTATTTTTTTTGCAAATTATTTTTATTCATCTTACACATGTTCCTAATATTCTTCCCTCCAAGATCAAGGCCTTTATGGATTGCAGTCCTTAAGAGCATTAATTCATTGACATCCTTGTGAGAAGATGATAAGTTGTTTGGTCTTTTTCTGGGGAACAACAGATTTGTGCTACATCCCTAGAATTTTTGTGTCTCATGAGATTTTCATAAAGGGAAGGCGAGGAAGGTGTTATGGAGAAATATGTTATTTGCATTGACTTGGTGTATTGGGTTGGAACATGCAGTGAACAACTCATGAATTGGGTTGATAAACAAATTCCAATTTTCAAGATTAAGAAACTCAAAGCTAATTAAAATTAGAAACCAACCAGAAAGCAATTTAAAGATAAAATAGTAAGGGGGGAAAGACACAAATGGTTTTATAATGTTTCCCAGGAACCTTTGACTGGTCCCCAATGGTTATCCTTGATCTTTTGACCATATAGATCCTCTGTGGCAAAGATAAAGCTATTCATGACAACCGGTTGTTAGTGAACCACGAAGGCGAACCTTAATCAAGCAAGAAACCCAATTTTGCTTAATGCAAGAACTACCCATCCCCGCACAATCTTTCACCCAAGAACAATTTCATGTACCCAAGGAGAACTCTTTTGAATGTAATTATAATTTGACTCATACTCAAAGTCAAAATCACACTATAACATAAGACCTCAATAGGTGGATAAAGACAAATGAAGCACAATGATCACAAAATTTGAGCAAGTTCAATTTCTAGAGCACAGGCAGTGTGTCTTGTGTCCAGCTGCCTCAATGGTTGGACTTGTAGCCGTCAAAACATGTGACTGTTAATGCTTCAATTGCTTTTTAATTTCTCAAGGTTAGTCACAATGCCACACTTCTTCCATATCTTGCAATTTCTCATCCCATAAAAAAAGAGAGGGAAATATAATATTTAAATCCAAATATCTCTCTTGCAGACATAATCTAAAAGATCATCTATAAAGAAGCAAGCAATATAAAATTGAATCAAAGACATACAAAGATAGTGTGGTGTTATATTCTTGTCATTTAGAATTTGAAGTGATTTTAAACTCACTAGGGAAAATGTGAATCTCCACTTCTCATCCAATGAGAGGAGGTTACTGATAGTGGCTAAGCTGTTTATCTTATTATGCTTTTCTTGTTTTCTTTGGTGTACCCTTTTTCTTGTCTGCTTCTCTCTCACATCTATGTTTGGTTCTAAATTTATCGGATGTTAACCTGGTTTTAACTGCTGATATTTGAGGTTTTAATCTTTCAGACTTCATTTCCCCTTTTTCCCTTATCCTTTTCTTATTGGCTTGTAAACTTGTCATATGCATTGCAGCATTGCCCTTGATATTTAAGAAGTGGATGATATTGAGTAAATATGGGGGTGGGCCTTGGATCAATGGTAAGGTTGCTCCTTGTGACCAGTTGGTCACGGGTTTGAGTCTAAGGAAACAGCATGCCTGCATAAAACCAGGGGTAAGGTTGTGTATACTGTACCTCTCCCTAACTTTGCAAAGGTGGGAGCCTTGTGGCCTGGGGGTGTGTTAGAAAAGGTGTAGTCCCAAGGAGAGAGGGGGGGGGGGGGGTGGAATTGGGTATTTTAAAAATTTAAGCTAATGATTTAACAATTTTAACCACAACTTTAAGCATGTGATCTAAATGAGCAAATGCAATTAACAATCACAACAAATATAAGCAAATATAAGTGTGCTTAATTTAAAGAGATTAAGGAAGAGAGAATAAAACCCGTATTTTTACAAGGTTCGGCAATCCTTGCCTATGTTCTTGCCTCAAACAATCCACTTGAGGATTCCACCATGTACTCCTTCGATAGGTGGAGAAAAACTCTCTCTTTCCAATAGGCGGAGAAGCCTTTACAATCCCTCCTTCACTAGGTGGAGTTACCTCCCCTTCACTAGGTGGAGATGCCTCTCTCCTTTACTTAGGCGGAGTCGCCTCTTTCCATCACTTGGCAGAGATGCCTCTCTCCTTTAATAGGCGAAGATGCCTCTCTCCTTCAATAGGCGGAAATGCCTTTACAATGTGGAATCAATGAAAATGATGTACAAAGAATGCTCCAAACTTGAGCGGATAAGTACTATAGAATATCACACTAATACACTCTCAATAGATTATGAGTGAAGCTCAAAAAGTATCTAGAAGGTGTGCACTTGAAGGATAAACAAAGAATTTGCAAAGTGCTTGAAAAGATTTTTCAACAAAGATAAAAAATTTGGATGTGTCTGATATATGTATATCCCTCTTTTCTCATCATTTAAAACAAGTTTAGAAACTTGTATTTATAGGCAAGATAATGAACTAGCCGTTTTATGACCGTTGGGCTTTAGAAGATAATTTATTACATTCAAAACTAGCTGTTGCGGCTTTCTGCCACAAGGTTCGGTCGACCGAATTGGGGTCTCGGTCGCCCGAGTTTTTGGGAAATTTAAGTCGCTATTTTCTTGAAACACCCTTCAGTATTTGGAGCATAACTTTGCTAGAGAACTCCAAAAAGGGCGATCTAGGTATCAATAGAAAGCTAAGAAAAAATCCCACAACTTTCGTGTTGAAGATTTTTGAAGATGAGAAGATATAGATAGAGAAAATCGCACATCATGGCGGCTGCAGAAAAAAAAAGGGGATTTAGAGAATCTTTTTTTGGGGTTTTTCATTCCAAAAATGATTTTAAAACTTTGAAATAATATTTGCACATTTATAAAATAAATTTTCAATGAAATATAGAGTGCCTAGGGTCCAACTAAGGTCACCTATGAGCTTTTTCACATAATCAATGATAGTGTACTCACATAGGTCCTATTTGCAAAACTTCTAATTCTTCAAGCTTGGACTTCAGGAGCTCCAAAATCATAGCCATAGTCTTCAAGTTTGGTTTTTATACGGTCCATGTTTATAGCCAAATAACGTTGTCTTGTATGCTTTACGGTTTTCCAATTTGCATATGTTATTGTGCTTAATACCTTAATTCCCGTAAACACACTTAGTAGCACAATTAGATGCCTTGGTTTGTCATTATTAAAACGGGATGAAACCTAGAAAAGCAAACAAGATGCCTTTTTGAGTAAATATGCCTGTGTTATTTATAAAATTAATTTTATGAATGGATACTACTTAATTTGATAGTAGGAACAGAAGATCTTATTGAACCATTGGCCCAATACAAGAAGCAATATTGCAGAAATTTTGAGTAATTAGCTTGTAATCTGAATAGTATTCTTTAAACTAAATTCATAGTTGTTAGAAAGTCTAATTCTTAACTTCATAGAGAGCGCGTAGGACTGGTACTCTTGCTAGATAGAAAATTTGCGACTGGATTATTGTATTATTGAATATCTAAAGTATTAATACTTCAGCTAGCAACCTATAAAGAAGTGTGCATTGTAAAGGTTGCTTTATTGATATTTTTGTTTTATCTTGTGCATAATTCATATCATACAATTTTTTGAAAGTTGTTAGCATATTTTCTCATTCTTTTTAATATCACACATATCTTCTCATTCTGCTTCTTTTTGCATGGAATGCTCCCAGTTGTCTATACATAAAGAGGAAGCCAAGCTGGAAATTGCCTTTTCAGTGTCTGATATTAAGAACACGTATAAGGTAAAATCCAAAATTTTACTGTTGAAATTTGCTGATATTTGATATAAGACCTGTTGGTTATTTCTTTTGCTGGTTTTGGGAAAGGGAAGGATACTAAAAGATTGTGGAGATGTGCTCTTTGCGCTGTGTTGTGTGGAAGTAGGCTGGAAAGAACTGCTAGCATTTTTTCATGGAAGATTTTTTCAGTGGGATTCAGTTGGGGCATGATTCGATACTTGGCTTCTATTTGGGCATATAGCTTGGCTGTTTTAAGGTTGCTGTTTTCAAGACATCACCAGAGATTGGCGTGTTTTACTAAGATGTAGTTCTATTTTCTATATTATTTTGATAGTGGACTACTTGTTCTCTGTTTTTTGGGTATCTTCTTCTCTTTTTAATAATTTTTTTTTCTAGCCCAAAAAATTGTTGTACAGGCCATTGCTTTGTCTTGTACTCCTGTTATGGTAGCTTCTTTTGTTTTCTTGCCTTTTATTTTCAAAGTTTCCATCTTCCATTAAAGTTTCCTTTTTATTCAGGATGCTACGCTGTTACCAGAATGGAAGGCATTTGAAACTATTATTTTTCTCGAACGGGTGAGACATTTGTTCTTTTTTGTAAACAGTTTCTTCTGGACTATTTGTTGGAGCAATGGATTGATATTGTAGTGAATTATGAGGTTTAAATTTGTAATCATTATTTATGTTTAAAACTATGTTAGCAGTCAATTTCTTCATTCTTTCATTTATTAGATGAAGTACTTGTGCTTATATTCGTTGATATTAGTTCCTTACTTTGATGCCAGGTATGAAGTTTAGCCTTATTGCTTTATATTATTTTTTCTCAACCTCTAACTCAAAATTTTTTCATTGATTTCTTTTAATGAGCTGGCTCAAAAATACACAAACATGCACTTGTGCTTGCAAATGTTTACTCGTGTATCATGTTAATTTTGGTCTGAATTATCTTCGTTAACATCCCCCCTCAAATTGATGCTGGTAAATCAAGAAGCATCAATTTGTCAACCAATAACTGATGCCGGTGCCGAGAAAGAGCTTTAGTGAATATGTCTGCAGTTTAACGTTAGGTGGAAATGTGAGGAAGAGTAATCACTTGTTTGTCAAAGGATTCACGTATGGAATGGCAATCAACTTCGATATGTTTCGTGCGCTCATGGATGACAGGATTAGCGGTGATCTCAACAGCACTGGTATTATCAGCATGAAGAGGAGTGGAATGAAGCTGAGAAAAACCAAGTTCACCCAATAACCCACGAAGCCATGTGATCTCAGAGCATGCAGAAGACATAGCACGATTCTCTGACTCAGTGGAGGACTTGGAAACTCTGTCTTGCTTCTTACTCTTCCAAGAAATGAGTGCATTGCCTAAGAACATGCACCATCCAGTAACAGAGCGACGAGTATCCGCACATCCGACCCAATCAGCATCACTATACCCCACCAACTGTAAGGAAGATTCCTTAGGAAAGAACAACTCGCGTGTAGAGGTGCCCTTCAGATATCGGATAATGCGGCGGACAGCGGCTAAATGAAGATGTCGAGGAGCCTGCATAAATTGACTGACTTGCTGCACAGCAAAAGAAATATAAGGACGAGTAATTGTTAAGTAGTTCAAACTCCCAACAAGCTGCCGATACAAGGATGGATCTGATAGAAACTCGCCTTCCTCTTGACGAAGCTTAAGATTTACTCCCAATGGAGTAAGAACAGAATTACCCGATTGGAGACCTGCCAATGAAATCACTTCCTGTGTGTATTTGTGCTGGTGTAACAACATACCAGTCGGAGTAAGCTGCACCTCAAGGCCAAGAAAGTACTGCAGGAGACCAAGACCTTTCATGTGAAAAGAGGCCTTGAGATGCTGGTGTAATTGCTTAATTAACTCAGTACAGAGCCAGTGATTACAATGTCATCAACATATACCAGAAGCAATTCAATTCCTCCAGAAGTCTTCCAAAGAAGGAGAGAGGAATCAAACTGACTCTAGTAAATTCCACAGTGCTCGGAAGTTCCAAGAAATCACCTTAGCACAGTGCTCGGAAGTTCCAAGAGATTACCTTAGCATCCTTGATCTCCCATTGTGCAAGTTCCTTTTCATCAGTGGGAACTTGAGCAGAACTATCAATATCAATATGATTTGATAATTCGTTTCCTTTCAAGAACATTTTAAATTGGAATTCCTACGTAGAGAAATTCTTTCCAGTAAATCAAAAATAGTCTTTTCAATAGATATGATGAAAGACAAAAAAATATAAGACCAAGCAATCAACCAAATAAACGGCAAGCCTAACCCAAATCAGGTCCAAATCCAAATAATAAGAGGTCCACAAACACAACCAGATTACAAAAGTCCAGCAGGAAAAAAAAAAAAAAAAAACCAGATCAAACACAGAAGCCTAACTCAAAATACCTGCCCTGTGTGAAAAATGACACAGCAGAGGAAGAAACACAGCACCTTCGTCAATCACACCAGGAGGAGTCGAAGCTGTTGACCACCACAGAAACTGCCGACAGCCACAAAGATGCGCAGCCACCATGAGAAAAAACACCAAGATGAGTAGCCTGCAACGAAGGACAGCATGCGTAACTAAAAAAAAATTCCGGCAGCCCCAAACAAAACTCAAAACCACCAAAGTGGACACCACAAAGAAAGCTGACGCTCACGAAAAGCAAGAAAGAACTTGCTGAAACCGAGAGAAAGAAAGAAAAAACAGCGATGAGAATCACACCCAGTGATTAAGACCAAAATGACGGAATAAGAAGAGGGGCTCTGATACCATGTTAATTTTGGTCTGAATTATCTCCTTTAGCATATCATACCTTGCATGTATGTAATTTTTAACCTTTTCTTTGTGTTGAAGCGCTTTGCATGATATATGTTTAGTAGCAGCTTTCATTTTCTTATTGTTTGCATGCTGTTTGTGTGTTTCAATTTTTGTAGGATGACAATCTTCATGATTCAAGAAAAATTGCTGCATTTGACTTTGATGGTTGTCTTGCGAAAACGTCTGTGAAAAGGTGATTACTTTAATTGCCTGCAGCCCTCATTATAGTAGTGTTTATCTAGTATATACAAATACATGTAATGGTTTATAGACAAATGAGGTAAAAGACATTTTCTTAGACAAGTTGCCTCAAGCAACAGATGGTAGTTTGACATATTGCATGACGTAAATGGCTCGATAATTGACTAATGCATACTGATTGTATGGTGATTCGAAGTATCAATTGAAGATATGGTTATGGTTACTCCTAAGAATGAACGACACAAAAGTTGTTTTCTTTTGAAATATCTAATAGTTCGGGCCAATGTTTTAGTAGGCTCACTCAAGGCTCAGCTTGAGGCTTGCCTAAAATGCCTTGAGGCTCAATCCAAAATACCAAATTCCAAAAAGGCTATCACATTGTACGTGGAAGCTTACACATTTGAACAAAAGGTATGCCTTTTGCGCCTTCCCAGTTGAGGCTTATGCATTTTGAGTGTGTGATCTCAAATTAGATTTGGCTAGAAAATTTTAACTACATATTAATATAAAAGGAATGTCAAAATATGCGTTGAATTCTAAAAATCTTGAAGCTCAACCTTTCCAAAATAAATGAGAGTTGTGTCTTAAATCATGAAAATAATTTGAACTTTGTAATAGTGTCATGATTTATGTCATGAATTCAAGTAGCAATTTTTGAATGGCCAACAAGTAGTTTGCAAAGTATATTTATTATTTTTGACATTATATTAGTGATCTTCATATTTTTTTTTTCTTTTTTTTTTTTAAAGCATAAGCAATTTATTTACATATTATTATCTAAAAATAAATTTCTCAAAAGGCTTTTGCCCAATGCCTTGCCTCTTGAGGGTTAAAATGCCTCACCTTACACCTTTGCCTTTTAAAACTTTGGTTCAGGCGAATGAACGATTATTGAAGGAAATTCCGATGATAAAGGAGAAATTAATGTTCACTTTTTTACATAAGTATTTGTCATGGAATTTGATTATTAAATTTATACGTAGTCTCTTAGCCATGATATGATAAATCAATACATTATTTTGGTGTCTCATGTAGTATTTAGTGAAATTTTAAATCAAAATGCATGTAGATGCGGAACATATTCATTTCACTGCTTTGATTATTCCATTTTCTTGTTCTTTTGAAGATATTGGTGTCTTAGGGTGCCTATTACAGTGTATCAGCCAATACAAAGTTGTATTGAGGAGACTAGTATCGATTGAAGTTACACTATAATATGGTGCTAGGTTTGCAGAAACACTGCAATATCAGGTGGCTTTTTAGGATGCTTTGGAGTGACACTTCCTCGTTGGATTTCAGAGTGGCCACTTACTAGTTTTGCAACCCACACTCTTACCTTTAGTGTCCATGCTTATGGATCTGATTTTTCCATCATCCATGGTAAATGTCTTTTATTATTATTATTATTATTATTATTATTATTATTCATGAATTATCTATGTCTCACGGTCTTCCTGTTTGCGACACACATTTAACGCATCAAGCTGCACTATAAAGATACACAATGTATAAAGACTCCCTTGATTATAGAATGCAATAAATTTTTAAGAAAAAAATTTAATTGTGATAAATAAAGATAAGCATGTGTTTTTTTTTTCACACTTTCAACCTTATTTGGCTGTTTGTATTGGTAAGAAAACCTATTCTTGGGTACCCACCTAATGCCCAATTGCTTTAGATTGAGTAGTTCTTTGAAATGATATAAAAGCCTTTTTTGACATAAAAATCCAAAGTTTGAATCTTGTATGCCCTCATTTTTATATTAAATTTTTATTCACTGTAAAATGATGGGCACATGCTTTGTCTATGTTTTTGAGTTCAATGGGCTTGCATGCATTTGATAATAAAACTTATTATTGAATCCTCACCTAACGACTGAAGCTTGTAGGTTGACTATATTTAAGCACTTTTTTGGTACTTTTTTTTGGGATTTTTGATAAAGAAATCCCATGCACGTACAGCTCGGTTTCTAGTGTAGAGGTAAACAAAATAACACCTAGTGTAGGGAATAAGATAGTTTTTTAACAAGGCGACAGACGTGGGCATCATGAATAAAACCTAGGACCTCCTGTAAACCATGGCTCTAAAACAGTGTTAAGTCATTGATTATGTAAAAGTTTAAGCTTTTGATTGTGGGCTAATATTAACCTTAACATTGTTGTACCTATATAGGACTATCCATGTCATGGAGATTGATTATTATTGGCCAAGTTCTGTGCTGTAGGACGGGAGTTGGGCCTCAGATGAATTACTTTGACCCTATTTAGAAGCCAATTCCAAAGAATGGGGTCAAAATCTTGTTGGGTCCTAAACCCAAACATGTGTAGTTTAATTATTGGTTAGGTTTATGTGTACATGGGGGTTTTGTTTGTGAATGAATGTGCCTTTACTCTGTTTAAGTGCCCCTGTAAATTAGAGTGTTTTTTAAGTCATGTAAAACAGTTTGTGAATTTAAAATTTGAGAGTGACGCGAGTTGTCCATCTGTGTCTTCTTCTGTCTTCTCTTTCTCCTTCTCCATCCCTTCTTGATTCTACATCAATGTGGTAGCAGTTGGCCCACATGGCGGAGGCATGAGGTATGGTTCAAGTCAATCAAAATGCAATGCTTGGATTCCTATAGTATAAGAAATTTGAGTTGCATTCTCAATATAATCTTTTTGTTTTGGCTCTGCAAGTGGTATCACTGCCAAGGTCATGGGTTTGATTCTAGCAGTAACAGTGTGTAGTTTGTTGGGAGAGTTTTTTTGGGGGGGGGGGGGGGGTGTTGTCCAGGAGGAGCGAATTCATTAAAGGGCACCATGAGGGTGCCACTTGAGTACAAACAAAAAAGAAAAGAAGGGCCAGCGATACAAGGTGTGAAGAAGTCAATAATTGTGCAAGTGTTGATCAGTTTGCCTGGGAACATTATGTAGTCTTGCACTCACCACTGTGAACCTCAATTGCCACATGGCTTTGTGCAGCTCTGCCATGCACTTGAGTTTCCTCGATGCAGCACAACCACAAGCCGCCGTGCAAGTGTCTCCCTGTGGCTCAATCAATGACCTTCACCAATGGTTGTTTGAAGCGCTCCTCTCTCTCTCTCTCTCACACACACACACACACTCACCGATGACCTCCATCGAGCCCAGATTCATGCACCACGAGCCCAGATTTAGGTTTCTATAATTTCTGATCCTTCTCCTTTGTGCATCTCTGACAAGACGACTGGTCATCATCCCTTTCCAGCTGCCATTGCTTTCTCCGATGGGATGACATAGGCTGCCAAAGAGAAGACTGGGCTGCCGTCGAGAGCCTTCTAATCTGATCTACTCCTTCGAGCCCAGATCTAGGGCACAGAAAGCGCACACCCTCTCTGTCAAGCTCTTCCGTCCAGATGACTGGTTTATCATTGCATCCTGGCTGTTCCCCTCTTTTGTACAAGATGTTTGGGCGGAAGTTGGGAGTCTCTCTTCATTCTCTTGTATTTTAATTGCCAGATCTGTTCCTCTCTCCCTACCACTGCATCCACCACTTACACGATACCATTAGCGCACTGCTGCGACTGCCAGTTACCTTCCAAACCATATGACGTCACTCAATCCCTCTCTTTCCTGTTCTATTTGTAATATTTCTGCCTTGGTAGCTGGTGAGATCCTTTCCCACTCTTGATCTATTTGTATTTTCTCAATTTGTTCTTACCTTGCTGGTTGGTAGATTAGGATTTTGTGTTTTGATTTGTAGGCTTAACTAATGCATTGACTTTGCATTTTTCGGGTCTAAAGACAATCATCAATCATTATTCTCGGATTCTACTAAATTTTTATTGCACAAGTTTTTGATTTTAGTCTAGCTTTAATTCACACATTGAACTTGCACGCTCTAGATTTTAAGTTCATTGAGATTTTTGCGTGGTTTCCAAATTTGATTCCAGGGCGTGTTTTAATTAATTGTGAATTGGCTGCCAGTTATTAGTTGACTAATTAGTTAGATAGTAGACTAACTAGTTTAGATTACTTAGAGTAGGATGTGTGGGTTTTATAGTTTTGCTTACATTGAATTTGTGAAAATGGTTTGCATCTTTCAATTAATTTTTCAGTATAATCAATAAAGAAACGATAGATACTTGCACTTCGCTAGTGTAACGCTAATTGCCCTATCGGTACCAAGCTCGAATAAAGGAGCAAGGTTGTGTTAGGTAGGCGATAGCTAGTATAAAGCTTGTCAGAACTTTGTTTTAACATGAATCCTTACCAGACATTCACAGGGGCATCCCCTCTATACCACTCGGGTGCAGTGAAAAATGGACAAGGGTGGACTAGACCTGGTCATTTTGGTCGAGATAGGGTTAAGAAGTTAGTAGGGGAAACTAGGATTAGATTAGCAATTTGGAGATAGTGGACTTAGAAGGAAAATTAACTTAATTTGCCTTCAAGAGATGAAATGGGTCAGGGAGAAAGTTAGAGGAATTGAAAAATTAGGATTAAAACTTTGGTACATTGGAAAAGAAAAACATAAAAATGGGGTGAAAATCATTATAGGTAAAGACCTAAAAGATAATGTAGTAGATTTTAGAAGAATAGGGAATAGAATCATAAAAATAAAGATAGCTCTAGTCCTAGAAATGTACATCATTAGTGCATATGCTCCTCAACTAGGCATAGCAGAAAACCCCAATAGATTATTTTGGGAAGATACGGACAATATTCTACAAAAGATACCGAGGTTTGCAAAAACATTCATAGAAGTTGATTTAAATGGACACATTGGCAAGGACAATATAGACTATGAGAGGATACATAAAGGCCATGGATATGGAGATAAAAATGAGGCTAGTGATGCGATTTTAGGTTTTGCCATGTCTTACGATTTGGTTATATTGAAACTTGCTTTATAAAAAGAGAAGAGCACTTAAATAGCTTTCAAGAGTGAGCGAAATAAAAGCTAGATTTCTCCTTAACTAGAAAGGGATCGTGTATCATTTAAGGATTGTAAAGTAATCCTAGGTGAAAGTTTGACTACACAACAAAGAGTCCTAGTATTAGATATATATATTGAAAAATGGAAGAGAGAGCAACTTAAATCAACACAAGAGGACTAGGTGGTGGAGCTTGAAGGGAAAAAATATAGTAAAGTTCAAAGATAAAATGATCAAAGAGAGTGATTGGACAACAAGGGATAAGGTAGATGCAAACACTATGTGGAATAGGATGACTAACTATCAAAAAGATAGCAAAAGAGATTTTAGATGAATCTAGAGGAAGAAACTTGGGTAGTAAAGAAAGTTGGTGTAGGGATCAAGATATCCAAAAATCCATAAAGACAAAAAGATACAGGTATAAAGCATGGCATAATTGTAGAAATATAGAAAACCTTGAAAAGTATAAAGAGGCAAGGAAAAAAAAATGCAAAAAAGGCCATTTCTTATGCTAAACATAGAGCTTATGGTACTTTATATAGTAGATTAGATACAAAAGAAGGAGAAAGAGACATATATAAACTTGCTAGAGGTAAAGAAAGATATTGCAGAGATTTAGGTAATCTTAAGTTTTTAAAGGATGAGAATGATAATGTCTTAATTAAAGAAAAAGGCATAAAAGAGAGGTTACGGAGATACTTTAATAAGCTGTTTAATGAGAACCAAATCGAAAGTGTGAACTTGGAAGCGACAAATGAGGAAAATATTTAAAGCAGGAGATTCACAGAATTAGAGTCACTATTAAGATGACTTTAAAAAAGATGAAAATTGGGAAAATATCTAGGATTGGATGACATACTGATTGAAGTTTGAAAATGTTTATGGGATGAAGGAAGTATATGGTTAACTAATCTATTCAACACTATTATAGAAACCAAGAAAATGTCGGAGGAATGGAGGAAAGTACGTTAATGCTTTTATTCATAATTGTAATAACTTTTGCGGAATTAAGATTAATCATACAATGAAATTGTGGGTAAGGGTAATTGAACAATGAATTAGATTAGAAATGAGGGTTCTAGAGAATCAATTTGGTTTTATGCCTAGGTGGTCATTAATGAAAAATTTTAGGGAAAAGAAGAGGGACTTGCATATTGTTTTAATTGGTCTAGAGAAAGCTGATGATAGATTACCTAGAGAAGTTCTTTGGTGGGTGTTAAAAAAGAAGGGAGTTTGTAGTCCATATATTGAGGTCATTAAGGATATGTATGATAGAGTAATGGCTAACGTTATAACTATAGTAGGAGAGTCTAGAGGATTTCCAATCACAATAAGTGTATATCAAGGTTCTACTTTGTGCCCATATCTTTTTGCTTTAGTGATTGATGAACTTACTAGGATTATCCAAAACGAAATCCCTTGGTTTATGTTGTTTGTAGATGGTATTGTCTTGATTGATAAAAGTAGGAGTGGAGTGGAAACTAAATTAGAACTATGAAGAACTACTTTAGTGTCTAAAGATTTAAAGAGAAGTAGAAATAGGACAGAATGTATGAAATGTAATTTCAGCAATGAAAGGAGGAGTATTGGAGATAAGATTAAACTTGATAATCAAAAAATTACTAACACTAGTAGATTTTGATATCTTGAATCTAGTATGCAAGTGCAGGGAGAAATTGAAGAGGATGTAATATATAGAGTTAAAGCAGGACGGGTAAAATGGAGGAATGTGTCAGGTGTGTTGTGTGATTGTAGAATACCCTTAAAATTAAATGAAAATTTTTTTTAGACGACTATAAGGCCAGACATACTTTATGGATAAGAGTTTTGGGCAACTAAGAGACAGCATGTGCAAAAAG
Organism: Malania oleifera; assembly: GCF_029873635.1. Classification (NCBI taxonomy): domain Eukaryota; kingdom Viridiplantae; phylum Streptophyta; class Magnoliopsida; order Santalales; family Ximeniaceae; genus Malania; species Malania oleifera. The sequence continues at coordinate 129,002,275 of NC_080417.1, forward strand.
TAAAAGTTTCCAAAATGCGAATGATAAGGTGGATGAGTGGTATAACATTAATATATAAATTAAGGAACAAACATATTCGCAATAAACTAGGTATAGCACCAGTGGAAGACAAGGGAGAGGCGATTTAGATGGTTTTGGGCATTTTTAACACAGACCTAACAACACACCTATGAGGAGTCAATTATTATTTCTGGTATAAAAAGGGGTAGGAGTAGACCTGAAATAAACTGAAATAAGATAGTGAGGAAGGACATGGAAGCTCTTAAGTTAGCAGAGGAAAATGCCTTTGATTGGGTGGATGGTCAAAAAAGGATTCATGTAGCCAACCCCACCTACTGGGAATTAAGGTTTGTTGTTGTTGTTGGCAGGCCCTTGGTTCTATAATTAGAATGTTGCTCCTAGTATTAAAATTGATTAACCAAAGTGGAGTTAGATGGTGACCGTTACACTTAAATTAGGTTAGTTGATTCACTGAAGTGTTGTTAGATATTAGGCTAGACAAATGAGGTGTTGATGTGGGTGAGAAGATAAGGGGAAAAGCTGACACTAGAGATGGTCTCATCAGGAAAGTGCTGGATGATCTATGGTTATCTATCGTTGTGCGACTAAAAGAGAAGGGGCCTTTCAAGCCTAGCCTAAAATTACTTGATAAAGGTGGTGGCAAAAAGCCTTCCCCACCCACCACCCCGCCGCCCCCCCCCCCCCCGGCCCGCGTGTAGAATCATGGCTTGGCTGAAGAATGTAAACCCTCTGATTCTTCATCTTTCTACACAACACTTTCGTGTAGGTACCATGCTCTTTGGTTTGCGTTATCTAGACTACCCCTGAAGCACTTTATGCTTTCTTCAACATTGTCATCGTTTCATCGGCAAATTTCTAGCTTCACTGATTGCCCAAAAATGTCTTTGCCATCTTTTCTGTTCTGTTGTTAAAGACGTTCCTTTTTATATTGTCAATCAATTGGAATAGTTTGACCTTTCTCTTAAGAATTCATTCATTGCTGTATAAAAAAATGAATACAATCACCATATCAAGTCATATCATGATTTTGTTCTCAATTTTTGATTTTTTATATTCCAATGGTATTTTCCTTCTATTATTTGCTAATTCAAACTTCATTCATTATTGATGGCAAATAATTTTATTTGTTTGTGAACTAGCCAATGTTTGTTGTACACTTCTGCTGTAACCCTTTTGGTTTTTAGATTCATTTCCCTACTGACTGATGTAGTTATTAATTTTTATTTAGTTTGCCACTTCGTTTTGTGGTTTAAGTCACTTTCTCCAGTTTACTGTAGCCAGCTTGTATCGTTTTATTCACCTAAGCAATATATAATGCATAAATAATTTTTGAAGCAGAAATGACAGCCCCATTTAAATAATTAAATTATATATCTGCTATGATCTCATCTATTGCCTTGAATGATGTATGAAATACACCTAGACTAATTGTTGACCAACTTGTGTATTGACTCACATGGCTAAGTATATGTTGGAACTTTGAATAAAATTTATCTCTTTGTATCTTTGAGAGTTGTGCCTGGCTGATTAAAATCATCAGCTCATCTTGTTTTACAACGTAGCATTTTTAAGAAATGGATTGAGTGCTTAAACATACTTCTTGGTTCTCAGAATAGGTCCAGATGCTTGGTCCCTTATGTATCGGTCAATACCAGACAAGCTGCAGAGCTTGTATAATGATGGCTATAAGCTGGTTAGTGTTTCTAATGCCATGATACTAGAAAATTTCAGCATGAAATTTGAAATTTCTGTTTGCACGAGTATCCTTCTTTTAACTGTTTTTACAGAGTATGCTCCACTTCTCCATTTAACTACAATTACTAGGTAATCTTTACTAATGAATCCAACATCGAGCGCTGGAAAAATAAGAGACAAGTAGCCGTGGACTCGAAAATTGGTCGCCTCAACAATTTCATCAAGCATGTGAAGGTCCCAATGCAGGTTGTTAAATCTAGCGACTTTATATTTTTCTTTATGATTGAATCAATATTGCCTCAAAATTTTTGGCATTATATTTTTTAGAGATTTTTCTGTGGTGATTATGAACTTTATCATGAACTCTACTTTCATCCCATTGCTCCAAAATTTGGTACCAGAGATAATCTTATGTATATAACTGATTGTGGCATGGGAATGCCCTTTATAATTGATTGTCTTGCAGATAGGAATGACTGGTTATGTACATATTTATACACCCAACACCACCACGACCCTGGTGCCTGGTTCAAAAACAAGAAGTATTTAGAAAGTCCAACTTTGACTTTAAGCTTAATAATTTACATCTTATAACGTGAAACAAATGGAATATACTTGGTTCAAAGATTAAAAATGATTCACAATTTTATGTTATCCTTCTTCGCCCTAGTTTTCCTATTTTTATTTTATCTATTTATCTTGGTTGAGGGGCAGACTAACAATGTATTTCAGGGCTTAGGGGGCAAATCGTGATATATGGGGGTTCAACTCCCATAGTGGATATTGTGCATGTTCAGTGTCAGTGTTTGTGGAAAATGGAAATTTTGAGGGTCTAAAAGAAATTGCTCAATTTTTTTTTGAGCTGTACTGATATTGGTGAGGTTGCTCCATCGCAACATGGGCATCATGAGTTTTGAGTCGCTAAAAAACTGCCTTTTCTGAATGCAGGTACCATCCTTCCCTCACCCGACATCAGCAGGAGCCCAATTATTGTTGAACTTAATTACTATGACATTCCCCAACTTCCTCATATCATCTTTGATATTCCTGAATTTCAAGATATTTGCACAGCTGATTTTCTCATGATTTTGGAGGTTGTCATGAAGTCTCTTGTTTCTGCAGATCTAGTGGTGTTATCAGTTGCTTATTTGCGTGCCTTTTCTTTTCTTAGTCAAATTATAGCATTATTTGTGCAGCTCAAACCATCTGCCTTGTACTTTTTTTAGAGACTACATGAAGCTTTGATCGTCTAGAAAGCATGGTTGGACAGCTATCATCTTATTATGGGCTTGTACAATTATTTCTTTAGTGATCCATCTTTTGTATGGCAGGTGTGTTAGTGGGTATATGTCATTGTTTGGCCACTGCCCTCTCTCTTTTTTTTGCTTGTCTGGAACGAAATTAGTTTAAGAATAAGTGGATCTTGAATTTGGGATTTATATTTTATTTAATTTTTAACCTTGCCCCTTTTGGTGGATGGTCATACATTGCATGACTGCATGTATACAGCCCATGTTAATATAATGATAGTCCAAAGAGTGGGAAAGATATGTAGGGAAGTATGAAGAGAGTTTAACAGAGATCTGTATGCAGGTTTTTATAGCTTGTGGGATAGGTAAATCTGCTGGCCAAGCAGAGGATTGCTTTCGCAAACCCAAACCTGGGATGTGGCAAATTATGGTGAAGCATTTCAACTCTGGCATTCCAATTGATATGGATCAGTTAGTTCTATTTTCCCTTCTATCCTGTTTCATCAAATGTTATGTGTTTTTTAATTTAACTATAGCCAGCCCTCTCCACGTAGAAGAATTACGTGATTCAGTCTAATATTTTTTGTCAAATTTTCATCTAGTTTCTTAATTCTGAAATGGGGCTCTATCCAAGAGATAGACATAGAAGTTTGAGAGTTTTCTTTGTTTATGCAGATCCTTTTATGTTGGAGATGCAGCTGGCAGAAAAGACGATCACAGTGATGCTGATATTGAATTTGCAAAGGTATTATGAATCTCATCATTTTGATTTTATATTGTCATTTTCATGCCCCAAAATTATCTACGCATTCTAGCATTTATCTTGATCCAGTAAACCTAAATTTTGTATGTCCTTGGGCAAAACTACTTTTGTCTGAATACTCTTGCTGGGGTTGACATTTTTTACCACCATAATATGCTAACATGTTTTAAGAATGCTTTTTTTTTTTAATGGGCGGTTGGAAACTCTGTTTTAAGAATAGCTATTGTTCATGGATTGTGACTTTTCCTTGAATAGCAATAAAATAGAGAATCAGCATATAAAAGTGGCAAAATTCTGGAGCTTAGAACTGATGCAATTACTGAATGGTCTATCCAGAGAGTCTCTATTACTGTAGAATTATTTTATTTTGCATTCTTATTTTTCAAATTTTCCCCCTATATCAAGATTAAAATTGTTGTGTGTTTACATTTAAGATTGTCTGCAATCTGTTGTCTAATGCAATTTCTGTTCTTGCTTGTAGGCTGTGGGATTAAAATTTTTTGTTCCTGAGGAATATTTTGGTGTGTAAAGTTACCTATTTGAACTATTGGCTAGGATGCAGTTTTTTGAAGTGGTCCTATATTATGTACCTTGCTACCCCCTTCTTTGGGGTCGACACAGCTGTTTTTGCAATGTTTCTGGAAAGATTCTCTCTCTCTCTCTCTCTCTCTCTCTCTCTCTCTCTCTCACAAATTTTAGTAGTCCTGGGGATGAATGCAAAATTCAGTTGCAGTTGTACTTGAAATGAAAGCAGGGTTAACATTAGGTCCCCAACTCCCAAGGTAGCTATGGCCAATTTAGGGAAACTTGATCTCAGTCCTGACCATAGACATAATATGTGGCTTGTTTGGAACTTAGAAAAAGAACAAAAAAAAAAAAAAAAAAAAAAAAAAAAAAGAAAAGGAAAAGGTAAAAGAATGGAAAATTTACTTAAATGCTGGGTTAATCAAAGCTTCTTGGAGGCTTTTTTTCCCAGTCCAAGTGATTCTAAACGAATCATCATAATGTCCTATGATGTTTGAAGGCACCAAGGGTTTGGGCCTTTTGAGCTAGTACCCTTGTTAGCATGTTAAGTTTCAGTTTGGCTTAATAGTTGTTTAAGTGGATTTCAAATCTTGAAATTGAATTTGCAGAAATTTTGAACAAAATATAAAACGAGATTGTAGGAAGGATTGAAATTTATGCACTTGAATACAGCTTTACTTTGAGTTTGGGAGTATGTTTGGATTTTTGTGAATTGAGCAAAATTTAAGAGTAAATTCTATGTTTGAGAGCTTCAAGTACGAACTTTGGATTTTGATTTTTGATATTTTGTAGATTTAAATAGAATGTGATGCGGAATGGTACTGTCATTCAAATTTATAGAAATTTAAATATAAGGATTGAAAATTCATGCTCCCAGCATGGAGTTGAGAGTTACTGTGTTGAAATTCTGTCCCTGTTAACAAGGTGGTCGCAAGCATAAGCATCTGTATGTATCTATATATATATTTACATCGATACAAAATAGTCTGTATTATATGAAGATAAACATGAATATTTATTCTTAAAAAAAAAAAAGTGCATTTGATAATCGATGTTTCACCGGAAGTATTGCGAGAATCTATTTATTAAAATTATATTAATAAATTAAAATAATTATATAGGATATGATGATCCTTCTCGAGTGTATCAACGTTGTAATAAACAATCATAAAATGTTGCTAAGCTAAGATAATAAATTAACCAAAATTCCTCAAAACTGTCCCAAGTGTGCAAAAGGTTCAAATCAATCTAAATTGAAATTGTTGGGATAACCTATGGAGCATTACAGAGGTTCAATATTATGAAAAAAAATTATAAAAAATTAAAAACTACATGAAATCAAACAATTAAATTTTTTCGATAACCTATGGTAAATTGAAAAAATAGTATTTGAACTATTTTGGGAGCATCGAAGAGATTTAAAAAATTAATAAAAATTAGAACATTAATAGTCATTGGATCATTTATATAATAATTCCAATTTAATAGAACGTTATAATTTTAATATATTAACTTAATTTGCCAGGTAACTCTAGGGTATGAAAAGCCCTTGAAAATTATGACATTATAGTGATGATGGTTGGAGGTTTATGTCATCGTTGAGGATTGGAAATCTTCAAATGAAGTTTTTAACCTTTTTTTTAATGCTTGTCTTTATTTGTTTTAGGTCATGTTTAATCAATTAAAAGACAGAACTATTCCTTGCAATTATAGCAAGGATACTCTTTTTTTAGGGAAAGTGTCTTCGAAGTCTTGCCTTAAACCTAACATTAGAACATGAGACGTTTAATATGGACGTTCTGACCTTTACTCACTAACATGTCTTCTGAAAAATCAAACTAAATGTACTACCTAGTTGGGTTAATTTCATATATATATATATATTAAGCTCTTACCTTACCATTAGACTGAATTAGGCTAACATTTCAACCTTAAAATTAAAACTAGTAAAATATTTGGTTGTTATTTGCAAACTAAAATAAAATAGAAATTTAACTAAAAATGCTCATTTTGTTTCTTTAAATCAAATAATATTATAAAATTATGATAAAAATAATAAAATTACAAAATAATACATATTAAAAAAAATACTATAATAAAAATAAAAGTTATTATAATTTTTTACTTTATTGTTATGTTTTCAAATTTTAGTTTACAACCAAATATTTATTACATGATAGTAGAAAAATAGTAAAAAATATTTTATAATTAACTTTATTATTATTATTTTTTAAAAAATATTTGTTTTAATTATATTTAAATTCATATGATCACTTAATTTTAATTTTAATTTAAGTGTATAAAACGAATGATTTTATTCAAAAAAATATTTTTTTTAGATATTAAAATTTTTGACAATAGGTTGTTAAAATAATTAAAAACCATAAAATTTCCTTCCTATTTTCCCTTTCCTTCCTTTCTCCCATCAAAATCCTTGATCTAAAAACAAACCCTAACGATTCAATCTTTTTATTCATATCATGATATATATATATAAAAGATGATAAAAGTTTGATGGAAAATTTTATGTAAATCTTGATTGAACAATCAGAGAAATCTTAGGTACAAGGAGAGCATCATACACAACTTTTACTCATAGAACTTGGACTTTCAAAATTCCATATATGAAGAGTCATATAGGGTTGGGAATATACATTTTGAGATTTAAATTTAATTTGTATAGATTTGAAAAACACCCAATAAAAGTATTTAAGCTATAAGGTCATAAGTTCAAATTCTATAATCCCAACTAACAAGTATCTTCAATCTTTCTTGTTGGAAAGATCTTAATTGGTAGGCTAGTACTCTTGTCACTTGCATGTAGAAAGCTTAGATTTCCTCAACTCAAGCACTCAATTTGCCGATCAAGGAAGCATGAACATTTTAGATCTTGAGGAGACACTAGAACTTTTCTCCTTTCCTGCTAGGATAAACCTGCAACACAAAATCAAACAATGGAGATTGCTCTCGCCATAACCCTTTGATGTTAATTAATGGCCACTTAAATTTTTTATAAATCAATTAGGCAACAAAGGTGTTGATTTCTAGGTTGGGGCTTTATATATATCACCTGTTTGGAAAAAGTAAGGACTGGATGAAAAATACTTTTGTCTAGCTAGTTTGAGTATAGGCCAGCCTCCCATGAATAAAAAGAAAAGACAAAAACTATAACCTGCAGTCTCAATCTTAATTACCTTATCAAGAAATTTCATTTTTCATTAATATTCGGCTTTGAGAACTTTAAAAATGTTTTTTTTTGAAAGATAATAATCTTAACTTTCATTAAATAGCGAAACCTCAAGCTAGCGGCTAGGGAAAACAACTACAATGTTATAAATTAAACTTGATTGGACTACTAGCTAGCTAGATCATTTTCTCCTACTCGTTGCTACCTTATTATTTTTCTCATTCATTTCTTTCGTAAGTTTATGCTTGAGGCCGGTTAAATGGATACACACGCATACAAGATTTTAAAAAGAAAACATGTCAAGATATATATATATATATATATATATATATATATATATATATGAATAATGTGTGTAGAGAGAGAGAGAGAGAGATAAAGATGGATGAATGGAGCTCCCTTCAATCCAAAAAAGGAAAGGAGAAGGCAAGCTCGTCTCCTGGGTCATGCAAAACCCTTAACCTGCGCATGCACACCCAAATGAACTCATACATATTTATATCTGCCATCTGATCTCATCTCATGATCATATACAAAAAGCATGCGCAGCCAAAGGTATCCATGAACCAGCAGGCGTGTTCACAACCCTCTCTTCCTTCCTCTGTTTGGATCAAAGGGAGCTCCATATATACCTGTTCATATATATAACTCTTTCTCTGATATATGTACAAACCCACCCTAAAACCCGAAACCCTACAAACACAGAAAGAGAGATAGAGAACACTGGTGCAAGTAGGGCTATCCCAATGTGCCCTTTTATAGGGTGCCAAGGGCCTTGGATTCTTTCACCGTTAAATGACGCCATTAATGTCGCGAGAAAAAAAAAAATCCGGGGGTAGATTTTCTCGTCAACCAAACACCCCCAGAGAGAGAGAGAGAGAGAGAGGATGATGATGATGTGGACGCATTGCATGGTTGAGATGGAGAAATAAAAAGAGGTAGTTGGCATGGGTTAGAGTGAAGAGAGAAAAAAATAAATAAATAATGGCGTGGCCAGCATTCCTTTTTTAATATTTGGTAAGAAAATAAAGGCGCGGGGTACAGGCATTGCTGTGCCTCTTAATGCGTAGTGTAAAACATTTACTATAATATGCAGAGAGAGTCTCTACAAACAATCCAATCCCCAATGTTTTGTCAGCAACAGCTTGGCGACAGGTGCCCACCACCTTTTAATACATAGCGCTGGCACCACCACCACACCCCTCGCATTATTATTATTATTATTATTATTATTATTCATTTTTCATTTATAAAATGAAACAAATTCAAAAAGAAAACTGTATTATGTTATTTAATGTTGAAAAAAATATTAATATCAAAATCTTTTCCATGACATTCTAATATTTTCTCTAATTGAATCTCTCTCTCTCTCTCTCTCTCTCTCTCTCTCTCTCTCTCTCTTACACACAAAATGAAAACTAAGAAGGGAAGTTCATTAATGCACCCCTGATAATTAACCAGTGTAATGTCTCAAAGGGGAATCGAACCTGTGACTTTAGGATTTTCAAAGTCACAAGTTTGTCCTTATATTATAATAAATTCTATTATTGATTTCATATTTTTTTATTATTATAATCACAAAAATAGTATAATAGTGCACTATATATTATCATTCGCATACTTTTAAAATATATGATACATTATGATATATTTAAAATAAAAATTAATATTATGTTACGTTTTATGATGTAATATATGATAATGTGATTGTTCTATCGTATAATATTAAAAAACTATATATTCATATTAAATATCTTATAAAAATGTGACTATAAATTATTATGCAAAAGGTAAAGGACATTTTGATAAATTTACTGATATGCCTTAAGGGATTCGAATCAAGCATGTATATTAGTATTCTATATATGTTCATTAATTCTTATCAATAATTAATGTAAATCAAATAAAATTTTTCTCAAAAAATTTGCACGATGTTCCTAGAAATATGTTTTTAAGAGAACATTTTAAATTCCACAAAAAGCAACACTAGCTAGTTTAACTTAAATTTTTTTTTTTTTTTGATAACTCGAGAACTCCAGCCACCATTGCACCTATTTGGACACTATAGTGCAACACCAAACTTGGGGGGTGAAAGTCGTCCACCCATTAATACACCCTTGGTAATTCATTGGCATAATGCCTCAAAAGGCAATCGAACCTGTGATTTTGGAGTCACCAAAGTCACAAGTCGCCTTTACTACTTGAGTTGGCCCGATTGGACTAGCCTAACTTAAAATTTACTACACGCCTATAATTTTCATACCGTTTAAATTTGAATAATTTTACCACATGCACTATTTGTGTTATATTTTGTTTGGTGAAGTTTAAGTCAATTAAATTCTGTTAGTCATATATATTATAACAATAATAGCTATTCACTCTATTCCTAAATAATAATAATGATAAAAATAGTGATCTAGGAAGATATTCCTGAAATAGATTCTTAATGTGTGTGTGTGTGAAGAGAGAGATGAGAAATTATGATTAATTTTCTTTGAAATTCATATGATATAATATTAAAAAATTCAGTGTGAAAAATTAACCAATAAATATCTCCTATTTTTTTATTTATTAATAAATTAATTTTTATTTTATTTATTTATTATAAAAGGGATATTACATGTATGTCATAGCATGCATATATGCATTATTAACTTATTGTGTATGCTTGTAAAAAAATTCCAATTTTCGTCGTATTATAAAGTAAAACAATATTGATAATAGTTAGATTGTGCAATTATTATAATCCGCCAAGATCAACTTTAATAAAAAAAATTCGTTGTAGTTCGTTACGGTTTTATTGAATAAAGTGTATAATAACGATTAGTGACAATTTATAACAGTCTTGTTAGATCGGAGGAAGACAAAATACTCAACTAAAAAACATTTTTAGTTTAAATTTAGTAGAAGTCAAAGTAATTTAATAAATAATAACTGTAACAATAATAATAGCTCGGACTTGTAAACGACAAATATAGTTGTTTTCTATTGTTTCATGACATTTATTTATTTCACAAAAAATTAACTCAAGATGGAAAATAATTTTTAATAAATTATTTTTAAAATTAATTTATATTTTTGTTTGAATGTAATTCTATTAAAATTTATCTTCCACTAATTCACATTTATTAGGAAAAATTTATGAGTGAAAGCCTAGGAAACAAATTCCTCAAAATTGTTTCTCACTTCATATATTTTCACCACTTTTTCTAGTCGTGTAAGAGAGTTTTTTCCCTCCAATATTGAAGGTAGTCCAACATAGGAAATTTGTATGTTATTTATTTATTTATTTATTATACAAAAATGGCCATTATATTTAATATAGGTAATTAAAAAGTAAATATAAATTATAAATTAAGAAAATATTAATTACTTAGGTGCTACAATTGTCCAATATATATATTGATATATCCCAAATATATTACTTATCATAAGTCCAGAAGAGACTAGAGTCCAACATTGATGATGACAATTACCACCTAAATCAACTGCTTAGCCAGAGCAATTAATGCTAACTCCATGATGATCAGAGCAATCCATGCCAACGCTATAGCAACCGGAGCGATTCACGCTTGCGCCATAATTCGCCAATAAATGGCACATCACCCTTGGGTCAAACTCTATCATTATAAATGGGGATTCAGAGAAGAGACTAAGGTATCTCATTTTAAACTCTCATTTACTATTGTATAAAAAACCTCTCAAGCCAATCCCTGACTTAGGCATTGGAGAGATCCCCCGGAGTACACCTCGGGTCCTCCAAGCCATGCTTATTTATCTTTTTTCAGTGATCAGGGATCGTGAAGGTCGTTTAATTTTTTGCTGCAACAGTTGGCGCGGTCTGTGGAAACTTTTTGAGAGGTTTTGTAACAACCCAAAAATTCATACCATTTTTTTTTGTGCTCTAAAATCTTATTACTCTAATACCCATGTGATATCTATTATAATAACTCGATTCTTAAGTGGGCACCGAGGAATCCCTATTCATAAGATAACACACTTATACAGCGGAAAACATAAAATAATAAAACCATAATTACAATACCAGAATCCAGTATTTTCTCAAAACACACACACACACACCCACACACACACACACACATACATCTCTCCATTAGCATCCACCAACCCTCCAAAGATTTACTCAAAAATACGTCTTCCTAACACTTACCCTTCAAATAGGGCAGTACAAATGTCCCCTATTTCTCCGAGCCTGATCTGCTCGTCTAACTGGATCACCTGAAATATGTTAAGTTACTGGGATGAGACAATTCTCAGTAAGACGAAATATGTTATTACCAGTGTGTGGCAACTGAGTTTACATAAACTATATACTATTAATAAATTGAAATTGAGATAACATGTAAAATGAAATACATTATAACTCACACCTATGTGACTTAAAACACAACTGTTTCTGATCTTTCTATGTAATCATACTTTTAGTATCTATAGATATATCTACTGTTTTCTGTAAATCTATATATATATATATATATATATATATATATATATATATATGTGTAATTATGAAAACTTCCCTGGATGGCTGTATGTCATGATTTAACCTCTTATGACGGGTTGTGCGGCCGCAGGCTAGACTTAACACTGGTTGGCCTACCAGGATAAGTCAACTGAAACCTCTATCGTCAGATTGGCCGCGTCAACCCAGACTACCAGGGAGTCTGCAAACACTCCCAAGGCACGATCAACTACTGATAAAATCCACCCGCTATCTGAGATTGGTGGTTGCACTCTGAACTAAAATAGCTATGGTACCATGCTCTGTAATCTGATCTGTCCCATCAGGGTCTGATAATTTATAAAACTATTTAATATATCTTACTGTTTTACCATGACTCTGTTTCAACTGTAATAACCATAACACTGTAAAAGCTGATCTAAATAAACTGTAAAATCTGAATGTTATGGTTCTGAAATTTATATATCATAGTATTCTGAAAATGCCGTAAAACATCTTTTGGTGTGTATTCTGTAAATCATGATTTTGTAAATTCTATAAAACATCTTTTTGTATATATATACTGTAAATCATGATACTTTGAAAGCTATGTAAATTTTGTATTGAACTGATACTTACTCATGCCACACAATTAAATAAATAAAACTCATGTACTAAAGTATGTAAAACTGTATAATTTTTATGCTCCAATTTGTTCAAAAATTGCACTTTGAAACTCATAATCAAATACTGTAATTTATTGGTAAAATTTCTAATTTAACTGGCATAACATATTTCCCTTACCTGATTCCTATGAAGCCTGCTAAAGCTCTAAATATACGCCCCTACAGCATTCGAAGCTCAAATTTTTGAAATTATATTTTTCCCCAAATCAATCAACTCAATCACCAGAATATTATCAATTAATATTCCCTAGGCCCCAAATACTCTAATTTAACCATTAAAACTAATGTTTAACACCCTTACGTCACTTTTGAAGTGGTGCCCCGGGACCCTAAACTAAAAATCTGCTCGGCCTACACTATAGAGAATCTTCCTAGGAACCCTATGGTGGTTCCTGATCGTCAAAAAAGGGCTTAATGGAGCCGAAATCGAAGGCAGAAGGGTGGGGGACAATAGGGTTTGAGAGAGGAGAGAGAGAGAGAGAGAGAGAGAGAGAGAGAGAGAGAGAGAGAGAGAGAGAGAGAGAGAGAGAGAGAGAGAGAGAGAGAGAGAATTTTGGTTTTTAATTTCAGCCGAAGGCTTGCGGGATTTCTTATATTTCCGCACTATCAAGAAAATCTTCACTGGTTTTCTTGAACTCCCAGAAAATCGTCGCCAGTTTTCTATTTAACCGGCCCAGATTTACCATTTACCCTTTACTCGGCCGCGGTAATTTAACAAAATCGTCGACAGGTTTCTCTTTAACTGGCTCGATTTTACCATTTTACCTGTTACTAACTCGCGATAATTCCATAACCATCGTCGGTTTTCTTTCTCCTTCAGAAAACCGTTGCTGGTTTTCTCCTTCCTCAACCAAAATCCATTTTCCTAATTTCTTCTATTTTTATATTTTCCAAATCTCTACATTCTCCCCTCCTTTTAAAAATTTTGTCCTTGAAATTTATTATTTGTACTATACACCATCCTCCGAGAAAAATTTGCTACTTATTTTATTCATCAATATTGTCTTTATCTGAACTATTACGTTCCTTTTCCTAACTAATACTGATCCCCACCGAATAGATGTGGGTACTTCTGTTGTATTTCCTCCTTAAGCTCCCACAACACTTCCTCTACTACATGATTTCTCTACAGAACTTTTACTAGTGAAATTTTCTTAGTGCGCAACTCCCATTCTTTTCTATCTAGAATCTACACTGGTGTTTCCTCATTTGCTAAAGTATCTCTGATGTAATAACCCAAAAAAAATGGCTATACAAGACTAGTGGGGTGATTCCAAAAAAAAAAATTAAAAAATTAAAAAATAATTAATTAATTATATAAAAAAAGAAAAAAATAATAATTAATTTTTATTTTTATTAATAAAATATATTATTATTAATATTAACTAAATATTATTATTTTATATTTTATATATATATATATATATATATTTATATTTAACCATCCTGAAGCTAAAAGAAGCTTTAGGATCTATTTGAAGATGTAGAGAAGCATCTCTGCGCAGGAGCCCCCCCCCCCCTCACTGTACTCTCTCTCTCCTCAGTTCCGTGACGGATTCTCACCCGATCGAAAATTGGAAGATACCGCTGGACTCCATTTTCCGCTACCATCATTTCTACCGGAGCGGATTGGTGGTAGAAGCGGCGTAGGCGTATCTCCTAGGGTAAACTAATTTCTCCTCTTTTTTTTTTTTTCTCAATTTCTTGCAAATTATAAGCCCAATCAACGATTGGACACTGCCACGAGAATCTAGGGATGATTCTCTACAAGTCTAGAGAAACAGAATTCTCGTGGGGTCATCGTAGGTATAACCCCAAATTTGGGATAAGGGGGTTATTATGGGGCTTATTATCATTTAATTAGTATTAATTTAGAATTGTTAAAATATTGAGTATCTGAGGTTGAAGTAGGATTTTCAAAATTTAGGGCCCGGGTGAGCGCCGCCGGTGTAATTTTGGGACCTGCAGGCATAGTTCAGAAAATTAAGTGGGGGTGTTAAATATTAGTTTAAATATGAATTTGGGGCATATGGAGCCTAGGGAAGGTTAGATGGGTATTATTTTGGGAAAATGAGTTAATTAATTTGAAAAAAATGTAAATTACCGGATTTGAGTTTCGAGCGCCAAAGGCGTAGGATTTGGGTCCTAACGAGACTCTCAGTAAGTCAGGTAAGGGGAATAAATTATAGTAGCATTTTTAGAATTACTGTTTAAATTAAAATGTGAAAATGAGCATATGGTATTTTGCTTGAAAGTTATTATGATATAAATATTAGATAAATTGTGTGGCATTTGAGTAATATTAAATTGTGATGTTTTGGAGTGTGAAATTAATATATTATGAATATTAGATGAAAACTGTGTAACACATGACATGTATTGAAAAATGTGAAATATAATGATGAGTATTTTCTGAGAAAATATTGAAATAAGAATGATTGTTGTGATTAGTGGAAAATAATGAAATATTGTATTTATATGTGAGTAAAAATAATTTGCATGAAAAATGAGATTTTGCGAATTACTGAAATGGATATTTTGAGAAATGTTGAAATACGTGAAACACGATATATACTATTATGAGATGATGAAATGTGCACAAAAAACGATGAGAATATTTATACTGAGATGAATTGAGATATACTGATATGAATTTAATAGTGTATTGATATGGAAATACTGAAATGTGAAATATGAATACTGTAATATGGAATTGAAATATGATTGATGAAATGCTAATACCGCATAATGATTGCGGGTATGTGGTAGTGAACCTTGATGGATGGTTGTGATATTGAGTACGGTAACGTTGCTAGTGGTGTAGTGCAACCACACGGACTCTTGGAGAGTGTGGCGTGATAGTCGACTGAGCCATTTTGTAGAGTTGTTGGGCCCCTTGAGTTTGGATCAGGGCTATAGGCCGGCCAGTCGTACTACAGACGCGATATGTGATATGATATTTTGATCTAACTGGGTCGGCCAACTGCGGTTAGATCCAGCATTCGGGCCGCACAACCTTGACCATGGGGGGAAGCATGACGTGGAAAGAAAGATCCTTAGGGTGGCCATGAGTTACAGATGCGATGTTGGTATTTGATACCAAGGATACTTATGAGTCGGAAAGTAAAATGGAAACGGAGAGTGAAAGAATGACAAAATGGGCTAAAAATGAGAAATGAAAGATATAATGGAAATTGAGAAATAGAGAATGATAAAATTGAGAAATGGATTCGCGTGAGTTAATACTATAAATAATTGAGGCGAAGTGAAACTCTCCGCCTGAGGGCTTACTGAGTAAGGTGAGTGCCCTGATAGGTATCAGATGTGGTCATACTTAGATGCATAACGTGTTAGGGTAGAGGGAAGCTACCTGTATGGGCGAGTAATCTTCCCTATTCTCAAAAACTTCGCAGGTAAATATGTGTTGGAAATCATTGAATTTGAGAAATGATTTTAAAGCTTATAAAAGCTTGTGTTGTATATCTATATGATTATGGGAATATGTATATCAGTGTATTTTCTTAGATGAAATGATGATTTGAAAAGTAAAGTGTATTATAACTGAATTGATATGACCACACACTGTAAATAATTTATTCCTTCTTACTGAGATGTGTCTCATCCAAATTATCTAAATTTTTCAGGAAACAGGGATAGACTAGGTGATAGAGCTCCGAGACCATTGGGAGTTGGGACCCTGACACACAGGGTGAGTTGTTGGATTAGGGAGGTGTAATTTCCCTAGGATTGTGTTGTTTTGGGTATGCGATGGTGATGCATATATGTATATATGTTGATACTCTGGGTATTGTATCATGACTGTTATGTATATACCGTTTTCCGTTGTTAGGTTGTATAAATAAAATAATTTTTTACCCGGTACCCAATGCGGGTTGGGTCATATGACTGGTAATAGGGTTGTTGACGTGGCCGATTTATGGATGTTGTTGATGGCCAGTGAGTATTTATTTATTATTTATTATTAAAAAAAATTGTACAAAAATTGGGGCGTCACAGTTTGGTATCAGAACCTAGGTTGCTAGGTTCTGTAGACTTTAGTAAATAGCGGAATACAATACCAGAGGATAGGAGTGGATTTTGAGGGGAATAGGTGATGGGTAGATTGAAATGTGAGTTAGTGATTGTAAGAGGATGGGGTGAGAATTTAGAGTTCTATCTTGCGACCTAGAGACAGGAGTACCGGGGTTGTTTCTGTGTTTTTCCTAGGGTGACAATTTCAGGAAAACCATGGATACTATCGCTGGGTCTTGTTTCTGAGTGGTAAGACTGAATCCTAAATGAGGATTAAGGATGTGGAGATAAATGGCCATAGAAGAGTAATTTATGAATGTAACACCCCGACCCCGAGGGGCCTGGGATATTAACTTTTTACTACTAATTTACAGCAGAAGCAAAATAAACTCAATTATTATTAAATCAAAGCGCTAATTATCTATATTACAATCATTTATTTAAAAAAAAAGAAAAATTTCACAACATAAATATCTGGTATCATGCTAATATTTCTAATCAATCTTTATTTTTCTATCCCTACCCGCGTGCTTGTTAAGCCTGATTTCCGACATGCTCTTCAGAATCATCTGAAATTAAAATATGATTTGAGTGAGACGACGCTCAGTAAGTAAATAAGATTATTATTAGTGTGTGGCCAAAATAAGCTTTTAAAAAAATTTCGTAAATCAATATTTAATACTATAAATTTAAAACTGCTTTTAGAATAAATATAAATTTAAAATTTACTACATAAAACTTTTACCATCAATTACAACAGTAAAATTTTATAATCATATACTATAACTGTTAAATTAAACTTTTAACTTTAAAACTGTAAAAATATTTAATGATAAACATACATATACTTTTCCTTATACGTTTTCCTTAGATTGTCATTTAAGTACCAGAATAATCATTTTCATGTAAACTTACACTTTTCTTTCAAATCATCAGTAACTTTGTACATGTAATTAAATATGTATAAACATATATTGTAAAAAAAACTACCCTTAGACCTGTTTGTCGTAAGTCATGTTTACCCCCATGACTGGGTTGTGCGGTCCGAAGACTGGACTTAGCTGGCTGGCCGACCAAACTAAATCAACGTACGTAAACTTTAAGTGAGATTTTCCTTATTAAGTCCTGGTCCGGAACCAGGTGTGCACTCAGGAGAAATGCACTAACATAAATAACCACTTTGTAAACAGTGTGGGTGCACTCTGATCCGTATAAACTTTAAGCTGCGGTACCGAGCATCTGTAACTTTAAACTTTCATTGCCATAAGGGGTTTTAAAATCATCTTATTATAATTTATGCAATTTAAAATAATATCGTAAAAATCTCATCTTTACTCATATTTTCATAAAAAAATGCAACATAGAAATAAACTCATGCCACACAATTTTTGTGTTAAAAATATATATAATTTTATTTTTGAATAGAAAGAAATGTTGAAAATTTACCCGAGGGGATTAGAACATTTCTTAACCCAAAAATAGATGCAAGTATATTAAAGATAGAACTGGTATAATTAAATATGCGTAAAAATAAACTCATGAAAATTTTGTGGAACTAATTAACATAATTGAAATTTACTTATAAAATAAACTCGGGTATAAATTTTAAATAAAAAAAAACTAACATAATCAAAATTTACTTACCTTCTTCCTTACGAACACTGTAACTATCTCTAAGAAATGAGATCGGAAAGAATGGGTGATTGAGAACTTATTCAAAAATTCTCTCTCCACCACAAATTCTTTCACTCACTAATCCTTCTCTTCCTTGGAAAATTGTTGTGAAAAATGAAGGTTGAGAGCTCCCTATTTATAGGAAAATTTTGGGAAAGAAATGAAATTTATAAAAGTGTGGGGAGATGGGTGAAATTATAATTTTTTAAAAAATTAAAGAATGGGCAAGGGATGCGCAAGGTATGGGTTGAGTATGGGATGGGGATGGAGGCCATGTGGGAGTGCTTGCCACCATTCCCATTAAATAAATTTTTAATTAATCACTTACCTAATTAATTAGTCAATTACTTAATTAATTATTTTATTATTTTTCTTAATCATTATTATCATTATTATTATCATTGTTTTTACTTTTAAACTATTTTTAGTATTTATTTATTTTATTATTTATTTTTGAACAAGAATTAAATTTGAATTTTGAAAACTCATGTGGGCCCCACATGGTCTTGTGGGTCCCACACAACTTCGAGACTCGAATGGATCCTACGTAACTCGAATAACTCCTATACGATTTTATGCATCTTACATAGCTTTGAGACTCATGTAAACCTCCATACGGCTTCGGGACTCATGTGGGCCCCACAGTCTTGTGGGCCCCACATAGGATACCTATATTATTATTATTTTATCATATATTTCTGCAAATTATGTCAGTCAAAATATTATTTTATGTACTTATTTACGTGTACAAACAGTGTCTATCCTGTTTATCCTATGAAATTTCATTTTGACCAGGCCGACCTCCAGGGAGCGACTGAGCTGCAATGGTCTCTGAGCACTCGCTAAGATAAGGTCTTTCTTAGGCATTAAACATGGAATCAAGGATCCTACAGAAAAATACTTCTGTATTGATATTAACTTAATGACCATTTTTATTATTTTATTATTATTGTGCTTTAATCATATATATATATGGGTCATCACAATGAATTATAGCAGTTTATTGGTTGTGTGATAGTAATTGTATGTTTAGATTAGTTGCTTCCTTTGCAGGATGGATTCGAGGAACAGTAACATGAGTGCGGGAGGTGATGGAGTAGAACATTCCAGTATGGGTGGTAAAGAACCTGATGCGGTGTTGCGTAGCGTCACTTAGCAGGTGATGGTTGAGATGACCAGGAGCTCGAGAGAGTGGAGCTGCACGATCGAGCAGTTCACGCGTATGCGACCCCTGTCTTTTGCTAGAGGAGCGAACTCACTGGTAGCAGAGAACTGAGTTCAGGACATAGAGGACATACTGACAGTTCTCTCATATACAAACGAGCAGAACATGTTGTTTGCCACATTTAAATTGACCGGGGAAGCAAAACGCAGGTGGAGGTCAGTGAGATTACTGGAGGAGCAGAGGCCAGACCCTATAGTGATGATGTGGAGTCGCTTTAGGGAGATTTTCTTCGTGCGGTACTTTCCCACTATGGTCAGAAGTGCAAAGGCGTCAGAATTTTTGTATCTGACACAGGGGTCTTTGACGGTGCAGCAGTACGCAACGAGATTTGTTGAGCTGTCCTGGTTCACCCCGTATCTGGTGCCAGATGAGGAAAGGAAGGAAAAGAAGTTTGAGAAGGGCCTAAGGTAGAACCTGTATGAGTAGGTGGTAGGTTTTCGAGCTTAGACATTCTCAGATATAGTGGACAGGGTTGTAGTGATTGAGAGCGGCCTATAGAGAAGCATAGTAGCACAGAGCTAGAGGAAGAGGCCCGCGCCATCTGATTTTCAGGCAGGGTCCAGTTGAGGTCCGTGGAGGATATATGATAGCAGAGGGGGACGATGAAAGGGAGGAGGAGATCGAGCTATACAGGGCAGACAGATGCCCCCTCCTTGTCCCAGATATTTGAGGAGGCACCCAGGAGAGTGCCGAACGAGGGAGGTTGTCTGCTATCAGTGCAACTAGCTTGGGCAGATCGCGAGGAACTGTCAGGTATCGCCAGTGGTATCGACTGCTCCTCGACCATACAGAGGAGGCTATCAGGCTCCTCGAGGTGGACAATAGAGGAATACTGCTCCGACACAAGTTTATGCACTGACGCCGAGAGATGCTGAGGCGGCAGGAGATGTGGTGACAAGTACTGTTTCAATACTGTCATTTAAAGCTATTGTCTTGTTTGATTCTGGGGTGACTCATTCTTTTATCGTCCGAAAATATGTGAAGTTGTGTGGGTTTGAACCTTAGTAATTAGATATTAATTTGTCTGTTGCTACACCGACTGGGGCTGTAGGGATATGCAGAAAGGTACTTAGATACTGTCTAATGGGTATTTAGGGGAGGTCCTTGTCAGCTAATCTGGTGGTTCTAGACATGCATGAGTTTGAGGTAATCTTGGGAATGGACTAGCTAGTTGCCCACTATGCAAGCATTGATTGTCATTAGAGAGAGGTAGTGTTCAGACCTTTAGAAGGATAGGAGTACAGATTCGTGGGATCACGTGTGCGCACCCCACCTCAATTACTATCTGCTTTTCAGGCACGTAGGTTCCTATCAGAAGGCTGTCAAGAATATTTAGCCTGTGTGAAGGCAGTATCAGAAGGGGAGCTGAGGGTGGAGGATATCCCAGTGGTAAGGGATTTTTCTGATGTATTCCCAGAGGATTTGCCAAGACTACCTCTTGATTGTGAGGTAAAGTTTGTTATTGATTTGGTTCCGGGGACAGCGCGATTTCGAAGACACCGTATAGAATGGCACTGGCAGAACTGAAAGAATTGAAAGAACAGTTGCAGGAACTGTTAAATAAGGAGTTTATTCAGCTCAGTGTGTCGCCCTGAGGAGCACCGGTTTTATTTGTGAGGAAGAAGGATGGGTCGATGAGGTTGTGCATTGACTACAGGAAAATACACAAAGTAACTATCAAAAATAAATACCCACTCCCGCGTATCGATGATTTGTTTGATCAGCTACAGGGGACACAAATCTTTTCGAAGATAAACTTACGCTCCGGGTACCATCAGGTGAAAGTCAAGGCAGAAGATGTTTCGAAGACAAAATTTAGAACACGGTATGGTCACTATGAATTTCTGGTTATGCCATTTGGTTTGACGAATTCTCCTGCAGTGTTTATGGATTTGATGAACAGAGTCTTTCACCAGTATTTGGATCAGTTTGTGGTAGTATTTATTGATGATATATTGGTGTATTCAAATAGCCCAATGAAGCATGAGGAACATATGAGGAAAGTGCTTCAGGTGCTGAAAGAAAAGAAGTTGTATGCGAAGTTGAAGAAGTATGAGTTCTGGCTGGAACAGGTTACCTTCCTTGGACATGTTATATCCAGGGCTGGTATTTTTTTTGATTTGAGTAAGATTGAGGAGGTAGTAGACTGGGTACGATCAAAGAATGTGCACGAGATCAGGAGTTTCCTGGGATTGGCTGAGTGCTACCGTAGGTTTATTGAGGGCTTCTCTAGACTGTCAGGCCCATTGACCGAATTGATCAGGAAGGGAGTGAAGTTTGAGTGGTCTGATGAATGTGAATAGAGCTTCCAGGAATTGAAACAGCAACTCATCACTGTGCCTGTGTTGACGATTCCTTCAGGAGAAGAGGCGTTCGTAATTTACAGTGATGCGTCCCATAAAGAGCTCGGATACATGTTGATGTAGCGAGGGAGAGAGATACCTTATGCCTCACGACAGTTGAAAGAATATGAGAAGAACTACCCTACCCATGATCAAGAATTGGCGGCGGTTGTTTACGCGTTGAAGATTTGGAGGCACTATCTATATGGGGGTAGGTGTGAGATATTTATTGACCATAAGAGCTTAAAGTATTTCTTCACGTAGAAGGAATTAAATATGAGGCAGAGGAGATGACTGGAGCTAATAAAAGATTACGACTGCACTATTAGCTACCACCCAAGGAAGGCTAATGTGGTCGCTGATGCTTTAAGCTGAAAATCAGTGGATTCATTTGTTTCTGCAGTAGAGATTTAGCATCTGATCCAAATGGATCTATAGAGGCTCAGTGTGGAGCTGGAAAAGGGCGATCATCAGGCATTTATTGCTGACTTGGTTTTGCAGCCAACTCTACAAGAGAGAATTAAAGTAGCTCAGAGGAATGATGTAGAACTAGTAGAGCTTATAGGGAAGGTACATGATGGTCAGGAAATAGAGTTTAGCATCTTAGATGATGGAGCCTTGAGGTTCCGTATCAGGTTATGTGTTCCTGTTAACCCTGAGATCAAGAAGGTTATTATGGAGGAAGCACATCGGTCTCTGTATACTGTACATCCAGGTAGCACTAAAATGTACAGGGATCTTCGAGAGTCCTTCTTGTGGAGCGACATGAAGAGGGAGATAGCCTAGTATGTGGATCAATGTTTGACATGCTAGCAAGTGAAGGCTGAACATCAGAGACCGGCGAGATCATTGCAGCCACTCCACATTCTTGAGTTGAAGTGGGAGCATATAGTGATGGATTTCGTCATAGGATTGCAACCGACATTGCATGGACAGGATGCTATCTGGGTAGTGGTGGATCGACTGACAAAGACTACCCACTTTTTGCCGATCAGAGTTAGCTACTTCATGGACAGATTGGCCGAGTTATATATCTAGGAGATAGTTAGGTTCCACGGCGACCCAGTGTCCATAGTTTCAGACAGAGACTTATATTTCACATCTCGTTTTTGGAAGAGTTTGCAATGGGCCATGGGTTCTTAGTTGTTGTTCAGCACAGCTTTTCATCCTCAGACAGATGGGCATAAGGAGAGGACAATACAGATTCTAGAGGATATGCTGCGAGCATGTGTGTGGGACTTTGGAGGTCATTGGATACAGTATTTGCCACTGGTCGAGTTTGCGTATAACAACAGCTACCAGGCCAGCATTGGGATGGCATCATATGAGGCATTGTATGGAAGGAGGTGTCGATCCCCGTTATATTAGGATGAGATTGGGGAGAGACAGATATTGGGGCCCAGAGTTGATACAGTAGACTTATGATAAAGTCAGACTCATTAGAGACATGATCAGAACAGCACAGAGTCGGCAGAAAAGTTATGCAGATACTCGCCGGGAAGAATTGAAATTTGACGCATAAGATCACGTGTTCTTGAAGGTGGTACCATTGAAAGGTGTTATGAGGTTTGGGAGGAAGGGTAAGCTGAACCCTAAGTATATTGGGCCATTCAAGATTCTTGAAAGAGTGGGTCCAATTGCCTATCGACTAACATTACCACCGGTTCTGTCTAGGATCCATGACGTATTCTATGTTTCTATGCTGAGGAAATACGTCTCAGACCCCTCCCATGTGATCAATTATGAAGCACTGAAGTTGAGTGATACCTTAGCTTATGAGGAAGTGTCAGTGCAGATTCTTAATTGGAAGGAACAAGAGTTACGCATGAAGAGGATTCCACTGGTGAAAGTTTTATGGCGCAACCATGCCATTGAAGAGGCTTCTTAGGAATTGGAGGATCAGATGCGTCAGAGATATCTACACTTATTCAGTGGAGTTTAGAGTTGAGCCAGTCAGAATTAAAGGAATAATATTGTGTATTTTTATTTGTATAGTGTAATGTAGGATAGATAGAGTTTCTAGTTTTGGAACATGAATGATTTTGGAAGAATTTTGAAAAGTTGCAATCTCCCAAAACCCTCTTTGTAACCACGGTGTTCCTCCGCCATAAATAAGGATAATTAATAAAATTGGAAGTGTTTTCTCTAAGGATGGGAAGCAGACGAATAGCAAATTTCGAGGACAAAATTTTTATAAGGTGGCGAGAATGTAATAACTCCAAAAAAATGGCTATACAAGATTAGTGGGGTGATTGCCAAAAAAAAAAATTAAAAATTTATTAATTAAATTTATTAAAAAAAGAAAAAAAATAGTAATTAAAATTTATTTTTATTTTTATTAATAAAATATATTATTATTAATTAATTAATTAATTTATTATTATTATTTTATATTATATTATATATATATATATATATATATATATATATAAATTTAACCATCCTAAAGCTTAAAGAAGCTTCAGGATCCATTTGAAGATTTAGAGAAGCATCTCTGCGTAGGAGCCCCCCTCACTGTACTTTCTCTCTCCTCTCGTTCTCTCCCCCTCTCTCCTCAGTTCCATGACGGATTCTTGCCCGATCGAAAATCGGAAGATATCGTTGGAATCCATTCTCCGTTGCCGTCATTTCTATCAGAGTATTTAATTATTAATTATTATTAAGAAAAAAATTTGTACGAAAATCAGGGCGTCACATCTTAGCTCTAACTCCTTGTATCTGATCACGTGGGAGGGATTTGGGATGTATTTTATTAGCATGAAAACATGAAATACATCATGAATTCTAGATAGAGCTGGTGGTAAAGCTAACTTGTAGGCGATTGAACCTACTTTCTCAAGTATCTCGAATGGACCAATAAACCTAGGGCTCAGCTCACCTTTCTTCCCAAACCTCATAGCTCCTCTCAGCGGTGCTACTCTAAAAATAACTTAATCTCCCACATCAAACTCCAACTTCCGACGATGAGTATCTGTGTAACTTTTCTACCGACTCTGAGCTGCTCTGAGTCTGTCTCTAATAAGTCAAACTTTATTATATGCCTGCTGCACCAATTCTGGCCCTAGAACTCGCCTTTCACTTATTTCATCCCAGTATAGTGGAGAACAGCACCTCCTACTATATAATGTCTCGTAAGGTGCCATCCCGATGCTGGTCTGGTACCTGTTATTATACATAATCTCAACCAGTGGTATACACTGGGTCCAAGTACCCTCGAAATCCAGTACACACACTCATAGCATATCCTCTAGTATTTGGATCATCCTATCTGTCTGCCTATCAGTCCGATGATGAAAGGTTGTGCCAAATGATAACTGAGACCCCAAAGCTTCCTGTAAGTTCCTCCAAAATCGTGATATAAATCGTGGGTCTCGATCTGAAACTATGGATACTGGCACACCATGGGGTCGAACTATCTCCTGAATGTATAACTCTGCCAGTCTATTCATAGAGTAGTTAACTTTAATAGGGAGAAAATGAGCGATCTTCGTAAATCGATCAACGAACACCCAAATAGCATTTTGTCCATGTAACGCCGGCGGTAACCCTGTAACAAAGTCCATGGATATATGATCCCACTTCCACTTAGGAATGAGGAGTGGCTGCAACTGTCTCGCCGGTCTCTGGTGCTTAGCCTTTACCTGCTGACACGTCAAACACTGCTCCACAAACTCAGGTATCTCCCTCTTCATGCCGCTCCACCATAAGGATTCTCGAAGGTCTCAATACATTTTAGTGCCTTCATGATGCATTGTGTAAAGGGATCTGTGTGCCTCCTCTAGGATAACCCTCATAATCTCAGCATCTGTAGGTACACATAGCTTGGTACGGAACCTCAGAGCTCCATCATTTGAAATACTAAACTCCTCCCCCCCGTCCGTCCTACACTTTATCTATCAGCTCTACCAATTCTACGTCATTCCTCTAAGCAGCTTTAATCATTTCTTGTAAGGTAGGCTATAACACTAGGTTGGCAATAATTCCTAGTGATCATCCTCTACTAACTCTACGTTGAGCCTCTCCAGATCCATTTGAATTGGATGCTGAATCTCCACTGCTGACATTGCTGCTTCCACTGATTTCTAGCTCAGAGCATCAACCACCATGTTTGTTTTCCCTAGGTGATAGCTGATAATGCAATCATAATCTTTAATGAGCTACAACCATCTTCTTTACCTCATATTCAATTCTTTTTGGGTGAAGAAATACTTCAAAATTTTATGGTCAGTGAAGATCTCACATTTCCCACCATAAAGATAATGTCTCTAGATCCTTAGAGTATACACCACTGCAGCTAACTCTAAATCATGTATCGGGTAGTTCTTTTCAAACTCCTTAAGCTTTCGAGAAGCATAAGCAATAACCCTCCCATACTGCATCAACACACACCCGAGTTCCTTCTGGGACGCGTCACTGTATATAACAAATCCATCATCTCCCGATGGAATAGATAATATCGGTGCAGTGACCTACCGCTGCTTTAACTCCTGGAAGCTCTGCTTACAATCTTTGATCCACTTAAATCTCACATTTTTCCTTGTGAGTTCTGTCAGTGGACTCGATAATCTAGAAAAACCATCCATAAAATGCCGGTAGTACCCTGCCAAACGTAGGAAGCTTTTAATCTCCTGAACGTTTCCTAATCTTACCTAATTCACCACCGCTTCTATCTTGCTCGGGTCTACTGAGATTCCCAACCCAGAGATCACATGCCCGAGAAAAGTGACCTGCCTTGGCCAGAATTCCCATTTATCGAATTTAGCGTATAGCTTCTTTTCCCTTAATACCTACAATACCAGCCTCAGATGATCATCGTGCTCCTCAAAATTCTTCGAGTAGGCCAGTATATCAACAATAAATACTACAACAAATTGGTCCAAGTACTGATGGAACACTCGATTCATTAGGTCCATAAATCCTGTCGGTGCATTAGTGAATCCGAACGGCATTATCAAGAACTTATAGTGCCCATACCTGGTTCGAAAAGCTGTTTTCAAAACGCCCTCTGCTTTAACTTTCACCTGGTGATATCCTGACCGAAGGTTAATCTTGGAGTAGACCTGGGTTTCCTGGAGCTAATAAAATAAATCATTAATTCTGGGAAGAGTATATTTATTCTTGACTGTCGCTTTATTTATCTCTCTATAATCAATGCACATTCTCATAGTCTCATCTTTCTTCTTCACGAACAGGACTGGTGCTCCCCAAGACGACATGCTAGGCTTAATAAACCCTTTATCTAGTAACTCATGCAACTGATCTTTCAATTCTTTCAATTCAACAAGAGCCATTTTGTAGGGCACTTTAGATATCGGTGCTGACCCTGATAATAAATTCATGGCAAATTCAATTTCTCGATCTGGTGGTAAACCAGGTAATTCTTCTGGAAAAAATATCTGGAAATTCTCTAACTTCTGGAATATCAACTTGTTTTCAATTCTTCCTTTGACATCTCCTTTATATAGGTAACATACCCCTAACAACCACCCTGAAGTAGCCTCCTCACCAGAATAGCTGACACTAGCTGTGGTGAGGCGCGCACATGTGATTGCACGAATCTGAATTCCTACTCGCCTGGGGGGGGGTCTGACGATCACTTCTTTTATATAGCAATCAATGCTTGCGTAATTAGCTGCCAGCCAGTATGTACCCAATATCACATCGAACCCCTGCATGTTTAATACCACGAGATCAGCTAGTAATACTTTCTCCTAAATGTCCACTGGATAGTTTTTAAGTACCCTCCTACATCTCACTACTGATCCAGTAGGCGTAGCTACTAACAACTCAACATCTAGCAGCTGTGTCTCAACCCCAGATAATTTGACATATCCTAATGATACAAACGAATGGATCGCACCTGAGTCAAATTAAAAAAACAGCTTTATATAGTAAAACAACAAGAATACCTGTCACAACGTCACCTGCAGCCTTGGCATCTTATGGCGTCAATGCATAATCCCTCGCTGGGGCTGTATTCCTCAGCTGGCCTCCACGGGGTGCCTGGGTATTACCTCAAAACTGCTTGGGAGCTATAATATACTGCGCACGACAGACTTGTGCTGCATGACTTGGTCTACGACATTGGTAGCAAACCTTCTTCCTTGCTTGACATTCTCCCATGTGTCTTCTCCTACATGTCAGGTAAACAGGATAGGCCTGCTTGCCCTGAACCTCACGGCTCCCAACCTCCTGCCTCTGTCCACCGCTATAACCACCTCTCCTCCATGGGCCTCGGCTAGAGCCCGCCTGAAATCCAGGAGGCGTAGGCCTCTTCCTCTAATTCAAATTTATAAACTCCTTTGCCTAAGTCTCTCTGTTGGGAGAGTGAATGTATCATTCATAGAAAATTTCTTTAAAACTATTCCATGTCAGGGTTGCTGAATCTAGCCTTTTTTCCTAGAGTAGCTTCACTAACATCCACCAATGCTTGGCCTCCCTAGTCATTCTAAAAACAACATACAAAACCTTCTACTCGTCTACACAGCAAAGATTTGCCAATATACCCTCCATCACTTGGATCCATTCCTTTGCAATGATTGCATCGGCTCCTCCAGTAAAAGTTGAGGGATTCATACAAGTAAATCACTCGATAGAGCAACTCGACTCAGTTGGTGGGTAGTTCTGTACCATAAAGTTTTGCACAATACCTGCCATGACCTGCTGGCCTGCACTATGCAACATCTCTTCAGAGTCACTACCACCTATGCTGAAAGCCCCTACGTTGCTACTACTTCCAGCATTCATGTTACTGTTTCCATGGTCCATTCTGAAAAGAAAATAAACATGGTCTGAGGATCCTATCTTCATAATATAATTAATACATTTATCTAACTAAAATCTCATATCATCAATCAATCTAACATCCTTATTCTCAATTTAAGATTCAGTCCAGCAATTTAGAAACACAACCAAACAATAGTTTACTATAACTTTCCTGAAATCGTCACCCCAGGAAAATCACAGAAACTACTCTGAAGTTCTTGCTTCCAGACTACAAAACAGAACCCTAAATTCTCATCTTAATTTCCCAGCGTTAACTCACTGAAGTTCAGTTCTATACAGATTTCTATCCTTCACAAAATTTGATTCCTATATTTTGGTATTATTTTCTGCTATACACTAGATTCTACAGAACCTTGCAACCTAGGCTCTGATACCAAATTGTAATGACTCGAAAATTCATACCATTTTTTTTTGTGCTATAAAATCTTATTACTCTTATATACCCCTGTAATATCAATTATAACAACTCGGTCCCAAAGCAGGCACCGAGGAATCCCTGTTAATAAGATAACACACCTTTGTAGCGGAAAAAATAAAATCATAAAACCATAATTACAATACAAGAATTCAGTATTTTATAAACAAATATATATATATATATATATATATATATATATATATATATATATATTCCTAACACCAACCCTCCAAAGATTTACTCAAAAATACATCTTCCTAACACTTACCCTTCAGACAGGGCAATACAAATGTCTCCTCTATCTCTGAGTCCAATCTACTCGTCTAGCTGGATGACCTGAAATATGTTAAGTTGCTGAGATGATACAACTCTCAGTAAGATGAAATATGCTATTAGCAGTGTGTGGCAACTGAGTTTACATGAACTATATACTGTTAATCAACTGAAGCTGAGATAACATGTAAAATAAAATACATTATAACTCACACCTATGTGGCTTAAAATACAACTATTTCTGATCTTTTTATTTAATCATACTTTTAGTATTTATAGATACATCTACTGTTTTTTGTAAATCTATATATATAAATAGCTGTGAAAACTTCTCTAGATGGCTGTATGTTATGACTTAACCCCTCATGACAAGATTGTGCGGCCCGCAAGTAGGACTTAACACTAGTTAGTCTACCAGGATAAGTCAACCGAAACCTCCATTGTCAGATTGGCCGCCTCAACCCAGACTACCGAGGAGTATGCAAACTCTCCCAAGGCACGATCAACTACTCATAAAATCCACCCACTATTTAAGATAGGTGGTTGCACTCTGAACTAAAATAGCTATGGTACAGTGCTCTATAATCTGATCTGTCCCATCAAGGCTTGATAAATTATAATACTATTTAATATATCTTACTGTTTTACCATGATTCTTTTCCAACTGTAATAACCATAACATTGTAAAAGCTGATCTGAATAAACTATAAAATCTGAATGTAATGGTTCTGAAATCTGTATATCATGGTATTTTGAAAATGTTGTAAAACATATTTCTGTGTGTATTCTGTAAATCATGATTCTGTAAATTCTATAAAACATCTTTCTATATATATATACTGTAAATCATGATACTTTGAAAGCTGTGTAAATTCTGTACTAAACTGATACTTACTCATGCCACATGATTAAATAAATAAAACCATTATATATACATATATATACTGTAAATCATGATACTTTGAAAGCTGTGTAAATTATGTACTAAACTGATACTTACTTATGCCACACGATTAAATAAAACCCATGTACTGAAATATGTAAAACTGTATAATTTTTATGCTCTGATTTTTTCAAAAATCGCACTCTGAAACTCATAATCAAATACTATAATTTACTAGTACAATTTCTAATTTAATTGGCATAGTATATTTCCCTTACCTGATTCTTGTGAAGCCTGCTAAAGCTCTAAATCTACACCCCTGTGGCATTCAAAACTCAAATTCTTGAAATTATATTTTTCCCCAAATCAATCAACTCAATCACTAGAATATTATCAATTAATATTCCCTAGGCCCCAAATTCTCCAATTTAACCATCAAAACTAATGTTTAACACCCTTATCTCAGTTTCGGAGTGGTGCCCCAGGACCCTAAACTGAAAATCTACTCCACCTACACTGTAGAGAATCTTCCCAAGAACCCTGTGGTGGTTCCTAATCGTCAAAATGGGGCTTAACAGAGCTGGAATCGAAGGCGAAAGGGTGGGGGACTGTAGGGCTTGAGAGAGAAGAGAGAGAGAGAATTTTGGTTTTTAATTTCAGCTGAAGGCTCGTGTGTTTTCTTATATTTCAGCATTGCCGAGAAAACTGTCACCGGTTTTCTCGAACTCCTAGAAAATCGTCGCCGATTTTCTATTTAACCGGCCTAGATTTACTATTTACCCTTTACCCGGCTACGGTAATTTACCAAAACCATCAAAAGTTTTCTTTGCTACTCAGAAAACTGTTGTCGGTTTTCTCTTTAACTAGCTCAATTTTATCGTTTTACCTATTACTAACCCGTGGTAATTCCATAACTGTCGCCGATTGTCTTTCCCCTTCAGAAAACCGTAGCCGGATTTCTCCTTCCTTAGCCAAAATCCATTTTTCCTCATTTCTTCTATTTTTATATTTTCTGGGTCTCTATAGGTCTTCTCTTTGAATCCTTTATCATGACTACATGAAATAATTCAAAGTCAATGCATTGGCTCGATTGAGATCATACGAAATGCCGCCGTTCGACACCTAAACATCCTCTACACCGTCCGATCCGTTGCCAATCAGGACCCTACCCCACGCAAGCTCTCCATTCGTGGCCTCAGATGGGAAAAGTAAAGGGTATGGGTTTGTCACGTTCTAGCATGCCGATGGTGCCTTGCTCATGTTGTAGAAGCCAAGTAAGAAAATTGACGGACGAATAACTGAAACCCAACTTGTGGTATTAGGAGATTCTGGGTCTGATGCGAATTCGTCTACAATTAATGTTTCAATGTGCAAGATTTATGTAGCCAATGTGCCTGATTCTTAAGGTATGGTTTTTATCCATCATACAATAATAGTTTCAAAAAAAAAAAAAAAAACAAATAGATGCCACAGTTTCAGCGCTTGAAAAGCTCCACCTTGATGGCTAATAATAATTAATAGGATGTTCTACAAGTCACTTAATTGATTGAATAAAGGTCAAGTTTAAGTAGCAAGAAAGAAAACAACCACACCCAATCAAGGTTGCATCCAACCCAGCAACTGCACAAATCCAAAAAGGTGTGCATTTGCACAGATCCAATCTGATTTTGGTTCTCAAGACCCATCATGGCTGACAAATTCAATAAAAAAAAGAAAAACACTATTACTCACAAAACTAAACCCCGCCCCGAAGCTTTCTAAGCTCGATCACCTGAACTACCTGAAAAGAGTAATACATTATCGAGGTGAGACACCTCTCAGTAAGAAAGAAAAAGTTATAACAGTGTGTGGCAGAGAGTTCAGTACATACAAAAATATAATCATCTGTTATTCAATATCAATAGAAGCAAAGAATTCACATCATCAATTACATCATTGACATTTGATAACATACACACATTCATAATTATTTTTATTGATAATTCCTGAGAATAGGGAAGACTACCCGCCTATAAAAGTAGCTTCCCTTTGCTCTAACACTAATGCTAGGGCCCTCATCTTAGTCAGTAAGTGTGACGCCTCGAACCCTTAAACCCGGGTCCGGTGCGTTATACCTGATAAAATCCCCGATAATCCATAATCCATAATATATGCAGCGGAAATATAATCATAATCTCCATATAACATAATACCAAAGTTTACTAATTCTAACTACCAACCATAATAAATTAATCATCCACCAGTATTCAAATATATGCATGTCTCCAAACCATTTTCCACTAATACCAGTATGTTTCACAACCATCCATATCTTATAAAACTTAAAACATAAATTATAAAACATAAAATATACATATCAAATTTAACATAAAAATATACCTTTTTTTCTTATATCTTCCAAAAAATGTTATAAAATCTCAAGCTCTCAAAGCTCGATCCTGAGAAATCCTAAAAAAGATGAATTCATATTCGGGTGAGACACATCTCAGTAAGGGAAGAAACAATATATTAAACTCAGCGTGTGGCCATCATGAGATTATACATATCATTTTATAATATTTGCAAATCATTAACATAATACTGAAAGTCATTTTCTAATCCTAAACAAACACATGCAAATGTTTAACCCACGAGATTACCCGAGGATAAGGGTGATTACCCGCCCATACAAGTAGCACCCTTCTGCTCTGATACATTTAGCAACCCGAAGGTCACAATTTAAGCATACCGGGGCACTCACCTTACTCAGTAAGCCCTCAAGTGTTAGATTGATCTCGTACTCACGCATTCAACAATAGTTTACCGGCAAAGGCCCTAAGGATTGGGAATTCTACCCGCCCATACATGTAGGTTCTCTCTGCCCTAGTGTGTTATGTAGCTACTGCCACATCTGAAGCTACTAGTGCACTTGCCTTACTCAGCAAGCCCTCAGGCGAAAGGTACGCCTTGCCCAATCGTAACATGTTCTACGTACATACATACTTCTATTATCATAATACATCATTCTTTTTTGTCATCATACATTCATGCACATTCATTCCTGTTCATAACTTAACTTTACATTTCGTTTCACTTTAAGTGGCTCTTTTCCATTTACATCATTTACATTTGTCATTTCATTTCATTGTCATTTCATCGTCATTTCATTGCATAACACTTCATTTCATTACTTCGTACTACAGCTGGTCTTTAGCTATCATCAGTTAGTCTACGTAGAAACGTGCTAAATCTGCTAATACAGCTCCTTTTAGCTGTTATCAGTTAGTCTACACAGAAGTGTGTTAGATCTGCTAACATGGCTCTCTTTCAGCTGTCTTACATTTACATGGTTGCATTTAACATACACAGGCAACATTGTCCATATCATATTTTATTTTCATTGTTTTACTTACTTAGCCTGCATCTCATACATTTAACATATAATTTGCACAGATTCTCATGCCACACAATTTAGCAATAAAATTCATACACTGCTTGTAAAATAAGCCAACCAACATTTAGTATTTATATACTGAAAATACCTTTCATTTCTTACTTAATTATCCTGAAAATATTTCCCACTTTCATCAGTTCATTTTCGCATATACATATCTAATAAACAACCCTAAACTCGAAAGAAATATAATTTAAATGGCTGGCATTTTACCCATACCGAAACATATACACGTACATATAATACAATTTATTTTTCCATTAAATTCATAAAAATTTGGATTTAATATATATTTTTCCCCTTACTTGATTTCTTGAACTACGCCAATAGGGACTCCGAAAAATACCTACGGCGCTCACCCGGACCCTGAAATTAAATTCCTAATTCTAATAAATTATTCATGAATAAAATATTAATTTAATACTTCATAGGGCCATAATTCTTAAATAAATAAATATACCCTTAAATTTAGCCAAATTGCCAAAATTTTTAAATCCCACTCTCGCTTTGGAGTAGGGCCTAGAAAACCCCAATTGAAAAATTACCTACGTCAAAATGACGACAACGACGATTAGAACCCGATGGTGGTGCCTGATCGTCGATTTAACAACAGATTTAACTAAAAATTAAGAAATTAGGAAAAAATTACCCTTCCCCAGGAGTAGTGCTAAGCCGTTCCGACGACAAATCCACTCCTGTAGAAATGTCGATGGCGGAGCTAGGAACCCAACGGCACCTTCCGTTTCCCGATCGGTCGAATATTTATCAAGAAATGAGGGGAGAGAAAGAGGCAGAGACGGAGGAGTGGAGAGGCGCAGGAGAGAGTACAGAGAGACGCAGAGAGAGGCTGGCGCAGCATTCTGCTTTCTGCAGACTTCTTCTTCTTCTTTTATTCTTTTTTTTTTTTCAAACCTTACTTAACTTAACTTTTATATATATATATATATATATATATATATATATATATATATATTACTTTTACTTTTACTTTGTATATATATAACTTATACTTTAACTTATATAAATATATATATATATATATATATATATATGTTAAGCTTACATATATATCTTTATTCCATTATTTTTTTTACTATTTATTTATTTATTTATTTAATAACATTTAATTAATTCATTAATTAATTAATAATTTTTTTTCATACTATTTATTTTTATTTATTTATTTAATACATTAATTTAATAGTGTTTAACCAATTAATTAATTACTTTTATTTTTATTTTATT
Organism: Malania oleifera; assembly: GCF_029873635.1. Taxonomy (NCBI): domain Eukaryota; kingdom Viridiplantae; phylum Streptophyta; class Magnoliopsida; order Santalales; family Ximeniaceae; genus Malania; species Malania oleifera. Next base: position 129,037,175 of record NC_080417.1, read on the forward strand.
TTTTTAATTTAATTTTTTTTCTCGGGTTATTACAGTAAGCCCTCGAGGTTATATATCCAGGCAAAGTCTTCGAGAATAGGGAAGCTTACCCGCCCATACAAGTAACTTCCCTCTACTCTAGTACCAATAGAAAATTACCAGGGCACTCGTCTTTCTCAGTAAGCCCTTAGTGGAGAATTTTACTTTACCATAAATATTTATGCAATTAAATTTACACACATCCGATGCTAATCATTTCCCAGAGATCCACATGTATACTTATATCACAACCAATCCACACAAGACCTACACATTCTTCATTCACACCCACACAGGGTACATATTCACACAGAAATCAATGTCCACACAGGACTCACATCCACACGGGAATACCGTCCACACAGGACTCACATCCACATAAGAATACCGTCCATACAGGACTCACATCCACATAGGCTACTACACAAGCTTCTCAACCACACAGGTTACAAATTCATTAGACAATCCCGTTCATAGTAAATCGGTAAAATAAACTCCTCATTCCATTGCCAATGTTTTACCCCTTTAATATAAACGCTCATACAATGACCTCCTCATACCACTGCCAATGTTATATGACGATTATATAAGGTACAATATAATGACTTCCTCATACCACTGCCAATTTACATGAACCATAGAACAATACACATCCATTGCATAACCCATCATCCAGGAAAATCAACACATTCACCACAGTATTCACAATCAAACAATAATCATAGCTAAGCAATATTCACAACCAAGAAGAATTTACAATCCAAATGGTAGCCACAAGCGTACAATGATTATAATCAAGTAGTAATCGCGACCATTTAATTATAAAAGTTATTTTCATACCACACGATCTTTCCCAACTAAGATATATTTAATTAAAATCATCTTTTGATCCAAAATTCTACCAATTCAAAAAATTGCACATAAATATATAAATTTGTATACTTGAATTTAACTGGTTTAAAATTAATAAAAAAGCTGCTATAACGTTTTCCCCTTATCTGCTCCTCGGGATTCTACCTAAAATCAAACAAGAAACGAAACTTTGCATTCTAAAAATCCTAACTTAATTAGTTTAACCCCAGGATATTTAACATTTATCATCTCCTAGGCCCGCACACTCTCAATACTTAATTTAATATTAAAATACCTCATTTACCCTGGTTTTGGAGTGTTGCCCAAGTACTCCAAACTAAAAATTTGCTCTGTCTATGTTGCAGAGAATCTTCCTAGGAACCTCATGATAGTTTCTGATCATCGAATCAAGCAAAATTCGAGTCAGATTTGAAGAAAATAAGTAGGGAAAACAAAACCTAGAGAAAGAAAATAAGAGAGGAGAGAGAAATTCGCTGAAATGAAAATCCAAGGCCTATTTATAACTAGGCCATCGTTGACAAGACACATGGGTTCATCGACGAAACCAAGAAGAACATTCGTCGATGAGGTCAAAATGTTCGTCGACGAAGCATTTAAAAACTTGAATTTTCCCTTCTCTCAATAATTCCTCGTCGACGAGACACGTGTACTCGTTGACGAAACCCAGAAGGATGTTCATTGACGAGGAGAATAAATTTTTCGACAAGTCCCTGCTTGATACCCTTTTTTTAAATTTCTTTTCCCCTTTCTTTTATTTTCCCCCTTTTACCTTTTATTTATTTTCTTTTATTTTTTCTAAGATTGGGTTATTACACATTAGGCAAAGAAGAAACAGTCCAACTGATGAGCAATGCTCGTGAGGCCCAAAGACTGCCCAAAATATGAGCATAACTCATTAGGAAAAGAAGAACTAGTCCAACTGATGAGCAACGCTGGTGTGGCCCAAAAATTGCCCAAAAGATGAGCACAACTCATTAGGCAAATAAGAACTGGCCCAACTGACGAGCAACACTCGTGAGGCCCGAAGATTGCCCAAAAGATAAGCACAACTTATTAGGCAAAGAAGAACTGGCCCAACTGACGAGCAATGCTCGTGAGGCTCGAAGACTGCCCAAAAGATGAGCACAACGCATTAGGAAAAGAAGAATTAGACTAATTGATGAGCAACACTCATGAGACCCGGAGACTGCATGAAAGATAAGCACAACTCATTAGGCAAAGAAGAACCGACCCAACTGACCAGCAACGCTTGTGAGGCCTCAAGATTGCCCAAAAGATGAGCACAACTCATTAGGCAAAGAAGAACTGGCCAGTAGACAAGCAACGCTCGTGAAGCTTGAAGACTGCCCAAAATATAAGCACAACTCATTAGGCAAAGAAGCATCGACCCAATTGACGAGCAATGACTGTCCAAAAAATGAGCACAACTCATTAAGCAAAAAAGAAACTGCCCAACGTACGAACAATGCTCGTGAGGCTCAAAGACTGCCCAAAAGATGAGCACAACTCATTAGGTAAAGAAGAACAGGCCCAGCTGATGAGCAATGCTCGTGAGGCCTGAACACTGCCCAAAAAATGAGCACAACTCATTAGGCAAAGAAGAGTCGGCCCAACTAACGAGCAATGCTTGTGAGGCCCAAAAACAACCCAAAATACGAGCACAACTCGTTAGGCCAGAATGGAAAAAAAAAGATGAGCATAGACCATTAAGCCAGAAAGAGCCCAAAAAGCCTCCTGAACAACTGCTCGGCACAAAAGCCTTGCAAAAAGCTTCTTGGCAAAAAATGCTCTCAAAGAGCCACTCAACACAAAAGATGAGCACAACTCATTAGGCAAAGAAAAACCAGCCCAAATGACGAAAAAAAATTCACAAAGGTAAGGTAAAACTGGTTCAAAAACTGCTCGGTAAAAAAAGCTTTACAAAGAGCCGCTCAGCATAAAAAGCATCGCAAAGAGCTGCTTGAAAAAAACTGCCCTTGAAGAGCTGCTCAGCATGAAATACCGCTCAAAAAATGGCTCGGCACAAAATACCTACGAACAATCGGCTTGGAAAAGCCGACTCTGCTCCAATTGGCTCATGAAGCCACATACACAGAAAAGTCGGCTCGGATAAGCCGACATTTCCATGGTCTCGGCTCAGAAGCAGCATATTCATTAATAACTAGCTTAGATAAGCCGACATTGCAATGGTCTCGGCTCAGAAGTAGAATACTCGGAAATAACTTGCTCGGTAAAAGCCGACACTACTTCCATCTCGGCTCAGATAAGCCGACTACCCGCCAACATTGGCTCGGAAAGCCCTTTTGCTTGGCAAGACAAATATAGGGAGACAGCTTGCCAAAAATTTAAAAAAAAATTGATAGGACAAATTTTGAACATTGGAAACAAGTTTCAAAAATTCGAAACTGAAGGGAAAGGGGGGGGGGGGAAACTGATATACCCCAAATATATCACTTACCATAAGTCCAAAGGAGACTAGAGCCCAACATTGATGAGGGTAGTTACCACCTAAGTCAATTGCTCAGCCAGATCAATTGATGTCAGCTCCACGATGACCTGAGTAATCTACGCCAACGTTGTAACAACTAGTGCGATTCACGCTTGCGCCATAATTTGCCAATAAATGGCACATCACCCTTGGGTCAAACTCCATCACTATAAATGTAAATTCAAAGAAGAGGTTAAGGTATCTCATTCTAAACTTTACTTTACTGTTGTATAAAAAACCTCTCAAGTTAATTCCTAACTTAGGCATCGGAGAGATCCCCCGGAGTACACCCCGAGTCCTCCAAGCCTTGCTTATTTATCTCTTTTCAAGTGATCATGATCAGGGATCATAAAGGTCGTTTAATTTTTGGCTGCAACATATATATATATATATATATATATATATATATATATATAACTAGAAATTGAAATTTGCTCCCAAAGGAAGCCCAAGTAGGCATATGGAAGCTTATCCAATTGAATATTGAATATTTTGGTCATCTTGAGGCTCAATCATGGACTCTATTGGAATTAGTATGCTTTTATTTAGATTGGACCTCAACTCTACAATTGTTTCAAAACACATAAAAATGCCTATTAACTCCATATATGAGTTCCCGAATTGAATTTTGCAGAAGATGATTGAGTCATATGCAATGGGAGATGGGATATGATGATATTGTTGTTTCCTTTAGAGAAGATGAAACTTGAGAACAGGTTCTGATGCACAACCCTTTCTATGATAGAGCTCAAAGTTTCCATGGTTAGTGTGAATGAAGGAATAGGGATAAGGGTCAAAGTTGAGGTGTGATCCCAAGAGGGGGGGGTGAATTGGGTATTTTAAAATTTTTGTGCAGAAACTTAATTAATTTTAAAACTTATTTAATAACGTGCTCTAAATATTTTAATCACCATGGAACTCTATTCAACGAACAACTATATCAATAACAATCCTAAGTATGAAACCAAATCACCAGATTAACAATAGTCCTAGCAGATTAACGTTAAAAAAATGTTCAACTACATAAATATTTATTCTAGTATTAGAATAATTAATGAACCAATATAGTTCAATTCTAGAAAATTAAGTCAAAGTGGAAATCCATGGCTACAGCAGATTTTGATTAACAAGATTATTTAAATCATCCAAGGCATCCACAAATCAAATTAATTCATTCATATCATTTCCAAATCAAACTAAATCATTCACAAAAAATAAAATCAGTATATATGTACTTGAAAAAGAGATAAGGGGAAAGAATGACATTGATATTTTTTACAAGGTTTGGCAGTGTGACTACGTCCTTGTCTTAAGCAACCCGTTGTGAGAATTTTACTAAAACTATTTGTTTAGTAGGTGGAGCACCTCTTTCTGTTCAACAGGGGGAGCATCTCTCTCCTTTTAGTACGTGGAGCACCTCTCAAGCAAAAACACCCTCTTGCTTGTCACCAATTCACACCCGAATCGATCGTTTACAAGTAAATCAACAACAGATTTTCGTACAACAGTGAAACTCCCACTAAGGGCATATTTGTACACTTTAAAATCAATCTAATACTCTCAAATATAAATTTTCTACGAAGCTAAAGAGATTTCTAGGTTTTCTGGAGCGAAAACTATGAACTTGAAGTATAAAAATTAGAAAATCAATTTAGAAAAAAGAGGCATAGCGCACAACAACTTTTCAAGAATGAAATCAATACATTTTCAAGCTATTTTGTTTCCCTTATACGTTTAGGGGTAGCTTTATATAGCTAAGTTTAAAATCTTACCGTTTTCCCAAGTTTTGGAAACAATATCTTTTGAAAACAGAAAGAAATCGAGTTGTTCGCAAATTATATATATCATGCACTTCTGTCGACTTAATTGAGAGTTCGATCACCCCAACCAATTAAAAACATGAATTTTGAAACAGGAAGTGGCTGTTCGGTTGACTGAACCATTAGGTCAGTTGCTCGAACTTACTAATGCTAGACCAAGTTGTTCAGTTTCATGCATTCGGTTGACCGAGCTTGAGCCTCAATTGTCCGAACATTCTGAAATTCATTGTTTGTTTTAATTTTGATTCTAAAAATCATTTGCATCCTTTTGAAAAGATATTTGGACTTTGAAAAAATATTTTCCAAGTTATTAAAACAAGTCTCTAATTCCAATTATTTATTCTAATAGCTTCACAAACAAATATAAGTTTGAGAAGTACTTACATGCATGAGACTTATATTGCATCACACACGGAATAAAATCTAAGATGTCATGACTTGAAGTTTGATCTTCAGCCAAGCTCAAGCCATTCTTGGGTTTGCTTGTTTTCTTCATGACTTTTAAACTTAAATGTGGTCCATTGTGCTTGTAAGATATAATACCTGAAAATTCAGTTGAAAACACTATTAGATTCCTTAGTTTGTCATAATCAAAATGAGATTAAGCCTTGATAAGTCAACAATTTCCCCCCTTTTGATGATGACAAATAAGAAGTAAAATGAGGTAGCCTTGATAAGCCCCCCCCCCCCCCCCTTTACAATAAGCATAAAACATAAAAAGAGAATGAATGTAGATATATTTATTCAAGCTCGATTGTGATTGAATTATCTTTGTTAGATGTCCCAGCCCGGGAGTATATACGTGTGCCCCGCAGCAGATATACAATATAGAGTTAGAGGGGGGGTGAATGACTCTTTTCGCATATTTAAAATTTTCTCTACAAAATAAAATACTTGGAAAAAAGCAAGCAATTATATCACAATATATAGCAAATGAAAATCAAGTACAAGACAATATAATAAAGAGTAAGGAGGGAAAAACTTAACAATAGGTTTTAACGTGGTTTGGCACCAAGCCTACGTCCACGCCTTAGCACCAAGCCAAGGATTCCACAATCCATTATAGACACTCCTTCCCTGGTGGAGCAAGCCTTACAACTCGGGTATAAAACCCTACACTTGGGAACAAATCCCTACGCGCTCATAAAGAGCCTTCACTTCAGTTCACAAAGAACCTTCACCAAACCAGTTCACAAAGAACCTTACAAAGAGATGGAAGGTTACAAATCAATGCTCCTCAAATGAGCAAATATGAAATACAATTCAAATCTCACACTACTCTCTTGAGGAATGATTCAAACAAGATGAATGAGCAAGAGAGATTGCGCACTTTGTGAATGAATGACCAGAATGCAAGTGCAAAGTGTTTGGTTTGGATTCAAAGATATTTTTTACTAAATGCTTGTAATAAATAATCAAAAACATACTAAACAAGTTTATGGACTTGTATTTATAGCCAAAAATCGACTAGCCGTTGGTGTTTTGTTATAGTCCCAAACCGTTGACTGTTTTTTTGGGCTCTCTAAATAATCGACGGTTTCCTACATACCTTGACAATTACCCAAAATCATAAAAAAGTCATCAACACAAAAGTTGTGGGATTTTTTCTTAACTTTCCATAGATATCAAGATCGTCCTATTTGAACTTTTCTAACAAAAGTTATGCCTCAAATACCGAAAGGTGTTCAAGACTTGAGGCTGCACTACGTTAAACGACGATTGCTTGGTTTTTCCTTATCAAGAAGCCTTTTGATGACTTAAAACATTCTTGGACAAAAGTATATATATTAAGTCTAATAAAGTTTAATACTTGTTCAAATGAGTTTCCTCTTGAATATAAGATATCTTGTTTGATAAAACACATTTGAAAGCTCGTTTTGATATCTTATATGTCAATATGTCATTTAATGAAAATATGCTTGACTTCTTGAAGCTTTTGGACATAAGACTCATTTAGATAAAATAAGGACTAAGTATGAAGATGTTCAAAATACCAAGATGTTGAAAACTTGTCCCTTTGAAAAACATATTTAAGTTTATGATTCTTTTAACAAACGTTTTGATTTTAACTTTAAAAACTATGAATTGAGTTTGTGACTTTTAGTGCAATCCTATAAACTCAAGTGTCCTAGTATGCATTAATTGACTCAACTCTTGCTCAAAAATCATGCAAGAAACACACCCACAAGAGTTACAAAATGTTCCTAACTCGCGCAACCTTTATTACATATAAATTAACAATTAATCTTTCGGTTGTGCTTAGGTCCTTCTGAGTACGTGTTTTTTTTATCTTCCTATTTGCACGTCAACTTGGTCCGATCTTTGCCTTTGATCTAGTACTTCATGTACGAGTACCTATACTTAACATGATCTACAAAGATAGGAAAATACTAGGAACAATATATAGGTTAATATCATCAAAACACTTAAAACAATGATGGCGTAGCCACCAAGGCTAACATTCTCCCCCTTTTTGATGATGTCTAACCTATTAAGAATCTACTTAGTCTTTGCATTTGTATTTATACTTACTATGACTTAATATGCAAAGATAAGCTAACCTAAAACCACTAATAGGTTATTATCATCAAAACAATGCAATTAAGCTCACATAACCTCTAAGGCTAACATTCTCTCTCTTTTTGATGATGGCAAACCATTGGTGTTCTCCTATAGGGTATATTTCAAAGCTCCCCCTCAAATTATGCATATTGTTAAATAATGCTACACTTTTGATCCCCCTTACTATATGCATATAAGGTACAATAAGCATTTAACAAGATATTTCATATCCTTGGAGCTTGAACATGCAATTCACCCAAAGGAAAATTCATGCAAGATAAAACAAGTAAGCAACAAGAACTTTCATACTACCATATGCATTCTACCCTACATGCATTTCACTTCTCCCCCTCTGATGCTCAGCCTTCACTTACTGCCATGTCAAACATTGCTCCACATAATCAGCAATTTCTCTATTCATATTGCTCCACCAGAAGGATATCCGCAAATCCCTATACATTTTCCTACTTCTTGGATGTACTATATATAGGGAACGGTGTGCCTATTCCAAAATAGTCTTTTTAATTCCGATGTCATAAAGTACACACAACCTACTACGAAACCTCGGAGTTTCTTCATCAGAAATATTAAAATCAGCTCCCTGTCCACTATGCACTTTATCTCTAATCTTTACTAATTCTGCATCTTGCATTTGCACAATCTTAATTCTCCCTAGCAAATTCAGCTGAAGTACCAAATGAGCAATTAATGCCTGATGATTACCCTCTACGAGCTCTACACCAAGTCTTTCTAAATCCATCTTGATCTGAGGTGCAATCACTATTGTTGATACGGATGCGCACCCTGATTTATGGCTCAACGCATCAACTACCACGTTAGTCTTCCCTGGGTGGTAACTGATGGTACAATCGTAGTCTTTTATCAACTCGAGCCACTTCCTCTGCCTCATATTCAACTCCTTATGCATGAAGAAATACTTTAAACTCTTATGATTTGTAAATATTTCACACTTCCCACCATACAGATAATGTCTCCAGATCTTTAATGCGTACACCACTGCAGCCAATTTTAAATCATGCGTAGGATAGTTCTTCTTGTACTTTTTAAGTTGACGAGAAGCATAGGCTACAACTTTCCTCTGTTGCATTAGCACACATCTGAGCCCCTTTTGAGACACATCACTGTAGATTGTGAATCCACCATCTCCTGATGGAATAGTTAAAACTGGTGCAGTGATGAGCCGCTGCTTCAATTCCTAGAAACTCTTCGCACAATCGTCATTTCAGTCAAACTTAACATTCTTCCTGGTTAGCTATGTCAGGGGCCCTTATAGCCTAGAAAATCCCTCTATGAACCGGCAATAATATCTCGTCAATCCTAAGAAACTTCTGATCTCCTGAACATTCCTTGATTTTGCTCAGTCCACCACTACCTTTGTCTTGCTTGGATCTACAGAGATACCATCCCCGGATACCACATGCCCAAGAAAAGTAACTTGTTCTAACTAGAATTCACACTTCTTAAATTTGGCATATAGTCTCCTTTCTCTGAGTATCTAAAGTACCAACCTTCAATGTGTTTCATGCTCCTCGGAATTTCTCGAATAGACCTGTATATCATTCATGAAAACCACTACAAACTGGTCCAAGTATTGATAGAAAACTTTGTTCATTAGGTCTATGAACACAATAGGAGCATTCATCAGTTTGAAAGGCATAACCAAAAATTCATAATGGCCATATCGAGTTTGGAACGCTGTCTTTGGAACATCCTCTGCCTTGACCTTCACTTGATAGTACCCAAAGCGAAGATCAATCTTAGAATAGACTCGTATTCCCTGGAGCTGATCGAACAAGTCATCAATACGAGAAATAGGATACTTGTTCTTAACTGTCACTTTATTTATCTCCCTGTAGTCGATGCACATTCTCATCGTCTCGTCTTTCTTCTTTACAAATAGAACTGGAGCTCCCTAGGGCGATACACTAGGTCTGATAAATCCTTTTATCTCATAATTCCTGCAACTATTCTTTTAACTCTCTCAACTCAACTGGAGCCATTTTGTAGGAAGTTTTAGAAATTGGTGTCGTCCCTGGAATCAAATCAACAGCAAATTCAATCTCATGGTCAGGAGGTAATGCAGGTAGTTCGTCTAGAAAGACATCTGAAAATTCCTTCACCACTAGAATATCGATAAGTTTCAATTCTTTATCTATACTTTCCTTCACACAAGCTATGTACCCCTTACATCCGTCCAGGTGTAGCCTCCTCGTTTGAATAGATGACACTAGTTGTGGTGAGGAATGCACGCGCAACCCCACCAATCAAAACTCCTGCTCTGCAGGAGGTCTAAATACCACCTCTTTCTGATGGCAATCGACGCTGGCATATTTGGCAGCTAACCATTCCATTCCCAATATCATATCGAATCCATGCATGTATAATACTATGAGGTCAGCTGGTAGCACTCTCCCCTAAATATCCACTAAATACCTTTTAAGTACCCTTCGACACCTCACTTCTGATCTTGTCGGTGTGGCTACTAATAATTTGGTGTCTAGCAACTGAGTTTCTACCCCACATAACTTGATATACCCCATAGATACAAAAGAGAGTGTGGCCCCTGAATCAAATAAAACAATAGCTTTAACTAAAGGTATAGTAATAATACCTGTCACCACATCGTCAACCACCTCAGCATCTCCTGGTGTTAGTGCATAGACCTGTGCCTATGCGTAATTTCTTTTCTAGCCACCTCGAGGTGCCTGGATGTTCACCTGGAATTGTCTAAAAGCGGGAGCATTGCTCAGCTATGCATGAAAATCTCATGCCAAGTGAGCCTGTCTACCACATTGATAGCAGACATTCCTTCACACTTAGCACTCTACCACGTACCTCCTATCATATCTAGGGCAAATAGGATAAGTCCACTCGCCCTAAAACCCATGACTTTTCATCTCCTGTCTCTATCCCTCGCTGTATCTGCCTCTTCTCCATGGGCCCCAGCTAGTACCCGTCTTAAATCTAGGAGTCATGGGCCTCTTCCTCTGACTCTGCACGTCAGCACCCCTTTGCCTATTTGCCTCTATAACTGTGGCCTTATCTACTAGATTTGTGAACTCATATTCCTTTAGAACTACCACCTTTTCATAACTTTCTTGCCTCAAGCCTCTCTGAAATTTTTTTGTCTTCTTCTCCTCATATAGGACTATGTACGGGGCAAAGTAGGACAATTCAACAAATTTTGTCGCGTACAGCTGAACCGTCAGGTACCCCTTTGTCAAATTCAAGAATTCCTCCACCTTAGCTTCTCTAGTGGCGGCAAGAAAATATCGGTCAAAAAACATCTCCTTAAATCGGCTCCAAGTCATGGCTACAGGTTTTGGTCTCTGATCCTCTAGGAGTCTCATAGCAGACCACCAATGCCCAGCCTCCCCTGTTAGTCTGAATGTGGCATACAATACTCTCTGCTCGTCAGTACAGCGTAGTATAGTCAAGATCTTTTCAATCTCCTGTATCTAGTTCTCTGCCACAATCGAGTCTACACTCCCTAAAAAGGCCAGAGGATTCCTCCTGGTGAACTGCTCTATAGTGTAGCCCTGGTCCACTAACAAGCATCCCTGTTCCCTAGATCTCTATGATATCTCTGTAACGACCTACTTATCTTATTATATAGTAAAACATAATAAATAAAATAGTCAACCCGAAACCCAACGGTAGCGGGGACACATGTCATACACGGCGAAAACCTAGGCAGTAGTAAATGTAAATCATCAACCTTAATACCACAAAATACATAATACCAAAGTTAACTATAATCGCAAAACACTGTGTTATATACAATATCTCAAAATACAAAAAATATCTCTAGGATCCCACATCAGAATTTAATCCTAGTTCAAGACTTACCCTCCTAATGGGGTAGCACGACACACTCAACGGCGGCCACGACCCATCGATTCTTCTGGGTTTCCTAAAAATCATTTAATGTTCGAGGGTGAGACACTTCTCAGTAAGGGAAAATAAACTAAATACAGCTGTATGGCAACATGAATTTTTTTTAATTTAATGATAATATAGATATATAGTACATTCTTCATACCAGAAAACATTAATCATTTAATAACTGCATAAACGTATACCTTTGTATTTTTAATAAATCATACTAATCATAACCGTCTGGTATAGCTAATAATACTGAAAACATACTCAGGATGAATAGCTAGATGATGTCATGTATTACCCCCATGACGGGTTGTGCAGCCCGAAGGCGGGACCCGATAATGGCTGGTCGACCATTGCCAAGTCAAAGATGTCTGTAAGTACGATGGGCCCCCCTCACCCTAGTTCGGACTGTCAGGTGAACGTTTACAACTCTACACTAAAAGCCACATCGACTATCCATCTCCTACCCCCTCGTGGGGTGGTTAGCACCAATCTGAACATAGATATTTGATCTATATAGTTACAGTATCGTGCTCCTAAAACTGAACTAAACTAACATCCGGATTCTGATAACATATAATACATGATAATATAGCGTTTAACATAAATGGATTTATAGCATTTTCTATAACTTCATAAATACGGCCTTGTGCCAAACATTTCATAAATACGGCCTTACGTCGAAATTATATGTCATACATGGCATCGCGTCGAATATCTCATACATATCATTCTGAGTAAATAAATCAATTATCATGTATTTTTAAAATCGTAATGTACTGTATTATTTCATAATTCCTAAAAACATGCTTTACTCATAAAATTGTCATATCATAATACTTTTCATGAAAAATAATATTCATGTCACACAAAACTGAGTAAATTTGTACATTTCATTCTAAAATCACATTTTCTGTATAACATCAGTATTTTCCCCAAATATGCATTTTCTCAATAATATTCAAAAATAATACATGCTTCCCTAAAAATTAATTTGCTGATAAATAATAATAGTTTGCATGGAAAATATCTATTTTAGTTTATTCCATTTACCTAACACTGAAGAAAACCCCCTAAAAATTCATCTCGTCCTACACCCGTAGGGTTCCCCGTTCAACACCCTGAATTCAACAATCCCCAGAACTAAACTTTAGTATTTTCATGTGAATATCATTTCCTATAACTATAAAAAGACCAAATTTGGCATAAAAAGTCTTACCTCAACTCAGGAATTAATTTCAACTCGCTTCCACCAACGATCCGCTCCGGCAGATTTGGAGAGAACTTCCCCAAGAGTGTCATACTAGCCTCAGATTGTCGATCCAGCGAACGACAGAACCGAAATCCAAGAGAGAGGAGAGAGAAATAGTAGAGAGGAGAGAGAGTGTGAGAATTTCTAATTTTTCTTGCGTAAAATCAAGTTTTTGCACTATTTATAGAGCCGAGTTCGTCGATGAGTCCCTAAAGAGTTTCGTCGACGAATCTTCACCCCTCGTCGAAAAAATTCAGAATTTCCAAAACCCTCCTCAGTATTTTCTCGTCGATGAGACATACTCTCGTTGACGAGCCCAATTGTCGCGTCATCAACGAACGCCTGCTGCACCCTCTTTTCTATTCCCATTTTTCTCTCTTTTAATTATTATTAAAATACCATTATACTTCGGGTCATTACAATCTCAATCATAACCTGCTAAACAACACTGCACAGGACTACATTAGAATCGCTACCACCCATACTAAAGGGCCCCGTATCATCACCACCAGCTTGAGCATTGCTATTCCCAGGGTCCATCCTGAAAAGAGAATAAACATAGTCTGAGGATCATATCTTCTTAATATGACTAATACATTTATCTAATTAGGAATCTTGTAATATCTTCTCACACCCACTCAACCTAGCATCCTTATCCCTAATTTAAGATTCAATCTTGCTGCTCAGAAACAAGAATCGACGATAATTTACCATAACTTTCCTAAAATCGTCACCCCAGGAAAAACACAGAAACCACCATGGAATTTCCTGCCTCCAGACCGTGAGACAAAACCCTAAATTCCATTTTTAACGCCCATAACAATATCCTACTATACACCAGATCCACCCATTTCCAATCCTACATCAAAATTCATTCCTATACTCTGGTATTGTTTCCCACTGTGCACTAAAGTCTACAGAATCTAGCAACCTAGATTCTGATACCACAATGTCACGACCAAAAAATTTTGGCTATTTTTTTTTCACATATTAAACTCTAATACCACAAAATATAACAAAGTCAACCTGAACCCAAAGTGCGATACCGAGAATATACCTGTCCATACATACATACTATCTATGCAGCGGAAAACATAATGAACATGTCCTCATATACAATACTAGAGTTCTACTATTTCCATAAATATACATATACATCCCCAAAAAGAAACCTTAAAATATCCTACGGACACACAAAATTCATCTCTCAACTCAAACACTTACTATGCAACTAGGGCAGTACTAAAACCTCTATCTCGAAGCTCGCTCCGTTCGTCGATCTGGATTTCCTAGAATGTTTGAATTTTACGGTGAGACACCTCTCAGTAAGTAGGATAGATTAACATCAGTGTGTGGCACATAAGTGTCATTGTGTCATAAACATATACTGTATATAATTAACTGCACCTGATAAATCAAGTAAATATATTTTGTATAAGTCTGAAGAAATCATATTTCAACATAACATACTGTGTCATAATAAATTTCTGTACACATGTAAATCGTTTATTATATTATTATAATACTGAAATTATCCCCTAGATGGATAGCTAGTTGTTATCATATAGTACCCCCACATGATTGGGTTATACAGCCCGTAAGCGAGACCTAACAATGGTTGGCCTACCATGTTAAGCCAAAACTAACTCATCTGTAAGTACGATTGGCCTACCCAGCCTAGTCCGGACCACCAAGGAGGCACACTACTACTCTAGGCTCAATCGAATATCCATTCACAAATACTCTATCTGAGACATGTGGTGACACTAATATGAACTGATAGTTACGGTACCGTGCTCTAAAACTAAACTAGGCCATCAGGGGTCTGTTATTATATAGTACATTTCATAAATAATTGTAATATAACTGTTTCATGGTTCTGTGTAAAATCTATCATAATAATATTTCTTAATAAACTATTTTATATATATATATATATATATATATATATATCTAGTCACGGCACTGGACATGCTTATTCTGTGTAACCATAAAATAACCTGACATACTAATATCTGCAGTAAAATATTTATACTCATGCCACACAAGTGAGTGTTATTATATAATATACTACCTGTCTAGGAAGATTATATTTTTCTAAAAAAATAACAATAAATCTGTTTCCAGGGTTTATGTAACAACCCAAAAAATAATAATAATAATATTAATTAATTAATTAAAAAATTATTATTAATTAATTATTATTAAGAAAATTAATTAAAATAAGAAATTCGAGGATTTTGGATATATATAAGTATATATGTAAGTATATATATATAAGTATATATGAGTAAGTATATATAAGTATATAATAAAGTGTAAAGTAAAGGATAAAGGAAAGAAAAAAAAAGGAAACTTAAAGGCTAAGGAAGCAAACAGGAAGTAGAAAGAGAAAAGAAAAAAAAAAGACAACTCACGCTGGTGCAGACAGAAAGAGAAAAAGAAAAAAAAAATTTATCTCAGCTCACGTTCTCCACTCCTCTTCTTTCTATGATTTCGCGGCGGATTCTCGCCCAATTGAAAATTTGAAAATACCACCAAACTCCATTTTCCGCCATTGACATATCTACCAAAGTGGATTTGTCGTAGGAGTAGCGTGAGCATATCTCCTGGGATAAGTCAAATTCTCATTCTTGTCTCAATTTTTCTTAAATTTTAAGCCAAATTGACGATTGGACACCACCACGAGAATATATGGATGATTCTCTACAAATCTAGCGGAGCGAATTTCTCGTGGGGTCATTGTAGAAATAGCCTCAAAACTAGGATAAATGGGTTATTTAGAAATTAATTTTTATTTAATTATTGTAAATTAGGAAAGGTTAAAATAATATTTTATTGGGGTTGATTTGATTGAATCAGGGTTCGGGTGAGTGCCGCGGGTAAAATTTTGGGAGTCCTGCAGGCGTGGTTCAGGAAATCAAGTAAGGGGGAATAAAATTATATCAGTATTTTATTAAGGTGAACCGATTATTTACGAGTGTATGAAATTTATTATTTATCTATATGATTTTTAGAACCGTCTGAGTACTAGAAAATGATGATTTTGTTTAAAATTTATATTTGAGATAATTACATATGATATTAAATTTGTGTGACATGGGAAAAATTTTTCCTAATAAATTGAATATAAATTGTCGTGGCATTTGGGTTTGCATATGGGGATGTTTGGAATGATTATGGCATGATGAATGAATTGTTATGTTTGACTCCTGTGTGGAAATGTATTGATTTGTTGGATTACTGTGTGAGAAATGAATTGATCTGTTGGATTCCTAGGTGGAAATGCATTGATGCGTCTGTGCGAACTATCTGGTTTGGTTATTCGTATGCATCTCAATATAACATTGGCATGAGGAGGTTATTATATTGCCTAGATATAAATCATGATATGACATTGGCAAGTCGAGGAGCTTGTCATATTGTCATTTATATGGGATAGGACATTGGCAGGTCGAGGAGCTTGTTCTACTGATGTATGACAGGTAGGTCATGGGGATTGGTGAATAGTGGTGCCTATGTGGACCACGTGTTGCGGAAGCTGGAGTGGTGCCTGTGTGGGCCACATTATATCATGTATGGATAATGGTGCCTGTGTGGGCCATGTTATGTACCCTGTGTGGGTAGTGGTGCCTGTGTGGGTCACGTTATATCATGTGTGGATAATGACGCCTGTGTGGATCATGTTATGTACCCTGTGTGGGTAGTGGTGCCTGTGTGGGCCACGTGTAGATAAGAAGTACGTAGGTGCATGTGTGGGCCACGTACTGATATGTACGCAGTTGCTCTGTGAGAGCCACGTACTGAGGACATTGGAAGATGAAGTATGAGATGCATGAACCCTGTGTGGATGTGTTGTGCGCATGTGAATTTAATTATAGCATAAAAATAATTGTATAACATATTGTGAATGCATATATGTGCATGCGGCGAGGTAAACATACCACCGAGGGCTTGCTGAGAAAGGCGAGTGTTCTGCTAGGTGGTTTTTTGGTATCAGTGCAAAGGGATGCTACTTGTATGGGCGGGTAGACATCCCGATCCTCGGAAACCTTCGCCTTTAAAATAATAAAGATGTGTGTACTGACGGCGAGGTAATACTTCACTTGAGGGCTTACTAAGTAAGCTGAGTGCTCTGGTAGGTAGTTTTTAGTACCAGAGTAGAGGAAAGTTACTTGTATGGGCGGGTAATCTTCCCTATCGTTGGGGACTTTCGCCTGCATAAAAATTATTTACTTGTGCATATTGGATATGTGTATGATATTAGATGTCGTGAATGTTATTAATGGTACATTTTCTCAGTTGTTGTTGATGTTATATGAGAAGCAGTTTATTTTGAAATATAAATATTAAAACTCAGTTGTCACACACTGTTATAATTTATTCCACCCTTACTGAGAAGTGTCTCACCCTAGTGGATTAACAATTTTTCAGGTTCTTCTAGAGACCGGGTTTGAAGGTCTAGGCTGGGATTATTTTTGGTGATTTCTTTTTGGGGTATTGTGAGATACTGATATATGTATAGATATATTTGTACAAGATTATATTTTAAATACTCGTTGTGGATATAAATATCTGGATGTTGTAGTGTTTGTTTTTGGGTTGCTATATAGAACTCTGATATTTATTTGAGGTTATTTATTTATGTTCTGCTGCGTGCATGATAATTATGATATCAAATGCAGGTGATTGGAACACATGACACCCGGGCCCCACTTGGCTGGTTTCGGGGCGTCACAGTTTACTCAGTTCAAATATCAAATTTCTCAAAAAACTTACATTAATTCATAAACATAGTTTCCATAAATCTGCATTCCCAGATAATTTATATATATAATTTCTGAATCAAATACTGTATTTTTAAACGGTAAACTTTCTGAAAATACCTGACATAATCTATCCCCTTACCTGATTCCTAAAGAAAAGTTCGCAGGAATCCTAATCCGAACCTACAGCGTACGCACAAAATCCCTAGATTCATTAACCCTAATTCAATCAACTTAATCCCAAAACATTTACTATTTAATACTCTTAAGCCCATACTCCTTCAATAATTAACAAAACTCGAAAAATAGCTTCCTTACCTAATTTTGGAGTGGTGCCTGAAATGCTCGATTCACAAAATTGCTCTGATTAAACTACGGAGAATCGTCGCCGGGATCCCGAAATCACATTTATCCACTGATTCAGGCTAAAATCGAGCAAGAAATGGAAGAGAGAAGGAGGGAGAGCCGCAGCCCTAAGAAAATTAAAGAGGAAGATTAATTTTCCTTTAATAAAATGAGTTGCAGGATTAATTTTATTAAGCATTGCCAAGCAAAACCATCGACGATTTTCCCAAAATCGCCGACATTTTGGGTTTTAACCCTTCCCTTTTTCATCATTTTACCATTACTGGGTTGTAGTTACACAAAATCGTCGATGATTTTCTAAGCTCCCACAAAACCGTCGACAACTTGGTCTACACCAAACCATTTTCCATCTTTTCCTTTGTTTTCGTATTATTCCTATTTTTTGGGTCTCTATAAGCTCTTTAAGCGGTCTTTCATGCCGGCCTACTTATTCTGATCAGCTATTTGAGTGGTCTTTCATGCTAAGCAGCTCTTTGAGATGTTTTTTGTGTTGAACAGCTCTTTGAGATGCTTTTTCTGCCGAGCAGCTCTTTGAGATGCTTTCTGTGACGAGAAGCTCTTTGAGATGCACTTTGCGTTGACCAGCTCTTTGAGATGTCTTTTATGCCGATCATCTCTTTAAAATGCCCTTGTGTCAAGCAGCTCTTTGAGATGCCTTTGTGCCGAGCAGCTCTTTGAGATAGATTTTGTGCCGAGCAGCTCTGTGAGTTGGACTTTGTGCCGAGCAACTTTTTGAGATGGACTTTGTGCCGAGCAGCTCTATGAGATGCACTTTCTTCCGAGCAGCTCTTTGAGATGGTTTTTCCTTCGCCTCATGAGCTATGCTCATCATTTGAGCTATCTTCATGCCTCATGAGTCTTTCTTATCCGTTGAGTCGGTTTTCTTTCGCCTTATGAGTTATGCTCATCAGTTAAGCTATCTTCAAGCCTCATGAGCTTTACTCATCAGTTGGGCCAGTTTTGTTTCGCCTCATAAGTTGTACTCATCATTTAGGCTGTCTTTGGGCCTTATGATCTTTGCTCATCAGTTGGGTCAATTTTCTTTCACCTCACGAGTCATGCTCATCAATTGGGCTGTCTTCAAGCCTCGTGAGCTTTACTCACCAGTTGGACTAATTTTCTTTTGCTTCATGAGTCGTGCTCATCATTTGTGCTATCTTTGGGCCTTACGAGCTTTGCTCATCATTTGAGTTGTATTTGCAAGATTCCAAGATCTTTCTTGGGGCTTATGGTCACATTTGTTTGGGGTGACGTTTGTTTGGGATGCGTGCTTATTCGAGATATGTACCTTTCTTGGGATAAGTAACTACTTAGGAGTCATGATAGCATGCGTTTGTTTGATATTTGTGCTTGACCAGTTATACATCCTCTTTGGAATGCATGCTTGTATGGGACTTATATATTTTTCTTTGAGATCCAAGCCTCCTAGTGATTCTTGCCTTCTCGTGATGTGTGCTTTTTGGATATTCGAGCTAGCTTTGTTCTATAAAAGGTGTTCACTTGTTCAGTCCTTCCTTGTCTCCACCAAAAGCTTTCCTTTGTGTCTGCTAGGTACGCCCTTCCATCCTCCTCTCTTTTGTTTGCTTTCATTGTTTTTGTTTGTTTTTCCTTGGCATTTTGTGGTATTATTTTGGCTTTGTTCTTCATGTTTATCACATGTTCCTCAAATGTTCTTCACGTGTTCTTGAATTTTCTTCGTGTTCTTCGAGTTTTCTTTAAATATTCTTCATATACTGTTGAAAGTAGGCCTTGTTGATTCAAACTTTTGAAAAGCACAAGTTGTTTTTATTCTTGCCCTTTTAAAGTCTAACTCCCCATGAGGTCTTCTGAGCTCAGTCCACACCTCTGCCTAGCATAAGCAATGCTAGGTCATACCTTTCCAATGAAGATTTGTGTAACCTGCATCGCTTATTTGCCATTCCGAATAGTATCCAACTTAGGCTGCCCACCAGCTCTGAGTCTGCTCAAGAGCCAAGCCCCAACGAAATTTTTCTACATACACATTATCTTGACCTTGGTTTTAGGTTGCCCTTTGCCCCTTTCTTTTCTAATATATTTCGATTTTATAACATAGCTCCTTCCTAGCTGGCACCCAACTCGTATTTAACATTAGTATGCTCTGTCGTGCTCCTTATTCAAAGAGGTCACTAGCCCATGGTAGCTTTGTTTCGGATGTTTCGAAGTTGCTTTCAGATGAGAAAGCACACTATAGAAAAAGAGGTGTACTACTTCAATTGTCTCTCTGATTTCAAGCTTTTTACCCCCGACAACTTGTCCATCCATGATCGGAAATTTCGATTCTTTTTGCATCTGAAATCTTAATTATCATGGACCCTGCGTTTGGTCAACCTCTCTCAATGATGATGTTCTTCATCCTGTCCTTCCCTTTTTGTATATACATATAGGCATTTTTTTTTCCCTTTTTTTTTTCTAACTCCACCTTCCATTTCAGCTCGACAGCGCCACTTAGCCCCATCTCTATCCCCTTTAGAGCAAGCCATCCTTCGAGAGCTCCAAACTAGAGCCCGTCAAGGGATTGTTCCCCACAACGAACTGCTTAAGGAGCGAGTCCTTATGCAATGAGGTGTCGACTCAACCCTGTCTCACCTGGTCTTTACTTCTCATGAGTTTTGTGTTATATATATATATACATCTGCTTTATCTAGTCTTTACCCCCTTCTTTTTTTTAGGTATGGACTTTAATCGTTATGACAACGTACTTGCTCAAAGGAAAAGACAAAGGGTAAGCAAGAAGAAGAACTTACAAGGAAAGTCTTCTCGGGTGGAGGATGTTCCTGTAACAGATGACGAGCAGCTTCCCACCCAAATGCCTCCACTTGTATCTACTGCCTTTGGGGGACCAACCTTGCATGACCCTATACTTTCTGGTCCTGCCCTCCTTCGCATTGTACATTTTGAAGACGCTCTGAAGCTGAAGATGACTCTTCTTGAGAACCTGTTCGCAAATATTCAGTATACTACTTACCAAGTTGTGTTTTTTATTTTGCTTAGAAGTTTACTTTTTGCTGTTCACCGCTATATGCTTACGATGATGTTATTCTTCAGCTGGCAGGTATGGCTTTGACCATAGAAGATAAAGTGGCCGAGATGTATTGGGCCCAGAGCTCTATCGCCATTTAATTCTTCCGACTGCATTTCTCACCTTATCCTCTTTAAAGATCCTTTCAAGGCCCAACACTTACTCAATATTGAGTTTTTGAAGGCCTCTGAGTTCATCTTTTTGGCCTCCATCTTTAGGGTCATGTGTACAAGTTTTATGGTAGTTTACTACGTCTTGTTTAATAGGTATTGGTTCCAATATCATTTGATCTTTCACTACCAATCTAGAGATCTTGATGTTGATTACCAAACCCATTTGTTATAAACTTTTGTCAAAAAAAAAATTGTCCTAACAAACTTTGATTAGTTTGATTTCTATCATTATGAACCAATGGGAGATGCCTATTGTTTGTGACACAAGAAATTCTCACTTTTCTAGAAGCTCATACAATTGATCCTAACAAACCTCAATTTATTATTTAAATGACTCATTAGCTCTTTAAAAGGAGGTGCTTTTAGTGCAAACTAGTGAAGTGCAGATGCGTAAGGTTATTCAACATGGCCAGGAAAGAATTTTGAGAGAGGCCTACAAGAATTTAGAAATAGAAGGCTTTGATAGAGCAAGGGATTCATAGTGGAATGATGTTGAATGCCAATTCATTAGAAAGTACATTGTGTATAAGAAAAAAATTTAAAAATAAATACATGCTAGATATGAAGGCCTCTTGTTCCACAACAATGAAAGAATTTTTTTTAATACCCCTTTCATATATTTTGGAGAATTCAATAAGAAAAGAAAATGTTCTGTTGTTGAGATCCATATTAATGCACGTGATCTTTTAACCTTCACCAATGAGGCTCAATCAATTACCATTACGCATGAGAAACCAATTATAGAGACTATTTCAATTAGATTCACTCTTCACATGCGAACTTGGTTTTGTCATCCTAGTAAGATGAATTCATATCACAGGATCCCTTTCCATCAAATAGAAGACATTATTGCACACAAAGTACTCCTACTTGCCCCATAGATCATATGTCTATCCATATAACAAAGTCCCAATTGGGAACATCATGTTTCTGAAAAATAATAGAAATGCTAGTATAGAACCCATCATAGTGCAATTCAGAGATGACCAAGTCAATAAACATAAACACAGGCATGATGGTAGGGATGCATTCTGCGTGTTAACACGAGACTTGTAACTCCTCAAGAATGAGTTACAGTTGCATATTTTAATGTTGCATCTGTCAAAACTTTCATTGTACTCTCTTACTTGGACAACATTTACATTTCCATTAGGACACCACATAGCCTTTGTGCATGCATCACTTCTCAGGACTAACCGAGGAAGATTCAATCAGTCCCCAAGTAAACATACTGATACAAGAGCTCAACTGCCAAAAGATTAAATTTTCAATATTAGACTGAAAAAAGTTCTTGCAAGGATTTCCTCAATGTAAAACATCAAATAGCATTGGACAATCAACAATATAACTATAATTTACCATCATATAGCTTCCCTCTGAGATGATGAAGCACCATCAACGCTTCTGACCAATCTCACCCTCCAGAATTGCATGTCTAGTCAAAACAATCTCCTTTACAAGATTCTTGTAAGTGAAGGGTCGAACAGCAGCTCGCAGGAACAGTTCGGGAGGGATTTTACTCTTCTTAATCCTCCTCCGGTTTGGACCATACCCAGCATATCTCCATTCTTCTGCACTCAGTTTCGGTTTTCGTCCCCACATGGCCAGTTCATCTCCATCTGTGTTGCTTTCCTCTCCTCCTTTCTTTTCCATTGCCCTCAGCTGCCTCTGATAGTTCTTGGTAGAAATTTCCGCACTCCGTTTCACCAGATTTTCCATTGCTTCATTGCTACGCAATGCCTTTTTATACTCCTCATCCCAATATTTCTCCTCCTGCTCTTCTTCATCCGTATCCTCCCCGTTTATGCCTAATTCATCATCCCCACTGTCTTCCATGTCCGCACCAGCATCATCTGGATCATCATCCTCATCGTAAACATCCTCGCTTTCATTGCCACCATCATCCCCATCCTCCCGCATCCAATCAGTGACTTCACTCTCTGTCTCACCCTGGTTACCATCACCGCCACCACCACCATCATCGTCGTCATCCTCAATCCACTCTGTGATTATGTTTTCTGACATATTACTATTATCATCACCACTATCCGGAGCGTCACAACCCAACTCCATTTCCTCCAGTTTAGCTTTCCATTCCTCGGTGTAAGGGTGCAAAAGCGGAACAGGATGATTTGTCAACAAAAACTCCAAACACTTCGACTTCTTCTCATCACTCAACTTCTCATATGCCTTCACAACATCATCCACGAAAGCCTTTGGATTCACCCTGGCAATCTTGCACAATCCTCCAAAATAGGTACACAACTCAACCCTCCCGTCATCAGTCTCCAACTCAAACATGTGATTTCCTTCTGTCTCTGGATCAAGCAAGGGTATCATCGCCTCAAAGAACTCATCCTGAGGCTCAAACCTGCACTGGTACACAGGTCTCTTCACGTATATTATATCAGGCCTCATCCACGCGGCACACCGTGTAATCATTTGTCTCGCCTTATTCCCAAGCCTAGCCATCAGACTCCATTTATCCAGCCTCTGCTTTCCGGCCTCCAGCACAACCTCGCAAGCTAATGTCCACTGTTGCCAGGGCATTTCCGAAATTCTCCACCGCGGATGTCGTACAAAAACCCAAAAATGTCTGAACCCAACACTACTATCCATTTTCTTCAACCTCTGTCCGAATTCCGTAGCCAGTTCAAACTGCTCAATCTTTTCCCACTCCTCATGATCGCGAACTTCTCCAATTAATGTCACGCATTCGTCGGACATTCCCCCTCGAATTGGGTCGCCTAGCACGATTCCGCGCCATGAGTACGGCCCGAATTCACCATATTTGTACCAGTCGTAAGGGTGTCGAAGATTCGGGTCATCTTTTTCCATGAATCGGACCATGCGGTCGTAGCCAAGGCCGATCATCTGGAGCTCTTCTTCGGAGAAGTTATTTGGGTAATTAGAGTTTGGATTCTTTAGGCGGTAGAAGAAGGACTCGGCGTACTTTTTGGCTTTCCGGCGGGCACTACGCTTTGCCTTCCGCATAAGCTCCTCAGTGCCCTCGATTCGCTCAGGGAAGGGTCTCTTACGCCGGCCCGCAAATGACCGGACAGACTGCCGGTGAGTGTGATTTTGACCGGGAATCGGGAGCTTAGTGCTTTGGAAGAATGATTGGATAGAGAAAGGTCTAGGGTTTTGGGGTGGACGAGTTGGGTTTATGGTTTTGTGGAGAGGATTAGAAAGCTTCCATTGGCGAGGAGAGACCGGAGGGTTTAGGGTTTTAGGGAGAGAAATGTTTTGAGAGAACATTGGACCGATGGGTAAGTTGATGTGGAGAGAGAGAGAGAGAGAGAGAGAGAGAGAGGGAGCAGAGGGAGACGGATAGAGCAGAGCCTTATCACTAGCGAGAAAACGGCAATCGCCGCAGCTCCTTTGCAAAAATACCACCTGAGATTTTTAAAGGTTACAATTTTTATTTTATTTTTTTGAAAAAATTATCCTTTTCCTAGTTAAAATTTTATGTTTAATGACATTTTATTTATGAAATATATAATTCAAGTTATATAATGAAATAATGTGAGTTCATCTGAGAAGACCATATCTACTAAAATTTTACCAAGCGGTGACTTTAAGCAATTTTTTTTTAGTTTCCTATATTAGATGAAATGTATTCTGCCCCGTCTTATCTATATTAGACTTCATCCTTGATGTTAGAGGATGTACATAATAAAATTTAATGATGATATTGTTCCAACAGTGACATTGTAATATGTAAATTAGATATAGATATTTCTTCTCATCTCCTACACCAACACATCTATATTTTAGATGTTTCTAACTGTTAATTTTTGAATGCCCCCAACCAAGACTCAAATATAACCAAAGTTATCCGAAGCACGCCCTTGATATTTTTTGCATTTTAAGTTCCATATTCGTTGTGCTATTAAAAGGAAAAGAAAACAAAAGCGCAGTACACATTTACTGGGCAGCTAGAGTCCATGATAAAAAGGAATTATACAGCCTATAAAGGGGCTATTAATAAAAGAATTGAAATAGCAGACTCTGTATGAGTTAAGTAGGGGAAAACTGTTGGCCCTTTAAACAGGATTTTAGGCCCTCTTCTAAGGCAACCTGTGGAACTAAAGTCCCAAATTTCATAATAAATATAATTGATAAGAGAAGTGGGATTTAATAATTGATATAATTTAACTAAAAGCCAAATTCAATGACAAATGGGACTGCAACAATTGGGAGGAAAAATGAAAGATGACTCCCCATTGGCTAGTCACAGTTGCATCAAACCCCTATCATGTAGGTACAGTATAACAAGTGTAAAGCTCCATTAGTCCTCGGATTGGCAATCGTCATGAATAGTGAAGAAGACAGAAGACAAGCAGAAATTCTTTCAGCTACACTTCTTCAGAGCCTACAAAAATGAGCAAAACATTGACAGCAAGAAAAGCTGCCTTCACTGAAAAAAATTGGCACAACTCTAAACCCTTTGCATTTAAGTTCCCACCGCTGCTGGTGCTCTATTGCATTCTTCTAAGCAGATGACTATCCATTTTAACGAAGAATGATAACTTTGGATCCCATGTTTTTTTGTTTGATCACAACTCATCACGAGCCTCTAGTTCAGGATCCACTTGGTCGCTAGATGATGAATCATCAGAATTGTCAGCAGCATGTTGCTCATTTTGGTCAGAATTCTCCCCAGAAGTTGTGTTGGAAGCATTTGCATTTTCCTCGCTGCTTTCAGTCTGGTTCTTTACAGGCTTCTCAACTTTAGGCTTTGGCTTGGGAATTCTATTGATGCTAGCAACCTTTTCAAACACCAAACAAATTATCAGAGAGAGTTTGTACTACAAACTCAAAGATAGGAAAGGTAAAAATTATAAATTTATCTGCTTGTTCTTAATAAGGAAAGAATTAAAAACTAATACCTTGTTTTGAAGATCAAAAACCTTTCCGTAAACTTCGTCAGATGTGAACACTGGTGTGCCAAATCCAGAAGACCTGTTGGGTAAAGTCCCAGTTACTAGAAGTATTTATATCTAGACTACTATAACGAAGGAGGACACGTCAGAAAATTGAAGAACATACGAACTCCATGTACAGAGATAAATTAGGGAATTCTGTATAAAGATAGGGCATGATAGCTGTTCCAATATCTATTTGCTTCAACAATCTCTCAAACTCATGCCTGGGCAAAAATCTTCCCAGCATGTAATAATAAATTCTAACTCGATTCAAACACTAATATCACATGTGGTTGCAGAATGGAAACCCATTGAAATGGAATAACTATTACTCAAGAAGTCAACTGTTCAGAAGAAAAAAATGGCGCTTTTCTAAGGCAAGTGGACTTTAAAAAGCTGGTGTCATTCCAATCACACTGGAATAGATAAGGAAATGACAATCTAATAGGGAGATTCGGAAATAACTATTCATGGTTTATAAGGTTGAAATAAGACCAATTTTTTGTCCACTTACCTTAGAATAGCACAAGGTTTTGTGAACTATATTCATAGATAATGGTCATTTCATTCCCACTCTCCTCCACATTGCAAACCTAGTGTGCCCCAATATCTATACATCTCAACATGGTAAAAATCTTCCAGCCTAGATTTTAAAATATATATTTATATAAATACAGCTGGTCCCTCATTTTCAGTAAATTGGAGATAAATCCAATAAAGAACAGGGGACCAACTAAGTGAACTTTTAACAGCTTCATATTTGGGTCTTGAACTAAAACATCATCCCAATCCTTCACATAACACATCCCCTCCCCCCCCCCCTAAAAAAAAAAAATAAAAAAGAGGCACAGAAAAAGAAGAAGAGCATAGATTAATGCAATTGCTAAGAAAAACTTACTTCTTCTGCTCAGCATCCTTCTCATCCAACCAGTTCTTCACCTTTTCAGCATCACTAACAACCTGAACAAAACTTTAGGCTTAGAACTGAACTACCCAGTCAAGAAATTACAAACTCGTAACTCCACCATCTCAAAAAAAGCATTATACACAAAGAAAATGTGGAATGAAATCTAATGGAAAACACCTCATCTGTTCTTTCTTTTGGAAGCCAAGATTTTTTTGTCTCCCAATCACGAACAATCTGTGAATGCCCAGCAAAGAAAATGTCAACAGAAGTTCCATTGGTCTTAAAGCAATGTTGAAACCACAAAGTGAACCAAACAGTTATGGACCATTGTGCCAAATTCTACGATAATAGTTTTCAAATCATATAATAATGTAGGAACTATTTATTATTTTAGCACACGAACAAAGAGACTGACTGTTTGATTTAAATATCACATGCACACTAAAATAAGTAAATTCATAGTTTCACTAGTACAAGAACAAAACCATTAAAATTCAAAGGCGTTCATTTCAAGGCATGGAAAAATCATTCTCATCAAATAACTCAAACAGCAGCTAAATTTATAGAGGGAAATCTCAGGTTTGGAGCATGGATTTTGGGCCTTCAATTTGGATTTATGTGGATTTGAAAGAAACTCAATACAACTTTATACTACGTTTGTCCAAATCCACACAAATCCAAAATCTAAGGCCCGAAATCTATAACTCCAAATACTACCAATAATATTTTACTTTAAAGAGACTGAACATATTGGGCCGTCTTTTTACACTTTCTTCTTGGCGAGTAATGAACCCATGTTTGCATGTTTGGGGTTTCCTCAGATCCATGAAATTCAATTAGACTACAGCAGGTAAGGAAAAGAAAGGCTTGAGAGAGTTGAAAATTTAAAAGTGGTCCACAAGTTATAAAAATGGTTTTAAAAAAGGCTACCCGAATAAATTGTCTTAGTTTGTTTCACCCCTATTTATTATTTTAGCACATGAACAAAGAGACTGTCTGATATAAATATCATATGCACACTAAAATAAGTAAATTCATAGTTTCCCCAGAAAAAGAACAAAACCATTAAAATTCAAAGGCGTTCATTTCAAGGCATGGCAAAATCATTCTCATCAAATAACTCAAACAGCAGCTAATTTTGTAGAGGGAAATCCCAGGTTTGGAGCATGGATTTTGGGCCTTCAATTTGGATTTATGTGGATTTGATAGAAACTCAATACAATTTTATACAATGTTTGTCCAAATCCACACAACTCCAAAATCTAAGGCCCGAAATCTACAACTCCAAATACTACCAATAATATATTACTTTAAAGAGGCTGAACATATTGGGCCGTCCTTTTACGCTTTCTGCTTGGCGAGTAATGAACCCATGTGTGCATGTTTGGGGTTTCCTCAGATCCAGGAAATTCAATTAGACAACAGCAGGTAAGGAAAAGAAAGGCTTAAGAGAGTTGAAAATTTGTAAGTTCTCCACAGGTTATAAAAATGGTTTTAAAAAAGGCATCCTGAACAAATTGTCTTAGTTTGTTTCACCCCTAGTTTTCTATAAGCATTGAGGCCATCTTGTTCACCTTCAGTTTGCACTCCTTTTTTATAGAAGAAGTATGAAAGTATCCATGTTAAGCAAGGAAGAATGTACAAGGCGGATAAGACATCCTCCAAACTCAACCATAACAGAGGAGAAAATAATATCAAAAAAAAAAAAAAAGCCCAAATCAGACTAGCAGAGCCAACCAATTACACTGAATATCCAAAAAACTGTCTTCCAAAGCATCCTGACAAAAAAAAACCCACAATGAGCTGTAAAACAGTTTGATCCCACATCAAATCAACATTTGAAGCTTGCTCTCAAAAAATAAGAGAACTCTTCTCCAGTCAAAGCTCCCATAAAATAAAATAATAATAATAATATTAATAATAATAATAATAATTTTAAAAAAAAAACTGCACATCACCATAAAATCCTTACATCTTTGTGCCTCCCAAACCCTCAAATGCCAATCAACAAAAAATTCTCTGAAATGCTAGGACACACCCAGCACTCTCCAATCAGACCAAAAAACTTGTTCCACAGCAACCAAGCCTTGGAACAACAGAGAAATAAATGAGCATGTGTCTCACTATTAGCATGACATATCTTACACACAACAGGAGACAGCCTTATAAGGCCTTCAAATTTGTGAAGTATTGTTGTTGACTATTAAGAAAGGCCATCCACACAAAAGCCCTTTAGAAGGGACCTTAGCTTGCCACGAATGGTTAGCAAGAGGGGGGAAATGTGGATATTTGAGTCAACTGGATGTTGAAAGGGCCAAAGGAGAAAACTTCCGGAAGCATCCAAATTCTAACATCCCTCCTATAGAAAACCAAAAATGAATCCACCAAAGAACTAAAAGAAGAGAACTCCATCACCCTCTATCATTAAACCTTCTACAAAAGTGAAAGTCCCTAGAAACAATATCATCAACAGCAGTCAAAAATGACTCAATAGGAGCCTTATGATCAGAAAAAGGACGAAAAAGATAAGGAAAAGAAAGAGAGAAGCAATGTTCTCCTAGCCAATGATCTTCCCAAAAAGGACCCTACAACCATCCCCCCACTTTAGTGGTGCAAGGAGAGGAAAGGAGAAATACCTGTGAAATGATTTTTCATGGGCCTTTCATGAGTTATCCTCACCCTAAATTAGCATCTCACGCTTTCTTCCTTAATAAATTTTTTTTTTTGCTGTATTGCTATGGCACTGGGGGTAGACAGCCAGGTGCAGCTAAAAAATATTACAAAAGAACAAGACATGTTCTCTACAAAAATTACAAAGGAATCAAAATTTTTTGCAAACATCTGTCAGCCATAAGTGCAAGGTAGAAACCCAAAAAGACGGTAACACTCTCCAAAGATTTTACTTTTCCATTGTGTACCAACCAAAAGACAGCAAGGGAAATTGTATCCCAAAGTTCCCATTTTTCTGCAAACCAAGCCTTATGCTTTTAGTTCTTTCTTAACATCTTCAGTGAATACCCAACTAATTTCAAGCATTACTTATCAAACTCCAGAGGTTTTTCAACACTCACAAGTAGAATGTGATTTGTAGTTCTTTTTTGCATAGGTAACATCAAATACAAATAGACTTTCCTCTTCAAGTTATTATGGGCAAGAACTCTACTCCAAACTGCTTCCATGACCGAAAAAAAAAAAAAAGGTTACAGAAGGGGCTTAAGATTTCCAAATGGTTTTGCAAAGAAAGCCACTGGAGGGCCCATTTAATTGTGGAAAACAAAAACAATTCTCATTTTCCATTTTAGTTTTCCAAAAAATTACAAAGAACTTAGCTAGTTTTTCATTCACAACACCTGGATGAAATAAATATATAACAATAAACAGTTTTGGCACTATTTGTTTGAGGAAATTGTTTTATTTTTCATTTCTAATTTTCAAATCACTAAAAAATACCACCTTGTTTTCCAATTTTCCAAATTTATATAGAAAAGTTGGACAAAAATCATTTCATTTTTTTCTAAATTTGTAACTCTTATATTGCATATGGGAGCATGGAATTCAAAAATTGGACTTTTAATTTGTGTGGATTATGCATAGAGTTTCTTCTAAATACGCGCAAATCCAAATTCAATCCCAAAATCCATTATTCCAAATATTACCTTAAATAAATTTTGGAAAATTGGCGAACAAGTTGTCTTTTTTTGTGATTATTATGAAATCTAGAAATAAAAAATGATAAATTATTTTGCACCTTCAAACAAACTCTTCATTTTCTACCTTTTTAATAAGAATCTTCAAAATTTTAAAAATAAGCTAAAATTTTATAATTCTTTGGAAACTAAAAATTGAAAAATGGAAAATGTTTTCCACAACTAACAGGCCTGGAGTTTTTACCACACCAAACATGATGCGTGAAAAAACATAGTTGCCATAACCCACAAGGCACAAACTGCTTCCATGACCCAAAAAAGGGTACAGGAGGGGCTATACATTTCCAAATGGTTTTTCAAATAAAGCCAGCAATTCCTTCTCCCCTTAAATTTTGCAGAGCAAAGAATAGGAATTAATAGTCCACAAGTCAGATTCCAGCTTATGCAATTTCCTTCCATCCGTACATACCCACAAACCAAAAAGGTTTTGTTATGTGGTACACCTGGACAATTCAGGGAATTGGAGTTTTACCACACCAAACACCACGCAAAAAAACACAGTTGCAATTTTCTTTGTTTTTATTTCTTTTCAACATCTTGATCCCATCACCAAATCTTTTTATAGTCATGCACTTTGTCTAACCTAAAAAGGCTAAAACCTCATTCACTATCTCATTAATAGAACTAGCCATACATTTCCAAAGAGTATTTGCATCTACATTTTCTCCTATTACCCAATTGCCTTCCTTTATCATTTTATCTATAAATTTTATTATGTTTTCTCCTTTTGGGTTCCATCACCTAGTTCTCTCATGATATCTATGTTAGCTCATCTCTTCCATTTCTTAATCCATATATCCAACACTAACCCTCTATGTTGCATCACCGTACTTTTGCACAGGATAATTTTGTAATCCTTGCATGATAAACAATCTACAGACCAAAATACACACCGAAGCTAAATTCAATCCAGTTTCACTGCAGTTTTCAATTTTTTGGTATATTGTACAGCCTTATTAGGCAAGAAATGGACATTTGAACCAATCCACATCCCAATATCTCAAGACCATTAACCTCTCTCGCAATGTGTATAACGTTAGTCTGATCCAAGTTCAACAAAATGCACCTCAAAACGAGTATTTGCTCCACTTTAGAATCGCAGTAGATTCCAATATCATGCGCAAATAAAAAATGTGAATTTAAAAACTCCTGCACTGCTAGCAGTTCCCAAAATGAAGCCCTGTACCCATGACTTTCATGTCTTATGATAGTTCTATTGAACATATCCCTCACCAGGGCAGAGAGCAGCAGAGACAAGGGGATCCATTTGACCAATACCAAGAATGACTGTAGAAATACAGGACAACATCCATTTCTCCATCACCAAAGCCTATTTTCTGAAGAGTAAAATCTAAGGGCCTGCTTAGTTGTGGAACATTTTCTATTTTCTAATTTTTAGTTTTCCAAAGAATTATAAAAAATTTAGCTTATTCCATATTCAAGATTCACATTAAAAAGGTAAAAAATAAAGAATTTGTCTAAATGCGAAAAAAAAAATTATTTTTTCTTTCTAAATTTCAAATTTTCAAAATAATCACAAAACAGACAACTTGTTTTCTAATCTTTCAAAATTTATATAAGGTAATATTTAGAATTATGGATTTTGGGGCTTGAATTTGGATATAAGTGCTTTTAAAATAATTTTTATACATAACCTACTCAAATTAAAGTCCAACATCTGAATTCCATGCTCTCATACAGAAAGTAAGAGTTAGAAACCTAGAAAAATAATGATGATGAGAGTATATTTTCTATCTTTTCAAAATACTCCGAATCTGAAGGAGAAGATTCAAAAGCAGAATCTCTGTTCCATCTTAAGCTAAGTCTGTTAAGACTAGCTATGATGAGAGCAGCAGATAAGGCACCAGATTTAGTATCTCTAGCTGGAGAAAAAGAAAATCTAGTGCAGACTGCAAAAACGGAAATCCCTTCAGAAAGTCGAGATTGCCAGGAATGGAGAATGCCTCGAGCCTGTTGGGCCAAAGCATATCATACTTCATGGATACCTTATAGAGAAACTATAAAGGTAATAGAGAAAGAAGTAACTACAGAGGTGTCTAAGTACAGATGCAGGAACATTTATTGTACCTATTCTTTCTACACAAGAAGTCCAAAGGGCCATGGACAAGAAGGCGAGATATGTCCATTAGGGGATTATCTAGATAGGAGTGGATCCCTTAGTCAGATTGGGACAAGATCTACCCCTTCTTGTAGCAATCATGGATGGAAGTATTGGAAATTTTCGTAGGTATTTGCTTGGAGGAGCAAGGGCAAACCTACGTTCAACAGCACCCTGGATTAAGGCAATACCAGATTTACATGTAGATTTGCATGACAAAAGTGTTAAAAAAAAAACTTTGCAAGTAAAGAAAAAAACAAGAGTGGCAGAATATGCTAAGATGCAGTCCAAATAGGAGATGCACCAGATTAGTAGCCCAATTGTATTTAAAATTTTATAACACGGGGTAACCAACCTTACAAAGGGGAATTAGTACATTCACTCAACTCTTCGAAACAAATCAATCGACAGACTCAATCAAAGGATTGCAACCAAAAAATGTAAATCCTAGGGAATTGAGCTGGCCACAGATTTGGGTCACCCCGAGATCAAAAGAAAGGTTAAAATCTCTATTGCCAGAGTCAATAAGACAAGAAGCGAATATATTGATTATAACTGACCCCCTTAGTAATATGGCTCCCAGTAGGGCAAGTGTATCTAGTGAAGGGATTGCTAATTCAAAAGTAAGGTCGGAAGGGCCATCTGAATTAAGAGCATCACGAAGTACGAGAATAGTTGGACATAGAACTATTCGAATTCCTATCTATTCTGAAGACGAAGACGACCAGACTCATATAGCATATATGGGAACGTCAATCCTCAGTTCAAAACTAGAAGAATGGGCAACGCTCATAGACATTTCTATCAGTAAGATAGAATGTACAGCTCTAGTTGATACGGAGTGTACGTGGTCTTGTACAAGGATTAGATTTCCAAGAGTAACTTGGGAATCAACTAACCTTCGAGTCATAGTGGGTAATAGTGCACTTCTCCAGATAGGAGAAATTGCAAAGAATGTTAGAATGGTAATAAATGGTAAAGTTTTTTAGGAACAAATTCTTAGCCTGATTCCAGAATTACTAGACGATTTTCTTTTAGGAAATTGGTTCCTTAGAAAATACCAACCTTTTACAGTATTTTCAGAAGGAATAATCCTAGATAACCATTTTATTCCAATTTCTTCGAGAACCATTATAACAGGGAAAAGTAATGTAATGGTAGAAGAAGAAAAGGAATCTCAAAATTATCAAGAGAAACATGATAATTGGAAAGAATTAGTTACATGAAGAACCCTAAATATAAATCAACCAATAATAGAAAGAAATAGCCAGCTTGAAGAAATCAAGGCTTCACTTTCAGAGAATTGGTCAAGCAACCCTCAGGCGTTATGGCAGAAAGTCATGCCATCGGCAAACATTGTGCTTAAAGATCCCAATACAATTATACGACATAGGGGGGTCACTTATCCAAACCAAATGTTAAGGGAATTTGAGGAACAAATTCCAAAATTATTAAATTTGGGTTTAATTAGGCACAGTAACAATGAGCACAGAAGTGTTGCATTCATGGTAACAAATCATGCTGAGCAGGTGCGAGGCAAAGCCAGAATGATAATTGATTATAGAGATCTAAAAAGAGAAACAAGGGACGATGGGTATAATCTACCTAATCAAGAATCCCTTAGGAATAGGATCCGATAGGAGAAGCCTACGATCTATTCAAAGTTTGATCTCAAATCAGGTTATTGGCAGATAAGGGTCAAAGGCGTAGTTGCTCTAATAGCCTTCACAACTCCCATCGAACTTTTTGAAGGGCTAGTCATGCCATTTGGATCAAAAAATGCTCCAAGAATTTTCCAGAGGAGAATGGATTGAGCTTTTGAAGGAATAACCAAATTTGTTGTAGTTTACATTGATGATGTCTTAGTAGTTAGTAAAAATATTAAGGATCATTACGAACATTTGAAGCAGGTAGAACAAGTGTTCAAAAATGAGGGAATGGTTCTTTCAGAAAGAAAAACCATTTGGGTTCAACCTCAGATAGACTTTCTTGGATTAAAAATCCATGGAAGTGAGGAAGAACTTCAACCGCACATAGCAGAAAAGCTAGCGTTTTCCTGACATATTAGAAGACAAAAGGCAATGCCAATGCTTTCTAGGATTGCTTAACTATGTTAGGAAGTTCATAAAAAATTAGGCAGAAAAAGCAGCACCAATTCAGAAAAAGGTTTCGATTAAGACTCTTGGAATTGGACGATCGAGGATTCCGAAGTTGTTAGATCCTTGAAACAGGAAGCTCAAAACCTACCTAAGCTTGAGTACAGAAACAAATATCATCTTAGAAAAAGATGCTTCTGATATAGCATGGGGATGCGTTTTAAAGATTAGAAAAATCGATAAAATAGAACACGCAACAGATATTGGAGTGGATGTTTTAGCAATACAGAATTAAATTACCAGTCCATGAGAAAGAGCTATTAGCAGTTCTCAGGGGAATCTATTCTAATGAGCTTTTCCTAGGAAAATCATTTATTGTTAGAACAGATAGTTCCTATGTGAAGAACTTCATGGGAATTAAGTTAAAATGATGAGTAGTTGCAATATTACTCCTTTTCTGTAGAACACATCAAAGGTAGAGATAATATTATTGCGGATACATTAACCAGATATTTGAACTCTTGCAGGAATGGGAAGCAGAAAGGATAATCAGAAAGATTGCCCAGTTTGCAACGAATCCCACAGGTTGGCAGATTGTCCACTGGTAAGATTTGTAGAAAATAAAAAGTCCTTGAATTCAGGAAGAAGGAGAGGCAATATGAGTTCAACTTCAGAAAGAAGAAGAACAGATAAGCCTATCCAGAAAAGGAAAGGTGGATGAAAGACCTATCCAGAACGAAAAGGAAATCGCAGACGTAGTATGCAGGGGCACTACAGTACATAATGTGAAAGAAACCCTAAAGCTAAGAAAAATAAAAAAGGCTACATAGGGAAGTGCTTGCAGTAAACAGATGAAGATCATTGAACCAGCGGAACTCTCTCAGAAGAAGATAGTTTCAGATCTTTCAGAAATTTTGAGAAAAAATCCTGAGATTTCCTTTGATAAGGAAGATGCAGTATGCAGAATCCTTAAATAGTATCAGCCATCTAGAAGTTTAGAAAGACCTAGAAAAAGTGGTGCAGTTACTAGAGGAATTTGAAGCTGTTATGAAAGAATTCAAAGAAGTTAATCGAGAATATATGGCAAAGATCATATATGAACAGATCATTGTTAGGCAAGCAGTAGAAGATAAGCTTAACAAAACCAGTTTTTAGACAAGACCAGGAGATCGAGAAGAGTTTAGAAAACTCAGCGTCTACTGGAGGAAAAATGGATTGGCAAAACCAAGACTCCATATTCCGGATCTGATTAACGAAGGACCTTTCTTTGAAGCACAGGGAGCTCTTAGATCAGTCTGGCCTGGGATATGATAAGATGCTGGACTATTATTTGAATGGAACAGATTTCGAAATCTTTCTTAGGATTTTTCAAAGATCGCTTAGGGCGTCTATCATTTCATTTGGGTCTGGCGATCCGTATTCCATATCTGCTACTTTTTTCTCATCTGCAGCTTTGGCTAGATCTGCTAGAATGCCTTTGAGGTTTTGCATGACTGCCTGCACTGAAGGAATATGAGAATTCCAATCTCTAATCTGGCTAAGCATCTTTTGAGCTGAGATGACGTCTTCTACCAAATGAGCTTCTTCGGAGAATTGAAGAAATCTTCCTTCAATTGCTATTAAATTCTCATAATCCTCAAGTAACATACAATTAGAAGCAATCCTTGCTTCAATTAAATAAATCACCCAAACGACTTGGGCAATTTCATGAAATTTCTCGAATCTGCTAAAGTCGTCCCAATCTGTTTCACTAGGCTCTTCCTCGCGAAAATCTGAGACTGAACCTTCCTTCCAAAATTCTAGAAATAAATTCCAAAAACAAGATTCTTCCTGTTTTTAATTGGATGGGTTCAATTTCAATGTATCCGGTCCACCACAATTTTCCTGGATCTGCAAAATTGAGGATGATCCTTATCAAAGGTGGTAACCAGCTGAAGATCAGACTGGTTTTCTTGAAACTAATGAATTGCACCTCTCCTAATCAAAGAGCTCTCTGCGCTTCAAAGAAAAGTTCTTCGTTAATCAGATCCGGAATATGGAGTCTTGGTTTTGCCAATCCATTTTTCCTCCAATAGATGCTGAGTTTTCTAAACTCTTCTCAACCTCCTGGTCTCGTCTAAAAAGTAATTTTGTTAAGCTTATCTTCTACTGCTTGCCTAACAATGATCTGTTCATATATGATCCTTGCCATATATTCACGATTAACTTCTTTGAATTCTTTCATAACAGCTTCATATTCCTCTAGTAATTGCACCACTTTTTCAAGGTCTTTCTGAACTTCTAGATGGCTGATACTATTAAGTATTATGGATACTGCATCTTCCTTATCAAAGGAAAACTCAGGATTTCTTCCCAAAATTTCTGAAAGATCTGAAACTTTCTTCTTCTGAGAGAGTTCCGCTGGTTCAATGATCTTCATCTGTTTACTGCAAGTACTTCCCTCTGCAGCCTTTTTTATTTTTCTTAGCTTTAGGGTTTCTTTCACATTCTGTACTGTAGTGCCCCAGCATACTACAAATGAAGCATTGAATATACCTACCCACCTTTACCAACCCGGAAAAACCCAAGCCTACTACAGCCCTATCAAATAATTCCTTCTGGTGCACTGCTTCACTTAGTGGGCTATGCTTTTAATTCTAGCATCTAAAACATCAATGGCAAGCAGTACTGCGTCTAAAATTTGCCTTCTACAAAGTCATGCAGGTAAGGACCAAAACATACCAATGACCATTTTAATCCAATTAGCCACATATTGATAATCTTGACAATGCTTCCAACAAGGTTCATGGGCCTGCAATCCTTATTGTCTTTAGCTCCACTCTTCTTTGGGATAAGTGCAATTAAAGTTGCTTTTGAGCTGGTCTAAAATCTTCCAGTGGCATTGAACTCTTCGAACACCACCAAAAATATCCCTTCACTATTTTTTCCCAAAGATGCTGGGAAAAAGCTGTGGAAAAATCATCAGGTCCAGGGGTTTTATCACCCTTAAATTTTCTTAGTGTTTGGAGCATGGATTTTGAGCCTTGGATTTGGATTTTCCTGGATTTGGATTAAACTAAATATAATTTTATACTACACTTCGTTGAAATCCACATAATCCCAAATCCAAAGCCTTAAATCCAAGCTCCCAAACACAGGGTAAGAGCATTCACAATCCCTTAAACCACAAAAGGAGTTTCTAACCAGATCACATCCTCTCTCCCAGGGGCATATATTTCAAAGTGATCAAGCTTGTGTTTGACATTAGTGGATTCTGTGAGCAGATTCTCGCCTTTTGTATATTCTGTGAAGGAGATGTCATCCTTTAAAGACTCAATAACAATGTATCATCCAAGTACATATGCCACCCTTTGGAAACAAAGAGTATTTTTGTCTCCATGAAGTTTCCTCCATATCAAGAATCCTGGCCAGCTCTGCCTTCAGGGCATTTCAACCTTCTCTTTCCCACAACTAGACCCTTCTAACAATAGTTTACCACCTCTTAATGTCCTCCAACAGTTGTCTATTCTTAAGATTCAACCCACTCAAAAGCTCTGAGTTTCACTTTTTCAGATTATTCTTCAGCATCTTTTATTTCTTAGCCCTCACAAAACTTGCATTGCCCATAATGACTTACTGATTCTCAGTCCCATTCCCACCGTTCCTTGATCATTTTTCCAAAACCATCACCTCAAGCAACATGTTTTCAAATCCAAAAGGGGTCTTGCCAATCCTTGTATCTCCAAATTCCAAGAGGATAGGATGGAGATGGAGCAGCCGCCTGGATACACCTTATCCACAAGGAGGAAATTATGAATTGATCCAATCTTGAAAATGTCAGATTCTCTCTGAAGTTTAGGTGAAGCCGTGCCCTGCCCCAGCCCCCAAAAGAAAATGTGGAAGGGAAAGTAGGGGTCTAATCAGGTTCGTTTTGGACAAAAATGATAACCGAACGGTATTTATTTATCAGGTTTAAAATTTGTGAACCAAAACCAAGCTGACTACCAACATTTAAATGGAACTAAAAATTGATTATATTCATTTGGTTATGTCTTTTTGTAGTTTTTGAATTTCAAAATTTTTTAAAAACTTCCAGGCAACAGGGAGGCCCATGTCAACAGACCCAATACTTTGCCACCATAACATGGCTCATTAATTAATTAACAGCCCAAGTAAAGAGGATCAAGGGCCTTTTACAGGCAATGAGCCCAAGCATGGGAGAACAAATGCAGAGTGGAGTTTTATTGAAGGGGAAAGGGTTTTTCCTTCTTTCACTTCAATGATGTGGGACAATTGTTCCCAAATCCCAATGGTCAGCTCGCACTTCCAACAACGTGTTCTACTTTCACCTCTTCCTAGACCCTTGTCCCACATTGAAA
This sequence comes from Malania oleifera, assembly GCF_029873635.1. Lineage (NCBI taxonomy): Eukaryota > Viridiplantae > Streptophyta > Magnoliopsida > Santalales > Ximeniaceae > Malania > Malania oleifera. Next base: position 129,076,554 of record NC_080417.1, read on the forward strand.
AAGAGAAAAAAGGAGAAGCCTCCTTTTCTCTTTAAAAGCCACACCCCTCCATACACATTGTGTCAGAATATTAATATTAATTAATTAAATTGTTGATTTAAAAATATCAGAAAGGGCATCTCAGTGCACAAAGCTCCCACGTATATGGGATCCAGGGAAAGGGCGGACCATGATGGGTCTTAGTATGCAGCCTCACCTTGCATTTTTGCAAGAGACTGTTTCCATCAAGGTCACATGGCAACAACTTTACCGTTACACCTAGGCTATATCAGAACATATGAAAAATAATAAATATATATAATAATGATATAAAAACAGAAACAAATATAAGTAATATTATTGATAGTTTTCAGTTTTTTGAGTTTGGTTGTCTAAAACTGAAACCAAAACCAAAAATCGGTTTTTTTCCAAAACTCAAATAGAAACCAAACCAAAATGTTAAACGGTTCAATTTTAGACAGGCTTTTGGTTTTCCGGTAATTGTTGTACGCCCGTACGGGAAAAGTCAATCAAAGCTTCTGAATGGAAGAAATCTTCAAATTCTTCACAAGCAACGCTTGGCAGAGGTCCTCACTATTCCTTTCCCTTGGGTGAAAGACCATATTAAAATCACCGGCAATATCCCATGCTCTTACAGCACTCAAGTCCTGCCTGAGCATATTTGTTCCTGATAATGCTTCCCCTCTTCCATAATCACCACTAAAAACTTACTTGCAGCACTCAGATCCTGCCAGAGCATGTTTGTTACTGATAATCCTTCCCCTCTTCCAAAATCACCACTAAATCCGCCCTGGACCTTCCTTCATTACACTTAAAACTCTGGAGAGGATTTTTCTTCTACATGGTAACAATGCAACCCAGCTGTGCCATTGGCCTCAGTCTAAATGTTTGCACCCTCACGGTATCCTATGGTTCTTTCCTAGCCCTCCAGATTACTCTCCCAAAAGCATACTAAATATCATTTCCATTTTTTTTTTCAAGAAAGCCTTCTACCCTTCAGAACCACCCTTCTACTCTTTACTCTTGTAGTTCAGACCCTCACATTCCATAAATTAAATAACTTCACTAGGATTCATTAGAAAAATTACTCTAGCAGTGACACTGCTAACCCCCTCTCCAATTCTCCTTTGCTGCCATAATCAGATCTGATAGAACACTGCAGGCGCCTGAGTTCCCTCATTGTAGCCTCCCTTCTAAATGAACAGTCTTCTATCCCTCCCTTCTTTTCTCAATATTCTCAAAAAGTCCAAAAGCTTTTACTTTTTTTTCCAATGTTCTTCAACTGTCAAAACACTGCACCTTCGAAACCCTCGAAAGAAGCCCCCCACCACCATGCAAACCTGCTTCATTCTTTTTAATACCTGGTACAAAATTCTTCTTTGTTCCCAATCAATCTTCCCAGCTGGACAAATAACATGGATCGGACTCTCCACCAACCTCCTCTTCCAACAAGTGCAAATCATTAAGTTCATCGATTTTGATAGTAGCTACTGAAAATTTGAGGGAGGGAAACCACGAATTCCCAGCTGTAGTATGTTGAAGCATCCACAAAGCCTTCAGAAGATCTCATATCATGTAGGTTTTTCAGCATGGTAGAACAATTGTGTCTCCAGCATTCCAAAACAAAGGATCATCATCAGGCTCAAATTGTTTGCCCAGGCTTCAAGTTCTCTTTTGGACCTGCTTGTTTGAGGCCCAGTTTGAAAAACAGCTACCGTTCTCCTTTCACATTTGTGGGCTCCAAGTTACTTGAGTGCCCTTCGAATAAGATAGACCTCTGGTAAAATAAAATCATTGTCCACACTCCAACACCACCACCTTCCCCTTAAGTTCAATTAAACACATCCCTTTTGGACACTCATTTGAATTCAAATTTTGAGTTTCTGAAGACCTTCTGATGCCTTCTGCTATCTCCCTTCTTCCCAACCGTCCACTCACTTGCTCTAAAGTTTTTCTTCTTGTCCTTCTTTCCCTGTCACAAAGCCTGTTACGGCAATTGAAAATGAATCCCTTCCCTATTTCTTCCAGTCTACTACCACTACAGGTGATCCAGGGTGCCAACTTTGGCCAAAGCAGGATTTTCCAGCAACATACCCTCCATCAAAAATTGATTTCTTCCAGCAGTTGTTGGATTGTCATCTTGACCATTAATCCTGTAGAATGAAATTTGTGCAGCATTTTGTGGCCAAGTCTGCATCAGTGTCTCCTCGACACAGGTCCCCTATCTTCCTGACAACTTTTTTTGCCAAGGATGAATAGAGAAGCCCAACCCAAGAATCAAAGCCAAACCACTTGCAGCACAAAGATTTCCCTACGTGTTCCTGTGACAGGAATCCACCAGTCCAGAAATGTTTCCAGCTTCACCAAAAAGCCACCATCTCACCAGAACCTTCTCTGCCTCAACTCTCAATTGCAAGTGGAAAAGAAAGAACCATTCATGCTGAAAACCTTCACTCCTGCTTTCAAACCCCAAGAGCTCCCTGCCCATCTCGGCATCCCCACATCTCAGTTCTGCTTTGACTGTGCCATCCACTGCAAAACTTCCAACAAAATCCAGATTTGAGCTTCTTAGCGACTTATTCAAGCTCTCCACTTCAACCCAAAAAACCTATACATTTTCTTCCAATCAGTCTTTCACAAGTGCATATTCTTTGGCCCTTTCATTCCAGCCACACATTGCTCTGTGTATTTTGAATGGCTGAAGCAGATTTAGCTGACCTCTCTACTCCTGGCCACATCACACCTTCTTTTTAGCAAAGAGCACCATACTTAAACATTGGCTACTCAAGGGACTGGTCCTAAAAGTTCACCCTTGATTTCTCTTTGAAATGTCTACCTCTATGGTTGGATCTGACTAATAGAAACAAAGGGAGTACCTCCCTATGATTGGGTATCACCCGCTCTTTGTCAGCCACAATCAATTTACTCTTCCTCTACCTAACTCTATGATACCGATGACACCCCCGAGATAATTCGAAGAGAGTTTGAAGGCTTTGGATTCAAGTTGAAGAAAGTGGCTCGCCATTTTACCTATGATCCAGACCTCAGTTCTTTTTCATTCTACTTAATTTTCCCCAGAGATTAAAGTTTCTCGCCATTCTATCTATGAAGTATGAACCAAACCTCATTTGCTCTGGATTCAAGTTTAACCAAATCTTGCACAAGAACTTCTCCTTCTAGTCAAAAACATAAGCAATAGCGAAAGCAATTTAATCCAAGTCTAGCAACAGTGAACCTAATATTTGTGAATTTAATGAGGAAGTTGCTAAGACTCCAGCAACTGAATCGCAACGATGTAAAAGCATCTAAGACTTCTATGTTCTTTCATCCTGAATTTCTCCATTGAACTTGCTGGCAGAGATCAGTCTATTAGTTATTGTTCAAGGTTATTTTAGTCATTTAGTATTATTTGTGTGTTAGTGTTATGTAAATAAGTGAGAGTTAGTAATGGTATTATGGTCAGTAGAATGTATTTGGTACGTATTATAAATAGAGGGAGAGATATGTTGTTGTATTGGGTCGTTCATTTAACCAAAAATCTCAGCATTGTGTCAGAGCAATATCCAACCTAAACCCCACCACCAAACCAAACTCAATCGTCGCTAGAAAACACCCTGCTGTCACCTTCTCAGAACCACTACAACCCTTCAATAATTCACAAAACCAACCACATAGCCAAAAACAAAACCCTCTGAACTATAACCCTGTAAAATCTCATCCAAAAACTTCCCCACACACCTCTACATGCTGGCCAACTACCGGCAATCCCAACCCCACATGCTTGCTGATAAGAGAGTTTTTGGCCACCTTTTTCTAATTTTTTTCTCCAGCATGTTCTAATTCCTTCCCTAGACAATAATATCAATCAATTGGGCATGCGTTTTGCTCAAAGATCCAAACTTTTTCGACCATGCACTCATGGTAATCCACTATTTGTTGTTTGGTGTTAGTAAAGGCCATTGGTGAGTCTCTTGGAGCAGTGCATTGTTGGTAAGTTGATTTTGTGAGGCTATGGCAGTGTTATATCAGTTTTTTGGTGACTTGTCTGTGGTTGTATCAATGCTTCAGCTCGTTCAAGGTTATCCCGGTTAGTCTCATTGTTCCTCTTGTTTGACCATGGTCTGGTTTGTGAGTGTTAACATGTTTCTTTCATGACTGCCACAAATAACAACTGAAAAGATGGACGGAAAGAATTATGTTCAGTGGTCTAAACTCTAAAGTTGTTAGGGTTTATTTAAAAAGGATTAGGAAAATCTAACCACTTGTTCCAACCTAGTCTTTTTAATGAGAAGAGAAAAGAAATGTGGATTCAGGAAGATGCTTTGATTGTTTCCCTCTTGTGGAACTTGATGGAACCCCAGATTGATGAATGTGCATGCATCCGAACACATGCAAGGAGATTTTGGATTATGCCAAGCTTCTGTACTCTAATAACATTACACATATGTATGATTCATGCCTGAACTACTTTCAGTTACAACAGGGAGATAAGGGGTGTTACAGATGAGGAGCTTAACATTCATAAGTAGCAAGAGCATATGACATTTCTTCAAGAACTAGTGAGTTTGGAACCGAGTTCGAGGCACTCCGATCCCAAATACTTAGTAGTGCAGAGTTGCCATCATTTGCAGATATTTACTCCCACATCCTTCATGCTTCCTCCAACACACATTCTCCTACTCTTGTATCTAGCTCTAAAAGGACAGCCTTTGCCAGGCATGGTGATTCTAGTTTTCAACCAAGCAGCCACAAAAGTTATCAAGGTGGTTCAAGTGGTCATGGTGGAAGAGATGGGTGAGGTAGAGGCACTCCTCTCAAGTGCATTCATTGTGGACAAGGTGATCATACTATTAAGCAGTGTTGGGATCACCACGGTGAAACTTCACGAGTTTCCAATGCGGTCACCACCACCTCCACACCTTGGGGCCAAGTGGGGCACAACGTACTAAATCATGTCAAAGGAAGAGTATTCCAAGTTCCAACAGTATCAAGCATCACAGCAAGCTTCTCACCCATTGCATCCCTTGCCCAAATAGGTAACCCACAGCTTGCCTGTCATCCAATACTTATCATCATAGTCCTTGGGTTATAGACTCCACTACCACTGATCATATCACAAGTATACCTAATTTCTTTTCTACTCTCCAATATCCTGAAAACTTACCTCATGTTATTCTTGCTGATGGATCCACCACTACCATTAAGGGAATTGGGATTGTAAATCCCACTTCCTCTATTTTTCCCCTTTTAGTTTTGTATAACCCCAAGTAATCTTATGTCAGTTACAAGATTACCAAATTCATGAATTGTTTGCACACATTCTTCCCTGATTCTATGGTCATTCAAGATTTAAAGACAAGAAAAACAATTGGAGAAGTTTCCTGACTTGAGTTCTATGTCTAGTCTTGAGTGTGAATCTTGTCAATTGGGAAAACATCATTGTGCCCTTTTTGCTTCTTGAGTCGATAAACGGGCAGCAAGCCCTTTCATGTTAGTCCATTCTAATGTTTGGTGTCCAAGTCAAGTTGTGTCCAAGTTGGATTTCTGATACTTTGTAACCTTTGAGAATGATTATTCAAGGATGACCTGGTTATATTTAATAAAAATCATTCTGAATTATTTCATACATTTTGTGCCTTTTGTTATGAAATAAAGACTCATTTTGGTTGACATTTGAATACTTTGGAGTGATAATGCTAAAGAATATTTCAGTACTCAATTCACTACTCATATGATTCAGCTTGGTATTATTCATCAATCATCCAATGCCCACATTCCTCAACAAAATGGGGTTGCAAAGAGGAAATAGACATACCCAAGAAATCACTCGCACCTTACTATATCAAATGCATGTACCTAAAGTGTTTTGGAGTGATGTTGTACCTACTACTTGCAATCTTTCCAACAAGATGTCATCATCTGTTCTTAGTGGTAAAATTCCCTCCTTTGTTCCCTTTCCTAATTCACCTTTATTCTCTCTACCTCCTCGTATATTCAGGTATGTCCTTTGTTCATCAGCTAACACCCAAGGTGGATAAGTTGGATTCTCATTCTATAAAATGTGTCTTTGTAGGTTACTCATGCACTCAAAAGGGGTATCATTGTTATAGTCCTACTTTGTATTGCTTCTTTGTTTTTGCTAATGTTACTTCTTTGAATCTACACCATAATACACTTAATCCTTGAGTTCTTCTGATCTCAATTTGTCTCTTCCTCTACCTAATCTTCCATATTCTAGTTTGTTGTCCTTAACCAATCATCCAACTATGTCTCCATGTAGTTTGAGTCCTTCTCATTGTCTTGATCGTCCTAATTTGCATGAGTATTTAGGATGCCAAATCCAAGGAAGAGAGTACCCTCTAGCATCTATTAACATGCATTTGGTTTTCTCATATGATGATCATATTTCCCATGATGTTGATCTTCCCATTGTTGTCTTGAAAGGTGAACGCACATATACACAACATCCCATCTCCAACTTTGTTTGCTATGACTTCAAGTCACCAACTATTATTGTTCTATCACTACCTATCATCTATTGCCCTTCCTAAATCTGTTTTGAAGCCTTAGCCCACTCTATGTGGAGGAATGCAATGGTTGAGATCTATACTTTTTATAGGACAACGATACTTAGGAATTGGTATGTCTTACTCTTGACAAATCAGTGGTTGGTTGTCGCCAAATATATACTGTAAAGTCAACCCTAATGGTTTTGTGGCTCGTCTGAGGGCATGTCTTGTTGCTAAGGAGTATACTCCAGTTTATGGTTTGGATTATTTCGACACTTTTTCCCAATTTCCAAACTTAATCAATACGTATGTTCATCTCCTTGACTACCACTTGTCATTGGCCTCTAAATCAATTAGATGTAAAGAATGTCTTCCTGCATGGTAGTCTTGAGGAAGAATCTATATGGAGCAACCACCTGGGGTTTGTTGCTCAGGGGGAGTTAGGCTTAGTGTGTCAACTCAAGAAGGCATTATATGGTTTAAAGTAGTCTCCCAAAGCATGGTTTGGTTGATTTTCAATGATGTAGTACTTGACTTTGGCCTTCAACAATATGCAATGGATCGCCCTGTGTTTTATTGTCATACTTCATCAGGTAGGATCCTTCTTATTGTACATGTGGATGATATTGTAATTATAGGCAATGATGATCAAGGTATTCAAAGCCAAAAACATTTTCTACAAACCAAGTTTCAAACCAAAGATTTGGAACCACTTAAATACTTCTTGGGTATAGAAGTAACTAGGTCTCATATGAAACTATTTTCCTACAAGCGATGCACGCCAACGCATGGGCATGGTTAGATCAAATAATATATATAAGAGAGGGATGGTTAAATATAAACCTAAATTAGAAATGAAAAAGCTCCATTGGAGGGAGTAGTAGATACTTAGGGGAAGGACGTTAAAATAAGAATTCAGCAGGGTAGTTAATATTTATATATTTCTTAAATAAGCACAAACTATTGTTTATTCTCTCAGTCAGTATTTACAAAAGGGAAATTATATAGACTTTATGCAACTTCAGGAATGGAAAGCCAAACCAAAGCACCTCCCTCCAAAATCCAAATGGATATGGCATTGGTGCCACACAAGCATCACACTGACAAACTAGTGCATAGACATACATACAATAAAAAACCAAATCCAACATTAAAAAATATCGGAAAAGAAAAGAAAAAGAATATCAAACATCTAATTGTGTTAATAATACAGAACTAGCTACCATCTGAAGTACCTGTTTCAGCTCATCAAGGTATCTTTGAGCAAATTCAGATGCTGCCGGCCGTTCAGTAAGTTCATTTAATCTATACATCAAATAGTCATAAATCTTAACAGCAAGTTTTCACTGACAAAAAAAAGGCTTTTTTAACCTTTAAAAAAAAGAAGAAAGAGAAAATAAAAGCAAAACAAAACAATTGAACAAAACAGACCTGAAAAATATGGGATCACCAATGGCTTTCAACAAATCTAAGCGTTCTTGAAACTCAGTTGCATTAGCATCTTCACCATCAGTGTAAAGCCATTCTTGCACCTGAAAATATCCATTTAGAAATGTAAGCAAAGCATTCAAAGCCCTATAACTCAACCATTAACACCCCCCCCCCCCCACTTCCAATGAAACAGGAAAAAGAAAAATAGCTAACCTCATCAAGCTTTTCGTTGAAGGATTGGCGCTCCTCATTTGTAGAAATTTTTTCTAATTCCTCAGATGATTCAAGCTGGCATAACAATAATGGCATCAAGAGAAAACAAAAGCTAAACATATTGAACAATTAAAATCATGATTTGTGTAATAAAATAGCAATTATAGAATATAGAAGGGACTTGAAGTAAAAAATTTCAAAGGAAAAAACAAGGGAAATATAAGAGTATAATAATGGCTTCTCAAATAGCACCAATGCAAACCTTCAAAACATGAGTGCAAAACTAAGCAAAGAAGGTGTTAAAATAAACTCTTCTAAAATATAATGAAATGAAACACCAGCTCCCGTTGGAAAGCAAACCAATGCAATGCACTCCCATCAATGGATGAACATTAAAATGGTTTTGAGGATATGTTTTCAAAACAAAATAATGCCTGTAATCAAAATGATTTTTTTTCCAGCAGTTGAAAAATAAACATGCAAGGGCCAACAATCAGTTAAACTGGATAGGGCAGTAAGCATCATAAAAAGCAAGAAAGTATTAAAGCTATACCAGAATTTATTAGATATAAGAAAGAAAATTTTAAAATTGAATTAAGTTGTTTAATGAACAACTGAATAACTGTCATAATGCATGCTCTTCAATGTTAATTTCATCAACTTTATCAAAAAAATACTTAAAAGTTCAAACCTTCTCTTTTGTGGCATATATATATCCTTCCAAGTTATTTTTTAACTCTGCAGTTCTTCTTCTCTCAGCATCCTTTTTGTCCAGTGCTTCCAATTTACGTTTTACGTCAGCAAGAGAATCTTTGGATAAAGGCAGTGCCGGTCCCTCAGTTTTCTCAATTATCTACACCCAACAAATGAATTAATTTAACGAGCAAAAAATGAATAAAATGCAAAGATTCGAAATCAAAACACTAATATGAGCACAGAGAGTGAAATCCTATTAATGTTGGGATATCCAGTAAAAAGTGAAATCTTATTAGTGTTGGGATATTTAATAAATTTTAAACCATCTGGCTTGTTTATACCTTCAATGGAACTCTAAATGTCCGCTTCTTCAGCTTTTTTTCTATAACAACATCAGTGGTGTTTTGCTCTTTCGAAGTGGAGTTGGATGTATCACTAATCCCATCATCAACATGCAGGTTGTTATTGCTTTCTTCTGAAGCATTCTGAGGATCAGCTTCGACAGATATGGTGGGGGAAGCCACTGTTGAGTTCTCGACAGTCAGATTCACCTTTTTAGGAACTTCCACCCATTCAGATATTTCAATAACTGCTTCTGCTCGATCCAGAGAAAGTATCCCACTTCTACTAAGCGAGAAATGCATATTTGCCTTAATGGGAGAAGAAAGGTTCCGAGATGAATACCTGTAAACAAAGAATAACAAGAGTTTGTCTTAATCTCTTAGCTAAAAGAAAGGGTTTTAATCAACAAAGAGTAAAAAAGATCAGATATACACAAGATCCAGAAAATTTCTAGTCCTCACTTTTCATTTGCGTCAGTCAAACCAGACACTGCATATCGAGCAAATATAGGAGAAGATACACCAGGTGGTAGTAGGCCTTCACTCTCATAAGCAAGTGAAACTTCAAAATCTTTGTTATGTACAATAGATCTATACATCTGGCCAGCAGATAAGATCAAACATGATTAGTAAGAAATAAATAAATATACTTAAAACAACAAAATTTAGTTCTCCTTTTCGTAAATTCTGTCAACACAGATTTAAACCACCATGTATACCTTACTGGGGAGTTTTTTCATTCTCTGTACAAGTAACTGTCTAGTGCTCTCATCTTTCAGTATATCAGGGCCATCCAACTCCATCATAAAGCCATATGAACAACCATCAATCATGCCCAGCTTACGATTCAATTTTATCCCATCACTCAAATTCGCAGCATGTAGTGCTGCACCAAGGACTATTGCTTCATCAGCATCCAGATGTTTGTCCAGATCTTTCCTTCCAAGGAATTCTTGGAGCTTAGCCTGTAAGGGGGGAATGAGAATGTTATTCCAGAGACCAGATCCACCTCTTGCCAACTGGTTTAAGCTCAAATCCAAGGTATTAAAGAGTTGTAATCATTTGGAAATAATTAGCATGCTTATTTAGAATCCATTATAATGGAATTCAAATATGATTTATTTAATAACAATAAACAAATGCATGATAAAAATAATGAACAACATCTTGACAAATACATCAACATCTGCCCAAATTTTCCATGCATTTGTACATGCAACAATATAAATCCAGTTACATCCTTGACAGTCACAGTTACAGTAAGGATGCTGCTGCGTGAACTAACAGTTGAAAATGGTGAACAAATCAAGATTTAGTATAACATGCTATAGCTCCTCCAACTAAGTTAATGTTTATATGTTCTGGTTCTGTATATCGCAAAAGTTACATTGCATTTAGTTAAAGCTTGATAAACATTGTTGGCCCACAACCTAACAGCTTAAGCTTTTAGGTAAAGTGATTGTCTAACATGGTATCAGATCTGATTACCAGGAGGTCCTGGTTTCTAGTATTGTCGCCCGCGTTTATTATGTAGTGATTAAAAAATTATCGTGTTCCCAATTACGGGTGTTATTCATCATTTGTTTATCTCTCCATGTGCAATCGTGCTGCACATGCAGGGGAGTGTTAAAGCTTGATATACATTGTTGGCCCACAACTTAACAGCTTAAGCTGTTAGGTAAAGTGGTTGCCTACTACATTTCAATTTCTTGAACAAAATTCACAGTTCCATTAAGACCCAAGTTGTCCAACATAGCTCGTGCATTACTTCTTAGGACCATCCCAGGAAGACTCCATCAAGCCCCAAGGAAAACACTGATAGGAGTGCTCAACTACCAAAGTAGACATCATCAATAGTAAGCCCAGAGAGTCATTTCAAGATCCCATAATATAGAATGAACTCATCAGTGTAGTACCAGAACCATTTAAAAGAAACAATAAAAGAAGGACAAAAGGGTACTTTCAACAGTGGGAGTTTAATGGGCATGTAACCTGAGCTAAGGAAGCCTTAAATGTACAAAAACAGGAAGCTAGGTGTCACGGGCTAAGCTTGTTCAGGGCATTATGCTTGCCTATGACCGCTTATCTCGTGTGTTTGGGATGGGTTTCCATCATGTAAATACTAGTGTAGGGTTATTTTCTAGTATTTCTTTCATTGTAAGCCAAATAAGGCAGTATGACTCCTCGGTCACTTTGATGTTTCCTAGTGCTAGAGTGAGAATGGCCTAGAAAGCTCTTTAGGGGAGGGTGAGTGTTCATCAATCATTGTAAAACTCACTAGCAATTGTCAACGTGCTTAGCCTACTTGCCTCCCTCGCTAAGTACAACATGTCAACGGAGGATTTGTTAATGAATTACGTTTGCTTCAATATTTACTGCTTGGTTGCCACGGCTTTCATGAATTGATTATTATTTCCGCTGCTATCTGATTGAATGTTAATGAAAGTGTTCCGTGGATGAATGTTGGTAAACAAAAGGCTGGCTAGTTAAGCAAGGGTGCTTTAGCTAGCGCCGCACGGCCCTTCACAACGGTGTGAAAAAGGCGGACCGTGACACTAGGTATCAGAGCCCAAGTCGGTGACACTTGGTGAGAGCCCAAGGTTGAGTTGCTACGTGAATTCGATTGCCTTCGTTGTTGGGTTTGGAAAGCTTTGGTAAGTGACCATGGCACCAAACAATGCTGAGAGGATCAGCGTGCTGGAAGCACAGGTTGAAGAGTCAACCAACACTATGGCCGCGGAGGTGGCCCAGATGAGAGAACTTGTTGATGAAGTGAGGGGATCACAAAAACATCAAGCAGGTTTGATAGGCGACATGTCAGAGGACTTTCGCCACACTGTGGAAACTTTGCAAGCCCGGATGGCAGATCTGGATGCAAAGGTAAATGTGATGGTTCTTGCTATGGGGAACTCCAACACTCCGGGAGTTAGCAAGACCAAGGTGCCAGAACCCAGGACGTATGGGGGTGCCCGAGATGCCAAGGAGTTAGAGAACTTCTTGTTTGATGTGGAGCAGTACTTTCGTGTTGTGAGGATGGCCTCAGAACAGGCAAAGGTGGATACTGCAACAATGTACTTGGTTGGTGATGCCAAACTGTGGTGGCGTACCAAGTACAGAGAAATTGAAAATGGAAACTGTGTGATTGATAGTTGGGCAGACTTGAGGAGAGAGCTCAAGGCCCAATTCTTTCCTGAGAACGTTGAGTATAATGCAAGGAGAAAACTGAGAGATCTCAAGCATACGGGGTCAATCAGTGACTATGTGAAACAATTTTCTGCTTTAATGTTGGATATTCGGGATATGTCGGAGAAGGACAAGTTGTTCTATTTTCTAGAGGGGATGAAACCGTGGGCAAGAACTGAACTTCATAGACAAAGGGTTCAAGACTTGTCAACTGCACAAGCGGCTGCAGAACGCTTGACAGACTACGCTGGTGATGAGACCACTTCGTCCAAACGGTTTGGCGGAGAGGGAAACGGTGGAAAGTCTTTCAAGAATGGCAAACCCAAGAGTGGGGGAGCCGACCCTAGTTCATCAACCTCACAGGAAGCTTCGTCGTCTCGAGGGTTCAACACACCCAATGGAAAGGGGAAGAGTAAAATTGAGTGTTTCTTGTGTCGAGGTCCTCATAGAGTTTTTGAGTGCCCTCACAAAGCATCACTTAATGCCTTACAGGCTTCCATTGTAGAACAGGCAGTGGAAGACGATGGGGAAGAGGATGAAGCCCCGAGGGTGGGTTCAGTGCGGTTAGTGAACGCATTGGAAAAGCAGGCCAAAATACCGAAAGTTACACGAGCAAAAGGGTTAATGTTTGTGGACTTGAGGATAAATGGGAAGAGTACTCGCGCTATGGTGGATACGGGGGCTACTCATAATTTTGTTTCGCAGTTGGAAGCAGGAAGACTCAACTTATCCTTAGAGAAGGATACAGGACGCGTGAAAGCAGTTAACTCTGTAGCCCAGCCTACTCTGGGAGTAGCCAAGCAAGTGGCTATAAAGCTTGGACAGTGGGAAGGTCATGCGAATTTCACAGCAGTTCCATTGGATGACTATCCAGTCATTCTAGGAACGGAGTTCCTAATGGGGACGAGGGCAGTGCTGATGCCTTCGGCTGGTTCCCTGTGTCTGATGGGAGATCACTCGTGCATGGTGCAAGTCGTTGCAACGAAAGGAGACGAAGGGAAGTCCCTTTCAGCCATACAACTCAATGAAGGATTGGGTCAGGGTGAGCAGACACGTCTAGCCACGGTGGTGGTAGACAAAGAAGTAGGCCAAGAGCTGGAGCCTACGACCATCCAAGCGGTGTTGGATGAGGATAAGGAGGTGTTGCCAGATAAGCTGCCTCAAAATTTGCCTTCACGACGGACTGTGGAGCAAGAGATCAAGTTGTTATCAGGAGTGAAACCACCTGCTAAAAGGCCATGTTGGATTGCGCCTAGAGAGATAGTAGAGTTGGGGAAACAGCTTGATGAAGTGGAAGCGGGATGTGTTCGCCCTTCCAAAACACCGTTGGGAGCATCGGTGTCGTTTCAGAGGAAACATGAAGAGCATCTACGGAAGGTGTTCGACAGGCTGAAGGGAAACAGTCTGAATGTAAAGAAGGAGAATTTCTCTTTCGCTCGGTGGAGCAACAAATTCCTTGGTCAAGTCGTTGAACAAGGTCGTATCCGGAGGGGTATGGAGAAGGTAAGGAGGATTCAAGAACGGAAGATCCCCACGACAGTGAAGGAGTTGCGTTCCTTTCTTGGCCTTACTGGTTACTGCAGGAAGTTCGTTAAGGGGTATTCGCGGAGAATGACTCCAATGACAGGACTACTGGGAAGGTATTATTGGCCGCACACGCGGGATGATGTGGTTAATTATACCAAAACTTGTCTCACTTGCCAACAAGACAAGGGGGAGCGGAAGAAGTATGGTACTTTCATGGCCGCACCAAAGTACTGTTCGGCAGAGGGGACGACACAATTGTTCCTTGTGACTGTTGTGAAACATTGGGGTTTTCCCCAAGTTATTATTTGTGACCAAGATTTAATGTTCACTGACAACTTCTTAACAGAGTTTTTCAGGATATTCAGGTCACACCTTGACATCTCTTCGAGTTATCATCGACAGACAGACGAACAGATGAAGAGATTCAGAGAGCTACTAGATGAGTACTTGCGCCATTGTGTCAATGACAACCGGAAGAATGGCGTGCAACTACTTGATGTGGCTCCATTCTGTGGCAACGCCCAAAGGCGCTCAACAACCAAAAAGAGCCCTTTTGAGCTTGTTATAGACCAGCTACCGCTGTTACCTCACACAGTGGGCGAGCCGTACAGACGAAAGAGTCCTAAGGCATACATCTTCACCAGTGAAGGGAGACAGAATGCAGACTTTGCCCAAGCCTATCTGGATAAAGCTTCTAAGCAGATGAAGAAGTGGGCAGATCAGCAGAGAAAACCGCAATTTCATGTCAATTGCCTCAAGCCATTCAACGCCAACACCAACGACCTGAGCAGAAGTCAGTCAAACAGCGTAGAGTTGAAGACAGTGCAACCTGACAGACATGATGTTGAAGAGATCCTTGCAGGCAGAAAGTTCATATCCTCAAGGAAGAAGCGGCAGAAGTTCCTAGTGAAGTGGAAGCGCCTTGATGACAAAGAAATCAGCTGGATTTCTACGGAAGATTTGAAGCCATTCGTGGACAAAGTTGAAGTGTACCTATCGCCAAAAGTCTACGAGGCCGTCGACCGCATAAGTGGGGGAGAATGTCACGGGCTAAGCTTGTTCAGGGCATTATGCTTGCCTATGACCGCTTATCTCGTGTGTTTGGGATGGGTTTCCATCATGTAAATACTAGTGTAGGGTTATTTTCTAGTATTTCTTTCATTGTAAGCCAAATAAGGCAGTATGACTCCTCGGTCACTTTGATGTTTCCTAGTGCTAGAGTGAGAATGGCCTAGAAAGCTCTTTAGGGGAGGGTGAGTGTTCATCAATCATTGTAAAACTCACTAGCAATTGTCAACGTGCTTAGCCTACTTGCCTCCCTCGCTAAGTACAACATGTCAACGGAGGATTTGTTAATGAATTACGTTTGCTTCAATATTTACTGCTTGGTTGCCACGGCTTTCATGAATTGATTATTATTTCCGCTGCTATCTGATTGAATGTTAATGAAAGTGTTCCGTGGATGAATGTTGGTAAACAAAAGGCTGGCTAGTTAAGCAAGGGTGCTTTAGCTAGCGCCGCACGGCCCTTCACAACGGTGTGAAAAAGGCGGACCGTGACACTAGGTGATGCAGGGCAGCATCAAGAATCTGCAGCCATGGGATGAACTAGAAGAAAAAGAAGAGCGGAAGTAAGGGAAAGAGAGGAGAGAGGAGATACAAAGAGGAATTACATGTTCATTTCAATTCAAATTAATCAATAACCAACTTTTTCATGGCTTTCACACACTATTTATAAGATAGCCTCTACACCTGAAATTACACATATAACCCTAAAAATACATTAAAATACAAACATAATCTTAACATACATAAATACTACAAATAAGCCCCCAAATGCACATAATCCTATACTAATTAAACTAAACACACAATTAACTACTAACTAACCCTAATAATCCGTTGACCCGATTCTATTTAATTATTTCTCCAACAAGGATATTCCCAAGGCCTTGTTTCTTGTCCTACATCAAATCCCCCCAATTAGAAAAAATTCAGCCCCAAATTTTAAAATATTGGAGACTCGGAAGTAAAAAGCAAACTTGGACTCTTCAAAAGCCAGCGCCTTTAGTGATACAAGAAGCCACGATCCTTTGGCAGCATCATAGACTTGAATTGAGAGTTGGCATCAATAAACATATCGGCAATGACAAACTCAATAACCCGAATGTCTGAAAGACTTTGGATGTCCTTCAAACACATTCATTTCCCTGCTTGTAAGGTCTTCAAGTTGAGTAATTCTAGCAGATTTTTGTCTTGGTTTGGTTGGTAGTGCAGGATTCAAGATGATCTTCTTACCATTATAGTGGAAGACATGTGTTTCATATCTTTGAGTCACACCCAAACCATCTAACCAAGGAGAACCAAGGAGCATATGGCCAAGATTCATGGGTATGATATTACAACGAACATTAGCAAAATATGCACCCATTTGGGTAGAAACCAAACACCTTTCACAAACATGTAAAATAGAGTTATCAGCCCAAGATATTTTATAATTCTTTGAATGGGGTTCTAGATGAAGTTGCATACGAATGACTCCATTCTAGAAACCACATTCATAGAGCATGTTTCATCAATGAGGATTCTGTGAACATTTCCTCCACGCATGAGAAAGGTGTGAAAAAGCTTGGAATTATGCCCGAAGTATGATAGCCATTCCTTTTTCCAATAATTTGTCACCCTATTGCTGGATATGTATATGTATTGCAACTATATATCACCAACAGCCCTTAACACAACTTGACCACAATTCTCAATCAATTCATGTAAAACAACAAGTCCGAATCTCAATTTTTAAGAACTATCTTTGATTCAACTTAGATGTTGAGTGTCATGCTGAAATGAAACAAATTCAATTTAAAATTTCACAAAATGCAGCAATGGAATCTGATTTTTAGTGTTGCTAGTGACAATTTCTCACTTCTTGTAGCAAATTATCATACTTGCTTGCAAAATTTCATGTCCATAGTCAAAATATCTCATTGCTAGTCAAAATATCATGAAGAAAACCCAAAATATCATTGTTGGAGCAATTTCTTGCAAATCTAGAACTAGGAGAAGACTCCGGTAGATTTCCACTCGCAGGTCACCAGCGCAAAGGGCACATGCGCTGGCAGCAAGCACCTCAGGAAATGAAACTTCAAGCGAGTGTAGCTCTAAAGGGTGGCGATTACAATGGTGGTGGTGTGATGAGAAAAACACAGGAAACTAGGGATTCTGGAAGGCCAATGGCTGCAGAAGGTTTGGTTGGTTCATAGGGGCGCTCCAATGGTCGAACAACAATAAAATTTTAAGGGGAAAGGTTTTATAGGGTTCTGTCTTCAATGGGATAGGTGGCATTGCAGGATGGTGTTTGGAAAGTGGTGCTCGAAAAAAAATAGGACATGATTGGAATTTTTGAAAATGTTCATAACTGCTTTTCAGGCTTTTTTTTTCATGGAAGCAAACTACCCATCAGCGAAGGCTTGTGGCTGAACCCACCCACCAAATTCCCCTACCCTCCATTTTTCTTCGCAATCTTGCCTACAAAATCAACTGCCTATACTCAAGCATCCATCATTCCTTATTCTCTCGTTCTTTCGCTCTTTCTCACTCTCAATCTTTTGCTTTTACTCTATTGTCTACTGAAGTTGCACTGCTATCATTTTCTTCCAAACCCAAGGCAAACCCTCTGCAATCCACCTTTGGGTTGCATGGTAACCAATATGCTCGAGTCTCAAAACCTCATTTGTCTCTCACCCCACCTCCTTTAACCCTAACTTCTCCTAACCCAGTCTTCAATCCTTTAATAGGATTGAGTCCATGGGTGTCACGATAGACCATGCACTTTCAATCAACAAGAAACAATCCATATTTGAAGAGCAAGGAAGCTCTTGGGGTATCATAGAGTGGTTCAAACAACATTGCTTCTTCATCACTCTCTCAAAGGAGCAGTAGCAATGGCTAGGCAACACAACTTTATGCCTATTCTTATTCTCTAGAACATCAAATCCATGGGTAAAGACTTACTGGGCACCCAACCACCTAGTGATGCTTTCTAAAAGCCAACTCCTTCGGTCACTTCATCTCATTAGAGAAGACCATGCGTGGGGCAGCAAGCAATTCAACCGATCCGTATACTAGATGGAGAGGACATGCTTGGCTTGAAGAAATTCTAAGAGGCTTCAACAAGAACAAGTAGGATCTACAATGTCTTGATTGTGGCTCCTCAAACATGGAGGATCCTTTAAGCACAATTCTGGAGACTCGCACCTCCATCCTACTAGCAATGGAGAAATCCTAGCAAACCAAGTCAAGATAAGAGTAATTCTAATTCTAGAAAGGCAAGGATGGAACACACTTTCACAAGAGGAATCATAATGGGAGACAAATATCCAGACCCAAAAAATTTTTGAACATAAATTCAACTTTTTTTCCAAGCCAACATAGGCCAAGTAAATAACCCCAAGTTCATTAATGAAAAAGCCCAATTACACCCAAACACTGGACCCAAATCAAAGCCCAGTATGGACTTATTTAATGAGGGGAAAGCCCAGCTCAATGGGCAAACAAGGGAAATCATAAAGAAAGCCCATTGGAGTTGCAACGATGCAAGAGAAAGGGCAATCCAAGCGAAGTCCAAGCACAACCTATTAAAGAACTCCCTAGAACCCATGAAGAAGCTAAGATATGCAAAAGCAGGTCCAAGAAAGGGGATTCTGTGCACTTGCAGGAAGAGAAGGCCAACTTACTAGAGACAACACCATAGATGCACTCAGAAGTGTATGATAAAATCATGTCGAATTTGGGTTTGGGGGTTTTGATATACAAAACTAAGGGAAGCAGATTCTCGAGTAGGAGAAATATAAGGCCAAAGCAAGCCTTGGCAAGGACAATGCCGAGTCTTTTGGGACTTAGTCTAGCAAAATTGAAGGGCTTCTAATCGAGAACCTTAGGAGAAAAGGCAAGGTATGAGAAACAAACATGGGTTTAGAATGAGGGAGCTACTTGGCAAGGCCTTTGAATTTTAACATGGAAAGCAACAAGGTCCTACTGAATGGTATAGTTCCAAGATGAGGTCAAGAATCCATAAAACCTAATCCAAAATTCATTGAATACCAAATTTTTCGCAGGTCATGGTTCCATAATGCCTAATTCCTACCCAACTTCGCCAACAACAAAGCCTAATGATGATACTTTAGAGACATCGCAGGTAAATAATGCTTATGCTTGGAAATACCCATGTCTCGCTAGAGTTCCATAAAAATTTTAAGTCACTTATGTGCCATAAGGAGTCAAACGAACAGGAGTCTTCCAAAACCTTTTAGACGATGAGGGGGAATACCAAGCAGCCCAAGATCTCTTAGATGAGTGGGTTTGGAGCTGATGAATCCTAGAGGAAAGAAGCGTTGTGGTTCGGTGAGTCAAAGGAAAGGAGAAGGCTGAAAATTAAGGAGGGAGTTGGATAGATTGGTGTTGTCGATTAACTATAAAAAGGGAGGGTCCTTATGGGGTCCCTAGCCATGTAAAATGAAGATTTTATCCCAAAATAATAGAGATTTAGGGAACAAGGGTGTGAGGAGAATGCTTGAAGAACTAGTAAACAAGGTCAACCCTGATATCTTGTTCCTTCAAGAGTGAACTAAGGGAAGCCAACAATTTCCTCCTAAGGAGCATTTGAGATTCTAGGAACAAATATTGGGAAGCAAAATCCTCTTCTAGTGCCTCCAAGGGTCAAATATGGCTAGGGACTTAGGAACTAACTCCGCTCTTAATGCTTCAAGGGGTCCTTCTTTTTGTCAATGAGGCGGGGTGGCTTACGTCAATCTATGGTCTAAACTCATCATCCTTGAGAATCCTATTCCCAGATGAGTAAGTTGATTTATTTGGTTATTCATAGATCTTTGATAATCTAAGAGGGATCGAGCATCTCTACATGCATGAGGAGTTTCGATATCCCACGTGCTTAGGGATATCCCTTTAAGCAACAACCACTCTACCAAGTGAATGTATGAGGGGCAGGCTTCTTCTTGTATCCACAAATTTTTGTTCACTAACCAAAAGAGACCTTTCCATTTTTAGTGGAGGAAACTCTAACTAGATCATTCTCTAATCATTGTCCTTTACCCCTCGAGTCCAATCTGGTTCAATGGAGACCCACCCCATTCCATTTTGAGAGTTATAAGGCTAACACCTCATTCCTTTTGAAAGAGTGTCAAACATTGGCGGGGTGAGGCTTAGGCCCAGTGTTGGGAGGGTTTAGATTAAAGAAAAAAACTGAAATACGCAATGGAGAAGGTGAAACAATTGAACAAAGAGATCTTTAGGATTATTGAGGAAACAAAAAACATCTTCTTTTCTAAAATTATCGAGTTGGATAGACTTGAGAAGTCAAGTTCATTCCATGAGGAGGCTAGAGCTAGAAGAATGGGTTGGAGGTTATCTATTTATAGGACATGAGCTAGCTAAGAAAACAAGACTACAATTGCAAGAGTAAGATGGGTCAAGGATGGGGATGACAACTCTGGTTTCTTCCATGGAGTGGCAAGTGAAAGAAGGAAAATCTTTATTAAAGAGTTAAAATCTAATTTAGGGGTTGTAGTAAGGGAGCTCTCAAATTGGGGAAGAGATCATCAAATTCTATGAACAACTATTTTTGGAAGAGCTTCCGATGGTGGAGGACTTTAGTAAAGCTCAGTTTGGCGAGTGCAACCCAATGGCTTAAGAAACTTTTGAGGCAAAAGAGATAAAGAAGATTGTGTTTGAGTTCTTGGGCCTAATGGGTTCATAATGGTCTTTTCCAATAAAATTAAGGGATTTTGAAGGGCATATCAAGATTCTTTGAGAAGTTTTGTCGAAATGTGGTGGTACCGTGGTAGGCAATGGTGTGAATTACACGTTTCTGGCCTTAATCACCAAAAGGAGAGATCTTTGAGAGTGAGGGACTTCATACCTATTACTAGCCACGAGACTCATGAGGTCATAGGAGCCTTAGTAACCATGGCACAATCAGCATTAGTTAAGATAGACAAATTTTAAAATGTTGTGCTTGTGGCAAATAGGACTCTTATTGAGGTAGTAGAGGTCATGGAGGAAGTAAGGAGGAGGGAGGAGAGGGGGCTTTTATTCAAGCTTGATTTTGAGAAAGCCTATGATATGGTTAACTGGGTATTTTGGATAATGTAATAAGCAAGAAAGGGTTTGGGGATGTGTGGAGAAAATGGGTCAAATGTTGCCTGAGTTTGACCAATTTGTCATTCATTGTCAATGTTCAACCTAGAGACTGATTTAGAGCTTCTAGGGGCCTTAGGCAAGGGGGATCCTTTGTCTCTCTTTTTGTTTACCCAAGTGGTGGAGACCTTGAGCTGGATACTCTTGCAAGCCAAGGACTTAGGGATGATTAGAGGCCTTTGCATAGGAAGGTAGGAAGTGGAGGTTTCTCATCATGTTGTTTCTTGAGAACAGCAAGGCCATCATCTTGCTCAAAATTTTTTGAGAATATCTTTGGGTGATTAGCATTACTGTGAGCGCGAGGGAGTTCAAAGATTCAAAACTTTGGCAAGTTGTTACTCACTCAAGTGGCTGCTTTCTTACCTTGGCCTTCCTCTTGGGGGTAATCAAAACTCCTTGGCTTTCTAGGACCCAATGATTGCAAGAATGAGTAGAAGAGTGGGAGGATGGAAGAGGGCATATTTGTCTCTCGCATGCTCATTAGTGCTTCACCATCCAACATCCCCATCTACTTCCTTTCTCAAGTGCCTTTGTAGGTGGCTAGGACATTTGAGAAGTTGATGAGTGATTTCCTTTGGTTAGGTTTATGGGAGAGCAAGAAGAGCCATCTGGTTAGACAGGAGGTTGTTAGAGAACCCAAATATGAAGGGGGACTTGGGGCTTTGTAGCATAGCTTCCAAAAAAAACTCTCTAATTGGTAAATGGCTGTGGAGGTTTCCTTTGGAAGTAAAGGCGCAAAGTGATTATAAGTCAATATAGGATTCATTAAAATATGAAAGACTAGAGGAAGGGATAATTTCATATTATCTCTCATGGTTGTCTTTGGAAGTTCGTGTTCCTAGTTGCATGTCAATAATTTCCTCTCACCCATTCAAAGTGTGCAATGGAAAAAATGTTCGTTGTTGAAAGGATATTTTTTAGGTGGGTCAGGTTTATTTAGAGCAAAAGGTGCCACAATTGTTCAAACTTTCTTCTCTTCCCAATGAACCTATCGGCTCATTCTTTTCTTCTGAGGGGGTATCCTTTCATGGGGTTTCCACTTTTTTAGGCATCTCAACGAAATAGAGGTTAACGATCTTCCCACATTGGTTCATATATTGGACCATTTCATTCCTTCCAGTAAGGAAGATGAGAGAGTTTGGGAGGTTGTTCTCCTCTAAATCTTTCTTTCCACATCTCCTAAAAGCACCCTCCCCTCGCCCAACTCTCCTTCGGTGCCAAATAATTTGGAAGAGTAAGGTTCGCCTGAAGATTCAAAACGTCATCTCGAGTGTCATTAAATATACTTAATACACACAACATGTTACAAATAAGAAGTTTGTACATCTAATTCAGTCTTTGTATGTGTTTAATGTGCAATCATTCAAATGAAACAAACAACCCACTAGTTTGTATGGCAACATCATATCTTTGGAATGCTCTCTTTTTGCATCATAGGAGTGGTACCCCAAAATGTGAGATATCTCTTGTTAGTGAATCACAGGGTTTTGGCTAATACAAAAAAGAGACGCGCTCAATGGAGCAACCCTTGCTATCATTCAACTCTTTGGCTCTAGAGGAATGCAAGGACATTTTGGAGACAATCCTCTAGCCCACATTTCATTATGGAATAGAGTGGTTTTCTTGGATTCTTTTTGGGTTTTTCTCTTAGTTTCTTTTGGGGTTTGACACTATCAAATCTTCAAAGGGGTTGGAGGGCAGCTCTTATGTAATCTTTTCAGTCTTTTGATCTTTGTTCATTGTTTTATGCACACATCTTGTCCTCAAACTTCTTGTACTTTGGTTTGGACATTAATAAAGTATTCTCTTATTCAAGAAAGCATTATCATTATAAAACCTAAACATTGAGTGATGGTTACAATTACACATCGTGCAAGTGTATACAAAATATGGTGCACTTGACAGTTACAACCATGAAACTATTACCAATCATACCAAAACCAAGACAAATTGTGCAAGTGTATACAGAATATGGTGCAATTAAATTACATCGAAGGATAGAGAGAAATGATAGGGATGTATTAATACAAGACTCCTTTGAAAGTTAATACTGTGATTCCAACAAGTTTAATTTTAGGACAGAGTATGTACTATGAACACTTCCAAAATAAGCTACTCTTATACACACAAAACAAAACAAAACAAAACAAATCTCCAGTGCTTGCTTTATCGAACAACGTACCAAACTAGCCATACAGCTTAAACTGAAGTTACAATGCTACTTTGATTAGTGTTCTTCGAAATAATTTTTTTTTTTTTCTTCTCTTTTAGAGTATTGGTATAAAGAAATAAAGAAAGAGAAGACAAAGAGATGGGTCTTTCAAGTGAGAAACCAAGATTGGTGCAAAAGAGAGACAAGATGAAAAAAGTACGTGAAAAAGAAGATATGAAAATGAGAAAGAAAAGAAGGGGAGGATGCAAGGCTACTCACAAGCCTTATCCTTTGTGTGTGTGTGTGTGTGTGTGTGTGTGAGAGAGAGAGAGAGAGAGAGAACAAAAGATCTTTTGCTTAATTATATACATCTCCAAGTTTCTCACATTTTTTCCCAAAGAGTGGCCTATTAATGGGCCTTGCAAAACCTTAAAATCACATAAAATCATTATAAAATTGACCCAGCACAGAATTTTAAATACTAGGGCCCTAATTATAATCTTAAAAACTTTTAAAATTTGTAAAAACAAAATAAAAATATAATTTGACTCAAACAACAAACTAATTAGCATGTCATCTTTTTGTGGGTCACAAATGCATCCAGTTAGCAGTACATCATTACAATATATCAGGCAAAATTATATCACCCCAAATTAATCAACCAGCCAGAAAGTTCTACCATACGGCAATAATTCATATTTTCCAAAACATCTTTGCAAAATTCCCACACATCGAGGGCAGGTGTTTAAGCTCGAACAGAGACAAAAGTTCAGGATAGTAAAACAAAGGTCATTAGTTTATACTTTAAACCTGGGCTAGTTGATTGTAAACAGAGTACTGTGTTCAGTCCGGAGAACACTATAAAAAATGAAAGAGTTTAATGTGAAGTGCTTGCTTCTTTTGTGCACTATAAAATGGCATTATGTAGTTGACAAGCATTAGCAACAGAAAGATGGTAAAAAAAAAGACCTGCAACTTTGGCACTCGAGTGGCACCTCCTATCAACTCCACTGCATAAATATCATCAACCTTTAAACTAGCATGCTTAAGCACTTCTTTCACAGGGTTCAGTGATTTCTCCCACAGATCTTCACATAGTTCTTCAAACTTCTCACGAGTAATGGTGCTCCTACAAAGACAAAAAGAGATCTACGATTACAACATTAATATTGTTAAATTTCTTTACCCAAATATCAAATGCAAAGCTGGGAGAACTCCCAAGATAAAAATATCAGAAAAGAGAAAAGACCCTGTAGCATCACACTCTACTTCTGACTACTTTACACATGTAGATGGATAAATAAAAGTAGCATAATAATTGCTTTCCACAACAATGGCATTAAAAATAAAATAAAATAAATACATCAGCAGAACAATTCCTCATAGAACTTGAAAACAAATTACGCATGCTGAACATAAGAGCTTAGCTGCATTTACTGTCTAGACCAGCCTCTGTATCCAATTCACCAAAAATAAATTTGTTTTCTTCATACTATTTCATAGAGATACTTCATATAGGATTCATACATAAAATTCACAGATCACAGTATCACACACAGTGGGACTTAAGGCTTGGTTTTGTTTGTTGTTGTTGTTATTGTTGCTATTTCATGTATGCATACAACTCAAAACAAAAGGGAGTACCACTGTCAAACTAACCAAGCCCATAGTTAGGGCTAAAACTTCATTGAATCTAGTTGAATACATTAACTGCATAACTTGGAAGGATGAAGAACCAATGCAGAAATATGTGAGCACCCATAGCAGATTCCACTGCAACAGTTTCAGATTCTTCACCTACATGTATAAGGATACATAACAGAAACTCTATTTCTCCTCCTCAGGTACCTCTACAATAGCATGCAATGCCACTCCCCACAGTAATTGAAGCCTAGACCTACCCATGAACTGAAGGGTTCTCACACAAGAAATCAAATCAAGCTAGGTCAAGCAATTGGAGTTCTAGACCTACCCATGAACCAAAGGGTTCTCACACAAGAAATCAAACCAAGCTAGGTCAAGCTATTGGAGTAATTTTTTTATCATGTCTATACAATTTGTGTCCCCATACCTTCACTACGACATGCACTGAATTGAATTTAACTTTAAAAGACTGTTAGAGAATAAGGTATCAATGAATAGATTCAATATAACTTGCAATAATAGTGCCAAAGCAAACCTACAATAAACGGATATGAAAATATTAAAGACATCATACCCAGCTAATAATTGTTAAAAGTTATTTTCAATGATTTTATAACTAAACTTATTATATATACACAAAAACACAAATATATTGAATTGCATTCTGCTAAACTAATGGTTTAACTATAGTCCTTTGGTTTAGGTCAACTCATATTTTCTGAGGTCCATTATGCACCTCATAAAGTTCAAGTTGTCCCAGGTCAGTTTGGGATTTTTCCACCCAATTGCAAAGCCAACGCCAAACTCAACCTTAGCCTAGTCCTGGGTAATGTAATATCTGCCTTCATAAAGAAACTAATACCCAATAGTAAAGAGCATAGATATGCTTAAAAATTACAGTTACCTAAAGTCCCGATCATCATATATTGACTCGACTGATATTGGAGCCATAGTGTTTGCACTTAAAATCTCTTTTGTCCTCTTAACCTGTTTCTTCAATTTAGCCATTGCCTTGGGAGACTTCCTCACATCAACCCCATTGCCCATCTGTTTATTGAACTCATCTGCAAAATGTTCCATCAATCGCAATTCCATATTTTGACCACCAAGTTGTGGGTCCCATCTAACATCCTTGACCTGCAACAGTTTTAAGAATTAAATAGCATGCCAAATTAGCCACAGCCATAGATGCGGCACAATAAACAAAAATAGGCACAAGAATGTGCACATCTTATTAATCATAAAGACACAAAAATTAATGCCACAAAGGATAAGAATTTCCGGAATAAACATCAAACACATTTACGTGTTTAAATAATGTACAAAAAGTACATAACTGCTGGCCCAAGAAATAGCATACAGAATATTAACTGACTTTAACACCACCCTGGTGTAGCCATTATGAGTTGAAGAATGGCAACATGTACCCGTGAAAATGATTATTTCAAGCAAAAGTCCACCAGTTTCCTAGAATTTATATCTTCTCAGAATCAGTACAAATCTGGTTAACCAAAGAAAGGCTACAAAACTCAGGTTATAGCCGCTTATTTCCAAAGAAATTCAAAACATCAAAGGGAAAAAAAAAAAAAAAGCAAAACACACCCCCTCCAAATGCAAATGTGAGTGCGATTAAGATAATATATCATAAATTCGTAAGACAACACCCAAAATATAATCTGCACTGTTTGTTCCAAACTGTAGCTTACGCTGGGGTCAATCTAATTATCTACAACAGTAACAGTTTTAAGCATTATACATTTATATTCCCTTCCCATGTCTTCCCTCTCGTCAGTCGTTCAATATATCACTATTAATTATATAAATCAAAAAATTCTAGCTTACTACTAAACAATATAAATTAGTTAGTACAAAAAAGTAAACAGTGATACAACGTTATCAAACATCAATTACTCAAAGCAAACTTCACCTGAAATTGGTTCACCGAGACGGTCTTGCCATACTCCTTCGCATTATATGCTGAGAAGTACACAAGCGCCGCATACGTACTACTAGCACCCATATCATAGAATATCACATGCCTCGACCCATTTGAAAAATCTTTATCAATCCCATACTGAAGCGCAGCCCCCGCGTGCTCATTCACAAGCGATAGAGCATTAAGCCCTGCCAGCTGCGCCGCCGCAAGCAACCCCTTCCGCTCCGCCTGCCCGAAGTACGGCGGCACGGTGATCACAGCGTCCCGAACTGGCACCTTCGAGT
Source organism: Malania oleifera (assembly GCF_029873635.1). Classification (NCBI taxonomy): domain Eukaryota; kingdom Viridiplantae; phylum Streptophyta; class Magnoliopsida; order Santalales; family Ximeniaceae; genus Malania; species Malania oleifera. Next base: position 129,103,681 of record NC_080417.1, read on the forward strand.
GAAATTCCGCCAAATTTAACGCGTAACCCAAAATCATCGCCACCAATTCCTCCGCCGAGTGAACCGTAACCCCATCGTCGATTCTAAACCCCGCGACGCCCCTCGAATCCTCAACCAAATCGAATGGCAAGTAAAGGGAGTCGAAAAAATGCTTCGCGTAATTGAACGGTTTCGCGATCGCGTCGCGCGATTGCGAGTAGACCTTGTCGGGGTACCGGGCGACGAGGCCGGCGGCTTCTTCTCCAATGAGGCGGTTGCCGGCGTAAAAGGCGACGAGGGCAGGGGACTTGCGCTTTGACATTTCGTTAATCGCGATTGAAATGGGGCTCTGTCCAGGTTTTAGGTTGACCACGGCGACCTTGAGACCTTCGGAGCCCAGATCTATGCTGCTAACGGCTGATTGGGAGCGGAGAGGGATCAGCGCGAGAATGGATAGTAAAAACCCTAACCTGAACAAGATAGCCATCGCGAAACCTAGAGTTTACAACTGAGAATGCATAGACGGAGACGACGAAGAAGACGCAGAATGTGGCAGCTCTGAGGACGGCCGAGAAGAGAAGGACGACGCGAGTTTCTCGGAGAAGAAGTGGAAAATGCGTACTTATAAGAGAGGTCTACATGGAAAGTGCCGAGGAGATATGTCCAATTGTATTCTGCCACGTGTTAGAATTGACATATGGCTATTGATGAGACGACGAGTGTGTTGTATCGGCGGTCGTTGCAGTAGACAGGAGCAGCTTGGTCTTCGGGTCACGACCCGCCTTGCCCAAATCAAGAGTTTCTCCGAAAATATATTCTTTCAGTAAAATTATCGTAATTATACAGCCCATAAAAATACTATTACTTTACCTACGAGTTCACATTCCAATTTTTGAATTTAAATTTTGTAAGTTTGAATAAAATATAATGTAAAATTATATTGAATTTTATTCGAGTTCAAATATCTAAATTCAAACTCAAAGTCTATACTCACAAAACTCAAAAAATAGTAGTTTGACTAATGATTATTTTTGAGTTTATTATAGTAGACTCGAGTAATTATGATGCAAGTTGAAGTCTGCAACTCATGCCTAATGTACGAAATAGAGTAATGTGATATATTCATAAAGTCAACAGAAGACTAAGGCCCAATATTGATGAGAGTAGTTACCACCCAATTCTATTGCTCGGTCAGAGCAATCCGTGCCAACGAGGAGCAATTCACGTCTGCACCATAATTCGCTAATAAATGACATATCACCCTCGAGTCAAACTCCTTCGCTATAAATAGGGACCTAGAGAAGAGGTTAAGATATCTCATTCTTAACTCATATTTACTATTGTTTATAACCTCTCTAAGAGTAGTCTCTTACTTAGGCATCGAAGAGATCCCCTGGAGTACACCCCGGGTCCTCTAAGCCTCTATTTCTTTGTCATTTTCAAGTGATCGGGATTGGAAAACTCATTGGAGGTCACTCGATATTTTTGGTTGCAACAATTTGTGTCATATATGGGAACACTTCTGAGAGGTTTTCTTCCTACTTCCGATCTTCGATCCCTGATCACGACGACATCATCAAAGCCTTGGCTCGATCTCTCTTTTTGTTTGATCGCTATCAATTACTACACCATTATCAAACCCATCTAGTAACTAGGTGCAAATATTATCGAGATGGACAGTGAAGATTTCGTTCCTCCATTTGTTGTATTTCCAAGAGTCCACGGATTTGAAACGTTCAATGGCTGCATTCTCAAAATTGGCAATTGCTTCATCATTTTGTTGCATTAAAATTGCCTTTAAACTCGATTTGCAGGAGTACTAATAATCGCAGCCTTACACTTCTACTAACCCTGTGGATGTAGAACTTTGTTGTCCCTATTTCATCATCATTGTAGATCAAAAAACAAGAGGAGTGGTGATGAGATCTCCTAAAGTCATGACAAGAACACAACATTTTAGCGAAGGAATCGAGAACTTTAAAGGGATAATCAAAGAATTTACGACACCACAAAAATTCTTATCAAATGAAGGGTCGAAAAATCCTAGCAGCTTCTATGGCACCTGCGAGAATGCTGACTGCACCACAACTCGGAGCTTCGGCAACCGTTCCATAGACCACAAAAAATGGTGCCTTTCAAATCCTTGCATCTAGAGCTTAGAATCGATTCTCAACAACATCGAAACTGCTCGCAGCAGAGTAACACGAGCCGTTGTGATTGAAGCGACTTCCAAACCCATTTCTCTGTCCCTACTCTTAATGGAATTTGGATTTTCTAACTCAACAATAATATCAAGCTACCTGTCATGGCCTTAGACCTTTCTCTAAGTCAACCATGCCGACACTTAGCAATATTCACACTGACTGTGATGCTAAGTCGGCCTAACCTGCTAGATAGACACCAAATAGACAAGAGATTCTCCAAGCAATACAAGAGTCTTCATTTTCTCAAACTTTCTAAGTTCTCTCTTGTCTACTTGGTGTCCATCTATCAGATTAGACTGACTTAGCATCACAATCGGTGTTAATATTGCTAAGTACCGGCATGATTGATTTAGAAAAAGGTCAAAGGCCGTGACATACCACTCCCTTCTGTCAACACTCCATACAAATCTTTAACTTGTAAATCTTTTATATGGGCAGGGAGCTCTTTAGGTTGATTAAGGAATGCATTATCCCCATTTAAACCCATGGGGTGTTCAAATAGGTTGACGCTCGTCTTTGGATTGAAACCTCTCTTTGATCTCCAAATTTATTTGGTCATGGGGCGAAAATCTGCCTTCAGGACCGAGAACTTCTCCTCGCCATTTCTATTGGCTAAAGAACGTTCAGATGCCCTTGATTTTATTGCGGAAAATGGAGGATTTCAAGGCCACTGGGCAAGGAAGAACATGCAGCAAACTCGAACGGAGGTTCCGAGACTCTCCGCCACTACAAATCGATTCTCACCGTTGAGAGAATCTGATGATGAATGTGAAGATGGTCTTGATTTCATTGTGAATCAAGGGGGTAATAGACGTGTTTGGGCCAAGAAGAGTCTGCCACATATTCGTGAGGAGGTGGCGAGGCTTAAATATGTTCATCGCAAACCCCAAATCGGCTCAGAAGGCTACGGGGAAGGAGAAAGCTAATATTGAATCATCTAATCTAGAGGTGACAATGTTGAATATACAGGTATTTCCGAAAATCTAAACTGGGAATTCCATGTTCAAATGTAGGAGGTTGTGTGCAAATCATCGGAGGATGAATCTGACGAAGAAGAAGATGGTGAATTAGATCTTCAAGTAAACTCATTAGGTTCAAATTCGAAGAAGGGGACAGATTCGGAGTCATTTGACGACGAATCTGATGAAGATGATGATGGTATATCAGATTCAAATGTTTCAAAATCGAAGGAGTTGACAAATTCAGATGGGGAGAACGAAGGGGAAGATGGCACTGATGCTTCGAAAACTCTTGGAACCAAGGATACTATTGATTCTGATTGTGTGTTGATGCTGAAGGAGTTGCTGCTGTTTCGGGTGGGACCAGAGCTTGCGCTTCAGGTTTTTGCGCATCATGTGTTCGACGAAAAGATGTTGAGAAATGTTGCTGCTCATTCGGGTAAAGGGAAGGGCTCCGCAGGTGCTAGTGCTGTTGTCATTCTTGCAGGTGTTCGATCAATGGCTACAAGGAGCAATGCAGATGATAGTGCTAAAGGTGTTTGTCAAAATGCCACAAAAGAAGGGGAAGATATGTTCTTCACGAAAGGAAACAAGAAGGTTGCGTGGAGGGATCTCTTTGCCAAAAATAGGCACCAACGTAAGGTTGCTCAAGTTGAAGAAGAGGACATCGATGATCCAGAGGGGAATTGGAAGCACTGCTTGGATACTTTGTGAGTAAATTCTTAGGCAAAGCAGCTCTAAATGCGATTGTTGAGTTTTGGTTTACTAAGGTTGAGGTGCGCAACCATAAAAGTGGTTGGATTACAGATCGAAGGAGGACGAGGTCAACTACGATTTGTCTTTCGAAAACATTGACGGTGACGATGTTGTTTACCTAGATTTGAAGGAATCATACCGAGTTGTTCCTTTGGTAGATTGTAATATATCTACTAAACAGGAAGCTATTGGACTGAAATAAAATCGAAATGATTTTGTTTTCGATCATGATTTGAAGTAGCAGAAGGGTATGGGGCTGAATGAAACCCCCTAATAGCAAATCAAAGATCGGATAGGCACAATGCTTGTGAGAGCTCGAGTGGTTTAAATCTAGATCCAAACAAACCTACAGTACATAATGAAGCGCATCCCCTAGAAACTCCTTCTCTCAAAACTATAAAAAAATGTCAGGAATGGAGATCCAAATCTGAAGCTAGCAAAGAATGCTAGGAATGGACCAATCATCCTTGCATGACTCTCAAGGTATGGACTCTTCTCCTTTAAGCTGGTTTCTTTTAATAAGAACCTAATTTCTTATGCTAGATTTACATACAATCAAAATCATGATGAAGTAAATATTATAATTTCTGTAAAAAAGATAAAAACGGCACTATGGAACCCACAACTAGCAGTTTGGTGTCAGCTTTTATTTTGATTAAATAATGAAATAATGGGAGATACTTGCTCTATCATTTGAAAACCACGATAAGGTTCTCTAGTAGATAAATTATCAAAGAAGAACCAATCTTACCGAGGCCTGAAGATTGCCCAAAAGATGAGCACAACTCTTTAGGCAAAGAAGAATCAGCCCAACCAATGAGCAACGCTCATGAGGTCCGAAGACTACCCAAAAAATGAGTACAACTCATTAGGTAAAGAAGAACTGTCCCAACTGACGAGCAACGCTCATGAGGCTTAAAGACTGCTCAAAAAATGAGCACAACTCATTAGGCAAAGAAGAACCGGCACAACTGATGAGCAATGCTTGTGAGGCCTGAAGACTGCCCAAAAGATGAGCACAACTCATTAGGCAAAGAAGAATCGGCTCAACTGACGAGCAAAGCTCGTGAGGTCCGAAGACTGCCCAAAAAATGAGCACAACTCTAGGCAAAGAAGAACCGGCTCAACTAACGAGCAACGCTCGTGAGGCTCAAAGATTGCCTAAAAAATGAGTACAACTCATTAGACAAAGAAGAACTGACTCAACAAACGAGCAACGTTCATGAGGCTTAGAAACGACCCAAAATATGAGCACAACTCATTAGGCCAGAAATAGAAAAAAAGATTAGCACAACTCATTAAACCAGAAACAGCTCAAAAAGCCTCCCGAAGAGCTACTTGGCACAAAAGCCTTGCAATAAACTACTTGGCAAAAATGCTCTCAAAGAGCTGCTCGACACAAAAGATGAGTACAACTCATTAAGCGAAGAAAAATCAGCCCAAATGACGAGCAAAAACTCACGAAGGTAAAATAAAACTGGTTCGAAGGCTGCTCTGCACAAAAAGCCTTGCAAAGAGCCGCTCGACACAAAAAGTATCGCAAAGAGCTACTCGGCACAAAATGCCCTTAAAGAGCTGCTCAGCACGAAATACCCCTTAAAAAATGGTTCAACACAAAATACCCAGCAACAATCGGCTCGGAAAAGTCGACTCTACTATAATCAGCTCGAGAAGCAATATACACAAAAAAAGTCAGCTCGGGTAAGCCAACGTTGCCATGGTCTCAGCTTGGAAGCAACATATTCATCAATAATAGGCTCGGATAAATTGACATTGCTACGATCTCGACTCGGAAGGTGCATACTCGGCAATAACCAGCTTGGTAAAAGCTGACGCTGCTTCAATCTCGGCTTGGATAAGCTGACTACCCACCAACATCGGCTCGACAAGTCATGTAACAAGCAATCGATTGGATCGGTTTAGCTGAAATTACAACAAGACTTGCTCGAATAAGCCGACTACCCACCAACATCAGCTTGACAAGCCCTTTGGCTTGGGAAGCCAAATGTAGGGAGACAGATCGCCAAAAAAAAAAACACAGGACAACTTTCGAATTTTGGAAACAAACTTTAAAATTCGAAACTAAAAGGGCGCAACTGATATACCCCAAAAGTATATCACCTCATAAAGTCAACAGGAGACTAAGGACGAACATTGATAAGGGCAGTTACCACCCAAGTCTATTGCTCGGTCAAAGCAATTGATGTCCGCCTTATAAATGACGAGAGCAATCCGCACCAATGAGGAGCGATTCACGCTCGCGCCATAATTCGCCAATAAATGACATATCACCCTCGGGTCAAACTCTTTCGTTATAAATAGGGACCCAGAGAAGAGGTTAAGGTATCTCATTCTTAACTCATCTTTACTGTTACTTATAACCTCTCTAAAAGCAGTCCCTTACTTAGGCATCGGAGAGATCCTCCGGAGTACACCCCGGGTCCTCCAAGCCTCTCTTTCTTTGTCATTTTCAGGTGATTGAGATCGAAAAACTCATCGGAGGTCACTTGATATTTTTGGTTGCAACATAATGTATTTTATTTTTTATGTTTTTTAAAATGAACGTGTTTAAGGCCTTTTAGTTACTCAACTAATTCACTAGGATAATGAGCTTGTACCTTTTACTTCTTCCACTTAAATATCAAAGTGTTGTCTTAAATAAAAAGTCATAACTCTCAAAACTCAACTTTGATATTTTAACCAGAAGAGTTTTGTAATAACCTGAAAGAAAAAATTTAAAAATTAATTAATTAAAATTATTAATCAATTAATTAGTTAAACATTATTAAATTAATGTATTAAATAAACAAATAAAAGGAATAGTAAAAAATTAAATTAAATTAAAATTATTTATTATTAACTAATTAATTAATTAAACGTTATGAAATTGAATTAATTAAGTTAAGTTATATAATGGTTAAATTAATATGCCTCAATATATTAGGATAAGTGATATATATATATATATATATGTATATATAATATAATATAATATTATTATCGTTTATAATAAAATGAAAATGAAAAAGAAAAAGAAAAAGGAAGCTAGAAGCTTCCTGCGCCAAGGTATTTCAAATTGAAATCTCATTCCCAAAACCTGCGGACAAGCACCCCCCCCCCCCCCCCCCCAATGTTCTCTCCTGCTCTCATCTCCTCTCCCACTTTCTTCAATTTTATCTCTAATACTCGACCGATCGTGAAATTGAAAATACTATTGGATTCCTAGTTTCGCCACCGACATTTCTACTGAAGCAGATTTGTCGTGGGAGCGGCGTAGACACCACTCCTGGGAAAATATATATTTCCTCTAAATCCTTAATTTTTCTTTAAATCTATCGTTAAATCGACGATCAGGTACCATCACGGGGTCCTAGTCGTGATCGTCGTCATTTTGACATGAGTAAATTTCTAATTAGGGGTTTTTAGGCCCCACTCCAAAGCGAGAGTGAGATTTGGGAAATTAGGTAAATTTGTTATATTTGAGGGTATAGTTATTTATTGTGAATTTAAAGGCCTAGGAAATGCTAAAAGAGTATTTTATTTATGGTTGATTTAATGAACTTAAGATTTTTTATTCAAGTTTCGGGTGAGCGTTGCATGTATTTTTCGGAGTTCCTATTGGCGTAATTCAAGAAACCAGGTAAAAGAAAAAATATATATTAAACCAGATTTTTTATAAATTTAATGGAAAATGAATTGTGCTACGTATACGTGTATATGTCTCGGTATGAGTTTAAAATATCACCCATTTAAATTATATTTTTTCGATTTTAGGGTTGTTTTTTAGATACGTATAAGCGAAAATGAACTGATGAAAGTGAGAAATATTTTCAGGATAATTATGTAAGAAATGGAAATTATATTTCCAATATTTAAATGTTAAATGTGGGTTGACTTATTTTACAAGGAATGTGTATGAATTTTATTACTAAATTGTGTGACATGAGTAAATGTAAGTTCTGTGCGAATATATGTTAAATATATGAGATGCAGACTAAGTAAGTAAAGCATTAAAAATGAAATATGATATGAAATATGCTGTATGTGAGTGTTAATACGATCATGTAAAACAGCTGAAAGATGTTGGGTAAAATAGTTGAAAAATGTTGGGTAAAACAGTTGAAAGATGTTAGATAAAACATCTGAAAGATGTTGGGTATGTAATGAAATGAAATGAAAATGAGAATGAATGAAATGAAAATGAAGGGTGAAATGTGAATAATGTAAAATGCGAAAGAGTCACTTAAAGTGAAATGAAATATTAAAGTTATGAACTTGGACATATGTGAATAGTTGAATAATGATAAAAAGAATAATATATTATGATACTAGAAGTATCTATACTTGTAGAACATGTTACGATTAGGGCGGGGCGTACTTTTCGCCTAAGGGCTTACTGAGAAAAGCGAGTGCACTAGTAACTTCAGATGTGACAGTAGCTGCATAACGTACTAGGGCAGAGGGAACCTATTTGTAGGAGCGGATATATTTCCCTATCCTTGGGGCCTTCGCTAGTAAACCTTTGTTTGAATTGTGTGAGTATGAAATCAATCTAACACTAGAGAGTTTACTAAGTAAAGTCAGTGTCTTGATATGCTTCAATAGTGACATTCGGGTTGCCAAATGTATTAGAGTAGAGGGGTACTACTTGTATAGACGGGTAATTACCCCTATCATTGGGTAATCTTGTGGGTTAAATCTTTTGCATGCGATTGATTAGGTTTAAAAAATGATTTCAGAAATTATGTTAACGATTATAAAAAATGTTAAATATTATTTTGTTATATAAACTCATGTTAGTCATACGCTGTAGTAATCCTAAAAAAAATAAAAATAAATAAAATAATAAAAATAAAAATAAAAATAATTTAAAATATATATTTAAATTAAAATTAAAATTAAAAATTTTAAAAAATAAAAAAATAAAAAAATTATTAATTAATTAAATAATATATATATATATATATATAAGATAAAGTTTCCTGAAGGATCAGGAAACGGAAAGTTTTTTTTTATTATTATTTCTTCTTCTTCTTCTTTCTTAGTCTGCGTCAACGTCTCTCTCGTCTCTTCTCTCCCACTCTCCTCCATCACGTCTCCATTATTCGGCCAATCGAAAATCTGAAAATACCGTTAGGTTCTACTTGTCGTCACCGACATTTCTACTGGAACAGATCTGTCATGAGAGCGGTACAGGCATATCTTTTGGGGTAAGATCAAATCTCAAACTTACCTCAATTTCTCTTAAATTATAAGCCCCATTAATGAACGGAAATTGTCAGGAGACTCGTGGGGAGATTCTCTACAATCTAACTGGAGCGGGTTTTCGAATTAGAGCTCCGAGGTACCAATCCTAAATCGGGGGTAAGTTTGATAATTTAGGTTTTTATTAGGTTATCTAAGGTATTCAAAACCTAGGAGAATTTTAGGGAAAGTTACTCTTAAAATTGTGACGAATATAGTGAAATTTAAATTTCAGGGCTCAGGGATTTTTGAACACCTGGGGCATAAGTCGGGGTGTTATCGGGCTTTTTCAAGAATTAGGTAAGGGTATTAAGTTAAGTCAGTAATTTTATGAAATTTGAATCCATTTAACTATTATGTTTATATAAATTTATTTATTTATTTATTTATTTGGGAATTTAAAGCTTATTTTGAAAATCAACCGTTCGAAATAAGTTTTACAAACGTAGGATATATAGTATGGTATTTTTGAATAAAATGAACGGTGAAATGTTTATTTATATGGATATGTTAAAATGTGAAATTTTTTGTGATAGATAATTTAATTTGTATGGATTATTGTATATCTGGATTTGAGATTTTGAAATACTGAATTGTTTGAGAAATACTGGAATTATTGTGAAAAATACTGGAACTGTTTATGAAATGCAGGAATTTGAACTAACGACCAGTGATCGGATATTGTTTGATTGACCAAGGGTCGGGATTATTATTTGACGGTCGAGGACCGAGTTTTAATTGATGACTATATGCTGGATTGTATTTTTGGCCAGGGGTCAGATTTTTGGAATAACAAGAAATATATGTAAAATGATATTTTAAATTGTATTTTCTATTATCTAAATTGCATGATATGCTTTAGGAACCCTGGGGACCAGTGTAGTATGAGCACAGTACCGTTGTTAAAGATTTGTTATGTAGTCGTGTACGCCCACACCTGTGCTGAGAGGTGTAGGGTGGCCTTGTACGATTTGCCTACGTGAGGAGAATGCACCCTTAGGTAAGGGCAATCAGACCAGCAGTTGGAAATGCGTGTACCCGCAAAGTATGTTAGCGGAGAGTATAGATGACTACTATCTAAGTGGATCCCTCAAGACATTAGTCCAGCCTTCGGGCCGCACAACCCATGCCATGGGGATGTAAATGGTGTGTTTGTAACAAGGAGTGTTTTATATGCATATCTGTTAATTTATGTGAATATGACTAATTAATAAGATAACTTCGAGAACTTACTGAGAAAGGTGAGTGTCTTGGTAGCAGTAATGGTACTAGAGTAGAGAGAAGCTACTTGTATGAGCGGGTAATCTTCTCTATCATCGGCTAATTGTGTGTGTGAGTATAAAATAAGAATGTTTTCATAAATGTATTTATCTGCTTAGTAAACTGATTATTTTCTGTACACTAAATGCATGTTGACCACACACTGACATTAACTTAGTCTTTACCTTACTGAGCTGTGCATCACCCCTACTTTACAAACTGTCTTTCCAAGGAATCCTATAGATCGGATCTAGCAGACTAGAAGAACCGGGCTAGTGGTGTGAATTTTATGTAGGTAGTGTGTAGATAGAGATTTTATTTTTGTTTAGTTTTGTAGGATGTAATTATGTGAAAAAGGATATATTTGTGTATAAAGATAATTAGAACGCTGATAATATAATTTGAGAATTTTATATTTTATTTCCGCTGCGTATGTGTATTTTATATTTGATGAATAAGATATCAGGTACACTAACGTCACTAAAGTAGCACTCCGGGCCCACGTGGCAGGTCGGGGTCGTTACAGGTGGTATCAGAGCCTAGGTTTGTTAGGTTCTGCAGACTTTAAGGTTTGATAATTACTAGAGTATAGGTTAAGATAAGATAGGGATAGGATTGGGTAGGCGAAGATGAGTTTTGGTCTGGGAGCTTGGAGGCAGAAGTCTATTGACGAATTTCTGTGATTTTCTAAATCAGTCACGAGTTTCAGAAAACTATGGTAAATCCATTGATGGTTTTGTTTTTAGGTTGAGGGACTTGAACTCAGAAAATTTAGGTTGGAATATTAGGATGAGTAAGTATATGTGTGAAGTTAATGTTAGGATGAAGATATTTACCTCAATGGTTTATGATAGAATTGGAATATGAATATTATTTAATTAGAACCTATATATTATATCAATTCCATCATTCCATATTTGCATTAATTATGTTAAATGCGAAATTTCTAAGTCAGGGTATGTCTTGTTTACAGGATGGATTCCAGGGGAAAAGATGTTGTGATTGGAGGAGATACCTCTAGCAAGGATGATGCTGATGCTTCAGCAGTGCTGCGAAATATAGCACGGCAGACCAGAAAGGAAAATAGGAGGGACTCTAGAGAGCAGGATCAGCCAGTGGTTGATAGGGGTTGCACATTTCAACAGTTCACCTAGGCGAACCCACCGGCATTTGCAGGTGGACCGAACCCGATCGTAGCCGTAGATTGGATTTAAGAAATAGAGGAGCTACTGGGGGTGTTGGAGTGTACTGAGGAGCAAAAGGTGAAGTATGCCACTTACAAACTAGTGGGGGAAGTAAAGAGATGGTGGCGATCGGTGAAAATGGTGGAAGAGCAGCGCCCAGGGCTGGCGGTTGTCACTTGGAGCTAGTTCAGGGAGGTATTCTTCGATAGGTATTTCCCCGCTGTCACCCGCACAGCTAAAGTTGAGGAATTCCTACGGCTGACTTAGGGGCCCATGACTGTGCAGCAGTATGCGACCAAGTTTGTGGAGTTGTCTCGTTTTGCTCCACACATGGTTCCGAATGAGCCACTGAAGGCACAGATGTTTGAGAGGGGACTAAGACAAAGTATACGCGCACAGGTGGTGGCTTTGTTGACTCAGAGCTTTTCTGAGTTGGTAGATCAGGCCATGGCAGTTGAGGACAACATTTAGGAGGGGGAGAGAGTGGTGAACTAGAAGAAGAGGCCCTTGCCTCAGGGGTTTCAAACTAGTACTAGCCAGGGCTCATGGAAGCAGCTTGGCAGTTTCTCGGGCCAGCGACAGGAGATGGGGTACCGAGGTCATTAGGGGGGTCCCCAGTGTCCTATCTGTTCCAGATCCCATCAGAGGCATTGGGGTGAGTGCAGGGGAGGATCAGTTGTTTGCTACCGATGTGGAGAGGTGGGACATTGGATACGAGATTGTCGTGCGGTATTGAACTACCCGCCGCCACAGCCACAGTATCGAGGAGGTAACTAGGCACCCCGAGGTGGTCACCAGCGGGGTGCGGCTCAGGCGTGAGTATACTCCCTTACGCCAGGTGATGCGGAGAACGTCGACAATGTGGTGACAAGTATTATTTCCATACTGTCAAATAGTGTCATTATATTATTTGATTCAGGTGCAACCCATTCGTTTGTGTCTCGAGGGTTTGTTAAACTATGTGGGTTAGGGGTTCAACTGTTAGAGACAAAGTTAGTAGTGGGCACACCGACAGGGTCAGTGTTAGTATGTAGTAAGGTGATAAAGGATTATCCAGTAGAGATTCAGGGGAGAGTATTGCATGCTAGTTTGATAGTCCTTGATATGCATGGTTTTGACATTATTTTGGGCATGGACTGGCTGGCATCTAGCTACACATGCATCGACTGTCGTAGGAAGGAGGTGGTATTCAGACCTTCTAGGAAGCAAAAGTTTGTATTTGTTGGGTCATGTGTGCGTTCGACACCACGGATCCTTTCGGCTATCTAGGTAAAGAGGTTACTTTTGGGGGATTGTCAAGGTTACCTTGCAGTGGTGAAGGAAGCGCTGAAGGAGGAACTAAAGTTGGAAAATATCCCAGTAATAAGGGAGTTCTCTCATGTTTTTCCAGAGGATTTACCAAGGTTGCCTTCTAATCAAGAGGTGGAATTTGCAATTGATATGATCCCAGGGACAACACCAATCTCCATAACCCTATACAAAATGGCTCCAGCTGAATTAAATGAATTAAAGGAGCAACTAAAGGAGCTTCTAGACAGGGGGTTTATCAGACCGAGTGTATCGCCCTGGGGTGCACCGGTGTTGTTTGTGAAGAAGAATGATGGGTCGATGAGGATGTGCATCGACTATTGAGAGATTAATTAGGTAACGGTGAAGAACAAGTATCCATTATCCCGAATTGATGACCTGTTTGATCAGCTTCAGGGTACGTAGATTTTCTTTAAAATCGATTTGCGATCTAGGTATCATCAGGTGAAGGTTAAATCAAATGATGTATTGAAGACTGCTTTTTGGACTCGGTACAACCATTGCGAGTTCTTGGTTATGTCGTTCGGGTTGACGAATGCTCCAGCGGTATTTATGGATTTGATGAACATGGTATTCCACGAGTACTTAGACCAGTTTGTTATTGTGTTCATAGATGAAATTTTGGTCTATTCGAAGAGCCCTAATGAGCATGAAGCTCATCTAAGACTAATACTTCAGGTGTTCAGGGAAAAGAAGTTATTTGTTAAATTTAAAAAATGTGAATTCTGGCTAGAGCAGGTTGCATTTCTAGGTTATGTGGTATCCAAGGAAGGGATTTTAGTGGATCCAAGCAAAGTGGAGGTTGTGGTTGACTGGGTAAGGCCGAAGAACGTGTAGGAAGTCAGAAGTTTTCTAGGTCTTGACGGATACTACCGCCGATTTGTCGAGGGGTTCTCCAGATTATCAGGGTCTTTGACACGACTCATGAGGAAGAATGTGAAGTTTGACTGGACCGATGAATGTGAGCAGAACTTCTAGGAATTGAAGCAGCGTCTAGTCACTGCCCCAATGTTGACCCTTCCATCGGGTGAGGGTGAATTTGTACTTTATAGTGACGCATCACAAAAGAGACTTGGTTGTGTTCTAATGCAGTAGGTGAAAGTCATTGCATATGCGTCTCGTCAGTTGAAAGAGTACGAAAAGAACTATCTTATGCATGACTTGGAGCTGGCAGCAGTTGTGTTTGCATTGAAGATCTGGCGACATTACCTTTATGGTGTAAGGTGTGAGATCTTTACTGACCACAAGAGTCTCAAGTATTTCTTCACTCAGAAGGAGTTGAATATGAGGCAGCGCAGATGGCTTGAGTTGATAAAGGATTATGACTACACCATTAGCTATCACCCAAGAAAGGTGAACGTGGTAGCTGATGCATTGAGCCGAAAATCTAGGGGTACGTCAGCCTCAACAGTTATGACTTTTCACCATATCGTGATGGACTTAGAGAGGTTGGATGTAGAATTGGTAAAATGGAATCATCAAACGCTCATTTCTAGTTTGGTGGTTCAACCGACTTTACGGGGAGAATCAGAACATTTTAGTTGAAAAATGCAGAGTTGATGAAGATTGTAGAGAAGATTCAGGATGAGCAGCATATAAACTTTAATGTTGCTGAGGATGGAGTTCTCAAATTTCACACTCGATTGTGTGTACCAGATGACGCAGAGATAAAGAGGATGATTCTAGAGGAAGCTCATCGTTCTCTCTATACTGTTCACCCAGGTAGCACAAAAATGTATAGAGACTTGCTTAAAACATTCTGGTGTAGTAACATGAAAAGGAAAATTGCTAAATTTGTAGGTCAGTGCTTGACATGTCAGCAGGTGAAGACAGAACACCAGAGGCCAGACATCCCTACGTGGAAGTAGGAACATATCTCAATGAACTTTGTATCAGGATTGCCTTCAGCGTTGCACGGGCCAAATGTCATATAGGTGGTGGTTGACAGATTGACGAAGACTGCTCATTTCATTCCGATTAGAACTAGTTATTTCATGGATAAGCTGGCAGAACTCTATGTTTAGGAGATAGTTAGAATACATGGCGTGCCCATGTCCATCGTTTCAGATCGGGATCCACGGTTCACTTCCCGTTCCTGGAAGAGTTTGTAGGGAGCGTTGGGTTCTCAACTCACTTTCAGTACTGCATTTCACCCTCAGATGGATAGACAGTCTGAACGAATCATTCAGATTCTCGAGTATATGCTACGGGCATGTGTGTTAGATTTTGGGGGCAGTTGGATCCAATATCTTCCGTTGGTTGAGTTTGCATACAATAACAGTCACCAGGCCAGCATTGGAATGACACCATATGAGACTTTGTATGGTCGCAGGTGCAGATCTCCGTTGTACTGGGACGAAGTAGGCGAGCGGCAGATTTTGGGACCAGAACTTGTTTAACAGGCCTCTACAAAGGTTGAACTTATCAAGGAAAGGATTAAAGCAGCCCAGAGTCGGTAGAAGAGTTATGTGGATACTCGCCGACGGGTGCTAGAATTCGAAATAGGGGTTATGATATTCTTGAGGATCGCTCCGATGAAGGGAGTGATGAGGTATGGAAAGAAGGGCAAGTTGAGCCCTAGATATATTGGACAGTTTGAGATTTTGGAGAGGATTGGTTCGGCGGCGTACAGGATAGCACTACCCCCAGTGATGTCCAGGATACACGACGTGTTTCACGTGTCCATGTTGAGGAGGTACGTTCCAGACTCCTCACATGTGATCAGTTATGAATTATTAGAGATCGGGGATACTCTAGCATACGAGGAGGTACCAGTTCAGATTTTGGATCGGAAAATACAGGAACTGCGTACTAAGGATATACCGTTAGTGAAGGTGCTGTGGCAAAATCATGCAGTTGAGGAGGCTTCTTGGGAGTTGGAAATGGAGATACGCCAGAAATACCTGCAGCTGTTCAACGAGGACTAGTGCCAGGCGGGTAAGGGTGTGGTTGTATAAAGAGGAATTAGAGTAGGTTATGTGGTTAGTTTTGTATAGTTTTAATTATGGATAGTATTTGGAAAAATTTGTTATGGTTATTGTAATTTCCCAAAGGCAACATTGTAACTACGGTATTCTTCCGCCATAAGCGAGGGTAGTTAATAAACGTGGGATGGGGCCGCAATGTGGGTGGCTACCGACTCTTCTGTAGACAGGGGTAGTGAGTTAAGAATGTGATTGGTAATAGTTAACAAATTTCGAGGATGAAATTTTTGTGAGGTGAGAATATAGTAATCCTAAAAAAAAATAAAAAAAATAAAAAATAAAAATAAAAAATAAAAAAATTTATATTATATATATATATATATATATATATATATATATATATCTATATATTTATATATATATATATAAGTATAAGTTAAGGTTTCTTGAAGGATCAAGAAATAGAAACTTTTTTTTTTTTTTAATTATTTCTTCTTCTTCTTCTTCTTCTTCTTCTTTCTCAGTCTACGTCAACGTCTACCTCGTCTCTTCTCTCCCACTCTCCTCCATTACGTCTCCATTATTTGGCTGATCAAAAATTCAAAAATACCATTAGGCTCTGCTTGTCGCCACCGACATTTCTACTAGAGCGGATCTGTCGTGAGAGCGGCATAGGCGTATCTCTTGGGGTAAGATCAAATCTCAAACTTACCTCAATTTCTCTTAAACTATAAGCCTTATTAACGAACAAAAATTGTCAGGAGACTCGTGGGGAGATTCTCTACAATCTAGCAGGAGTAGGTTTTCGAATTGGAACTCCGGGGTACCAATCCTAAATTGGGGGTAAGTTTGATAATTTAGGCTTTTATTAAACTATTTAAGGTATTCAAAACTTAAGGGAATTTTAGGAAAAGTTACTCTAAGAATTGTGACGAATAATATGGTGAAATTTGAATTTCAGGGTTCAGGGGTTTTTGAACACTTGGGGAGTAAGTCGGGGTGTTATCGGGCTTTTTCAAGAATCAAGTAAGGGAATTAAGTTAAGTCAGTAATTTTATGAAATTTGAATCCATTTAACTATTATGTTTATATAAATTTATAAATTTATTTATTTATTTATTCATTTGGAAATTTAAAGATTATTTTGAAAACCAACCATTCGAAATGAGTTTTACAAACGTAGGATATATGATATGGTATTTTTGAATAAAATGAACGGTGGAAAGTTTTTTTATTTATATGAATATGTTAAAATGTGAAAATTTTTTGTGGCAAATGATTTAATTTGTATGGATTATTGTATATCTGGATTTGAGATTTTGAAATACTGAATTGTTTGAGAAATACTGGAATTGTTGTGAAAAGTACTGGAAATGCTTGTAAAAATACTGGAACTGTTTATGAAATGCAGGAGTTTGAACTAACGACCAATGGCTTGATATTGTTTGATTGACCAAGGGTCAGGATTATTATTTGACGGCCGAGGGCCGAGTGATAACTATATGCTGGATTGTATTTTTGGCCGGGGGCCAAGTTTTTAGAATAACGAGAAATATATGTGAAATGATATTTTAAATTATATTTTCTATTATCTAAATTACATGATATGCTTTAGGAACCCTAGGGACCAGTGTAGTGTGAGTACGGTACCGTTGTTAGAGATTTGTTATGTGGCCGTGTGCGCCCACACCCGTGCTGAGAGGTGTAGGGTGGCTTTGTCCGATTTGCCCATGTGAGGAGAATACACCCCTGGGTGAGGGCAATCGGACCAGCAGTTGGAGTTGTGTGTACCCACGGAGTATGTTAGCGGAGAGTATAGATGACTACTGCCTGGGTGGATCCCCCAAGACATTAGTCCAGCTAATTGTATGTGTGAGTGTAAAATAAGTATGTTTTCATAAATGTATTTATCTGCTTAGTAAATTGGTTATTTTCTGTATACTAAATGCATGTTGACCACATACTAACATTAACTTAGTATTTCCCTTACTGAATTGTGTCTCATCCCTACTTTACAAACTGTCTTTTTAGGGAATCTTATAGATCGGGTCTAGCAAGCTAGAGAAGCCGGGCTAGTGGTGTGAATTTTATGTACGTAGTGTGTAGATAGAGATTTTATTTTTGTTTAGTTTTGTGGGATGTAATTATTTGAAAATTGATATATTTATGTATAAAAATAATTATAACTCTGGTAATGTAATTTAAGGATTTTATATTTTATTTCCGCTGCGTATGTGTATTTTATATTTGATGAATAAGGTATCAGGTACACTGACGTCACTAAAGTAGCACTCCGGACCTACGTGGCGGGTCGGGGTCGTTACACACGCTGTTTTAATGTATTATTTTTTTCCTTACTAATATGTGTCTCACCTGAATATGAATTTATCTTTTTCAAGATTTCCTCGAGATCGAGCTTAGAGAGCTCGAGGTTTTATAGCATTTTTGGAAAATAGAAAGAGAAAAAATGTATATTTTTATGTTAATTTTGGGATGTATAAAATTTATATTTTATGTTTTATATTTTATATTTTAAGTCTTCTAAAGAAATGGTTAATTGTGAATACTAGAAAAGTGGTTTGTGTTTTTGGAATTATGTAAATTTAAGAATATAGGTGGATGAACAGTTAGTATGGATTATAGATAGAAATAGTAAAATCTAGTATTATATAATTGAGAATCATAGTTATGTTTTTCACTGTGTATTTGTTATGGTTTATCACGTTTAACGCACCGGACTAGGTTTAAGGGTTCGGGGCATTACAGATGGTATCAAAGCAATGTCCATCCAGAAGTGTAATTAGATTCACATTGTCTGGTTATGAAAATATTAGAGTATTAGGTTAGGGATAATTTATACCAGAGTATAGGATTGAGTTATGATAAGGATAGAGATGGGTAGATTAAGATACCGTTAAGAATTTTGAGTTGTGTTTCGTAAGCTTGGGGGTAGAAATCCCTTGATGGTCTTATGTGTTTTTCTAAAGAAGTAGCTAATTTCATAAAATCATGGTAAATCCATCGATGGTGATGTTTTTTAGTAGAAGAATTAGAACTTGGAATTTGAACTCGAAGGTTAGGTTAGTTGATTTAGGGAGAAAAATCTTTGAAGAAGAATAATTTAGGTGTTATGGTTAAACGGTTTGTGGTCAACTTGAGTGTTTGATATTTAAATTGGAGTATATGAAAATATGTGGTATGAGGTTAATTAGTTGATTTAAGAGGTTATGATATCGAGGGAAACCAGCAAGTACCTCTAGGTAGAGGTGGACTAGCACGAGTGTACTCGTTGATCCCGACTGAGGCAGATGTTGTCAAGGGTGCAAGTATGAGTTTATGATTAAGGTAATAATGATTTAATTTGACTATAGATGATTGAGAAGTTTATATGATGATTTTATTTCATTGTGGATAATGTAGGAATTCATTAGATCAATATTGGGATATGTGAGATGTGTTGAGTTATGAATTAGTTGGTAAAAATTTCGAGGAAGAAATTCTTTAAAGGGAGGAAGAATGTAATAACTCGGGAATTTTTTTTTAAAAAATAATTAATTAAAATTATTAATCAATTAATTAGTTAAATATTATTAAATTAATCTATTAAATAAACAAATAAAAGGAATAATAATAAAAATTAAATTAAATTAAAATTATTTATTATTAATTAATTAATTAATTAAACGTTATGAAATTTAATTAATTAAGTTTAGTTATATAATGGTTAAATTAATATGCCTCAATATATTAGGATAATATATATATATATATATAATATAATATTATTATCATATATAATAAAGTAAAAAAAAAAAAAAAAAAGGAAGGTAGAAGCTTCCTATGCCAAGAGATTTCAAATTGAAATCTCATTCCCAAAACCTGCAGACAGCCCCCTCCCCCCCCCAGCGTTCTCTCCTACTCTCGTCTCCTCTCCCACTTTTTTCAACTTCTTCACCAATACTCGATCGATCGTGAAACTGAAAATATCGTTGGATTTGTAACTCTACCATCGACATTTCTACTGGAGCGGATTTGTCGTGAGAGCGACGTAGGTACCACTCCTAAGAAAAGGTATATTTCCTCTAAATCCTTAATTTTTCCTTAAATCTGTTATTAAATCAACAATCAGGCACCACCACGGGGTCCTAATCGTGATCGTCGTCATTTTGGCGTGAGTAAATTTTCAATTGGAGTTTTCTAGGTCCCACTCCAAAGAGAGAGTGAGATTTGGGAAATTAGATAAATTTGTTATATTTGAAGGTATAATTATGTTTTTCTGAGTTTAGGGCTATTTATTAGATACGCATATGCGAAAATGAACTGATGAAAGTGGGAAATATTTTCAGGATAATTATGTAAAAATAGAAATTATATTTTCAGTATTTAAATGCTAAATGTGGGTTGACTTATTTTACAAGGAATATGTATGAATTTTATTGCTAAATTATGTGGTATGAGTAAATATAAGTTCTGTGCGAATATATGCTAAATGTATGAGATGCAGGCTAAGTAAGTAAAACATTAAGAATGAAATATGATATAAAATATGTTGCATGTGAGTGTTAATACAACCATGTAAAATAGCTGAAAGATGTTGAGTAAAACAGTTAAAAATGTTGGGTAAAACAGTTAAAAAATATTTGGTAAAACAGGTGAAAGATGTTGAGTAAAATAACTGAAAGATGCTGGGTAAAATAACTAAAAGATGTTGGGTAAAATAGTTGAAAGATGTTGGGTAAAACACCTAAAAGATGCTGGGTATGTAATGAAATGAAATGAAAATGGAAATGAATGAAACGAAAATGAAATGTGAAATGTGAACAATGTAAAATGGGAAAGAGTCACTTAAAGTGAAATGAAATGAAATGTTAAAGTTATGAATATGAACATATGTGAATTGTTGAATAATGACATAAAGAACAATGTATTATGATACTAGAAGTATCTATACTCATAGAACATGTTACGATTGGGGCAGGACGTACTTCTCGCCTGAGGGCTTGCTGAGAAAGGCGAGTGTGCTATTAACTTCAGATGTAGCAGTAGCTGCATAACGTATTAGGGCAGAGGGAACGTACTTAAATCACCCCTATCATTGGGTAATCTCGTGGGTTAAATCTTTTGCATGTGATTGATTAGGTTCAGAAAATGGTTTCAGAAATTATGTTAACGATTTTCAAATGTTAAATATTATGTTGTTATATAAACTCATGTTAGCCACACGCTGTTTTAATATATTGTTTCTTCCCTTACTGAAATGTGTCTCACTCAAATATAAATTTATTTTTTTCAAGATTTCCTCGAGATTGAGCTTAGAGACTTCGAGGTTTTATAGCATTTTTGGGAAAAAGAAAGAGAAAAGGGTATATTTTTATATAAATTTTGGGATGTATAAAATTTATATTTTATGTTTAATGTTTTATATTTTAAGTCTTCTGAGGACATGGTTAGTTATGAATACTGGAAAAGTGGTTTGTGTTTTTGGAGTTATGTAAATTTAAGAATACATGTGGATGAATAGTTAGTATGAATTATAGATAGAAATAGTAAAGTCTGATATTATATAATTGAGAGTCATAGTTATGTTTTCCGCTGCGTATTTGTTATGATTTATCACGTTTAACGCACCGAACCAGGTTTAAGGGTTCAAGGCGTTGCAAGTTTTGAGTTTACCTCCTGAGCCCTCCTTAAGAGTGTAGTAATGTGGAGAAATTATAATATTCAAATAATAAAAGAAGGGGGAAAAGGGATAAGGAAACAGGGCCTCGTCGACGAATTTAAGGGGTTCATCGACGAGAGAGCATGAGGGGCTCGTCGACGAGGGAGTGTTTCATCGACAAGAAAGTACCGAGAGGATATTTTTGGCATTTCTGAATTTCGTCGACGAGGGAAGAGTTCATCGATGAATTGTCTTCTTGACCTTGTCGACGAAGGCCAGTGTATAAGTAGCCCTAAACGCCATTTCTTAGCTGATTTTGGCCACAGGAATCCTCTCTCTCTCTCCCTTCGATTTTCCCTCCTTCTCTTTAGGATTTCGGGCCGATCTTTTGCCTATTTGACAATCCGAAGCCACCACGACATTCTTGGGAAAGTTCTCTGCAAATCTGCTGGAGTGGATCATTGGTGGGGCTAGCTTGGAATCCATCCCAGATCCAGGGTAAAGTTTTTTACTCATTATTTGACTTTTCGACAGTTGTAAAAAGCGTAATACGCGTAGAAATACTGAAATTTAGTTATGGGAAATATCATTTTCAAGGTGTTGAACAAGGAACCCTGCGGGTGCAGGACTGTTTATCTTGGGGTTTTTTCAGGAATCAGGTAAGGGGATAAACTAAGTAAGATGTTTTATGAAAATATAAGTATGATTTTATGGCATTTGATTTCAGAAAAATATATGTATATATATAAATATGCATTATGTTGGAAAATACAATTGAAAATGACGATATGTTCTAAATATATGTAAAACCCATTTCGTGTGCATGAGTAGAATTTAAGATAAATTACTATTTTCCGAGAATATGATAATGATATGGATATGTTTTTCCGACGTACGAACTGAGCTATGATTATGTTTTGCCGATGTATGAGCCGAGCTATGGATATGTTTTGCCAGTGTACGGGTCGAGCTATGATTATGTTTTGCCGGTGTACGGGCCAAATTATGAAATTGATATGACGGCGTACGGGCCGTGAATGATAAAATATAAAATGTCGGCGTACGGGCCGATGATTTTTACGATATATACATATGCAAAATGATGTGATGATATTGACTTGGTAATTAATAGTATGAAATATCCATGTATCACAGTTTAATTAAATGTTATATGTTATCAGAACCTGGTTGGCTTGATTTAGGCTAGCACTTGCACGGTACCGCTGCTATGTGTTCATGTTCATCATGATATTGTGTTATCATTGTCGTACGGGACAGCGTAAGGATGGATAGTCGATGTGGTTTTTAAGAAGTGTGGACGCCCTTGGTGTACGGATCAAGTCTGGCATACCCATCGTACTTACAAACTGTACTTTTGACTTGACATTGGTCGGCCAACCATTGTCAGGTCCCACCTTCAGACCACACAACCCAGTCATGTGGGGATAATACATGACAACAGTCAACTAACTTACTAGAATTGTTTTTCGTATTATTATTATATGAGATGAGTTACACTTATAGAAATCTGTATATTCTGCTATGCTATGACTATACATGTTTTCCTAGAAATGATATATGTACAATTTTACCAGATATGCTTATGTATATGATTATATGTATAACACAAAAATACTCATGTTGCCACACACTGGTATTAGTTTATTTCCCTTACTAAGAGGTGTCTCACCCTAAATTATATGAACATTCCGGGAGCCCCACATAGGAGAGCGAATAAAGCTCTGCAGAGATAGTTACGGCTGATCTACCATTTCTTAAGTGTAATTATTTGCTGGGGTCAGATGAATTTTGGGTGACGACTCTAGGACTAGTTTTTGACTGTTTTGGGTTGTATATGATGAATGTAGTAACTCTGGTATTATGTTGAATGGTATTATGAGATGTACATAATTTTATGTTTCTTGCTGCTTAGGCTTTTGTATGGTATCTCTGATGTATCCCTGGTACCCACGGGTTTAGGTTGATTATGATTTGCTGAGTTTATTATATTGGTTTTGTTCTTATGGAAGGAAAAAAAAAAGGGTAAAATAAGCAGGTCGTTACAAAGAGGGCATAATCGACACTCGATTTTATCTAAAGATTACTTGATTACATGCATACAAAATTCAGACTCTCCTTCTTTCTCATTTCGCCTCCTGCAAACCCTTTTAGATCCCCTTGCTTTCATGAGCCTCTTTTATCCTACCTTCCCTCCAACAACCAATGACTTTCAAAGGGATATTTTCTAAAGCATTTGTCTTCTTATGTTGTTCAATTTCCAAAAGTATCCACAACTAATAAACCATTGTGAAATACATTTCATTTACAATTCGATTTTCTATATTTTCAATAATTTTTGTATACCTCTAAAAGTTTGGCCAACCATCACTTACCTAGAAATATCTTTTGAATGTTTAGGGTGTTTTTACCCAAATGATAGACAATCTCTACTTGTTCAAATTCCACAATATCACTACAACAAATAAACACATGATATCAACTATTTGACATTAGTAATTCAACATATGGAACACAAGCTACATTGTAGCAAGTAAAACCACCATCATACGAGATGAATATCTATCACATGAAAATTTTCCAAATAAATAAGATATACAACTATGCTAACAAAAAAATATACATGTAATCATATCAAGCAATTAGAAATAATAAGCTTAAATCTTCCTTATTTTGATTAAATTCCATTCAAATTACTGCCTTTGTTTATTTGAACACTTTAAAACCCAATGAACACGTGAAAATTTAAAGGATTTACCTTGGTTATTAGCTCCTCCAATTTGTTTTAAGGTTCCTTCGGAATTTATGCATTTTCTCACAATTTTGCCTAAATTTTCCTTTTGTTGCTTGATTTTTTGTATAAGCTTTTCTCTCTTTTTCTTCCTCTTTTTTTTTTTTTTTCTCTAAAATTAAGGCTTCTATGAATTAGCAATGTGTATTTCTTTTTAATATTCCTAATTATAAAAATAGACTAGCACAGTAGCTCCTACAATGTCGCCAAGCATATTTTAGGTGTTTGCGACTAGAGTGCAATAATGCTAATTGCTATGTGCTAAACCTAGTTTGGTATGCTCCCACTTTATTTGTTTTTTTTTTTTCTTCCCTTTGCCCCAACTTTTACGATAGTTATGTTTTAGTGCACCCAACGTCATTTCTTTCATGTAAGCCCTACCTAATAAAAAAAACTAATAACGTGAAAAAATTTCCTAGTGCCATACTAATTAACATAACTTAGATAATGCACAACATGATTAGCATCAACAAAGTCAATGCCAAAGTATCAATCAGGCAAATTTTATGAAAAATAATTTAAATTTATCATGGCTTAAAGGACGTGGGTATGACAACTCTCTTCCCCCTACAGAAGATATATTTGTCCTTAAAATTTCCTTGGACCTTAGATTGACCAAATGAAGATATCTTTCAATCAAGTCGATTTTTGATTTCAAGTTACCTCTTCTATCTCATGGTGTTGCCATAACACCTTGACCAAAGAACTACCCTATTTTCCCCCTAAAACTCTCTCAATCCTTTCGATAGAATTTTCTTCATTATTGACACCCTTTCTTAATGGAATACTAGACCATCCAATGACATGAATTGGATCTAGTTCATACATTTTGAAAGCATTAAGACATGAAAAACATCATAAATGTGAGCTAACTTAGGTGGCAACATCAATTTATATGTTTTTTTTTACTCAATTGACAATTTTAAATGACCCAACATAACAAGGTTATAGTTTACTTTCTTCACAAATCTGGAAATTCCTTTTCGAGGCAACACTCTCAAGAATACTGTAATACCTACATGCACTCATACATTATATCATACAATGAATTTATTTGTTTGCTCGACAAATTATCACAATTATATATATAGGAATTATGAACCCAGAGCACTCAACCCAACATTGTGGCACAAGTTTTTTTTTTTTTTTTTAAAGATTTTATCTTCTCTCTCTTACTTTTCTCTATCTCTCTCACTCTTAGATGGAAGGGGCCTACGCGGGACCCACAAAATTTGACCCCAGTGCCACACCCACTTGCACTGGTTTTTTTTTTTTGCATCAAGTTTTTCATTATTTTTTTTAAAGCTTTTGTCCTCTCTCTCTCTCTCCATGGCAAATGAAGGGACCCATGTAAGCCCCACAATTTTTTTTGACATTTATTGACTTTTTCCCCCTCTCTCTGAGCATAGGTAGAGGGTCTCATGGGGGTCCATTGATTTTTAAAATAATTTATAATTTATTTTTAAATTCCTTTCTCTTTAGCCTCTTATGGGCCCTACTAAAATTTTTTATTTTATTTATTTAACTTCTCTCTCTCTCTCTCTCTCTCTCTCTCTCTCTTCCCCCTTTTGATCCCATTAATTTTATTTACTATTTTAAAACAAAATTTTAAAATCCCAACATAAATGAATTTCCTTGAAAAATGTTCAAACTCAACAACTTTTCATCACTTTTTTTTCAATGCTTTTATGTTATACAATTAATATAAATTGTTAATTTATAGTTTTTTTATCATTGATTTATATTTACATCCACTAAAAGTATATAATTAATTTTAATTTATATTTTTCAAAAATATAGAAATATAAATATATATATATATATAAATAAGGAATGTAGTACAGTATATATATATATATATATAAATATATATATATATATATATATATATATATATATATATATGTATATACTGTACTACATTCCTATTTATATACATTATATGCATCAAAATTAGCACTAATGATTGAAATTATTTTTAAAATATTAAATATTACATATACAATACAATACAATTTTTCTCAACTAAAATAGTAAAATTAATTTTAATTGACATTATTGAAATATATATATTGTGTTACATTTCTGTTTACAGATATATTATATATATTAAAATTAAAATGAGTTATTGTTTTTTTAACCTATTTTCTACCAAAAGGTTCCAATATCAAAATATCACAACTATATATAAATATATATATATTTATATATAAATACATAAACGCATATAATTTAATAAGTGTTTAACTTTCCATATGTTATAAAATAAAATATTTAAATTTTACTCAAATTTTATATTTTAAATCCCCATTCAATATTATTATGGTTTATATATGTATTTAAATTTCTCTTTAATGCCCCCAAAATCTACCTCAATAACTCATAATGATAATAAGTGTAATAATGACGTCATCACATGACATCTCTGATACTATACTATCACATTCTATTCCATATATATTACTTTTTTTTCATAATAACCATAAAACATATGTATTTCAAATATTACAAATATACAATTGTTTATCCACTGTCTGCGGAAGAAAAAATTAATCTTTCCAAAAGTCTACCTACCAGAGTTCTACCTTTCAACCTTTACTAAACCATTTCTCAAGACAGAACTGTGACCCAAAAATTTCCAAAATCATTTATATAGGTTAGTCCACATCAATACTTATCCTATCTGTACTATCTACACCCCGACCCTGAGCTCCTAGGCCCGGTCTCCTGGTGATCCTGAAATATTGAAACATTTATCAGGGTGAGACACCTCTAAATAAGACGAAACAAATTAGTGTTAGTGTGTGGCAAATGAATTTTAGTATATACATGATTCATCCATTATTTAACTTTAATAAATTAGCAATTATAAACTAGGCTCAGACTTATAGAATTACATAGCACATATTTCTTTTCAGTTTATAATTTGTCTCAACAGCCTTATTCATAAAAATCTACAAACTACATGATGTACCATTCATATCAAGCATTTATTCAGATCAAGGCATGTCGTAACGTCGTTCCCCAATCAGCTATTCATATCAAACATTTACTGAGATTGAGGCGTTTTGTTCCGTCGTCCCCCAATCAGCTACTCGTATCGAACATTTACTTAGATTGAGGCGTTTCGACCCGACGTCCCCCAATCAGCTATTCATATCAAATATTTACTCAGATTGAGGCGTTTCGTCCCACCGTCCCCCAATCAGCTATTCACCACAATTACTTTAACAAACATCAGTATGTTTCGGTGAGCGTTTACGTCGTGCAGTTTTATTTGCAAATTTTGGGTGTCCCAAGCGTAGTTTGTGTGTGTTTATCATTATAAATATATGTTTTATGTTTTATGATTATATGTTTTATATTTTATAATTTGTGTGTTATTATTATTATGAATGTATGTTTTATGTTTTATAAGTATTGGTTTTATATTTGATAATTTGAGTGTGTGGCTTTTAGCGTTATTTGTAGGAAGAGGTGTTTAGTGTGTAAGGTTAAGGTTACTATGTGTGTTTGTAGCAATTTCTAATCATTCACGTGATCGTATCAAACTATCATACCATAAATCTGTATAATTCTTGTTATATCATAAATCTACATGAATCCTATCATATTATAAATCTGTCTGAATCCTATCATATCATTTCCTGAAATCATTATAAAGTCATACATTGTTGTGTATCTTTAGAAAACATTCAACAGACTTATTTATACACTAAAATAGTCCTACTCATGCCATACAATTTAAGTGTTAATTCATAACATAGTAACTACTTGGGAAAAATATATTTTTGCTGAAAAATAGACTTATAATCACTTCTAGGGTTTACTTGAACTCAAAATACCCTATTTTCCCAAATAAACGTATATCATAATCAATTTCCATTTGCCTAAAACATGCAAAAAATCATATATAACATTTATGTTTTCCAAAATCTCAGTTTTAATCGGTTAAATTTCAAAAAATAGGCTAACATAATTTTTTCCCCTTACCTTAACCCTGGAGTGGTGTCTACGATCCTCAACTGACGAATCCACTTCGGTTAAAATGCCTAGGATCAAAGTTAGGACCTTGGTACAGTGTTTATCCTTCAATTTGATTGAGGATTTGAGTAGAAATTGAAGAGAGAGAGAAAATTTCGTAACCCTAGAAAGAGAGGAATTTTTATTTTAAAAAAATGAGCTTAAGTCATATATATAGGTTGCTGACCTTGGACAAAACTGTCGACGGTTTTTCCTGAGACTCCTTAAACCATCGACGGTTTGGTCCTGTACCAAATCGAATTTCTCTTTTTGTTTATTATTATAATTATTATTATTATTATGGGTCTCTACATTCTCTCAATTAATTTTACATTTAGATTGATTCATCGCAAATAAATTTATGTTACATGTCTATAAAAAAAAAAATAGAACTATTCTCTCTTTCCCTTCCTACATATAGTCCCTTTAAAATTTTTATTATTTTTTAAACTCATTCTTTACTTTTATTAGAAAAAAATTAAAAAATTTCAATATGAATAAATTTTACTAAAATATATATATTTTTAAAAAAATGGATCCCAACTGAACAAACTTTTTTTCACTTTCTTTCTTAATAATTTTATATTACAAAATTTATTTAAATTATTACTTCCTACTTTGTTTATATTTGGTTTATATTTATATTCATTAAAATTATAATTAATTTTAATTTATATTATTCAAAAATATCAAAATATATATACCATGTTACGTTTCTATTCATATACATTGTATACATTAAAATTTGAATTATTTTTTAAAAAAATTGTACACTTCTCATATGCTAGAAAATAAAGTACTTAAATTTTACTCAAATTTTACATTTTAAATCTTTAATCAATTTTAATATGATCTATATTTTTCCTTTAATTTTATACGTTAATTTTACATTTAAATTGGCTGGTTGCAAATAAATTTATATCATATGTGCATGTCCGTAACATTTTTAAAATTTTAATGGCTACATGTAATTTGTATAAATATTATATTATTCATACAAATTTATCAATATTTGACAATTTCATTGAACAAATGGTGTAAAATAATGTGTTAAATTTTAATAATATTGTTAAAACTAATTATCAAAACACATGTATACGTCTACCATGAAGTGCGGGTTGATTTTACTAGCTATTATTAGACTAAGTCATCAAATATTGATTAGTTAATAATTTAGTTGTTATAAATATCATTTGAGAACTAATTTGTTGAATATGAATTGCTTTAGTTGGTATGAAACCCTAAATAAGTGATAATAATATTTGTCTTTCCATTTCCTCCTCCTTCATTTTCTCCTTGTCCTCTTTTATTTCTCCTGCCCTTTCTTCTTCCTACAAAGTTGAGCAACCATGCACAACCCACATTCATCCTAGCTTTGATAAATTTTTATGGTTAGGCAAATTTTTCCATGGCTTTGATTGTTTCTTCAATTTTGGACCTTTGATTACTTTCTAGAAAAGTGAATACATCAAATCTCCTGAAACGGAAGAGTTGATGATTAATATTTTGTAACTTTTTTTGGTTTTATGTTGAATACTAGTTTAATCCTTACGAAATGCATTGCTAATTATGATATTTACATCAAAATAATTTTAATAAAAATATAAAAATAGTGACAATCCATGTTATAAGTAACATCGCACGTTGTTTTAGATAAAGTTAAATCTAATTAGTTTGATTGCATTTATTGTTAGAATAATAAAATTTATATATGTATAAGTTGAATACTAATATATATATTTTTATAAGGTATATTAATCTTGGATGTGTACTTGTAAAAAAATAACATGGAATATAACTTTTGATCTATTGCACAATTGTTATATATGTTTTAAATGATTTTGTTCCTAAAATTGTTTTTATATTATATATAGATTTTTAAGGATTATTTGGAAGTCAATGGTTTTACTTAAAGTTCTATCTTCGTGTCACGGGCGTTTAAATTTCATAATCAAAATTCAATTGATGTATTTTAAATGAAAAAAAAAGCTCACAATTGAAAGCATTTAGGTATCCAAATGGTGAGAGAATAACTATGATTTATATAACAATGATAATAAAATAATGATGCATTGCATGCATATAGCATGTACAATATTGTTTAGTGACATCTAATCTATTTTGACATATGCCAACCTTTATTTACTTGTCCTTAAGTTTGATCATAGTTCTCTCGTATCTAGTTGTTGATTCTAAGTCCGCCAATACTTTGTAGTTCACGCACCATGAGTGAATAGTAAAATTGTTTTCTGAATGTATTATATGTTATGAATCTAATATTTATTTTTATAAATTTTTGAAGAATTTTATGTTGAAAATTTGTGATTTTTGTAATTACTGTAATTTTTTTATTTGTGCATAATGATTTAAGAAAACACTTGACCATCTACCTTATTGCTAAGATTGTGGAGGTTTTGGATGTACCTTTGTCCCCCTAATTTATTTTTACATCTATAATATTCTAATTATGGATGTTGTCTGTGCGCATGACTCTGTTATGTTCTGTTTTGATTATCCGACAAATTGTGTATCCAACTGGCTGTGTAAGGCTAATGTTTATTATATGTTTTGACAATGTATGTTATATGCATTAATTGTATTTTGAAATGTATTAAATATGTTGGTGATACTTGAATTCTAAATTTATTTATGATGAATATACTTTGATTTGTAGAAAAATCATGACAAATTATTTTCAATATTATGTTTTCTAATGATAGGCGCAACTCTTGTAACCCTTTCCTATTCATTCGCTAAGCATCATCTCACTCCGTTTATAATACATTTTTGCAAAGCAAATTGTATGTATTTTTGTTATTCCATTTTTAGTATCATTGGAATTATCAAATTGCATTGTTATCAGTTCAATTGTATTAGCGAGTGCATTACTTCCAAAATTTTGGTTTTAGTGTTCTTATAATTATTATAGTTTCAGCTTTCACAAATTCTTTGTTATTTGTTGTAAAACATAATTTCCCGAATTTTTATTATCTTGTTTGTTTGCAAAGTATATCTTCAACATCCTAGAATTTGTGATATGTTTGAAATCCAATTTTTTTTTTTGGTGGCTTATCATAACCAAATTAAGTGGACCCATAACCAAGTCCAAGTGTGACAAATAAAAAGTCTCCAATTTCAAATTCCAATGTTTTTTTCTTTTCCTTTTCTAACATAACTCTTTTGTCAACTTTGGGCTGTGAGGAGAAGATGTATTACTTGCTTAATATTCTCAGTATTTTATTGAATTAAATATGGGACAAACATTTGATTTTCTCGTATTTTTGCCCAACACATTGGCAATCAACAAGGTATTCCATATGAAGCTCCACGTGATGTCATATTTATACTAGATAGGAAATTGTTAGTGTATGCAAATTCTACTCAGTTCGCTCTAGCTCGCTTTGAAGTTTAGACTACAAGCCCTTAAACATATCCTCTAAGAGTTGAATTATCCTCTTATCTCGATCATCTATTGTAAGATGATAGACAATGATAAATTTAATTGTGTGCCAGAACCGTTTGGAATCTCTGCCAAATTTGAGATGTAAAACTTAGATCACTATTAGAGATAATGGATAGTGGTACCCCATGTAGCCGTATGATTTCTTTCATACACAAACTATTGAATCTTCCAAGTGAATTGGAAACCTTGATGAGCAAAAAGTGAGCTAATTTCACCAATCTATTCACACTAGACCATATAGTTTCATGACCTAAGGTAGTCCTTGGCAAACCTGAAACAAAATCCATCATTGCCTTATCTCATTTCCATTGTGCTTCCGATAATGGTTATAATAAGTCCACAGGCTTTTGATGTTCAACTTTCACTAGTTGATAAGACAAACATTTGTTGGGTTTGGGTATCCCTCCTATGTAGAGAAATTGATTCAATCCTTTAGCCCATTTTATTTGGCTCTTTATTAGGCTTATTTAAATGTTTTTTTTACACCTCTTTTAAGTAAAGAAAATAAGGGTTGGTAGCAATAGAATTTCATTGCAAGTGAGAGAGAGTGTGCGACATAAAAAGGGAGAGAGCAAAGAGAAAATCTTAGTTTTTGCAATAGTGTGTAGTTTTGATCAGCTAATGATTGGAGCGTCATTTGTGGTCCGATCGAGCTGATTTTTTGTCAGTAGATATAGGACTCATAGACGCCTTTTTTGAACGATCGGATTGGTTATCCAAGCACTTTAGTGTCAGATATTGGGTTTAAATAGTAACTACATTTTTTAGTAAAATTCTCAACTTTCCCTCTTTGATTTTTAAGATTGCTTGTTGATAGCTAAAAATAGAGTTATGTACTCATTATGATAGCTGAAAATTGTGAGCGTGTATCTACACTTTTATCACAGTAAAGTTTTTGAGTGGACTCTTAAGTCCTGTGATTTTTACTATTTGATTTGAAGGGGTTTTCCATGTAAAATTGTGTATCTCGTGTGATTGATATTTGTTATCTTTTGGGGCTAATTTTGTGCTATTGAAAATATATAATTTTGTGATATTGTCATATCATAAAAACTGATTTTATTAATTGGGGGAGAAAGAACTCCCGATTGTGCTTCCGCGATTTTTCGGTAAGTCTCGTTTCTTTCCAACAACATTTTGTGACAAATTTCCTCACATCCTTCTTCATATTTGTCCATTAAAATTGCCTTTTTAAATCTCTATATATCTTAGTATTGCCAAGATGAGTAACATATCTAAGACAATGTGCTTCCCTCAATACTTCCTCTTTCAAATAATGAGGAACACAAAGTCTACCCAAATAACAAATTCCTTTATTAAAAATTTTGTCCACCCTTTAAAGTGTGTACTTTCTTGTATACTTAAATGTTGACTGGACAAAGGGTCCTACTCTTATCCTTTGATGTTTCACTCCAATAAATTTGATTGTCACTTTAAATAAAACATACAAACCTTATCTCTTTGAAATGTTGTCTGCAAGTTAATAGAATCTATAGTTTCGAACATTTTTCATCTTTGAATTTCAAATTTGCCAATATATGTCAAAACTTTCTTCTATGCATCTACCATAACTTTTGTCTTACTTGGACAATAATTGTAACGACCCGAAAAATAATGTTATTTAAATAATAAAGAGGGAGGAAAATGGAAACAGAAACAGGAGGCAATAGGCTTCGTCGACAAACACACTTTGGATATAATAACCCAAAGAATTTTCTCATGGCCTCGTCGACGAACACAAGGGATTTGTCGACGAGGGTATAAGTGGGTCTCGTTGACGAGGGCATGTTTCATCGACGAGAAGATACTGAGAGAATGTTTTGGGTGATTCTGAATTTCGTCGACGAAGGGGAGAGTTCGTCGATGAATTTCCTATTAGACTTGTCGACGAGATGGCGTGGCTCATCAACGAAGGCCGCAGTATAAATAGCCCTAAACTTAGTTTAATTGTAGAAAAATCAACGCAATCTCTCCCTCCTCTCTCTCCTACGGTCCTTCCCTCTTCTCTCTTCGATTACGGCCCCGTTAGTCGCCGGATCGACCATTTGAGGACACCACGACGCTCCTGACGAAGTTCTCTCCAAGTTTACTAGGGCGGATCATCGGTGGGATCGAGTTGAATTTCTTCCCAGAGTTAGAGTAAGACTTTTTATTCAATTTTTGGCATTTTGACAGTTGTAGGAAATGATAGAAACAAAGAAATAATGATATTCTGTTATGGCGAATGTTGTTTTCAGGGTGTTGAGTAGGAAGCCCTGCGAGTGTTAGACCAGTATACCATAGGGGCTTTCTAGTAGTCAAGTAAGGAAAATATGCTATGTTAGGAAACTCTTTTACTATTTCAGTACGAACTACATGTTTTTACCAAATTATTATTCAGATTATATATATTTATAGTTTCTAGAACCTGATAATATTAATATTTATTCGTGTGGCTTGAGTTGATAACAAAACAGTACTATATTTATAGAATTTGTGAACACCATGTTTATACTTATTAACGGAAATACCATGATATTTGTATGTTTATAGAATGACGAATTTTTCAGTATACAATATACTCAGAAATATGCATTTTCAGTAATTTTAGAATAACACGTTTATCAGTACTATAACGCCCCCATATATAAATATTCGGACAGCAGTTCAGTTATACAGAAATCAAATTTTCAGTTAGTTTGTTTAGTATTTTAGATAAATTCTATGGGGTTATGGTTATTTTAGAAACCATAGTAAAAACAGTATATTACAAATATCAGTTACCTACATAGTATCAGACTCTGATGGATCAAACAGCAGAGCACAGTACCATAGCTACAGATATTCAGTTTAAAGTGCAACCACTTTACTCAGATAGTAAGTGGTATAAGGTCGATCGTGCTCACGTCGAGACAGGCTCTCCATCAGATATGGATTGAGGGGGCCGATCAAGCTGTCGGAGTTCAGTTGACTGACCTTGATCGGCCAGCTAAGATAGGTCCCGCCTTTGGGCCGCATAACCTTGTCATAAGGGGTTAAATCATAACATACAACCATCCAAGGAAATTTTCTCAGATATTATAAGTATAAGTTGATTTCTAGGAATAGTAGTAGTATTATGAAAAGTAAATTTATATAGTTTAATATATGTTATTTATACTAGTATTTACAATTTCAGTTATCTATGATAATATTTTTTTAAATCAGATTATCTATATAGAAATATAACTCAGTTGTCACACACTAGCAATAGCATGTTTCGTCTTACTGAGCGTTGGCTTATCCCTGTGTTGAATTATTTTTCAGATAAACCAGCTAGGCGAGCGGAGCAGGCTCGCAGGTAGAGGAGCTGTTATATTGCCCTTTTTAAGTGTGAGTATTTTTGGGTGGCATGTTTTTGTAAACCCTTGGTATCAATAGGAAATAGTTTTGAGGAGAACAGTGATATATTTATAATTTATGATATAAATAAACGCTTTGGTATTGTAATTTATGTGGTTATGTTTATATATGTGGCTTTCCGCTGTTTAGGTTAATGTTTGATATTATTATCGAGGAAAAGATTTTATTTTATTAGCAGGTCGTTTCAATAATGATGTTAAAAGGC
This sequence comes from Malania oleifera, assembly GCF_029873635.1. Classification (NCBI taxonomy): domain Eukaryota; kingdom Viridiplantae; phylum Streptophyta; class Magnoliopsida; order Santalales; family Ximeniaceae; genus Malania; species Malania oleifera. Next base: position 129,139,039 of record NC_080417.1, read on the forward strand.
ATAATCTTCCAAATACTCCACCTACAGTCTTAGGCTTAACTTCAATTCCTTTTGAATAAATAGATGTTTTAGGTTGTTATGATCTAAATACACTTCAAAGTTGTTTCTGTACAAACATGAATGTTATAATTTTAATGCAAACACAACAAACAACTAATTCTAAGCATGGGTTAGATAAGCATTCATGGGGCATTTGTTGTCGTGGTCCATATACAACCACATTTTCCTTTTGCGTTAGCACATTCCTCGGCATATTTAAACAAACATTTGTATATACTACATAACAATCTTCATTACTTGGAAAAGTTAGAATATAAGTTGTGGTCAAATGAAGTTTTAATTATCGAAAATGACTCACTCAAAAAATGAACAGCTCGGAAGCTATCGTAAGTATAAGAGTTCAGCCATGTAATAATTAGCCCAAGAGTCAGATCATCTCATCAGAGAATGCAGTTTAATTCCAAATTTAGTGTAATTCCAAAAGAAAATAAGAAACAAAAGGTTTGCCAAACACAATTCAGATTCAGGTTTTGGGATGTTTATGATTTTTTTGACGAATTAAAACAACGTGAAATTTAATATATGAACCTAACATGCACTAAATTAACAACGAGAAATGAAAAAAGACATAATGAAATATACGATGACAAAATTAAATATCAAACACAACCCTACGTTTAATCAACTAGACAAGAAATAAATCTCACATTTGAACATCGAATAAAAGACTAAAAATGATAACTTTACTACGTAACTTAAGCATGCAACTCTAAAAACCTTAATCAAATACAAAAAGATAAACTTTAACACAAACAAAAACTTAAACTTAACTCTTTAAGAACTTAAACAATAAACTAAAACACAATAAAAACTTAGACTTTAATTAAACTGAACTTAAAATAAATAGAACCCAACAAAATTTAAATCCTAAAGAAGATTTAAAAAAAGAAGAAGACCAAACCGAACTTCAACAATAAAAAAAAAAAAAAAAACCTAACCAAAATTAATTCTAATAATGATATTAAATAAGAAGAGAAAAAAAATAAATTGAAACTAATAATAATAACCCAACAGAAAATTAAAAGCTCAGAACTTTAATTAAAATTGAACTAAAAATTAACAATGATCATCCAACTATTTTAATGCAAGAGAGAAAAAAAACTAGAGAACAAGAGAAGAAGGGGAGAGAGAGAGAGAGAGAGTAAGCAAGCAGCTAGTCGTGTTCTCCGGTGTGGGAGACGGCTACTACAGCAGCAACAAGAGGAGCAGCAACAACCTCTCAGGTTCTTCTTCAGCATACAATAGTAGCAAGGGGAGAAGGCTCTTGGGTTCGTTGGATATTTAGCACAGCAGGGAGCAACCGCAGCAGCAACAAAGAAGCAGCAGCAGCATTAAGAGCTCTCAGGTTGCACAAAAAGAAATAAAGAGAGCTGAGAGACAGACAGAGAGGGAGAGAATGAGAGAGAAAGCTGAGAGGGAGAGATAGAGAGAAGAACTGAGAAGACAAAAAAGAGAGATGAGAGGGAGAGAGGTAGAGAAAAGAAAGGAAAGGGCTGAGAGATTGAGAGTTACCGAGAGAGTTGAGAGAAAAGAGAGATGAAAGGGAGAGGGGCATAGAGGAGTTGAGAGCTGAAACAGATAGGGGGAGAGAATGAATGGAGAGAGATTGAAAAAGAAAACTTTAAAGCCCCCTTGAGGAAGCCCTACCCAGCGCACACACTTCAATGGTCGGGCCTGCTCTGTTTTTTTTTTTCTTTGCATGGTCGGGTCACATCAAGACCCGACCCCTTTTTTTTTCCAGTTCGGCTCCAGCTAGCTTATGAACCCATCGCACACACAGGCCCATCACGTACACAGCCCATGCACTCTACAGTAGCCACCTCACGTGCCAGCTTATGGGTTCCCAGGAATGGCCAGCCCAAAAACATGGCAAGGTAAGGCCACTCACTTTACCACGTAGTCTTGTCACATGCACGAACATGGGTTGCATGCCTTCACACAATATATATATATTCTTCTTGATTCCTTTTTAAATGTCCAGGAAAACCTCAGATGCTCACGGTCTTGTCTTCGATGCACATGACCTTGATTTGAACTCCAGCTTACATACACGACTCTCCATGAACACGAATTATTCACGTCAATTTTAATTTCAATTTGGACGTTCAAAAATTATCCTACAATAATAAAACACAAATGCTCGTACATTGTTGACAAAAATAAGTTACTTATCTAAAAATTATCAAATGAGCTCATTGGTTAAAATAATAGACATAATCAGGTATTTAATTAAAAATAGAATCGTCAATGCATGAATTTAAATGCCTAATTATGCATCTTTGACGCGTAATTAGGAAACACTCTCTCATATTCTTCAGTTCACACAATTTTTTTCATTTCTTTGTTAGCTTAGTTAATTTCATGGTAATTATGGAAAGATTTTGCACAAATCTACAACAACACCTTGCCAAACCTAGGAAACTATGAATTTCAACCGCATTTTAAAATTTTTCCCAACTCAACAAAGTCAATGGTAGATGATGCTAATGCTCTTCTCAAGTCTTCAAATATATCGAAATTTCATCAATGAAAACTATAATAATTTGATCCAAGTATGGTTAAAAAAACTTAATTCATCATATTTATGAAGCTTATAGATGCATTGGTACCCTAATGGCAACACGAGAAATTCACAATGTCCATACTGCATATAGAATTTCAACTTGTTTGATTCCCAAAATTTCAATTGATGACAACCTAATCACAAGTCAATTTTTGAAAAATACTAAGATCTTGCCAATTGATCAAATAATTTATCAATTCTTGGAATTGAATACTAATTCTTGTTAGTGACTTGATTCAACTTCCTATAATCAATATAATCTCAAAGGTCCATAAAATAGTTGCACCTCAAGGTGATATATTAGGTTGAATGAATCCCTTATCGAGCAGATATTATAATTGCATACTAAATTCTCTTAGTTCAATTAGAGTCATTCTATATGAAGCAGTTAATATAGGTCTATTCTTGGTATCCAATCAACAAGAAGCTCAATCTCCCATTTTGGATGCATTCACGATAAATCATTTGAAAAAAAAAAACATCTTGAAATTCATTAATCGTGAGCAAAGAAGTTCGATTTTCATCAAGTTGTGTACTTTCTTTTGTTATTGCAACAAACCCCAAACATTTGCCTAAATTGTACCCTTTCACAAACAACCTAGATACAAAAAATGGAAGCTTCTTACTTTGATCTCCATAAAAGGAAATTGTCAATTCACATGGATCTCTAAGTACTACTTCTTTTGGAAACAATCAACAAACACATGATAAGTACATAACCACTTCATTCCTATGATTATGTCATATTACAGACCTATTTCATGTTGTAATGTGGTCTGTAAAGTTATAACTATAATTTTGGCTAATAGAATTAAACTTGGGTCGAAAGAGCTTGTGAATAACGCCCAATCTGCCTTCATCAATCAAAGGTATGTGGTGGAAAATTTCTTTCTTGTTTAGTAATTGATCAGAAAGCATGCTAGGAAAAGAATCTCTCCTCGGTGCATGATAAAAATCGATCTTCAAGAGGCTTATGACTCAGTTTCTTGGAACTTCTTGAAGAGTATGATGGATCATCTTAAATTCCCTGCAATCTTAGTGGGTTGGGTAATATAGTGTGTCTCATCACCTTCCTACTCCTTGTTTGTTAATGGGGGTTTATATGGCTTCTTTGAATGAAAGAAGGGACTTAGACAAGGTGACCCCCTCTCCCTAATTCAATTTGTTCTCAGCGTGGAATATCTTTCAAGGCGCCTAAAAAACCTTGAGAGTGACCCTGATTTTAGATTCCATTCGAAGTGTAGAGACTTAAAGATCTTTTACCTTGCTTTTGCCGATAACATATGTAACGCCCCGAACCCTTAAACCCGGGTCCAACGCATTATACTTGATAAAATCCCTGACAATCCATAGTCAACATATACGCAACGGAAAACATAAATATAATCTTCACAAATATAATACCAGAATTTTCTAAAATCTATCTACATACCGTAATAAACCATGCTTCCACCTGTATTCAACATATATACATATCTCCAAAAAAAAAACATCCATTCCTTTCTTACCATCCTTAAAACATAAGACATAAAATATAAAATATTTACATTCCCTAAAATTAACATAGAAATATACCATTTTCTTTTTCTAATTCCCAGTAATGCTATAAAAACCTCGAACTCTAGGAAATCCTGAAAAAAGATAAATTCATATTCGGGTGAGACACATCTCAGTAAGGGAAGAAACCGTATATTAAACACAGTGTGTGGCTAACATGAGGTATATAACAACATAATATTTAACATTTAAAAATCGTTAACACAATTTTTGAAACCATTCTCTGATCCTAATCAAACACATGTAAAAGATTTAACCCACGAGATTACCCGATGATAGGGGTGATTACCCGCCCATAAAAGTAGCACCCCTCTACTCTAATATTTAGGTAATCCTAAGGTCATTAATAAAGCATATCAGGACACTCACCTTACTCAGTAAGCCCTCAAGTGTTAGATAAATCTCATACTCACACTGTTCAAAAATAGCTTACCAGCAAAGGCCGTAAGGATAGGAAAATTTACCTGCCCATACAAGTAGGTTCCCTCTGCCCTAGTACGTTACGCAGCTACTGTCACATCTAAAGCTACTAGTGCACTCGCCTTACTCAGCAAGCCCTTAGGCGAAGAGTGCGCCTCGCCCAAACGTAACATGTTCTACATACATAAATACTTCTAATATCATAATACATTATTCTTTTTTGTCATTATTCAATCATATACATCCGTTCATGTTCATAGCTTAAACATTGCATTTCATTTCACTTTAAGTAACTCTTTCCCATTTTACATTATTCACATTTCACATTTCATTTCCATTCCATTCATTTCCCTTTTCATTTCATTTCATTTCATACCCAGTATCTTTCAGCTGTTTTACCCAACATTTTTCAGCTATTTACCCAGCATTTTTTAGCTATTTACATGGTTGCATTAACACACACAAGCAACATAGTCCATATCATGTTTTATTCACAATGCATTACTTACTTAACCTGCATCTCATACATTTAATATATATTTGTACAGAATCTCATGCCACACAGTTTAGCAATAAAATTCATACATTGCCTATAAAATAAGCCAACCAACATTTAATATTTATATACTGAAAATACCTTTCATTTCTTACATAATTATCCTAAAAATATTTCTCACTTTCATCAGTTCATTTTCGCATATACATATCTAATAAACAACTCTAAATTTGAAAAAATATAATTTAAACAGTTGGCATTTTACTCATACCGAAACATATACACGTATATATAACACAATTTATTTTTTCATTAAATTCATAAAAATTCTGGTTTAATATATATTTTTTCCTTTACTTGTTTTCTTGAACTACGCCAACAAGGACCCAAAAAAGATGTCTGCGGCGTTCACCTGAATCCTAAAATTAAAAATTCTAGTTTCATGTAATTAATCCTAAATAAAATATTATTTTAATATTTTCTAGGTCCATAAATTCTAAATAAATAAATATACCCTTAAATATAGCCAAATTACCAAATTTCTCATTGGAGTAGGGCCTAAAAAACCCCAATTGGAACTTTACTTATGTTAAAATGATGACGATCACGACTAGAACCCCATGGTGGTGCCTGATCGTTGATTCAACAGTAGATTTAACAAGAAATTGAGAAATTATGAGAAAATTACCTTACCCTAGGAATGGTACCTACGCCGCTCCCACGACAAATCTGCTCCAATAGAAATGTCGGTGGCGCAGTTAGGAATCCAACGACACCTTCCGTTTCCCGATCGGTCAAATATCCGTCGAGAAATGAGGGAAGAGAGAGAGGTGGAGACGGAGAGGTGACGAAGAGCACAGAGGCTCTCTCTCTATTTTTTCACAGAGGTTTCCTGATCTTTTTTTTTTTCTTTTTTCTTTTTTGCCTTTACTTACTTTACATATAATATAATAATATTATATATATATATATATATATATATATCATATTATTTATTTAATAAAACAAATTTAATAATATTTAATTCATTCATTCATTCATAATAATTTTTTTAAAAAAATTATTTATTTATTTATTTTATTTAATAATGTTTAATTAATTAATAATTACTCTTAACTTTTTTTTCATACTATTTCCTTTTATTTTTTTATTTAATACGTTAATTTAATAATGCTTAACTAATTAATTGATTAATAATTTTAATTAATTATTTTTTTTCCGGGTTATTACATTCTTCCCTCCTTTAGAAAATTTCGTCCTCGAAATTTCTTTACTAATCAAACATGCATAACCAAATTAAATCATTGTTATCTTAATCATAAACCTATACCTGCCCCCTTGGCTTTACCTGCCCCATCCAAGACCATTGTATAACCACGTGCTCGTCCACCTCTGCCTAGTGGTATTTGCTGGTTTCTCTCGATACCATAACCTTTAAAATCAACTAAGCTAACCATCGAATTCAAATCTCAAGTTCGAATTTCTCTGCTCAGAAACATCACCATCAATGGATATGTCATGATTTTCTGAAGCTAACTACTTCTTCAGAAAAATACAGAAGAACATCAAGGGATTTCTACCCCCAAACTTACGAAACACAACTCATAATTTCTAACGATATCGTAATCTACCAATCCCTATCCTTATCGCAACTTAATCCTATACTCCGGTATAAATCATCCCTAACCTAATACTCTAACATTTCCATATCCAGGTGATGTGAACCTAATCACACTTCCGGCTGGACATAGCTCTGATACCATAATGTAACGCTCCGAATCTGACGCGTTATACCTGATAAAATCCCTGAGAATCCATAATCAACATATACGCAGCGGAAAACATAAATATAATCTCCACAAATATAATACCAGAGTTTTCTAAAATCTATCTACATACTATAATAAACCATGCTTCCACCTGTATGCAACTTATATACATATCTCCAAAGAAAACATCTAGTATTCACAATCATTCCTTTCTTACCATCCTTAAAACATAAGACATAAAATATAAAATATTTACATTCCCTAAAATTAACATAGAAATATACCATTTTCTTTTTCTATTTCTCAATAATGCTATAAAGACCTCGAGCTCTAGGAAATCCTGAAAAAAGATAAATTCGTATTCGGGTAAGACACATCTCAGTAAGGGAAGAAACCATATATTAAACACAACGTGTGACTAACATGAGGTATATAACAACATAATATTTAACATTTAAAAATCGTTAACACAATTTTTGAAACCATTCTCTGATCCTAATCAAACACATGTAAAAGATTTAACCCACGATATTAACTGAGGATAGGGGTGATTACCGGCCCATACAAGTAGCACCCCTCTGCAATGATATTTAGGTAATCCTAAGGTCACTAATAAAGCATACTAGGGCACTCACCTTACTCAGTAAGCCCTCAAGTGTTAGATTGATCTCGTACTCACACTGTTCAACAATAGCTTACCGGCAAAAGCCCTAAGGATAGGGAAATCTACCCGCCCATACAAGTAGGTTCCCTCTGCCCTAGTACGTTATACAGCTACTTCCACATTTGAAGCTACTAGTGCACTCGCCTTACTCAGCAAGCCCTCAAGCGAAGAGTGCGCCCCGCCCAAACGTAACATGTTCTATATACATAAATACTTCTAATATCATAATACATTATTCTTTTCTATCATTATTCAATCATACACATCCGTTCATGTTCATAGGTTAAACATTACATTTCATTTCACTTTAAGTGACTCTTTTCCATTTTACATTGTTCACATTTCACATTTCACATTTCATTTCCATTCCATTCATTTCTCTTTTCATTTCATTTCATACCCAGCATCTTTCAACTGTTTTACTCCACCTCTTTCAGTTGTCATACATTTACCCAGCATCTTTCAACTGTTTTACCCAGTATTTTGCAGCTGTTACACATTTACCCAACATCTTTCAACTGTTTTACTCAGCATTTTTCAGCTATTTACCAAGCATTTTTCAGCCATTTACATGGTTGCATTAACGTACACAAGTAGCATAGTCCATATCATGTTTTATTCACAATACATTACTTACTTAACCTGCATCTCATGCATTTAACATATATTTGCACAGAATCTCATGTCACACAATTTAGCAATAAAATTCATACATTACCTATAAAATAAGCCAACCAACATTTATTGTTTATATATTGAAAATACCTTTCATTTCTTACATAATTATCCTAAAAATAGTTTCCACTTTCATCAGTTCATTTTCGCATATACATATCTAATAAACAACCCTAAACTCGAAAAAATATAATTTAAACAATTGACATTTTACCTATACCGAAACATATACACGTATATATAACACAAGTTATTTTTCCATTAAATTCATTAAAATTTTGGTTTAATATATATTTTTTCCCTTACCTGATTTCTTGAACTATGCCAATAGGGACTCTAAAAAGATGCCTGTGGCGTTCACCCGGATCTTGAAATCAAAAATTCTAGTTCCATGTAATTAATCTTGAATAAAATATTATTTTAATATTTTATAGGTCCATAAATTCTAAATAAATAAATATACCTTTAAATATAGCTAAATTACCAAAATTTCCAAATCTCACTCTCGTTTTGGAGTAGGGCCTAAAAAACCCCAATTGAAACTTTACTTATGTCAAAATAATGACGATCACGACTAGGATCTCATGGTGGTGCCTGATAGTCGATTCAATAGTAGATTTAACGAGAAATTAGGAGAAAATTACCTTACTCCAGAAATGGTGCCTATGCCGCTCCCACGACAAATCCACTCCAGAAGAAATTTCGGTGGCGGAGCTAGAAATCCAACGACACTTTCCGTTTCCCGATCGATCGAATATCTGTCAAGAAATGAGGGAAGAAAGAGAGGTGGAGACGGAGAGGCGACAGAGAGCGCAAAGGCTCTCTCTGTTTTTTCGAAGGAAGCCTCTAAGGCTTCCTTTTAATTTATTTATTTATTTATAATAATTTTTTAAAAAAAAATTATTTATTTATTTATTTAATTTAATAATGTTTAATTAATTAATAATTACTCTTAACTTTTTTTTTTCATACTATTTCCTTTTATTTATTTATTTAATGCGTTATTTAATAATGCTTAACTAATTAATTGATTAATAATTTTAATTAATTAATTTTTTTCTCGGGTTATTACAACTTAATTTTGTTTGCAAGGGGTGATTACTGCTTAGTTAAGAAAATTATAGGGTGCCTAGAGGACTTCTTCGACTGGTCAAGGCTGAGAGCAAGTTTGCATAAATCAAACCTATACTATGCAGGAGTCTTTGACAATAACCTGGAGGAGTTAAGGGGCTTGAAAATAGGATATAGTTCCTAAGAGGGGGGTGAAATGGGTTTTAAAAATTTTATATTCTTTTTCAAAGCTTTTGTATTAGAACAATAAACACAACCTAAACACAATCACAAAATACGTGTAAAATAATTAATTCAAATCAATCATAATCAAAATGAAATAATCAATCACTTGATTCTTGTAACAAAAGTCCTATAGTAATATGTAATGCTTGTTAGATTTATATAAGTCTTGTGCTAAAATTCATAGTCATACTTCTTCCCAATGTTTAGCTTTTAAATAAACTTTTAGTTTAATAAGTTTAGGATGATCAACCAACGTAATCCCTTTCAATTTCCGCAATCAATGCTGATCAAACCAAAACAAATTATCTTCCAGTCTATTTAATAACCAGACACTCAGAATTCAGAAATTTATAAAGCATCCACGCAATTTGTAAAGTTTGCTGAAAAGTAAAGAGTAGGGAAGAGAGAGAGGAACACAAGGTTTTACGAGGTTCGGCTCATACTCAACCTACGTCATCGCCTTTGGCAAACCACCAAAGGATTCACTTGGTCAGTTCCTTTGCCGAGCAGAACAACATCGTTTACAACACTCCCTTGATTAGGCTAGAGCCCGCCTCTCCAAACGATATACGCTCGTTCAGTCCAACGATTCAACACTCGAATCGTCAATCAATCTGCTAAAGAGATTTGAAACAAGATGTATATGAAATTGCTCCTAAAAGAGCTGATTGACTCACTTGAAAAATGAGCAGCTCGAGAGCTATCCCAAGTATAGTAGTTACGTCGTGTAATATTAAGCCCAAGGGCTAGATCGTCTCCTCAGGGAATGCGTTTAATCTCAGATTTTACGTTCTTCCAATTGAAATTAAAAAGGTACTAAACTCAGTTCAGATTCGAGATTTTCAAAGTTGTTGAGATTTATTTAAACTAATTAAAATAACATGCAAAGTGAAACCCTAAAACTAACATACATGGAACTAAGAAGCAAACAATGGAAACCCTAGCCTACTTAAGGAAACACTGGGACACGCATTAATTAAAAATGGAAACCTAGAACATGAAATTAAAAACACACAATGGAAGCTAAACCCAACACACACACACGTAATAAAAATCAAATTTTTAACTAAATAAGAGTTTGAACCAAAATTAAACCTTTAATAATTAAACCATGAACGAAAATGGGGTAAAAATTCAAATTCCAATTAAACTAAGATTACAACAATTAAAACCCTACAAAAAATAAATAAATTAAACCTACTAACAATAACCCAAGAGGAATTCAAAACTCAATCTTTAATAAAAAAAAAAACAACTCCAAATTAGAAATACTTAAATAATTATTTGTTTGCAAAAAAGAAATAAGGAAGTAAAAAAAACAAAACTTTAAGATAAACCCTACAAAAACATTGTCACTTAAATAATAATAATAAAACAAAAGATGAAAGTAAAGAGAGAGAGAGAGAGAGAGAGAGAGAGAGAGAGAGAGAGAGAGAGAGAGAGAAAAGAGAAAAAAAAAGGCCATGGGAGGCTCTGTTTGCTGTTGCAGTTGTTGCTGTGGTGGACCAAGGGGCTGCTGGCTGGAACAGGGGGCTGCCACGGCTGCTGTGCTTCGAGAGAGAGGGTCAAGGGGCTGCTGGAGATAAGGGTTGAAGCTGGCATGGCTTGCTGGTATGGGATTGCAGTGATCTTTGAGGTTGTAGCTGAAAAAGAGCCTCGGCTGCACAGTAGGATGGTTGGAGGTCTAGCTGAGGAGCTGTGGAGGTCTTCGGGCTGGTGGCTGCTGGACAATTGCTGCAGATCTGTGGAGCTGTGATGGAGTCATAGGTGCTGGAACAGGGGCTGCAGAGAGTCTAGAGTGGAGAAGAGCAGAGGAAGTCGGCTGGAGCTGCTGCAGAAGAGCTGGTATTTGGTGGCTTCTCGGCTAGAATTGTTGACTAAAGGAAGAAGCAGAGGACTAAAAGAGAAGGGAGGATTGAGTCTCAGGTTTGCAGAGCTTAGGGGAAGAAAAAGAAAACAAATAGAAACAGAGAAAGAGCGAGAAAACGAGAATAAATCAAAGTAAAGAGAAGAGAAGAAGAAGAAGAAGAAGAAGAAGAAGAAGAAAAGGAGAAGAGGAGAGGAGAGTTTGAGGGAGGGAGAAGGGTGCCGGAGGCACACACTGTGTGGGAGAGCAAATAAGGATTAAATAGGAGAGGCTGCCCTAGACCCAGATGGAGAGGATTGACCCGGATGGGAGACCCGACTCGGATTGTTATATTTTTTTTTTTCATTTTTTTCATTCTCTGTTCATCGCAAATCTAACTCTTTTGGAGCCCGTATCTCACAAAACTCAAAACATGAAAGTTGTAGATAATCCTTTCCTATTTCTCTAAAAATTTGAATCGTCTTGATCAGAGCTTGTACGGAAAAGTTATGCATGAAATACGAACAGGTGTCGGTTTTGGTTCTCGGGAATTTTCCTGCGACAAAAAATTAGCAAAACTTCATAAATAGTGCAATAAAGTTCAAGAATGATGATTTTGGCACTTTATTAAAATATTGGACAATTTTGGATATTTAATTAAAAATATAAACCGTAAAGCTTGGGTTAAGATGCACAATTACGCAGTTTTGATGCGTAATCACTGATTAGTACAGTTCAAAAACTATATACTTCAATGTAATTCACAATATGAAATTCAGATTGAAACTCTAGAAGTATTTCACCATATGATTCTTTCAATGGAGGAAAGAATTAGTATTTGTAGCACAATATCAGTGAGTAAGAATCAATAAGAACTCAGTAAACTTCATGCAAGTTGAGAGCAAGAGAGAGCCTTGAGAATTTTAGAGCAATTGAGAGAGATTTGAATGCTAAATTGAATTCTTGGTTGTAAAATCAATTTAACTTGGGTGTATTTGTAGATGTAGAAAAGTATTTTACTTGTTCCCCAAGTTTACTTTGAGTAGGGTCTAAGATTTAAATAAGTTTGAGCCTCAAGTAATTGAATTTTTCAAAATATGTCCGTTATGTATTTTAAATTTTGCTGCTTGACAGTTGATTGTGAGGTCTCTGGCAGTCGCTTGTCAGTGTATTACACGTATAAAATACACAAGCAGTAGGGTGGCAGTTGCCTGTCAATAGGGAGTTAGGCGCCTGTCAATAGGGAGTCAGGCGCCTGTCATTGAATAACTTAGTTTATAAAGATGAGCAGAAAGGTGACAGTTGATTGTCAAAACTCAGTCATTCATCTCAAATTTCACTGACAGTCGCCTATCAAGTTCTAGACAATTGGCTGTCATGTTTTTGTCTGTTCATTTAAAACTCTTTAACATTGCAGTTGACTATCCACGTGCAGTCAATCGCCTATCAAGCACTTTTTTCTTGTTTTAAAATATTTTTGTTCTCTCTCTTCTTTGCTTATTCAATCTTGGAATATCAATTTGTTTTTCTTTGAAAAATATGTTCCAAGACTTAAAAACAAGGTTTCTAGATCTCTTTGCCTAATGAGCTTCAAAATGAAAATCCATACTTGAATTATATTTTAAGTACTTACAATGTATCTATTATTGACTCTCTTGACTTTCTATCTCTTTGTTGCTAATCCTTGATCTTTCAATCTTCTTTAAGCTTTCATTATGGATCATTAATTTGATATGAGCCTTCCATTTTCCTTGAACCTTGTGAGCTTTTAAGATCTGTCATTTTAAGGTCTTTGCTTCATTTGATCCTTGATCGTTGACATGAGCTTTCAGAATTGTCATTTTATCATCTGAAATCCACTTTGCCTTCACTAAATGAAATATCACCACTTTAAAGCAAATTAGATAGCCTTATTTTGTTTTCATCAAAATCAAGAGTCGTAAGCCTAGTTAGGCCAACAGGGCTTAACTGGGTTTCCTATGAGGGAGTTACCCTTCAGATACTTAGGAATTCTATTGGCTTCCACAAGATTGAATTCAGCTCATTATGCCCCTCTCATCAACAAGATTGCTGGTTTGATAAGCTCTTGGCCTAGGCACACCTTGTCCTATGCTGGGAAGCTGGAACTCATAAATTCTATAATTCAGGGGGTCGATCATTTTTGGTTATCTATCTTTCCTACACCTAATACTGTGATGGCTCACATTGTAAAACTTTGCAGGGCATTCTTGTGGGGTGGTAGGAGACGACCTTTGGTAGCTTGGAAGGAAGTCTGCATGCCTAAAAGGGAGGGGGGCCTAGGTGTGTTGGACCTTAAATGTTGGAAAAGGGTTTTCCTCATCAAAACCTTATGGAATATCCATAACAAAAAGGATTCTTTTTGGTCTAAGTGGTTGAGCCATACACATCCGAAAGGTGGAAGTATCTGGGAGGCTTCAATGAAGCACGAAGACTTTCCCCTCTTGAAGAAGCTGATTAAGATTAAAGATCTTTTGCTACTTCAGTGCAAGGACAGAAACAGTGCTGAGTTACAGCTAAAACAATGGGAGGTGGGTGGGCAGTTCAGGTGCTTGAATGCCTACCATTTTTAGAGGAGTAAAGGAAGATCAGTTCCCTGGCAGAACTTGATTTGGAAGAACTACTGTGCACCAAAGAATTTGTTGGAATTGGTGTGATCCCAAGAGGGGAGATGAATTGGGTTTTAAAATTTTTTTGGCTAAACTAAACTTTTGCACCAATTCACCACATATCATATCCCATTTCTATAATACAAACATGTATGTAAAATAATTAAACTATGAGTGCAGGTATACACGTGTGCAGTATATCTCATTTAATTTAAATGTGGGCATGCAAATAATTGTAACAGTGAATAAACAAGCATACATATAGAAATTTAAGTGCGGAAATTTAAATGAGATAGAGAGCGAGTGACATACATATTTGTTATCGAGGTTCGGCCAAACCAGCCTACGTCCCCGCCTTGGGCATACCCCCCACAGATTCCACCATCCCTACTCACTTCAACGGGCGGAGCAAAAGCCGTTACAACCTTTCCTTACAAGATAAGGTAAACTCCAACTCAATTACCAGGCTGTGCTCAACTAGTCTCCCTTACAGGATGGAGACACCCCAGTTCAATTTCCGAGCTAAACCGAATTGGTCTCACTTATGGGGCTGAGACTCCCCAATTCAACTCCGGGCTAAATCCAACCGATACAATAAAAATATTTTTTTAACATGATAAAATGCTTCTAAATACAAGCAAAGATGTACAAAATTTATGTAGAAACCCAAACCCAAAAAATAAAAGAAATAAATAAGAAAAGAAGAAAGGAATTTACAAAGGGGCAAAATAGTAGGGTTCGTCAATGAATCCCCTGTTTTCATCGACGAATGCCCTTTTGTGTCTCGTCGACGAAGTTCAGGCATCGTCGACGAAGAAATCCCGAATGACAAAATTTTCAGGCTTAGGGTTCATCGACGAACCCCTTCTTTCATCAACGAATGTCTTTCTATAATTCGTCGACAAAGGCTCCATTTCATCGACGAATGTGACCGGGTCAATGGCCTATAAATTGATTTTTAAGTTACTTCTTCATTAATAAATCAGAAAATATCTCTCTCTCTCTCAACCGTGCCCCTGCCCCTTCTTTCTACAATATCTCTCCATTTGTCGCCCGAATCGATGATCGGAAGTTACCACAAGGATCTAGGGGTGTTTCTCTGTAAGTTTAGTGGAGTGGATTTTTGAATGGGGTCTTTCCAAGCATCACCCCAAAGTTGAGGTAAGGGTAGAAATGGACTATCTGTCTATCATGTAATTAGTTACATGGGGGTGTATGGGCCTGGGGATGTTTAATAGTCGCTAATCTGGGATTTGAGTTGATTGAATTGGGGAAATGTGTTTTTAGGGTTTTAGGCTTTGTATCACCATAGCGTGGGCCATAGGAGCGTTGTAGGAACTCTTTCAGTAAACAGGTAAGGGGATTAAGTTAAGTCAAGATTTTTCTAAAGTTGAACCGATTAAACTACTATATACATATATTTATGTTTTCAATTGTTACTACGAAAACCAACCATTCAAAATGGATTTTTCAAACCTAGGATATATGATATCGTATTTTGAGTAAAAATGAACGGTGGAAAGTTTGGTAAATATACTGTGTCTCTTGGTTGCCTACGAGCTATGTTCAAAATACTAAAATTGTGTGGCAGGTGAATGTTATTTTTAGGGTTATTGTATAACCGAGTTTGTGAATGTTTGTGAAATACTGGAACTGTTTGTAAAAAATACAAGGATTTGATATAGCGGCTGTGAGCTGAGTTTTATATGACGGCCGGGGGCCGGGATTTTAATTAGCAGCTGCAAGACGAGATGTATATAACAGCTGGGCGCCAAGATTTTGTTTAGCGGTTGTGAGACGAGTTGTATATGACAGTAGGGGGCTGGGTTTTATAATATGATAGGTTTTATATGAAATGAGTTTGAAATATAGTATTTATTAATTAAATTGCATGATATGCTTTAGGAACCCTAAGGACCAGTTATGTTATTAGCATGTTACCGTTGCTAGAGATTCAGTATTTGGCCATGTGTGCTCACACTGTTCTGGATAGAAGTGTAGGGTGGTCTCAACCGATTAGCCTCAGTAGGGTGTACCTTCCTTGGGGTCTGGACAAGGAAGTGGTAAGGCAATCAGACACCCGTATCTAGTTGCAGATGCTTGCAAACATAGTTAGCAGATGAATGATTTGACTTTGTTTGGGTTGATACCCCAAGTGTTAGTCCAGCATTCGGACCGCACAACCCGTACCATGGGGGAAGTAAATGGTGTTTAGTCCCAGGGAGTGTCTTTATGCACATCTATAGATTTATGTAAATTATGTTACTTATTTTCTGAACTATTTATACTATGGAAATGAGATGAGTATTTTCAACTATGCAAAGTGAGTACAATGTAAAATAGCTATTTTCGGTTATCTAGAGGATAGAAGTTTTCTATAAACACTAAATGCGTGCTGACCACACACTAATGTTAACTTAATCTTCCTTACTGAGAAGTGTCTCACCCCAATATACAAATCATCTTTTTAGGATACACCAGAGATCGTGCATAGTAGACTAGAGGGGCTGAGTTAGAAGAATAGTGTATGTACGTTGGGTGTATGGATTGAGTTGTTTTTGTTTGTACTGTTTAATGGGTTGTAATATGGATAATTGGAGACTATTGTGTATAAAGGTAGTTTAGAACTCTGGTAATGAATTGTGGAGAATGTTTTATTTACTTTCGCTACATTTATTATATGAATATGGTATCAGGTACACAGATGTCACTAAAGTAGCACCTTGAGCCCATGTGGCGGGTCGGGGCGCTATAGGTGGTCTCAGAGCCTAGGTTTGTTAGGTTCTACAGACTTTGACAGTTGATAATTACCAGAGTATAGGTTGGGATAAGTTAAGGATAGGAATGGGTAGATTGGGTGAGTCTTGGTTTGGAAGCTTAGAGACGATGATCTTTTGACGATCTTTTGTGTTTTTCCTGAAATGATGATTTCAGGAAAACCATGGTAAATCCATCGATGGTTTCATTTTTGGGTCGAGAGACTGGAACTTGGAAATGTAAGGGGGAACGTTAGGTTGGTTGAGTATGTGCGTAGTGTCAGTGTTATGGATTAAGGCTGGTACCTTGATGGTTTTATGGTAGAATGATGTACATGATTTTTGTTTACTCGTATGTTTTATTATTAGTTATTCCATACTTGCATCAACCATGATAAATGTGGAATTTCTAGATCGGTTTCTATCATATCTTCAGGATTGATCCCAAGGGAAAGGATATCATGGCTGAAGGGGATAATCACGTGGACACCTCCAGTGAAGATGACGTCGATGCCTATACTGCGCAGCAGGCTGGAAGAAGGACCGAAGAGACTCTAGAGAGAGGGATCAGCTATCGGCTGATAGGGGCTGCACGTTCCAGTAGTTTACTCGGGAGAATCCGCTAGCGTTTTCAGGAGGAGCAAACTCGATTGGAGCTGAAGATTGTGTAGAGACCCAGAGAAATTATAATATTTAAATAATAAAAGAAGGGGGGAAAAGGGAAAAGGAAAATAGGACCTTGTTAATGAATTCAAGGGGTTCGTCAACGAGAGAGCATGAGGGACTAGTCGATGAGGGAGCATTTCGTCGACGAGAAAGTATCGAGAGGATGTTTTGGGCATCTCAGAATTTTATCGACGAGGAAAAAGTTCGTCGACGAATTGCCTCTTAACCTCGTCGATGAGGTGACGTGGATCGTCGATGAAGACTAGTGTATAAATAGGTCAAATCTTTATTTTTGGCCGAAAACTCACGCTCAAAATCTTCCTTCTCTCTCCTCTTCGGTTCTCTACCCTTCTCTCTTAATTTCTGGGTTCGTTTGCGGCCGGATCGAGGATCCAAAGTCACCACGACACTCCTGGGGAAGTTCTCAACGTATCTGCTGGAGTGGATCATTGGTGGGACGAGTTTGAAACCCCTCTCAAATTCAGCGTAAGGTTTTTATTCAATATTTAGCCTCCCCTGTAGTTGTAGAAAACATAGTAGGCGTAGAAATACTGAAGTTTAACTCTGGGAGATGTTGTTTTTAGGGTGTTGAACGGGGAACCCTGCGAGTGTTGAGTTGCTTGTTTTAGGGGCTTTTCATGAATCAGGTAAGGGATATAAACTAATATCAGTTGTGTGGCGATATGAGTATATTCGTACTATAATAGATAAACAATACATAACATATGTCTGGACAAAAACTAATGATATATTACTAGATAAAACATACATAATCATGGTCACGCTAAATCATATTGAATTTCAAATATTATAAAATCATCTGCTATAACTGATAGTACTGAAATATTACCCAAGATGGATAGCTAACTGATGTCATGTATTACCCCCCATGACTAGGTTGTGCAGCCCGAAGGCTGGACCTGACAATGGCTGGGCAACCACTACCAAGTAAAATGTGTCTGTAAGTACGATGGGCCCGCCCCACCCTGGTCCGGACTGCCAGGGGGACGTCTACAACGCTACACTAAAGCCACATTGACTATCCCTCTCCCACACTCTCTACTAGCAAGTGTGGTAGCACTAGTTTGAACTGAACTGAATAGCTACAGTACTGAGCACTGAATACTAATCTAAACTAAACCATCCGAGTTCTGATAACATATAGTATGTTTACATATACTAATTTAACATGAAACTAGATTGATAGCATTTTCCTGAATTTTGGCATATCATACATAATCACGCCTTTGCCCCGAATAACATATATAATTACGGCCTTGTGCTGGCTATCAATCACGGCCTTGTGTTGAGCATATTATAACATATTGAACTAAAACTTGTACTGTTATCATAAAATCTTGAAACCATAATTTCCCGTAATATTTATGGTTTTCTTGAAAAACTATTGTAAACATGCTTTTACTGAAAATCTAACATTAAAAAATATTCGTAAAATGATACTCATGCCACATAGATTTAAATAGTATTAAAAGTGAATACATAAGCTGAATATTTTTTTGTTTAAACATTTTAAAACCATTTTCTTATTCAACAGCAGTATTCCCAAATATTTTGATATAACATACATAAATTCTGTAAATACATGCTATTTTAAAATGATAAATTTTCATAAAAATAAACTGACTTAATTTATCCCCTTACCTGGCTACTCATGTAAGAACCCGAATCATGAGACGTGGGTTTATTATGTAGGAGAGGGATATTTTGGTAAAATAGCAGGTTTGTCGACGAAGCCGGATTTCATCGACGAAGCCTTTGTTCTTCTCATCAACGAAATTCAGAGCCTTGTTGACGAGGAGAAGCTGAGAAGTTTCGGAAATCGGGAAATATCAGGATTCGTCGACGAGGGTACCATTTCATCGATGAAATTGGCCAGGTCAAAGGGCCATAAAAGGAAATTCTCATTACTTCACCATTAAGAAATCTCAATTATATATATATATATATATATATATATATATATATCTAAACCTCTCCCTACTCCTTCTCCCTAGATTTCTTCGTCGATCGTTGCTAGAATCGGGAAACGGAAGTTACCATAAGGATCATGGAAGGATTCTCTACAACTTCTACAGATCAGAATCTCGTTTCAAGCATTTTCGAGTTTCGGGCTAAAATCGAGGTAAGGCTCGGTTTTTGTTTCTGATTTAGTATATGTGTAGAAGTACGGATTGTAAGTATGTATTGTACTATGGTTTTAGGTTTTGGAGTCTCGATTCGTAGTTTTGAGGACCATAGAGTTCGTAGTTGGATTTCGGGTTAAGGTAAGGGGATTATGTTTATATCAGTTCATTTTTGAAATCAAGATCGATAAGCCTGTAGGCTACGATCATATGTATGTTTTGGCTACTTATTTGGGGAAATCTATCGAGTAAAAATGCGGGATTTTTGGATTACAGTTTTCGGGAAAATTGGGGATTTTGGGTATCATCTCTACTTTGTTTGAAAAACGGTTGGTTTTGTTGAAACTGTATTATTGAGGTGATCGTGAACCATATTTGCATAAACTGTATACTTGAAATTGTAATTAATATGATTTTCCGTAAACCAAATAAGTGTGGTATGTATGGATGTATGTATTTGTTTCAGGTATTTGTAAAACAGCTATGTGGTGGCTAATTATCGTACGCTGAAATGTATAGGGACGTGAGTTCTAAAATGATTATAGGTTTTGTGAAATCGGCTAGGGGCGACTAATTACCGTACGCCGAAACAGCTATGTGGCAGCTAATTACTATACGCTGTGGCATAGATCGGTTAACTACCGTAGGCAAGAGTGTCCGACTCTATATTCGAGGGTGTGAAATATCACCAGTCTAATTTCGGTTGGTCACCGAAGTGGTGTGAGCTATATGCTACATCGTATGAAGCAATGGATTCACTGTGGGCCTGAGTTGTCGTAGCGTAGTTTTGCATGTGGCAATGTAATTGTGGTGAGACTAGGTGACCTTGTGTAGTTGCATATGTAGCAATGGATTCACTATTGGGCCTGAGTCGTCACTTCGTAGTTGCGCGTGTAGTAATGTAATCACTGTGAGACTAGGTGACCTTGTGTAGTTGCGTATGGAGCAATGTAATCACTATTGGGCCTTGATCGTCGCAGCGTAGTTGCGTATGTAGCAATGTAATCGCTGTGAGACGAGGTGACCTTGTGTAGTTGCGAACTAGTGTGATGACACTGACCGTATGTATGTATGTATGTTTTGGGTATCGTATGAACTGGAATAGTTTTTCTGAAAATACTGGAACTGTATGGAATTGTATGAAACTGTACAAATTGTTTCAAACTGTATCGTATGTATAGTGTTATGAAGTATGTAAAATGACACTGATATGCCACACACTGATATAAACTGTTTTCTTCCTTACTGAGAGGTGTCTCACCCTGAATGTACGTACAATATTTTCAGGTCCTTCAGGTAGCGGTAAGTAGCATCCTAGCGTCCGGAAGCAAGGGGTGTCGTAGCTACTGCTAATACCTTTTTAGGTACGAGTTTTGGTATCCAGGTTGTCAAGATAGTTTGTAGACACCTGGGGTATGTGTTGTAATTATGGGAATATATGTCCTAGTTTGTATAGACCCTGGTATGATCTTGTTTATGTATAAAAGACTGTATTCCACTGCGTATCTGATGAGTATGGATTGGTATGAGTTTGTATATAGGGCAATCGTGTACCCCACGGGGTCGGACCCTCTTATTTGTATTTTATCATGTATGTTTAAATTGATACAGAGGCGGGTTAGGTTACTTAAACTCGCACCTGGGACCCACCTGCGGGTTCGAAGAGTGACAACTCAGAAACCCCAAAATCTAACTAAATCTGCACCTGTGGTGTTCCCAACTCAACACCCTGAAATCAATATTTTCCCAACAAATCCTAGTATTATTTCACCTAATACATTTCCTTCAATCTAGAAACACCAAATACCTTATAAAACTTAAAATAATCAACTTACCCAAATTTTGGGATGGTACCCAAGTTGGCCTAACCATCAATTTACTCCAACAGATTTATAGAGAATCTTCCCAGGAGTAACGTGGCAGCTTTGGATCATCGAACCGGCGTGAAATGAGGTCGGATTTCTAGAGAGAAGGCAGAGGGAGCCGAAGTTAGAGAGAGAGAGAGAGAGAGAGAGAGAGAGAGAGAGAGGATTTTTGAATGTTCCTCTCGCCAAAAATGTGTTCTTAGCCTTTAATAGAAATGCTTGCCCACTTGGCCTTGTCAACGAGTCCAAGAAAAGTTTCGTCGACGAACACTTACCCCTTGTCCACAAAATTCAGGCCCTGGGAAATAGTCTCTTGGTAAGTTCTCATCGACGAGACACATGTCCCCGTTAACGAGCCCAAGAAGCCTGTTCATCAATGAACACGCTGCATTCGTCAGCAAGACCCTGCTAAATTTCCCCTTAAAAATTTCCTTTCTTTCCTCTCCTTTATTATTTAATTGATATAATTCACTGGGCCTCTACATTCTCCCCTCCTTATTAAAATTTTGTCCTCGAAATTTACCATCTGTATTGAACACCATGCTTTAAAGAAAGATGGGTTACTTATTTTATTACTTACCCTCACTTGTGGCGGAGGAATACCGTGATTACATTCAGGGTCCTAAGAGATTACAAATACATAAACTAAAATTCTCCCAAAACCAAAATACTACCTACTACCAAAATATTATTACATGTACAAATTAACCTACAAAAGGGACATTACATACTTATTTGTATCTTTTCCTCATTACTTTTGAACTCCACTGAATAAATGCAGGTATTTCTGTCGTATCTGCTCCTCGAGCTCCCATGAAGCTTCCTCTACCACATGATTTCTCCACAAGACTTTTACTAAAGGAATCTTCTTATTTTACAATTCCTGATCTTTCCTATCCAGAATCTACATTGGTACCTCCTCATACACCAAAGTATCCCTGAGCTCGATCTCACCAAAACTGATCACATGGAAGGGGTCTAGGACATATTTCCTCAACATGGAAACATGGAATACGTCGTGTATTCTGGACAAAACAGGTGGTAAGGCTTGCCTATAGGCAACTGATCCCACTTTCTCAAGGATCTCAAACGGGCTAATAAACCTAGGGCTAAACTTACCATTCCTTCCAAATCTTATAACTCCTTTTAATGGAGCTATTTTTAGAAACACATGATCTTCCATATCAAATTCTAATTTCCTACAGCGAGTATTAGTGTAACTCTTCAGCCAGCTCTGAGCTGCACTAATCCTGTCTCTGATGAGCTGAATTTTATCATATGCCTACTACACTAGATCTGTCCCCACAACTCGCTGCTCACCCATCTCATCCTAGTATAATGGGGAACGACATCTTCTTCCATGCAATACTTCATAAGGTGCCATCCTTGTAGAGACCCGAATAATCATCGTAATTTAATAATAGGAGGAGGAGAGAAAAGGAATTGAATTTAGATTTAAATAGGGTCTCGTCGACGAAGAGACCTATTGGGATCGTCGACGGGGACACGTGTCTCGTTGACGAGAAGATACCAATAGGCTATTTTTGCAGCTCTGAATTTCATCGACGAGGATTAAGAGTTCGTCAACGAACTTCCTTCATGGCCTTGTCGATGAAGTGGCGTGGCTCATCGATGAGTGCAGATGTATAAATAGCCTAAATTCGAATTTTCTACAGAATTCTCATGCGAAAACCCTCCTCTCTCTCTCTCTCTCTCTCTCTCCTATTTGTCCCTTCCCCCTTCTCTTTAAGATTTTGGGCCGGATTCTTGCCAGTTCGACGATCCGAGGCCACCACGACACTCCTGGGGAAATTCTCTTCAAATCTACTAGAGTGGATCGCTAGTGGGTTTAACTTGGATTTCATCCAAACTTCAAGGTAAGGCACTTTATTTAATATTTGGCTTTCCTACAGTAGAAAGTGTAGTACTCGAAGAAATATTGAAGTTTTCCTCAGGCAGATATTATTTTCAGGGTGTTGAACGGGAAACTCTGCGGGTGTAGGACTAGACACTGTAAGGGCTTTTTAGTAGTCAGGTAAGGAAATAAACTAAAGCAGTAATTTTCCATGAAAATTATTATTTATTACCAGATTTATGTTCAGAAAGCATGTATTATATATATGAGTATTACTAAGAAAATTATATTTGGGAAAATACTGCTGTTATACAGGAATGTATATTTTTGGTATGAAATGTTAGGAAATATGATTTTATTAACAGAATGTATGATTTTATTTAACATTATGTGGCATGAATATCATTTTACACACATTGTATTATATTAAGGCAATTTTACAAATAAAGCATGTTTTAGTGACTTTCAGAAAAAACAGGATAATGCAGTACATTATAATTTCAGAATACATGATAAATAATACATTTATTCAGATTAGTATGTATATTATGTTCGGCGCAAGGCCGTGATTGATAACCGGCTCAAGGCCGTGGATTATGCATGTTTTTGGCGCAAAGCCGTAGTTATGAATGTAATCGGCGCAAGGCTGTATTTATTTATGTTATTATAGGAAAATCAGAAAATGTTATCAATCTATTTGCGTTAAATAGTATATTATCGTGTACTATATGTTATCAAAACTTGGATGATAGTTCAGATCAGTTTCAGAAGCACGATACCATAGCTATACAGTTCAGTTCAGTTCAGACTTGTGCTAACCACCCCTACTAGTAAAGGGGATGGGAGATGGATAGTCGATGTGATTTTCAGTGTAGAGTTGTAGAGGTCCACTTGACAGTCTGGACCAGGGTGTGGTGGACCCATAGTACTTACGGACATTTTTGACTCGGCAGTGGTCGGTCAACCATTGTCGGGTCCCGCCTTCAGGCTGCACAACTTGTTATGGGGGGTAATACATGACATCAGCTTGCTATTCATCTTGGGTAAATTTCAGAATACTAGTATATATCATATGATTTTATGAACAGTGAAATGCAGTATGAATTAGTATATTTATGAAATGATATATTTATTTAGTATTGATATTACCGGCTTTCCGGCATGTGACATGTACTGTATGTTTATTATAACACGTAAATATTAATGTTGTCACATAACTGTATTTAGTTATTCTCCTTACTGAGAGGTGTCTCACCCCAACTTAAACTATTTCAGGGAACCTAGAAAGACTTGCGGACCGAACCCACTGTTGAGACAGTTTTTACTACCTTGCTAAGAGGGTAAGTTTTGAGTTAGGATCAGCTGGTTTTTGGTATTAGATTCTAGTTCATCTTTTGGTGATTTTGAGGATTGTATATTTAAACAGTATATGATGGAATGTAGATACTCTGGTATATTGTATTATATGGTTAAGTGGTTGAAATTTATGTTTGCTGCTACTTAGGTTTCCGCTGTGTATGATAGGTGTATCCCCGTTACCCACGGGTACGGGTTGACTTTATAATGTTTTAAGTTAATGATGATTAATATAGTTGATTATGTAGTAAATTAAGCAGGTCGTTATAGTTTTGTATCAAAGCCTAGGATGCTAGGTTTTGTAGACTTTAGAATGCAACAGTAATAATACCAGAGTATAGGATAAGGGAATTTGAGGTCTAATTTTGTAGTCTAGATGTAGGACTTTTGTGATGGTTTGTGTGACTTTCCTGAGGTGACAATTTCAGGAAAGCCATGGTAAACTATTTTCGGGTTGGGTATTTAGATTGTAGGATTGAACATTTAATTAAGATCAGAGATGATGATTTAGTTTAGGATATAAAATACTTGTTAGATGATACGTTATGGTGATAAGGTCCTAAGCTAAGTTTATTGTTTTTTCAGTATGGACCCCGGAGGTAGTAGCACTCATGCCAGTGGTAATGAAGGTGCTGGGCCCTAAGACACTGCAGGTGGTTATTCAAATGCAATACTATGTAGCGTAGCACAGCAAGTCATGGCTGAAATTGTTAGGAACTCCAGAGAGCAGGGTGGTCCGTCTGCAGGCCACGACAGTTCGATTAAGAAGTTCATTAGGATGAATCCTCCGATTTTCTCAAGAGGAACTGATCCTGCATTTGAGAAAAAATGGGTGCAGGAGATTGAGAAAGTGTTTGTAGTACTACAGTGTATTGAGGATCAGAGGGTGTTGTTCGCTACATAAAAACTGACTGGAGAGGCTGAAAGATGGTGGACGACAGTGAAACTCCTGGAATAGCAGAGGACAGTGCCTATAGAGATGACATGGGAGCGATTTAAGGAAATATTTTTCGGTAGGTATTTTCCAGCCTCATCTAGGGAAGTTAAGATAGAGGAGTTCCTCAACTTGAAGCAGGGACAGCAAACAGTGCAGCAGTACGCGGAGAGGTTTATTGAATTGTCTTGCTTTGCTCCATGCATTATTCCAAATGAGACGAAAAAGGTACGATAGTTTGAAAGGTCTGAGGAGAGAATTGTATAAGCAAGTGTCGATACTGAAATTGCAAGATTTCGCCGAACTGGTAGATAGGGCAACTATGGCGGAAGTTGGAGAGCGGTTGGAGGCTGAGGAGTAGAGACAGGTAAAGAGATCCACGCCTTCTTGTTCCCAGCAGAGGTCTAGTAGGGGTTCGTGGAAGAAAGGTGGCTACTACAGGGAGCGGAGGCAGAAAATAGGTAATCGTGGTTTTCAGGGTATGTAGCCTTTTCCAGCTTGCCTGACTTGTGGGAAGAGACACCCGGGTGAGTGTCATGCCGAGCAAGGTATCTGCTATCGATGTGGGGAGCTGGGACATATAATGAGAGACTATTAGGCTCAAATTAGTGTTGCTCCCGTTCCTATACTTGTTCGGGGAGGCTATCAAGCGCTATGTAGAGGCCAGTAGAGGAATATGGCTCAAGCTAGAGTTTTTGCTTTGATATTGGGTGATGCTGAGACAGTCGGCGATGTGGTGACAGGTATGGTTAGCATGCTTTCCTTTAAAGTTATTGTATTATTTGATTCAAGAGCCACACACTTGTTCGTGTCTATGGGATGTATTAAATTGTGTGGGGGTAGAAACACAGTTATTAGACATTTAGTTGTTAGTAAATACACCGACTGGGTCAGTAATGAGGTGTAGTAGGGTGCTTCGGGGCTGTCCAGTTGATATTCAGGGAAGAATTTTGTTTGCTGATTTTTATAGTGCTGGACATGCACAGGTTTGATGTCATATTCGGCATGGATTGGCTAGCAGCTAACTTTGCCAGTATAGATTGTCATTCAAGAGAAGTGATATTCAGACCTCCAAGAAGACCAAAATTCAGGTTTACAGGGTCGCGAGTGCAATCCCCACCTCAGTTGGTCTCAACTATTCAAGCGAGGAGACTGCTCCTGAGTGGTTGTCAGGGATTCGTGGCTTTTGTGAACAAAATGTCAGTGAATGAATTAAAGCTCACGAGTACGCGAGTAGTAAAAGAGTTTGTAGATGTTTTTCCAGATGAGCTACCAGGCTTGCCACCTAATCGTGAGGTAGATTTTCCTATTGAACTACTTCCAGGTACAGCGCCGATCTGTAAAGCACCTTATCGAATGACGCCAACAGAGTTGGCAAAATTAAAGAATCAGTTGCAATATTTGCTTGATAATGGATTTATACAGCCTAGTGTATCTCCGTGGGGAGCTCCAATGTTATTTGTGAAGAAGAAAGACGAGACCATGAGAATGTGTATAGATTATAGGGAAATTAACAAGGTGAGAATCAAGAACAAGTATCCTCTACCTCATATAGATGATTTATTTGACCTGCTCTATGGTACACGGGTGTATTCTAAGATTGATCTTAGATTAGGTTATCATCAAGTGAAGGTAAAGGCAGAAGACGTTTCGAAGATAGCCTTCAGGACCAGGTATGGGCATTATGAATATCTCGTTATGCCTTTTGATCTGACAAATGCTCCTGTAATATTCATGGATTTGATGAATAGGATCTTCCACCAATATTTAGACCAATTTGTTGTTGTTTTTATTGATGATGTACTGGTCTATTCGAGCAGCTATGAGGAGCACGAGACGCATTTGAGGCAGGTCTTACAGACGCTTAAGGAAAAGAAGTTGTACACCAAGTTCAGAAAATGTGAATTCTGGCTCAAGAAGGTTGTGTTTTTAGGGCATGTCATCTCAGGGGATGAAAATTTTGTGTTCTTAGTAAAATTGATACGGTGGTGAATTGGGCTAGATCGAGGAACGTCTAGGAGATCAGAAGTTTCTTGGGACTGGCTGGTTATTACCATCATTTTGTTGAAAGATTCTCAGCGTTATTAAGACCTCTGACACGACTGACTAGGAAGAATACTAGATTTGAATGGGACGATAGCTGTGGGCAGAGTTTCCAGGAACTGAAGCAAAGGTTTGTTAAGACACTAGTGTTGATCATCCCGTCAGGAGGTGAGGGATATGTTATCTACAGTGATGCGTCCTTGAAGGGACTTGGTTGTGTATCGATGCAGCATGGCAGAGTAGTAGCGTATGCTTCGAGGCAGTTGAAAGAATATGAAAAGAACTACTCTACTCATGATCTTGAATTGGCTGCAGTAGTACATGCATTGAAGATTTGGAGGCATTACCTATATGGCGAGCGATGTGAAATCTTCTCCGACCATAAGAGTCTAAAGTACTTCTTCACCCAAAAGGAACTAAATATGAGGCAGAAAAGGTGGTTGGAGCTTATTAAAGACTTTGATTGTACTATCAGTTACCATCCAGGAAAAGCAAATATGGTAGCTGATGCACTGAGCAGGAAGTTCGCGGGGCCAGCTTTGATAGCTATGGAGATTTCGTATCCGATTATAATGGATCTAGAAAGATTCGGTATGGAGGTGGTCAAGAGTGATCCTCGAATATGTATTGCCAATTTAGTGGTGCATCCTACTCTATAAGAAAGAATTAAAGCTACTTAGAAAGAGGATCCAGAATTAGCAGTGGTATTGGTTAGAGTACAGAGTGGTCAGGGAGAGAAATTTTGTATTACAGATGACAGAGCTTTGCGGTTCCATTCTCGATTGTGTGTTCCTGCTGATGCTGATATCATAAAGACCATCCTAGAGAAGGCTCACAAATCTTTGTACACAATTTATCTAGACAGCACAAAAATGTATAGGGATTTGTGAGAGTCTTATTGGTGGAGTGGTATGAAGAAGGAGATTGCCGAGTATGTAGTACAGTGTTTGACGTGCTAGTAGGTAAAGGCTAAGCACCAGAGGCCACCAGGTCAGTTGCAGTCACTTTTTATCTCAGAGTGGAAATGAGATCATATATCCATGGATTATGTTTCAGGGCTGCCGACAGCATTGCATGGTCAGAATGCGATCTGGGTGCTTGTAGATTGTTTGACTAAGACCATCCATTTCCTTCCCATCAAGATCAGCTAGTCCCTTAACCAACTAACAGAGATTTATATTCAAGAGATAGTCTGGTCTCACAGTGTGCCAATCTATAGTGTCAGATTGAGACCCGCTTTTCACGTCACGTTTTTGGAAGGGTTTGTAAGAAGCTCTAGGGTCTCAGTTATCTTTCAGCACGACATTCAATCCTCAGTCAGACGAGCAGATTGAGAGGATGATTCAGATATTAGAAGATATGCTTCAAGCATGTGTGTTGGACTTTGGGGGTAGTTGGACCCAATTTATGTCATTGGTGGAATTTGGGTACAATAACAGTTATCAGGCAAACATTGGCATGGCACCATTTGAGGCACTTTATGATAGGAGATGTCGTTCTCCTTTATATTGGGACAAGATGGGTGAGCGATGAGTTGTGGGACCAGAATTTGTGCAACAAGCGTGTGATAAAATTTGACCAATCAAAGATAGAATCAGTGCAGTTCAGAACCGACAAAAGAGTTACGCCGATAACTGCCACATGAAATTAGAATTTGATATTGGTGATCATGCGTTTTTGAAAATAGCTCTGTTAAAAGGAGTTATGAGATTTGGAAGGAAAGGTAAACTTAGCCTTAGGTTCATTGGCCCATTTGAGATTCTAGAGAAAGTGGGGCCGGTTGCCTACAGGTTAGCTTTACCACCTGTGTTGTCCAGGATACACGACGTATTTCATATCTCCATGTTGAGGAAATACGTCCCAGACCCTTCTCACGTAATTAGTTATGGTGAATTAGAACTCAGTGATTCACTAGTTTATGAGGAGGTACCAGTATAGCGTCTGGATAGGAAGGAACAATAATTACGTAATAAGAAAACTTCTCTAGTGAAAATCCTATGGAGAAATCATGCAAAAGAAGAAACTTCTTGAGAACTTAAGGAACAAATAAGGCATAAATACCCACAATTGTTCCAAGAGGTTTAGTTATAGCCAAGTAAAGTGTATATAAATTATGTAATATTTCTTTTACAGGTTAGTCAGTGTATGTATTAGTTTAGTTAGTAAGAAGTCTTTTGATTTTGGGAGAATTTTTATTTTGTATATGTAATCTCTCAGAACTCTGAATGTAACCACGGTATTCCTCCGCCATAAGTGAGGGTAAGTAATAAAACAAGTAGGTTGTTTTCTTTAAGGAATGGTGAATCACATGGATAGTAAATTTTGAGGATGAAATTTTTATAAGGAGGGGAGAATGTAGAGACCCGAATAATCATCGTAATTTAATAATAGGAGGATGAGAGAAAAGGAATTGAATTTGGATTTAAACAAGGTCTCATCGACGAACATAGTACGTTCGTCGACGAAGAGGCCTATTGGGATCATCTACGGGGACATATGTCTCGTCGACGAGAAGATAAAGAGAGGCTATTTTTGCAGCTCTGAATTTCATCGACGAGGAATAAGCGTTCGTCGACGAACTTCCTTCATGGCCTCGTCGACGAGTGCAGGTGTATAAATAGCCTAAACTAGAATTTTCTGCAGAATTCTCATGCAAAAACCCTCCTCTCTCTCTTTCTTGTTCATCTCTTCCCCCTTTTCTCTAAGATTTCGGGCCGAATTTTTGTCGGTTCGACGATCTGAGGCCACCACGACACTCCTAGGGAAGTTCTCCTCAAATCTGTTGGAGTAGATCGCTGGTGGGGTTAACTTGGATTTCATCCCAACTTCAAGGTGAGGCTTTTTATTCAATATTTGACTTTCTTACAGTTGTAAAAGTGTAGTACTCAAAGAAATACTGAAGTTTTGTTCATGGAGATATTGTTTTCAGGGTGTTAAACGGGGAACTCTGCGGGTGTAGGACTAGACACTGTAGGGGCTTTTCAGTAGTCAGGTAAGGGAATAAACTAAAGCAGTAATTTTTCATGAAAATTATTATTTATTACCAGATTTATGTTCAGAAAGCATGTATTATATATATGAGTATTATTGAGAAAATTATATTTGGGAAAATACTGCTGTTATACAGGAATACATATTTTTGGTATGAAATGTCAGGAAACATGATTTTATTAACAGAATGTATGATTTTATTTAGCATTGTGTGACATGAATATCATTTTATGCATATTGTATTATGTTGAGGCAATTTTACAGATAAAACATGTTTCAGTGACTTTTAGAAATAACAGGATAATGCAGTACATTATGATTTTAGAATACATGATAAATAATACATTTATTCAGATTAGTATGTATATTATGTTCGGCGCAAGGCCGTGATTGATAGCCGGCGCAAGGCCGTGGATTATGCATGTTTTCGGTGCAAGGTCGCAGTTATGAATGTAATGGGCGTAAGGCCGTATTTACTTATGTTATTACAGAAATTAGAAAATGCTATAAATCTATTTGCGTTAAATAGTATCTTATCATGTATTATATGTTATCAGAACCTGGATGATAATTCAGATCAGTTTCAGGAGCACGGTACCGTAGCTATATAATTTAGTTCAGTTCAGACTTGTGCTAACTGCCCTTACTAGTAGAGGGGGTGGGAGATGTATAGTCGATGTAATTTTTAGAGTAAAGTTGTAGAGGTCCACCTAGAAGTCTGGATTAGGGTGTGGTAGACATATCGTACTTACAAACATTTTTGACTTGGCAGTGGTCAACCAACCATTGTCAGATCCTGCCTTCGGGCTGCACAGCTCGTCATGGGGGGTAATACATGACATCAACTAGTTATTCATCTTGGGTAAATTTCAGAATTACTAGTATATATAAGATGATTTTATGAACAGTGAAATGCAATATGAATTAGTATATTTATGAAATGATATGTTTATTCAGTATGATATTACCGACTTTCTAGCATGTGACATGTACTGTATGTTTATTAACACGTAAATATTCATGTTGTCACACAACTATATTTAGTTTATTCTCCTTACTGAGAGGTATCTCACTATAGCTTAAACTATTTCAGGGAACCTAGAAAGATCGGTGGACCGAGCCAGCTGTCGAGACAACTTTTACTACCCTGCTAGGAGAGTAAGTTTTGAGTTAGGATCAGCTGGTTTTTGGTATTATATTCTAGTTCATCTTTTGGTGATTTTGAGGACTGTATATTTAAACATTATATGGTGGAATGTAGATACTCTAGTATATTGTATTATATGGTTGAGTGGTTGAAATTTATATTTACTGCTGCTTAGGTTTCCACTGTGTATGATAGGTGTATCCCCGTTACCCACGGGTACGGGTAGACTTTATTATATTTTAAGTTAATGATGATTAATATAGTTGATTATGTAGTAAATTAAGTAGGTCGTTATAATCCTGATGCTGGCTTGATAGCTATTATTGTGTGGAAACTCCATTGGTGGCATATATTGGGTCCAACTACCCCCAAACTCCAGCACACAAGCCTGTAACATATCTTCAAGAATTTGGATCATCCTCTTAGTCTGCTCATCTGTTTGAGGATGAAAGGTCGTGTTGTAAGATAACTGAGACCCTAGAGCTTCCTGCAAGCTCTTCCAAAACCGTGACGTGAAATGTGAGTCTCGGTTTGATACTATGACACTAGCACACCATGAGAACGAACTATCTCCTAAACATAAATCTTTGCCAGTCTATCTATGGAGTAGTTGATTTTAATGGGGAGAAAATGGACAGGCTTCGTTAGACGATCCACGATCACCCAAATTGCATTCTAACCATGTAATGCCAACGGCAGCCCCATAACAAAATCCATAGGTACGTGATCCCACTTCCACTCCAGAATGAAAAGTGGCTTCAACAGACCTCCTGGTCTTTGGTGCTCAGCCTTAACCTGCTGGCACATTAAGTATTGTGCTACAAACTCGGCAATCTCCCTCTTCATGCCGCTCCACCAGAAAAAATCTCGAAGGTACCTGTACATTTTTATGCAGATTGGATGAACCATGTATAGAGATCTGTGAGCCTCCTCTATAATTATTCTCCTAATATCAGCATCTGCAAGCACACATAATCTGGTGCGAAACCTTAGAACTCCGTCATCCGAAATACTGAAGTCCTCTCCCTGACCTCCCTGTACTCTGGCTATTACCTCTATTAATTATGAGTCCTTTTTCTGAGCAACTTTTATCATTTCTTGTAATGTGGGTTGCACCACTAAGTAGGCAATAAATGCCTGAGGATCACTCTCTACCAACTCTACACCGAGTCTCTTTAGATCCATCTGGATCGGATGCTAAACCTCCATAGCTGCCAGTGCTGGTCCCACTGATTTCATACTCAGAGCATTACCTACCACGTTTGCTTTCCCTAGGTGGTAACTAATAGTGTAGTCATAATCTTTAATAAGCTTTAACCACCTCCTCTGTATCATGTTCAACTCATTTTGAGTGAAAAGGTACTTCAAACTTTTGTGATCGAAGAATATCTCGCATCTCTCATCGTACAAGTAATGCCTCCAAATCTTTAATGCGTGTACCACTGCAGCCAATTGTAGATCGTGGGGAGGGTAGTTCTTTTCATACTTTTTCAACTGTTGGGAGGCATAAACTACAACCCTACCTTGCTACACAATACACAATAGAGCCTTTTCAAAGACGCGTCACTGTAAATTACATAGCCATCACCCTTCGATGGAATCGTCAGTACTAGTGCAGTGACGAGCCACTGCTTTAATTCCTGAAAGCTCTATTCGCATTCATCATCCCATATAAATTTGGCATTCTTCTTGGTTAGTTGGGTCAAAGGCCCTGATAGTCCCGAGAATCCCTTTACAAACCGATAGTAATATCCCACCAGTCCCAAGAAACTCCTAATCTGCTGATTGTTCCTCGACCTCTCCCAATCTACCATTGCCTTAATCTTGCTGGGATCCACTGAAATTCTATCCCTTGATATAACATGCCTCAGAAACGCAACTTTCTTTAGCCAGAATTCACATTTACTAAACTTGGCGTATAATTTCTTTTCCCTGAGCATCTGAAGTACTAGTTGTAGATGCATCTCATGCTCCTCAAAGCTCCTCGAGTAAACCGGTATGTCATCAATGAAAACTACAATGAACTGGTCTAAATACTGGTGAAAAATTCTATTCATCAAATCCATGAATATAACAGGAGCATTCGTTAAACCAAACGGCATAACGAGGAATTCATAATGCTCACACCTGGTCTTGAAGGTTGTCTTCGAGATGTCTTCTACTTTAACTTTCACTTGGTGGTAGCCTGATCTGAGGTCAATTTGGGAATAGACCCATGTACCTTGAAACTGATCAAATAAATCGTCTATACGGGGTAGAGGATACTTGTTCTTGACTGTCACCTTGTTAATTTCCCTATAATCTATGCACATCCTCATGGATCGATCTTTCTTCTTTACAAATAACACTAGAGCTCCCCACGGTGAAACACTGGGCCGAATAAAACCCTTATCCAGCAAGTCTTGCAACTGATCCTTTTGCTTTCCCAACTCTACTGGAGCCATTATGTAAGGAGCTATAGAAATCGGTGCCACCCCTAGAAGTGGATCAATAGAGAAATCTACCTTGCGATCAGAAGACAACTCGGGTAGCTCATCTGGGAAGACATCTGAAAACTCCTTCACCACTGGCATATTAGCAAGCTTTAATTCATTTTCTGACATTTCCTTTACAAAGACCACGAACCCCTTACAACCATCCAAGAGTAATCTCCTCGCCTGTATGGTTGATACTAATTGAGGCGGGGATTGCACTTGCGACCCCATGAACCTGAATTCTGGTCCTCTTGGAGGTTTGAATATCATTTCTTTCAAACGACAGTCTATACTGGCATAGTTAGCTGCCAGCCAGTCCATACCATATATTACATCGAACGCATGCATGTCCAACACATCAAGTCAGTTGGCAAGACTTTTTGCTGAATATCAACTGGACAATCTTGGAGCACTCTACTACACCTCACTATTGATCCTATCGGTGTAGTTACTAATAGTTCGGTGTCTAACAACTGTATTTCTGCCCCACATAATTTAATACACCTTATAGACACGAACGAGTGTGTGACTCCTGAATTAAACAATACGATAACTTTAAATGAAAGTATGTTAATCATACCTGTCACCACATCGTCGGCTGTCTTAGCATCACCTGGCGTGAGGGTGTAAACTCTCGCCGGAGCTGTATTCCACTACTGACCTCCACGAGGCGCTTGATAACCTCCCCGAGCAGGTCTAGGAGCGGGAGCAGCTCCAGTCTAAGCCTGACAGTCTCTTATCATATACCCTAGTTCCCCACATCGGTAGTAGAAACCTCGCCCAACACGACACTCTCCTGGGTGTTTCTTTCCACAAATCTGATAGGCCGGGTATAATTGCGTACCCTGAATCCCATGGCTTCCCGACTCCCGCTTTCTATCCTTATGGTAGCCACCCTTCTTCCACGAAGCATGACTGGTTCCCTGTTGGAAACCTGAAGGCATGGATCTTTTTTTTTATTTCTATTCCTTAACATCCATCCGCACTCCGGCTTTTGCCACAACTGCTCTGTCTACCAGCTCGGCAAAGTCCTGCAGTTTCAGTATTGCCACCTGCTTATATAATTCTTTCCTTAGGACTTTTTCAAATTGTCTTGCTTTCTTCATCTCGTTCGGGATAATGTACGGGGTGAAACGAGATAATTCAATGAACCTCGCCGTGTACTGCTGCATTGTCTGCGATCCCTGCTTCGAATTTAGGAACTCCTCTACCTTAGCTTCTCTAGACGAGGTTGGAAAGTAACTGTTGAAAAATATTTCTTTGAATCGATCCCATGTTATCTCTATAGGCATTGACCTCTTCTGCTTTAGGAGTTTCACTGCCGTCCACCATCTCTCGGCCTCTCCTGTCAGTTTATACGTGGCAAATAGAACCCTATGCTCCTCTGTACACTGTAGCACTATCAACACCTTTTCAATCTCCTGCATCCAATTCTCAGCGACTACGGGATCAGTTCCTCCTGAGAAAGTCGGAGGATTCATCTTTGTAAACTTTTCAATCGTACATTTGTGGCCTGCAGATGAACCTCTTTGCTCCCTGGAGCTTCTGGTAATTTCGGTCATGACTTGCTGAATCACGCTACATAATACTGCATTTGAGTCATCACCAACTACACCCGAGGGTCCAACACCCTCATTACCACTTGCATGGACGCTACTACCTCCAAGATCCATCCTGAAAAGACAATAAACTTGGCTTTAGGACCCTATTACAATACATGTCCAACACACTTCGTCTAACTAGTATATCATATCCTTAATTAATTTATCATCTCTATTCTTAATTCAAGGTTCAATCTTGCAACCTAAACACAACCCGACAATAGTTTGTTATGACTTTCCTAAAATCATCACCCTAGGAAAGACACATAAACTACATGAAAGTCCGCATCCAAACTACAAAACAAAACCTCAAATTCCTTTGTCCTATACTCTGGTATTGTTTCCGCTACATTCTATAGTCTACAAGAACCTAGCGACCTAGACTCTAATACCAAACTGTAACGACCTGCCTATTTCACCATAATTAATTTTTTATTTTTTTTCCTCACATGCATAAATATCATTCTTAATAATAACCCTGATACCAATATGGAAAAATCAATCTGAACCCGTGGGTGCCGGGGATACACCTATCATACACAGCGAACACCTAAGCAGCGAAAAATATAAATTACATCCATAACAAATAGTACCAACGTTTTACTACATTCCATAACATTTATGTAAATATAAATATACAATCCTCCAAAAGACCAAAAGGAAAAATTAGGATCATAATCCAAAAACCATCTGACCCTATCTCAGTAACTCACCCTCCTATCGGGGTAGTATGAATTGCCTCTATCGACGTGGAACTAGGTCCGCCTGTTTATGTGGATTCCTTGAAATGTTTTGTAAGTTGGGGTGAGACACCTCTCAATGAGGTATATAAACTAATATCAGTTGTGTGGCGATATGAGTATATTCGTACTATAATAGATAAACAATACATAACACATGTCTGGATAAAAACTGATGATATAATACTGGATAAAACATACATAATCATGATCATGTTAAATTATACTGAATTTCAAATATTATAAAATCATCTGCTATAACTGATAGTACTGAAATATTACCCAAGATGGATAGCTAGCTGATGTCATGTATTACCCCCCATGACTAGGTTGTGCAGCCCGAAGGCGGGACCTGATAATGGCTGGTCAACCACTACCAAGTCAAATGTGTCTATAAATATGATGGGCCCACCCCACCCTGGTCCGGACTGCCAAGGGGACGTCTACGACACTACACTGAAGCCACATCGACTATCCATCTCCCACACTCTCTATTGGCAAGTGTGGTAGCACTAGTTTGAACTGAACTGAATAGATACGGTACCGAACCCTGAATACTGATCTAAACTAAATCATTCGGGTTCTGATAACACATAGTATGTTTACATATACTGATTTAACATGAAACTAGATTGATAATATTTTTCTGAATTATGGCATATCATACATAATCACGCCCTTGCGCCAAATAACATACATAATTACGGCCTTATGCCGGCTATCAATCACAGCCTTGTGTCGAGCATATTATAACATACTGAACTGAAATTTATACTATTATCATAAAATCCTGAAACCATAATTTCCTGTATTATTTATGGTTTTGTTGAAAAATTGTTGTAAACATGTTTTTACTGAAAATCTGACATAACAAAATATTCGTAAAATGATACTCATGCCACACAGATTTAAATAGTATTAAAACTGAATACCTAAACTGAATATTTTTCTGTTTAAACATTTTAAAACCGTTTTCCTATTCAACAACAGTATTCCCAAATATTATGATATAACATACATAAATTACATAAATTCTGTAAATACATGCTGTTTTAAAATGATAAATTTTCATAAAAATAAGCTGACTTAATTTATCACCTTACCTAACTACTCAGAAACCCCCAAATCTAACTAAATCTGCACCTATGGTGTTCCCAAGTCAACACCCTGAAATCAACATTTTCCCAACAAATCCTAGTATTATTTCACCTAACACATTTCCTTCAATCCAAAAACACCAAATACTTTATAAAACTTAAAATAATCAACTTACTCAAATTTTGGGATGATACCCAAGTTGGTCTAACCAACGATTTACTCCAGCAGATTTGTAGAGAATCTTTTTAGGGGTAATGTGGCAGCTTCGGATCGTCGAACAAGCGTGAAATGAGGCCGGATTTCTAGAGAGAAGGCAGAGGGAGTTGAAGTTAGAGAGAGAGAGGATTTCTGAATGTTCCTTTTGC
Organism: Malania oleifera; assembly: GCF_029873635.1. Taxonomy (NCBI): domain Eukaryota; kingdom Viridiplantae; phylum Streptophyta; class Magnoliopsida; order Santalales; family Ximeniaceae; genus Malania; species Malania oleifera. The sequence continues at coordinate 129,177,047 of NC_080417.1, forward strand.
CAAAAAAATATTCTTGGCCTTTTATAGAAATGTTTGTCCACGTGGTCTCGTCGACAAGTCCAAGAAGAGTTTTGTTGACAAACACTTACCCCTCATTGAAGAAATTCAAGCCCTAGGAAATAGTCTTTTGGTAAGTTCTCGTCGATGAGACGTATATCCCCGTCGACAAGCCCAAGAAGCCTGACGAGACCTTGCTAAATTTCCTCTTAAAAATTTCCTTTCTTTCATCTCCTTTATTATTTAATTGATATAATTCACCGGGTCTCTACAATGCTTTCCATTGTTGGAGTTGTGCTCCCTGCCTCAAGCTCTTGCATTGATGCCCATCTTGCCCAGCAATCATTGAGATTGCTAATGACGACCCAACTAAGGGATTGCGAGTTTTTGCTACTTGTAATTCCAACCATTCTTGGGTGCGCTTCAACATCCTCCAATCCACCAAAAGATCAACCAATTGCAACACATAAAAGGGATCCTCTATAAGAGATCGAGGGGTGACCTTTGGAATCTGTTTCAAAAGACTCTTTGGAAAGGAGAAGAGATGGACGATAAATTTATCAAATTGGAAATAAGAAGATGTGAACAAAATTAATAAGGAAAAAAAAACTATTTTGATAAAATGTCTCTTTACACACATTCACTTGATGTTAGATGTCAAGAGTGTACTTTCTATGTAAAGATTATGAAGTACGAACAAATGCTCACTAACTCCCCATCTAATTTATACAATAATGTTTATGTAGGGAGGGAATGGAAATAAAATTGAAATCAAAATAAAATTAGAATTAGTATTGAAATATTATTACTGTGTTTGGTTAGCTCACAAAATATGTGCATTAATAGGATTGTGCTAGGTGCTTAGACATTTACAAAAGCAAAATCATCACGTGCAACTCGCGTGATCGCACTAGTGATAAAAAGTTCCTTCAACTCCTGGTAATGCACGCACTCTTGGATGCTCTTTCTTTCTTAGTTTCTATTCTATCCCTTCCTCGTCAATTCATTCACCTATGTTCTGAAATCTGAATTCCTCAACATGGCAAGACGGAGCCACACGACGGAGCTAGGCTGTATCGCGTGCGACGAGCTTGGCGATTTGGGTGCGGGCAAGGAGGGTTGGCTCGTCGACAACCCCGACATTCTGTGCGCTTTTGACGCCCACTCACTAGCCATCGGCAACCGATCCATTGTTCTCATCGTCGGGTGGGACGGTGGCGGTGATCCGGCAACTTCTCCGTCGAAGATCCGGCCCAATCTGGCCTCGATCGAGGACGAGTCTATCACTGCCCTAGAATGGCTCGTGTACGACGATGTTCGCGTTCTTGCCGTCGGGACTTCTCGCGGGTATTTGATGGTTTACTCGGTCGGAGGTGATTTGATTCACGAACAGGTACGGGTGTTTTTGGGGGATTGTTTTGCCTTGCGTTTGGTTGCTGATGACGAAGAAGTTTGGGAAAAAGGAAAGTAGAATTTTTAATGTACGATTATTGGTTTGATCGGTGATTTGCTGTTTTGGTGAGAGAAGTCAGAAAAGGATGTAAATTTTTTAATTTTAGTTTGAAATTGGTGCGGGTTTGTTCGATGTTCCACGTTGGTTATAGAATGCGGTAAAATAGGATAATAAAATAATTTAAATTTAGAATGACCATGGGTAAATTAAAGTGGCACCAAGGAAGAAAAATAGGAAGTTCTAATATTACATTGACTATGGGTCCAGTCTGACTGCTCTCGCTATACAGTATCAATGTTGGATGGAGTCTGGCTCCTTCTGTAAGATTAATTTCAAAAGGAGAGATGGTAGCGCTTATGGTGTCAAATAAATAAAATGTATATTCCGGAATTGATGAAAAGGTTGATACAACAATATTTATACTAGTACATGTAATAAAAAATACATTTCAATTATATCCCTCACTATCCAAGTATTTACATACAAAGCCTACTTTATTTCTAACACTCCCCCTCAAGATGGAGAGTATATATGATGTACTCCCATATTGGAATGAAGATAATAAACTGATCAACTCCAAGAGCCTTTGAGACGAGTGCCTTTTGAGATGAGTAAAATAATGGCTCACGGACATCTGATCTTGAGCTAAGGAAGCTATAGATTTCTTTTTTCTTGTGCAATTGAAAATTTCGAGGTCCGTGATGCAAGTAGTAAGGAATGGTAGGATCCTCAGAGGCATTGAACAGGGAAGAATGAAAAAGACTCCATTGATGAGAAGCACAGTTGCAAGAAAAGAGAATCTCGCAGCTGATAAAGATGACAACAACGGCCATGTCCGAAAGAAGACGACAAGGTCGAGCTATGACTACCAATGGATAGAGCAGGCAAGAAAGACAACAACGTCAGACTATGAAATGCTGATGCACAGAGTAGGCGAGGTAGACAACGACGTCAGACTATGAAATGCTGATACACAGAGCAGGCAAGCAAGACAACAACGTCGGACTATAAAATGCTAATACACAGAGCAGGTGAGGAAGACAACGACGTCGGACTATGAAATGCCGATGCCGTGAGAGGACCTGCAATGAAGAGAAAGCAACGGAAACGGAGACCTGCAATGAGGAAAAGGCAATGACGATGGAGACCGCAAGAGGATTTGCAGAGCGGAGAGGAGACGGAGACCGCGATAAGATCTGTAGAGTGGAGAGGAGACGGAGACCGTGATAGGATCTGCAAAGACTTGAAGAGTTGAGAGGAGACAGAGACCGCAATAGGATCTACAGAGTGGAGAGGAGACGGATACCGCGAGAGGATCTACAGAGTGAAGAGGAGACGGAGACAGTGAGAGGATCTTTCCTAAGGCAATGAAAATAGGCGCTTTTGAACTTCAAATTGGAAAGAGTTGAAAAGTCCGCAGAGAACGAACTCCGTAACGTTATGATCTACAAACAACGAAATGTAGAAGGTTTATTCAAGCTTTCCTTCGTTTCACCAGAAAGCGGCCGGGATATGCAAGCGAATCGTGAGATTGGAACAATCAACAGAGCCCGGTGAGCAGTGCTCTGAGAGGCAAGGCCATGAGAGGATCGGATGAGGCAAAGGAAGATCTTGATCTGCATTGCGAGCTGAGATGAGCTCGTAGGGGGTACGATTCTGATCCGACTCAACTGTAACGCCGAAATGGAGCGACGAGCTGGTCGCCATAAAGTCCGCAGTTCTCGGTGATTGCGACAGATTTGAACGCGAGGGGCGAATTGGTGGCGGCGGCCATGAGAGCTCCGGCAAAACTCTGAACGGTGATGACCGAAGGAAATGAAGACGAGGATGAGTTGAAGAGTGTCGCCGGAAACGAAAAGGATCTTAGCAGAGCAGATGCGGAGATCTATCGCGGTGAGTCTCTTGAGGTGCTCCTTGACAAGCTGCTTGGAATCTTACTCTCTGATCTTCTTCCGCGCCATTTGAATTGCGCTGAGATCAATCGACGGAAGGCTTCGCAACGGCGATGGTCCGAGGAAGGATTTATAGAGCAAATATCTTTGAGGAGGAGGAGAAGCGATCTCAAATAGGAGACAGTTCAAGCGGAGAGTCCACGTGAGAAGTAACCGCACCTCGCCAGAAGAATGAGACCGCTACCGATCGCCGGCGAGAGCGAGTCCATCAAAGGGGAGATCTCAGCGAGGGAGAATCAGAGGAGAGCGTGGAGAATGCTCTGATACCATGTTAAATAAATAAAATGTATATTCCGGAATTGATGAAAAAGTTGATACAACAGTATTTATGCTAGTATTTACACTAGTACATGTAATAAAAAATACATTCCAATTATATCCCTCACTATCCAAGTATTTACAAACAAAGCCTACTTTATTTCTAACACATGGAGATTTCTGTCTTGTGAGAGGAGGCATAGAACAACTTTATGGTCCTTGTTTCAAAATGTGGCAGAAGATTTGAACGATGAATGACAGTCAAAATTATTATGATTTATGCTCCTATTATAATCTAGAGAATCTAAGAGGAGAAGCTGGATGAGTAGACTTAATCTGAAAGCATTTTTTTTCAAAACTATATGGAAAAAGACCTAATTTTGACAATAATCTACTGGTTTGGGTTTCTTCTTTAAATTTAGAATCTTGATTTTATGTTTGAGATAAGCTTAATTATCATGAGTGTACTTTAATATCATAAAACTTATTTTCCTCTGTTAAAGTCAGTACTCACTGGAACATAATAAGGACTTTTTGCATTTATAGATGGTATATCCGGGGCGCATATTAAAGATACGAGTCCGTGGAACAAAGAGAGATTTGATACAAGATGCATCTACAGAAGAGGTCTGCATTGTTATACCTGGTGTAATTGCACGATTTGATGGCTATGATATTCAGGTATATCTATATCCAGCTGTATGTGTATTTTTTGACGAACTATTGTCTCATGACTATCTTGATTTATTAGGACAGTATTGATAAAAAATAAAAATAAAAATAAAAATAAAAGAAATGCAGAGCTGAACCAATCGGGCTCTCATATTTTTTGGGGGATTTTTTCAATTGGAAGTTTGGGAGGGGGTGGCGGGGGCCACTTTGAGGATGAGGCCATATTTAGTCTTGGGGACCATGGAAATTTTCTTGATATGTCTTGCTTTTAAAGCTTCAGCCTCTCAAGAACTTGATTATGACATATACAACCTTGCTACACTTTTCATTTAGAATATGCTGCAACAGTGGTTTCAAGAAACACATTCTTGGGATCAGAAATCAAGGAAGAGAAATCTGGAGGATTTTAGAAGACTACCTTACCAAATATGGAATGTTGGCAAGTATGGGCCATGTGCTGATGCAGCAATCACAGGCGTAATGCCTCCTCCTCTGATGGAACTTGAGGTGATAACTGTTTTATTGACCTCATAAATTCTCTGAATGATTTTGTGATACTAGTATCTCAACTCTGTTTGTTGAATTAGTTATTGATTGTCATATATACAAGTGTGCATTCTATGCCAAAATTCTATTCTGGTTGATTTTTGAGTGCTTAGTGAGTTAGTTATAAGTTATGCACAATAAAACACACTGAATTTATTTTTATAATTACATAGCATATTATTTTACTGTGTTTTCCTTTGGAGCAGCTGGAGTTCCTTTGGTATTAGACAATCAATGGTAAGTGCAGAGTCCATGAGAATGATTGGACGCTGGAGATTGGGTTCATTCTACTCATGTGAGCCCTTGGAAGTTTATTTCACAAGTTTCCAACATTGTTAATTTGTTTACTGATGCATAGAGTTGGTAGTGGAGAAGTGAGTTTTCTGGAGGATCAATGGCGACCTTATCACCTCCATAATAATGTTTCCTCATATCTCCATCATTCTAGGAAATGTTTGAACGAGAAGAGAAATTGATGATCCTTTGTCAATGTTAAACATTCTTGATACTTTATGTTACTCTCCTATAATTAATAGAAGGAATTTGTCTCTATATGCTTTTACGGAATTTTCTTCAAGATATTTTTTTATTGCCCATTTAATTCATCGTCCTATTTGGTGATTCTTTTCATTTAGACTTTATTATTGGGAGAGCTAAGGAAATCAAGGCTTTTGCTTAGTTTTTTGTTCTCAATGGAACTAAGACTCTTGATTTGTTGCATGAGAGCCTAATAATGCTTTATTTCCATGTGATTTGTATGGTGAGAATAATGCTAACATTTTGCTCCTTTTCGTGTTCATTTTGAACAAATTGTTTGATGTGTTTGGAGAATGGTGGGCTTGCCCTTTATCTTCACAAATTCAAAGTGTATGGTGATGGTAAGGAGGCAAGAGGACCAGGAAGTGTACTATTTTCACAGTTATGTGGTTCGCTTGTTTGAATTGTGATGCGAAATTTTTTTGAGGGTCATGTGCTTCCGTTGAATTGTTTTGGGAAAGATTGGTATTTTGGGCTCACTTTAGTGTTTGAGATTTGGTGCTTTCAAGGGAGTTGCTTTAGTTCATAAACAAGTGATTGCAGGTCTTGCTTCCCTATTTTATTTTTTGACTTTTCTGTAGGAGGATGCCTCTCCTTTTCAACTCGAAGCTTTTTCTCATTTTCTGTCCAGAACCTTATCCAAAAAACTCCAATTCACCCTATCACAGGCTTTCTCAAAATTTAACTTTAACACCAAGAGTTTTCTATTCTCCTCTTAACATCCTCAACTACCTCATTTGCCTTGAATCTACCTACCACCCATGAAAGCAGATTGCAAACTAGAGACTGGCATTTAAAACCCTGGCTCAAACTACAGGCCATGACATTTTTGCAGTGATTTTGTTAATGCTAGTGATCAAGATAATAGGTATGAAATCTATCTCTTTAATATATCGATTTTTTTTTTTGAATGAATTAAAGTAACAAAAGCAGACTTCATGCTTTTGCTAATCACTTCATTAACTTAAAAATCCTGGAAAATTTTTAAAAGATAGTCTTCACCACATTCTTATAGTCTTGAATGAATATTAAATTGACACAATCAGGTCCCGAAGCTTTATCTCTTTCCGTACCAAACACAAGTTCCCTAACTTCCTCCTCATCAAAAGGTCTCCCTAGCCAGGAATTCCTATTAGCCAAAATTATACAACAATCTAACCCCTCCCCTTAATTGGAGGCCTAAAAAAAAATCACTTTAGAATGAAAACTGGTTATCTCCTCCACAATCAATGTGGACTCCTTAATAACTACTCTCTCACTAGAGATTACTCTTAATCTCATACTAATAAACCGTAAAGTCTAAAATGCATTATAGATAAGTCTTCATGACTTAGTTCTTAGCTTAAAGCCACAACACAATTATTAAAAAACCCACTGTCCTAAGAAAATAAGAGAACACATTTTTTTAACTCCTAGAACCTTTTTCAAATGAAGATATTGACGGATAAGGCTAATAGAGGTTTCTATAGTTTTTATTTATTTATTTATTTATTTTATTCTAATGTGTACAAATAAGAGTACATTTGAGAGGTGTAAGGAAGCACGAAAAGGAAGTTAGAAGGTAAGCTAGTTTGACAGGTTCATTTAAAAAGCCCTTAAGGATTCAACTAAGGGTTTTAAGCTGTTTAACTTTATTAGGGATGATAATCATGATACAAGTTCAAGTTGTGGAAGTACTTAGGATAGGATGGTGTGGTTTGGTTGATGAAATCATTTAATGAGCTGCTGAAAAACAAAGTGATGGCTGGCGAATTGAGAAATATCATTGTTGTTTTAAAGAAAAAGTGTGATATTGAAAATTGCACCATGGTATTAAGCTCATAAATGTAGAGAAAAGAAACAGAGTCTTGAGGATTCAACTAAGGGTTTTAAGCTGTTTAACTTTATTAGGGATGATAATCATGATACAATTTCAAGTTGTGGAAGTACTTAGGAGAGGATGGTGTGGTTTGGTTGATGAAATCATTTAATGAGCTGCTGAAAAACAAAAGATGGCTGGTGAAATGAGAAATATCATTGTTGTTTTAAAGAAAAAGCGTGATATTGAAAATTGTACCATGGTATTAAGCTCAGGAATCTAGAGAAAAGAAACATGGTCTTTGTATGGTTTTTATTGATGAAGGAAAAACATGGAAAGGAATCTTGTGGTGCGTGTCAAGAGAGTACCCATTGAGACATCAATGTGATTTAAGGATATGTTTGAGGGAACGATTGCATGTGTGAAAACTAATAACTGTTACAGGTAATTCTACTAACTTTCCCAATACAGTAGATTTACACCAAGAATACGCTTCTAGTACTTTTGTTTTGAGATATTTATGGATGAGCTTGTTGGCCCAAAAGTGTATTCAGGATGCTATCCAATGTTTTTGGAGGATGAAATGGTTTTAGTTGACGAGACAAGGCTGGGGTTAATCATAAGTTAGAATTAATAGAAGACATATAAAGCAAGGTTTTAGGTTTAAGCTGGATCAAATCTGAATGCATGGGCCATCGAGTGCTGTTTTATTAGAGTTAAAAATACAAATATTGAGGTAGAATTGGTGGTCAGTTTCCAAGAGCATTTTTTACCTAGGCTTGGTTATTAACATGGAAGCAAAACGTGGAGAGGAGGTTATCTATATGATTATAGTAAGAAGAAATGCAGAAGTGTCAAGGGGATACTAAGTGATTGTAAGATAGCTGCTAATTGAAATGGAAATTTTATATAACGTTATGGTACTGAATGCTGGGTTAGTTATAAGATGTCCATAAGATGGGTGTAGCTGAAATGAGATGTTGAAGCGTATGTGTAATCATACAAGAAAAGATAGAATGAGAAATTTTTCATGAAAAAGGTAGAAGAGACACTGACTAAGAACAAATTGAGAACAAATTGAGGGTAAGGCTTACATGATTTGGCCATTTGCAATGTAGATTTAAGATGCTTTAGCATGCAGGAACATGTCAGAATTACTAGAGGGAGGGTTGGATCTTCAAGGCAATACAGTGGATCGGATCTTTAAAGTAACACAGCCTTAGATGGGCTGGAATGTAGAAAAAGGATAAATGTAGTCAACCCCAGGAAGTTTGGAATTAAGGGTTACTTAGTTGAGTTGAGATGAGTTTTGTAGCCAAAACTTAATGCTTGAGACATGTGAGAGTGTCTGGGTACTACAATGTAATAAGGCAGACTAATGAGTTAGAAAGGTATTTTTAAGCTTTAGGAATGTGCAGGCATGCTCCTCATTTTTTATATAGTAGAATAACAGCCATGTTGAGGGTTAAGGTTATGTTACCTGCTTGCAATATGCATTCTAAATTTTGTTCTGGAAAGTATTGATTTTTTTATTTTTTATTTTTTATTTTTATTCTGTCTTATGTGCCTTTGTTTCGTCCCTATAATTTACCTCCATTGATATTTCTGGGCTTAATCAGATGCCTTTTGGAAACTTTCTGAATTTATTCTGGTATTTGAATTCAGCTGCTTTTATTGTTGGGCAGTCGAGTCAACGTTACTATTGTGCTGTCACCATAGGACATGATGCCGTGATTTCAGCATTTAGGTTAGTATGGTTAAATCTTACAATTTGCTACATGCGTGTGACGTGGGCGCATGAATGGCATCGCCATGCTCCACTAACCCCTAGGTGTCACCAAGTTTGATACTCCATTTTTGTAGGGGCCACATGAAGCTGTAAAAAAATGATTTTTAACTGTTGGAATAGAAGCTCATGTCATGCCTGACTTGCTGATTAAATTTGGCGCTATCCAATTATAACGAGCCTGAGCAATGTGGCTAAACTTGCGTGTGTTAAAAATTTAAAATTCTCAATATAGAAATGGAAGTTTAACTGCATTGGCTGAGGTCTATCTAATATTAGATGGGGCCCAAATTCTTTGAGCAAGATGGGTACAATATAAACTTCTAATGGTCAAGATTATGTTTTTTAAAAATTCTATATGGGCCTCACCAGAAAAAAATCACCCAATTTGGTGACACAGGAATATTGGAGCAAGTTTTTGGCCACACACATGAGTACATATTTAAAGTTAGTTTTTGTCTGGAGTTTGATTCTCTTGTCCTCACTCTTTAATTCCCTACTTGCATTTATCCTTTCTTAAGGCCTCCTACCTGACAAAATTTCATTTCTTGTTGTAAAAGACTCTCAGAAGACAGAAATAGGTCTCTAGTTGGAGCTTTACTGTCAAAGGTTGTCCCTGTGACATTTTCAACGATAGCCTCTTTCTCTAAAATGATTTGGCGGAGTGAACAAACACCATCTAAAAAGTCAGAAGTGAAGCCTCAACCATTTGCTCGAGGTGATGTTTCAATTAGTTCTTGTTTTCATTTCATTTTTTTTAAAGCCTAATTCTTATTTGTTCATGTTGTATGATATTTATACCATGGTTATTAAAATTGTGATCTGGATCATAGGATCATTCGATTCTACGATCCAAATTCACCCAAACGATCCAAGTCACAACAAAAATCGGAATCAAGTAGAATCGTGCTAGAATCGTAAAATAATCGGTAGAATCGTAGAGTCGGAATCGTAAGTAGAATTGTACAGATCCTAGTCTGTTACCTAGATTGAGATTTTTTTTTACCCCTTTTTGGGCTTCAATAATAGGGCCCAATACATGTTTTTATTTGCCTAAAGGCCCCAAAAGGTTTATGTTTAGTTCGAAGTCTTCTAAAACTGGGGCAAAATGGCTCCCAGCCTCCCATGAGTGAACAGATTCAGCGGAATCTGCACCTGACTTCCCTGGAGTTCAATAGCTCAGTCCTCTACCCCTCATTGGAATTCAGCAACCAGCACCTGTATTTCTCTCGTTTCTCTCCTATCCGGCAACCAGAGAGCCCTCCATGTGGTGACTGGTGTTTGATCAGTAGCAGCTAGCAGTCTTGCTGTTTGATCAACAACAGTTCTTTGGTGTTCAACAACCAGAGTTCCTGGGGTTCAACAAAAAGTCAGTCCTCAGTCCTCTTCCTTCTTTGGTGTTCGACAAGAACACATCAGTCCTCTTCAACACAGAGTTCTTGTTTGAGCAGCAGCAGCCAAGAAAAGAGCCAAGCCAGCTGGCCTAGCAGAGCTGCAGAGGTATGCTTTGAAACAAATTTTTTGCTTCTTGAAAAGACTCAATAGTGAGCACTGTTTTTCTCTTTCTTCTTCTCCTTTTCTTGCTCTTTTTTTTTTTTTTTTTTTGTTTAAACTTTTTATTTTATTTTTAACTTCTTATACTTACTAAGTTCCTAGCCAAGTTTTTAGTCTTAAGACTTGTCATAAAGTTCCACATGTATAATTTTTAATCTACGATTTGATCCTGCAGACCCCTCCAACTATCCCACTTAGAATCCCGATTCTCACAACCTTGATTTATACTAATGTTTTAAGAAATTAAAAATTGAAAATATTGATGAATTATTTGAGATGTTTTCTCAATTGGATATTCAGTTATGTAATATTTTATTTTGCTGAGAATACATCTTTGTGTTCTCTCCCTCTCTCTAGTCTATCATGCACACATGCATACACATAACCATAAGCAGGCATCATACTATCCATGTTGATAAAAGTATATATGGTCAGTGGCCATGAATACTTGAGAAAAGCTATCCTACTTGATAGACAGCCCTAGCTACACTTCTGATGCTTTGTGATATAGAAAACATAACTTCTATAATAGGCTTTGGCCTTCCAATAAAATGGTTAATGACAGAACATGGTCAATCACATTGTTGTGTTTGGGATGGAAATAAAATGCATCATGAAGGCTACCTAATCACATTCACAACAACAACAAGCTTTAAGTCCCACTAGGTGGGGTTGGCTACATGAATCCTTTTTCGCCAATTCACCCGATCCAGAGCATTTTCCTCTATTAGATTAAGGGTTATTATATCCTTACTCGCAACCTCATTCTAAGTTATTTTAGGCCTACCTCCACCCCGTTTCATGCTAGAAATCATAACTTTCTCCTCACAGGTGCTCTACTAGGCTTGGGTTTCAAATGCCCAAACCATCTAAGTTGCTCCTCCCTTATCTTATTTTCAACCGGTGCTATGTCTAAATTATTGCGTATATGTTCATTTCTTATTTTATCTTTTAATGTTAAATCACTCATCCAGCTTAACAAACGTTCCTCAACAACTTTCGTTTGTTGTACATGTTGTTTCTTAGTTGCTTAACATTTTTTACCAAAAGCATAGCTGACCTTATAGCCGTCTCATAAAACTTTCCTTTTAATTTTAAGGGTATTCTACCTGACAAACTCCTCCATTTTACCCAACCTATCTTAATTCTATGTACTACATCTTCTATTTCCCCTTCACCTTGCATAATAGATCCAAGATATCTAAATCTATCAGTGCTATTAATCTCTTGATTATCAAGTTTAATCTTCTCTTTGTTGCTATTGCTTACATTAATGAAATTACATTTCTTATGTTCAGTCTTATTCCTACTTATCCTAAACCCTTTAGACTCTAATGTGGCTCTCCAAAGTTCTAGCTTAGATTCCACGCCACTCCTACTATCATCAAGCAATACGATATCATCTGCAAATAATATACACCAAGGGATCTCATTTTGGATATTCCTAGTAATTTCAACAATTACTAAAGTAAAAAGACAAGGACTCAAAGTAGAACTTTGATGTACACCTATTGTGAGAAACTCTCTAGAATCTCCTACAGTCCTAACGCTAGTCACTACTCTATTATTCATATCCTTAATGACTTCCATATATCTTCTGCAAACTCCCTTATTTTTTAAAACCCACCAAAGCACTTCCCTAGGTACTCTTATCATATGCTTTCTCTAGGTCAATAAAAACCATATACAAGCCCTTCTTTTCCCTAAAATTTTCTATTAAACTTCTTAAAAGATAAATAGCTTGAATTGTTGATCTCCTAAGCATAAAACCAAATTGATTTTGCGAAATAGTAGTTTCTAATCTTATTCTATTTTCAATTACCCTTTCCCATAATTTCATAGTATGACTCATAATCTTAATTCCACGATAGTTATTATAGTTTTCAAAATCACCTTTGTTTTTTTACAAAGGTACTAATGTACTTTTCCTCCATTCTTTTGGCATTTTATTGGTTTTTATAATATTATTGAATAGATTAGTTAACCAAATAATTCCTTTATCCCTTAAACATTTCCAAACTTCAATTGGTATAATTTGGTCCTATAGATTTTCCACTTCTCATCTTTTTAATGCCACCTTAACTTTAAGGACTCTAATTTTACGAATAAATCTCCTCTTTTTAATCTTCTCTTCATTTGTCATTTCCAAGTTCAATCTTTCATTTTGGTTTTCATTAAACAACTTAATGAAGTATCTCTGCCACCTCTATTTTATGTCGTCTTCTCTAATTAAGACACTATCATTCTCGTCCTTTATACACTTTACACCACCTAAATCTTTGCCTTTTCTTTCTTTTGCTCTAGCAAGTCTATAAATGTCTTTTTCTCCTTTTGTATCTAGTTTAGTATATAAAGTATCATAAGCTCTATGTTTAGCTTCATTAATAGTTTTATTTACATTTTTTCTCGCTTCTTTATATTTTTCAATATTTTCTAGATTTCTACAATTTTGCCTTATTTTATACCTTTTTTTTTTGGTCTTAATGGCTTTTTGGACTTCTTGATCCCACTACCAACTTTCTTTACTACCCAAGGATCTTTGGACTCACCTAAAATAGTTTTTGCTATCTGTTGACTTTTTGAGTTCGATTCATGTTTTGATGATGACAAAGTACAAGTATCTCATGTGTGCATTTAGTGTTTTTGAACAGATTCATGATTCAGCACACACATGAGGTAAAGGACATGGAAGCCTGGAGGAACATAAAGATCATATTATCTGGCGTATTCCATGAAGACTGAAGAGCAAAAGAAGAAGACATTCATTTTAAGTAGTATTGCATTTAATTTTTTATTATATAGTCTGTAATAATGCATGCATTTGCATGATATGCATGAAAGCTCAGAACGACCGTAGATAGACCCTAGGGACCAACACTTTTCACAGAAAACCTCTTTCTAAAAGACTAAAATCATACAAAATGTTTAGAAATAATTTAGGGTCAAATTTGGGGCAAAAACAGACTTCGGTTGATTGACGTTGGAGTTTTTTGATTAATTAAATAGCCCCCGTCGACTGACCTAGTAAGGTTTAAATCACCACGGTCAACCGAACATTCTGTTGGCTAAAAAGTCAAAATGTTGACTAAGACACGGTTGACTGAACCCTTGGCAGTATAAATGCCTTGGTCGACCGAACAAGCCAAAAGTCAACATGTTGACTTCGCTCGATCAATCGTTATGTTTTGAACGCACCTTCTTCGGTTGACTGAACCATAAAGCCTCCGACACTCCAACAACTTGGTCGACCAAATACATAGTTCAAAATAGCTTTGGTCGACCGAACCTCAAAAATGGTCAATTGGCCTTTTACCTTGGTCGACGGAACCTATGAAGGGTTCGGAATCGCTCTGATACGGTCTACCATATCCATAGTTCAAAAGTGCCATGGTCAACTGAACTTAGCAATATGGTTGACCGAACCTTGAATATGGTCGATCGAACCTTTCGGGTTGGCAAAATTTTTACCGCAGTAAAACAAAGTTAATTTTAATTAAACATCATTAATTTTTTTCTAAAATGATCTCCGTATCCCTAACGGTCATATTTTCCTGAAACTCTATATATACCCTTTCATTTGCTTAGATTAGCGACTTTGATTAGCCCAAATTTTCTCTCTAATCCATTGTTAATCATAGTTCCCCCAAAACATTTTTTATTGTTAAAAGCATTCTTTTGGGGCAAAATCTTTTATACAAATCTCTTTAACTCTCTTTCATGCTTTTATTTCAAAATCTTTTTCGAGGAGAGTATTGCATTTTATTTGCATATACTCTCACTTAGCACTTAATCTTTGAGAAAAAATTTTGAGAGTATTGCTTAGGTTTTCTCCCGGTTATTTCTTTGATAAATATTTTTGGGAGAAAATTATTTATAGCACAAATATTTTCTTGAGCTTAAATTCCTAGATTCTCCAAATATTCTTTATTTGCAAAAATATTTATAAGAGAACATAATACTCATTTTTCATATATATTTTATTTGTACAAATTTATTTCATAGCACCATTTCTCTACCGACAATAACTCATATCATAAGAGAGTGCATATATTTGAGCTTTTAATACGTACATCTCTGCTTGTATTTCATAAGCATGTTTCATGTGCAAAAATTGTTTTTATTATATCGGTTGGGTTCAGTCCGGAATTGAACTGGGGAGTCTTAGTCCCATAAGTGAGACCGGTTAGGTTCAGCTCGGAAATTGAACTGGGGAGTCTCTGCCCCCCCGTAAGGGAGATAAGTTGGGCTCAACCTTGTAATTGAGCTGGGGTTTACCTTGTCCCATAAGAAAATATTGTAATGGCTTCTGTTCCGCCTGTTTAAGTGAGTAGGGATAGTGTAATCCTTGGGGGGTATGCCCAAGGCGGGGGACCTAGGCTGGTTTGGCCGAACCTCGATAACAAATATCGTGTGTCGCTCTCTCCTTATCTCATTTATTTTTTGCATCTAAATTTCCATATGTGTATGCTTGTTTGTTCACTGCTATAATTATTTGCATGCACACATTTAATTTAAATGAGATATGCTGCACATGTGTGTGTCTGCACTGATAGTTTAATCATTTTACATTCACGTTTTTAATATTGAATGAGATATGAACTGTGGTGAATCAAAATGTTTTAAATTAGCCGAAAAGTTTTTTTAAATATCCAATTCACCCCCCTCTTGGGATCACACCATTTCCAACACTATCCTTGCGATAGAATTTGCCATTTTATTTCAAACATTATTTGCATCAACCTTATCCTCTACTGTCCAATCATTTTATCTTTGAATTTTACTATATTATCTCCCTTCAAGTTTCACCATCTATCCCTCTTTGTTGATTTGTGCTACTCCTCCTCTTCCATTTTTTAATTTGTATATCTAATATTAAGACTTTATGTTGTGTAGCCAAACTTTCACCTGGAATAACTTTGCAAATCCTTACAAGGTAGATGGTTTCCGTTCTTAGTTAAGAAGAAATCTATTTGGCTTTTATTGTACCCACTCTTGAAAGTTATTAAGTGTTCTTCTCTTTTTATAAAACAAGTATTCAATATAACCAGATTGTAAGACATGGCAAAATCTAAGATTGTATCATCGACCTCATTTTTATCTCCATATCCAATGACCTCCTTTTATCCGCTCATATCCTATATTATCATCGCTAATGTGATCATCCAAATTAGTTCCTATGAATGTTTTTTCAAACATTGGTGTCCCTTGTAAAATACTATCCGTATCTTCTTAAAATTGTTTTTTCAAATTTTTTGCTAAGCTTATTTGGGGAGCATATGCACTGATGACATTCACTATCTTTAGGCCTAAAACTATCCTATTTTTAATGATCCTATCCCCTATTCTTTTAACATGTATTACATTATCTTTTAGGTCTCTATATACAATACTACCCGCCCCGTTTTTTATGTTTTTCTTTACCAGTGTACCAAAGTTTAAATACTGAATTTTCTATTTCTTTAGCTCTCTCCTACCTGTTTTGTCTCTTGAAGGTAGATTAAGTTAATTTTCCTTCTAAACATTATTTCCACTATTTCCATACTTTTTCCCGTAAAAGTCCTTATATTTGAAGGTGCTAATCTTATCTTAGTTTCTTGTGCTAACTTATTAACCCTCTCTCTTTTATAATGATCTGGTCTATTCCCTTGATCTAGGTGAATTCGGTAAGAATTCATGATTGTAAGATCTGACAAAGTTTTAAGTTTGTTGTTAGCTACGTAACGCAACCCTACTCCTTTATCTGGGCTTGGGACCGACTGTGCATACAAAGAAATTGTGTTACATAGGTGGAGTACATGTTTGCGTTTTTTTTTTTAGTAAATTTATTTCATATAGACAATTTTCTAAGTCACACCCGACAACTTGTATTACCACACACAATTCAGTGCATTAAAAAAAATTTAAAGCATACAATTTTGGGTGTGAATCCAAGCTAGACTAAAATCCATGCAAAAGCACTTTTTGAAAAAAAAATTGTTATATTCCAAGACTTGCAAATGAAAACACAAAAACACAAAAATGCATATATTAACCCTACAAATCCTAAACACAAAATCTCCACAGCTAACCAATTATTGAAAAAATTATTAATAGTAGTAATAAGAAAATAAATAACAAGAGAGGAGAAGATCTTACTATTGCTAAAACTAAAAAGGTAAAGATAATTGCTTGAAAAATACCCTTTGATGCAGGAAAAATGATGCTTGTAACGAGAATCAATTGAAGAATATTTAAGCAATGAGGGATTGAAAGAATTTTTCAATCTAAAATCAACATTCAAATCCAAGAATCTTTGCACAGATGTGAAAAACCTTCATCTTCAACCTCTCAATTTCAAACTTCAATACTGAGCGATTTTGCAAAAACCTCTATCCCTATTCTTCGAATCTTTTCCCACCCTCGAATTCTACCCCCAATCTCAAATTTTTACAACACTGCAGACTCCCCAGTGCCCTAAAACTTCTTACTTGGCCCCAAGGCAAGGTTCAAAATCTTCAGATTTTTCAAGGTACGAAAGAAGACTCTTTGAAGACGGCTGGTGAAGGTGCTTTGCCAGCAGCAGCTGCCCAGAGAGGCGTTGGGTTGGAAAAATGAAGAGATAGAGAGAATAATATCTAAACTAAATAAATTAAATGCTTCGAAGATCAACTAGAATTTTCATTCAAGTCACGAGTTCCTATGAATTTTATGATTTCCGTCAAAGAAGCTTCAAGGCTAGTTGCCAAGTTGAGCAAAGACCCAAATATTTCGACCCTTCAAGAAAGAATCGGAGAAGAGCCTTGATTCGGCCTGTTGGTATAAAATAGGATGCTTCAACAAAGAAAAGGCTTCAAGCCTTGCCAATATCGTCATCTAGCTAGCCTGAGATGTCTAGAAAACTGGGCAAAGAGAGCTAGGAGAGAGGTCAGAGGGGGGTCGTGAGTCTGCTAGGGCTCCAACGAGGCGTTGAGCAAAGACCCAAATATTTAGAACCAATACAACAAAAGCGCTGAGGCCTCTGATACGAATTGTAAAGAAGAAGCCAAAAACGGAGCACAATGCAAGGGGCTGCGGGAGGCGGTTGAGATGGAATCTTGATTGGGAAGCAAGAAAAACGAATCTCGTGTTGCAAAAGATTTTCTTGGCCAACAAGCTAGCACGAGAAAAGAAAAAAATAGAGGAGGTGCAAAGACTAGTGCGACGATTCGATTGGACACAACTGAGATCCTTGTAGCTCAAAGACGAAGACTCGAAACCTTAAATTACTTGTTGTCATGGAGAGAGGATGTCGCCAGATGCCTAGTTGAAACGTTTGATGTTGCTGAATGCCTTCGCTAACTCATTGTCCGTGGCTTAAATAGGATTTGAGGCTTTGAGCCTTCCACAAAGTGATGCCCAGCGATGGAGGCCGCACCGCTGCAGTGTCTGGCGATGGCGAGGATTCGAAGGCTGCAATGTCAAGCGATGGGTGCTAAAAGGAAGGTTCGAAAGCTAGGAGGTCAAAATATGATGTGGAACACCAAGAGGTCACACATCCAACTATGTAACCTAATATGTAACCTAATATACCCTGTGGTCAACATGCATGGTAGAGATGCTAATCCTCCAGACTCAAAAGCATAGGAGAATTAAGGATCTTTTAACCAATGATTTTCACACAATTTGAGCATGGTCATCTAATCACATTCACAAAGCTTTAAAGATCTAAATGTTGCCAGACCATTGTTTATGTAATAAACAATTTGGTTGTAGAGCTTGATCACATGCCTTCAAATCTACTAGCTAATTTCATGTTCTTTGAATTCAATCTACTGACATTTTTAATGTTTCATTTTAATAAATGTAATACCTCAATTTGTTTGCAGACATATTTCTAGTATTTCAGAATAATGCACTTAAGATGATCAGAATGTTCATAAACCCTAATTGTTTCTTTGGTTTTGTGGTTGCTGGATTTGGGAATGGGAGCAAAAGATTTTTGGAGAGGGATTATAGTAGGAACCTTTTTGGGGAGAGGGTCATGGCCCTGTGATAAAGTGGTATCAAGAGCCAATGCGACTCGATTCAACTCATGCCAAGTGCCCAAGGGGGTAGGTAGGTTGGCCATTAGCGACGAGGGCGTTGCCGAATTGGGTAGGGGAGAATGTCATGCCAAGTGCCCAGGAGGGTTGGCTGGCATGACATGCGAAGCACCTAGGAGGGGTAGACAGGGTGTCTCACCAAGCGCCAAAGGGTAGGTAGGGTGCTTTTGTCCCAAGGAGGACCTTGCACTAGAGAAATAAGGTGTTCCCTAAAAAAAGGTGATATATACACTAATTGATTTCTTGCGAGCGGGGATCATAACATCTATAACCTTTTTGAGTTCTCGAGGACCCAAAAAAATACACATTTAGCAGTTGAGGAGAGAACTTGTCTTGACTAGTATGTGGACATGAACAAAACATGTGCACCCAATGACACGAGGCATGACAGAGAACATGGGTGTTTTTGGATATGATGGAGAAGGGAATTTGTCCTCCTATAACATTGCATCCTTTTGAGAAGAAAGCATGTTGTAAGAAGAACATTAGTCCTAAAATTTTTAGAAACATGCATATAAAGGAGGAGAGCCCATGTCATGTCAAGTAAATGCCTATTTTTTCTTTTAGCTTTCCATTTTGCTGAGGGGTATTGAATAATCCCTTTGGCCAAGCAAAAAGGTTGAAGCTCATTTTGAACAAATTTAATTGCATTGTAGGATTGAAAAATTTGAATACCAATGCCAAGCTGAGTTTTTATTTCTTGGTAAAATTGCGTAAAAACATTCAAAAATTCAGACCTATCTTTTTAATTAAAATATGTAGGTCATATGCGAAAAATCATCCACAAAGGACACAAAATATTGATTACTAGTCAAATTCTTTACTCTGCTTGGATTCCAAATATTTGAATAATGATTTACTATGAGACTCGGTTCTTTACAGAAAAAGATGTCCTAATGTGCTTTCCTAACTGCCATTCAAGGCACTCAAAATGAGAAACAAACTTGAACAGAAGAAAAGCTTGTTGTTGTTTTAGAAGGGATGGATGACTTAATGTACATGTCACTGATCAAGAGAAACACCATGAGTAGAAATTGAGGAAGCATGAAAAGAACTGGATGGATCACTAGTACCACCATTGAAATAGTGAATGCCGTACTTCTCAAGCCCTACACCAATGGCGTTGTTCATTGGAGATCCTGAGTGAGATAAGGAGAATTAGAGAGCTTCATAGAATAGTTATGAGATTTGGTTAATTGACTAACTTATAGTACGTTCAAGGGAAATTTAGGCACATATAACATAGAGTAAAGAGGCTTAGAAGGAAATGGGAGAATATCACCAAAATAAGAATTGGCATAGCTGAAACATTAAGAGTAACTGTAGAGTGTAAAGTAGTGGGTTTTAAAAATTGAAATAAATTAGGACTATTTGTTGTATGGGAGGAAGCACGAGAATCAATAACCTAAGGTGAAAAGGATGAAGAGGCAAGAAGTCTGCTTGTAGCTGAATGGGCCACAGTGGCATTAGATATAGAAGAATGAGTTTGGAGTTCTTGAACCATGCGAACAAGATTGTTATACTCCTCTTGGGACATGGTAGATGATGTACTCGACTCACCAATGGAGTGGCTAGGTGCACTTGAACTTTCAACAGTGGAATCACACTTAGCAAGAGACTTATTGGCCCTAGTTGGTTTCCCATGGAGATCCCAATAACGATTAGTAGTATGGTTTTCCTTGCCCCAGTGTGTGCAGATGCGAGAATCGCCATAACGAGCTACTTGTCCAGTCACACTACCTTTGCCACGACCGCTTTCCAAACCCCCTCTTTATCCTCTTTCACTTCCCTTACCATTGCTGGAGGCAGTGCTAAACAGGGCTAAACTATTATGAAAAGAAGCTTGAGGAGAAGACTTGAGTTTTATTTGGTGATCCTTTGGATTTTGGCATATGCTTCATTCATGGATGGTATAGATTCATTGGCAAGAATCTGGTTGTGGATGGTTTGAAGCTTAGAACTCAAAACTTGGTAGCCAACGAAAATTCTGCCCTTTGTCTCTTAATCATATCAATGTCGGAACTAACTAAATGATGGATGTAGAGTTCATCCTAGATACCCTTCAAAGTGTTGTAATACTCATTAATGGACTTACCTTCTTGGTCATATTTGAAAAACTTCTTATATAGGTCAAAAACATGAGTTTGTTTTTCATCTTGAGAGAAGCTTTGACGAAGATCATCCCATACGGCCTGGCTGTTCTATGAAACATCATGTTCATAGCAATTTGTGGCTCCATACTATTCCACAATCACACAAGCAATGTGTTTCATCCAATCTTCATAATCCCTGAAGTTCAGAGATGGAGGAGAATGCAACAAATATTTGGACCTTCTTTTCGCATATGCATGCACTGCTGGAGACCTCAATAGTTGGAGGATCCAACCAACTTGATGGCTGTGAATTGTATGTTAACAGTATCAGCTGAAGCTCTTGAGGCCATCAAGACCACCTTCTATACACTACAATCAGCACACACCAGTAACAGGAATGAATAACACAGTGATTATGTAGTATTAGGCAGCATACACAAGCACAGATCAGCACTTTAGAACTTCAAGAGGCAGCTCTTACCAAAAAATTGAAGTTACAATCCTACGAGGAATTACATGACTACACAGTAGAAGGCAGATCACAACATGCGACATAGGCACTTAATAAACAACATGGCAGCCAGCAACTGCAAGCATTATTGCTGGCAGGAACTAGAAGCAAGTATGGGCAAGAACAGGAAATAATCCAATCAAAACCACCAGCAACTGATGCAAGATTGCAAGCAAGCAAACAATCACGAATTATTGGAACCAAGGTCTTAAATTTCGATTTCAACTCAAATTTCGAAGCTCTAAAAGTACAGAAATTTCGACAAAAATTTTGATTTTGATTTGTAAAAATAACAAAAATTAGTAGTAAAGCATGGAATTCTTTGTGAAACTTTAGAAATGGTTAACAAACATAATAACATAAGTTTTAGGACTAATATATTACAAATTAAATACATCTATGTATTGTATGAGGTGGAAAAGTTGTAAAATAGTATGTGTATGAAACATATACATTAAACATATTCAGTTAATACAAATGATTTCATAAATCATTTAAATATTATTTATTGTACAAATAATGATAATTTAGACATGAATGATTAAATAAAATGTTACTGTAAGTTTATTTTTTCATATAATTTCAAAATCACTTGTAATAATCTTTTGTTTCAATAAAATAAATTAAGATAGAAATTTCACTTCACTCCTAAATTTCTCATTTGAATTCTGATGAAATTTCATTATACAGTTAAAATTTCAACAAGTTTCGCTAAAATTTCAAGATTTCGATAAATTTTGGATGATTCGTTGAGATTTCGTCAAAAATTATGCAATACGGAAATCGATTGCCATTTCGATTTCGAGGGCGACGGAAATTTGAAATTTCGACGAAAATTTTGACAATTTCGTGGAAATTTGAGACCATGATTGGAATTACAACAACATCATCATGCCAACACAATCTAGAACAGGAGCAACACTAGCAGTCTACCCGAAATAGAGCATAACTACTTCACATCAACGAACTACCACAAACACACTATATTCTACCAAGGATGCTACACATCCAAACCAAGATGAGAAAGGGTCCTTAAGGGTCTGCTTGGTATCATTTCTATTTCTTGTTTTCTATTTTTGTTTCTGTACAGTGAATAAGTAGATTATGAAAATGCATTAATTTCAGTTGCTAGTTTTCTATTTTTATTGTTGATTTTTAGCTGTTCGGAAAAAAAAAACTGAAAACTAGATTTTAAATGATATTTAGTTGTTTTGGGAACCTGTTGCTAGAATATTTTAAAATCCAACGTTAACTTTTTTGCATGAAATCATTAATTCTACACACCTTTTAAATAATATTAAAATAAAATGATCATATGGATTTACAATATAATTGTAATAAGTGTGTCCATAAATTTCCATAAATTTTCTGAAAAAAAAAAGAGCGATTTACAAAATATTTTTACTAATTTTCATCTGTCATGTATAATAAGATTGTTCTTGTGAAGTGAGTTTTAAAATATAATAATTAAGAGAAATAATTATAATAAAAATTTATTTTTATCATGTTATTTTTATTTTGCATTATTTTGTAATTTTATTATTTTAATTATATTTTAAGTTGTTATTTGATTCAAGGACAAACGTGAGCATTTGTTAATCAAGTTTTTAATTTGTTTTAGTTTTAGAAATATTAAACCAAAACTGGTTGTTGGTTTTTAGTTTCTATTTCTAGTTTTTAGTGGAACAATTCATAAATTTCCAAGGGTAGAAGTAGAATGCTTGGGGAAATCCTGCAGTAGAGGAAGGATGCTCCTTTGGGGCAAGATCAAAGCCCACAAATACCTCAAATTTTAATGAGGAAGCGAAAAAAGGCCAGAGCAGAGTGGAAAAAGACTTCTTTAGTATTGGAACCAACATTGTTTGCCTGACTGACTTTGAGGAAAAGTTCAAAAGGATCAACTATCTCTTTGAACAAATGTTTAAGTGGGTTTAGGATCACACATTGATTGGGGAGGGACCCTTCTAGCTTCTAGAACCACTATTCACGCAATAAGTTATGGAAGAATCCTTGCCCTGAGGTTCTAGATGTTGAGGCTTGAGAAGTAACACAACATCATGGGCCCAGAAGATTTCTTGTACTCCTTCAGGACATTGACTGCAACTCTAGGGGAGCTTGGATTCCATAATGTGTATAGCATTGTTGGCCACCTTTCGACAACTGGCAAGATCATGGTACTGACGATTGAAGGCATGATCCTTAAGCTCCTTTAAGCAGATGGAGAGGCAGCTGGTAGGACAGTTCGTCAGTAGCGGTTAGATGGCAAAGATGGGTGCTCACTTGATGAACCAAGTCCAAGGGGAGAAAGAATCCCCTGTGTACTTTATGTGCCAGTCCAAGGGGTGACCATAGTAGCTTTGATTATAGTCTTGTGTCTTGAGGCATTTCTTATATGTCTTGCGAAGGGCCCCCTACTCATATGGAAGAGCTGATGACATGGGTGTTGCCTTATATTAATCTAAATGATACAATGAACACTTATAGGAGTATAATGAAGCAAAAAGGAAGGAAATTTGAGTGTGCAAAGATTGCGTGGGGGAAAAAACAAAGAAAGAATGGTAAAAAATGACCAAACCCTGTTGAGGATCAGGACCTCCACTGAGGTATAAACATCAGTCACACTGATTTCTTCTCACTTGTGTTCTTCTACAGCTAAAAGAGAAGAACTACACAATCAGGCTAGGTCCATTTAAGTCCCCATTGCATGTGTAATATTGCAAAATATTGCCTATACCATAAGGATCATTGTCACATTGCGGAGTTTGTTCACCTTAAAAAATGAGATTATGGCCTTAATTCAATGAAATATCCTTCCTCTTCCGCCCCATTCTACTGCTACGAATATTCATTGTCTCATCCAGATTAAAATATTTATGCTCTTACGCCATTAACACTCATGTTAGTAAGGGTTCTCTTCCCAAGAGATTAGAAATGTTCTGAGATGGAAGGCTGCCATCAGAGCTGCTACTGCATTCGTAAAGTGGCTCATAAAGTCCTTTGAGATATTCTTTCTCCTCTTGGACATTCATCAAGTGAGTAGATGCCTTTGCCATCTTGTGGTTGTTGTCAAAGTGCCCCATGATTGCCTCTCCATCTCCTTAAAGGAGCTCATGGATTGTGCCTTCAATCAACGGTATTAAAATCTTGTTGACCCTTGCGAAGCAACCACAAATGCTCTACATATCATGGCATTCGCCCCCCTAGAGTTCCGCCATTGTCTTGAAGGCGTCAAGGTAATCTACTGGGTCCATGGTGCTATCATATTTGTCAAGGCTCGACATCGTATTTTGTGGGTAAGGACTCTTCTATCACTTGTGTGAACATAGTTCACTAGAGGGGTCTTTCCTCAATCACTGTCTGATCTCAAACCTCCATCATTTGTTCAACTAGGTAGTTAATACTTTTGAATTTTCCTTTGAAGGCCATTGTGTGAATGATATTAGTTTTGATACTGGTGAGGTCTTCTTCCACTTTGACCACTTTTCCCTTCCCTGTTGCCATTTGAGGTGTTGTTGGACTCCAATCTTGCCTAGCAAGAGCATCCTTCCTCTGTTGCATGATTTCCCCGAGCATTGCCTCAGTCCGCCCTTGGAAAGCTGTGAATTGTTACATAGAAGCTATCTCCTCATGGTGGGATTTGTTAGCATGTGGAGGAGAACCCACCTATGGGGCAGTCAGTTCTCTTTGGATGATTGTTGTGAGTTGTGTTATGAGAAACTGTCATGATCTTGAAACGATATTAAGATAATCTCCCTTTTCCCCTACATGGCGCACCAACTTGCTGTCTTTATCTTTTTTTTTTTTTTCGTTGAACTACATGTCAATCCATATGCAAATTGAAAGAATAAGCTTGGGAGGATTTGGGGGTGACCTCTAGGGGATCTCTCTGATTCTTAAGTCAAAGTGTGATGGAGAAAAGGGAGATAATAGGTTTCAGAAACCAGTAATTGAAATAGTGAATATGTCTTTTTCTCTGCTTTACCTCCCCCTTCTTGTTGGCTGGATCTGCTGTGTTAAATGCCCCTCTAATCAGGGGGTTGGGGTTATGCCATTTTATTCCCCTCCTTTATGCCCTGGAGGTTACACCTCTTTTTATTACTCTCCTTAATGTCATTGGGGCTACACCTTTAATAGTGTGGAATCTAAGGATCACTCTGTCACTGAGCCCATACAAAGTATAGAACTGATTTTGCCCCCATAAAATACATATAGTGTTTTTGGTCGTGAACAATCCTCAACTGACTGACTGCCCTCATTATTTTTGACAGCTTCTCCTTTGACATGTTTGAAGGACCAGCCAAGAAAGGGTGAAAAGATGACCTTATCACCTAGTGGTACATTGGCCGCTGTAACAGACTCACTTGGTCGTATATTGCTCCTAGACACTCAGGCACTTGTGGTGGTGAGGCTATGGAAGGTTTTTTTCTCTGCCCTCGCGATCATGAATATCTTTTTAGGCAGCCGGTTTCTCTCCTGACAATGAATCTCACACCCTGTTCTCTTTCTAGGGATATCGTGATGCGAGCTGCCTTTTTATAGAGATGCTAGTTAATAAAGATGCTGCATCAAGTTCAGCTTATCGTGAACCTGTGAAGAGTGATTATTGCCTGTGCCTAGCTATTCATGCACCTCGAAAAGGAATTATTGAGGTATGGGTTTTATCAGTATAAAAAGTTATATTCCAGCAAGTTGATCTTATATTATCAGTTGCATTTTCAAATGTCTTTGACCATTATTTGCTGCTACTTCTCATGTCCTGATATTTGGAAACAATAATGTATCATTAGTGTACTGTAGAAGTAGCGGATGGATTCTTGCACTGCTTTGGCTCTGGCTTTGTCCATATTGGCCTTATTTTAGTGTGTGTATTTTGCATGTTATTGATTTTGGGTTTGATATGATTGCAACTTGAGCAAGTCTTTTAACATATTCCTGCGTTGGTACTTCTAAAGTTGCCTAGCTTGTGTATTTTTGTGATACATTCATAAAACCAATGAACAAATGAAGTTTAACTGATAAAAAGCTCATGGGGAAAACTTCTCTCCATTGAGAATAAAAACAATGGAAATGGCTTACTAGGATTCTTATGATGAATAACTGATTATTTTTAAGATTTTTATTGCACAAGCATGCCATTAATGATTTACTGGGGACTATAGGCAGGACAGTGAATAGGCATCAAATAATCTATTTTAGGTCAGTGATGTCAAAAATCTTAAAATCATGGACTTCTTTTTCAAGTGCTGGTTGTAGTAGTAGATAGGCATCAATATTTCCAGCAAGTAATGAACATACTTCTTTAAATCATTGAGTTATATATATATATACAACAACAAAACCAAGCCTTAAGTCCCACTAGCTGGGGTTGGCTATGTGAATCCTTTTCCGTCAATTTATGCGATCATGAACCATTTCTTTTGACAGATTCAGAGATATTAAATCGTTACTCACTATCTCCTCCCAAGTTATTTTAGGTCTACCCTTACCTCTTCTACTGCCCCCCACAGTAACCAACTCACTCTTCCTATAATAGATAAGAAAAGAAGTTTATTGAAGAAAGAGCAGGAAAAATACAAGAGTTGCAGAACAAGATGTTCGGCAATAGTAAAACTAAAAGACAGACAAGCAGCTCTCTAGTCCCTTTGCAAATCAGATAAGGAAACCCCAAAACATCCCCTGAGCTTTTACCTGAAGGGAAGCTAAGAAAACAGCTCTATCCCCTAACAAACAGGAAGATATTGCCTTATATTTGAACATCCTCACATTCCTTTCCATCCACAATGTCAAAAAATATCACGCAAAGCACAACTCCACAAAATTCTACCTTTCTTAAAGCCCCAAAACTTCTCTAAAATGAAGTCATCTACTGATATGTGGTCATCCATGGGGAACAATGAAAATAATGTTGCCCAAAGCTGTCTAGCCACTAGGCAGTGTAGAAAAATATGTTCATTTGTCCCATTAGACTCCAAACACATCATTCAAATTTCTGGAGTGCTCACCTTATTGGGTTTCCTCACATGTAGCAAGTCATTAGCATTAATCTTGTTGAGAATTTAGAAGGGATCTTAGCTTTCAAAATCTCATTTTTCTAGAGTGAAAGCATAAGAACTAAAAGATTTCAATCGGTGGGGGAAAAGGATTTAGAAGAAAAGAAACCAGAGATATCGTTTTGCCCAAATACATGAATCACATTTAGTATGGGATGAAAGAATCTATCTCTTGACAGAATAGGAATTTAAACTATATGAGATGTTTAGACAACAACAACAACAACAAAACCAAACATTAAATCCCACCAGGTGGGGTCTGCTATATGAATCTTTTTCCGCTAATTTATGTGATCATGAACCATTTCTTTTGACAGATTTAGGGCTATTAAGTCCTTACTATCTCCTTCCAAGTTATTTTAGGTCTACCCCTACCTCTTCTGCTGCCTCCCGCAGTATCTAACTCACTCATTCTCACTAGCATTATGTGGCTTACATTGCAAGTGTCCATACCATCTGAGTCGTTCCTTCCTTTTCTTATCTTCTATAGGAGCTACACCTAACTTTCCACGAATATATTCATTCCTTAATTTATCTTTCAGTGTTATACCACTCATCCATCTAAGCATTCTCATCTCGACAACTTTTACTTTTTGGATATTTTGTTTTTTCGTAGCCCAACATTCTGATCCATATAGCATAGCTGGTCTTATAGCCGTCCTATAAAAATTCCCTTCTAATTTTAAGAGTATTTTATGATCACAAAGCATACTTGAAACACTTCTCCATTTTACTCAACCTGCTTTAACTCTATGCATTATATCATCTTCAATTTCTCTTTCAGCTTGCATAATAAATCCCAGGTATCGAAATCTACAAGTGTTATTTATTTCTTCATCATCAAGTTTAATTTTGTCTCCAATATTCCTCCTACCATTACTGAAATTATATTTCATATATTTTGTCTTATTTCCGGTTATCTTAAAGTCTTTAGATTCCAAAATTTCTCTCCATAATTCTAACTCGGCCTCTACTCTGGCCCTAGTTTCATTAATTAATACAATATCATCTGCAAACAACATATACCATGGAACCTCATTTGGAATACTCTTAATTAGTTGGTCCTTCACTAAAGCAAAAATATAAGGGCTCAAAGCAGATCCTTGATGTACATCTATGGTGATTGGAAATTATCTAGTTTTTCCATTTATAGTCCTTACACTAGTCATTACTCTATCGTACATATCCTCAATGACATCAATATACCTACTACATACACCCTTTTTTTTCTAAAACTCACCATAGAACTTCCCTAGGTATACTATCATATGCTTTCTCTAGGTCAATAAATACCATATGCAAGTCCCTCTTCTTTTCTCCAAACTTTTCCATTAATCTTCTTAAAAGATATATAGCTTCTTCGATAGATCTCATAGGCTTAAAACCAAATTGATTTTCTAAGATCTTCGTTTTTAACCTTAATCTTTGTTCAACTACCCTTTCCTATAGTTTCGTCGTATGAATCATAAGTTTAATTTGACGATAGTTATTACAATTTTGAATATCTCTTTTATTTTTGTCTATATGTATTAAAGTGTTCTTCCTCTATTCATCTGACATTTTCTTAGTTTTTATAATTATATTAAATAAATTAGTTAACCATATAATTCCTTTATCACCTAAGCATTTCCAAACTTCAATTGGGATGTTATTTGGTCCTATAGCTTTCCCATTTTTCATCTTTTTTAGTGCAAACATAACTTTGTTAATTCTATTTTTGCAAATAAATCTCATATTTTTAGTCTTTTCCTCAATTGTCAAATCTAAGTTTAAGCCTTCTATTTGGTTTTTGTTAAACAACTTACTAAAATAACTTCGCAATCTTTCTTGAATGTCTTTGTCCTTAAACAACACAATATCATCATCACTTTTTATATATTTTACATTTCCCAAGTCCTTACTCTTCCTTGCTATAGCTTTAGAAAGTTTAAATATATCTCTTTCCCTTTCTTTTGTAACTAATCTATCATATAAATTATTAAATGATCTGTATTTAGTTTCACTAACAACATTTTTTGCAACTTTTCTCGCCTCTTTATACTTTTCAAAGTTATCTATGTTTCTACATTTTTTCCACGTTTTATACCAAATTCTTTGTGTCTTTACGGCTTTTTAGACATCTTTATCCCACAACTAACTTTCTCTGCTATTCGAGAATCTTATCTTTGATTCACCTAAAATATCTTTTGCTATTTTTTAATAAAGCTAGCTAATCTACTCTAAAGAGTATTTGTATCTATCACATCCTCTATAGTCCAATCCCCATCTTTGATCATTTTATCTTTAAATTTTATTATATTTTTTCCCTTGAGGTTCCACCACCTAATTTTCTTACACTGGTTTATTTTATCTTTTTTCTTCCATTTTTTAATACATATATCTAACACTAAGATTGTATGTTGTGTGGTTAGACATTCACCTGGAATAACTTTACAATCCTTGCATGATAAATGATTTACCCTCCTAGTTTAAAAAAAAAATCTGTTTGACATCTATTTTGTCCACTTTTATAGGTTATTAAGTGTTCTTTTCTCTTTTTAAAGCAAGTACTCATTATACTAAAATCATATGACATAGCAAAGTCTAAGATTATCTTCCCAGGCTCATTTTTGTCTCCACATCTATATCTTCTATGTATCCTCTCATAACTTTTATTATCCCTTCCAACTTGTCAATTCAAATTTTCTCCTATAAATATTTTCTCAATCCTTGGTATGCGTTGTATAATACTATCCATGTCGTCCCAAGATTGTCTCTTAAGATTTTCTGCTAAGCCTACTTGAGGAGCATAAGCACTAATGACATTTATTATCTTTTGGCTTAATACTATCTTGGTTTTTATAATTCCATCCCTTACTCTGTTTACATCAACAACGCTATCTTTTAAGTTTTTGTCTACAACAATTCTTACTCCATTATTATGTTTTTCTTTTCCAGTGTACCAAAGTTTAAATATTGATTTATCAATTTCTCTAACCTTCTCCTCCACCGACTTAGTTTCTTGAAGGCAAATTATATTTATTCTTCTTCTAATCATTGTGTCCACAATTTCCATGGTTTTACCTGTAAGTGCCCCTATATTCTAAGTTGCTAATCCAATCTTAGTTTCCTGAACTAACTTCTTGACCTGCCCACGTCCAGAATGATGCAGGAACCCTCGCATATTTGACACCGTACCTGGGCGCCGACACGGTATGGCAAGGAGATGTGGTGGTTGCTCTTTAATGGAAATTGTTAAAGCCAGCAATTCCAACCAAGCTTACCACATGCTGTTTAATTACAATTGGTGATGTAGTTTAGGTTGCTGCTCAGATAAAGATGCAGAGCAAGGCTTCTACTGCTATGTAGACCCTGCAGTTTGAGAAGATTACTGGTAGAGTTGGGCGATAAAAGTCAGTTTGGTAACTGGGTTAAGGTGTTCAGACTACTAATGCATGTAAGACTGATGGAGAGTACTCTGGATTAACTTCTGTGGTCCACCCAGTAGTTAATGTTTCAAAGTTTTGGGTATTGAGCTGTACAGTGCCCTAATCAAGCCATGACAATTTAAGAAGATAAATAACATGGAACATATTTGATGTTCTTGGTGACAGATGAAGGTGAAAATGCGGACACAAAGATTGTCTTGTACAGTGTTGTGTACTCTCAAGTCTTATCCCAGAAGGTTGAACTGTTGAAGGAAATGATGACTGTACTCTCTTCCAACAAGGTCAAAAGAAATGCAGATTGAAGGAGTACTATTGTTTTCTAGGCTCAGATGGTTTTTTAGAAACAATTTTGAACCTTGGGTATTGATCTTGGTAGGTTGAGCCACATTTTGATTGATAAATGATAATTTGGTGCATGGATGGACAATACCAACTTGAAGTTCCATAGCTGCCCTTGTTTATCTTGAACATTGGTTCCATTGTGGACACATTGCAGTGTGACATTTGCCACATTGAGGGCAGGCCTTGGATCAACAGCGTTGCTCCTCTGTGCCCAGTTGGTTTGAGTTGAAGGAAACAGCCTCTCTGAATTAAAGTATGGTTAAGGCTGTATACATGGTACGCTGTGATGACCCTCCCCTTACTCTTGTAAAGTGTGGATCCTCTTGTGGCTCTGGGATGCTGCTTTATGATTGTTTGTTAGGAGGATTAAACATGATGCATATGAAAATTCTTACACCTTCTCGATCAACAAGGGTACAAGTTTATGCCATCTTGAGATTGTCTGCTAACCAATCTGAAATGCATGCTAGCTCTTTTCTTGTAAAATGAGATGTTTTTTCTTATGATGATTAATTTTTTGGTGCTTTTCCCAACTTTTGAACTCTTTTTTATAGAAGGGATTTGGTATAGGGTGGGAAGCTAGTCATTGGATGGATCAATTTGACCTTTGTCAAAGTCTTGTTCAACTCCTAAATCCAAATGTTTTAGGTTGAACTAATGTTTTGCTCAAGGAGTGAGTGTTTATTTTTCAGTTTCACATATATACGAGTAGTTTGCAATATTGCAAATAGGTTTTTGTGGAATTGAAGTTTAAGTGGACTTGTGTATCCCCCATCTATATTATTCTTCCTTCAGTTTCTCCCATTGATTGCACTTCATGTTAGATCCCCTTCCCTTCAAAAGAGAGAAAAAAAAAGGTTTAATTCTCTCTTTTTAGGTGGTTGCCATATTTTCTCCTACCAAGAATCTGTTTTGGAAGAAAAAAATAGTGACCAAAGAGAAGAAAGAAAAAGAGAGAGAGAGAGAGAGAATAACAGGGTATATTACAATACAAGCCCCTTGAAGCTTCACTGAACTGCACATTCCAGTTTCATATTTAGGTAAATTATAGTCCATATTTAATTACGAATCTCACTATAGATGAAATTGAAAGTATAAGGATCTCACTCTTACAATTAGAATTTATTCAAGGGCTTATGTAATCTACCCAAAGAATATGACTCTAATTGCTCCAGCAACATCAATACAGTATACATATTAAATTAATTTCCATTATAGAGTACAAACATGAATGTTTTTGGGGCTTCTATCTGCTGCTTAGCTTTGTTTTGCTTTTGTTGATGCAATGCAGGTCTGGCAGATGAGAACAGGACCTCGGCTTCTGGCTATACAGTGCCCGAAAGGTAGCAAAATTTTGCAAGCTTCGCACAGGCTTGGATCAACCTCTGCATCCCCTTCCCATGCTCCATTGAAAGTATTCCTGTTGAATGGAGACTCTGGTCAAATATCTGTTCTCAATGGATTGCTCAATTAGCATTCTTTGTATTTGATGATGCCCCATTAGAAAGGAAAAAAAATTGTTTTGTGCACTCAATATGTAAATGCCCATTCCTTTTTTCTCAACAGTTTTGCTTGTTCAATTGCGGTGTGAATGATGGTGGGCATGTCAAGACTTGAGACTCCGATACATTGAGCCAGGCCATGCACCTGCTCACACTACAGTGGACAATTCAAAAGAGAAGCAAATTCTGAATGTCCAACGCTAATGAGAAAGGGATTCAGGAAGTGCCTAGGAAAAGTAAAAAATAAAAAAAGGATGCAACATGCAAGAAAAGCAAGTTCAAGATTAAAAAATGTATATGCTTTTGAACCGAGGCTATAGTCAGGTGGTTCACGGGATTCGAATCACGAGTTTGAGTCGAAGAAGACAATTTTTTTGCATAAAAATAGGGATAATATTGCATAAATTCAAACAATTCTTCTCTAACTTCGTAAAGCGGAGAGCTTTATGATTTGGGGATTTTTTTAAAAATATATGTAGAGGTGCCGCGGTGCACACATCGAGAACAAAAAATCTTAGTATGCATCATTATTTTTGGAAAAAAGTAGAGAGATTGTTAAATTTGATGATGTCACAGTTTTTCTCAATAATGTGGTTATGCATAAATTATGCATATTAGTTAGATTCACACGCATGGGTAGTTTATTTTTCGGAGGTCACACCAAATCTACTAGTTCAAAGCATTGAGATCTTACAAAAAGTGTGTAATTAATTATATCATAATTAAGATCAAGCCATATCCAACGCATTTAATGTCTTTTTGTATTTTTAGAAGTGCCATTGCCAGAAGAAAGATACTCTTGATGTCTTCTTATTTTTATTTTTTTTTAAAAAAATAAAGAATAACAATATATTTTTTTTAAAAAAGAATTAGTAAATCCTCACATTTTGAAGTTTTTATCGCCACTTTGGGATTGACAAAGAAAACGAATGCATACATTACAAGGAAAAAAAGAAGAAAGAATGTAAGAAAATTTAGGCTATGTTTTCTTTATTTTTGAAAGTAGATTGATTATAAAATAAGTATTTGATAGTTGAGAAAGTGTAATTTAATCATAAATCATATAAATCAAACTTTCATAAATTCTTAATATGGATTGGACAAAAATGACTATTTTTAAATCTTAACATGAAAATGCCTATTCCTATTTTATTTTATGTTGATCAGAGTACTATCAATATTTACAGAAGTGATTTTTTTCCCTAAATTATTATATCTTTATATGAATTATATTATATTAAATTAAATTGTATTCCTATAAATAATCATTTTTGCAAAATAAACTTATTTGCTATTGGTATGGAGAAGTTACAAATTACAATGCATAAAAAGAATGATTTAGAGATTTATAAGAGAACAAAAAAAATAAAAAACTAAAATCAAAATTTTAATTTATTTTGAAAAATAATTCCTTGAGAGGCAAACATTTTTTGAATTTAATTTTTATGTGTTCTATTTTTGAGGGGGAAAAAAAAGCATAAATGAATATTGGTGAATAGAACAGAAGAAAAGAAATATATGGGAAATGCAATGAAGGTTTTGAATCTACTTTTGTTGAAGAAAATTAATCCTTTATAGCTTATAGGTATGCTCTCTTCTAGAAAAATTGTTTTTGAGTATACTCACATGGAAAAAGAGGGGAAAAGCATTAAAATCAAAAAACAACTCTTCAAGAAAAATCTTTCCCTAGAGGGTATGCTCTTATACCTTAAATATGTAATATTTTTAAATAAATAAATACAGTATAAAAAAAACCGATTGCCAATTCAAGTTTTTTTTAAAATTATTTTTACCAGTTTTGTTCTTTCATTCTTGGCAAATGTCCACTATATGCGAAGGATTATTAACACCCATCTAAGAATATTTAACTCTTACACCATTATATGCCCTTTTGGTACCCGTTCTATTTCATCAAATCAATTAGTAATTTAGTGTTCTATTGATATATGCAAGAAAACTTTCAAATTGATTATGTATGAGTACTTATTTTATTAATAAAAAAATTAAAATATTAAATATATACATTCAAATAGTAGTTTATCAATGGAACTATCAAATATATATCATTTTGTAAATATGGAATATAGCTAAGGCTACGACATGGCGAAAGAGTCAATTGTTGCACAAGTGTTAGTGAATGCTCTCATTTCTCACCTTGCATGCATACACACAAATATTATATATGATATTAGCATTCTTGTATGAGCATACATTAAATACATTATGATATGACGTTCCTACATAAGGAATTCATTTTAGAATTAAAAACTATCAAAACTATCATCTATGAGAGTTTGATTAAATTAGGCAGCATCAAAACACATATAAAAAAGAAAGACTATCCAAATATTTCAATATTGTGTACATGTTCAATTCTATAATCCAAAAGCACTATCTCAAGCTAATAAATTGAAAAAAATAAAAAAATTACTCATGAAATTTAGATTAAAATTAAGATAAATGCAAAGAAATAAGAACATATAACTTTAAAGAATTCATAACATTATCTAATACGTAAAAATATGGAATTTATCTTATCTATTTCAAAATCAAATATTATATATATATATATATATATATTATTGATCGCAACTCTTTATTAAGAATTTTGAGTTTTGTTATTGCCCTATTCTAGGCATTTAATTTATTTGCATTTGGTGCATTTATCAATTAGGTTCTTTCTTGTACATTCAACTTCTTATCGTACACACACACACACACACACACACACACACACACATGAAAGATATGAAAAGTGGAAGCGTTTATTCCCTCATCGTTGACTTTTAGAGAGAAGGAAAGAAAAATTGGAATAATCGTCATCAATAATAATTATGTCATTTTGTAGGCATAATAATTATGAGAAGTACATGTGGGGAAATGCAAAATTCATTACATTTTTAGTTATTTTAACCATGCATTAGTAATTTTTTATAGAGATGTAAAAGAATTTTTTCAACTTGATTGCTATGTACATTTAAACACGTGTGATGCATAAGATCGCATCATCTTCAAAATATAAAAATATGCATTAGGAAAAAGAAAAAAAAATATTAAAAATAGTTTACTATTTTTTCAATAGAAGGAACAATAAACAATAATATTTTCCCCCAACCTATTTTTTTTTTCTTAATTATTTTTCAATGCGTTTGGATACATTTTTTATTAGTTCTATTGCTTGAGAAAGGGATAAAATGCAATGAAGGATGTTTTTCCCTTCTTTCTTCCTTTCTTTTTTCCTTACCAATCTAGTGTAAACATTAAGTGCTCTTGCCATATTGAATTTGATCCATTCATGCTTCCTATATTCTTGCTAGAGGAAAAAGGGTAAATGGGTTATAAATGATGATTAAAGAAAATTGAGCCAAACAATTTTCTATGATGTATATATGCAAATAAATGATGATTAAATTGAGCCAAACCAATTTTGTATGATGTGAATATTCACACATCTCACCCTATGCATAAATATATGACTATAAAACGGTGGCTTGTGAGTCCATTGTTCTCCACTTCTCCAAAATCTAATAACAATTGTCTTGTTGAACATTAGGGTCTAGTCAAGCTTTTGTTTGAAGGGAAAAAATAAAAATAATAATATGGAAACTTATTTTTCATTCTATTCTCTTTATATCACATACGATAAAAATGATGCTTTGTTTTAATATAATTAAAAAATTAAGAAAAATTAAATATTAAATCATCATTAATATGTTGATTTAAGCAAGGATAAGAAAAGAATTACCAAATAATTTATGAATTAAGATAGCACCATAAATGTATGTGTATGATCTTTTTTTTTCCACTAAGGTGAATGTACCTTGATTTAATGTCACTTTTTTTAATTTTTTAATTTTTTCAAACTTCATAGATCTCTAAATCCTGTATGTCTGCTTGGCAAGTTAAGTGTCCCCAAACTTCAGTATTTTAATTGGAGATTCAGTGCACTTGAAGGACACACTTGGAACAAAAGTCCCAAAAGATCTTGAAAAAATATGGGATGTATTTTGACAAAATTCTTCACTATTAAATTTAAGGACTAAAAAAGTAGGTTAATAATATAAAAAGTGTGTTCTTCATCTGTTTGGGAAATTTCTCTTATTTTAAACTATACTTCACTTGTAACGCCCTGAACCCGAAATTGGGGTCCGAAGTGTTATTTAAAAATAAAAAAAATAAATCACTAATGTCAAATAATTATACAACCTCATCCTCAATGAGTTCTCGTATGTAGTGATACTAAATCTCATTGTGCATGGTTCTTGCACGGAACATCGGGTTCTTACTGATAACTATGTAACTTTGATTGTCACAGTGAATCAGAGTTACAACATTTATCGTTATCCCAATATCAGTAAGAAGTCTTCTTATCCAGACAATTTCACATGAGGTGAGACAAACTGACTTGTACTCGGCTTCTGTGGATGATAGTAACATTGTTGACTGCTTCATGCTTGTCCACGAGATAATTTGATTCCCAAAGAGAAAACAATATCTAGAAACTGACTTTCTGGAATCAATATCTCCCGCCCAATCAGAGTCACAATATCCAATTAGGAAGTTCCCTGATGTATAAGAGATGCCAAAATGAGGAGTCCCTTTTATATACTTGAGGACTCTTATTCCAGCCTTCCAGTGAATTTCTTGTGGCTTATTTACAAATCTACTTAGAATACCAACTGTAAAACTGATATTGGGCCCTGTGTTGCATAGGTACACCAAACTCCCAATTAGGCTTCTATACCTCTTTGCATCAACAAGTGGAGAGGGATTTTCAATGGAGAGCTTAATGTTTACCTCCATTGGAGTAACCACTGGATTGCATTCTTCCATCCCAAATGCCTTCAATAACTCTTGAGCATATTGTTGCGGAGAAATAAAGATTTCTCCTGGATGCTGCCACACTTCAATGCCTGAGAAGAAGTGGAGTAGCCCCAAGTCTGTCATCTCGAATTCTGAGCATAAGCCTTCACAGATGTTGTTGATCTTTTCCTCGTGGTCACTTGTAAGCACAAGATCATCTACATATAGTGCAATTATTACATATATCACATTCTCCTTTAGTACATATAAATTTGCATTAGAGGTACTTCTACAAAATCCATAATTGGTGAAGAAAGAATCAATCCTTTGGTACCAAGCTCTGGGGGCTTGTTTCAGCCCATACAAGGCTTTCTTCAACATGCACACTTTGTTGTCTGAATTTGAAAATTCAAATCCAGGTGGTTGCATCACATAAACCTCCTATTTAAGATGATCATTGAGAACTGCAGACTTCACATCCATTTGAAATAGCACCCAACTTCTGTGTGTAGTAGTAGCCAAAACCAAACTTATTGTTTCCATGCGAGCTGTTGGTGCAAAGGTTTCAATAACATCAAAACCTTTCACCTGAGAACATCCTTGTGCGACAAGGCGTGCTTTGTACTTCTCTAAAGTACCATCAGCTTTATATTTTACCTTCCATATCCACTTCGTGCCGATTATCTTCCTATGAGGGGGATGATCCACAATCTCCTAAGTATCATTTTTCATGATACTTTCATATTCAGCTTCCATAGTCGTTCTCTACTTCGAATCAGCCAGCACTTCATCTAGGCTACTTGGTTCCTTAACTATACTTATTATATCATCCATTAAAGTCATATTTACCAAGTGTTCTACTGATTGTTGTTGTTCCTCTATTCTCTTCGACCTTCTAGGTCCATCAGGCTGCGAACAATGATTCACAGATTCTGGATTGCCTTCGTTAAAGAGCTATTGTACCCACTTGGGGCGTGGCTTCTGAACAGGTGCTACTGGTACAACAAGACGATTTTAATTTTCTTCATCATTCACTTCAATCTGCTGCTCTAAGTGAGGCACATGGTGGGTTACTTTATCGGTTGATGATAAAGTGGGCCGATCTCTATCTCCCACTGAGTGTGGTCCTTCATCAAATACCACATCTCGGCTTGTGATGATCTTCTTTGCGTCTACATCTTACAGGCAATATGCCTTCGATTTAGTACTGTATCCCAAGAATATGCACTTTCGACTCTGCTAATCTAACTTCCTTTGACTATCATCTGGAACATGCACAAAACATCTGCAAAAAAATGTTCTAAGATAAGAAACGGAGGGTTTCTTACTAGAGTAAGCCTCGTGAGGTTTTTTGTTCCCCAAAGCTTTAGTGAAGCGTCGGTTGAGGATATACACAGCTATATTAACAGCTTCTACCTAAACCAATTTTGGAAGATCTTATGCCTTCATCATTGCTCTAGCCATCTCCATCACAGTGCGATTTCCCCATTCCACAATGCCATTCTGTTGTGGAGTTTTTGGTTCCGACAATTGGCGCTTGATGCCAAATGCACTGCAATAATTGTTGAACTCCTATAATGTGAACTCGCCTCCTCGATCTACTTGAAGTTTCTTTAACTAAAAACCTGTCTCATTTTCAACAAGTTTATGCCACACTTTAAATTTTACAAAAGCCTTAGCCTTATCATGATGAAAGTACACCCACATCTTTCTACTATAATCGTCGACAAATAACATAAAATAGAAAGATCCTCCTAGTGTAGAAGTAGTCATTTTACCACAGAGATCTGCATATACCAGCTCTAGAGGAAGCTTTGATTTGTTGTTTCTCTCTTGTGGAAATGACATACGATGTTGCTTGCCCAACACGCAAGCTTCACAGGGCTCTACAGTATCAACTACCACAGGAAGATCAACCACCATTTCCTTTCTCTGCATCTCCTTCAAAACTGCATAGAAGATGTGTTCAAACCTTTCATGCCAAAGTCTGCTTGTTGTATCTCTAGTTGTTACGGCAAGTGCCACAAATTATTATTTCGAAGACCTTTGCCCATAATGCTGCCATTGCTATCATTGATCTCAACTTTTGTTTTCATAAATCGTACTTCATAGTCACGGTCAGTGATAACAGCTACAGATAAAAGATTCCTCTTAATTTGAGGAACATAAAGGACATCTGAAAGAGTTTTACCTTGGGTAGTCATGGTTTTTAAGGAAAATGATCCAATGCCCTCTATTGGAAACTTTGCATTATTTCCGACAATCACATTCATAGGTTCATGTAGAGGCTTAAGGGAACCATACTGGTCCTTTTAGCTGGTCATGTGTCGAGAAGCTCTGCTGTCAATTACCCATGAGCAATCTCCTAGTACTGTTTGAGCCATTGAGCACATTTCTTCAGTAACCATGAAAAGATCTAATTCTGGTTCAGCACAATTTGCTACCTATCTGACACTCCACGTAGGCTTAAACGTGCCATTCTGTTCATTGTGGATACATTTTCTGCAATCTTTGGCTGCATGCCCCTATTTGTTGTAGTAGTAGCACATACTAGAAAATCTCTTCTTGTTCTTTCCCTTCTTCTTTTCAACATTATTGTCCTTGCCTTTGATCTGCACGGTGAAAGCACTACTTGTAGAGACTCGAAGAATTATGGTATATAAATTATAAAATAGGGGAAAAATGGAATCGTCGATGGGGAAACGTGTCTCGTCAATGAGGAGTTATCGAGAGGGGTATTTTAGGGCCTGAAATTCATCGACGAATGTTATAAGTTTGTCTACGAACTCCCTTCTTGACCTCGTCGATGAAGTGACGTGTCTCAACGATGAAGGCAGGTGTACAAGTATGCTAAAATCATATTTCAGTGCAGGAAATGCGCATGTGGCTCTTTCTCTCTCTAGTTTTTTGTCCCCTTCATCTTCTCTCCTCGATTTCGGCCTTGTTCTTCGCCGGATTAACGATCAAAAGCCACCACGTCACTCATGGGAAGATTCTCTTCAATTTTGCTAGAGTAATCCGTTGGTTAGGGCAACTTGGGAACCATCCCAAAACCAGGGTGAGTGGATTATTTGAGCATTTTCAGTATTACCCAGTTCATTTGAAGTTAGATTTTGCATTATATACGAAAATACTGGGGTTTTGTGAAGTAAAATTAAAATATTATATTTTCAGGAATATGGTGTTTTGGGACCTTGTGGTCTAGGGTTGAGGACCCCAGTGGGTGGTATTTCAAGAACTCAAGTAAAATGATATATGGATTATAGTTTAGGATTTGTGCATGTGTGGATTTGGGGAGTATGTATATGATAATTATTTAGGTTAATTCAGTTGTTTGATTTGGAAAATGTACGTGTGTTATTTCAGGATGTTGAAATTATGAATGCCGTACACGTGGGATTGCAAATAATTGTCAGTGCTCACATAGTCAGGTAAGAGAAATATGCTATGTTAGGAATTTTAGTATGATAGTTAGTAGAAATTATATGTTTTACCAGATTATTACTATTCAAATTATAATGTATTTGTATATCAGAAAATACATATTTTAGAACAAGTGAATTTATTTATTTAAATTGTGTGACATGAGTTTATAGCAAACTAGTACAGTATTTATACAATTTACAAATACCATGTTTTACAGTGTATTAGGCAGAAAATACCATGGAATAAATATATGTTTTATAAAATGATGATTTTCAGTATACATACAGATAGAAATTTTACAGAATATTCAGAATACCATGATTTATCTATTTTCCATGATACCATGATTTACAATATATGTATAGAAACATGTATTTTCAACATATTCAAAATACCATGATTTTAGTCAGATGATCAGATATACAGAATTAAATGTTCAGTCAGTTATTCAGATTAGCAAATCAGTTTTACAATGTTTTAGTTATTATAAAATCATGATAAAACAGTAATATAGATATATCAGTTACATATGTATATAGCATCAGACCCTGATGGACTAGATTCAGTCAGCAGAGCACGGTACCGTAGCTATATTTAATTCA
This sequence comes from Malania oleifera, assembly GCF_029873635.1. Taxonomy (NCBI): domain Eukaryota; kingdom Viridiplantae; phylum Streptophyta; class Magnoliopsida; order Santalales; family Ximeniaceae; genus Malania; species Malania oleifera. The sequence goes on from NC_080417.1 coordinate 129,218,417, forward strand.
AAGTGCAACCATATTACGTAGATAGTATGTGGTATTCAGCAGTCGATCGTGCCTACGTTATGGACAGGCTCCCCTTCAGAGAAGGGTTGAGGAGGCCGACCTGACTTTCAGAGTTTAGTTGACTTACCCTAGTCGGCTAGCCAGGATAGGTCCCGCCTTCGGGCCGTACAACCCTGTCATAAGAGGTTAAATCATGACTTTCAGTTATCCATCCAGAGAAATTTTCTTAGTTATTATATATATGTATATTCAAGTTTACAAAAACCATAGTTATACCTATGAATATTAGAAGTATTATGTTTAGAAAATTTAGAAAACAATTTATGTTAAGCAGTATAGGTATAAGCTATAGTGAAATGTTATATGTGTTTCGCAGATTCAATTATTTATGGTATTTCCAAATCAGTTTCATAATATGTAAACTCACCAGCCACACTAGTAATAGCATATTTCGTCTTATTGAGCGTTGTCTCATCCCAATGATTTAATTTTTTTTTTCAGGTGATCCAGCTAAGCGAGCAGATCAGGCTCGCAGATAGAGGGGACTTCTGTACTACCCTATCCGTAGGGTGAGTATTTGTTGGCCTTACAAGGCTTAAAATCTTGTTATCTTATTTTGATGCTAACAAACAAGTGAAATTTGATGTAATTGTGTGAGTAATGATATTTCAGGATTCATATATGTGAAAGTAAGGTCAAAGTGCCCACAAGGATCAAATATGATGGAAGCAAGGTCAAAGTGCTCACAAGGATCAAATGAAGCTTAAATGAGCCAAGACATGAATTACTTGTTGAAGAACATGAGGACATGAATAAGTTGTTGAAAGTCAAGGCATATTAAAGTCAAAAGATTCAAAGAAAGGCAAAGTAAGAAAGCTTAAAGAATATGGAAGTTTGAAGAAAAGATGGATTCAATCAAAGGACAAAGCATGAAGACTCAAGAACTTAGAATGTTAATATTTTAGAAGTCTCATGGAAGTGCTTTAATGTTTAAAATATCATTTGAAATATTTTGAAGCTCTTAGGTTAACTTCTTAGACCTAGATACTTTTTAAAATAACTGAATAATATTTTTATATGGTCAAAAATTATTTTAAAAAGGTTAAAATCATTTTTGGAATAAAGAGCACCAAAAAGAGTTTTTTCCCAAATGCTGTCAGTTTTTATACAGCCGTATTGAGGTGAATTTTTCTCTATCAAAAACTCATTATTTTAAATAGTGGTAAACATGAAAGTTGTAGGATTTTCTCTTATATTTCGTTGGACACCAAGACAACCTAATTTAGAGTTATACATAAAAAGTTATGGCCAAAACACTGAAATGGGGTCACTGCTGTCAGACATTTAAAAATTGTTAAACGGGCAAATTTTTAAAATTCCAATGTTTTAAATTATAGCCGTTTGAACCTTAAATATTCTAATAAATAGGCAAATTCTTTAAGGAAACTTTTTCAAGTTTGAAAGCCTATAAATACATGGTTTTGCAAAACAAATAAAAAACTAAGAATTGAAAAATCTGTTTTGAGAAGCTGAAAGTATTCTTGTTCTTCCTAAGTTCTCTTGCTCACTCATTGGAAAATTCTTTTGCTGAGAACTCTGAAGTGTTGATGCTTCTTCCTTTCAATTCCTACTGCTAATCCTCTTCTAAGAAGGATATTGGTGAATTCTACACTTGAGCTTCATTCTATTTCCTATTGATATTTTACATTTAAGTATATAGTGCTGAAATTGTACTAACTTGCTCTTTGAGAGGGTATACTTGTACGTAGATTTTATCTTATGTTTCTTGTAGTTCATTGACGTTCCAAGGTGTTTGGATCGTTGGCTAAGCAAGGGGATATTGCTTAGAGAGGCAGACTCTAGCCTATGTAAGGAGTGACCGAACGAGGGAATATCGTTTGGAGAAGGCAGGCTCTAGCCTTAACCAAGGAGTGTTGTAATCGGTTTTGTTCCACCCGTCAACGGAACAAGTTTAGTGAATCCTTTGGTGGTTTGTGAAAGGCGAGGACGTAGGCTGGGTATAAGCCGAACCTCGTAAAAATCTCCGTCTCACTCTCTCTTTCCCTATTCTTTATTTTCAGTTCATATACAACTGTGTGGATGATTTAAATATCTAAATTATACATACTATGCATATTTGGAAATCAAGTAAACTTAAAATTCAATTTTTATTTGGGTTGCGGAAATCGAAAGGGAGTACGTTGGTTACACCATATCTTGCGGAAACCATACGGGAGTACGTTACTTGGTTAACACCCTAAAGATAAATTTACCAAGAGTTTATTTGAATTCTAAATATTTGGAAAGAGTGATTGGATTTATTTATACAGGGCTTTACTTCAGTAAGCATAAATTATAATTCATAATCACAGGGCTTATATAAACAAACAAACTATCTCAAGATCTTATATTACTAAAGTGCTGAATACTTTATATCTTGGTTTGGTTGTTTGTTGTTTAACTTGTACTTGCCAAATAAATTGATTGTTTGGTTTGAAGATTGTGTTTTATTGATTGGATAAAAGAACTCAGTTCTTGATTGATTAAGGAATTAAAAAACAAGTCAAGAATTGGTTAAGTGTTTAAAGAAGTTAAGGATTCTTAAAAGAAGTCAAAAGAAATTTTTAGAATCCAATTCACCCCCCCTCTTGGGAAGTTATTCCTAACTTCAGTATTTTTAAGAAGTCAAATTGAGTAGTCCCCAGGTTCAGTCGAGGGTGTTTTTGGAATGGTTGTGTATGTATATTTTGGGAAATATTTTGACACTCTGGTATTATATATATTGGTATGGTTGTATGTATTTTGCTTTCTACTGTTTAGGTGGTTTATTGCATCTCAGATTCCACGGGTCCTATCTGGTCCGTGATGTTTTATATTAAAAGGTATCAGAGCAGTAGAAATTTTACATTTAATTTATGTAAAAGAAAAAAAAAAGGCAAGAAAAAAAAAATCAGGTCGTTACACTACTGCTTTCATTTTCTCTGGTTCTTAGCCTCATCTCCTCCTCTAGCAGTAAAGCACAGAATTCCTCAAAGGTTAGTTTAGGAGTTCTAATCTGTGTGTTAAGATGTAACGCCTCGGACCTGCCTGGTGGGCCCGGAGTGTTATGAGACCAACCACACGTCTCTGATACCATTCACGTAGTAGAACTTAATAATCAACCTCAAAAAAAAAAAATACTAGAGTACTATATTTAAATATACAAACCCATAAAAAGTACAACCATATTCTCCATATTACATAACCAGGACAAAACTATTAAACACAGAACTATACACATATCCGTTCTTTTAACTACTCACAAAACTAATCCCGTCCCGGAGCTTTCTAAGCTCGATCACCTGGAGGACTTGAAAAGATTAATAATTTGTCGGGGTGAGACACCTCTCAGTAAGGAAGAAATAAGTTACAACAGTTTGTGGTAGAACTGTTATAAATAATACAACATATACATACATTTGTGTTCCACCATCAATAGCAGCTGAGAGAACGCAACCTTAATAACATCATTAACATCCGATATCAAACACGCGTCCATACATATGTATATATATTTTATGATAATACTCAAGAATATGGAAGATTTGCTGCCCATACAAGTAGCTTCCCTACGCTCTGATACTACTATCAGGGCACTCACTTTACTCAATAAGCCCTTGGGCTATGTATATAAGCAAAGTCTCCAAGAATAAGGAAGATTAACCGCCCGTACAAGTAGCTTCCCTCTACTCTGGTATCAAATTAAAAAATTACCAGGGCACTCGCCTTTCTCAGCAAGCTCTTGGAAAAAAGTTTTACTTTGCTAAAGATATACATATAATTAAATTAACATACCATCATATTATTAGATCACATTCCACACAAACCATCCACATAGAAAACTTCGTCCACAAAGGACTACATCATTACAGTATACACGGTCCACACAGGACAAGTCCACATAGGACTACGTAATCACAGTACACACGGTCCACACAGGACTACATCATCACAACACGGTCCACACGAGACTACATCATAACAGTACACACAGTCCACACAGGACTAACAACCAAACAGATTGCCACATAAGCTTCCAAAACACATAGGTTATAAAATCCACATACACAACCCTGTTCATAGTAAATAGGTACAACAAACTCCTCATACCACTGCCAATGTTTTACCCCCTAATATAAATGCCAATATAATAACCTCCTCATACCATTGCCAATGTTATACGGCGATTTATATCAAGTACGATATAACAACCTCCTCATACCACTGCCAATGCTATATCGCAATTTACATGAACTATAGTACATTACACATTCAATTCATGTAAACACAGAACAATACACATCCAGCACAGGTAAACACATTAGTGCATTCCAGTTCACAGTATTCCTTCATTCAAATAGCACCACAACCATGCAAAATTCGCAACCCAAACAGTAATCACAAATGATCAATCATCGTGCTCAAGCAATACTCACAACCATTTAATTATCAAAGTTATTTTCATGCCACACAATTTTTACTAATATAATGTATATTCAAAATTAGTATTTTCAGTACCTACACTATTCAGAAAATTATATGTAAATATATATAATTTTATACTACATATTAACCGGTTCAAAAATTAATTAAAAAGCTGCTATAACGTATTTCCTCTTACATGCTCCTCAAATTTCTGTCAAAACCGAATGGAAACATAACCTTGTATTCCAAAAATCCCAACTTACTCAAATCTAAAAAAAAACACTCATTTAATACTTCCTAGGTTGCATATATTTAAAAATAATAATAAAACCCTAAAATATCTCACTCACCCTATTTTGGGATGATTCCCAAGTACTCCAAACCAAAAATCCGCTTCGCCTATGTTGCAGAGAATCTTCCCAAGAGTCTCTGATAGCTTCCGATCGTTGAATCGAGGAGAAATGAGGCCGAAAACTTAGAGAGAAGGTGAGAGGGCCATTTTCTAGAGAGAGAGAGAGACTACATGCAATATTTTCTCGCTGAAAAATGAAGTAAACTCTATTTATAGGCAGGGACTCGTCGATGAGACACGTGGATTTGTCGACGATCCCAAGAAGAACACTCGTCGACGAGTCCGTGAGTTCATTAACGAGTTTCAGAATATCTTAAACCCTCTCAGTTAATCCTCGTCGACGAGACATTTTCCCTCGTCGATGGGCCAAGGAAGAACGTTGGTCGACCAGTCGGTTCATCGACGAGGCCTCACTGATACTCTTTTAAAAATTACTTTTTATTCCCTTCTATCTTTCCTTTCCTTTTATTTTATTATTTTTATTAATTAAATTTTTCGGGCCGTTACATTCTCCCCTCCTTTAGAAAATTTCGTCCTCGAAATTCATTAATCACCTATTTTTCACAACTAAAAAGCTAGCTAACCACATTCAAACATTTCAATCAATTCTAACATATGCAACATCAAATCATACAAAGTAAAACAAAATTAATACTCATGCTAACGTAGACATATTACCTACGCCTTTACTATTGTCTCCCTCAGGTGTACCCAACATATAAACACGTGTCGGGGCACCGTCGCCGCAAGGCACCTAGTTGTTCCTCTGATTCTGATTTGGAGCAGGTGCATTGTTTGACGGTTCTCGACACTCCTAAGCTATGTGGCCATATTTTCCTCATCTGAAGCACACAACACCTCTACTCCAGCATTCTCCCCAATGCCTTTAATTGCATCTAGGATAGTGGGGGCGTGATGAATCGCCCTGACGTCCTTGATCATTCCTTTTTGACCTCTAACCTACGATATCTTTGTTTCCCTTCCATGACCCATGTCTGACATTTGCATGAGGAATAGGAGACACAGGCCTTTTACTTCGTCTTGACGCCTCTGCACCTCTCTGCAGACTTGACTCTCCAACAGTGGCTTTTTCAATTAGTTTCGCGAAATCCTGAATCTGCAAACACGCCATGTGCTTATTAATCCTCTGATTTATGCCCCTTTCAAACCATATCGTCTTTTGGTATTCATATGGAATCATAAATGGTGTAAAGCAAGAAAGTTCTAGGAACCTAGCAGCATATTATTGAATAGTGAGGCAAAATTCCTCCGCCTTCTCTTTCCTGGTAGTAACAGGGAAGTATCGGTCATAGAAGACTTGCTTGAAATGGCCCTAGGTCATTGCTACAGGTACTGCTCACTGTTCTTTCAACAGCTTCACCGTATGCCACCACCGTTCAGCTTCTCTAGTAAGCTTGAAGGTGGCGAAAAGAACTTTCTGCTCCTCAGTGCAATATAGCACTACTAGTATCTTCTTCATCTCTTGCATCCACGTCTCAACCTTAATCGAGTCAGTGTCACCCTCAAAAGATGAGGGTTTCAGGCTGGTGAATTGATCAATCGTGCAACCTTGGTGCACTGGTGGGTAGCTTGATCCCCCGAAGTCTCGTCTCATCTCTTCCCTAACTTGACAAGTTATACCTCGCAACAGTCGGGGGGTGTCAATCTCATCCCAACTGGAAGCTCCTAACTCGCTTCATCCTCCTTCATCCATGCCATCGCCTCTAGGATCCATCCTAAATATATATATATAAGAGAGGCAAGTTTAGAATATCTACATCTTAATATATCTGAAAAAATCATAAAACAAGAAGCCAATTTAATATCCAAGTCCTCAATTAAACATCTGATATGCAATTGTCTGCATTCATTTTAACCTCCAAATTCAAATTCCAAGTTTCAGTTTCTTCGCTTGGAAACATCACCATCAATGGATTTACCGTGATTTCTGCCTCCAAGCTACAAAACATAACTCAAATTCCTATCAACACCCTAAGCTACCCATTCCTACCCTTATTCAACTCAAACCTATACTCTGGTATTAATCCTCATAAAGTTTGCAAGACCGTTGGGCTCTGATACCAACTGTAACTGTAACGTCCTCAAAATTCTCACCATTTTTTTTTATAATAACAAATTACTCCAATATCTGAAAATAATGGGCACTTCTATGCAGCGGAAAACATAAATCACATAACCACATATGCATATATATATATATATATATATATATATATATATAATACCAGAATTCACTATTTTCAAGCATAGCTACATAATACCTTTCTCTCTCCAGTGTCAACTACCCAAAAAAAAAAAAAATACAAAACCCTACACCAAACTTACCCTATATCTAGGGTGACCAAGTGATCTCCATTCGCGAGCCTGATCAGCTTGCCTAGCGGGCTCACCTGAAAAATGTTAAGTAATGGGGTGAGTCGATGCTCAGTAAGTGGAAATATTCTTTTACTACTATGTGGCAACCCAGTCATAAAATTATAACATTAAAATATATAAAACTGCATGATTTGGAAAATCTGCAAAACACATGTATAGTAGCTTAAAACAATTGCATCATCTGAACTTTTATCATTCATAGTGCTATATCATACTATATACAACAAAAACGGTAAAACTGTATACATATAAATAACTGTGCTCTTTCCCTGGGACTCTGTATGTCATGATTTAACCTCTCATGACAGGATTATGCAGCCCATAGGCGTGACTTAACCTAGTCGGCCCTCCAAGTAAGTCACTATACTCTACACTACTCTAGCCCGACCAAACTACATACACTCCTAACCTCGGGACTGACTACTACCTTGTCAAACCGGCCCCCTCCACCCAGCAAACTGGGGAGCTGCATACTCTCCGAGCACGATTGACGGTACCCACACACTATCTAAAATATGTGGTTGCACTCTATCTGTATCTAGCAATGGTACCGTGCTCTGTATTCTACATTTGTACTGTATCTGTATGTAATCTTTCCATAGGGATCTGATACTATATATATACATACTATACTCTATACTGTTTTCATTATCTTTCCAAAATAACCATAACATTATATTGTTGTACTGTAAATACTATAACATCTGTAGCATCTTGATGCTATAACTGTGTAATCTGTCTGTACTTTCTTTCTGTATAATCTGTCTGTACTTCCTTTCTGTATAATCTAAGTGTTATGGCATTTAGGAGAACATAACTTTCTATATACACTGTATATACTGTTCTGATTAAATATCTATATACTAATATATATATATATATATATATATATATAACTGTCTATATAATCATCTGAAATAAACTGTATATGTATACAAATTCTGTTTGTATAAAAGCTGCAATTATCTAACTATATTTGTATAACTTGAAATACTAAAAAACTACATAAACTCCATATCAATATCATATACTCAGGCCCCACATGCTTTAAAAATTCATATCCTGTATAATATCTGGTATACATGCATACGTATATAAAATTTCTAATAACGTAAGTAAATCTCCTAGAATAGCATATTTCCCTTATCTTATCTCTAAAAAGTCCCTACTATACTCTAACCCTATACTCACAGGGTTCTCCACTCAACACCCTGAAAACCACATCCCCCAGAACAAAACATCAGTATTCCTTCGTGTATAGTATTTCTTATAACTGAGGGAAATACAAATACCGAATAAAATGCCTTACCCTGAGATTGGGATGAAATCCAAACCGACTCCACCAACGATCAGCTCTAGCAGACTTGTAGAGAACTTCGCCAGGAGCATCGTGGTGGCTTCAGATTGTCAATCCGGTATAAAACGGGCCCGAAATCGAAGAGAGAAGGAGGAAGGGGCGTAAAGAGAGAAAGAAGAAAGGATTTGCACCAAATAATGTTGAAAAATCCGGGTTTTCACTATTTATAGGGCCATATTCATTGACGAGACACATTACCTCGTCGATGAGTCCTTTAATAATTTCGTTGACGAACTTCCCCCCTTGTCGACGAATTTTAGACTGTCCAAAAACCCTTCTCGGTATCTTCTCGTCAACGAGGCGTGGCTTCGTCGACGAGGTCCTCTTATGCGCTCGTCGATGAATTCCCTGTGTTCATCGATGAGACCCTATGTAAGAATTCTGAGTTATTATCTCCAAAGTGCAATGTCGTCAACGAAGCCTGCTGCCACCTTCTATTTCTGTTTCCATTTCCTTTCCTCTTTATTATTTAAAAACCATTATTTTTCGGGTCGTTACAGTAACGCCCCGGACTTGCCAAGTGGGCCCAAAGTGTTATGAGACCAACCATGCTTCTCTGATACCATTCCTGTAGCAGAACTAAATAATCAACCTCAAACAAAATATCAGAGTACTATATTTACATATACAAACCCATAAAAAGTACAACCATATTCTCTATATTACATAACCAGGACAAAATTATTAATCACAAAACTATACACATATCTGTTCTTTTAACTACATATAAAACACACCCGCCCTGGAGCTTTCTAAGCTTGATCATCTGGAGGACTTGAAAAGATTAATAATTCATCGAGGTGAGACACCTCTCAGTAAGGAAGAAATAAGTTACAACAGTGTGTGGCAGAAGTGTTATAAATAATTACAACATATACATACATTTGTGTTCCACTATCAATAGTAGATAAGAGAACGCAACCTTAATAACATCATTAACATCTGATATCAAACACGCGTCCATATATATGTATATATATTTTATGATAATACCCGAGAATAGGAAAGATTTCCTGCCCAAACAAGTAGTTTCCCTCTGCTTTGATACTACTATCAGGGCACTCACCTTACTCAATAAGTCCTCGGGCTATGTATATAAGCAAAGTTCCCAAGAATAAGGAAAATTACACGCCCATACAAGTAGCTTCCCTCTGCTCTAGTATCAAATAGAGAAATTATCAGGGCACTCGCCTTTCTCAGCAAGCTCTTGGCAGAAAGTTTTACTTTGCTAAAGATATATATACAATTAAATTAACATACCATCATCTTATTAGATCACATTCCACACAAACCATCCACACAAAAAACTCCGTCCACACAGGACTACATCATTATAGTACACACAGTCCACGCAGGACTGGTCCACATAGGATTACATCATCACAGTACACACGGTCCACATAGGACTTGTCCACATAGGACTACATCATCACAGTACATACGGTCCACACAGGACTGGTCCATAGAGGACTACATCATCACAATACACATGGTCCACACAGGACTACATCATCATAGTACACACGGTCCACACAGGACTACATCATCACAGTACACACGGTCTACACATGACTAACAACCAAACAGATTGCCACATAAGCTTCCGAAACACACAGGTTACAAAATCCACAAACACAATTCTGTTCATAGTAAATAGGTAAAACAAACTCCTCATACCACCGCCAATGTTTTACCCCCTAATATAAATGCCCGTATAACGACCTCCTCATACCACTTCTAACGTTATACGATGATTTATATCAGGTACGATATAACGACCTCCTCATATCATTGCCAACGCTATATCGCAATTTACATGAACCATAGTACATTACACATTCAATTCATGTAACCACAGAACAATACACATCCAACACAGGTAAACACATCAGTGCATTCTAGTTCACAGTATTCGTTCATTCAAACAGCACCACAACCATCCAGAATTCGCAACCCAAATAGTAATCACAAATGATCAATCATCGTACTCAAGCAGTACTCACAACCATTTAATTGTCAAAGTTATTTTCATGCCACATAATTTTTTCCAATATAATGTATATTGAAAATTAGTATTTTCAATACCTACACTATTCAAAAAATTGTACATAAATATATAGAATTTTATACTAGAGATTAACTAGTTCAAAAATTAATTAAAAACCTGCTATAATGTATTTCCCTTTACTAGCTCCTCAAATTTCTGTCTAAACTGAACGGAAACTAGGCCTTGTATTCCAAAAACCCCAACTTACTTAAATATTAGAAAAACACTCATTTAATACTTCCTAGGTTCCATATATTTCAAACTAACAATAAAACCCTAAAATATCTCACTTACCCTGATTCTGGGATGATTTCTAAGTACTCCAAACCGAAAATCTGCTCTTCCTATGTCGTAGAGAATTTTCCCAGTAGTCTCGTGGTAGCTTCCGATCGTTGAATTGAGGAGAAACGAGGCCGAAAACCTAGAGAGAAGGTGAGAGGGCCAATTTCTATAGAGAGAGAGAGAGAGAGAGAGAGAGAGAGAGAGAGAGAGAGAGAGAGAGAGAGAGAGAGAGAGAGAGAGAGAGAGAGAGAGAGACTACATGCAATATTTTCTCGCTGAAAAATGAAGCAAACTCTATTTATAGGCAGGGACTCGTCGATGAGACACGTGAATACGTCGACGATCCTAAGAAGAACACTCGTCGGCTGGTTCGTGAGTTTGTTGACGAGTTTCAGAATATCTTAAACCCTCTCGGTTAATCCTCGTTGACGAGACATGTGCCCTTGTTGACGGGCCAAGGAAGAACGTTCGTCGACGAGACCAGTTGGCTCATCGACGAGGCCTCGCTGATACTCTTTTAAAAATTCCTTTTTCTTCCCTTCTCTCTTTCCTTTCCTTTTCTTTTATTATTTTTATTAATTAATTTTTCTGGGTCCTTACATAAGAGCAATTACCAGACTGTCATATTTTGATGGCTGCACTCGAATACATCTTCAAGCTAACTCCTCACTGGTCTTTGCTATGCCCACGACACCATCTGATCACACAGATTTTTGATTCTGGTGATGAATACTTCTGCCAATTCTCCGTTATGTAGCTTTTCTGTAGCAAGTTGATTCTCTAAGTTTTGAATGCATGTCTGGTTCCTTGTTTCATATTGATTCTTCAAACCATTCCAAGCATTTGTAGCCTTGGATGTATGCTGGATCAGCATAAGTATAGAATCAGATACACTTGTGACAATAGCACAAAGTGCATCTGCATTCTACCTTTTCCATGCTTTGACGAGGGCAGCATCTGGAGGGATGATTACCTTAGGATTGATGGCATCAAGCATTCCAATCGGTTATGGATCCATACCTTGAGTTGTATCAAGTAGTTCATATGAATCCATAATAACACTCATCTTGAATTTCCACAAAGTGTATCTCGTGCTGTCTAGCTTTCCTTCTATGAATGCTGGTGGACGTATCCGAAGTGCTAGTGGAGATACAGTAGCTGAAAATGAAGTTCTTGCCATTACAACGTCTTAATAATTATAGTTGTTTCTTCTTAGTAGCCTTCATCTCTAATACCATGTAGAATAACAACACCAAGATTTATTTTGAAGAAACAATTGAAGAGATAACACAAAATTTTATTACAACAATTGGATTACAACAATTTGTCCAACCATGCACTCACTAAATGAGCTTCAATGGCGAAAGGACAACAAATAGAAAAACAAAAGAGGACACAATCTTGTAGGCGAGATGTGTGTAGTGCTCCGGTGGGGGTGGTCTTATTTATAGCCTCTGGTTCATGGAAGAAGCACATGGGTGGCTCACCTACCATGGTAGGTGGTGGTAGCTCACCTACCATGGCCGACTTTGACATTAGCGGCCAACTTTGACATTAGTGGCCGACTTTGACATTAGTGGTCGTCTTTGACATTAGTGGCCGACTTTGACATTAGTGGCCGTCTTTGACATTAGTGGTCGTCTTTGACATTAGTGGCCATTTTGACATTAGTGGCCATCTTTGACATAGCGTGCCCACCGTTCACACTAGATAGGTCGTACCGTCTCGGGTGGTGTTGCCCCCAATACCCCCCCACTGGGGTCGTTGCCTCCAAACCCCCATGTCTCAAAAGGGAACATCTTCTGTCTTCGTAGTACCATTGCGGTCTACCGCTTATACCTCATCAGAACCATACATTAGGTAAGTGTGCCAATTAACTCATGGGAGGTGGGCATTGCATACATATACACCAATAGATTACTCTTGTTGTATGTGGGTCTACCTCATGAAAAATAAATCAAAAGTTTTCACTCATTTTCAGGATTTCTTGCGAATGATTAAGACTCAATACAATACCGTGGTTCATATCTTGAGGTCTGACAATGGCATTGAGTACCTCAATAATGAGTTTCATGCTGAGTTGTGTCAACAGGGTATTCTCCAACAGCTGACCTGTCCCTACACTCATGAACAGAATGGTGTGGCTGAATGAAAAAAAACCCGCATCATGTCTATTGTCCGCTGTCTTCTTCGAGGAATGCAAGTCCCCAAGTCTTATTAGCCTCACGCCGTTCTGACTGCATCTTATCTTCTCAATCGTACCCCGAGTCGTGCATTGCAAAATTCTGCTCCATTTCATCTTTCGCATCCTGACAGGTCCATTTTCTCTCTTATTCCTAGAGTGTTTGGATGCACCTGCTTTGTTCATGACCGGAGTCCTTCTCGGACCAAGCTTGATGATAAGGTCACCCACTGCATTTTCTAGGGTATTCCTCTATGTTTAAGGGATATCACTATTATGATCCTGTTGGTCCGCACACTTATCACTCTTTTGATGTCACGTTCCATGAGTTTGCCCTCTTCTACACTGAGTCCTCTCCTTCCATATCTCAACTAGTGCCATCTCCACTTCCTCAACCTGAGCCTATCTTTCTCCCATTTGTACCAATGCCCTCTTCTCTGGTTTCGTCTTCATCTTCTGAGCCTCCTTCCTCTGCCCCCACTAGGCACGACCATATCTCCCTCATTCTACAGGTTTACACTCGCTGACGGCGCCCTTGGGAGCCTCTGCTAATATCTTCACTGAGCTCAAGTATGTCTCTTATAGTCCTTGATCCCCTTGCTCTCTCCTCATGGTATCCTTCTTGAATCCATTGAGCTCCTGATAGACTTTCTTTAGCCTGTTCTACTGACCACCCTATCTCCTAGTATCTTTCTTATCAAGATATTTTGTAATGACCTAGAAAGTATTGATATTCAAATATTAAAGAGAGAGGAAATGGAAATAGAAACAAAAAGAGGCATTAGGTTTCGTCGACGACATCGTATTTTTGGAGATAATATTGATAATAATAATTTCAAGGAATTGCCAAAACTCGTTGACGAATACAGAGCTTCGTCGATGAGTACATAAGGAAACTCATCGACGAATACAGGGCTTTGTTGACGAGTACATAAGGAAATTCATCGACGAATACAGGGCCTTGTCGATGAGAAAATACCGAGAGACGGATATGGGCTGCTCTGAATTTCATTGATGAATACAGGGTTTCGTCGACAAATTTAATGAAGGACTCGTTGACGAGGTGACGTGTCTCGTCGATGAATCTGGCAGTATAAATAGTAGAAAATTGGGATTTTTACCCATTTTTCAGCGCCCCTCTCTCTCTCTCTCTCTTCTCTCTCTCTCCACGACTCTCTCTCACTTCTCTCTTCGTTTCCGGGCCTGTATCTCGTCAGATTGAAGATCTGAGGCTACCATGACGCTATTGGCGAGATTCTCTACAAGTCTGCCGGAGCTGATCACTAGAAAAGTTGGGTTGGATTTCGTCCCAATCTCAGGGTAAGGTATTTTATTCAGTATTTGCCTTTTCCCTAGTTATAAGAAATGTTGTAGATAGGAAAATACTGATGTTTTGTTTTGGGAGATTATGTTTTCAGGATGTTGAGTTAGGAACCCTGCGGGTATAGAGCCAGAATTTTATAGGGGCTTTTCAAAGTTAAGGTAAGGGAAATATGCTATGCCAGGAATTTTAATAAAGTTAACAGAGATTTCATAAATATATGTTCATACCAGTTTACTATACAGTTTTCACATAATATAAGTTTAAATGATTATGTGGCCTGAGTAGATTTTCATGAGATGAAGGAATTTGTATAACATTTATAATATATATATATATATATATCATACTATACTGAATGTATAGATGTAGACAGTATGTACAGTTTGTATAGTTTTTCTCAGTATATGGAATCATACAGAACATACAGATATATATATATATTCACAGAGATTATACAGAGAAATGTACTTGTATATACAATTTTTATATGAATAGTTTCATGAAATAGATATATACATATATACATATACATGTATACAATTTTATTCAGATTAGTATTTATATCACAGCTTTATACAGAACAATATATACAGAGTTATAGTATGCCATGTTTCCTATTACCATAACATACAAAGTATACAAACAGAGAATATAGACAGGGATACAGACAGATATATATATATAGAGGTAGCATCAAGATGCTATAGATACAATATACAGAGTTTATAGTATTTACAGTACAGAAAGATAGCATTATGGTAACTTTGGAAACATGGCGAAAATAGTAAAAGAGTATATATGTATATATGTATATAGTATCAGATCCCTGTGGAAAGATTACAGACAGTTACAGTACCAATATAGATTACAGAGTACGGTACCGTTGCTATATACAGATAGAGTGCAACCACATATCTCAGATAGTGTGTAGGTACCGTCTAACTGTGCTCGGAGAGGATGCAGCTCCCCAGTACGCTGGGTAGGGGGGACCAGTTAGACGAGGTAGCAGCCAGTCCCGCGCCTAGGAGAGGATTTAGTTTGGCCGAGCTGAGGTAGTGTAAAGTATATTGACTTATCTAGAAGGCCGACCAGATGAAGTCTCGCCTACGGGCCGCACAACCCTGTCATGAGGGGTCAAATCATGACGTACAAAGTCCCAGGGATAAAGTATAGATATGTAAATGTATACATTTTTACAGAATATGATGAGTATAGTATGATATTATCAATATGAAAAGAAGAAAATACAGACAATACAGATTATTTGTTGCATTACAATTCAGTTATTATTTTAAAAGTATCTTTAACTTAGTTGCCACACACTAGTAATAGCATATTTCCACTTACTGAGCGTCGACTCACCCCATTACTTTACCATTTTTCAGGTGAGCCAACTAGGCAAGTAGATCAAGCTCGCGAATAGAAAGTAGTTTGATCACCCTGGTTATTGCGTGAGTTTTTGTCAGAGTGGTGTATTTTTGAGTAAATGATGCTGAAGGGGTATTTTTGTTTGGCTATAGTCTGTAAATACTAGATTCTGGTGTTGTTTAGTATATATGTGAATGACTATATGATTTGTGTTTCCGTTGCCTAGGTATGGACATGGATATATATATATATATAAAAGGTATGAATTTTGAGGTCGTTACATATTTCCTCGAGTTATCAAGCATTTTTAAGACAGGTTGATGCTATTATCATACCTCGCTCAGTTCATGAGGCCCTCCAGGACCCTAAATGGGTTGCAACCAAGCTTATTGAGATGGAAGCTCTACATCAGCAACATACTTGGGATCTTGTTCCCCTTCCTTCAGGTGCATGCACAGTGGGTTGTAAATGGGTGTTCATAGTTAAGCACCTTGCAGATGGTACTGTTGATAGGTATAAAGCCCGCTTGGTGACCAAGGGTTTTACGCAGATTCCAGGTCAAGATTTTCATGCTACATTTGCTCCTGTGGCGAAGCTTACTACTGTTCGCCTCCTGATCTCTTTTCAGCTTGATGTGAAGAATGCCTTCTTGAATGGTGATCTTACTGATACTATTTATATGGATCCCTTTCTGGTTTTTCTACTAAGGGGAAGTATTCTGCAAAGGTGTGTAAATTGCGTAAGTTCTTATATGGGCTTAAGTAATCACCTTAGGCATGGTTTAGAAGATTAAGTGATGTGATTCTCTCTATGCTATTTATTTAATGCCAGTCAGACCACACTTGATTTATTAGGCATCTCTCCCATGGTCCTTGCACTATTATCTCTGTCTATGTGGATGATATCATTGTTACAGGTAATGACTTGTCTGGAACTTGGGGGACACATTTAACATCAAGGATTTGGGACCCCTCAAGTATTTCTTGGGCGTTGAGATAGAACGCTCCCGCAAGGGCATTTCCCTCTCTCAGCGGAAATATGCCCTAGATCTGCTTATGGACAATGGTTTGTTTGGATTTCGGCCCGCATCTATGAATTTGGATTCGAATATCTCCCTTTCGGCAAAGTATGGTGATCTATTGACAGACCCTTTGGTGTATCAGAGACTTGTTGGTTGCTTCATCTATTTGACCAAAACTCAACCTGATTTGGCATATACAGTGAGCCTAGTAAGTTAAATCATGCATTCTCCCCGGACTTCACATCTTGACGTTGTCTATCACATATTACGGTATGTGAAGACCTCACCTGGTCTGGGATTATTCTATTCATTTGGAATACAACCAAGTCTTTCCATGTTTACTAATGCTGATTGTGATGAGTCCAATATTGACAGACGATCTACCTTAGGTATTTGTACTTTCAAGGGTGATCATCTTCTTTCTTGGAAGAGTAAAAAACAGGCGGTGGTTTCACGTTCTTCTGCTGAGGCTAAGTATCGTGCTATGGCACAAGGTGCTTGGTAGATCATATGGCTTCGCTCTCTCCAATTTGAGATTGATTTTCTTGTGACAGACTCTTCTTTGTTGTTTTGTGACAACAAGTCTATTATATATTTCTCTTCTGATTTAGTTCTGCATGAGAAGACCAATCATATTGAGGTGGATATTCACTTCATTAAGGAAAAAGTTCATTCTAGGATTATCTCTCCCCAATTTATCTTCTTCAAAGGCCAGGTTGATGATGTCTTCACCAAGTTTTTTTGGCCTAGGTTTATTACAGACTGCTATCTCCAAGTTTTGACTTGTCAACATCTTCGTTTTAGCCTGAGGGGGAGTATCGAACATAGTGTATAGTTTTTTAGTCCCACATTGGAATGTTAGGATAACCTCACTCTCTTGTATAACTCTATATACATCTCAAAGTTGTAAGCTAAGTACACCAAGTGATATTCACTTCCCCTTATATAGTTCTCTTTCTTTTACTTCTTCTAAATTTGATGGGAATTATAAATATTAAAGCAATGAGAGCCAAAAATTTATTATTTTTGTTTCAATTTGATATGGATGTAAAACTGAAGGCTGATTTCCATTTGATAAATATGTCTCTTTTGTTTCAAAGTTATGCAATGTGAAATGAGGTTAATAAGGGTAAAGAAGATAGCACCATACATTCCTCCTTGGCAATTTTTCTTCATACATGGGTCATGCATGTGAGCCATCACATGTGTGACCCTCCATTGAAATGACTATTTGTTGGCCTCACAAGGCTTAAAATCTTATTTTGATGATAATAAATCAAAAGAACTTAACATGTTTGGTTAAGTGATGATTCAGGACTCAAGTGTTCAAGATCAAGTGACTCAAGGGGATTCAGATCAAGAACAAGTGTTTGACAAAGTCTGATGAAAAGCTCAAACTTAATGCTACAAGATTTTATAAAGCTAAAGACTATCAAAACTTGAAGTCAAGCTATACATGAAGAATAGAAGCTATACATGAAAACTTAGTGAATAGATATGTCATAGTTGTATACAAGTCTCATGTAAGTACTTCGCATATTTTCAATATAAGTGTTTGAAGCTCTTAGGAATCATTATTGACTTAGAGACAAGTTTTTGAAAACTCTGGAAAATATTTTTTTTATTAAATTTTGAATTAAGGATCAAAGTATTGAAAATCAAAGTTTTTAGAAAGATGCAAGCTCAGGCGACTGGCCATATTTGATCAGTTGACTGACATTTTTATTTTGAATAAATTAAGTAGATAGAATAGCATTAGGCGACTGACCTATCAGGATCAGGTGACTAACCCCATTTTGTGTTTGAAATTTTTCTGAATTATAAAGACATAGGCGATTGACCCCGATAGTCCAGTCGACTGACCTTCGGTTATTTAAATTTAAAACAGCAAGGAAAAGTTTCCAAAATTGATTGCTTGGACCCCAAACTTTGTAAAAACTTGGAAAATACTGCAAGTAAACTAGGGGAATATGAAATTAAGTGTTTCTATCTATAAATACATGTGAAACCTAAAGATTAAATACACCAACAAGCAACAATCAAGCTAAACTCTTGCTATTCTCCAAAGCTCTCTTACTAATACTTTTGCTGAAGTACTTGGTATGATTTTGCTGATAAAAGTTCACGCTTCTTAGCTCTTCTAACTGAGATTTTTCAAATCTAAAGAACCCCGGTGATATTTACTTTGAGCTTCATCTCTTTATATTGATTATTGCTGAAGTATATTGAAATTTAACTTGTACAAATATGCTCTAACTGAGAGTCTTACTTGTACGAACAAAAGTTGTTCTTGTTTATTGTTTTCTTGATGATTCAAAGCTGTTGGATCATTGCCTAGCGAGAGGGGATTCTCACTAGAGAGGTCAACTCCACCTTTGAGGGAGAGAGGTTGTGACTTGGTCTGTAAAGAAGTTGGAAAGAAAAATCCTCACAACGGTTGCTTGAGACAAGGACGTAGGTTGCTGGCTGAATCTTGTAAAAAATCGGTGTCTCTTTTCTTTTCCTAAATCTCTTTAAATTTCTACAAATGTATTAACTGTGTGGATGTTTTAATATTTTTTGGAAGTTGGAATATTATTGAACACTGATTTAAAACAAGGAGTTTATGATTGAATTGAATTAAAATATGAAATAGTTGAATATACAACTGATTATCTCATCTATTTTACAAGATACTTTAGATTGGTAATTTGAAACTATTCATTCAAGTTATTCTTATTCATTGTTAAAAAGAAAATCAAATATGAAATTGATAGTATTGAAAATTGAATTGGTAACATCATATTTACATTACAATAATTATTAAATTATGTGGTTGATAAAGAGTTGAGTTGTTGATTGTAAAAGTGTAATTAAAATCAACTCAAGATTTAAAAAGGGTTATATTTTTCTAAAGAAGTTTTTCTCCCCCTTCGTGGGAACACACCTTACTTTTCACTAATCATGTGAACTTGTTGTCGAACGCTAAGACTACTACGGAGTTCGAATTCAAGCCATATTTATCTCTAAATAGTATGCATGTTCTTCGATTTGTCAAATTACTATTGATCCTAAAAGTTTAAACCTAGGTTATGAAGAGTGAGTAATTTACCTGGGTTATTTTATATTTTATTATTTAATATATTCTAATTTGTGCTTTTTCTCACGTGTAGGTTTTTTTTATATGCTAGGTAGCACATGTGGTGTTCCTCATTGCACTAGTGGACTGCCCATTTTGCTTCAATGTTTGATATGAGGACAATAGGAGTGGAGTTTTTGAACCCTAATTTTCAACTACATCTCTAGTAGACTATGGCACGTTGACTCAAAGATTAGATTACAACAAAAAAATATTTCAATTCCAAAAGCCTAAACTTTTGCATGGGGAGGAATCTAATCTTGGACTATGTTAGACCATGGAAAATTAGGTAATCGCAACGTTAGGTGTTTAGTTTAAGAAAAAATTATTTTGAGATTGCTTAACCAAACCTTACAAATCACTTAAAATCTATGGAAGAGTGTCATTTTGGTACTTCGCCAATTAATACATGTGTAAAATTAGAATTTGGAAATATACTTCAATTCAAAGATTAAAAACCTATTTGTTGACCTTATTGGTCACGCCCGGTTTTGATTATGACAAATACTCATTGTATCTAATGAGTGTTTGAAGTTTTGTGTAGGAACTAAGAATGATAAGATCAAGATGTGCACAAAGCAAGAAAAGCTTGAAGACCAATTTATAATTAAGCATTGTAATATATTTATATTGGTCTGTAATAGTAAGTAGGTATTTGGTTTGTAATAAGTTCACATACATCACATGTATGATTTACTACGTAAGTTAAAACAAACCATGAATGAGAAAATGACCATAGAAAGACCTTGGGGTTTTCCCTTCGGTCGACCCACAACGGACTTTTTTGGTGTCTTCAAATTGAACCCCAAGTGCCCCTAGGACACTCACACTTTCACATATATTTGTTAGGCACTTGAATAGGGCTTGTTTGTTTTAAAACGGGACCGAAATGCACACATGATGCACTTTCGGTCGACCAACCAAGCCAGTACATTTTGGCCTGGTCGACCGAAATCGGTCCAGGTCAACTGTTGACCAAGGCCCTAGTCGACCGAGCCCTTACAATTCATTTGACTCCGGTCGACGGAACCACCTGGGAATCAACATTTTGACCTCCCAGTCGACCGACAACTTTTTGTACTCCAACTACCTGGTCGATCGGAGGGCCCTCGGGAGAATCCCCAGCGGTCTGGTTGACCGAACTAGCCAGTTCAAAATGGCCTGGTCGACCGAACCTCAAAATTTTGGAAAATCGCCTTGCCCCAGTCGACCGACCACTCAGTTCAAATTACCCCTGGTCGACCGTACCACTTGAGTCCTAGTCGACCGAGACATTTCTGGTCGACTGGACCTCTCGGGTTTCCCTGATTTTTTACCGCAGTTAATATTTTTTAATCAGGGTTAAAATGCTTTAAACATCATTAAACTTTCTTAATAATACCCAATAGGTTTCCAACGGTCATATTTTCTCTCATGTCTATATATATGAGTTCATTTGAGAAAATTAACAGAGATTAGCCACTTTGATTAGGGAAGAATTCTCTGAAAAATAAAAACCCTATTCTACTCATTTTTGGGCCTCATTCACTCAAGCTTGCCTTCTATCATTGTTTACATCATTTGTAAGTGGATTGAGTGTGTTTAAATAGGTTTGCGCTCCTTATTTTGTTTGCTTGGCACGATTTTATTAGAAAGCAAAACCTAAGGATTCTTAGGGGACTTTGTTGATAAGTCTATCCTAAGAAGACCTTGTTAGATCTTTTAAGCTTGCACCTTCATTGCAATATCTTGAGAAGATCTTATAGTATTTTATTTACAAAATCTTTTCAAAATCATTTTCAAATATCTAGTGTGCTTTGTATTGATAAATATATTTGAAGAGATATTTGTTTATGAGATAGTGGTCTTTGTTGCAATATTCTTTCACTTATATATTATTTGCTGAAGACAAAGATTACGCATCTTTTGCAAACCGAGCTTATATTTCATTTGATACTCACATGCTTGAAATATCCTGCTGATTGAAATACTTGAGACTAGACATCTTTGTGTGAACTTATTTATTGAACAACATATCTTGTGATACAAAGACTGTTTGTTTGTCACTCTCACGTACGCATTACACTGATAGAAAATACCTTTGAGAGTTGAACCATTTAGACCACATTGAGCTTACATATTGAATCACATTGTGGTGTATGTTATTGCGCGCATCTGGGTACATATCTGCTTTACACAAAAGTATAATCACTGTACCATTTGATTGTAATACACTTTGGTTGTATTTCCAGGCACGGGCCTGAAGAGGGAGACTAGCCCTGCAATAGTCCTGGATTGGCTTAGACCCGGTTAGGAAAGCTAGGTGCGTTGTCCTGTTAAGGCGTGTAGGTTAAGGTCAGCCCCGCTAATTGACCTAGTGTAGGTTGAGGTCAGCCCTGTGTTAATTTGACCTGATTGTAAACGGTGTCGCTCCACCCTTAAGTGAGCCTTTAGTAGAATCCTTTAGCTTGCGAGCTAAAGGCGGGGACGTAGGCACAATTGGCCGAACCCCGATAACATATCGTGTGTTCATTTACATTTCCGCACTTTATATTTACAGCACATATATGTTATGGGTGAATGATGCGTATGACTTAATTTCCACATTATATTTATCTACACATTTGGAAATTGAGTAGACTGACCCTAGGTTGTGTATATACTGTTGTTGGATAGATTAACCTAGGAGAAAAAGTTTTAAATTCCAATTCATCCCCCCTCTTGGGAATACACCAATTCTAACACTATTTTTCTTACACGTGATTATAACTTGCTTACACTTTTTTTATGACCTATGCATAGAAAAGTTGCATATTGATTAAAGAAAAATATTGATGGGTATCAACATGCCTTACTCATTTCTTTTGCATTTATGGTGACACGTGGATGACCTCCCGATGTCCACTCCTTTGCTGATATGGTGACACGTGGACGACCTCCCTATGTCCACTATCATTAAATTTGTTTTGTAGGTACACATGGATTATTTGAAGACTTTTGATGGAAGACATTGTTTGAAGACTTTATTATTTTGGATTTGTATTTGCATAGTTATTTTATTTTAAGATTATTAAGTGCTTGAATACCAAGTGAAGTATTGAAGTAAGTTCCACCTCAAGACCCATGTGGGCCTTACACGGCTTGTGGGCTCCACATGGCTCCATAGGCCCCATGAGGATTTGGGTCTCCCTTTTGGCACTTGCTTAAGTTCTATATTTAATTTGTAATATTGCACGATAGTTAAGCTTGCATGTGTGTGTTTAGTAAATTGTGAAAGTGTTTATGATGTTAGTAGTTAGTGTTAGTATTTATTATTTTATCTCCCATGCTTATGGTGGAAGTGTAAGCTAGTTAATATCTTGTTCCCGCATTCTAGCTTTATATCTTTCCATTGTAAGAACTCTAAGGAAAAGCTTATATTTGAATATTGAATGAATTTCCATTGTTCAAGCTTGTTTAGTTTTGTCTAATCTATCGATTGTATAGTGTGAGGCTATGACGTTCTCTCCGGAGATCAAGTGCTAAGAGACCACTCTATCTAGCAACACCATCACCATCTCCTCTTTCTCACCCGCACGACCACCCCCATCTAAACACCACACGACCACTTCTCCTTATACAACCACACGACCACCATCCCTACACTCTACGTTCATCTTAGGGATTCAAAGCTTGTTCGAAGGACCTACGGCGTGGTCTAACTCGTGTTGAACAACGTCAAGTCATCCAACTAATCTCTTGGTAAATTCAATACTTGAGTAAACCTTTACTTAATATTGTGTAAA
The DNA here is from genome assembly GCF_029873635.1 of Malania oleifera. Classification (NCBI taxonomy): domain Eukaryota; kingdom Viridiplantae; phylum Streptophyta; class Magnoliopsida; order Santalales; family Ximeniaceae; genus Malania; species Malania oleifera. The sequence goes on from NC_080417.1 coordinate 129,242,093, forward strand.
CCTTTTCCCGAAGCCCGAACTTCCATATATGAATAGCACATTTGAATCCATAGATTTCAATATTGTTACTTGCTAGCTAATATCAATCGTATGGATATTAGTTTGTTAGCTTAGAACTTGTAATCTTGACTTTGAAATTAACATGTTTACACATAAAGCTTGATTCCTTGATCAGTAACTCTTGGGACTTATTATGAACAAACACATACACCTTTTCAAAAATCTGACAACATGTGAAAGGTAGCATAATTTATGGTGTTTATGTTAGTTAATTGAATTCTTTATCCAAAGTGTTTTGAGTGCATGTGCTTGTGTGAGTGTTGAACCGTAGGACTAGATCGATCATTCCCGTCCTACAAGATATATAATTTTAATATTATTTTTTTGTTTTTGTTTTGAATAGAAGTTTAATCACTCAATTAGTATGTTGAAAATAATTTTATATATATATATATATATATATATATATATATATAAATAATAAAGAAGGTCAAGATGTGTGTCCTAAATGCCCATGTGTTTTTGAAGGGTATACATCTCTCTCGAGCACAACTAAGCACCAAAGAGTGTTTAGGTTAAACTATGCGAAGGGTTCTAACTAGCACGAAGGGTTATTGGTTGAAGATTGTGACAAATATATAAAAATAAGTCAACAAATAAACTAAAGAATTAGCTTTTGAGATACTATTTATATGAAATTATATATGAAAAGTGGAAGTGTTTGTTCCCTCATCCTTGACTTTTAGAGAGAAGAAAAAAAAATTGGATTAATTGTAATCAATAATAATTATGTGATTTTGTAGGTATAATAATTATGAGAAGTACACGTGGGGAAGTGCATTATTCATCGCTTTTTTAGTCATTTTGACCTTGCATTAGTAATTTTTTATGGAGAAGTAAAAGTATTTTTTAAATTTGATTGCTATGTATATTTAAACATGTGTGATGCATAAGATTGCATCATCTTCAAAATATAAAAATATGCATTAGGAAAAAGAAAAAAATATTATAAATAATTTACTATTTTTTCAATAGAAGGAACAATAAACAATACTATTTTTCCCCAACCTATTATTTTTTTTTCTTAATCATTTATCAATGCGTTTGGATACATTTTTTTATTAGTTCTATTGCTTGAGAAAGGGATAAAATTCAATGAAAGATGTTTTTCCCTTCTTTCTTCCTTTCTTTTTTCCTTACCAATCTAGTGTAAACATTAAGTGCTCTTGCCATATTGAATTTGATCCATTCATGCTTCTTATATTCTTGCTAGAGGAAAAAGGGTAAATGGGTTATAAATGATGATTAAAGAAAATTGAGCCAAACAATTTTCTATGATGTGTATATGCAAATAAATGATGATTAAAGAAAATTGAGCCAAACTAATTTTGCATGGTGTGAATATTTACACATCTCACCCTATGCATAAATCTATGACTATAAAATGGTGGCTTGTGAGTCCATTGTTCTCCAAAACCTAATAACAATTGGTATCATTTCTTCACAAAATGAGTTTCTTTTATGCTACCAAGTAAGTTCATGTTCATAGTCATCTCTCTCTCTCTCTCTCTCTCTCTCTATATATATATATATATATATATAGTATGCATAATATTTTGACAATCATGATAAGCTTAGTGTGGGGTTGTATTCGTATGGATGTAGGTCTATGTGCTGGAGCTCCTCAACTATATTCTTAGGATTTGGATTTCCTCCTATCGTACGTACAAATCGAGTTTCACATACTTCTTCCAAAGACAATTTCATCTCTTGCAAAATGTCCCCTCCAAGTTGCTTGGCCTCACCGTCATCACCATCTTCTGGTACATATGCATGTTTTCTTCTTTTCTATTATGTAAAAGAAATTTGCGGTGCATATATATAATTATTTTTGTCTTACTATTATATATGTGGTATTGGCTTTATGATTTTTTTACTTCTACTATAAATTGTTGGACTCTTCACATTTTGGTCTTGAATGGCATGTCAATGATAACATGATATAACTATTACTTTGTCTGTATGTTTAATTGCATGTGTTGTTTAATTCAGGACCAAATCATCTTGAAGACACCTTATGTTGCTTGCAATATTTGGATGGGTAATAGAAAAAAACTTTTTTTTGTCTTGTGAGAAAAATTTGAATTGTTAAAACGCGACTTTTATATTTCAAGTCTCAAGTTTTGCATATGAAAATAGTTTAGGAGGAGTTTGAGAGATTAAATAGGTAACATTTGTTGGGTAGTTTAGCCATATTGAACCCTCAAATTTACCTTTTTGTTTTTTCCATTTGTCATATATAATTACAAATAACTTTTTGTACTTTTCATGAAAGTTGCCCATAAAATATATATAAAAAAATTACTTTTATTTGTTGCCATATAAGATCTAGATATTGACACAAAAAAAATTTAATAGTTAGATTATTATTAGTGTTCTAATGTAGAGAATCCATCTAATTGACGTTAAATAGTTGATGGAAATGCACATCGCCCAATGGGAGATGCTCACTTTAGGGTTTAATGAATAAAAAATGATCCTAAGTAGCTTGGATGGTTAATTTGCAGAGGGGGATAAGAGAAGTTTATGGAGAAGAATTGGATAAGGAAATTTTCAATGTACAAATGGGGGGTGATCTTATTTCTTTATCGTGTTTATAAAATTTAAAGGCAGTTTCTATACATAATCTATAGACTACAATCCAATTGTGAAAAATCGAAACTACATTCAATAAATTTTTTATATTATCAAATTATATTAGCTGTTCATTATGCTAATTTGTATGTGTAACCAAACCTAATTTACTAAATGCCCTAATTTTCTTAAATCCTATACATGACATTTGTGTGGCACACCAAACTAATAGTCTTAAAATTATTATTGTCCAAGTCAGTCTCACTATGATATATATTCATTTCACACATAAAGCTTCTTTCACAAATTTAATATACGCTAATAAAATAAAATAAATTATAAGATTGAAATAAAGACGAAATCCATTTCATTGGCGCCAATTAGTTCCCACGCTCCTCTCCCCGTTCACAAACGAAGCTGAGCACCAAGTCGGGATTCTCTCACTCTTTCTCGCCGGCGGGAATTCCGGCGACGTCTTTTGGAGGGGTGAGTGCTCAGGGCACCAACGAATGCTTTCTAGTTTAGTTTTACTCCTGAGTTGTTTTCACCTTTTTGGAACCCCGAGAAAAGATCCGAAACCCATTCTATGGTACGAAATCGTTTGTTGCGATCAATTTGCTACCTATTAGTTCACTCTTCTAACAGGAATTTCATCGAACACCTTTCAGACGTTTCTGAAGAAAGCAAGTTTTCCATGGGGCGCAGGAAGAAAAATGAAAAGAGCAACGAAACAAGTCCCCCCCAGAATTCTCTTATAAAAAATCTTCTAAAGGGGTTTCTGTTTATATGTTTATTTTCCTCTACATGGATTGCCCAACCCTCCAATTCAATGCACTTTAACTTGATATTAAGCTACCAATTTCACCTCCCCTTATTCTGAGAAGTTTGAATGCACCATTTCCCTCTGTCAACGCGTAATAGCTTAATAGTATCCTCGTAAGCGAGGCCACTACGTGGCAACTCCTAGGTGTTGCTCTTTAATTTGGTGTAAAATCTTCCCCATGTTTTCGAGATAGATAGAGCCTGGTTTTACATTTCTGTTAATTCACATTTTATACGAGGTTCAGATCCAAAAGACCCGCTTTTGGTTAAGGCTGCAAGGGGAGATCCTGTTCCCCGCCCTCCAGCATGGATGATCCGGCAGTCAGGAGGGTATATGGCTGCTTACAGAAAGCTTGCCGAGAAATATCCATCCTTCAGAGAGAGGTCAGAGACAACTGATCTCATTGTGAAGATTTCTCTGCAACCTTGGGAAGCTTTCCATCCTGATGGGGTCACTGTTTTCTCTGACATACTTACCCCACTGCCGGCATTGGGTATCCCATTTGACGTGGAAGAAGCTCGTGGCCCTATTATTCACTCTCCGATTCGTTCTGAGGATGATTTGAAAGCACTGCATCCCATTGACTTGGAGAAACTTCATTTTATGGGAGAATCCCTTGGGATTTTGCGTCATGAGGTAAGTTTAGTTTTTCATGAGGAGGATTGCTAGGATACGTGCCATTTCAGATTAACCCACTTCTCCAAGTTATTCATTTAATGTAGGTTGGGGAGCAAGCTGCAGTTGTGGGTTTTGTGGGCGCACCTTGGACAATTGCTACTTACATAGTGGAAGGGGGTAAATCTAACACATACACCACCGTAAAGAGCATGTGTCATTCAGCACCTCATGTGTTGACGGCTATTCTCTCTCACTTGGAGGAGGCAATATCTGATTATATTGTTTATCAAGTGGAGTCTGGGGCTCAATGCGTACGAATATTTGATTCTTGGGGTGGACAACTGCCGCCGGATATGTGGGAGCGCTGGTCAAAGCCTTCTATTGAAAAGGTAACAAGGATCCCTTTCAGTTAATTTGTGAAAACATGCTTTGTTTTCATATTTTTTTGTACTTTCTTTTTCAAAATTTTCTGCTTCATTATTTCCCGACTTGCTGAGCTCTTTTTCCGCTTACAGTTAAGCTATTTTCTGGAATTTTCTCCTTTTTTTTGGGTTGTTCCAGCTGATTTCTATATAGTTTCTGATTTTTGTTTTAGGTTTATTGAGAATTAGAAATTCTTGATTCCCGAGCTTTCAAAAACTAAGGATGGAATATGCACAAACATACATATACACAGACTGAATTGAAGCTGAATATTGAATGTAACTTTCTGCTAGGATAATAATCCATGAAGTAGAAAACATGATCATCTCCCTTTAATTTTTTCTTTGGAAACATGAAATTTGCAGTATCTCCTTAGGATATTTAGGTATTTGGCTCTGCCATTACTGTTTTCTTCCCTGTCCATTTTGATGATCTGAGTGAGATTCTTAATAATGCAGATTGTGAATGTTGTGAGGAAGACGTGCCCTGGAATACCACTTGTTCTTTACATTAATGGAACTGGTGGCCTTCTTGAACGGATGAAAGGAACTGGAGTAGATGTGATTGGGATTGACTGGAGAGTGGATATGGCAGATGGAAGAAAGCGGTTGGGCAGTGGAATCAGCATACAAGGAAATGTGGACCCTTCTTATTTATTTTCTCCCCTTCCTGCTCTGACTGATGAAATTCATAGGTTCGTCTTGTGAACTAGCATTCGGGAATGAACTTCCTTATCTTGCAAGCCATTTAGCATCGTTGTTGATTGGTTGACTAGATAATGTTGTTGGTAGGTTATAGTGCACAAACTAATATTAATTGGACTTGTTCGACTACCCTGTCATGACTGGGTAGGCAATTTTGTTGGTTGTTTAATAATTTTCAATAAAACAAAACTAAGCTTTACTCTCTCTGTATGAATTCTAATGAAAAATATTTTATACCAAGGTTATAGTGGATGCATGATGCTGGTATTACAAAGTTCACTACATCCATAGAGCTGAGGCCAAGTGGTTGTTAGTCCACAACACACATACCAATTGTTGGACTTTGGTGTCTTCCTTGTACCATAAATAACTGTTGTGGGACAAATGTTTCTATTACAGTTTTATTTAATGCAACCTTAAAATCTGAGTTTGATTCCAACTGCTTATGCTGATACAATCCTTTTGGCAGGATTGTGAAGTGTGCGGGGCCAAGAGGACACATTCTTAGTCTTGGACAAGGCATTCCTGTTGGGACACCTGAAGAAGCTGTTGCCTATTTCTTTGAAGTTGCTAGAAGCTTGAAATTAAATATGCTTTTTGATGATCATATTGCGGAGGAACCTCAATCAGTGGTTTGAGGACAGGATATTAGTTAAGCTTGTGTCGCTGATCACCTTTAATAAATTGGTTGTTAGCTTTGAGTTTGCACCTTAATCCTGTGCCATGATTGCTTGATCCGTCAGTGGCCTGGATGTGTTTAGTGTTTGTCTCTTGAAGTTTCCTACATGCTTGTCAGTGAGCTGACTCATTCTGTTATATTTTTATCAGTAACTGTTGATACTCTGATGAGTTAATAAATTCACTTATGTAACATTATAATTTGCCTTTCCTTTGCACTTAATTTTGGTGGTATAAGGATATAATTTGAGACTTTTACACAAGTTTTGTGAATTGGTATCAGATACCAGTTGTTGGACCTTGGTGTTTTCCTCCTCAACAATTTATTATTATTTTCATTACTCTGCAATGATGATGCTTCCATGACCTTCTTTGCAACATTATCCTTGAGTTGCTCTGGTAGTGCCAAAAAACATCTCTGTTTGGGTGCTGCTGTTAGTTTAATGTTCTAACCATTATGTCAAATAACATGATGATTTTCCTTGCCAGAATATTGAACGTGCATATGGTTGATTCATGGATGATCTAGCAACACATAGCTTTCATGGGAAGGTTGTTTCACCAAATATGTCCCAAATAACTGCCCATCTTCATAGGGACAACACATTGCTGTTTTTCTTAAGAGTAGTGTTCACCAAAGGAAACCTGGAGGGAAAGGGATGTGGCTAAGGTTTCATGTTTAATTTAGCGACGGTAGATTCAGGGACCAAATATATGGAATTCCTATGAATCCTGCTAATATCTGTGAGAACTAAGAACTACTTCTTTGCTTCCAGCGGTATGGTTGGAATAAATAAAATGTGTGGTATTATGGTGGTTAGTCTTAGTTTCATTAGTAGATCAAAGTGGGGTACCCAACATTGCAAATGAATGCTGATGACACATCTGAAGGAAGTCATTTAGAGAAAATAACAATGAACAGCTGGAAGCAGTTTTAAGCACTTGGAGTTGAGATGTGTGAAGTGAAAATAGTAAAGACTTGAGGAAACAAATAGGGAGAGTTTGGGATAGGGGGTTGAAATAAGAGATTTGACATTAAGAACAACTGGTGACACATGTCAATAAGATGATGCACAATTGAGAAAACTGACTTTCTTTGAAATTTCCTTGGTTGAAGTTTTGAAAGCATTAAGTTCTTGTCACTTTTGATAAATGACATTTTACACCCTTTTATTTTGCTAATAATCACCAGCAGAAGTCATCTAATGGAAGATATCTTGAGAGTTATAGTAGGTAGGAAACACACCTTGAGAAGTATAACATAGTTTCAAATGTTATTTTACTAAAAATGCTGAAGTAATTCATTTGTTATCAAATCATTATTGAATAATAAAAAGTTGGAAAACCTTAATATACTCTTATCCTGCTGTGTATCATTGCCATTACTAAATGTGTTTGTCTTTGAGGCATTTCTCTTTTACATTTCCATTCACTTCATAATATTATGATCTTTCTCAATGTGCAAATATTTATTTTGTGATCTTACTGCTTTGCTGTTCATCATGTATTTATCTGTTTTCGATTTTTTTTTTAAATTGTGACATTGCAATTATAGTTTAGTTTAAAATTTTTTTTATTCTCATTGAAGTATTTATTTAATATGTAGGAGTATTTGAAGTGTATTGATATCAGATATGAATACAATATGTCGACATTCACAGTCTAGAAGTATTCGTACTTCATCGTTTTGTGCATTTCTTGCATTAATTTTCATCGTAGCTAGTTACTCAGCTGAGTCTAAGCTCCATCGGTATATGATTACCATGAAAAGTTTGTGGACAAATTGCTTCCCATTTTATCTCAAATGCACCATACTCGCAACAAGTCCACTAATATAAAATTGCTCTTAAAATGTCTTTGTGACTTGGGTAAACCTCAAAATATGATGTTCATAGGGCTCTTGTCATGCTCTATATAAGCTCATTTTTTCTACTATGGTGTTGGCATTTCTAAAATAGACAGTGTAGAACTTAGCGTTTATGGGTGCTTGGCACTATTGCTTTCAAGTGTGGGAGTGATCTATTCTTGTGTGCAAATGTGTTCCAGATCACCTGAAGTGAGCACAAGCAAGTGTACAACTTCTCACTTGCTGATAGGCATGGGCTACTCTTATCTAGATTGGTTGGCAAATGTTTGAATACTGTAATTCATAAATTGAACAGCTGGGAAGAAAGAGGGTTTTGCCGGTCTTTTCTGTTCTGCCATGAAAGTCTTGGACTTCAATCTCTCTTGAAAATCACAGAATTTGCTTTCAGAGGCAACTGTTTTGGTCAATAAACTGTCTTGCGATATCACTGTGACCTTGTGCAGAATGATTTCTTTTAATCAGCAAAATGATGTATTTCTCAAGTTGTACATGGGATCGGAGGAAAGAGATACTCCCCCTTAAAAGTAGAAGACCGTAAACTAACTAGGCTAGGACGATCGCCCACAGAAAGGATGAGTAACCCCAAACCAACACAAACAAGAGCACCCAAAAAAACATGCAATACGACAAAAGAGGCTACAGACCAAAAAACACCATTGCATCAGCCTACTGCTCTTCTGATTGTTAATTTACATTAAACAAAAACCAAGACATGTATCACACCTCTGAGTACCAAGCAATGAATAGTTGAACAGTATGGAGATGAAAGCCAAAAGAAAGCAGCAATTTGGACTTGCGGCTGCTGCTGTATATCAAAAAGTCAAATGAGTTGAAGATGCAATAGCCTTCAAAATGCCCATTGATGTTGTCAATATATATCACAATCTTAAGTAGCAAATTTCCAAGGTTCTGTTTAAACTGTAGAAATTGCAGAAAAATCAGTAACACAATACCCAATGCACAAAGCTACCTTGGGATATTGGGTTTTAGGCAGGACACGGTGTTCTGAATCTTACTTCCACAAGCAGAGAGGCTGTTTTCATGACTTGAATATGTGACCATCTGGTTTGAGTGTGACACCTCTATCATTGGGTCAATGCTCGCCCTCAAATTGAAGATAAATCAGTATTCCCTCTGAGATGACAATCAAGCTCCAGAAGTTGAGCCACCAACACTTATCTGGGTTAGCTAAATGATAGAAGGATTGAAACTACAAGACAAAAACAATTGTTGTCTTTGTGTGAGCCAAAATTCTTTCAGACTTGAGAGCCAGTTTCCTGTTACAAATCCTCGAAAGCCGAATCATAAGGAAGATCCGTTAGAAAGCAGCTCCAGGACAGAGATAAACCATGCTCAAAATGCTTCAGAAAACCAAAAAACGAGGGTAAAAATAGCATATTCTGAAAATATTTTAACTTACCAAAGTCTATAGAAAGTGGAAAAAGTAACAGTAGAAGGGGCGAACAGAAAAAAAACAGGATAAAAAGGGGAAAAATAAATATTTACTTGCTTATATTTTTCATAAGATAAACCTTCCACCCTATAAGACATTGAAATGTCAGCTCAGCTACGTTTGAATCCTGCACCCCCTTTGCCTGAGATTCTCAGAAGCAAAAGTCATCTTATGCCATTTTGATCTCTGAGTGCACCTCCTATATATGCCAGCTTGTTTAGCCTTGCAACTGCCGATCCATCCACTTTAAATTTCATGAAGCCATAGACAGATTCCACAAAGTTGAAGGCCCGAGTCATTCTTTTTTAATGCTCAAAGCATATCATGGTGAACTTTCAGTCCTCCCATTTTGTGTGATGTTGTCGTGCCTATATAGTTTCTATTCCCTGCTATTCTAGCATTGATGAAAATAGTTTTTTCTTATATTTAAATTAAAGCTCTTATTGCTGACGTAATTAGTATCTTGGCGAAGTTTATCATTCTACCATAAAGAGGGATCTAGTGGTAGCAAAAGCGGCAACAAACCCTTTGTCCCTACTATTTGGGGTTTGGTACATGAATCCTTTTCCATTTAGGGCTACCTCTTTCTAATGAATTAGAATCTATTTCATATTAATGTTCAAAGGTGTATCCCTTAATTTCTCTCATATTCAATTATTTCTTGTTCTTATATTTAACTGTACTGCACCATTGCCACCTATTTACATTGATGTCTTCATTTCAATTACATTTGATTCCCTGAATATAATTTATTTATAAAATTAAAATATAATTATTTTTTCTTTTTTGGTTGAAAAATAGAAATTTATGAACAGGGTCTGCTTATGGGCTTCATGGGACATCCAAATGCCACTTCATATGTAGAGACATGTTCTTTCAGCAGGCATACACTGATATAAAAAAGCAAGGTTCATCCAAAAAGACGAAAATAAGGTGCGCTCCTTTTCCTGCAATTTACTCTTATCATTATCATCACCATTATGTAGTTTCATAATATCCAATGCAGTGAGGATGGTTTGGTAGAAAATGTGGATGTAGTTTTGCGTTTAATTCCCTGCACCTCTCATTAATTTTGCACTCTTACTTGCAATGCTTAGTTAGTTGCTTCAGCTACATTGATGCAGTAAGTTTAATGCTGTTACAAGTTCGAATTTGAATGGTTTGATTCCCTCAGCTCCTCGAGCTAGTTGATGCAATGCAGGTCTGACTGATTGGACTGTGACTCATTCTCCAGGGCCAGATTAAGAAACTTTAATTTCGCTCTTTATGGCCCTAAAGTTACAATAACTGCCCCAATATTTAATTAATTTATCAGATTAAAAAAAAATGTGTAAATTGGTGTAACTATAATGGTTTAAAGCATTTAGTTTCACTTTGCGCCCAAAGTTTTGGGTCATTTTCAATGTCCCCTCCAAGTTATACTTGGGACAATGTTTTAAAATACTAGTCCCAAATGTACACTCAATGCCCAAGGCTCACATGCCATTTGGGGGTTTGGGGAGGGCAATGAATCGAATGATATGCACAAACTTATCTCCACGCTTGGAGATATTGTTTTCGTGATATGGACCTTTGACTTCTCGGTTTGGACATAACATCCTTACAATTTCAAAATATTTTTATAACTATCTACTCTATGAAATCACAGATCCATGAATACCGTTAAAAGTTTTGTACAAAAGAAAAAGATCATACACAATAAGATAAGCAACAAGAGCTAAAAAATGAAGGCTTTTGGGGACAATTATGTGGTAAATAATGGAAGATATCTTCCACCTCTTCTTATAGAGCATATTCTTGCTGCTCTGAATGGATGTTGTGCCTTCATCTTCTCCCTAGATATTTAAGTTAATTAAAAAATGTTAATGCTTATTTTGGTCATTTAGCATTATTAGTCTGTGCTAGTATTATGTTGGTAAGCATTAGTTACTAAGGCTATTATGGTCATTGGTATGTACTTGACATATTATAAATAGAGGGAGAGGCCTACCACTGTGATTTGGTTTTCCTTTTTTACCCAATTATTCAACATGATATCAGAGCATGATTCTGAGACCCAAGCCCTAATTGCCATAACCATCACCATCATAAAAATTGAAGACTTAAACATTAAATCTGCTGTATGTCTACCATCATAGGAGAGTTCCCAACACCAGCATAGCCCTGAAAAACAATCAGCAGCTATTGGAAGCCACATCAGTCCCTGGAAATTTCCTGGACAACATTGCCAATTCATGAACACAAAACCCCCATAGATTTTGGAAAACCAACACCATAGCTACCCACAGGCATTTCCGATCTGTCACCCCCCTGCCCCGGGACGACCATTGAAATCCCATCCCAAGAGCTCCTCTCATGCATCCTCATGTGCTGGTTGAAGGTAGGCAGGGCCGACCACATGTTCTGTCCTTTGAAGCTTATTTCAGGCATGTTTCTAGCCTGAATTCCTCCTGTAGCATTAGAATCCCTCTTTATTATTGAAGTTTTTGTCCAAAAATCTCACCTTGTTTAGTTGTTCATGTGCGATACCTAGGGAATGATTGTTTGATGCTTCCTAAAGCTACTTGTCAATGTTTATCGAGTTCATTGGGGCCTGAAACATTGGTATTTGCTGTGTTTGATATTTTTTTGTAGTTTGGATCAGTTATTGAAGGTTGTGTGTGTTGGGCTGGAGGCCATGAATTCCAAAAGCATGTTGTTGGCTGTGTCCTTTTGATTTGCTGCTGTATCGAGGCTGTGTGTGTTGTGATGAGTCCCCAAATCCCAAAAGTGTGTTTCCCTTGATTGTCACTTGTTTGGATGAACAATGTACTATAATTCTCTTAGAGGAGGAGTATTATAATTTATAGGTTTTCACAGTATCAGACATCCTTGAAAACATCTCATTATATCGCAGTCTCTACTTAGAAAGGTAATCCTATCATCTGTATGTCATTTGGTGTCTCTTCTACTAGTTCCTAGGTTATCAACTCTGCTGCTATTAACTATTTAACATGCATCACCAACCTCTTTTCTGCCATTTAGTGTTCTAAAAATCTACCTCGAGTTATTGTTGTGTCACAAGCTAAGCTTGTTTAGGGCATTATGCTTGCCTGTGACCACTTGCCTCATGTGTTTGGGATGAGTTTCCATCATGTAAATACTAGTGTAGGGTTATTGTCTGCTAGTAGTGTCTTTATATGCCAAATAAGGTAGTATGACTGCTCGGTCACTTTGATGTTTCCTTGTGCTAGAGTGGAAATGGCCTAGAAAGCTTTTTAGGGGAGGGTGAGTGTTCATCAGTCATTGTAAAACTCACTAGCTATTGTCAACGTGTTTATCGCTAAACACACGATGTCAACGGAGGTGTTGTTAATGATTTATGTTTGCTTCAATGTTTACTGCTTGCTTGGCTTTCATGAATTGATTATTGTTTTCGCTGCTATTTGAATGAATGCTAATGAAAGTGTTTTGTGGATGAATGTTGGTAAACGATAGGCTGGCTAGTTAAGCAAGAGTGCTTTAGCTAGCGCTGCACGGCCCTTCACAAGGGTGTGAAAATAGTCAAACCGTGACACTTGGTATCAGAGCCCAAGGTTGAGTTGCTACGTGAATTCAATTCCCTTCGTTGTGGGATTTGGAAAGCTTTGGTAAGTGACCATGGCACCAAACAATGCTGAGAGGATCAGTGTGCTAGAAGCACAGGTTGAAGCAACAACCAATATTTCAGATGAGAGAACTTGTTGATGAAGTGATGGGATCACAAAAACATCAAGCGGGTTTGATAGGCGACATGTCAGAGGACTTTCGCCATACAGTTGAAACTTTGCAGTCACGGATGGCTGATCTGGATGAAAAGGTGAATTTGATGGTTCTTGCTATGGGGAACTCCAACACTCCGGGAGTTAGTAAGACCAAGGTACTAGAACCCAAGATGTATAGGGGTGCCTGAGATGCCAAGGAGTTAGAGAACTTCTTGTTTGATGTGAAGCAGTACTTTCGCGCTGTGAGGATGGCCTCAGAACAGGCAAAGGTGGATACTGCGACCATGTACTTGGTTGGTGATGCCAAATTGTGGTGGCATACCAAGTATAGAGAAATTGAAAGTGGAAGTTGTGTAATCGATAGTTGGGAAGACTTGAAGAGAGAGCTCAAGACCAAATTCTTTCCTGAGAATGTTGAGTATGCAAGTAGGAAATTGAGAGATCTCAAGCATACGAGGTCGATCAGGGAATATGTGAAACAATTTTCTGCTTTGATGTTGGATATTCGAGATATGTCGGAAAAGGACAAGTTCTATTTTCTAGAGAGGATGAAACCGTGGGCAAGAACAGGATTTCATAGGTAAAGGGTTCAAGACTTGTCAACTGCACAAGCTGTTGTAGAACGCTTGATTGACTACGCTGGTGATGATACTGCTTCGTCCAAATGGTTTGGCGGAGAGGGAAACAGTGGAAAGTCTTTCAAGAAAGGCAAACCCAAGAGTGGGGGAGCCGACTCTAAATCATCAACCTCAAAGGAATCTTCATCGTCTCAAGGGTTCAACACACCCAATGGAAAGGGGAAGAGTAAAATTTCGTGTTACTTGTGTGGTGGATCTCACAGAGTGAGTGAGTGTCAACACAAGGGATTACTCAATGCCTTACAAGCTTCCACTTCGGGAAACGTGGTAGGAAGCGAGGAGGAAGAGGATCATTCCCCGAAGGTGGCTTCAGTGCGGCTGGTGAGTGCATTGGAAAGGCAGGCAAAAGCACCGAAGGTTACATGAGCAAAATGGTTAATGTTTGTGGACTTGAGGATCAATGGGAAGAGCACCCGCACTATGGTGGATACGGGGGCTACTCATAATTTTGTTTCGCAATTGGAAGCATGGAGACTCAACTTATCCTTAGAGAAGGATGTAGGACTCATGAAAGCGGTTAACTCTATAGCCCAACCTACTCTGATAGTAGCCAGGCAAGTGAGTGTAAAGCTTGTACAGTGGGAAGGTCATGCGAATTTCACAGCGGTGTCATTGGATGACTTTCTAGTCATTCTAGGAATGGAGTTCCTAAGGGGGGCGAGGGCAGTGCTGATGCCTTTGGCTGGTTCCCTGTGTCTGATGGGTGATCACTTGTGCATGGTGCAAGTCGTTGCGATGAAAGGAGACGACGGGAAGTCCTTTTTAGTCATACAACTCAATGAGGGATTGGGTTAGGGTGAGCAAACACGTCTTGCCACGGTAGTGGTAGACAAAGAAGTAGGCCAAGAGCTGGAGCCTACGGCCATCCAAGCGGTGTTGGATGAGTATAAGGAGGTGTTGCTGGATAAACTACCTCACAATTTGCCTTCACGATGGACTGTGAAGCATGAGATCAAGTTGTTATCAGGAGTGAAACCACCTGCCAAAGGGCCATATCTGGCGCCTCCAGAGATAGTAGAGTTGGGGAAATAGCTTGATGAATTGGAAGCGGGATGTGTTCGCCCTTCCAAAGCACCGTTGGGAGCATCAGTGTTGTTTCAGAGGAAACACGAAGAGCATCTATGGAAGGTGTTCGACAGGCTGAGGGAAACAGTCTGTATGTGAAGAAAGGGAAGTTCTCTTTCATTTAGCGGAGCAACAAATTCTTTGGTCATGTGATTGAACAAGGTCGTATCCGGAGGGGTATGGAGAAGGTAAGGATGATTCAAGAACGGAAGATTACCATGACAGTAAAGGAGTTGCGTTCCTTTCTTGGCCTTACTATATATTGTAGGAAATTCGTTGAGGGGTATTCGCTGAGAATGACTCCAATGACAGGACTACTGGGGAGGTATTGTTGGCCGCACACGCGGGATGATGTGGTTGATTATACCAAAACTTGTCTCACTTGCCAACAAGAAAAGGGGGAGCAGAAAAAGTATGGTAATTTCATGGCCGCACCAAAGTACTGCTTGGCAGAGGAGACGACACAATTGTTCCTTGTAACTATTGTGAAACATTGGGGTGTTCCCCAAGTTATTGTTTGTGATCGAGACTTAATGTTCACTTACAACTTGATAGAATTTTTCAGGATATTCAGGTCACACCTTGACATCTCTTCGAGTTATCATCGACAGACAGACGGACAGATGAAGAGATTTAGAGAGCTACTGAAAGAGTACTTGTGCCATTTTGTCAACGACAACCAGAAGAATGACGTACAACTACTTGATGTGGCTCCATTTTGTGGCAAAGCCCAAAGGAGCTTAACAACCAACAAGAGCACTTTTGAGCTTATTACAGACCAGCTGCCGCTGTTACCTCACACAGTGGGGGAGCCGTACAGATGAAAGTGTCCCAGGGCGTACATCTTCACTAGAGAATGGAGACAGAATGCAGAGTTTGCCCGAGCCTATATGGAGAAAGTTCCTAAGAAGATGAAGAAGTGGGTTGATCAAGGGAGAAGACCACAGTTTCATGTCAGCTATCTCAAGCCGTTCAATGTTGACACCAATGACCTGAGCAGAAGTCGGTCCAACAGAGCAGAGTTGAAGACAATGCAACTTGACAGACATGATGTTGAAGAGATCCTTGCAGACAGAAAGTTCATACCCTCAAGGAAGAAGCGGCAGAAGTTCCTAGTGAAGTGGAAATGCCTTGATGACAAAGAAATCAGGTGGATTTCTATGGAAGATTTGAAGCCGTTCGTGGACAAAGTTAAAGTGTACCTAGCGCCAAAGTCTACGAGGACGTCGACTGCATAAGTGGGGGAGAATGTCATGAGTTAAGCTTGTTCAGGGCGTTATGCTTGCCTGTGACTGCTTGCCTTGTGTGATTGGGATGGGTTTCCATCATGTAAATACTAGTGTAGGGTTATTTTCTGCTAGTAGTGACTTTGTATGCCAAATAAGGCAGTATGACTGTTCGGTCACTTTGATGTTTCCTAGTGCTAGAGTGGGAATGACCTAGAAAGCTCTTTAGGGGAGGGTGAGTGTTCATTAGTCATTGTAAAACTCACTAGCTATTGTCAACGTGTTTAGCCTACTTTCCTCCCTCGCTAAACACACGATGTCAACAGAGGTGTTGTTGATGAATTATGTTTGCTTCAATGTTTATTGCTTGCTTGCCACAGTTTTCATGAATTGATTACTGTTTCCGTTTCTATTTGAATGAATGCTAATGAAAGTGTTTCGTGGATGAATGTTGGTAAACGATAAGTTGGCTAGTTAAGCAAGAGTGCTTTAGCTAGTGCCGCACGGCCCTTCACAAGGGTGTGAAAATAGTCGGACCGTGACACCTTGCTAGCGGGTTTACTGCTACAGTTAAGGAGATAGGAACAGTACATCCTACTCCTTCCATATTTTTTTTTCTTCTGTTTTATACATTCTTAAATCCTGCTTCAATCTCATGTATGTTAGTACGATTGCAACGTTACTAGATTGCTTTGCAGCCTTCTTTCCTGATTTTGTTGTTATTTAGGATTTGATAACGAGGAAGAATTGGCATATGACATGAGGCTGGTGGACTTTACTACTTTGAGTCGCTCTCATTTCCTATTGCTTGTAGTGCCGTTGCTAGACCACATCAAATCCATGCTCGCCTTGGCCATCCGTCATTAGACAAGTTCAACAACTAGTTCTTATCTAGAGTTTTGTACATAATCTTGAGTGTGAGTCTTGTCAATTAGGGAAGCATCATTGTGTTCCCTTTACTTCCTAAGTCAATAAACAGGTAGTTAGCCCTTTCATGTCGGTTCATTCCGATGTATGGAGTCCTATATTGTGTCACATTCAAAGTTGGGACGACTACTCTAGAACAACTTAGTTGTATATAATGAAAGATTGTTCTAAGTTTAGTGTCTTTTGTGTCTCATGTTCTCAAATTGATAGCTATTTTGTTGGGGAGAAACTTGTAGATAAGCTCATTACCACCACATGTGAAGTCTGATTTACAGCTTGTTAATTTATTCACTAGACTCTTGGGGGTTGCTTTTGTTAAATTCATTTGTGACAAGGGAGCATATGATATATATTCTCTAACTTGAGGGAGAGCATTAGTGGTTATTTTCATCCTTTAGCATTATTGCATGTGCTAATATTTTATGCTGGTAAGTGTGGGTTAGTAAGGGTATTATGGTTATTGGTATAAACTTGACATATATCATAAATAGAGGGAGAGACCTATCGTTGTGATTAGGTCTTGGGGTTATTGCTCAAATACTAGCTTTAGATATAAAACAGATTACCCTTGTGTCTGTAGTGCTACCACAATGGCATCTTTCCTCTTGTTGTGATTGATATTTATTGATGCCCCAGGGTTTCCAATTTCACCTTGTCCTCTGGTATTTTACTCAACCCAACCCTTTTTAATCGACTTCCTCCAACATATGCTGGTCCAGAAGTTCCAAAAATAATCCTAGAATGCCCATACTTTTTACCCCTGATGATCATAGCTATACTCGTGGCTTTAACAGTGGACCTTGAACCAAAGCAATCCCAACAGAATCATTGGTAGATTTTAACAAGAAGGATAATTAACACACAGTATCCACCTTGGCCTAAACCAGCTCCTTGCCTACTTTTCAGTTTTGCCCGCTGACCTACATCAATGAATACGGCACTTTCCATAATTTGAACAATATCTGATGTTACAATTTAATAAATATACCTTTGGCTTGTGATTTCTATTATTAAATGCATTAAAACATTTCCCTCAATGTATGTAATGCTTTTTTGGAACCCTACAATACAATTAAAAAAACGCAATTTTTCAGTAAAAAATAAGCTTAACCACTACTCAAATACATAAACAAATGCATCATATAGCAGTTCCACTTGTCCTTGGTGCTTTAGTGCTTTGCACATTCTTGAGTATGACCTGTGAAGTAGCATTTGGAACATCTTGAAGGTTTTGTTAGCCTCACTGGTCTTATTTAGATATTTGGGCTTGTCTAGATCTCTCTGTTCTTTTTTGTTTTTTGGTAACCCAGCTCTTCTCTTCACAATAGGCAGGCCCAATTTTTTTCTGTTTTGCTTTTCTAATGAAACAGGATAGATGCATGACAGGGGTCATGAGGCCTCGCATATGCATCCTTACTATAAACAATAGTGCAGAGAGTGTTCGAGCGTGTCAAAACTACATATCTTCAATTTCCGATATTCCTTCTCCTGCATAAACAACCATGCAATTGCAGGAAGCATTCCTTGAATTGTCTAGCCAGTATTAATTTAAGGGAAGATGTCACCATGCCATTTCCTAATTCCATCTCTTTTCACCTGATGTCACAAAATTTCTTGGTTTATCTGCAGCCTCAACTATAGTTATGTTCTATTCACAAAATGTCTATTCTTAGTAGTAGTAGAACATTCACAATATGGATTTGATAACACATGAAAGAAAAAGTACTGTCATCCACAAGCAAATGAAAATGCCAAAAAAAATAAAAAAATAAAAAAATTCATGACATGGAATAGTGAATGAATAGCTATTTTCAAATTCACCATCGAAATGTTTATTTTTTTCTTGTTCCGTGTGACTTTTTTTAATAAAAAAATTTATATCCTGAACAATTTTTATTTTACATTCTCACCTTATTCCATTTTGTTTCTTTGAATAGACATCCCTTGAACTAAACTTGACTTAACATAGGAGACTTGGTCCAAGCTCCAAACTCCAAACTCCATACTCCCAACCATCACATAACAAATCTAAGTTATAGTTATTATTGGTTTCTATCTCATAAACGCTTGTACATCTAGAATGCAATTGCGAAGTAAAAGTAGTAACCTTGCATTTGGGAGTTTAGATTTAAAGCCTGGTATTTGAATTTGTGGGTTTAGAGAAAATACACTATAAATTTTTTTTGAGTTTCATCTAAATTCGCACAAATTTAAATTCAAGACTTAAAATCTATACTTTGAAACACCATCTAATAGTTTTTGAGACCACAATACAATAGGATAGTGACTCAAGAATGGAGATTATGGACTAAGTGGTCATCTCTCTGCCTGCAAATGGAGTGATGAGGTCTCAAATCCCCTCAAGTGTTTGTGTGTAAGTCATTTTATAAGTTTATCCTAAAATTTGCATAAATTTAAAAATAATATAATTTGTGAAATTCAACTGCCTTTGGAGGCTTTAATGGATACCATTTTGATAAATTTGAGGGGCGTTTGGTTCCTGGCGTAAAAAATATTTCCTTGGAAAATGACATTCTTAAAAATCTTAATTTTTAGGGATGAGACTACCTCGTTGAAATATTTTTGTTTGGTTCAAGTCGTAAGATTTCTAGAAATGTATGCAGGATTCTCATACCAATGTTTAACTAAGTTGGGAATCTTGATACACACTTTAGGAAGGTGACCATTATACCTTTGACATGTGTGTAAACAATAGATGAAGAGTAATTATGTTTCAAACATAGAAACCTACTAAGATTCTCATGTAACTTATCCATGGGGGAGGTGGGAATAGGATGCTTATGTTTTATGGAAATTCTTTCATTTCCGAGAATGTGAATATGTCCCCACGTTATATTCCCACGGTCCAACAAACGTGAGAATGAGATGTCATAGGGATTGCATTCTCGAAAATTTTAAAAGATGTTACAAAATAAACGCTGCTTTGGGGAATAAAGTGAATTGCTTCAATTGGGGTGGAGATGGTTGAATGCAATTTTAAGGGCTTGTTTGAAACTTGAAAAACGAGGAAAATGAAAAGAAAATATTAAGAAATATATTTTTTCATGTTTGGTTATGAAGAAAAGGAAAAGAAAACAATATATAGTAAATTAATGCAAAAAAAAAAAATTCTATAGGCCATTAGTCTCTAATTTTTCTTAATTTTTAATTATATTTGAATACCTTTTTATTCTTATTAATAGAGCATAGTGAAAAATTGATTTTTTTTTTTCTAATAAAATTCATTAACTCAAAAAGGGAGACAAATAATTCTAAACTTTAAAAATTATTTGTTTTTAAAGGTTTAGTGGGAGGCCTAGATTTGAGGTACAAAATGGGCATTTCGATGCCAAAATCCATCTCATCCATCATTGAGATTTGAACTTTTGGACAGGATTGTTGGACTAACTTAAAGGTTCTATTTGTTATTATCATTTTTTTTCAATTTTATATTTTCATTTTTGTGCAACATAGATTATGAAAATGCATTTATTTACATTGTCAATTTTCTAGTTTTGTTGTAATTTTTTAAATGTTTGCAGAAAAAAAATGAATATTTGATGTCAAGAATTAGGTTTTTTTTTTGAATTAAATCGTTCGTTTTATACATACCTTTTAACTATAATGAAAAAATGATTATATGAATTTAAACTGTAATTAAAATAAAAACGTCCACAATTTTTTTTTAAAAAAATATTAAAAACTTTTTACAATTTTTTTTTTTTAATTTTTTAATTGTCTTGCATAATAAGTTTGCTCTTGTAAAGTGAATGTTGAAATATAATAAGTAAAACAATTATAGTAAATTTTATTTTTATTTTATTATAATAATTTTAATTTGTACTATTTTTTAATTAGTAGTTGTTTCAAAGACAAAAAGCATATTTGTTTAATCAAAATTTTAATTTGTTATAATTTTAAAAATATTAAAATTTTTAGCTTTAATTTCAAATTTCAAATTTTATTTTCATAATTTTTCATAATGATACTAAGTATAATGAATACTTGCTTTAAGAAGAGAGAAGAATACTTAATAACCTTTAAAAGTGGACAAAATAGAAGTCAAATAGATTTTTTTTTAACTAGGAGGGTAGATCGTGTATCATGCAAGGATTGTAAAGTTATTCCAGGTGAAAGTCTAATCACACAACATAGAGTCTTAGTGTTAGATATATGCATTAAAAAATGGAAGAAAAAGGATAAAATAAACCAGTGTGGGAGAACTAGATGGTGGAACCTAAAAGGAGAAAATATAATAAAATTTAAAGATAAAATGATCAAAGAAGGGATTGGACCTTAGAGGATGGGATAGACTCAAATACTCTTTGGAATAGATTAGCTAGCTCTATTAAAAAGATAGCAAAAGAGATTTTAGGCGAATCAAGGGGAAGATTCTCAAATAGCAAAGAAAGTTGGTGGTGGGATAAAGATGTACAAAAAATCATAAAGACAAAAAGAATTTGGTATAAAACGTGGCAAAAATGTAGAAACAGCGATAACTTTGAAAAATATAAGGAGGCAAGAAAAGATGCAAAAAGGGCCATTAGTGAAGCTAAATATAGATCATTTAATAGTTTGTATGATAGATTAGGTACAAAAGAAGGGGAAAGAGATATATTTAAACTTACTAAAGCTAGAGAAAGGAAGAACAAGGACTTAGGAAATGTAAAATGTATAAAAAGTGAGGATGATATTGTCTTGGTTAAGGACGAAGATATTAAAGAAAGATGGCGAAGTTACTTTAGTAAGTTGTTTAACGAAAACCAAATAGAAGGCTTAAATTTAAAATTGTCAAATGAGGAAAAGACTAAAAATATAAGATTTATTCGAAAAATTAGAGTTAACGAAGTTAAGTTTGCACTAAAAAAGATGAAAATGGGAAAGTTATGGGATCAGATAACATCCCAATTGAAGTTTGGAAATGCTTGGGTGATAACGGAATTATATGGTTAACTAATTTATTTAATAAAATTGTAAAAACTAAGAAAATGCCAGATGAATGGAGGAAAAGTACTTTAATACCTATATACAAAAATAAAGGAGATATTCAAAATTGTAATAACTATCGTGGAATTAAAATTATGAGTCATACGATGAAACTATGGGAAAGAGTAGTTGAACAAAGATTAAGGTTAGAAACGAAGATCTCAGAAAATCAATTTGGTTTTATGCCTGGGAGATCTACCACAGAAGCTATTTATCTTTTAAGAAGATTAATGGAAAAGTTTAGGGAAAAGAAGAGGGACTTGCATATGATATTTATTGACCTTGAGAAAGCATATGATAGGATACCTAGGGAAGTTCTATGGTGGGTTTTATTAAAAAAGGGTGTATGTTGTAGGTATACCGATGTCATTAAGGTTATGTACGATGGAGTAATGACTAGTGTAAAGACTATAGATGGAGAAACTAGAGAATTTCCAATTACCATAGGTGTACATCAAGGATCTGCTTTGAGTCCTTATCTTTTTGCTTTAGTGATGGACCAATTGACTAAGAGTATTCAAAAGGAGGTTCTATGGTGTATGTTGTTTGCAGATGATATTGTATTAATTGACGAAACTAGGGATGAAGTAGAGGCTGAGTTAGAATTATGGAGAGAAGCTTTGGAATCTAGAGGCTTTAAGATAAGTAGAAATAAAACAGAATATATGAAATGTAATTTTAGTAATGATAGGAGGAATATTGGAGACAAAGTTAAACTTGATGATGAAGAAATAAATAGCACTTGTAGATTTCGATACCTTGGATCTATTATGCAAGCTGAAGGAGAAATTGAAGATGATGTAATGCATAAAGTTAAAGCAAGTTGGGTAAAATGGAAAAGTTCTTCAAGTGTTCTATGTGATCGTAGAATACCCTTAAAATTGAAAAGGAAGTTTTATAGGACAGCTATAAGACCAGCTATGCTATATGGATCAGAATGTTGGGCGACGAAGAAACATAATATTTTAAAAAGTAAAAGTTGCCGAGATGAGGATGCTTAGATGGATGAGTGGTATAACATTAAAAGATAAATTAAGGAATGAACATATTCGTGGTAAGTTAGGTGTAGCTCCTATAGAAGATAAGATAAGGGAAGGACGACTCAGATGGTATGGACACTTGCAACGTAGGCCTTATAGTGTACTTGTGAGGAAAAGTGACTTAGTTACTGTGGGGGGTAGTAGAAGGGGTAGGGGTAGACCTAAAATAACTTGGGAGTAGATAGTGAGTAAGGATTTAATGTCTTTGAATCTATCAAAAGAAATGGTCCATGATCGCATAAATTGGCGGAAAAGGATTCGTATAGCCGACCCCACTTAGTGGGACTAAGGCTTGGTTTTGTTGTTGTTATACTAAGCGATTCTCATTAAATTGTCTTTGAGAAGGCTTAAAAATAAAATTTAGTCATATTGATTAAATCATACAAAATTGTAAAAGAACATTTAAAATTTTAATAATATAGTGTCGCACCTTGGTCCAAGTCATTTATTGTTAGACATTAGGATATAAACCTTTTAGATATTTTGCTAAGAAAAAATATCCTAAGCAAATTTTTTTTCTCTCCTATATTTGGGAGTTTGAATTTCAAAATTTAGATTTAAATTTATGTGAATTTGAACAAAATGTAACACAAAATTATATAGACTTTTATCCAAATTCACACATCCAAATATAAGATTTAAAATTTATGCATTTAAATATTACCTTTTAAATTTTTTAAGATTTGAATGGGGGCCATTGCATGCCTAATTTATAAGCTTGAATTTTGCTTTTGGGTCAAAATTATATTTAAGTAGATGTTTGTAACATAAGTTATTAAAAAGATTATTGATTATTTGATAATTTAATCCTTTATATGTATAAAAATAAAACTTTAAACAAAAGATAATAGTTTCTTTTAAGATTTGACGAAATATGTAGATATCTTTTTAGATTTAACAATTGTTTTTAAATTTCTTTTGAAATTTGGTTAAAAGATGCGCTTCTCTTGATATTTAAAAATGTTATGAAACTTTCTTATGATTGACGAAAAGATATGTGGACTTTTCTCGATTTTTAACAAAAAAAAAAAAAATAGGATTAAAAAGTTTCTCAAAGATCAAATGTCAAGGCAGATTTACGAAAATTTTAAACTTTTGGATAAAGGTCTTTTTTTCTTTGATCAAACTTCACAAAAGGTTGGCTTTTCTCTTAAAAATTTATGCAAAATAATTTTATAATTATTATTAGATTTGTTCTTCTCTTTTAAGACAAGGTAGACCATTTCATTTATTAAAAAATGTTTCTTATCCTCTTTAACACATCCATCATTTTTCAATTTGTCCATTGAACAACAAATTGTGCCTTGTGATATTAGATGAATAATATGCAAAAACCTTTTATTATCGTTTTAAGGTAGCTCTTACATTTTATTTGGAAGTTCAGATTTTAAACTTGAATTTGTGAGTTTGA
Source organism: Malania oleifera (assembly GCF_029873635.1). Lineage (NCBI taxonomy): Eukaryota > Viridiplantae > Streptophyta > Magnoliopsida > Santalales > Ximeniaceae > Malania > Malania oleifera. The sequence continues at coordinate 129,266,329 of NC_080417.1, forward strand.
ATAAAAAGTAATACAAAATTGTATTGACTTTTGTATAAGTCAACACAACTTTAAATTTAAGACTTGAAATTCTTCCTCTCAAATACAACCTTATTATATTTGAGGGTCCTTAAATTTCTAGATTTATAAGAATTCCGTATTGCCCTCCTAGCAAAGCCCAAAAAGAATTTTGATGTTTGACATATTCTACTTATAAATAAATAAATAAATAAATGCGAATATTTAGACTGCATGTATTGGAAGAATTTACTTAATAGTATCTACATATATAAGGATCTTAAACAAGGATTAACATTTTCTTGTAGTTGTAAGTGTATCACTCCATGTGCAAAATAGAAGAACATTAGAATTGTAAAAGAGTAATGAGTTATTAAAAAGAGTAGAATTAATCTTTTGAAAATTTCCAAAAAAGAGACACATGACTTGTGAATATTTGACTACATAAAAATTTGATGTAGTCCTCATTATTATATAAAGAGAACTGCCAGTAAAGATGCTCGAGGGAAAAAAGGCTCAACAAATTTTTATAAAAATGCTACTAGGAAAGAGGAAATAATATATAGAGAAACAAACTAAATCTCAATATTATTCTAGCTCCCCATGAAGAAACATTTCATATATGGCAAAATGAGAAAATAAGAGCTTGTTTGGAACTTGAAAATCATTGGAGAAAGAAAAGAAAATATGACTTTTTAATATTTGGTTATCAAAGCAAGTGAGAAAAAAATAAAAAAAATGTAAATCAATGAAAAAAAATTAATTTCACACTTTGTTAATATTTGATTTGTTGTAATTTTTAATCGTATTATAATAAGTTTTATTTTAAAAGTATTTAGTATATAGAGAAATAAAATAAAGAAATGAATTTCTTCTTATTTTCCTTTCATTCCATTTTACCCAAACAAAATCCTTGATTTAAATAAGTCCAAAATCTTCTAATGGGAAAATAAATGACCTTTGGGATGAAGTTCTTGTGTAAAAAAAGTGAAATACTTTAAATTTTGAACTAGAAAAAATGAGGGAAAATAAATGAACAATATATGAAGAAGTGAAGAAACCAAATTTTATGGAAGAAATTCTGGAAAAGGAAAACCAAAACATTATTTTGGATACATAAAGGAAACCACAACAAAAAAATTAGAAGGAAAACAATATAGATTATACATAAGATCAGTTACACAAATTCTCCAGAAAAAAATCTCCAAGTAGTAGCAATCATGTGGATATATTTCGATATAGATTATGCAATAGACAAATGATTTAATCCTAAAAGGAAATATTGCATTGAACAAGTAGGGACAAAGGGATGGGGATGCAGGTAGATGCTTTGGCACCCATCTCTATCAAAGAAGTGGTTGTCTGTATCTTAATCACTAGTATCCAATTAGGTAACCAGGGTTTTTTGAATATCTATCATCTCTAGCAAAAGGAAAATAAGACATAGTGGCTGCTATTTACAATTCTGCGACGGCAAACTATCTCCGAAAAAAATCGAAAAAAAGAAGGCATAGTTGTTGAATGATTACCTACATTTTTGTGTAAATGCATATATGAATGATGTAGTGCCTAAGTGGTTGATGATATAATGTCAAAATGCATAAAGGAATGTTAAATGGATGATGCATAATGTTGTAAACTAAGAAAGATGGACTCAAAACAAATCCAATGAACCTGAAATGTGATTTAGAGCAACCTTAATTGAGTTTGAAGTCCTAATGCGATGAATGTTGTTGTGATGGAAATTTTAAACTGATGAAAACCATTGATGATTAATTTTAAAAACAGGAACTAGATTGGGAGATAGTTCCCGAGTTTTAGAAAATTTGTTTCAATAATTGAAGATGTGTGCCCTTGTTAGAGCATATCGTAGAGAGCTTCTCCATTGTCAAATGACCGAAACAACCCTAGACAATCTTCTCGAATCTTGATAGAGATGTCTAATCTTTAGTTTCATTTTGCTGAACCATAACCAATATATTGCCTTAATTCTCAATTGTTTCGTTGGAGTCAATGGTCAGTGTAGAAGATTAAATGCCAAGTAATTCACGTAAGTTTTTCATTCTTTCTTTATGGGACCATATTTTGGAATATATTGTTTGATTAATTTTACGACAATCCCACCCATCATACTTCTAAAAATTAGGAAATTGTTGAAATGAAAAGATTCAGGCCCAAAAGATCTAGAAGTCATCTATGTCAATAACTCAAAAGAATCATTGCCTTCGGTAGTTCTGATCTTCTCCTTTAAGATTTCTACTTTATTGACCATTCTATTTTGTTCTTTATCTTCTAAAATTTGCTTCCTCCTTCCTTCGGTAGCCTTTGTATTTTGGGTTGATGTACACTATTTGTGGGTTCATTGTGGGTTAACTGTGGATATGTCATAACTAGAGGTATAGTAAAGAAGACATGAGGAGCTCATGCACTAGTTTTTGGTGTAATAGTTTGAGAAGAGGATGTTGAATTACGGTTCGATGTTGATACTAGAATAGGACGTGGTTCGACACCTTTTGATGCCTTAGATTAGGACATATTTTTTCAATAGCTCCATGATTTGATTCATGCTCTCCTCTAATGTATCCATCCTCCTTTCAAAGGCAGAGTTGTTTTCTGAGGTGTCAGGGTTTTCTCCCATTTGAGACTCTGGTGATGTATGCAAATGAGTTTGAATTGGACTTTGGAGAGGAGGACTAGCAATATGCTTTGATGGGGTGTTATTTTGGAGAAAATGAAAAAAAATTGTTGGCACCGAGGGAGTTTTTATAAGGGCCTGATACATATACATGAGCACCAACTTGACCCCAAACTTTAGGCCTATTGGGTCTTGGGTCCAATTATGCATATAAACACTTATCCTTCACTCTATTTTTTCAAGGTGGGACAAACTCATAGGTGGATTTCTTAACAATGTCCTTTTTACATGTGAGTTCTAACTACTACCCCTTGAACGGAAGCATTCTTGATCATTATGTGTGCTTGAATCGACCTCTCCTCCTTGAGTGGAAACTATATCTCTCGTGAGACTAAACCCAATTCTCCAACAATTTCTCAAGTGGACCTTACTCCCACGCCTTAGGTGTCTCATATTGAATTCCATGTGCCTCAAAACCAATACTACCTCCTACGTACTGACCGTATTTGGATCCATCTACCAATCTAGATGATCCTTATTGGTCTCGGTCACACACTTGGTCTTTCGACTATTAGCACGTCAAGAGAATTAGTTTCACACCTTGACTTTATGATATCATTCATACACTTTACAATATCGTTCACCTAGAATTATGAACTGTTGGCACTAATACCACTTATTGGTGCCAGGGGAGTCTTCATGGGGGCTTGATGCATGTGGATGAGCGCCAACTTGACCCAAAAGGTTAAACCTATTGGGTCCTGAGCCCAACCGTTCCTTACTCTACTTGTGTATACTGAATGAATGATTTATAAGTCTTTTAAGTATTTAATGAATATTGAGATTGTGAATGAAGAGACAAATCAACAATAATATGCATAGATGAAAGACTAATGGTGGTGCAATAAGATATAAGAGGATCGAGGGTTCCTTTTGTTGAGTTATGACTTGTATTCAGAGGAGTTGTCCACTTGAAAATCTGTTACAAATGGGAGCTCATAGTCCTGCAAGGCCCCTAAGCCCTCTACGCGCGAAACCTTTTTGTCTTGTTAGACTAAGCCTAGCGGGGGTGCATTGGAAGGGTGTGGTGTGGGGTGGCTAGGTACGACACATCATGTTTGAGCTAGGACACAATGTAATTTTATTATCTTACGATGGTATTTTGGAGTTTTCATATGGGGTTATATATACATATTGTAGCAGAGGGTTGAAATCCTAAGACGGTTTTCATTTAATGATAGTGAAAATTGAGCAGGGGTTTCATGGATGTAGGCATATTACCGAACCACGTAAATTCGTTGTTCTTTTTCTCTCTTTGATTTTCTCTATTTTTCGTATTTTCTGTGTGCGCCTGCATAACCTTAAGGAGTGATTTCGCAACACCCTTGTCATAAGGATTTTTTTTAAGAGGTAACGTGGCTAGATATATTATTGATATAAATAGCAATTCCCAAGCAAGGAGCTTATGAGGACAGACAAAGTTACAGGTGAACCATAAAACTCGGAGACACAGAATGAAGCTTACAGGCCCTGGATAGCACAATGTTTGATAAAAAGATCCCAATCCAGAGAAACCAAACTAGCGCATCAATGACTCCATATGAATAAATTATTTGATGCTTTCCTGCTAACAATAGATAGCCGTAAGGATAGCCAATTTTAGTTTCCTGTTGTCACTTTTGAGGTTAAATGAGGACCTGCTCTTTAACAATTCTTAAGGAGACTCCAACATAGGCCACTTGAGATTTATACGAAGAGTGAATGAATTCCATATTTGAGTGCCGAATTACAGTGCAAGAAGATATGGTCCACCGACCTTGAAATCTGTTAACACGGGGAGCACATAGATGGGAGCAGCCAACCTATTTTCTTTAGAATATTCAGAGTTAAAATGTTGTTCTTTGGTGAGAGCCAAATGAAAATGGAGACTTTAGATGGTGGGATAATGTTCCAGATAGTATTCCAAGGAATCTGAGCTTTCGACATCAATGGACTAGCACTCATGTAAGAATAAAAGCTCTTTACCGAGAACAATTTATTTTTTGCAATGCCCCAGGTACAACTATCCTCTTTGTCCTCTAATAATTGCTTTTTGTAAACCATCTCCAACAAATTGATGACATCATTCTCAACACCTCTCAAGTTTCTGGAAAAAGTCAGATTCCAATGCCAACTATTATTTTTAACCAAGAGATCACCCAAAAAACTACCTTTCTGCTGTGACAAGTTGCACAAGACCAGGGGAAGAAATTTTCCCAAGGAACTTTTGCTGCCCAACTATCCAACCAAAATGATGTTTTCTGATTTGGAAAACTGCAGAGTCCCAAAATGAATTTTTGGCTTTTGAATGCCTTTCCATACATCCCAACCCTGACTGAATTTACTTGCATTAAGCTCCCAGTTTTGTTTGCTGCAGCTGTATTTTAGGCAAATCAGGTTGCTCCAAAGGCTTAGTCCCTCATTGTTGAATCTCCAAAGCCATTTTCCCAAAAAGAGCGATATTCATATGACATTATTATTTATACCAAGCTTGCCCTTTGTGATAGAAGGATGTAAAGAGCTCCACTTAATCAAAGGATATTTGAAGCTTTCAAAGTTTTCTCTCCAAAAGAACTCCCTTCATAGCTTCTCGATCTTATAAGCCACTTTTGTTGGGATTGGTAAAATGTACATGAAATATATGGGCAAATTGGCTAGATCTGATTTGATTAACGCAAGTCTACCTCCCAGAGATAAGTATTTCTCCAAGAAGCTAGTCTTTGAGTTTATTTTCTCTAGAATAGGGTTCCAGATCCTCTTCGAACCAGCTTTAACACCCAAAGGAAGCCCGAGATAAGTTGTAGGGAAGGAATCCATCTTGCATTTGAGAATGCTAGCCCCCATGGCAGCAAAAACAACCTCTCCAATTGGATGAATGTTGCTTTTTGGTAAGTTAACTTTTAAACCTGCAGTGGCTTCTAAACAAAGTAAGATTGTCCTTAGCCAAACGAATTCTAGTTAATTTCGAATATCTGCAAAATAATAGTGTATCATTAACAAAAAGAAGACGAGTGATAACCAAAAAATTGGTTTAAAAAGATAAATCCACTCCTGTTTGTATTTGCTTAATCTATCAATGAATTTTCTGTTTCTATAAATTTTTTTTAAAAAAAAAGACCAACAGGGTATTAGATTCAAACTACTTATTTGGTATGTGTAGGATTAAATGGAATCAAGGGGAATAGAATGTTGGGAATAACGAACAGATTCTCGAAACCTGTGAGAAACAAAATAGAGAAAGAATGCACGCTAAAGAAATATCAATCACACGCACAAGATAGTATTTACGTGGTTCGGCAATTTTGCCTACGTCCACGGAGTTGCAAGGATTTCACTATTATCAGGAAGAAAATACAGAGAGTGTGGCGGTACAATGCTCTCCCTCCCACTTTCTCGCAAAGTGCAACCGCATAACCCTAATCACCCAAAAAACAATCATTTTATATGCTGCGCATAGGGTTCCTAATGGGCTACAAAATGGGCCCAAAAATTTTCCCGGGGGCGTTGCCTTAGGATAAAAATCTCTCATTAAAGAAAGGTCGAGTCATCCTCCAAATTTAACGCAACTAGGTTTCACAAAAGCCCAACATACAATTGGGTGCATCACTTGATTTCATCATGCTTCCAATTTAATTTTCCATTCCATTCCTTTCCAACTTCGATTCCATCCACAAACCGAATATGATGTTAAATCCTAGATACTTTCCAATATGTTCAAGTGTAATATTATCTAATTCTAATTGAATTTAGTTCATTAAAGAATGTAGAATTTTTTGGTGAAGACTTTTTTATCTATAAAATAATAATCTCCACTTCTTATGCAGTCACCAGCAGCAGAAGAAGAGCTGTCTCCGCTGCTTTTGTGTATCATCCATACATTGTAATGAACAATATTATGAATACTCGATCAGGGCCATTCATTTTTGCGGGATATTAAGGATTTTCTGTACAAGTGTGCTTGCTGTAGATATATGAGACTAATTATTCTACAAAATTCTAAATATTTTATATAGATATTTCGGTCACAATTTAGATAGAATTTTGGCACAATCACGTGGATTCTGAATCCACAAATAGATTTGCATAAATTAACTACTACGAACACTTGAAGAAACTTTAGTAATCAATTTATGGAAAGCAAACTTTGGATCAGACACAATATTAATTATCTAAAACGTTAAAAGTAACATTAGTTGCCTACTAAAGAAGCCTTAAGGGACGTTTGACAAAATTAAGTATTAAGCGCTAAACATTGAATTAGTTTGTCATTATCAAAACGGCCCCTAAATGTTGAAAAGTATGATTAGTGGGTAAACATTTGAATATTATTTTTTCTAAAAATAAAAATAAAAAAAGGAAAGAGCATAACTAAAATTATCCACATTGAACACAATCATGGTATAGCGATGACTTCAATGATGTTCTTTGCAGGTCTAATGAAGGGGATGGGTGGTCCATTCTGGTCCTAACGAAGAGGTCTTTTAAAAGTTATACTTAAAAATTGACATTATTCCAGTTTATCTGATCTCAAGGCTAGCCACTCTCTTTCGTGTATTGATTTCTTTAATTGGGTCAAGCACGTGGGAGAACGGAGAAGGGTTTAATTTATTTGCTGCCTAAGAAGTTTGGCATAGAACAGTTCAAACAAATGCTTTCGGAGGAAAAAGGGCAAATTAATGACTCAGCAAGCTGCCTAAGAAATTTCATCCCATTTTGTACGTGACATTTTCCAAGATGTCTCTCCAAGAATTAAAGCATATACATTATTGTGTTCTACATTAATGACTTAATTAATATATAATAGCTTGTATATTGCTATATTTTTGTTATAATTTTTACATTGACGATATGAATATGTATACTGTTATAATTTTTAGGGTAAAAAACATTGACCTTCCTTGAAATTTGACAAAAAGATGGAGACTTTCCATAAGATTTTTGAAAATTCATTAATCTCCTTTGAGATTTCAAAAATATCACAAATCTCTCCTGAAATTTGCTATTTTTTTTCTTTTTTCTAAAGAAGGGCGGTACCTTCATTATTTTATTGATAAATCCTCACTTTTGACGGAGGAATGCCGTATATACAAGACAAGCAATGGGAGAAAACAATAGATTTAAAAGCCTCCCAAAAAATAACGCCAACATCTAACCAAAACAGGACTACAAGTCCAAACAAAATAAAACAAGGACCTACAAAACAAACAAAAGAAAAAAAATCTCATATAAGCATAAATCAATACCAACAGGAAATCAGCTAAACATACCTCATATAAGCCGTACTCATCTTTTCCAGTTTATACAAACCATTGATAACTCTAGGAAGTTGACTACTATTTGTAACCAAACTATTCCTCCCCATAGCACCTTGTCGAACCAAAGCATCTGTCACTTTGTTCATTTCTCTATACCAATGATTTATCGAAAAGTTTACTTCCTCCAATAAACTAATAAGCTGCTCCTAAAAATCCTACAAATACCACAACGAGCACTTACTGGATCTTATACAATTTACAACAATATTTGAATCACATTCAATATCTGTACTGGTATGACCCAAATGTTTGCAAATCTTTATTCCCTCTAACATAACTCTTAATTCAGCTTCATTATTTGAATAAGAACAAAAATATTTTGAAAAACCAAAAACAAAAGAACCTGTATGGTCTCTTGAGATCTGCTAAAAAGAAATAAATATCTTCTAAAAAAACTTATCTTTTAACAAAATATAAGGACAAATTTGTATCTTTTTGACCAATTTGAGTAGAAGTCCTTGTAATTCTTAAGATAAGTTCTTAGAATTTTGAAAACCCCAGGAAAGAAAGTGGCTTTTCACCAAACTTCAAAGGAAGTTCGTGTCTTCTACCTTAATATTTCTGTTTCTTGAATAATTAAATACAAATATCCGAACTAAAAACGGATTGATTATCCTCCCTCAAAACCTCTTGATGATTCACTATAAACATTTTTTCAATGATTTATTATAGCAAATATAATACAACTTTCCTTTTTCAGCAAGGAAAGAGGTCTACCACCGCTATAAAAGGTTAGAACTTTAATAATTAAGATGTCTTGTTTAAGACAATGAGTGTTTCAAATGGTACAACAAATGAATTTCATTATCTTTGCTTTGTATAGAAAATGTACAATTTTATTGATTGATAGATATTAATGACTATTAAATTCAAGTTGCAGGATGAACTCTTGGTTCCTAAATATACTATTTATTAATAGCCTACTGATTTATAATAATCACAATATAATAATAATGAAGTGGCTAAAAATCTTTCTATTGCAAGCTATACATTTTTTACTTATGATACATGTTTAATTAAAAAAAATTTATTCTTGTGGGTTGTAATAATAATTAACTGAAAAATTAAAATGCCTATATTTTGTGTTGACCCATTATGCCAATTCAAACTTGCTTATCTAATCTAAGCATGAAAGTTCAAACTCTATCCTCATTGTATTCCCAATTAACTAGAAAATGATACTTGTCTACGCAACAAGCACGCGTGTGGCACTTTTAATATGTTTTAGGTTATAAACATTCCTCTATAAGGTTAATTTGAAATTTGGTCAACCAAAAACAAAAGAAGGTTATTAATAAATTTTTAATGAATTAATTATCAGATTAATAATATTTTAACTTTAATTTTTGTAGGAAATATAAACTAATGATTAATGTAAAATATATAAAATAAGTTTCAATACTCTTGATCAATTCTATATATGACCACATACAAATAGAAAAATTGTACAAATGATCTTTAGATGTTAAAATCAGGCATCTAAAATTAAATACAAGAGATATGTGCAATAGTACAGATTTGAAAATTAAATACCAAAAAAGCAATTGTTTAATGTCAACTGTCCATTGCCATGCAACTTGGCTCTGAAATCTTCCACCAACTTAAGTTTCCTTCTTTCCATGCACTTTCATATATATATATATATATATATATTGCGGTTTTCGATCAAGAAAGTTCAACTTAATTATACCTAAAAACTTGGAAATGTCTTCGCATGCATGGGTCTCGAATCAAAGGTAGCTTTTACTATAAAAAGGGTCTTCCCACCCTCACTTCATCACCAAATTCACAAGAGATGAAGACATCAAGCTCATCTTCTTTTCTCTCCCAGCTTCTTCTTGTTCCTCTCCTACTCTCCATTTTCCCAGATCAGGCATTTTCAGCACAAAGTCACTATGAAAACTTTGTTCGATGCCTTTCTAGGAATTCCACCTCCATCACCAAAGTTATTTACACCCCAAGAAATTCTTCATATGCATCAATCTTGGAGTTCTCCATACAGAACCCTAGATTCTCATCGCCCGCCACGCCTAAACCTCTCGTCATCGTTACCCCTTTGCATGAATCCCATGTTCAAGAAACCATAAGTTGTTCCAAAAAATATGGCATGCAAATCAGAGTTCGTAGCGGCGGCCACGACTACGAGGGCCTTTCCTATGTTTCTGACCTCCCCTTTCTCGTCCTCGACTTGATAAAGCTTCGGCGGATCGACGTTGACGAGAAAAATAGCACTGCCTGGGTTCAAGCCGGCGCAACTAACGGTGAACTGTATTATAGAATTGCAGAGAAGAGTAAAAATCTTGGCTTCCCGGCCGGGGTTTGCCCTACGGTGGGCGTCGGCGGACACTTAAGCGGCGGAGGTTACGGCACAATGTTGCGTAAATACGGCCTTGCCGCTGATAATGTGATTGATGCTCGCTTCGTTGGTGTTGATGGCAGAATTCTTGACCGAGAAACCATGGGGGAGGATTTGTTTTGGGCCATTAGAGGAGGTGGCGGCGCTAGTTTTGGAGTCATTCTTGCTTGGAAAATAAAACTGGTCCAAGTTCCATCGACCGTGACTGTGTTCACGGTTGACAGAACCTTAGAACAAAATGCAACCAAGCTTGTGCACCGGTGGCAATCTGTCGCGCCCAAGCTCGATGAAAACCTTTTCATCAGAATCATCATAACGAAGGCAAATTCCAGTGGGAAAAACACAATACAAGCTTCATTTAATTCCTTGTTCTTGGGAAGAGCGGACGAGCTCCTTCTGGGGATGAAAGAGAGCTTTCCTGAGCTAGGATTAACTAAAGAAGATTGCACTGAAATGAGCTGGATTGAATCTGTTCTCTATTTTGCAGGATTCCCATCTGGGGAATCCCTCGATGTTCTACTCGACAGGACTCCTCTGTCTAGGCGATACTTCAAAGCTAAATCAGACTATGTGAGGGAGCCCATTTCCAAAACAGGTTTGGAGGGGATATGGGAGAGGTTTTACGAAGACGAAGCAGAGGAGGCGGAGGTGATATTGAGTCCTTACGGTGGAAGAATGAGTGAGATTTCGGAATATGCAATTCCTTTCCCACATAGAGCTGGGAATCTGTACAAGATCCAACACTTGGTGTATTGGGAAGAAGAGGGAGCTGCGAACTCTGAACGATACATTGCGTGGATCAGAAGGCTTTATAGCTACATGACTCCCTTCGTCTCAAAATCTCCAAGAGCTGCGTATATCAACTATAGGGATCTTGACGTGGGAACAAACAACAAAGGCAACACCGGTTATAAACAGGCGAGTGTTTGGGGTGTCAAGTATTTCAAGAACAACTTCAACAGATTGGTGCATGTGAAGACCAAGGTTGATCCTTCCAATTTCTTCAAAAATGAACAAAGCATCCCATCTCTGTTTGCAGAAAAATGATGGGTACGTGATTATATATATACATGCAGATTCTAAGAAGAAAAAGCTTATGAATAAATTTATGTCTTTGCCATATTGTAAACAGGAATAATGGGCACAAGGAAACTATACTTAGTATATAGTTGTCATGTCAATAAGTATTTGGTTAATTTGTAAAGATTTGTTGTAAAACATTTTGTTTCGTGAAGAGAAGTGTAATTCTAATGCATTTTCTCTCTTCATTCTTTATTCATTTTTTTTTTTTGTTAATTGCATGCTCTAGAAAAAAAAAAAAAAAAAAAAAAAAAAGAGGAGTATAGTGGCCAGTATGATCACAGTTCGTTACTCTATGCATTTTCAAAATAATTAGGATTTTTCTTCATTGTCAACGTGGACACCCAATTTTGTCCGGGGCTTATAAATCACAAATTGGGAAAAATTCATTAATTCCATAAAATGAGAAAATGCAGAAAAATTTCTGAATACAGGGAAATTTGAATTTTTGCCTGAAACAAAGAAAATAAAAAAATAGAGAAGGAAAAATGAAATTAAAATGGTGGGCTAGCATCTTCAACTTCAAACTTGCAAGCACAAAACGAAATCCTGCAATCAGACATGTGGGCAAAATGTGAGTTTAATGCAAGCATAATTTGAGCTTTCTATTTAAATGAGATTGATTAGTTAAATGCAGTAAGAATTGATTGAATTGGATCAAACCTATAAATAGTGGACTTTTAAGGAAAGAAAGGACACACACAAAAACATTGAGAGTCAGAGATTGAGATACAGAGACATGGAAAAAGGGGAATTGATCACTAAAAATTTTGAGAAAATAATTGTGAGGGAAAGACTAAGTGGTTGATATTGAAGAAATTGAGGAGAATTGAGGACTGAAGGGCTCGAATTGCAGTAGAAGCTTGGAATTGAAGGGCTCGGGCAAAGGAGGAAGCAAGATAGCATTAATTTTGAAATGAAAGATTGGTTCCTTAAATTTTGTGTCATTCAATTCAATTTCAGGCATATTTAAAAAAATGAATTTGAGCTTAAATTTGAACAAATTCTTAAACAAAAGTCAGTTTTTAAACCAAATCAATTTGGAAAAACATCACAAAATATTTCAAACAAAATTTAGGTATTTGACTTGAATTTTAGATACTCAGATCCGAATACCCATACCCATATCCTGATACAATAGCCTAGATCCGAGTCAACTTGACTTGGATCCTATTCAATTGATCTGAAGATCCAAGAGCCAGACTTGGGGCCATTGACCCCTAGCCCAAAGACCAACTAAACTAAAAACTAATCCGAGCCCATTTCCCAATCTGAGCCTATTGGGTTTAGCATATATGGCCAAGCCCTATTTAATCATGTCCAAGACCAAAATACAAGGGGCCTAGTTGGTCCTGACTCAATCTGCTGGAATTGGTGTGATCCCAAAAGGTGGGGTTAATTGGGTTTTAAAATTTTTTGACTAATTTAAATATTTGTCGATTTACCACAAGTCATATCCCATTCAATGTACATGTGTGTATGTAAAATAAGTTTAACAATAAAGGCAAACATGTTGACCTTACAGGTCACACTCGGTTTTGATAATGATAAATTCTTGTTGTATTTGATGACTTTCAAGTTTGTGTGCAGGTTTATATAAGCAAATCAATTGATGACACACGAAGTAAAGCCTAAAGACTCTGAATATTATTTCTTTTTGTAATTTATATTATATGAGTCTGTAATAGTAATTAGGATATCGGTCTGTAATAGTAATTAGGATATCGGTCTGTAATAATCTTTGCATGTCATGCATGTAGGTTTGTAAGCTTAGAAATGCCATAAACTGACGCACATACATTATACAAAATATAGGAGTGTGTTAAAATTGCACTTAATTGAACATTATTAGGAAAGTTGAGAGAGCTCGGGCGACCGAACCCTTGGAGTTCAAACTCCTCGAGCGCCCGAATTGTTGAAAAGTCAACAATTGAATTGAGCTCTTGGGTGCCCGAACCCCTCGAAAGGGACATCCACCAACTCGGGTGACTAAACTGTTTAGTTCAAAAAGAGCCCGGGCGACGGAACACACGAGTTCGAGTGACCGAACCTATGACCGGGCACCCGAATTTATGAAGAAATGTTTCTGACTTTAATTCGGGCCACCGAACTCTAACTCAGGTGACCGTACCTATTTAAAAACCTTTTATGACTGTGTCTATTCAGGGGACCAAACCAAGGCTCAGCCACCCGAACCTCGCCGAGTTAAAATTAATTTAACTGAGGTAAAAATGGGTTAAGTTGGGTTAAATGTGCTTAAGCATTTTTTAACTTTTCTAATAATACCCAATAGGTCCTAAACTGTTATATTTTTTACCTTGTCTACAAATATGGGTTCATTTGTGAAGATTAGAGAGAGGTTAGCCAAAATAATTAGCAAAAATTCTCTCTATCTCAAAATCCCATTTTTCCCAAAATACTATCAAATATTCATTCCCTTGATACATCTTGATATTGTGAGAGTTTATTGAGTGTTCGTGTGTTCATTAGATATTGCTAATACTTCCATTTGTTTAGTTGATTGTTTGATATTATTTTTGGGGAGTCAAGCAAGAGTTTTCCCACATATTTTTATTTGATAAATCTAGTGTTGGGAAAAACTCATTAGCTTAAGGATCTTTGCATTTTCATTGCAAAGATTCCTATAGCTTGATTTTGTTGTGCAAAAATATTTTTTTACAAGCTATATTATTCTTTCAAGCAACTTTTGAGCATATTACATTGAAGAAAATATATTGAGTTGTTCTGAATATTTGCAGCATCTTTCAAACCCTGATTATTATTGAGATTTGATATATGTTGTTTCAAAGAAATAGCTTGATTAGAACACTCTTGAGCATATTAGTGATCATATCTTGTTGAGTGTGGCTTGTACAAAAAATACACATCACTGAGCTTACATTTCCTATATTGTTGATGTGTGATTGATTAAGTATACTGTGCGTATTGGGGTACATATCTGCTTTACATGAAAGTATAATCATTGTACTAGTTACTTTATGAAAAATACTGTTACATTTCAAGGCGTGGCCTGAGAGGGTTCGATCTAGCCCAAAAGGATCAGGTTGGGGTCAGCCCTGAGAATTTGACCTAGGGTCTTCTCTGCCCCGCTAGGAGAATTTGTAAAGGTTGAAGTTAGCCCTGTGCTAATTGATCTAGTTGTATTAGGTGCTGCTCCACCCGTTAAGTGAGTTTTAGTGGAATCCTCGGGCTTGTGAGTTAGAGGCGGGGACGTAGGCTTAGTTGGCCGAACCTCGAGAACATATCGTGTGTGCATTTAATTTTTTCGTAATTTATTTATCGCATGTGTATGTTATATTGTGAATGTCGTGCGTGATTTAATTTTCCCATGTTATATTTATATGCGCATTTGGAACTGCATAGATAGACCCTAGGTTGCAAATACACTGCTGTTAAATTAGCTAAACCTAGAAATAAATTTTAAAATTTCAATTCATCCCCCTCTTGGGAATACACTAAAGCTAGCAAAACATACACGTGTGTAGTATCTTATTTAAATCGAATGTGTGTATGCAAATAAATATGACATTAAATAAACATTCATACACATTGTTGACCTTATGGGTCATATCCCGTTTTGATCATGACAAATACATTGGTATTTAATGTTTGTTGAGTTTGTGTGCATGATCAATTAGCAAAATCATATGGTGGCACATGATGACTCAAAGGAAAAATGAAGACCAAAGTGTTTTAATTGTTGTAATTTATATTCAATTCATTGGGTCTGTAATAATTATTTCAAGGTCTGTAATAATTGATGCATATCATGCATGTAGGGACTATAAGCTCAAGACCATAGATGCACCTTAGGGGGTCGACCGACGCTGGATTTTAAGGGTTAGCTCAAAAAAGTCCATAAAAAAGACCTTAGGACCTTACACAAGCACTTAGGATAATCTCGACTATCACATATGTAATCAGGGGTAAACATAAGACTTAGGTTATTAATTTGTAAAGGCTTCGAGCGACCAAACCTTGGCATTTAAAATGCCTTGGTTGACCAAATCGTTGGAAAGTCAACAATGTTTACCTGACTTCGGGCGACTGAACCAATTTGAACTAAGTGTCCTCGGTCGACTGAACTCAAATCCTGACCTTTTCCAACAACTTGGGCACCCGAACATTTACGTTCAAAATACCCTCGGGTGACCGAACATAGAGGTTTGGCAGACCGAACTTACAGACGGGCGACCGAACTGCGGATAGTTTGGAAAATCACCTTGTTCAGCCACCCAAACTATTTTTCAGGCACCCAAAGTTCAAAATTGCCTTTTTCACAAGTGTTTGTTCGGGCGACCGGACCTAGGGCTCGGTTGACCGAAACTCTCGGGTTGGCGTAATTTTTACTACGATTAATTGGGGTTAGGATTAATTTTTTTAAAACTAAATTAAAATAATTTTAATAATTCCCTTGGTATCCTCAACGATTATAATTTTGGCCAATTCTATAAATATGAGTTCATTTGCTCAAATCAGGGATGATTAGCATTGTGATTAGCACTAAAACTCTCTGAAATTTTTCAAAACTCAAAAAGCCTATACCCTTACATACTACTATTCCTTTTCTAAATCAAGCCCCGTGAGAGTACCTTGAGTGATTATACTTTATTTCCATTTGCTAGAAACTCTCTTTTTGCTTATTGTTTGTTTGATTTTTGAATTGAGAGTTGAGCATAAGTTTTCTCCAGGTTTAAGTTAATAAATCTTTTGTGTGGGAAAACTTAAAGCTTGTGGATCTTGGCATTTGAATTACAAGACACCTTAGCTTGTGTTTTTGAGTGTGCAAAAATTATTTTAACAAACTCATTCTTAGAATATCTCTTGTGCTTGAATATTGAGAAAATGTTTTTGAGATATATTGATTACTCTTGGTAAAAATCTTTGAAACCCTGAATTGTTATTGAAATTTACATTTATACATTGTTTTAAAGATTAGCTTGTTAATACACTCTTGTGCTTGATTGAATATAGACATTAAATTGAATGTTGATTGCACACATATAACACTGAGCTTATAGTTATTATATTATTGATGTGTATTGATTGATACTGGTACAAATCTGCTTGTCTGAGAAGCATAAATTTTGTACATATCTTGTATTGTGAATTAGTTGTATTCTAGGCGTGGCTTGAGGGGACGTTAATCCAGCCCGGAAGGATTGGTTGAAAAGGTTGAGGTCATCCCTGTGTTAATTTGACCTGGGTGTATTAGGTGCTGCTCCACTCGTTAAGTGATTTGTAGTGGACTCCTTGTGCTTGTGAGCTAGGGTGGGGACATAGACAGTATTGGCCGAACCCTGATAACATATTTTGTGTCAGCTCTGTGTTTATTTTCTGCACTTTCAATTCCGCACATGTATGCTAGTACTTGAACTGCTATGAATGTTTTAATTGCTTTAAATATTTGTATACATACTTTCTTGGGGAATTGAGTCTATTTTAAAAGACCCTAGGTTATGTAATACTATTGCTGGATTAGTTGAACCTAGGGGAGAAATTTTTGAAATCTCCAATTCACCCACCCCTCTTGGGATTGCATCAAAGTCAACACACATGCTGAAATTAAAGTGCAGGAATTTAAATAATTAAAATAGAGAGAGAGAGAGAGTGACACACAGATTTGTTATTCAGGTTCAGCCAAACTAGCCTACGTCCCCGCCTTGGGCATACCCCTCAAAGATTCCACTATCCCTGCTCACTTAAACCGGTGGAGTAGAAGTCGTTACAATTCGAAACGGTCAATCGAAGGAAGTCAAAATGTTGACTTCTAACTAGTTCGGTTGACCAAGCCAATTTGTGCATGGTGGGTTCAGTCGACCGAGCCAAGTCAAACTTTGACTTCGAGCTTTTAGTGTGTTTAGTCGACCAAGGGCTATAACACATAAACTGTTCGGTCGACCGAGGCTTTTAATTAAGCCTAAAAACGCAACATTGGTCGATTGAAGGCTTTGCTTTTGCCTCGATGTTGAACCTAACCAATTTATACCTTTTTTTTATATATTGAATTAAGTCTTTTAGAAAAAAGGTTTTTCTTAGAAATGTTAAGTGCCCTAAGGTCATTTGGTTCCCTATGGTCAAACTATGGTCTTGTCTGAGCATATAAACATATCATGTAGATGCATGCATTATTACAAACCAAATAATAATAATAATAAAAATTAAATGCAATTGCAATAAAGAATAAATGTCTTCTTCTTTTTGCTCTTCTCTTCATGGAATACGTTAAGCTGTTATGTGGGTTTTAAGTTCTATCTTGGCTTCCATTTCTCCTGTATCTTATGTCCGTGCTGACATGTAACTCTGTTCACACACTAAATGCACACATAAGATACATGTACTTTGTCAACATCAAAACAGGGATTGGACTCAAAAAGTCAACAATCTCCCCCTTTTTGATGATGACAAATGCACCAAAGCAAAATAGGTACAACCTGAAAAGGCTCCCCCTAATAATATGAAAAATATAAAATATAGACAGTAACACTCAAACATATTCATGAAAGATGACATTACAAGAAATTATGTATTTAAAATTTTGTGTTAAAGCACAAGTTCAAATATTTTACTCCTATATTTTTGCCCTTAAAAAATTTCTCGTTTGGTCATAAACATTTTGCTTATGAAAATTCTCCCCTTCTAAGCTAAGTAGAAAGTAATTTTATCATTTAAAACAGACTCAACAAAGAGAACTCTCCCCTTTTAAGATAATTTTTACTTTTCTTTGAAAAACTCTCCATTTTTTTGATATAACTGCTGGACATAGAAAATTTTGAACTATTTTAAAAAATAACAATTAAGCACACAAAACAATTTAACTGATCATCTAAAAGATAAAAAAATGACATGATGAACAAGGCCAAGTCAGAAATATGTAAAAACCATTTCCATTTAAGCATAACATAAGACCTCCCAAAAGATTGGAATTTAAAAGCATGCGACACATAAAAATTTGGTTTGAGCATAAAAATGATCAAACTAGTTCACATGCACTTCAATTAAAATCCATGAACCAGTTATGTAATGCAACACCCTCTGAATATTTGAAAATTCATGACACAAAATTTTAACATAGAATAGTACAACTCATGAAGGCATTTCAGCACACAAGCAAGACATAAAATGTATTCAATATAAGTTCAATTCTTGCTTTTTAAAAAAAAAATAATATAAATAAATATGTATTTAAATATATATCCCTTTATGATTTTCAATAAACACAGGGGACAATGCTTGCTGAAAAAGAAATTTTAATTTAAGATCGAGCAAGCAATGTGTGAATTCAAGCGCAATCCCAAGAGGGGGGGGGGGGTGAAATGGGTATTTTGAAAATACTTAATTTTACTTCAACAATCAGTCCCTATTTTAAGATTTAACACAACCAATCACCAAGGCTTAAAATTAAATCAATCTAATAATTTTATATTCAATTGTACCCAATTAATTACCAAGTGCTTGCAAGGTTATTCAACATACACATATGCAAGATAAGTAAAGAAATGCATTGCGGAAATTAAAAGGAGTAAAGGAAGAGAGAAGATAAACACAATTTTTACGAGGTTCATCCAACTAGGCCTACGTCCTCGCCTTGAGCAACCCTCTCAAGGATTCCACTAAATCCCTACTCCTTTAATTGGGACGGAGCTTTCCTTACATCCGCTGCTTACAAGAGGTACAACTTCCTCCTAATCCGCTGCTTACAAGAGATACAACTCTCTCCTCAAACCCAGTTCATAGCCTGAACCGTGATTACAATATAACAACCTTGCAAAAAACTTCATAACGCTTCTACACAAGCTGATGAGCACAATAGAAATTCCTAACACATATTCATATGATAAAACTTGAAGCTCAGTATGTATGTAACGATAAAATCGTTATAGGTATGATATGCTCCACAAAAATTACCTTCAAGATAGTATCTTCAAAAAATTAATTTCTTATAAGTAAACGCTTTGGAGATTTTAGGGTTTCAACCAGTCCACTTGATGCAGGAAAATCAATATATGATCCTTGTAAAAATAATTTTTAGTAACACTCAGATCTAGGTTCCAGCTATCAAGTAATTTGCAAGATTAACTCGTTGAATAAAAATATGACTTGAAATATTGCAAAAATTTCTCACAAGCATTTATTTAAACACTCAAATTTTGCAATCAAATAGTTTTTTAGTAGTCAATCTTAGGACAAAAAATATATTCAAGAATATCTCAAAGAGTTTAGTTCAAACAAATTTTTCTCAAGTATGTATATTCAATCAGTGAATAAACTATTCAAATTGTTATTTTTGTTCCCAAGTAATATATATATAATTTAATGAGCTATGGGAATAACAAAAATAAGATTTAAATGTGTAAAATACTTCTACCAAACCTTAAACCTTAAGATGTACGGAACGTTGCAGTAAGATATGAATGAAAGCTTTTGACTTTTGAATGAGAATGCCCAAAACTTGATGTATAGAAGTTGGAATGCAAACTTGTAGAAAATTTTCGTTTAATGCTCTCAAGATGTGTTCAAAAAAGTGAGGCACTAGGGTTCTTAGGTTAATTTTATATGAGTTCTTGACCCTAGGTTTAATCTCAGCCGTTGGATCAATTTAAATGGACGAAATTCCACCTGTATCCCCATTGAATTGTAGTTCTGTGTCCGACATTCGTCGACGAGTGTTCCACACTTATTTGTCGACGTGAATGTGAGTTCGTCGACAAGAGACCTATCTGAAATTTTTGGGCTCTCGGCATTTTCTCATCGATGATAACGAAGTGTTCGTCGTAGAGTGACCTTCATGAGTTCGTCGACGAGGCCTCTAAAAATTTGCCTCTAAAATTTTTAAAACTTAGGACATTGTAAATAAAGATTTCATGATATGCATGTGTCCTAAAGTCTGTCTAGGGTATGATTTTGAGCTTCTAGTTAATATCATATAAATTATGTAAATACAAGGAAATCTAAATACCCATTCCCACGACTACCTTGAACTTGACGCTTGCATCTCCATTCTTCTACTCTTTTAGTTTCATGGATCGTGCCTGGTTGTATATTCTTTAATTCTCATGGCTTCCATGACTTCCTCAACTTCCGTGCATGAAAAATAATGTTCCTGTCCACACTCTCAATGCACAGATCAAATACCAAGTGATTTGTCATTATCAAAACAAGATTGAACTCATAGAGTCAACACAATGTTTTTATGGTTCTGCATTTAAGCACAAAATACTTCAATAGATAACCATAAAAACAACCATATGGATCCTAAGGATATGATAATTTAAATTAAGATCGTATGGCTAGATCATTGTGGCCAACAATATATTTTAACTAAATATTTTCAAAAAATCATTTCATTAAGCACATGCCACAATGAATTAAGAATATGAAATCTAAGAAAAAAAAGTTGGTGAGCACGAAAAGATAAGATTTTATATTTAGATGCTCCCCCTATTAATTTAAATATGAGGCTAGATGCTATAAGTTAGAGAATTACTGTGGGTAGAAGGAAATTCACTCTATTAAATATACAGTCCACAGTGAGTAATAAATCTAAGTCATAGATATTGAAGAGCATAACACAATAGGAAATATACTTTTAGATGCTTACTCTATCAATTTGAATACATGCTTAGATTCACTTAGCTGCTTATGCTGGTACTAATTGTGAAAATTTCATTAAGAGTTTAACCAGTATAAGTATAATTTTTCATTCCTAACAGATTTTACTGAATATACGTTAAACGATTTGTGTTGCACCAGTAAAATATTTCCTAGAACACACATACGCTAAAAATCAAACACTAAGTCATGCATGGTGTTCATATGTACTAGGAACAATCCATATCAAAGATAATTCAATGAAGATAGGATATGATGTTTAGGGTACCAAAAAAAATTTCAGACTCAAAAAGTAGGAACAATAATATTGTGAGTCCATGGGGCATGAAAAATTATTTTTCTTAAGATTGGGGCTTATGCTCCTCGGTATGGTCTTAGGCACACATAAGTGTATTTATGATCAATGATGAGTTTCATTTAAGCACATCCATCATATGTTCATCCTTCATAACAAAACTTAGCATGCAAGAGATTTTAGACGTTAAGCTCTTATTCATTTTTCTCAAAAGTGGGGCTTAAACTCCCCCTGTATATTTGTGTGCACACATACTTGCATTATAGCTTAAGGATGATGGTTATTTAAGAACATTCCTCATATATTCATCCTTTCAAAGAAAAATCAGTATGCAGCAAATATTAATCATTCAGCACATATGCATGACATATTGCATTTTAGTTTAAAGCATGATAGTTAATCAAGGCTATACTCAAGATTATGTAATAGGGGTACAATGTAAAGGCAACACAACTCAAAATACACAATGAGTATGTGTGAAATGAAAACTCCCTAAATTCTGCAATTTTTCTAGTTAATGGACCATCATCAAGATATGAGACTTCTAACTATAAGAATGATATTTTACCATTTAAGTCCTGAGTGAAGTTCATAACCCAAAGTGTTGGACCAAATGGTGTCCATAAACTAGTTGCTCCTAGGATCCCAAATGTGTACATGTTTTTCGATTTTGCACACAGCATGTAGGATTTAACATGTACTGACCTATTTGATTATTGTGCATCCTAGGAAGGGAAATGTGTTGCTCATGCTAATCAAGAATTAAATTCTAGATAGTACAATCTCCTTTTAGCGCAACTATACTGGTTATCTATTAATGCATTTTATCATTTGTTTAGTATAGTCTTCCCTATATGTTTTTGTGCTTGCATCTTCAACTAAGGATGAAAAATTAGTATTCTCTTATGTTTCACCTATCCTTTCAAAAACATTTTTGCATGCATTTAATTGTTATCTCAATACATGGTTTTATTCTTGGGAAAAGTTCTACCAAAATTTCGATAACATGTTGTCTGTAAATCAAACATTTTCCCATTTTAACCATGTACTTGAAACTTGATAGACTCAAGCAAGAAGTTAAAAAAAAAAAAATCTGCATCATGCAAATAAAATTTAGAAAGCCTATAATATCTATCAGATTGCAATTTATATCACTGCATCAGCCATGCAGGAGGCATTCAGTATAAGCATGCATATCAGTAGAGCAGGTAAAGATATTTGTTCATTAAATAAAATTATCATTTAAGTGAAGAATGGGCAATAGGAATTCAACTCAAAGCAGTTTATATCAAGAATATAATCAATCAATCAAATGTAATTAATCTTTGAATAAAGGATGGATTGTGAGCATTCAGTGCAGTAATTACAATTAACTATCCATCAAAAGATGTGATCATTTTGCGAGTAATGGATAGTGGCATTCAGCTCAAAGCAGATCATATTTAAAAAAAACATATCCATCCATCAGAAAATATATTCATTTAGCACAAATGGACATTTACATTCAGCTCAATAACAAATCATCCAAAAAGTATAAGTACAAATTTAAAATGTTTATTGGATTTTTTTTTTTAAATTGCTGCTCCCCCTCAATTATGCAGCTTATGCATTAAATTCTTAGCCAAAAGTATTAAATTCTCAATAGACAAACTTTTGCCTTTTATTGCACAAATTTAGGAAAATATGATATACTATATAAGTTTTAATTTTCTAAAGCTCAAATTCAATATGATGGACAAAGCGATATGCTATATTTAAAATATTTATACTAAGGCTTATATAAAACATTATTTCACAATTTAAAACAAAAAAAAACTTTGTTCATTTGAAGGGGATTCACTCAAGCATGCAATTGCCAATATTTTCATATAAAAACCAGCCACAATAATATGTATACATTAAGTAAATGGATTGGATCTTTATCACATATATATTCATATTGGCATGCTTTTCAATTGTTCTTAGTAAGAACAATAGTGTATATTAAAATTTAGAATTTTAAGCATAAAGCTCTATTTAAGCATTTACATCATTATAACCTCTTATTTATTTTATCCTAAAATCATATAAGTATCAGCAAAATTTTCTTCTTAAGTGCACCTCATGAGATGACATATTATAATCACAGAATAATCATATGATTCACAACAAAAATATAACACAAAATATATCATGTGAATTATAACATGAATCATTCAATAAATTAGAAGGAGGATAGATATACCTTTATGTTTTACTCCTTCTTAATCATTTAAGCTTGGCATGGTCTCTCTCTCTCTCTCTCTCTCTCTCTCTCTCTCTCTCTCTCTCTCTCTCTCTCTCTCTCTCTCTCTCTCTCTCTCTCTCTCTCTCAATATTTCAAAAATCTTATGGTTTCCAAAATCCTTAGCACTACAATAAAACAAAAGCTTTACAAGAATATTAGCCAAGACACAATACAACATGCATGACACTTAAATGATATGCGTTAAGTTCAAGTCATGCACTTTCAAATCATTTTCATGTTTTTGGAAATTATGCATTAAAAATCATTCTCAATGGGATATGAAAAACTTCGAAAAACACTTTCTAAATCCTCCAATCATTTGATTCTACAAAAATCATTTTCAATATTCAAACAACAGAACCTACACAATAAAAACAGTGGAGGATTTGCAAAGAGTTCACCCTCAAAATTGGGATACACCGAAAAAATGAACCGTTGCAATCTTTAGCATTAGCAGTTAACCTTTTTGCAACGAGACTTTGATACCAATTGTTGGAATTGGTGTGATCCCAAAAGAGGGGTGAATTGGGTTTTAAAATTTTTTGACTAATTTAAATATTTGCCGATTCACCACAAGTCATATCCCATTCAATGTACACGTGTGTATGTAAAATAAGTTTAACAATGAAAGAAAACATACACGTGTGCAGTATATTATTTAAATAAATGTGTGTATGCAAATAAATATGACATTAAATAAACATTCATACACATGCTGAAATTAAAGTGCAGAAATTTAAATAAGGTAGAGAAAGAGTGACACACAGATTTGTTATCAAGATTCGGCCAAACTAGCCTACGTCCCCGCCTTGGGCATACCCCCTAATGATTCCATTACATTTGCACACTTAAATGGGTAGAGTAGAAGCCGTTACAACCTCTCCTTATGGGGCGAGGCAAACCTTAACTCAATTACAAGGTTGAGCCCAACTTGTCTCCCTTACAGGGCGGAGATTTCCTAGTTCAATTTCCTGGGTTGAACCCAACCGGTCTCACTTACGAGGCAGAGACTCCCCAGTTCACATTACGGGCTGAACCCAACAAGTACATTAAAATCAATTTTGTACATATAAAAATGCTTCTAAATACAAGTAAAGATGTACTACATTAAAAGCTCAAAGATATGCACTCTCTTATGATATGAGTTATGCTCAGTAGAGAAAGGGTGTTTTCTCAAAACAGTATTTTCAATCTTTGAGAAATGATGTGTATGATAACATACTCAAAGATATATATATTTAATAAAATTTCTCCCAAAAATAATTTTCTAAGAATAATAGGAGAACCTAGGGTTTTTGTGTTCAAATAAATTTTGCACAAATAATATATATATATATATATATATATATATATGAGAATATATACGTGATAAATATGTTCTCTAATAAGATTTTTGTAAAAACAAATATTTGGAGAAGCTAGGACATAAGCTCAAAAATATTTGTGCACTAAATAATTTCTCCCAAGAATATGAAGCTAATCGGGAGAAATCTTAAGGCTACTCTCAAAAATGATTTCAAGAAAATAAAGTATGTGTGAGAGTGAGTGCTCTAAAAAGAAATGCCCAAACAAAAATATATGCTCTCTTTCAAAATATTTTCTAAGGAATAATAAAGAGAGTTTGGAGAGTATAAAATTGTACCTTGTTGGCCCAATTAAGCATTTAGAGGGGGGTGAATAGACGTTTTTCGCGGATATGCAAATTTTCTACAAACACAAATAAAAATCTTGCCAAGAACAAGTGTATTATATCACAATATTAAAGTAAAGCAAATGACAATGAATGAGCAATACAGAAGAGAGAAGAGAGAAGAGAAGCTTAACATGGTGATATTAACATGGTTCGGCACCCCACCTACATCCATGCCTTGAGACCAACTCAAGGATTCCCAAAATCCACTATACGATCCCCCTTCGGGCAGAGAAGCCTATATACACAACTGCTCACAAAGAGCTTTTACAATGGTACTAACCTAGAGATACCTTACAATGGCTCACAAGGAGCCTTTCAATACATGTAGTTGACGAGAAGTAGATATAATCTTAAATGCTCCTTTTGAGCTGAGTATCACAATAAAATCCTCACACTATTTCCCCTTTTTTCAATGGAGTAAAACAAGAGCAAGAGCAAGAGGGCAAGTGGTTTGCACAATGAAACCCTAGAGTAAATGCACAATGAATGATTTCAACAACTACGTAAGCTTCCTTGGTTTGAATTTGATGCAAAACACCTATTTAAACACCAAATGGGCGAGCTGGGCGCTGGAGAGCCATTGGACATTTATTGATGTAAGACAAGAGCAAAACTAGTCGTTCTGCTACATTTAATGTGGCCTACAGCGTGACATTCGTCGATGAGCCGTTCAGTAATTTCGTTGACGAAACCCTGTGTTCGTCGACAAGATACTGGTTCTGAATTTAGGTAGGTCTTGGTTTCTTTTCGTTGATGAGGACCCTGTGTTCATCGACGAGATGTGCATAAGCTTCATCACCGAATCCCCTGTATTTGTCGATGAAGGTGCCTCTGAATTTTTGGTGTTTTCGGTATCTTCTCGACGATGAGTGCCCTATGTATGTTGACGAGGTCCTGTATTGTTCTCATCGACGAAGACCTGTGTTCGTCGGCGAGGCCCCTTTTTCTATTTAAAACAATTACTTTAAGTTTGAATTAAAAAGGTCATTATTCTTTTTGAGAAGTGATCCCTGATCTACTATAAGATGTCTCTAGCTTAATAAGACATGTTTGAGGGTTTTTTAGACATCTTACGTAGTTTTACTTGTCTTGTTGTGTGTGTGTGTGTGGGATTTTTGCCTGTGTTCAAGTGATGTATATGAGATATGCCCATTTCTTGCTTGTTCTTTTGAGTCACTCCATTTACAAAAGGTTACAAAAACAATCTCTCTAACTCTCATACTCAATCTTAGAACATGTGCTTGCTATGTACAGTCCATGAGTGCTTTGGTTTGAGTGGCCAAGTTCTGGTCATGTCACATGTTGCTTTTTGCTGGTTTGAAACTTGCTTGCTTTGGATCCGTTCTGTGCATCTGAGCTGGACTAGAGAAAAAGGTTAGTAACCTTAAAGAACTGCTAATAGGTTGTTGTCATCAAAACATAGTTGGAATGAAAGACCCTTAACCACTTGGTCTAACATTCTTTCCCATTTTGATGATGACAATCCATTAGTGTTCTTTTTGAAAAATATGCTCCCTCTTACGCAATGTAAATGCTTAGAATTTTAAAAAATCCTCCCCCTTAATGTTTGCATTATTTGAATGGAGATTTTATTTAAATTTTTGGCAGCATGTCGTTTATAAATAAGGCATTTTTCAAGTTTTTTAATCCTGCATGAAACCAATATTTAACAGTCCAATATATCAACAAACATATCAATACTTTGCATACAATGTCAGTTCATTCATGTTCCTCAATCACGTTCATCAATTACAATACATTCAAAGGAATTAGAACATTTGTCGCAAGTACATGCAGAGTTAAACTTACTATTAACCAGAACTATGACATGGCCTATATTTGACAGTGCTACTATTTTACTACATCCAAAAATATCCAAACCAAGTACATCCGAAGGGAAGGCCTATATCTATATCATCTATCTCTTCCCCTTTGCAATTATCAAAATTGGGGGAAAAGAAGTACGGGGGACCACTCCCACGGGCAACCAAGATGGTCGAAAAGAGTAGCGAAGGAAGCGTCAAGAGAATCGAAGCGAGCACGATTGGTGTTTTCCTGACGGGCAAGTGCGGCATCAAGAGAGTCAAAACGAGCATGGTTATGCATTTTCGACTGCTGCATAGCATGCTATAGGCCGTCCAGGTGCTCCAAGATATCATCAGAGGAGGTATCCTCATCCTCTTCATCTTCCTCCATTGCAGCCTCAACTTCATCAACTGAGGCCTGACCCTGCTCATGGGCTTTGACCCACATGTTGGTAGCATTATCCTTTTCAAAATGCATGCGGCGAAGAGTCGCCTTGGTGTATGTATCCTTGGGCACAGGATGAATGCAAGGTATCCTTGAGCGGATAAGCTTGAAATGATCGAAGAAGGCCATGAGGAGAAAACCATAGGGAAGGCCACCCCGCTGCTGTTTGAGGCTCTCTTCCATATTCTGAATGATTATAGAGGGCAAGTAGATATCGCGCCCAACCCAAAGGCAGTACATACTGAAAATGTCGCCCAAAGTCACCCAATCGCATCCACCTGTTCGAGGGCAAAGATTATATGTAATCATATGGTGGAGGACCCTAAATTCAACCGTGAGGTTCTTGGATTTGGGGCGGGCAATGGAAGGGATACGAGGATTACCAGTAATGAGCTTGAACGTCATGCTTGAGTTGAACCACTCAAAGCACTTGGGCCAGAAGGCCTTGGAGCGGATAGGGACTACAACTAAGCATGGCAGAGAATGTATCTTCAGAAAGCCAAATGAGGGTGCCGCGGACCATGGAGTATGTGGCAATGCCACGATGTTAGGGGACAAAGTTAGCGTAGAATTCACAAACAAGGTCCTCGTAGACAAGCTCTTCTAGGTCAAAGAGAGCATCGCATCTGACTGCTTTAATCTTGGTGAGCAGAGTGGGAAAATGGAGCTGGAGAAAATCGAACAACACAATCTTCCCATGAACGATGTGCCATTTTACAATATCATTTTGATGATGATAGGTGGCTTCTGCAGAGATGAAACAGGGATCAGAGTTGGCGGGGGTCGGCTGAGGAGGAGCGGTGGGAGGACGATGAGACGAGCCCTCTCCGGCCTCAGTTTGAAGGGTTTGGCACTTAGGTCGGGGAGCCATTGACGGCAAGTGAGTGAGTGGGAAGAGGGCTTGGAGATGGGAGTGGTGGTGGTTGCAGTCACAACCACTAGAGGAGTGGTCAAGGAGATGGAAGCTTGGAGGGTGCGTGCGGCGGTGAGGGAGAAAAGGAGGCTTGGAGGGCGGAAGGATTTTGGGTTGCTTGGGACAATGTGGGTCGAGGGAAGGAGGTGAGAGATCGGCAGAGGTTTGACAGGAAGGAGAGGGGTAGAGATGTGAGGGCTAGGGTTTGAAAAGGAGTGAGATGTGCGAGCGGGAATATGAAGCATCTCGATAGATTTCTTCAACGAGAACCCTATGTTCGTTGATGAAATTAAGGAAAATTCAGCGATGATACCCTTGTGTTCGTCGACGAAAAGGACATATTTCTCGGCGATGAATACCTTATGTTCGTCGACGAGGGCAGGAAGAAAAATGGAGTTTTACTTAGGTTAAGCTTTAGTATGAAGGAGGAAACAACACGAAGATCCTAAGATAGATATGAGGGAGTACACATGCCTAGGGCATGCCGGATTTTATTGAATCTTTCTTCATTGAGAGGCTTAGTCAAGATGTCAGCTAGTTGATTTTCAGTAGGAACATAAACTAACTCAACGTCTCCCTTTTGGACATGGTCTTGAATAAAATGGTGCCTAATTTCAATGTGTTTAGTTCTAGAGTGTAGGCATGGATTTTTTGAGATGTTAATGGTACTAGTGTTGTCACAATGAATTGGAATACCTTTAACTAAAATTTGGAAGTCCTCAAGCTGTTGCTTCATGTATAGGGCTTGGGCATAGGAACTACCGGCTGCAATGTATTCAGCCTTGGTGGTTGAGAGAGCTATGGAGGTTTGCTTTTTACAAAACCAGGACACAAGTGAGTGTCCTAGGAAATGGCATGTTCCATTAGTGCTTTTTCTATCGATTTTGTAGCCACCGTAGTCGGCATCCGAGTAGTAGGTGAGATCAAAGGGAGCATTCTTGAGGTAAAAGAGTCCTAAGTCATGTGTGCCTGCTAAGTACCTAAAAATCTTTTTGATTGCATGGAGATGGGATTCTTTGGGACATGATTGGAATCTAGCATATAGACAAACATTTAACATTATGTCGGGCCTGCTAGAAGTGAGATACAACAAGCTACCAATCATTCCGCGGTAAAGTTTTTGGTCTACATTCTTCCCTTTTTCATCGGCGTCAAGTTTTGTTGTGATGCTCATAGGGGTTACTTTAGACTTGCCCCTTTCAAGACCGAACTTCTTTAGCACGTCCTTAACGTATTTGGCTTGATTTATAAAAATTCCATGTTTTATTTGTTTAATTTGTAACCTTAGGAAGAAGGTTAGTTCACCCATTATACTCATCTCAAATGTTTTTTCTTGACACAAAGTTTCATTTGTAGCACAAAAAATGATATCATCTACGTAAATTTGTGTAACTAGCATATCATTTTCTTTATGTTTTAAAAATAATGTAGTGTCAAATTTTCCTCTTGTGAACCCATTATCTAGGAGGAAGTTACTTAAACGTTCATACCATGCCCTTGGTGCTTGCTTAAGTCCGTAAAGAGTTTTTAAGAGTTTGTATACATATTCTGGATGTGTGTGGCTCTCAAATCTTAGAGGTTGCTTGACATAGACTTCTTCATTTATGTATCCATTTAAAAATGCACTTTTCACATCCATGTGAAATAACTTAAAGTTTTTGTAGCAAGCAAAAGCAAGTAACATTCTAATAGCTTCTAGTTTTGCCACAGGAGCATAAGTTTCGTTTTAGTCAATGCCCTCCTGTTGGTTATACCCTTGGGCCACTAATCTAGCTTTGTTTCTAACAATATTCCCATCTTCATCTTTCTTGTTCCTAAACACCCATTTTATGCCTATTATTGTAGTATTTTTGGGTTTAGGAACTAAGTGTCATACTTTGTTTCTTTCAAATTGGTCTAGTTCTTCTTGCATGACATTTATCCAGCTTTCATCATTTTCAGCTTCCTCAAAGTTTTTTCGTTCTAGATGGGATATGAAAGCAATGTGATAACATCCACTTCTTAAGTGAGATCTAGTGCTAACTCCTTGGGATGGACTACCTATGATAAGATCAGTTGGGTGATTCTTAACAAATTTCCAAGCCCTAGGTAGTTCATCATTTTCTTCTTCTGGTTCATTAGACTTTTGAGGAGATGATTCTTAATGATTAATGTTTGTGTCTTGACAGTTTCTATCTTGATCATTATTTATCTTAAGTTGCTCAAGTTCTTTTTTAATTCTAAAGTTAGTGACTTGATTATCTTCCTCCATCTCAATAATTGTTTTCGATGTGTGAGGGTCTGTTTCATCAAACACAACGTGGGTTGATTCTTGAATAGTTTGAGTTCCTTTGTTGAATACCCTTCATGCTTTGCTATTCAAAGCATATCCTATAAAGATTCCCTCATCGGATTTTGAATCAAATTTTTCCAAATGATCCCTATCATTTAATATGAAACATTTGCATCCAAAAACCTTAAAATGTGAAATATTTGGTTTCCTACCCTTCCATATCTTGTATGTGGTTTTTCCTAACTTGGATCTAATGATGACATGATTACTTACATAGCAAGGTGTGCTAACAGCTTCTGCCTAGAAATATTTTTGCAAGTTGTGTTCATTGAGCATTGTCCTAACCATTTCTTGGAGTGTTCAATTTTTCCTTTCAATTACTCCGTTTTTTTGTGGAGTTTTCGTTGCGGAGAAGTTGTGTGAATAGCCATTTTCGTTGCAAAAGTCTTCTAGTTTTTTGTTTCTAAATTCCCTTCCTCTATCACTCCTAATGTGTACAATTGACATTCCCTTTTCATTTTGAATTTTTCCACAAAAATGGATGAAGGCATTACAAGTGTCACTTTTGTTTGCAAGAAAGATTACCCATGAGAATCTAGAGAAGTCATCAACTATAACAAAGGCATATAGTTTTCCACTAATACTAGCAATGTCATTTGGACTGAACAAATCAAGATGGATTAACTCTAAAGGTCTTGAGGTGGATATCAATTTCTTGGTTTTGAAGGAAGATTTAACTTGTTTTCCATATTGACATGCATCACAAACTTTGTCTTTTACGTAATTATCCTTTGGTAGGACATTTACTAGTTCATTAGACAATAGCTTATGTAGTAAATCCATGCTAGCATGACCTAGTCTTCTATGCCATAACCAACAATTTTCATTAGTAGATGCTAAACATCAATGTCACAAGTTTTAATGTCATCAAACTCAATTGTGTAAATGTTGGACTCACGTTTACCTACAAGTATGGTTTTTCCATGTAAATCATTTATTAGGCATTGGGTGGATTGAAATGTAATGTTTAACCCTTTATCACACAACTGATTGACACTTAATAGGTTATGCTTGAGTGTGTCTACAAGAGCTACATTTTCAATAGTCAATGATGAATTACCTATTTTACCTTTATCGATGATTCTTCCTTTGGCATTGTCTCCAAAAGTGACTAATCATTCCTTCTTGTAGGTGAGAGAGAGGAATTTGCTTGCATTTTTGTCATGTGTCTTAAGCGTCCACTATCAAGAAACCATTTATTCCTTGTGGAGTTGGTCTTTAAGCATACCTGCACACAACATTAAGTGATTTGTTTTGGTACCCACATTGTCTTGGGTCCTATGGGGTTAGTGTTCTTAATCACCCATTTGTATTTCATACTTTTTCCTCTATTTCTCTTGAAGGGGCTAGTAAAGCGTACATGACCTCTTCTTTCACAATATAAGCAAAATTTATTAGCATGCAAGGGGTTTGGTTTACGTGCAGGGTTTTTCTTTGATATAGAGCTTCTTTTAGCACAAATATTTGCAAAGGCTATTGATTCGGATGACGATAGGTCGTATCCTAATCCTTCTTTGAAAATTCCAAATCTTTCAACTCCAAGTAGCCTATCAAAGTTTTCTTTACCATTTGTAAATTTATAATTGTATTATTTTGATCTTCCACCTTCTTTTTCAATTTTGAGTTTTCTTGAAGGATTTCGATAATTTTCTTTTTTAAGCTTCCAACTTCTTTTTGAAAAGACTCCTTGCAATTTTTACATTCCTTAGTGAGCTTTTCGATTTCTAGACTAAGAGATGCATTTTCTTCTTTCAAAGTATCACATGAGCAGATTTGTTTTTGTTTGCATCTTGCATGATTTTCTTCTAAAAGTTTGTGTTTCCTTTTAGTAGTTATCAATTCAATATAGAGTTTCCTACAGTTTTTTTCTAGTTCTTCATAAGAAGGAAGATATTCGTCAACAGAGTTTACTTCACTTTGCTCGTCCACCATAAGGCAGAAGTTAGCAACTTCTTCCTCGATTTCTTCGTTGATTAAGGTTCCATCTAGTTCATCCCATTCGGTTGCGTTCATTGCCTTGAACTTCTTTTTGTCTCCCTATTGATTGTTGCCTTTGTTTTTGAAGAGAGGACAATCGGCCATGCGGTGCCCGATCTTTTTGCAATTATAGCATCTTATGCTCGATTCTCCTTTCTCCTTTTGTTTGCCCCCTTGTTTGTTCATTAGAAAATTCTTGAATCTTCTTGTGAGGAGAGTGACTTCATCATCATCGTCATTTTCTTCCTCTTCTACGAGCTCTTTTTGCTTTCCAGCTTTTAGAGCAATTCCAGTAGCCTTCTTGGGTGCTTTAGCTTCTGCGGTAGCATTTTTCTTCTTGATCTCATAGGTCATGAGAGACCCGATCAGCTAGCCAAGAGTGACCTTTGATAGGTCCTTTGCTTCATTTATTGCTATGGACTTGGCGTGCCAAGATGTCGGTAGAGAGCAAAGGACTTTCTGCACGTTATCTTCCATAGAGTATTCTTTACCAAGAGCTTTTAGTCCATTTGTGATGTGTGTAAAATGAGTAAACATGACAGTAATTGTTTCATCTTCTTCCATTTTAAAAATTTCATATTCTTTGACCAACATATAAATTTTTGACATTTTTACCTGAATTGTACCTTCATACGTTACCTAAAGCTTTTCCCACGTCTCCTTAGTCGTGTTGCATCCACTGATTTGGTTGAACTCTTCATCATTCACAGCACAATAGAGGAAGTTCTTGGTCTTGAAGTTCAATTTTGTTAGCTTTGCATCCACCTCGAGAAGTTTTCCAATAGGTATGTCATCGCCTTCCTCATTCTTGAAGGTGTAGTCTCCTTCGATGATGACGTTCCACATTCGGTAGTCATAGGCTTGGATGAAGATTGACATTCGATCTTTCCATGAAGGATAGTTAGCTCCGCAAAATTTAGGGGGGCGGTCCATGGATTAACCTTGGGCAAACATATCCACCATATTGATCTTTTCGCCTGGGAGTTACTCCGAATATCTAGCGACTGGCGCTCTGATACCACTTTTTGGCCTGGTTAAGAGTCTAGAGGGGGGGTGAATGGACATTTTTTGTGGATATGCAAATTTTCTACAAACACAAATAAAATCTTGCCAAGAACAAGAGTATTATATCACAATATAAAAGTAAAGCAAATGGAAATGAATGAGCAATACAGAAGAAAGAAGAGAAGCTTAACACGGCGATATTAACGTGGTTCGGCACCCCGCCTACGTCCATGCCTTGAGACCAACTCAAGGATTCCCAAAATCCACTATTCAATCCTCCTTCCGGAAGAGAAGCCTATACACACAGCTGCTCACAAAGAGTTTTTACAATGGTACTCACCTAAAGATACCTTACAATGGCTCACAAGGAGCCTTTCAATACAAGTAGCTGAAGAGAGGTAGACACAATCTTAAATGCTCATTTTGAGCTGAGTATCACAACAAAATGCTCACACTATTTCCTTTTTTTTCAATGGAGTAAAACAAGAGCAAGAGCAAGAGGGCAAGTGGTTTGCATAATGAAACCCTAAAGTAAATGCACAATGAATGATTTCAACAACTAAGTAAGTTTCATTTTTTTGAAGTTAATGCAAAACACCTATTTAAACACCAAATGGGCGAGCTGGGCGCTGGAGAGTCTTTGGGCATTTATTGATGTAAGACAAGAGCAAAACTAGCTGTTATGTTGCGTTTAATGAGGCCTACAGCCTGACATTCGTCGACGAGGTCTTACCTTCATCGAAGAGCCCTTTAGTAATTTCGTCGATGAAACCCTGTGTTCGTCAATGAGATACTGGTTCTGAATTTAGGTAGGTCTCGGTTTCTTTTCGTTGACGAGGACCCTATGTTCAGCGACGAGATGTGCACAAGTCATGGACTTCCCTATATTCATCGATGAAGGTGCCTCTAAACTTTTGGTTTTCTCGGTATCTTCTCGTTGACGAGTACCCTGTGTACCTCGATGAGGTCCTGTATTGTTCTCATCGACGAAGCCCTGTGGTCATCGACGAGACCCCTTTTTCTACTTAAAACAATTACTTTAAGTTTGAATTAAAAAGGTCCTTATTCTTTTTGAGAAGTGATCCCTGATCTACTATAAGATGTCTCTAGCTTAATAAGACATGTTTGAGGGTTTTTTAGACATCTTACGTAGTTTTACTTGTCTTGTTGTGTGTGTGTGGGATTTGTGCCTGTATTCAAGTGATGTATATGAGATATGCCCATTTCTTGCTTGTTCTTTTGAGTCACTCCATTTACAAAGGGTTACATAAACAATCTCTCTAACTCTCATACTCAATCTTAAAACATGTGCTTGCTATGTACAGTCCATGAGTGCTTTGGTTTGAGTGGCCGAGTTCTAGTCATGTCACATGTTGCTTTTGGCTAGTTTGAAACTTGCTTGCTTTGGATCCATTCCGAGCATTTGAGCTAGACTAGAGAAAAAGGTTAGTAACCTTAAAGAACTGCTAATGGGTTGTTGTCATCAAAACATAGTTGGAATGAAAGACCCTTAACCACTTGGTCTAACATACCCCATAAAGTTTTTTGCAATGAAAAAGTAGTTGAGGGAACTTTGATTAACTAAAAAATTTGAGAGAAAAATTTGCTAATCAAAGTTGGTAATTAAGCAAATGGGAGGGGTATGTATAGACTCGTGAAAAATATGATCGTTTGGGGACATAGAGGTCATTTTGAAATTGTTCAATGATGTTTAATTAAAATTAACCTCATTTATTTGCGGTAAAAATTTGACCAACCCGAGATGTTCGGTCAATCATATGCAAGGTTTGGTCAACCACTTTAATAAGTTCTGTCGACCATGGCAATCTTGAACTGTAGGTATGATCGAACGTCCTAGGGCGATTTTGAACCCTTTGTGGGTT
This sequence comes from Malania oleifera, assembly GCF_029873635.1. Lineage (NCBI taxonomy): Eukaryota > Viridiplantae > Streptophyta > Magnoliopsida > Santalales > Ximeniaceae > Malania > Malania oleifera. The sequence continues at coordinate 129,301,998 of NC_080417.1, forward strand.
CGGTCGACCATGGCAAAGAATGGTTGACCATTCAAGAGGTTCAGTCAACCAAGACAATTTTGAATTATATGGTGTGGTTGACCAAGTAGTTGGGGTGACAATGATTTATGGTTCGGTCGATCGAGGTAGGTGCATTCAATTCAGAACGGTCGACCAAAGGAAGTTAATGTGTTAACTTTTGACTAGTTCGGTCGACCAAGCCAATTTGTGCGTAGTGGGTTCGGTCGATCGAGTCAAGTCAAATTTTGACTTTGGGCTTTGAGTGTGTTCAGTCAACCAAGGGCTATAACACATAAATTGGTTGGTCGACCGAGGCTTCTAATTAAGCCTAAAAATGCAACACCGGTAGACCGAAGGCTTTGCTTTTGCCCCGATTTTGACCCTAACCAATTTATACCTTTTTGTTTAAATTAAGTCTTTTAGAAAAATATTTTTCTTAGAAATGTTAAGTGCCCTAAGGTCATTTGGTTCCTTATGGTCAAACTATGGTCCTGTATGAGCATATAACCATATCATGCAGATGCATGTATTATCATAGACCGAATAATAATAATAATAATTAAATACAATTACAATAAAGAATAAACATCTTCTTCTTTTTGCTTTTCTCTTCATGGAATACGCTAAGCTGTTATGTGGGCTTTAAGTTCTGTCTTGGCTTCCATTTCTCCTGTATCTTATATTCATGCTGACATGTAAGTCTATTCACACACTAAATGCACACATAAGATACATATGCTTTGTTAGCATCAAAACAGGGATTGAATGCAAAAAGTCAACACAATCTCAGCCAACCCAAACCCAAGCTTAGTCCAAACTAGACCTAAAATCAGCCCAAACATTTTCAACCCAACCATCAAAGCCCCAAACTCCCAACTAAACCCAAGCCTAAATAGATTCCACTTTAACCCTAGTTTAGTCTAAGTCAGTTTGAAACAAGATGTTGTTTGGCTCACGAGAAAGTGACAGAAAATTCAGGAAAATAACTAGAAAATATATAAGAAAAAACTTATCTTGACCATATTTGAAAGCAGAGGGCTCTGAGTCTTCTATTTGCCCTAAACACATATGCCACAAAGCGGTACTATTAGACTCAGACTCTACGGTTGCAGCTCCACCTACAATCGTGGTACCCAGCGATGTGCATATATTTCCTGACACTCTCTTCCCCTTCATCACGGTCAAAATGGCCTTGCTCACATTCATTACCCCACCTTCGAATTTATAATTGAACCCACTACAATCCAAGGTGCTTAATGAAACTAGATTCTTGCTCATCTTTGGTACACTACAAAAAAATAAGGTTATTAGTGAAAGATCAAAACTGTCACTAATAATCACAATCTTGTCACTAATAGTATTAGCAACGATTTTCCCAATATTAGTGACGGTTTTGAAATAGTTGTAATAACTGCGGTTAATAATATTTATTAGTGAAGAATTTTAAAATTCGTCACTACTAAAAGAGTATTAGTGAAAGATGTTTGTGGGTTTATCTTCATAAACTTTTCTCTGCTACAATAGGGTTAGCCACTCCTGAAAATGCTGGCGGGTTCATCTTCATAAACTTTTCTATTGTAGACCCCTGAGATGGTGATGGACCTCCCTCCTCCCTGGAGCTCCGAGCAATCTCACCCATAACTGCTAAACCATACTACGTAGCACAGCATCTGAGTCTCCACCTCCTGCACCAGAAGGACCCGCTCCATCATCTCTACTAGCGTGAGCACTACTACCCCCTGAGTTCATCCTGCAAATACATAAAGCACCATTTCAGAATTTTATCTCCCACACAGATCTAACTTATTCCATTTAACTAAAACTTTAGATTCTTTATTAACAATCCCTCCTAATCCTAACCCCAAATCAAATCCTGCAACCTAAACACATGACTCATCGATAGTTTACTATGACTTTCCTGAAATTGTCACTCCAAGAAAAACACAGAAATCACCACGAAAGTCCTGTATCCGGATCACAGAATATAACCTCAAATTATTTTCCTATATTCTAGTATTGTTTTCGCTGTACTCTAGAGTCTGCAGAACCTAGCAACCTAGGCTCTGATACCACAAATGTAACGACCCAAAATTTACTATTAATACTATTTTTTTTCCATATATGAACAGTTCTAATACCCCCTGCTATGAAAACTCAGGCCTCAGAAGGCACCGAGGTAATCCTATACACAATAAACATACCTACGCAGGGGAAACATAACTATACAACTTTATATACCATACAATACCAGGAATCAGTATTTTCAGACCATGGCTACATAACACATCTCTCTCTAGAATCAACCACCCTACAAATACAACCTTTGTACAAAACTTACCCTATAACTAGGGCAACCAAGTAAACTCTCTATCTGTGAGCCTGATCCACTCACCTAACTGGTTTACCCGAAAAATGTTAAAGTAATGGGGTGAGACGACGCTCAGTAAGCGAAAATATACTATTACTAGTGTGTGGCGACCGAGTTGTATAGTTATAATAACAATATTTAAAACTATATAATCTAGCAAATTAGTAAAACACATTTATCACATTTATAGTAGCTTAAAATATAACTGTACCATCTGAACTTTCTATCATTCATACTGCTAATATCATACTATATTTAAAAAATACTGTAAAAACTGTATACATATACATAACTGTGCTCTTTTCCTGGGACTCTGTATGTCATGATTTGACCCCTCATGACAGTATTGTGCGCCCCGTAGGCAGGACTTAACACTGGTCGGCCCTCCAAACTGCACTCTACACTACCTCAGTTCGACCAAACTGCATCCACCCCTAGGCACGAAACTAGATTGTTGCCTCGTCAAACCGGCCCCTTCAACCCAGCGAACTAGGGACCTGCATCCTCTTCGAGCACGGTTTGATGGTAACCCACACATTATCTGAGATATGTGGTTGCACTCTATTCTGTATTTAGCAACGGTACCATGCTCTATAAACTGTATCTATCTATAATATTTCCACAGGGATCTGATACTATATATATACTATACTCTTTTTACTGTTTTCATCATGTTTCCAAAGTAACCACAACACTATAATTGTGTACTGTAAATACGTTAATATCTGAATTACTGGAGCATCTTGATGCTATACTATATAATCTGTCTATATCATCTGTCTATATAATCTGTTTGTATACTCTGAGTGTTATGACATTTAGGAAAACATGGCATTTTGTAAATACTATACATACTGATATGAATAAACATCTGTATACAGTTATACCTATATTTGTCTGTGTAATTATCTGAATAAAACTGTATAAAATTCTATATCAGGTAATATATACTTAAGCCACACATACTTTAGAAACTCATATTCTATAAAAACTACATAATAACTGGTATACATGCAAATATGTAAAATCTCTAATAACATAATTAAATTTCCTAGCATAGCATATTTGCCTTACCTAATTTTTGAAAAACCCTTACCATACTCTGGCCCTACACCCACAGGGTTCCTCGCTCAACACCCTGAAAACGACATTTCTAAGAACAAGATATCATTATTTCTCTATATACACAATTTCTTATAACCGTAGGGAAAGCAAATTCTCAATAAAATGTCTTACCCTAAGATTGGTATGAAAATCAATCCACTCCCACCAACGATTCGTTCTAGCAAACTTGTAGAGAACTTTCCCAGGAGAGTCGTGGTGGCCTCAGATCGTCGATCTAGTGAGAAATGGAGCCGAGATCGAAAAGAGAAGGAGAGGGAGACGTTTTAGAGAGAAAGTGTGTGTTTGCAATGCCAAATTCTGCAAATTAATCTAGGTTTTGGCTATTTATAGCCCCGGTTTCATTGACGAGACACGTCATCTCATCGACGAGTCCCTGAAGAAGTTTGTTGTCGAACCTTCTCTCCTTGTTGACGAATTTCAGACAACCATAACCCCCTCTCGATATCTTCTAGCCGACGAAACTTAACCTCGTCGACGAGCTCTTCTTGTATCCTCGTTGACGAATCCTTTGCATTCGTCGACGAGAACCTTATTAATTCTTTGGGTTATTACATGTTAAATGCCCTAAGGTCATTTGGTTCCTTATGGTCAAACTATGGTCGTCCGAGCATATAACCATATCATGCATATGCATGTATTATCACAAACCGAATAATAATAATAATAATTAAATGCTATTGCAATAAAGAATAAACATCTTCTTCTTTTTGCTCTTCTCTTCACGGAATATGCCAAGTTGTTTTGTGGGCTTTAAGTTTTGTCTTGGCTTCCATTTCTCTTGTATCTTATGTCCGTGCTGACATGTAAGCATGTTCACACACTAAATGCACACATAAGATACATGTGCTTTGCCAGCATCAAAACAGGGATTGAACGCAAAAAAGTCAACACAATCTCAGCTAGCCCAAACCCAAGCTTAGTCCAAACTAGACCTAAAATCAGCCCAAACATTTACAACCCAACCATCAAAGCCCCAAACTCAACCAAACTCCCAACTAAACCCATGCCTAAATAGATTCCACTCTAACCTTAGTTTAGTCTAAGTCAGGTTGAAACAAGATATTGTTTGGCTCATGAGAAAGTGACTAGAAAATTCAAGAAAATAACTAGAAAATATATAAGAAAAAACTTATCTTGACCCGATTTGAAAGCAGAGGGCTCTGAGTCTTCTGTTTGCCCTAAACACATATGCCACAAAGCGGTACTATTAGACTCAAACTCTACAGCTGCAGCTCAACCTACAATCGTGGTACCCAGCAATGTACATTTATTTCTTGACACTCTCTTCCCCTTCATCACAGTCAGAATGCCCCTACTCACAGTCATTACCCAACCTTTGAATTTATAACTGAACCCACTACAATCTAAAGTGCTTAATGAAACTAGATTCTTCCTCAACTACAGTACACTACAAAAAATAAGGTTATTAGTGAAGGATCAAAACCGTTACTAATAGTATTAGTAACAGTTTTTCAAGTATTAGTGACGATTTTGAAATAGTTGCAATAACTGCGGTTACTAATAATTATTTGTGACGAATTTTAAAATTCGTCACTACTAATAGAGTATTAGTGACAAATTATAATTGTCACTAAAACACTTATACTGTCACTATAAATTCTAAGTTTACTTCTCAAAATTGTCACTAATAGTAGACAAGTAGTGACGAATTTCAAAATGTCACTAATACCAGAGTAATAGTGACGAATATAGAATTCGTGACTACTAATATGCTATTAATAACGGTTTTAAACTTTGTCACTACAAGTTCAATATTAGTGACGATTTTGAAATTCGTCACTACTATTCTATTATTAGTGACGATTTTAAAATTCGTCACTACTACCCTAATAGTAGTGACGCATTTAAAATTCATCACCAATACTTAAAAATGGCATTTATTAATCATGGTTTTGAAACCGTCACTAATAATTTAAAATTAATATTATTTTTTTAATCATTAATTTTTGTAAAAATATGTAATTATATTTTCGCATACATAACATTAAGCCATAATTACAAAATTTTTTTATAAATTATTGAAAATTCTAATTCAAATTCGAAATTCAAATACAAATACTGTTAGCTTTACCGTGATCCCAAGAAGGGGGGTGAATTGGTATTTTTAAAATTTAAGCCCTAGGTATTTCACCTAACACCAGTATATTCACAACCCTATGGTCAATCTAGTGCAAGTAAAGTAAATGTATACCATAAAGTAAATAAAACAATTTAATTAATCACACATGCACCAGAAAGCAGTAAAGAGAGGGTGACACGCAGATATGTTATCGAGGTTCAGCCAATTGCCTACGTCCCCACCTTGGCTAACAAGCACAAGGATTATCACTATCACTTGCTCACTTAATCGGGTGGAGTGGAACCTATACAAACCAGGTCAATTAGCACAGGGCTGACCTCAACCTTTACAACAAGCCTTACCGGATTGGATTACCGCCCCCTTAGGCCATGCCTGGAATCACTCAAATTACAATCAAATGGTACAATATAAAAGTGCCTTCATGTAAAGCAGATTTGTACCCAAATGCGTTCAATCACATACACCACAAATGATTTAATATGTAAGCTCAGTGTGGTCTAAATAGTTCAACTCTCTAATGTATTTTCTATCAGTGTAGTGAGTACTTGAGAGTGTCAATAACAATCTGTGTATCACAAAATATTCAATCAAACGTGTTCACACAAAATATCAAGCGAGTTTCAAGTATGTCAATCAATAGTATGTCTCAATCACGAATATAGTGTATATGCTTGGTTTGCAAAAGTTATGCAATCTTTGTATTCAGTAAATGATATATACTTGAATAAATATTGCCACAAAGATTAATATAACAAACACAAATATCTTTTCACAAAAATGTCAATATGAATACCACAAGATATTTGAGTACGTTTGAAAATATTTTGCAACCCAAAAACAAATACAAAACTTCCTAAGTTATTGCAACAAAAATGCGACGCTTGGAAGTTTAATACAAGTCTTCTTATGATAGGCTTATGAGAAAAACCCCCTAAGAACACTTAGGTAATGCTCTCGAAAAAATCGATTCAAACACTCAAACAATGAGAGCAAACCTATCAATGCAATCACTCAATCAACTTACAAAATGATGTGGCAATAAAAGAGGGCAAGTATGAGTGGTTTTTGAGAAATTAGGAATAGTAGTGAGAGTTTTGCTTGAGAGAAAATATTTGGATTTTAAATGCTAATCGAGTTACTAATTTTCCTAAATGAAGGGGTATATATAGACACCCCATGATTTTTGACCGTTGGGGACCTATTAGGAACTATTAGAAAAGTTTAATGATATTTCAAATGTTTAACCCTATTTAAAAAATGTTTACCCATGGTAAAAATCAGGGTAATCCGAGAGGTCCAGTCGACCAGAACAGTTTCGGTCGACCAGAGCTTATATGGTTCGGTCGACCAGGAGGTTTTTGAACTGAAGGCTCGGTCGATCGAAAGTGGGTGATTTCCCATTTCTCTGAGGTTCGGTCGACCGGGCCATTTTGAACTGGCTAGTTTGGTCGACCAGACCGTTGGGATTTTTCCAGAGAACCCTCGGTTGACTAGGTAGTTAGTATTCATTTTTGGCTTGGTCGACCAGAAGGTCAATTTGTTGACCTCAGGGGGTTTCGGTCGACCGGGGGGTTTTGAACTATACTAGTTCGATCGATCAGGGCCTTGGTCAACTGTTGACCCAGGCCTGTTTCGATCGACCAGGGCAGAATGAACTGCCTTGGCCGGTCGATCGAAAGTGCATAGAGTGTGCGTTTCGATCCCTTTTCAATAAACATTCCCCCTATTCAAGTTCCTAATACATGCAAGTGCAAAGGTGAGTGTCCTAAGGTCACTTTGGGTCCAATTTTGAAGACACCGAAAAAATCCGGTGTCGGTCGAACCCTAAGGTCATTCTAAGGTCATTTTGCATTATGATTGGTTTGAGCTTACGTACTATCATGCATGTGATGTGTGTAAGCTTATTACAAACCAGAGCCCTAATTACTATTACAGACCAATTTTCACAAATGAAATATATTACAACACTAAATATAAATTGGTCTTCATTCATCATTTGCTCCATGTGCATGTGCATTATGATTTTAACAATTTAGGTTCCTGCACATAACCTCAAATATCCATTAGATACAAAAAGTATTTTTCATAATCAAAACTGGGCGTGACCTATAAGGTCAACAAATACATTATTAAAATTCAATTAGAATACAAAAATTCCATATGTTCAGATAACAAAAAAATTCAAAATTCAAATTCAAATATGAATACATTATTCAAATTCAAATTAAAATAAATAAATTCTATCTGTTCAAATAAAAAAAACTAAAAAAAATAATCAAAAGCTGCATCTGATTGTGGTGCATGACATCGTGCTGATGTTATGACAGCCACAAATCCTACAAATTAAGAATTATAAAAAATATTAGTACACGATTTTTGAACATATATGTATACGTATTATAAGTATCAATGATTTGATAGAAAAATAATCGGACATTTGGACATAGTTAAAAAAAATGATACAATTTTAAATAGCTAAGTTGTATCAGTTTAGAAAAATTTTGGCAGTATTTCGTCTGTAAATAGGACATTTTCCATAGATATATGCTCCAAACCTAAGTGTTTACAATAAACAGTACATAATAATCTAACCAGTAATGAATTTTATGAGTGCACCAGAACATCATATAATAAGCATTAAATAATGAAATTTTGGCAGCATGCCGATTGTAAATTGGATATTTTCCCATAAAACCTATACTTGAAACAGTATATTGTTTTCAAAAATTAACTTATTTCAAGCATGCAACAACTTAAATCCACTACCAGCATACAATTCACAATATACTACATCAGTCATGCAGTTGGTGTTCAACACAAGCATGTATTCCAGTAGTTCAATCTACAATTCATATAACATAATATCATCGTCTCTTATATTGCAGAAGATATAATAATAAAACTTAAAATTCCTTTTATTTCTCCACATTTGATTAGATCTCTCACAAGACCATGAATATCACATTAAGCTGAGAAATTCACAACACCCCAACGTTCAATCTTTACTAGCTCCACTAGTTTCTAAAACAAAGCACAGAGAATATTGTGAGATCGGTTGAACTAAGATCCTAACATGACAATGTACAAGAAGAAGCACCTTATTGTTGCAAGGAGGAGCCACCGTATGTAAATTGGACTTTTTCCCATAAAACTTGTACTTGAAACCTAGTTGATTTCAACAAATAAATCATTTCAAGCATGCAACAACCTAAATCCACTACCAGCATGTAATTCACACACTACAAAAAATAAGATTATTAGTGAATGATCAAAACCATCACTAATAATCACAAAACCGTCACTAATAGTATTAGTGATGATTTTATAAGTATTTGTGACGGTTTTGAATTAGTCGCCATAACTACGGTTACTAATAATTATTAGTGACGAATTTTAAAAGCGTCACTAATAATAGAGTATTAGTGATGGATTATAACGGTCACTAAAAACCTAACACCGTCACTATAAATTCTACATTGGTTCGGCTCAAAATCGTCACTAAAGTCATAGTATTAGTCACGGTTTTAAATTTGTCACTAATAGTATATTATTAGTGATGATTTTAAATTTGTCACTATTGCTCACAGGTAGCTATTAGTGAAGATTTCAAAACCGTTACTAATAATAGAGTATTAGTGATGAATTTCAAAACCGTCACTAATAATAGACTATTGGTGACGATTCTAAAACTGTCGGTAATAATTAAATTTTAGTGACGCTTTTGAAATTCGTCATGAATACTTTATTATTAGTGACAATTTTGAAATCTTCACTAATACTAAAAAAAAAAAAAAGGCAATTATTAGTGACGGCTTTGAAACCGTCACTAATAATTTGGCTTTAGTGATGCTTTTGATATTCATCACTAATACTCTACTATTAGTGACAGTTTTGTAACCTTCATTAATACTTAAATTGGACTATTGTTAGTGACGATTTTAAAACCGTTACTAATAATGTAGAGACCCGAAGAATTATAGCAAATAAATAATAAAGGAAAAAGAGAGAAAATGATTTTTCCAAAAGGGGACTCAGTAGGGCCTCGTTGACAAACGTAGAGTGCTCATCGACAAGTAGCCTTCTTGGACTCGTCGACGGGGACTCGTATCTTGTCGATGAGAACTTATTGAGAGAGATTTAGTGGAGCCTGAATTTTGTCGATGAACTCTCTTCATGGATTCGTCGACGAGGTGACGTGTCTCGTCAACAAATTCGCACCTTATAAAAGCACCAACCTCATGATTTTAGCAAAATTTTCATGCAGCTCGTTTTTCTCTCTATCTAAAACTCGTCCCTCTCCCTTTCTCTCTAGAATTTTAGCTTCTTTAAGGCCCTTATTGACGATTGAAAGGTACCACGCTACTCCTGAGAAGATTTTCTTCAAGTTAGCTGGAATAGTTCGTTGGTTAGGCCAACTTGGGCACCATCCCAAAATCATGATAAGTAAAATATTTAAAGGTATTATGAGTAGTTTGTAGTATTTGAAATGTCGGTAGTATTATACTGAAATTGTTATGGGAAATGAGGTGATTAATTTGGTAAAAAATATGATTTTTAGGCTTTTGAGTTGGGAACGCTAGGGAACGGCAAATTGGGTATTGTTGTGAGCATGTCAGTAAGCCAAGTAAGGGGAATAAATTATAGCAGGTATTTTTGTGAAATACAGGGTGAATTATATGTGAAACGATTTATTGTATTTTCCTTGGAATTATTATGATATGATTAACAAATGAAATCTGTGTGGCTTATGATTATATGTAAATGATGAAATGTTAGTGGTGATTTTTGGATAATAAGGAAATGGGATAAATGATGTATAGAAATGATTTTTGTGACAGCGGTGATAGTATGAAATGTTGATATTTGTGAATATAGAGAAATGTGGAAATATGTGAAATATGGAAAGGGTTTTATGAAATGGGGGAAAATATGAAATATTGATATGTGTATACTGAAGATGATGAAACATGTGATATGTAATATATTTTCATATATATATATATATGCATACTATTATGAAAGGAAACTGGTATGGAAATACTGAGAATTTATCAGTAGATAAATGTGAATTTACTGGGAATATTGAAATGAGAATATTGATTAGTAAATATTAAATTGTGAATGGTAATTGTGAATATTGGGAAAGTGAACATTGCAACTAACAACTGCAATGAATATTGAATTTTTAAATACTGATATGAGAAAAGTGAAATAGTGGAAAAGAAAACCCTAATGGAATGGATATGTGAACCCCAGCGATGGGTTATGATATCGAGAATGGTACCGATGCTAGTGGATGAAAAGTGCAACCACAGACTCATGGAGCGTGTGGTGAGATAGTATGAATGAGCTAGAGAAGGGTTGTATATTGTCCTCTGAATTCTGGACTAGGGTATTTGGCAGGTCATTCGTTACTATAGATAGGTATATGAGATTATTTGATCTAATCGGATCGACCAACTGCAGTTAGATCTAGCCTTCGGGCCGCACAACCCTGACCATGGGGGTAAGCATGGCATGGAGAAAAATCCTCATGGTAGCCATGAGTTATAGACAAGGCAGTATGGGTTACCAAGGATACTCATGTGCTAGATATGGAAATGGAAAATGGAAAATGGAAAAGAAATGGAAATGAAAATGGAAATGAAATGAAAATGAGAAATGAAATTGCGTGAGTTAATAAATAATCAAAGCAAAGTAAAACACACCGCCTGAGGGCTTACTGAGTAAGGTGAGTGCTTCGATAAGTATTTGTTGTAGTTGAACCCGGGTAAATCAGGCTAGGCTACAAACGATTTCAAGGCAGAGGAAAACTACTTGTATAAGCGGGTAAGTTTTCCTATTCTCAAGAACTTCGCGGGTAAACTTGGATTATGAATGAATGATTTAAGAAATGCAAGTAAAAGCTTATAAAAGCTTGTGTTGTATATCTATATGATTATGGTTATGGAATTATTATATTTTCTCAGAAGATACTATCACTGATATGTTATATGCTATGAAATAATGAATCTTATATTGGTACACACTATAAATAATTTATTTCGTCTTACTGAGATGTGTCTCACCCGATCATTTAAATATTTTAGGAAACCGAGATCGAGCTGGTGATAGAGCTCCTAGGTAGAGTGGAGTTGGTACCCTGACATACAGGGTGAGTGTGTAAACTAGGGATGGATGATTCCACTAGAGTTTTGTTATTTTGGGTTGTAAGGTGATGTATAAACTTCTAGTTAGTTGACAGTCTAGTATGTGTATTCACTGTGATGTGTGTGTATATATATATATATATATATATATATATATATTGTGACTTCCGTTGATAGGAATACTGGTACGACCATTTTATCCGATACGCACCCCAGGCCAGGTTGTGTTTAAATGGTATTAGGGTGGTGGTGTGGCCAATATGTTATGTATGTTAATATATGGAAAAAATAATGGTGTGAAAAATCGGGGCATCACAGTTTGGTATCAAAGCCTAGGTTTGTTAGGTTCTGCAGACTTTAATAAATAGTGGAATACTATACCAGAGTATAGAAATGGATATTGATGAGATATAAGCCAGATGTTTTAGAGGATGAGATTAGAGTTTAGGGTTCTGTCTTGCGACCTGTATGCAGGGGTTCCCTAGTTGTTTCTATGTTTTTCCTGGGGTGACGATTTTAGGAAAATCATGGATACCATCGCTGGATCTTGTTTTGGGTGGTAGGACTAAATTCTAAATAGGGTCTAAGAATAATAAAATAGATGATTTTAGAAGGATGTTTTATAAGTTATAGTGTGATGAATATATTGATTGTGTGATAATGATGAAATTTTGGGATTGACTGTTTCCTTTTCAGGATGGACCCTGGGAACAGTGACATTAATGATGGGGGTGATGGAGTAGGACCTTCCAGTATGGGGGGCAGGGATTCCGACGTAGTATTGCGCTGTGTCACTCAACAGCTTTTGCACTTTGCAATGTTCACATTTCCTAGTATTTAATGATCCCATTGCAGCTTTCGCACTTTGCAATGTTCACATTTCAATATTCATATTGCAAAATTTACATTGCAATATTCTCATTTTTAATATTCACATTTCAAAATTCATTTCATAATAATACATATATATATATATATATATATATCTCATTTCACATTATTCAACATTTCCCAGTAAAACATTTCTATATTGCATATTTCATCATTTTTTTAGAAAATACTCTTCAATATATATTCGTTTCAATGTTTCTCAATAAAACATATCTTTATTTAATTCACATACTAGCATATATCATAATTCACGTGTTTCGATATTTCTCAAAATATCCATATCAGTAATTCACACATTCTCATTTTCATAGAAATCGTATCTATTCACATATAATTACCACATTTCATCATTTTCCACAAACATATCAATAATTCTAATTTCATTATTTTTCTCAGAAATTACCTATCACTATATTTCACATTTTCAATATACGTCATATGTCACACAACTTTTGTCTAATACTCACAATATACTAATTTTTCAGGTAACTCATCATATTCCCTTTTCACAAAATAATTCATTGAGTATTCTCCAAAATAACTTCTATAATTTATTCCCCTTACATGGGTTCCTGAACTACACTTGTAGGGATCTTGAAATCGTACCTGCGGTGCTCACCCGAACCTTGAATTCAATGACCCTAGTTCAATCCCAAAATACCCAATATTTTAACATTTCCAAACCTACCGTAATTAAATAAAAATTGATCTCTAAATAACCCCCTTTATCCTAATTTTAGGATTATACCTACGACGACCCCACGAGAAATCTGTTCCTCTTGACTTGTAAAGAATCGTTCCTAGATTCTCGTGGTGGTATCCAATCATTAATTAGGCTTAAGATTTAAGCAAAATTGAGGTAAGAGTTAGAATTTACCTTACCCTAGGAGATATGTCTACGTCACTCTTACGACAAATCCGTTTCGGTAGAAATGTCGGTGGCTGAGAATGGAGCCTAGTGGTATTTTTCGATTTTTGATCGGCCGAATATTTGTTGAGAAATTGAGGAGAGTGGGAGAGGAGACGAGAGGAAAAATGTTGGGAGAGAGATGTGAGGGTTGGCGTTCAGGAGTCAGCTTTTGAAATTTCAAATTGAAATTTCCTGAAGCTACGGAAACTACTATGTATGCATTATAATATTAAATAATTATGTATATATATATATATATATATATATATATATCATGATACTTTTATTTATTTGATTAATCAATTAACTAATTAACCAATTAATTATTTAATTTCTTTTAATTTAACTTAATTTAATTACTTCAATTGAATTTAATTAATTTTAATTTTTTTATGATTATTATTTTTATTTTTTTTACATTCACTGCATCCTCTTGTAATAATTATTTTTGGGGCGTTACAGTTTAGTTTAAGAAAATATTATTCTGAGATAGCTTAACCAAACCTCACAAATCACATAAGCTCTATGGAAGAGTGTCATTTTGGTACTTTGCCAATTAATACATGTGTAAAATTAGAGTTTGGAAATATACTTCAATTCAAAAATTAAAAACCTATTTTTCTTAGACATGATTATAACTTGCTTACACTTTTTTTTTATGACCTATGCATTGAAAAGTTGCATATTGATTAAATAAAGATATTGATGGGTACCAACATGTCTTACCCATTTTTTTGCATATATGGTGACATGTGGACGACCTCCTGATGTCCACTCCTTTGTTGATATGGTGACACATGGACGACCTCCCTATGTCCACTATCATTAAATTTGTTTTGTAGGTACACATGGATTATTTGAAGACTTTTGATGGAAGACTTTGTTTGAAGACTTTATTGTTTTGGATTTGTATTTGTGCAGTCATTTTATTTTTAAATTATTAGGTGCTTGAAGACCAAGTAAAGTATTGAAGCAAGTTTCACCTCAAGACCCTTGTGGGCCCCACACAGCTTGTAGGCTCCACACGGCTCCATGAACCCTTCAAGGATTTGGGTCTCCCTTTTGGCACATGCTTAAGTTCTATATTTAATTTTTAATATTGCATGACAGTTAAGCTTGCATGTGTGTGCTTAGTAAATTGTGAGAGTGTTTATGATGTTAGTAGTTAGTGTTAGTATTCATTATGTTATCTTCCATGCTTATGGGGGAAGTGTAAGCTAGTTAATATCTTGTCCCCCCATGCTAGCTTTACATCTTTCCGTTGTAAGAACTCTAAGAAAAAGCTTATGTTTGAATATTAAATGAATTTCCATTGTTCAAGCTTATTTAGCTTTGTCCAATCAATCAATTGTGTAGTGTGAGGTTACGGCGTTCTCTCCGAAGATCAAGTGCTGAGAGACCACTCTATCTAGCGACACCATCACTGTAAGAACCCGAATCGTGATGTATGAAATAAATAAATAAAGAGAAGGGTACAATAATAATTAAGCAAGCTTCGTCAACGAAGCCAGAGTTCGTCGACGAAGGCCCTTTTGATGTTCGTCGTTGAAATGCAGGTGCTCGTCGACAAGGAGAAGCCGAGAGGTTTCAGGAATTTGAAAATCTCAAGCTCGTTGACGAGGCCACCACTTCGTCGACGAACTGTCTTCATTGGCTCGTCGACGAAGACGCCAATACGTCAACGAGGTTGGCCGAGTCAAAGGGCTATAAATATATTTTTCCATTACTTATCAGCTAAGAAATCAAAATTCCTCTCTCTCTCTCTAGGAACTCGAATTCCACTCTCTCTCTCTAGATTTCTTCGCTGTATGTTGCTGGAATTGTCGATCCGACGTTACCACAAGGATCAGTGAAGGATTCTCTTCAAGATTTGTGGAACGGATCTTCATTCTGAGTGTTTTTTGGTTTTGGCTCTTGGAGGATATGTTACGAGCTTGTGTGTTAGACTTCAGTGGTAGTTGGATACAGTTTACGCCACTGGTAAAGTTCCCTTATAAAAATAGCTTCCAGACGAGTTTCGGGATGGCACCATTCGAGGCTCTGTATGGTCGGAGGTGTCGATCTCCTCTATATTGGGATGAGGTTGATGAAAGTCAGGTGTTAGGACCCGAACTTGTGCAGCAGGTGTCTGAGAAGGTGGGTTTGATCCGGGATAGGATTAAATCGGCTTAAAGTCGGCAAAGGAGTTACGCGGATGTTCGCCGCCATGAGTTAGAGTTCGAGGTGGGGGGTAAGGTATTTTTGAGGATCGCTCAAATGAAAGGAGTGGGTCCAGTAGCCTATAGGATTGCACTACTCCCAGCACTCTCAAGGATCCACGATGTGTTTCACGTATACATGTTAAGGAGGTACGTGTTGGATCCATCGCATATTGTTAGTTACGAGGACTTGGAGATTGAGGATACTTTAGCGTACAAGGAGGTACCTGTTCAGATTCTAGACCGTAAAGTTCAGAAGCTACATACTAAAACAATATCGTTAGTGAAGATATTATGGCAGAATCACAAGATTGAGGAGGCTTCTTCGGAATTGGAAGCAGAGATACGCTGGAAGTATCCACAGTTTTTCTGAGTATTTGTATAACACCCTACTATGGTATTGGGATAGGTGGTTAGTCGTTGGGAGTGATTGTTACAATGAACTCTCGAGATGGTTTATGTATGTAACCACAATATTCCTCCGCCATAAGTGAGGGTATGTATATATTGTGACAGGGCTGCGTTGTAGTGGTCATCGGTTCTTTCTAAAGTTGAGTGAGTGAGTTTGTGTGTGTGTGTGTGTGTGTGTTTGGTTGTGTGAATGAGTTCATGGATGAGAGATTACAAATTTCGAGGACTAAATTTTTGTAAGGAGGGGAGGTTGTAAGAACCCGAACCGTGATGTATGGAATAAATAAATAAAGAGAAGGGTAAAATAGTAATTGAGCAGGCTTCATTGACGAAGCCAAAGTTCGTTGACAAAGGCCCTTCTGATGTTCGGCGACAAAATGCAGGTGATTGTCAATGAGGAGAAGCCGAGAGGTTTTGGGAATTCAAAAATCTCAAGCTCGTTGACGAGACCACCGCTTCGTCGATGAACTGTCTTCATTGGCTTATCGATGAAGACGTCAACTCGTCAACGAGGTTAGCCAAGTCAAAGGGCAATAAATATCTTTTTCCATTACCTCTCAGCTAAGAAATAAAAAATCCTCTCTCTCTCTCTAGGAACTCGAATTCCACTCTCTCTTTCTTTAGATTTCTTTATCGGGTTGTCATTTTGAGGTTTTTGACTGGCACCTGGGTTTATATTTCATGTTATGGAACCTAGACTCCGTTTTTGTAGACTTTGGTGTGGTACAGAATATGTATAGAAAGACCATTTTTCGCTGTGTATATGTATTGTTTGTGAATGTGTATAGGGTGTACGGGAACCCCATAGGGTTGGACCCTCATTCATTATGGTGTATCATTGATGTTTTGTATGATATAGGGACAGGTTAGATTACTTATTCATCCTTAGGTCCCATTATCGGGTTCGGGGCATGATAGCTTGGTATCAAAGTTAACCAGGTTGTTAGGTTTTGTAGACTTGGTTAGGCGTAGCTATGTGTACATACCAGATTATAGGATGTAGGAAATGGGTAGAGTAGGTCGAAGGTTGTTCTGTTGCTAGATAGCAACTCGTTGGCAGTGTTCCGTGTTTTTCTTGGAATGACAATTTCAGTAAAATCATGGCAAACCATTGATAATTTTCGTGTCGGTGTGATTGGACAGACCTAGACCCGTCAGGTGGAAGTTAACCTGATTAGTTGTAAATGATTGTGTTAACTGTACGTGATGTAGGAGTACTAATAGATTCCTATCGTTTTTCATAATGGAACCCAAGGATAACAACCTGGGAAGTGGCTCCGAGGAGACTGTGAGCGATGAGTCTCCTTCTGTACCTTGAGGGTTGACGAGGCAGGTCATACGGGAGATCGGGCGAAGTGTTAGGAAACGCGAATGTTCTCCTACTACTGTGGGCTGCACCATCGAGAGGTTCACACGCATGCACCCTCTGATGTTCTTAGGAGGACACGACCCGATGATAGCAGAGGACTGGGTTGAGAAGACCGAGAGGATTCTGGAGGTCCTACATTGCACAGATAAGCAGAGGGTCTTCTATGCTACCTTATAGCTATCTGGGGAGGCAGGGCGATGGTGGACTGCGGTGAGTCTGCTGGAGAAGCAGAGAGTTAGTCCTATGGAGATGACATGGAGCCGTTTCAAGGAGGTGTTCTTTGAAAGATACTTCTAGGCCTCCACACACGATGCTAAGGCGGATGAGTTTTCTGCTCTGACTTAGGGAAGTATAACGGTGCAGGGGCATGCGGCTCAGTATATACAACTATCTTATTTTGCGCCGTGTTTGATCTCAAACGAGTACGAGAAGACTCAGAGGTTTGAAAAGGGCTTGAGGAAATACATCCGTAGGTTAGTGGGAATGTTGCAAGAGATTCAGAGTTTTCTAGGATTGGCGGGTTATTGTTGTTGGTTCGTGAAGAGATTCTCTAAGTTGTCTGGGCCTTTGACACGATTAACCAGAAAGGGGGTGAAGTTTGAATGGACCAGTGATTATGAGAAATGTTTTCTGGAGTTAAAGCTCTGGTTGGTTACTACTTTGGTTTTGACCATTCCTTCTAGGGATGGCGATTTTGTGATTTATAGTGACGCGTCTCTGAAAGGTCTAGGATGTGTGCTTATGCACTAGGATAAGGTAATAACATATGCTTCTCGGAAACTCAAGGAATATGAGAGGAATTACCCTACGCATGATTTGGAATTGGCTGCTGTTGTTTATGCGTTGAAGATCTGGCGAAACTACTTTTATGGTGTGCAGTGCGACATTTTCACTAATCACAAAAGCCTCAGGTACCTTTTCACGCAGAAGGAGTTGAACATGAGGTAGAGATGGTGGCTTGTGCTGATCAAGGACTACGATTGCACCATCAGTTATCACCCGGGGAAAGCTAATGTGGTAGCCGATGCATTGAGTCAAAAGTCGAAACATGCGGTTGTATCTGCAGTGGTAGCTCAACATCACATCAGACGAGATCTAGAAAGCTTTGGTATAGAGTTGGTACTTGGTGATCATCAGGCATTCCTTGCTAGTTTCGTGATCCAGCCGACTTTGTTTGAACATATTAAAGTCGCGTAGGCAGTGATGTGGAGTTGGTTGAGATTAGGAGAAAGTACAGTAGGGCTTGGCAACAGAATTTAACCTCTCTGAGGGAGGTGTGTTGAGGTTTGGGACCAGGTTATGTGTTCCAAACGATGACGAGATTAGAAGGACGATTTTAGAGGAAGCACATCGTTCTTTGTATACGGTACATCCTGGTAGCACAAAGATGTATCGGGACTTGTGCGAGACCTTCTCTTGGAGTGGTATGAAAAAGGTAGATTGCTTAGTTTGTGGATCAGTGTCTGACGTGTCAGTAGGTGAAAGCTAAACATCAGAGGTCAGCAGGGCCATTACAGCCTTTAGCTATTTCAGAGTGGAAATGAGAGCATATTTCTATGGATTTTGTAACTAGATTGTCGCCATCATTTCACGAGCAGAATGCTATCTAGGTGATTGTGGACTTGTTGACGAAATCTGCTCACTTTTTACCGATGAAGGTTAGCTACCCTTTGAGTAGGCTAGCATACTTATACGTCCATGAAATAGTTAGAATGCACAGTGTACCGGTGTCCATTGTGTCAGATCAAGACCCGAGGTTTACCTCTTATTTCTGGAAGAGCTTGCAGGAAGCACTGAGGATGAAGTTTACTTTTAGTACAATATTCCATTCCCAGACTGATGGACAATCGAAGAGAACAATACAGATCTTGGAGGATATGTTATGGTCTTGTGTGTTAGACTTCGGTGGTAGCTGGATACAATTTATGCCACTGGTAGAGTTCTCCTATAACAATAGCTTCCAGGCGAGTATCGAGATGAAACTGTTAGAGGCTCTATGTAGTCGGAGGTTGGTGAACATCAGGTGTTAGAACCTGAACTTGTGCAGCAGGCGACTGAGAAGGTGGGTTTGATTCGGGATAGGATTAAATTGACTCAGAGTTGACAAAAGAATTATGCGGACGTTCGCTACCGTAAGTTAGAGTTTGAGGTGGGGGGTATGGTATTTCTGAGGATCACTCCGATGAAAGGAGTGATGAGATTCAGGAAGAAGGGCAAGCTGAGCCCGAGGTATATCATACCATTCGAGATTCTGGAGCAAGTTGGTTCGGTAACCTACTGGATTGCACTACCCCCAGCACTCTCGAGGATTCACGATGTGTTTCACGTATCCATCTTGAGGAGGTACGTGTCGGATCCATTGCATGTTGTTAGTTACGAGGACTTGGAGATTAGAGATACTTTAGCGTACAAGGAGGTACCTGTTCAGATTCTGGATCGTAAAGTTCAGAAGTTATGTACTATGGACATATCGTTAGTGAAGGTATTGTGACAGAATCACGTGATTGAGGAGGCTTCTTGGGAATTGGAAGCAGAGATACACCAGAAGTATCCACAGTTGTTTTGAGTATGTGTATAACACCCTACTACGGTATTAGGATAGGTGGTTAGTCATTGGGAGTGGTTGTCACGGTGAACTCCCGAGACGGTTTATGTATGTAACCACGGTATTCCTCCGCCATAAGTGGTATGTATATATTGTGACAAGGCTGCATTGTAGTGGTCGTCGATTCTTTCTAAAGTTAAGTGTGTGTGTGTTCGGTAAAGTGAATGAGTTTGTGGATAAGAGATTACAAATTTCTAGGACGAAATTTTTGTAAGGAGGGGAGGTTATAAGAACCCGTACCGTGATGTATGGAATAAATAAATAAAGAGAATGGTAAAATAGTAATTTCTCAGGCTTCATCATTGAAGCCAGAGTTTTTCGATGAAGGCCCTTATGATGTTTGGTGACAAAATGTAGGTGCTCGTCAACGAGGAGAAGCCGAGAGGTTTCTGGAATCCGAAAATCTCAGGCTTGTCGATGAGGCCACCGCTTCGTCGATGAACTGTCTTCATTGGCTCATCGACGAAGACACCAACTCGTCGACTAGGACTTTATCGGGTTGTCATTTTGATGTTTTTGACTGGCACCTGGGTTTGTATTTCATGTTATGGAACCTAGATTACTTTTGTGTACAGGAACCCCACGAGGTTGGACCCTCATTCATTATGGTGTATCATTGATGTTTTGTATGATACAAGGATAGGTTAGATTACTTATTCACCCTTGGGTCCCATTACCAGGTTCAGAGTGTAACAATCACCATCTCCTCTTTCTCACCCACATGGTCACCCCCATCTAAACACCACACGACCACTTCTCCTTATACAACCACATGACCACTTCTCCTTATACAACCACACGACCACCATCCCTACATTCCATTGTTGTGTTCATCTTGGTGTTTTTAAGCTTGTTCGAAGGACTTACGGTGTGGTCTAACTCGTGTTGAACAACATCAAGTCATCCAACTAATCTCTTGGTAAATTTAGTACTTGAGTGAACCTTTACTTAATATTGTGTAAACCTTTGCTTGAAGCCTGAACTTCCATATTTGAATAGAACATCTGAATCCATGGATTTCAATATTGTTACCATGTTGCTAATATCAATCGTATGAATATTAGTTTGTTAGCTTAGAACTTGTAATCTTTACTTTGAAATTAACATGTTTACACATAAAGCTTGATTCTGTTATTTGTTGCTCTTATACTTTTATTTTGATAAGCAAATAAGGAAGGAGGAAAAACATGAAGGGGGCAGCACAACAGACTCATCGACAAAGGGCCTATGCTTATTGACGAAGGAACAACATAGGTTCGTCGATGAAGGCTCTGAAACTCGTCGACAAATAATTATCGAGAGCAGGAAATTTTTAGACTTCTGGCATTGTTAACGAGAGCCCTGCATCGTCGACAAAGGGTCTTCTTGGTCTCGTTGACGAAGCCTTGTGTTCGTCGATGAGGGGTGCTTGGGCTGCGGCAGCTTTCTGATATTTTGAATTTTTGAATGTTAGGCGATTGGAAAAACAGGGGAAAACCTCTGAGGAAACTCTATATATGTCATCTGGGCATATTTTAAGAGATGGAGTGAACATTATTGAAGTGTATTGTGTACATTTTGATTTCCTTAGTGAATTTTGTGTGTTATTACTTCCGTGGATGTAGGCTTTGCCGAGCCATATAAATCTTTGTGTTGATCTTGTTTTGGTTGTGTGTGTTATTTTACATTCATTTGTTGTTATTTATTCCGCTGTGCATCTTCATTATACGATTGATATCACAACAAATTGGTATCAGAGCGATTGTTGTTATGGCATCGGGATCGTCTTCTACAAGATTTGACATTGTCAAATTCGATGGAACCGGAAACTTCGGTTTATGGCAGAGGAGAGTGATAGATATTCTTGTGCAACAAGGAATGACTAAGGCTCTGCTTGACACTTAACTAGAAGGAATGGATGAGGCAACTTGGTTAGATTTGAAAGCAAATGCAGTGTCGACAATACGCTTATGTTTGGTTGACAAAGTTCTCTATCGGGTGATGGAGGAGGATTCTCCAGCGGCTATCTGGCGAAACTTAGAAAGTTGGTACATGTCTAAATCCCTCAATAACGAAATTTTTTCTTAAGCAGGTTTATATTGGTTTAAGATGCTAGAAGGATCTAGTCTAGATCAACACATCAATGCGTTTAACCAAATCATAAGTGATCTTATGAGAGTTGATGTGAAGTTTGATGAGGATGATAAGGCTTTGATGTTGTTAAATTCTTTGCCCTTAACTCATACCTATAAAAATATTCTTGTGACCACTCTTATGTGGGGAAAAGAAACACTTAATTTGAAAGAGGTAACAAATGCTTTGTTAAATTTTCATCAAAGTTTGAAAATATGTGATGAAGGGGAAGGACTTGTGGTAAGGGTCATAATGGGCGAGGCAAAGAAAATTTTTAAAATGGGTCTAATTAGAAATCTCGGAATCAATCCAAGAAGAAGAAGGAAATCTGGTGTTATAAATGCAGTAAAAAGGGGCATGTGAAACCGGAGTGTCCGTACTGGAAGAAAGGAAATGCTAATAAGCATGAGGGGGTTTCTAAATTTGTGAGTGTTGTTCAAGAAGAAGATTCAACGGATGGTGATGTTTTATCAGTTTCAGCGGAGTCGGATAATCTAACGGACTCTTGAATACTTGACTCGGCATGTTCTTATCACATGACTCTAAATAAGGAGTGGTTCCACACTTATAGGTTAGTAAATTTTGGATCAATTCTTATAGGCAATGATGCTTTTTGCAAGATTGTTGGCATAGGAAATGTAAAGATAAAAATGTTTGATGGTGCTGTAAGAAGATTTTGTAATGTAAGACATATACCTTAGTTAAGAAAAAGTTTGATATCTCTTGGTACTTTGGATTGTAATGGCTTCAATTACAAGTCCAAAGGTGGAGTCTTGATGGTATGGAAAGCTAATCTGACTATGATAAAATAGCAGAAACTGGATGGGAATATTTACACGTTGCAGGAAACTACCATTATTGGTGGAGTTGCAGCCGTGGATGCTGAATCAGATGAAACCGTTTTGTGGCATATGTGTCTTGGGCATATGGGAGAACATGGCATGAAAGAACTACGCAAAAGAAAATTGTTAAAAGGTTTAAAATCATGTCATTTGGAACTCTGCAAATTTTGTGTTCTTGGAAAACAAAATAAAGCAAAATTCAATTCAGCTACTCACAAGATGAAAGGAATTTTTAACTATGTACATTCAGATGTTTGGGGCCCAGTTAGAGTTGCATCAAAGGGTGGACATGTGTACTATGTGAGTTTCATTGATGATTACTCACAAAAGGTTTGGGTTTACTTCATGCGTCACAAATCTAGTACGTTTGCCAAGTTTAAGATTTGGAAGGCTGAAGTGGAAAACCTGACAAGAAGGAGAATCAAATATTTAAGGTTGGATAATGGGACCGAGTACACTGATTCTTGTTTTAAGGAGTTTTGTGTGGAGCAGGGCATCAAGAGACATTTTACAGTTCGTCAGACACCTCAACAAAATGGTGTGGTAGAACGAATGAACCAGACTCTTGCTGATAGGACTCGATGTCTCAAATTGAATGCAGGGCTACCGATGAACTTCTAAGTCGAGGAAGTTAGTATAACTTGTTTTCTGGTTAACCAATCACCAAGGGCATCACTAGTGGGTAAAGTGGGAAAAAGTTTTGGACGGGAAATGTAGTAGACTACTCCAAATTGAAGCTATTTGGGTGTCCAGCCTATGTCCACGTGTCTAGTGAAGAGAGGTCTAAGCTTGACCCGAAGTCTCGTCGTTGCATCTTCTTGGGATATTTAGAGGGTGTGAAGGGGTATAAGCTATGGGACCTAGTGGAAAATAAGGTGGTGATCAGTAGAGAAGTAGTCTTTGATGAGAAGGTTATGGTGAAGCATACTCAAAAGTTTGAAGAATAGAAATAGGAGCCCTTGTGCAGGTGGAGTTGGAAGCTCAGGGCAACGAAAATGATCATGGTCTCGTGGTTGCAGGGAGCTCTAGTTCAGGAAACCAGCAAGTCGACGATATTTCTATATGGAGATTCGGACGCACTATCAGGCCTCTATCTGGCATTTTTCTTGGTCAAACATGTGAGAGGCCCTGATAAGGCTGAAAACCCCCTCAACAAATCGACGATAATAACCTGCCAGTCTCAAGAAACTTCTGATTTCTTGCACGTTCTTCAGCCTTGCCTAATTCACCACCGCATCAATCTTGCTGGGAGCCACTGAAATACCATCTCCTAAGATCAAATGGCCCAAAAACACAACGTTCTCAAGCCAGAATTCACACTTGCTAAACTTGGCATAGATCTTTTTCTCCCTAAGCGTTTGTAGTACCCATCTCAAATGCACCTCATGATCCTCAAAATTCTTTGAGTAAACTAGTATGTCATCAATAAAAACCACTACAAACTGATCTAGATACTGGTGAAAGATTGTTTTCATCAAGTCCATGAACATAGTTGGGGCATTCGTCAGACCAAATGGCATAATAAGGAATTCATAGCGTCCATACCTGGTCCTGAAGGCTGTCTTCGCGATGTCCTCTACTTTTACCCTCACTTGATGATAACTTGATCTGAGATTGATCTTGGAATACACCCGTGTACCTTGGAGCTGATCAAATAAATCGTCTATACGGGGTAGAGGATATTTGTTCTTAATAGTAACCTTGTTTATTTCCCTGTAATCAATACACATCCTCAAAGACCCTTCTTTCTTCTTTACGAAAATCCCCTATCCAGCAAGTCTTGCAACTGATCCTTCAATTCTCCTTATTTATCTGGAGCCATACGGTAAGTAATCTTAGAGATTGACGCTGTCCTTGGAGGTAAATCTATAACAAAATCTACCGTACATTTGGGAGGCAACCCTGGTAGCTCCTCTGGAAAAACATTTGGAAATTCTTGTACTACTAGTATACTGTCAAGCTTCGACTCATTTTCTGACACTTCCTTTACAAAAACTACAAACCCCTAACCTCCATCCAGAAGTAATTTGCTCGCCTGCATGGCTAACACCAGCTGTGATGGAGCACGTATGCTTGAACCAATAAACCTGAATTCCTTCTCACTAAGGGGTCTAAAAATTACTTCTTTATAATGACGATCAATACTAACGTGATTAACTGCCAACCAATTCATACCCAGTATTACATCAAACCCACATATATCCAACATGATCAAGTCAGCTGGTAGCACTCTCCCCTGAATTTCTATTGGATAATATCTGAGTACCCTTTGCATCTCATCACTGACCCTGACAGTGTAGTTACTGACAATTACTATATCTAATGATTGGGTCTCACTTCTAGATAATTTAACATAGGACACAGAGACAAAGGAATGAGTAGCACCTAAATCAAATAGAACAATAACTGGATAAGATAAAATAGTAAAAGTACTTGTCACCACATCCGTGGCAGCCTTAGCATCACCCGACATCAAAGCGTAAACCCTCACCGGGGCTACATTCCTCTACTGACCTCCTCGAGCCGCCTGATATCCTCCCTGATAGAACTTGGTCTAGCGGACCTGGGCATGCATATGCCCTGTGGGCAGGTCTTCCACATCGGTAACAAACATCTCTTCCTACCCAGAACTCCCCCAAATGTCATCTCCCACATGTCTGACATACCGGGATGGTCTACATACACTGATTCTAACGAGGTCCTGTTGTCTACCTCTAATCTCCCCTATCACAGCCTCCTCTTCATGGGCCCCTATTGGAGCCAGCCTGAAAACCCTAAGGTGCAGGCTTCTTCCTCTGACTCTGAGCTGCTATTCCTCTCTGTATACCACTCTCAATAATTGCAGCATGTTTACAATCTCTGCAAATGTCTGAACCCTAAAACCAATCACCTGCTCAAACAAGTTCTGCCTAAGATCCTCTTCAATTTTTGTTGCCTTTTTTTTTTCTCTTCATCTGGTACTAGATGTGGGGCAAATCGTGACAACTCAATAAATTGAGTTGCGTACTGAGATACTGTCATCTGTCCCTGTACTAGGTGCATAAATTTTGCCGCCTTCACGCTTCGAACGATAGCGGGGAAATATCACTTGAAAAATAGCTCCTTGAATCGGTCCCACGTCATCGACACTGGAATCAGCCTTTACTCTTTAATCAGTTACGCTGATCTGCACTGGCGCTTTGCCTCTCCTGTCAATTTGAACGCCGCAAATACCACCTTCTATTCATCTGTACATGGAAGCACAGCTAATGTCTCTTAAATGCCTTGGACCCAATTTTTAGTTATAATCGGGTCGTCTCCTCTAGAAAAAGATGGGGACTTCATCCGTGTAAAATGCTCGAGCGTGCAGCTACGCTCCCCAGAGCTCTTGGCCATCTCAGCCATCACTTGCTGGGTGACGCTGCGCAGTACAACATCAGTATCTCCTCCTCCCATACTGGAAGGTCCTAGCCTGTCTTCCCCTGCATTCGTGCCGCTGCTTCTTGGATCCATCTTGAAAAACAAGGAACACACTTTAAGAACCTTATCTCTTGTGCAAACCTAATCTGTTCCATTCATCTTGAATCCTATATTCATAATTAACTACCTTCCCTGATATTAATTCAAAATCCAGCTCTGCAATCTAGAGACACGACCCGACGATAGTTTACTATGGCTTTTTGAAATCGTCACCCCAGGAAAAATACAAAAACCACCACAAAAATCCTGTACCCAGACTATAGAACAAACCTCAAATCCTTACCTATACTCTGGTATTACTTCTGCTACACTTTAAAATCTACAGAACCTAATAACCTAGGCTTTGATACCAAGTTGTAACAACCTGCTAAATTTTTTTTCAATATACATATATACTGAAATTTACACTGCTTTGATACCAAACTGTAACGACTTGCTAAAATTTTTTTAATATACATATATACTAAAATTTACACTGCTCTTATATCTTCTAATTTAAATTTAACTATCAACCTAAGCAGTGAGAAGCTGAATTCACATATCCACAACCATATATATATATATATATATATATATATATATATATATATATATATATATATATACACAATACCAGAGTGTTAGAATGTTCCCAAAATACAAATATACAACTGAACTAAGGCTGCACAAAAGTACTCCCTTCCCCAAAAATACTCACCCTATTGACAGGGTAGCACTGTAGCCCCTTTTATGTGTGAGCCTGATCTGTTCACCTAATTCGATCACCTAAAAAATATTAATTTATTGGGACGAGGCAACGCTTAGTAAGATGAAATATGCTATTGCTAGTGTGTGGCAAATGAGCTACTTGCTAGTAAAATCTGACTTAGGAAATACCATAAATAATGAAAATTGAGAAAACCTGTATACCTGTTCCAATATAAATCATACATATGTTACTTAACATAAACTGATTTTTCTGAATATTCTGTTCATAATACTTCTAATATTTATAAATATGTCTATTTACTGTAAATCTGATAATACACACACACACACACACATATATATATATATATATATAATAAATAAGAAAATTCCTTGGATGGATAACTGAAAGTCATGATTTAACCCCTTATGACAGGGTTGTGCGGCCCGTAGGCGAGACCTAACTAGGCTAACTGACCAGGGTAAGTCAACTGAACTCCGACAGTCAAATCAGCCCCCTCAACCCTTATCTAAAGGGAAGCCTGTCAACAATATAGGCACGATTGACTTCTGAATACCACATACTATCTGAGTAATGTGGTTGCACTTTGAACTGAATATAGCTACAGTACCGAGCTCTGCTAACTGAATCTGGTTCATCAGGGTCTGATACTATATAGGTAACTTATATCTCTAAAATACTGTTTTTACCTTGATTTTGTATTAACTGTATTAACCATGACGCTGAAATAAACTGTATCTGTTTCACTGTATTTTTTGAGATAAGCTGTAAATCTGTATGTTGTGGTACTGAAAAACTATATAGTCATGGTATTATGTAAACTGTAATTACATTTCACTGTCTATATATTCTGAAAACATGATCCTGAAAATACTATAAAACATGTTTCTGTACATATACTGTAAATCATGATTCTGTACTATATTCATATTCTTGTGCCACACAATCATTTAAAACATCTTAAACATAATTTATAAACTGTATAAATTCCTGCTCTGAATAATAATTTGGTAAAAGTATATAATTTATACTAAAATCATACTAAGATTGCCTAGTATAGCATATTTCCCTTACCTGATTCATGCTAAGATCTCCTACTATGACTGGTCTTACACCTGCAGGGTTCCCCACTCAATACCCTGAAAATGACATTTTCCATAATAAAAAATCATTATTTCTTTGACTACTACATTTTCTACAATTGCTGGAAAGCCAAATATTAAATCAAAGACCTTATCCTGAATTTGGGATGAAATTTAACTCAGTCCCACCAACGATCCGCTTTGGAAGACTTGGAGAGAACTCTCCCAGGAGTATCGTGGTGGCCTCAGATCGTCGATTCGGCGAGAAACGGGGCCAAAATCGAAGAGAGAAGTGGGAAGAACCGTGGAGGAGAGAGAGAGAGAGAGAGAGAGAGAGAGAGAGAGAGAGAGAGAAAAGATTTTGCTGATAATTCTGCGTAAAATCTGAGATTTGTACTATTTATACTCTGGCCTTCGTCGATGAGCCACGTCACCTCGTTGATGAGGTCAAGAAGGAGGTTCGTCAACGAATGCCTTCTCCTCATCGATGTAATTCATAACTTGGAAAACAGCCTCTCGGTATCTTCTCGTCGACGAAATGTGTCCCCGTCGACGAGATCCTTATGTACCCTTGTCGACAAATCCCCTGTGTTCGTCTACGAGACCTTGATTAAATTTCTTGGGTTATTATAAGGGGGCTGTCCAGTGGAAATTTAGGGAAGGCTACTACCGGCGAATCTTGTGGTGTACGATATGTCTGGTTTTGACATCATAGGGGATGGATTGGTTATCTTCCAGTTATGTCGTGATTGACTGTCGAGGAAAGGTAGTAGTGTTTAGGCCTCTTAGGGAGCAGGAGTATGAGTTTGTAGGATCGTGTGTGTATTCGACACTACAGATTCTATTGGCATTACAGGCGACGAGGTTACTCTTGGATGGATGTCAGGGGTACCTAGCTTGCATGAAGGAACCACCGCGGGAGGAGTTGAAGCTCGAGGATATTCGAGTGGTTAACGAGTTCTCGGATGTGTTTCCAGAAGGCTTACCCAGTTTACCTCCAGATCGTGAGGTGGAGTTTGTGATAGAGTTGATGCCTGGCAAGGCACCAATCTCTTAAGCTTTGTACCGGATGGCTCCAGCAGAACTTTAGGAGTTGAAGGAGCAATTGTAGGAATTACTGGACAAGGGCTTTATCCGACCCAGTGTTTCGCCCTAGGGAGCTCCAATTTTGTTTATGAATAAGAAGGACGAGTTGATGCGCATGTGTATTGATTACCGTGAGATCAACAAGGTGACTGTGAAGAACCGTTACCCGTTACCTCGTATTGACGATCTCTTTGGCTAGCTACAGGGGATGCAGATCTTTTCGAAGATCAACCTACAATTAGGGTATCATCAGGTGAGGGTTAGATCTAAGGATGTTGCGAAGATTGCTTTTGGAACCAGATACGACCACTACAAGTTCTTAGTCATGCCTTTTGGGTTGACGAATGCTTCGGCAGTGTTTATGGATCTGATGAACAGGGTTTTCCATGAGTACTTGGACCAGTTTGTTGTGGTGTTTATTAATGACATTTTGGTATACTCGAGGAGTCCGGAAGAATATGAAAACCATATAAGGTTGGTGCTACAGATTGTACGAGAGAGGAAGATGTATGCCAAGCTGAAGAAATATGGGTTCTGGTTGAATCAGGTCGCGTTTTTAGGCTATGTGGTGTCTAAGGGGGGTATCTCATTTGATCCTAGAAAGATTGAAGCTGTGGTCGATTGGGTGAGACCGAAGAGTGTGTAGAAGGTTCGAAGTTTCCTAGGACTGGCGAGTTATTATCGTCGGTCTGTGGAGGGATTCTCTAAGTTTTCTAGACCTCTGATACGATTAACCAGGAAGGGGGTGAAGTTTGATTGGACTAATGATTACGAGCAGTGTTTCTAGGAGTTGAAGCACCGACTGGTTATTGCTCTGGTTTTGACCATTCCTTTTGGAGATGGCTGTTTTTTGATTTATAGCGATGCATCTCTGAAGGGTTTGAGATGTGTGCTTATGCAACGGGGTAAGGTAATAGCTTATGCTTCTCGGTAACTCAAGGACTACGAGAATAATTACCCTATGCATGATCTAGAATTGGTTGTTGTAGTTTATGCACTAAAGATCTGGCGACACTACTTGTATGGTGTTCAGTGCGAGATTTTCACTGACCACAAAAGCCTCAAGTACTTTTTAACAGAAAAGGAGTATGAGACAAAGACGGTGGCTTGAGCTAATCAAAGACTACAATTGCACCATCAGTTATCATCCGGGGAAAGCTAACGTGGTAGTTGATGCGTTGAGTCGGAAGTCGGAGCATGTAGCAGTATCTGCAGTTATAGCTCAGCATCATATCAGACATGATCTAGAAAGCCTTGACATAGAGTTGGTGGCTGGTGATCATCAGGCTTTTATTGTCAGCTTGGTGATCTAGCCGACTTTGTTTGAGTGTATTAAATTTGCACAAGTTAGTGATGTGGAATTGGTTGGGACTATGGAGAAAGTGCAGTAGGGGTTGGCTGCTGATTTTAACATCTCTGAGGGAGGTTTGTTGAGGTTTGGAACCAAAATGTGTGTTCCAAATGACGACGAGATCAAAAGGACAATTCTAGAGGAAGCACATCGTTCTTTGTATACGGTACGTCTTTGTAGCACGAAGATGTATCGGGATTTACGCGAGACCTTCTGGTGGAGTTGTATGAAAAGGGAGATTGCTCAGTTTGTGGAGTAGTTTCTGACGTGTCAGCAGGTGAAAGCTGAACATCAGAGGCCGGCAGGTCCATTACAGCCCTTAGCTATTCCAGAGTAGAAATGGGAGCATATTTCCATAGACTTCATTACCAGATTGACACCAGTGCTTCACGAGTAGAATGCCATTTGGGTAATCGTGGACAGGTTGACGAAATGTGCACACTTTGTACCGATGAAGATTAGCTACCCTTTGAGTAGGTTAGCAGACTTATACGTGCATGAGATAGTCAAAATGCACAGGGTACCAGTGTTCATTGTGTCCAATCGAGACCCGAGGTTTACCTCTCAATTTTGGAAGAGCTTGCAGGAATCACTAGGGACGAAGCTTACTTTTAGTACATCGTTCCACCCCTAAACTGATGCACAGTCGGCGAGAACAATGCAGATCTTGGAGGATATGTTACAGGCTTGTGTGTTAGACTTTGGTGGTGGTTGGATGCAGTTTCTGCCACTAGTAGAGTTTGCCTTTAACAATAGCTTCCAGGTTAGCATCAGGATGGCATCGTTCGAGGCTCTATATGGTCGGAGGTGTCAGTCTCCTCTACATTGGGATGAGGTTGGTGAACGTCAGGTTTTAGGACCTAAACTCATGCAACAGGTGTCTGAGAAGGTGGGTTTAATCCGAGATAGGATTAAATCGGCTCAGAGTCGGCAGAATAGTTATGTGGATGCTCGCCGCCGTGAGTTGGAATTCAAGGTGGGGGGGGGGGGGTAAGATATTCCTGAGAATTGCTCTAATGAAAGGGGTGATGAGATTCAGGAAGAAGGGCAAGTTGAGCCTGAGGTATATTTGACCATTCGAGGTTCTTAAGTGAGTGGGTCTGGTAGCTTACAGGATTGCACTACCTCCAGCGCTTTCGAGGATCCACAATGTGTTCCATGTATCCATGTTGAGGAGGTACGTGTCGGATCCGTCGCATGTTATTAGTTATAAGAACTTAGAAATTGGGGATGCTTCACCGTATGAAGAGGTACCCGTTAAGGTTCTGCACCGTAAAGTTCAGAAGCTACGCACCAAGGATATACCGTTAGTGAGGGTATTGTGGCGGAATCACGGGGTTGAGCAAGATTCTTGGGAATTGGAAGCAGAGATATGTCAGAAGTATCCACAGTTGTTCTAAGAGCTAGTTTGGATAGTAGAGTTGGTTGAGTACGTGTGAATAATGTTGCTATTGTATTGTGATAGGTGGTTAGTCTTTCGGAGTGTGTGTTATTGTGAACTTCGAAGACGGTATTGTATGTAACCACGGTATTCCTCTGTGATAAGCGAGGGCATGTATGTATTGTGATGGGGCTGCATTGTAAGTGACCGCCGGCTCTTCCTAGAGTTGGGTATGTATATTCGGTCATGTGGATAAGTTCGTAAATGAGAGATTACAAATTTCAAGGACGAAATTTTTGTAAGGAGGGGAGGTTGTAAGAACCTAAC
This sequence comes from Malania oleifera, assembly GCF_029873635.1. Classification (NCBI taxonomy): domain Eukaryota; kingdom Viridiplantae; phylum Streptophyta; class Magnoliopsida; order Santalales; family Ximeniaceae; genus Malania; species Malania oleifera. The sequence continues at coordinate 129,334,474 of NC_080417.1, forward strand.
TTGTGAGATATGAATTAAATAAATAAGAAAAGGGTAAAACAACAAATTGAGCAGGCTTCGTCAATGAAGCCAGTGTTTTCATCGACGAAGACCCGTCTATTATTCAGCGACAAAATGCAAAGGTTCGTTGACGAAGAGAAGCTGAGAGATTTTGGGAAATCCTGAAATCTCAAGCTTGTCAACGAGGTTAGCCGGGTCAAAGGCTCTATAAATGTCCATTTCTTTTGCTTCTTAGTTAAGATATCAAAATGCTCTCTCTCTCTCTCTCTCTCTCTCTCTCTCTCTCTCTCTGTCTAGAACTTGAAGCTCCACTCTCTCTCTCTAGATTTCTTCGCCGTTCATCATTAAAATCGGCGATCCAACGTTACTGTGAGGATTAGGGAAGGAATCTCTATGTAACTTGAGGAACGAATCTTCGTTTTGAGGTCTTCGGGTTTTGACCCAAAAATCGAGGTAAGACTCGATTTTCATCTCTGTTTTGGTAGATCTGTAGAGAGTAAGATTGTAAATAATTATCGTACTATGATTTATAGGTTTTGGGAACTTGATTCGTTGTTTAGGAGTCGTAGAGTTCAGGTTTGGATTTTTGGAAAAAGGTAAGGAGATTCTGTTTATATCGGTTATTTTTGAAATCATATTCGGTTGAACTGTGGTTCACAATCCTGTGTATGTTTTGACTACTTATTTGAGGAAATCTAGCGAGTAAAAATTACGAGGTTTTCACGTTATAATTTTGGGAAAAATGGGGCATCGGGTTGTATCTCTGATTTTGTTGGAAAATCATAGATATATTGTTGAGTATATTGTGTTATAGATATGATCGTGCCTTGACTTGTTTTAAATTGTATTTTAAAAATCATGATTGCGTGATTACCAAAAAAGTATGGAATGAATTGTTGAATGAATATGCATTGAGTTGTACTTATTTCTTTAGCGTGTTTATAAAATTTAAAGGCAATTTCTATACATAATCTGTAGACTACAATCGAATTGTGAAAAATCAAAACTACATTCGATAAATTTTTTATATTATCAAATTATATTAGCTCTCACTATGATATATATTCATTTCACACAGAAAGCTTCTTTCACAAATTTAATATACGCTAATAAAATAAAATAAATTATAAGATCGAAATAAAGACGAAATCCGTTTCATTGGCGCCAATTAGTTCCCACCCTCCTCTCCCCTTTCTCAAACGAAGCTGAGCACCAATTCGGGATTCTCTCCCTCTTTCTCTCCGGCGGGAATTCCGGCGACGTCGTTTGGAGAGGTGAGTGCTCAGGGCACCAACGAATGCTTTCTAGTTTAGTTTTACTCCGGAGTTGTTTTCACCTTTTTGGAACCCCGAGAAAAGATCCGAAACCTCTATGGTACGAAATCGTTTGTTGCGATCAATTTGCTACCTATTAGTTTTCACTCTTCTAACAGGAATTTCGTCGAACACCTTTCAGACGTTTCTGAAGAACGCAAGTTTTCCATAGGGCGCAGGAAGAAAAATGAAAAGAGCAACGAAACAGCTCCCCCCATAATTCCCTTATAAAAAATCTTCTAAAGGGGTTTCTGTTTATATGCTTATTTTCCTCTACATAAATTGCCCAACCCTCCAATTCAATGCACTTTAACTTGATATTAAGCTACCAATTTCACCTCCCCTTATTCTGAGAAGTTTGAATGCACCACTTCCCTCTGTCAACGCGTAATAGCTTAATAGTATCATCGTAAGCGAGGCCACTACGTAGCAACTCCTAGGTGTTGCTCTTTAATTTGGTGTAAAATCTTCCCCATGTTCTGGAGATAGATAAAGCCTGGTTTTACATTTCTGTTAATTCACATTTTATATGAGGTTCAGATCCAAAAGACCCGATTTTGGTTAAGGCTGCAAGGGGAGATCCTGTTCCCCGCCCTCCAGCATGGATGATCCGACAGTCAGGAGGGTATATGGCTGCTTACAGAAAGCTTGCCGAGAAGTATCCATCCTTCAGAGAGAGGTCAGAGACAACTGATCTCATTGTGAAGATTTCTCTGCAACTTTAGGAAGCTTTCCATCCTGATGGGGTCACTGTTTTCTCTGACATACTTACCCCACTGCCGGCATTGGGTATCCCATTTGACGTGGAAGAAGCTCGTGGCCCTATTATTCACTCTCCGATTCGTTCTGAGGATGATTTGAAAGCACTGCATCCCATTGACTTGGAGAAACTTCATTTTATGGGAGAATCCCTTGGGATTTTGCGTCATGAGGTAAGTTTAGTTTTTCATGAGGAGGATTGCTTGGATACGTGCCATTTCAGATTAACCCACTTCTCCAAGTTATTCATTTAATGTAGGTTGGGGAGCAAGCTGCAGTTGTGGGTTTTGTGGGCGCACCTTGGACAATTGCTACTTACATTGTGGAAGGGGGTAAATCTAACACATACACCACCGTAAAGAGCATGTGTCATTCAGCACCTCATGTGTTGATGGCTATTCTCTCTCACTTGGAGGAGGCAATATCTGATTATATTGTTTATCAAATGGAGTCTGGGGCTCAATGCGTACGAATATTTGATTCTTGGGGAGGACAACTGCCGCCGGATATGTGGGAGCGCTGGTCAAAGCCTTCTATTGAAAAGGTAACAAGGATCCCTTTCAGTTAATTTGTGAAAACATGCTTTGTTTTCATATCTTTTTTGTACTTTCTTTTTCAAAATTTTCTGCTTCATTATTTCCCGACTTGCTGAGCTCTTTTTCCGCTTACAGTTCAGCTATTTTCTGGAATTTTCTCCTTTTTTTTTGGATTGTTCCAGCTGATTTCTATATAGTTTCTGGTTTTTGCTTTAGGTTTATTGAGAATTAGAAATTCTTGATTCCCGAGCTTTCAAAAACTAAGGATGGAATATGCACAAACATACATATACACAGACTGAGTTGAAGCTGAATATTGAATGTAACTTTCTGCTAGGATAATAATCCATGAAGTAGAAAACATGATCATCTCCCTTTAATTTTTGCTTTGGAAAAATGAAGTTTGCAGTATCTCCTTAGGATATTTAGGTATTTGGCTCTGCCATTACTGTTTTCTTCCTTGTCCATTTTGATGATCTGAGTGAGATTCTTAATAATGCAGATTGTGAATGTTGTGAGGAAGAAGTGCCCTGGAATACCACTTGTTCTTTACATTAATGGAACTGGTGGCCTTCTTGAACGGATGAAAGGAACTGGAGTAGATGTGATTGGGATTGACTGGAGAGTGGATATGGCAGATGGAAGAAAGTGTTGGGTTTTACTGGTCGAGTAATTAATGGGAAAAATAAACAAAGCATGCACACACACCAATATTGACACCAGAGTTACGTGGTTAGGCCAAATTCCGGCCTACGTCCACGGGAGCGAGAGATTACTATGTACTGGGAAAAAATACAGAGGAGGAGGAAAATACAATCACTCAACTCTCACTCAACTCTTACAGCTCTCACTCTACACAATCTCTACACACTCTCACTACACAATCACCCCTCTCTCATGCACACTGATATATATATATATATATATATATAGAAAGGGGAGGATCAAAAGATCAACGTTGGTAGGCTGCCAAGATTTGACATTCTGGGCAGTCGGTGCCGACAAGGTTGAAATGGAGTAGCAGCACATATTGACAAAGGAGCAGCCGGCGCCAAAAAAAAAAAAGTTGAAGGAGCAACAGCCAGCTGCTCTTGACTGGGTATGGATCCATCAATTCTCCCCCTCTATACCCATATGAGGAGAATAATATGTTAATCTTCATTTGACGTCCATCCCAGCTATATCCCTATATAGCTGGAGCTTCTCATAAGTCACCCCCTTTGTTAACATGTTTGCCGGATTCTCTTTAGTATGAATTTTGACTAGCTTCAACAGTTGTTGTTTCATCACTTCGCGTATCCAATGATAGCGAATGTCAATATGTTTTGTTCGGGAACGGTACATTGAACTTTCGCTCAAGTCCATAGCACTTTGACTATCACAATGTACCTTGTATTCTTCCTGTTTGACTCCTAACTCTTGAAGAAACCGCTCTAACCATAACATCTCTTTCCAGTTTCCGCTGCGGCAATATATTCTGCTTCTGTTGTGGATAGGGCAACACACTTTTGCAATTTTGATTGCCATGATACAGCTCCCCCTGCAAAGGTGAACAAAAAACCTGATGTGGACTTTCTTCCATCAAGATCACTAGCCATGTCTGTATCAGTGTAACCCTTTAAGATTGGTTCAGCTTCCCCAAAACATAAGCATAATCCTGATGTACCTTTCAAGTACTTGAGAATCCATTTCACAGCTTTCCAGTGGTCTTTTCCTAGATTTGAAAGAAACTTGCTCACAACGCCTACAACGTGGGCAATGTTTGGTCTCGTACACACCATTGCGTACATCAAGCTTCCAATTGCTGATGAGTATAGGACTATTGACATTTCTTCCCTTGATGAGTGAGACAACTTCTTGCTTAGCTTGAAATGATTAGCCAGTGGAGTACTTACTGGCTTAGCACTTTCCATGTTGAACTTTTTGATTACCCATCAGTATACTTCTCTTGTGATAACCATAATTTTCTGGCTTTCCTATCGCGACTGATCCTGATGCCTAAGATTTGCTGAGCTGGGCTTAAGTCCTTCATTTCAAATGACTTAGATAACTCCATCTTTAACTTGTTGAACTTGCTTGCATCCTGACCAATGATCAACATGTCATCAACATAGAGTAGTAGTATGACAGGACTACCATCAAGAAATATCTGAACATATGCACACTAATTTGCTGCAGTCCTCTTGTATCTATGACTCACCATGAAAGAGTCAAATTTTCTATACCATTGTCTCGGTGCTTGCTTAAGGCCGTAGAGACTTTTCTTCAACCTGCAGACTAGGTGTTCCTTCCCTGGAACTTCAATTCCTTTTGGTTGCTCCATGTAGATGTCTTCTTCCAAGTCTTCATGTAGGAAGGCTGTCTTCACATCTATTTGTTCAAGCTCTAGATTTAACTTGGCTACTAATCCGAGTATGACTCGAATTGTTGTCATTTTCACTATTGGAAAAAATATCTCGTCAAAGTCAACGCCTTTCTTTTGTTCAAAACCTTTGACGACCAATCTGACTTTATGCGTCACTATTTGCCCACTACCATCTTTCTTAAGCTTGAACACCCATTTGTTCCTTAGTGCTCTCTTCCCTTTGGGAAGTCTTACCGGCTCATACGTTTGATTCTTATGTAAAGAATTCACCTCTGCTTTCATAACTTCCATCCATTTGGTTTTGTCAGTATGAGACTGGACCTTTTGGAAACTTTCTGGCTCCCCCCTCATCAGTGAGTAAAAGATATTCTGATTCTGAATATCTTCTCGATGGAATCAGGACACGACCTCTTTCAGATCTTTTGGGCTTAACTTCTTCTGGAGGAGGAGATACTTCATCATCTGACTGATGTGATGATTCTGCAATTTCTGGTGAAGGGGGTTGTTGCTCCCCCTGCTCAACACCGTCTACATTTGTTTCCAATGGATCATCCTGCACTTCTCCATGGTTTGTGGGAGAATATGATGGTGTAGGATCCATTACAATAACTGGAGCACTGGAACTAGGCTGGTTAGACTTTGTTTGTAGTTCAAAGTCCTCAAACACCTGGTTTTCATGGAAAACCACATCTCTCGATCTGATGACCTTCTTCCTCTCTAGATCCCACAATCTGTAGCCGAATTCATCATCTCCATAACCAATAAAGATACATGGAATGGACTTCACGTCGAGCTTTTGTCTCTGCTTATTAGATATATATGCAAAAGCTTTGCACCCAAACACTCTTAGATGAGTGTAAGAAACTTTTCTTCTGGTCCATTCTTTCTCTAGAATTTCGAAATTAAGTGGTGCTGACGGTGATCTGTTGATAAGGTAACATGCGGCACGAATAGCTTCCCCCCATAATGGCTTAGGTAATTTAGCCATAGTGAGCATACTTCTAACTCTCTCCATAATGGTCCGATTCATTCTTTCAGCTACACCGTTATGTTGTGGGGTACGTGGGACCGTCTTTTCATGCCTAATACCATGTTCAGTACAGTATACTCTGAACTCGTTGGAAGTATACTCGCCTCCATTGTCTGTCCGGAGGCACTTCAATTTCTACCCTATTTGCCTCTCCACCATAGCATGAAATTCTTTGAAATATTTAAATACCTGGTCCTTTGTTTTCAGAAAGTATACCCACACCTTCCTTGAAGCGTTGTCAATAAAGGTAACAAAATACCTGTTGCCGCCAATTGATTCTACTTCAATGGATCCGCGTACGTTAGAGTGTACCAAACTCAATGGCTTTGACCTTCTCTTCATAGAGGAACTAAATGAAACTCTATGTTGTTTCCCAAATAAGCAATGATCACATGGGTTCAAGGCAATACCTTTTGCGATTTTGATAAATGCCTTCTTTGCCAGTGTAAGAAGCCCTTTTTCACCCACGTGTCCGAGTCTCTTGTGCCTTAAGTTTGGTGATGCTTCATCTTCCACTGCATTGATGGCATCAGTACAAATCTTCACTTGCGTCTTGTACAATGTGCAGCAAATACGTCCTCGTGCTATTGTCAAGGTACCTTTTGACAATTTCCAAGTGCCTTTCCCAAAGTAGCTTTCATGGCCTTGTTTATCAAGAGCTGCCCTAGAAATAAGATTGAGCCGAAGGTCTGGGACATGTCGAACGTCCTTTAGTGTTATGGTGCAACTAATATTGGTCACAATCTGCACATCTCCAATTCCCACGATCTAAGAAGAACTGGTGTTCCCCATCTTTACTGTACCAAAGTCTCTAGATTTATACATCGTGAAGAACTTTTTGTGGGGAGTGGCATGGTAGGAGGCTGCTGTGTCTACCACCCATTCAGTGTCATGGTTCCCAATATGACAACATGCATCTTCATCAATTGAAAATACTGATATATCTTGGGTTAAGGTGACCGAGTTCTCACCTTTCTCCTTCTTTTGTTGCTGGCTACTTTGAACATGATCCAGCCGAAATTTTTGACAATCTTTCTTCATGTGGCCTTCAATGCCACAATAGTAACAAGAGATTTTTCCTCTCTGCCAATTTCTACCATCACTGGATCTTCCGCGATCCTGGGACCTTCCTCTAGATTTGCTTCTACCTCTGCCTCTGCCTCGACTTCTGGTACTGGTACTTCCTTGAGGTCGGCCTCTGGTTTCAGCAACAAAGGCTTGTGATTGATCTGCTCCTTTTTTTTTTTCTCCTGGCCTCCTCGTTGAAGAAGGCATCTTTTACCATCGCCATGGTAAGTTTGCTGTCAGGAGCTGAATTGCTGAGAGTAATAACCAATGTTTCCCAGCTGTCCGGTAAGGAGCTAAGGAGCAGTAATGCTTCTGCTTCATCGCCAAGATCCATCTTCACAGATGAAAGCTGATTTACTAGGTTTTGGAACTCACTAGTATGTTCAGCTATAGAGGTCCTGCTCTTTAACTTTAGATTAACAAGCCGTCTCATTAACATGGCTTTGTTGCGAGCTGTCTTGGCCTGATACATGTTTTCCAACTTCTCCCAAAGATTATAAGCATCAGTCTCTTGTGCGACGTGATGATATACCTTATAATCAATCTATTGTCTGATTTGACCAATGGTCTTCCTATTCATTCTTCTCCAATCATCGTCTTTGATGGAATTTGGTTTCATACCTTTTATAATCCAAAGGATCTGCTAGATCCTTACAATTAAGGAGATCCTCCATCTGAGATCTCCACAGAGTGTAATTAGAGGCCGTGAGCTTGATCATAGTACCCGAGTCTGACTCCTCCATTGATTTTAAGCACTAACTTGCTCGTACAAAAAAATTGGGGCAGAATCTCGAGAAACCGAATGTACGGTTGTGTTTGGAACAGTCGAAAACCCTATAAATGGCTTAAGTCGTTCAAAAAACGGACCTGAAATGGCTTTGAAAAGCCCGGTCAAACTGGTCAACTATGCTGACGTGCTAGGGTCCCGACTGACGTGGCTGCTGACTGTGCGGCTGACATGGCGCTGACGTGGCCTAACGCTTGGTGACGCAGCGCTGACTCCGCGCTTACGTAGCCGCTGACGTCAGCGTCTTCAACCTCCTGATGATCGCGCGTGGATTGGATGGCCGACCCTTCGCCGGTGCGTGAAGGAGCGTGGCTGAGCGTGCAAACGTCGCCTGGACGTTGGTGGAGCGTGTAGGCGCGTGCGGCTTCTTATGAAGTCGTTTGGAGCTTCAGTTGACACCGTTTTCTTCGTCTTGACGAGTGGAGTATGATGGTGGCCTCAAAAGTAAATTTTGAGCTACTGGACAGAGGCTCAAAATCTGGGAATTTTCTCCGATCTAGAAATTCTACTCCAACAATACGCTCTGATACCACTTTGTTGGGTTTTACTGATCGAGTAATTAATGGGAAAAATAAACAAAGCACGCACACACACCAATATTGACACCAGAGTTACGTGGTTAGGCCAAATTCCGGCCTACGTCCACGGGAGCGAGAGATTACTATGTACTTGGAAAAAATACAGAGGAGGAGGAGGATACAATCACTCAACTCTCACTCAACTCTTACAGCTCTCACTCTACACAATCTCTACACACTCTCACTACACAAACACCCCTCTCATGCACACTGATATATATATATATATATATATAGAAAGGGAAGGATCAAAAGATCAATGTTGATAGGCTGCCAAGATTTGACATTCTGGGCAGTCGGTGCCGACAAGGCTGAAATGGAGCAGCAGCACATATTGACGGAGGAGCAGCCAGCGCCGAAAAAAAAAAAAGTTGAAGGAGCAGCAGCCAGCTGCTCTTGACTGGGTATGAATCCATCAGAAAGCAGTTGGGCAGTGGAATCAGCATACAAGGAAATGTGGACCCTTCTTATTTATTTTCTCCCCTTCCTGCCCTGACTGATGAAATTCATAGGTTCATCTTGTGAACTAACGTTCGGGAATGAACTTCCTTCTCTTGCAAACCATTTGGTATCGTTGTTGATTGGTTGACTAGATAATGTCGTTGGTAGGTTATAGTGCACAAACTAATATTAATTGGACTTGTTCAACTACCCTGTCATGGCTGGGTAGGCAATGTTGTTGGTTGTTCAATAATTTTCAACAAAACAAAACTAAGCTTTACTCTCTCTCTATGAATTCTAATGAAAAATATTTTATACCAACGTTATAGTGGGTGCATGATGCTGGCATTACAAAGTTCACTACATCCATAGAGCTGAGGCCAAGTGGTTGTTAGTCCACAACACAGATACCAATTGTCGGACTTTGGTGTCTTCCCTGTACCATAAATAACTGTTGTGGGACAACTGTTTCTGTTACAGTTTTATTTAATGCAAGCTTAAAATCTGAGTTTGATTCCAACTGCTTATGCTGATACAATCCTTTTGGCAGGATTGTGAAGTGTGCCGGGCCAAGAGGACACATTCTTAGTCTTGGACAAGGCATTCCTGTTGGGACACCTGAAGAAGCTGTTGCCTATTTCTTTGAAGTTGCTAGAAGATTGAAATTAAATATGCTTTTTGATGATCATATTGCGGAGGAACCTCAATCAGTGGTTTGAGGACAGGATATTAGTTAAGCTTGTGTCACTGATCACCTTTAATAAATTGGTTGTTAGCTTTGAGTTTGCACCTTAATCCTGTGCCATGATTGCTTGATCCGTCAGTGGCCTGGATGTGTTTAGTGTTTATTGTCTCTTGAAGTTTCCTACATTCTTGTCAGTGAGCTGACTCATTCTGTTATATTTTTATCAGTAACTGTTGATACTCTGATGAGTTAATAAATTCACTTATGTTACATTATAATTTGCCTTTCCTTTGCACTTAATTTTGGTGGTATAAGGATATAATTTGAGACTTTTACACAAGTTTTGTGAATTGGTATGAGATACCAGTTGTTGGACCTTGGTGTTTTCCTCCTCAACAATTTATTATTATTTTCATTACTCGGCAATGATGATGCTTCCATGACCTTCTTTGCAACATTATCCTTGAGTTGCTCTGGTAGTGCCAAAAAACATCTCTGTTTGGGTGCTGCTGTTAGTTTAATGTTCTAACCATTATGTCAAATAACATGATGATTTTCCTTGCCAGAATATTGAACGTGCATATGGTTGATTCATGGATGATCTAGCAACACATAGCTTTCATGGGAAGGTTGTTTCACCAAATATGTCCCAAATAACTGCCCATCTTCATTGGGACAACACATTGCTGTTTTTCTTAAGAGTAGTGTTCACCAAAGGAAACCGGGAGGGAAAGGGATGTGGCTCAGGTTTCATGTTTAATTTAGCGACGGTAGATTCAGGGACCAAATATATGGAACTCCTATGAATCCTGCTAATATCTGTGAGAACTAAGAACCACTTCTTTGCTTCCAGTGGTATGGTTGGAATAAATAAAATGTGTGATATTATGGTGGTTAGTCTTAGTTTCATTAGTAGATCCAAGTGGGGGACCCAACATTGCAAATGAATGCTGATGACACATCTGAAGGAAGTCATTTAGAGAAAATAACAATGAACAGCTGGATGCAGTTTTAAGCCCTTGGAGTTGAGATGTGTGAAGTGAAAATAGTAAAGACTTGAGGAAACAAATAGGGAGAGTTTGGGATAGGGGATTGAAATAAGAGATTTGACATTAAGAACAACTGGTGACACATGTCTATAAGATGATGCACAATTGAGAAAACTGACTTTCTTTGAAATTTCCTTGCTTCAAGTTTTGAAAGCATTAAGTTCTTGTCACTTTTGACAAATGACATTTTACATCCTTTTATTTTGCTAATAATCACCAGAAGAAGTCATCTAATGGACGATATCTTGAGAGCTATAGTAGGTGGGAAACACAATTTGAGAAGTATAACATAGTTTCAAATGTTATTTTACTAAAAATGCTAAAGTAATTCATTTGTTATCAAATCATTATTGAATAATAAAAAGTTGGAAAACTTTAATATACTCTTATCCTGCTGTGTATTGATCATTGGCATTACTAAATGTGTTTGTCTTTGAGGCATTTCTCTTTTACATTTCCATTCACTTCATAATATTATGATCTTTCTCAATGTGCAAATATTTATTTTGTGATCTTATTGCTTTGCTGTTCATCATGTATTTATCTGTTTTCGATTTTTTTTTAAAAAAATTGTGACATTGTAATTATAGTTTAGTTTTAATTTTTTTTTTATTCTCATTGAAGTATTTATTTAATATGTAGGAGTATTTGAAGTGCATTGATATCAGATATGAATACAATATGTCGACATTCACAGTCTAGAAGTATTCGTACTTCATCGTTTTGTGCATTTCTTGCATTAATATTCATCGTAGCTAGTTACTCAGCTGAGTCTAAGCTCCATTGGTATATGATTACCATGAAAAGTTTGTGGACAAATTGCTTCCCATTTTATCTCAAATGCACCATACTCGCAACAAGTCCACTAATATAGAATTGCTCTTAAAATGTCTTTGTGACTTGGATAAACCTCAAAATATGATGTTCATAGGGTTCTTGTCATGCTCTATAAAAGCTCATTTTTTCTACTATGGTGTTGGCATTTCTAAAATAGACAGTGTAGAACTTAGCGTTTATGGGTGCTTGGCACTATTGCTTTCAAGTGTGGGAGTGATCTATTCTTGTGTGCAAATGTGTTCCAGATCACCTGAAGGGAGCACAAGCAAGTGTACAACTTCTCACTTGCTGATAGGCATGGTCTACTCTTATCTAGATTGGTTGGCAAATGTTTGAATACTGTAATTCATAAATTGAACAGCTGGGAAGAAAGAGGGTTTTGCCGGTCTTTTCTGTTCTGCCATGAAAGTCTTGGACTTCAATCTCTCTTGAAAATCACAGAATTTGCTTTCAGAGGCAACTGTTTTGGTCAATAAACTGTCTTGCGATATCACTGTGACCTTGTGCAGAATGATTTCTTTTAATCAGCAAAATGATGTATTTCTCAAGTTGTACATGGGATCGGAGAAAAGAGATACTCCCCCTTAAAAGTAGAAGACCGTCTACTAACTAGGCTTGGACGATCGCCCACAGAAAGGATGAGTAACCCCAAACCAACACAAACAAGAGCACCCAAAAAAACATGCAATACGACAAAAGAGGCTACAGACCAAAAAACACCATTGCATCAGCCTACAGCTCTTCTGATTGTTAATTTACATAAAACAAAAACCAAGACAAGTATCACACCTCTTGAGTACCAAGCAATGAATAGTTGAACAGTATGGAGATGAAAGCCAAAAGAAAGCAGCAATTTGGACTTGCGGCTGCTGCTGTATATCAAAAAGTCAAATGAGTTGAAAATGCAATAGCCTTCAAAATGCCCATTGATGTTGTCAATATATATCACAATCTTAAGTAGCAAATTTCCAAAGTTCTGTTTAAACTGTAGAAATTGCAGAAAAATCAGTAACACAACACCCAATGCACAAAGCTACCTTCCGATATTGGGTTTTAGGCAGGACACGGTGTTCTGAATCTTACTTCCACAAGCAGAGAGGCTGTTTTCATGACTTGAATATGTGACCATCTGGTTTGAGTGTGACACCTTTATCATTGGGTCAAGGCTCGCCCTCAAATTGAAGATAAATCAGTATTCCCTCTGAGATGACAATCAAGCTCCAGAAGTTGAGCCACCAACACTTATCTGGGTTAGCTAAATGATAGAAGGATTGAAACTACAAGACAAAAACAATTGTTGTCTTTGTGTGAGCCAAAATTCTTGCAGACTTGAGAGCCAGTGTCCTGTTACAAATCCTCGAAAGCCGAATCATAAGGAAGATCCATTAGAAAGCAGCTCCAGGACAGAGATAAACCATGCTCAAAATGCTTCAGAAAACCAAAAAATGAGGGTAAAAATAGCATATTCTGAAAATATTTTAACATACCTAAGTCTATAGAAAGTGGAAAAAGTAACAGTAGAAGGGGCGAACAGAAAAAAAACAGGAAAAAAAGGGAAAAATAAATATTTACTTGCTTATATTTTTCATAAGATAAACCTTCCACCCTATAAGACATTGAAAAGTCAGCTCAGCTACGTTTGAATCCTGCACCCCCTTTGCCTGAGATTCTCAGAAGCAAAAGTCATCTTATGCCATTTTGATCTCTGAGTGCACCTCCTATATATGCCAGCTTGTTTAGCCTTGCAACTGCCGATCCATCCACTTTAAATTTCATGAAGCCATAGACAGATTCCACAAAGTTGAAGGCCCGAGTCATTCTTTTTTAATGCTCAAAGCATCTCATGGTGAACTTTCAGTCCTCCCATTTTGTGTGTTGTTGTCATGCCTATATAGTTTCTATTCCCTGCTATTCTAGCATTGATGAAAATAGTTTTTTCTTATATTTAAATTAAAGCTCTCATTGCTGACGAAATTAGTATCTTGGTGAAGTTTATCATTCTACCATAAAGAGGGATCTAGTGGTAGCAAAAGCGGCAACGAACCCTTTGTCCCTACTATTTGGGGTTTGGTACATGAATCCTTTTCCATTTAGGGCTACCTCTTTCTAATGAATTAAAATCTTTTTCATATTAATGTTCAAAGGTGTATCCCTTAATTTCTCTCATATTCAATCATTTCTTGTTCTTATATTTAACTGTACTGCACCATTGCCACCTATTTACATTGATGTCTTCATTTCAATTACATTTGATTCTCTGAATATAATTTATTTATAAAATGAAAATATAATTGTTTTTTTTTTTGGTTGAAAAATTGAAATTTATGAACAAGGTCCGCATATGGGCTTCATGGGACATCCAAATGCCACTTCCAATTTAATTTCAGATTTTGTTTCTGCCATATGTAGAGACATGTTCTTTCAGCAGGCATACACTGATATAAAAAAAGCAAGGTTCATCCAAAAAGATGAAAATAAGGTGCGCTCCTTTTCCTGCAATTTACTCTTATCATTATCATCACCATTATGTAGTTTCATAATATCCAATGCAGTGAGGATGGTTTGGTAGAAAATGTGGATGTAGTTTTGCGTTTAATTCACTGCACCTCTCATTAATTTTGCACTCTTACTTGCAATGCTTAGTTAGTTGCTTCAGCTGCATTGATGCAGTAAGTTTAATGCTGTTACAAGTTCGAATTTGAATGGTTTGATTCCCTCAGCTCCTCGAGCTAGTTGATGCAATGCAGGTCTGACTGATTGGACTGTGACTCATTCTCCAGGGCCAGATTAAGAAACTTTAATTTTGCTCTTTATGGCCCTAAAGTTACAATAGCTGCCCCAATATTTAATTAATTTATCAGATTAAAAAAAAAATGTGTAAATTGGTGTAACTATAATGGTTTAAAGCATTTTGTTTCACTTTGCTCCCAAGGTTTTGGGTCATTTTCAATGTCCCCTCCAAGTTATACTTGGGACAATTTTTTAAATACTAGTCCCAAATGTACACTCAATGCCCAAGGCTCACATGCCATTTGGGGGTCTGGGGAGGGCAATTAATCGAATGATATGCACAAACTTATCTCCACGCTTGGAGATATTGTTTTCGTGATATGGACCTTTGACTTCTCGGTTTGGACATAACATCCTTACAATTTCAAAATATTTTTATAACCATCTACTCTATGAAATCACAGATCCATGAATACCCTTAAAAGTTTTGTACAAAAGAAAAAGATCATACACAATAAGATAAGCAACAAGAGCTAAAAAATGAAGGCTTTTGGGGACAATTATGTGGTAAATAATGGAAGATATCTTCCACCTCTTCTTATAGAGCATATTCTTGCTGCTCTGAATGGATGTTGTGCCTTTATCTTCTCCCTAGATAGTTAAGTTGAGTAACAAATGTTAATGCTTATTTTGGTCATTTAGCATTATTAGTCTATGTTAGTATTATGTTGGTAAGCATTAGTTACTAAGGCTATTATGGTCATTGGTATGTACTTGACATATTATAAATAGAGGGAGAGACCAACCACTGTGATTAGGTTTTCCTTTTTTACCCAATTATTCAACATGATATTAGAGCATGATTCTGAGACCCAAGCCCTAATTGCCATAACCATCACCATCATAAAAACTGAAGACTTAAACACTAAATCTGTTGTATGTCTACCATCATAGGAGAGTTCCCAACACCAACATAGCCTTGAAAAACAATCAGCAGCTATTGGAAGCCACATCAGTCCCTGGAAATTTCCTGGACAACATTGCCAATTCATGAACACAAAACCCCCATAGATTTTGGAAAACCAACACCATAGCTACCCACAGGCATTTATGATCTGCCACCCCCCCTCCCCGGGACCACCATTGAAATCCCATCCCAAGAGCTCCTCCCATGCGTCCTCATGTGCTAGTTGAAGGTAGGCAGGGCTGACCACATGTTCCGTCCTTTGAAGCTTATTTCGGGCATGTTTCTAGCCTGAATTCATCCTGTAGCATTAGAATCCCTCTTTATTGTTGAAGTTTTTGTCCAAAAATCTCACCTTGTTTAGTTGTTCATGTGCGACACCTAGGGAATGATTGTTTGATGCTTCCTGAAGCTACTTGTCAATGTTTATCGAGTTCATTGGGGCCTGAAACATTGGTATTTGCTGTATTTGAGATTTTTTTTGTAGTTTGGATCAGTTATTGAAGGTTGTGGTTGTTGGGCTAGAGGCCATAAATTCCAAAAGCATGTTGTTGGCTGTGTCCTTTTGATTTGCTGCTGTATCGAGGCTGTGTGTGCTGTGATGAGTCCCCAAATCCTAGAAGTGTGTTTCCCTTGACTGTCACTTGTTTGGATGAACAATGTACTATAATTCTCTTAGAGGAGGAGTATTATAGGTTTTCACAGCATCATACATCCTTGAAAACATCTCATTATATCGCATTCTCTACTTAGAAAGGTAATCCTATCATGTGTATGTCATTTGGTGTCTCTCCTACTAGTTCCTAGGTTATCAACTCTGCTACTATTAACCATTTAACATGCATCACCAACCTCTTTTCTGCCATTTAGTGTTCTAAAAATCTACCTCGAGTTACCCTTGTGTCACGAGCTAAGCTTGTTTAGGACATTATGCTTGCCTGTGACCACTTGCCTCGTGTGTTTGGGATGAGTCTCCATCATGTAAATACTAGTGTAGGGTTATTTTCTGCTAGTAGTGTCTTTGTATGCCAAATAAGGTAGTATGACTGCTTGGTCACTTTGATGTTTCCTTGTGCTAGAGTGGGAATGACCTAGAAAGCTTTTTAGGGGAGGGTGAGTGTTCATCAGTCATTGTAAAACTCACTAGCTATTGTCAACGTGTTTAGACTACTTGCCTCCCTCGCTAAATACACGATGTCAACGGAGGTGTTGTTAATGAATTATGTTTGCTTCAATGTTTACTACTTGCTAGGCTTTCATGAATTGATTACTATTTCTGCTGCTATTTGAATGAATGCTAATGAAAATGTTTCGTGGATGAATGTTGGTAAACGATAGGCTGGCTAGTTAAGCAAGAGTGCTTTAGCTAGCACCGCACGGCCCTTCACAAGGGTGTGAAAATAGTCAGACTGTGACACTTGGTATCAGAGCCCAAGGTTGAGTTGCTACGTGAATTCAATTGCCTTCGTTGTGGGATTTGGAAAGCTTTGGTAAGTGACCATGACACCAAACAATGTTGAGAGGATCAGCGTGCTAGAAGCATAGGTTGAAGCAACAACCAATATTGTGGCCGCGGAGGTGGCCCAGGTGAGAGAACTTGTTGATGAAGTGATGGGATCACAAAAACATCAAACGGGTTTAATAGGCGACATGTCAGAGGACTTTCGCCATACAGTTGAAACTTTGCAGTCGCGGATGGTTGATTTGGATGAAAAGGTGAATTTGATGGTTCTTGCTATGGGGAACTCCAACACTTCGAGAGTTAGCAAGACCAAGGTACTAGAACTCAGGACGTATGGGGGTGCCCGAGATGCCAAGGAGTTAGAGATCTTCTTGTTTGATGTGAAGCAGTACTTTTGCGCTGTGAGGATGGCCTCAAAACAGGCAAAGGTGGATACTGCATCCATGTACTTAGTTGGTGATGCCAAACTGTGGTGGTGTACCAAGTATAGAAAAATTGAAAATGGAAGCTGTGTAATCGATAGATGGGCAGACTTGAAGAGAGAGCTCAAGGCCCAATTCTTTCCTGAGAATGTTGAGTATAATGCAAGTAGGAAACTGAGAGATCTCAACCATACGGGGTCAATCAGGGAATATGTGAAACAATTTTTTTCTTTGATGTTGGATATTAGGGATATGTCGGAAAAGGACAAGTTGTTCTATTTTCTAGAGAGGATGAAACCGCGGGCAAGGACAGGATTTCATAGGTAAAGGGTTCAAGACTTGTCAACTGCACTAGCTGCTGCAGAACGCTTGATTGACTGCGCTGGTGATGATACTGCTTCGTCCAAACGGTTTGGCGAAGAGGGAAACAGTGGAAAGTCTTTCAAGAAAGGCAAACCCAAGAGTGGGGGTGCGGACTCTAAATCATCAACCTCAAAGGAATCTTCATCGTCTCAAGGGTTCAACACACCCAATGGAAAAGGAAAGAGTTTTACTTGTGTGGTGGATCTCATAGAGTGAGTGAGTGTCAACACAAGGGATTACTCAATGCCTTACAAGCTTCCACTTCGGGAAAAGTGGTAGGAAGCGAGGAGGAAGAGGATCATTCCCCGAGGGTGGGTTCAGTGCAGCTGGTGAGAGCATTGGAAAAGCAAGAAAAAGCACCAAAAGTTACACGAGCAAAAAGGTTAATGTTTGTGGACTTGAGGATCAATGGGAAGAGCACCCGCACTATGGCGGATACGGGGGCTACTCATAATTTTGTTTCGCAATTGGAAGTATGGAGACTCAACTTATCCTTAGAGAAGGATGTAGGACTCATGAAAGCGGTTAACTCTGTAGCCCAACCTACTCTGAGAGTAGCCAAGCAAGTGACTGTAAAGCTTGGACAGTGGGAAGGTCATGCGAATTTCACAGCGGTGCCATTGGATGACTTTCTAGTCATTTTAGGAATGGAGTTCCTAAGGGGGACGAGGGCAGTGCTTATGCCTTCGGCTGGTTCCCTGTGTCTGATGGGTGATCACTTGTGCATGGTGCAAGTTGTTGCAATGAAAGGAGACGATGGGAAGCCCCTTTCAGTCATACAACTCAATGAGGGATTGGGTCAGGGTGAGCAGACACGTCTAACCACGGTAGTGGTAGACAAAGAAGTAGGCCAAGAGCTGGAGCCTACGACCATTCAAGCGGTGTTGGATGAGTATAAGGAGGTGTTATTGGATAAGCTACCTCACAATTTGCCTTCACAATGGACTGTGAAGCATGAGATCAAGTTGTTATCAAGAGTGAAACCAGCTGCTAAAGGGCCATATCGGATGGCGCCTCCAGAGATAGTAGAGTTGGGGAAACAGCTTGATGAATTGGAAGCGGGATGTGTTCGCCCTTCCAAAGCACCGTTGGGAGCATCGGTGTTGTTTCAGAGGAAACATGAAGAGCATCTACGGAAAGTGTTCGACAGGCTGAGGGGAAACAGTCTGTATGTGAAGAAAGGGAAATTCTCTTTTGTTTAGCGGAGCAACAAATTCCTTGGTCATGTCACTGAACAAGGTCGTATCCGGAGGGGTATGGAGAACGTAAGGATGATTCAAGAACGGAAGATCACCACGATAGTGAAGGAGTTGCATTCCTTTCTTGGCCTTACTATATATTGTAGGAAGTTCATTGAGGGGTATACGCTGAGAATGACTCCAATGACAAGACTACTGGGGAGGTATTGTTGGCCGCACACGCGGGATGATGTGGTTAATTATACCAAAACTTGTCTCACTTGCCAACAAGAAACGGGGGAGTGGAAGAAGTATGGTAATTTCATGGCCGCACCAAAGTATTGTTTGGCAGAGGAGATGACACAATTGTTCCTTGTAACTGTTGTGAAACATCACCAAGTTATTGTTTGTGATCGAGACTTAATGTTCACTTACAACTTGATAGAATTTTTTAGGATATTCAGGTCACACCTTGACATCTCTTCGAGTTATCATCGACAGACAGACGAACAGATGAAGAGATTCAGAGAGCTACTAAAAGAGTACATGTGCCATTTTGTCAATGACAACCAGAAGAATGACGTGCAACTACTTAATGTGGCTCCGTTCTGTGGCAAAGCCCAAAGGAGCTTAACAACCAACAAGAACACTTTTGAGCTTGTTACAGACCAGCTGCCGCTGTTACCTCACAAAGTGGGGGAGCCGTACAGACGAAAGAGTCCCAGGACGTACATCTTCACTAGAGAATGGAAACAGAATGCAGTGTTTGCCTGAGCCTATATGGAGAAAGCTTCTAAGAAGATGAAGAAGTGGGTAGATCAGGGGAGAAGACCACAGTTTCATGTCAGCTGTCTCAAGCCGTTCAATGTCGACACCAATGACCTGAGCAAAAGTCAGTCCAACAGAGCAGAGTTGAAGATAGTGCAACTTGACAGACATGACGTTGAAGAGATCCTTGCAGACAGAAAGTTCATACCCTCAAGGAAGAAGCGGCACAAGTTCCTAGTGAAGTGGAAATGCCTTGATGACAAAGAAATTAGGTGGATTTCTGCGGAAGATTTGAAGCTGTTCGTGGACAAAGTTAAAGTGTACCTAGCGCCAAAGTCTACGAGGACGTCGACCGCATAAGTGGGGGAGAATGTCATGAGTTAAGCTTGTTCAGGGCGTTATGCTTGCTTGTGACCACTTGCCTTGTGTGTTTGAGATGAGTTTCCATCATGTAAATACTAGTGTAGGGTTATTTTCTGCTAGTAGTGTCTTTGTATGCCAAATAAGGTAGTATGACTGCTTGGTCACTTTGATGTTTCCTTGTGCTAGAGTGGGAATGACCTAGAAAGCTTTTTAGGGGAGGGTGAGTGTTCATCAGTCATTGTAAAACTCACTAGCTATTGTCAACGTGTTTAGACTACTTGCCTCCCTCGCTAAATACACGATGTCAACGGAGGTGTTGTTAATGAATTATGTTTGCTTCAATGTTTACTACTTGCTAGGCTTTCATGAATTGATTACTATTTCTGCTGCTATTTGAATGAATGCTAATGAAAATGTTTCGTGGATGAATGTTGGTAAATGATAGGTTGACTAGTTAAGCAAGAGTGCCTTAGCTAGTGCCGCACGGCCCTTTACAAGGGTGTGAAAATAGTCGGACCGTGACACCTTGCTTGCGGGTTTACTGCTACAGTTAAGGAGATAGGAACAGTACATCCTACTCCTTTCATATTTTTTTTTCTTCTGTTTTATACATTCTTAAATCCTGCTTCAATCTCATGTATGTTAGTACGATTGCAACGTTACTAGATTGCTTTGGAGCCTTCTTTCCTGATTTTGTTGTTATTTAGGATTTGATAACGAGGAAGAATTGGCATATGACATGAGGCTGGTGGACTTTACTACTTTGAGTCGCTCTCATTTCCTATTGCTTGTAGTGCCGTTGCTACACCACATCAAATCCATGCTCGCCTTGGCCATCCGTCATTAGACAAGTTCAACAACTAGTTCTCATCTAGAGTTTTGTACGTAATCTTGAGTGTGAGTCTTGTCAATTAGGGAAGCATCATTGTGTTCCCTTTACTTCCGAAGTCAATAAACAGGTAGTTAGCCCTTTCATGTCGGTTCATTCCGATGTATGGAGTCCTAGTTGTGTCACGTTCAAAGTTGGGATTTTGGTACCTTGTTACATTTGTGGACGACTACTCTAGAACAACTTAGTTGTATATAATGAAAGATTGTTCTAAGTTTAGTGTCTTTTGTGTCTCATGTTCTCAAATTGATAGCTATTTTGTTGGGGAGAAAGTTGTAGATAAGCTCATTACCCCCACATGTGAAGTCTGATTTACAGCTTGTTAATTTATTCACTAAACTCTTGGGGGTTGCTTGTGTTAAATTCATTTGTGACAAGGGAGCATATGATATATATTCTATAACTTGAGGGAGAGCATTAGTGGTTATTTTGTTCCTTTAGCTTTATTACATGTGCTAATGTTATGCTGGTAAGTGTGAGTTAGTAAGGGTATTATGGTTATTGGTATAAACTTGACATATATCATAAATAGAGGGAGAGACCTATCGTTGTGATTAGGTCTTGGAGTTATTGCTCAAATACTAGCTTTAGATATAAAACAGATTACCCTTGTGTCTATAGTGCTACCACAATGGCATCTTTCCTCTTGTTGTGATTGATATTTATTGATGCCCCAGGGTTTCCAATTTCACCTTGTCCTCTGGTATTTTACTCAACCCAACCCTTTTCAACAGACTTCCTCCAACATATGCTGGTCCAGAAGTTCCAAAAATAATGCTAGAATGCCCATACTTTTTACCCCTGATGATCATAGCTATACTCGTGGCTTTAACAGTGGACCTTGAACCAAAGCAATCCCAACAGAATCATTGGTAGATTATAACAAGAAGGATAATTAACACACAGTATCCACCTTGGCCTAAACCAGCTCCTTGCCTACTTTTCAGTTTTGCCCGCTGACCTACATCAATGAATACGGCACTTTCCATAATTTGAACAATATCTGATGTTACAATTTAATAAATATACCTTTGGCTTGTGATTTCTATTATTAAATGCATTAAAACATTTCCCTCAATGTATGTAATGCTTTTTTGGAACCCTACAATACAATTAAAAAAACGCAAATTTTCAGTAAAAAATAAGCTTAACCACTACTCAAATACATAAACAAATGCATCATATAGCAGTTCCACTTGTCCTTGGTGCTTTAGTGCTTTGCACATTCTTGAGTATGATCTGTGAAGGAGCATTTGGAACATCTTGAAGGTTTTGTTAGCCTCACTGGTCTTATTTAGATATTTGGGCTCTTCTAGATCTCTCTGTTCTTTTTCGTTTTTTGGTAACCCAGCTCTTCTCTTCACAATAGGCAGGCCCAATTTTTTTCTGTCTTGCTTTTCTAATGAAACAGGATAGATGCATGAGAGGGGTCATGAGGCCTCGCATATGCATCCTTACTATAAACAATAGTGCAGAGAGTGTTCTAGCGTGTCCAAACTACATATCTTCAATTTCCTATAATCCTTCTCCTGCATAAACAACCATGCAATTGCAGGAAGCATTCCTCGAATTGTCTAGTTTGCCAGTATTAATTTTAGGGAAGATGTCACCATGCCATTTCCTAATTCCATCTCTTTTCACCTGATGTCACAAAATTTCTTGGTTTATCCGCAGCCTCAACTATAGTTATGTTCTTAGTAGTAGTAGAACATTCACAATATGGATTTGATAACACATGAAAGAAAAAGTACTGTCATCCATAAGCAAATGAAAATGCCAAAAAATAAAAAAAATAAAAAAATAAAAAAAAATTCATGACATGGAATAGTGAAGGAATAGCTATTTCCAAATTCACCATCGAAATGTTTATTTTTTTCTTGCTCCATGTGACTTTCTTTAATAAATAAATTTATATCCTCAACAATTTTTATTTTACATTCTCACCTTATTCCATTTTGTTTCTTTTAATAGACATCCCTTAAATTAAACTTGACTTAACATATTAGACTTGGTCCAAGCTCCAAACTCCAAACTCCATACTCCCAACCATCACATAACTAGTCTAAGTTATAGTTATTATTGTTTTCTATCTCATAAACGCTTGTACATATACAATCCAATTGCGAAGTAAAAGTAGTAACCTAGTAACCTTGCATTTGGGAGTTTAGATTTAAAGCCTGGTATTTGAATTTGTGGGTTTAGACAAAATACACTATAAAATTATATTAAGTTTCATCTAAATTCGCTCAAATTTAAATTCAAGACTTAAAATCTATACTTTGAAACACCATCTAATAGTTTTTGAGACCGCAATACAATAGGATAGTGACTCGAGAATGGAGATTATGGACTAAGTGGTCATCTCTCTGCTTGCAAATAGAGTGATGAGGTCTCGAATCCCCTCAAGTGTTTGTGTGTAAGTCATTTTATAAGTTTATCCTAAATTTTGCATAAATTTAAAAATAATATAATTTGTGAAATTCAACTGCCTTTGGAGGCTTTAATGGATACCATTTTGATAAATTTGAGGGGCATTTGGTTCCTAGTATAAAAAATATTTCCTTGGAAAATGACATTCTTAAAAATCTTAATTTTTAGGGATGAGACTACCTCGTAGAAATATTTTTGTTTGGTTCAAGTCATAAGATTTCTAGAAATGTATGCAGGATTCTCATACCAATGTTTAACTAAGTTGGGAATCTTGATACACACTTTAGGAAGGTGACCATTATACCTTTAACATGTGTGTAAACAATAGATGAAGAGTAATTATGTTTCAAACATAGAAACCTACTAAGATTCTCATGTAACTTATCCATGGGGGAGGTGGGAATAGGATGCTTATGTTTTATGGAAATTCTTTCATTTCCGAGAATGTGAATATGTCCCCACGTTATATTCCCACGGTCCAACAAACGTAAGAATGAGATGTCATAGGGATTGCATTCTCGAAAATTTTAAAAGATGTTACAAAATAAACGCTGCTCTGGGGAATAAAGTGAATTGCTTCAATTGAGGTGGAGATGGTTGAATGCAATTTTAAGGGCTTGCTTGAAACTTGAAAAACGAGGAAAATGAAAAGAAAATATTAAGAAATATATTTTTTCATGTTTGGTTATGAAGAAAAGGAAAAGAAAACAATATATAGTAAATTAATGAAAAAAAAAAAAAATTCTATAGGCCATTAGTCTTTAATTTTTCTTAATTTTTAATTATATTTGAATACATTTTTATTCTTATTAATAGAGCATAGTGAAAAATTGATTTTTTTTTCTAATAAAATTCGTTATCTCAAAAAGGGAGACAAATAATTTTAACTTTAAAAATTATTTGTTTTTAAAGGTTTAGTGGGAGGCCTAGATTTGAGGTACAAAATGGGCATTTTGATGCCAAAATCCGTCTCATCCATCATCGAGATTTGAACTTTTGGACCGGATTGTTGGACTAACTTTAAGGTTCTATTTGTTATTATTATTTTTTTAAAATTTTATATTTTCATTTTTGTGCAACATAGATTATGAAAATGCATTTATTTACATTGTCAATTTTCTAGTTTTGTTGTAATTTTTTAAATGTTTGCAGAAAAAAAATGAATATTTGATGTCAAGAATTAGGTTTTTTTTTTTGAATTAAATCGTTTGTTTTATACATACCTTTTAACTATAATGAAAAAATGATTATATGAATTTAAATTGTAATTAAAATAAAAAATGTCCACAATTTTTTTTTTTTAAAAAAATATTAAAAACTTTTTACAAATTTTTTTTTTAATTTTTTAATTGTCATGTATAATAAGATTGCTCTTGTAAAGTGAATGTTGAAATATAATAAGTAAGACAATTATAGTAATTTTTATTTTATTTTATTATAATAATTTTAATTTGTACTATTTTTTAATTAGTAGTTGTTTCAAAGACAAAAAGCATATTTGTTTAATCAAAATTTTAATTTGTTATAATTTTAAAAATATTAACATTTTTAGCTTTAATTTCAAATTTTAAATTTTATTTTCATAATTTTTCATAATAATACTAAGCGACTCTCATTAAATTGTCTTTGGGAAGGCTTAAAAATAAAATTTAGTCATATTGGTTAAATCATACAAAATTGTAAAAGAACATTTAAAATTTTAATAATATAGTGTCGCACCTTTGTCCTAGTCATTTATTGTTAGACATTAGGATATAAACCTTTTAGATATTTTGCTAAGCAAAAATATCCTAAGCAATTTATATTTTTCTCCTATGGGAGTTTGAATTTCAAAATTTAGATTTAAATTTATGTGAATTTGAACAAAATGTAACACAAAATTATATAGACTTTTATCCAAATTCACACAATCCAAATATAAGATTTAAAGTTTATGCATCTAAATATTACCTTTTAAATTTTTTAAGATTTGAATGGGGGCCATTGCATTGCCTAATTTATAAGCTTGAATTTTGCTTTTGGGTCAAAATTATATTTAAGTAGATGTTTGTAACATAAATTATTAAAAAGATTATTGATTATTTGATAATTTAATCCTTTATATGTATAAAAATAAAACTTTAAACAAAAGATAATAGTTTCTTTTAAGATTTGACGAAATATGTAGATATTTTTTTAGATTTAACAATTGTTTGTAAATTTCTTTTGAAATTTGGTTAAAAGATGCGCTTCTCTTGATATTTTAAAATGTTATGAACCTTTCTTACGGTTTACAAAAAGATATGTGGACTTTTCTCAATTTTTAACAAAAAAAAAATTAGGATTAAAAAGTTTCTCAAAGATCAAATGTCAAGGCAGATTTACGAAAATTTAAACTTTTGGATAAAGGGTTCCCCCCCCCCCCCCTTGATCGAACTTCACAAAAGGTTGGCTTTTATCTTAAAACTTTATGCAAAATAATTTTATAATGCATGTGCAATTCAGTATTAGATTTGTTCTTGTTTTTTATATGCAAAATAATTTTATTATCGTTTTAAAGTAGCTCTTACATTTTATTTGGAAGTCCGTAGTTTAGATTTTAAACTTGAATTGGTGAGTTTGAATAAAAAGTAATACAAAATTGTATTCACTTTTGTATAACTCAACCTTTTATTATCATCCTAATTTATAAGAATTCTATTTTGCCCTCCTAGCAAAGCCCAAAAAGAAATTTGATGTTTGGCATATTCTAATTTTAAAGAAATAAATAAATAAATGAGAATATTTAGACTGCATGTATTTTGTATCGTCTCTTAGAGATGCATTGGAAGAATTTACTTAATAGTATCTACATATATTATAAGGATCTTAAACAAGTATTAAAATTTTCTTGTAGTTGAAAGTATATCACTCCATGTGCAAAATAGAAGAACATTAGAATTGTAAAATAAGAACTTCATATTTTGATAAAGAACGTAATGAGTTATTAAAAAGAGTAGAATCAATCTTTTGAAAATTTCGAAAAAAAAGACACATGACTTGTGAATATTTGACTACATAAAAATTTGATGTAGTCCTCATTATTATATAAAGAGAACTGCCAGTAAAGATGCTCGAGGGAAAAAAGGCTCAACAAATTTTTATAAAAATGCTACTAGGAAAGAGGAAATAATATATAGAGAAACAAACTAAATCTCAATATTATTCTAGCTCCCCGTGAAGAAACATTTCATATATAGCAAAATGAGAAAATAAGAGGTTATTTGGAACTTGAAAAATATTGGAGAAAGAAAAGAAAATATGACTTTTTAATATTTGGTTATCAAAGCAAGTGAGAAAGAAATAAAAAAATATGTAAATCAATGAAAAAAAATAATAATTTCACACTTTATTAATATTTGATTTGTTGTAATTTTTAATCGTATTATAATAAGTTTTTATTTTAAAAGTATTTAGTATATAGAGAAAATAAAATAAAAAAATAAATTTCTTCTTATTTTCCTTTCATTCCATTTTACCCAAACAAAATCCTTGATTTAAATAAATCCAAAATCTTCTAATGGGAAAATAAATGACCTTTGGGATGAAGGCCTTGTGTAAAAAAAGTGAAATACTTTAAATTTTGAACTAGAAAAAACAAGGGAAAATAAATGAACAATATATGAAGAAGTGAAGAAACCAAATTTTATGGAAGAAATTTTGGAAAAGGAAAACCAAAACATTATTTTGGATACATAAAGGAAACCACAACAAAAAAATTAGAAGGAAAACAATATAGATTATGCATAAGATCAGTTACACAAATTCTCCAGAAAAAAAATCTCCAAGTAGTGGCAATCATGTGGATATATTTAGATATAGATTATGCAATAGACAAATGATTTAATCCTAAAAGGAAATATTGCATAGAACAAGTAGGGACAAAGGGTTGCGGATGCAGGTAGATGCTTTGGCACCCATCTCATTCAAAGAAGTGGTTGTCTGTATCTTAATCACTAGTATCCAACTAGGTGACCAGGATTTTTTGAATACCTATCATCTCTAAGCAAAAGGAAAATGAAGACATAGTGGCTGCTATTTACAATTCTGCGACGGCAAACTATCTCCGAAAAAAATCGAAAAAAAGAAGGCATAGTTGTTGAATGATTACCTACATTTTTTTGTGTAAATGCATATATGAATGATGTAGTGGCTAAGTGGTTGATGATATAATGTCAAAATGCATAAAGGAATGTTAAATGGATGATGCATAATGTTGTAAACTAAGAAAGATGGACTCAAACAAATCCAATGAACATGAAATGTGATTTAGAGTAGCCTTAATTGAGTTTGAAGTCCTAATGCGATGAATGTTGTTGTGATGGAAATTTTAAACTGATGAAAACCATTGATGATTAATTTTAAAAACAGGAACTAGATTGAGAGATAGTTCTCGAGTTTTAGAAAACTTGTTTCAAACAAATAGAGCAATGTCGTAGAGAGCATAATTGAATATGTGTGCCCTTGTTAGAGCATGTCGTAGAGAGCTTCTCCATTGTCAAATGACCGAAACAACCCTAGACAATTTTCTTCAATCTTGATAGAGATGTCTAATCTTTAGTTTCATTTTGCACGACCATAACCAATATATTGCCTTAATTCTCAATTGTTTCTTTGGAGTCAATGGTCAGTGTAGAAGATTAAATGCCAAGTAATTCACGTAAGTTTTTCATTCTTTCTTTATGGGACCATATTTTGGCATATATTGTTAGATTAATTTTAGGACAATCCCACCCATCATACTTCTAAAAATCAAGAAATTGTTGAAAAGAAAAGATTCAGGCCCAAAAGATCTAGAAGTCATCTATATCAATAACTCAAAAGAATCATTGCCTTTGGTAGTTCTGATCTTCTCCTTTAAGATTTCTACTTTATTGACCATTCTATTTCGTTCTTTATCTTCTAAAATTTGTTTCCTCCTTCCTTCGGTAGCCTTTGCATTTGGGGTTGATGTACACTATTTGTGGGTTCATTGTGGGTTAACTGTGGAGATGTCATAAACTAGAAGTATAGTAAAGAAGACATGAGGAGCTCATGCACTAGTTTTTGGTATAATAGTTTGAGAAGAGGATGTTGAATTACGGTTCGATGTTGATACTAGAGTAGGACCTCGTTCGACACCTTCCAATGCCTTAGATTAGGACATACTTTTTCAATAGCTCCATGATTTGATTCTTGCTCTCCTCTAATGTATCCATCCTCCTTTCAAAGGTAGAGTTGTTTTCAGAGGTGTCAAGGTTTTTTGCCATTTGAGACGCTGGTGATGTATGCAAATGAGTTTGAATTGGACTTTGGAGAGGAGGCCTAGCAATATGCTTTGATGGGGTGTTATTTTGGAGAAAATGAAAAAAAAATGTTGGCGCCAAGGGAGTCTTTATAAGGGCTTGATACATATGCATAAGCACCAACTTGACCCAAAAGTTTAGGCCTATTGGGTCTTGGGTCCAACCATGCATATAAACACTTATCCTTCACTCTATTTTTTCAATGTGCGACAAACTCATAGGTGGATTTCTTAACAATGTCCTTCTTACTTGTGAGTTCTAACTACTACCCCTAGAACGAAAGCATTCTTGATCATTATGTGTGCTTGAATCGACCTCTCCTCCTTGAGCAGAAACTATATCTCTCATGAGACTAAACCCAATTCTCCAATAGTTTCTCAAGTGGACCTTACTCCCACGCCTTAGGTGTCTCATATTGAATTCCATGTGCCTCAAAACCAATACTACCTACGTACTGACCGTATTTGGATCCATCTACCAATCTAGATGATCCTTATTGGTCTCGATCACATACTTGGTCTTTCGACTATTAGCACGTCAAGAGAATTAGTTTCACACCTTGACTTTATGATATCATTCATACACTTTACAATATCGTTCACCTAGAATTATAAACATTGAATTAGTCTTTGAATTTTATGAACTGATTGTAAGTTAAGGTGTAGGCCCAAGAGGGGTATGATAAATTGGGTGATTAAAAATTTAAGTTAATACTTAAACAATTTTGCTACAATTTAAACAAGTATCATAAGCATACAAAGATTATCAATAATCACAATAAATATGTATGAATGCAAATGTGCTGAAATTAAAGAGTTAAGGGAAGAAAAAACAAAATCGAGTTTTTACAAGGTTCGACAATACTTGCCTGCGTCCTTGTCTTAAGAAAACCACTTGAGGATTCCACTAACCACTCGTTCAATAGGCGGAGATGAGTGGTTAGTGGAGATGCCTCCACTCCTTCACTGGGCAGAGATGCCTTTACAATCCCTCCTTCACTTTCACTAGGTGAAAATTCCTTTACAATCCCTCAAGCAAAATACCCCTTTTGCTTGACACGATTCACTCTTGAATTGTCAATGTGCAATGTGGAATCAAGATAAATTGGTGTACAATGATTGCTCCTAAATTAAGCTGATAAGTACAGTTAAAATGGCATACTAATACATTCCCAAATGAATAACAATGAAGTTCAAATAAGTAACTAAAGGTTCTCTAAGATTTATAGAGTAAGAGAGAAAATAAGCACTTGAATGATGAACTAATAAAATGCAAAGTGCTTGAAAATGATTTTCACTAAAGAACAAATGCTTAACTTCCTTGCTAAATGATACCAATAATAATATCCCCTTTAGAACAAGTTTAGAAACCTTGTATTTATAGGCAAAATTGAGTTCTAGTCATTTTATGGCCATTGGACAAGTTTAACAATTTAATATTTTGAAAAATTAGCCGTTTATAGCCGTTAGGTTAATAATTCCCGCAAGTTTAGTCGACCGACCTGGAGTTCAGTCGCCCGAATTGCCTGGAGCAGGACTAGTGCACGACCAGTAGCAACTCGGTCGATTGAGTGCCCTACTTCAAGCCCCCGAATTGTCTAGAGCAACGAAGCCCTTAGTTTTTAATTTCAAAATTGATTTTAACACTTTGAAATAATTTTTGCACTTTTATAAAATATTTTTTCATGAAATTTAGAGTGCCTAGAGTTCAACTAAGGTCACGTATGAGTTTGATTACATTATCAAGGATAGTGTACACACATAGGTCCTATTTGCAATATGCATTAAAAAAAATTCTCAAAGTCTTCAAGCTCAGTCTTTATAAGCTCCATGATCATAACCAAATAAAATCATCTTATACGCTTCATGGCTTCCAATTTGCATATGTTATTGTGCTTAAAACCTTAATTCCCATGAATACATTTAATAGCACAATTAGATGCCTTATTTTGTCATTATCAAAACCAGGATGAAATCTTGTTAGACCAACACCAATTTTTTTAGAACTTGATTAAACCCCTAAATGCTGAAAAGTATAATTATTTGGTAAACATTTGAATATTATCTTTTCTAAAAATTAAAATAAAAAAGGGAAGATCATAACTAAAATTATCCAAATTGAACACAATCATGGTAAAGCAATGACTTCAAAGATGTTCTTTGTAGGTCTAATGAAGGGGATGGGTCACCCCCTCCTGGTCCTAACGAAGAGTGCTTCCTCGATCCCAACCGATGAAGTCAAGTCAAGAAATTGCATGAGGGTCATTTATCTTTTAATAGCCTACTGATCTATAATAATCACAATATAATAATAATGAAGTGGCTAAAAATCTTTCTATTGCAAGCTATACATTTTTTACTTATGATACATGTTTAATTAAAAAAAAAAAATTATTCTTGTGGGCTGTATTAATAATTAACTAGAAATAAAATGCCTATATTTTGTGCTGACCCATTATGCCAATTCAAACTTGCTTCTCTAATCTAAGCATGAAAGTTCAAACTCAATCCTCATTGAATTTTCAATTAACTAGAAAATGGCACTTGTCAACGCAACAAGCACGCATGTGACACTTTTAATATGTTTTAGATTATAAACATGCCTCTATAAGGCTAGTTTGAAACTTGGTCAACCAAAAACAAAAGAAGGTTATTAATAAATTTTTAATGAATTAATTATAAGATTAATAACATTCTGACTTTAATTTTTGTAAGAAATATAAATGAATGATTAATGTAAAATATATAAAATAAGTTTCAATTCAATTCTATATATGATCACATACATAAAGAAAAATTATACAAATAATCTTTCTCTTTATGTGTCTGTGTATCCGAATTTTAGATGTTAAAATCATGCATGTAAAAAGGGATTCATTTTCAATATGTATATAATTTAACAAAACAGGCACACAAGAAATATGTGCAATAGTACAGATTTGAAAATGAAATACCAAAAAAGCAACAGCCATATAATGGTCAATTGTCTAATGTCAACTGTCAATTGCCATGCAACTTGGCTCTGAAATCTTCCACCAACTTGAAGTTTCTTTCTTTCCATGCACTTTCATATATATATATATTTGCTGCCTAAGAAGTTTGGCATTCAAACAAATGCTTTCGGAGGAAAAAGGGCAAATTAATGACTCAGCAAGCTGCCTAAGAAATTTCGTCCCATTTTGTACGTGACATTTTCCAAGATGTGTCTCTCCAAGAATTAAAGCGTATACATTATTTTTTTTTTCTACATTAATGACTTAATTAATATATAATAGGTTGTATATTGCAATATTTTTGTTATAATTTTTACATCGATTATATGAGTATGTATACTGTTATAATTTTTAGGGTAAAAAACATTGGCCTCCTTTGAAATTTGACTAAAAGATGGAAACCTTCCATAAGATTTTGAGATTTCAAAAATATCACAAACCTTTCTTGAGATCTGCTAAAAAGAAATAAATCTCTTCTAAAGAAACTTATCTTTTTTACAAAATATAAGAAAATATGTTAGGAACCTGTGAGCAACCAGAACAAAGTGACACCAGAAATTTAACGTGGTTCGGTCAATATCGACCTACGTCCACGGAACACATACCAAATAGTCACTATTTCGCCAGAAAATTACAATTCTCTCACTCTCTCTCCCTCTCTTCCTCCTCTTTCTTCTCTCTGCTCTCTGAGCTCCTCACTATTATTGTGTCATTCCTTAGCCCTCTATTTATAGGCCTGATCTTCCAATCACTATTTAATTACAATTCAAACATAATCAATCAAAACATGAGAAGTTACAATCATGGGATAAAATGGAGATAAATGCACCGTGTTTTCTAACTCAGCTTCATGAATGGATCGTCTCTCCAACTCAGCTCCACCTCCTGGTTGTCTTCTGGCTCCAGCTATAACAATCTCCCACTTGGAGACAGAGACGTCTCCTCAACCAGTATCATGAATAAATGATGTGCTCAAAACATATGTCTTTAGACATGAAGACCAACTGAAGTTGAACACAACTTCAGCTTCTTTGTAGTCACCACCTTACTGTCTGTTCGATTCCTGTGGACTAATCTGATGGCTGTCAGTTTCACAACTGGTGTAAAGATGCCGGTGTAGTCAATCCCTTCCTTCTGTTCAAAGCCTTTGACTACCAACCGAGGCTTGTACCTTCTGGAGCCGTCATGCTCTTCTTCGATTCTGTACACCCACTTGTTGTGAAGGACTTTGGGCAACTCAGCTAGTTCCTATGTTCTGTAGGAGGTGAGGGACTTCATCTCATCCTTCATTGCAAGCTCCCATTTGCTTGTATCTACCACCTGACATGCTTCATCATAACATTCGGGCTCTCCTCCATCTGTAAGAAGTAAGTAATCAATATACCTTCTATTTGGTACATGGGACCGAGTAGATTTCCTAAGCTCCGAAGTTGGAGTAGAAGATGGTGGTGCAATGATCTACTCCACTGGTTCCTCCACCTGAGGATTCTCGGCATTCTGCTGTTGTGTCCCGACACATTCTGAGTGGACTAGTTCTAGTCTCTTCTTCTTTGAGGCTTGGGTGTTTATCTGGAAACTAACCTTATAACGACCTCAAAATTCTTATCATTTTTTTAAAATATATATACAATAAAAATTCCTACGCAGCGGAAACACAAATCATAAAACCATTTATACATAAACTATACAATACCAGAATCCAGAATATACAGAACATGCAAAAATATCCCTCCAGTGTCATCTACTCAAAAAAAGATATACAGCTATGACAAAAACTCATCCTATAACTAGGGTGATCTAACTACTTTCTATCCGCGAGCCTGATCTGCTCGCCTAACTGGCTCACTTGAAAATGGTAAAGTAATGGGGCGAGTCGACGCTCAGTAAGTGGAAATATGCTATTGCTAGTGTGTTGCAATTAAGTTCAGAATACTTTAAAAAAATAGTAACTGAACTGTAATGTAATAAATAATCTGTAAAACATATCTTTCAAACATTTCTTTCTTTCTTAATTAAAATATACTACTTTTCATACTGATAATATATCATACTATTCTCATCATATGCTGTAAAACTGTTTTCATACATATAACTATTCTGTATAAAACTGTGATACACATACTGATCTAAATAAATATGCATACATGTATATGTATATATATAAATATTTGTTCATGAAACTACTCGTATAAAAACTGTATATGCATGTAAATTTCTCTGTATATATATATATCCTTATCTGTATAATCTGTATAATCTCTCACTGAGATTGAGGCGTTACGTATTGCCCGTCCCTCAATTCAGTATAGTATGATATATTATAATAACTGTATAAATTTCTTCATCTCATAAAAATCTACTCAGGCCACACAAGCATTTAAACTCATATTCTAAACAAATACTGTTTCAAACTCATATTTTGAAAATTCTGTATAGTAAAATGGTGTAATTATGCATCTATAAATTCTCTAATATCATTACAAAAACTCATAGCATAGCATATTTCCCTTACCTCAGCTTTGAAAAGCCCCTATAAAAATCTGGCTCTATACCCGTAGGATTCCTAACTCAACATCCTAAAAACACAACGTCCTAGAACAAAACATCAGTATTTCTTAGTCTACATCATTTCCTATAACTGTCTGAAAGTCAAAAATTCAATAAAAGACCTTACCCTAAATTTGGGATGAAATCCAACTTCATTTTCTCGACAATTCGCTCCGGCAAACTTGTAGAGAATTCCACCAGGAGCATCGTGGTAACTTCGAATCGTCGATCCAGCGACTGGTGGGGCAGAAAACGAAGAGAGAAGGGAGAGAGAGTCGTAGGAGAGAGAGAGCGGCGAGAAAAATGATAAAAATCCCGGTTTTTCAATTTTTATATTGCCAGATTCGTCGACAAGACATGTCACTTCGTCGACGAATCCCTCATTAAATTCATCGACGAAGCCCTGTATTCGTTGACGAAATCCTTAAAGCCTTCGTCGACTAAACCCTGTGTTCGTCGACGAAGCTTGGCAATTTTCCACAACTATGATTATTTAATGTTATCTTCAAAATGCAATGTCGTCGATGAAGTCTACGGCCTCCTTCTGTTTCTGTATCTATTTTCTCTCCCTCTTATTATTAAAATGTTATTATTCTTTGGGTCACTACATTCTCCCCTCCTTATAAAATTTTGTCCTCGAAATTTGCTAGCTAGATCCCATTAATACACTTCATCATTCTATGGAAGAAAAAGAGGTCTACTTATTTTATTACCTGCCCTCACTTGTGGCGAAGGAATACCGTGGTTACATATTATGTTCTGGGAGATTACACATATAAAACTAAAAACTATCTACTAGTTAAAATCTTATACATGTACATGCAAAAGGAAATCTATCTAACTATCATGCTTTATCTGAGTACCTCTATACCTCTTGGAACAATTGCGGGTATTTATGTCTAATCTGCTCCTCGAGCTCTCAAGAAGCTTCCTCTATAGCGTGGATCCTCCACAAAACTTTTACCAACTGTATTTTTTTAGTACGTAAAGTCTAAACCTTCCTATCCAAAATCTGTACTGGTATTTCTTCATATGCCAACGAATCCTTAAGCTCTATCTTTGCATAACTGATGACGTGGGATGGGTCTGGGACGTATTTTCGTAACATGACAACATGAAACACGTCATGAATACGAGCCAAAGCTGGTGGCAAAGCTGACCTGTAGGCAACTGACCCTATTCTCTCAAGTATCTCAAAAGGGCTAATAAACCTGGGGCTCAACTTGCCCTTCTTTCCAAACCTCATAACTCCTTTCAGAGGAGCTATCTTCAAAAATACTCGCTCTCCCACATCAAATTCCAATTCTCTGCGGCGAGTGTCTACTTAACTTTTCTGCCGACTCTGTGCTATTTTAATTCTTTCTCTAATTAATCGAACTTTATCAGACGTCTGCTGTATTATCTCGGGACTCAAAGCTCACCTTTAACCTACTTCATCCTAGAAAAGAGGAGAACGACATCTCCTGCCATACAATACCTCGTATGGAGCCATGTCGATACTAGCTTGATAGCTATTATTATAAGCAAACTCCACTAACGGCATGTATTGGATCCAATTGACCCAAAAATCAAGCACACAAGCACGAAACATATCCTCTAATATCTGAATGCTCCTTTAAGTCTGACCATCAGTCTGGGGATGAAAAGCAGTGCTAAAAGCTAACTGCATACCCATAGCCTCCTGAAAACTTTTCTAGAATCGTGAAGTAAACCGAGGATCTCGATCTGAGACTATGGATACTGGTACTCCATGAATACGAACTATCTCCTGAACATATATTTCTAGCAGTCTGTTCATGGAATAACCGATTTTAATAGGAATGAAATGAGCAGTCTTCGTTAAACGATCAACAACTACCCAAATTGCATTCAATCCCTGTCGCACTGGTGGTAATCCCGTAATAAAATCCATTGAGACGTGGTCCCACTTCCACTCTGGAATAAACAATGGCTGCAACTGTCCTGCTGGTCTCTGGTGCTCAGCTTTAACCTACTGGCACGTCAAGCACTGTTGAACAAATTCAGCTATCTCCCTCTTCATTCCACTCCACCAGAAATATTCTCGCAGATCCATGTACATTTTAGTACTACCAGGATGGATTGTGTATAGGGATCTGTGAGCTTCCTCCAGCATAGTCCTCCTGATCTCAGCATCTGCAGGAACACATAGCCTAGTACGGAATCGCAGAGCTCCATCCTCTGATATGCTGAACTCCTCAGCCTGACCATCCCGCACTCTAGCCATCACCTTTGCTAAATCTGCGTCATCACCCTGAGCTGCTTTAATCCTCTCGTATAGTGTAGGCTGAATCACTAGACTAGCGATAACTGCCCGAGGACTCTCCTCCACCAATTCTATACTAAGCCTCTCCAAATCCATAAAAAATGAGTGCTGAATCACCATAGCTGCTAGCACGGATCCCCCTGATTTCCTGCTCAAAGCATCTGCCACTACGTTCGCTTTTCCTGGGTAGTAGCTAATCGTGCAGTCATAGTCTTTAATAAGCTCTAGCAACCTTCTTTGTCTTATATTTAATTCTTTCTGAGTGAAGAAATATTTCAAGCACTTGTGATTAGTGAAAATCTCGCATTTCCCACCATATAAATAATGCCTCCAGATTTTGAGAGCACAAACCACTGCAGCAAGCTCTAAGTCATGGACAGGATAATTTTTCTCATATTTTTTGAGCTGTCTAGACGCATATGCAATAACCCTGCTGTGCTACATCAACACGCAACCAAGACCCTTCAAAGAAGCATCACTGTATATCACATAACTATCCTCTCCTGATGGAATAGTCAGTACTGGAGCTGAAACTAACCACTGCTTTAACTCTTGAAAACTCTGCTCACAGTCATCAGTCCATTCAAATTTCACATTTTTCCTTGTAAGTCGTGTCAATGGACCTGATAGCCTGGAAAAACCCTCCACAAAGTGTCGGTAATAACCTGCCAACCACTCCTCACTTCCTGAACATTTCTCGGCCTCCCCCAATTCACCACTGCCTCTATTTTGCTCGGATCAACTGATACTCCTGCATCTGAGATCATATGGCCGAGAAAAGTAACCTGCCTTAACCAGAACTCACATTTCTTGAACTTTGCATATAATTTCCTTTCTCTCAATACCTACAACACCAGCCTCAAATAATGCTCGTGCTCCTCAGAACTCCTCGAGTAGACCAGTATATTGTCAATGAACACAGCCACAAACTGGTCCAAATACTGGTGGAATACCCGATTCATCAAATCCATAAAAACCGCTGGTGCATTAGCCAACCCAAATGGCATCACTAAGAACTCGTAATGCCCATATCGGGTACGAAAAGCAATCTTTGAAATGTCCTCAACCTTGACTTTTACCTGATGGTAGCCTGACCGCAGATCAATCTTAGAATAAACCTAGGTCCCCTGGAGCTGATCAAATAAATCATCGATCCTATGGAGAGGATATTTATTCTTGACTGTCAATTTGTTTATCTCCCTATAATCAATGCATAACCTCATGGTTCCATATTTCTTTTTCATGAACAATGTTGGCGCACCCCAAGGCGACACACTAGGCATGATGAAACCTTTATCCAGTAACTCCTATACCTGGTCTTTCAATTCTTTTAACTCGACTGGGGCCATACGGTATGGTGCTTTAGATACTGGTGCGAATCCTGGCAACAAATCTATAGTACACTCAATCTCAAGGTCTGGTGGCAAACCAGGCAATTCTTCTGAAAATACATCTGGGAATTCCCTCACTACTAGTATGTCATCTTGTCTCAATACTTATTTTGGAAATTCTTCTATGTATGCAACATACCCCTGAAAACCCTCCTGTAACAGTCTCCTCGCCTGAATAGCCGACACCAGCTGTGGCGAAACACGCACACACGAGCCCATAAATCTAAATTCTGGTTCACCCGGAGGGTCTGAAAATTACTTCTTTCTCATGACAATCTATGCTAGCATGATAAATGGCTAACCAATCCATGCCCAATATCACATCAAACCCCTGCATTTCCAGGACCACAAGATCGGCTAACAGCACTCTCTCCTGAATACTTACTAGAAAATTCCGAAGTACCCTCATGCATCTAATCACAGATCCCATCGGCGTGCCCACTGACAAATCTATATCTAATGGTTGTGTCTCTATTCCAGTAATTTTCACATGTCTTGCCAATATAAAAGAGTGCGTGGCACCTGTATCAAACAAAACAATCATTCTATATGGTAAAGCAGTAAGCGTACCTGTGACAACGTCCCCATCCATCTCAGCGTCTCCTGGTGTAACGCATAAACCCTCGTCGGCGCAGTGTTCCTCTGCTCACCACCGTGGGGCGCTTAATATCCACCCTGAAATGGTCTGGGATCCTGTGCATAACCTGACAGCGTCTGACATGCTCGTGCCATGTGATCGGGTCTCCCACAACAATAGCAAACATTCTCCCCAAATCGATATTCACCCGGGTGTCTTCGGCCACACCTGGCACAAGTGACGGGAGGCTGACTACTCTGGAATCTCCTGTGCTCTACCATTTGTCTCTGGCCTCCACCAGATCTACCTCCTCTCCAAGGGCCTCGGTTGGGACCCTCCTGATAACTCGAGGGCGCAGCCCTCTTCTTCTGACTCTGTGCCTCCGTCTCTCCAGATAGACTATCCTCCGCGATAGTGGCCCTGTCAACCAACTCTGAGAAATCCTGGATCCTCAATACCGCCACCTGCTTGTAAATATCCCGCCTCAAATTTCTCTCAAACATTCTAGCCTTCTTTGCTTTATCTGGGACAATATAAGGGCAGAAGCGAGAGAGCTCAATAAATCTCGCCGCATACTGTGGGACAGTCAACGACCCCCGGGACAGACTCAGAAACTCCTATACTCGAACCTCTCTGACCGAAGTAGGATAATATCTATCAAAGAACATGTCCCTGAATCGGGCCCAGATTATCTGCACTGGTATAGCTCTTTGCTCCTCCAACAACCTGGTGGCTATCCACCATCTCTCAGCCTCCCCTGCCAGCCTATATGTAGCATACATAACTCTCTGCTCGTCAGTGCAGTGAAGTACTATCAGGATCTTCTCCATTTCCTACATCTAATTTTCAGCAATCGCAGGGTCAGTCGCTCTATAGAAAGACGGTGGATTCATCTTCATGAATTTCTCTATGGTACATCCCTGAGCTGAGGATGGACCTCCCTACTCTCTAGAGCTCCGCGTTATCTTAGCCATAACTTACTGAGCTACACTGCGTAGCACAGCATCTGAATCCCCACCAACTGCGCCAGAAGGACCCGCTCCATCATTCCCACTGGCGTGAGCACTATTGTCCCCTGGGTCCATCCTGCAAACACATAAAATACCATTTCAAAATTCTATCTTCCTATGGACTCAACTTATTCAACTAAAACTCCAAAACCTCTGTTAACTATCCCTCCTGTTTCTAATCCCAAAATCCACTCTTGCAACCTAGACACATGACTCGTCGACAGTTTACTATGGTTTTCTTGAAATCGTCACCCCAAGAAAAATATAGAAACAATTACGAAATCCTATATCCAGATCACATAATTAAACCTCAAATCTTTTCCCTATATTCTGGTATTGTTTCCCGCTGCATTCTAGAGTCTACAGAACCTAACAACCTAGGCTCTGATACCAAATTGTAACGACCTCAAAATTCTTATCATTTTTTTTTAAATATATATACAATAAACATTCCTACGCAGCGGAAACAAAAATCATAAAACCATTTATACATAAATTGTACAATACTAGAATTCATAATATACAAACCATGCAAAAATATCCCTCCAGTGTCATCTACTCAAAAAAAGATATACAACTCTGACAAAAACTCACCCTATAACCAGGGTGATCTAACTACCTTCTATCTGCGAGCCTGATCTGCTCGCCTAGTTGGCTCACCTG
Organism: Malania oleifera; assembly: GCF_029873635.1. Taxonomy (NCBI): domain Eukaryota; kingdom Viridiplantae; phylum Streptophyta; class Magnoliopsida; order Santalales; family Ximeniaceae; genus Malania; species Malania oleifera. Next base: position 129,374,258 of record NC_080417.1, read on the forward strand.
AAAATGGTAAAGTAATGGGGTGAGTCGACGCTCAATAAGTGGAAATATGCTATTGTTAGTGTGTGGCAACTAAGTTAAGAATACTTTAAAAAAATAGCAACTGAACTGTAATGCAATAAATAATCTGTAAAACATATCTTTCAAACATTTCTTTCTTTCTCAATTAAAATATACTGTATCATATGTTTTCTTCTTTTCATACTGATAATATATCATACTATTCTCATCATATGCTATAAAACTGTTTTCATACATATAACTAATCTGTATAAAACTGTGATACACATACTGATCTAAATAAATATGCATACATGTATATGTATATATATAAATATTTGTTCATGAAACTACTCGTATAAAAACTGTATATGCATGTAAATTTCTCTGTATATGTATATCCTTATCTGTATAATCTGTATAATCTCTCACTGAGATTGAGGCGTTACGTATCGCCCGTCCCTCAATTCAGTATAGTATGATATATTATAATAACTGTATAAATTTCTTCATTTCGTAAAAATCTACTCAGGCCACACAAGCATTTAAACTCATATTCTAAACAAATACTGTTTCAAACTCATATTTTGAAAATTCTGTATAGTAAAATGGTGTAGTTATGCATCTATAAATTCTCTAATATCATTACAAAAACTCTTAGCATAGCATATTTCTCTTACCTCTACTTTGAAAAGCCCCTATAAAAATCTGGTTTTATACTCGTAGGATTCCTAACTCAACATCCTGAAAACACAACGTCCTAGAGCAAAACATCAGTATTTCTTAATCTACATCATTTCCTATAACTTCCAGAAAGTCAAAAACTCAATAAAAGACCTAACCCTAAATTTGGGATGAAATCCAACTTCATTTTCTCGACGATCCGCTCCGGAAAACTTGTAGAGAATTCCACCAGGAGCCTCGTGGTAGCTTTGGATCATCGATCCGGCGACTGGTGGGGCCGAAAACAAAGAGAGAAGGGAGAGAGAGTCATAGGAGAGAGAGAAAGGAGAGAGAGAGCGGCGAGAAAAATGATAAAAATCCCAGTTTTCCCATTATTATACTTCCGTATTTGTCGACGAATCCTTCATTAAATTCGTTGACGAAGCCCTGTATTCGTCGAAGAAATTCAGGCTGTCTCAGAACCCCTCTCGGTACTTTCTCATTGACGAAGCCCTGTATTCGTCGACGAAATCCTTAAAGCCTTCGTCGACGAAACCCTGTGTTCGTCGACGAAGTTTGGCAATTTCCCGCAACCATAATTATTTAATATTATCTCCAAAATGCAATGTCGTCGATGAAGTCTACGGCCTCCTTCTGTTTCTGTATATATTTTCTCTCCCTTTTATTATTAAAATGTTATTATTCTTCGGGTCACTACAAACCCTCTTCTGTTTCTCGACTATACAATCCTCACACATGTCAATCTACACTAACTGTAGACCACTCAAATTTTGCTTTGAGTGCATCACCCTGAGTCCCTTCTCGCTCATGTGACCAAGTCGTTGGTGTCAGATGTTGCTGTCGTCATTTCTTGCAGCAACTGAAATAGACATGGAGGCATTGCAGGTTAAAAAAAGTGTTCCGCTTTTCTTACCTCGCCCAATCGTTAGTACTCCCTTTGAAACTTTCCATTCATCGCCAATGAATTTCGTCATGTATCCCTCATCTGCCAGCTGACCAAGTGAGATCAAATTCTTTCTCAAGTCTGAAATATACCTGACATCCTTCAGTTTCCATACTGATTCGTTTATATTGATCTTCACAACTCCCTTACCGGTTACGTCGCTAAGTTGATCGTTGCTAAGGTACACCTTATCAAAATTACCTGGTGTGTACTCCTATAGGTAATCTCTGCAGCATGTGGCATGAAATGAGGCTTCAGAGTCTAAGACCCAAGACTCCTGCTTGCTCTCCAAAGAGCAGATCAACATCTCATCATTCTCGGAAGCAATATTTGCTTCTGTCTTTGCCCTCGTCTCGAATTCTTTCTTTTGACTTCTGCACTAGTTCTTGTAATGACCAGTCTTTCCACAGTTCCAACACTCAATAACTTTTATGCTTTGAGAACTAGTATCTTGAGTACCTCTGGGATTTCTGGATTTAGACTGCATGGGCCTAGATCTGCCGTGGTTGTTTGATCGTCCATGCCTGCTTCCTCTGCCTTGACTCTCCATGTTCAAGGCTGAACTCGAAGTGGAGCCATGGTTCGACTGCATTCTTATTTCCTCCGTCAAAATCATGCTGACGACTTCATCATATACAAGCTTCGATTTTCCTGCGGAGCTATTGATGGCAGTAACGACACCATTCCAACTTTCAGGCAAATGACTGAGAATCCATAGGGCCCAAATCTCATTATCAAACGTTATCCCGATTGAGGCGAGTTGATCAGACAACTCATTGAAATTATTCAAATGCATGCTAAAACTTTCACCTACAGACATGCTCATCGTAAATAGTCTTTCCATGAGATGTACCTTGTTTGCGGTTGAAGGCTGCTTGTACATATTAGAGAGCGCATCCATAAGAGACTTGGTGGATGTTATATGCTTGATATTGAACACCACAAATTTCGACAACAACATTCTGATGGCTCCGAGGGCTTTTCGATCAAGCAACTCCCACTCATTCTCGTTCATGGATGTTGGCTTACCATTCAACGGTAAGTGCAATTCTTTCCCAAACAAATAATCTTCTATCTGCATCTTCTAGAAACTGAAATTGTTGCCATTGAACATTTTGATTTTTGAGCTCTTTTCGTTCTTCATCTCAATTCACTAATTTAGAGATGGAATTAGCTAAAATGGATAGTGCGGTTGGATCCGGAACGATCAAAAACCCTAAAAATGGTTCAAGTCACTCGAAAAACCCAAATGACTCTGAAAAGCTCAATCAAAGTTTGGTAAAACCTGGTTAAACCTTGGTCAAACTTCCTGACGTGGAGGCTTATGTGGCAGTGGGGCCCACTTGCTGACTTGATAATGGGGTCCACCGCTGACATGGCACCTTCCTGCTGAGGTGTTGCTTTGGCTGACTCAGTGATGTTGACGTGGCCGATTCTGTGTCGGCAAGTCGGATCCGGTTCTCAGGTTGATCCGGGTCTGAGTGATCTGCAGGGTTGGGTCGAGGTGTGAACTGAGTCGGGTTGAAATGATCCGAGTGAGAAAGACACGTGAAACGCGTGCGGCGTGTGAGGATCTGGTCATCGGCGCGTGATCAGCGCGTGTCGAAGTGTCCTGCTTCGGCAAGGCACATGAGGGCACGTGAGGCTTCATCTGGACTCCATTCGAGCTCGGGTATGCACGGTTCTCTTCGTCTCGACGAGCTGAATGCGATGGTGGCCTCAAAACTTAGTTTCGAGCCACTGGATAGAGCTCTGATTTTGGGATCACTTCCAATCTGGCTTTCCTGCTCCAACCGGGCTCTAATACCACTTGTTAGGAACCTGTGAGCAACCAGATCAAAGTAACACAAAAAATTTAACATGGTTCGGTCAATATCGACCTACGTCTATGGAGCACACACCAAATATTCACTATTTCGCCGCCGAAAAATTACAATACTCTCACTCTCTCTCCTTCTCTTCCTCCTCTTTCTTCTCTCTGCTCTCTGAGCTTCTCACTGTTATTGTGTCATTCCTCAGCCCTCTATTTATACGGGTTGATATTCCAATCACTATTTAGTTACAATTTAAACATAATCAATCAAAACATGGGAAGTTACAATCATGGGATAAAATGGAGATAAATGCACTGCGTTTTCCAACTCAGCTCTATGAATGGACCGCATCTTCAACTCAACTCCAGCTCCTGGCTGTCTTTTGGCTCCAGCTATAACAATATATTTGTCTCTTTTTGACAAATTTGAGTAGAAGTCCTTGTAATTCTTAGGATAAGTTCTTAGAATTTTTAAAACCCCAGGAAAGATAGTGACTTTTCACCAAATCTCAAAGGAAGTTCGTGTCTTTTACCTTAATATTTCTGTTTCTTGAACAATTAAATAGAAATATCTGAACTAAAAACGGATTGATTGTCCTCCATTAAAACATCTTGATGATTCACTATAAACATTTTTTCAATGATGTATTATAGCAAATATAATACCACTTTCCTTTTTCAGTAAGGAAAGAGGTCTATCACCACTATAAAAGTTTACAACTTTAATAACTAAGATGCCTTGTTTAAGACAATGAATGTTTCAAATGGTACAACAAATGAATTTCGTTATTTTTTCTTTTTATTACATAGGAACTCCAGCCACCAACAATCCCTTCGGACCCCCTAGTGAGACACCAAACTTACGGATCAACATCCTCCCCTTAGGTCTCCCTGATCAGGTTAAGTTTGGATGCGGAATTGACTTCCGTGCATCAGTTGGACGTTCGGCCAACCCGACCCTCGGGACACATCTCCATTACCATTCACGGTCCCCGTTGGCTCATAAAACGAACTCTCACCATCCACGATCTCCACTGGCTCACAGAGTAAATTCTCACCATCCACAGATACCACTGGTTCCGTGAGTGTATCTACCTGAAATTAAACCCATGATACTCTTTCTTACCTGCTGATATCTTTTCACCGCGTCATGCCCATGAGGGCAAATTTCATTATCTTTGCTTTGTATAGAAAGTGAACAATTTTATTGATTGATACATATTAATGACTATTAAATGCAAATTGTAGGATGAACTGTTGGTTCCTAAATATACTATTTAATAATAGCCTACTGATCTATAATAATCACAATATAATAATAATAATAATGAATTGGCTAAAAATCTTTCTATTGCAATCTATACATTTTTTACTTATGATACATGTTTAATAAAAAAAAAAAATATTCTTGTGGATTGTAATAATAATTAACTAGAAATTAAAATGCCTATATTTTATGCTGACCCATTATGTCAATTCAAACTTGCTTCTCTAATCTAAGCATGAAAGTTCAAACTCAATCCTCATTGAATTTCCAATCGACTAGAAAATGGCACTTATCAACGCAACAAGCACGCATGTGGCACTTTTAATATGTTTTAGGTTATAAACAAAATTGAATCCCTTCAAACTTAAAATCCTCTCTCCCTCCAATAAAAATTTTCTTTCAACCTTCTTTAAAATGTGAAAGTAACCTCTACAACAAAGTCAATCCAAGGCAAATGTGATTGTGCCTTCTGAAAATCGATTATTGCATCATGCATGCACGCATACATACTCCATCCAACAAGCAAGCTAAAATATCGCATTCAATGAAGAAGACAGCTACAGCAACAACATTACAATGAGGTCACCCTGAAAATCGAACGGAGCAGATAAAACCCTAAATTTCCGAATTTACTCCCAGCTCGTTCAAACAATGACAGCTCAAACCACTACATCAAAGGCAAAAAAAAAACTCAAAAGCTAAAAAATCTAAACCCTAGACAAGGCAAAGAGCTGAATATGCAAGAAATACATGCAAAAGAAATTGCATTTTCGAGGTCGAGACAGATCATAGCAACACATAAAAAGCAAAGTAGAAGCTTAAGATCGTACAATGAAAATGTCTGTTTGCCGATCAAGCCAGCACGAGCTGCCACAACATACTTCTACCTCCGCTTGTATGGAGAAGGTTTGGAGAGAGAGAGAGAGAGAGAGAGAGAGAGAGAGAGAGAGAGAGAGAGAGAGAGAGAGAGAGAGAGAGAGAGAGAGATGAGGCTGAATGGAAACCGAAAGTGGTCGCTTGACTCGCTTTGTCAGTGAGGACAGTGAAGCTTTTTGGTTACGTGCACTTTTTCGTGTGGAAAGGCGCGAAGCTTTTTTATTGACAGCCACTGCACAAAGGCAATGCTGGAGTTTTTTATCAAAATATTATTAAAAAAAATTAAAAAACATAAATATGTAGGAAATTTAGAAAATTTACACAAATGTAGTCAACCGACTTTCTAAAAGTTGGTTTGGGTTTTTAAAAAAAAAAGTCAGCCGCAATTCTTGACTGTCAAAATAAAATAAAATAAAAATTAAGAACCAACTTTTCAAAAGTCGGTTTGGGCTTAAAAAAAAAAAAAAAAAGTCAGCTATAATTCTTGACTGCCAAAATAAAAAATAAAAATAAAAATTGAGAACCGACTTTTAAAAAGTCATCCCTCCAAAAACCAAATCCCAACCCCCCACCCAAAATTAAATAATAAAATATATATTATTTTTAATTTAAATAATAATAAAATATATAGTATTTTTAAAATTTTAAGATTTAAATAAAAATTTGTAAATAAAAAAAAATTAGGGTCATTTAATATAAAAAATATTTTCTACTTTTTATTTGTTTTTCATATGAATTAAAAAAAGTAAATTAATTTTTTAATTTCAAAATATTATATAAAAATGAATACAAAAACAAAAAAAAATTGAAATAATTTACTTTTGAAAATAATAAGACAAAAGGACATCTTACTTCCTAATTACATAAAAAAAATTATTTAAAAAAACTAACTTCCATTTTTTACCCAAAATAGAAAATTTGTCTCTAATTGTAATTAATCTTTCCTTTTCTCGTTATTCTATTTTTCTTTCGAATCAAATAGGACAAATGTACTACAATGGAATCTATCATCTCTTCTACCAGTACAGCCTGAAGGGAGCTGTGCGGGGTAACATCGTTTGAACTCACTCCATCTCCAAGGACCTCATCAACTAGGTCGCCCACGAATTCCCACTTAGCAAATAGGAAGCAGAGTGAAATTAGTAGCCGTTGGCGTGTGAGTCCCGCATGGGATGCACGGAGGTGAACTAGCAGACCCATGTGGCTCCAAATAAATGAGTTTTTTACTTCAAATCCCCCGAGTTCTGCTCCTGCCTTCCCCCTTGAAAGTGGGAATCATAAATTTTTTTAAATTTAAATAATAATAAAATATATATTATTTTTCAAATTTTAATATTTAAATAAAAAGTTATAAAAAAAATATATTTTTAAGTGTCATTTAATACAAAAATATTTTTTACATTTTATTTATTATTCAAATGAATAAAAAAAAGTAAGTTAATTTTTTAATTTCAAAAAATCATATAAAAATGAATACAATAACAAAAAAATTTGAAATAATTTACTTTTGGGAATATTAAGACAAAAAATGACATTTTACTTCCTAATTACATAAAAAAATTATTTAATATATAATTAAGAATGGAAAAATTATTTAACATATTATTTGATGTATATTTTATATAGAAAAATTTTAAAAATATTTCTTACCTAACCGACTTTTCAAAAGTTGGTTTGGATTAAAAAAACAAAACAAAACAAAAAACTTGTACAAAAATCTAGGCACAAAAAACAATTAGAATGAAATAATGGAATGGAAGAAAAATGTAATGAAATAAAAAAATTATAACACGTGTTTCATGTGTTCTCCCATCACCGATGTGTCCAACCCATGCCGCCCGCGCAGCACAACTGGGTAAAAATTCGGGCGTTCCCACATTCCGATTTTTGGAGTATAGTGGAGTAGATGTTTCGCCTTGACGCAATTCACGAAATCTCTGCTTTGGTACAAGTAGGTCATTCCCCGGTGCTTCCTTCGGCTGCCGACTACCATTCTCCAATGCTCGTCTCACCCGATCCAGCCTGTGGTCGGGTCACGGAACGCGCTCGTGTTCATGTTCAAGGTGGGAACCACAAGAGGGTTGTCGTCGGGTTTGATCCATTCACGGAGATACGGGTCTGATAGGTTAGCGGGTACAACGTAGTTTTGGACTTGTCTGTTCTGGGAATCGAGTCTAGTGTAGAGGATGACGAGTTTGTTGCCCAGGAGGATGGTGGTAGATCTGGACCAGCACCCATTTATATCGAAGGGTTTGGATGGGTAGATGGTCGGGTCAAGGGCGACCCAGTTAATGAGGTTCTTGGAGATGGAATGAGCCCAAACGATGTTGCCCCATACAATTCTCTTCGGGCTGTGCTGGTAGAAGAGATGATAGATTCCATTGCAGTCCATTAGTCTTATTTGGTTCGAAAGAAAAGTAGAATAGCGGAAAAATGAAAGATTAATTAAAATTAGAAACAAATTTTCTATTTTGGGAAAAAAAATGGAAGTTAGTTTTTTTAAATAATTTTTTTTATGTAATTAGGAAGTAAGATGTCATTTTTGTCTTATTATTCTCAAAAGTAAATTATTTCAATTTTTTTGTTATTGTATTCATTTCTTTTAAAAAATTAATTTACTTTTTTTAATTCATTTGAAAAATAAATAAAAAGTAGAAAATATTTTTTATATTAAATGACACTAAAAAATATTTTTTTATTTACAAAATTTTATTTAAATCTTAAAATTTTAAAAATAATATATATTTTATTATTATTTAAATTAAAAATAATATATTTTTTATTATTTGATTTTGGGTGTTGGGTTGGGATTTGGTTTTTGGGGGGGGGACTTTTGAAAAGTCGGTTCTCAATTTTTATTTTTATTTTTTATTTTGACAGTCAAGAATTGCGGCTAAATTTTTTTTTTTTTTAAGCCTAAACCGACTTTTGGAAAGTCGGTTCTCAATTTTTTTTTTTTTTTAGCAGTCAAGAATTGCGGTTGACTTTTTTTTTTTTGTTTTTAAAAGCCCAAACCGACTTTTGGAAAGTCGGTTAGGTATATTTATGTAAATTTTCCAAATTTCCTTCATATTTATATTTTTTGATTTTTTTGAAATAATATTTTGGCAAAAAACTCGGCAATTCTTTAAATTTATATATATATATATATATATATACATTTATTTTTTTTTTGGATTACGCACCGGGTATCCATGTGTCCGTTTTACGGTTCACGTGACTAATCTTGCGCCCCTTGAAGTTGACCCCACAACTCCAAAGAGAGGGTAAATTCAGGAGTACAGGGGCGGAAACGAGTTCGGAAGGGTTTGAACACCTGACCTCGTGAGAGGCACTCCCGCAGCCCGCACTACCACCTGAACCACACACTGGGGGTATATATATACATTTATTCATTTTGTGTTGTATTGATGGAATTTGACAGTCTTTTATCTTCTTGTTAAAAAAAATTCTCCAATAAAATTATTAAGTTAATTGCCTAAACAGATTTAAATTCTAATAATTAATCAAGAACACTAAAAAGTTGGTACTAAAAACATATAACAAGGAGTATGAAAATTTTATCTCAATTTATTTTTATAACTTTACTAATTGTCTAAATTTGGCATGCGTGCCTTATAAATAAATAAATAATTATATGTATTATCATAAATAATTATAAACATGCCTCTATAAGGCTAGTTTGAAACTTGGTCAGCCAAAAACAAAAGAAGGTTATTAATAAATTTTTAATGAATTAATTATCAGATTAATAATATTTTAACTTTAATTTTTGTAGGAAATATAAACAAATGATTAATGTAAAATATAAAAAATAAGTTTCAATACTTTTGATCAATTTCATATATGACCACGTACATGTAGAAAAATTATACAAATGATCTTTCTCTTTGTGTCTGTGTGTCTGGATTTTAGATGGTAAAATCAAGCATGTAAAAAGGGGATTCATTTATGTATATAATTTAAAAAAACAGGCACACAAGAAATATGTGCAATAGTACAGATTTGAAAATTAAATACCAAAAAAGCAACCAGCCATATAATGGTCAATTGTCTAATGTCAACTGTCAATTGCCATGCAACTTGGCTCGGAAATCTTCCACCAACTTGAAGTTTCTTTCTTTCCAGGCACTTTCATATATAGTTTTCGATCAAGAAAGTTCAACTTAATTATAGCTAGAAACTTGGAATTGTCTTCGCATGCATGGGTCTCGAATCAAAGGTAGCTTTTACTATAAAAAGGGTCTTCCCATCCTCTCTTCATCACCAAATTCACAAGAGATGAAGAAATCAAGCTCTTCTTCTTTTCTCTACCAGCTTCTTCTTGTTCCTCTCCTACTCTCCATTTTCCCAGATCAGGCATTTTCAGCACAAAGTCACTATGAAAACTTTGTTCGATGCCTTTCTAGGAATTCCACCTCAATCACCAAAGTTATTTACACCCCAAGAAATTCTTCGTATGCATCAATCTTGGAGTTCTCCATACAGAACCCTAGATTCTCATCGCCCGCCACGCCTAAACCTCTCGTCATCGTTACCCCTTTGCAAGAATCCCATGTTCAAGAAACCATAAGTTGTTCCAAAAAATATGGCATGCAAATCAGAGTTCGTAGCGGCGGCCACGACTACGAGGGCCTTTCCTATGTTTCTGAGCTCCCCTTTCTCATCCTCGACTTGATAAAGCTTCGGCGGATCGACGTTGACGAGAAAAATAGCACTGCCTGGGTTCAAGCCGGCGCAACCATCGGTGAACTGTATTATAGAATTGCAGAGAAGAGTAAAAATCTTGGCTTCCCGGCCGGGGTTTGCCCTACGGTGGGCGTCGGCGGACACTTCAGCGGCGGAGGTTACGGCACAATGTTGCGTAAATACGGCCTTGCCGCTGATAATGTGATTGATGCTCGCTTTGTTGATGTTGATGGCAGAATTCTTGACCGAGAAACCATGGGGGAGGATTTGTTTTGGGCCATTAGAGGAGGTGGCGGCGCTAGTTTTGGAGTTATTCTTGCTTGGAAAATAAAACTGGTCCAAGTTCCATCAACCGTGACTGTGTTCACGGTTGACAGAACCTTAGAACAAAATGCAACCAAGCTTGTGCACCGGTGGCAATCTGTCGCGCCCAAGCTCGATGAAAACCTTTTCATCAGAATCATCATAACGAAGGCAAATTCCAGTGGGAAAAACACAATACAAGCTTCATTTAATTCCTTGTTCTTGGGAAGAGCGGACGAGCTCCTTCTGGGGATGAAAGAGAGCTTCCCTGAACTAGGATTAACTAAAGAAGATTGCACTGAAATGAGCTGGATTGAATCTGTTCTCTATTTCGCAGGATTCCCATCTGGGGAATCCCTCGATGTTCTACTCGACAGGACTCCTCTGTCTAGGCGATACTTCAAAGCTAAATCAGACTATGTGAAGGAGCCCATTTCCAAAGCAGGTTTGGAGGGGATATGGGAGAGGTTTTACGAAGACGAAGCAGAGGAGGCGGAGGTGATATTTAGTCCTTACGGTGGAAGAATGAGTGAGATTTCGGAATATGCAATTCCTTTCCCACATAGAGCTGGGAATTTGTACAAGATCCAACACTTGGTGTATTGGGAAGAAGAGGGAGCTGCGAACTCTGAACGATACATTGCATGGATCAGAAGGCTTTATAGCTACATGACTCCCTTCGTTTCAAAATCTCCAAGAGCTGCGTATATCAACTATAGGGATCTTGACATAGGAACAAACAACAAAGGCAACACCGGTTATAAACAGGCGAGTGTTTGGGGTGTCAAGTATTTCAAGAACAACTTCAACAGATTGGTGCATGTGAAGACCAAGGTTGATCCTTCCAATTTCTTCAAAAATGAACAAAGCATCCCATCTCTGTTTGCAGAAAAATGATGGGTACGTGATTATATATATACATGCAGATTCTAAGAAGAAAAGGTTTATGAATAAATTTATGTGCTTTGCCATATTGTAAACAGGAATAATGGGCACAAGGAAACTATACTTAGATTTATTTATATAGTTGTCATGTCAATAAGTGTTTGGTTAATTTGTAAAGATTTGTTGTATAAGTCGTTTATAATAAAATATTTTTTTTATTTATTTTTTTCTTAAAACATTTTGTTTGGTGAAGAGAAGTGTAATTCTAATGCATTTTCTCTCTTCTTTCTTTATTCATTTTTTTTTTTTGTTAATTGCATGCTCTAGAAAAAAAAATATATATATTGTAACGAGTGATGATCACGGTTCCTTATTCTATGCATTTTCAAAATAATTAAGATTTTTTTACATTGTCATCGTAGACACCCAATTTTGTCCGGGGCTTATAAATCACAAATTGGACAAAATTCATTAATTCCATAAACCGAATGCATACACGCACATACGTAAATATTTGAAGAAGAAGAAGAAGAAGAAGAAGAAGAAGTTAAGGGAAGAGTTAAGAGATGTGAGAATTCTAGTGGGAAGAGTTGAGGGATTTATCTTGATTTCATCCAAGTAATTTTTATTTAAGTATTACCTTACCGGAGGCCTTGTAAGAGAAACTGACTTTTTAAAAGGGAGAAAAAATATATATTCTTCAATAGGACCAAATTATTCCTCAATAGAATTTTTTTGTCTCTAATATAAATAAAAAATTGCCCTGAAAACTTTTTAAAACATACCAAATTAATCCTTATAACTATTTATAATTATTATAAAATTCCCTAATACTTACTTATAATTATTTCAAAATACCCTTATAATTATGTGAACTATATTATTATAATTACTCATAATTATTCCAAAACATCACTGTAACTATTTATAACTATCCTAAAATGCCCTTAGATTCTTTTTCTCATAATATCCAACACTAATTCTAATTGCATGCACTAGAAAAAAAAAAAAAGTATTGTGACCAGTGATGATCACGGTTCCTTACTCTATGCATTTTCAAAATAATTAGGATTTTTCTTCATTGTCAACGTAGATACCCAATTTTGTTCGGGGCATATAAATCACAAATTGGGCAAAATTCAATAATTCCATAAACCGAATGCACACACGCACACACATAAATATTTGAAGAAGAAGAAGAAGAAGAAGAAGAGGAGGAGGAGGAGGAGGAGGAGGAAGAAGCAATACCTAAGATTGGCGGAGGTGGCGATTGGCGAAGGGGCGATGGGCTGCAATGAGGAGACGCTGCGACGGGGGCAACGCGCAACAGTTGCTTGAGACTAAGTGGCGGGAGGAACTGCGTGCAGGGAGGAGAAGGAGGGAAGAGCAGGCCGAGAGGAGGAGGGAGGTATGGGAGAAGCATGATGTGCGTGCAAGGAAAGAGGGAAATTTCTGGGGAAACGGATTTAAGTTTTTGAGAATTAGTGACAGTTTCAAAACCGTCACTAATATTCATTAATAATTTTTTATTTATTTTTTTTAATTAAAAGAGCAGTAGTGACGGTCCAAATTTCGTCACTAAAAACGAACTAATAGTGACGAATTTGTAAATTCGTCACTAATACTCTCATTCCAATTTAGATTTATTTATTTTAAATAAAAAAACAGTAGTGAAGGTCCAAAATTCGTCACTAAAAAAAACTAGTAGTGATAAATCTCTAGATTCGTTACTAATACTCGAATTCCAACTTTTTTAAATTTTTTTTAATTAAAAGAACAGTAGTGACTATTCAAAATTTGTCGCTAAAAATGAACTAATAATGATGAATCTACAAATTCATCACTAATACTCTCGTTCCAATTTTGATTTATTTATTTTAAATAAAAGAACAGCAGTGACGGTCCAAAATCCGTCACTAAAAATGCACTAATAGTGACGAATTCCTAGATTCGTCACTAATACTCCAATTCTAAACTTTTTCTATTTTTTTTTTTTAAATAAAAGAGCATTAGTGATGGTCGAAAATCCGTCACTAAAAAGAACTAGTAGTGACAAATCCCTAGATTTGTCACTAATAGATTTGTCACTAATACTCGAATTCCAAATTTTTTAAATTTATTTTAAATAAAAGAACAGTAGTGACGATCCAAAATCCGTCACTAAAAATGCACTAATAGTGACGAATTCCAAGATTCGTCACTAATACTCCAATTCTAAATTTTTTCTATTTTTTTAAATAAAAAAGCATTAGTGACGGTCCAAAATCCGTCACTAAAAAAAACTAGTAGTGATGAATCCCTAGATTCATCACTAATACTCGAATTCGAAATTTTTTAAATTTATTTTAAATAAAAAAATAGTAGTGACGGTCCAAAATCCGTCACTAAAATGCACTAATAGTGACGAATTCTTAGATTCGTCACTAATACTCAAATTTTAAATTTTTTCTATTTTTTAAATAAAAGAGCATTAGTGACGGTCCATAATCCGTCACTAATAACTTCTAATAGTGACGAATCTCCTTATTCGTCACTAATATTGTGAAATAATTTTTTTAATTTTTTTTAAAATCATAGTAGTGACGGTTAAATAACCGTCACTATTAAGCGAGTTTTAGTGACAGACCAAATTCATCTCTAATACCGTAGAAATTGTCGCTAATATTTTCCCGACATAATTTTCGCACGAAAAATGTTTTCCCGCGCTATTTTCTAAGTTTAGTGACGACAACCGTCACTAATATGACATTATTAGTGATGAATTTGAATTCATCACTAATAGTGTCATCACTAAAAATCAACTTTTTTGTAGTGTACGTAGTGAACCAATCCTTGTTGGGCGTCATATAATAAGAACACATCGAGTCCAAGATCCAAGAATCTACGAACTCATCCGACCCTGATGAAATCGAGAGCATATCACCATCACTGCTCCCAAAGTCTCATTCTTCTACTATATTCGCTGTTTTTGACGAACCTTCTTTGGTTTCAGCAACCCCCTTCTTCCTCTTCGGACACTCGAGTTTTATGTAATAACCGAGAAAAAAATAAAATTTAAAAAAAAATTAATAATAATAATAATAAAATAATAAAATAAAATTAATTAATTAAATTAACAAGTAAAATGAATAGTATGATAAGGAACAAATATATATATATATATATATAAATATTAAAGCATGTATATATATATATATATTTGTGTGTGTGTGTGTGTGTGTGTGTATATATATATATATATATATATATATATATATATATAAAGTATGAAAACTTCTTCAAGAAGCTTTACTTTAATTAAGGTTTACTATTATATATATATATAAACTAACACAAACTTTTTAAGAAGCTTTGAAAGTCAAATCCAAATTGAATTGGATTTTGGTGGGCGTGAGTACACTCTCTCTCTTCTCTTTTCACTCTCTCTCTCTCTCATCTCTCTCTCTCCTACGACTCTCTCTCTCTTCGATTTCGGACTAGTTTTTCGCCGGATCGACAAACCGAAGCCACCACGACGCTCCTAGCAAAGTTCTCTACAAGTCTGCCGTAGCGGATCGTCAGGGAAACGAAGTTGGATTTCATCCCAAATCCAAGGTAAGGTTTTATATTCAATATTTGGATTTTTGACAATTGAAGAAAGTGATATACGCGTAAAAATACCGAACTTTAATACTTGAAAGTTTCAGTTCCAGGGTGTTGATTGGGAACGTTGGGAATCATCCCTAAGTTGAGGTAAGACTTTTTAAGTCGAATTTGACTTAGTGGTAGTTATAGAAAATGTTGTACGTACGAAAATACTAAACTTTAATTCTGCGAATTTTCATTTTCAGGGTGTTGAGTTGAGAACCTTGTGGGTACGGGGAAGATTTTCTTAGGGGCTTTTCAGGAATCAGGTAAGGGGATAAATTAAGTTAGTTTTGTTTTGAGAAAATGTATGTATATATATGTAGCATCTGGTTTCAGGAAAAATAAATATATTTATATATATGATTTATATTTGAAAAATACTGTTTAAATGATGATATGTTGAATACGTAGAAAATTTGTTTAGTGTGGCATGAGTATAAAAATGTTGTGAAATACTGTTTTTTTTTTTGGGAATGGGGACGATATAGATTTCTATGATGGAAAACCAGCGTACGGGCCGAGATATTTTTATATGTATATGTGATTTGCCGGCGTATGGGCCGTGCTATGTGGATGAGATTTGCCGGCGTACGGGCCGTGCTATGTGATTTGCCAGCGTACGGGCTGTACTATGTGATTTACCGGCGTACGGGCCGTGCTATGTGATTTGCCAGCGTACGGGCTATGCTATGTGATTTGCCAGTGTACGGGCCGTGCTATGTGGTTTGCCAGCGTACAGGCTGTGCTATGTGATTTGCCGGCGTACGGGCCGAGCTATGATAAAATGTGTAATACCAGCGTACGGGGCGATGATTTTCATGATACACGTATATATGTGAAATGATATGATTGATGTGAAAATAAATGATATGAGATATTTATGTATCACGGTTTTAGTATATGTATATGATATCAGAACCTGGTTGGCTTGGTCTAGGCTAGCACTTGCACGGTACCGTTGCTATGTATCCATGGTCCTTGTGATCATGATATCTGTGTTAACGCCACTGTACGGAGTGGTGTGAGATTGGATGGTCGATGTGGTTATTTTCAAGAAGTGTGATGTTATCGCCCCTGGTGTACGGACCAGTCTGGGTAGACCCATCGGACCTACAGACTACTGTTTGACTTGACAGTGGTCGGCCAACCATTGTCAGGTCCCGCCTTCGGGCCACACAACCCAGTCATGTGGGGGTAATACATGACAACAGCCAGCTAACCTACCAGGATTGTTTTTATGTTATTATTATTATGATATGAGATGAGAAATGTTTATGAAAATGCAGTATGTTCTGCCATGTTTTGATATGCACATGTTTTCCCAGATTTGATAAACAGTATTGAATATGTTATGTATAGTATATGTAGAACACAGAATATTCATGTTGCCACACACTGGTATTAGTTTATTTCCCTTACTGAGAGGTGTCTCACCCCTAAATCTTATACATTTTTCAGGAGCCCCTAATAGGAGAGCGGGAAAAGCCCCGCTGATCTAGATCAGTTGTTGCCCTCTTTGGAAGGGTAAGTTTTTTGTAGGGACAGTTAGGTTTTGTGGGGATTGTCCCTAGATTTCATTTTTGAGATGTATATACTGTGAGATAGTAATTGTAGTAACTCTGGTATGTGTTATGCACATTATGATGAGATGTATATGATTTTATACTTTCTGCTGCGTAGGCTTCTGCTGTATGTTTTGTTATATCCCTGGTGCCCACAGGCCCAG
This sequence comes from Malania oleifera, assembly GCF_029873635.1. NCBI lineage: Eukaryota > Viridiplantae > Streptophyta > Magnoliopsida > Santalales > Ximeniaceae > Malania > Malania oleifera. The sequence goes on from NC_080417.1 coordinate 129,391,068, forward strand.
GTGGATTGTGACTTGCTGAGTTGGAATGTATGATGTGATGATAATTTATTTATATAAAAAAAAATATGTGAAAAAGGAGCAGGTCGTTACATTTTATGTGCCCCCTTTTCCCGCACTTAATGCACCGCACACCCTTCCTCTTCCTGGATTTGGACTGAGCCCTATGGCTGCTCAATCCACCCCAGAAGTTGCTTCTCCCACGATCTTGATTCCCCTTCAGCACGTGCCTTTCAACATATGAACCCTCATCGCTGGCATTCTTCCTTTAATGGAACCCCAAAAATGCACTCATGATGTCCTCCAACTCCAGGGTTTCTTTCCCCCAATTCAGTGTCGTAACTAGTTCTCATATATAAGAGACATCAATAGGGAATTTAGTAGCATCAATGCTTTATCCTCTTCCTCAAACTTCACATCAACTCGCTTCAAATCACTAATGATTTGATTGAATGTGTTGATGTGCTAAGTCAGGTTCGAACCCTCTGCCATCTTAAGCCAATAAAGCTTTTCCTTAAGATACAACTTGTTTGTAAGCAACTTGGACATGTACTGGATTTCAAGTTTCAGTCAAAACTTAGCCGGTGATTCCTCATCCATGACATGATACATCACGTCATTGGCCAAACATTGTCGGATAGTAAACACAATTTTGCTTCTAGCTCCTTCCAACTTGCGTCGTTCATACCGTCTAAATTCTTTCCATATAGAGCTTTCACCATCCCTTGCTGCAGTAGCAAGTCCTTCACTCTCCTTTGCCAAAGTCCAAAATTATTGGTTCCATCGAACCTTTTAACATCAAACTTTATCGAAGAGACCCCAGTCATTGTGAACCAACAGCTTTGATACCAATTGTTGTACACAGTTAGCACTTTGATACCAATTGTTGTTTGTGAATGCGCAGTAGAAGACCTCACATACTCACGAATTAATCAACAAACAAGTAGTGCAATCACTCAATGATGAATCAATACTAAAGAAGCAAACACTCAAAAATGAGAAAAACAAAGGCAACAATCAAAAGATACAAGATTTATGTGGTTTGGTAATTTTCCTACATCCACGAGAGCAGCAACTCTGATTCTTACTGTCAATTATGTCAAGCTTACATTGGGGTTACAAAACATTGATTATATATGAACCCTAAGCGTACGAGAACCTTAGATCCTATATAAACCATCCCTATATCGATTCTCAAAGGAAAAGCCTCCGATCTACCCAATCTACTGGCCTTCCAATTTGAACTACGTGATGTGCGCCGATCAAAACCTTCAATGGTTATCCCTCATCCTACAACCTTCTCTCTTATTCCTTGCTTCACGATGCCCTCCTGGTGCGTGCATTTCACTCAAATATGAGCCACATCTCCAACAATAATTTTTATTGTTAGGGCTTTTATTTAATTTCATAATTATTTGAATTTTTAATGAATTAATGTACAATTTTTTTTTGGTTAGGGTTTTATTTCATCTTATGTGAATTTGAGTATATAAATGATGAATGTGCAAATTTTATTTCAATTTGCATGACTGTTAAACATAATTTTCATTTTGAATGCAGAAGTGAGTATCTCATGTTATACCTAGTCATTTACAATTTAGAGAATCTTCAAAATCACTATGATACAAGAGACTATTTAAGAAACTACTAGTTTGTGTTTTTTTTAAATTCACTAAAAATAAAACATGTATAACGTTTTCAACTATTAAACATCCTAAAAAATTTCTATAAATATTATGGTAGCATGCAATATTTATGGGTGTACTGAAACCTATAACATGTACCTAAGAGAAGAGTGACCAAACTCATCAAACATGCCATTGTGAAAACCACCAGTCTGATAGGATCCACAAATGTGACTCCCTTCTCAGCACATAATAGCATGCAACTCATTAGGGGTTAATCCCGACAATCACCCCCAATTACAAAATAAAAACTCATCCTCTATTGAATTAGAATAAATCCTACATATGTAGAAAAATATGGTAGTAAAGTCACTACGCGCAAAACATGCATCAACAATTCAAATACGCAACATGCATCAACAATTCAAATACGCAAACTACTTCTATACTTACTAAATTTTATGGTAACATATGCTCGTAATGACTTATGATCCAAGTAAATTACTAATGAAAGTTCATTATTGAAGTCTAAATTAATTATAACGGTTTGCTTCTCTCTTGCCTCTAATGAGATCTTACTTCCTAATTTGAAAAAAATAGAAAAAATCTTATTTCAATAATATAATAAAATACTATTAATAAAAAAGAGCTATCACAAACCTCCTTACCTACATGAAACATGCAAAAAACACAACTTCAACTGGTGTTTTTTTAGCTAATAATGTTATTTGGTGTACGTCTCTTATTGGTCATGTGTCACCCATGCTATGCCTATATTAAAAAATACTGTATGATTTAACGTCATTTATTTAAAAAATATTAGACCATCTAATATTTTTTCCAACGCATCAAATTTTGAAATAAAGTTCTATCCAAAACTTTTAATTAAAATATAATTAAAATAGAAAAAACTCATATGTCCACAACGGGTCAGGCCCTCAAATCTAATGCGTGGTAATGGGATGCAACATATACGTGCAGCTGCCTCATTGGACGACATTGTTACACTAGAAACCTGTGCTGTTTTAGTTGTTGACGTTTTTTTTTTTTCCTTATGATCTGCTTTGACGTACCCAAGCAAAATCAGTGGCTTAAAGTCTTCAATGCATGCAAAACAGATGAAGATGTTGTTTGGAACTTTATATTTTCTATAGATTTTGTTAGGATCTTAAGGCCATCTAGGCGAGGAAAATAAATTTTTTATTTTTTTAAAAATATTAAATTTAAATATAATATGAAATTTGAAAAAAGAAATTAATATAATTTTATATTAAAATTTGTATAAATTTATAAGTTTAAATTAAATATTTAAAATTGATATTCTAAACAAAGAACAAGTTTAAACTACAGAGTCATATTATTGTCAGCACAATCAAAGTTTCTTTGAGACCGACAATTTTCACTCTCCAGGACAACCACAACTCATGATTCATTATTATGTGTGCGTGTCTATATAAATATATATACACAGATCTTTGGAAATATATATATATATATATATATATATTTCTAAAGATCTGTGTATATTCCAACAATATTAAAATTTCAAAATTTAATGCTGTTGATTCAGGGACACAGGTTGCCCGTCTTACGTCAGTTGCTGCATTTGCTGCTCCAATCTCTCTCTCTTTCTCTCTCTATAGATCATCAGCATTCCAGTTTATTCATTTACCCATCCAATGGATAACCTTCTCGTCAGCCTCATCCTCTTCTCTCTCTTCTTTCTCCAACCCTTCTCTTCCACTGCAAATCTCCACAGGAAAAAGGGTCTCAGATCAGAGCTCTCTCAGCCATCGTCCGCCATTGATGGCGCCCCACCCACCACATACTTTGAGGTAACCAAACCCATCAGACTACCCAAAGCCAAACCCTGTTCTTTCCTCATCCTCCAACATGATTTTGGCTCCACATACGGCAAACCCCCTGTTCTTTCTCCCTATTCCCCTCCCTCCGACTGCCCATTTCAGAAATTCTCCAAAATTGTTCTCGAATGGAAAGCAACATGTAAAGGCAAACAATTTGATCGTATTTTTGGGGTTTGGCTCGGCGGCGTCGAGCTTCTCCGGAGCTGCACGGCGGAGCCCAGAGCCACCGGAATTGTTTGGACTGTTCAGAAGGACATCACAAGGTATTACTCGCTGCTTATGACAAATAGCATTCTTGCTGTTTTTCTTGGCAATATCATTGATAAAACCTACACTGGAGTCTACCATGTGAACATAACTTTATTCTTTTATCCTGCTTCAAAGCATTTTAAAGATTATGAGCCAAATTCAGGAAAATTGGTTTCTGGGCGTAGTTCCCGGGCTGATTTGATCTTACCCATTTCAAGAAGTTTGCCATTGAATGATGGGTTGTGGTTCGAAATTGAAAATTCGACAGATACTGAGGTGCAGGAGGTTAAAATTCCCCAAAATGCTTATAGGGCTGTGTTGGAGGTTTATGTTTCTTTCCATGAGAATGATGAATTTTGGTATGGAAATCTTCCAAATGACTACATAGCTGTGAACAACCTTACTGGGACTGCAGGGAATGGACCTTTCAGGGAGGTTTTGATCAGTTTGGATGATGATGTAGTTGGTGCAGTGTGGCCTTTTACTGTGGTCTATACTGGAGGTATCAATCCCCTCTTATGGAGACCCATTACTGGAATTGGGTCGTTTGATCTTCCGTCTTATGACATCGAAATTACTCCATTTTTAGGGAAGATGCTGGATGGGAAGCCCCATAAGTTTGGGTTTAGTGTTACTAATGCTTTGAATGTGTGGTACATTGATGCAAACTTGCATCTTTGGTTGGACAGGAAGAGTGAAATAACAAAGGGAAAACTGCTCGCATACAATAGTTTGCCTCTTACTGTTTACTTGAAGTCACAATTTAAGGGCCTAAATGGGAAATTCCTGACTAGTATGAGCAGGTCCCTATCATCCACTGGATGGGTGAATTCTTCCCATGGGAAGATTACAACTTATTCAGTTCAAGAATTCAATTATACGAACTCGATGGTGTTGGGTGACAATGGGGATTTGCAGATCATAAATCAGACGATTGATTTCAATGATAGTGTTTATACCAAGAAACCGTCTTCTTCGCGCTCAATCAAATCATTCAAAAGATTTCTGCTTTACCTGTACTCGAATGATATTGAGCAGGGAAAGGACACTTATAGATCGATAGCAAATGTCTCACTTGGATTCAACGAGGAGAGGATTAAAGGTGCTGAAATGGTGAGCTCACTCAAAAATTTGCAGAATGGGCATGGTTATATGCTTGTCAAGGGCAGCTCGGTTGTCAGTGGATTGGCAAGTACACAAGAGGCATACGACTACAATAGTCATAAATTCTGCTACTTCAGGAATGTGAGCAGCTCAAACTACACCATCCTTGATGATGAAGTGGGTAATACTTGCAACAAAAAACATCGGCCTAATGGTGGTTTTGGTCTTGGTAAGTGGTGGCGTTTTCCTACACGAAGGGCCTTTTTAGGATCTGCTTTGCGCAGTGAGGAGAAGGGGGTTTAGATTATTTCATCGACTGATTATGCAGGTGCTCACAAAAGTTCTGGCATCAAATGCTTCATTTGATTCATCTTTTGTTTTAATAAATTGGAACTTCAACATTAAAATAGGTTCTAGTGTCCTTTTTTTTTTTTTTTTGGAGTAAATGACTGCCTATCTATTATTATTTTTTGAAACGATGGTCTCCAAGAACTTTTGAACACTTTACTAATCTACTGGGATGATGAGCCCATCTGCTCTAAATACCAATGTATTATATCAAATGAAAAGTCAAGCTCCCAAGACTTGAACCCTGACATTTTAATCAGGAGAGCCTTGAGTTTACTACCTGAGTCACCTTTGGGAGGGGGGAGCTATCTTCATATTAGCGTAATTCTTATTGATCTCAAAGAGTATTTATCAAGCATCTTCCTTTCAAGTTGAGATAATCCCGGAAAATAAGTCAATCAAGAAAATGATCAGTATCTCTTGGATGCATGAGTGATTGTGATGGAATCAGTGATCTTTAATCCTTGAGTTTTTCAGAACAGAGTTTGCTGCTGAAATTTGTTTATGGCTGTATCAAGTAAATGAAACCTACTGTATTGGGATAATCCCACAGCAAAATGAAGAGAATATTCCTAAGCTCCATCTTTTCACCATGCAGATGTGTTAACCATCTTAAATGAGAAAACATACGTCTGCAAATTAAGATGTGCATTCTTATGCATTAACATGTGCTTTCCCCTGTTTAGTACATCTCTCACAGCTTTGATTCCAGGTGCACATGACACTTAGGCATTTGTTATATATCCTTTATTCCTTCTTAATAAATATGTATGTACATAAATATATATTTATAATACATATAGTCAGTAACATCTCTCTGCATTTGTTATATTTCATATTAATCTTCTGAATGCATATGCAAATTTCCTGTGCCCTAAAATACTTCCTAGACTAGAATACGGATTTAGGGCACGGAATACGGATTCCTTTTTTTTTTTTTTTGTGCTGGATCAATTGAATAATTTTCACACTGAATGTTTTTCTCATTTTTTGACATTAATTAGATTACTTTAATCCCCTTTTAGTGGTTGCATTTGTCTTACCATTGGGGCAATTGGTTTTCGCCATGGGCTTTTGATTCTTGTACTCATATTCTACCTAATATTTTGTTTGATGCTACAATTTCAACTCTTTGGGTAAAACTTGTTAATCCTTGCTCAAATCATTCGTTTTTTTAATGATTTCATTTTCTTACAAGATAAAAGAAGTGTGGTGGAAGGCAAATTTTCAGTATAATTATATAAATAAAAAAGATCTATACTCCATCAAATTTGCTGTATTAGTATTTTTTTCCCCCCTTTATTTATTGGAATCTTTAATTAAAATAGAGAAAAAAATGTTATTAGTTTCCCCCGAAGTTGATATCTTGTTTGATTTTTCTTTTAGGATTTGTTTGAATCAAAAATTTTAGGAAAGGAGAATAAAGAGAAATTTATATTTTCCTTCTTTGTTGGATATAATAAAAAAATGAAAGTTGATTTTAATATGATTAAAAATTATGAAAAACTAAATATTATAGATGTGTAAAATCAAAATTTTGTTTATAAATTTGATATACTTTTTATTTTCTTTCTTATTTTTCTTGATAACCAAATATGAAAACGAGGATTTGTAGATATTTTTTTTTTTCTTAATATTTTTTGAGTTTCAAATGGGGCCTCAGTAATATCCCCTTTTTACGGATGGCATACTTTTTTTTTTCTTTTTTAATCTGGAGGCCCATTTAAGTCTTAACTGCACAATGAGCATAGTGAAAAAAATATAAGGAAAAGTTTATGTTTATGTTTTTTGTTTCTTCTTATGGGAAACAAAACTACAAGTCCTTCATTAAGAAAATTAAGGTATCTATACAATTTCTACATTTTTTTTTTTTTTTAAGAAAAGAGGGCGGCACCTCCATTTATTTATTAATATATCCTCACTTTTGGCGAAGGAAAACCGTGGTTACAAGATAAAATAAAAACGAAATTACAGAAAAACCAAAACCAGCAACTAACCAAATTAGGATATCAAAACTAAACAAAACTAGCAAAGAAGATAAAAAGCATAAATACAACCAAACTAAAAACGAAATATATCAAATGAAACTTTACAATTTTTACATTGTTTACATCTACAATCAAAATCCCTAGAAAATTTTTAAATTCTATTTACAGGAGATTGTGGAGAATCATAGGTGATTTTCTTGTTGCAATAATTTGAGGATTGCATTCAATTTGGGATTTTTTTTCTTGCAATGATTTGAGGATCCTATCAAATTTTGAGATTTGCTTGTTGCAATGATTTGAGGATGTTATTCAATTTAGGATTTCCTTCAATTGTTTTTTTTTTTTTTTTTCAAATTCCAAAATTAGCACGCACAACTTTGAATTTGAAAATTTAAACCATATGCATTAAGAATGGTGTTGAAGGCAATATTGGTATGGTCATTGAAAAAGACTTAAAATGGTTGATGATTAGAATACGAATGTACAATTTTTGAAATAATGTTGAGCTTATGTAAGAAGGAGTATCGGGGGTTTAATTTCAGGTAAATACACTCACGAAACCAGCGATACCTATAGATGATAAGAATTTACTCTGTGAGCCAACGGGGACCGTAGATGGTAAGAGTTCGCTATGTGAGCTAGTGGGGACCGTGGATGGTGAGAATTCTCTGTGAACCAGCAGAGACCGTAGATGGTAATGGAGATGTGTCTCAGAAGTCGGGTTAGCCGAACATCCAACTGATGCATAGAAGCCGTGTCCACATTTCAGACTTTACCTTATCAGTAAGACCTAGGTACACTCACGAAACCAGCGATACCTATAGATGATGAGAATTTACTCTGTGAGCCAACGGGAACCGTAGATGGTGAGAGTTCGCTATGTGAGCTAGCGGGGACCGTGGATGGTGAGAATTCTCTATGAGCCAGCGGAGACCGTGGATGGTAATGGAGATGTGTCCCAGAAGTCGGGTTGGCCGAACATCCCTGATGCATAGAAGCCGTGTCCACATTTCAGACTTTACCTTATTAGTAAGACCTAGGGGGAAGACGCTGATCTGTAAGTTTGGTGCCGCACCAGGGGGTCCAAAGGGGTTTTTGGTGGCTGAAGTTCCTATGTAATAATAATAATAATAATAATAATAATAATAATAATAATAATAATAATATGTGGACATTTTTAAAAATGTTGAGCATTGATGGCAAAAATAAGGGGGAGGGTGTTGGTTGATAAGTTACCTTTTTTATTTTATAATAATTGTATGATAAATAGTTTTGTCACAGTTTGCTTGTAGAAATAGTTTTATTTTCTATTTTTAATTTTTTAAATAATTATAAAAATGCCACATTGTTGTTCAATTTTTTAAATTTATATGCAAAAGTTGGAAAACTACAAAATAAATTAGAATTTTAATAATTCTTTAAAAAAGCTAAAAATTGTATGAATAAGTAGTGTGAAAACTTTTTATTGTTTTTCATTTATTTTATAAAAATGTTATAAAAAATAAAATAAAAAAGCTAATTTTTTTGTAATTTTTTGAAAAGCTAAAATAAAAAATCGCTTTTCACAATTAAAAGACGAGTTCTAAAATTTTTATTGACCTACCTTGAGGTTTGGGGGGGAAAAACACGAATCTTCTTTGTTATTAGGTATGACAAAAATACGAAGTAGGGAGAGAATATAAATGTCTCAAAATCAAATATCAAGAGAGGTTTGTGAAAATTTTAAAATTCTAAGAGAGCACCATATTTTTTTATTAAATATCAAGAAAGGCTTGTAAAATTTTTAAAATCATACGAAAAATTTGCATTTATGTTAATTTTAAAGTGATCATTTTCTATTCTTACCCAAACATCAAATAATGGACAATTCAACAAATAGTTGGTGGTGATATTGGTGAACTAGATCTTCAACCATGTACTTCACCTCCTTGTTGTTTTCTTTTATGGAAATGACATTGATAATAAGATATTTTATTTATATATTTATTATTTATAAAAACATTTATCAACATAACATTTAAGAACATGAATTTCAAACCTTAAATGTTAGCCTTAGTGGCTACATGATCCTAATTTTCATATTTTGGTGATAACAACCTACTAGTAAACTAATTTTTGCATATCAAGCTATGACAGGTGCAAATTCAAATACAAAGATCAAGTAAACACTCAACATGTTAGATATCATCAAAAAGTGGGAGATTGTTAGCCTTAGTGGCTACATAATCATATTTGATGTATTTTGATGATATCAATCTATTTTGTAGTTCCAAAATTAACCTATCTTTGTAGATGAAGTTAGTACAAGTACAAGTGACAAAGACATGAAGGTACTAGATCAAATGCAAAGATTGAGTGGATATTCAAGAAGGAAAGATCAAAGTGAACAATCACTCAAAAGAACTCAAACAGAACCAACAAAGCAAATGTAAAGTCATAATGTAATAAGGGAGTGTTTGAGGTAGGAAATATTGTAACTCTTGCAGTATTGTTTCACACAAGTTTATTGAGCAAAAGTTGAGCAAATTGGATGCGCATACTAGTTCGTAAGAGTACATAAGATATCACTAAGTCATAAGTTCAATACTTATGAGTTTTCAAAGTCAAAACAAAAAGTTTTATAAAAATATCCTTTACTCAAATGCATTTTAATATGTGACAAGTTTTAAATCATCAGTACATATTATACACTTTCATAGACTTGATCTTGGTTGGGTCAAAACCTCATTTAAGCACTCAAAAATCAAGTTAATAAAGAAATAGGGCAAATCGTCGATTGTTTGGCCCAGGTGCTTCGACGATTTTAGGCCAAAAGATAAATGGAATTTGGCTGGGAATGAAACCATCCATGGTTGGAGCAAATCGTCGATGGTTTGGGGGAATCTGTCGACGATTTGCATCGGCATTATACACCCAACGTGTTGTTTAATACCTTATCTTCTCAGTTCTTAAAGTAAAACAGATTCTATACAAATCTTTTTTGAAATTAGAAATTCAACAAAACAAAACCTATTTTTTTGTTCGTGCCAAGCCTGATTAAAAAATATTTCTCAACCGAACAACAATGACAAAAAAATCCTGCAAGATGCAACAATCCACAACACACAAGATCTAGCAAGATTAACAAAAAAACAATCACAAGAATAGCACAAGGGATTTACGTGGTTTGGCCTTAAAGGCCTACATCCACGACATGAACCACACCTTGGAGAAGCTTTATTAATGAAGGAGAACTTTTTACAAAATACAGATCCAAACCTATTTGGGGCTTACCGATCTTCTCTTAAATCAGCCCAAGAAAACCTAAAGAACCCTAACCCTCTTTGCTTCTCGCCGCCAAGAGCTCTTAGCCTTTCCTTGTCTTCTTTTCCCCTGGTTCACTCGAAAATCTCACCCCCAGAAAAAACCCCTTTGCTGTGCTATGCGTGTATTTGATTTTTCTGGCCTCAATCACCCTGCCAGCAATGTTGGGTATTTGTTTTTCATTTAAGCATAAAGTACAAGTGAAACAAATTACACAAAAGCCCTTAAAAGAAACAACTTGCAGCTGTTGAATTTCCAGCAACGTGGACGGCTCAGATCTGTCCCAGATTGCTTCCAGCACAAGCTTGACACTCTGCAACAACTCTCCACCTTGGCAAGCTTGTAACCCTTGTTGTTCCCTTACTTCTCCTACGACTGTTCCTACAAAACGACACTAACAACTTCCTAGGTTAACCAAGTTTGAACAATGTTCAAACTTGGATTTAGGTACTGCTTTAGTCATCATATCAAAAGGATTATCCTCTGTTGGAATTTTGCTTACTTTTATTTCACCACTAGAAATAATATCCTTCACAAAATGTAGCCTAACATCTATATGCTTGGACCTATCATGATAAACATGATTCCTAACCAAATGAATAATGCTTTGATTGTTACAATAAATTATGACAGTTCTTGTTAGTTTTGGTGCAACTCCAAGAGGGGGGTGAATTGGGAATTTAAAAGTTTATCCCCTAGGTCTACTGGTTTTATCAACAGTATAACAAGCCTAGGGTCAATCTATGCAATCAACAAATAAATATACACGTGCAGTAAAAGCAAAGTGTGAAAAGTAAGCAATACACGCAATATGTTATCGAGGTTTGGCCAAATTGCCTACATCCCTACCTTGGTTACACCAGCACAAGGATTCCACTAAAGCTCACTTAATGGGTGGAACGTCACCTGTTACAACCAAGTCAATTCAAAGGGCTGACCTCAACCAACACGCCTTACCAGAATAGTGCACCTAATTTTCCTAACCGGGTTTAAGCCAATCCATAACTATTCAATAGGGCTAGTCTCCCTCTTCAAGCCCATGCCTGGAATACAACCAATGTGTATAAAATTTGTACACAGAAATACGCTTCTACACAAGGAGATATGTGCACCAATACAGCTCAATCAATATTGCAAGCACGAATGATATGTAAATAAGCTCTATGCTCTAATGTGTGCTAAACACTCAATCAAGTATAGATTATCAGTCCAAATCTAGAGTGTATATCAAAGGAAGATTTGAAACACAATACGTGAATAATACAAGATCAGATTAGGGTTTCAAATATGCTAGTACCTACCTATCGGGCATTGTAGTGTACAGTCCATAATAATATTACGTCCCAGAATGAAGAAAGTGAAAAAGAGATACAAATACAACATAGACTTCTTCATTCATCGGCACGAACACCGCACGCCATCATGGTATGTCTTTTAGTCTGAATACACGTGCACAGTGAACCTGTATGCAAGCCTTAGTACAACCATAGTACCAAGAGTATTTGTCATGATCCAAATTGGATGTGACCAATCAGGTCAACAGTTCCACTATACATTCCTAACGCTAGACACAGTCCTTTTATCCATATAACCTCCTTAAAGGCTTCAGGCATGGCAATATATTCAGCCTCCATGGTAGACAAGGCTACCACCAACTGCATGTGTGATTTCCAACTAATAGCACTACCCAAAAAAGAAAAGACCATATCAGACAAAGACTTCCCGGTATCTAGATTTCCAATATAGTCAAAATCTACATATCCTTTTAACCCTATTTCACAATGTATATCCCTTTTTCCAAATATTAATCCTTGTTGTTTTGTTTTATATAAGTTTTGAAATTTTTGTTTCAAAGCATGCCAATGTGGTTTTCCAGGTTTGCTTATAAATCTACTCACTTGACTTACAGTATAAGATAGATTAGGTCTAGAACATACCATAACATACATTACACTACCAACCATACTAGCATAAGGTATTCTATTCATAAACAGTGACTCATTTTCAGTTTTAGAACACTGTTTTCTAGACAATTTAACATGATGTGCAACAAGAACAAAAGTAGATTTAACATGACTCATTCCAAATTTTTTTAACACCTTTGAAATATAAAACTTTTGAGATAAGTAGAGAAGTTTTTTATTCCTTTCTCTAGTTATTTCCATACCAAGTATTCTTTTAACAGGTCCTAAGTCTTTCATTCCAAATTCAGATTTAAGCATGCACTTAACTTGATTTAACATATCCAAGTCTCCACAAGCAACCAACATGTCATCAACATATAATAGCAAATATATATGACATTTATCACATGATTTATAATAGACACAACCATCATAATTGCTTCTACAGAAATCATTTTGAATCATGTAAGAATCAAATCTTTTATACCATTGTTTAGGTGATTGTTTCAGCCCATATAAATATTTATTTAATAAACATACATGATTTTTATTCATTTCTGTATCAAAGCCCTCGGAAGGTTGCACATAAACTGTTTCTTCTAAAGTACCATGCAAGAAAGCATTTTTAACATCAAGTTGTTCCAAATGCAAGTCATGTATAGCAACAAAAGATAATAGAATTCTAATTGAACTATGCCTCACAACGGGGGAAATTATTTCATTATAATCTACCCCTTCCCTTTGTGTGAATCCCTTGGCCACTAACCTAACTTTATACCTAGGTGATTCAACTCAAGGAATTCCCTCTTTTCTCTTAAAGATCCTTTTGGATCCTATGAGTTTCTTTTTTTCCGGTTTAGGTACCATCACCCATGTCTTATTCTTGTTTAGAGACTCCATTTCTTCTTACATTGTAAGAATCCATTTCTCAGCCTCTATACTATCCATGGCCTCTTTAAAAGTCTTAGGCTCCACCTCAATTTCTATTTCAGCAACTGAAAAAGCAAAAGCTGTCATATCAGCTTCCCCATACCTTTGAAGAGGTCTTATGTGTAGAGACCCAGATAATTTTCATAATTTAATAATAGGATAAGGAGAGAGAAGGAATTAAAATTGGAAAATCAAACAGGGTCTCATCGACGAACACAGGGGATTCCTCGATGAGCACACATGAGGGGCTCTTCGACGGGGCATGTCTCGTTGACGAGAAGATACCGAGGGGCTATATTTTAGTTATGAATATCATCGACGAGGAGTAGGAATTCATCGACGAACTTCCTTCTTGACCTTGTCGACGAAGTGATATGGCTCGTCGATGAAGGCCAGTGTATAAATAGCCTAAACCTCATTTTTCAGCTGAAAATTCATGCACAAAATCCTCTCTCTCTCTCTCTCTCTCTCTCTCTCTCTCTCTCTCTCTCTCTCTCTCTCTCTCCTGTTCGTCTCTCCCACCTTCTCTTTAAGTTTTTGGGCTAGATTCTTGCCAGTTCAATGATCCGAGGCCACCACGACACTGTGGAAGTTCTCTGCAAGTCTGCCGAAATGGATCATTGGTGGGGCTGCCTTGGATTTCAGCCCAAATTCAAGGTAAGACTTTTTATTCAATATTTGGATTTACCATAGTAATAAGAAATGTAGTACACAAAGAAATACTGAAGTTTAATTATGGGGGATGTTGTTTTTAGGGTATTAAGCGGGGAACCCTGCGGGTGTAGGACCAGATACAGTAGGGGCTTTTCAGTAATCAGGTAAGGAAAATATGCTATGTTAGGGATTTCAGAATGTATGTCAGAAGATTATGTTTATGTATATATATTAGTTTATTGATCAGTTTTCTAGAATATTATTGTTATTAGTATTACAATAGAATTATAGAAATTGAGCATGAGATTTTGGTTACTCAAATGTGTGGCATGAGTTTACTACAGACTAGTATGATGATTAAATAGCTTTACAGATATTCAGTTATACAAATATTAGCAGAAAGTATGATTTATAGTAGTTTTCAGAATGACATGATTTCTAAAACCATAATTCTCAGACAGATAATACAGATATTACAGATATTTCAGACAGATAATACAGATATTTCAGATAGATATTACAAATATTTCAGACAGATAATACATATATTTCAGACAGATATTACAGATATTTTAGACAGATAATATTGATATTTTAGTCAGATATTCCAGATATTTCAGTTCAGATTTATAGTGTTATAGTTATTTTAAAATCATGTTAAAACAGTAAGATAAGTATATATTTATATGTATATACTAGTATTACACAATATCAGAACCCTGAGGAAATTTCAGACAGATTCAGACAGTAGAGCACGGTACCATTGCTAGTTCAAATAGAGTACAACCACATAACTCAGATAGTATGTGGATTCCGTCCAACTACGCTAGGAGAGATTGCAGTCTCCCCAGCAGGCTAGGTTATGGTGGCTGATTAGACGAGATAGATTTGGAGATTGCCCAGAGAGACTGCAGTGGGCTAGATTGTCGGTTGACAGAGATTCAGATTGACTTACCTAGTAGGCCAACTAGAGTAAGTCACGCCTACGGGCCACACAACCCTATCATAAGGGATTAAATCATGACATACAGATCTTAGGGTTTTATCTCATAAGTTCCTATGTACAGATATATCACACATCAATAGTTATATTATAATATTAGAAGTATGTATGAATAGAAAACTCAAATAAACAATTGTAATTTAGTTATATTATGAGAGTTTTGTACAACATACCTGTATATTTATTTTACAGTATCAATATTATAACTGTATATTAAATGTGTAACTTAGCCGCCACACACTAGTAATAGCATATTTCCTCTTACTGAGCGTTGTCTCATCCCAGTGACTTACTATTTTTCAGGAGATCCAAGTAGGTGAGCGGATCAAGCTCGTGAGTAGAGGACTGCTTACGTTGCCCTTATTGGAAAGGATAGGTGTTCTTTGGTGCTAGTGGTTTGGGGGTAGATTCTAGGTTTTGATGACATCACTGGGCATTTTGTTATATATATGTATTTTGGGATTTATAGTTTTCTGGTATTGTATATAGATGTTTACAGTTTCTTGTGTACCGCTGCTTAGGAATGTATGGTGTACAGAGTTTCCACAGTGCCTTCTGTGTCTGAAATGTTTTAGTAGTATTACAGATAGATTGACTTTATGTTTTATTATTTTATAAAAAAAAAATTGATACAAGTAGCATGTCGTTACATTATGACCCTCCTTTCTGAGGTAGGTTTTACTTAATTCAGAGGTTTCTATTTCTGAGTTTTGTTCCTCAAAATCTACAGCATCTGTTTCTAAATGGCTATGAGAAGTGGAGGGTTACTCCACCTCAAGCTGCAGGTCACTAGTATCAGAGTGCCTAATAATTTCATCTGAATTTTCTGGTTATCCCCCCATTTTAGTTTCATAAAAACTACATCCCTGCTAATAATACATTTTTATTTTCTAGGTTCTGTAACCCAAAGCTTATAGCCTTTAACCCCCTTTAAGTATCCCACAAAAATGCATTTAATAGCCCAAGGCTCTAATTTATCAATTCTAATATGGGCATAGGCTATGCGCCCAAAAACTTTTAAACCCTGATAATTAGTAGGCTTACCCGACCAGATTTCTTGAGGGGTTTTAAAGTTTAGTGCTAAGGAAGGACACCTATTAATAAGGTATACAGAAGTAGTCACAGCCTCTGCCCAAAAGGTATTGGGCAGACCTGAAGTGGCTAGCATGCATCTTACCCTTTCAAGAATAGTCCTATTCATCCTTTTAGCTAATCCATTATGTCGAGGAGTATCCCGAACAGTCCTATGTCTAGCAATGCCCTCAGCTTTGCAAAATTCAGAAAATTCATTTGACAAGTATTCTAATCCATTGTTTGTTCTTAGTGTTTTAACTTTTTTGACAACTTGAGTTTCAACTAAGGTATTCCATTCTTTAAACTTTTCAAAAGTATCACTTTTATGTTTGAGAATATAAACTCATACTTTTCTAGAAAAGTCATCTATAATTGATAGAAAATGTAGTGACTCAAAGAATAATATGATTTAATAATAAGAGGGAGAGAAATAGAAACAGAAATAGAAACAGAAGGAGGCCGTAGACTTCGTCAACAACATTGCATTTTGGGGGATAACCATAATTTCAAGGAAATTGCCAGGACTCGTCGACGAGTGCATAAGAAAATTCGTCGACAAACACAGGGCTTCGTCGACGAGAAAATACCGAGAGAGGTTCTGGGGCAGCCTGAATTTCGTCGACGAATGCAAGGTCTCGTGAACGAATTTAATGAAGGACTCGTCGACGAGGTGACGTTTCTCGTCGATGAAATCCCTTTTCTATAAATAGAAAAATCTAGATTTTAACTTACAAACGAAGCTACCTCTTCCCTCTCTCTCTCTCCCCTTCGGTTCCCCCTCTTTCTTTTGTCGATTTCGGGCCAGATTTTCGCTGAATCGACAATCCGAAGTCACCACGATGCTCTTGGGAAATTCTCTCCAAATCTGCCGGAGCGGATCGTTGGTGGAAGCAAGGTGGAAACCATCCCAAATCTAGGGTAAAGCTTTCTACTCAATATTTGGACCTTTGACATTTAAGAAAAGTGTTATACACATAGAAATATCAAAGTTTAATATTGAGATTTTTCATTTCCAGGGGTGTTGAATTGGGAACGGGGGAAATCATCCCTAAGTTGAGGTAAGACTTTTAAGCTGAATTTAACTTAGTGGTAGTTATAGAAAATGTTGTACGTATGAAAATACAGAACTTTAATACTGGGAGTTTTTATTTCCAGGGTGTTGAATTAGGAACCCTGCGGGTGCAGGGCAGTTATATTAGGGGCTTTCCAGGAATCAGGTAAGGGGATAAACTAAACTAGTTTTGTTTTGAGAAAATGCATGTATATATATAACATCTAGTTTCAGGAAAAATAAATATATTTATATATATGATTTAATTTGGAAAATACTGTGAAATGATCGTATGTTGAATATGTGGAAAATCTGTTGTGTGACATGAGTATAAAATGATATGAAATAATGTTTCTGAGAATGTGATTATGATACTGATTTTTATGATGGAAAACCAGCGTACGGGCCAAGATTTTTATATGTTTTCCGACGTACGGGCCGTGCTATGATGTGATTTGCCAGTGTATGGGCTGTGCTATGTTTGCCAGCGTACGGGTCGTGCTATGATGTGATTTGCCAGCGTACGAACTGTGCTATGTTTGTCGGCGTACGAGCCGTGCTATGATGTGATTTGTCAGCGTACGGGCTATGTTATGTTTGCCGGCGTATGGGCCGTGCTATGTGACTGTGATTTGCCAGCGTATGGGTTGTGCTATGTTTTGCCGGCGTATGGGCCGAGTTATGATAAAATGTGTAATATCGGCGTACGGGTCGATGATTTTCGCGATACACGTATGTATGCAAAATGATATGATTGATGTGAAAATTAATGATATGAGATATCTATGTATCACGGTTTTAGAATATGTTATATGATATCAGAACCTGGTTGGTTTGATCTAAGCTAACACTTGCACGGTACTGCTGCTATGTGTCTATGGTCTTCGTGATCATGATATCTGTGTTAACGCCGCTGTATGGAGTGGTGTGAGATTGGATGGTCGATGTGGTTATTTTTAAGAAGTGTGCTGTTATCGCCCCTGGTGTACGGACCAGGTTCGGCAGACCCGTCAGACCTACAGACTACTGTTTGACTTGGCAATGGTCGGCCAACCATTGTCAGGTCCCGCCTTCGGGCCACACAACCCAGTCATGTGGGGGTAAAACATGACAATAGCTAGCTAACCTAGTAGGATTGTTTTTATGTTATTATTATTATGTTATGAGATGAAATATGCTTATGAAAATGCAGTATGTTCTGCCATGTTTTGATATATATATATATATATATATATATGTTTTCCCAGATTTGCTAAATAGTACTGAATATGTTATATATGGTATAGGTAGTACACTGAATACTCATGTTGTCACACACTGGTATTAGTTTATTTCCCTTACTAAGAGGTGTCTCACCCCTTAATCTTATAACCTTTTCTGGAGCCCCTGATAGAAGAGGGGGAAAAGCCCTGCTAACCTAGTGTTGGATATGTGCCCTTTTTAAAGGGTAAGTTTCTTTTTGTAGGGATAGTTAGATTTTGTGGGAAATGTCCTTAGAATTATTTTGGGATGTATATATATGGAAATATTGTGGGCTATAGCAACTCTGGTATGTTGTAATATATGGTATTGAGATGTACATTATTATATGTTTTCTGCTGCTAAGGCTTCTACTGTATGTTCTGATATATCCCTGGCACCCATGGGTTCAGGTGGATTGTGACCTGCTGAACTGGAATATGAGAAATGTGCTATTGATACTATAAAAAAAAAAAATGTGGAAATGAGCATGTCATGACAGAAAATACCTAGAACCACCATGAGAACTAACCATAGCAGGCCCCGACAAGTCTAAATGTATATAATCAAAAGTCTGTTTTGTGGTGTGAGTGGACTTCTTAAAGCTAACCCTAGTAGACTTACCCAAGACACACTCCTCACAGAATGACAATTCCTCAAGTTTCCTATCCCCAAGTAGTCCCTGTTTCTCTAGCTCATTTAGGCCTTGTTGGCTAACATGTCCTAGCCTCCTGTGCCACAAAGAAACCTGATCTTCTACCTTGTGATTGATAGGTGAAGCCTCACCTATCTCTGTCTTTCCTACCAAGGTGTACAACCTATTCTTTAGCACCCCTTTCATCACTACAAGTGTGATCCTCTACATACTCTCAGGCTACCTTCTTCAGACTTAAAGTGTACCCTATTTTATCTAAGCTATGAAGAGAAATCAAGTTTCTCTTTAGCTCAGGTATATACCTCACATCTCTTAGCACTCTTTTGATCCCATCATGCATTAGAAGCTTGTTGGAATTGGTGTGATCTCAAGAGGGGGGGGGGGGAGGTGAATTGGATTTTAAAACATTTTTCGCTAATTTAAACAATTACATCGATTCACCATAGTTCATATCCCATTCAATATTGAAAACGTGTATGTGCAACAATTAAGCTATCAATGTGTGCATACATACACGTGTGCTGCATATCTCATTTAAATTAGTTATGTGTGCATGCAAGATTGTTATAACAAAACATGTACAAGCATACACGTACTAAAATTTAAGTGCATGAATTTAAATGAGATAGAGAGAGAATGACACACAGATTTGTTAAGGAGGTTCAGCCAATATTGCCTACGTCCCCGCCTTGGGCATACCCTCCTAGGATTCTACTATACATGCTCACTTAACCGGCTAGAGCAGAAGTCTTTTACATCCTCTCCTTACAGGGCGAAGAAAACACCAATTCAATTTCTGGGCTGAATCGAATCGGTCTCACTTACAGGGTTGAGACTCCCCAGTTCAATTTCGGGTTGAACCAAACCAGTCTCATTTATAGGGCTGAGATTCCCTAATTCAATTAATGGGATGAATCCAACCATTACAATAAAATATTTTTGAACATAAAACATGCTTTTAAAATACAAGATGAGATGTACACAATAAAGCTCTAAATATATGCACTCTCTTATGATATGATTAATGCTCAGCAGAGTAAGGGTGTTTTTCTAAATAAATATTCTAATCTTTGAAGAAAGATGTATATGATAAAATGCTTCAAAGATTTGAACCTAATAAAATATTCTCCTAAAAATATATTTCAAATGCACCGGAGAATCAAGGGTTTGTTCAAAAAGTTTTTTTGCAAAATCTAATATGTAAGATCTTTGATATTATATGAAACATGCAATAAAAGCTTCAAAGATCAAATGTAAAACAAATATTTTCTCCAAAGAAGATCTGCAATAATATTGTTTGGAGAAGATAGGATTTATACTCAAAACATTTTTGCAATAACCACACTTTAAAAATAATCAGCCCAATAAAAAATACTCTCTTAAAAAGAATGTTTTCAACAAAAGAGTCAAAAAGAGTTTGGAGAGTATGAAAAGATTTGACTCCAAAATGATTTTTCAAGTAAAAGAGTATGTGAGGGAACTTTGATTAGTAAATATATTTGAGAAAAAAATTAGGCTAATCAAAGTTACTAATCTAGAGTTATGAGGGGGTATTTATAGATTTTCTAAAAATTTTGACCGTTGGGGACATGCTCGGTATTTTGGAAAATATTAATTAAATTTTAATGACGTTTTAATGCATTAAAAAAATTCCAACCCGAGAGCTCTGGTCGACCACTTTTGTGGTTCGGTCGACCGTAGAGCCAAGTTTGGTTGACCAAGGAATTTTTGAACTGTAGGTTTGGTCGACTAGACTTGAGGCGATTTTCAAACCTACGCGGTTCGGTCGATTGGGTCATTTTGAACTACGAGGTTCGGTTGACCGGGCGGTTGGCAATTCCTACATGTGGGTTCGATCAACCAGGGTATTGCCCGTATAAATCTGATCGGTCAACTGAGAGGTCAACTTGTTGACCGGAGGAGGTTCAGTCGATAGGTCTGCCTATATATATCTGGTTGGTCGACCGAGAGGTTAACGTGTTGACGTTGGTGGGAGTTCGAGGAATTCAGTATAACTAAGTTCGGTCGACTGAATATGTCAATTTAGGCATTTTCGATCCTTTTCCTTTATTAAATTGTCCCTAATTATAAGATGTTTAATGCTAAAACTATAGGGCATATTTTTATAAATTATAGGGAGTCCTAAGCTCAGTCTAAGGCCTTTGAGAAATAACCCTAAAAATCCGAAGGTCGACCGAAGGGTGCCCTAAGGTCATTCGGTCCCTATGATCATTCTATGGTCATCTGAGCATTTAAAACATATCATGCAAATGCATGCATTATTACAGACCAAAGATAAAAATTAAATGCATATATACAAATTAAAAACAAATGTCTTCTTTATTGTCTTTGCTCTTAAATTTTCATGGAAAACGCCAGAAGAGTGTGAGCTTTATGTTCTTGCTAGCATCCATTTTTCGGTATCTTATGTTCATGCTGAAATGAAAACTTGTTCACACACTAAAAGCACACATAAGATACTAGTGCTTTGTCAGCATCAAAATAGGAATTGGACTAAAAAATTCAACAAAGCCTCACCGTCCCAATACCCTGTATTTTACAGGACTTATTGTTTCCTAGGACAACATGACCTTCTTCTAGACATGTAAATGACTCAAAATAGTTTTTCAATGGACACATGTGGAAGGAACATCATGAATCTAATATCAATTCTTTTCCAAAATCTTTCTCAAATATGTTTAACACTTTTGCACTATCATATCCATCTAAAACTACAATTGTCTTACCTTTTGATTCAAAGGTGGTGGCATTGGCAGCCTTTTTCCTTTCAGGGTAGTCCCTCTTAAAATACCCTTCCTTGTGACAGAAAAAACACTTTAGTGCTTTGCTCTTAGACTTTGGTCTAGACCTCTTGCCTTTTCCTTTCTTGTCCTTATTTTCAGACCCACCTCTCACATTTAGCCCTTCCCCTGACCCTGTTTTGGACTCAAACTTGGTATACAATTCCCTAGAGTGCAAAACAGCTTGCACATCTTCTAAAGTTAGGCTCTCTCTCCCATACATCATAGTTTCTTTAAGATTATCATAGGTAGAATCAAGAGAACTTAATAAAAGAATTTCCTGGCCTTCTTCATCTATACTAATATCAATATTAGCAAGATCCAAAAGAATTTTATTAAACTCATCCAAATGTTCATCCATAGATGTTCTAGGGTTCATTTTAAAGGTATAAGTCTGGTCTTCTTATGGAGTATGTTTGCTAGGGACTTTGTCATGTACAAACTTTCTAGCTTTAACCAAACCCCAGCTGTCGTATCCTCATTGGCAACTTCCCTAAGTAATTTGTCTCCTAGGGACAAAATAATGGCACTGTGTGCCTTTTGGAGAATTTCAGGCTTCACTTTGTTGGTGGAGGGTAAACTTGGTTTCCCCTATTGTGAAGTGGGAGCCCTCTTCTTTTCTCCAAGAAGGGCCTCCTCAAGCCCCTGTTGTACCAAGATGGCACGCATCTTAATCCTCCATAACCAAAAGTCATTTTTCTCAGTGAATTTTTCTATCTCAAACTTGGTGGTCCCCATCACAAAGCCAAGCTCTGATACCACTTGTTGTTTAATACTTGATCTTATCAGTTCTTAAAGTAAAACAGATTCTATACAAATCTTTTGTGAAATCAGAAATTCAACAAAGCAAAACTTGTTTGTTTGTTTGTGCCAATCCTGATTAAAAAATATTTCTTAACCGAACAACAATGACAAAAAAATCCCGCAAGATGCAACAATCCACCGCACACAAGATCTAGCAAGATTAACAAAAAAACAATCACAAGAATAGCACAATGGATTTACGTGGTTCGGCCTTAAAGGCCTACATCCATGGCATGAACCTCACCTCGGAGAAGCTTTATTAATGGAGGAGAACTCTTTACAAAATACATATCCAAAACTTGTTTGGGGCTTACCAATCTTCTCTTGAATCAGCCCAAGAAAACCCAAGGAACCCTAACCCTCTTGACTTCCCGCCGCCAAGAGCTCTTGGCCTTTCCTTGTCTTCTTTTCCCCTGGTTCACCCAAAAAACTCATCCCCATAAAAAACCCCTTTGCCGTGCTGTGCGTGTATTTGATTTTTCTGGCCTCAATCACCCTACCAACATTGCTGGGTATTTGTTTTTCATTTAAACATAAAGTAAAAGTGAAACAAATTACACAAAAGCTCTTAAAAAAAAACAACTTGCAGCCATTGGATTTCTAGCAGCGTGGATGGCTCATATCTGTCTCAGATTGCTTTCAGCACAAGCTTGACACTTTGTAGCACAACGACTATAAACGGTTAGTTTTCAAAGTAATTAATTATTTTATAAGCCCAACAGCTATAAAACAGCTAATAGATCAATTTTCCTATAAATACAAGTCCAAAGACCTGCTTACTAAGGGATCTTAGTGATTTACATCTTTTGAATATCATTTACAAGCACTTTGCATTTAGTTCATCATCTCAAGTGCTCAAAATCTCTCTTGTTCTCTAAGCTTGTGGTAATTCATTACTTGAGAGATTTGTGTGAGGTTTTTATTGTATCAAAAATCTACTCATTCAATAAGCTTTGTTTGTAAATCATTTTCATCTTATAAGGGTTCCTTGTGAACCAAGTATTAAAGGGATTGGTTCCCTTATTTGAGCTCTGTGTGAACAAAAGGGATTTATTCCCATGTGAAGGTTCTTGGTGAACCAAATTGCAAAGGTTTTAGGTGAACCTTGTTGAAAGGCTCTGGGTGAGCGTAAAGGGATTGGTTCCTTTGTGGTGTAAAGGCTTTTTCACCGATGAAGGAGATTGTTCAGTGGATTGTGGAATCCTTGAGTGTGTCTCAAGGCGTGAATGTAGGTAAGGGTCTGGACTACATTACTACCGTTTGTCAAGCTTTTCTTCCCTATACTCTTTAATTTATATCTAGTGCATGGTTTATATTATTTATATTATGATATAATTGCTTGCATATTGCCAAGATTTTTTATTCAAGGATCCCTTTTGTTCACATCACGAGTTTGAATCATGGAGGTTAGTCAATTATTTCTATACAACTCTTATTCCTGATTGCAAGCAATTTTTCCAAACTATGTGCAATGGAGAACTCTTTAGCAAGGAACCAAATTAGGCATTATCATTCTTTGATTACTTAGCTGAAAGTGTCCAACAATGGAATACATGATACAATCAGGCACCCATGGTAGTACAACCTATCAGCGCAATTAGTGGTGGAGTTAAATATGAGCCAACATATTATCCAGACGCTCTTCTGCCTCAGTATTGGCCACAACAAATCTCTCAGAGCTATGCACCTTCAAAATTTCAATCTAATGCAGCACCTGCTCCACCGAAGAAGTCTCTTGAGGATGCCTTTCAGCAGTTCATGCAGATTCAAGTCACAACTAACAATTAGTACACTCAAGCCATAAATGAATTATGAGACACCATTAATGAGATGAGCACGAAGTTGAATATCTTAGAATGAGGGAAATTTCTGGTAGAACCTCAGCCTAATCCTCAAGAATACCAGCAGCAACAACAACAACAAATACATAATGTTTCTCTTGAGACAACAGAGGTCGTTATTACTTCAAGAAGTAGAAAAAAAGTTTCCAAACTTGAGATACTCATTGATAGGCAACCAGTTGTCCCGACACCTGAAGTTACGACTGAAACAGAATAATTCAAACAAAAATCAGAGGAAACGAGCTTAGAAGTGAAGAAGTCAGTTAATGAGAAGACTGAGACGAGTAAGGAGTACCAACCTGTGGTACCTTACCCTTAAATATTGACAATCGTGGAACCGTCACTCCCTACTAGAGTAAATGTCAAGGAGTGCAATGCCGAAGTAAATCCACGTAGTGGTAAGGTGATGGGAGCAGCCAATAAAGAGGGTGAGCAGACTGGTGAGAATTTAACTTTCATGGAATCAGGTAAAAATTCTAATGTTGATGCTTCTAAAGAACCAAAGGTAACTGTTCTGACAACTTTTCCTCAAAGATCGGTTCTTAAAGAAGTGAATTTCCTAAAAAATATGTTGAATAAAGATCTTTTCTTGTTAAAACAAGGAAGACAGTCTGCACATGTTTTGTTTGGTACCTTAGAACGTATTGATTTATTTAAAGCTAACTTTTATGCAGGTAATAAGACAGATTCATTTTGGCGACTCAAATTTGGAGACTCATCGATTCAATTTATAAACCTACACCCACTAGATGAAATTCCTTTAGAGCCTCCACCAGATAGATTGTGATGTTTTTCTTTCCTTTATTTTCATTTTGTTTTACCTTATTTTCTTTTAGTTAATATTTAGGTATATTTTTCCTTAGTTTCAGTTTTTCTTTTCCCTTACTTCTCCACCCAGGTACGCTCTACTTCCTCTATGCTTCACATTGAGGACAATGTTCCACTTTAGTTAGGGGGGATGAGAAATCACAAAAAAAAAAGAAAAAGAATATGGATGATTAGTCCATGATTAACACTGACTTATACCCTTTACATACTTGCATATAACCTAAGAGTTACACACTCGAGTTATTTATGTGTAGTTTCTCTTTATATGGCTTTATAATTCCATGAAAATTGACTGGTAGTTTATTCGTCTTAATCTGGCTATAGAGTTTATTTACATGGTATCTCATTAGGGTGAATATACACATTCACATGATTCGTAGCTCTTAGGCTTCTTTGTGAGCACTGAGAGAACACCCGTAGCGACAATGAAATATTGTGAGGTATCCTTGAGCTATTTACTGTCAGTTTATTTATCTCTTTATAATCTATATACATCCTCATGGTCTCATCTTTCTTCTTCACAAATAGACCTGGTGCTCCCTAGGGCGAAACACTGGGTCTGATAAATCATTTATCTAGCAATTCCTTCAATTGATCTTTTAGTTTCTTTAATTTAGCTGGAGCCATTCAATAAGGTGCTTTAGATATTAGTGCTGACCCCGGTAGAAGATCCACGGTAAGTTCAACTTCACGGTTGGGTGGCAAACTAGGCAATTCTTCTGGAAATACATTTGAAAATTCTTTAACCACAGTAATATCGGCTTGTTTCAGTTCTTCTTTTGGCAATTCTTTTATGTAATCAACAATCCCTAACAGCCTTCTTGAATCAGTTTCTTCACTTGAATAGCTGATGCAAGCTGTGGTGAAGAATGTACACGTGAACCAAGAAATCTGTATTTTTACTCATCTAAAGGTCTAAAAATCACTTCTTTCAAATGACAATCAATACTAGCATGATTAGCTATCAACCAATCCATACCTGGAATTATATCAAACCCCTGCATGTCTAATATCACAAGATCAGCTGACAGTACTTTTCCCTGAATGGTCACTGGAAAGTCCCTAAGTATTCTCCTACATCTTACAACTGATCCAGTCGGCGTAGTTACAACCAACCCAACATCCAACAACCGTGCCTCATACCCCGTTAACTTAGCATACTCGATGAAATAAAAGAATGGGTAGCATCTGTATAAAATAAAGCAGCAGTTTTATATGAAAAAATAGTAAAGGTACCTGTAACTACATCTCTAACTGCCTCAGCGTCACCCAACGTCAATGCATAAACCCTCGCTGGTGTAGTATGCCTTTGTTGACCTCCACGGGGCGCCTGATAACCACTTTGAAATGGTCTGGGAGCTGGTGCCTGGGTCGGCAATCCCTGACGCGACCAAACTTGTGCCTGGGTCTCCCACAATGATTGCAGACATCCTCTCCTATTCTACATTCACCTGGGTGTCTCCGGCCACATCTAGGACAAGTAGGAATAGCCTGTCCACCTTAAGAACCATCGTGCCCCATCATCTGTCCCTAACTACCTCCATATCGATCTCATCTCCATGGCCCTCGACTAGAACTCGCCTGCAAATCCTAAGGCGCGAGCCTCTTCCTCTGACTCTAAGCTGCGGCACCTCTCTGCATGCCACTCTCAATAATAGTAGCTCTATCCACCACCTATGCGAACGTCTGTGCCCAGAAACCAATAATTTGCTCGAATAAATTCTGCCTTGGGCCTTCCTCAAACTTCCTTGCTTTCTTCTCCTCATATGGTGCTAAATATGAGGCGAAATGGGACAACTCAATAAATCATGCAGCATACTGTGACATGGTCATCTGCCCTTGAGCTAAATGAAGGAATTCTACTGCCTTCGCGCCTTGAACGATAGTAAGGAAATATCGTTCGAAGAATAGTTCCTTGAACTGACTCCATGCCACTAGCACTGGATCAAGCTTCTATTCCTTAATCAATCAGGCTGACCTCCACTAGTGCTTTGCCTCTCCTATTAGTTTAAATGACGCAAATAACACCTTCTGCTCATATGTACATGCCAGCACTGCCAAAATTTTCTCAACATCCTGAACCCAATTTTCAGCTACAACCAAGTCAAGTCCTTTGGCAAAAGAGGGAGGCTTCATCCGCGTAAACTGCTTAATCGTGGAGCCATGCTCTCCCCTGCTCCTAGCCATCTAAGCCATCACCTGCTGGGTGACGCTGCGTAATACTGCATCTGTATCTCCACCTCCCATACCGGAGGGTCCTGGTCTATCACCTCCAACATTCGTACCACTGTTCCTTAGATCCATATTGAAAATACAAAGAACACTATTTTAGGATCCTATTTCCCATATAGATCTAATTTATTTCATTTAACTAAAACCTTAGATTCTCTATTAACTACCACCCTTGTTCCTAACCCAAATCCAATCCTGCAACCTAAACACACGACTCGTTGATAGTTTACTATGACTTTCCTAAAATCATCACCCCAAGAAAAACACAAAAACCACCATGAAAATCTTGTATTCAGGTCACAGAACAAAACCTCAAATCCTTCTCCTATATTTTGGTATTGTTTCCACTGCATTCTAGAGTCTACAGAACCTAGCAACCTAGGCTCTGATACCAAACTGTAACGACCTGCTACTTATATCATTATTTATTTTATTTTGTTTCATATAGCAAATATGTCTGTAATACTACTGAGAACATCTCAGGCCCAAAGGAGCACTGACGAAACTCTGTACTCCATACATCCCTAAACAGTGGTGTACAAGAAATTGTAAGCATTTATATACAATACCAGAAAACTATGATTCTCAAAATACATATATACCAAAAAAAACCCAGTGATATCATCAAAAGTCTGGGATCTACCTCAGTCTACTGGTACCATAGAACACCCACCTTTCCAGTAAGGGTAGCATAAACAGTCCTCTACCCGCGAGCCTGATCTGCTCGCTTAACTGGATCTCCTGAAAAATAGTAAGTCACTGGGATGAGACAACGATCAGTAAGAGGAAATATGCTATTACTAGTGTGTGACGGCTGAGTTACACTTTTTATACAGATACAATAATGATACTGTAAAACAGGGAAGCTGATATACTGTCTAAATCACATGCACTATAATTTAAAATACGACTGTGTATATAAGTTCTCTAATTATACATACTTCTAATATCATAATGTAACTGCTGTTGTATGATATATCTGTACATAGGAACTTAAGTGATAATACTTTGGGATCAGTATGTCATGATTTAACCCCTCATGACAGGGTTGTGCGGCCCATAGGCGGGACTTACTCTGGTTGGCCTACCAATCAAGTCAATCTATATCTCTATCCACCAACAATCTAGCCCACTGCAGTCTCTCTAGGCAATCTCCAAGTCTATCTCGTCTAACTGGCCACCTCAACCCAACTTGTTGGGGAGACTACAATCTCTCTTGGCGCGGTTAGACAGAATCTACATACTATCTAAGTTATGTGGTTGCACTATATCTGAACTAGTAATGGTACTATGCTCTGCTGTCTGTATCTGTCTAAAATTTCTTCAGGGATCTGATACTGTGTAATACTATTTTATATATATACTTATCTTGCTATTTTAACATGATTTCAAAATAACTATAACACTATAAATCTGAACTGAAATATTTGGAATATTTGACTAAAATATCTATATTATCTATCTAAAATATCTGTATTATCTGACTGAAATATCTGTAATATTTGTTTGAAATATCTGTATCATCTGTCTGAAATATTTATAATATCTGTCTGAGTGTTATAGTTTTAGAAATCATGTCATTATGAAAACTACTATAAATCATACTTTATGCTAATATCTATATAATTGGATATCTGTAAAGCTGTTTAATCATCATACTAGTCTGTAGTAAACTCATGCCACACATTTGAGTAATCAAAATCTCATGCTCAATTTTTGTAATTCTACTGTAATACTAATAACACTAATATTATGGAAAACTGATCAATAAGCTGATATACATACATAAACATAATCTTCTGACATACATTCTGAAATCACTAGCATAACATATTTCCTTTACCTGACTATTGGAAAGCTCCTAGTATAAGTGGTCCTACACCCACAAGGTTCCCCGCTCAACACCCTGAAAATAACATCCCCAAGAACAAAACATCAGTATTTCTATGTGTACTACATTTCTTATAACTATGGTAAAGCCAAATATTGTATAAAAGGTCTTACCCTGAATTTGGGATAAAATCCAAGGCAATCCCACCCACAATCCACTCCAGCAGACTTGAAGAGAACTTCCCTAGGAGTGTTGTGGTGGCCTCGAATCGTCGAACCGGTAAGAATCCAGCCCGAAAACTTAGAGAGAAGGTGGATGAGACTAACAGAAGAAAGGGAGAGGATTTTGTGTGTGATTTTTAGCCAGCAAAATGAGGTTTAAGCTATTTATACACCGACCTTCGTCGACGAGCCACGTCACTTCGTCGACGAGGTCAAGAAGGATATTCGTTGACGAGGTCAAGAAGGATATTCGTCGACGAATGCTTATCCTTGTCGACGAAATTTAGAACTGAGATATATCCTCTCGGTATCTTCTCGTTGATGAGACACGTTCCCGTCGACGAGCCTCTCATGTATGCTCGTCGATGAAACCCCTGTGTTCATCAACGAGACTTTGTTTAATTTTTCAATTTAATTCCTTTTCTCTCCATCTCCTATTATTAAATTATGAAAATTATTCGGGTCTGTACAGTTTGGTTGGTTAAATTAATTATGGGATGGTATTACCTTGGCCCCCACTGGGTTCATGAATGCTACATGTGTGGTATGAGCTTATATGATGATATCAATTTTTATATTTATTATGGAGTTATTTTGGGGGCATTATAGATTGACTTTTGAGACAACCATTTAATTGGACGATTGACTTTCTAGGCAAATTAGTTGGCCAATTGACTTTCCAGACAAATAAGTTGGCCGATGGACTTTTCAGACAACCATTTAATTGGCCAATTGATTTTCCAAGCAAATTAGTTGGCCGATTGACTTTCCAGACAAATTAGTTGGCTGATTTACTAACCTATTTTATAGTCTTTTCTTTAGCCATGCTTTTATAAATAGCATGCACTCATTGTAATAAAGGACATCATTGAAGACAACATTTAATAAAAATTTGAGGTTTTGTTTCTTCTTTTGGTACTTTAGAGAACTTATGAACTTATCAAGGAATTCTTCCTTGTGGTGTTCAAATTTTATACCTTCAGTTTGTGATTTAATTATAATCATTGGGTCGAGGTTTGTTACTTTATACCTTTGGTTCATGATTTAATTATAATCATTGAGTCGAGATTTGTTACATTATACCTACATTTTGTGTTTCATTTATAAACGTTGGATCGAAGTTTTCTATCCAAAATTTGAATTTTAGCTTTCTTGGCCAAGTATTCCAATATTTGTTGTTGGGTCTCAACGCGTGTCAATTGTTTCGCATCATTTGGTATCAGAGCTTGGGCACGTTCATTATTCATTGTTCTTGTTTTATGACGTGTACCAAGTTAAAAAAAATAGAAAAAAAAGGCAAAAAAAAAAATGTCAAAAAAAAGCAAAAAAAAAAAAAAAAAAGGTGATATTAAAGCAACATATACTATCATATGGTACTTATCAAAGTTTTTTTTTTTTGGTCATTTTCTTTTGATTCGTTGTTTCTATAATATTGTCTTGTCGTCGATATTGGTTTAAAATATTACATAGATTCGAGGACGAATCCTTTTGAAGAGAAGGGGAATGATAAGAATCAATAAGCACCATTAAAGGATTCATTACATGTTCCAGTTGGGTCCATCACTATAGCGAGATCCAAGAAGATCAAAGAAGAACTTAATGGGCCGAATTCAAGATATTTGGACTTATTCAAAAATGGGGCACTCCAAGCTTAGCCCAAAGAAATATTAAGGCGTAATAAACTTAATCTAAGTTTTTTATGGAGCCGGTCTTGCTTAATTGGACATAATTTCCTTAGCAATACTTTCTAGACAAATTAGTTAGCCAATTGACTTTCTAGACAACTGACTAATTGACTGATTAACTTTCCAGGCAAATTAGTTGATCAATTGACTTTCAAGATAAATTAGTTGGCCGATTGAATTTTCAGGAAAATTAGTTGGCCGATTGACTTTCTAGCCAAATTAGTTGACTGATTTATTTACCTATTTTGTAGTCTTTTCTTCAGTCATGTTTTTATAAATAACATGCACTCATTGTAATGAATGACATCATTGAAGACAACATTTAATAAAAATGTGAGGTTTTGTTTTTTCTATTGGTTCTTCAAAGAACTTGTGAACTTATCAAAGAATTCTTCCTCGTGGCGTTCAAATTTTATAGCTTCGTTTCGTGATTTAATTATAATTATTGGGTCGAGGTTTGTGACTTTATACCTTGAGTTCGTTATTCAATTATAATCATTAGGTCGAGATTAGTTACTTTATACCTTCAGTTCGTGATTCAATTATAATTATTGGGTCAAGATTTGTTACTTTATACCTACGGCTCGCGTTGTTGGAATTTTCTATCCAAAATTTGAATTTTAATTTTCTTGAGCAAGTATTCTAATAGTGGTTGTTGGGTCCTAATGCGTGTTGATTGAGGTTCACATCATCTGTTTATAAACAGATTAGTTCCGAATTGATCTATCTATAAATGAGTCAATTTGTATGAAATTCAAACCGATTTGAATGGATGTAGTCATAAATTATCTTAAAGGTTTTGACCCATTTTGCTACTAGTTATCACCTATCTAGTTTATTCATTTATCCATTTATCCATCATGGAACCCTTCTCGTCAGCCTCATCCTCTTCTCTCTGTTCTTCCTCCAACCCTTCTCTTCCACTGCAAATCTCCACAGGAAAAAGGGTCTCAGATCAGAGCTCTCTCAGCCATCATCCGCCATTGATGGCGCCCCACCCTTCACATATTTTGAGGTAACCAAACTCATCAGACTACCCAAAGCCAAACCCTGTTCTTTCCTCATCCTCCAACATGATTTTGGCTCCACATAGGGCAAACCCCCTGTTCTTTCTCCCTATTCCCCTCCCTCCGAGTGCCCATTTCAAAATTTCTCCAAAATTGTTCTCGAATGGAAAGCAACATGTAAAGGCAAACAATTTGATCATATTTTTGGGGTTTGGCTCGGCGGCGTCGAGCTTCTCCGGAGCTGCATGGCGGAGCCCAGAGCCACCGGAATTGTTTGGACTGTTCAGAAGGACATCACAAGGTATTACTCGTTGCTTATGACAAATAGCGCACTTGCTGTTTACATTGGCAATGTCATTGATAAAACCTACCTACACTGGAGTCTACCAGTACCATTTGAACATAACTTTATACTCTTATCCTGCTTCAAAGCATTTTAAAAATTATGAGCCAAATTCAGGAAAATTGGTTTCTGGGCGTAGTTCCTGGGCTGATTTGATCATACCCCTTTCAAGAAGTTTGCCATTGAATGATGGGTTGTGGTTCGAAATTGACAATTCAACAGATAATGAGGTGCAGGAGGTTAAAATTCCCCAAAATGCTTATAGGGCTGTCTTAGAGGTTTATGTTTCTTTCCATGAGAATGATGAATCTTGGTATGAAAATCTTCCAAATGACTACATAACTGTGAACAACCTTACTGGGACTGCAGGGAATGGAACTTTCAGGGAGGTTTTGATCAGTTTGGATGATGATGTAGTTGGTGCAGTGTGGCCTCTTACTGTGATCTATACTGGAGGTGTCAATCCCCTTTTATGGAGACCCATTACTGGAATTGGGTCATTCGATCTTCCGTCTTATGACATCGAAATTACTCCATTTTAAGGGAAGATGCTGCATGCGAAGCCCCATAAGTTTGGGTTTAGTGTTACAAATGCTTTGAATGTGTGGTACATTGATGCGAATTTGCATCTTTGGTTGGACAGGAAGAGTGAAATAACGAAGGGAAAACTGCTGTCATAAAATAATTTGCCTCTTATTGTTTACTCGAAGTCACAATTTAAGGGCCTAAATGGGACATTCCTGACTAGTATGAGCAGGTCCCTATCATCCACTGGATGGGTGAATTCTTCCCATGGGAAGATTACAACTTATTCAGTTCAAGAATTTAATTATACGAACTCGGATGACAATGGGGATTTGCAGATCATAAATCAAACGATTGATTTCAATGATAGTGTTTATACCAAGAAACCATCTTCTTCGCACTCAATCAAATCGTTCAAAAGGTTTCTGCTTTACCTGTACTCGAATGATGTTGAGCAGGGAAAGGACACTTATAGTTCGGCAGAAAATATCACACTTGGATTCAACGAGGAGAGGATTAAAGGTGCTGAAATGGTGAGTTCACTCAAAAATTTGCGGGCATGGTAATATGCTCGTCATGGGCAGCTCAGTTGTCCGTGGATTGGCAAGTACACAAGAGGCATACAACTGCAATAGTTGTAGATTCTGCTA
This sequence comes from Malania oleifera, assembly GCF_029873635.1. Lineage (NCBI taxonomy): Eukaryota > Viridiplantae > Streptophyta > Magnoliopsida > Santalales > Ximeniaceae > Malania > Malania oleifera. The sequence goes on from NC_080417.1 coordinate 129,424,825, forward strand.
CTTCAGGAATGTGAGCAGCTCAAACTACACCATCCTTGATGATGAAGTGGGTAATACTTGCAACAAAAAACATCGGCCTAATGGCGGTTTTGGTCTTTGGTAAGTGGTGGCATTTTCCTGCACGAAGGGCCTTTTTAGGATCTGCTTTGTGCAGTGAGGAGAAGGGGGTTTAGATTATTTCATTGACTGATTATGCAGGTGCTCACAAAAGTTCTGGCATCAAATGCTTCATTTGATTCATCTTTTGTTTTAATAAATTGGAACTTCAACATTAAAATAGGTTCTAGTTTTTTTTTGGAGTAAATGACTGGCTATCTTTATTTATTTATTTATTTGAAACGATGGTGTCCGAGACGCTTTGAACACTTTACTGATCCACTAGGATGATGGACCCATCCCCTCTACCCTACTCCACTTAAAGACCAAGATATTATTTTAAATAGAAAGTCAAAACCCCCAAGACATGAACCCTGACGTTTTAATTAGGAGAGCCTTGAGTTTACCAACTGAGTCACCCTTTGGGGGGGGGGGGGGGGGGGGGGGCTATCTTCATATTAGCGTAATTCTTATTGATCTCAAAGAGTATTTATCCCGGAAAATGACTCAATCAAACAAATGATCAGTATCTCTTGGATGCATGAGTGATTATGATGGAATCAGTGATCTTTAATCCTTGAGTTTTTCAGAACAGAGTTTGCTGCTGAAATTTGTTTATGGCTGTATCAAGTAAATGAAACCTACTGTATTGGGATAATCCCACAGCAAAATGAAGAGAATATTCCTAAGCTCCATCTTTTCACCATGCAGATGTGTTAACCGTCTTAAATGAGAAAACATACATCTGCAAATTAAGATGTGCGTTCTTATGCATTAACATGTGCTTTCCCCTGTTTAGTACATCTGTCACAGCTTTGATTCCAGGTGCACCTTACACTTCGGCAGCTGGGGTTTGAGCTGTGTGCTTGACTTTCATACCTCCTGGGCAGCGGAAGGCTAACATTTGTGGTAAGTTGCATCTGTAAGCCAGGCCTATTCTTTTTTTTGCTCTATTTCTTTTCCGACTTGGAATTCTTGCCTTATGAGTTTAGAATTTGAATCTTAGATCTAAACCTGTGTAGATTTGGACAACACACAGCATAGTATTGTATTTTGTCTAAATTTACATCGATCCAAATCCATACTCGTGAAGAAAACAGGAGCTTGACTGGCCAGCCTCATCATATACAAGTTGTTGGATTTAGGATCCTGTTGCAATTATCTCAGTCATGGTTCTGCCTAAAGCAAACTCAAGACTCTTCAGCTCCCAAATCTTGATTCAATTGCTTATTATGGTAGACCTAGAACCAAAATTTTTCGATTTAGCCGGGCTTCACTTTGAGAGAGACACACACATGCCCAAGTAAAGATTGTTCACATTAAAAAGTAAGAGAAATAAAGGTATGCATGCACGGGAAATCGGATTCTAGGGTGTGCTAATTGCATGTTGTGTTACATTTAATGGAGTATTTAGCACTTAGCATCATGAAAGGGTTGTGTTTTTATCACTAATATGGGTTGTCTATATAATTCATGTTATTAGAGGACCGTCTAGAATTTAAATGGATGTATGTTAATTTAAATTCAAATACATAGAATAACAATTCTACCCAAAATATAAAATGATTGTAATTTAAATTTCTAGGGACAAAAAAGAAAAAATTAAAAGAAGATGTTAATTTAAGGCAATTTGCAAAATTTATCCTCTATTCTCTCTTAATAAATATGTATGTACATAAATATATATATTTATAATACATGTAGTCAGTAACATCTCTTTGCATTTGTTATGTCTCATAATTAGCACTCACAACTTTCAATATGAAAATGTAAACCCTGTGCATTAAGAATGATGTTGAAGGCAATATTGGTTTGGTCATTGAGGAAGACTAAAAATGGTTGATGATTAGAATATGAATGTACAATTTTTGAAATAATGTTGAGATTGTGTACTACTAGTCAATAGTAATATGTGGACATTTGTAAAAATGTTGAGCATTGATGGCAAAAATAATGGGGAGGGGTTATTTTCAAGGCAAAAAAAAAAAAAAGGCAAATGGTTGATATCAATGTTGGGCTTTGTGGAGCTTAGTTATGTTTAATCCAATAAGGCCTAGGCCTGGCCAGAAATATTGAGAGTCTCGCCCAAGTGCTCGACCAGGAAGACCCTAAAGGGCAACTAAGTCGAGAATTTGAGATATCCCGAAGGACGAAATCCCGAGAAGCTTGGCCATCATCTTGACTAGACTTAATGGTGCGACTAGGTTGAAGATGCTAAAGTTCAAGATTCCTGATTTCCCGCAAGGCTCGACTAGGTCACGACCATGGGGAACAAGGGTGCAACTAGGTCAACGGCGACGACCTTCTGTGCGAGATTTCGGCAGAACTTTTCGATTTCAAAAGTTACGATCTTGTAAACCCTAAGATATATATATTTCTAATGTTCGTTTATGTGTGTAGAGCGGTGTAGAAGTGTGCAGCAGCGTAGAGAGTGTTATGAGCTCTTGTGTGCTCGATCCAAAGGTGTTCACTTTGGTGTTTAGGGTGTGTGCACGTTGTTTTTTCCTTGTTGAGAGTGAGAGAAACTTTGTATACTTCCTTGATAATAGTGAAATCCCTGCAATTCTGTGGACGTAGACAAAGTTGTCGAACCACATAAATAGCGTCTTGTGCATGCGTGTGATCTTTCTTTGGCATGTGTGTTATTGTCTCTATCTTGTTTCTCGCAGGTTTTGTATTCTGGGAAATTTTCACGTGTTTGTTTATTCCCTTACAACTGGTATTAGAGCCTACGGTTAGGCTTGAGTGGGAGCAATGGTAGAGGAAGTAGGAAAGGCGCCTGGGATAGAAAAGTTTGATGACATAGACTTTGGATTCTAGAGAATGCAAATCGAGGATTATCTCTACGGGAAGAAGTTGCATCTACTGCTTCTAGGAGAAAAACCTGCGACCATGAAGGATGAGGAATTGACTCTCCTTGACAGACAGGTACTTGGAGTTATTAGATTAACTTTGTCTAGGTCTATTGCACATAATGTTGTAAAGGAGAAGACCACAACAGATCTGATGAAGGTTTTGTCAGGTATATTTGAAAAGCCATCTACAAATAACAAGGTACATCTGATGAAGAAACTATTTAATTTAAAGATGGTTGAGAATGCATCGGTTGCACAACATTTGAACGATTTTAACACAATAACAAATCAATTGTCGTTTGTAGAAATTGATTTTGATGATGAGATATGTGCACTGGTCGTTTTGGCTTCATTGCCAAACATTTGTGAGGCTATGAGGATGGCTGTATGTAACTCCACGAGAAAAGAAAAACTAAAGTATAATGACATACGAGATTTAGTTTTGGTTGAGGAGATTCGCAGAAAGGATGTTGGTGAAACCTTAGGATCTGGTTTTGTTCTAAACCTTGAGACAAAAGGCAGAAGTAATGATAGAAATTCAAATCGGGGAAGATGAAAATCTAGAAATTCTAATAAGAATAGAAGCAAATCGAGATCTAGCCAAAAAGGACAATGTTGGAACTGTGGGAAAACGGGTCACTTCGGGAGGCAATGCAAAAGTCTCAAGAAGAAGAATGAAAATGACTCTGCTAATGTCGTAACAGAGGAGGTACAGGATGCACTACTTATTGCAGTAGGCAGTCCACTTGATGATTGGGTTTTGGACTCAAGAGCTTTGTTTCATACCACTTCACACCAAGAAATCATACAGAACTATGTTCCAGGTGATTTTAGCAAGGTGTATTTGGCTGATGGTACAACCTTGGATGTTATGGGTATGGAAAACGTCCGGATGTCATTGCCTAATGGGTCTGTTTGGTTACTAGAGAAGGTACGACATATTCCTAACTTGAGAAGGAATTTGATTTCTATCGGATAAATTGATGATGAAGGGCATGCAATGTTGTTTGCTGGTGGCACTTGGAAGGTTACAAAGGGAGCCAAAGTATTGGCTCGTGGAAAGAAGTCTGGTACTCTATATATGACCTCAAGTCCAAGAGACACAGTTGCAGTTGCTGAAGTAAGTACTGATATAAGTTTATGGTACCACAGACTTGGTCACATGAGTGAGAAAGGGATAAAGATGTTGTTGTCAAAAGGGAAATTACTAGAATTGAAGTCAGTTGATTTTGACTTGTGTTAAAGTTGCACCTTAGGAAAGAAGAAAATGGTGAGTTTCTTGAAAACTGGCAAGACACCGAAGGCTGAAAAATTGGAGTTGGTGCACATTGATTTGTGGGGCCCTTCTGTTACGCCCTGAACCCGGTAATGAGACCCAGGGGTGAATGAGTAACCTAACATGTCCTTATATCATATAAATAGCCAATGACACCGCATAATGGATGAGGGTCCGACCCCGTGGGGTTCCCAAGCACCCTATACACATTCATATACATTACGGATACACAGCGGCAAAAAGGTCTTTCTATACATATACAGTACCATATACAGTACCATACCAGAGTCTATCCAAAAGAAATTAGGATTCATAATACAAAATACAACCCGGATGTTAGCCAAAACCATAAAAGACCACCTGATACAGTCCTAGTACTAACCCAAGTACCTCTTGTAGTACACTGACCACTATGCTCCCAACTCAAGGACGCTCGTTCCGGTTACTCGAAGGACCTGAAAAATATGTAAGTACAATAAGGGTGAGACACATTTCAGTAAGACTGATCTAGGTTATATTGGTATGTGACATATGAGTGTTATCATGACATACTAACATGCATAGATCAACAGTCAAAACAGTTAAAACCAGTTCAATATTTTCATAAAACTAGCAATACAATTTGGTGTCGTCACACCCTTCAGCTCAAAGCCAGATTGTCTGGTGGTATTTTACACCCTTTGGTAAAAATCGTTGATCTGGTGATATCTCACACCCTTCGGCAATCGTCGATAGTCTGGTGATATCTCACACCCTTCGGAAAAAGTCGGTGCCCCCGGTAACCTGGTATAACATCAGCCCATAGCCTTGAATCGGTGCAAATTTGATGTTCACGCACCCTTCGGTAAAAATTGGCCGATTTAGTGGTATTGCGCACTCTTCGACAAAAGCCGGATTTAAAGCCTAGAACAATTCGAAAACCCGTTCTTATTTTTATATAGCAAGACAGAACTCATGCATAATGATATAACCAATCAAACCACACCCATTTGGTAATCTAAAATCACGATTTTCAAGATATAGTTTATAACAAGTCAAGGCACGACCATCTCCATAACAATATATATAACACAATATATTCATTGTTTTCCAAGAAAACCAGAGATGCAACCCAATGCCCCCCTTTTTCCCAAAATTGTACTACGCAAGACCCATAATTTCACTTGTTAGATCCCCCCAAATAAGTAACCAAAACACACGCAGGACCGTGAACCACAGTTCTATCGAGTCTGATTTCAAAAACAACTGACATAAACAGAATCCCCTTATCTTTCCCCCAAACGACCAATCTCGAACTCTATGACTCCTAAATAGTGAACCGAGTTCTCAAAATCTACTAAACACAGTACGGGAAGTACTCATAACTCCGTTCTCTACAACACTACCGGAATGGAAATGAAAATCGAGCCTTACCTCGATTTTATGCCAAAACTCGAAAATGCCCTAAACAAAGATTCGATTCACAAATTTTGTAGAGAATCTTTCCCTGATCTTCGTGGTAACGTCGAATCGACGATTGCAACAATGTACGATGAAGAAATTTAGAGAGAGAGAGAGAGAGAGGGAGTATTTTCGAGTTCTAGAGAGACAAAAAGAGGATTTGAGATTTCTTAGCTTGGAAGTAATGAAAATAGATATTTATAGCCCCTTTGACTTGACCATCCTCGTCGACGAATGGCAACTTTGTCGACAAGCCAAAGTAGACAGCTTGTTGACGAAATGGTGGCCTCGTCGATGAGCCTGAGATTCCTAGTTTCCTGAAACCTCTTGGCTTCTCCTCGTCGATAAGCACTTGAAATTCGTCGGCGAGTAATAAAATGCCTTCGTCGACAAACTTTGGCTTCGTTGATGAAGCCTGCTTAATTACAGTTTTACCATTCTCTTATTTATTTATTCCATATATCACAGTTTGGGTTCTCACAACCTCCCCTCACAAAAATTTCGTCCTCGAAATTTTCTATCTCTCGTTCATGAACTCATTCAGACACTCAACTCTAGAAAGAATCGGCGGCTATTACAACAAAACCCTGTCACAATACATATACATACCCTCACTTATGGCAAAGGAATACCATGGTTACATATATAAACCATCTCAGGAGTTCACAATAACACACTCCAAAAGACTAACCACCTATTCTAATACAAAGTAGGGTAATACACATATACTCAAAACAACTGTGGATACTTACTGTAATGACCTCAAAATTCTTATAATTTTTCATCATTTTAAAATATATATATATATATATATATATACAATAAACATTCCTACACAGTGGAAATACAAATCATAAAATCATTTACACATAAACTGTACAATACCAGATCCCAGAATATACAGACCATACAAAATGCCCCTCCAGTATCATCTACTCAAAAAGATATACAACTCTGACAAAAACTCACCTGATAACCAGGGTGATCTGAACTACTCGCGAGCCTGATTTGCTGACCTCACTGGCTCACCTAAAAAATGTTAGAGTAATGGAGTGAGTCGACACTCAGTAAGTGGAAATATGCTATTACTAGTGTGTGGCAACTAAGTTAAGAATACTTTTAAAATAATAACTATAAATCATTTATAAATCGTATCTTTCAAGCATATCTTTCTTTCTCTATTTAAAACATACTGTATCATCTGTTTTCTACTTTTCATACTGATATTATATCATACTATACTTATCATATACTGTAAAACGGTAAACATACATATATCTGTACTTACTCCCTGGAACTCTGTACGTCATGATTTGACCCCTTATGACAGGGTTGTGCGGCTCGTAGGCGGGACTCTATCTGGTCGGCCCTCTAGATAAGTCATCATACTCTACACAACCTCAACTTGGCCAAACTGCATCCTCTCCTAAGCTCAGGACTGACTACTACCTCGTCAAATCGGCCCCCTCATTCCAGTATACTTGGGAGCTGCATACTCTCCGAGCACGGATGACGGTGCCCACATACTATCTGAGATATATGGTTGCACTCTATCTGTATCTAGCAATGGTACCGTACTCTGTAATTTGGATATGTTTGTGTATCTTTCCTCAGGAATCTGATACTATATACATATATACATATATACTCTTTTACTGTTTTCATCATATTTCCAAAATTACCATAACTCTATCTTTCTGTACTGTAAATACTGTATCTCTGTGTACTGTATCTGTAGCATCTTGATGCTACCTCTGTATATCTATCTATGTATTCTATATATGTACTTTATCTGTATGTTCTATATGTTATGGGAATAGGAAAACGTGGAATGCTATAACGCTGTATATATATATATATATACTGTTCTGAGTATCTGTATACATGTATATGGATGTATGTATATATCTATTTCATGAAACCATTCATATAAAAGCTGTATAAGCATGTACATTTCTCTGTGAATGTAAATCTATATCTGTATATTCTGTGTAAACCCATATACTGAAAAAATTATGTAAATTATATGTACTATCAATAACTGTGTATTCAGTATAGTATGATAAATCACAAAACTATATAAATTCTTTATCTCATGAAAATCTACTTAGGCCACAAAAGCATTTAACCCATATTCTGTATAAACTGTATAATAAACTGATATGAATATATGTTTATAAATTCTCTAATAACTTTATAAAAGTTCATAGCATAGCATATTTTCCTTACCTTAACTTTGAAAAGCCCCTATAAAAATTTGGTTCTATACCCGTAGGATTTCTAATCTAACATCCTGAAAACGCAATTCCCCATAACAAAATATCAATATTTCTTAGTTTACATCATTTTTTATAACTGCCAGAAAGTCAAAAACTCAATAAAAGACTTTACCCTGAATTTGGGATGAAATCCAACTTCGTTTTCTCGATGATCCGCTCCGGCAAACTTGTAGAGAATTCCATCAGGAGTGTCGTGATAGCTTCGGATCGTCGATTCGGCGAGTGGTGGGGCCGGAAATGAAGAGAGAAGGGAGAGGGAGTCGTAGAGAGAGAGAGAGAGAGAGACTTCTTAAAATGAAAAAATTCCCGGATTCCGCATATATATAAACCAAGGGATTTCGTTGACGAGCCTGTTCTTCGCAGACGAGACCTTGTATTCGTCGACGAAATTCAAGCTGCCTTAGAACCTCTCTCGGTATTTTCTCATCAACGAAGCCTTATGTTCATCGACGAAATCCTTGAAGCCTTCGTCGACAAAGTCTACGGTCTCCTTCTGTTTCTGTATCTATTTTCCTCTCTTTTTAATATATGAATATCAATATTTTTTGGGTCGTTACACTTACGACATATCTCTACTTTCAATTCCCAAGAAGCTTCCTCAACCTCATGATTCTGTCACAATACCTTTACCAACGGTATGTCCTTGGTACGTAACTTCTAAACTTTACGGTCCAGAATTCGAACGGGTACCTCTTCGTACACTAAAGTATCACCAATTTTCAAGTTCTCGTAACTAATAACATGCGATGGATCCAACATGTACCTCCTCAACATAGATACGTGAAACACATCATGGATTCTCAAGAGTATTGGGGGCAGTGCAATCCTATAGGCTACCAGACCCATTTGCTCAAGAATCTTGAATGGTCCGATATATCTCGGGCTCAACTTGCCATTCTTTCCAAATCTCATCACCCCTTTCATCGGAGCAATTTGCAGAAAAAACCTTACCTCCCACCTCGAACTCTAACTCACGACGGCGAACATCCGCGTAACTCTTCTGCCGACTCTGAGCCGATTTAATCCTATCCCGGAGCAAACCCACCTTTTTAGATGCCTGCTACACGAGTTTAGGTCCTAACACCCGACGTTTATCAACCTCATCCCAATACAGAGGAGATCGACACCTCCAACCATACAGAGTCTCGAGCGGTGCCATCCCGATACTGACTTGGAAGCTATTATTATAGGCGAACTCCACCAGTGGCATGAACTGTAACCAGCTACTACCAAAGTCTAACACGCAAGCCCGTAACATATCCTCCAAGATCGGTATTGTTCTCTCTGACAGTCAATCAGTTTGGGGGTGGAACGCTGTACTGAAAGTAAGCTTTGTCCCTAGTGCTTCCTACAAGCTCTTCCAGAAACGAGAGGTAAACCTCGAGTCTCGATCAGACACAATGGACACCGGCACTCCGTGCATTCTGACTATCTCTTGCACATACAGATCGGCTAGCCTATTCAAAGTGTAGCTAACCTTCATTGGTATGAAATGAGTAGATTTCGTCAATCTATCTGCGATCACCCAAATGAAATTCTACCCATGAAGTGCTGGCGGCAATCCGGTCACAAAATCTATGGAAATATGCTCCCATTTCCATTCCGAAATAGCTAAGGGCTGCAACGGCCCTGCCGGCTTCTAATGCTTAGCTTTCACCTGCTGACACATCAGACACTACTCCACAAACTGAGCAATCTACCTCTTCATACAACTCCACCAGAAGGTCTCACGTAAGTCACAATACATCTTCGTGCTACCAGGATGTACTGTATACAAAGAACGATGCGCTTCCTCCAGAATTGCCCTTCTGATCTCGTCATCTTTTGGAATGCATAGCCTAGTTCCAAACCTCAACACACCTCCCTCGGAGATGTTAAAATCCGCAGCTAACCCCTGTTGCACTTTCTCCATAATCTTAACCAACTCCGAATCACTAGCTTGTGCAACTTTAATACACTCAAACAAAGTCGACTGGATCACCAAATTAGTAATGAAAGTTTGATGATTACCGGCCATCAACTCAATACCAAGGCTTTCCAGATCCCGTCTGATGTGATGCTGAGCTAAAAGCGCAGATACTACCGCATGTTCTGACTTCTGATTCAACGCATCAGCTACCACATTAGCTTTCCCTGGGTGATAACTGATGGTGCAATCGTAGTCCTTGATCAACTTGAGCCACCGTCTCTACCTCATATTCAGCTCCTTCTGCATGAAAAAGTACCTTAGACTTTTGTGGTCAGTGAAAATCTCGCATTGCACACCATACAAGTAGTGTCGCCAGATCTTCAGTGCATATACAACAACAGCTAATTTCAGATCATGCGTAGGGTAATTCTTCTCATAATCCTTAAATTGCTGAAAAGTATACACTACTACCTTACTCGATTGCATAAGCACACATCCCAAGCCCTTAAGAGACGCGTCGCTATAGATCACAAAATCACCAACCCCTGAAGGAATAGTCAAAACTGGAGCAGTAAACAAACGATGCTTCAATTTCTGAAAACACTGATCGTAATCACTGATCCACTCAAACTTCATCCCTTTCCTGGTCAAACGTGTTAGAGGCCCAGACAACTTAGAGAAATCTTCCACGAACCGACGATAATAACCCACTAGTCCCAGAAAACTCCGAACCTTCTGAACACTCTTCGGCCTCACCTAGTCAACCACATCTTATATTTTGCTAGGATCAATTAAGATACTGCCCTTAGACACCACATGGCCTAAGAACGTGACCTGATTCAACCAGAACTCACACTTCTTCAACTTGCCATACAACTTCCTTTCCCATAGAATCTGTAGTACCAACCTTAGATGGTTCTCATGCTCTTCCGAACTCCTCGAATACACCAAAATATCATCAATGAACACCACTAAGAACTGGTACAGGTACTCATGGAAAACCCTATTCATCAGATCCATGAACACTGCTGGAGCATTCGTCAACCCAAAAGGCATGACTAAGAACTCATAGTAGTCATATTTGGTTCGAAAATCAGTCTTCGCAACATCTTCAGATCGAAGAAACCCTAACTGTAGGTCGATCTTCGAAAAGACCTATGTCCCCTGCAGCTAGTCAAAGAGATCATTGATACGAGGCAACGGGAAATGATTCTTCACAATCACCTTGTTGATCTCACGGTAATCAATGCACATACGCATCGACCTGTCATTCTTCTTCACAAACAGTACTGGAGCTCCCCAAGATGAAACACTTGGTCAAATAAAGTCCTTGTCCAGTAATTCCCGCAACTGCTCCTTCAATTCCCAAAGTTCCACTAGAGCCATCCGACACGGAGCTTTAAAGATCGTTGCCTTGCAAGACAACAACTCTATTGCAAACTCCACCTCATGATCCGGAGGTAAACAGGGTAAATCTTCTGGAAACACGTCTGAGAATTCGCTAACCACTCAAATATCCTCAAGCCCCAACTCATCCCACGGTGATTCCTTCACACAAGCTAGGTACCCCCGATATCCGCCCAAGCGTAACCTCCTTGCCTGTAATGCCGATAGAACCTGTGGCGTCGAACGCACACACGATCCCATAAACTCGTACTCCTACTCCCCAAGAGGTCTGAAAACTACTACCTTCCTACGACAGTCGATCACAACATAATTGGAGAACAATCAATCCCTCCCCAATATGACATCAAACCTCGACATACATCAAAGTACCTGTCACCACATTCCTCGAATGCTTAGCATCCGCTGGAGTGAGTATACCATGGCCGGAGCTGTGTTCACTTGGTAAATTCCCCGAGATACCTTATTACTTCCTCGATTCTGACTTGAAGCGGGAGTACCCCCTTTTTGGTGCGTGACAGTCTCGAACCATGTGATCTAACTGGCCACAGTTGTAGCAGTTACCCCCAAACGGCTGGCATTCGCCGTCATGCCACTTGTGGCACTTGATACAACGATCATGCGTCTGACTCACCTGAGAACTCTGGCGCTCGGTATTCTGATGGTAACCCGAGCCCTTACTCTTCTTTTCCCATGAGCCCTGACGAGATCCCGATTGAGACCTAGAAGGTACCGACCTCTTCTTCGATTCCTGATCCACCTCATCTTCTCGGATGCTGGTCTCGATCACCATATCCTTATCCACCAAGACTGAGAACTCGTGGATCTGAAGCATACCCACTAGCCTGCGAATATCTTTCCTCAAGCCCTTCTTAAACCTCCAAGTCTTCTCGTACTCGTTTGAGATCAAACACGGCGTGAAATGGAATAGCTCTATATACCGAGCAGCATACCCCTACACCATCATAATTCCCTACGACAGAGTAGAAAACTCATCCACCTTCGCATCATGAGTGGAGGCCGGGAAGTACATTTCATAGAACACCTCCTTGAAACGGCTCCAAGACATCTCTGAAACACCAGCTCTCTACTTCTCCAACAGACTCACTATAGTCCACCAATGCCCCGCCTCCCCAGCCAGCTGGAAGGTAGCGTATAGGACCCTCTATGCAGTGGAGTACTTCTAGAATCCTCTCAGTCTTCTCAACCCAATCTTCAACCATCATCGGATCGGGTCCTCCTGAAAACGTCAGAGGGTGCATATGTATGAACCTCTCGATGGTATACCCTGCAGCCATAGGAGAACATTCGCGTCTCCTAACACTCTGTCCGATCTCCCGCATAACCTGTCTCGTCAAACCTTGAGGCACTGACAGAGACTCATCACTCGCAGTCTCCTTGGAGCCACTCTCCAAGTTATTATCCTTCGGCTCTATTCTTAAAATTCAATAGGAACCTATTAGCATTCCTACGCAAATACGGTTAACACAATTATTTACCACAAATTATGTTAACTACCACCTCACAGGTCTAGGCATGTCCTATCACACTGACACGAAAGTTATCAATGGTTTGCCATGATATTATTGAAATCTTCATTCTAGGAAAAGCACGGAACACCGCCAACGAGTCCCTGTCTAGTAATAAAACAACCCTCGACCTACTCTACCAATTTTCCACATCCTATACTCTGGTATGTACACATAACTACGCCTAACCAAATCTACAAGACCTAACAACATGGTTAGTTCTGATACCAAATTGTCACGCCCCGAACCCGGTAATTGGACCCAGGGGTGAATAAGTAACCTAACTTGTCCCTGTATTATATAAATAGCCAATGACATCGCATAATGAATGAGGGTCCGACCCTGTTGGGTTCCCAAGCACCCTATACATATTAATATACATTACGGATACACAACAGAAAAAGGGTTTTCTATACATATATAGTACTATACTAGAGTCTTTCCAAAAGAAACTAGGATTCATAATACAAAATACAACCCAGGTGTTAGCCAAAACCACAAAAGACCACCCAATACAGTCCTAGTACTTACCCAAGTACCTCTCGCAGTACACCGACCACCACGCTCCCAACTTAAGGATACTAGTTTCGGTTACTCGAAGGACCTGAAAAATACGTACGTATAGCAGGAGTGAGACACATCTCAATAAGGCAGATCCAGGTTATATCGGTGTGCGACATATGAGTGTTATCATGACATACTAACATGCATAGCTCAACAGTCAAAACAGCTAAAACTAGTTCCAGTATTTTCACAAAACTAGCAATACAATCTAGTGTCGTCACACCCTTCGGCTCAAAGCCGGATTGTCTGGTGGTATTTCACACCCTTTGGTAAAAATCGGTGATCTGGTGATATCTCACACCCTTCGGCAACCGCCGGTAGTCTGGTGGTATCTCACACCCTTCGGCAAAAGTCGGTGCCCTCGGTAACCTGGCATAGCATCAGACCACAGTGTTGAACCGGTGCAAATCTGGTGTTCGCATACCCTTCAGTAAAAATCGGCCGATCTAGTGGTATTGCGCACTCTTCGGTAAAAGCCGGATTTCAAGCTTGGAAAAATTTGAAACCCTGTTCCTATTTTCATACAACAAGACAGAACTCATGCATAATCATATAACCAATCAAACCATACCCATTTGATAATCTAAAATTACGGTTTTCAAGATACAATTTATAACAAGTCAAGGCACGACTATCTCCATAACACAATATATATAACACAATATATGCACGATTTTCCAACAAAATTAGAGATGCAACCCAATGCCCCCTTTTTCCCAAAATTGTACTTCGCAAAACCCATAATTTCATCTGTTAGATCCCCCCAAATGAGTAACAAAAACACACGCAAGACTACGAACCACAGTTCTACCGAGTCCGATTTCAAAAATAACCGACATAAATAGAATTCCCTTACCTTTCCCCCAAACGACCAATCCCGAACTCTATGACTCCTAAACAGCGAACTGGGTTCTCAAAATCTACAAAACACAGTACCGGAAGTACTCATAATTCCGTTCTCTACAACACTACCAAAATGGAAATGAAAACCGAGTCTTACCTCGATTTTAAGTCAAAACCCAAAAATCTTGTAGAGAATCCTTCCCTGATCTTTATGGTAATGTCGGATTGACGATTCCAGTAACGTACGACGAAGAAATTTAGAGAGACGAATTCTAGAGAGATAGAGAGAGGATTTGAGATTTCTTAGTTTGGAAGTAATGAAAAAAGATATTTATAGCCCCTTTAACTCGACCGTCCTCGTTGACGAATGGCGACTTCGTCAACAAGCCAAAGTAGACAGCTCGTCGACGAAACGGTGCCCTTGTCGACGAGCCTGAGATTCCTGGTTTCCCAAAAGCTCTTGGCTTCTTCTCATCAACGAGCACTTGAAATTCGTCGACGAGTAATAAAGGACCTTCGTCGATGAACTCTGGCTTCGTCGACGAAGCTTGCTCAATTACCATTTTACCCTTCTCTTGTTTATTTATTCGATATATCATGGTTCGAGTTCTCACACCTTCTCTGGTTGCATCCCTTTGAGGATCAAGATATCATATCACTTTAATTGATGACTCAACGAGAAAGGTATGAGTTTATTTTTTGAAAAATATATCTGATGTATTTGACACTTTTAAGAAGTGGAAGGTTATGATTGAGACTGAGACAGGTTTGAAAGTAAAATGTTTGAGGTCAGACAATGGAGGAGAGTATATAGATGAAGGGTTCAGAGACTATTATGCTGCACATGGAATCAGAATGGAGAAGATCATTCATGGGACACCACAGCAAAATGGTGTGGCCAAGCGCATGAATAGAACTCTCAATGAGCGTGCTAAGAGTATGAGGTTGCATGTTGAACTACTAAAAACTTTCTGGGCTGATGCTGTTAGCACTGCCGCTTACCTCATAAACCGAGTACTTTCGGTTCCTATGAACTTCAGACTTCCTGAAGAGGTTTGGAGCAATAAAGAGGTAAAGTTTTCTCATTTAAAAGTTTTTGATTGTGTCTCTTATGTTTATATTGATTCTGATACTCGTAGTAAACTTGATGCAAAGTCTAATATTTATTTTTTTCATTGGCTATGGTGATAAGAAATTTGGCTATCGATTTTGGGATGATCAAAATAGGACAATCATCAGAAGTATAAGTGTGATATTTAATGAACATGTTATGTATAAGGACAGGTTAACTATAGTGTCTGATGTCACAGAAATAGATCAGAAGAAATCTGAGTTTGTTAACTTAGATGAGTTAACTGAAAGCACTATCCAGGAAAGGGGTGAGGAAGATAAGGAGAATGTAGAATCATAGGTAGATCAGAGTACACATGTAGCTGCGATCCGTAAATCTTTAAGGACCATTAGACGTCCACAGTGTTATTCACTTGCTTTAAATTATCTTCTGTTGACCGATGGTGGTGAGCCAGAGTGTTGTGATGAAGCCTTGCAGGATGAAAATTCAAGCAAGTGGAAGTTAGCCATGAAGGATGAGATGGATTCCTTATTGGGGAACCAGATATGGGAACTGATTGAATTTCTTGTAGGAAAGAAGGTTTTGCACAACAAGTGGGTATATAGAATAAGGAATGAGCATGATGGTAGCAAGTGCTACAAAATCATATTAGTTGTTAAAGGATTCCAGCAGAAGGAGGACATTGATTTCACAGAAATATTTTCTCCAGTTGTGAAAATGTCTACAATTAGATTGGTACTAGGAATGATGGCCACTGAAAACCTACATCTTGAGCAGTTAGATGTAAAGATGACATTCTTTCATGGTGACTTGGAGGAAGACATTTACATGAGTTAACTAGAAGGGTTCATTGTTTAGGGACAAGAAAATTTAGTCTACAAATTGAGAAAGTGTTTGTATGGCCTAAAACAAGCTCCAAGACAATGGTGCAAGAAATTTGATAGTTTTATGTATAGAATTGAGTTCAAGAGATGTGAAGCTGATCACTGTTGCTATGTTAAGTTCTTTGGTAATTCTTACATCATTCTAGTGCTACATGTAGATTATATGCTCATTGCAGGGTCTAGCATTGAGGAGATTAACAATCTGAAGAAGCAATTGTCAAGACAATTTGCAATGAAGGATTTGGGAGCTGTAAAGCAAGTCCTTGGAATGAGGATCATTAGAGACAAGGTTAATGGTACATTGAAGCTTTCACAATTAGAGTATGTGAAGAAAGTTCTTAGTAGATTCAATATGAATGAAACTAAACCAGTGAGCACTAGTAGATTCAATATGAATGAAGCTAAACCAGTGAGCACACCGTTGGGTAGCCAATTCAAACTAAGCAGAGAATAGTCACCGAAGACGGAAGAAGAAAGGGACCACATGAGCAAGGTGCCCTATGCCCCAGCTATTGATTGCTTGATGTATGTCATGGTGTGTACAAGACTAGACATTGCATATGCAGTGGGAGTTGTGAGTCGATTCATGAGTAGGTCAGGAAAGCAGCATTGGGAGGCAGTTAAATGGATTCTGAGATATCTGAGGGGTACATCAGATACATGTCTTTACTTCACAGGTGCAAGTTTGAAACTGCAGGGTTATGTTGATGCTGACTTTGTTAGTGATACTAATAGTAGAAAGAGTATTACTGGGTTTGTATTTACTCTTGGTGGTACAATTATATCTTATATCTCAAATCTACAAAATATTGTTACTTTGTCTACTACAGAAGAAGAGTATGTTGCAGAAACTGAAGCTGGAAAGGAGATGATGTGGCTATATGGTTTCTTAGATGAATTGGGTAAGAAGCAGAAGATGGACATTCTACATAGTGACAGTTAAAGTGCAATCTTTCTTGCCAAAAATTTGGCTTTTTATTCAAAATCGAAGCATATACAGATAAAATACCACTTTATTCGTTACCTTATTGAAGATAAGCTGGTAATACTTGTTGAAGATAAGCTGGTAATACTTGAGAAGATCCGTGGATCTAAGAACTCGGCAAACATGTTGACTAAGGGTGTCACTATTGAGAAGTTGAAGTCGTGTGTAGCTTCAGTTGACCTTCTAGCCTGAGAATAGAAGGTAGAGTTGTAGGGATGAGGAATTATTCTCTCAGAGAATTGTTGTTGATGTTGGTGTTTGAACTAGTGTCCAAGTGGGAGATTTGTTAGGCTTTGTGGAGCCTAGTTATGTTTAATCCATGGAGCAGCCCAGGCCTAGCCAGAAATACTGAGAGTCTCGCCCAAGTGCTCGACCAGGAAGACCTTGAAGGGCGACCAAGTCGAGATTCTGAGATATCCTGAAGGAAGAAATCTCGAGAGGCTCGACCATCATCTCGACCAGCAATACTTAATGGTGTGACTAGGTCGAGGATGCTGAAGTTCAAGATTCCTGATTTCCCATGAGACTCAACTAGGTTGCGACCATGGGGAACAGGGATGCGACTAGGTCGATGACGACGATCTTCTGTGTGAGATTTCGGCAGAATTTTCCTATTTCAAAAGTTATGATCTTGTAAACCTTAAGATATATATTTCTAATGTTCGTCTATGTGTGTAGAGCGGCGTAGAAGTGTGCAGGAGCGTGGAGAGTGTTGTGAGCTCTTGAGTGTACGATCCAAAAGTGTTCGCTTTGGTGTTTAGGGTGTGTGCATGTTGTTTCTTCCTTGTTGAGTGTGAGAGAAACTTTGTAATTGCTGCACTCTGTATACTTCCTTGATAATAGTGAAATCCCTGCAACTCCGTGAAAGTAGACAAAGTTGCCAAATCACGTAAATATTATCTTGTGGGTGTGTATGATTTTTCTTTGGCGTGTGTGTGCTTGTCTTTATCTTATTTCTCACAGTTTTTGTGTGTTGGGAATTTTCCGCGTGTTTTTTTATTCCCTTACAATCAATATTGTGATAGTTTTTTGGTGGGGTAAAGATGATGTTGGTCAAATTTTTTTTTTCTTTTTTTTTTTGGGTTTCTTGAAGACATACAAATGCGATAGGATAAATACAATATCTGAAAGATGTATACTTTTATTTTTGTTAAGGTTAGACACAACTACATAAATGGCTTATTCTTTCCTCCAATAAAGAAATATGCTTTGGGGCAAATAGAAATCCTTAGGATTTATTATTCTTCATTCCAATATGGCAAGTGTTTTGGAGTAAATAAGAACCCGCCTATGCCGTGAGAAAATATTAATTGCATAATGTGTATATTGAATTTAACATGATTTTCCTATGCCAAAAAAAAAAAAAAAATCTTCTTTCTAATAAAGGCATGTGACTTGGGATATATTCTATCTTTACTTAGTGCCCTTATAAAATATATTAATGAGGGATGACAGTTGTTTATGCTCCATTTTGTTAGGACTAATTTTTTCTTAATCAAATTCAACTAAATTACTCGTGGAAATTGAAAATTTTTTTCCTTACTTTTGATTCATTTTTAAGTTCTCTTACTTCCCAAAATTTCTCTCAGTTCTTTATATCTTCCATAATACCCTAAAGAAATCTAAAATTGTTAACTTTGTCGCAACGCCTCGAAGAAAGATCCGAAATGACGAGAAATAATAATAATATTAAATATTCAATAAAGTCGCTACTAACCTATTATCTTTTTAAGTGCGGTTAACTCAGTTAATTATTATTTGTCGATTGGTTTTTAAATTAATCTTAAGCCAAAAAACCAGTTGGAATTGGGAGTTCAGTTATGCGTAGGGAAGATACTAGCATCCCCTACATACTCGTTCTACCAGTGGTGCCTAATTAATCATGTACTATCCTTAAATTGATTCTAATAGTCTTAATTACCCCCTTTAAAAAAAATTTACTTCGAATTTAAAAAGAAAATGTGAAATAAGGTGCGACTTAAGAATGTCTAATAAAACTTTCAAAAGAGGGGATCTTATTAGATAAACTTTTCTCAGAACTAATATAGGTGAGGTCTGAAAATATTTCTTTACCCTTTACTTAATCATTGAGACGCACACATATAAAAATAATATATATATATATATATATATATAATAAATTCATCAAAATTGATCAAAAAGAGTCTTTAAAATATTTTTAGATATTCTTAAATTTGTTTTAAAATTTTCTGGAAATTTTTCAACATTTTTTAGCAATTTTATTTGATTTTTAAAGACTTTTCCCTTCATTGTTGATATTTTTATTTTCCAATTTTTTTTTTTAACCAAGTCAAAATAACTCAAATAATTTTTATTTAGTTTTTAAAATTTTTAAAATATGTTTTCTGATTTTTTAAACCATTTTTCCAATTTTTTTAAAAAATTTAAAAGTAATTTTAAAATTAAATGAATTAACTAGCAGTTCAGGACGAGTCAGACCAGTTCAACACAGCTTAACCTGAGTCAAACCGATTGGGTCAAGGTGGCAGGCCACATGTCACTTATCAATGGTGACAAGTGGCACTATTTTTTTTTTAATTTTAATTTTTTTAAATTTTTTGTGGCGTTAGCATGACATCACTCGTCACATGACAGTTTTCAGTTAGTTTTGGGAATATGACATGGATCGCTAACGTGGCAGCAATCCGGCCGTCCAAAAGAAAACACAGATTAGACGTCGAAGATTGTGCCATTTCACTCCCCAAGTACGCGGTCCTGATTATGCCACGTGTCACTATATTAACGGTGACACGTGTCTCACTAATTTATATAAAATCTTTTTTTTCCTCTCTTCTTTTCTCATGTTCTCTAATTATTTCTCTCCCTTTTTCTTTTCCTCCCCCTGCTTCGCTCTCTCTCTCTCTCTCTCTCTCTCTCTCTCTCTCTCTCTCTCTCTCTCTCTCTCTCCGATTTCTCTCTCTTTTTTCTTACAATTTTCTCTCCCTCTCTCCAATTCCTTCTCTTTCTTTTTCCGATTTCTCTCTTCTCTTTCTGTTTCTTTTCTTTCTCTAATCTTTCTCTTCTCTCTCTATTACTTTCTTTTTCTTTCTCCAATTTCTCTCTCTCTTTGTTTTTTTTTTATCTCTCTTCTTCTTCATCCTTTCTTTTGCAAAACTTCTCTAAATACTCTAGGGTATACCATCTACCATTACGGGTAATATCACTGACACCAACAATGGTATTAGTGCCTTAACCTTCTATAGCCTTCCCATTCCCATCCTTGACTTGGAACCTAAACTTCCAAAGCACTGCTTTATCATTTGAATATGGGAAAGGACCAGGGACTGATATTCGTAGCTTAGAAAGGACTTTCCTTACCTCTTCCACAGCCAGGGTATTCCTTTGGATACCCATTGGAACAAAGGGTTTGTTCGTGTATTGAGGATGGGTGGCCCTATAGTTATCTCTCCCCAGAGTATTTACTGTCAAATCTTCTATCCCAACATAGAATTTTATCAAACGAGAATTCATTAAGTTTTGAAGAGATGGTTAAAACGTTATGCAATCTTGTACTAAGAAATTCAGTCCTCCCTAACAACTGCATGGTGATCCCATAGAACAAAGTGTTTCTTCCATCAATATTTCCACCTAATATAATTCCATAAAAAACTTCATTTAACAGGATTTGAATTTGTAGTACATTTTCTCTCTTAACTTCACCACCTCCTTCTTCTATGACACTTATTGTGCCCCCTCCATAATTGGGTAGAGGATTGTCATGTACACTGGGTTCTTTTTCATCAAAGTCCAACCAACGTGCATCCTTCAAGGCTTGTACCTTATATTTAAAAGAACAACATTTTTCAATTGAATGACCTAGTGCTTCAACATGGTGGAAATTTGGATCATACCAATTTGGGAAAGGAGGGTGTATAAGTATTCATGGTATCGGAGCAACCAACTGTCTTTCTACAAGCTGCGGGGACAGTTTTATGTAGACCATCTTAATATGTTGAATTTCTGACTTCCTGACCTCACTTGAAAACCTTCTCTCTGAAGCCTGAATATTTTGCTGCCTATAAGCTGATGGAGAACTAGAAGAAATAAGATGCGATTGTGCATTTTGTTATGCTATACTAGTGACTACAGGATCGAATATTGCACTTTTATTCGCTCATTTAGCACTACCTTCTTGGTACAAGCGACCCTGTATCATCTAGGCTTCTCCCTCCTATTCACCAACCCATTTTTTTTTGTAGCACCTGACATTAAGCTAGTGTTTTTCCATTCTTCCCATCTTAAATGCCCTTTTAATTCTTTCTTCGATGGTTGCCAAATCTGTGAAATTTTGAGGAGTGCTTCCGATAAGATGACCGAAATATGGGTCTTTAAGAGTGTTGACAAATAAGGAGATTGCTACCTTATCCTCAACTGGAGGATGCACCTGGTGCTACTTATTCTCTCCATAGATAAGCATATTATTTCAATGACTCACTCTAATTCTTCTCCATATTTTGTAGAGTCAACGTATCTAGAGTCATTTCAATTACATGCTTGTATTGTGCTATGAAGCAATAAACTAAATCTTTCGAAGTGCGAATCTTTGTTTGCTCCAAATGAATATATCACCTCATAGTTGCTCCAGTTAAACTAACCTAAAAACAATGGATTAATAGCTTATCATTATTAGAATATGCAGCCATTTTTTGACAATACATCTTTAGATGTATTATTGGACACTTAGACCTAGTAAACTTCTCAAAATTAAGGACCTTGAACTTCGAGAGTAGAATCACATTAAGCACTAAACACAAATCAAACGCATCCACTGATCCAAGTATGTTGATACCCTCTATGGCTCATAAGCATTCTTCCAATACCTCATACTTATAGTTTACTTCCAAGCTAGGGGTATGCTCTTTAGTTGTTTCCCTAGCTATTCCTTTTTCCTCAGAATCAAGGATTATGATTGGCGATACTTGTGTATTCCCCATCTATTGGAACCTCGGGACTAGTGTCGTTGGAATGAATGAGTGTGTGCTTAGACCCAAACTTGTTGTCATATTCAGTAGTTGTGGCAGCAAATGCCCACTAATTGGTGTGAATTCTGGTGAAAATAAGGGATCCTTCTCAATCACAAGTTCTAGAGATTGCACAGTTTTCCCCTTGTTCATGATAGCAAGCATCTCCATCAACTTTTTCATTTGCTCCTTAGTCTCCCAAACATCTTGACTGACTTCCTCATGACTTTTTTCAAGTCCCATCATGCGGTTTTCCAAGTGCTCGCCCATGATTCTAGCTTTTCGTATAGTGTTATAAGGATGAATGTATTGCTCAATATTGAACCTTGAACAATTTGAGCTCTATCACTGACTTCGATCAATTGATTCTTTTTCCCTCCTTTTGTCTTCTAACTCCTCCAATTTTTAAGCTTGCTGCTTTGAATCTCCATTGCCAATTTCTACTACTTTTACCCTCAGACTTTAGCTTCTTGAACTTTGAACCTCGAGCTCTGCAACTCTTCTTTCTAATCCTCACAATTCCTTTTCAAAATTCTTAACAATTTTAGTCTTTGTCTGTATCTGTATCTCTATGTGTCTCAATCTCAGTCTCTGTATTCCAATCATAGTGTTTGTGTCATTTTCCCTTTCTCAAATTCTCTATTTATAGCCTTGGGGATTCATTCAATTTAATGATTATTAGATCAATCAGCACCCAATTTAATCAATCAAATTTACTTCAAAATGTTCACATTTGCCACATGTTTAATTGATGGATTTTCTTTTGCAAGTTTGAAGCTGAAGCTACTAGCCCACTTCTTTTTATTTCAATTTTTTTTTTATTTTCTAGTTTTTTTTTCCAATGTAAAAATTCATTTTCCCTATATTTATAAATTTGTCCTACATTTTCTCATTTTATGGAATTAATAAATTTTGCCCAATTTTTTTATTATGTAGGCCCCCAACAAAATAGTGTGTCTACAGACCCAACCACCAAAAATTTGAGAATCTATCATGGAAGGTGATAAACACTTAGTGGGAGATATAGTGATCGAAGGTTAGTCTAAATTGTCGGTGGAAACATCGTACCTAGTGTCTTGTGAAAATATCTTGATAGCTGAAACTTGTAATTTATATGTCTAAAGTCTTCGATTTGAATCTTGAGAAACGTAAGCAGAGGTTCAATGGGAGATGAACTACCACCCGTTACACAATTCAAGCTCAATACAAGCTATTAATGGACCAGAAAACCATCTAGGGGGCTGTGGGATTGGCCTCTCTAATATCATTCCTGAGATTCCTTCACTTGCTTCATTTCAATGGTGAAATAAAATGAAAAGGGAAAATAAGAAAAGCATCATAAAAACTTGCTTACCAAGAGACAAAAACCATCATGAATTTGTCCATTTTCTTCTCTAGGGACTAGTTAGTCCACACTCAATATGAACTATGTTCAATTCAATTGAAGCAAGAATAGGGCCCACCAAAGGCCATCCACTTCATTGTTGGCCCATCAAGGCCCAGCATGTGGCCCACATTGTGGAGCTCATAGTGATTTGATTTTTGTCCACCCCTTGACCCATTTAAGGCAACTTAATCTTTGCCCATGAAAATAATTCATGTTGATACTCTTTGGCTGCTTCTCTCTCTTTCCATGTTTGGTTCATTACAGACCCTTTTGAGAACCATATGTGGATGAGTTTGTGCCCTTTCAGTGTTTCCTCATTTCACCAATTTTCCTCAAGGAGTGTGCACACCAGTGCTTCTGAAAAAGACAGTCTAACAATAACATTGCCAATACTGCCTTATGCATGGGGGCCATTTCTAGTTGTCATGAATCCTAAGCAAGTGAATTAAAGGAGCATACCCTTAATTTCCTACCTACCTACCTACCATTTAACATGTTCCTTGTAGATTTTAAACAGTAAAAATTGTGAGGAGAAGCCTTGTGTGAAAATCCAAATGGGATCACTTTCAATTAGTTTGCGCTAATTGAACAAGTTACTTAATTTTCATAAGGGAAGATTCCTTTATTTTAAAGCGACTTTGCTATGTGATGCTGCAGATTTTTCTTGAAGCGTGAGATGTGACTACATCTGATCGGGCAATAGTAAATTATTGGGTGGTAGTAAAATGGGCGAACTAAATCTTGTACAATATATAAAAGCATGAGTCCAAATTTGTTCTTGTAGGTTCATGACACTTTATGTATGTATCAAGTTAGAAATATCAAAATATTGACAATGCACTATTATAAGACATGACCCTTTAATAATCTCCTTTAGTAAAATCAAAACTAACTACTAAGCCAAATTAGTTTTATGTTTAATTTGTTCTCTACATGACTTGTAACAATTTCTCTATATATTCAAAGTTTAGTTTACATAGAGCCACAAGATGTGTCAACTGAACACAAAAAATTTACATGTGGACTAATTTTAATTCTTAGAAAAGTAAATTTATATATAATAAAATAATTCGGCCAAAATCAGATAAAATTACATTTCAAATGTTTAGAAATGACTGCACCTTCTATGTGTAGGAATGGAATGGAATTGAATTTCTCTTATGACTTCATCATATCCCTTAGTCAAATTTTCATTCTATTCTTTTCTCACTCCATTTTAATCTGCACCGAACAAGCCGCTTTTTTTATAAAAAAAAAATGAAAGAAAAAAATATTGATTAAAAAATTAACTTCATTTTGACTAAAAAATAAACTAATAAAATGTAAAATTAAAAAGTACAAATAATGTAAATCATTTTTAGGCAAAAATGCATTATCTTTTAAACATAATACAAAAAATTTCTTTAAAAAAAAAAAAAAAAACTAGCTCAAGAAAAATTAGATAAGTTTACATTTTAAAAATTTTTATTTTAAATAGGCTAAGTTTTGAAACTAAAAAATTCATGTAGTTAAAAGATAAAATAAATACTATGGTATTATAAATACTAAATAAACGGCATATCTCAAAATAAAATTAATAAATTCTTCTAATTTCTTCTAAAATCATTATGAAGTGTCTGTCTAACATCATTAAGATAAACAATAATATAACATTTGAAGTAGAAATAAATTTATATACTTAGAAGTATCTCCATATAACTAATTTAAAACTTTTAAAAAATATCATTATTTTTTTGGTAATGTCATTTTTATGTGTGGTTTCAACCAGGAAGGATCTATATAAACCAATTCTCCAATCACCACTTCGACTTTATAAGCTACCTTTCAAGTGTGTGACTCAATCCTTCAGTGGTACGGAATCAAATGCTAAAAAATTCATTTAGAATAGATAATGTTATACAGAAGTTCGATACCAAAGTTCCAATTATTTCAGTGATTGGATTATTGGCTAAATCGAAGTTTTGTAACGTATTAGGACATCCCATTAGTAAGTCGGCTTGGTCCGATTTATTAGATTCTGATATTATTAATCAATTTTGGTGTATATGCAGAAATCTTTTTCATTATCACGGATCCTCGAATATTCAGTAAAAATTGAAAACTATGCATTGTCTCACATTAATAAGGGTTTTTTTCCTTCATTTAAAAAAGAAAAAAAGAAAAAAAAAGTGACTCCCTAGTGGGCATCACTTTGTAAATTTTTTTTATGACCCCTAAATAATCTCCTTTAGTAAAATCAAAACTAACTACTAAGCCAAATTAGTTTTAAGTTTAATTTGTTCTCTACATGACTTGTAACAATTTCTCTATATATTCAAAGTTTAGTTCACATAGAGACACAAGAGGTGTCAATATAAAAATTAGATAAAATTACATTTCAAATGTTTAGAAATTACGGTACCTTCAATATGTAGGAATGGAATGAAATCAAATTTCTCTCATGACTTCATCATATCCCTTAGTGAAATTTTCATTCTGCTCTTTTTCTCACTCCATTCTAATCTGCAAACCGAACAAGCTGCTTTTTAAAAAATTAAAGAAAAAAAATATTGATTAAAAAATTAACTTCATTTTGACTAAAAAATAAACTAATAAAAAGTAAAATAAAAAAGTACAAATAATGTAAATCATTATCTTTTAAAAATAATACAAAAAATTTCTAAAAAAAAAAAAAACTAGCTCAAGAAAAATCAGATAAATTTACATTTTAAAAATTTTTATTTTAAATGGGCCAAGTTTTGAAACTAAAAACTTCATTTAGTTAAAAGATAAAATAAATATTATGGTATTATAAATACTAAATAAACGGCATATCTCAAAATAGAATTAATAAATTCTTCTAATTTCTTCTAAAAATCATTATGAACTGTCTAACATCATTAAGATAAACAAAAATATAACATTTGAAGTAGAAATAAATTTATAGGCTTAGAAGTATCTCCAAATAACTAATTTAAATTTTTTTAAAAAAAATATCATTATTTGATTATTCAGTAAAAAGTGAAAATTAATCATTGTCTCACATGAATAAGGGGGTTTTTTTTTTTTTTTTTTTTTTAAATGTGACTCCCTAATGGCCATCACTTTGTAAATTTTTTGACCATGCAATTAATATGATAAGTTGATGACAAGCATAAATGGAGTTGGTGAAGACAATGGATTAGAGAGGACAATGGATTTGAACACTAGATTATTGCCACTAAGGTGGAATTAGTACAGACATTGGATTCCTCAACACAAAAAAATTTAAAAAATAAAAAAAGGAAAATTATTTTATGAAGTTCTATAATGCCCATTTAAAAAAATAAAACAAAAATATCAATCCATCCTATTTATGCGATAATTGATTTGTTATTTTCTAAAAGGAAATAATTTACTATTAATGTGTAACCTGAAAGGCCAAATTAGAGCTTCATTAGTTAAAAAGTATTGCTAACTTGATGAATGAAAAGAAAGCTACTAGAAACTCTTAAATGATGTAATAGTAAATTAATCTTTTGACAAAAGCATACTAATTTTTAAAAATAAATTAATATTAAACAAACATTTTAAAAAGAATTAAAATGATTTATATACTATATAGAGAAGTATGGATGATGTAAATAATTTTATTAACAAAAATATTCTTATCCTATTTTTATTTATAATTTAAAAAACTCATTAATTGATTTTTAAGTAAACAAAGAAAACAATAATTAAGATTTTAGGTTGCAAATCCCTATTAAAAATTGTAATAAAGTTAAATGATATTTTAATAGGAAGAATCCATATATTGACATTTTATAAAATAAAAATAATAAAAAAAGTTAACTAATATTTTCATAGCTAATAATTCTTTTAACTATAGTGCTATGTAATTATTAAAATTCAATATTTCTTATAATTTTAATTAAAATATTTATGTGATCATAATTATATATTTTTAAAGATTTTCAATGCCCTTATCTTTACATATATATCAATTTTTATAAATAATTTAAATACTCATATTTTGATATTTTTATACTAAATTACGACACAATATTATTCACATACAATCATGTGTAACACAAGTTATATATATATATGATATTCCTTGTGCGTGTATATTTCATTATTGCTAAAGCCCTTTTGAGAATAATTTCACTCATTTAGACGAACGTGCACATCCTTCATATATGGTTTATTTTTTGTATTTTATTTTATTTTACTCTTTTTAATGCCATCTTTTGTTCTTCTTTAAAGTAGATGGAGGAAGGGAATTGGACATTAGTGGTAAAAGGTAAGTTATAGTCATTTAAATCTCCTTAATTTTCTTTCCTTTCAAAAAAAAAAAAAAAACACCCTTCTAAATTTTTTAAAAAAATGAATGAACATTGTCTAACCCAAACCAAAATAAGAAAGTTATTAAATTAAATTATATGTAAAATATTTTCCATTGTAATTGATATACAATATATTAGCAAGAACGAAAACATTTTATTGATCTAAAGAAGCAAGAGAAGTTCTTTTTATCTTCCTATTAGATGTTATGTACGTATTGAATAATATTTTTTAAATTGTATAAGATAGTTAGTCAATTTGTTACGAAGGTAACAAACATAGTGATATTTAAATAGCTTGTCTCACTGTAATCTTAGTGGGGCGGAAAGTCGATTTCCTTAATCATGAATGTAAGAAATCGTAAAACCACTAAAATTTCATAAGCTTTTATTTTTTTTGTTTCTTTGTGCTTTTTCTATTGCCTTTATATATAAAAATTTGTTAGATAATTTAAAATAGTCCAATCACTCATGATGTAAAATATTCCCTTATTCATATATAATTCTTTATCCTAACCTCATATTTGAATACCCACTTATATTTACCTTTTACCTAAACTACCCTTTATTCCCCACTTTACCCTCAAACATGCAATAGTCATTTAGCACATATCAAATCGATTATATATATATATATATATATATATATATATATATATGATGTAATATATTTTGTGATAAACCACCATTTATCTTCATTTTATTTTCTTTTTTTATATCATCATATATATTTGGATGTCCATATATACCCTTTATCTTAAAACTTGTATTAGTGATTTAATATTTAAATGTTTTTTTTTTAGCTCATTTGATAATATCTCATAATTTGCAATCAACTGTGATATGGATTAACTATTTAATATCTTTTGTAAGTAATTTTTTTAGAAGGAGATAATAATAAATTATAGTCTAGGTTTTCTATTTTTAATAAATATTCTATTTACTAAAACACTTTATTTTTATATTTTTATTTTTTTGATAACCCGGTGACTCCGGCCACCATCGTGCCACTTTGAACACTATGGTGCGGCACCAAAAAAGGCTTCTGATAATTCACCGGAATAAACTCTCAATGGGAAATCAAACCCATGACCTTGGTGTCACCAAAGTCACAAGTCGCCCTTACCACTTAAGCCAACCCGACTTGCTCGAAATAAATCCTGAAATTTTACATTTCATTCAACTCTTAAATAAAAAATTATTTTATTAAAATGTCATTATTTTCTAGTTATTATAATTTTATCATTTGTACAATTAACTATTACAACATTAGCAATTTTTTTAAAAAAAACAAAATAATTATTTTTTAAAAAAAAAATCATATGTATTATTATTATTATTATTATTATTATTATTATTATTATTATTGTTGTTGTTGTTGTTGTTGTTATTATTATTATTATTATTTTGTATAGTACTTGCATATTTTTCATGTTTTGAGTTGGATTATAATGCTCAATTAAAGAACTGAAAATGTATTTACTATACATTTGCTACAGTATCTACCAATTTCAATATATATATGCCTCTATAATGATTTATTAGATAAAAAAAAATTTCTGATCATTTTTTATGTTATGTGAATAAAAATGCCAACTTAAAATTTAATTTTCAAATTTCAAGTAAGGGCCAGCAAAGATTTGTTAATTAATCATACATCCTAGAAATCAATTAAGGCATATGTATGCGCGCGCATCATCTTGTTTCCATTATTTCAACTCTTGCATTGCTTTCAACTAATAATCAAATTTTCTCTTTAAATTGAAGCAAAAATAAAAAGTAATGTACATTTTATTTTATAATAACTTTCCCATATTATGATTCTTGAAGCATTGTATTTTGAACTTACAAGAATGGTTTGGACTCTAGCTATATGATGCGCATTTATAGGATAAATCTGTAAGGCCAGTGGGCTAAGGCGGATAATACCTCACCGAAATTGAGTTCGGGATTGTTCACATTTATATGACAAGAGAGAAATATTGCTTTTATATAGTTGAATTTGAGGGAAGGGAAGGTATAAATAATCTCAAAATCTTGAGATTAAAATTGCAATAGGTTATATATACGTCATTATTAGGTTCAATATACCTAAAATAAAAATAAGAAGAAAAATCTAAACTATCTTAATTCATCCACAGATCAACCTCAAAACCATCAAATAGAGATATTCTTCCGATAAGAAAAAAAAACTTGAAAAAAAATAAAAGAACACATTCGGGTTTTTCGATTAATTTGAAAAATTTTATATATATATATATATATATATATATATATATATATATAATGTTCTTCAATAAAAATTGGGATATCTATTTTTAAAAATGTCCATCAATCTCAACAAATACAATTAAAAATTAATTATACACTAAAGTTTTCTAATAGCATACGAAGTTTATTTGAGCTTTAATCTAATCCCTTCCCATTATTCTGTATATGTTTGATATCGCACGGAGTTGAATTTTTTTTCTATATTTATTTTTATTCTATTTTTATGCATTAGTGTTTTTTATTAGTAATATTGACAATTTTAATTTTTGTAAGCTAATGTTTTTTTTTTCTTACATCATTTTACATTATGATAATACTAATTTAAACATAGTGTTATTTAATTGAATTAGGCTCTAATTTCATCATGAATTTAAAACAAAAAAAAAAAAACTTAAGTGAAATATTTGAAAAGTATAATATTTTTCCAAGATAAATATAGCTTCAAGTGCTTTCCAATTAGCTTAGAAGAAGCAGATATGGCAATTCTAGATATGTTTTATTATTTTCAATAATTAAATACTAGGTCATGCATTGAGTTTAAAAAATTTAGAAAAGAAAAAGATTAAATTAGGTCAGTGCCCAAATATATACGAACTTATAATCTTGAAAAGCTTTGAAGTTGGCCAAAGAAAGTAGAAAATTAACATTAAACTTAACTAAAAATGACGTTACCGTGTTTTAATTAGAATAATTGTTATTAATTTGTCTTGCCATAAATTCTACAATCCCAAATAAATAAATAAAACAAAGAAAAAAATGAACTATTGCTAGTGAAAAAACCATTTCTTGATAGGTAACAACATGCTTTAATCGATACAAAGGGATCGTTATAAAATAGAGATTGTAAAAAAAAAAAAAAAGGTTTTAAGATTGAGCGCAAGGGAGAAAAACAATGATTAGACAAACAAAACTATAATAATAATAATAATAATAATAATAATAATAATAATAAAAAGGAATCTATTGGTACAAGGTGAACAAAAGTATGTTATGAACATGTGGGACACATCACATTGTATAGGTGGGGGCATTCTTCTGAAATCAAACTAAAATTAAAATGATTCAATTATTATGTCAACAATGTCAATTTATGGGGGATCAGCATCAACATACCCAATCACTTTTAATGACTCATAAAATTCCCCAATTTTTCCAAATCAAATCTTAAAGAAAAAAATGTATATCTAGATTCATCTCTTCATGAAAAATATTCAATCACTTATCACAAAAATCTCCTCAGAAATTTTCAAAAACCAAGTTAAATTTGCAACATCACATCTATTTTTCAATGACTAATATATATATATATATATATATGTATATGTATATGTATATGTATATGTATATATATACACCTTAGAAATGATATATAGCTCCTGGTGATCATATCATAAGCTTGATTTCAATTCATAAAATACTGTTTAGCTGAAGAATATTTATAAAGAAGAAGAAGAAGAAGAAGAAGAAGAAAAAAAAGATAAGCAGATATACCCACTTCAACAATAGGTTTCATCTTCATAAACTTCATGCTTTTATACTCATTTGAGCAATTAACAGAGTCTTGGAGGTAAAAAAACCGATCAAAGAGCGAGGCCGATTGGTTCGGTCCAAGGAGGAATTGAATTGACAGCAACATCCAATTCCATAGTTTGGTAGAAATCCAAAACTTATAGTGATGAAACTTGGAGACCTTCTGGTGCTTGCTGCATGTATTAGTTCAACCAAAACTTGGAGTTAAATAAAATAGATGGAGAAATTAATTTAACCTCTAAAGCAAATATTTTCTTGACCGATGACGCTATCTAGAAGAAGCAATGCATTTGAAAGGCAGGGTGACTCGAATTATTGCTTCATCAATTCGGAATTTTCCCCAAAAAGATAATTATTGAGCTATGTATAAAGGTTTTTGATCGATCAAAGAAAGATCTCACTCATGAAGGTTGGGATGAATCCATCGACCCAAAAAGTTAAGGATAGAACGTATTAGAAAGCTATTAATGATGAGCTACGAAGCAAAATCGCACACACACATATTTATCTACATATATATATATATATATATATATATATATAATGATATCGTGTAATTGGTTAACTTAGCATGCACTTCACAATTATGGCCATTCACAAAATGGTAATTAAAATTAAAAATGAAATCAAACACAACTTAGTTAAGCAGTGTGGACTGGTAAATGTATGTGTAAAATCTTTTGAGAAATTGAATGAAGGGTACAAATAGGTAGGTGACATATAGACATCAACAAGCCAACATATATATTAATAATTAAGAACTGATTAATTAGGCATATATATTCCCCCAGTACTGTTAATCTCAATATTTTATATATATCACAATCCCAATTAATTAAAATATTGTCAAAATTAACGAAGATCATTTAATATTATGTGTATATATGTGTGATTTGATCTTGTGGCCATCCATGGCGGGCACAAAATCGTGCAGAATCCCAAAAAAGCCAAGACTAAAAAAAAGCAAACATGCAAATGCGAATTATTAAATTTGGGAACCACAAAAAACAGTGATTTTGCATGAGAGAGAGAGAGAGAGAAGAGAGGGGGAGCATCGACCCATTTCTCAATTTACCTCCACAGCGAAAGCTGCTGTGAGGTACATACAGTACTCATGACTCAGCCACAATGGTCCCTATCTCCGCTGTCAAACTGAGTACTAGTGTCTTCAAATTAGGGTTTTGTGTTGAGGGAACAAGGGCTGATGAGTGACCTTCTGAGACATGCATGGGATTGATCATACACAATTGTAATAAATCAATTAATACCCATTTCTCATTTTGCAGCTGGCCCCTCTATTTGGAACTTGAAACTAAAATTTCAGGCTCAATTTGAACTATAAGATCCAATTCATATCAAACAAAGGTAGACGATGCTTAACCATCTATATCGTAAAATGAGATAAAACGCACCATTCTCTTGGAAAGGCTGCAGGCCAGCGATCGAGGCGAGACCATCAAGATGACGACTGCATAGGCAACTTCGAGCCCTCCTCGGCCGCCTTCAATGGATTCCTCTTCTTCTTCTTCTTCTTATAAGGAATGCCCCTTGCCTTGGCTTGACAATCCCTCACTTCCCTCAAGTAAACCCTTATCGCTCCGCTCGCGAAAGGGTTAGTCTCTGGCAACCCCCCATTCTCCTCGTAGGCAGCCCTAAGGCGGCCGATGAGAGCGTCGAGGCTGCCCCAAGCTTGCTTGAGAGGGCAAGTGCAGGGCCCTGGCGGCTCCGGCTGCCCGAAGAAGACGCACCCTTGGTGGTGCACCTTAGTCTTCCCGAACTGGTCGAGGTAGCGGAGGAACTCGAGCACATGGTTGGAGTTGCACTGGGACAGTGCAACTGGCGGCCTTTGGTTCTTCAAGTACTGCCCGAAGGTGTTCCAGTCGCGGCGCTTCTGCGACTCGTAGCGGCTCAGTGGAGCAGGCTGCGGAGGATCACCGCCCGGCCGCGATGACCCTTCTGCAAGGTCCTTCCCCTTGTTGCTCGACATCGATCGGCCGGAGCTAGCCGAAAATGATCGATCCAATCGAGTGAGTAGTTGATTGATGGAGTAGTAGCTAGCTTCTATAGCTAATTACTAGTTTGTTTCTTGGGAAAAAGGGGGAAACGGGGGAGGGGGTAAGAGAACAGAGAGAGAAAACACAGTGGAAAAGATGAAGATGATCACATCATGGGGCTGCTGAGGAGACGCGAAATGGGTCCTTTGAAAGTGCTTTGGCTCTTCTTTTTCTTCTCCGTCACATTATTTTCTTCCTTTAATGGTACTGTTAGCATTAACCATACCTTTTTTCTATATGTTTATAATTATGCTCCCATCATCAAAGCAATCATTATCAAGTAAAATAGCATA
The DNA here is from genome assembly GCF_029873635.1 of Malania oleifera. Taxonomy (NCBI): domain Eukaryota; kingdom Viridiplantae; phylum Streptophyta; class Magnoliopsida; order Santalales; family Ximeniaceae; genus Malania; species Malania oleifera. The sequence goes on from NC_080417.1 coordinate 129,458,779, forward strand.
ATTAGCCTCTGGCCACATAGTGAAAACCCTGTAGCTATAGCTAGCTAGCCTCCTACCCTCTCCAAATAACTGATCCAATGGGTTAGCTGCAAGTGACCAATTTGGGAATTAGTGTAAACGGGATCTGTCATGTAGGTGTATGTATAAGATAACACTACTTTTTTAATTTCTTTAAGCTAGATTTATGTGGATGTAAACTGCTGATTAAAAAAATAAAGGAAAGGAAAAAAGTGGGTTCCATTAAATATTTAATTTGCATAGGTTTCTCATTAATTAGTTTGGGAAACTCCATTGAGATTGTAAGTAAAAATATTGTTTCCAATTTAGGGCTAGTTTATAACAATACTCTTGCTTGCATTGGTGCCATTTCACCTCATTCATTAGATGGTATTCTGTGCAAGCAATAGGATTATTTGGGAAAGATTGATTCTACTACAATCTAAATTTTTAATGATTTTTTATGAATGAAAGAGAATTACGTCATGTTTGGTTTGTTAAATGGAATAGAATGAATGGAAATTTTGTATGTAGAATATGAAGAAAATTAAGTAATAATTTTAGTTTTACTCTGTCCAATTTCTTTATGTTTCAATCTGTTAAAACATTCGTTATTAAATTTCTATAATCCAAACATAATTTGTTTTACCATGATCCTTAAGAGAGAGCATTGCTAATTAATTACCATAATCAACATCATTCTCCTTTTGGGTTGAAAAGCAAATATATATATAGACACACACACACGATATCGAAATATCATGTTATCATTTGGTTAAGTGTTCTGTAACTACATTTTAATTTTTTTTTAAAGGAAATATCTTGTTAAAATGAAAAGGTATTTTAAAAAATAAAACCCGCATGATAGCTAATTTTTTTAAAAATAATTTTACACTTAGCAATATCAAACATGCCTTGAGTTAATCAAAATAGAAAATTGTTTAATTTTAATCGTTTAGGGTTCAAGATCAGGGGAAGGATTCTATGACTTGAACCTCATAGGGATTACGACAAACATGAACAAAGCATATAATAGTAAACCACAAAAGTTTAGAAAAGTTTATAAGTTATTTTCAGTTCAATTATATATCATGAATATCACCTTTCAATATATATATATATATATATATCATGAACATCTAGAATTTATTTTCTATAAATCATACAATATATATTATATAGTCATATCCTTCATTAATTAATTTACTACGTGTTGTGTCTTTTTGTAAGAATTGAGATTCAATTCTTTGTTGATTTCTTGTCATCAACCGACCCTTCTAATCACGGGACAAAAATTCAATAGTGTGGTGAATGAATGGGATATATAGGGGAACGCACATGGAATCCCCATTCTTCTTTTTCAAAACCCTAGCCCCTTTTTGTCTTTCTCTTATCCTTGTAGCAAGTCTTGCTTGTTCGTTGAATTAAACTGACCCTAATTATATGCCTTTAAACTTTTATTTTGAGAGAAATGGAAAGGCAAAATATCCAAACAAGCCCTTAAATAAATTGCTTCCAAACAAAGCCGGTGGTGGTTCCCATTTGGAATTTGCCTACTTCAACAACAAACTTCAATTAAGTTGCACCCTTTAACAACAACAACCCTTTAATGCCCTCTTAGTGATTTAATTAATCTCAAGATTGTGAAAGATCATAGAACCACTTTTCCGTACACAAGGGCAAAGCTCAATTCACATGGCCAGATTATTGAAACTGTGGTACAATATTTTATATTACATCTATGCACGTATAGTTAGGGTGTGTTTGGCATCCCACAAAAAATGAAACCATTTTAATTTTAACATGGACTGCACAAGGCATAGGGTGGAGATTGGGGCTAGGCATATGTGGTACTCAAGATGGGATTGTTGTCCCTAATAGATTTTCTTCTTATTATAATGAGCACTGATCTTGCAACAGCTAATAAAGCGAAGGGAATTGGAATGCACATCGACATAAGGCCACGCTAGCAAAAGAATACTGCTTAAGAATCAGAGTGGTGCCACTTGGATGGGTGTGATTAGGTCTTTGTCACCCATCGCAACCCGTCTCGTAACAATATCATTTGGCTAATTAATATGATTGCCACCACATTGAACACTGCTTATAATGCTTAATGATTCTAAATAATATCCAATTGTACTAATGTTAGTGATGTTTTTGTTGTTGCCCTCTGGGTTGGAATTCCCTTTATCTATTTACCTCAACTTGGCATGTATATATAATATATGATATAAATACATAAATGGATTTTGGAAGTTTTACCCAGAACATGCACACAAACCCTAATCTCTCACTATACTCTTCACAGGCATGTTTCCAAAGTTTAAGCTACATGTCAACTTCTTTAATTTGGAGTATTGGTGCATGCATTGGGTAATTGTGATTTTAATTTGCATATGTATTCTTGTGTGGTGGTCCAAACTTTATATAGATTGATGAGAACAAGCCAATGAGTAGATGACACCAAGCTACCCCTCTGAGGTTTTAGAGTCCTTAATCAACTTGGCAAGATGGTACTAGTGATTTCTTTTTTTTTTTTTTTCGTTTCTTTGGTTTGGTTTGGTTGGTTGAATGAGTATGGTAACTTTTTTGTACATGTTTGGTGGCTAGTAGCCTATAACATATTAATCATGCATTGTGGTTTTTGTGTTTTTATTCTTTTACTTGTTTTAAAGGTTTTGGATACCAATTGCCAAAGCCCAAAAGATTTTTTAAGGTAAAGGGAGAGATTTTACTAAAAGGTATACTAGAAGAGTAAAGTGTGCAAAGAAATGACTATAAAAAGAAAAATAAAAGAGAGACAATTTGTGCCCTATATTTAAATTCATTAGTTAATCCCGGTCATGATCAAACTTGTTATATAAAAAGATTTTTTAACTATAGTTACTCTGCTAGTTAGAGTTAGTTTCAAACCCTAATTTTTTTTATTTTTTATTTTAGTCATATGCTATCATTTCACATTAATCCCGGTCATGACTAAACTAACTATATAAAAATATTTTCTAACTAGAGTTACTCTGCTAGTTAGAGTTAGTTTCGAACCCTAGATTGTTTTCTGTCCTATGCTATCACTTCACAAGTATTTGTAAGGAAAGTAGTGTAACAAAGAGATGGGCATAATTTTTCAACTCGTCAAAACTCTTTATGAGTAACTTTAAATTATTTTGATCTAATTATAAAGAAAAAAAAAACTCTTGGATTTAATTAATTACTAGCTATGATAGATATCTATTTTGACGAATTCCTGTAAAGACTTACAAGTTAAACGATACAAAATGTGTGGTCATCTACATACAGGGCTGGCTCTTCCTTTAGGCAGCTGAGGTGCTCGCCTAGGTCTCCAAAAATTTTGGGGCCCCCTAATTTTTTTTTAATATAATAATATATTTTTGGGCCTCAAATTTTTTTAATTAAATAATGTTAACATTATTTATTATGCTTTCTTCACATACATTGACTTCTCAACTAACAAATAAATGAAATTGTATTTTAAGATATAAAATAAATACAATTTAATTCTTTTTTTTTTCAAGTCTCATTGATTTCCCAACTAACAACTTTATTATATTTCTAACTATCTATTATTCTCATCTCTCTCTCTTAGCCTCTCTAAAAAAATATTTCCATCTCTCACACTCTCTCACTCTCATCTCTCGGTCTCTCTATGATTTTTGCTCCGGCTCTTGTGTTCATCATCTTCGGGCCTCCAATTCTCTGTAATTTTTATCAACCCTAATTTTGTTTTCAATGTTTGTGCATTATTTTTCTATTATTTTCATTCTTATTTTTTTTTTCTATTTTTTCTTAGATTATGGAAACTTTGAGGTTAGAGCGTTGTATCCGGTAAGAATCCAATATCTCTAAAGCCTCGCTCGCCAATCAATTTGCAATAATAATAATAATTAGGTTATATTGTTTCAATCTATTATTTCTATAGATTTATTAAATTTATTTTTATTTATTTACATAATTTGTTAATTTATAGTTAGTATTAATTTTGAAATTTAATTATGTCAACGAGAAAATATGAATCCGGATATGAAAAACGAAGAAAAACAAATATTAAACAAAATATTAAGGGTCCCTGATTAAATCTCGCCTAAGGCCCCATATTGTGAAGAGCTGACCTTGTCTACATATGCATATTGTGGTGGAGTCAAGATTGTGTTTTGTACGTGCGTAGGGAGGCAACATATTTTTTCTTAGTGTGAGTTATTTTAATGATATGTGGTATTCATGTATTGACTAATGTTCAATATAATATATAATAGATTGTGGCATATAATACATGATATAAATGCATAATATTATATGTTAATTCCCTTAAAATTTTAATAGTTAAATGAAACATTCCTGATTTTATTATGCATAGACTATGTTATCTTTAATATAGAAAGTATGGACCCAATGAAAATATTAATTAATTAAATATTCAAGGATTGAATGATGATAGCAAGTGGATTGACTCAATATTTTAAATCTACAAAAAAAAAAAATTATATGGTTTTGAATTAACTTACCTGTGATTTTTCGAATTAAGTTGAAATTTACTAGAAGTATATAAAAACTAAAAATTTTTTATGTTGTAATATTATTTTATTATTACTTTGGCTAATAGTGATTATCCACTTAAATTGTCTAGTTATCATGACCAATCTCTATTTTATTATAATCAACTTCATATATTGTCATATATAAGATATATCTTTATCCAAAGGATCTGCTCCACCTAATTAAGAAATTAAAAAAATCAAGGGCTAAAACTATATGCCCTAAAAGAAGGCCACCAAGAATTTAGCTTGCATGTGTATATATATAGACACAAACATGGAAATACGAAATTGTTGTTGAGTAAATTTTTTTTAATTAAGAAAATTTTGGGGGTTGAAAAAGGTTTTAATTCCATAGCAATGAGACTAGGAACCTAGGTAGCCAGGTTGCTAGGTCATATTTGTGTGGAAAGAAGTATCACCTTAATCCTAAATGTTTTTATAAAAATAGGTGGTTGTTCACAAATAGCAACATCTACTAGCATGGATATAAAAGACTTCATATAACAGTAGTAATTAGATATGAATCTCTTAAATCTTTATCTTTCGGTTTCTTTCTTTCATCTTCTATATATAACAATGTCTTTACTTTATATGAGTGTTATTAACATTAATTAGATACATATCTCTTAAACCTTTATCTTTCGGTTTCTTTCTTTCATCTTCTGTATATAACAGTGTCCTTGCTTTATACGAGTGTTACGTTTTCTAAAGTTTTTTGTGATCTTTTTTATTAGTAATTGGGAGCACCTCCTTTTCTTTTCTCTTTATTTCTGTTCACGGGTCCCAGTGGGCCTTTCGACATCTGATACCTTTATTTACCAATCTTTTGCGCTGTTTATAAACTTAAACCCTAATAGCATATGCGTAACTTAGCTAAATAATGCCCTCACTGGTGCACTATGTTGAACAATTATGCACCCTTTACTGATAAAAAGCACACACTAGGTTGATTTAACTAAAGTGTGTTTCCATAAAGAATAAAAGTCAAGGGAGGAATCTAATGCATTTGAACTAATTGCACGATTTAATTCGCAAGAGTTAACATGGTTGTGGAAGAACTCCCCTTGTTCCTCCTCGCATCCTTCATTAGTCAACAATGTGTGAGTGTGTGAGAGTGTACATATGAAGAATTGGGGTTTGTTTGATGAAGGGAATACTAGGGTAGCATAATCAAGTAATCATAGCAAATGTGGACAAGTGTTTTTTTTTTGAAGGGAAAGCATGTCAGTTGATGATGGATCTGAGGACCCCTATTATGTCTTATAAAGTAGAGATTGAGATCCATGGTGGGTCAATCCCCCAAGTGGGGTTTTTGTGAGTGTGTAACATCGGAATTAGAGTGTGTGGGACTCTGCACAATTGTAAATGTTAGGCATGGCCCATGCATCTAAATTGCAATTTCATTAATTCAACATAAAGTAAAACTGCAGTCGCCTAGCTTGACGAGGAGAAAGATTCAATACATGTAATTTTGGTTGCCTCCACTGCCTTGGGGGAATATAGGCCCTGCCATTGAACTGGAAAAAGGTAGAGAACAATTGGGTCTGCGGCTGTGGTCATTGTCGGGAATGGTATTGTCAATTAGAAATTTGAAGAAGAAAGAGAATAGAAAACAAATTATACAACATACGACCCATCGTCTTTTAAAGTACCCTCCTGCCATTGATGTGCCCACACCTAACTCTAGAAAGAGTGATGTTGCTATCACCCATGTCCTCGTAGCAAGATCGATGCAAGATTTAGATACCACTCACAAGGCCGTGATAGATAGCAATTTTTTTTTCATTAATATGTTGTTTCGAGTATGTTTGAGAAGTATTTTGCTTAGAAAATATATGCTCTCTGTTAGATTACCACTTTAAAGCTATTAGGTTGTGGGTCAACAATGTATATCAAGTTTTAACACTCCCCCTCACGTCCAGACCGATAGCACGTGGAGAGATAAAAAAATGACAAATAATGTCACAGAATAAATACGGGCGACAAGATTAGAATCCAGGACCTCCTGGTAACCAGAACTCTAATACCATGTTAGATTATCACTTCACCTAAAAGCTTAACCTATTAAGTTGTGGGTCAACAATGTATATCGAGTTTTAACACTCAAATATTACCTTAGCATATAAAATCACAAATTAAAAGGAATGAAAAAATCAGTAATGTGATCCTAAAACTGATGATTTAAACATATCAATTAAAGTCAAATTTAATGTGATGGTGGGGAAAATCGAATTAAAAAAAAAAAGTGTTATTGTGACAACCTTAACAAATTTAAAATTTTTAAATTTTTTTGACAAGAGATCACTTGGAAAAAAAAATGGTTATTTGGTCTGGTGTAAAAGTTTGAAATAGACACAAAAATTGAAGGTTCAGAATAAAATTGAGCTTAAAACACGTGTACATGTGTGGCTTGGTAGTGCGGGGTAGGGCAGGGTGCGTGCGTGTGTTTTAGGCCCACTCCTGGGCAGGGTGTGTGCGTGTGTTTTAGGCCCATTCCCTAGCCAAACTCTAAGAGGCATTATGTTTAATTTGATATTGTTTGACCAAAATCAATGCAAACATCTTTGAAATGTGGTGAGCTGTTAATGGTGAGGGCTGATGGATGAGAGACTGGGATCTTATACCTATCCCTGTTAAAGATATAGGGATAATTGCCAAGGGATACCCTACGAAATAGGAAGTTGGAATCGTAAAAATCATAAAAATTGTTGAATGAGGAGGAAATTAGGGAGGTGGAGGGGTTCAAATCAAAAGTGGCAAGAAGGGATATAAGAGATAAGGATGGGGAGAGAGAGAGAAAGAGAGATGAACCGGTGAAGACGCCAAATGTATTAGCACTAAGATAGAACAAGATTAAGACTAAAGCTACTTATGCCCATCCCAAGTCAATTCTAAGGTTACAAATAATCCCCAATACTTGCACAAAGTCTTGCTAATTAATAACACTATCCTAAATTAGCACAAGTTCACATAGCTTCCTAATACAAGGGGATAATTTTGACACTAGCTAGCATTTATTTTGTCTTTGACCAATAGTTTCTTTCCTTCTAAAGGCTTCACACATATCAAGACCCTTATATCCTGCTTTGGTAATTAAGACCATAAAAGTTCTTTCCCCTAGATTGACCTTTTTTGTGTTGGGTGACCGTGTGGTTCCTTTACAAAAAAGAAGACTTTTAGTGACGGTTTAAAATTGTCTTTATTAATTATTAGTGACCGGGGGGTGGCAAAACGGGTCAAAATCCGACGGGTGACCCATGATCCGCCCATTTAAACCGAATTTTGGTTTAATACCAGTTGACTCATTTATAAATGGGTCAATTCGGACCCGATTCGTTTATAATTATGAGTTTCAACCGAATTGCTGGCACCCATTTTCCAAGCTCTTGCTTTTAAGGATGCCAACTATTCTATAATAAGAAATTACTCCCCCAAAGGGAAGCCCAATCGAGATAGCAATGATGCCTCCTTCCTTGATAAGGTGCGAAGCGAAGCAAGGCAAGGCTTCGTGGCACTACTTCTGAGACAGCTCATGTTCCACTACCAATTATTGTATCGTCGTTTCGATCGGTTAATAAATGGCAATTACCCCTACTTCTCTCGAAAGAGTCGATCACATCCACTTTCCTATGAAAGAAGTTGCCCTACTCACCAACCTTTCCACAAACATTTCCAGAAAGAATGCTTTAGATGGCAGCTTCGCTCCAAAAAGTACCACCAGACAGCAATCTAAATGGATAACCTTCGCACTTGGTATTCCACATAAGTATCATGAGTGACCCATTTATTTGCCTATCTATATAGTTCTACACTTGCTTTTGCTTCCTCTGCAAACTACAACTTGCATTTGTTTCCTCTAAGCAGCAATTATACCCCAGAAGGCCAAAATACTAAAGTCAAAATAAAACCCCCATGAAACAGTGGCCTACCGTTCCTCAAGCGTCAAGCCAATACTGGACTCCTCGGTGTTGACGTTATACAAAACACCTTCGTATCTAATCTCACTCTTCAATGTCAGGCTAATCAACCTCCTGATGTACGAATCGGTCGATGAACTCGACTTGGAGGCCTTTATTGCCATGGCTTCTACAGTAGAAGCATAAATGAAGACAGAAGAGAGAAGGTTGAATGGGAAACAAGAGAAGAGAAAGGAGTTTGGACTATAGTTTCACGCTGAGAATCTCTGTCTTTCGAGAAAGGAGGAGGTGGATGCAGGTGACAACGATAGCAGCCGGATTAGCCAGAAGTTGTTCGAAATGTTCGGATCAACAAAGGTGCGACAAGAGGTCCGTCGATGCTCTCACCCTTGCTCTTAGCGTCTCCTTCCACAGTTCCACGGTTCCATCTCTATTATGACATGTTTAAAAAGTGTTAAAATAAAATGTTTAAATTTTTTTAAAAATTTTGAAATAAATAAATTATATTTTTTAAATGGGTAACCCGTTTATTAAACGGGTAGGTTTGAGTTTACATAGTAGTCACTTGTTAATAGATGGGTCAACTCAAACCCGACCCTATTTAATCCCAACTCGTTTATGACCCGCTCGAACCCGTCTCGTTAACCCATTTTGCCACCCCTATTAGTGACGCTTACAGATTGATGACTATAGTGGTTGTCTCAACTTTCTATTAGTGATGGTTTCCAAAATCGTCACTAATAATGGAGTATTAGTGACAAAAGCGGACGGTTAGACTTCGTAGCCCGGGAGCATATACGTGTGCCTCACAGCGGATACACAATATAGAGTCAAAGGGGGGTGAATGACTCTTTTCGCGTATTCAACATTTTCTCTCTACAAAGCAAAAGTCTTGGCAAGATGGCAAGCAATTATTTCACAATATATAAAATATAAATCAAGCAAGAAACATAAATTAAAGAGTATAGGGAGAGAAAGCTTAATACTTAAGTTCTAACGTGGTTCAACATCAAGCCTATGTCCACGCCTTAGCACCAAGTCAAGGATTCGACAATCTACAATAAAAGTCCTTCACTAACGGAGAAGCCTTGCAACTCGGGAACAAATCCCTACCGTGCTCACCAAGAGCCACAAGGATCACCAAGATGCCTTGCTAGTTCAGTTCACAAAGAACTTTTACCAAATGGTTCACAAAGAACCTTACAACAACTAGATAATTACAAAGAAATGCCCCTCACAATGAGCTGATACTAATTACAACGCAATCGCACACTACCCTCTCAAGAAATAATTCAAACAAAATGAATGAGCAAGAGAGATTGAGCACTTTGTCAATAAGTAACAAAAATGCAAGTGCAAAGTGTTAGGTTTTGGATTCAAAAATGTTTTTCACTATAATGCTTGTACTAATGGTTAAAACCATGTCTAAACAAGCCAAATAGCTAGTATTTATAGTCAAAATACCCAACTAGCCGTTATTGGACCGTTGGGAGTAATTCCAAAACAAAACTAGCCGTTTTTTCCCGTTAGCATCATTCTGCTTGTTGGACTCATCGACTAGTCCCCTGCACTCATCGACTAGTGTCAATTAGTCACTCGTTGACGAATCACTTGTTCTCTTCGACGAGTTGCGTCAATCAGAAAGAGTCGTCAACATAAAAGTTATGGGATTTTTTCTTAACTTTCCAGAGACACCAAGATCGTACTTAGATTCTTCTAGGAAAAGTTATGCCCCAAATACCGAAGGGTGTTCAGGAAATTTTAGAGGTACATAACTTAGGTTTTAAACCCAAACAAAAAGCCTTTTAAACACTTAAAACATTCTTGGAAAAAAGTATATGAAATATATTAAGTCTAATAAAGTTTAACACTTGTCCAAATGAGTTTCCCCTTAAATATAAGATATCTTGAATAATGAAAACACATTTGAAACCCATTTTGATATCTTATATGCTTAGTTATGAAAATATACTTGACTTTCTTTGAACCTTAGGACATAAGCCATGCTTTGATAAATCCGAGACAAAGTATGAAAATGGTTATGAAACTAAGATGTTTAAAACTTGTCTCTTTGAAAACATATTTTGAGTTTTAGGATTCATTTGACAAACTCTTTAAGTTTAACTTTGAAAACCATAAAAGTTGAGTTTGTGATTTTAGTGTAATCCTATAAACTCAAGTGTCCTAATATGCATGTGCATTGCTCAACTCTTGCTTTAAATCATTTAAGAACCAAAATCGCAATAGTTACACAATAGACTACCTCAAACACACACCCATTACATAAAATACATCATTAAGCTTTCTTTCGTGTGCTTGGGTCCATCTAAGTACGTGTCCATTTGATCTTCCTATCCAAACGTGAACTCGGTCTGATCTTTGCCTTTGATCCAGTACTTCATATACGAGTACCCTGTACTAAGCATGATCTACAAAGATAGGAAAACACTAGGAACAACATATAGGTTAATATCATCAAAACATATAAATCATGATTATGTAGCCCCCAATGCTAACATGGACCATCACTAAAAGTGTAATACCGTCACTATAACTGTAACGCTCTGGTCATTTATATGAACCCAAAGTGCTATTACACATACGTTATACCTATATCTGATAAGCATACATAAACAACCCGCCCTAAACAGGGACAAATGGGTGCATCTCATATATATCTGTATTCATGCACAGTGGAAAACAAAAACATTCTACGGGGTTCTATTAGACATATACCATAGTTCTATCTGTATCCTTTAGTACATAATATTCATGCTTAAAACATAAACTGTATTACATCCCCTTTACATTCAACCAGGCTAACAACCCGGTACTAATACAAAAACTTATGTCTACTAAGAAGACTCTATGCGCCAAAGTCCCTCTAGAAGACTAGGACCAACATCCTATAGGACCTGAAACAGAGGTTGTAAGATTGGGGTGAGACACTTCTCAGTAAGGTGCAAGATATTACATGTAACGACTCGAAAAATTTTAACTATTTAAAATAATAAGAAGGATAATAAGGAAAAAGGGGAAATAGGAGAAAAGGGAAAATAAATTGGAAAAGGAAATAAGCAGGCGTTCGTCGGCGAGCTGGATTTTCTCGTCGAGGAGCAATCTTCAAAGCTTCGTCGTCGAGTATGCATGTCTTGTAATGTCCCTCAATTTCTAAATATATAATGTCACATAATAGGTAAAATGGTCAACCCGAACCCGTGGGTAGCGGAGACATCTGTCAAACACAGCGAAAAACCTAGCAGCAGTAAACGTAAAAATCTCAACATCCAAGCATAAAACATAATACCAGAGCTTTCTATTAACAACGATATACTGTTTATATGTACAATCTCCAAAAAGTCAAAACATCACTAGGACCATATAACAAAAATCTCCTAATCCTAGTTCGACGCTTACCCTTCTAGTAGGGAAGCACCAATCACTCAACGGCGGCCCTGACCCACCGGTCTCTCTAGGTTTCCTGAAAAGTTAATTAATGTTTGGGGTGAGACACTTCTCAGTAATGGAAAATAAACTAAATACAGCTGTGTGGCAATATGAACATTTAAAGTGCTTATACATATACAGTACATTTCATAATTCTAGAAATAATCATAATATCATACTGGATGATCATTTACCTTCATATTTGTTAATAAATCATAACATACATAAGCATCTGTTATCACTATAATAACATACATAAAAACATCTGTTGTAACTGTAGTATTGAAAATATACCCAGGACGAATAGTTAGCTAATGTCATGTATTACCCCCCATGACAGGTTGTGCAGCCCGAAGGCGGGACCCGACAATGGCTGGCCAACCACTGCCGAATCAAATATGTCTGTAAGTACGATAGACCCGCCACACCTTGGTCCGGACTGCCAGGTGGACGTCCACACTCTACTGAAAGCCACATCAACTATCCATCTTCCATCCCCTCGTGGGACGATTAGCACTAATCTGAAGTAGATATCTGATCTACACATATAGCTACGATACCGAGCCCTGAACTGAACTAAACTAACATCTTGGCTGTAATAACATATAATACATGAACATACATAATATCATCACGGCCTTGTGCCGAAAACATAGATACGACCTCGTGCCGAAATCATATATATGGCCTCATGCCAAAATCATAATAAATACGACCTCACGCCGAAACATAAATACGACCTCCTGCTGATAACACACATGTGGCCTCGCGCCAAAAACATTTCAGGTATTTATATTCTGAAAACAACTCATTTATCATATATTCATCAAACTTAGTATAGCATAATTCATCTTTTCAAAATACCTGAAAATATGCTTTGCTCGTAAAATCATTCATATCATGATTCGCTTCACATAAAAATAATGTTCATGCCACACATGTGCTGTTAAGTCTTACTTCATATTTTAAAATTATCATTTCTAGCATCTTATACATATATATACCTTTTCATCACAATAGCAGTATTTTCCAATCATACATTTCATATGTAATATACAAAGATAGCATAGGCTTTTCTGAAAATAAATGTGCTCATAATTAATAATAATATATATGAAAAATTTCTACTTTAATTTATTCCCTTACCTGACTACTGAGAAAGCCCCCAAAATATCCTAGGCTAACCCCCGTATAAGTTCCTGATCAACACCCTGAAACTCAAAACTCACAGTATTAAACATCAGTATTTTCATGCGTACGTCAATTTCTATAACTACCATGAAGTCTAATTTGGCTTAAAAAGCCTTACCTCAACTCTGGGATGATTTCCAACTTCATTTCCCCAACGATCCGTTCCAGCAAATTTGTAGGGAATTTCGCCAAGATCGTCGTGGTAGCCTCAGATCTTCGATCCGGCATAAAACCAGCCCAAAATCGAAGAGAGAGTGTGAGAGGGCCGAAGAGGAGAGAGAGGAAGCTTAATATGAAATAAAAATCGAATTTATCATATATATATATATATATATATATAGATAGCGGAATTTGTCGACGAGCCCGATCTTCGTCGACGAGTTCTTCATAAATTTCGTTGACGACACCCTGTATTCGTCGTCGAAATTCAGGTTGCCTCCGAACCCCTCTCGGCATTTTCTCATCAACGAAGCCCTGTGTTCGTCGATGAAATTCCTAAAGACTTCGTCGACAAAACCCTGTGTTCGTCGACGAACTTAGGCAATCTCTTAAAAATTATTTTATCCCCCAAATGCAATGTCGTCGACGAAGTCTACAACCTCCTTCTCTTTTTGTCTCTATTTCCCTCTCTCTTTATTACTCAAATTTCCAATTTAAATTCGGGTTGTTACATGTCTTGTCAATGAGGGTTTACCAAGAAAGGGTTTTGAATACCTGAATTTCGTTAACGAGCTTCCGATCTCATCCATGAGTGGTGTTCTCGAGCTCGTCGATGAGTCCAGACGTCTAGTCGATGAGGCCACGTGGCAAGTTACTTATAAATAGGGAGAAATCATATTTTCAGCAAGAATTTCATTTTTTTTTTCCTTCTGTTTCTCTCTCTATCTATGGCTCCTCTACCTTCTCTCTTCGTTTTCGGGCCAAATTTAGGTCGGTTCGACGATCGGAAGCTACCACGAGACTCTTGGGAAGATTCTTTGCAATATAGGTGGAGCGGATTTTTGATTTGAGAAGTTTGGGAAACATCCAAAAATCAGGGTAAGTGAAATAATTTAAGGTTTTATTATTATTTTGAGGTATTTGAAGCCTAAGAAGGTATTTTTCTAAGATTTGAGTAAGTTGGAATTTTTGGAATACAAGGTCTCGTTTTGTTTGGATTTGAGCAGGAATTCCGAGGAGCAGGTAAGGGGAAATATTTTATAATAGCTTTTTAATAATTTTAAATGACTAATTTTGGGTATAATTTCTACATATTCATGTATAATTTTTCTGAACCATACTGCTATTGAAAATACTGTTTTTAAATAAATATATTATATTGGAAAAAATCATGTGGTTGAAACCATTCTTATAAATTAAATGATTGTGAGCATTGTTGAATGATGAATCATTGAGATTGCAAATATTATTTGGCTATGATTTCTACCTGGTTGATTATACTAGTTGAATGCAGATACTGATGTTGTGTATACTGTGGTAGAACTATGTGGAATGATTGGCTGTTGTTGACTTGTGTTGTGGTTCATGTAAATTACGATATAGCGTTGGTAGTGGTATGAGGAGGTCGTTATATCGTACCTAGTTTAACTGGCATATAACGTTAGTAGTGGTATGAGGAGGTCGTTATATGGCCGTTTACATTGGGAGGTAAACATTGACAGTGGTATGAAGAGGTTGTTTACCTATTTACCATGAACAGAGTGTTTGTTTTATAACATGTGTGGTTTGATTAGTCCTGTGTGGACATGTATGTTGTGTGATTGGTTTGTCCTGTGTGGACCGTGTAACTTGTGTGGTTTGATTAGTCATGTATGGACCAGTCCTGTGTGGACATGTATGTCGTAATTGACAGTCCTATGTGGAAGATTACATATTGTGTGAATGTAGACCCTGTGTGGGCATGATTGAAGACTGTATGTTTATCCTGTGTGGATTGTTTGTGATATGCGTATATGTGTGAAGTTCTGTGAAACGAATATGGTTGGCTGCGTGTGACTTTAATTAATTAAGTATTTAAGGTAAATAGATTATTCCACCCAAGGGTTTGCTGAGAAAGGCGAGTACTCTGGTAATTATTTTTGGATACCAAAGTAGAGGGAAGCCACTTGTATGGGCAGGTGACATTCCCTATTCTCGGTGACTTTACTTGGATACATAACCCGATGCCTTACTGAGAAAGGTGAGTGCCCTGGCGTTAGCACTAGAGTAGAGGGAATCTACTTGTATGGGCGGGTAGACTTCCCTATTCTTAGGAATTATTAGTAAAATATCTATGAATGTGGGCACATGATTGGATGACAAAGACGTTGACCATGTTGTGATTATGAGCGTGTTATTTTGGCTACTAGTGGATTGTGAACGCATTTGTATGGTTATTTTAATTATATATTAAACACTTCAACCACACACTGTTATAAATTATTTCTTCCTTACAAAGAGGTGTCTCACCCCGTCGATGATTTAATCTTTTCAGGTTATCCAGGTGATCGAGTTTAGATAGCTCCAGGGCGGGGTAGTTTTGTGAGTGGTTATCAAAGCGGTTATGTGTTAAGTTTTATGTATAACATATTTTAAATTCTAGTTGTAAAATGAGGAATGAGTTTGTAATTATTATGGATCAGTATTTGTAAATATAGAACTCTAGTATATTATGTTTGAGGTTATTTTATTATTTCCGCTGCGTGAATGGTATCAGAGACACATGTTGGTCTCATAACACTCTGGGCCCCACGTGACGGGTCTGGGGCATTACAGTTGGTATCAGAGCATAACGGTCTTGCGAACTTTAGGAGGATTAATATTAGAGTATAAGTCGAGTTGAATAAGGGTAGGAATGGGTAGATTAGGGTGTTGACAGAAGTTTGAGTTTGTTTCTTAGCTTGGAGGCAGAAATCCTTTGACAGACTTCTGTGATTTTCTAAATCAGTTGACGGTTTCAAAAAACCATGGTAAATCGATTGACAATGATGTTTCTGAGTGGAGAAACTGAAATTTGGAATTTGGATTTGAAAGTTAAGACGATTGTGGATAAATGGATGATGGATATTTAATAGAGGATTTGAATATTAAATTGGTTTTATGTTTTGTGATTATGTCAGATATATTAAAAAGTGGAGATTCTAAATTGCCTATGTTGTATATTTATATTCAGGGATGGATCCTAGAGGCAAAGGCATGGATGAAGGAGGAGGAAGTGAAACAGAAGCTTCCAGTGGGGACGAGATTGACACCTCTCAACTGTTACGAGGGACAGCTCGTCAGGTTAGAGAATAAATAAGATGGGACTTCGGGGGAACAAGCTATCTATCGGTGCACTAGGGTTGCACAATTGATTAATTCGCCCATTTGAAACCTTCATCTTTTAAGGGTGGCACTGACTCGATTAAGGCTGAGATGTGGATGAAAGAAAGGGAGAAGATACTGGCAGTGTTGAACTGCACCGAGGATCAGAAGGTTCTTTTCGCCACCTTCAAATTTGCTGGAGATGCTGAACAATGGTGCATGCGATGAAGCTGTTGGAGGAACAGCGAGTGATAGCTATTGCGATGACCTGGGGTCGCTTCAAGCAGGTATTCTATGACCGATACTTTCCCGCCACCACTAGAAATGCGAAGGCGGAGAAATTTTTTAGCTTGACTCAGGGGCACCTCACTGTTCAGCAGTATGCTGCTAACTTTCTGGAACTATCTCGTTTTACACCTTCTGTGGTTCCAGATGAATACCAAATGGTTAGATGGTTTGAAAGGGGTCTGAATCAGAGGATTCATCAGCATATGACGTGCTTGCAGATTCAGGATTTCACAGAGTTGGTGGAGAAAACTACTATTGCAGAGTCAAGTCTGCAAAAAGGTATAGAGGCATCAGAACGAAGGAAAAGGGATGCGTCTCCTCATTCCCAAACAAATGTCATGCAAGGGTCGTGGAGGGGAGACAGATATGTAGTGGTCCTGGAGTCAGAAAGAAATGATCGGGGATGACAAGGTGATTCATCACGCCCCCACTGCCCTAGATGTAACCAACGGCATTGGGGAGAATGACAGAGTAGAAGTGTCGTATGCTACCGATGCAGTAAACATGGTCACATAGATTGGGAATGTCAAGAACCGCCAAATAATGCACCAGTTCCAAATCAAAACTAAAGGAATAACCCGATGCCTTGCGACGCTGAGGCTTAGGGAAGGGGGGTACCTGCATTCATACTCACATACTCGCAGTCATCCAATGAATTCAACAATATAAGAAGGGTAGTTTTAGATTTTTACCCTTCTCTTTTCTCCTTCGGTTTTCTTCTTCTCCTCTTTGTATGTCTGATTGTCTGCTCTGGTGTCTGGTCTGGGTTTCTGGGTGGGAGTTCCTAAACTCCTGCTTCAGGTTTTAAGCAGGAAGGCACCATGGGGTGCCTCTCGGTGTTTGTAAATTCTCCCTCTTCTCCTTTCTAAATTTTTCAATTATAATACTCTCAATTCAGCAAAATCTCCTCTACTACTCTCTATTTTTGTAAAGACCCAGAAATTTAAAAGGATTAAAATAATTTGGAAAAAAATAATAAATAAAATTAAAATTAAAGAAATTAAATTAAATTAAGATAAATTAAATAATTAAATAATTAGTTATTAAATTAAATATTTTTACATTGGATTTAAAAAAAAAAAACTAATTGAAATAAGAGAAATATATATATGGTTAATATAATATATAAATATATATGTATATATGTATATATGTGTATATATATATATATATATATATATATATATATATATATAAAGTACTGACAGAAGAAAAGAAAAGAAGAAGAAAGAAGAAAGTAGAAGAAAGGAGAAACTGTCAGGCGGCCACACGCCCCCCCCCCTGAAACTTTCCTGCGTGCGCGTCAGCCACCTCCGTCTCCATCTCTCTCCTTCTCTCAATTATTCGGCGAGTTTGCGACGGATGGGGAAACGGAAGGTGCCGTTGGAATTCTGGCTCCGCCACCGACATTTCTACTGGAGCAGATTTTTCATGGAAAAGGTTTAGGCACTGCTCCTTGGGAAAGGTAATTTTTCCCCATTTTCTTAATTTCGCCGTTAATATGTGATTAAATCAACGAACAGAGACCACCACGGGGTCCTAGTCGTCGTCACCGTCATTTGACGTAGGTAATTTGTCAATTGGGATTTTCTAGGTCTTACTCCAAAGTGAGAGTGGGATTTAAAAATTTTGGCAATTTGGCTAAATTTAAGGGTATTATTATTTATTTAGGAATTATAGTCCTAGGAAGTATTAAATTAATATTTTATTCATGAATAATTTATTAAAACTAGAAATTTAATTTCAGGGTACAGGTGAGCACCGCATGTATTTTTCGGAGTCCCTGTTGGCATAGTTTAAGAAATCAAGTAAGGGAAAAAATATATATTAAATCAGAATTTTTATGAATTTAATGGAAAAATAAATTGTATTATATGTACGTGTATATGTTTCGATATGAGTAAAATGCCAACTGTTTAAATTATATTTTTTTCCAAGTTTAGGATTGTTTATTAGATATGTATATGCGAAAATGAACTGATGAAAGTGAGAAATTTTTTTAGGATAATTAAGTAAGAAATGAAAGGTATTTTTAGTATATAAACATTAAATGTTGGTTGGCTTATTTTACAGGCAATGTATGAATTTTACTGTTAAATTGTGTGGCATGAGATTCTGTGCAAATATATGTTAAATGTATGAGATGCAGGCTAAGTAAGTAAAGCAATGAAAATAAAATATGATATGGGCAATGTTGCCTGTGTATGTTAATGCAACCATGTAAATGTAAGACAGCTGAAAGAGAGCCATGTTAACAGATCTAGCACACTTCTGTGTAGACTAACTGATGACAGTTAAAAGGAGCTGTGTTAGCAGATTTAGCACTTTCTATGTAGACTAACTAATGATAGCTAAAAACCAGCTGTAGTACGAAGTAATGAAATGAAATGTTATGCAATAAAATGACTGATGAAATGGCAATGAAATGAAATGACAAAGGCAAATGATGTAAATGGGAAAAAGTTACTTAAAGTGAAACGAAATGCAAAGTTAAGTTATGAACGGGAATAAATGTGCATGAATGTATAATGACAGAACAGAATGATGTATTATGATATTAGAAGTACGTATGTACGTAGAACATGTTACGATTGGGCGAGACGTACCTTTCGCCTGAGGGTTTGCTGAGTAAGGCAAGTGCACTAGTAGCTACAGATGTGGCAGTAGCCACATAACGTACTAGGGCAAAGGGAACCTACTTGTATGGGGGGGTAGAATTCCCTATCCTCAGGGCCTTTGCCGATAAACTATTGTTGAATGCGTGAGTACGAGATTAATTTATCACTTGAGGGCTTACTGAGTAAGGTGAGTGCCCTGGTATGCTTAAATTGTGACCTTCGGGTTGCCAAATGTATCAGAGCAGAGGGGTGCTACTTGTATGGGCTAGTAATCACCCCTATCCTCAAAAAATCTCGTGGGTTAAACATTCGCATGTGTTTGATTAGGATCAGGGAATGCTTTTGAAAATTATGTTAAGGATTTTTAAATGTTAAATATTATGTTATATATAAACTCATGTTGGCCACACACTGCTTTAATATATGGTTTCTTCCCTTACTGAGATGTGTCTCACCTAAATATGAATGTATTTTTTTTTTTTCAGGATTTCCTCGAGATCGAGCTTTGAGAGCTCGTGGTTTTTATAGCGTTATTGGGGAATATAAAAGTAAAGGGTATATTTCTATGTTAATTTTGAGATGTATAAAATTTATATTTTACGTCCTTATATTTTAAGTCTGTGGAGAAAAGAAAGTTTGTAAACATACTGAATTATTTTGGGAGTTATGTAGATTTATGGAAATGCAGGTATTTGATGATTTAATATGGATTATAGTTAGAATTAGTAAACTCTGGTTTTATGTTATATGGAGATTATGATCATGTTTTCCGCTGCGTATGTTATGTTAATTATGGATTATTAGGTATAACGCGCCGGCCTCGGGTTTAAGGGTTCGAGGCGTTTCATTTGGTATCAGAGCCAGGTTCAGCCGGAAGTGTGATTAATTTCACATTGCCTGGATATGGAAATGTTAGAATATTAGGTTAGAGATGATTTATACCAGAGTATAGGAATACAGTTAGGATAAGGATGCTAGATGGATAGGTTAGGTTAGGTGTTGAGAAGTAGGTATGGTGTAGGAAAGTATAGGATTTTTTCTTATAACTTGGAGGTGGAAATCCCTTGGCGGACTTCTGTGATTTTCTGATTCATTCGAAAGTTTTAGAAAACCACAGTAAATCCATCGACGGTGATGTTTCTTAGCTGTGAGACGGGTTCTTATATGGAGAACTTGGATGTGTATTGGATTTAAAGTATATAGTTGTGTTGTTGAGATTATGGTGTGGGATATGGTGAATCATGGAATTATGGGAATGAAAGACCGGGTAACAAATTTTGAGGACAAAATTTCTTAAGGAGGAGAGAATGTAAAGATCCAGAAATTTAAAAGGATTAAAATAATTTAGAAAAAAATAATAAATAAAATTAAAATTAAAGAAATTAAATTAAATTAAGATAAATTAAATAATTAAATAATTAGTTATAAAATTAAATATTTTTACATTGGATTTAAAAAAAAAAAAAACTAATTGAAATAAGAGAAATATATATATGGTTAATATAATATATAAATATATATGTATATATGTATATATGTATATATATATATATATATATATATATATATATAATAAGTATATGATAAGTCTGTGGAGAAAAGAAAGTTTGTGAATATACTGAATTATTTTGGGAATTATGTAGATTTATGGAATACAAGTGTTGGATGATTTAATATGGATTATAGTTAGAATTAGTAAACTCTGATTTTATGTTATATGGAGATTATGATCATGTTTTCCGCTGCATATGTTATGTTAATTATGGATTATTAGGTATAATGCGTAGGACCCGGGTTTAAGGGTTCGAGGCGTTTCAATTTTTTTGTCGAGCTCTCTCTTTCTCTAATTCTAATTGCTCTCACTTTCTACATAGTGTTCTTATTTTCTCTTTATTTTTACAAAGTTTCTCCTCTGCGACTATCTGATCGTGGTTCTCTCAATTTCTACAGGGATTTTTCTGCAACGCTTTCTTAGTGTGTGTGGTGCATTGTGCGAGCCTCCTTTTTATAGGGAGGATGGGGGTTTGATTTGGCATCAAAATGGCTTCCCCTCCAACGTGGATTAATTCCCCTCTCCCTCTTGATTTTGTCAAGGAATTCTGGAAGGGCATAATTCTAAAGACCTTCATTCTCCCTCCCTGCACACATGTGGTTTTATTTTTGCATTTTATTTTATTTTTTGAATTCTTGTTACAACTGATTTTATGACTCTTTTGTGCGCAGGTGCCTTGGGGGATGCTTCCATCTATTCCAGTTGGTGACCTAGAAGTGGAGGGCTTTTCATTTTCCCCTATTCATCTTTTGTAATTTTTGCATGTGTCTCAATATTGGGTGTACCCCCTATCCCTTTGTACTACAACTTTTCTTTGTAACATCTCATGTATTCTTATTTCCCTATATGTATCTCATTCCCTTGTATTTTTCCTTTTTGTTTCTTTTGTATTTTCTTGCATGCGCGCCTTTTGCTTCTTTCATTGTACGCACTTTGCAGTGTATACTGTGGCCTTTGTACTTTGGACACATGCCCCTTTCTTTTTAATAAAATGTGACTTTATGCATTTTTTTAGTCTGACCAAAATCCCAACGTCAAAATTAGACAATCTCGCCCCTAGCAATAAAACCTGACCTTAAGACTAGACCAAATTACCTGGTTTTGAAACTAAAAGACTCAAATTGAGAATTAAAAGACTTAATTCAAAAATTTTGAATGCCTCAACTTAAGATCTAAAAGTTTGATACAAAATTGAAAAGTAAAATTTATTTGAACTCTTTTATTAATTCTTTCTCAACTCTTCACACATATATGGTTTAACTTTCAATCACAAATTCAGTCAAGCATCAATTTAATTTTAAGTCTTTATGGATGAGTATATCAATTTGAATGCTTTGCAAGTTTCTTAATACTTTTTTTAGCAAATTAAACCAAAACTCAATAAGTCAATTCAATCAATCAAGATAAGCTTCACAATAAGAAATACTGTAACAATTTCAGCAAGCTTCCAAGATTTAGTCTTTTGATAATCAGTTGTAGCTGATGAATGGCCTGTATAATGAATGTACTCCCTTAGAAGGTCAATCAACGTACTCCCCTTTATTCAAGGTTTTTGCAATTCCCAGTCACAAAAATAATTTCCAGTAATTTAAATAAGCATCCACGTAGTTTATATGTGCTGAATTTTAAAAGAGAATAAGGAAGAGAGTGACACCGAGATTTTAATGAGGTTCGGCTATACCCGCTTACATCCTCGCCTCAGGCAAATCAACCAAGGATTTCACTAAACCACTCCTTTAACTGGGCTAAGCAAACCATTTACACACTCCTTCAAGAAGGATGGAACCCTCCTCTCCAAGCGATACCCCACGCTCAGTAATCCAACAATTCAACAATCCTAAACCGTCAAAAACAACGAGAATAAGAACAATTCTTGTGTGCAAAAAGCACTCTCAAAATAGAGTTGATTAGTACAGGTTAAAGCACAACTAATATACTTCAATTTAAAATATCAATAAAGAATTGAATTGAAGTTCAGAAAATTTATCATTGGGATCTTCTTTCTTTGATTGAAAAATTCAGTATATGTGCACAAAGATCGGTGAGAATAGATCAACAAGACTCAATACAATCTCAGCAAAGAGTGTGAGTAAGAAAGCTTTTAAAGATTATAGGCAATAAGGCTTGATTACTAAATGTAATTCTTGATTGTATGTAGTTGTATAAAATCTTTTGGTTTTCCATGTATTTATAGAGTTAAAAAGCATCTATTTCGTGTTCTCCAAGTTACTTTGAGTATTTCCCAAGTTATTACAAAGTTTGGAGTCCAAGAAGTATAATTTGGAAACTTTTTTTTGCTGTTTAAAAATAGTCGTTACGAAGTTCAATCGACTAGACTTATAGGGGATAGTCACCTGGACTTTGAATTTAAGCAAAATATCAAAGTCAAAATGGGGTCAGTCGCCTAGACTCACAGGGGTCAATCAACTCGGCCTATTCTATCTTCCCAATTTAATTCAGCATAAAATGTCAATCACCTAGATAGGCAAAAATTCATGCTTTCATATTGTTTGTTTCCAAAAACTTTTGTGAGCTTTTTCTTGCCAAATTACTTTGAGTCTTTTGAAGATATTTTTCAGGATTTTTCAAAATTTGGTCTCTAAGTTAATAATTAATCCTAAGGAGCTTCAAAGCATCCACATTGACTTTTAATTGAAGTACTTACATGAGACTTCTTAAAAGACTATAACTTTCTAAGCGCTAAGTTTTCATATATTGGCTTCCATTCTTTATATCTCTCTTAAGCTTCGTCCTTCAATTGACTTTTGCTATATCATGAGCCATGTTTCTAAGCATATGTGATCTTCTTTAACCACTTGAGTTTGATCTTTTAGGAACTTGATCTTTTATAAGAACTTTTGAACTTGATCTCTTTATAAAAGCTTTTGAACCCTCAAACTTATCTTAACAAAATATGTTAAGTTTCTTTGGTTTGTTATCATCAAAATAAGATTTTAAGCCTTATAAGGCCAACAAAAATTTTGAAGAACTAAATTAAAAATTAAAAAATTTTAATTTTTTAAATGAAAAGAAATAAAGGACTCAATTTTAAAATTTAGGGAATTCAACTAAAAGTTAGAAGAATTCAATTTCAAAATTAAAACTAAAAGGACTCAATCTTGAAAACATAGGATTTACTTCACAAAACCTAACCTAATAGAAGAGATTAATTTTGAAATTACAGGATATCAACTAAAATTAGAAAAACTCGGTTCAAAATAAAAATTAAATTGACTCGACATTTTTCCTAGAATACCGGGACTCAAACATGAAATAGAAATACTATTTTGAGATAACTGGGACTCCAAGAAAATGGGACTCACACTTTGAAAAAGACTTGATGGAAAACAACGGAGACTCCAATTTGACATAAAATGACCAATGCTTGATCGGACTTAAAGTCAGCTTTATTACGTCGGGTCTTCTTAGGAAGGTCTGGTAAAAATTGGGGTGTCTACAATAATCAATCTCAAATATTCAGCAAGTTCTCAATGAATATATATAAACACACACGCAGGTTATAATCTTGCAAGAATTTAAAGAGTAGGGGAAGAAGAGCTGAACACTAGATTTTTTAATAGGTTCAGCCAGCAGCCTACGTCCTTGCCTCAAGCAACCCGTTTTGAGGATTTTCATTTCCACTTCGTTACTAGGTGAATTATCCCTCTTTCCGTTCAAGGTGGAGATGCCTCTCTAATGAAAACAACCCTATCGCTAGGCAATGATTCAACAACCCTGAATCGTCAATAAAAAAACAAGAAACAAATTTGTTTGTATAAGAAATATATACTCTCAGCTAGAGCTGATTTGTACACGTTAGAATCACAATATATTCAATAAAATCAATTAAGAGATGAAGCTCAAGATTAATCACCAGTAATATGATTATACAGTGAGGATTGTAGAAGACAAATCAGATTTTCATAAGAAATCAGCAAGAATACACAATAGCCCTTTTAGAAAACTTTCAACAATATAACACTAGATTTTGAATTCGTATGTGTGTATATGCGAAAATATAATCTATATATAGAGCAAAAAGGTTTATTACTGTTTTCCACAAGTTTTCTCTAAGTTTGGAAACTAATTATCCAAATTTTGAACAGCGCTGTTAAAAGTTTAAAGCACAGACATCACCCAACTGAGCCATAGGGTCCATCGCCTAAGCTCTTTAAAAATAACACATTCAAAAGAGTCAGTACTGGGTCAGTCGACTGGTCACGATAGTTTAGTTGCCTGATCTTTATTTTGTTTGTTCATTAACAAAGTCAATAGCATATCAGTCACCTGATGATTTATCATTAGTCTCCTGATTACTCAGCCACTTATTGATTTTCAAAGTTTGGTTCCAAAACTTAAATTTGTAACTTGGAAAATTTAATTTAGATTTTATGAAAATATTTTCCATGACTTAAAAATAGGTCTCTAAGTCCATAATAATTCCTAAGAGCTTCAATCTTCAATATTGAGAATCAAAATACTTACATGAGACTTTAACAAGATAAAACTCTCTAAGTTCCTAAGTCTTCATGTTGTAAAGCTTTCGGAATCCTTTTGAGCTTTGTTCAATGCTTCAATAAACTTCATGTTCCTCATGACTTGAAGCTTTATATCCATTATGGCTCATAACTTTAAGTGTAAATTTCATTCAAGCTCTTCAAGCATACTCAATTTCATAAAAACACTCAAGTCATGAAACTTAACTTAAACAAACATGTTAAGTAACCTTGATTTGTTATCAACAAAACGAGATTAAGCCTTGTTAGGCCAACAATGTTGATTAATTAGTCTATAACATGTTCAAGTAAATTATTTTGATTATATTTCATAATGTTTCTAAGTCATGCATTGTGAATCCTAAAATTGACCACTTTTTTTCTAAAGGGTAGATTTTATCCCATTCAAGAATGATGCATTTACATTGTAGTCAATCACTCAAATTCCTTGATCATACTCATTATAAATTTCGCCAGCATCTCCCCATGGTTCTCCAAGTATACGAGATGGGGTAAGTTAACATGTTGCTAGTTTTTCATTAACAAATTGTTACAACAACCCCACTATGCACCCGGAGAACATAAACAAAGACGTTATCGAAATATGTAATGAGAACGAACAAAGTGTGAACAATGACAACAATGTAAATACAAATTCCTAAACTGTCCACACATTGGACTACAATGTAAGCTCCAATGAACACATGCATATAATGAATTAATGCTTTGATAAAAACCTTAAAATAAATAGAACATACACTATCCAAATATAATATATGAACATTGATTTCCTTTTGACCAATTGAATGTTGTAAAAAATTATTTTAATAGTCTTGGATCAAATAATAACAATAAAAATAAGTTAAGGCATGCAAAATCATATCTACGGCTACAAAAGTATAAGGGAAAGAATGGACATGAATTACATAAGCACCATTAGAAATAGCAGATCATAAAAAATATGAAGCCAACAAATTTCTCTTATTATTGCTAAGTTTGATTGCGCAAGTTGACAGAAGTTATCTGATACAAGAAGTTATTGTCTTTACGTGTGTGTGAGGCTTGTGTTTCTACACATTTATATGGAAATTGGTTGAGCATGTAAAGTGAATACAAGGAAAGTAATCTGATCAAGGTTCTACTTGGCTAGGGTGGTACTCATGTTTCCTCTATTGTTAAGATTCATAGGCTATTTTTTTTTTTAGTAGTAGGCTTAATTATTTATTATTTTTTGCAGTGTTTTAAAAGGCTCAATTAAGGCTCGCCTTGAGGCACGCATCAAGGCGTGCCTCAAGACAAGGCATGCCCAAAACGCTTTGCGGATCAATCTAAAATACCAAATTCCAAAAAGGCTAAGCAGTACTTGCTAAGACTTACGCATTTTTTTACAAAAGGCATGCCTTTTGCACCTTTTTAGTTTAGCCTTACGCATTTTGGGTGTGTGATTCTCAAGTTAGAATTGGTTAAAAAATTTTAACTACATGTTTATATAAACGCAATATCATAATATGAGTTGATTTTTAAAATTTTTGAACCTCAAGCTTTCTAAAATAACTAAGAGTTGTATTTTAGATCATGAAAATAGTTTGAACTTTATAGTAGTATAGCTATCTTGCCATGATTTAAGTCATGTACTCAAGTTAGCAATTTTTGAATGACCAACAAGTAGTTTGCAGAGTACATCTAAATTTTTCTTTCTTTACATTATATTTGTGGTTTTCTTAATTTTTTTATTTATTTTTACAATACATATATTTATTTGCATTTTTTTCTTAAAATTGTCACTAATAATGTATTATTAGTGACAGATGTAATTTTCGTCACTAATAACTTATGTATTGATGATGGATTTTGATTTCGTCACTAATAATAAGATTTTTTATTTATCACTAATACTTTCATTACTAAAAATGACATAACTACAAATTAATCTCAACATATACACAACAACAATGTATAAAAGGCATGCATTATAATGTCTTAAATCTATGCCTAGAATATGTAATCCAGTAGGGAGCCTAAATAATGATGGCACATAGTCCTCAATCAGCATTGCTCTTGCACCCTCAAATAAATCATTGCTGACAGTTCTTGGAATTAAAGTAGATCCCAAGTCATTAACTCATATTTAATGACTTACAGTAATTTTTTGCAATTTAGGATGTGAAAAGGACTCCAACGAGGAGATGCTATGGCAGCGGCTGAGGTGTCTGCACAAGAGGCGTGTAGCGGCAGACCCTGGGATAATAGGCGGGCTGTGGCAGGAGGCAAGCGATCGGAGGTGATGAGCAGCTTTTTGGCGGAGAATTGGAACGACCACGAGGATATGTTGTCACAGCGGCTCAAGCGTCAGCGTGGGAGACGAGCAGCTCTAGATGCTACAATGGTAATCGCCGGCGGCAGACGGGCGGCAGCAGACAATTAAGTGTCGACAATAGCCGGCGGCAAATAGGTGGCTGTGGCGGCAGGCGGCACTCTAGCGATTCGAAGGCAGTAGCAGGAGGAGGAAATTGCAAGGAAGATTTGGGGATTTTGGGAACGCACGGGATCTTGCCGAGAGGGAATGTACGGGGATATCTGGGAAACATTTTTAATAAGAATTTCAAAATCCTCACTAATACATTTTAATTAGAAATTTTTTTTAAAGAAATTGAGTTAACTAATAGTGATGGAAACAAATCATCGGAAAAAGTCCTCTTCTAAAAACAGTCACTAATACTTAATAGTGATCAATGGATTTCGTTATTACAAAAGAAGCGTTACTAATATATTGGCATCATGGTTAGATCGAAAAAATGTATGTTTAGTGATGAACTTATTACCAACGAATTGTAATTCTGATGTAAATGATATATTCTTAAGAGGGGGGTGAATTGAATATTAAAAAAAAAAATTTATTGGCATAATAATACTTAATCTCGTTTTGATGATAACAAATCAAGGTTATTTAACATGTTTTTGTGAGTATAAGTTTCAAGACTTGAGCGATCTTATGGTTTCAAGTGGATATACTTGAAGAATCTAAATGGAAAATCACACTTAAGGTTATGAGACATGAGAAACATGAAAGTTCAAGTCATGTGAGACATGAAACTCATTAAAGAAATGCATAAAGCTTAGAAGACATATTAGAAGTTTCACAACATAAAGACCTAGACACTAAGATTGGAAAATCATATGAAAGTCTCATGTGAGTACTTCAAAACTCAATACTGATTGATTGAAGCTCCTAGGAAATATCATTGGATTTAGATACCTTATTTTATTCATGGAAAATATTTTCTCAAAGGCCAAAATGAGTTTTCAAATATATGAATTGAGTTTGGAACCAAAAATCATTGAAAAACAAGTTTGCTAGAAGGACAGGTCAGTGATGAAAAATCATTAGGCGATTGTGGTGCTCCTGTGTTTGAAAAAATTCAAACAGAATAGGCATAGGCAACTGACCTATCAGGCACAGTCAACTGACCTCATTCTGACTTTTATAATATGCTACTTTAAAAGGAGCACAGGCAACTCATGCGAGTGTTTAAACATTAAATAGCGCTTATCTTATTTCCAAATGTTCTGTGAATGGTTTCCAAATTAAGAGAAAGGTTTTGAAACCCTAGCGCTCTATTTAAACGTATTATTTTCACACATTAGGGTAATGAACACGAATTGAAAAGCAACGCCATGCACAACTCTCTTGTATTCTCTTTACTGAAAGGCTACTGTTATGTTCTTGATTCTTCCACTTGGAAAAGACTGATTTGATCTTCAAAACTCACATCTTTCAATCAGTTCTGATGATATACTTCAATCTTCAAGTTTCATATTGTTTTTGAAGTATTATTTTTGAATCTATCGTGTAATAATCTGGTCGTTTAAGGAGCTTTTTCTTGTACAAGCAAGTATTTGATGTTTCTTGTATTTTTGACGGTTCAGGGGATTGAATCATTGCCTAGTGGGAGGGGATTCTCATTAGAGAGGCGAACTCCACCTTTAAAGGAGAGAGGGTGTAACTTCACCTAGTAACGAAGTTGATAAAGGAAATTCTCGCAGCATGTTACTGTAGGCAAGGACGTAGGCTGCGGCCGAACCTTGTATAAACAACGGTGTTCAACTTCCTCTTCCCTACTCTTTTTTATTTTTTGCAAGTTATAAACTGCGTGCATGATTTTATTTTTATAAGAACTTGCTAAATATTATCTCATGCTCAATATTAAATCTTGTTGATTATTTGAGGTTGAGTTAAATATTTGAAAATCTGTTGAAAGGAGGAATTTTGTTAAACATAGTGAACTTGCTGAACATATTTTATTTGAGATCAAATATATATCAGTTGTATGAGCGAAGCATTGATTTAACCATTGAAAAGGGTTTACAAATTTGAGTTTGAAAATAATTAATCTGAGGATTAACTTGTTTATGAACATATTTTGTGAATGAAGTATATGTGCTAAAGCTAAACAAGTATTTTACAAAATATGTTTTGAAGGAAAATACATGTGCTGAAAGTTAGATCTTAATATTAATTTTCATTAAGGCATAAATCAATCACTGAATTTATTCTTGAGTACATTATTGTGAGTCGTCTTGAATTGAGCTAAAAGTTATAATATGAACAAGTGCTCAACTGAATGTGTTATCTCTTATTGTAAATTCAGTTGTATGTTCATATTCATATCTAAAGGCTTCTAATTAACATAGTTTTTATTGTTGTATATCTACATATATATATATATATATATATATATATATATATATATATTGAAAGTTGAATAGTTAAGCGTTGAAGTAATTAAAATTCCGCGAATAATTTTTAAATAACCCAATAAACCCCCCTCTTGGGAATACATCCTAATTTCATTTCTTCCTAAGTTAAGTGTGTTCAATTTTAAACCACAACCAGTATTACACAACCTAGGATCTTTCTATACAAACATTAATACCACAAATATTAAAAGCATGTATGTAAAACAATTAAGACAACAAATAATTAAGCATATATGTGCAAAAATTAAAGTGCCAAAATTAAATAGATGAAGGAGAGAAAGAGCAAACACAATATTTCTTATCGAAGTTTGGCCAATCCCGCCTATATCCCTGCCTCAAGCCTCAGCTCAAGGATTCCACTATTTGCTCACTTAACCGAGTGGAGTGACGCCATTTACAATACTCCTTACAAGGCGGAGTCTCCTCAGCTCACTTGCGGGCGAAGCCAAACCAATTCTCCTTACGAGGCGGAGTCACCTCAGTGCAATTCGCCAGGCTAAGCCAAACTGATTTCCCCTTACGAGGCGGAGTCTCTTTAGTTCACTTACCGGACGAAACCAAACCAAATTCTCCTTATGAGGTGAAGTCTCCTTAACTCACCTAACCGGGCTAGAGCCAAACCAATACATCTTACAAGACAGTATATTCCTCTTCAGGCCACGCCTGGAATACAAGGATATGGAAATTTTGTGTACAAACATATTGCTTCTCAAATAAGCATATGTGTACAAATTGAAGCTCTAAAATGCACTCTTATATGATATGAAATAAGCTCAGTAGAGTATGGTGATATTCTTCTCAAAATGATTTTTTAATCTTTGAATAAAAATATATATGATGAATACTTAAATATTCAAACCCTTATTAAATATTTCTTCAGAAGTAGTTTTCAATAAAAGTGTAGGAGAGCCTAGGGTTTTGCTTTCAAAAATAATTTTCTCAAACGCAAAAATGAGAGACCTTTCAAGCAAAGATATGTAGTTGAAAATATGCTCAAGGTTCTCTTGACCTACCCAAATATTTTCCCAAAAATGATAATCAAAAATATATTTCAAGGGAAGCTACGGTTTTTTCTTGAAAAGATTTTTACAATAAAAACACAATGAGCTTTTGAATCTTGCAATGGATGTGCAAAGATCCACAAGCTATAACAAGTTTTCCTAAAAATATTTATCAAGAAAATATATGGAGGAAACTCAAAGTTTACTCTCAAAAAGGATTTTCAAAATACAAGATTAAGAGAGGGTAAATGCTTGGGATGATCAAATTAAATACTCTGAATAAATGTTCTCTTAAAGAAAATATTTCAAAGGAATGAGTATAAGAGAGTATGAGTTAAAGCACAAAAATATTTTGGGAGAATTTACAATCTAAGCATTAGTTAAAATAGGGTTATGAAGGGCTATTTATAGACATCTCCTAATATATGACCGTTAAGGACACCTTGGGCATTTCTTAATTTGTTTAGTAAAAAATTAATTGCCTTTAAGCGCTGAAATATTTAAAAACTCAAGAGGTTCGGTCGACTAGCAAAGGTGTCGATCGGCTAGCCTCACTATATTTTCAAAAAGTCGAAAGGGTTCGATTGACTAAGGGAATCGTCGGTTGGCTAACCTCGGGCAATTTTCCACACTTCATAGGTTCAGTCGGCTAGACTTAAGAGCCGGTAGGCCGAGTGAACAATGTCAGTTGACTGGGGTTGTTTGATTTTAACTTGATCGGTCGATTGAGGCTTTAGAAACCTGGCCTAAGTTAAGGCCAGTCGGCTTAGGCGTTTTAAGAAAATCATGGCTGATCGACCGAGTTGGTAGGCCGACTGAGTTATTTAAAGTTTGAGAAGGCCGGTCGACTGAGGCCTTTACAAAACATGAATTTTAGCCCCATTTTTCCTCAAGATAATTTCAAACACCTTTATGTCAGTTTAACTTTTATGAAAAGGGTTTTTGAAAATTAAGGTGCCCAAAGGTCAATCTATGGTCTTTTGAGCTTTCATTCACATCATGCAAGAACTACATTATTACTAACCAAATATGAACTAAATGCATTACAATTTAAAATATATGTCTTCTTTTCTTTTGCTCTTCCGTTTGCATGGAATACACCAAAATGAGATGGTCTTTAAGTCCTTCACGGCTTCCATTTCTCCTTTACTTTATATGTGTGTTGAATTATAAAAATATTCACATACTAAATGCACACATAAAATACTTGTACTTTGTTAGCATCCAAACAAGGATTAGACTCAAAAAGTCAACAAATTCTTCACTAATTATCAGTTATTAATGACAGTGGTATTTTTTCATCACTAATATCCTATATATCAGTGACGGATCGTTTTTTCGTCACTAATAATGCAGCATTAGAGACGATTTTTGGTTCATCACTCAGAAAGGACATTTTTTGTAGAGTTCATATCTATGGCTGACCTTCTTATACTTTAAGCAATTTCGCCATGATTGAATGACAATCATGTAGGGTGTCGTCATGTTTTAAGGATGCACTCATGACATTTGGACAAGACCCTATCCTAATGTGTATCATCTTTTCATGCTCCATTTAGATGACTATTTGACCTCCACATTGCATCTTTGGAGTGTCATAAAAATTTCACAAACAATGCTCCCACAGTTACCCACTTTGAGGGCATTTATTGCCTATAAAGGAGATAACCATAACTTCTCAAGTGTGCTAGTATCCAAGAATTAGACCTCAGCCATATGGTCTTGGGATGTCATCATACTTAGGCCTACAATACAAAACCAATAATAATAATTGATATACCCCAAATATATCACCTACCCTAAAGAGAAGGCATATGCCCAGCATTAATGGGGGAAAATCACCTATAAACCAGAGCCACTAATGCCGGCCATATATTAACAAGAGTGATCCACGCCTATGCTATAATGATCAGAGTGATCCATGTCAAGCGCTATAAATGACAGATCTACCAGGGTCAAACCTGGCTAGTATAAAAGGGGTACTATAGAGAGGCTAAGGTATCTCATCATAACCCGGTTTCACTGTTGCTTACTGTAACGTCCTCAAAATTCTCCCATTTATATATATATTAACTGTTCTGATACACCCTGCTATGGAACTCAAGCCTCGGAAGGCACTGGGGTAAATCTAAATATAAAATCATACCTATGCAGCAGAAACGTAATCCATACATCCATACACATCAAGCAATACCAGGAATCTATATTACTAAACCATAACTATATAATACATCTCTCTCAAAAATATCTGTCCCAAAATACAAAATCCTACACAAACTTACCCTCTAAACCAGGGTAATCAATATACTCTCTATCCACGAGCCTGATCTGCTCGCCCAGCAGGCTCACCTGAAAATTGTTAAATTCATGGGGTGAGTCTACGCTCAGTAAGTGGAAATGTGCTATTACTAGTGTGTGACAACTAAGTTAGGAATACTTTTTAATAACAACTGAACTGTAATACAATAGTAAATCTGTAAAACATATCTTTCTTTTCGCAATTTAAAATATAACTGTATCATCTGTATTTTTTACTTTTCATACTGCTAATATCATAATATGCTCATCATATACTGTAAAACTGTATACATATACATAACTGTGCTTTATCCCTAGAACTCTGTATGTCATGATTTGACTCCTCATGACAGAGTTGTGCGGCCCGTAGGAGGGACTTAATCTAGTTGACCCTCTAGATAAGTCAATATACTCTACACTACCTCAGCCCGGCCAAACTGCAAACTCTCCTAGGTTCAGGACTGGCTACTACCTCGTCAAATCAGCCCGCTCCACCCAGCAAACTGGGGATCTGCATACTCTCCGAGCACAGTCTATGGTACCCACACACTATCTGAGATATGTGGTTGCACTCTATCTGTATCTAGCAATGTTACCATGCTCTGTATTCTTTATCTGTATCTGTCTATAATCTTTCCTTAGGGATCTGATACTATATATATATATATATATATATATATATATATATATACATATATACTACTTTACTATTTTCATCATGTTTCCAAAATTACCATAACGTTATCTTTCTGTACTGTAAATACTATAATATTTTTATACTGTATCTGTAGCATCTTGATGCTATCTCTGTATATCTATCTGTATACTCTATCTATATGCTCTGTTTGTATACTCTGTATGTTATGGTAATAGGAAACATGGCAATTTATAAACACTGTATATGTTGTTTTGTATAAAACTGTAATATATATTGATCTGAGTAAAATTGTAATATACTATTTTGGATAAATATCTGTGATATACTGATCCGTATAAAACTATAACATATTGATCTCAGTAAAACTGTAATATATTGTTCTGGATAAAATATTTGCAATATTCTGTCAATATCTGTGTAATCAATATAGTATGATATACTGTAAAAGTTATATAAGTTTTTCATCACATAAATATCTACTCAGCCCACACAAGCATTTAAAACTCATATTCTATAAAACTGGCATATACATATGTATAAAATCTCTAATAACATTATAAAAATTCCTAGCATAGCATATTTCCCTTACTTTATCTCTGACAAGTCCCTACTGTACTCTAGCCCTATACCCGTAGGGTTCTCCACTCAACACCCTGAAAATCAAATCCCCCAGAACAAAACATCAGTACTTCTTCGTGTATTATATTTCTTATAACTGAGGGAAAGACAAATACTAAATGAAATGCCTTACCCTGAGATTGGGACGAAATCTAAACCAACTTCTCCAACAATCAACTTCGGCAGACTTGCAAAGAACTTCGCCAGGAGTGTCGTGATAGCCTCAGATCTTCGATCCGACGAAAAACGGGCCTGGAATAAAAGAGAGAAGGAGAGAGGGACGTAGAGAGAGAGAGAGAGAAAGAGAGAGAGAGAGAGAGAGAGAGAAGAGGATTTCTCACGCTGAAATTTCATCAAAAATTTGGGTTTTCACTATTTATATAGTTGGATTCGTCGACGAGACACATCACCTCGTCGACGAGTCCTTTAATAATTTTATCGACGAGTCCTTTAATAATTTCATTGACGAACTTCCTCCCTCATCGACGAATTTCAGTTTGTCCCAAAAACCTCTCTCGGTATTTTCTCATCGACAAAACCTGTCCTCGTCGATGAGCTTCTCTTATATCCTCGTCAACGAATCCCTTGTGTTCGTCTACGAGATGCTGAAAATTCTTCAGGTTATTACATCCTCCCCTCCTTATAAAATTTCGTCCTCAAAATTTACTATCTATATCTCCATCTATACACTTCATCATCCCGTAAGGAAAGGGTTTACTTATTTTATTACCTGCCCTCACTTATGGCGGAGGAATATCATGGTTACATTTATGTTCTGAGAGATTATACGTATAGAAACTAAAAACTATCTACTGACTAAAATCAATACATGTACCTGTAAAAAAAACTTATCTAACTATTATACTTTACCTGATTACCTTTATACCTCTTGAAACAACTGCAGGTATCTTTGTCTGATCTGCTCCTCAAGTTCCCAAGAAGCTTCCTTTATAGCGTTATTCTTCTATAAAACTTTTACTAATTGAATTTCTTTGGTGTGTAGTACTTCTGTCTTTCTGTCTAAAACTTGTATTGGTGTTTCTTCATAAGCTAGTGAATCTTTAAGCTCTATCTCTGCATATTTGATTATGTGGGATGGGTCTGGGACGCATTTTTTTAACATAACAACATGAAACACGTCATGAATTCAAGCCAAAGCTGGTGGCAAAGCTAGCCTATAGGCAACTAATCCTATTCTCTCTAATATCTCAAAAGGGTCAATATACCTAGAGCTCAACTTACCCTTCTTTCCACATCTCATAACTCCTTTCAGAGGAGCTATCTTCAAAAATACTCGATCTTCCACATTAAACTCTAACTCTCGGCAGCGAGTATCTGCATAGCTTTTCTTCCGACTCTGTGCTATACTAATTCTTTCTCTAATTAATCGGACCTTGTCACAAGCTTGTTGTACTATCTCTGGACCCAAAACTTACCTTTCACCTACCTCGTCCCAGAAGAGAGGAGAACGACATCTCCTACCATACAATGCCTCGTATGGAGCCATGCCAATATTAGCCTGGTAGCTGTTATTAAAAGCAAATTCAACTAAAAGCATAAACTGAATCCAACTACCTCCAAAATCAAGCACACAAGCACGAAGCATATCCTCTAGTGTCTGAATCGTCCTCTCAGTCTGACCATCTATCTGAGGATGGAAAGTAGTGCTAAAAGCTAACTATGTATCCATAACCTCCTCAAAACTTTTCTAAAATCGTGAAGTAAACCGAGGATCTCGGTCTGAGACTATGGATATCGGCACACCATAGACGCGAACTATCTCCTGAACATAAATTTCTGCCAATCTATCCAAGGAATAACTGACTTTAATTGGGATGAAATGAGCGGTCTTCGTCAAACGATCAACAACCACCCAAATTGCATTCAACCCCTGTGGCACTAGTGGTAACCCCGTAACAAAATCCATAGAAACGTGGTCCCACTTCCACTCTGAAATAAACTGGCTGTAACTGCCCTGCGAGCCTCTGGTGCTCAGCTTTAACCTGCTGACACATCAAGCACTGCTATACAAATTCAGCTATCTCTCTCTTCATTCTACTCCATCAGAAGTACTCCCGCAGATCCCGATACATTTTAGTGCTACCTGGATGTACAGTGTATAGGGATCTGTGAGCCTCCTCTAATATAGTTCTCCTGATCTCAGTATCTGCAGGCACACAGAGCCTAGCACGAAATCGCAGGGCTTCATCATCTAATATGCTGAACTCCTCTCCCTGACCATCCCGCACTCTAGCCATCACCTCTGCCAACTCTACATCATCATCCTGAGTTGTTTAAATCCTTTCGTATAGCGTAGGTTGGACCACTAAAGTGGCAATGACTGCTTGAGGACTCTCTTCTATTAATTATATACTAAGTCTCTCTAAATCCATTAGAATTGAATGTTGAATCTCCATAACTGCTAGTATGGGTCCCCCCTGATTTCCTGCTCAAAGCATCTGCCACTACATTCATTTTTCCTAGGTGGTAACTAATCATGCAATCTTCATCTTTAATAAGCTCTAGCCACCTTCTTTACCTCATATTCAACTCTTTCTGAGTAAATAAATATTTCAGGCTCTTGTGATCCGTAAAAATCTCGCACTTCCCACCATATAAATATGCCTCCAGATTTTAAGAGCATACACCACTACAGCAAACTCTAAATCATGGACAAGATAATTCTTCTCTTATTCTTTTAGCTGTCTAGACGCATAACTAATGACCCTACCGTGCTGCATCAACACGCATCCAAGACCCTTCAAAGAGGCCTCATTATATATACGAACCCATCCTCCCCTGAAGGAATAGCAAGTACAAGAGCTGAAACTAACCGCCGCTTTTAACTCCTGAAAACTTTGCTCACAGTCGTTGGTCCAGTCAAACTTCATATTTTTCTTCGTAAATCGTGTTAATGGACCTGATAGCCTGGAGAAACCATTGACAAAGTGCCAATAATAACTTGCTAATCCCAGAAAACTACTGACTTCCTAAACATTTCCCGACCTTTCCCAACTCACCACTGCTCTATCTTACTTAGATCAACTGATACACCTGCTTTAGAGATCACATGGCCGAGAAAAGTAACATGTTTTAACCAAAACTTACACTTTTTTGAATTTTGCATTTAGTTTTCTTTCCCTTAGTATTTGCAACACCGGCCTCAAATGATACTCATGCTCCCCAAAACTCCTCGAGTAGACCAGTATATCATCAATAAATACAACCACTAACTGGTCCAATTACTGATGGAACACCTGATTCACCAAATCCATAAATACTGCTGGTGCATTAGTCAACCCAAATGGCATTACTAAAAACTTGTAATGCCCATATCTAGTACGAAATGTGGTCTTTGAAATATCTTCTGCTCTAACTTTCACCTGATGGTAGCCTAACCACAGATCAATTTTAGAGTAAACATGGGTCCCCCGAAGCTGATCAAAAAAATCATTGATCCTAGGGAGAGGGTATTTATTTTTGACTATCAATTTATTTATCTCCCTATAATCGATGCACAACCTCATGGTTCCATCTTTCTTTTTCACGAATAAAACTGGCGCTCCCCAGGGCGACACACTGAGCTTGATAAAACCCTTATCCAATAATTCCTGTAGCTGATATTTCAATTCTTTTAACTCGACTGGAGCCATATGGTACGGTGCTTTAAATACTGGCGCAGATCCCGGCAACAGATCTATAGTGAACTCAATCTCATGATCAGGTGGCAACCTAGGTAATTCTTCTGGAAATACATCTAGAAACTCTCTCACTACTGGTATGTTAACTTGTCTCAATTCTTCTTTTGGAAAATATTTTATGTATGCGACATACCCCTGGCAACCATCCTGTAGCAACCTCCTCACCTGAATAGCTAACACTAGCTGTGGTGAAACATGTACGCGTGATCCTACGAATCTGTACTCTTGCTCGCCCAGGGGTCTGAAAATCACTTCTTTCTGATGGTACTCTATGCTAGCCAGTCCATACCCAATATCACATCAAACCCCTGCATATCAAGAATCACAAGATCAGCTAACAACACCCTCCTCTGGATACTTATTGGAAAATTTCGCAACACCTTCCTGCATTTTACCATTGATCCCATCGGTGTACCCACAAATAATTCTACATCTAGTAGCTGAATCTCTACCCTAGTTATTTTGACATACCCTGTCGATATAAAAGAGTGGGTGGCACCTGTATTAAATAAAACCACAATTTTATATGGTAAAGCAATAAGGGTACCTATGACCACGTCTCCAACCGTCTCAGCGTCTCCCGGCGTCAACGCGTGGACTCTCGCTGGTGCAGTATTTCTCTGCTGACCTCCACGAGGCGCCTGATATCCACCTCGAAATGGCCTGGGAGCCTGTGCATAATTCAATGGCATCTGACACGATCGAGCCATATAACCCGGCCTCCTACAACGATAACAGACATTCTCCCCCATTCGGCACTCACCAGGATGTCTCTGTCCGCATCTAGAACAAATAGCAGGAAGCTGTCTGCCCTGAAATCCCCTATGCTCTACCATCTGCCTCTGGCCTCCGCTAGATCTATGTCCTCTCTAGGGGCCTCAGCTGGGACTCGCCTAAAAACTCGAGGGCGTAGTCCTCTTCCTCGACCTTGTGTCTCCGTCTCTCTAAATAGACTCTCCTCCGCTATAGTGGCCCTATCAACCAACTTTGCAAAATCCTTTATCCTCGGTACCACCACCTGCCTATAAATATCTCACCTTAAGTTCCTTTTGAACATTCTGGCCTTCTTCACTTCATCAGGGACAATATATGGGCAGAAACGCGAGAGTTTGATAAATCTCGCCGCATATTGCTGGACAGTCAATGATCCCTGGGACAGGCTTAGAAACTCTTGTACTCGAGCTTCTTTGACAAAGGCAGGGTAATATCTATCGAAGAACACGTCCCTAAAATGAGCCCAAGTCATTGGCACTGGAGTCGTCCTCTGCTCCTCCAACAGTCTAGTGGCTGACCACTATCTCTCGGCCTTTCCCTCCAGCCTATACATAGCATATAAAACTCTCTGCTCGTTGGTGCAATGATGTACTGTCAGAATCTTCTCTACCTTTTGCACCCAGTTCTCAGCAATTACAGGGTTAGTCGCTCCAAAAAAAGCTAGCAGATTCATCTTCATGAATTTCTCTATAGTACATCCCTGAACCAAAGATGGACCTTCCTGCTCTCTAGAGGTCTGTGCAATCTCATCCATAACATGTTGAGCCGCACTACGTAGCACAGCATCTGAATCCCCACTTGCTACGCCAGAAGAACTTGCACCATCATCCCCACTAGCGTGAGCACTATTGTCTTCTGGGTTCATCCTACAAACACATAGAACACCATTTTAGAGTTCTATTTCCTTACACACCCAACTTATTCAACTAAAACTCCAAATTCTCTATTAACCACCCCTCCTAATCCTAACCCCAAATCACGTCTCATAACCTAAATACATAATTTGTCGATAGTTTACTATGACTTTCTTGAATTTGTCACCTTAGGAAAAACACAGAAACCACCACGAAATTCTGTATCCAGATCACAGAACGAACCTCAAATATTTTCCTATATTCTGGTATTATTTCTCGCTGCACTCTAAAGTCTACAGAAATTAGCAACCTAAGCTCTGATACCAAACTGTAAAGCCCTAAAAATTCTAACCATTATATATATATATATATATATATATATATATATATATATATATATTAAATGTTCTAATACCCCCTAGTATGGAACACGAGCCTCAGAAGGCACCGGGGTAAATCAGAATATAAAATCATACCTATGCAGTAGAAACGTAATCCATACATCCATACACATCATACAATACCAAGAATCTATATTACTAAACCATAACTATATAATACATCTCTCTCAAAAATATCTGTCCCAAAATACAAAACCCTACACAAACTTACCCTCAACCAGGGTAATCAATATACTCTCTATCCGCGAGCCTGATCTGCTCGCCCAACTGGCTCACCTGAAAAATATTAAAGTCATGGGGTGAGTCGATGCTCAATAAGTGGAAATATGTTATTACTAGTGTGTGGTAATTAAGTTAGGAATATTGTTTAAATAACAACCGAACTGAATACAATAGTAAATCTGTAAAGCATATCTTTCTTTTCGTAATTTAAAATATAACTGTATCATCTGTATTTTCTACTTTTCATACTACTAATATCATACTATACTCATCATTTACTGTAAAACTGTATACATATACATAACTGTGTTTTATCCCTGAAACTATGTATGTCATGATTTGACCCCTCATGACAGGGTTGTGCGGCCCATAGGCGGGACTTAATCTGGTCGGCCCCCCAGATAAGTCAATATACTCTACACTACCTCATCCCGACCAAACTGCAAACTCTCCTAGGCGTAGGACTGGTTGCTACTTCGTCAAACCAGCCCCCTCCACCCAGTGAACTGGGGAGCTGCATACTCTCCGAGCATAATTGACGGTACCCACACACTACCTGAGATATGTGGTTGCACTCTATCTGTATCTAACAACGGTACCGTGCTCTGTATTCTTTATCTGTATCTGTCTGTAATCTTTCCTCAGGGATCTAATACTATATATATACATATATACTCTTTTACTATTTTCATCATGTTTCCAAAATTACCATAACGCTATCTTTCTGTATTGTAAATACTATGATCTCTGTATACTGTATCTGTAGCATCTTGATGCTATCTCTGTATATCTGTCTATATACTCTATCTATATGCTCTGTTTGTATACTCTGTATGTTATGGTAATAGGAAACATGACATACTATAAACACTGTATATACTGTTCTGTATAAAATTGTAATATATACTGATCTGAGTAAATTTGTAATATACTTTTCTGGATAAATATCTGTGATATACTGATCCGTATAAAACTATAACATACTGATCTCAGTAAAACTGTAATATATTGTTCTGGACAAAATATCTGTAATATTCTGTCTATATCTGTGTAATCAGTATAGTATGATATACTGTAAAAGCTATATAAGTTTTTCATCACATAAATATCTACTCAGGCCACACAAGCATTTAAAACTCATATTCTGTAAAATTGGGTAATAAACTGGTATATACATATGTATAAAATCTCTGATAACATTATAAAAATTCCTAACATAGCATATTTCCCTTACTTTATCTCTAAAAATTCCTTACTATACTTTAGCCCTATACCCGTAGGGTTCTCCACTCAACACCCTGAAAATCAAATCTCCCAGAACAAAACATTAGTATTTCTTCGTGTATTGTATTTCTTATAACTGAGGGAAAGAACAATACTGAATTAAATGCCTTACCCTGAGATTGGGACAAAATCTAAACCAACTTCTCCAACGATCAGTTTCGGCAGACTTGCAGAGAACTTCACCCGGAGCATCGTGGTAGCCTCAGATCTTCGATCTGACGAGAAATGGGCCCGGAATCAAAGAGAGAAGGAGAAAGGGACGTAGAGAGAGAGAGAGAGAGAGAGAGAGAGAGAGAGAGAGAAGAGAGGATTTCCTGTGTATAAATTTCATTAAAAATCCGAGTTTTCACTATTTATAGAGTCGTATTCGTTGACGAGACACGTCACCTCGTCGACAAGTCTTTTAATAATTTCATCGACGAACTTCTTCCCTCGTCGACGAATTTTAGATTGCCCTAAAAACCTCTTTTAGTATTTTCTCATCGACAAAACCTGTCCTCGTCGACGAGCTTCTTTTATATCCTCGCCGATGAATCCCCTGTGTTCGTCGACGAGATGTAGAAAATTCTTCAGGTTATTACACTTACAACCTATTTAAAGCACTCCATTACTTAGGCATCGGAGAGATACCCCGGAGTACACCCCTAGTCCTCCAAGCTGCGTTTGTTTTCATCCTTTTCAAGTGATCAAGATCAGAAAACTCGTCGGAGGTCAGATCAACATTTTTGGTAGCAACATTTGGCGCCATCTGTAG
The DNA here is from genome assembly GCF_029873635.1 of Malania oleifera. Lineage (NCBI taxonomy): Eukaryota > Viridiplantae > Streptophyta > Magnoliopsida > Santalales > Ximeniaceae > Malania > Malania oleifera. The sequence continues at coordinate 129,501,446 of NC_080417.1, forward strand.
GAACTCTTCTAAGAGGTTTTAAATTTTTTATCCTAGATCCTTGCATCATGACAACAACCACCAATTCCTACTCCAACCCTGCTACAGGTGATCAATCACCCCAGTCCGTTCATTCAACATGAGGAGACCATTCAGGAGTGACAAAGGAGGAATTTCTTATCTTCCAAAGGAGAATGGAAGCCTCCCAGAAGAAGATGGAGGACATGTTCAACATGCACTTATAGCAAATGATTCATGGAGAACTTGCCCCCCGCCAGTAGCTGGTTAATCCTAACTCACAAGAGAAAGTGGAAGACCCGAAGGAGAGTAAAGGAAAAACCAATCCCACAAAGAAAGTGGAGGACGCGAACAGTGTGGGAATCAATGAACAAAGATTGAACGAACTAAAGGAGAGGATCAAGATGATTGACCAAATAGAAAAGATGATGAAGGAGGCTCGTTCAAACCCGTCCTACAAGGAGACCTCATTGAAGTCTTTAGATCCACCCTTCATCAAATAAGTGATGGAGGTCTCGTTTCCAAGTAAGTTCAAAATGCCTACCTAAGAAAGGTATGAAAGCTGGACCAACCCGGTTGAAAACCTGGATACCTTTAAGGTGTTAATGTAACCACAAGCCGCACCATATGCTATCATGTGTCGTGCGTTTGCTGCCACCCTTTAAGGGAATGCCAAGGCATGGTACTAAACCCTAAAACCTGGCTCCACAAAATCCTTCTCTGAGATGGAACAATAATTTTCCGGACACTTCATCAGTCGCCGCAAGATGGCAAAGACCTTAGCTCATCTTTTGAACCTGGTCCAAGGAGAAAGGGAAACGTTGAAAAAATTCATACATCACTCTGTCGTTGCTACCTTAGAGATTCGCAACTTGGATCATGGGGTAGTATTGGCAGCCCTAACCATGGCCCTCCAACCTAGGGACTTCTTGTACTACCTGGGGAAAAGGCCTCCAGTTGACATAGGGGAAATAATAGCACGAGCATAGAAGTATATCAATCTGGAAGAAGTAATGGACGCAATAAGAGACCGAGTTGATTTGAAAAGAAAGAGCTCGAGGGATACAAGGGAGGCCTCCAAAACAGGGAAGAAACAAGAGAGTAGCAAGCTGCAGAGCAGCCCTAAGGGGTCAGGAGATACAAGTAAGTTCTAATCCTTCACTCCCCTAAATGTCTTGCGAACCAATGTCGTAGGGGGATAGCATGCCCAGAAAGGAGATTATTTCATAAAATTGCACCTCTGTTACTCATATCTTTGAACATTTTGTGTGCCACTATTAAATTATCAAACTTTACGCACATATCTATAAGTGCATTCTCTATCACGCTACTCGATTTCAGCACAAAATATGAGCACATCTCATTAGGTAAAAGAAAATCGACCCAACTGACGAGCAACGCTCGTGAGGCCGGAAGACTGCCTAACAAATGAGCACAGCTCATTAGGAAAAATTGACACAAGTGATAAGCAACGCTTGTGAGGCTAGAAGACTGTCCAACAAATGAGAATAGCTCATTAGGAAAAATTGGCCCACTAATGAGCAATGCTCGTGAGGCCAAAAAACTACCCAACAAATGAGCACAACTCATTAAGCAAACTTGGCCCAACTGACAAGCAACGCTCGTAAGGCTAGACGACTACCCAATAAATGAGCACATCTCATCAAGTAAAATCGGCCCAATTGACGAGCAACACTTATGAGGCCAAAAGAGTTGCTCAGCAAGATTTCTCCACGAAGGGCAGCTCGGCAAGAATGCATCCACTAAGGGCAACTTAGCAAAAATTCCACCAGAATAGCAAATGGGCAGCTCAGAAGAATTCCCTATGACAGACAACTCAAAAAAAATGCCACCAGAAGAGCAACTCGGCAACTCAGAAGAATTCCCCATGAGGGGCAGCTTGGCAAAAATGCCCATGAAAAGCGGCTCGACAGCTTGGCAAGAATGCCTATGTAAAGCAGCTCATCAAGAATGCCCATGAAGAGCAACTCGGCAAGAATGCCCATGAAGAGCAGCTCGACAAGAATGCACATGAAGAGCGGCTCGAAAAGAATGCTCATGTAGAACAGCTCAGCAAGAATGCCCATGTAGAGCAGTTCGGCAAGAATGTCAATGTGGAGTAGCTCGATAAGAATGCCCATAAAGAGCATCTCAGCAAGAATGCCCACGAAGAGCAGCTCGATAAGAATGCCAACGAAGAGCAACTTGGCAGCTCGGTAAGAATTTCAAATGCAGAGTAGCTCAATAGCTCGGCAAGAATCACCATGAAGAGCATCTTGGAAGCTCTATAAGAATGCCCATGAGGAGTGGCTCAATAGCTCGATAGAATTCCTGTGAGGAGTGGCTCGACAAGAATGCCCATGAAGAGCAGTTCGGTAGCTCGACAAGAATGCCCATGAGGAGCAACTTGGTAGCTTTGTAGAATTCCTATAAGGAGCAGCTCGACAGCTTGGAAAGAATGCCCATGAAGAGCAGCTCGGCGACTCGGCGCAAATGCCCCACGAAGAGCTGCTCGGCACGAATGCCCCATAATGAGCTGCTCGAAAAAAATACCTTATGGAGACTAGCTCGGCACAAAATGTTCAATGAAGACCTGCTCGGCACATCAGCTCGGGTAAGCCAAAAAACCCAACTTGGAACGACTCGCGCACAAAAGCCTCGACTTGGACAAGCTGGCATGTTAGTACATTCGGCTCGGCAAGCCAAACCCAAATTCGTCTTGGAAAATCAGCTCAGCAAATCAGTGTACACCTCCACCTTGGCTCGAACTAGTTGACTCCCCCTCGAGTTCAGCTCGGCAAAGTCAAGAGCACCGAAAGATCAGCTTGGGTAAACCGAGCATGCCCCAAATCCTTCTCTGCATGGACTAATCTTGAGTAAGAAATCTCCTATTAAGAAACCACACATCATTACTTTGGATCGGTTCATCACCCGGATCAACATAGAACTAGACTCCACAAAAGCTCAAGAGGAACAACTTTCAAACTTTGGGAACATGGTTCAAAACTTCGAAACTAAAGGGGGCAACTGATATACCACAAATATATCACCTACCTTAAAGAGAAGGCATGTGCCTAGCATTAATGGGGGAAATCACCTACAAAGTCAATCGCTCAACCAGAGCCATTGACGCTGACCATATATTGACCAGAGTGATCCACGTTTGTACTTTAATGATCAAAGTGATCTATGCCAAGCGCTATAAATGATAGATCTACCAGGGTCAAACCTGGCTAGTTTAAAAAGGGTACTACAGAGAGGCTAAGGTATCTCATTCTAACTCAATTTCACTGTTGCTTACAACCTCTGTAAAGCACTCCCTTACTTAGGCATCGGAGAGATCCCCCGAAGTACACCTCGGGTCCTCCAAACCACATTTGTTTTCATCCTTTTCAGGTGAGCAGGATCGAAAAGCTCACCGAAGGTCAAATCGACATTTTTGGCAACAACAATAATAATAACAATCATCAGAAATAAATAAATAAAAACTGCAACATACACACACACACACACACACACACACACACACACACACATATATATATATATATATATATATATATATCATTGATAACTAGTCACCACGAAGTTATTGTAACTTGGTTCACCAATGTATAGGGATTCGGTCATTTTGCTCAAATAACGATGCATGATAATACTTCTCTTTTCGGCCTTGAAAAATAGTCAACTTTGTTTTATTTCATTTTATTTTATTTTTTAGGCTAAATGATGTCTTGGTCGATTAAATTCCTCGGAGCACATTTTGACCAATCATGAATTAAGGACATAATTTGATCATTCTATACCCAACTTAGGCCAATCTCAAGGAGTGATTCTCACCCAACTTGATAATTTTCCCAACGAACTTACCCACATTAGAATCAAGTTGTTTTTTAGTTATCCAAACCTTGATATAAGGATTCAAACGAATACCATTGGCCTACTTTGAGATTCCCATAATCTTAATTTCAGATAATCTTTGCTCTCGAGATCACTAGAACCTTCATCATTGCTAGGCTTCTGTTTCATGTTTGTAAAAGAGTCTCAATGTTTTCATGCTCCAAGTTGGAATACTCTCTCTCCTTAGTGTGATCATCCATTAAAGAATCCCCTTAATTTTCATCAATGGAGGGCGGGCCTTAGCTTTTCGTTCTCTTCTATATAATTAACCAACAAAATATTCTCAGAATCCACATAGCCAACAATGCCTTCAAAGATATTATGATGCTCCCTATGTTGTCTTATATGGATGAAATCATCATAAGCGATGGTTTGACCACGAGGAGATTATGGAGTGACTTTACTAATACTTGCCCCTTAATGCCTATCTGACAAATATAAGGTGAACTAAAACCCCATGGATCATAATAATTATGAGTGATCGTTTGGTTGTACACATGGAAAGAGTGTCGGCAAGCTAGAGTATAAGTTTCTACTATGAACCCTATATTTCCAAGCATATCTTTAAGCATGTTCTGCATTCAAGATCTCACTTTAACTTTTAAGTAGCAAACCATTACCTCCATTATGGTCACTACTTTGTGAGAGGTGTGTGCGACTAAATGAAATTATTATTTAGCTATTTGTTGTTGAACCATAGCCAAATCAGCATTAGTGATCCAACCAAGATTTACAATACATTATCTACATTAGTAGTCTATCTTGCACCTCTAGTAATTGGCAGTTAATAGGTTCCACCAAACATGTCAAAAACATGTTAACTCGATCAATATCTATACAAACACCTTTTAAATTGTTATCCCCAAGGTTTTATTAACCTAATTTTGATGATAAAATACTATAGTGTACTAATAGTTTTGTGCTTAAGTTGTTTTTAATAGGATTAAGCCATTGAAGTTGAATAATTGCGAAAATATCTGAAGAGTTACAGTTCTATTTATTTGTATTTTATTCTTTAAATTGTAATTTGCTTTAGTTTGTAGAGCTCTGAGAATATGCAAACCATAGCACAAATGAACTAAAACAAGAAAATTAACAAACAAGTAAGATAATCGGGCATTGTAGCCCGAGGCAGTCGACTAGCCATAGGGGGCGGTCAACCAATCTAGGCAGAAGTTGGAAGCAATCGACCGATTTGCACAGTTTTGCCTACAATGGCCAATTTTTTCTCTTGAAAGATTTGTAGGCGATTGACCAAACTAGTAAGCAGTCGACCGACCTTACCAAACTTTTTGCCTAACAGGTAGAAAATGGCTAGTTTTTCTCAAATCTCTTTATATATGCCCTCTAAAACCTAAAGAATTTTAGAGAAGATATCTATATTGAATTTCCTAACGCCCAAACTTTTTTTTCTCTCTAAATCTCTCTTTTGTCTTAAATTAATCCTTTTCAGAGAAACATAAAAAAAAAAAAAAAAAACACTCCGTAAAAAACTCTTATGTCACAAAATATTCTTTGAGAATTAGTTTTGAGTTTCAAATTTCTTAGTCATTGCTAGTGAAGAAAATTGCTTTATAATCTCTCTTGTAATTTGGTGTCCTTGCCTCCATCAAAGTAAAGTGTATTAACAAAGGGTTGTAATTGGTTACTTTGGTCTTCAAAAAAATAAGGGAAATTTGTGAAACCTTAAGGTGGTTTGCCTTTAGAGAGTGGACTTAGGTCGGTTGCTGAACCAATATAAAAGGAGTTTGCATTTCTCTTTCCCTTCTCTCCTTTGTTTTTCATTACTTCAATACTTGTGTATTTACTTATTTTACTTAATTTTCTTTAAATTGTGTAATCAAGCACATTAATTTTATTAAACTCAATTTACCCCCCTCATGAATTGCCGCTTGGGTTAACAATTGGTATCAAAGTAAGTGCTCTTGTTTTAAATTTTGACTTAAATCGTCTTTGAGTGATTCATGACAACCGCTAATATTGGTACTGAAGAATTCTCCACCATTTGATCTCCATTCATTAATGGAGAATAATTTACTTATTGAAAAAATAGGATGACCATTTTTCTGAACTCTCTTGACTTTGAAATTTGAGATGTTATCCAAGATAGATACACTACCTCATCCATTATAGAGAATGGTTAAACCAAACCAATTATAGAGAATGGTTAAACCAACCCAAAACTTGAAAAATGTAAAATGATAACGAGAAATGCATGTACCAAATAAATTCTAAAATTGTAAACATCTTGCATTGTGCACTAGAATGTGGAGAATTTAATTGCATCATTGGATATACCTTTGTTAATCAACCTTGGTACACACTTCAATGAAAGAACCTCTAGGTTAAAATAATCTAGGATAAATATGCTTGTCACGGAATATGAAATGTTTGAAATGCATCAAAATAAAAACATTATTATGTTTACAAGGTTTACTGCTAATATTATTAATACTTATAAATTTTTTGGTAAGATTTATACTAATTTTGAACTTGTGCAGAGAATACTTGGATGATTGCCAAAATAGTGGGAGACCAAGAAGACCATGATCTTGGAGTCAAAGGACCTACAAGAACTTCTACTTAAGGAGTTGCTCGAGTTTCTTCTTACACATGAAATGGAGACTAAGAGGATGATAGACACGAGAGACAAAAAGAAAACGACATTAGCACTCGCCTCAATAAAAGAAGAGGAGGAAGAAGATAATAATGAAGAAATTGTACTCATCACCAAAAGTTCAAAAGATTCCTCAAAATGAAGAAGGATGGAAAGAATGAAGAAACAAGCAAATAAGAGAAAGTCACTTGCTATGAGTGCAAGAAGCTGAGGCACCTTTGAACCCGAATGCCCATATCTTAATACCATTTAAATTTGATTCCAATTTTGACAAAGAGAAGCAAATCTTTACTTCATGTCTACTGAGGATAAAGATGAGGTAAGTTCCTTCTCCCTGAATGAAAATATTTAAAATGACTTACCTAACACCTTAAAATTGGAAATTTAGTTAAATATGATTTTCCTTAGAAATGAAACCATTTGGGCTTTTTCAAAATTGTTGCATTTTCAAACTATATAAGTGCTCACATACAGAAAACAAATAAAACAAGAAAACTAGAAAGTGACCAAATGTAATTTTTGTGCTTCATTTAGTTGATCATTAAAAAGGTTCAACGGTGAGCTTCGATGAGATGAATGACGAGAAATAGATAACTTACTTTTCTTATAGAGTTATTAAACCTATAAATAGCAATAAAGATGACCAAACGCTAAGCCTTTCTATATGATACTCGAATGGTAAGCCTATCTACATGATTAATAAGTATGACAAAATGGTAAGTCTTGTTATATATTTGGTATGGAAAAATTGTTAGCTTACCACTTTACCTAAAAGTTTAAGTTTGTTAGATTATGGGTCAATAATGTATATCCAGTTTTAACACTCTCCACATGTGCAGTCCGCCAACACATGAAAAGATAAACACACGATAAATAGCACCCATAATATGGAATATAATAATTTTTTTAAATACCGCACAGGCAACAAGACTAGAACACAGGGCCTCCTCAAAACCAAATTTGTTAATAGGCCCCACACATCCTAGGGTTGGTCTTTTAATTTTGATAGTGAGTGATTAATAAAATTAAAAGACTTCCATGACAAACAGTCCAGGAGGGCTCAAGACCTTGACTTTGCTGAATAATAATTCAAATTAAGCCCACCAAAGTTAAAATATATGTATCCAAAACGATTGAGCCCAAACATGTGGGCAGCCCAATCAAGCCAGCCCAAGCCCGGTTTATATAAGTTTGAAAGCCTAATTAATCCAATTTCACAATTGCCCAATAGGACAGTAGGCTTGGGCTGCCATTTTCTCCAAAAAAAAAACCCAATGGGCCCTGCTCTAAATTGGCCTCCACCAGTATGTACACCCTACAAGAGTACTGGAAACATTTTTATTTTGATCTTTATTCAAAAGAAGATGGAATTACAAGGCTCCTTGCATGTTGAAATGATTTTAATACTAGATGAATTATACAAACCAATTCAAGAAAAAAAAAAAAGACGGAAATTACTATGTAAATGGTTTTCATTGTTTAATATTTAAAATTTTTAAATTTTAGAGTGTCCTTTAATTCTGAAAAATATTTTTTATTTTCTATTTTTTATTTTTCCAAAGAATTATAAAAATTTTAACTTTTTAAAAATGTGCAAAAAAAAAAAAGTTATTTTTTGTTTCAAGATTTCAAAATAGTCACAAAAAAATTAATTTAATTCTCTAACTTTCAAAATTTATATAAGGTAATATTTAGAGTCATGTTCGTAACTTTTTTCCCCCTCTTTGCTAATATATGCTCACCTTTTTTTCAAAAAACAAAATCTAGAATTATGGATTTTGAGGTTTGAATTTGGATTTTTATAAATTTAGAAGAAATTTTGTACATAATCTATACAAATTAAAGGAAAAAAAAAATCTAAATTGCATGCTCCAATATGCAAAGTAAGTGTTAAAAATATAGGAAAAAAAATAATTGGAAAATTATTTTCCATTTTTTTGAATAAATTTGAAAAATAAGGTGGTATTTTTGTAACTATTGAAAAATTAGAAATGAAAAATAAAAAAATTTCATAAGCAAGTAGTGTGAAAACTATTTATTTTTGTTCATTTATTCCATAAAAATATTACAAAAATTCAAAAATTAGCTAATTTTTTCAAAAATATGATATTGAGGAAATAGACAACATTAAAATTTGTCCATGTCCTGAAATGTTGTTAGAGTTTTTTCTCTTATTTGGATTTGGAGGCTTGATTTTGAACATTTGACTCATTAATTTCAAATGAAACTTTATAGGGTTTAAATTCACAAAATTAATTCCAAGCCTGAGGCTAAATTTTACAATTAATACAACTCCACTTGGATTTTGTAAAATCTAGCTAGCCTATGTATTGCCCTCATTAAAGTTTTGTGATCTAGAGTCCCCTAATGCTCGAACTCTACTATATAAGACTTTTGTAAAAAGGTAAGCTCTCTCTCTCTGTTGATACAAATGCGCAGCAGAAATCTCACACAACTCGAATCCGCAATAAGTAATGCAAGCACTCAACGATGAATATACGAAAACAATCACTCCACAATGAGAATAATGGAGAGTAATAAAATCAATGACACAAGAAATTTATGTGGTTCAGCAATTTGCCTACGTCCATGAGAGCAAGCAGTTGATTTTCACTATCTCATGTAAAGCTTACATCAAGGGTTACAAAATATAGTTTATATACTAATCTTGTGTGTACAGAAGACTTAGACTATAACTAAAACACTTCTGTAGAAATCCCCGGAAGAAAATCATCTGAAATCCCCAATCTACTTATCACCAAATTCAAAAATTCATGAATTGCGTTGAACAAAACCATCGACGGTTAAATACCAAGAGTTATTCCTGCTGCAAACTGAAACCGTCGATGGTTATCTCCTACAACTAGCTTCCTTGTTCTTCGCATCACAATACTTCCCCAGCACATGCATTCCACTCAAATATGAGCCACATCTCCAACAATCACCACCGTGGTGAATATTCACCACTTAGGAGAAATGTGGAAGCATAACCCGTTACTCCACCTGGGACAATAGATTGGGACCACCTCCCATCTAGCATCGGGATATGAAAACGAAGTCCAAGGGAGGCTTGAACTTGTCTGTGGTAACAGGAACTCCACCTAGCTGAACACCCAACTCTTTGAATGATCCTTTAAACCACAATGCTACCTTGATAGCCTTAGCCACTGTAAAGTGTTCCGATCCAGTTGTAACTAGTGCAACCTAAGACTAAACCCTGGACTTCCAACAAAGAGGCCCTCCCACAACATACCCTATTGTAGACCTTCTATCATCCAAGTCCCTTGTGTAGTCTGCATCCACGAATCTCACGACTGACAGATCACTAAGTTGCCCGCCAAAGCACCCAACTGCACTGGCATAGAAGACCTTTGACATGTCTCGAACATCACCGTCCGTCTATGAGTCTTGAGAAGTAGATAGTTTACATTGATTAGCCAATGGTGTACCAGTGACCGATTTAACATTAACTATGTTAAACCACTCCAACACCTTCTCCAACAAACCACCCTGAGATAACCAAAATCTCCCTACTATTTTGTCCACAAAGCTACCATGAGATAACCCCAATCCCCTGCAGCTTTATCCTTGCGAATCTCCAATCCAAGAATCTTCTTGATTGTACCCAAAACGTTCATATCAAATTCCTTTCTCAACAGAGTTTCCAACTAACTAACCTTAGTTGAAATCTTCCCAGCAATTAACATGTCACCAATATAAAACAACGGAACAATTACCCTCTTGCATTCTATCACCCTTTTCCCTGTAGGAAGCTCCACCAACTCCCACATCTTATTCTTATGCAGTAACTCCATCTCCTGCACCATAGCACACATCCACCTATTTTTCCCTTTGTTGTGCACTACATCTTGAAAAATAGTTGGAACCTTACTGGTAGTAATGAATGCCTAAGACATCAGATCATCAAACTCATACATGGGCAGTGGCCGAATAGTGCATCTGGGCCCATTGTGATTTTCCTGGTCTCCCGAGCTGAAACTCCTTGCAATATGAACGATGTCATCTCTATCCTGAGTCTTAACTCTACCTGCATTACAATCTCCTTTCTGCTGAATTATATACTATGATACTTCAAGTCTCCTGAGCTAGAACTCCCTGCTCTTCTGCCCTAAGCCTCCAACTCCACCTGCACAACATGCTCATTGTTGTTACAGCTTTCTAGAACCTTTCTCTTCATCTACCTAAGTATGTTGCACCATAGATTTAACATCAAAAAGTATGTCTCCATCGATCACCACCTTCTCTGTCATTGGATCACACAGTTTGAACTCATCTTTCTTATACCCTAGAAAGATGTACCTTCCAAACATTGCACCAACCTTAGATCTCACCTCACTAGAAACGTGCATGGATAGGCCTCCTAACTCTCTCAAACTAGAGAAGTTTACCACATAACCTATCTAAACCTCTCCTATAACTCTCCCATCTAGTGATACCCTTGGCGATCGGTTAAATGAGAAACGCGTCGTACTCAGTGACTTTACCAAGAAGTTCCTTACAAACCCTACATACAAACTGTCATGCTCACAAAACTCCTTGAACACTAGTGTACTGGGTTCCAATGTCTGACCTGAGGAAGTTTCTCCCAATCTGGTTTTTCACCTCAGCCATAAGTTAAACCTGGTAAACATCTCCAACTTGTGCCACATGAAGCACCCCTAGACCTTTCGTGATAAACTCACGAAGTACTTATGTCCAACCCATGATGCTGCCCTCACCGATTCACAAACATCTATAACAATATAGTTAAGAATTCCCTATGTTTTGTGTGTGGTTGTTTTACCCTCTATTTTATGTTCAGAATTTGTAGCTACAGCTCCACCTTCAAATGTGTTACCTAGTAGTGCATAGATATTCCCTACTAACCTCTATCTCATCATCACCATCAAAATTTCGTTACACACCTTCATTATCCCACTTTCAAACTTGTAACTACATCCGTTACAATCTAAATTGTCTAATGAAATCGCATTCTTCCGTTGATCAGGTACATGCCTTACATCACATAACGTCCTTACCACACCATTGTACATCTTGATTCTGATGTCCCTCATTCTAACACTTTGCAAGCCGCATTGTTTCCCATCATAACGAAACCAGAACTCACCAATTAGTAAGTGGTGAACCAGGCTTTGATGGGTGTCATGTGAAAAGAATATCCTGAGTTTAGGACCCAAGAATCCGTGAGGCATTCTAAAATCGATGAAACAAAAAGCATATCATAATCATTGCTCCCTGAGTCTCCTTCTTTCACTACATTCACAGATTTTGAAAAACCCTCTTGAGTTTCTACATTCCCTTCTTCCATTCTGGACACACCGATTTTATGTGCCCAATTTTCCCTCACTTAAAACAACAAATGTCCTTCCTCCTTCTAGGCTACGGCTAAGTTTTATTATTACTCGATCCACTCCAGGACTTGCCTCTCCCATGATCCTAATTACCCTTCACCACGAGGCCTTTCTCCTTGTGAACTCTCATCACTGGCCTTCTTCCTCTTATGGAACCACAACAATGCACTTGTGATATCCTCCAACTCCAAGGTTTCTTTCCCCCATGTCAAAGTCGAAACCAAATTCTCGTATGTAGGAGACACTGGTAAGGAATTCAGCGGCATCAATGCCTTGTCTTCATCCTCGAACTTCATGTCAACCCGCTTCAAATCATTGATGATCTGATTGAATATGTTGATGCGTTGATTCAAATCCGACTCTACCATCTTAAGCCTGTAAAGTCTTTGTTTAAGATAAAACTTAATCGATAAATACTTGGACATATATCGGCTCTCTAGTTTCAACCAAACTGCTGCCAACGATTCCTCATCCATGACATAAGACATCACGTCATCGGCCAGACAAAGCCTGATAGTAGCAATGTCTTCGCTTCCAACTCATGTCGTCCATGCCTTCCGGCTTCTTTCCCTATAATGCCTTCAACATACCTTGCTTGTAGAGACCCGAAAAAGCGATAATAATAAAAATAATGTGGAAAAGGGAGAAATCGATTTGGTGCAAGACCAAACCGTCGACGATTTGGTGATGTTATTTTTTGAGTCTGATCCTTGGTTTTGATAATGACAAACTGCAAGTTACTTATGTGTGTTTCTAGTGGTTGAATAGGTTATAATTTACCATACACATAAGAGGTCTGAGATGGAAGCCATACAGAGCTCAAAGAACACATTATTTGGCATATTCCATGAAGATGGAAGAGCAAAAGAAGAAGAAGAAGAAGACATGTTTTCAGTTGTATATGCATTTAATTTTTCTATTTGGATCTATAATAATGCATACATATTGCATGATATGTTTTAAATGCTTAGATGACAGTAGATTGACCATAGAGAACCAAATGACCATAGGGCACCCTTCGGTCAACCGACGCCGGATTTTTAGGGTTAACACTCAAAGACCATAGAGTGACTTTAGGTCCCTAAACATCACATGAAAAGGCCCCTATAAGTTAGAAATTATTATTATGTGATCAGGGGTAACTTTAAATAAAAATCCTGACTTAAATGCACAAGTTTAGTGTGTTCGATCAATCGAACCTGAACACACATCAACCTTCGGTCGACTGAACCTCCCTAGGGTCAAAAGTTTGACCACTTGGTCGACTGTCCTTAAAATGAACACCAACGCCCTGGCCGACTAAACTGGAATGTGGGGAAATCCCAACACCCTGGTCGACCGAACATGCAAGTTTGGTCAACCAAACATAGCCCGGTCGACCAAACCTCGAAGGTTCCAAAAATCGTCCTAAGACGGTCGACCGAACTTGTAGTTCAAAAGTTCCTCAGTCGACCAAACTTGTCAATATGGTAGACTGAACCTTAAATATGGTCGACTGAACCTCTCAGGTTGGAAATTTTTAAAGGGGTTAAAACGTCATTAATTTTTAATTAATCTTTTCCAAAATACCGAGCATTTCTCTCAATGGTCATATTTCCTAAAAATCTATAAATACCCCCTCCATAACTCAAATTGATAACTTTGATTAACTCCCAAATCCTCTCAAATTATTTTTTTAATCAAAGCTCGCCCCAACCATTTTTAATGCAAAAATATTTTCTTTGGGGCAAAATGTTTTAATCTCTCCAACTCTCTTTCATTCGTTCTTTGAAAATCATTTTTACAAGAGAGTGTTTATTTGGGCGTTTAGTTTACATTCAAAGCATTTATACTCTCATTTACTCTTTACTTTGAAAATCTCCTTGAGAGTAAACTTTGAGATTTCTCCACATATTTCTATGGTAAATATGTTGTAGGAGAAATATATTTTTGCATCCATGCTTTCATTGAAAAAATATATATTTATATTGCAAAAGTCATTTTGAGAAACACACTCCTTTCTCTATTGAGCATTAATTTCATATCATATTAGAGAGTGCATATTTTATTGAGCTTTATTGTCTACATCTCTGCTTATATTAAGAAGCATGTTTATATGTACGAAAAATGTTTTTTTTTTGTATCGATTGGGTTCAACCCGTAATTGAACTGGGAAGTCTCAGCCCCATAAGTGAGACCAGTTCGGTTCAGCTCAAAAATTGAACTGGGGAGCTCAGCCACGTAAGTGGGACCTGTTCGGTTCAGCCCGAAAATTGAACTGGGGTTTTCCTCACCCTGTAAGGAGAGGATGTAACGGGTTCTGCTCTGCCCATTTAAGTGAGAAGTTATAGTGGAATCCTTAGGGGGGCATGCCCAAGGCGGGGACGTGGGCTAGTTTGGCCGAATCTCGATAACAAATATCGTGTGTTGCTGTCTCCCTATCTCATTTGATTACTGTAGTTCAATTTCCGCACTTTAATTTCAATCTGTGCATGTCTATTCATTTACAATTATAATCATTTGTATGCACATTTATTTTAAATGAGATACACGTGTATGTCTGCACTGATAACTTAATTGTTTTACATACACGCTTTCAATATTAAATGGGATATGAATTGTGGTGAATCAGTGAAATGTTTTAAATTAGCCGAAAAGTTTTAAATATCCCAATTCACCCTCTCTCTTGGAATCACACCAATTCCAACAAATGAGCTCAAAGAAAATCATCTACAGTATTGAGTTGCTGAGGCCCAATAAGGATAAAACCGTTAAAATCGGTTCAATGAAAAACCAAACCGTCGACGGTTTTGTCTGGGCGATAGCTTATAAATAGGTTCTAGTTCATTTTATTTGAAGGAAATAAAAACTCTCTCACTCTCTCTCTTTAGGTTGCGGTACTCTCTCTCTCTCTCTCTCTCTCTCCCTCTCTCTTCATTTTCTCTCCAATCTTCAGTCAAAATCACGATCAGACATCATTTCTAAGGCCTAACAACAATCCTCGTCATTTTAACTAGAGTATATTTGTAGTTTGGAGATCCTAGGCACCACTCTAGGATTCAAGTAAGGGGAATAGATTATGTCGGTCATTTTCAATAATTTAACCGCTTAAATTATAGTATTTGATTACAAGAATAGTATACATAATTTTCTACGTATTCATGTAGCGCCTCGAGAACACACACATAAAAAATACATAAAATTTTCATATTGTATCCACATCATTTAGTACCACATGCCCTGATACCACAATTGTAAATTTTCAAGGACCCAGTGGGGTCCGTAGTACCACTATCCATATTTAAATAATAAACAAAACGGAAGCGAAGTATTTTTCTATAGCCATAACTACCCTAGCTACTGGAGTACTAATCCATCCTGGGCATATACAAGTCCCAAAATGACCAAAAATCTAACATAAACCAAAACGATATACTACCCACACTCACCGTCGGCGAGATTGTCTTAGTCCCGCCTTGGAGCTCCTAGGCTTGACTCCCTGAAGGCCCTGAAAAGTTAATATGTTTGATGGGGTGAGACACTTCTCAGTAAGAGGGAATACATTATTATCAATGTGGGGCAGATGAGTTTTATTGTACAATTGTAAGGACCCGAATTTGAGTGGGTTCCTACATATAAATTTTTCACCAGACGCAAATAAATCTTAAATTATTTTTATTACCAGAGCACTAATTAGTTTTATTACAAATATGTGTCTTAACTATTAAAATGAGAATTTCTAAAATTATAAAATACACAAACATATTCTAAATTATATTATGTTAAATTTTTATTCTACTCGACTCTTTCTACTCCCGCCTACGCACTTGCTACGCCAGATTTCTGGTATAGTCTTCAAAATTATTTGAAATATAAAATAACAATTGGGGTGAAATGACGCTCAGTAAGTAAATAAGATTATTATTAGTGTGTGACCAAAATGAGCTTTTATAATTTCGTAAAATAATATTCCAAATTGCTTTTAAAATAAATGTAAGTTTAAAAATTTGTACATAAAACATTTACCATCAACTATAGGAGTAAAATTTTTTAACCATATACTATAACTGTTAAATTAAACTTTTAACTTTAAAATTGTAACTAAAATATTTAATTATATACATATATATATATATATATATATATATATTTTTCCTTATACGTTTTCTTTAAATCAACATTTAGGCACAAGAATGATCCTATTCATATAAACATATAATTTTCATTTAAATCGTCAATAACTCTGTGCACATAAAAAAAAAAAAAAATCGCTCTTAGGCGTGTTAATCGTAAATCATGTTTACCCCCATGATTGGATTGTGTAGTCCAAAGATTGGACTTAACTAACTGGCCAGCCAAACTAAATCAATGTACATCATCACTAAGTGAGATTTTCCCTATTAAACCCTAATCTAACCAAAGTGTGCACTCAGGAGAAATTCACTACCATATAAAACAATTTTGTAAACAGTGTGAGTGTACTCTAATCCTTTTAAACTTTAAGTTACGGTACCGAGCATTCGTAATTTTCTGTATCATTTGAGCCATAAGGAGTTTTAAAAACATCTAATTATATAATTTGTACAATTAAAATAATATCATAAAAATCTCATTTTTACTCATATTTTCGTGAAATATGCAATGTAAAAATAAACTCATGCTACATAATTTTCGCGTTAAAAATATTTTCTTAAATAAGAACTAATGTTGTAAAATACCCGAGGGATTTAGAATATTTCTTAACTCAAAAATAAATGTAAGAGTATTAAAGATAAAACTAGTATAATTAAACATGTGTAAAAATAAACTTGGGAAAATTTTAGGAAAATAACTCGCATAATCAAAATTTACTTATAAATAAACTCGGGTATGAATAAAAATATAACATAATCAAATTTACTAACAAATAAACTCGAGTATAAATTTTAATAAAAATCTAACATAATCAAAATTTACTTGTAAATAAATTCGGGTATAAATTTTAAATAAAATCTAACATAATCAAATTTACTTACAAATAAATTCGAGTATAAATTTTAATAAAAATCTAACATAATCAAATTTAATTACAAATAAATTCGGGTATAAATTTTAAATAAAAATCTAACATAATCAAATTTACTTACCTTTTATTTAATCTTGTGCTATGATCACAACGAATATCTCCAAAAAAATGAGATCGAAAAGAGCAGGTGAGTGAGAATTTTAATTATAACAAAAATTTCCCTTCCACCACTAATTTTTTCGCTCACTAATCCTTTTCTTCTTTTGAAAATTTTTTGTAAAAAATGAAAGTTGAGGGCTTCCTATTTATAAGAAAATTTTGGGGAATAAAATAGAATTTGTAAAAGTGTAGAGAGAGAGATAAAATTATAATTTTTTAAAATTAAGGAATTGACATGGATGAGTTAAGTATGGGATGAGGATGGAGATCATGTGGGAGAAGTGGGAGTGCTTGCCGACACTCCTAATAAATTAATTTTTAGTTAATTACTTAATTAATTATTTATTTATTTATTTTTATTTTTTTGAAATTATTATTATTATCATTGTTATTATTTTTAAACTATGTTTTATTATTTTTTTTTTTATGAAAAAGAATTAAATTCGAATTTCTAAAACTTATGTGAACTCCATATGGTCTTGTGGACCCCAATAGTTCTCACACGATTTTATGGGTCTTACACAGCTTTGGGACTTATGTGGACCCCACAAAGCCTCGGGACTCATGTGGGCCCCACATTGTCTTGTGGGCTCCACATAGGATACCGATATTATTATTATTATTACAAATTATGTCGGTCAAAATTATTTTATGTATATGTACTTATTTACGTATACAAACAGTGTCTACCCTGTTTATCCTATGAAACTCCATTTTGATCAAGTCAACCTCCAAGGAGCAATTGAGTCATAATGGTCTCTAAGCAGTCGCTAAGATAAGGTCTTTCTTAAGCATCAAATATGAAATCAAGGATCTTATAGAAAAACATCTTTGTATTGATATTAACATGAAATCATATATATATTTTTGGAGTCATTACATCCTCCTCTCCTTATAAAAATTTCATTTTTGAAATTTGTTAATTTAAAATGAGTACTATATTTGTGTTCTTGGTTTAAAAGATTTGGCTAAGTCTTATTATAGGACCAATTTGACAAGAATATTTTGTCTTGGTGACTGAAGTGAGAATCGTTGGTCTAATAGAGGTTGAGGTGGAACAACTCAAAAAATGTGGAAAATGATTGAACAATTATATATCTATATATATATATATATATATATATATATATATATATATATATATATATATATATACACACACACATTTATTTATACATATCTCATAAATTATAAAGAAAAAAAATTAAATAAGATAAATTAAAATCCGGTCCTTCTCCCCCATGTGTGTGCTCAAGTTAGAGACTTAACTCAATGTCAACATCTATTGAAGTGCTAGCGATGTCACCGCTATCTGCCTGCGTTCTTTCTTGGCGGCATTGACCTCTTACAATGTCGCCGGTTTGGGTCGAAAAAATGGAGAAAACGTCTGTTTGTTCAGCAAGGGAGGAGACCTGCCCTCTTCCCCTTGCAGCCTTTGGTGGGGATGCTCGTAATGAGCCATTAGTAGTCCGTACATGAGTCTCAACGGGAATTGGATCTCTTGGCAATGGTGGAGTAAACTAGCATTATTAGAAACTCTTAGCGTTTTGACTGCGATGTTGCCATTGTAAAGGGTATGGCTCATTGGTCATAGACGGAATATTACCGATAGGGATGAAAGTACAAGTAGTTGAGAAAATGGCGGGGGCACTGCTCGGAGCGGTAGTGGCGAAGGAGATAAGATGGATAATTAGTGGGGCAGTAGTTGACATGGTGGCTTCTTCAACTGATCCCCGCTTACGCCTACGGTTCTCAAACCAAAAGTGTACATTTTTCAACTCGATTGAACCATGTCGTCGAAGTCGTGTTGCAAGCAAGATAGCCCGCTCCACAAAAGGGAGTTCCCCTTGACTGCAACAGAAGGCCTCCTTCAAAATCTCCAGTTGTTCCCTACTAGGTTTCTACCTTTGGATTGGCAATCTAGTACTGCTCTCAGCAACTTGGGGAGTTGGGTAATTTGGCAACATTTTCAGTTAAATGAAACGAGTAATGAGACAACCAAGAGAAAAGTTGGGAAGAGCTAATCTCTGCAAACCAAAATGTGGTTGTTCAAGATGGTAGAAAGTTGTGATGCTTAGAGTTCGAGGAAGGCTGACCCTTTTTATAGGGGAATGGTCGCATGTCGTGAAAATCGAGAAAGAGTAATGCGTGCCACGAGAATCAAGAGAGAATGGCGCGTGTCGCAGATATAGAGTGCGCAACGCGTTTTGCAAAAATCAAGGGAGAGTGACATGTGTCACGAGATTCGAGGGAGTGCCACAAGCGATGCATTTTACAAAAATCAAGAGAAGGCAACGTGTGTTGTGGAAATCGAGAAAAAGCAACGCGTGCCGCTAAAATCGAGCTATGCGTATTGCAAAATTCGTAAAATCAAAGTTCTGTTCAGGTTTTTACATATTTATTAATGCTTTAAATATAATTAATCTCATCCTTAGATCACCACTTGGGTGGATGGCCTAGTGGTAAGGAATCGGCCATGCATCCATGTGATTGCTGGTTTGAGTCCCCACTATGCCCTAGTGGTCTCATGCCCTGGTCTTGCTTTGGGGGTAGGTGAGCTATAACTGATGATTCCCACTCATGAGGCTATTTTTTTTATTTGTTTATTTATTTATTTATTTATTTATTTATTATTAAGTTACTTTGAGCCACCTATGTACATTTCGTATAAGGAGTTGTACTCTAATATATACTACTGTAGACAACCCTGGTCAGGGTTGGTTAATTTCCTTAACTATCTTGGAAGAAGAAATTTACAATAATTAAATGATGAACTTGAATTTTTTTTTAATCATTTTTGTTTTCAATTTAAATATAATATAATGACATTTAATGTCACGACCTGCTCATTTTTCGACATATTTTTTTTATATATAATATCAATATCACATATCCCATATTCCAGCTCAACAGGTCACAATCCACCTGAGCTCGTGGGCACCAGGGATACATCATAACACAATCGGAAGTCTAAGCAGTAGGAAATATATATATTCACAATATTGTAAATACAAAACATCCATTATTTTACAACAAAAAAAAATTACCAGAGCTACTACAACCACCGTATTTCCATATATACATCTCAAAAATAAGACCTAGGGACATTTCCCACTAAATCTAACTGTCCCTACAAAACTTACCCTTCAAAAAGGGCAGATAGACTGTACTATATCAGCGGGGCTTTTCCCGCTCTCCTATTCGGGGCTCCTGAAAAGTTAATAAGATTTAGGGGTGAGACACCTCTCAATAAGGGAAATAAACTAATACTAGTGTGTGGCAACATGAGTATTCTGTGTTCAACATATATCATACATAACATGTTCAGTACTGTTTATCAAATCTGGGAAAACATACATATACCATCAAAACATGGCAGAACATATGCATTTTTCATAATCATATTTCATCTCACAAAATAATAATAATATAAAACATTCCTGATAGGTTAGCTGGTTGTTGTCATGTATTACCCCCACATGACTGGGTTGTGTGACCCGAAGGCGGGACCTAACAATGGTTGGCCGACCATTGCCAAGTCAAACAGTAGTTTGTAGGTCCAATGGGTCTACCCAGACTGGTCCGTATACTAGGGGCGATAACAGCACACTTCTTGAAAATAACCATATCGACCATCCAATCTCACACCACTCCGTACAGCGGCATTAACACAAATATCATGATCACGAAGACCATGGACACATAGCAACGGTATCGTGCAAATGCTAGGCTAGACCAAGCTAACCAGGTTCTCATATCATATATATATACTAAAATCGTGATACATGGATAACTCATTTCATTAATTATCAAATCATTCATATCATTTTTCACATATACATATATCATGAAAATCATTGGCCCATATGCCGGTATTTCACATTTTATCATAACTTGGCCCGTACACCGGCAAATCACATAGCACAGCCCGTACGCTAGAAAATCTCATCCACATAGCACGACTCGTACGCCGGCAAACAAATCCATATAGCACGGCCCGTACGCCGGTGGACATATCCACATAGCATGGCCCGTACACCGAAAAATCACACACATATATATATATATATATATATCTCGGCCCGTACGCCGGTTTTCCATTATAGAAATCCATATCATCCCCATTCCCAAAAAATAGTATTTCACAACATTTTTATACTCATGCAACACTAAACAAATTTTCCACGTATTCAACATATCATCATTTAAACACTATTTTTCAAATAAATCATATATATAAATATATATACTTTTTTCGCAAATCAGATGCTAAATATATATATATATATATATATATATATATATATATATACATACATTTTCTCAAAACAAAACTAGTTTAGTTTATCCCCTTACCTGATTCCTGTAAAGCCCCTAAGAAAATCTTCCCTGTACCCGCAGGGTTTCCAACTCAACAACCCTGGAAACGAAAACTCGTAGAATTAAAATTCAATATTTTCGTACGTACAACATTTCCTATAACTACCACAAAGTCAAATTTGGCTTAAAAAACCTTACCTCAACTTAGGGATGATTCCAAACGTTCCCACTTCAACACTCCTGAAAATGAAAATTTTCAGTATCAAGGTTCAGTATTTTTAAGCGTATATCACTTTCTTCAACTGTCAAAAATCCAAATATTGAGTATAAAGTCTTACCTTGGATTTGGGATGAAATTCAACTTCGTTTCCCTGACGATCCGCTCTGGCAGACTTGTAGAGAACTTCGCCAGGAGCGTCGTGGTGGCTTCGGTTTGTCGATCCGGCGTAAAACTGACCCAGAATCGAAGAGAGAGAGTCGTAGGAGAGAGAGAGAGAGGGAGAGAGAACAATGGGGCTTCCTAGGGAGGTTTGTACAATTATATATGTATATTAATATTATAATAACCTATTAATTAAAACAAAGATTCTTGGAGAAGCTTGTATAATTTTATATATATATATATATTTTCCTTTTCATACTATTCATTTTACTTGTTAATTTAATTAATTTATTTTATTTTATTATTTTATTATTATTTTTTTTCCCGGTTACTACATTTAAATTGTATTTAATTCCTTATAAACTAATACAAAATTAAAATTAAAGATTTCGTCAAATCTATATTCCTAAATTAAGCTTGAATATTTTAATGAGAATTGAATACGCAATTTAAAAATACATATTCATATCCAACTAGCACATATATGCAAAGGAATTTTGGGTAAAGCCAGATTTCAGAACAAACCGTTTATTCATATCTATTTATACGTGTAGTACCTCCAAATCCAGTAGGGTCTAATATGTTACTTCTTATATTTTTAGTGAAGATAATAACAGTGAAAGTAAATAAATCTCGGATATTATTATATTATTATATTTATATATTTGATTATGAATATGAAAATTTTAAATTATTAATGCATCTGATTTAGCAATTAGTTATGAATCCTCAATATGGGTACGTATTTCAACAAACATAAATAACATATTTAAATTAATTATCGTGTCTTCAATAATACTACCATTTTTCTTAAAGAATATAGGATTGTTACCTATCCTTGGGAGCATTCACGTTAATCTTATTTCCTCTAATGTTACTATCTTTAGGATTCATTCTTAAACAATGATCAAATGTTATTTTAAAATCATAAATCTATTGTTAACGTATAATAATATAATAGACTAAAAAAAATAACCTAAACTACCAAATCCTACCCAAATCATGTTTTATGTTTAAATTCGGGTAAAATCTACATGTTAGAGTATGCAAAACCTATATCTTATTCTTTGATACCAATTGTAAGGACCCGAACCCAAGTGGGTTCTTGCATATAAATTTTTCAGCAGACGCAAATAAATCTTAAATTATTTTTATTACCAGAGCACTAATTAGTTTTATTACAAATATGCGTCTCAACTATTAAAATGAAAATTTCTAAAATTCTAAAATTCTAAAATATACAAACATATTCTAAATTATATTATGCTAAATTTTTTATTTTACTTGGCTTTTTTTACTCCTGCTCATGCACTTGCTGCACCAAATTTATGGTATACTCTTCAAAATTATTGGAAATGTAAAATAACGATTGAGGTGAGACGACGCTCAATAAGTAAATAAGATTATTATTAGTGTGTGACCAAAATGAGCTTTTATAATTTCATAAAATAATATTCAAAATTTCTTTTAAAATAAATGTAAGTTCAAAAATTTGTACATAAAACTTTTACCATCAACTATAGCAATAAAATTTTATAACCATATACTGTAACTATTAAATTAAATTTTTAGCTTAAAAATTGTAACTAAAATATTTAATTATATACATATATTTATTTTTTTCCTTATATGTTTCCTTTAGATCAATATTTAGACACAAGAATGATCTTATTCATATAAACATATATTTTTCCTTCAAATCATCAATAACTTTACATACATAAAAAAAAAAAAATCACTCTTAGGCGTGTTAAACGTAAATCATGTTTACCCCCATGATTGGGTTGTGCAATCCGAAGACCGAACTTAACTGGTTAGCCGGCCAAACTAAATCAATGTACGTCATCATTAAGTGAGATTTTTCCTATTAAACCCTAGTCCAACCCACATGTGCACTCAGGAGAAATTCACTACCATATAAAATTACTCTATAAATAGTGTGGCTGCACTCTGATCCGTTTAAACTTTAAGCTGTGGTACCGAACATTCATAATATTCTGTATTGTCTAAGCCATAAGGGGTTTTAAAAATATCTTATTATATAATTTTTACAATTAAAATATTATCATAAAAATCTCGTTTTTACTTATATTTTCGTGAAATATGTAATGTAGAAATAAACTCATGTCACATAATTTTCGTGTTAAAAATATTTTCTTGAATAAGAATTAATGTTGTAAAATACCTGAGGGGTTTAGAACATTTTTTAATTCAGAAATAAACATAAGAATATTAAAGATAAAACTGGTATACTTAAACATGCGTAAAAATAAATTCTGGAGAATTTTATGAAAATAACTAGCATAATCAAAATTTACTTATAAATAAACTTAGATATAAATAAAAATATAACATAATCAAATTTACTTACAAATAAACTGGAGTATAAATTTTAATAAAAATCTAACATAATCAAAATTTACTTGGAAATAAACTCGAGTATAAATTTTAAATAAAAATCTAATATAATCAAATTTACTTACAAATAAACTCATATATAAATTTTAATATAAATCTAACATAATCAAAATTTCCTTACAAATAAACTCGGGTATAAATTTTAAATAAAAATATAACATAATCAAATTTACTTACCTTTTACTTAACCTTATGCTATGATCACAACGACTATCTCTAAAAAAAATGAGATCGGATAGAGTGGGTGAGTGAGAATTTTAATTATAACAAAAATTCTCGGGGAATAAAATAGAATTTGTAAAAGTGTGGGTAGAGTAGTGAAATTATAATTTTTTAAAATTAAAGAATGGACATGGATGGGTTTGGTATAGGTTAGGTATGAGATGGGGATGGGGATCATGTGGGAGAAATGGGAGTGCTTGCCGACCCTCCCATTAAATTAATTTTTAATTAATTATTTTATTTTTTATTTTTTGAAATCATTATTATTATCATTGTTATTATTTTTAAGTTATGTTTTAATTTTTTTTTTTATAAAAAAGAATTAAGTTCAAATTTTGAAAACTCATGTGGACCCCACACGGTCTTGTGGACCCCACACAACTTTGAGACTCAAGTGGGTCCTATGTAACTCCAATAGTTCTCACACGATTTTTTGGACCCCACACAGCTTTGAGACTCATGTGGACCCCACATGGTTTCGAGACTCATGTGGACCTCACATGGTTTCGAGACTTATATGGGCCCCACACGATCTTGTGGGCCCCCGCACAGGATATCTATATTTAGATCAATTTGTGGTTGTTTCCATTGACAATGTACTGGTCTATTCAAGCAGCTATGAGGAGCACGAGATACATTTGAGGCAGGTTTTGCAGATGCTTAGAGAGAAGAAGTTGTATGCAAAATTTAGTAAATATGATTTCTAACTCGAGAAAGTTGTGTTTTTGGGGCATGTTATCTCAGGAAATGGAATTTTTGTAGATCCCAGTAAGATTTAGGCGGTAGTGAATTGGGCTAAACAAATGAATGTCCAGGAGATTAGGAGTTTCTTTGGATTAGCAGGTTATTACCGTTATTTTGTCAAGGGATTCTCAACTTTATCAGGGCCTCTGACACGATTGACTAGAAAGAATGCCAGATTTGAATGGGACGAAAGCTGTGAGCAGAGCTTTCAGGAGCTGAAGTAGAGGTTAGTCACAGCGCCAGTATTGATCATCCTGTCTAGGGGTGAGGGTTATACTATCTATAGTGATGCGTCCTTGAAGGGACTTGACTGTGTGTTGATGCAGCATGGCAGGGTAGTGGCGTATGCATCCAAACAGTTGAAAGAGTACGAAAAGAACTACCCTACCCATGATCTTGAGTTGGCTGCAGTGGTACACGCATTAAAAATTTGGAGGCATTACCTGTACGGCGAGTAGTGCGAGATTTTCTCCGACCACAAGAGTTTAAAATATTTCTTCGCCTAGAAGGAATTGAATATGAGACAGAGAAGGTGGTTAGAGTTAATTAAAGATTTTTATTGTACCATCAATTACCACCCTGGGAAAGCAAACGTGGTAGCTGATGCACTGAGCAGGAAGACTGGAGTATCAGTGTTGGTAGCTATGGAGATTCAGTGTCCGATCATGATGGATCTAGAGAGTTTCGGCATTGAATTTATAGAGAGTAATACTCCAGTACGTATTGTCATCCTAGTGGTATAGCCTATTTTCTAGGAAAGAATTAAAGCTACCCAGAAAGAAGATCCAGAATTGGTAGAGGTGATGGACAAAGTGCAGAGTGGTCAGGGAGAGGAATTTTGCATTTCAGATGACGGAGCTTTGCGGTTTCGTTCCAGACTGTGTGTTCCTGCTGATGCTGATATTAGGAGAACTATTTTAGAGGAGGCTCACAGATCCTTGTATACGGTCCATCCCGGCAGTACAAAAATGTATAGGGATCTGCGAGAGTTTTACTAATGGAGTGGTATGAAGAGGGAGATTGTCGAGTATGTAGCCCAGTGCTTGACGTGCCAGCAGGTAAAAGCTGAGCACCAGAGGCCAGCGGGTCAGTTGCAGCCACCATTTATCCCAGAGTGGAAGTAGGATCATATATCCATGGGCTTCATTTCAAGGTTGTTGTCGACATCATATGGCCAGAATGCGATTTGGGTGATAGTAGACCGGTTGACTAAGTCTGCTCATTTTCTCCCTATCAAGATTAACTATTCCCTCAGCGGATTGGTAAAGATTTACATCTAAGAGATAATTCGTTCTCATGGGGTACCTGTATCTATTGTGTTAGATCGAGACCCGCGATTCACGTCACAATTTTGGAGAAGCTTGCAAAAGGCTCTGGGGTCTCAGTTATCATTTAGCACGACATTCCATCCTCAGTCAGACGGACAGACTGAAAGGATGATACAGACATTAGAAGATATGCTCCGTGCATATGTATTAGATTTTGGAGGTAGCTGGACTCAATTTATGCCACTGGTAGAGTTCGCGTATAATAATAATCACCAGTCCAGTATTGGCATGGCACCATTTGAGGCACTATACAGTAGGAGATGTCGATCTCCTTTGTACTGGGATGAGATGGGTGAGCGGCGAGTTGTGGGTCTAGAGATGGTATAGCAGGCATATGATAAAGTTCGACCTATCAGAGATAGAATCAGTGCAGCTCAGAGCCGACAGAAGAGTTATGCCGACCATTGCAGCAGGAATTTGAAGTTTGATGTGGGTGGTCACGTATTTTTGAAGATAGCTCTGTTAAAAGGAGTTATGGGGTTTGGTAGGAAGGGTAAACTTAGCCCTAGGTTTATTGGTCCGTTTGAGATTTTTAAAAAAGTGGGGCCGGTGGCTTACAGGATAGCTTTGCCACCTACACTATCCAAAATACATGACGTATTTCATGTATCTATGTTGAGGAAATACGTCCCAGATCCTTCTCATATTATCAGCTATGGTGAGTTAGAGCTCAGTGACTTGCTAGTCTATGAAGAGGTACCACTGCAGATTTTGGACAGAAAAGAACAGGAACTACGTAATAAGAAGATTCGTCTTGTAAAAGTTCTAAGGAGAAATCATGCAATAGAAGAGGCTTCTTGGGAGCTTGAGGAACAGATCAGATAGAAATATACGCAACTATTCCCAGAAGTTTAAATATGTAATGTTTCTTGTGCAAGTACATGTAATGTCATAGGTAGTATGAGATATTTAGTTCTGGAAGAATTTTCTTTTAATATATGTAATCTCTCAGAACTTGAGTTGTAACCACGGTATTCCTCTGCCATAAGTGAGGGTAAGTAATAAAATAAGTAGACCATTTTGCCTAAGGGATAATAAACTATGTGAATAGTAAATTTTGAGGACGAAATTTTATAAGGAGGGGAGAATGTGACAACCCGAATAAAAAAATTGTATTTAAAATAATAAAGAGGAAGAGAAATTTCTAGAGGAATCGTCAATGAACACAGGGGATTCGTCGACGAGGGTTTAAGAGAATTTGTCGACGAAGACTAAATTTCGTCGATGAAGAAATACTGAGAGAGTTTTGAGCCGACTGAATTTCGTCAACGAAATTATTGAAGGATTCGTCGACGAATGACGTGGCTCATCGATGAATCCAATTCTATAAATATAGAAAAATCCGGATTTTACTTCACAGTTAAGCAAACTCTCTCCTCTCTCTGTCCTCTTCGGATCTCTCTCTCTCTCTCATTGATTTTGGGCCGGATTTATGCCGGTTTAACATTCCAAAGTCACCACGACGCTCCTGGGGAAGTTCTCTCCAAATCTGCCGGAGCGGATTGTCGGTGAAGACAAGTTGGAAATCATCCCTAAGTTGAGGTAAGGCTTTTTTAAGCCAAATTTGGTCTTGTGGTAGTTATAAGAAATGATATACACGCAAAAATATTGAGGTTTAATACTGGAAATTTTCAGTTTTAGGGTATTGATCAGGAAGTTCTACGGGGGTTAGACCAGAATATTTTAGGGGCTTTCTCAGTAGTCAGGTAAGAGAATAAACTAAAGCAGTTACTTTCACTCAAATTACTATTATTTATGAGCAAACTGATTTCTTGAAAATATATATGATATTTGAATATTGTGGAATTAATTCATGTTTTGGAAAAATACTGTTATTATGTTGAAACGTGTATATATGTATGAGATGCCAAAAACCATGATTTTCAGAGCACAA
Organism: Malania oleifera; assembly: GCF_029873635.1. NCBI lineage: Eukaryota > Viridiplantae > Streptophyta > Magnoliopsida > Santalales > Ximeniaceae > Malania > Malania oleifera. Next base: position 129,529,783 of record NC_080417.1, read on the forward strand.
TATATAGTTTTATACAGCAAATGTGTGGCATGAATATTATTTGACGTGGAGAAATATTATGATATGATAATGATGTAAATGCAGTATGATTTGAGAAGTTATGAAAGTATATAGTACAATATGATTTTGATAAATGTATGATAAAATGATTATTTTCATAATGATGTATATGTGTATGATATGTTCGGCACGAGGTCGTAATTATGATATGTTCGGCACGAGGCTATAATTATGATTTGTTCGGCATGAGGCCGTAATTATGATGTGTTCGGCACGAGACCGTAATTATGATATGATCAGCACGAGGTCGTAATTATGAAAGATGTTATATTATCATGTACTATATGTTATCAGAATCCAGATGTTAGTGTAGTTCAGTTTCAGGAGCTCGGTACCGTAGCTATATAGATCAGATATCTATATTCAGATTAGTGCTAACTACTCCACGAGGGGGTGAGAGATGGATAGTCGATGTTGCTTTCAGTAAAGTGTGGACATCCACTTGGCAGTCCGGACCAGGGTGTGGCGGGCCCATCGTACTTACAGACATATTTGACTCGGCAGTGGTCGGCCAGCTATTGTAGGGACCCGCCTTCGGGCTACACTACCCATCATGGGGGGTAATACATGACATTAGCTAGCTATTCATCGTAGGTATGTTTTCAGTATTATCAGTTATAACAGATTTTTTATATACGTTATGATTTATTAATAAATATGAAAGTATATGAGAATTTAGTATGTTACGATGAATGGTTACCAATATATGAAATGTACAGTATATGTATAATTGCATTAAATGTTCATGTTACCACACAGCTGTATTTAGTTTATTCTCCCTTACTCAGAAGTGTCTCACCCCCGAACTAAATATATTTTTCAGGAAACCATGAGTGACCGGAGGGTTGTAGCCGCCGTGGAGTCGGTGGTATTACCCCGCTAGGAGGGTGAGATTTTGTACTAGGATCAAAATCATTTTGTGTTTGATCCTAGAGTTATTTTGACGTTTATGAGGATGTATATAAAATACAGTATTATGATATTGTAGTAAACTCTGGTATTATTCTTTATGGATGGATGATTTTGATTTTATGCTTACTGTTGTTTAGGTTTCTGCTGTGATTAACAGGTGTCCCCGTCACCCACGAGTTTGGGTTGACTTTTCTATTTATTATCTTACATTTTATGTCAAGAAATTTGAGGTCGTTACAAATGATGTAGCTCAATGAATATTGCAACAAAGATTTTTACCACATAAACAAATATCTCTTCAAAAATTTATCAAGATAGAACACACCAGATATTTGAAAGTGATTTGAAAAAAATTTTTGCAACCAAAATGAAATGCGAACTTGTCAAGATGTTGCAATAAATATGCAATACTCAGAAGTTCAATAGAAGTCTTATTAGGAGAGACTTATTAACAAAGTCCCCTAAGAATACTTAAGGATTTTCTCTATAAAAATCGTTTCAATCAAGCACAACACTTAGGAGAGCAACCCTACTCAACCCTCAAATCAACTTACAACTGATTTTCGACAATATGGGAAGGTAAGAACGAGTGTATGGACTTTAGAAATGAGTAGTATGGATTTTGGAATTAAGAGAAAATTTGCTAATCTGATTTACTAATCTTGTCGCTAAACATTCCAAATGAAGGGGTATCTATAGACTTCCCCTAGATTATAACCGTTAAGGACACAAGTGAAATTATTAGAAAAGATTTAATATTATTAAATTAAATTAACCCTACTTAACAAAATTAACCGCGGTAAAAAATTTGTAGCAACCCGAGAGCACCGGTTGACCAGAACAAGTTCGGTTGACCGAAGTTCTTGGGGCTCAATCGACTGAGACTAAAATGAACTACTCGTTCGGTCGACTGGACTTATAATTCCAAAGGCGATTTTTCAGTTTTGTGAGGTTCGATCGACCAAGACCATTTTGAACTGAGCTAATCGGTCGACCAGATAGTTGAGTTCCCACACGTGGGAACTCGATCTAATAGAGCGTTGCAATGTATTTTCTTCTTGGTCGACCAAGAAGTCAATAAAGTTGACTTCAGGAGAGTTCGGTAGACCGGGGTCAAATGAACTGTAATAGTTCGGTCAACCATGCTGTGGTCAACTTGTTGACCTGGTCCTTGGTCGGTCGACCGGGGGCAATTTGCACATGGAGTGTCGGTCGACCAAGTGTGCACACTTTGTGTGCATTTGAATTTTGATCACCCTATTTCAAATGACCAAGCATGTGTATGCATGAGTGAGTGTCCTAGGGTCATTTCTAGGTCCTTTTTAGTTATTCTTAGTTTGAACTTACTTATTAGATTATGCAGGTGATGTGTGTGTGATTATTACAAACCAAGCCCTTATTACACTATTACAGACCATTTGAATGAAAATGAAATAAAATACAACACATAAATCTTGGGTCTTCAACTTCAATCTCTCTTTGTGCAATCATTATGATCTGCCAATTTGAATACCTGCACATAACCTTAAATATGTATTAGATACAATAGGTATTTGTCATTATCAAAATCGGACGTGACCTATAAGGTCAACAATTACAACAATGGTTATATATCTTTCTTATAATAATCTTAAATAAGCACAACATATATATCATGTTTACGAAATTTCTAACACATATATCTTGCATTTTATTAAAACCTATTAACACGTGTTTTACGACATATCGCAGATAATATAATGCAGCTTAAATAATATTGCAGGTAATATAAAGTAGTTCATAATAAAGTCTACTAACGTAGGTTTTACAACATATTAGGGACAAATTAATTCGCACTTCTATAGCACTTCAATTTTTTCCTGTACCGAGCATACCACCCCATTGACATCAGTACAGGCACCACACAGGCCATCTGCCTCAATTTATATGCCACACAAGCTAATTATATGCCACACAGGCTATGCCACACTAGCCTTCTCCTTCGTTTTATACGCCACACAGGCCTTCTACCCAGTTATATAATCAGTCACTCCATATTTTCCCAATTCAGTGTAAGGTATAACTTTTCATACAACAGAATTAAAACTGCCATGCCCATATAATCATATCAAACCTATCATTTCATGATTTCACAGTAATCCCAATATATACATATATCCATAAATCAGCCTAGCCACACATGCTCGCAGTACCATACCATAACAGTTTTAACATGATCATTTAAATCATTTTTATTAAGTTATCCTCATGCCACACTATTTTAATTATAAATTTCTAATATGACAAATTACCCAGAAAAATTCATTTTTGCCGACAAATCAAGTCTGATCGCCTTCACAATTTTATTTAACCAAAAATATATTTTCAGCAAACAAGGATGATCAACATACATACCTTAGGTTTTCCCCAAATATGTATAATATTTATAAAAAAAAAATTATGGTTTTATATGCCTGAATTGTTCAAAAAATCATATACGGAGTATGCGTAACATATTTTCAAGTTTAATCAGTTCAAAATCTGGAAAATAGCTGACATAACCTATTCCTCTTACCTTTCTCTGAATAAAACGCCTACCACGCTCCCTAGAACGAACCCTGGATTCCTTAATACAGCGAGGAGAGCCGTTGATAAGCCAAGGAAGTAGTGAGAGACATTCGGACGGCGTGCCGAAGTCCCAGGAGGCCGTGGGAGCGAGAGAGACGCGAGAGAGAGCGAGGGTTGGCCGGGGGTGTGAAACCCTAGAGAGAGACGGAGAGAGAGATGAGAGGAAAGAAATTTTTAAAACAAAAAAAAAAAATGACTTACGTCTATTTATAGGCGCCACTTACCTAGACAAAACCATTGACAGTTTAGCAAGCCAAAATCTTAGTGTCCCATCTTAGAACACTCTTGGTAGTTTTAGTCATCGATGGTTTTCTGAGAATTCTCAAAACCGTCGATGGTTTGGTCCCTAGCCAAACCTTCTAGGCATATCGGTCGACAATTTTGCCCTAAGGCCCACGAAACCGTCGACGGTTTGGTGATTTACCAAACCGGGTTCTTACAATTCAGGCATACGAAAATGATAGATTTTGAAATTTATTATATGTATGTTTTGGGAAAAACCTGGTATTTGAATTTGGGTAAACCCTAGGAAAGTTTATACCGATATTTTCGACAATAAAATAGTTTTTTTTTTTTCGGGCAGATTATTATATAATGAAATATTTACTCAAATTGTGTGGCATGAGTATGAAATTATGACAGAGTTATTTCAGAATTTTGATATGATAGATTTATACAGAAATTATGATTTGACAGATTTATACATGATTTACGAAATTACAGATTTATTTTTGGAATTCATAATACGACAAAATTTATACAGAATTCATGATACAACAAAATTATGTAGAAACATGACATGACGAATTTATGCAGAGTTATGAAATGATGACTTTAAGCCGAGTTATGATATGTTATGCTGATTTTATACTAATATAGTTATGATATGACGATTTTATATCAATTATGATTTGATAGATATGATGTGACAATGAAAACATGATTTATACAGATATATGAAATAATGAGTATGAAATGAGATTACGATAACAGTTATATTATAAATTATACTATATGATATCAGAACCCTCATGGACTAATTATGTTCATAACACGGTTTTGTAACTAGCTAGCGAGATACGATAGTGTAACCCCCCTGTGTCCGGCCCAAGAAGTGTTGCAGAGAGCAGGATGGGTTCAGACCAGGCTGGGTGTACAAATCAGTCAGTGCAACCACACTTCTCAAATAGAGTGTTGGTGTTTGATAGTCTATTGGCCCGTGAAGTGTTCCGGAGAGCAGGATGATTCTGGACCAGGCTAGGTAGGCAATCGTAGTTACATACTTTATGTTTGACTTAGCATGGTAGGCCATCCATTGCTAAGTCTAGCCTACGGGCCACACAACCCAGTCATGTGGGGTTATAACATAACGAGATATATGAATGCCCCAGGGAAAGTTTTATGCAGGTATAGATATATCATACAATTTACGTACACAGAGAAATCTATTATGATAAAGTATGTTTATGTGGAAGAGCATGTATGTTTCCATATATATGTATGTATATGAGTATAGACTTACATGATTTACCAATTAAAGTTAATTATTTAAAGGTTAATAGTTATGCTACACTAAAACTCATGTTGCCACACATTGACAATAATTTATTCCATCTTAGTAAGAGGTGTCTAACTCCTATAATCTTTCAACATTTTAGGAAATCCATGGAGCCAAGCTTAGAGAGCTCCAAGCAGGATTAGTTTGTTGGGTTTGAAGATAGTGCTAGTGAGACGCTAGTATATGTATATATCATATAATGGTTCTAGAACTTTGGTATTGTATTTGGGGTTATGTATATGTTTCCACTGCATGTTTTATTTGAGATATGGATAGGTGTACCCAGTACCTATTGCGGGTTTACGGGTTACTACAGTATGGTATCATAGATATGTGTAGATAGGATAGCACTTCGGGCCCCACCAGATTCAAGGAGCAACAGTGTGGTATCAGAGCCTAGATTTCTAGGTTCTGTAGACTTCAGCAGATAACAATACCAAAGTATAGGAATGGATCTCGGTGAGGGTAGGAAATGAGTAGATTAAGATTCTAGTAAGACATTATTGGAAGATAAGATAGGAATTTGAGATTTTGTCTCGGAGCCTGGAAGCAGAATTCTGTGGTCATTTCTGTATTTTTCCTGAAACGACGATTTCAGGAAAGTCATGGCTAACTATCAATATCAATTTTTGTTTTTGAACAGCAAGACTAGATTTTAAATTGGGATTATGGACTTTAAGTTGATTAGTTGTATGAGGATATTTTATGGTTTCTTAGTCAAATAAATGCATCGATCGTGTTATGATATTAGGATTCTGAGACTATTCTATTCTATTTTCAGGATGGACCCTGAGAATAACAATGCACATGCTAGAGGTAGTAGCAACACGAGGCTTTCTAGCATGGGTGGAAGTGATCCAGATGTAGTATTGCGTAGTGTAGCCCATCAAGTTATGGTGGAGATTGCGAGAAACTCTAGGGAGTAGGATTGCCCATGAGTTGGCCAGGGATGTACCATAAAGCAGTTTACTCGTATGCATCCCCCTACTTTCTCAGGAGGGGTCGACCCTTTTGTTGCAAAAACTTGGGTCTAGGAGATTGAATAAATATTAACAGTTCTCCCTTGTACTAAGAAGTAAAAAGTTTTGTTTGTTACTTTTAAAATGATTGAGGAGGCTAAGCGCTAGTGGAGTTTAGTGAAATCATTAGAGGAACAGAGGACAGAACCTACAACTTTCACCTGGAACCACTTCAAAGGAATCTTATTTGATCGGTATTTTATTGCTACTACCAGAAATGCTAAATCAGGGGAATTTATAAATTTGACCCAGGGGCACCAAACAGTTCAGCAGTATGTAGCTAAATTTGTGGAGCTGTCACGTTTTGCCCCTTATATGGTGCTAGATGAGGAGAAGAAGGTGAGGAGATTTGAGGGAGGCCTGAGATAGGGAATTTATGAATAGGTAGTGGCTTTCCAAGTCCAAAGCTTTTTAGAATTGGTAGATAAAGTTACAGTGATCGAGAGCAGCGTACAGAGAGGTGTTGGGGTGCAAAGTCAGAGGAAGATGCCCACGCCTCCTAGTTTTCAAGCAAGTACTAGTTGGGGCCTGTGGATAAGAGACAGAAATAATGGGAGCCAGAGACAAGAGATGGGAAGACAAGTGTACCAGGGTAATCAAGCATACCCTACCTGCCCCAGATGTAACAAGAGGCATGTGGGGGCATGTTGAATTTGGCTGAATGCTTGTCATCAGTGTAGTAGACTGGTCATATAGCACAAGATTGTTGTGCGTTGGTGAGTAGTATGCCTACTCTGAGACAATTTAGGGCAAATGACAAAGCACCACGAGACAGCTAGCAAAGCAACACCACTCAAGCGCGGGTTTATGCACTCACATCAGGAGACGCAAAGGCGGCCGACGACGTGGTCACAGGTAGTATTTTTATGTTTTTAAATAAAGTTGTGGTGTTTTTTGATTCAGGTGTGACTTATTCATTTATATCTTAGGAATATATCAAACTGTGTGGGGTAGAAACTCAATTGTTAAACGTCGAGTTATCTGTTGTCACACCGACAAGAATAGTGGTAAAATGCAGAAAAGTGCTTAGAGATTTTCAAGTGGGTATTCAAGGAAGAATGCTACCAGCCAATCTAGTGGTATTTGACATGCATGGATTCTACATGATTTTGGGAATGGACTAGCTAGCCGCCAACTATGTCAGCATTGATTGTTGTAAGAAAGAGATGGTATTCAGACCTCCTGAGGAGCAGGAGTACAGGTTTGTTGGGTTGAGTGTGCATTCTTCCCCATAGATTTTATCAACTATACAGGCAATAAGGCTACTCCTGGAGGGATGCTAGGGGTACTTAGCTTGTGTAAAGGAAGATCCCGAGGGAGGATTGAATTTTGAGGATATTCCAGTTGTGATAGAATTCTCTAATGTGTTTCCAGGGGATTTTCCTGGGTTGCCTCCCGACCATGAGATTGAATTTGCTATTGATCTACTTCCAAGGACGGCACCGATTTTTAAGGCTCCATACAGAATGGCTCCAAAAGAATTGAAAGAATTAAAAGATCAGTTGCAGGAATTATTAGACAAGGGATTTGTCAAACCCAACGTGTCGCCCTGGGGAGCACCAATATTGTTTGTTAAAAAGAAGAACGGGCCGATGAGAATGTGTATCGACTACCGTGAGATAAATAAAGTGACAATTAATAATAAATACCTGCTTCCCCGCATTGATGATTTATTTGACTAGCTTCAGGTAGCATAGGTCTATTCTAAGATTAATCTCCGATTAGGGTATCATCAGGTGAAAATTATATCGGAGGATGTTTCAAAGACTGCTTTCCAAACCAAGTATGGCCACTATGAGTTCTTGGATATGCCTTTCGGATTAACTAATGCTCCTGCGACCTTTATGGATTTGATGAACAAAGTATTCCATGAATATATGGATTAGTTTGTGGTGGTGTTCATAGATGATATTCTGGTTTATTTGAGGAGTCTCGAGGAGCACCAAAATCATTTGAGGCTAGTACTTCATTTGCTAAGGCAAAAGAAATTGTATGCTAAATTTAAGAAATGTGAATTCTGACTGGAGAAAGTTGCATTCCTTGGACACATGATATCCAAAGATGGAGTTTCTGTAGGCTTAAGTAAAAAAGAGGTGGTAGTGGAATGGGCGAGACCGAAAAATGTTCAGGAGGTCAGAAGTTTCTTGGGTCTGGTAGGATACTATCGTCGGTTTGTGGAAGGATTTGCTAAATTATTGGGTCCTCTGACACGGTTGACGAGGAAGAATAAGAAGTTTTAGTGGACTGATGATTGTGAGTAGAGATTTCAAGAATTAAAGCAACGCCTCGTCACTACCTTAGTTTTGACTATTCCATCAGGAGAGGGTGGATTTGTGATTTATAGTAATGAGTCACATAAAGGGCTAGGGTATGTTTTGATGCAACCAAAAAAAGTTGTGGCTTATGCTTCTCAGCAACTTAAGGAGTATGAGAAGAACTATCCTATGCATGATTTGGAGTTGGCTGTGGTAGTTTTTGCATTGAAAATTTGGAGGCATTATTTATATGGTGAAAGATGTGAGATATTCATCGATCACAAAAGCCTTAAGTATTTCTTTACACAGAACGAATTGAATATGAGGTAGAGGAGATGGCTGGAATTGATAAATGATTACGATTGTACCATTAGTTACCACCTAGTGAAAGCTAATGTGGTAGCTGATTCCTTGAGCCAGAAGTCAAGGAATGCCTCAATATCAGCAATAGTAACCCAACATCAGATCAAGATGGATCTAGAAAGGCTTGATGTGGAACTCGTAGGGGGAAGCCATCAAGCATTCCTTGCAAGTTTAGTAGTTCAGCCCACTTTACTGGAGAGGATTAATACTTCTCAAATGAAAGACACTGAGTTAGTAAAGATTGCAGATAAAGTAGAGAGCGGGCTAGAGACAGATTTTAATATCTTAGATAATGGGGTTTTGAGGTTTCGTACCAGACTGTGTGTACCTGATGATGCTGAAATTAAAAGAACTATTATGGGAGAGGCACATTGTTCCCTCTATACAATACATCTAGGAAGTACTAAAATATATAGGGATCTGCGGGAATCCTTTTGGTGGAGTGATATGAAAAGAGAAATTGTCAGGTATGTAGAGCAGTGCTTGACATATCAGCAAGTAAAGGCAGAGCATTAAAGATTGGCAGGACCATTGCAACCACATCACATTCTCGAATGGAAGTGGGAGCATATCTCTATGGACTTCGTCACAGGGTTGCCACCAGCACTGCATGGGTGAAACGCCATCTGGGTAGTAGTTGACTGGCTGACAAAGACTACCCACTTCCTTTCAATCAGAGTTAACTACTCCATGAACAGGTTGGCAAAATTGTACATCCAAAAGGTAGTTAGACTTCATGGCATGCCAATATTTATTGTATAAGATCAGGACGCACGGTTCATGTCCCAGTTTTGGAAGAGCTTATAGAGAGCCTTGGGAACTCAGTTTACTTTTAGCACGAAATTTCACCCTCAGACTGATGGACAGTTGGAGAGGACCATTCAAATATTAGAAGATATGTTATGAGCTTGTGTGCTGGACTTTAGGAGCATTTGGATCCAGTATCTGTCACTGGTGGAGTTCACTTATAATAATAGCTACCAGGTCAGTATAGGGATGACACCGTATGAAGCATTATTTGGTCGGAGGTGCCAAACTCAACTATACTAAGATGAAGTTGGTGAAAAACAAATTTTGAGGCCAGAAATCGTACAACAGACTTCTGAGAAAATCATACTTATTCAGGAAAGAATTAAAATAGTTCGGAGTCGATAGAAAAGCTATGTGGATACCCGCCAATGAGCACTAGAGTTTAGTGTGGGGGATAACGTATTTTTGAAAATTGCACCAATGAAAATAGTAATGAGATTTGGAAGGAAAGGTAAGCTAAGCTCTAGGTATATTGGACCGTTTGAAATACTGGAAAGAATCGGTCCATTTGCCTATAGGTTAGCATTACCCCCAGCACTATCTAGGATCCATAATGTGTTCCATGTATCTATGTTGAAAAAGTACATCTCGGATCCTTCACCTGTGATAAGTTGCAAGTCCTTGGAGCTCAGAAATACTCTATCTTATGATGAAGTGTCGATTCGGATCTTAGACCAGAAAAAGTAGGAATTACACACCAAGAAGATCCCACTGGTAAAAGTGCTCTGGCATAATCATGCAATTGAGGAAGCCTCATGGGAACTAGAAGAGGAAATGCACCAGAGGTACCCATACTTGTTCAGCGGGGCCTAGAGTTAGACAGATAATGTAATAGTTCAGGTAAGTATTCGTTTGTATGTAAGTAGGTTTTGTGCAGGTTAAGTAATTCAGTATAATTAATTGTAAATCTAAATGTGATGGTTTTTATGTTAAGTCGTTTTGGGAGAGTTTTGATTTAGTTATTGTAATCTCCTAGAGCCGTTTATGTAACCACGGTATTCCTCTGCCACAATTAAGGGTAATTAATAAAATTTCAGTGAATTTTCCAAAAGTGGTATAAGTGTTAGTAGCAAATTTCGAGGATGAAATTTATATAAGGAGGGGAGGATGTAGATACCCAAAAAATAATAATAATAAAATAATACAAAAAAAAGGGGAAATCAGTTTGGTGTAAAAGCAAACCGTCGACGATTTCAGGGAAATCGTCGATGGTTTTTTCTAGGCAGTAGCTTATAAATAGGTTTCAGTTCATTTTATTTGAAGGAAATCAAAACTCTCTCACTCCCTCTCTCTCTAGGTTGCGGTACACATTCTCTCTCTCCTAACTTTCTCTCCAATCTTCAGTCGAAATCACGATCATACATTATTTCTAAGGCCTAGTAGCGATCCATGTCATTTTAACCAGAGCAGATTCGCAGTTTGGGGATCCTAGGCACCACTCCGGGATTCAAGTAAGGGGAATAGATTATGTTGGTCATTTTCAATAATTTAATCACTTAAATTATAGTATTCGATTACAACAAATAGTATATATATATATATATATATATACATATATATATATATATATAAAATTTTCTGGGTATTTAGGCATATGGAAATGATAGATTTTGAAATTTATTGTATGTATGTTTTGGGAAAAACCTGGTATTTGAATTTTGGTAAACCTAGGAAAGTTTATACTAATATTTTCAACAAAATAAAATAGCTTTTTTTCAGGCAGATTATTATATAATGAAATATTTCGTCAAACTGTGTGGCATGAGTAATGAAATTATGACACAGTTATTTTAGAATTTTGATATGATAGATTTATACGGAAATTAAGATATGATAGATTTATACATGATTTACGAAATTACAAATTTATTTTCAGAATTCATGATATGATAAAATTTATACAGAATTCATGATATGACAGAATTATGCAGAAACATGACATGACAAATTTATGCAGAGTTACGAAATGATGGCTTTAAGCCGAGTTATGATATGTTATGCTAGTTTTATACCGAGACAATTATGATATGACGATTTTATATCGGTTATGATTTGACAAATATGATGTGACAATGAAAACATGATTTATACAAATATACAAAATAATGAGTATAAAATGAGATTACGATAACAACTATATTATAAATTGTACTACATGATATCAGAACCTTAATGGACTAATTATGTTCAGAGCATGGTACCATAACTAGTTAGCAAGATACGATAGTGTAACCCACCTGTGTCCAGCCCGAGAAGTGTTGTAGAGAGCAGGATGGGTTCGGACCAGGCTAGGTGTATAGATCAGTTAGTGCAACCACACTTCTCAGATAGAGTGTTAGTGTTGGATAGTCGATTGGCTATGAAGTGTTGTGGAGAGCAGGATGGGTTCGGACCAGGCTGAGTGGGCAATCGTACTTACAAACTTTATGTTTGACTTAACATGGTAGGCCAACCGTTGCTAAGTCTAGCCTACGGGCCGCACAACCTTGTCATGTGGGGTTATAACATGACGTGATATATGAATGCCCTAAGGAAAGTTTTATGTAGGTATAGATATATCAGACGATTTATGTACACAGATAATTTTTAACGATAATATATGTTTATGTAGAAGAGGATGTATGTTTCCAAATACATATATGTATATGAGTACAAATTTACATGATTTACCAATTAAAGTTAATTATTTAAAGTTTAATAGTTATGCTACACCAAAACTCATGTTGCCACACACTGACAATAGTTTATTCCGTCTTAGTGAGAGGTGTCTCACTCTTATAATCTTTTAACATTTCAAAAAATCTAGGGAGCCGAACTTAGCAAAGCTCCAAGTAGAATTAGTTAGTTGGATTTGAAGATAGTGCTAGTGAGATGCTAGTATGTATATGTATATGGATATGTTTTGTATTACCTTGGGTTGTAGTATTATTTGGTTTTTGGGAAGACATGTGTATATATGATATAATGGTTCTCGAACTCTGGTATTGTATTTAAGGTTATGTATATGTTTCCGCTGCATGTTTTATTTGAGATATGGATAGCACTCCGGGCCCCAACCGAGTTCGGGGCGCAACATTGCTACACCAGCACGTCCTTAACCTTCCTCTACCCAAGTCCGAAATTTATCGTTCCATCAAAATTCGCTAAAGAAATCCCAACCATTGTGAGCCAATAGCTCTGATACCAATTGTTGATACGAATGCGCAGCGGAAACTTTTCACAACTTGAATCCGGAATAAGTAATGTAAGCACTCAATAATGAAAATGCACAAACAATCACTCAACCAGAATGAGAATAATGAAATGCAATAAAAAAAATGACAGAAGAAATTTGTGTGGTTCGGCAATTTGCCTACGTTCACAGGAGCAAACGATTACTTTTCACTATCTCATGTGAAGCTTACATCAAGTTTACATCAAAGGTTACAAAATATAGTTTATATACTAACCCTATGCGTACGGAAGACTTGGACTATAACTAAAACACTTCTATAGCAATCCTCGGAGGAAAATCCTCTAAAATCCCTTATCTACTTATCACCAAATTCATAAATACGTGACTTGCGCCGAATGAAACTGTCAATGGTAAAATTCTTAGAGCCATTCTGTAACGACCTCAAAATTTATGCCCTTTTTTTTATACTGTAAAATCATATTACTCTAATACCCCTGATAAAATCTACTATAACATATCTATGCAGCGAAAAACATAAAATCTTAAAACCATAATTACAATACCATAATTTCAGTATTATCCCCAAAATATACATACACATCACTCCAGAAATATCCCTCAGACCTCCTAAACCACTCAAAAATACATCTCCCTAAAACACGTACCCTATAGACAGGGCAGTACAAATGTCTTCTCTATCGCCGAGCCTAATCTGTTCATCTAACTGGATCACTTGAAATATTTAAATTACTGAGATAAGATAACTCTCAGTAAGACGAAATATGATACTACCAGTGTGTGGCAACTGATTTTACATGAATAATATACAATTAAACAACTAAAACAGAGATAGCATGTAAAATAATATACAGTATAACTCACACCTATGTAGCTTAACATACAACTGCAATATATGATTTTTCTATTTAATCATACTTCTAATAACTATAAATGTATCAGCTGTTAATCTGAAAATCTGTATATATGTATATAACTATGAAAACTTCCCTAGATGGTTGTATGCCATGATTTAACCCCTCATGACAGGGTTGTGCAGGTCGCGGGCAGGACTTAACACTGGTTGGCCTACCAGGATAAGTCAACAGAAACCTCTATCATCAGATCGGCCGCCTCAACCTAGACTACTAGGGAGCCTACAAACTCTCCCAAGGCACGGTCGACTACTCATAAAATCCACACACTATCTGAGATATGTGGTTGTACTTTGATCTGAATAGCTACAGTACCGTGCTCTGAAATCTGAACTGATCCATCAGGGTCTGATACTGTATAATACTGATTTATATTTATCTTACTGTTTTACCACGATTATGTTCAACTGTAATAACCATAACATTGTAAAAGTTTATCTGAATAAACTGAAATATCTAAATGTTATGGTTCTGAAATCTGTATATCATGGTACTGCAAATGCTGTAAAAACATATTTCGTTTATATATGTTGTAAATCATCATCCTGTAAATTCCATAAATCATCTTTCTATATATATATATATACTGTAAATCATGCTACTTTATAAATTATGTAAATTCTGAACTGAACTGATATTCACTCATGCCACACTATTAAATAAATAAACCCATGTACTGTAACCTGTAAAACTATATAATTTTTCCCTAAAAATTCTTATTCATATACTATATAATTTACTAGTAAAAATCTCTAACTTAGCTAACACGGCATATTTCCTTTACTTGGCTAACTAAACTCGTCTATCGATCCCAAACTCATGCCCACAACGTTCATAACTCCAAACCTTGAAATTATGTACATATATCTCCCAAACAATCAACTGAATATCTTGAATAATTATCATACTCACATTTTCTAAACTATAAACCATTTATCATTTTATCTGGGTTCTTGATAAAATACCCACTATGGTCCTTAGCCTGCCTGCGGTATATGCACCAAACCTAGCATTTCAAAAATTCCTAATTCCTCAATTCAATCCCCAAAATCACGTTCTCATACACAATCTTAAACATATACCTTTAATAAATTAAATAAACTAACCAGAAACACTTAAATAATACCCTTACCTCAATTTTGGGTTGGTGCTCCGGAACCCCAAACTGAAATTCCACTTTGCCTAGATTGTAGAGAATCTTATCAGAAACCTCATGGTGGCTCCTGGTCGTCGATTCGGGCCTAAAACATAGTAGAATTTTAGAGAGAAGGGGAAGAGGGTTCATGAGTTTTAAGAGAGAGAAAAGGAAAGAAGTAAATTTGTAAAATAAAATGAGCTTGCTGGATTTTATACTTTCAGCACTGCTAAAGAAAACAATCACCGGTTTTCTATGCTTCTCAGAAAACCATCATCAGTTTTCTATTTAACCGAACCAGAAATGACTATTTACCTTATACTCAGCCGCGGTAATTTACCAAATCCGTCGCCGATTTTCTTCCCTCTTCAGAAAAGCATTGCTGGTTTTCTCCTGCCTCAGCCAAAAATCCATTTTCCTTATTTTATTTTATTATTATATTTTTGGGTCGCTATATTCTCCCCTCCTTATAAAATTTCGTCCTCGAAATTTGCTATCTATGCTATACACCATCCTCTGAGGAAAATTTACTACTTATTTTATTAATTACCCTCACTTATGGCGAAGGAATATTGTGGTTACAATTATGGTTTTGGGAGTTTACAAGTATATATATAAGAGAAAATTCTCCCAAGACCCAAAAACACTACCTATACTATATCCTACAATACAACTCATTCATACATTATCCTGCTCTGTATATAATAAAACAAAACTATATTTACTTTACATTTATTATTACTATTCCTTTTCTATCTATTGCTAGTCCCCACTAAATAGATGTGGGTATTTTTGTCGTATCTCCTCCTCTAATTCCAACGAGACTTCCTCCCCTACATGATTCCTCCATAGGACTTTTACTAGTGGAATTTTCTTGGTGCACAACTCCTGTTCTTTTCTATCTAGAATCTACACTGGTGTTTCCTCATACGCTAAAGTATTTCTAAACTCTATCTCTTCGTAACTGATCAAGTGGGAGGGATCTCGGATGTATTTTCTCAACATAGAAACATGGAATACATCATAAATTCTAAATAGAGCTGGTGGTAAGGTTAGCCTGTAAACGACTGGACCCACTCTCTCGAATATCTCAAATGGACCAATAAACTTAGGACTCAACTTTCCCTTCTTTCCAAACCTTATAGCTCCTCTCAGGAGTGTTACTCTCAAAAATACCAAATCTCCCACATCAAATTCTAACTTCCAGCAGCGAGTTTCTACGTAACTTTTCTGCCAACTCTGAACTGCACTAATTCTATCTTTAATAAGTTGGACTTTATCATACCCTTGCTGCACCAACTCTGGTCCCAAAACTCGCCTCTCACCCATTTCACCCTAGTATAGTGGAGAACGGCACCTTCTACCATATAATGTCTCGTATAGTGCCATCCCGATGCTAGCCTAGTAGATGTTATTATACGCAACCTCTATCAGCGGCATATACTGGGTCCAATTGCCCCAAAAATCAAGCACATATGCTCGCAGCATATCCTCAAGTATCTAGATCATCCTGTCTGGCTGCCCATCATTCTGAGGATGAAAAGTTATGCTGAATGATAATTGAGACCCAAAGCTTCCTGCAAACTCCTCCAAAATCGTGATTTGAAATATGGGTCTCAGTCTAAAACTATAGATACTGGCACTCCATGGGGTCAAACTATATCCTGAAGGTATAACTATGCCAGTCTGTTCATAGAGTAGTTGATCTTAATTAAGAGAATATGAGCGGTCTTCGTCAATCGATCAACGACCACTCAAATCGCATTCTCTCTATGTAGCACTAGCGGTAACCCTGTGACGAAATCCATGAGTGTATGATCCCACTTCCACTTAGGGATGTGGAGTGGCTACAATTGTCCCGCCGATCTCTGGTGCTCAGCCTTTACCTACTAGCACGTCAAACATTGCTCCACAAATTTAGTTATTTCCATCTTCATACCACTCCACCAAAAAGATTCTCAGAGGTCCTGGTACATCTTAGTACTTCCTAGATGCACTATGTAAAGGGATCTGTGTGCCTCCTCTAGAATAGCCCTCCTAATCTTAGCATCTACAGGTACACACAGCCTAGAATGAAACCTTAGAGCTGCATCATCTAAAATACTGAACTCCTGCCTCTACTCGTATTGTACTTTATCTATCAACTCTACCAATTCTGCATCATTCCTCTGAGCAACTTTGATCCTCTCCTGCAAAGTAGGCTATAACACTAGGTTGGCAATAAATGCCTAGTGATCATTCTCTACTAACTCCACACTAAGCCTCTCCAAGTCCATCTGAATCGGATGCTGAATCTCCACTGCTAACAATGCTGCTCCCACTACTTTTCAGCTCAAAGCATCAACCACGACGTTCGTTTTCCTTGGGTGGTAGCTGCTAGTGCAATCAAAATATTTAATAAGCTTTAGTCATCTTCTCTGCCTCATATTCAGTTCTTTCTGGGTGAAAAAATATTTCAAACTTTTATGGTTAGTGAAGATCTCACATCTCCCACCATAAAGATAGTGTCTCCAGATCTTTAGAGCATATACCACTGCATCTAACTCTAAATCATGTACTGAGTAGTTCTTTTCATACTCTTTAAGCTACTGAGAAGCGTAAGCAATAACCCTTCCGTGCTGCATCAACACACACCCTAGTCTTTTCTGGGACGCGTCACTGTATGTAACAAATTCATCCTCTCCTAATGGAATAGATAATACCGATGCAGTGACTAGCCGCTACTTCAACTCCTAAAAGCTCTGCTCACACTCGTCAGTCCATTCAAATCTTATATTTTTTCTCGTAAGTCGTGTCAGTGGACCTGATAATTTAGAAAAGTCATCCACAAAATGCCTGTAGTATCCTGTCAGACCTAAGAAACTCCTGACCTCTTGAGCGTTCCCTAGATTTACCCAACTTACCACTGCTTCTATTTTACTCGAATCAACATATATGCCGTCCCTAGAGATCACATTCCCGAGAAAAGTGACCTGCCTAAACCAGAATTCACATTTCTTGAATTTAGCATATAACTTCTTTTCCCTTAACACCTACAATATCAGCCTCAAATGATCCTCATGCTCCTAAAAACTCCTCGAGTAAACAAGTATATCATCAATAAATATCACAACAAACTGGCCCAAATATTGATGGAACACCCGATTCATTAGGTCCATAAATACTGCTGGTGCATTAGTCAATCCGAACGACATTTCCAAGAACTTGTAGTGTCCATATCTGGTTTAGAAAGCTATCTTCAAAACGTCCTCTGCTTCAAATTTCACCTAGTGATACCCCAACCGAAGGTCATTCTTGGAGTAGACCTGGGTCCCCTGGAGCTGATCAAATAAATCATCAATTCTGGGAAGAGGATATTTATTTTTGACTATTACTTTATTTATTTCTCTATAATCAATGCACATTCTCATGGTCCCGTCTTTCTTTTTCATAAATAGGACTAGTGCTCCCCAAGGTGACACGCTAGGCCTAATAAACCCTTGATCCAATAACTCCTGCAATTGGTCTTTCAGTTCTTTCAATTCAGCTGGAGCCATCCTGTAGGGTGCTTTAGATATCGATGCTGACCCTAGTAGTAAATCCATATCAAATTCAATCTCTCGTTCTGGTGGTAAACCAAGTAACTCCTCTGAGAAAACATCTGGAAATTCCTTGACTTCTGGAATATCAACCTGTTTCAATTTTTCCTTTGGCATCTCCTTTACATAAGAAACATACCCCTGGCAACCACCCTGAAGCAGCCTCCTCACCTAAATAGCCGACGCTAAATGTGGCGAGGTGCACACTCATGATCCCACAAACCTAAATTCCTGCTCACATGGGGGTCTAAAAATTACTTCTTTTTTATGACAGTTAATCCTGGTGTAATTAGCTGTCAGCCAGTCTATACCCAATATCACATCAAACCCTTACATGTCTAATACCACGAGATTGGCTGGTAATACTTTCTCATGAATGCCCACTGGATAACTTTTAAGTACCCTCCTACACCTCACTACTGATCCAGTCGGCGTGGCTACTGACAATTCAACATCTAACAGTTGTGCCTCAACCCCAGAAAATCTAACATATCCCGATGACACAAAGGAATGGATGGCACTTGAATCAAATAAAACAATAAATTTATGAGGTAAAGCAATAAGAATACTTGTAACAACGTCTCCGGCAACTTCAACATCTCCCAGCATCAACGAATAGACCCTCACCGGAGTTGTGTTCCTCTTCTAGCCTCCACAAGGCACCTAGTAACCTCCCCAGAAAGGTCTGTGAACTAGTGCATGGGTTGGCGGTCTCTGACATGATCATGTCATATGATTGGGTCTCCCACAGCAATAGCATACGTTCTCTCCCATCCGGCATTCACCCAAATGTCTCTAGCCACATCTAGGGCAGATGGGATAAGTCTGCCCATCCTAAAAACCATTGTTTCCCATCATTTGCCTCTGCCCTCCACTGTACCAGTCTCCTCTCCTAGATCCCCGGCTAAAACCCTCTAGAAAACCCAAAGGCATGGGCCTCTTCCTCTAGCTCGATGCTCTCACATCTCTCTGTTCGCTCTCCTCTGCTACAGTGGCCCAATCTACTAGCATAGAAAATTCTTGCACTTTTAGAATCGCCACCTGTTTATAGATTTCCCACCTCAAGCCCCTCTTAAACATCCTCGCCTTTTTAACCTCATTTGGGACAACATAGAGGGCAAAGTGTGACAGCTCGACGAACTTCGCCGCATACTGCTGAACTGTGAGATTTCTCTAGGTCAAATTCAAAAATTCTACTACCTTAACCTCTCTAACGGTAGCAGGAAAATATATGTTGAAAAATACCTCCCTAAACCGGCTCCAGGTCATAGCCACTAGTACAGGTCTCTACTCCTCCAATAATTTCATAGTCATCCACCATCTCTCGGCCTCGCCTATCAACTTATATGTGGCATAGAGGACCCTCTGCTCATTGGTGCAATGAAGCATTATTAGTACTTTATCGATCTCCTGTATTCAGTTCTCAGCAACTGCAGAATCAGCTCCTCCTAAAAACGTTGGAGGATTCATCTTCGTAAACTTCTCTATCGTACACCCCTGGGCTGCAGACGAGCCTCCTTATTCCCTAGAGCTCCATGCAATTGCAGTCATAACTTGCTGAGCAATGCTGCGCAATACAACATCTGAATCCCCACCACCCATGCTAGAAGGCCCTGCACCATCATCGCCACTAGTGTGAGCATTACTTCCTCTAGGGTCCATCCTGCAATATTAACAAATTATTCTGAGAATCCGAACCTCATAATGTTATTCTTACATTAATATAACTAAAATATCCTCATGCCACCTATTACTTATTTATGGCCTAGTCCCACCATATGGAAATATAAACCGACGATAGTTTACTATGGTTTTCCTAAAATCATCACCCCAAGAAAAACACAAAAACCACCCCAAAGCTCCCACTTCCAGACTGCAAAACAGAACCTTAAATTCTCATCCTAATTTCCCAACATTAACTCATTGAAATTCTATTTTATCCCAATTCCTATCCTTCCCAAAATTCCATCCTATATTTTGGTATTACTTTCTGCTGCACACTAAAGTCTACAGAACCTTACAACCTAGGCTCTGATACCAAATTGTAATGACCTGAAAATTTATGTTATTTTTTTTATACTGTAAAATCATATTACTCTGATACCCCTGATAAAATCTACTATAACATACCTATACAACGAAAACCATAAAATCATAAAACCATAATTACAATACCAAAATTTCAGTATTATACCCAAAATATACATACACATCACTCTAGAAATACCCCTTAAACCTTCTAAACCACTCAAAAATACATCTCCCTAAAACACTTATCCTGCAGATAGGGCAGTACAAATGTCCCCTCTATCGCTCAGTTTGATATGCTCGTCTAGCTAGATCACCTGAAATATTTAAATTACTAAGATAAGACAACTCTCAGTAAGACGAAATATGCTAGTTCCAGTGTGTGACAGTTGAGTTTACATGAATAATATACAGTTAAACAACTAAAATAGAGATAGCATATAAAATAATATACAGTATAACTCACACCTATGTAGCTTAAAATACAACTACAATATCTGATTTTTCTATTTAATCATACTTCTAATAACTCTAAATGTATCAGCTGTTAATCTGAAAATCTGTATATATGTATATAACTGTGAAAACTTCCCTAGATGACTGTATGTTATGATTTAACCCCTCATGACATGGTTGTGTGGCCCGTAAGCGGGACTTAACACTAGTTGGTCTACCAGGATAAGTCAACTGAAACCTCTGTCGTCAGACCGGCTGCCTCAGCTCAAACTAATGGGGAGCCTGCAATCTCTCCCCAGGCACGATTGACTACTCATAAAATCCACACACTATCTGAGATATGTGGTTGCACTCTGATCTAAATAGCTACGGTACCGTGCTCTGAAATCTGAACTCATCCATCAGGGTCTGATACTGTATAATACTAATTTATATTTCTCTTACTATTTTACCATGATTTTTTTCAACTGTAATAACCATAACATTGTAAAAGCTAATCTGAATAAAATGAAATTATCTGAATAAACTAAAATATTTGAATGCTATGGTTCTGTAATTTGTATATCTTGGTATACTGCAAATGTTGTAAAAACATCTTTCTGGTTATATATGTTGTAAATCATCATCCTGTAAATTCCATAAATCATCTTTCTGTGTGTGTATATATATATACTATAAATCGTGATACTTTAGAAATTGTGTAAATTTTGAACTGAACTGATATTTACTCATGCCACACTATTAAATAAATAAACCCATGTACTATATAACCTATAAAACTATATAATTTTTCCCTGAAAATTTTTATTCATGTACTATATAATTTACTAGTAAAAAACTCTAATTTAACTACCATAGCATATTTTAATTACCTGCCTAACTAAACTCATCTATCGATCCCTAACCCACGCCCACAACATTCATAATTCCAAACCCTAAAATTATGCACATATATCTTCCAATCAATCAATTGAATATCCAGAATAATTATCATTCTCACATTTTCTAAACAATAAACTATTTATCATTTTACTTGAGTTCCTGATAAAATACCCACTAGGGTCACGTTCTCATACACAATCTTAAACCTATACCCTTAATAAATTAAATAAACTAACCAGAAACACCTAAATAATACATTTACCTCAGTTTTGGGTTGGTACTCTAAAACCCCAAACTGAATTTTCACTCCGTCTAAATTGTAGAGAATCTTGTCAGGAACCTTGTGGTGGCTTTTGATCATCGATTCGAGCTTACAATGGAGTAGAATTTTAGAGAGAAGGGGAAGAGGGTTCGTAATTTTTAAGAGAGAGAGAGAGAGAGAGAGAGAGAGAGAGAGAGAGTGAGTGAGAGAGAGAGAGAGAGAGAGAGAGAGGGAGAGAAAGAAGTAAATTTGTAAAATAAAATGAGCTTGCAGGATTTTATACTTTCAGCACTGCCAAAGAAAACGATCGCCGGTTTTCTATTTAACCAGACCAGAAATTACCATTTACCCTATACCCGGTTGCGATAATTTACCAAACCATCGCCTGTTTTCTTCCCCCTTTAGAAAATCGTCGCCGATTTTCTCCTGCCTCAACCAAAAATCCATTTTTCCTTATTTTATCTTATTATTATATTTCTGGGTCGCTACACATTCCTGCTACAAACTGAAATCGTCAACAGTTTTCCTGAAACCGTCGACAGTTATCTCCCAAGAGGCTAAAATCGTTGAGCCTACCATTGACCAAACCGTCGACGGTTATCTCCTGCAACCAGCTTCCTTGTTCTTCGTATCACTATGCTTCCCCGACACATACATTCCTCTCAAATATGAGCCACATCTCCAACTCTCTCTCGCTCTCTCTCTCTTGCTAGCTATCCTAGTTCAACAAACCTTCAAACTCTCCAATGAAGTTACCAATAACTTCAAAAAGCCTTAAATCATAGTAAGCCAAACAATTCTATTGCCCTATTTTTTAGATTGCTTATGTGTTTATAAGTATTTTCTCTAGGATAGTTAGGTTTTATAATTCTTCAAAGGTGGAAGCTCATAAAACTATCATGCTATAAGGAGCCAAACTAATCCTTAATCTATTGAGACCAACACATATTAAACTAAAATTAGAAACTCATCAAGTGGCACAAGCCCTTCATGGTACTATGTAACCTAATAAGTTAGTATGTAGTTCGTTATAGAACATTAGTTTAATAGTCAATGAATGTCATTTGACTACAATGCATAATTAATGTGAAGCATCCAGCCAATCCTTACATCAAAATAAGTTGAAACAAATTGGAAAAATAAAATTTAAAAGATTCCTCAAACACATGAGGACTTTTGTTCTTATGTTAACTCTCCAACATTTATAAATTAAAAGTATCATACGTACGAATTTTATTAGAGTGAATCAATGTCACTTTACAGAATTAAAAGAAAAATATTTCTCCACTAGTGTCCTCTCTGTGCACCTTGTTGCTAGGGTTACTATCGATGGAATATTTACACTCGTATTTAATTATTAAAAAATAAAAAAGACAGGGCTTGAGCAGTCCGCCATTGTTGACTCCCATTTCAACTCTCCTTTGCTCGCTGTCAGCCGGCCTGTCCATATATATAATAAGGCCGCCGACGCTACGAAGCATTCAAAATATATGTATGGACACCTGTCTCTCGCCCAACAATTAATTAACATATCCATTAATTATTAATCACATACCGACGAAAAAGGAATGCAGCTGTTCCAACAGCCCAAAATTACAGAGAGCAGCAGCTGGTCACTGGTGTGGACGAGTCTATTTATAGTTTTTGCTTTCCTCTAGCTCCATCATCCTGCATGCCCACACCCCACAAAGCTGTTACAAACATGACCACTCCCGCTCTGCTGCTCCTCCTCCTCCTCATCTTCTCCATTAATGCTGAAGCTTCGTCATCAGTTCCTCCCTCCAACACCTTCACCTTCGTCAACGACGGCGAGTTCGGCCCCTACGTCGTCGAATACGACGCCTACTACCGCGTCCTCCCCCTCGCCGCCTCCCCCTTCCAGCTCTGCTTCTACAACACCACCCCCGACGCCTTCACTCTCGCCCTCCGCATGGGCACTACCCGCTCCGAGTCCCTTTTCCGCTGGGTCTGGGAAGCCAACCGTGCCACCCCCGTCCGCCACAACGCCACCTTCTCCCTCCGCCCCGACGGGAACCTCGTCCTTGCAGACGCCGACGGCCGCGTCGTCTGGCAGTCCGCCACCGCCCACAGTGGCGTCGTCGGCTTCAAAATCCTCCCCATCGGCAACATGGTGCTATACGACTCCGACGGCAAATACGTCTGGCAGAGCTTCGACCACCCGACGGATACCCTCTTGGTTGGTCAGTCCCTTCGGGTCGGGGGATCGGACAGGCTCGTGAGTCGGGTCTCAGATTCGGATAACTCGGAGGGTCCGTATAGCCTGGTTTTGGAGCCCAAGAGACTCGCTTTGTACTACAAGAGTGAAACCTCTCCAAAACCCTTTCTCTACTATGAATTTGTTTTTAATTCGAAACTAGAAAATATTACTTTCGATTCGCACCCGGAGACCGACGAGGCCTATGCTTTTGACATAACGTGGGAAACATCCGGGGTGTCTTGGATCCTGGCTAGACCCAAATACAACAGCACTCTGTCATTTATTCGGGTTGGGTCGGACGGGAATGTCCGGATCTACACGTTCTATGACAATGTGGATTGGGGTGCGTGGGAAGAGACGTATACTCTGTTTTCTAGGGAGTCTAGGGAGGCTGATGAGTGCCAGTTGCCGGAGCGTTGTGGGAGATTCGGGCTCTGCGAGGACAGCCAGTGTGTCGGGTGCCCGACTCCTAAGGGGTTGAAGGGTTGGAGCAAGGAGTGCGGGCCGTTGAAGGTGGGTTCTTGTGGGGCGAAGGAGTTTGAGTACTACAAGATGGAAGGCGTGGATCATTTCATGAGCAAGTACAGCAGAGGGAGTGGGCCCGTGAAGGAGGAGGAGTGCAGAATGAAGTGTAGCAAGGATTGCAAGTGCTTGGGGTATTTCTATCATCGGGTCGGGTCGAGGTGTTGGATCGCTTATGATCTTAAAACCTTAACCCGGGTCACGAATTCGACCCATTTGGGCTTTATAAAGGCCCCTACGAAGCACTAGGGAGCTTTTGGACATCAGTTCTCTTAAAGTAATAAGGTGAAGACAAAGACTCTTCTTGCCTTTTCAATTACTCCTTTTTCAAGAAGGCTTTTTGTTTTGTTTTTATGATTTGAATGTAAATTAGGAGCGTGTTTGTTTGTGAACCAAAAAAGAAAAGAAAATTTATTTTTTTCTGAAGAAAATAAATCAATTGTATGACATTTTCATTTTCTAGATTTTTCAAGAATGGCTATATATAGAAATTGGACTGCCTTGTGAAGTCACTCCCCCATGTGAACAAAATGCTAATCAAAGACAATTGTATAACTTGTAACTAGTTATGATTTTTAAAAGCATCCTAATGGTTCTAATAAATAATTAATTAATTAATTAAAAACAAGAAGAGTTGATAATTCGAAGAGTTGTTTGCTTCATGAGAAGTGTGTAATAATGGGATGGGGACAAAACTACAACTTATGGTCGTAAAAAGTGAAGGATTGTTTATAAAAGATTATAATGTAATTATAATAATTATTTTTGTCCTCATTTTTAATTTGATTGTCAAAAAAATCTCTCGAAAGCCACTAAAAGCTTCTTTCACTCTCTTTTATTTTCATTGGTTGAAGATGGTCGTGATTATTAAGGGTCTTTGGACACTCGAAGTACTTTCAAGAAAGATTTTTGACATACCCCCAGGTGCTTGGCTCAGGTGGCAAGGGCAGACCCGAACGTGCCTATGACCCAGGTAGGCGTCCCGGGTTCGATTCCTGCTTCGTTGAGTAAATCCTGATTTACCTCCCTGCAGGGTCTTGGGGTAGGAACTGTGGGGCGTGGGATTAGTCTCCGCTGTGGTGCATCCTAGGGCTTGCTCTGGTAGATGTCAACAAAGGACACCCGACGTTACTAAAAAAAAAAAAAGAAATATTTTTTACATTAACAAATTGACATGTCTGGTAAAGTATAATGCGTTTCCCAACATGATTATGGCAATCATCTTGTAAGCAAGGAATAGGAAAGCTTGGGTTAATATATCTTGAAACTGGATCTTGAGGAAGGATAAAATGCACTCATCGATCATTAATTCATCACTTGCCTACATACCCAACCAAACCAATAGAGCACCGACCGTCTTCATCGAATTCTTAGGAACTATAACCTATCTTGAAACACAATAATTTGCTTTAGTAATTTGAAAAATGGAACCGCCAACTATAACTTTCATACAAGGAATCTACACTTGCTACTCATGGACGTTTATTAATTTAATTACAAATTCTAACTGCACAGACAATATTATTTCGAACATTCCTTTTTATTTCATTAATTTTCATGAGTTAAAGGAAGGAACCTAGCAAAGTGTGATGCTTAGTACAGAGATACTTGGCAAAAAATCTTCTAAGAAGAACATTTAATTCATATCTCACAAGCATTTGCCAACAAAACTAGTCAATCCATTTATGTGATAATTTTGAATGAAAATGTGCATGAAACACTCTTTATATATACATTTTTCATTACTTTCTTGCATTATTGTGCTTCTGCGATAATCATAAAAGTGAGATAAACCAAGCTCTATGGCCTGCACTATGAGGCCTTTGAAAGTTTGCCTAGATTTAAACAGTTGAATTCCGTCATATCAATTGATATCTTAAAGGCCACAAATATCATGAAGAAAAGAAAAGTATCCTTTCTTCCATGAATGAGTTAAGTTACAAAAAATTGAAAGTATATACATTTGAAGGCTTGAAATGGAGGGAAAAAAATACACCTTAAAGTAGCACAGGTCAATGAATATTTAACAAGGAGACCAATTTCTCAGGAATTAAAGGAGAGTGACCCCAAAAGAATAATGAAGGGTAATGGAGGGATTGTAACCTCCCACATAATAAACTATAATTCCAAGATCAAGGGAGAAATTTAAACGACGACACAAAGCTCACCTATAAGAGGATGCCAAGCAAAGTTACGATAAGGAGCACTTTCTAAGACAAAATAGTTTTTTCTTTTTTTTTTAAATGACCCAGAGCTCCTACCTAGCAAGCCCTTTGGACTCTTCCGCATGGCAACAAGGTGAAATCATTACCGTTTGCCATTGATGCACCCCTAATAATACACTAAGCAAACCAAAAATGGAGAATCAAGTCTGGGACTTTGGGATATCCAAGACCCAACTTCACTTTCTAAGAAAAAATAGTTACAATTACCTTTTACAATGTTTGGCTCTAACTTGAGTATTGAAAAATGCTCCTAGAGGACAAAGGGATCCAAGGTCTTTTTTTTCTTTACTTACAAGTGGTCACCAAAGGTCAAAGGATAGGGCTGCAAATTAATAGACCAAGCAGCTCATGAGCCACTTAGGAGTCTGACTCGGTAAGAATTCATTAGGCCTTGTTAATTATCTAAATGAGTAATTCCTTAGCTAACCTAATTTTCAAGCTAGTTTAATACAGGAGTTGAGTTTGAACATAAATAGATTTG
Organism: Malania oleifera; assembly: GCF_029873635.1. NCBI lineage: Eukaryota > Viridiplantae > Streptophyta > Magnoliopsida > Santalales > Ximeniaceae > Malania > Malania oleifera. Next base: position 129,557,261 of record NC_080417.1, read on the forward strand.
ACTCATTTTGACTAGTGAATAACTCGATTATAAGCTTAGGCTTGAATTCAATTTCAGTACTTAGAATATATTTTATTTATTTAAGTTGTTAATTTAGCTATTGCTTCATTTATAAATAAGCAAAACAATAGGATGACGTATAAATAAACTTTTGGTCAATTAAACATATGTGGGGAAAAGGGCTTTATATAGAATGAGGGGAGTCCTAGGAAGGCTTCCATCTTCTGATGTGGATCGGAGTTAAAGTGGGGGCCAAGAGCTATGAAGTAAATGGGAATCGAGGATTAAAGTGGGAGGAAGAGCTATATGTCTAGTGTTGTTGTGACACCCCAAAGCCGCCAGGTGCGGCTCGAGGTGTGATGAGACCAATCACCATCTCTGATACCATATTTAACATACACGTAGCGAAAAATAATAAAGAACAACCTCCAATAAAATACTAGAGTACTATATACAACCTAAAAATAATTATTCATCCACATATATTACATAACCAAAAATTCTAAAACATAATTATACATATTTCAGTTCTTACTATCACCTACATAACCAAAAATTCTAAAACATAATTATACATATTTCAGTTCTTACTATCACCCCAAAATTTATCCTAAATTCTCAGCCCTGCCCCTAAGCTTTCTAAGCTCGATCACCAGAAAGGCCTAAAAAGTCAATAATTCCTCGGGGTGAGACACCTCTCAGTAAGGAAGAAATAAACTATAACAATGTGTGGCATATATATATAAACCCATCAGTTAATCACAACAATTGGCAAGGCACATACAAACTGTAGTCACGCAAACAAAACCAATATTTATAGTGAAGATTCTCCGAGGATTAAGAAGATTACACACCTATATATGTACCTTCCCTCTGCTCTAATACATTTATAACTACTAGGGCACTCACCTTACTCAGTAAGCTCTCGAGGTTATATTAATAAGCAAAGTCTCTAAGAATAGGGAAATTTACACGCCCATACACATAACTTCCCTCTAATCTGGTACCTAATTATAATTATCAGGGCACTCGCCTTTCTCAGCAAGCCCTCGGGTGGATAAATTTACTTTGCCACAATTATTTATGCATTTAAGTTCACATACTAGTATACCCACACATTCACATCAATCATCCCACAAACTTAACAACCATATACACCACATTTCATTCACACAGGATACATTACAATCCATTGAACTCAGTACGTAGCCCACCTAGGGCAACTGCATACCTCACTGTACGTGGCCCACGTAGGGCAGCTATGTACCTCATTGTTCGTGGCCCACATAGGGCAATTACGTACCTCATTGTACATGGCCCACGTAGGGCAACTACGTAACTCACAGTACGTGACCCATGTAAGACAGCTACGTATCTCACTATACATGACCCACATAGGGCAACTACAACTCCACTGTATGTGACTTACGTAAGGCAACTGCGTACTCTACTATACGTGGCCCACGTAGGGTAGTTACGTATTTCACTGCACATTTTCACTCACAACAGACAGTATACACAATCAATCCAAATTCACCATCAAACAATGCTCACAGCCAAACAGTATTCACAATCAGATAACATCCATACCCAATTAGTATTCACAACCAGGCAGTACTCACATCCGTACAATATTTACAAGGAGACAGTATTCTCAACCAACAGTATTCACAAGAAACCAGTATTCTCAACCAATTAATTATAAAGAATTATTCTTACGCCACATAGTTTTTCCCAAATATATATATTATAACCAAAACCTTTATTTTCAATTGCCTAAACCATTCAAAAAATCATACTATAAATATACGGCTTTTTATACTCTAAGGTAACCAGTTCAAATTAAAATAAAGTCTAGTATAATTTATTTCCCCTTACCCGCTCCTCGAAATTCTGCCCAAATTGAATAGAAAACGAAACCCTGCATTCCAAAAATCCTAACTCAAATAGTTCAACCCAGGATATTTATCATTCAATATCTTCTAGACCCATACACTCCCAATAATTAATTTAATATTAAAAATATCCTATTTATTCTGGTTTTGGAGTGGTGCACAAGTACCCCAAATCGAGTTTCTACTCCAGCTAACTTGAAGAGAAACTCCCCAAGAACCTCGTGGTGGTTTTCGATCATCGAATCGGGTTAAATCCGGTCCGGATTCAAATAAAATAGGTGGTAGGGCTGAACACTGAAGAGAGAAAATGAGAGAAGAGAGAGAATTCATGAAAGAAATGATCCAGGGTCACTTTATAACCTAGCCTTCGTCGACGAGTCTAAAAGGTTCGTCGATGAAGCCAAGAAGAACATTCGTCGACGAGGTCATCGTGTTCATTGAAGAAGCATTTAAAAACCTGAATTTTATCCGCTCTCGGTAATTCCTCACCGACAAGACACATGTATTCGTCAACAAGACCAAGAAGGACGTTCATCGACGAGGAGAACAAGTTCGTCAATGAGTCCCTATTTGATGCCCTTTTTAAATATCTTTTCCCTTTCTTTTATTTTTCCTTTTTCCCTTTTATTTATTTTTTTTATTTTTCTAAGTTCGGGTTATTACAGGAGCGACGTTCCCAGACGCAAACTTGGGACTCCTCAAAAATGATATGAAGTGTGTGGATTTTGAAAATGTGATTTTCGTGGAAAACAACGTGCAAAGAGTCGCCACTAACCTTTTTGAAGTGTGGTTAGAACACTTGATTACTACCCAATTAAGGGTAGAATCAGTATGCATTACCAAAGTCGAGTTCGGGAGTTCGGTTACGCAAGGGGAAGGTATTAGCACCCCCTACGCGCCCTTTCTTACAAACAATACCTAATTAATCAAGGGTTATCCCACAAACTAAAATTAACAAGCCTTTGAAATTACTCTCTTTCAAAAAGTGTAAAGAAAATGTACAAAATAAAATACTATATAAGTATTCCCTTATAACCAGGGCATACCGTACTCCGAAGAGTTCAATGCCTCCCTTTTAAATCATCGGAATGGGAAAATCAAGAAAATAGAGTACAAAATACACTCTCGGGATTTTTGAATTTTGTATGGTTTTTCTAAATAAGGAAAAATACTATTCCGGGAGGTTTGGGACTTCATTCGGGATGAAAACAATTTTCTAGACCTTGAAAATATTTTCTCTGACTTTTCTAGATTATTGGGTGATTTTTATAAGTACCTTCAGATAACCAAGGTCTAGAATGTAAAGTGGCTGCAATTGGCCCGCCGGTACTGCTAGTATAATAATATGACTGTGTATCTGAGTTTGCTATCTGAAGGTACTACAGAGAATAAAATTGTTAACCAACTTATTATGTGCATGTGATTTTTATATTTTGCCCTCATTTCATCTTTTTTTTCTTGAATGTCTTGTTAACAGAATGCTTTGCTGCTTCCTTTTGTGCACAGGTGATCATGGGGAGATCCAAGTGGTAGCCTAAGAGAGGAGGGCATGGCATCTCACCCTGCTATTTTTTATTTTTATTTTTATTTTTTGTAATTTTCTGACGTACCCCCATCCCCTTTATACTGCAATCATTCACTGAACATCATTCTTGTATATAATGTCATTTATTTTTGCACCCTTCCTGTTGTATACTCTTGCATGTAAATGTGCACTTTGCTTGCACGTGCCCCCCACCCTTTTAATGAAATGCCTTTTAATTTTGACTTCAGAGTTTGACCAAGCAATTCCCGACTTCACAAAAATTGATCTCCTGACAATCCCAACTCAAAACGTACAACTAAATTCATGATTTTGATTTTTGTTTTGATAAAACAAAAATTTGAAAATTAAAGGATTCAATTCTAGGTTTGTTTTGAGCACCTAATAAAAGAGACAAATTTGAAGTTAACTAAAAGTTAAGTAACCCTAGTCTAATAGGGACCAGTTATTGACTCAATTTTGGAAATGTAGGACTCAATCCTAATTTTGACATTAACTAAGTTGAAGAAACTCAGTTTGACAGGACTAATTTTTGGGATTTTAGGACTCGAACCCTAATACCTATAGGGAGTGGGTTTTGGAATTACGAGGACTTAACTCATAACAGAGATTAATTTTGCAACTAAAAAGAACTAATTATAAAAGAATTAACTAAAATCGTCAAGGACTCTACCTAACAACTTGCTTTAAAACCTAAGACTTGGACTAAACATTTACAAGACTCGGCTTTGAACAAAAATCCTTTTGACACTTTAGGAGCTTGACTATCTTAAATCAAAAGGACTCGATTGAGGAATTAGGATCTTAATTTTTAAAAAGGGATTATTCAAGACTCGAGGTCAACTCTTGTTCTGCTAGGTTTCCTTGGGGTGGCGTAGTTAAAATTGGGGTGTCTATAACTGCCCCTTTTTGTAGGCTTCATTGTTTTAATGTGACAATAGGAACTTTCCTATGTCATTTGAAGCAACAAGTCTGCAAAGATAAAAGACACCTATTTTGAATAGGTCGCGACTTCTGCCAATCAAGGAAGTGAAAAGGGCAAACAGCGCGTAGTGGGAATGTTGCACAAGTTTTTTTTTTTTTTAGGAAGTTAGTAGTTAGCAACTGGAAGTTAGTGGGGGTTAGTGATTAGTGTCAGATGTAGGAATTCAAGCTAAAGTAACAAAAGGGATGTCGTGCATCAGATATGAGAATCCAAGCTAGTGCATCAAAGGATGTCATGCACTAGATGTGAGAATCCGAGCAAGCGCATCAGAGCATGTCATGCATTGGATATGAGAATCCAAGCAAGTGCATTTGAGAGGATGTTGTGCATCGGATATAAGATCCGAGCTAGCGCATCAGAGGATGTCGTGCGTTGGATATAAAATCTGAGCTAGAGCATCAAAGCGGATGTCATGCGTTGGATATATAATCCGAGCTAATGCATCATAGGACGTCATGCATTAGATATAGAATCCGATCTAGCGCATCAGAGGATGTCGTGCGTCGGATATAAAATCCAAGCTAGCACATCAAAGGATGTCGCACATCGAATATAAAATCCGAGCTAGTCCATCAGAGAGGATGTCATGCATCGGATATAGAATCCAAGCTAGCGCATCAAATGGGATGTCGTGCATCGAATATAAAAATTTGAGCTAATGCATCAGAAGATGTCGTGCGTCGGATATAGAATCCAAACTAGTGCATTGGAGAGGATGTTGTGCATCAGATATAAAATCTGAGCTAGCGCATCAGAAGGGATGTTATGTGAATACCTCAATAGATAGGAGGTTACTCAGGTGCAGGATTCTGAGTTTTTGAGGATTGGTTACTCCGAGATTCTTTGGAAAATGATTTTTAGGTTTGAAACATAGTTGATCTGCTGGGGATGATCAATCGAGTGCAAGATTCCAAGACCATTTTGGAAAAGGAGTATTTCTGGAAAATGGTTGATCCATTGGGGATGATCAATCGGGTACGAGATCCCAATATCTTTTGAAAAATGTCCTCCGGCGTAGAGCTCAAAGTCCCTAAAAAAGTTACTCCACTGTGGGTGATCTATCGGGTTCCAGATCCTGGGATTTACTTGACTGTCTGTAGATGACCTGATTTGAACTCAAAGGCCTATGCCCTAATTAGGAGGCAAATCAATCATTTCCTAAGCCCGTTTTTTCCCCAGTTATGGAAGTTAAGGAAATAAAGGTTGCTTATTGACAAAGGATGCAAGAGTTTGTATAACACAACTGGTGTGAGTGAATGTAGCTATATCATGCATGCTACTGCTTATGGTGTCAAAATGCGAGAACGAACATGCATGCATTTTCCTATTGCAATGCATGATGGTGCATGAATCCTCCTTTTCTTTATGTGCCTACACTTACTGACCCCACCGCTGATCTTTGGCTTTGCTTTTAACATGAAAGTTGCCCCAGTTTTATTAATCTTGGTCGATGCTCTCAACTTGCAATAGGCACTTGAAATCTGCCCTAGTATTTACTGGCCACTGATCCTGGCTATATTTTCAACACAAGAACTGTCCCAATTTTACTGGTTCTGGCCATACTTCCAATTTGTGTGAAGATGCCTGAACTTGTTCTAATGGAATTCGGAGACCGCCCCAGCTTTGGTCCTCGGCCACTGATCTTGGGCCATATTACCCATTTCCTTTCCTTGGTGAATGTGATTGGAGCTTATGGCTCTCTTGACTATCCTTTCTTCTTCGAAGTAAAAGGTTTTGGAAATAGTCATGTATTTATGTCATCAATTTGTCAAGTCAAGAGGTCAATATGTACAAAGGATATTTTTCCATTTGCAAGTGTTTTTTTTTGGGGGGGGGGGAGAGAGGGAAGAATTTACAGCAATATCACCGAGTCAATTAAGGTTGATGTTAATTTATCAAACTAAACCCTACAACAATTGACTTTCCTTTTTCAAAAACTGCCCCAGTTTCACTTGAGCAATCTTCTTGTGCCGTAAAAGTCAAATGGGACTCTCTTTTGTTTAAATGTTTTTCCATGGTCTTTACTCTTGTTTTGATCTAAAGATGGTCTTTTAAACTTGGGACGAAACATAAGCCTTAGGATACGGGTTCTTGGAAAAATAAGGAAACTTAGGCTTAAAATTCGATTCCTCAAATGATACATTCTGCCCTAGTTTGTGGCGAAATATTTGCAAAGTATTGACCGAACTTGTCATTTGAACAAGCTGCCTACATACCCTTTCGAGATCAAGTCATTACGTAGTTTAGAATCAATAATTGAGTCTAACAAATTATTTGAGACAACAATGTATATACCAATCTGGTTAAGACTTTCATTTAGACCATAACGTGGGCTGGGGATATTGGTTAAGGAAGAAAGAGATAAAGCTCAAATTTAGTTTGATGTTATCAATGGTAATCATTGGTCAAGGATCACATGTGAAGTATGTCCCTTTCTTTCTTTTTGCTCTTCTTCTTTTACTGCATCTTTTGCTTTTTCTTTCATGAAGGAACTTTAGTTTCATTTTCATCTGAACTCCATTCGGGACTATTCTTTTTGAAATTGCCCCAGTGTGGGGTGTGATCCTTTGACGAGTAAGTCAAAAATTGAATCTTTCGGCTCGAGAGGGCTAGCAACAGGTTTGTTTTTGAGTTTTATGGATAGCATAAAGATGGCCTGCCGTCATTTTGGCACTTAGTTGTTGTCTCTCATGATTTTTCAAACCCTTTAAACTCAACCCCAGTTACATTTTGGAAAATGACTTTTTAGAAAAATGGTTTAACATTTAGGCACAACTTGGTTAGCAAATGATACATCATTGTTTGGTTTTTTATGGGAAAATGGTCCGTCAAGGATGGCCATCAATCATTCAATCAAAACATGATATGACCATATGAAGAACATCATAAACATTTTATTGAATTCTTTTTGAGAGTTTACAATGGCTTTTAAGAAAAATACTTTTTTACAGCATCTGAATTAATAGGGTGCAACGGGTCAGTCCCGTCCATATCTACCAATAACAAAGCACCTCCTGAAAATTCCTTCTTTACCATGTAAGGTCCTTCATAATTGGGCGTCCACTTGCTGCTCGGGTCTGTATGAATCAGCAGAATCTTTTTCAACACCAAGTCCCCCTCCTGAAACGGTCAAGGTCGCACCTTCTTGTTGAACGCTTTCATCATTCTCTTTTAGTACAACTGTCCGTGAGCTATGGCGGCCATTCTTTTTTCTTCAATCAAAGTTCAATTGATCATATCTAGACTATGCCCATTCGGCATCGGTCAATTACGGCCTCCATTCCATACACCAAAAAGAAAGGGCTTGCACCTTATGGAGGTTCGAACCATGGTTCTGTAAGCCATCAAAGCAAAAGGGAGCTTCTCATGCCAATCTTTATAAGATTTGGTCAACTTCTCCAGAATGTTTTTGATGCTCTCATTGGCTGCTTCAACTGCCTCATTCATCTGCAGCCTATAAAGAGCTAAGTTATGATGCCTCACCTTGAACTAATTGCACAACCTTGTCATTACTTCATTGTTTAGGTTCTTGGCATTATCCGAGATTATTCTTTTCGAGACCCTGTACCGGAAGATTAATTCTCTCTTTATGAAATGGCTAATGACATTCTGAGTGACCCTAGTATATGATGCAGCTTCTACCCACTTGGTGAAATAGTCAAGTACCACAAAAATGAATCGATGCTCGTTGCCAGCCTTTGGTGTTATTGGCCCGATCACATCTATACCCTATGCCGAAAAGGGCCAAGGTGTGGAGTAGACTTGGAGTGCGGCTGGTGGAACTTGTATTCGGTCTCCGTAGATCTGACATTTGTGGCACTTCTGAGCATATTCCATGTAGTCTCTTTCCATGGTCATCCAGTAGTACCCGCTGAAATTAGGAATAGCTTCCCAAGAGGGGGGGTGAATTGGCTTTTAAAACTTTCTTTTAACTTCTTTTAAGAATCCTTAACTTCTCTAAACACTTAACCAATTCTTTAACTTATTTGCTTAATTTCACCAATCACACAACAACTTAATTAAACAACCAATCAATTAAACGCAATCTTCAAACCAAACAATCAATTTATTTTCCAAGTATAAGTCAAACAACAAACAACCAAACCAAGATATAAAGTATTCAGCACTTTGGTAATATAACAACTCAAGATGGTTGTTTGTTTATATTTGCCAAATTTGAATCAAGCCCTGTAATGAATGAAAATTTATGCTTGCCTTCTTTATTTAGAGACATTCTTTGTAAGCCAATCATCTTATCAAGGTTTTCCTTTCCTTTAGTAAAGTTATGAATGATTTTATTTTTATCTTCAATTTGACTCTTGAGATTTTCTATCTCTTTCTTGTTATCAACATTCTTTTGTGATTTATCTAACTCTAGAGATAATTTTCTTATTCTATCCTCTAATCCAGAAATATACATATCTTTCTCATATACCGTAGAGGATAAGGATCGAAGGTCTTCTATCATCTTTCCATTCTTGGTTTCTAATTCTTTGATTTTCAAGTCTTTCTCCTTTTCAGCAAGATTTTTAGCTTCTAACTCCTTTGTCAAAGTTTCATTCTTACTTTCCATTTTCTTGATTCTAGACTCTTTTTCTCTTTCTGCATTCTTTAAAAATTCTAATTCTTTCATTAAACTTTCATTCTTATTCCTCAATGAAGTATTTTGTTTATTTGCTTTGATAAACATCTTATGTACTTTGAATAAATCATTTTGAAGTTCATCATAAGATGGCATACCCTCATCACTTGATTCAGCATTATAAGAATTATTTGAAGATTTAGTTAAGGAGTTTTCTTCGTTATCCCATGCCATAAAGCACGTGTAAGCAACCTCTTGGTCACTTATTTCATTCTCCAAACTACTTGTACTATCCCAAGTAGTGGCTTTCATGGCTTTCTTCTTTTTCTTCTTAGATTCTTTCTTTAGTAGTGGACACTCCGGTTTGATATGTCCAGCTTTGTTGCAATTGTAACACGTAAGAGTTTTATTCTTTGATTTCTTACTAACTTCTTCTTCTTCTTCATCTGATTCAGATTTTTGAATTCTTCTCTTGAATTTGTTTCTCCTTCTTAGTATCCTTGCTAGCTTTTTAGATATAAAGGCTACTTCATCTTCATCCATCTCTTCATTACTAGAGTTTTAGTGTGAGGCTTTAAAGGCTATTTTTTCTTGGGCTTTGGTTTTCCCACTCTTTTCATTCATTGCCATTTCGTATGTGAGGAGAGAACCTATAAGCTCATCTAAGGATGTATTTTTCAGATTTCTACCTTCCGTGATAGCAGTAGCCTTTGGTTCCCACATGGAGGGAAGACCTCCTAGAATTTTTCTTATCATCTCATAAGTAGTGTAAGTTTTTCCTAAGGCATTTAGGGAATTGATTATGTGAGTGAACCTAGTAAACACATTTGTAATTGATTCATCCGGGTTCATCTTAAAGGCTTCATACTCGCTTGTGAGCATAGAAACCCTATTATCCCTAACATCCGTTGTTCCTTCATAAGTAACTTCTAGCTTATCCCATATTTCCTTAGCTGATTTACAAGCCATTACTCGATTAAATTCATTAGCATCCAAGGCACAATATAAAGCATTCATGGCACTAGCATTAACTGTAGTATCTTGTAGTCTAGGTCGGTCATATCATTTTTCTCTTTGGGAACTTGTTTTTCATCAACCATCTTAGTGGGAATTTGGTCACCTTCCATGACAACTTCACATGCTTTCCAATTTATAGTTTGAAGATATATTTGCATTCTCTTTTTCCAGAAGGTATAGTTCAAACCACAAAAGATAGGTGGCCTAATTGAAGATTGTCCCTCTCCAAAGGGAGCTACGCCTAAGTTAGCCATTACGATCTTTTTATAGCTTCTAGTTAAGAGTTGCTATAACCCCGCTCTGATACCAATTGAAATTAGGAATAGCTTCCCAAGAGGGGGGGTGAATTGGCTTTTAAAACTTTCTTTTAACTTCTTTTAAGAATCCTTAACTTCTTTAAACACTTAACCAATTCTTTAACTTATTTGCTTAATTTCACCAATCACACAACAACTTAATTAAACAACCAATCAATTAAACGCAATCTTCAAACCAAACAATCAATTTATTTTCCAAGTATAAGTCAAACAACAAACAACCAAACCAAGATATAAAGTATTCAGTACTTTGGTAATATAACAACTCAAGATGGTTGTTTGTTTATATTTGCCAAATTTGAACCAAGCCCTGTAATGAATGAAAATTTATGCTTGCTGATGTAAAGCCATGTATAGATGAATCAAATCACTCTTTCCAAATATTTAGAACTCAAATAAACTCTTGGTAAATTTATCTTTGGGATGTTAACCAAGTAACGTACTCCCGTAAGGTTTCCGCAAGATATGGTGTTACCAACGTACTCTCTTTCGGTTTCCGCAAGCCAAATCAAAATTAAACCTTAAGTTTGTTTGATTTTCCAAATATATGTAGTTTATATGATTTTTAAATTTAAACCATCCACACAATTTTAAATATGCTGAAAATAAAGAGTAAGGGAAAGAAAGAATGAGACGGAGATTTTTACGAGGTTCAGCTTATACCCAGCCTACGTCCTCGCCTTTGGCAAACCACCAAAGGATTCACTAGTTCAGTTCCGTTGATGAGTGGAACAATACCTATTACAACACTCCTTAATTAAGGCTAGAGCCCGCCTTCTCCAAACGATATTCCCTCGTTCGGTCACTCCTTACATAGGCTAGAACCCGCCTCTCTAAGCAATATTTCTTTGCTTAGCCAACGATCCAAACAACCCTTGGAATCATCAAAGAACTACAAGAAACAAGATATAATCTGCATACAAGTATACTCTCTTAAAGAGCAAGTTAGTACAATTTCAGCACTATGTACTTTGAATGTAAAATACCAATATGAAATACAATGAAGCTCAAGTGTAGAATTCACCAATATCCTTCTTAGATAAGGATTAGAAATAGGAACTCAGAGAAAGAAGGATCAGCACTTCAAAATTCTCAGCAAAATAATTTTTCAATGAGTGAACAAGAGAGCTTTGAAGAACAAGAATACTTTCAGCTTTACAAGCAGCTTTTTCAATTCTTGGATGTGTTTTGATTTGCAAAGCCATGTATTTATAGGCTTTCAAACTTGTTTCCATGTTACAAAAGTTTCCTTTGAGAGTTTCCCAAAATTATAGAAAGTTTAGAGCTCAAACGGATATATTTTAAAATATTAGAATTTAAAAAATTTTCCCATTGAACAGAGTTCAGTTGACTGAAGAGTCGTGGTCAGTCAACTGAAGTTCCTTAAACCCCTTTAAAATAGAGCTGGATACAGGGTCAGTCAACTAAAGTTAGAGTTCAGATGACTGATGTCGCAAGTTCAGTTGACTGAAGTCACAAGTTCAGTCGACTGAACTCACTGCTGTAACTTTCTGCCTGTTCTGGAAATACTTCAGTCAGCTGAACTTATTCTTCAGTCGACCGAAGTCATCTGTTCAGTCATCTGAAGCCCCTCCCGTGAACAGTGTTCAGTTGACTGATAGCAGTGACCCTGTTTCAGTGTTTTAGCCATAACTTTTTTTGTATAACTCCAAATTAGGTGTTCTTGGTGTCAAATGAAAGCTAAAAGAAAATCCTAAAACTTTTATGTTGATCACTTTTTAAAATAATGAGGTCTTGATAGTGAAAAATACACTTGAATACGGCTGTATAAAAACTCACAGCAAACAGAAAAACCCTTTTTGGTGCTTTTTATTCCAAAAATGATTCTAACCCTTTTAAAATAATTTTTGACTTTATAAAATTATTTTACAGATATTTTAAAAGATATTTAGGTTCAATAAGTTAACCTAAGAGCTTCAAAATATTGCAAACGATATTTTAAATATTTAAAGTACTTACATAAAAACTCTTAAAACTTTTCTCATTCTTAAGTCTTCATGTTTTGTTTCTTCAAGCTTCCATCTTCTTTGAGCTTTATCACTTTGCCTTTCTTTGGATCTTTTAGTATTCCTTGGTTTTCAACAACTCATTCATGTCTTCATATTCTTCAGAATTTAATATATCATCTTTAAATCCATGCTTGAACTCTTTTAAGCTTCATTTGATCCTCTTGAGCACTTTGACCTTTGCTTTCTCATATATAAGCCCTGAAATATCATTACTCACACAAATACATTAAATTTCACTTGTTTGTTAGCATCAAAACAAGATAATAAGATTTTAAGCCTTGTAAGGCCAACACCCGCTTTCGAGGATTTTATGGGCCAATGAGTGGCCTCCGGCATGAGAGCCGCGAACACCATCATGGACCTCCTGCATAATTTTCCTTGCTTCTCGCGCCTCTATGCATCATAAGAGGGTCATATCATGGTTCCTCTTGTAGAGCACTTCTCCATCCAAAAAAATCTCATTACCAGTCTCACTATCGCCTTCTGATCATTACTAGAGGCTCCTTCTGAGTATTCCTATTTTTGGAGGTACATTTTGATGTCATAGAACCATGGTTTTCCATCAGCTTCATCAGTCACTACGTAGTAGGCCAGTTCTGACTGCATCCTTATACGAATTGGCTCAATTTCTATTCCCGGTTCCACTTTGACCAAAGATGCTAGCGTGGCCAGGGCATCAGGAATCAAATTGTTTTCCCTTGGTAAGTGGGAAAAGCTAATCTGGTCAAACTCCTAGATGTATTCCTAGTATGGTATTAGTGTAACGACCTACCTAATTTACCATATATATTTTTCCCATAATAACATTTAATATAAGAAGTCTAATATCTTGTTCAACTGAATAGTATAATCAACCTGGACCCATGAGTATTGGGGATATACCCAAAAATACAACTCTGATACCAAAGCAGCAGGAAACGTAATCACATACATATCATCCAACCAATCACAATACCAGAGTTCTACTAAACCTGTTATATATACAATCATCCATCAAAAGGTCAAAAGTACCCTAGGGTCTCAACCCAAAAATAAACCTGACCCAAGCTCAACAACTCACCCTTCAGACAGGATTGCCCCACCGGTCTCTACTGTCGCGGAGCTTTATCCGCTCCTCTACCTGGATTTCCTGAAATGTTTATATAGTTGGGGTGAGACACCTCTCAGTAAGAGAAATAAACTAATATCAGTGTGTGGCAACATGAGTGTTTTCATGTTATATATAATATAATTGCATACATCATATTTGGTAAAAACTATTGACATCATACCTGCATAAAACATGATTCCTCATAACATAATATAATGTACTAAATTACTAACATGAAAATCATCTTATATAACTGTACAATACTAAAATACACCCAAGATGGATAACTAACTAATGTGATGTCTTACCCCCACATGACAAGGTTGTGCAGCCTGAAGGCGGGACCTAGCAATGGCTGGCAGACCATGCTAGATCAATCATAAGTCTGTATGTACGATGGGCCTGCCCCTCCTGATCCCAGACTGCCAAGGGGACTACTCCACTCTACGCTGAAGCCACATTGACTACCAACTCCCACACTACTGGTCGTGTGGTAGCACTATCATAATTTTGAACATAAAGTTACAGTACCGTGCTCCTGAAACTATACTAAACCATGTCATCCAGGTTCTGATATCATATAATAAGTTCCATATACTGAAAATAACTGTTTCGTTTTTCACAATAATAACTGTCATGTACATATTTCATAAATTCTGTCTGATCATACTTGATTATGGCATCTGCGCCAACATGAACCTTGGCATCTATGTCGGCATAACATAACATGAAACACGACATCTGCACCGCATAGCATAACATAAATCACGACATCTGTGCCGAAATAACATAATATACTGGACATAATTTTTCTATACTGTTTAAATATGTAAAATCATGATTACTATACTGTTTTATAATTGCCATGAAAACTATTATATCATGCTTGATCTGGGAAAAACATTCTATTCTGATATACAGATTATATGGAAATTAAACTCATGCCGCACAGAAATAGGGTAACCTCCTGAATGTAAAATCTGTTCCAAAAATCATATTTTCTAATTAAACGGGTTTAAATCATATCCCTGTTCATAATAGTATTTCCCAAAAATAATTATATAATATACATACTTTCCTAAAATTTAATACTATAAAATAATAAATAATTTCATGGAAGATTTTGACTTATTTTATCCCCTTACCTGACTTACTGGGAAGCCCCCAAAACACCCAATCCTACACCTGCAATGTTTCAAGCACAACACCCTAAAATAAATATTTTTCCTAACAAAACTTCAGTATCATCTTCCCAAACATATTCTCCTTAGTTCTGAAACGCCAAATACCCAATAATACTGAAATTAACTAACATACCCAAATTTTGGGATGGTTCTCAAGTTAACCTAACCAACGATCCACTCCTGCAGAAATGAAGAGAAACTTCCCAGGAGTAGCGTGGCGACTTCGGATTGTTGATTCGGCAAAGAACGAGGACGAAATCGAAGAGAGAAGGAGTGAAGGATGATTTTAGTGAGAGAGAGGGAAAATTGCATGCAGAAATCTCACTGGAAACATGAGTTTGAGCCATTTATACACTTCGCTTCGTTGACGAGACACGTCACTTCATCGACGAGGCTAAGAAGAGAATTCGTCGATGAATTTCAGACCCTTCAACAGCCCTCTCGGTAATTTATCGTTGATGAGACACGTGGCATGCGACGAATTTAATAGCTAGTTTGTCAACGAAACCGGTGGGTTCGTCAACAAACCTTACAATTTCTTTTTTTTTTTAATTTTCCTTTTTCTCCCTCTATTATTATTTAATTTCTATAATTCTTTGGGTCTCTACATTCTCCCCTTCTTATAAAAATTTCGTCCTCGAAATTTACTATTTGAGCGATTCACCATCCCTTAAAGAAAATGGGTTACTTATTTTATTACTTACCCTCACTTATGGCAGAGGAATATCATGGTTACATTCAAAGTTCTGGGAGATTACAAATATACATAAAATAAAATTTTCCCACAATCAAAATACTATCTACCAACTAAAAATTATTACATATGCTGCCTAACTTGCATAAAAGAAACATTACATAACTACTTATATCCTTCCTCAATTACTACTATTCCCTGCTAAACAGATGCGGGTATTTTTTTCATATCCCTTCTTCAAGTTCCCAAAAAAGCTTCTTCCACTGCGTGATTCCTTCACATGACTTTTACTAATAAAATCCTCTTATTGCACAATTCCTATTCCTTTCTGTCTAGAATCTGTACTGGAGTTTTTCATAAGCCAAAATATCACTGAGTTCTAACTCAGCATAACTGATAATATGGGAGGAATCTAGGACGTATTTCCTTAACATGGAAATATGAAATACGTCGTGAATTCTAAATAGAGCTGGTAGTAAAGCCAGCCAATAAGCAACTGATCCTACTCTTTCAAGAATCTCAAAAGGGCCAATGAACCTAGGGCTCAACTTACCCTTCCTCCCAAACCTCGTAACTCCCTTCAATTGTGCTATCTTCAGAAATACATGGTTCCCAACTTCAAATTCCAATTTCCAGTAGCGCGTATCAGCATAGCTTTTTTGCCAACTCTGAGCTGCACTGATCCCGTTTCTAATGAGCCAAACTTTATTGTACGCCTGCTGCACAATTTCTGGTCCCAAAACTTGCCTTTCACCAATCTTATCCCAAGAAATAGGAAATCGACATCTCCTGCCATAGAGCACCTCATAAGGTGTCATGCCAATGCTGGCCTAATAGCTGTTATTATATGCAAACTCTACCAGCAGCATATATTGGGTCCAACTTACCCCAAAATCCAGCATGCACACCCACAGCATATCCTCTAATGTCTGAATCACTCTCTCAGTCTGGCCGTCCGTCTAAGGATGAAACGTCGTGCTGAAAGATAACTGAAACCTTAGAGCCTCCTGAAAGCTCCTCCAAAATCGTGATATGAAACGTGGGTCTTAGTCTGATACTATAGATACTGGCACACCATGTGATTGTACTATCTCCAGAATATATAATTCCGCAAATCTATCCATGGAGTAGTTGACTTTAATAGGAATGAAGTGAGCGGTCTTCATCAATCTATCAGCGACAATAGCATTCTGACCATGCGGTTCCCATGGCAAACTCGTCACAAAGTCCATAGATACATGATCTCACTTCCACTCTAGGATGTAAAGTGGCTGCAACTGGCTCGCTGGCCTCTAGTACTCAGCTTTTACCTACTAGCACGTCAAACACTGTTGTACAAACTCAGAAATTTCCCTCTTCATACCGCTCCATTACAAGGACTCTCGTAGATCCCTATACATTTTAGTACTACCTAAATGAACCATGTATAAAGACCTGTGAGTTTCCTCTAAGATTTTCCTCCTGATGCCCATATCTACAGGTATGCACAAGCGGGAATGCAACCTTAAAGCCTCGACATCAGAAATACTGAATTCCTCTCTCTGTCCGTCTTGCACCTTAGCTATCAGCTCTGCTAATTCTGCATCATCTCTCTGAGCTATCTTAATCCTTTCTTGTAGAGTAGGTTGTACTACCAGACTGGCAATAATTGTCTGAGGATCACTCTCTACAACCTCTACACCGAGTCTCTCCAGATCCATCTAGATCGGATGCTAAACCTCCATAGCTATTACTGCTAGTCCCACTGATTTCCTGCTCAAAGCATCAGTTACCTTGTTTTCCTTCCCTAGGTGGTAACTGATAGTGCAGTTATAATCTTTAATAAGTTCCAATCACCTCCTATTTCTCATATGCAGCTCCTTTTGGGTGAAAAAGTACTTCAAACTTTTGTGATCAGAGAATATCTCGCATCTCTCACCGTACAAGTAATGCCTCCACATTTTTAACTCGTGCATCACTACAACCAATTCCAAATCGTGGGTGGGGTATTTATTTTCATACTCTTTCAACTGTTGGGAGGCATAAGCTACAACCCTACCATGTTGCATCAATACACAGCTAAGTCCTTTCAAATATGTGTCACTGTAAATGACATAATCATCACCCCCTGACAGAATGATCAGCACTGGTGCAGTGACAAGCCTTTGTTTCAGTTCTTGAAAGCTCTTTTCATAACTGTCATCCCATTCAAACTTGACATTCTTCCTGGTTAGATGCGTTAGAGGCCCTGATAATACTGAGAATCCCTTAACAAACCAACGATAATAACCTGCCAGCCCCAAGAAACTCCTGATTTCCTAAACATTCTGCAACCTTTCCCAATTCAACACTATCTCAATCTTGCTGGGATCCACTGAAATTCCATCCCTTGATATGACATGCCCCATAAATGCCACTTTCTCCAACTAAAATTCACATTTACTGAACTTGGCATACAATCTCCTTTCTTTGAGCATTTGAAGTACTAGCTGTAAGTATGCCTCATAAGCCTCAAAACTCCTCAAATAAACCAGTATATCATCAATGAAAATCACAACAAACTGATCTAAATACTGATGAAAGATTCTATTAATCAAATCCATGAATACTGCAGAAGCATTCGTCAAACCAAAAGGCATAACAAGAAATTCATAATGCTCGTACCTAGTCCTGAAGGTTGTCTTCAAGACATCTTCTGCTTTTACTTTTACCTGGTGGTAGCCTGATGTGAGATCAATCTTAGAATAGACCTGCATGCCCTGAAGCTGGTCAAATAGATCATCTATGCGAGGTAAAAGATACCTGTTCTTGATTGTCACTTTATTAATTTCCCAATAATTTATACATATTCTCATAGATTTGTCCTTCTTCTTTACAAATAACAATGGAGCTCCCCACAGTGATACACTGGGCCAAATAAACTCTTTATTCAACAAGTATTACAACTGATCCTTTAGCTCTCCCAACTCTGCTGGAGCCATTCTGTAAGGAACTTTAGAGATCAGTGACATCCCGGGAAGTATATCAATAGGGAAATCTACCTCGCGATCAAGAGGCAAACCAAGTAGTTCATCTGGAAAGACATTTGAAAACTCCTTTACCACTAGCGTATTAACAAGTTTCAATTCATTTCCTGACATTTCATTTACAAAAGCCACAAATCCCCAACAACCA
Source organism: Malania oleifera (assembly GCF_029873635.1). NCBI lineage: Eukaryota > Viridiplantae > Streptophyta > Magnoliopsida > Santalales > Ximeniaceae > Malania > Malania oleifera. The sequence continues at coordinate 129,575,751 of NC_080417.1, forward strand.
TCCAGGAGTAGCCTTCTCACTTGCATAGCCGACACTAACTAAGGTGGGAACACACCTGCGACCCCACAAACCTGAATTCTTGCTTGCCTGATGGTCTGAAAATTACTTCTTTCAAATGAAAGTTTATATTAGCATAGTTAGTTGTCAGCCAATTCATACCCAGTATTACATCGAACCTATGCATGTCAAGTACAATTAGATCGGCAGGTAGCACTCTCCCCCAAATTTCTACGGGATAGCCCTGATCACCCTACGACACTTTATCACTGAACCAGCCAGTGAAGCTATTGGCATTTCTACATCTAATAACTGGCTCTCGCCTCCAGACAATTTAATGAAAGACACAAAAGAATGAGTAGCACCCGAATCAAATAAAACAATTACATGGCATGAAAAAACAGTAAGGGTACCTGTCACGACATCTGCGGCCGTCTCAATATGTAGCGCGCCGAACCCACCATGTGGGGCCCGAAGTGTTATGAGACCGACACATGTCTCTGATACCATTCACACAGCAAAAAATAATAAAATAACCTCGAACATAATAGACCAAAGTTCTATATTTGTACCTCAACAAACTCATATCATACAGTCACATTCTCCATATTACAAAACCTGGATGAAATATAATAAACATAAAAACTAAAAACATAATTGTTCTGGTACCACTCATAAAACTACCCAGCCTTGGAGCTATCTAAGCTCGATCACCTGTATAACCTCAAAAGATTTAACCAACGACGGGGTAAGACACCTCTCAATAAGGAAGAAATAGTTTAAAACAGTATGTGGTTGAAGTGTTTTATATATAATTAAAATATCTATCCAAATGCATTCACAATCCACAAGTAGCCAAAATATGATGCTCATAATCACAACATGATAAATGTCTTTATCATCCAATCACATGCCCACAATCATAAATATTTTACTGATAATTCCCGAGAATAGGGAAGTCTACTCGCTCATACAAGTAGATTCCCTCTACTCTAGTGCTAACACTAGGGCACTCACCTTTCTCAATAAGCTCTCGAGCTATGTATCCAGGTAAAGTCATCGAGAATAGGGAAGATCACCCGCCTATACAAGTGGCTTCCCTCTACTCTGGTATACACATATAATTATCAGAGTACTCGCCTTCCTCAACAAGCCCTCGGGTGGAGTAATCTACTTTACCATAAATACTTAATTAATTAAACTCACACACAGCCAACCATATTTGTTTCACAGAACTCCACACATATACGCATATCACAATCAATCCACACAAGATAATCATATCGTCTTCAATCATACCCACACAAGACTAATTAAACCACACAGCATATATGTCCACACAGGACTAGTCCACATAGGACTATCCAATCGTAAAGATTACACGATCCACACAAGACAAACCAATCACACATATTACACGTCCACACAAGACTAATCAAACCACATAGGTTACAAAACAAACACTCTGTTCATGGTAAATAGGTAAACAACCTCCTCTTACCACTTCCAATGTTTACCTCCCAATATAAACGTCCATATAACGACCTCCTCATACCACTGCCAACGTTATATAACAGTTATACCAGGTACAATATAATGACCTCCTCATACCACTATTAACGCTATATCGTAATTTACATGAACCACAACACAAGTCAATGGAAACCAATCATTCAACACATTCACAGTATACATAACATTTGTATCCACAATCAACCAGTATATTCAACCAGGCAGATTTCATAGTCAAACAATATTCGCAGTCTTAATGATTTATCATTCCACATTACTCAAAATCATTTAATTATCAAAAATGGTTTCAACCACACGATTTTTCCCAATATAATTTATCTATCTAAAAGGAACATTTTCAGTACCAGCATGGTTTAGAAAAATTATACCTGGATATGTAGAAATTTATACCCAAAATTAGCCGTTTAAAATTATTAAAAAGCTATTATAAAATATTTCTCCTTACCTGTTCCTCGGGATTCGGCCTAAAACCAACAAACGAGACCCAGTATTCCAAAATTTTCAAATTCCTCAAATCTTAGTAAAACACCCTTATAATACATACAAAACTCCAAATAACAACATTTGCTAAGAAAGTTCCAAAATAACACACTTACCCTGGTTTTGGGATGTTTCCCAAACTTCTCAAATCAAAGATCTGCTCCGCCTATATTGCATAGAATCTTCCCAAGAGTCTCGTGGTAGCTTCCGATCATCAAACTGAGCTAAATCCAGCCCGAAATCGAAGAAAAAAGGTAGTAGGGCTGAAATTCTAGTGAGAGAGAGGTTACATGCAAAACATTTCGCATTAAAATGAAAGAATTCTCTATTTATAGGCAGGGATTCATCGACAAGACACATGGACTCTTCGATGAGTCCTAGTACACAGTTCGGCGACAAAATAACAAACTCATTGATGAATTTTAGTCGTGAAAGCCCCTTTTAGTAATTCCTCGTCTACGAGACATGTGCCCTCATTAACGAGTCAAGACAAAACGCTTGTCAACGAGACCAGTTGGTTCATCGACGATTGCTTGCTATCACCTTTTAAAAATTTCTTTTTCCTTCTCTTCTATCTATAATGACCTGAATAATAAAATGGTATTTAAATAGAGAGGAAGGGAAATGGAAACAGAAATAGAAGAACTCAACAGACTTCATTGATGACATTATATTTTGGGAAAAATAACTAAGAAAATTAATCGGGTCCTCACCGATTAACACAGGGGATTCGTCGACGAGGATATAAGAGGGCCTCATCGACGAAGCCAAGTTTCGTCGATGAGAAGATACCGAGAGAGGATTTTTGGAAGTCTAAAATTCATCAATGAAGGTGTAGGTTCATCGATGAACTTTCTACAGGACTCATCGACGAGGTGACGTGTCTCGTCAACGAATCCGACCCTATAAATAGCAAAAGCCCGCATTTAAATGCAGAAAATTAAGAAAATTTCACTCTCTCTCTCTCTCTCTCTCTCTCTCTCTCTCTCTCTCCCTTCAGTTTCTCTCCCCTCTCTCTTTGATTTTGAGCCAGATTTCCACCGGTTTGAGGATCTGAAGCCACCACGACGCTCCTGGAGAAGTTCTCTGCATCTGCCAGAGCGGATCGTCGGTGGAACTTCGTTGAAATTCATCCCTGAGTTGAGGTAAGGTTTTTTTTGCTGAATTTGGAATTATTGTAGTTATAGGAAAAGATATACACGTGAAAATACTGAAGTTTAGTACTGGGAGTTTACATTTTCAGGGTATTGATCAGGAAATCCTACGGGTGTGAGTCCAGGAATACATAGGGGCTTTTTAGTTGCCAAGTAAAGGAATAAACTAAAGCAGTTATTTTTCCACATGTATTAATATTATTATTATTATTATCAGCAATAATATGCATGATATTTTAAGATTATTGAGAAAATGTATGTTATTGGAAAATACTGCTATTATATGTACGAAATTATTCAACTTTGTGTGGCATGAATGTTATTTTTCATGAAAAGTAATGATGTGACAAATTTTACGAATAAAGTATGTTCTCAGGAGTTGTGAAAAGATACAGAATATTGTAATGATTTTGATAAGTACATGATAATTGATTATTTTCAAAATGATATGTATGAAATGATTTCGGCACGAGGCCGTAGAGAGACGTATATATATATGAAAATGATTTTTTTTGCTGCAAGGCCGTTATTTATGAAAATGAGTTCGGTGTGTGAGGCCGTATTATGAAATGATTTTTGGCGTATTTATGAAATGATTTTTGGCGCAAAGCCGTAATTATGAAATTATGAAAAATGCTATAATATCATGTATTATATATTATCAGAACCCGGGTGTTAGTTCAGTTCAGTTTCGGGAGCGCAGTACTGTAGCTATATAGATTAGATATTTATGTTCAGACTTATACTAACCACCCCACGAGGGGGTGGGAGATGGATAGTCGATGTGGCTTTCAGTATAGAGTGGTAGAAGTCCACTTGGCAGTCCAGACAAGGGTGTCGCAGGCCCATCATACTTACAGACATTCTTTACTCGGCAATGGTCGACCAGCCATTGTCGGGTCCCGCCTTCGGGCTGCACAACCCGTCATGGGGGGTAATACATGACATCAGTTAGCTATTCATCCTGGGTATGCTTTCAGTATTATCAGTTATAACCGATGTTTTATGAACGATATGATTTATTAGTAAATATGAAAGTGTATGATTATTCAGTACGATATGATGAACGTTTACAAAAATATGAAATGTACTATATATATAATTGTATTAAATGTTCATGTTGCCACACAGTTGTATTTAGTTTATTTTCTCATACTAAAATGTGTCTCACCTCCGAATTTAATTAATTTTTCAGGAGATCCTGAGAGACCGGCAAGTCGTGACCGCCGTTGAGTTTGTTGAGTTACCCCACTAGGAGGGTAAGATTTTGTACTAGGATCAGGATTATTTTGTTGTGAGATCCTAGTTGTACTTGGAATGTTATGGGAGATTGAAAATACATGTATGTGATTTTGGTGTAAGTTGACTCTGGTATTATGTTTTAAGGTTGGATGGTTGTAATTTTATACTTATTGTCGTTTAGGTTTCCGCTTTAAATGACAAGTGTCCCTGATATCCACGGTTTCGAGTTAACCGTTTGATTTATTTTACTTATATTATATGTGTATATAAGCAAGTCATTACACTATCCTTCTTATTATTTTAAATAGTTTAAAATTTTTCTGGGTCGTTACACAGCGTCTCCTAGTGTCAGAGCATAAACCCTCGCTGGGCCACATTCCTCTGCTGACCTCCATGAGGTGCCTGGTAACCTCCCCTGAACTGTCTAGGAGCAGGAGCAGTACCAATAGGTATAGGACAATCTCGTGCCAGATGCCCCGATCCTCCACAACAATAACATACACCTCTCCCGGCTCGGCACGCCCTTTAATGCCTCTTTCCACATATATGACATATAGGGTAGGTCTGAGCACCCTACACCTTACAACCCCTAGTCTCCTGCCTCTGACCTCTGCAGTAATTTTCTCTCCTCCACTGACCTCGACCAAAACCCTGCTGAAAGCCTGAAGGTGTGGACCTCTTCTTCTGTCCCTGTTCCTCCACACCCAACCGCTCACCAGCCTCAGCCAAAGTTGTTCTATCAACGAACTTAGCAAAATCATGTATTTTCAACACCACAACTTGCCTGTAGATCTCACGTCTCAATCCCTTTTCAAACTGTCTTGCTTTCTTTACTTCAACAAGTATGATAAACGGGGTGAAGCGAGACAACTCAATAAACCTCGCCGCATACTGCTAGACCATCAGCTGTCCATGCTTCAAATTTAGGAACTCTTCCACTTTTGCTTCCCTGACAGTGGCTGGGAAATTTCAGTCAAAGAATAATTCTTTAAATTGGTCTCATGTCATAACTATCGGTGTCGTCCTCTACTGCTCCAGAAGTTTCACTATAGTCCACCACCTCTCAGCCTCCCTTATCAGTTTATAGGTGGCAAAAAGGAGCCTCTGCTCCTCTGTGCACTCTAATACCGCAAAAACCTTCTCGATCTCTTGCATCCAATTCTCAGCAGCTACAGGATTAACTCCTCCTGAAAATTTCGAAGGATTCATCTTGGTAAATTTCTCTATCGTACGCCCATAGACTACATATGGGCCACCCTGCTCTCTGGAGCTCATAGCGATATCAGCCATAACTTGTTGAGTCACACTACGTAATACCACATCAAAATCAGCCCCGCCTGCACTCGAGGGCCCTACACCATCATTATCTCTCGCATGGGTGCTACCTCCTCCAGTGTCCATCTTGAAAAGATAATAAACATGACTTAGGGACCCTATCCTTATAACTTTCGCATCTAACCAAAATCCCCTATCTTGACATCCTTATCTTATTTCAAGATCCAGTCCTACACTCTAGAAACACAACTCGGCGATAGTTTACTATGGCTTTCCTAAAATCGTCACACCAGGAAAGACACAGAAACCACCACGGAAAGTCTGACTCTAGAATACAAACAAAACCTCAAATTCCTCTTCCTTATCTAGTTTAGTATGTTCATGCACTCTAGAATCTACCAAACCTAGCAACTAAGGCTCTGATATCAAACTGTAATGACCTGCCTAATTTACTATACATATATTTTTTTCCATAATAACATTTAAAATAATAAGCATAATATCATGTTCAACTGAATAGCATAATCAACTTGGACCCATGGATACCAGGGATATACCCAAAAATACAACTATGATACCTAAGCAGAAGGAAACTTAATCACATACATATCATCCAACTAATCATAATACCAGAGTTCTACTAAACCTGTTATATATACAATCATCCATAAAAAGGTCAAAAGTACCCTAGGGTCTCAACCCAAAATAAACCTTTTCGGCCCCCTAACGAACAACTCACCCTTCAGATAAGTAGCCCCACCAGTCTCTACGTCACGAAGCTCTATCGTCCTTACTAGATTTCCTAATAATGTTTATATAGTTGCGGGGGTAAGACACCTCTCAGTAAGCAAAATAAACTAAGCTGCAGGGTGTGGCAGCATTATAAGTGTTTTCTTGTTTACATAATATCAGGACATACCATATTGGTACAAATTATTGGACATCATGCTATGAATACAATATAACTCCTATATTATTATATAATGTACTAAATTTACTACATGAAAATCATCTTTATATAAGGTAAAATAATGAAATACACCCAGGATGGATCGCAAGATAAGTCATGTTTTACCCCCCACATGACTAAGTTGTTAATAGCCGAAGGGGGACCTAGCAATGGCTAGCCAATATTCGAGACAATCATAAGTATGTATGTACGATGGGCCTGCCCTCCGATCCCAGACTGCCCAAGGGACTAACTCCACTCTACGCTGTTGAAGCCACATTGACACCCACTCCCACACTACTGGTAGCGGTGTTTTTTTGTCGTAGCACTATCATAATTTTGAAAGTATAAAGTTGACAGTACCGTGCTCCTGAATGAAACTATACTAAAACCAGTCATCCGGGTTTCTGATATATAAATAAGTTTCAATACTGAAAAAAATAAAACTATTCGTTTTTCACAATAATAACTGTCATGTACATATTTCATAAAATTATGTCTGATCATACTTGATTATGGCATCTGCGTCAACATGGAACTCGGCATCTACGCGGCATAACATAAACATGAAAAACGACATGTACAATGCATAACATCACATAAATCAGACATCTGCCACTGGCCTAACAATTAATAATACGGACCTAATTTCTATACTGGTTTAAAATATGTAAAATCATGATTCCTGTACGTTTATATGCCATGACAACTATTAATCATACCTTTGATTGGGGGAAAAACATTCTATTCTGATATACAAATTATATGGAAATTAAACTCATGCCGCACAAAAATAGGGTAACCTCCTAAATGTCAAATCTGTTCCAAAAATCATATTTTCTGATTAAACACGTTTAAATCATATCCTTGTTTATAATAGTATTTCCCAAACATAATTATATAATATACATACTTTCCTAAAATTTAATGCATTAAAATAAATAATTTTATGGAAGATTCTGACTTAATTTATCACCTTACCTGACTTGCTGGGAAGCCCCCAAAACTCCCTATCCTAAACCTACAATGTTTCTAGCACAACACAAAACCCAGCGATGAAAAATGCAACATTTGTCCCAAAAAAAAACTTCGATATAATTGCCCGAACAGAGTCGCTCAATCCAAAAACACCAAATACCCAATAATACTAAAATTAACTTACTTACCCAAATTTTGGGATGGTTCCCAAGTTAGCCTAACCAACGATCCACTCCTGCAAAAATGAAGAGAAACTTCCCAGGAGTAGCGTGGCGACTTCGGATCGTTGATCCGACGAAGAATCGAGCCGAAATTGAATAGAGAAGGAGTGAAGGATGATTTTAGTGAGTGAGAGAGAGAGAGAGAGAGGGAAAATTTCATGCAGAAATCTCACTGGAAACCCGAGTTTGAGCCATTTATACACTTAACTTCGTCGACGAGACACGTCACTTCGTCGACAAGGCTAAGAAGAGAATTTGTCGATGAACTCTTATTTTTCATCAATGAATTTCAAACCTTGCAACAACCCTCTCGGTAATTTCTCATCAACAAGACACGTGGCGTGCAACAAATTTAATAGCTAGTTCATCGACAAAACCGGTGGGTTCATCGACAAACCCTGCAATTTCTTTCTTTTTGAATTTTCCTTTTTCTCCCTCTATTATTATTTAATTTCTATAATTCTTTGCATCTCTACTATTAGCATGGAATCCTGAGTCTCCCACTCCTTGGTCAATTGATGAATCACCAAAGTTGAATCCCCTTTAACGGTCAACTCTTTAATGCCCCTGTCTATGGTAGCCTGTAGACCCAATGTGCATGCCTCATATTTGGCAATGTCATTGGTGCAAGGAAAGGTAAGTTTGACCGAGACTGGGTAGTGTTTATCATCTGAGGATATGAGTACTGCTCCTATTCCATGTCCCCATACGTTGGCTACCCCATCAAATAGCATAGTCCATCCTGTATGATCTTCTTCTGCCGGGTTTATTGAATCAATGTCTTTGTCCGAGAAGTCGAACTCCATGGGTTAGTAGTCATCCACTGCCCTTTCCGCCAAATACTCTGCTATGGTGCTCCCTTTAATGGCCTTCCTTGTCACATAGGTTATATCATACTCGATCAATAACATTTGCCAACAAGCTACCCGGCTTGTTACTGCTGGTTTTTCAAAGACATACTTAATCGTGTTTATCTTGGAGATTAGCCATGTTGTGTAGTATAATGTGTACTGTCTTAATCTATTGACCACCAATACCAAAGCACAACAAGTTTTCTCCAATTCTAAGTACATGGACTCACACTCCATGAACTTCTTGCTTAGGTGATAGATGGCTCATTCTTTTCTTCCATACTCATCGTGTTGCCTGGTATATAACCCATGGAGTTTTCAGATACTGCCAAGTATAGGATGAGTGGCCTCCCTAGTACCGGGGGGACCAAAATTGGTGGATTCAATAGATAGTCTTTTATCTTTTTGAAGACTTCCCGACATTCTTTATTCCATCTCTCTAGCTTATTCTTTCTTAACAGCTTGAAAATGGGTTCACAGGTAGTGGTTGATTGGGATATGAACCGGGCTATGTAATTGAGTCTGCCCAAGAAACTTCGCACCTCTTTTTCAGTCTTGGGTTTAGGCATCTCCCAAATAGCCTTTATCTTGTCTAGGTCGACCTCGATCCCTTTCTCACTCACGATGAACCCCAACAACTTTCTCGATGTAGCACCAAAGGTACATTTTTCTAGATTCAACTTCAGCTGACATTTTCGTGGCCTTCTAAACAACTTTTCCAGGTTTGCCACATGGTTTCCTTCGTCCTGAGACTTGACAATCATATCATCCACATACACGTCTACCTATTTATGCATCAAGTCATGGAATAGGGTCACCATGGCTCTTTGGTAAGTGGCCCCTGCGTTCTTCAAACCAAATGGCATGACCTTATAATAGAAGGTTCCCCATAAGGTGATGAACGTGGTATTTTCTTTATCTTTCGGGGCCATTTTAATCTGGTTGTAGCCTAAGGAGCCATCTATGAATGAAAACAAGGCATGCCCTGCTATGTTATCTACCAACACATCAATGTGTGGGAGTGGAAAATTATCTTTAAGGCTAGCCTTATTCAGGTCCCAGTAGTCAACACATACTCTTATTTTCCCACTCTTCTTCATTATTGGGACCACGTTGGTCATCCACTCGGGATATTGGGCTACTTCCAATAATCTTGCCTCAAATTGCTTTTGAACTTCCTCCTTTATTTTTTACAGCATATCCAGCCTCATCCTCCTCAGTTTTTGTTTTATGGGTTTACGTTCGGGGTACGTGGGTATCTTATGGGTTACCAGGTCAGTGTCTAAGCCCGACATGTCTTGGTAAGACCATGCAAAAACACCTCGATATTCTTTCAGGAGGTCCACTATTTTGTCTTTGTTTTCACCCCTCAATAGCTCCCCTATTTTTACTTGTTTTGGTTCTTCCTCAGTTCCCAAGTTTATGGATTTTTGGGGTCAGTACTGTTCATGGTGGATTTATCATCAGATTTTAGCATTCTTTCCATCTCGGGGGATAGATTAGGTTATTTTTCTTCCATTTCGGTCTCCTAAATTTCGTTTTCAAAATTAACATCAACCCTTAACTCCTGGGTATTGGTGTTTTCATCTTCCCTATCCCGACACAAAATTAAAGCAAACAAATTTTTGACAATGGAACTCAAGAAACAAATGATGACTAGCAACACATAAACCATTTCATTAAAATGAGAAAATCTACCCGGGGCTATATTGCCCTCGGGTTACCAATTAAAATATTTGAAACAAGTAAAAAAAAAAAAAAACTATTACATGAGGAAGACCGGATAGTCAAGAATGTCCCAGTTTCTCAGCTATGTTTCGAAAGGAAAAGGGTGAATACATTGGCTCTCAATATCTGCAAAATCTTTTGAATCAATCACTATTATGCTCACCTACTTCATTTCTACCTCAAGGTTGGACAGATTGCTTTTCACAAAGGTCTGGTGTAACAACCTGAATATTAAATGGTCTTTAAATAATAAAAGAAAGGAAAATGGAAACAAGAATAGAAGGGAAGCTGCTAAGCTTCGTCGACGAACACAAGGTTTCATCGACGAAGGCATTAAAAATTTCGTCAATGAACGCAAGGCTTCGTCGATGAGAAAATAGCGAGAGGAGTTTTTGAGCCGACTGAATTTCGTCGACGAGGAGTGGATTTCGTCGACGAAATTTGTGAAGGACTTGTCGACGAAGGACGGGCTTGTCGACGAATTCCACTGTCTATAAATATGAAAAATCCAGATTTTTATCTTATTAAGGAAGCCATCTCTCTTCTCTCTCTCACACCTTCGGTTCTCCCTCTTTCTTTCGTCGATTTCAAACCAAATTTGTGCCCGATCGACAATCCTAAGTCACCACGACGCTCTTAGGGAAGTTCTCCCCAAATCTACCAGAGCGGATCGTTGATGGAGGCTAGGTGGAAACCATCCCAAAAAGGTAAGGATTTTTACTCAATATTTGGATTTATGACAGTTGAAAAAAGTATTATACGCTTAAAAATACTAAACTTTAATATTGGGAATTTTCATTTTCAGGGGTGTTAGTTGGGAACATTGGGAATCATCCCTAAGTTGAGGTAAGGTTTTCTAAGCGAAATTTGACTTTGTGGTAGTTATAGAAAATGTTGTACGTACGAAAATAATGAACTTTAATTCTGTGAGTTTTCATTTTCAGGATTGTTGAGTTGGGAACCCTGCGGGTGCAGGGAAGATTTTCTTAGAGGCTTTTCAGGAATCAGGTAAGGGGATAAACTAAACTAGTTTTGCTTTGAGAAAATGCATGTAAATATATATATAACATCTGGTTTCTGGAAAAACAAATATATTTATACATATATATTATTTATGTTTGGAAAAATACTGTTTAAATGAGGACATGTTAAATATGTGGAAAATATGTTCAGTGTGGCATGAGTATAAAATATATGAAAAATTGTTTTCTGGGAATATGATTATGGCACGGGTTTTTATGATGGAAAACCGGCGTACGGGCTGAGATACTTTTATATATGTATGTGATTTTTCGACATACAGGTCATGCTATGTGGATATGATTGCCGGTGTACGAGTCATGCTATGTGGATGAGATTTACCAGCGTACGGGCTGAGCTATGTGATTTGCCGGCATACTGGTCGAGTTATATGATTTTCCAGCGTACGGGCTATGCTATGTGATTTGCCGGCGTACAGGCCGAGCTATGTGATTTGCTAGTGTACGGGCTGTGCTATGTGATTTGCCGATGTACAGGCCGAGTTATGTGATTTGCCAGCGTATGGGCTATGTTATGTGATTTGCCGGCGTACGGGCCGAGCTATGATAAAATGTGTAATACCGGTAGTACGGGCCGATGATTTTCATGATACACGTATATGTGCAAATGATATGGTTGATGTCAAAAATGAATGATATGAGGTGAGAAATGTTTATGAAAAAGCAGTATGTTCTACCATGTTTTGATATACATATGTTTTCCCATATTTGATAAACAGTATTGAATATGTTATGTATGGTATATGTAGAACACAGTATACTCATGTTGCCACACGCTGATATTAGTTTATTTCCCTTACTGAGAGGTGTCTCACCCCTAAACTTTATAAATTTTTCAGGAGTCCTAGATAGGAGAGCGGGAAAAGCCCCGCTGACATAGTGTGGTTTATCTACCCTTTTTGAAGGGTAAGTTTTTGGTAGGGATAGTATGGCTTTGTGGGAATTGTCCCTAGATTTCATTTTTGGGATGTATATATGGAAGTACAGTGATTGTAGTAACTCTGGTACATTGTGATGTATGATATGATGGTATGAATATGATTGTACATTTTCTGCTGCGTAGGCTTCTGCTGCATGTTCTAATGTATCCCTGGTACCCATGGGTCTAAGAGGATTGTGACCTGCTGAGCTGGAATGTGAGATGAGTGGTATTGATTTTATGATGATATTATTATTAAAAAAAATGTGGAAAATGTGCAGGTCGTGACATCTGGTCAATAGGTGGGACATCCATTCCCCACTAGGAACTTACTTCGTCGGTGAGTCTTTCCATTCTTTGCACCTTTTTTTTTTTGCTGCATTCTTTCTTCGATCCGCGGTAGTGGGCTCGTAACCGAGGTCATATCGATCCTTTGCTTCTTTGAGTAATAGAGGCCTGGGGATCCCCTGCAGGTGCTTTCCTAATCCCTTTCCTGGACAGTATCCCTGTTTAATCATTTATGAGGCCATCACGCATGCCATAGAGGAAATCCGAGGTTAAGGGATAAGATACCCTTCCATCATAGTTATGGCATTAATGATTTCGAAAGCCAGGAATGAATCTTCTAGTGCTTCCTCTGCAGCTTCCATATAAGGAGTGGAAGTTGGCTTGGTGATCATTACATTTGCCTCGCTATATACACAGATCATCTTGTTTTCTACCACAAATTTTACCCTCTGTGCAATAAAGATGAAATTGCCCCAGTATTATGAATCCAAGGTCTCCTCAAAAGGAAATTGTATAATGGATTGATATCAATGACCTAGAATGTAACGTCAAAAACTACTGGCCCAATTTGTATGGGGATCTTAATTGCCCCTATCGACACCTAACAAGTTCCATCGAAGGCTATCACCACCAGGTTGTTCTGTCTGACATACGAGAAGTCCACAGGCAATTTCTGTAATGTAATCATAGGCAAGACATTGAGCAAGGACCCGTTGTCAATTAAAACTCACGCTATCATGTGATCTTTACATCTGGTAGATATATGCAGCGCCTTGTTATGCCCTCTTCCCTCTGGCAGAATTTCCTCATCAGCAAAAGTTATGTAATTGGTTGTAGCTAAACTCCCAACTACGTGGTTGAAGTTGTTGACACTGATATCCTGAGGGATGTATGTCTAGTTGAGTATCTTCAGTAGGGCTTCTCGATGGACTTATGAGTTCATTAGTAAGGACAATGTTGGAATTGGTGTATTCCCAAAAGGGGGTGAATTGGGTATTTAAAAATTTCTTCCTAAGTTCGACTATCCAGATTAATAGTAGTATTACACAAACCTAGGGTCTTTCTAGATAATCATAAACCCAATAATTCACAATAGTAAAATATAAAAATTCAAGTGCTGGAATTTAAAATACGAAAATTAAAAGTAGGCACAAGAAATGTTATCGAGGTTCATCCAACTACCTACATCCCTGCCTCAAGCTAACAAGCAAGAGGATTTCACTATGGTTGCTTACTTGCGAGTGGAGCGACACCGTTTACAACACCTTACCAGGATGGTGCACCTAGTTCTCTTAACTGAGTCTAAACCAATCTGATGCTCTCCTAACCGGGTCTGAGCAAGTCCGGAACTATTCGCAGGGCTAGTCTCCCTCTTCCGATCATACGTCAGGAATACAACGAATATTCATATTAAATATTTTGTACAATCAGATTGCTTATAATACAAGCAGATATGTATCACTACGCACAATCAACTAATGCACTCACATATGATATGAAGTAAGCTTAAATGAGATTTTCACAAAAAATAATTTTCTCAATCTTTGAGTGAGATGTATATGATAAGTATCTCAAAGATTTAAACCCTTAATAGCTATTTCTCCAAAAATGTTTTTCAAAGAAAATACAGGAGAACTTAAGGTTTATGCTTTTCAAAAGATCTTGCACAAACAAAAATATGAGAGTTTGAAATCTATATGCAAAAAGGTTTCCAAATCAGAAAGTGTTTCTCCAATGATTATTTACCAAGGAAATATGTGGAGAAACTTATAAGCTCACTTTCTAAAAGGTTTTCAACAAATAAACACAAGTAAGAGCATAATGCTTTACAAAACCAAATGCCCAAAAATAAATGTTCCTATCCAACAACCTTCAAATGCAAAGAACTTGCAAGTGAAAGAAGTAAAGGAATTAATCAAACTCTCTTTTAAAATGATTTTTAAATAAAAGAGTATAAAAGAGTATGTACAATAAAGCTTTTGAAGATAAAATTTTTTTGGAGAATTTTCCTCACTAATCTAATTGTTAAAAAAGATTAATGAAGGGTGTATATATAGACTCCTTAGAAAATTTGACTATTAGGGACATATTAGGGATTTTTAGAAATGTTTAATGAAAAAATTACCCTAATTACTGCAGTTAAAATAAGGCAACCCGAGAGATTCGGTCGCCCGAATAGACACATGAAGAAAAGTGCATTTTTTATGTTGGTGTCTGGTCAAAGCTTCGGGTGGCTGAGTCTAAGGCGATTTCCAACCTGCTTAAGGTTTGGTCACCTAGGCCTAAGTTTAGTCTACCGAACTTCAACTTTCAATCGCCCGAGGTCAAAATGACCATGAAGTTCGGGCGCCAGGGTTGTTGGAAAAGTCAAGATTAAATGTTTGGTCGACTAAGAACACTCAGTTCATTTCGGTTCGCCCAACCTTCAGTCAACATTTTGACTTTCCACAAATTCGGTTGATTGAGGCTTTTTCAACGCACAAGTTCAGTTGCCCGAAACCCTTTAAATTTAACACTTAAGTCCTGTTTTTACCCCTGATGGCATAGATGATAGTGGGAATTTTTTCTAAGTGTCTATGCAAGGACTTAGGTTCTATCTAAGGTCTTTGAATTAGTCCTAAAAATCCGGCGTCGGTCGACCGAACTAAGGTCATGTGGTTCCCTATGGTCAAACTATGGTCATTTGAGCTCATTCATATCATACATGCAGATGCAAATATTACAGACCCAAATATAACAAATGCATTTACAAATGAAGCACAAACAAGTCTTCTTCTTTTGCTCTTCATTTTCTCATTGAATATGCCAAAAGTATATTCTTTAAGTTCCTTAAGCTTCCATAAATCCACTCTCATATGCGTGTTGTATTGTAAATCTGCTCACAAACTAGATGCACACATAAGATCCTTGTGTTTCGTTAACATCAAAACCAGAGATCGGACTCAAAAAGTTAACAGTCAATTTAGGTCCTAATTTTTATTAGAATTCACCCCTGTTAATAATGGTATAACTTTTAAGTTATAGGAGATTTTTCATGAAGTGTTTATGGGGACCTAAAGTCAATCTATGGCCTTTTGAGCATTAAGTCATATCATGCAGGATGTATGCATTTATTACCGACCAAAATATTAAAACCTAAATGCATTTATAAATTAAATCAAATGTGTCTTCTTTTTCACTATACTGACATCATGGAATGCACCTGAGTGTATATTCTTTACGTCCTTCAAGGCTTCCATTGCCAGTCTCTTTATGTGTGTTTTGAATTATAAAATGTTCAATCACTAAATGCACACATAAGAAATATGAGCTTTGTCAGTATCAAAACAGGGATCGGACTCAAAAAGTAAACAAGAATGATAGAACTTCTGTTCCAAACCAGGGTAGGTATATACAGGATTTTTTGGGGCTCTATCCAAGGCAAAGAATTTCATATGATTATGTGTGGTTATGCTCTAACCTAATTGAAAAAGGTCTCCAGATTGAAACTTCATCCTTCCTTACAAAGGTCTATACAAAGCTCACACTGAGTAGAGTAGTTCGCGGGCACCATAAACTCTTCCACATGGGGACTAACACTATTACATTCCTTTCTAATCCTAGTAGGAAAAGCCCAGGTGTAGAGTTGTGAAAGTGTGTGAGTTTAATTTTAACATGTTCCCTATACCCCACTTTCATCCATATATTTATTCAAAAACGCTTTTCACAATTAAATACATGCTTAGCAAAACAGTAAAGGAAACAAAGCATCATGTTTATTCAAGATATTCACAATTAATCGCATGCTTAACCATGGAAATAAAGCATTCAGAACTAATCACATGCTTGTTCAAGTACCAAAGTAAGCAAAGCATTTACGATTAATCCTATATACACAATTATTCACATACGTGTAATCAAATTATTAATTTGTTCAAAAATGAAAGGGAGTACTCCAAAGGTTTATTATATTTGAAATTGGGATAATTGACGATTAATCACTGGCTTGACTCTCAACGTCCCCAGCAGAGTCGCCAAATTGTCACGACGTTCCCAGACGCGAACTTGGGACGACTCAAAAATGATATGAAGTGTGTGGATTTTGAAAATATGATTTTTGTGGAAAACAACGTGCATGGAGTCACCACTAACCTTTTTGAAGTGTGGTTAGAACACTTGATTACTACCCAATTAAGGGTAGAATCCATCTGCATTACCAGAGTCGAGTTCGGGAGTTCGATTATACGATGGGAAGGTATTAGCACCCCCTAGCGCCCGTTCTTACAAATGGTACCTAATTAATCAAGGGTTATCCCACAAACTAAATTTAACAAGCCTTTGAAATTACTCCCTTTCAAAAAGTATGAAGAAAATATACAAAATAAAATACTATATAAGTATTCCCTCAAAATCAGGGCATATCGTACTCTGAAGAGCTCCATGCCTCCCTTTTAAATCATCCGAATGGAAAAATCAAGAAAATAAAGTACAAAATACACTCTCGGGATTTTTTTAATTTGTTTTGTTTTTTTAAATAAGGAAAAATACTATTCTGGGAGGTTTGGGACTTCATTCGGGATGAAAAAAATTATCTAGACCTTGAAAATATTTTCTCTGATTTTTCTAGATTGTTGGGTGATTTTTATAAGTAAAAAAAAAAAAACATTTTTCGAACCTCAAAATTAATTTTAGGATTTTTTGTAATTTTTCCTGAATTCTAAATAACACAATGACAATCAAGCAAAGTAATGAAAATCAAGTCCCCAAAATATCTTTATGATTTTTTGGAATTTTTGTGAGTTTTTATGATTTTTTCCCAAGTACAAAAAGTAATTTCCTAACTTAAAAATGTTTTTGGGATTTTTTATAATTTTCTAAAATTTTTGTGATTTTTATGTATTTTGGTGAATTTTTCTTGAATTTTGTGGAATTTTTAAATTATTAGAAGAAAATAGGAACCAGTCTATGACTGGTTCAACCGACCCAAACCGATTCAAGAAGGAATCGGTTCACGGGGGTCAACCATTTTAGGCCTGATCTAGGCCATTGACACGTGGCATGCAGTGAGTGGATGGACAAAGGGGGTGAGGATGGTGGAGATGGTACGTGTGATCCTAACCGCCGGATGGAAAAGCAATATCTAACGACTCTCAGGAGATCAAGCTAGGATTGATGATGTGTCGAGATCCTTAAAACACACGGACGACTACGATCCAACCACGCTGCCCTCTGAATGTGTGGAAAGGGGCAAGCCATGTGTTGAGCACCGGTTGCTCAAAGGGAGGGCTATAAAATCTAAAAAATATATATATATTTTTTAATTCATTTCTGTCCCTTCCTCTCCAAAAGCTCTCTCACCCCCCTTCCTTCTCCTTTGTCTTCTTCTCTACGACCTCTCGTACCATGTCAAAATCACCCTTGTCTTCTTCCTCATCATTCTCTTCAAACCCAACCGCAACACCAACATTATCGTCAAGAGCATCATCGGCATTAATTCCACTAGCCCCAGCAGGGTATAAGAACTCCATCATCAAAGATGCATCAAGATAGCTAAGTGTTTTCTAACCCTTGTTATTGAGTCTTTCTTTCCTTTGTTTGTTAATGTGTGATGTTTACTATGTAGATTAGATACTGGTTGCGATCTGTGTGTTCAGATCAGTTTGGTTTGGAAACGGAGGTCTATGCACCTGCTTGTGTTTGTGTGTGTCTAGGGTTAGGGTTTGGTTGGTGTGAGCTGGAAGACGAAGTAAATCATCTCTAACTAGGAGTGGTGCCTAGGTTGACTCTTATGAGTTAGCCTGGGTTGACTCATATGAGTCAGCCTGGGTTGACTCATATCAGCTTGGGTTGACTCGTATGAGTCAACCCAAGTGAGTAGCAAACTCAGGCAAGCCCGAGTGGACTGAGGTGCGTGTGAGATTGACACATGGGGTCTTTGGGTCTATTTTGTTTTGAAATCGGCCCGAGTGTGTGCGTTTTGGGCTTAGTGGGTAATGGGCTTCGAGTGGGTTTTTCATAATTGGGCCAGGGCTGGGTTTAGTTTTAAAATCTAGTGGGTTGGTTTAGTTTTAAAACAAGGTGGGTTGGGTTTTAAAAGGCTTCTGGGCTTTGTTTAAAAAAAAGTAATTAGGCTTGGGTTTGGATTTAAAAAAAAAAAATGGGCTGGCCCGTGTTAATTTTTAAAACAAAGTGGGCCGGGTTTGATTTTGAAAGCAAGTTAGTGGGCTTAGGTTTTAAAAAAAGAAACCAATGGGCTTCAGGTTGAGTTTAAAAAGGAGCTGACTCAAAGTTTTCAAAACCGGGCTTGTGGTATTTTAAATTCGGGCCTGGGGGTCTTTTCTCATTGGGCTAGGCCCAAGGATCTTCAAAAAAGTGAGTTGGGCCTCAGTTGAGTTTAAAAGGGTTTACGAGCTTGGATGTGAAAGAAAGTTAGAACCTAGACCTAGATTCGGGTTCAGGGAAACGGGGGTGGTTTGATTTGTTCTGGGTCAGGGAATGTTAAATGGGCCAAGGGTCCGAACCCGAGTTTGGGTTCGGGTAAGATCAATGTTGAAACAAGGCTCCGAGGGATTCCTGCACACTCACACATTCATTCACCATATAGATCAACAAGATAGGAATGGGACCTAGGGGATTTTACCTTAAACTTCTTTTCTCCTCCGCTCTTCTTCTTCAATCCCTGTAGCTGCCTTGTATTCTGAATTCTGTTCTGTATTATGAATTCTGCTTTGCTTCAGCTTCTAAGTGCTGCTCTAAGTTCTGGATTCTGCTTTGCTGCGGCCTCTGAAGGCTGCTTTAGCTCAGAACTTCCCTCTGAAACCTCTAAATTCCTCTCTAGTTCTGTAGAGTCTCCCCCTTCTTTTCTAATTTCTTTCTCTCCCAATTCTTGTAGTATTTCTCTATGCTTTTTGAGTGTGTTTTCTATAGTGCGGGAATACCCTATTTATAGGGAGCTGGGGTGGCCTCTTGGCGCCAAAATTTATTCCCTCTCAACAGAATTCCCTACGCTGGCAAGAAAGGATTCTGTTAACCAACTTATTATGTGCATGTGATTTTAAAGAATTCTTTAAACGGCAACCGTTCGCTGTACATCATTCCTGTATGTAATTTCATTTATTTTTACACCCTTTTTGTTGTATACTCCTGCGTGTAAATGTGCGATTTGCTTGCACATGCCCCCCACCCTTTTAATGGAATGCCTTTTAATTTTGACTTCAGAGTTTGACCAAGCAATTCCTGACTTCACAAAAATTGATCTCCTCACAATCCCAACTCAAAACCTACAACTTAATTCATGATTTTGATTTTTGTTTTGACAAAACAAAAAATTGAAAATTAAAGGATTCAATTCTAGGTTTGTTTTGAGCACCTAATAAAAGATACAAATTTGAAATTAACTAAAAGTTAAGGAACCCTAGTCTAATAGGGACCAATTATTAACTCAATTTTGGAAATGCGGGGCTCAATCTTAATTTTGACATTAACTAAGTTGAAGAAACTCAGTTCGACGGGACTCAATTGTTGGGATTTTAGGATTCGAACCCTAATACCTATGGGAAGTGGGTTTTGGAAGTACAGGGACTTAACTCATAACATAGATTAATTTTGCAACTAAAGAGAACTAATTATAAAAGAATTAACCAAAATCATCAAGGACTCTACCAAACAACCTGTTTTAAAACCTAAGACTTGGACTAAACATTTATAAGCCTCAGCTTTGAACAAAAATCTTTTTGACACTTTAGGAGCTTGACTATCCTAAATCAAGGACTTGATTGAGGAATTGGGATCTTAATTTTTGAAAAAGGGACTATTCAAGACTCGAGGTCAACTCTTGTTCTGCTGGGTTTCCTTGGAGTAACCTAGTTAAAATTGGGGTGTCTATATTTGGGATAACTTCGTCCCACATCGAAAATTCACAAAAGATTCTGCCCCTAAAATACCTATCAAAACCATGCTCCGAGTAGATGTTCTTTTCCTATCTTGTGTCTATCTTCCAATACATTGGATTCAATTTAAATTTATTCTCAAATTAACTTAAAATCAAGTTGTGTCCAAACTAATAATTTAAATTTCGAGTCAAGTTCAAGCCTAAATTTTTTGTGCTCGAATCAAGCCGAGAGCTCAAGTTCGAGGCTACCTATTACTCTACCTAGGCGAGTTTAAACATGCTACAACTCAGTTCATTTATAAGCTTATTAATGGATGCAAAGATCGAAGAATGATTTTGATTTCAACTATAGGTTGCTAAGCTAGCTTCTTGTATGTGGGATGATGTAAATTTTTATTCTACAATCAATAAATTTCATAAGTAATCGGTATCACCTCTCTAATAGAGCACCTTGGTTAGTGCCTCAATTTGTATTTTGATATATTGCAGTATACTGTAGCACATATTTAAGTTATTTTCAAAATTGTTATTTAAAAAAGTTTAGACCAATAATGTAAGACATTTTGATTTTGTGAGCTTGGATTCATTGTAATCAAAAGTAAATTAAAACGGTTAATCCCCATAGGAAGAAAGCTCCAATGGCCAGCAATCCTTGCTCTGACTCGACCCGGTAACACTCCCGCACTTGGTACTCATCAACATGTCTAAAAATTCTTGAGAAGAGGGAGCATAGTTAACTTCCCAATACCCACCCAAATCCTTCTTGCCATGGAGTGAGTAGATTTGGATATTTCCATTTGACCCGACCCAAATAAATGCAAATTTGCTAGTGTGTTTGTACTCGGATTCGTGGTATCTTGGGTAGGGGTGAGCAAATGGTCGGTTCGGCCAAATTTGAGTAATTAACTGTATTAACCGAAAATTTTGGTTAAATAAAATCATTAACCGAACCGACCGAATTGGAGGAGGAAATCGAATCGGACCTGACCCGACCGAATTACCCAATGGGTAATTCGATTAACCGATTTTAACCAACTTTAATCGAAATTATTTAAAACACACATAAATATAATAACAAAAGTGGAAGAAGAAGAAGAAGAAGAGAAGGAGGAGAAGAGGAAGAGTTACTGGGGTCCAGGTTTGCACGGGGAGCTGGTGGCTGAGATGCTGAGGACCGAGACGAGAGGCTGGACTCTGGAGTCTGGAGAGCCGAGCTGCCGAAGACTCAAAGAGGCCAGAGGGGATTTGTCGACTCCGAGAGGTGGTCCACTGGTCCAATGGAGAGGCAGGAGAGTTGCGGCCTGCGGGTGTGCACTGTGCGAAGCAGATCAGCACTCAACAGAGGCGCAGAGCGCAGAGAAATTGAGAAAGTGAGAAACCCTAACTCTAATCCCCAATCCGGCAATCCCCAGATTCCCCACTGTGAGTGTGAAGTGTGAAGTTGTGAACAAAGCCTTTTTTTCCCCCCCAGCCCCAAGCGGGCAGCGACCAAGCCTTAGGCCCCGAGTCGCCCGACTACTATTACAGCTGTTCAGTGTTCACATAGTCACACTTCACTCAGTTCACTGCCTACCCGACCACAAACCACCCTATTATAAATTATATTAAAAATGTAAATTATTAGTAATTCGGTTAACCAATATTTTTTTAACCGTTAATCGAACCGAAACCAATTAACCGAAAGTTTGTATAATTTTAACCGAACCGATCGAACCAGATTTTTTACCCGAACCGAATCGACCAATTTCGGCCGGTTAATCCGATTAATTCAGTTTTCACCGAATTATGCTCACCCCTAATCTTGGGGGCGTCCAAGGCTAGATAAGACCTGGAAGATTGATTTAAATCCGAATAAGAATTAAGGGTAACATATTCTAAACTCACATTTAACCACTCAAGAAGCTTATAGGGTTTTGGGGAGGTTTTACTCTTATGATGCACAGCCAGTCTCTTGGGCTTCAACGCCAAGCTACAATCACCCTCCGAGTTATCCAAATCCGAGTCCCAGCCCATCACCCTACCGAATCCTCCGACCCGAAGGGACTGACCCACCAAGAGGGTATCTGTCGGATGATCGAAACTCTGCCGAACATAATCACCCGCGGAGTCGTAAATTAAAGCACCGTGTTGCCGTCGGGGACGATTTGGACCCCAGCGATGCGTTCCAGGTGACGTGGCCCTCGGCGTAGGCGAGGACGAGGTTGCCATCGGAGCGGAGGAAGAAGGTGGCGGTGCGGCGGACGGGGTTGCCGCGGCTGGCTTACCAGACCCAGCAGAGGAAGAGGGATTGGGAGCAAGGGTGAAGGCGTCGCTGGAGGCGGTGGCGCAGAAGGAAAGGTGAAACGGGGAGTTGGAAAGCGGGAGGAGGCTGCAGTCTGAGTCGTACTCAGCGGTGCGGGGTTCGGATTCTGCTCCGTTGAGGAAAATGAAGGTGTTGCAAGGAGGAACTGAAGCTTCTGCAGCAATGGAGAAGATGGTGAGCAGGAAAAATGGGAGAAAGAAGGAAGTCATCTTGTTTGTTGTAGTTGTAGCATTAGGAGTGTGAATGTAAAGTCTAAATCCCTCAATTTATAATTTTTACAATGTTTTAAAATTATTTAATAAAAAATTATTTTAAAAAAAAAGTATAGAGAATTTTCACCCAAGAACTTAAATTTAAATTTGTATTAAATTTAGATAAAATATAATGTAAAATTATATTAAAATTTATCTAAATTCATCCAAATTTAAATTTAAATTTTAAAATTTATACTCCCAAACGTTGAGCAAATCGCGTGAAGGGGTCAATTTAATTAATATATTATTTCTAGAGAGAACATTTAATAAGGAATAAGCATCTCATTACTAACACTCCATTATTATTGCCTATTTAGGAAAGGCTTTGAATTTAAATTATACAAACTTGCATTCAATTTTATTTAAATATATACAAATCTAATTCCCAAACTCAATCCAGGTTTCGAACGCATTAATATTTTCCTGTAGACAAAGTTGTTCCTCTAAAAATTATAATTAATTTCATGCCAAGTGGACCTATTAAAGAATTGACCCCTATAATCTATTTTAAGACCGACCACTCTCTCTATCTTTGAACACTTATGACATGGTAGTTTAATCGAAACAAATTAATGCCAAAATGATCATAGAGTCCTAATTTCAATCCAAATTGTTTTTCATTTTTGATTACATTCAATTGCATTTCCCTTAAAATAAGCATTATCAAATTAATGAATGTTTCATCATCGCCTCCCCATTGGACTAGGGCATTCCATCCCTAACTTTTTTTGTAAAGACAAAATAATAAATCCAAAAATATTTATTAATTTCATGAAAAAATGTCCGGTTAATAATTGTCTCTTAAATAGTGTTTAGGAAAATAAATTTTCAAGATTAGAATTAAATTTATGTAGATTTGAAAAAAAAAATCAGTAGAAATTTATATAAGGCATCATTATTCAAATCCACATAAAAGACATTGGACATTTATTACATTTATTTATATTAGACACGCAAAGAGAGGGATTCATTATTATAATAGTGGCTACAGTTATAAAATAGACACAGGGGACAACGTGAAGGGGGAAGCAGAGTTCCGTATAGTAATTACTTAATCTAGTGGATTGCTTATTTAAAATATTAAAGCATAATTTGATTTTTAAAAAATATACGTATTGAATTTGAAAATAAAATTATAAATTTGTTCTTTTTATTTTTATGAAGTGTTATTGAAATTAAAGAAAAATTAAAAGGCTAATGATTTATAGATAAAAATTTTGTCAAATAATTATTATATTTTTGTTTTTCTTCTCATTTTACAGTAACCAATAAAAAAATATGAATTCATTCACATTTATTTTTTAAAACTTTTTGAGCTCTATATTGAGAATTGTATAATTTTTTTACCGATGACCTTAGCCCAGCCCAATGCTAGAGTGAGTTGGGAATATAATTGGGATAGTAACTTTGACTCAACGAGGCCCAAATCGTCAGCCCAAATCAAACCCATCCTTGGCCCATGCTGAGAATTTAGGGCTTGGGCTGAGTTTGGGCCAACAGATCCAAAAAAAATGTCCAAAACGACACAATTTTTGCATGTCCCCATCGTTAAAGTGAACACTCAAAACACAAAAAACAAAAAGAGAAAGCAAAAGCAAAAATAAATAAAAACAAAAACAAAATAAAGATCAACAATTGCGGGATGCTTTTCCTTTTCCTTCACATCTTGGGATGCGCTATATGAAGCGTCGAAACGGAGCGGCTATGAGAACACGGAGTCCCTGTAGGCCTATCAAATACACGAGCACAAGAGATGACGATAGAAGAACGCCCCAGCGGTTAACCAGAACACGGGACAATGGAAAGAAAGACGGTGCGTGGAATTTGGCAGCCGCCCTTTTACCCCTTCAATGAATGGGTACTGCAAATTGCAAATGGATCCAAAACACAAAAGATGTTTGGACATGTTCTTACGTCCGGGTCGGCGGAACATTTCTAAAGGGGGGGGCCTGAGGTCGAAAGACAATGACCCGGGCCTTCCAATGTGGATCGCCATTCATCTTGTGTTCATGGTCAACTTTGGAGGGTGCACAAAGGAGCAAATCTCGTTATTTTTAAATTGATATGATAACTTTATGCATATATGTATAATCGGAATATAAACATTTAATACCTATTTTTTATTTTAAAATGAGGGTGGGGGGGGGGGGGGGGGGGGGGGGGGGGGGGGGGGTCTGCTATTAATTAATTATCCACCGTTGATTTCATTGACTTTTCCCCCTCAACCATTTAAGTATTTTTTTGTATTTATTGGTCTTATTATATTTATTTAAAATTCAAGTTATAACCTTATTTATAACATGAATTTTTTTCAACGAGAGGTGAAAAATATTAATTAGCAGAAATAAAGTGATCAAAAAACTAACACAAAAACCCACAAAAAAAACTCCACACACTAACTGAGACTTTCTTCTTATACCCTGAAAACAAAAAAAAATGTACGAGCGTGGGAGGGCGTAGTTGATGATGATAAGCAGGTTATGATAGTCTAAGCCACCTGCACAATAATTCATGCGGCTTATCAATATTAATAATATATAAGTCAAACCACGAATATAAAAATGGATATTATTTTATTCGCGTGGGCCCCAGCCCACTCCTTCAAATCTTCAACTCTGCCTCTATTTTATTTTCATGTTCATTGATTTTATTAAAATAAATAAATAATTTATTTATTTTATTGTTAGAATCGGTCAGTGTTTGCGCCTTAAAATATATAACAAAATCGATATGTAATAGTAAACTTATATCTAAATTTACAATTTTATTTTTTAATCCATTCAAAACTTTAGTTTATTTTCACAAATCAAATGTGACTTAAGGCTTTAAAATTTTTTATTTAATTATAAAATAATATAAAAGCATATTAAATGAGATAGGTATTTTCTCCGGATGTATATGCAATTAAGTCTGAAAGGACCTCTAATTAACTAAAAAATAAAATTAATTAATATTTCTTCACAATTATAGATATATCAACTGATGAATTTTGAGTTTTGATTTTAAAGAAGAATAAATAAAAATATAATAATTCTTAAGAGACCAAATTATGTACGTTTGTAAGAAAAAAAAAATTGTCCCTAAAAACTATCAACTCATTTTTATTTTTATTTTTACTAAAGGGAGGCGACACCTCCAATTATTTATTGATATATTTTCATTATTGGAAGATGAATATTGTGGTTACAAAATAAGCATTGTAAATTTACAGATAAAAAACATTAAGGGTCTCTTAAAAACAACACCAACAACCAACCAAAACAGGACCATCAATCCAAACAAAACTAAATAAGAACTCTAGGCCGAGTTTTTTACCAAAATATTAAAGAAAAAAAAAAAAACACAAATATGAAGGTAATTGAGAAAATTTACACAAATGTACCCAACTGACTTTCCAAAAGTCGATTTGGGCTTTCAAATAAAAAATAAAAAAATTCAGCCGCAATTCTTGACTGTCAAAATAAAAAAAAATAAAAATTGAGAACCGACTTTCCAAAATTCGGTTTGGACTTTAAAATTAAAAATAAAAAAACAAAACAAAACAAAAAGTCAGTTACAATTCTTGACTGCCAAAATAAAAAATAAAAAAAATTGAAAACCGACTTTTCAAATATATATTATTTTTCAAATTTTAATATTTAAATAAAAAGTTATAAATAAAAAATATTTTTAAGCGTCATTTAATAGCAAAATATTCTCTTTACACTTATGCTTTTTCAAAGGAATTGAAAAACAGTAAGTTAATTTTTTAAGTTCAACAAACTTATATAAAAATGAATATAATAACAAAAAAAAATGAAATAATTGACTGTTGGGAAATAAGACAAAAATGAAAATTACTTCCTAATACATAAAAAAACTTATTAATATATAATTAAGAATGGAACAAATATATAACATATTATTTATGTATGGATTATATAGGAGATTTTAAAATTAAGTATTTCTACTAACCGACTTTAAAAATTCGGCTTTCGGAAATTAAAACAAACAACACGAAGCCAACCCAAAAACTTGTAACAAAAATTGAGGCACAAAAAAACAATTAGGAAGGAAAGAATGGAATGGAAGAAAAATGTTATGAAATAAAAAAATTATAAAAGTGATTCACGTGTTCTCCCAGCATCGATGTGCCCAACCCGTGCTGCCGCAACACCGCAAGCTAGGGAAAATCGAGCATTCCAACTTCGATTTTTGAGTAGAGTGGCGTGGGTGCTTCGCCTTAACACAATTCATGAAAATATATGCTTTGGTATAAGTAGGTCATTCATCGGGGCTTCCACTCAGATGCCGACAAAACCATTCCCAATGCGGTCTCGCTCGATCCAGACCATGGTCAGGTCACGATCGCGCTCGTGTTCTATGTTGAGATGGGAAACCATAAGGGGTTGTCGGCGGGGTTTTGATCCACCATCACCCATGGAGATATGGATCAGAGTAGGTTAGCGGGTTAAGAGAGGTTTTTGGACAGCAGCCCCATATCATAAGTGGGTCGAGTCTGGTGTGAGGATGACGGGTTGTGCACGGGAGGGGAGGTGCAAATCCAGACCAGAACCCATTTAGTCGAGGCTTGGACGGCGTAGATGGTCGGGGTCAAGGCGGCCAACCAACCTGGATGAGGGTCTTCGACCGACTATGAGAGTGATGCCCAAAGCGATGTTGACCCACACAATCCCTTCGAGGCTGTAACGGTGATGAAGAAAAGAAGATTTCTATTGTTATGTAACATGGTACCTTAGTAGGGTAGAAAAAGAAAGTAGGAATGCGGGAAAATGAAAGGATTAATAAATTAGAGGACAAATTTGTCATTTGGGAAAAAAAAAAATAGAAGTTAGTTTATAAATAATATTTTTATGTATATTAGGAAAAGCAAAAGGTCATTTTTGCTCTATATTCCTCAAAAAGTAATATTTCACCATTTTTTTGTTATTGTTATCCTTGATATATATTTGAATGAAAATTAATTTAATTCACTTTTTTAATTCATTTGAAAATAAAATAAAAAGTAGAAAATATGTTTTTATATAAATGACAACTTCAAATATTTTTTATTACAAATTTTATTTAAATCTTAAAATTTGAAAAATAATATATAATTTTTTATTATTTAAATTAAAAATAAATATATATTTTTTATTATTTGATTTTGGGTAGGGGGTTGGGATTTGGTTTTTGGGGGGTGACTTTTGAAAAGTCGGTTCTCAATTTTTATTTTTTATTTATTTTGATAATCAAAAATTGTAGCTGATTTTTTTTTTATTTTATTTTAAAGTCCAAACCAACTTTTGAAAAGTTGGTTTTTTTTTTTTTTCACAGTTAAGAATTGTGGTTGACTTTTTTTTTTTTTTTTGAAAGCCCAAACCGACTTTTGGAAAGTCGGTTGGGTACATTTGTTTAAATTTTTTCAATTTCTTTCGTATTTGTATTTTTTGATTTTTTTTAATATTTTGGTAAAATACTCTAAGTATGCCTATCAAAAACAAAAATAATAAAATAAATTACAATCAAAAAATCTAAACCAACCAAATAGAAATCGAGAAGATGAACTAATGAAAAAAGGAAGTAAGATCCAACCTATCGATCCAAATGATACATTTTAGAGAACGTGATAAAAGATGTTGCTATCGTTGAACTGCCATTCTTTCTCATTCGCATTTTCGACGAAAAATTATTCGTAGTCAATTGTCTATTTCCATATGATCGATCATAGCTTTCATAAAAATAAGATTGAGTGTAGTTTAAATTTTATGAATTAAGGGAATAACTATTCCTAATTCTACAAAATATATTCCTAATTATTTCATTCAACGTATTATGAAAAAATAAATGGACATCCCTGTGATGAAATTTGGGAATACTATGAATTATTGAGAGGATGATCTTAACATATTAATTATCAACTTATTAAAATAATAAGACTGAATTATCTTAGTCATATAATTTTAAAGGAATAGATAATTTATATGATAAGATCATCATCTCAATAATTCATAGTCTTGTTATTTTAATAAGTTGATAATTCATATGATAAGATCATCCTCTCAATAATTCATAGTCCGATTATTTTATTTTATTTTATTTTATTTTTATATTCTCATTGACATAGTCAAAGAAAGAAGCAACATTTCGTTGCCCAATGCGGCATGGGATGCCACTCCCTAGTGATTCCCTTCCCCACAAACCATATGCTTAATTAATTAATTAATTATTTGTACAAATCATGTAAATTAGGCATATATATTTAACTATAAAGGCCCGATTACATCATATGCCGTAGTCCAGTTGATTTAATACAAATCATCATGTTGGTCATTAATTGTTAATTATTATTATTGTTATTTAATTTTTTGGTCATTCTATTATTATGTTTATTATAATTGATTTGTAGAAGCATGCGCAATAAGTCGGTGAAAATAAAGACAAGGGTGTCATCCACATAAGGTCCATACGTACAAGCAAATGTCGAATAGCCTTTTTTATTATTTATTTCTTCTTCCTCCTTTCCTTTTTGAATTTTTTATTTTTCTTTAAATATGAATTGTTTACGAAGCTATGTTGACAACACCTAACAGCGTATAAACCTAACAATTAGAGTAGCCGTATGTTGAAAATGGAGACCGACGCCAAAAAATAGTGCATTTGTTTTATTCTCGTCTGTTTTATATTTTCACTGCTAGATAATACAAATGTGTAAAAGTTAAAAGATAGCATTGTCATTTAATATACTAAAAATTAAATTAAAATATCAATAATATTTTTCTCAAAATTGTCATTTAATGTTTAGACTTTTTGGGTCTAGTGATTTTCTTAATTTGTACAGTAAAGCGAGTGATGTTATAAAAATAAATAAAATAATAATAATAAATAACAATAAAGTAATGAACATTAAAGGAGTAAAAAGAATACTGTCGTAGAGTTGACTTCGGCCCTTGAGGCAGAATATAGCTGGAGGTTGCAATATTTACTTTACACCAATGTACCTCAAGATACTCAAAAGAGTTATGTCTTGAACTCAAACCACACCAAATTAAATTATTAGTTGTGTAGTGACTCATTTAGCCAATCAATTATAAAAATAGGGTAAAGGGCGAAGTTTCGACTTATGTGACCCTGGTGCTCATTTGTGATTTGTCTAGTGAATCACTAGAGATGCGTTAATGAATGGACAAGAATATTTTTGTCTCTCCGATTTGTTGCCTAAATGGGTCCGAAGGATTTGTCTAAATTGAAGTTTTGGGTCATAAAAAATATTAAAAAAAAAAAAAAAAAAAAAACAAGACAGACTAAGAGAGCAGACCGACACACTAGCGGAAACGCACATATACCATCGACACACCACACCACATCTAATAACGAATAATTCATATGTATAAATTAAAAGTTATAAATGGGTAATGATCTAGTCTCAACTAAATTATGTCCATATAAGCAATGTCCCACATGCACCTCCCCCACCCACCCCCCCCCCCATTGAATGATTTAAAAAATAACTCAAATTTACATGAATTGAACGTTTGAGTGGTTTATTTAGTCAAACTGAGAGCTAACTCGCTTTACGAGGTAAATATTCTAATATTTAATAAATATAGCAAACTGAGTAACAGTAGGAACCATCAACATAGACCCACCAAAACCCCTAGTTCTCCAAAGTTATAAGTCCAACCCCACCATAACCTTAATATAAAATTATACCTTTTTTTTTTATCCCCCAATTTCGAGTTTCGTATTTTGTTTATTGTTCTATTTTGTTTAGCACCAAAGAACTCACAACTATTCAACTTTATATATTATAATCGATGGCAATGGAAGTGTTAAATTTTGAAACTTTAGTTTATGCTCGATTGTGTTTTGTATCGATATTTGCATAAGGTATTTAAATTTAAAACACATTGAAGTTGATGTGTTCATTTTTTTTTATGATATGGTTTATTCATTTAATTGTTTGAAATGTCTATAAAACATTATTTTGTGTGTTATAAGTTTCTATTGTATTGTCGAACGACGCAATCTATAGTCCCGTAATTGGTACTTTTTAATAAATATTTTAAATTTTGATATAATAGAATTATGTGCAAATAATGCCAATTGGTTGAGGATCAATTAACGGCGAGAAACTGTGGATCCCAAATTCGTTTTTAAGCAATTATATTTGACCTCATAGTGATATTCTTAATTAATACTTTAATAGAGATCATTTTTCCATCCACTATGAATGAAATGGGAGATAAAAAAGAATTATGAGGGAAAAGACCCCCATTCTACCTTTTTATTCTTCCTATGGAAGATGTAACAATTGACTATGGAAAGTTCATTTTTGTCAATAAAATTTGATGTTAGGAGACTTTGTAACATTTTTAAAAATTCAGGGGTGGAATGTCATATTCAAAAAATTCAATGGTCATTATTGGATTTTACCTTAAATGTGATAATTGATCAATAATTGAGGAAAAAAATATCGATTTTAAAACACACTCAAATACCAACAAGTGAAATTGTTCGTATTCCTTCCATTGAATAATATATTGTAGGTTGGAGTTCAAGTATCCAAGGGTGTACTCTTATGAGAGAAGATTTCCTAAATATTTAGGGTTTTGTCTAGAAATAGGAAAAAAAAAAAAAAAAAACAAACAAACAAACAACATGAGAACGTGAAAATTTAACCCCTTTTTTTTATGTTTGATTGTTAAGGAAAGTAAAAATAAAACAAAAATTTATACTAAATAAATTGATAAATTTTTTAATTTTTACACTAATGAAGTTTTAATGTTTGCTAAAATTAATCAGATTATGAATAATTTTTAGTTTTAAAATGATTTAACATAACAATATTTTATTATAATGAATTGGTAGTTGTTCTCTCAAACAAAATTCTTATTTCAAACTAGAAAAAACTTCAATATGTGTTGTTTGTGGTGTGGCTCTTATACTTTGAATTTCATAAACAAAGAAGAAAGAAAAACATGAAGGGGCAGCACAGCAAGGGCTCGTCAACGAATGTCCTGTGGGTGCGTCACGAGGAGGATAACAAGTGATAGTCGACAGAATGTTTTGGCTCGTGACGAGAAGATGCCCAAAAGGCTACGCAAATAGTTAAGTTTAAGATACTGAAGGCAGAAAAATTGGATCGATCACGTCGTGGACTGGATTCGTCGAAGTCGTGTTCTTCTTGATCTCGTTGCTGAAATCGCCGGTCTCATTGAGCCGGAGGAACCCAGCGTTTTGGGCTGCGAGCAATCTCTTCATCCTCCGACTACTTTTGAAATTTGAACGTTGAGGTGGTTGGGTAAACAGAAGAAAACCTTCGAGAGAGTGTTATACATGTCATTCTAGGCATATATTAGGAAGAAGTGTGATTATTTGAGAAGTGTATTGTGTACTTTTTGATTTCCACAGTGAAATTTGTGTGTCATTACTTTCGTGAATGTAGGTTTTGTCGAACCACATGAATCTTATTTTTGTTCTTGTTCTGGTTATGTTTCATCTACGACTTGTTTTATTCCGCTATACATCTTGATTATTCGAACCATATCACAACAATATGAACATGAATACGATTTATCACATACTATTAACTCAATTTCATGTAAACCTCATAAGTTGTCTTTGCTGTTAAGAAAAATAAATAAATATTTTTTTACAATTTTTTTAAAACCTAGCTGATGTAATTGTGTGCATGACACATGAGTAAATAATATAATTATTAGGAAAAAAATTATGATGCAAATATTTCTGTTCATTAATTTAACGACTATTTATTAATAAAACTGTTGTATTTTAATAATTTACACCATCTTAGAATAATATAAGAGTATAATTCATTTACAGGTAAAATGGGTGCTATATACTCTCTGAAAATAGCTTTCAAGCGAACAGAATTAATTTGGGGTCACCCAACCACCACACACCCACCCCCCAACCCAACACCACAATGATATTTTTTATTGTCCTATTTTTAAAGAAGGGCGAGACCTCCATTTATTTATTGATAAATCTTTACTTTTGGCGGAGGAATACCGTGGTTACAAGATATTTAAAGGGAGGGACAAAAGACAAACCTTTAAAGGCTTCCCAAAAACAACATCAATATCCAGCTAAAAAAATAACAAAACAAAAACAAAACAAGGACCTACAAGCCAAATATCACGCAAAAAAAACAAACAAAAGATAAATAACATAAAGTATAAACCAAAATCAACAAGAAATCAGCGAAACATACCTCAAATAAGTCGTACCCATCTTCTCCAATTTATATAACCCCTTGATAACTCTAGGGAGATGACTATTATTTGTAAACAACCTATTCCTCCCCCTAACACCTTAACGAGTCAAGGCATCTGTCACTTTATTTCCTTCTTTATACCAATGTTTAATCAAAAAGTCTACTCCCTCCAATAAACCAATCAGCTACTCCCAAAAATCTCATAAATACCACAAGGAGCACCTCTTTGTTCTTATCCAATTTACAACAAATTTCGAATCACATTCAATATTAATACTAGTATGGCCCAAATATTTGCAAATCTTTATTCCCTCTAATGCAGCTCTCAATTTAGTTTCATTATTTGAACAAGAACAAGAGAACAAATTAATTAGTTATACTCTTATAATGAATTATTCGAGTATAATTAATTAATATTAGACAAAAAAATATTAAGGAATTCACATTTTCATATTTGATTATTAAGGAAAGTAAAAAATAATAATAAATAAATAAAATAAATTTATGAATAAATTTAATTTTTAAGCATAATTACTATATAATTTTTATTAATTTTTAATCAGATTAACTTAAGCTTTTATCATTGATTATTTTTTTTCTTTTATTTTTTATTTCTTCAAGTAAAATTTTTTGTATCCAAATGGATCCCAAATGGGGAGAGAACAAGTTATATATTCTACTTGTGAAATTCAAAGCCCAAATACCCTCAACTCTTTGAGCTTTTTACAAAAAAATTAATATTTAAATATAAAAAACATGAGTGTATGACAAAAAATATTTACAAAAGTTTGCTAAAATGAAACCGACTTTTCAAAAATTGGTTGCTGTTAAAAAGACAAACTATTATGGTGTCAGCAAAACAAACTTATGAAAAGTTAGTTTCATTGTAGAAACCAATTTTTCAGACTTTCCATAAGTCGGTTATGCTTTGCATTTCCCTTCAAATTTTTGTTTTGATATTATTCCTACATCTTTATTTTTTTGTATTTATTAAGAAATAGGCAAAATAAAACATTGTAAAAAATGCTAAATAGTTTTGATACAATTTGTTTGTGCAAATAATTTTTAAAATATCCTTTCTTCATCTTTCTAAATTTTTAATTACTTTAGATTTTTAATTTTTAATTTAGATGGAACGATGATGGTCGATTGACTATTTCAAAATTTTTTGAATGAAAAGACTCGTTCTATTCCAATGAATAAATTTGAATTAAAACTTATTTTCTATTAGTTAGCTTGATAAAAAAATCAATAAATAAAAAGTTAGTTGGGTACATTTTCATATTTATTTATTTTATTATATTTTAAATTATTTTCGTTAAAAAAAAAAAAAACACTCTCAATTGCTTCCTACACATGGCTTGTCATCTTATTATATATATATATATATATATATATATATATATATATATTGATGGTGAATGCTGACATGACAGCCAACATGAATTGATTACTACTCCTTCATGTCTGCCATTCAACATATTTTATATTAAATGCTATACTTTAGGCTTTTCCATGCCACAAACATCGCCATAGCCACCGCTTGTGTGCCTTTACCTTTTAGATATGATTTCTCCAAAGTTTTTTTTTTTTTTTTTTTGCATCCAATTTCCTAACTTCCTCACACATTCAGTTGACACTTTCGTTGATCAGGCACAGACTATTCACATACTCACACAACAAGGCCCCTCTTACTGTATAGGAGTAAATACAGGATTTGCTTGTTATGGTAGGAATCGAACCTGAGATTTAAACTAACAAGTGGTTCATCCCAAGTTCGCCCTTGCCACCTGATCCATTGCTAGAGGCATGATTCCTCCTTCTTACACCATTAAGTAACATTTTCACCTTCTTAGATATAGAACATGAAATTTATATCTTAAAATTAAATTTATATGAATTAAAAAATATTAAATGCAAAATGATACCTTTTAAATTTATGCTCCCAAAAGCAGGATACCTTTATGTTAAATGATTTTACAACGACAAAAAAAGTATCGTTATATTTTAAAATAGGATAATATTCCTAAAGGAAAATAAATTTAATAAAAATTGGATAAAAGCATATTTATAAAATATATCCGCACCGTATGTGCCTTCGACAGGGGCCGATATGGCGGGTCCGTCTAGTAGACAGGTAGACGCTTCGTCTGACTCTGCTGCCACCCCCTCAATGTCATACCTATTAGACGACCTTCTCGATGCAGAGGAGGTGGATGCACCCACTATGCCACCTCGGTCTCGTCCAGAGCCTTCATATGCGTTATCTTCCTATCCGTTTCGCATGGATGTAGATGATGCAATACCTATTGACGGAGATGCTAGAGATACAGCACGTCGACGGGACAAGACACCAGATGCAGAGGAGCAACCAGGAGAGGGCAGACACAGACGGCAGCCGCCCCAAAACCGAAGACGACCTCCATGTGGCATGAAGTAGTAGGATCGATTATTTTTATTTCATTTGTACAACATCTATTTTTTTTTTTTTTTTTCCATTTGTATAGCATCGTTGTATTATTTATGTATAATTAGGAATATTTATTCAATTTCCACGGCATGTATATGTGAATGAAAGTTGTGTATGACAGGTGTGAATAAACGTTGTAAATGAATGTTGTGATCATTCCCACCTTCCCGATTAAAATTATTTTATTTTAATAGTTGCATGGAATTGAATAGGTGCTCTTATGTATTGTTTCCCACAGACTTATACATGAAACTTTTGAATGAAATTTGTGAACATATTGGCATCGATGGACAAGAATAAATGTTTTCTTTGAACAAGTGCATAGATAGATATGATCATTTTCAAAAGCAGACACTGTCGAAATTTTTACAACTCAAGATCATTATGTACATTAAATTCAGCACAAACAAAAAACATGAAAATTTGACTGTAAAAAGCTAGGTTCTTAATTAATACCAACTTCATGTTTATACTCATAATTATTCTAACATGTGCGCATACGTAGAGACCATTCTAGCACGTGTGCTTACCAGGAGGAACATTATCTGGACACCCACCAGCTTGGAAGAACTTAGTTTGATGATTCTTTTGAGCAACAATTACCACAAATTTGGGACACCACTTCTCATCAAAGAACTTACATGCCTACACATATGAAACATTGTTAAAAAAATTTATGATCACAAATCTATTTCAAATTAATTTAAGGAAATAGTGGGGGTAACAAGTGTAAAAAAAGACTTGGATAAACACAAACACCTCTATAATTTGATCCAGCTCAATGTTCAAAACCTAGTTGAATTAGGATTCGCTAACCCCAATCCTAAATCAAACAGTTAATTAACTAATGAGTGAAGATTAATCTAAGATAAATGAAGAAAATAATTGATAAGCAAATTATCTTTTTAATACTTGATAACAATAATACTTTGGATCCAAAGGATATGGATATTGATGTTTTCAAGTATTAAAAGTCATATTTTTGTTTCTATTTAGGCGAATGATTCAAGCCACAAAAGGAATTTTTTTGGGGGGGTTTCGACATACTAGTAAGGGCAAAAGATTATCTTTGTACAATACTGCAACTTCTCTAATATCTGCAAGATAGTTAATGAATCGTACAAGCCAAAGAAAAAATAACCAAATCTCATATACACATGACATACAAATATAGAAGACCACATCAAATGAGAGATGCAGTTTCAAGACTTCCAGAATGTATAGTTTGAAGGTAGGTTGGAGCTTTCAGCTTTTCTAAATAATTAGGAAAAGATAAACATATATATAAGTGCTAAAAACGACAAATAAAATAAGATCAAAGTTGAATGTAATTACCTGAACAAGACAGATCAAGCACTTAGAAAATGCTCTGATCAAAGCTACTACTAATAATCTCCACTAGTACACTTTAGTCATTAATTAATTAATTGTATGTTTAGAAGAAGAAGAAGAAGAAGGGAAAAGATAGTTAGGAAAGAAGACATTGAGGTTGCAAGGATGGTACGACCACACATCTTTTTAAATTCTTGGCATTTAGGTTAAGACAGTAAGACTGAAGCGTTTTCCTATAATAAGCATATAAGGACTGCTACGTGGCTCATTCCTATTGAAGGTTCGTCATTGTACTTGAATAAGGATCAACCAATGCAAAATATATTAAAGCAAAAGAATCCATCCATCTGTTGCCTCCTACTGTTACAGGCTCATATTTTAGAAATTTCATTAAGACATTATTTGACAAATAAATAATGTTTGCATGAAATTTATAGTGGTGATGCCAAATAAGTACCACTAATTCTACATTCACAAATTGTATGATTTACTACAATCCAGACAAATAAATAAGTGACTTGGAATTCCTTATGTAGAAGTGTTGAATTTAATAAGTGTTGATAATAAGTGTCGGATTGGAGAAGCCCTGAAAATTATAAGTGACATTTGATTGTATTTAAATAAGTGTTAATATTAGTTTTAAATATAATTTAAATTAGAATTATTAAGATTTTTAGTTAACAATTTTAATAATAATTATTTTTAATTAAAAATAATTTTGTTATTAGTATACATTTATAATGTATGACTTTTATTTTAATTTATGATAAAAGTAATATTTTTAATTAAATTAAAATTTTTAATTTATTCTATGTAAAAATTTAATTAATAAATGATTATTCGCTCTAAAAATATAATCTATTATTATAATAAATAAATAAATAAGGAGAACACAAAAAATTGAAACAATTCATGTAAAATGACATACTTTGAATTATTAATAAAAAAATTAAATGTACAGTAAATCTTATTGGACCAAGCAGCGAGATTTAAATGGTAGCCCCATTGAGTGTTGATGTGTGGCAAGCAAATCTCACTACTTGGTCCAACGAGATTTGCCTAGGAAAAAAACTGGTCTTGACACGTGGCAAATTTCGTTACTTGGTCCAGCGATATTTGCCTAGGAAAAAAACTGGTCTTGACACATGGCAAATCTCGTTGCTTGGTTCAGCGAGATTTGTTTAAATCTCGCTGACCAAACAACAAGATTACGTGAACGTCATTTTGGGAAATATTTTTCTGAACAAATTATTATTTAATATATTATTTTAAAATAATGATAAATCGGGAAAAAACTCGCTTGTTTGCCTTTACCTTTTAGATATGATTCCTCCTTTTTTTTATGTCGGGTGTCCTAGCTTCCTCGGTATATCCAGTTGACACTCTACTCGATACTCTCGTTGACCGGGCACACTCTGGTGGCGACACAAGGTACTTAGACTATTCTTACGCCCACGCAACAAAGCCCCTCTCACTATGCAGGGGTAAATACATGATTTGCTCGCTGGGGTAGGAGTTGAACCTTGGACTTAAACCAACAAGTGGCCCATCCCAAGCCCGCCCTTGCCACCTAAGCCATTGCCCGGGGCATGATTCCTCCTTACACTATTAATTAGCATTTTCACCTTTTTAGATTTAGAACATGAAATTTATATCTTAAAATTAATTTTATATGAATTAAAAAATATTAAATGCAAAATGAGACGTTTTAAATTTATGCTCCCAAAAGCAAGATACCTTTATGTTAAATGATTTTACAACAACAAAAAAAGTATCATTATATTTTAAAATAGGATAATATTCCTAAAAAAAATAAATTTAATAAAAATTAGATAAAAGCATATTTATAAAATCTATTTTGGAAAATTGAAATGTTTAAACAAAAATAAAAAATAAAAACTTCATTATTACAATATATACACAAATAGTATAAATAAATTTTTAGGCAAAAATATCATTATATTCTAAAAAAAGACGAAACATTTTTAGAAAAACAAAATTTGAGAAAAATTAGATAGATGTACATTTAAAATTTTTATTTTAAATAGTATAATTAAAAATTTATTTAGTTTAAAAGTTATGAGCCTGTTTGTGTGTGTGTGTGTGTGTGTGTGTGTTGACCTTATAGATTATACCCGATTTTGATAATGACAAATACTGGTAATTGATGGCTATTAAGTTCATGTGCAGGTTTATATTAACAGATACACTGATGGCACATGAAGTAAAGCATGAAAACACTGAAGATCATTTTTATTGTATTTCATTATTATTCAATTCGAGTCTGTAATAATAATTAGGAGAAAAAGGTCTGTAATATTTAATGCATATCATGCATGTAGGAACTACAAGCTTAAAGGCCTTAAAACAACTCTAGGTCCCTACACATTATTTGAAAACCAAATGACCTTAGACAAGCAGTCGACTGACGCTGAATTTTTTCCGTGTCCTAAAAAGGACCTAGACTGACCTTAGGACTCCCTATATTTCATAAAAATATGTCATATAGTCTTAACATTAATCATTATATGAATAAGGTTAATGTATAAGGGGATTAAAACTGAAATGCATTAAAAATGCATGTTCGGTCAACCGAACTGGAATGTATAAAAGCATTCGGTCGATCAAACTGGTTAGAGGTCAACGGTTTGACCATAGCTCGGTCGATTGTTTTTTGCTAAATTCACACAACTTGGTTGACCAATCAGATTTATATGGGCAACGCTCTAGTCGACCGAACCCCCACATGGGAGAATCCAACTGCCTGGTCGACCGACCATGCAGATTTGGGAAAATCGCCTTTAAGACTCTTAGTCTGGTTGACCGAACTCTCAATTCATTTTTTACACGGTCGACCGATGCTCGCGGGGTGGTGAGAATTACCGAGGTTAAAAACGCTATTAAATTTTATTAACCTCACTTAAACTTTTTTCCAAAATGACCAATGTAATGACCCAAAGATTAATGGTATTTAAATAATAAAGTGAGAGGGAAATGAAAACAAAACAGAAGGAGGCAACAGACTTTGTCAACGACGTTGCTTATTGGGCTCGTCGACGAAGGTATGCCTTATCGACGAGAAGATACCGAGAGGATGTTTTGGGCGAATTTGAATTTTATCGACGAAGGGGAGAGTTTGTCAACAAATTGCATCTTGACCTCATGGACGAGGTGACGTGGCTCGCCGACGAATCCTACAGTATAAATAGTATTAAACTCAAATTTTACGTAAAAGTTTTCAGTAGAAAAACCCTCTCTCTCTCTCTCCTCTACGATTCCTCTCTCCTCTGTCTTTGATTTCAGCCCTGTTAGTCGCCGGATCGACGATCTGAGGCCACCACGATGCTCCTGAGAAAGTTCTCTCAAAGTCTATCGGAGCGGATCGTTGGTGGGACATAGTTGAATTTCATCCCAAATTCAGGGTAAGGTCTTTTATGCATTATTTGGCTTTCCAACAGTTGTAGGAAATGTAGTAGTCTAAGAAATAATGATACTTTATTCTGGTAACTATTGTTTTTAGGGTGTTGAGTGAGGAACCCTGCAGGTGTAGGACCTATCACAATAAGGGATTTTAGCAGAAATCAAGTAAGGAAAATATGTTATGCTAGGCAACCTTAGTATGATTTCTGTATAAATTATATGTTTTTATCAGTTGATTATTCAGAGCATGAATTTATACAAATTATAAATTATGTTTAAGATTTCTAAAACTACTGTGTGGCATGAGAATATGAATATAGTACAAAAACATGTTTTATAATATTTCAGGAACATATTTTCAGAATATACAGATAGGGAAATGTAATTTCAGTTTACATGATACCATGACATACAGATTTACAGTTGATTTTAGAAAATACAGTTGATACAGATACAGTTTATTTCCGCGTCATGGTTAATATAGTTAATACAAAATCATGGCAAAAAATAGTACTTTAGATATATTAGTTACCTATATAGTATTAGACCCTGATGGACTAGATTCACCTTCATCATAAATCCAAATGAGACTAGAGCCCAGCTTTGATGAGAGCAATTACCACCTAAGTCATCTGCTCAGGCAGAGCAATTGACGCCAACTCTATGATGACTAGAGCAATCTACGCTAACGTTATAACAATCGGAACAATTCACGCTTGCACCATAATTTGTTAATAAATGGCACATCACCTTGAGTCAAACTCCATCACTATAAATGGGGATTTAGAGAAGAGACTAAGGTATCTCATTCTAAACTCTACTTTGCTGTTACATAAAAAACCTCTCAAGCCAATCCCTAACTTAGGCATCGGAACAATCCCCCGGAGTACACCTCGGGTCCTTCAAGCCTTACTTATTTATCTCTTTTCAGGTGGTCGTGATCAGGGATCGTAAAGGTCGTTCAATTTTTGGTAGCAACAACATGCTTCAATTACTTAACGTCGTTAAGAAATAAGAAAAAGATCACAAGCCATCACATGATATGTTTATTCCATTGAAAAAATATTTAGAAAAAACTCATTTACTATTAAATCAACTTTAGTATTGTCATTGCATACTTTTTTAGGACAAAATCCTCATTTTTCTTGTTCAAGGCCTTAGTTAATTGGTCATATGTCATCACATGATTATGCAATCGAAGAAGAACTTAGATCTTAATCACTTGTCATCAAGTCAACCTCCACATTGTTCTTACATAATTTTTGTCAAATTGTGCATACTCATTCATTGCGAATAACTATTTTGCCTAACTAAATAAGTTGCAATAATAAAGAATTTCATATTAATTTAAATATTAATATAAAAAATTAAAACTTGAGTTAACAATTAAAAGTTTCTATCATAATTTGATTTTTATGTTTTGAAGAATCATAATAGTCTAACAAAATACCATTGGATTTACCCTGAAACCATCTTTTGAATTTTTTATTATGTATGAACTCTCATGAGCCTAGCTTGTAGGATGAGGTAAATTACAATGACATTTTTTTAACCAAGAAGAAGAATTAAAAAAAAAAGACAAGTTTACTTATCTAAATGAGTTGGATTTGAACCGGGTAAAATTCAGTGAGACCCTCTGAGCTTATTAAAAATGATACTTCATTTGTTATATTTTTAAAAATTATAATTTTTTTTAGATTTAATTTTATTGATAAAATAAACCTCCCATTATTTGACTATTAGTCAACCATTATGCATATATGAAAAAAATAATTTTAGCCTTAATAAAATAATATTGTTTAAATAACACCTATTTAATAAATAAATTGAAAAAATTGGTCAGTATAATATTTTAAAAACTAACCGAGCAACTCAAAAACTTAATTTGATTTTGAAATTAACTGGTTTATCTGATCCAATCTCTTTAGGTTAACCAACTGATATTACTGTATTAATTTTTTTTTTATCATTTTAATTTTTTTAAAAAAATATGAAAATTAAAAATTACTAATAAATCATAAAATGTCTAGTAACATAATACTACAAAATGTTTATTAGACGTAATTTTTGGAAAAAATTAATAACAAACACATTATAAAACAAATAAAACAAAGTTTAATATTTTTTAATTCATGTAACTTATCAAATATAGTGTCAAAAAAATAAAATAAAATTTAAAAATTCATTATTTACAAATTAAAATTATAAAATAGAGTATTAGTTATTCTGTAAGTAAAAAATATGAACCCTAAATGAATAAAGAAAACTCAAACTTATATTACTTGATTCACTATTGTTTGAGTTAGTTTATTTGACTTTTCCTAATTTCATTCAAGAAGTTGTGTTATTAAATATGGTATTAAACTAAACTAAAAATGTAAGTTACAAATCGAACAACTGTTTGATCCAAATCAATATTTTAAAACTATCTTTTATTTGTTAAAGATATTTTTAATTATTTAATTTTTGTAAAATGTATATAGAAAATGTATTGTTATAATATAATTATTTAAATATTTTTTCTAAATTATTTGCTTTATTTATT
The DNA here is from genome assembly GCF_029873635.1 of Malania oleifera. Taxonomy (NCBI): domain Eukaryota; kingdom Viridiplantae; phylum Streptophyta; class Magnoliopsida; order Santalales; family Ximeniaceae; genus Malania; species Malania oleifera. The sequence continues at coordinate 129,618,818 of NC_080417.1, forward strand.
TATTTTTCATAATTTTTAATTTTGCAAAATAAAATTTTAATTATGTTGTCATCCTTATGCTAACTGATTGACTTTACTTAGTCGTTAGGTGTTCAATTCACTTATAAATTTAATTTTTAAAATATATTATAATTAACTGATCAAATATTTCAACTTTAATTTATTAAATTAATGTCATTTTTAAAATTTTTTTTTATTAAAATTGAGTAGAAGGATAAAATTGTCATTTTATTAAGGACAAAATTTAATTTTTTTCACTAAACTTAAAAGTTGACTAATAGTTAGCAAATGCAAGGTTTATTTGATCAATAAAATTAAACCTCAGAAGATTTTGTAATAATTTTCAAAAATTAAAGGGGTGAAGTGTCATTTTCTGAAAACACCCATTTAAACTTATTTAAACTCACTTATAGATGATCCAAATTAGGTATGATTTTATTTATTAGTGAATGGACAAACAAGTCCTTTTACCACCAAAGTTTACATATTATTAATCATGTAGTTAATTCATTATTATATTGAATGCGGTAAAAGGAAAATACCAAAAAATATATTAAAATTTAAATATAACTGCAATATACCACAATTGATTTTTTCACAAAAAAATAGTTTAGAAATACTAGGTGTAGCGACTGAGTGATATGCCAAATCAATAAAAAATAAATATTTATATTAAAGGTGGAATCGCTTTAGGAAATTTAATACTGATGAGAATGACTCTCTCCTCATGGTAACGAAAGATTGTTTTAGCAAAAACGATAAGTGCAAGTAATTATATATATATATTTTTTTTTAGAAGGATATAATAAGTATGAGATTAAAGTCCCATTACTCTTCTAAAGAAAACAAAGGGAACTAAGATAATTAAATAGTTTTTAAAGGGTAGACTAGAAAATTTAAAACCCAATAAAGAAGAGTAATTTGGGGGGGAAAGGTGAATGAGACTTTCACTCTCCGTGCAATTAAACGAAACTCAAGGAAAAAGCATATTTGACGGCATATTCGGTTTCCGTCCCACGGACGCTGTGGAAAAAAAAAGTGTTGAGCTTTGAATTACGAGTTTGATTCCTTTAAAATTAACACTAGTCCCGCCGTGGAGTGTGAAGCAGCTTGCGGGATTTGACAATAAAGTTAACACTGAGAAAAAGTTTGATCTTGTTTTCCTCTCTCCTCACTCTCTCGTGTCTATATAAAGCCATTCACTCCATCTTTCGGGATCTCACACCTCTCTCTCTCTCTCTCTCTCTGCTTGTGGCCCCATCTTCTGGTTCTTCTGGAAATCTCACTTTCCTTGAACAAGGTACCATTTTCTATGATTCAGCTTGGGTATTCTCTTCTGGGTCTGATTAAAGGAGAAATCTTGTTGATTTTTTTTTTTTCAATTTTCTGTTTTTAATGCATGTAATATCGGTACCCACGAACTGCATTCTTTCTTTCTAAGTGGGCTTAGCTGTTAATTTGTTTTTTTTTTTTTTTTTAAATTATTACTCGGTTTCTATTTTTCTGGGTATCAATCAAAACTCGCGGTCGATGATTGTGAGCTGTGATTTTTGTGGCGCTTTTCTAGGGATTTGACCGAACTGAAAAGTTCGTTGTTTCTTGGGAAATAGCAGGGCTTGAGGGGGAGTGAGATAAAAAAATGGCGAATCGTAATGTAGAGAAGCTGGCGTCGATCGATGCGCAATTGAGGCTTCTTGTACCTGGGAAAGTCTCCGAGGATGACAAGTTGGTGGAGTACGATGCACTGCTCTTGGATCGCTTCCTCGATATCCTCCAGGATTTACACGGCGAAGATCTCAAGGAAACGGTATGCATGTTTCTGTCCAATGTGTTTGATTCTTAGTTTTAAGTTCTCATATGCTTACAGAGGAGTTTCTGTTCTTTTGTTCTCTTGTTCAATGCCCGCGCTGTCCACCCATGAATCTGCTATTTAAAAGACCTAATTTATAATTTGATGTAAAATTAATAGCCCAATGGGACTTGATACGAAATGTCGTGGATTTTTAAGGTTTTAGTGATAGGATTTCTGTTTGAAGACGAGATTGGAAAATTATGAAGACCCATTTGAGTTTATGTTGCATAAGATCATACGTCGTGGGTATTTTGATTGGTTCCTACTGATTTATGAGAAACCTACACTCTAAACTGCATGTTGTTCTGGAATATCTTCCCATTTATGTTTGCCTTTTGGTATCAGACAGCAATTTTGCGGCTCACTGGTGCTGTTTTGATTATTTTGATAAAAAAAAAAAAATCATGGATTCATGATAATGGTTTTTGCATTCTTTGTTGGACATGGAATGTGTATGGATGATTTTCAGTTTAAAAAAATGAATTATTATTGAATGAGGGAGATCCTTCTTTTTTAATTCCTCTAAAGATTCCTCGCAATTAACGAATGAACATATTATTTGTTATGCTTATGTAGGTTCAAGAGTGTTATGAGCTATCCGCAGAGTATGAAGGAAAGAATGATCCCCAAAAGTTAGAAGAGCTTGGAAGTATCTTAACAAATTTGGACGCAGGTGACTCTATTGTTATTGCTAAAGCATTCGCCCACATGCTTAGTTTGGCCAACTTGGCGGAGGAGGTTCAAATTGCTTTCAGACGCCGGATCAAATTGAAAAAGGGAGATTTTCATGATGAAAACTCCGCAACAACTGAATCAGACATTGAAGAAACTCTTAAGAGACTTGTGATGCAGCTAAAAAAGTCACCAGAAGAAATATTTGATGCTTTGAAGAATCAGACTGTAGATCTGGTTTTTACTGCTCATCCTACTCAATCAGTCCGCAGATCTTTGCTTCAGAAGCATGGAAGGTTTGTTATCCAATTTTTACTGTTGTGGTTTTTTCATCGATTTCTTCTGAAGCCATAACTGAGATAAGAGAGTCTACTTACACATTTGATTCTGTGAAGTCCTCTGGTTCAATTAATCTGGAAAATCTTGTCTGCTTTGGTTCATGCTATATTTTCAAATTTATTTTTCTGTTTTTACACCTTTTTTTTGAATAATTTTTCTGTTCAGGATTCGTAATTGTTTAGCCCAATTATATGCCAAAGACATAACTCCTGATGATAAGCAGGAACTTGATGAGGCTCTGCAGAGGGAGGTAAGCATTGTTTCTGGTTTCTCTGCTGTCAAAATTTGGAATTTTGTTTACTCTGCGCAAGTTGGCATTGTAAAAATACTAGGAACTCCTTGTACAATGCAGACTTCCATCTTTGTCTTTACATAAATCTTAGTTTTCAACTTTGTAGGGTTTAAGTTTCAATGCATTATAGAATATAAAGGCATGCCACTTTTTGAAATGGCTCACTATTATAAGATGAAGGGATTGGAGGACCCAGTTATGTCTCATGGTATTCGTAGAAATGCATCCATCAGGAGCTGTTATCTTCTTGCTTTTGAAGAAACTTCAAAAAAAGAAACTATTTTATTCCTCATGATTTAGAATTCGTACAGTAACATGATGTGACTTTGTTCATTTATCAACATTCACCATGAGCATAGGTTTTCAAGCGTGGGCTAAATGCATATAATGTTGCCCTTGGCCTCAGAAAGGATGAAAGAACACCCAGTGTAAAAGACTCCCACACCATTTGGGTGTCTAGGGAGCTTTTGTGACTTGAACCTTTGATCTCAAGTTTAGATCATAGAGACGAGGGTAAAAAAAGGAAGGAAAAATATCTATTATGCAATATACATAATCATCTTCTGATTGTGAGTGGTAGATGATGAATGACTGAACATATCGTCTGTTTTAAATTTCTTGTTAAATTTCTTCTGGCTCTTTGATATGCACTAGCTGGACCAAGTTTGTCTATGACAATCCCAAACAAACACAGCTTTTTTTGGACGTAAAAATTAAACTAGTCCAGCCCTGCGAGCCTGTTCATCTTTCCTTTGCCTGATATATAACTAGCTAGGCCATTCATGTTGGGTGGATTGTTGGGTCCATTGCAACACCTGATTGTAATTTGCTAGCATCTTGTCATCTATTACCCTTTTGATGATTCTGAATGGTCTATATGTGAGATATCGTATGCGTTTCTCCATAAAGTTAGTTGTATGCCTTTCATCCTTTTTGCTGCACTAACGATGCACCTTGAATATAGAAGTTACCCAAGTTAGCTGTTACCCAACTATGGAAAGATGACCCTTTGATCATTTACAAAAGAATCCATAACAACAAATTCATGGACATATAGTGCAGGACAATGGAACTTTACAAATCTGGAAATCATAGTCAAGTACAGTTTTTAATTGGTTTCTTGGCTGAAAACAGGTTTTAGTTTGCTGCAAAAGGCTGGCTAACATAGAGTCGTTTAGGTACTTAGATATTTTATGGTTGGAATTTAGCAATATAAAGTAGAAACTTAGAGCACAAGAATTTTTCAGATAATAAACATCAATTATAAAAACTAAAATCTTGGGCAAAAAAGTAATGAGCATTTAATTGTGCATTTTTGCCTTTTACCATATTAGTTGCTTGCCTTCTTGTGAAAAAAAACGTTAGTTAGTTTTACCATAGTTTGTCATTGCATTTTTTTTTTTTTGAAACAATTGTGTCTGAAGCTCTCGCCTGATCTACTGAGAGAATGGGCCCGTGGCCTGCTCCCCTATTCTTCTCTATTTAAATACTAAGGTATTATCTAAAATGGAAAGCCGAAGCTCCCAATACTCGAATCTTGGCATTTTATCCAGGAGAGCCTTGAGTTTACCACTTGAGCCACACTGGGGGGCTAGTTTGTCATTGTAGTTTGTGGTTTGTTTTATCTTGAAACATGATGTTTTTCCTGTAAAAGTAACAGCTTGTTTAGACATCACTTGATATATTTTTTTTGGTCCTGCAGATTCAAGCTGCATTCCGTACGGATGAGATCCGTAGGTCTCAGCCAACTCCACAGGATGAAATGAGAGCAGGAATGAGCTACTTTCATGAAACAATCTGGAAAGGTGTTCCTAAATTTCTGCGCCGTGTTGACACTGCTTTGAAGAATATAGGAATAGATGAGCGTGTTCCTTATAATGCTCCTCTTATCCAATTCTCTTCTTGGATGGGTGGTGATCGTGATGGTATGATCCTTTATGAAGACTACTGTTTAATATTATACCAAAATCCAACTAAGTTCTACTTTTTTTTCTTGAAAAAGGAGCACCTGCCTTTATTTTTTACTTCACAAAATTATTGTATTGGAATGGTGGTATGTCTTGAATACATTGCATGTACGCCACTTAGGTGGCTCCTCTCAATCTCTCTCACCAATGGCATGCAATGTAGGCAATCCAAGGGTAACTCCTGAAGTCACAAGGGATGTTTGCTTATTGGCCAGAATGATGGCTGTTAACTTGTACTATTCCCAGATAGAGGACCTCATGTTTGAGGTATTAAACAACTAACACTTTTAAATGCTTCCTGTCATTTTTTTTTCCCTAAACTGAGAGGCTATTCCTCATGTGTTCTTCATGGCCTATGCCCTTGTTAAAGTTGTGCTGATATCCTTGTGTCCTTTGTTGACTTATTTGGCAGTTGTCTATGTGGCGTTGCACTGATGAACTTCGGGTTCGTGCAGTAGAACTCCACAGATCCTCAAGGAAAGATGCAAAACACTATATAGGTAATTAGCCATATGGAATGGGTCCTTCTATCCTACTTGCTTTTAATTGGGTCCTTTATTTTTCCTATGAAGAATATATTGAAAAACCAAGTCTTTTGGCTGTTGTCCACTGGCCTTGAAGTGCTCAGTGTGTTCTTACATCCAAGGGAAAACCTATTTTGTGAGTTCTGTTATTACTTATGAGTTTTGAATAAAAATGCAACTCCACATCGAAATCATTGGGAAGGAAGCTGTTTATATGCAAAATTCAGTGACCTAGTGCCCATAAGAAGAAAAGGTCACTTAGATATAGTGGTTTAGTTATGCAGCAAGAATTTTGATCCCTTGGTCCCCTCTTTTTTTGATGCAGAGTTCTGGAAACAAGTTCCTCCAAATGAACCCTATCGTGTTATTCTTGCCGATGTAAGGGATAAACTGTATCACACACGTGAGCGTACTCGTCAGTTATTAGCCCACGAGGTCTCCGACATTCCTGAGGAGGCAACGTACACAAATGTTGAGCAGGTATTTGTTTTCCTTTCAACTTTTACCTGTACTCTTTTTTCATATAAAAGTAAGTTTATAAGCTAATTGTTGACCTTGTCTACAGCTCACCTTGCCAACATGTTTTTCCGGTTTTTTTCTTTTTCGCAGCATCACTTGAGTTGACAAATATTTTTATATATTTGGATTAGCTAGCAGGAACTTTTTTCTATTTTGATTTATATGGACTATAGCCTTCTCTGCTGTTGGATGACTATCATCAAAACCAGTAGGGAGAACATGACAAATAGCTAATTAGACAAATCTGCAGGATCCCATTTTTGTGTGTTTATTTATATTAATGAGAGCAATAAGGTTGCTCCTTTGTGACTGATTGGTCACGGTTTTGAATCCAAGGAAACAGACTCTATGCATAAAAGCAGGGGTAAAGCTGTGTATGATGCCACAACCCTCCCCCCTACACTTGCAAAGCATGGAGCCTTGGCCCGGGGATGCCCCTTTGTTGAATACCTTCTTTTATCTTGATTATATGCTTATCATGTTCTAAATTGTGTGTAGTTCTTGGAACCACTTGAACTCTGTTACCGATCTCTCTGTGCTTGTGGTGACCGGCCAATTGCTGATGGAAGCTTTCTTGATTTTTTGAGGCAAGTTTCCACCTTCGGACTCACACTGGTGAGACTTGATATTAGACAAGAGTCAGATCGGCACACTGATGTCATAGATGCCATTACCAAACACTTGGAAATTGGTTCCTACCGAGAGTGGTCAGAAGAACGGCGGCAGGAATGGCTTTTAGCTGAGCTTCGTGGGAAGCGCCCACTTTTTGGCCCTGATCTTCCAAAAACTGAAGAAATAGCTGATGTTTTGGACACATTCCATGTCCTAGCAGAACTCCCAGCAGATAGCTTTGGAGCTTACATCATCTCGATGGCCACTGCGCCATCTGATGTACTTGCAGTTGAGCTTTTGCAACGTGAATGCCATGTGAAGCAGCCATTGAGAGTTGTTCCGCTCTTTGAGAAACTAGCTGATTTAGAGGCTGCACCTGCTGCTGTTTCACGTCTATTCTCTATAGATTGGTACAAAGACAGAATTAATGGGAAGCAAGAAGTCATGATTGGATACTCAGATTCTGGGAAAGATGCCGGGCGACTCTCAGCAGCCTGGCAGTTGTATAAGGCTCAAGAGGAGCTTATTAAAGTTGCTAAGCAATATGGTGTGAAGCTAACTATGTTCCATGGTCGAGGTGGGACTGTTGGAAGAGGAGGTGGTCCCACCCATCTTGCTATCTTGTCTCAACCGCCAGATACAATTCATGGGTCACTACGTGTTACTGTTCAAGGTGAAGTTATAGAGCAATCTTTTGGAGAGGAGCACTTGTGTTTTAGAACTCTCCAGCGTTTTACTGCTGCGACCCTTGAGCATGGAATGCATCCTCCAGTCTCTCCAAAACCGGAGTGGCGTGCGCTTATGGATGAGATGGCCATTGTTGCTACTAAAGAATATCGTTCCATTGTTTTTCAAGAACCCCGATTTGTTGAGTACTTCCGCCTTGTAAGTACTCTGAATATCTCACATGCATTGGATCATTCTTTTTACTCTCCCTCTAGACCAACATTTGGTGATTTTAAATTCTTGACAATCCTATTATTAATGATTTCAGGCTACACCGGAGTTGGAGTATGGCCGGATGAACATTGGGAGTCGTCCATCGAAGCGAAAGCCAAGTGGAGGTATTGAATCGCTCCGTGCAATTCCATGGATTTTTGCCTGGACACAAACTAGGTTCCATCTCCCCGTCTGGCTTGGTTTTGGGGCAGCATTCAAACATGTCATTGAGAAGGACGTCAGGAATCTACATATGTTACAGGAGATGTACAATAAGTGGCCTTTCTTTAGGGTTACTCTTGATTTGGTTGAGATGGTGTTTGCCAAGGGTGACCCCGGCATTGCCGCTTTGTATGACAAACTACTTGTTTCAGAAGACCTGTGGTCATTCGGACAGCGTTTGAGGACCAATTTTGAAGAAACTAAGAGCCTTCTCCTTCAGGTTAGATTATTGCGACATGTTTGTCCAATTTGTTTGGTCTTCTTTGCACTCTAGAAATCATAGAATTGATTTTTTTTTCCTCTCTTTTTAAATTAATAGATTGCTGGGCATAAGAATCTTCTCGAAGGGGATCCCTATCTGAGGCAGAGGCTTTGCCTGCGAGATTCCTACATCACAACCCTGAATGTGTGCCAGGCCTACATGCTGAAACGGATCCGTGACCCCAACTACCATGTCACAGTGAGGCCACACATCTCCAAGGAGATCATGGAGTCGAGCAAGCCTGCTGATGAATTGGTGAAGTTGAACCCAACCAGTGAATATGCTCCTGGCTTGGAGGACACCCTCATCTTAACCATGAAGGGCATCGCTGCTGGAATGCAGAACACCGGTTGAACTTTACTTATTCCTTGTTTTGTTTCTTCTCTTTCCCTTCTTTTTCGGAAGAGTGGATCTTTTTTCCCAGAAGAATTCAGGAAGTGTTCTCCTCGAAAAGCATATAAATTACGTGCCAGAAGCCAAGGGATGTTTATTTATTTATCCCTAAGTGAAAGTTTGGATAATCTTGTAACTGGAACCTTTAATTCTATAGCTGTTTATCAGATACCATGCATCGATACTAATAGAAACCATCATTGTTGGAGATGGAATGGATAGGCTATAATCAATAAAATAAAATCTATTATTTATGTTTCTATACAATGTTACGCCATGGGCCCATGCCCCCCCCCCCCCCCCCCCCTCTCTCTCTCTCTCTGAAATTATGTGATTATCAAAGCCACAAGCTTGAACAAAGAAGTTGAGAAACAGGGCCTGGGGCGTGACTGTGAGTAGGCTTACATTTGTCCTATTCAATTGGTCACCATAGTTGCATGATAGCTCACCCAACCCGATGGCTGGTAAGAGGCTGGCTCCCTCTCTTCCTTCTCTTAGTGTTGTAGATCATGCCAAGTTCAGATAATGGTCAACTTCCAGTGGTCCGTAAGCCAAATATCTTGCAACAGACCTCACATTTTTTTAACACATTGCAGATATTTTCACCTGTGCTTGAGAGTTTAGAATAACAAATTAAAATACAGTTTAATTATGTCTAAATTTAAAACCTGAATTTCAAACTATCAAAGCCAACCTCACAAAAAAATGAAAAAATATTTATAATATACATTTAACTTAGCCATCTTTTTGGCTTCACCTAAGCAAAAAGTTCTTTTTTCGGAAGCTCATACTGAAGTTGCTACAAGGGGAAATAGCCTATCTTTTATTTGATATTGGAATTTGAGATTTACAACAAAAACATCTCAAACTTTAACCACTGAAACATTTCTTAGCAGAAAACAAAAATGGTAGGCGATCAATCTTTCACTGCAAGGATTATGGCATATCAATACTGCATACTGCTGCTCTAAACCTGCCAAAATCAGAACAGGGGAGTTGGATTCATATTAAAGGTGGTCTTTAATGGTGCTGGCACAATAATGAACAATATTTATGTTTTATGTACTGGGTAGCCAACCACAATTCACACAACATCCTGCTGGCACAAAAAAAATTATTTTAAAACAAAAAAATTGAACATTTTTATTATATATACATTTGTTATCAAACATAAAAATATAAGGAAACCTTTGGTTTGCAATATTTTTTTCCAAAAATTCTATGCTTGCTTTTTATGTGGCACACCTTGTGAAAATAAAAAAAATTTCATGAAACATGACCATCCTATTATTTAATTAAATAAAATAATATCATCACTGTATTATAAAAAATAAAAAATAAAAAATTGCCCTAAATTGTTTTGTTAATTGATTATTATGTGTTAAAATATTTTATATTCCTAATTGTTGAAAACTTTTTAATATAAATTTGATGTATTGACAAATATAATTAATTTTTAAAACCTTTTTTTATAATCCAAATATTCTACTAAAAATAAGAGACTTTTGAAAATATAATTTTATAAAAATATAAGAATATTTTTTTATGTCGCACCCTAACATTAATAGAAAATAAAGAATATTCATGGGCAGTTTCTTATTATTTTTAGCAATATTTCATTCTGGATTGGATTTTCAAGGAGCCCCAGATATTTTATTTTTGATGTTAAATTGTTATTTACTAATTTGATTTGAGCGATTGAACATTAATGCCCATAGTATAGATTCTGAAATATCATTCCACGAAATTCCGCCCCAAAGAGAAATTTTCACACACAGAAAGATGTAGACAAGAAAGAAATTTAAAGAACTCGAACCTTGGTCTGGGAAGGAACCCATCGCCCGTTCTCCCATTCCTGATGAAGCCTCAGCCTGGAAATTGGGTAAGCAATCTCGTCGCCGGAGCTGTCGAAATACACCGAGTACGTCGAAAAATCTCTGCCCGTGACCCTTCCGACCCACCACCCATCGTTGTCGAAGGCATCCACCTTGTCCAGAACGTCGAAACCCATCACCGGAATCTGGGGCGGCAAAGGCCTCACGTCGGCGGCGTCAACCACTTCCCTCAGCGGTTGCCCTGCTTCCCCGTCCGAAAGCAGAGTAAGGTACTCCACCGTCAACTTCTTCTTGCCCACCCTCCTCATAACCTTGGCCACGAAGTAAGACCCCAAAAAGCCATCTTCTTTCCCACAAACCTCGACATATTTGCCCGCAGAAATCTCCATGATCGATCTCCTACCTGCCTCTCGGAACGATCAACTAATATTTTGTGAGTTCTCGATACAGATAACAAGCGAAGAACAGGGGAAATCCAGCTTTCTTATAGCTTTGGGAGTCGCGAGTGGCCTGCAAGCGTCACAAATAAAATTATCATCATATTTATTGAAGTAATATGAAATATCTTTAATATTAAATATAATAATATTATCATAATTTACAATAATAATATCATGTTTCATTTATAATTATGATAAATTATATATATTAACTAATACATGATAGAGTAATGAATATATAAAGGAGTTTTAGGGCTGGTCCTATCTCAACTTAGAAACTTTATGTTAAAATTTCCATTAAATTAAGATTAGAAAGTTTATGTTAAGATTTCCATCAAATTGAGATAGAGCATAAGGAAGTAATTGTGAAATAGAAATACAGTTTAAGGATATATGCTTGAAGGCTATGGATCGAGGTATGATATTCTTTTAACGTTTTGTTGTGTAAAATTATAAGTTTTGAAAGTCCTTAAAATTACGACTTATAAATCATATTTATCTGTGTCTAAACTTGCATGTGGTATCAGAGACAAAATTGTAGAAACTCATGATTTTTTATTATGATTAAAGGTTCATGTTCCGTTAATTTTAGTTCGTGAATCAAGGTACAGTGACCTTATGTTTTCTAAGGTATAACGATGTAAGTGTGGTACGACTTGGTTAATAAAGTCTGACGGTGCAAAACGTTTGTTGTGATAGTAAATATATATATAAGTATATATTAATGTTATTATGTGATTGAATGACTATAATGATTTTATAATTATTTAAGTAAAAGAAATGTTATTTCTAAAGGTATAAATTTATTCCTTTTGTGACGCATAAGACGAATGGGCTACGAGTTATGTAAAATCAATAGAATATATAATGTTAATGCATGCTAACGTGAATCTGCTAGCATTCTTCCAGCATGTTTATGTTACAATATTTTAACATTGTGATGTTATAAAGTGTTTTGATTTCAATCACCAAAGTGATTAAATCATTAAGTAAAGTTCTCATATGTTTGATACTAGAATGATATTAAAAATTATTATAAGACATCAAGAATCACCCAAAGATCGATTAATTGTTCTTATAATATAAAAATAATGATTTGGTAATATTATTATGTATTATTCTTTTGTCTGTTTATCCAAAGATAATAGATACTTATAATGAGTGCATATAGATGTTACCAAAGTATTTAATTAACATCATTTTAAAGTTCTTTATATTAGCGTTTCTCCCAAAGGAAAATATTAATATATTTATGTTTGTAATCTTATAAATGTTTCATTCCAAGCATTAAGTATGTTTAATTTTGGCAGTAGTTGTGTTTGGATTGTTACACTCGCATGCTTCATCTGTTCCAATGTTTAATGGATTGAATTTTGATGATTGGAGTGAACAAGTTCAATTTCACCTCGGTGTATTGAATCTTGATTTGATACTTTTAAATGATCAGTCTGCTGCTATTATTTATTCTAGTAATGCTGAAGAAATAACCTATTATAATAATTGGGAAAGATTAAACAGATTAAGTTTGATATTTATGCGAATGAGTGTTGCAAATAACATCAAGACAGTTATTCCCAAAACTGAAAGTCTCAAAGAGTTTTTAAAGTTTGTGGGAGAGCATTCCTAAACAACATACAAGTCTCTTACTGGGACATTAATGGGTACGTTAATCACCATGAAGTTTGATGGTTTACGTACTATGCATGAGCATGTTATTGAAATGACAAATATTGCAGCAAAACTTAAGATTTTGGGAATTGATGTGAATGAAAATTTCCTTATTCAGTTCATTTTAAACTCATTATACTGAGTATGGAGTTTTTCAAATGAACTATAACAACATGAAAGATAAATAGAATGTATATGAGTTGCACAGTATGCTAGTTCAAGAGGAAACACGATTTAACAATAAAGGAATTCATTCTATTCATCATGTGAACAATCAAGGAGCTAAAAAGAAAGTAAAGAAGCATGAAAAGGGGAAAGGATCTTTAAAGGATAATGAATCCTCTTCCCATATCCAGAGGAAGGTATCAAGTAAGGACAAGTATCGTTTCTGTGGGAAACCTGAACATTATTAGAAGTACTGCTTGAAACGGAAAGCTTGATTCGAAAAGAAGGGTAAGCCTAGTGCTTATGTATGTTTCAAATAAAATTTAGCTAAAGTTCCTTATAATACTTAGTGGATTGATTCTAGATGTACAACTTATGTTTCTAATATGATGCGGGGATTTCTTACAATCCGGAACACAAACCCAAATGAGAAGTTTATCTTCACAGGGAACAGAATAAAAGTGTTAGTTGAAGTTGTCGGGACTTATCCTTTAATCCTTGACACTAGTTATTATTTGGATTTATACGAGACTTTTTATGTTTCTAGTATTTCTAGGAATTTAGTTTCATTATCTACATTGGGTGTTTCTCGATACACTGTTAATTTTAATAAAGGATATTTCAGTTTATTTAAGGATACCAGTATGGTTGGTTATGGTATGCTTTGTTATGTTGAAACACTTTTAACCTCGCATCATAGTATTGGCACTAAACGAAGTTTAGTGAATGAACGATCTGCTTACTTGTGGCCTAAACGGTTAGGTCATATTTCCAAAGAAAGACTAGAAAGATTAGTAAAGAATGAAATACGTCCACATTTGGATTTCACTGACCTTGACATTTGTGTAGATTGTATTAAAGGAAAGCAGACAAGACACACAAAGAAAGGAGCCACAAGGAACACTTAACTTTTAGAAATTATGCACACTGATATATGTGGACCCTTTGATGTAAATACCTTCACTAATGATAGATATTTCATCACCTTTATCGATGATTTTTCACGTTATGGATATGTCTACTTGCTACATGATAAATCTCAAGTAGTAAATGCTTTGGAAATTTATGTAAATGAAGTTGAAAGGCAATTAGATAGAAAGGTGAAAATTGTTAGATCTGATAGAGGTGGTGAATATTATGGAAGGTATAACAAAACTGGAAAACTTCCTGGTCCATTTGCTAAATTCTTTGGAAAACATGGTATTTGTGCTCAATACACAATGACAGGTACACCAGAACAGAATGGTGTATCAGAAAGGCGTAATAGGACTCTGATGGATATGGTTAGAAACATGATGAGTAGAAAGTCTTTACCCATTTCATTGTGGATGTATGCTTTAAAAACTGGCATGTATGTATTAAACCATGTTCCTAGTAAGACAGTTCCAAAAACATCATTTGAGCTTTGGATTGGCAGGAAACTGAGTTTACGATACCTGCATGTTTGGGGTTTTTAGGGAGAAATTAAAGTTTATAATCCACAAGAAAAGAAGCTGGATGCAAGAACAATCAATGGTAATTTCATTGGTTATCCAGAAAAATTGAAAGGGTATATATTTTATTGTCCTAATCATGCCACCAGAATAGTTGAAACTGGAAATGCTAGGTTTATTGAGAATGATGAAACTAGTGGGAGTATGGTTCAACTAAATGTGGAAATTAAGGAAATTACAACTCCTACTACTCAAGGTGAACATATTATAGAAAAACCACAAGAGGTTGCGTTAAGATTGTAACGACCTGAAAATTTTTGACTATTTAAAATAATAAGAAAGATAATAAAAGGAAAAAGGGGAAATAGGAGAAAAGGGAAAAGAGATTGGAAAAGAAAATAAGCAGGAGCTTATCGACCGGCTGGATTTTCTCGTCGACGAGCAGTCTTCAAAGCCTCGTGTTCGAGTATGCATGTCTCGTCAACGAGGGTTTACGGAGAAAGGGTTTTGAATACCTGAATTTCATCGACGAGATTCTGGTCTCGTCCCTGAGTGGTGTACTTGCACTCGTCGACGAAGCCTCGTGGCAAGTTGCCTATAAATAGGGAGAAATCAGTTTTTCAGTGAGAATTTCATTTTTCCTTCTATTTCGCTCTCTACCTACAACTCCTCTGCCTTCTCTCTTCGATTCCGAGCCGGATTTAACTCGGTTTGATGATAGGAAGCTATTACGAGACTCCTGGGAAGATTCTCTACAATATAGGCAGAGCGGATTTTCGATTTGAGAAGTTTGGGAAATATCCCAAAACCAGGAAAGTGAAATAATTTAAGTTATTATTATTATTTTGAGGTATTTGGAGCCTAGGAAGTATTATATGAGTATTTTTCTGAGATTTGAGGAATTTGAAATTTTTGGAATCCAGGGTCTCGTTTTGTTAATATTAGGCCGAATTTTGAGGAGCAGGTAAAGAGAAATATTTTATAATAGCTTTTTAATAATTTTAAACGACTAATTTCGGGTATAATTTCTACATATTAGGTATAATTTTTCTGAAATATGCTGGTATTGAAAATACTGATTTTGTATATATATTATATTAGGGAAAATCGTGTGGTTAAAACCATTCTTATTAATTAAATGATTGTGAGCATTATGGAATGATGAATCATTGAGATTGCGGATAATGTTTGGCTGCGATTTCTTCCTGGTTGAATATGCTGGATTGGTTGTGGATATTGATGTTGTGAATACTGTAGTAGAACTGTGGATTTGTTGAATGATTGGTTGTTGTTGACTTGTGTTGTGGTTCATGTAAATAACGATATAGTGTTGGCAGTGGTATGAGGAGGTTGTTATATTGTACCTGGTATAACAGTCATATAACATTGGCAGTGGTATGAGGAGGTCGTCATATGAGAGTTTATATTAGGAGTAGTTAAGCGCTTAAATTGCATAATTAGGTGTTTTAATTCATGCATTACGAATTATATTTTTAATTAAATTCCTAATTAATCTAAGTTTTATTGAGTAAATTAAGAATTTTTAGTATTTTTTATGGCAGGGCAATTATTGGAAGCTAAAAACCAACGGTACTTCGTAATCTATGCGTAACTCTCTCATCTGACCTCTGATTCCGATGATTCAAGTTGCTGTAAAAATATAAGAAAACGCTCCATAATTTTCATGTTTCACGTTTTGAGAAATACTAGCTGCATCAAGGTTGAAATCGGACGTGAAGTTACCATACGCTGTTTTATAGACTATTTCAGCATTACTTCGTAATTTGGGCGTAATTTTCTCATTCGAGCTCCAATCGAGATGATTCAAAATTCTGAGAAAAGTTGAGGGAGAGCCCTATAACTTTCAGGTCTTGATGTGACCTGTCATGCAAGTGTGTACTGGAGGGCTTTTCAAAATGCAAATTGGGGTGTGCTGGCTGTGTTTTTTAAATGGTGAGGCGCTGGGAGAGTGAGGCTGGAGGGCAAGAAAGGAAAGAAAAAGAAAAGTAAAGAAAAGAAAGCTTTTCAATAGGATTTTTAGGGAGCTTTTTTGGGGAGGAGGGGGCAGCGCCGCACAGGAGAACTGTGGGCAGCAAGGAGCAGCAGGGGATTCTTCAACTCACGACTACTCTCTCTCTCTCTCTCTCTCTCTCTCTCTCTCTATTTTAGATTTTACATTTATTCGAATTGTTTTTATTGTTAAGATCTTAGTTAATTTTTATTTAAAGTTAGTGTTGGAGTTAAATATTTATTTAAGTCAATTAATGCGTTGGTTTTTTTCATTGTTGAAACATTTTGTATTAGATTAATGCTTGTTTAAGTTCTCTTCTCTCTCTCTTAAATTTAAGCACTAGTTTGGATTATTTAAATTGTTAAGTTCAGTATTTCTTTAAAGTAATTGTTGAATTTAAATTCTTCTTGGGTTATTTACATCATTAAATTCAATTTGTCTTTTTTATTTATTTTGAAGTTATTGTAGGAATTAATATTTGTTGAGTATTTTTGTTATTGAGTTTGTCTTACCTTTATTTAAAGTTAATGTTGAAACTAAATATTTGTTTAAGTCTCTCCTTCATTCTCTCTCCTTCCTTTGTGATTGTTTAGTTGTTTTGTTTTAGTTAATGTCATGTTAAATGTCTTGGAGCTTTAATTACTCTAAATCTAGTTATCCTTATTTAAGAGTTGTTTGAGTTTATCTATTGTTAGGTATAGTTTATTTATTTAGTTAAGCTTTACTTATTGTTTAGTTTAGCTATTTTTTTATTTAGTTGAAATGTTGCATGATCCTTATATTTCACATCATTGTGCTGAGTGGGTGCTTAATCTTAAGTCATTGTTGAGGTTTAATTTTAGTTTATCTTTGTTTAATTAGTGAGTTGTTTGGTTGCTTTATGCGTGTTAAATTTTTAGTTTAGGTTTTGCGTCATTTCAATTCCATCACAAACTTTCAAAAATCCAAAGATTTCAAATCTAGCCCTGTTCAGTAAAATTTGTTTTCTTATTTTCTTTACCTATTTCGTGCTAGTTTAGAACTAATCTGCATTCCCCGTGGAGACGATCTGGCCTATTTGGGCTAATTATTACACGACGTAGCTCCTATACTTGGGATAGCTTCCGAGCTGCTTATTTTTCGAGTGAGTCAAGGAGGTAAACATTGACAGTGGTGTGAGGAGGTTGTTTACCTATTTACCATGAACGGAGTGTTTATTTTGTAACCTGTGTGACTTGATTAGTCCTGTGTGGACATGTATGTTGTCATTGACAGTCTTGTGTGGACATGTATGTAGTAATTGACAGTCCTGTGTGGACGTGTATGATGTGCGTGTTAGAAGTCCGGTGTGGACAATTACATATTGTATGAATGTTGACCCTATGTGGATATGGTTGAAGACTGTATGTTTATCCTGTGTGGATTGATTGTGATATGCATATATGTGTGGGATTCTGTGAAACGAATATTGTTGGCTACGTGTGACTTTAATGAATTAAGTATTTAGGGTAAAGTAGATTACTCCACCCGAGGGCTTGCTAAGAAAGGCGAGTACTCTGGAAATTATTTGTGGATACCAGAGTAGAGGGAAGCCACTTGTATGGGCAGGAGACCTTCCCTATTCTCGGTGACTTTACCTGAATACATAACCCGAGAGCTTATTGAGAAAAGTGAGTGCCCTGGTGTTAGCATTATAGTAGAGGAAATCTACTTGTATGGGTGGGTAGACTTCCCTATTATTAGGAATTATCAATAAAAATATTTATGTATGTGGGCATGTGATTGGACGATAGAGAAATTTACCATGGTGTGATTATGAACATGTTACCTGGGCTACTATTGGATTATAATCGGGTTGTATGGTTATTTTAATTATATATTAAATACTTCAGCCACATAATATTATAAACTATTTCTTCCTTACTGAGAGGTGTCTCACCTCGTCGTTGATTAAATCTTTTTAGGTTATCCAGGTGATTGAGCTTAGGTAACTCCAGGACGGGGTAGTTTTGTGATTGGTTATTAGAATGACTTTGTATTAAATTTTATGTTTAACATATTTTAAATTCTGGTTGTAAAATGAGGAATGAGTTTGTAATTATTATGGATTTGCGTGTATAAATATAGAACTTTGGTATATTTTGTTGAGGTTATTTAATTATTTCCGCTGCGTGAATGGTATTAAAGACGCGTGTTGGTCTCATAATGTTCCGAGCCCCATGTGGGGGGTCTAGGGTGTTACAAAGACGATCTTAAAGAGAAAAGAGATCTGCTATCTTAGATGATTATGTGGTTTATCTTCAAGAGTCATATTTCGACAGGAATTGAAGATGATCCAGTTTCGTTTTATAGGTCATTAGTTGTGATAATTCTGATAAATGGATGGATGCCATGAAAGATGAGTTAAAGTCTATGGAACAAAATGAAGTCTGGGATCTTGTAAAATTGCCAGAAGGTTGCAAGAGAGTTGGATGTAAATGGGTTTTTAAAACCAAATGCGACTCTTGTGGTAATCTTGAACGTTACAAGGCCATACTTGTTGCTACAGGCTTTACTCAGAAAGATGGTATTGATTATAAAGAGACCTTTTCACTTGTCTCTAATAAAGATTCTTTGTAATGACCTGACCCTTTACAAAGACCCAGGTGTCACTCACTCATACAAAATACCTGTACCTGTTCATGATACATAGACAACCCGCCCTAAACAGGGACCTACGGGTGTAAATCATACATAATAGTAATGTAAATGTCGCGGAAAAACATAAACATCAATTGGGATTTCTATCAGTCTTATACCATAGTGTACTAATACATCCACACAATTTACATAAATTCGGACTTAGAATAAATCTTGTTATTACCACCCTCTAAAAAGGAACTTCATTGAAGTTTAATACAAGATTCAAATGCTTACGTAAGCTAAACCTAAAATCCGATCTTCCCAGTCCCTTTAGCTACTAGGACCGACGTACTGATGGACCTTAAAACAAGGGTTGTATGATAGGGTGAGACACCTCTCAGTAAGGAAGAAAGTGTTACAACAGTGTGTGATTGCATATATGCACATTTTCATACAAACTCATACATTTGAAACATTTGTTTATAATACTGTATCATATAACATTTATCTACACATCAAGTATTTAAATCATGCATATGATTATTAGAACACCTTCAACTTGATATGACAATTTGCCACGAGGCTGGAGGTGTTCTAATAATCATATGCATGATTTAAATACTTGATTTGCAGATAAATGTTATATGATACAATATTATAAACAAATGTTTCAAATGTATGAGTTTGTATGAAAATGCGTATATATGCAGTCACACACTGTTATAACACTTTCTTCCTTACTGAGAGATGTCTCACCCTATCATACAACCCTTGTTTTCAAGTTCATCAGTACGTCGGTCCTAGTAGTTAAAGGGACTAGGAAGATCGGATTTTAGGTTTAGCTTACGTAAGCATTTGAATCTTGTATTAAACTTCAATGAAGTTCCTTTTTGGAGGGTGGTATTAACAAGATTTATTTTAAGTCCGAATTTATGTAAATTGTGTGGATGTATTAGTAAACTTTGGTATAAGACTGATAGAAATCCCAATGGATGTTTGTGTTTTTCCACGACATTTACATTACTATTATGTATGATTTACACCCGTAGGTCCCTGTTTAGGGCGGGTTGTCTATGTGTCATGAATAGGTACATGTATTTTGTATGAGTGAGTGACACCTGGGTCTTTGTAAAGGGTCGGGTCGTTACATTCTTTCAGAATTATTATGACTTTAGTAGCTCATTACGATTTAGAGTTATGTCAAATGGATGTGAAAACTGCCTTTCTAAATGGAAATTTGGATGAAGATGTTTATATGGATCAACCATTGGGTTTTACAGTTGAAAGGAAAGACAATTTGGTGTGTAAACTTAAGTAGTCAATATACGAACTTAAACAAGCTTCTCGACAATGGTATTTGAAGTTTAATAATACCATTGGTTCCTTTGGATTTAAAGAAAACACTGTTGATCGGTGTATATATCAGAAGATTAGTGGGAGTAAGTTTATATTTTTGACTATGTATGTTGATGATATTTTGCTTGCAACTAATGATCTTGGTATATTACATGAGATCAAAGAATTTCTCTCTAAAAACTTTGAAATGAAAGATATGGGAGAGGCAAAGTATGTGATCGGAATAGAAATATTTCGAGATCGGTCCCAAGGACTGTTAGTTTGTCTCGAAAAGATTATATAAATAAAGTTTTAGAGAGATTTAAAATGGACAAATGCTCAGCATCTCTCGTTCCAATTCAGAAAGGGGACAAGTTCAGTCTCGTGCAATGTTCTAAGAATGATCTGGAACAGAGATAAATGAAGGATGTTCCTTATGCATCTGTTGTTGGGAGCTTAATGTACGCTCAAACGTGCACAAGGCCAGATATTAGCTTTGTAGTTGGAATGCTCAGTAGATATCAAAGTAATCCAAGAACACTGGAAGGCTGCAAAGAAAGTTCTGAGATACAAGGAATTAAAGATCACAAGCTTATGTATCGAAGGTCTAGTCATCTTGAAGTGGTTGAATATTCGGATTCTGATTTTGCTGGATGTGTGGATATAAGAAAGTCCACATTTGACTATGTATACTTGCTAACCGGCAGAGCAATTTCATGGAAGAGTGCGAAGCAGTCAATAATTGTTGCGTCCACTATGGAAGCTGAACTTGTAGCTTGCTTTGAGGTTATAGTTCAGGCTAATTGATTGCAGAACTTTATTTCAGGACTTGGAATAATTGACAATATTGCCAAACCGCTGAAAATTTATTGTGATAATTCCGCAGCTGTCTTCTTCTCTAAGCATGATAAGTATTCCAAGGGTGCTAAGCATATGGAATTGAAATGCTTTACTGTTAAAGAAGAAGTATAAAAACAAAAAGTGTCAATTGAACATATTAGCACCGATTGTATGATAGCTGATCCTTTGACGAAAGGATTGTTGCTCAAAACATTTATTAGTTATGTTGAGAAATGGACATTATTGAATCTTACTGTATGTTGTTTAATTGATACTTGAACTCGATAATGAAAATATTTCTGTTATTTCTGTTTTCCATTTCTGTATACATAATTGCTATGGAATAATGATAACAAGATTATCTCAATTAAGTCATTAAAGTTGGACCTAATACATGTGACTCACTTAAAGATCACTACATGTAGTGGAACTTGTATCGTAGTGCATGGAAGGGACTACATTTATAAAGATGATATGGAACCGCCATGACTCCTACAAGTTTTCTACATATTGATGATAACTAATGTATGCGCATTATGATCAACTATGTTAAGTAATTTCACTTAAGTCAGGTGGGAGAATGTAAGACATTAATTGCCTCAAATAAATTTATGATCATATTTATTGAGGCAATATGAAAGGTCTTTAATATTAAATATAATAATGTTATTATAATTTACTATAATAATATTTTGGAATATGAGAAATTTATAATTATGATAAATTTTGTATATTAATTAATCAAGTGAAGTGATGAATATATAAAGGAGGTTTGAGCTGGTCATATTTCAACCTAAAAAGCTTATGGTAAAATTTCCATCAAATTAAGATAGATCATAAGTAAGCGTAAGGTTGTGAGATAAAAAGAGAGTTTAAGAATATATGCTTGAAAGTTATGGACCGAGGTATGATTTTATTTTAACGGAAAATTATGGGTTTCAAAAATCCTTAAAATTAAGATGTATAAATCATGTTAATTGTGAGTGTCCGATCCGGAATTGAACTAAGAAACAGAGGTCGGTTGCGTGTTGGCAACGGTGAGGAGTTGCCAACCTTGCCGGTCTGAATTTATAGCTTTATGGGGATAAGCGGTGGCGCAACTGTAATTTTCGTGATATGTAATGGTAATTTTGTAAATTTTAAAAATCTCCCCGGCCAGCCGCTGTCCGCAGACCATGCATCTGCGGCAATCCTACCCGCCTCCTCCTCTGCCGCTGCCGTCGAGTGTCACCTTCTCCTCCTCGGCGGTTCGCCGTGGTCGATCTAATGGAGAAACTACGGTGTGAGTGGTGAACCAATTAATTTAGGAGAGCAGCTCGTCGAGGAGTGAAGGACCTTGGGATTGCCGGAGTTTGCATGAACGGAGAGTCTCGACGCCGGCTGCGTGGAGGAATGGGGTGAGGCCAGCGCAATGAGGAGAGAAGCTAAAACCTAAAGGCGCCTATTATTTGGAAAACTGCTTTTTATTTTTTTTAGTTTTCTTAAGAATTGTAAAAAATTTAGTTTATTTTTTTTAATATTTTTATTAAAAATGTATAGAAAAAGTTTTTATTTAAATATGAAAAATATATAAATATTTTTATTATTTAGATTTGGGATTATGAACTTATTGAATTTGAATTTGTGTAAATTTAAAAGAAACGCAATACATAATCACACAAATTAAAGTTTTAGATCCATATTTCATGGTTTCATACATAAAATAAGAATTAAAAATCGAAAAATAATAAAAATATTTTTTAAAATTTTTATATAAAATTTAAAAATTATAAAAATACATCTTCTAATGATTTAAAATTTAAAAATAAGAATAAAATAATTTTTATGTATAAATAATGTCAAAACAATTTGTTATTTTCATTTATTTTGTACAAATTTCATAAAAATAAAATCATAATTAATCTTTTTATTTATTTAAAAAATTAAAATAAAAAATGAAAGCTATTTTACGTAATTAAACAAGTCATAAGCTTCTCACTGTAATGGGTAATACTAAATTCGTACAGTATTTTCATATGATGCACTGACATTAAACAAAATGCATAACCCAATTAGATTGCAGCATAAATTAATGTATAAATTATTCAATATTAAATAAAAATGATAATTAGAAATATTCAATAATATTAAATAAATATTTTTGTTAATTATTATTAAAAAAGGTTAATAATTATAAAACTTTTGTTCTATAAAGTAATATATTAGTTATATGTTACGATAATATGCATATTTATGACAATATTTAAAATAGTATAAATATATTTATATCATGACATATTGAATGTGCATATTTATCACAAAGAGCCCTCAATGAAATATCAATTGTTATTTGAATTAAAAAATTAAAATTACTTCTAAAATAGAGTGGCAATAGATTTATCTAATAATTAATTTTAAATTCAAATAAAAAAATAATTTGTTTGCTTTTATGATTTAGGTTGGCACTTAAAAATGTATCACACCATGTGCAAGTAAAATCAGTTTACAAATTCATTTACCAAAATGAATTTGACAGGAATGATATGATTCCAAAAGGGGGTGAATTAAGTATTAAAAATTTCTTATTTGGTTAAGTGTGTTGAGTTTTAAACCGCAACCAAAATTATACAACTTAGGGTCTTTCGAAGCAGTCACAAATCCCCCAAATAATCAAGTATACTAATGTTTAAAAAAAATATGGCATTCTCAATAGATAAGATATTAGCATACAAACACCATATCCTATTTAAAATTTAAAACATGTATGTGAAATGATTATTCATTGAATGCAAATATACACGTGGAACATATCTTATTTAAATTAAATATGTATATGCAAAATAATTATAATAATAAAAGAACAAGCTTACATGTATAGAATTTAAAGTATGGAACATAAATGAGATAGATAGATAGAGAGACACAAAATTTGTTATCGAGGTTCGGCCAATCCTACTTCCGTCCTCACCTTGGACAAACTCCCAAAGATTCCACTAACCTACTCACTTAAACGGCCAGAGCAGAAGTCGGTTTCAATACTTCTTAAGAGGTGGAGTCTCCTCAGCTCAATTACGAGGTTGAGCCAACCAATTCTCCTTACGAGACGAAGTCACCTCAGCTCAATTACGGGGCTAAGCCACAACCACTTTTCCTTACAAGGCGGAGTTTCCTTAGTTCAATTACCCAGGCTAAGCCAAACTGGTTCCTTGTTACGGGATGAAGTCTCTCCAGCTCATCTAACCGGACTAGAGTCAAACAGGTACACCTTATAGATGGTGTATTCCTCTTCCGACGATACCACATGCGGGGAATATAAATGTAACAATTTTTATACAAATAAATGCATCTAAAAATAAGCAGAGATGTACACAATGAAAGCTCTAATATGTACTCTCAAAATGATATGAAATAATGCTCGATAGAATAATGAGCTATTTGCTCAAAATAATTTTTGTAATCTTTGAATGAGATGTATATGATAAAAACTTCAAAGATTCAACCCTACTAAATATTTCTCCAGAAATATTTTTCAATAAAAATGTAGGAGATCTTAGGGTTCTGCTTTCAAATGATTTTTACAAAAATGATATTTATATATGAAAGCTCACATGTAATAAGGCTTTTCTAGCACCATATATATGAGTGTAAATATGTGCTTAAGCCTTTTAAAATTAATCCAAAAAGATTTTTTAAAATAAGAGATAAAGAGTAAAAGAGTGTAAATATACTCTTGTTTTGAAAAGATGAGTGAAAACAAAGATATGCAATAAAAGCTCCTTTAATCATCTAAGCTCAAAAAATGTTTTATCCAAAAGAATATTTTCAAAAACAAAGTGTAGGAAAAAAGCTAAATTTTATGAACTTCAAAAATGTATTTGCAATGAAAGAATAGAATGAACCTTTGGCTTTTGAAAATAAAATGCCAAAAATATTTGAGAGAAATTTTTGACTAATCAAAAGCACTAATCATGTTTTGGAATGGACTATATATAGACTTTCCAAAAATCTGATCGTTAAGGAACACGCTTGTTATTTTAAAATTATTTAATTAAAAAAATAATGACATTTTGCGCTTAAAAAAATTTGTAACTCGAGAGAGGCTCGGTCGGCTGACCTAAGCCAAAATTCATATTCTCGCAGGGTTCAATCGATTGGGCACAGCGCCAATTGATTGAGCTTCAGCAAAAATTCAAATTTCAAATAACATCAATCGACTGAGGGAGACCATTGGTCAATTGGCCTTGGGCAATTTCCAAAAAATGGAGACTCGGTCGGCTGTTCTGATGACTAGTCAACTAAACTTTTGATAGTCGATCGACTGGGCATTTTCAGTAAAAATTTGGCCGATCAATTGAGCTTTTATAAAATAAGCTAAAATACAGGGTTGGTCGACTGAGGCTTTTAAAGCATTGGAGGGTTGGTCGACCGAGGTTAATAGAAATTTGAGTTTAGTCCTGTTTTTGGCCCAAAAATTTTTCAAACCTGTTGTGTTATGAGTATGGCTTTTTATAAAAAGTTTTTCCAGAAAATATTTGGTTCCCTATGGTCAGTTTATGTTCATTTAAGCTTAACATCATATCATGTAGAGCATGCATTATTACAGACCCAAAAACTAATTGCATTTACAAATCAAATAATATATATGTCTTCTTCTTCTTTGCTCTTTTGATTCTTCATGGAATATGTCGGACGATATGTTCTTTAAGTCTTTTGGGCTTCCATTTCTCTTGTATCTCATGTGTGTGTTGAATTGTAAACATGTTCACATACTAAATATACACATAAGATTTTTGTGTTTTGTCACCATTAAAATGGGAATCAGACTCAAAAATTTAACAATCTCCCCATTTTTTATGATGAAAAACACTTATGAGCAAAATGAGTTCAGCCTGAAAAAGGCTTCCCCTAACAATATGCATAACTTAATAGAAGGCATGCCAAGTGGATGAAATTAATTGAGACCTTCACTATGTAATCAAATACAAACAAGGTAAGGACAATATTGTGGCTGATGCATTATCAAGAAGGTATACCCTTGTCTTTACTTAAAATGCAAAGTTACTGGGATTTGAATATATTAAGGAATTGTATGCTTATGATGATGACTTTGCTAGTGTGTATGGAGCATGTGAGAAGACAGCGTTTGGTAAGTTTTATAGACTAGAAGGGTACTTGTTTAGAGAGAATAGACTTTGTGTGCCTAATAGTTCTATGCATGAGTTGCTTGTACGTTAAGCACATGGAGATGGTTTGATAGTTCATTTTGGTGTAAGAAAGACTTTAGATATGTTGCATGAACATTTTTTTTTGCCAAAGATGAAACGCGATGTGGAGAGAGTTTGTGCTAGATGCATTACATATAGGCAGGCCAAGTCTAGAGTCTTGCCACATGGATTATACACTCCTTTGCTAGTACCTAGTGCGCCTTAGAGTAGATATTTCTATGGACTTTGTTTTAAACGTACCTAGGTCAAGGAAAGGTAGGGATTCAATTTTTGTGATTGTTGATAGGTCTTCTATGATGACACATTTCATATCTTGTCATAAAACTGATAATGCAATCCACATCGCTGATTTATTCTTTAGAGAGATAGCACGACTCCATGGTGTTCCTAGGAGTATTGTGTTTGATCGTGATGTTAAGTTCTTTTGCTATTTTTGGAAAGTTTTGTGGGGAAAGTTAGGAACTAAATTGTTGTTTTCGACTACTTGTCATCTCCAAACAGATGGACAAATTGAGGTAGTGAATATAACTTTTTCTACTTTGCTGCATACTATAATTCAGAAGAACTTGAAATTTTGGGAGGATAGTTTGCCATTCATTGAGTTTGCATATAATTAGAGTATTAATTCTACTACTGATTTTTCACCATTTAAGGTTGTTTATGATTTTAATCCACTAACTGCTATGGATTTGCTGCCTTTGCCAGTTAATGAAAGGTCTAGTTTGGATGGTCAAAAGAAGTCTGAGATGGTGAATAAACGCCATGAAAGTGAACGTCAACACATAGAGAAGAAAAATGAGCAATATGCGACCAAAGCCAACAAGGGCTGTAGACAAGTCATCTTTGAACCGAGTGATTGGGTTTGGGTGTATATGAGAAAGGAAAGATTTCCAGCTTGTAGGTGGTCCAAGCTACAACCTAGAGGGGATGGTCAATTTCAAGTCCTTGAGAGAATCAATGATAATGCATAAAAGTCTGATCTTCCAAGTGAGTATAACATTAGTGCTACATTTAATGTTTATAATCTTTCTCTTTTTGATATAGGTGACGATTCGAGGTTAAATTCTTTTGAAGAGAGGGGGAATGATGAGAATCGACAAACACCATTAAAGGATCCATTGCATGTTCCAGTTGAGCCTATTACTAGAGTAAGATCCAATAAGATTAAAGAAACACTTAATGGGCCGATTCAAGATATTTGGGCTTATTAAAAAACGGGACACTCCAAGCTTGGCCCAAAAAAAGATGAAGACATAATAAACTTAATCCAAGTTTTTGATGTAGTTGATCTTGCTTAGATGGGCGTACACATGGATTATGTGAAGACTTTTGGTGCATGACGACCCTAGTTGATATGCCAAAGCAAGTTTGAGTCCTAGATCCTTGTGGTCCCCACACGGCTCCATTGGGCTTCACACGGAATTGGGCCTCCATTTGACTTTTGCTTTATATTTAATTTGTAATCTTGTAAGACTTGTTTCCTTGCATGTGCATGTCTTAACAAGTTGTTGAGAATTGTTTGAAGTATTTAATGCTTTGTCTCCCACGCTATGCCTATAAATAGTCTTTTTATTGTAAGAACAAAGACATCATGAAATAGAAATCAAGAAAACATGAGGTTTTTTTTATTCTTTTGGTTCTTCAAAGAATTTGTGAACTTATCAAGGAATCATCCTTGTGGCCTTCAAATTTTATACCTTCGATTTGTGATTCATTTATAATCATAGGGTCGAGGTTTGTTAATTTATACCTTCAGTTCATGATTAAATTATAATCATTAGGTCGGAATTTGTTACTTTATACATTCAGTTCACGTTTCATTTATAAACGTTGGGTCTGAGTTTTCAATTAAAAATCTAAATTTTAAAGTTCGTGGGCAAGTATTCCAATATTGCTTGTTGGGTCTCAATGCGCGTCGATTGAGGTTTGCATCAAATTGCATTTACAAATCAAATAATATATATGTCTTCTTCTTCTTTGCTCTTTTGATTCTTCATGGAATACGTCAGACGATATGTTCTTTGAGTCATTCGGGCTTCCATTTTTCTTGTACCTTATGTGTGCTGAATCATAAATTTGTTCATATACTAAATACACACATAAGATCCTTATGCTTTGTCAGCATCAAAATAGATATCAGACTCAAAAAATCAACATAATTGGACAAGATATAATCAACTTCGTAACATATCATTTCCTTTAAGCGCATTTTTACTTTTGACAAAAAAAATATTTTCTTTAAATAGTATATTTCTTGTTTATGTTAAAAAAATTAAATCCTCCGAAAGAACCATGCTAGTCCTCTTATCGAACCTTTTTGTTTAATAAAATTATTAAAATTGTAGATTTTATTGGACTGCACATAACCTTATGTGAGATCCATATAAATTCACAATTTGTAGTGATTTTATTGGATAAAAAAGTCTCACAGACTATGATCCTCCCAAACAATTTAAGGTCTCGTTTAGTGGAAAATAGTTTTCATTTTGTATTATAGTTTTTAAAAAATTCCAAAAAAATTAGTGAAATTTTCAACAACAATAATAGTGTTGGTACTATTTTATGTGAAAATAAGTTTATTTTTTATTTATAAACTTTTAAATAATTACAAGGATGAAACTTTTTTTAAAATTTTTAAAAATTATGTAAAAAATTTAGAAAACATCTTTTACAATATTTTTTAAGATTTAATTGTTATTGTGCATATGTAAGCATTATTTTGAATCTTACACTTGAATTTGTGTAAATTACACATAAAATTTCTTCTAAATTGTATATAAATTTATATTCAAATCTCAAAATTTATAATTCAAAATATTATCTTATATAATTATTAAATAGAGAAAAGGTAATTTTTTTTTGTAATTATTATAAAATTTAAAAATAAAAATAAAAAATTTATTTTACGTCTCTAACTAAACTCTAATTGTTAAAAAATTAAAAATAAACTATTTAAAATAATTTTCAGAACTAAATGGGTCCTAAGTTTCTCTCGACCCGTGATCTCGGACCCAAGTTTTGTTGGGCCGACCCGAAACGCACTCAAATTTGAGGGTCTTCCGCTGTTCCGCATAACTTTGCAACTAAGGAAGGTGGAATCACAGGGTGCATAGTTCTGCACTTCGCAGAGACGGAGGGTGCTTTCTAGACACAGGGGGATCTTTACAGAAGAGGGAGGGAGGGAGAGAGGGAGAGAGAGAGAGAGAGAGGGTCGGGGGGTATGGCTCTTTCGGCGAGGCAGAGGCGACCTCTGCCGTCGGATCTTTCATCGACATCGCGGCTGCGGGCGGAACCATACTCGAAGGTGGACAAGGCGGGGAAATCGGGCGGCGGGGAAGAGCAGGACAAGGGGTTGGGGTGGCTCTTGCCGTTGATGTCTCTGGGGATTCTGAGGTACATGAGCGCGACCACCAACATCATCCATGACTGTGATGAGGTCTTCAATTACTGGGAGCCTCTCCACTACCTCCTTTTCAAATCTGGCTTCCAAACTTGGGAATACAGGCACATCTCTCTCTCTCTCTCTCTCTCTCTCTCTCTCTCTCTCTCTCTCTCTCTCTCTCTCTGTTTGTGGGGGAAGCGCTAGCTTGCTTACCTGACGTTCGAGTACATGCATATTTGTGTATTAAATGCCCATTTGATGATGCAATTATTTCTTTTTTAAAGTTTTTTTCTCACTGAATTTGGAGGATAAACGCTTTTTTGTTTCCAAAGTTTCTTCTTGCTATTTAAGTTTCTTTATCCTATTTGGATGGTGTTTTCCTTTTGCTTTTTAAGTTTTCTCTCTGCTAAGAAGAAGAAGCATTGTGTAAGCCAGTGAGCTTCTATGTGTTAGTGTTGTAAATGTGCGTGTGGACCTAAAATGCCTTGTCTACAAGATGATATAAATTAAGAGTCTAGAGTGGTTTCACTGATTATTTTACTGAATTATGCTTTCTCATGGAGTGGTTCCCTGCATGCCTATAATGATGATTATGTTCTCCATAAACGTTAGCGGAATTGGTCTTCTGTGTAATGTTGCTATTACAAATGCTGCAAAACATGACTCCCACAAAGAAAGGGATGGTGGGAGGGAAAGATAAGTTGATCCCTGCCAAACTCGAAATGGGATGATTGAATTGATGAAGTAACTTTGCAATTTTTGGATCTTAGAGATGGTTTGTTTAATTTTGGTAAACTTACAAGGAAATAGAACTTTGGGAAGGCAGTTTTTGATAGTCACAAGGCAAGGTGAAACTCTCAATCTGCATATGCAAAAAGACTATTTGCCCGTCTATGTTCTTTGAACTATATCATTAGCAATTTTTCTGTATTCTGGCCAACAGAGTAATGTGGGGGCAGTTATAGAACAACTTATGAATGTTGCTCCATCAAACCTGTTTTATTATGAGGTAAAATAATGATGGTGGGCAGATTGCATTCTGCTTGCTTAATAATGACTTTGACTATCAAAGTGTAAATTTTCAGTTTGGTAAACATGAATCACCATCTTCCATTAGACAATCCTAAATTCTTCGTATTTAAATATTTAATTATTATCTTACATATGTCATGATCCCTCAAGTCTTCTCAAGTTTTATCTCTTGGCAGCTATCCCTCTAGATCTTTCTTCTTCTTCTATATATATTTTTTTAAGTTTTTTTAAGAAATAAAAGTCTGTCTAGAAATTGCAATCTTCGAAGCCTGTCCTTCATTTCTGCATTACCAAAGATTTTTTCTTTGTGGTCTTAGACAGTTGGAGATAAAATTTGAAAATTTAAATAAGAGATGGACATGCTTAATGCTGAATGAGACATCAGTTGTGGGGTAATATGGAGGTGCGACACCCGCTGATACATAGTTGAGTTTTTTTTTTTTAATTGTATGTGTACTTATAAAAAACTCAACATTGTTAATTGTGGTTTTGCTCTAAATATCATTTTCTGCCTAGCAATTCTTAAAATTTTCTATGTTTTTATGTATATATGTTTATATATGCAATGTAGATAGATGAGGCTATGCTTCATGTTACCAAAAACTGCATGACAACTTAGTTCCTCTACTTGGGAAGTGCCTGTGTTGGGGGATTTGGTCTAAACTAGAGAACTGGTTAAAATCAATCTCATAACAAATGACTTTTAATATTTTTGTCCTACAAAAAGCTTTGCAACTTTGGTTTAACAAGCCGACTGCAGTTCATTTTTCCTTGTTTTCCCACTTAACATTATGAAGATTTTCTCAGCCAAATTAACTATTGATGTATGCCTCCTGCAGCTCCCATTTTGCACTTCGATCATATTTATACATCAACTTTCATGAACTAGTGGGTAGACCGGCTTCCTGGTTGTTCAGTGAGGAGAAAGTAAGATATGGGCATGGCTTATGATATATTTTTTCTCATGATTTTTTAAGAAAAAATTATGTACAATTTTCAAACGTTCTTTGTTTCACTGATCTTAAAATCATTATCTTTCAATGTTTCAGGTCAGAGTATTTTTTGCTGTAAGGATTTTCCTTGGTTTTCTCTCTGTAATTGCAGATAGCGTCTTGATTGTTGCACTTTCCAGGAAGTATGGAAAACGCATTGCATCTTATGCACTTGCAATGCTATGTCTAACCAGTGGTTGTTTTTTTGCCAGCACGAGTGAGTAGGATTTTTTTGTTCATCCCTTTGTTTTCCAGTATACCTCTGTAATTCTTTCCACTATATCTATAATGCTTCTGGTAATGCATGATGATCTTGTGATTGAGTAGAATATTAGTCATGTGAACTGTGAAGCTTCTCTATCCTTTCCTTAATTAAAAACTGTTTGCAATTTTACTTCTTCCTCAGATTTATCTAATCTCCAGTGTCTTGAGTTCATTTTCCAGGTTTCTTGCCGAGCTCATTCTCTATGTATGCCATCAGTCTCTCATCAGGATTATTCCTTCTTGAAAAGCCTGCTATGGCTGTTTCAGTTGCTGCTGCTGGTGTTATCCTTGGGTGGCCATTCTCAATCTTGGCCTTTCTACCTGTCACATTGTACTCTTTAGCTAGAAGATTTAAACAAGCATTTCTTTCAGGGGCAGTTACTTCTGTTGCTCTTCTTGTAAGTTCACACAAATATACATAAAATTCATTTGATCTTTTGGGTTTCATGCCTTAATGTAGCAATGGCCATTATACCTGAGCATTGGGTGAGTTGGGTCAGGTTCAGGATGGGCCTGGACATTGGATTGATAAAAAATGTTTCAACCAGTGCCAGGGCTGGCTCAGCCCCAGCCTTGGGCCTATACTTGCTGCCCCGGCCTGCCCAAGTTTGAATTGAGCAAGTCTATTTGTTGTCTTATCAAAACTCAAAATTCAAAAAAGAAAAAGAAAACAACAAAGAGAGAGAGAGAGAGAACAATGATGGGGGCAGAAGCATCAAGAGCGAAGCTAGTGATCTTGTTTGCATCTAGACATTTGTTCAAAGCCATGTTCTTGAGATTGGCTTGAGGGAGCAAGTTTAAAGCTTTGAGCCCCAACCATGATGCTATAATGTAGGGATGTGGATGAGCTCTCAGCCTTGTTGGGTTTGCGTGGGGGTTTCTGTCCATATTTTTTTGGTTGGAAGTATGCTCAGTTGTGGTCTCTTCATTCTTCGAGGGAGTTTTCATGTAAGTCTTTTTTGGATCATTTGATTCACATGAATGTGCATTTGAGCTTTATGGTTGTATTTGGAAGGCCAATTTTCCTTTGAAGATTGAAGCTTTTGTTTGGTTGGTTGTTCTTAATAGAGTTGTCACTAAAAATCTGATGTAGAGTAGGAAGCCTTCTAAGGCTTTATCTTCAGATGTGTGCTTGATTTGTTTTAATAGTTCAGAATCAGTTTCTCATCTTGTTTTGCATTGTTGTTTTTCTTGGAGGATTTGGAAGTATGCTTTTTGGTATGCTTGGGGAGAGTTGGGTGTTTCCTCATTTGATGGAGGATTGCTGGCTACTTTCTTTATGCGGTTTGGCAGGATTGGAGATAGTTTGGAGTCATGGAAGTGTGGGATTTTTGCCATTTGTGAGCTATTTGGTTGGAGTGGAATGCTTGTATCTTTATGGGGAAATAGATGTCTTCATCTTTGCATTAGGATAGGACTCAGTATTTGGGTTCGCTTTGGGCTTTTCGCAGGATGGGTGTTTTAAGGGGGTTTGTTTTTCGGATTTACAAATTGGAAGGTTGTGCTATTTTGATTGTGTTTTTTCTTCTTTTGTTCCTTTTTTATTGGAAGGCTGCTTTTTATAGGTACATTCTTTATTCTTTAATAATATTTCTTCTTTTCTATCAAAAAAGTTTTTGGAGGGGGGGGGGGGGGGAGGGGACGAAGACAACAACAATGATGTGGGGTGGAAGTGGTGAGAGCCAAGCTAGTGATCTTGTGGCATCTGCACGCTTTTCTGAGTCAAGTCCTTGAGATCGTCTTGCAGAAAGCAAGTTAGTTCTAAACATGATGCTATCTCACTGTCATCATGCTCCTCTTTAGAGATATGGGAAATGATTATCTTAGGATAAGGAGTGGGGAGTTTTTACAAGGCATTCTACTTTGGATGGGAGAGTTAAGGGGAGGGAGTTGGGGACTTGAGAGGGAGAGGGGAGGGCAAAGGGATTTCATTCCCAGATCTTTTTATGTTCTTCTTTTCCTTTTTCTTGATGGGATGTTCAAGGCAACTTATGTAGGTACATTCAGGCCAAGCTAGAGTATTTTAGTTGAACCTCAGCCTGGCCTGGCAACTGATCTGGCTGACTTGTGGCAGGTCCACCTACTGACCCTCTTTTTCTGTCCAAGCCTACCAATTATCTGGCCTGGACAGTTGGTTTGGGCAGGCTGCCTGGCCCATGCTCATGTTTAATGGCCATAAATTCTGCTCCCATTCTTTTATTTTATTTTGATTAATTAGCCATCACATTGTGTGTGTGACTGTGTGTGTTGGATGTTTCACAGATATTCTCACTTCTTGTTGACTACTATTACTATAGAAGGTGGACATCGTCTATTTTGAATTTATTGGTATACAATGTCTTAGGAGGCGGTGAGAGTCATCTATACGGGACTGAAGGGGCATTGTATTATTTAAGGAATGGATTTAACAATTTCAACTTTTGTTTCATTTTTGCTTTACTGTTCTTGGCTATTTTGCCAATTGTGAAGAGGAAATATGCCCCAGATCTACTGGTCGTGGTTGCACCTATTTATATTTGGCTGGGATTCATGTCCTTGCAGCCGCACAAAGAAGAAAGGTTTGATATTCTAGCCTTAACATGTCGGATTTTTTATTTCTTCTTGTAGAGAAATTCAGTTTGGATTCCCCTGCAAAAGAATGATATGTATTTTGCATTGTTTCTAGAAGTGTTTTTTATGATTATATGGAAGTTATTTGACTTATTTCCCTTGAATTTGAACAAGAAAAATCATTTTCCATAACTGTGAAGAATGCCTTAGTAGTCTCCTTGAAACTACATGGTTTAGAGAAGCATGACTATCAAATTTCTGAAAAGTTGATATCTTTGGGGTTATAACATGTGCAAGTTCTCATGGTATCTATGACTGCGCAATGTTATCATGTAATGCCAAGATACATCAAGGTTGCTGCTGATCTGACAGATCCAGTGTATATTGTGAACAATTAACCCCATCTCATGGCATTTAATCTAATAACTATCGTGGAATAGAACTTATGATTCATATGATGGAATTGTGGGAAATGGTTATTGAACATAGAGTGAGGTTAGAATGAGGGCTCATATTTTATGCCTTGGGGATCGACTATAGAAGCTGTATATCCTTTAAGAAGATTAATGTAAAAAATTTAGGGAAAATAATAGGAAATTGTATATAATTTTTATTGACTTAGAGAAAGCCTATGATAAGATACGTAGGGAAGTTTTATGGTGGGTTATAAAAAAAAAAAAAAGAAAAAAAAAAAGAAGGTATATGTAGTAAGTATACCGATGACATTTAGGGTATGTACGATAAAGTAATGACTAGTGTTAAGATTACAGGTGGAGAACGTAGGGATTTCCCATGACAATAGGTTTATATTATCTGCGTTGAGCCTTTTATCTTTTTGTATTATTGATGAAGTTACTAGAGGTATCCAAAATGAGGTTCTATGGTATATATTGTCTTGATTGAAGATACTAGGGTTATAGTAGATACTATCTTAGAATTATGCGCAAAAGCTTTAGAATCTAGAGGTTTTAAGATAAGTAAAAATAAGACTGAATATATGGAATGTAATTTCAACCATGCTAGTAGGAATATTAGAAAAAAGATTACACTTGGTCAAGAAGTTAATAGGACTAATAAATTTTGATACCTTTGTTTACTATGCAAACTGAAGGAGAAATTGAGAAAGGTGTAATACATAAAGTTAAAGCAGGTTGGATAAAATGGAGAAGTGCTTCAGGCATGTTGTGTGATCCTAGAATATCCTCTAAACTAAAAGGAAAGTTAGCACGATATAAATATCCAAAAAGCAACTAAGAAACAAATATCCAAAAAGCAAAAGTTGCCGAAATGAGAATGTTAAAGTGGATAAGTGGTATAATGTTAAAATGACAAATTAAGGAATAAACTTATTCGCGATAAGTTACAACATAGCACTTGTAGAAGATAAGATAAAGGAAGGGCGGCTTAGTTCGTTTGGGTATATGCAAAGTAGGCCAATAATGCATCAATGAGGAGTGAGCTAATTTTGGTTAGTGTTACCAAAAGGGCTAAGGATAGACCTAAAATAACTTGGAATAAAATAGTAAATATGGATTTAATAGCCCTCAAATTGTTGGAAGAAAGTGCCATTATGTAAATTGGAAGGATTCATGCTGTCAATCCCACCTACTGGTACTTAAGGTTTGGTTTGTTGTTGTGTGGCTTAGGAACCGAGCCATTTACTGTTTCAAGGACCAAAGGCATGGCTTAGACTTACCCAGAATAGGGCCAGCAAACATTGAGCTTATGGTACCACAAATTAGGGTATGTTTGGTATCATGTCTATCATATCTATATTCTGTTTTGTGATTTTATTTCTATACAATAAGAAACATAATACACCAATGCATTATTTTATGTTTCTAGTTTTCTATTTGTGTTGTTGATTTTTTTTTTTTGGGCTGTTTTTGGGAAAAATTAAAATTCAGATTATATGGTTTTCAGTTGTTTTGCCCTATGGCCACAATACTTCAATATACAGAATTAAGTTTTGTGGATTAAATCATTCATTTTATAGATAATTTTTAATTAAAATTAAATTAAAATGAGCATGTGGAATTCAAATATAATTAAAATTGAAATATCTATAAATTTTTTTAATTTTTTTTTTTAAAAAAAATTAAAACTTGTGAGCATCATTGGCTGGGCTGGATTAGAATTTCCAAGGCTGTGCCTTGTGCAAAAATTATACTTCTCATGTTGTGCCTTTGGGCCCGTAACTCAAAATAAGCAGTAGCATTCCTTTGCTCAGGCCGTACCAATATAGTATCTTTAGGAAGATCTTAAAACTGTGAGATGGCTTGGTAAAGTTTGCATTGTAGCACGGACTTAGGGTTCTGCCTTTGCACCAGCTAGAATTACTTAATTCACTTGCTTTCCTATTTATTAGAATGAATTTTTCAATATTTTAAATTGATTTTGCAGGAATGTCTTTCTTAAAGAGGTGTAAATGATTATTTATTATTATTTTTCACTATAATGGCAGGTTTCTGTATCCAATATACCCACTTGTTTGTGTTTCTGCTTCAGCCGTAATCGAGAGCTTTCCAGATTTTTTCCGAGACAAGTATACTCCCAGTGATTCTTCTCTTCTAGTAAAGGTTAGCTGGTCATATTCCTATGAGTTTCTCCTGCTCAATGAGGACTGCTGATCAAGGTTTGTCTTCACCTTGCCTATGCAGATAGTCAAATGTCTTCGACCTGTGGTACTCGCTATGATTTTATGCGCCTCCCATGCTCGTACATTTTCCTTGATTAATGGTTATGGTGCTCCTTTGGAGATTTACAAGCACTTAGAGCACCATGAAGATGTCGGAATGGGTGAGAACCTGTGTTTAGTGCTACTGTGGCTGTTATTGATCCTGAGAGAGAAGGGAAGGAATTGTGACCAGCTCCTGTGAATTCTATAGGGGGCTTGTTTATTATGCATTGGTTTGGTGTGTGTAAATACACACACCCATATATATATATGTGTGTGTGTGTGTGTGTGTGTGTGTATGTATGTATGTATGTTTCAATGTATGTGCACCTGTGCATGTCCCTTGCGTCTGTGTGCAATTATGTGGTTTCTGGATCAGTTTGGTGCATGTTATAAATTAGACTACTCCAGGCACCATGGATGTCCATGGCACCATGTAAATTGAGCCATAAAGACCTTGGGTGGCCCTCCAACAAAGAGCTAATAACCATATTTAAAAATTTAACACTATATATGTTTTTAGGGGGAGATACCATGTTGCTCAGAATGCATGCCTTCTTGCTCCTTTCATTTTATTCACTTTCTTTAATGAGTTTTCTTGTTTCTAATAGAATTTCATGCACTTGTGTTCTTGATGCATTTTCAATTGAACTGGACTGGAGGTGCCTAATTGTGTGTTCATATTGTCTGTTCTTCAGTGATTTTCAAAATATTTTTAAATCTTTCCAAAAGTTTCAATTAGCTTGTGAATGGCAACATACTCTTGTTTTGTATTCTAACATGTATTTCTTTTGCTTTGTCAATTCAAATTTCTTTTTATGAGAACTATTATTCATGTTTTGGGTGAAATTTTCTCATTTAGAACTATAAAAAAAAAAGAAAAAAAAATTTCCTGGAATTTCCTCACTGCCATTTCGTGTGTAACGTCTTTGCTTTATTCTTAATTAACTAGCTGTGGACAGATGCTTCTTGGTTTTTGGTAGTTGTAAATTGTTGTAAGACTATGCAGTGTGCGCGCAAAAACTAAGGAGAGTTATGGGTGTTTATTGGTAGTCATGGAACTGCTCATAAGTTAAAATTTTATTTTCAACAGAAATTTTTACAAATATATATATATATATATTTGGAACACAATGAGCAAAAAATGCAGATTGAAAACTCTTTTTTGTCTTCCTATAATTATAGATTAGCTCCCACCTCCTAATTATTTCTGCTGTGGAATAATTCTTGAATCATGAAATTTATACTAGCCTGCAAATGTATCCAACTTTCTGCCTTGTTTTTTATGCCAACATGATAACAACCACAAAAACTAGAGGAAGAAGGACAAACAATTCTTAGAATACAGAGAATGTAGACGTACATTTACCCAATATTGTTTTTTCAGATATAAAGAAATTATATGATTTTTCAGGCCTCCCATATAATGCAGGCTCTGTAGTTTGTGTTGGAAGTGAATGGCACCGCTTCCCGTCATCGTTTTTCATTCCTGATTATGTGGCTGAAGTTCGATGGCTTGATGATGGGTTCAGAGGGCTCCTTCCATTCCCATTTAATTCTTCACTGGGTGGGACTTCAGCGGCACCGCCTTATTTTAATGACAAAAACAAGGCATCGGATGAGCAATATGTAATTTAGCCTTTTCCCTTTAACTAGCTCACATGTCTTGCCTTTACAACTCACGTTCTTTTTTCCCCTTAATTATTTTGTGAATGGCCTGCTGAAACACTATTTAAAACCAACATTACAGCTCCGAGATCATGAAGCTTGTACTTTCCTTGTTGAGTTACAGCTTCAACGGCCTTACCCTTCTCGAGGGAGTGACTTATCCACGTGGGAGGTAAATCTCTCTCTCTCTCTCTCTCTCTCTCTCTGTGCCTACGTACACACACATGTACTTGTCATTATCTCCACCTTTGTTGCCCATGAGTGGTGTGGTTGTGAGTAATAAAATTATTAGTTTTTTAGAATAATTTCCGTATATGATGTTGAGGAAAAAATTGGATTGAAGTTTGTTTGAGAATGCTTCTAAGCGTGCAAGTAATAAATATATATCGATTTTCAAGAACTGGTTCATATTTGCTATATAACATAGTTAAGAAAGTTGCTATTTGCTGTTGCATTCATTGAAGACCAAATAAATTGTAGTATTTAAAATCCTCTTAGAATAAAAAAACTGTATAATGTTTTTGTTTGTAGAAGCACTGCTAATTTTGATATGATTTAGTTTAGTTTTTGATCATGTTCTTTTGTTTGGGTTACTTTATGAAGTTGAGGTTAAGTCCTGTTACACTCACACCTGAATTGCAGAACAAATTTAACAATTTGATTTATTACGTAACAAATTTGAGTTGCAGAATTCTAGAAAATTAGAAGCCATAAGTAGGTGAGAAGAAAGGGTACAATTTAAGTGAGTATCTGAGACTCTGTTAAATGTAGTTGATAAATTTTATTTTGAGGGCAGTCTGTGATTGACATTGTTTTTTAATAATATGAAATTTAGCAATTATTTGATTGTATAGTTTTGTTATCTATACCTGTTTAGACACCCTGAGGGTATTAAGAAAACTTGAGTACCCTAGTTATTGCCATGAAGGATTTTATCTTTTCACTAAATACTACAAATTCCTGTTCTGCCATATTGGAAACCTGCCAAATTGCCAATAATAATAAGCCTAATCTTTATTTTAGGAGCTCATCCCTGTGTTTTTCTCTTTATGTTTACGTTGTGTCAATTGCTAAAAACCTTTCTTCATGCATTACCTTTTATTTTTTTTGTTGCTTTTGCACCATAAATGCTTGGTCGGTTGTTGTGTGTCATTTTTTATGCTGGACTTTAGCTACTCTATATTGCTTCCATCTGCAGCTCATGCTTTTTATTTACAAAATGTAGAAATAATGTTACATATTATAGTAGTCGCGATTAAATTATATTATTTTATTGTTATATTAGTATAGAATTTTCCAATTTGTGCGTATGCGCATGCAGCTTGCAATTTAGTTATTTTATATTTCATTTATATTTTACCCAGTTATCTTTGATTTGATGATTAACTATCTACATTTTGAATCATGTAAACCCATTAGTATAATTTTTATGTATTTTCTATGTATTAAAAGTTTAACAATTATGTAAATTATTATATAATAACTTAAATTTTCATTTTGTGATTGCGATACTTTGTTCACTTTTTTCATTGTTTTTTCAGGTTTCAAACGGTTTAAATGTGTTTATGATCTATATTTCAGAAGCATGTTTGCATTGTTGATTTGAAAAATGTTAAAGACACTTTGCTAGAGTTTTCCTGTAGTTCAAAATTTAGCCTATTTAAAATACATGGAGTTAAATTTGAATTTGTGTAGAATTAGACAAAATGGAATATAATTCCAAATCCGTGTCTTGAATCCTAAGCATAGTGCGAATGCATTTGTTTTTCTAATGTTCTTTAAAAATTAAGCTGTCTTATATTACAAGTTTTCCACAGAATGATATACATCATTTGTTTTTTTTTGTTTTTTTAAATTTTATTTATAGTGTGTTTTTATGTCCTTTTAGGTTGTTGCGGCGTTGCCTTACCTAGACAGGGACCTCTCCCCTCCCATGTACCGATCGTTCTTCATCCCCAACCTCTGGCAGCAGAAGAATGTGTTTGGCATGTACAAACTGCTTAAAAGAATACGAACATGACAAGTTTCCCCCATCTGATTCTTCCATGTTTCAACATTTGAAGGAGTGTAGCCCATTGTGTGTACAATTTTGTTGGACATTGGTCCCCTCTCTGTGAGTGACGTTATAACAGCTCGGCTTTTCCTCCTTTTCTCCTCTTACCCGGGTTTCCCACCATTTACACGTGTGTTAGGATAATTGACCTGTTGCATATGTTCTAATGATAGGGTTTAATTTTGAGGCTTTAGTGAGTGTTTTGAACTTGACACTGTGCTATATGAAGGGGGTAATATGGATGGAGTTTGATCTTCTTTGTATTATGATGGCATTGTTCAATGTGTGTTCTGATTGACCTAGGTTTTATGGATGGACCTTTTTAGAGTACATCAACACATGTTTCATGATATGTAAAAAGAGGTGATTGCAATGGTTGATGTGCTTTGGTAGGTATTGGCATGGTTGTGTTGGACATTCTGCTTGATAGGAGGGAAAGCCAAAGAAAAGAATGTGTGAAAGGGTATATGATTGAGCCAAATATGAAAGGTTGATGGAAGGAAAAAAAGGATAAAAATCCTTTTTATTGCTTCCCCGTGAGAGATGAGTGTGAAAAGAAATTTGACTTGCTTTAGGTGATAGAAATCTAATATTTTTCCTTTCAATTCTTTTTCCCCATTCAACCAAATAATGATTTCTTTTTTTCTCTTCCTCCTCTTTTTCCTTTACACTGTTATTTTTACCATTCTACTTTTTTCTGTCCTACCAAACACCTTGTCATTTATCACCCCCCACCCTGAAATGGGGCAAGTTTCTCTTTCTTGGCTGTCTGACAATTGTCACTTGATCAGCATTTGTTGTTCCCAAATAATAAACGAAAATGTTGTAAGTAGGATCCATTATCGAAGTTGCTACCGACCACTTCAATATTGTCGCCGTTTGCACCTACAAGTACTAAGGCCAATGCTGGCCATTGACACTAGCAAGAGCGCCCATCACATCATTGCCATTAAAATAATTTTTCATTTGTGGGTTAAAGGTTGGATGAATTTAGGCCGTCTTATGTCATGTGTCCCTTCTCATTTTTTCTTTTTCAAAATTTGAATTTGATGCATTTGATATATCATATTAATGCTAGTGTTTATATTTAAACTGCCGAACCATTTTTTAAAGATTTATTTTTCTCATATATATTCCAAATTTTGGAGAAATTCAGCCTTCCGGAGAATTGAACCCTCGTTTCCTTAGTGGGGAGCGTGAATCGTTTGAACTCGTGATTGGGTTTCATTGTCTTGAAAGAATATTTTAGTGTGTGCACTTATAAAGGTATCAGAAAATTAGAATGATGGCATATTTGATTCATGGAATTTTTTTTCTTCTTAAAACTAAATTAATTATAATATATAAGTTATAATTAATTATACGACAGAAGATGTCAAAATTATAAAAATGAATGACTACTACATTACAAAAAATTTCATCTTCTTTAAGGGGATAGTTATGTTATACATCATATGAAATGTGATTAATTCTCTTGTTTAAAGACTAAAAAGGAAAAGAAAAAAACAACCTTTTTTAATGGATAACTTTCAAATTGATAAAAACTGATATTTAGATATTTTAGGTGGCCATTTAATTTGATAAAGATTATACATTATAAATGGCATGTCTT
This sequence comes from Malania oleifera, assembly GCF_029873635.1. Lineage (NCBI taxonomy): Eukaryota > Viridiplantae > Streptophyta > Magnoliopsida > Santalales > Ximeniaceae > Malania > Malania oleifera. The sequence continues at coordinate 129,661,173 of NC_080417.1, forward strand.
TTTGAGTTAGGTGTTCATTTAAGTAGTTCTTGTTGTTCTATCTTAATTAGATCATAATAATTAAAATCATCCAAGAAATCTCCTAAGCATACACAGATATTATCTCTATAATACTTTGTATGATTATAAAAGAGTCAAAAAATATGTTAGGGTTTAGTATTTTCATATTAGATATCTCAAATTTTAATATCAGGATATGATAAAAAAAAGAGTGAGAGATGAATAAATAAATACATGTTACGTGCGGTTTCGATTTAATTGAGCTTTAAAATGTTAATCTTTTCTGAAATTGAGAAGAGGAGTTTATTTTTTTATTTTTTTTTAATAATATAAATTTTATTTTATTTATATATCTATTTTTTCCTATTTCTTTCTGATCAAATAATAATATATTAATATTGAGTGGTTGTAATGTTCTCATTTATACTATCAAATAAGAGAAAAAATCTTGTGGATCTTACAAAACATCTTTATAGTATAAAATTTCAAATCAATATTTAAATGATTCAAAAAATAATTTAATTTTAAAATAATTTAAAAAAAAAATTCATATGATCTTCTCAACTTTCATTTTCTTTTTCAAAGAAATAAAATAACTAGCTTTACATTATGATTTCATTCTCACTTTTTATCAGGTTTCCTCCAAACCGGTGAACATGCTGCCACTTGTCGGTACGCTCAGCCGAAACGATCTGAAATACGACGTGGATCCCGCAAGACCCTTCTCCCACCGGCAACCGGCAATTGCCGGTAGCCAGTAAAGACTCCCTGCTCTCAGCAAGACCTCACCTCTCCATCCTCTTCCCTCGTCTCTCCTCTCCGGTCGCCCCCTCTCACAGTAGGAAGAGAAGAGAGAGAAAGAGAGAAACTCAGAGATCAGCCATGGTTTCCCCCTCCAAAGGCCGCGAGCACTTCATCTACGTCGCCAAGCTCGCTGAACAAGCCGAGCGCTACGACGGTTAGGGTTCCTCTTTCCTCTCTTCTTCTCTTTCGATCTGTGATTCGAAGTTCATTTGCTGAGGAGCTTCCAGTTGCGGTTGTGTTCTGCTTCTACTTATTGGAGTATTTTGTTTGTGCAGAGATGGTGGAGTCGATGAAGGAGGTCGCCAAGCTCGACGTCGAGCTGACGGTGGAAGAGAGGAACTTGCTGTCGGTGGGGTACAAGAACGTGATCGGCGCGCGGAGGGCGTCGTGGAGGATTTTGTCGTCGATCGAGCAGAAGGAGGAGTCCAAGGGGAACGAGCAGAACGTCAGGCAGATCAAAGCGTACAGGCAGAAGGTGGAGTCGGAGCTCTCCAACATCTGCGGTGACGTCATGACTGTGATCGACGAGCATCTCATTCCTTCTTCTGCTGCGGGGGAGTCCACTGTGTTTTACTATAAGATGTGAGGATTTGATTTGATTTTGGTGATTTTGTGGTGCTCTGATTTTTGGGTTATTAAAGGATTTGCGTTTTGAGCGATTACAGGAAGGGGGACTATTATCGGTATCTTGCCGAGTTCAAGGCAGGTAATGAGAAGAAAGAGGCCGCAGATCAGTCGCTTAAGGCGTACCAGGTATACTGCCATCTGTCTTGGGCTCATGATTATCATCATTAAGGTTACAGTTTTTGGCAATTTATCAGGAAAAAAATTTCTCGTTAGTTCTTTGTTTTTTTTTTTGGCATGTCAGTTGTGTGGGTTACGCGATTGGCGTGTAATATTCCTCTTTTTTCATATATATTCTATTTTCTAGCGGATCGAGAACCCACTATGCACGTGCAAGCATTAGACATTGTTTAATCTCAAATTTTAAAGATTCCTGTATTTTGGGGTAGTTTTGAGTGATTTTAAATAGTATATCTGGGTGCTTTCTAAGTAAGTAGTCACGAAGAAAAATAATATCCATACAAAGAAATTTGGCCAAAGGAAATAAAAGGTCACCTTACATGGAGGTGTAACTTCGATCTTTAGCATCAATAAGTCGTTAAATGGTTGGAATTTTAGACATTTATTTTGTGAATTGCTGCGTCCACAGCCCTAAATTTAAGGAAATAATGAGGAAATGGGAGAGTTATGGACGTGTGGGTAGGCTTTTAAGGAATGTTAATTTACCAAATTACTCATAAATTGAGAGTTTTATTTTAAGTGTAAACTTGTATAAGAAGGTACTTCAGGAAAAGTTAGGGCAAAATGTGCAGATTGATAACTGCCTCGGGTTCCTTTAGTTAATAGTATAGATTGTCCATGTGTCCTTGTTTTGAATATTCAATTTTGAATGTTAAGATGTGACAATGAAGGTTTTTTAGAATATAATGACCCAAAAAATGTAGATTGAAACTTTTCTTTTGTCTTAATTAATTTTAGGTACATATGATTAATTAATTCCTTGCATTTTTATTTTTTCGTTTTTATAATTTAAGTAAGAATTTTGCCTATGTTTTTAACGTACTCTTTATTACACAATGAATTATTGGCAAGTAGTAATAAGTTTTTTATTGATATTTAGAATTTTTATATCAATATTTTAAGATGTTATAAAAATAGATACTAAGAAAGAGTTTTTAATTATGGGTTAGTTATGATAGAATATCTGTGTTAGTTGTAAATTAGTTATGGGTAATTGTAAGATACTAATATTTTTCTAAATTGCATTAGCTTTTCTATTCAACTAATATTTATACATGAGTATTTCAAGAAACAAAAAATAGACATCAAATTAGGGAAATCTCTTTTTATTTGTATAGATGTAAAAAAGCAATACTTTGTTTTCCATTTTTTAGTCCCAAAGATACGAATAATTTTTTAGGGAATAGAAGAGGATATTCACATGACCTTTCAGAGGTTTTGCAGGGCGATTTGAAAAAAAAAAAATAGTCAACTCAGCTGACCAGGTTACAGTGGATGACTAGAGCTTGCTTATAGTCCAAAAGGAGTTAAAAAGACCCTTGAGGAGTCATTGCAAAGCTAGAGGACTTGAAGGCCTAGGTACAAGACCTAACTGCTAGAAACCTTGAAAATAGAGGGAGAAGCTAAGATTACTCATATAAGCCAAAATATGAAAATGAGACAAGAAGACAAGGTGAATAAGTCCTATAGAAATTTAGAATTTGCTTCGCTTGGTCATATGGGGGTATTTGTGGGTTAGACGTGTCTAGTTGAGCATAAGCTTTCAATTAAAGAAGGATACAAGCAACATCAACAACCTCGAAAGAGGATGCCTAACAAAGTAGTGCTAAACATGGAGGGAGAAACAAAATGGCTATAAAAGGCCTTATGTTGAATGTGCCTATTATTGCCTCAATAATAAAGACAAATGGGAAACTTGAGGTGTGCATAGATTTTTGAAAACGCTCCCACCCTAAAAGATGTATATTCTATGCCAATAAAATGCTCTTTTTCATGGATGGTCACTTAAGCTATGATCATCCCTATAGTTGACGAAGATGTCCACAAGACAACATTCTTGTGTGCAGGTTCCATTGGCATTTGTGACCCGAAGGGCCTTCCATGCTTAAGGATGCTGGGGCTATCCTACCAAAAGGCTGATCTTATGTGACATTGTTTAACAAGTTAATGAGTATATACTGACCATGTACTAGTGAAACTCAAGATCATCAAAAATCATATTTGGGATTTTTTCTTGAGCATCAAAAGGATGAGGCAACATGTTTTAAAGATAAAACTCTCTAAAGTGTGCCAAAGAAACTTCTTAGGTTTCTAAGGTCATAATAGGTGGATTGAAGTGGACAAAAACATGAAAAAAGCAATCATGGAGGTTCAACTTTGCTATTATGAAAGAATTACAATGGTTCTTGGGACAAATCAACTTTAGTTTTTACAAGACGCATAGGTAAATTGAGTTTAGCTTTCATAGGCTTCATTACAGTATATGTAACACAAAAGATAGTAAAAGGACAAGCCTAGGCTGATTTTGTAGTTGGATTACCTATTCCTAGACGTCCTAGATGTGAAGGAAAATCTGAGTCTTAGCTTGCCCTTTGGAAGTTAAGGTTTGACAGTTCTTGATTCTCTTCGGGGGCAGTTATAGAGGTAACTATTAAGTCCCCGAAGGGCGCTTGACCAAGTTCTCATTCAAGCTCATTGAGAATCCTTCAAACTATGGAGTAAAATATGATGCACTCATTATTGTCTTGGAAGCTTATTTTTAGTCTACATCCAAGGTGATCCATAACTAACAGTAGATGTAGTAATGGCACTCCTAAAGAAAGGAATTTAGCCTTCAACATCTCTAACGATGAGATGAGTGAGGATAGGATAAAATTAACATACATTTTCTTTGCAATCCTAATTATCCTGCTAATAATGTCTAGGAATTGAATGCAAGGTAGTTTATTTTAGGTGATGGACTACACCAACTCTATAAGAAGGGAGTCGGTGTGCTATTATTAATGAAATGCTCAAGGCAATTACTATAGTCCATGTGGGGATTTGTGGAACACACCATTCACACATTAAAATGCAGTGATTATTTTAAAGACACTGGTTGGCCCTTCAAAGATAAACTACATACTAGGAATCATTGGGAAAGTAAGACCCTGGTTCGAGGAGAAATGCCTACATATTGGTGGTCATAGACTACTTCACCAAATGGGTTGACGTAGAAGCCATAAAGACCTTTATATATATTAGAGGAGACTTGGAGCTGTAGGAAACTGCTGCCTGATTTTTTTCTCCTTCTCATCTTCTCTTCATCTCTAACTTTACAAACTCCTCTAAGTTTGGTTTATTTGAGCTAATTTGGACACTAAGTTTTGCTCCTTTTCATTGGTTTGAGAGTCATTTAGGGCCTGGGGGGGGCTACTCTTTGTTAGGCTATTTAGCATGCTTGGTTGGTTGTTGTGTGTGTTTTCATGGTAGTTTGTTGATGTAGAAAATATAGTACATAGAATTAAAACAGGTTGGGTAAAATGGAGGAGTGCATCAGGTGTGTTGTGTGATCATAGATTACCCTTAAAATTAAAAGGAAAGTTTTATAAGACAACTATAAGGCAGACTATGCTTTATGGTTCAGAATGTTGGGCAAATAAGAAACAACATGTACAAAATGTAAAAGTTGTGAAATGCGATATTAAGGTGGATGAGTGATATGACATTAAATGATAACGAAAGAAATGAGCATATACATAATAATTTAGGCATAGAATCGGTTGAAGACAAGATAAGGGAGGGGCGGCTTAAATGGTTTGGGCATTTGAAATGCAGGCCTAGTAGAGCACTGGTAAGAAGGAGTGAGTTAGTTATTGTTTCTGGCATGAAAAGGGGTAGGGAATAGGGATAGACCTAAAATAACTTGAAATGAGGTAGTGAGGAAGGATTTAATAGCGCTTAATTTAATAGAGGAAAACACTCTCAATTGGGTGAATTGGTGGAAAAAGATTCATGTAACCAACCCCACTTAGTGGAACTTTAGGCTTCTTGTTGTTGTTTCCTTATGTGAAGTGAGTCGCATGTTTTTCTAGTATACTACTATTGTTGTTTTGATGTTCCACTTGTTGATTGTGGCATGATAATAGGGATCTAAATGTTGGTATTTTGTAAAAACAGTATTTCCAAAGTCGCAACTACTTGTCTCCTCTAACGGTTGTTTAAATAATTATTTAATTTTATTAATAGTTATGAAAATGGTTATGACTGTTTATGTGACCGTTTTGTAACCATTGTTATTAAATGTTTTGTGACTGTTTTCTGACCATTGTTGTTAACTGTTTTATGACTGTTGTTGATCATTTTTTAATACTTATTTGTGTATATATATCTCGAGGCTAGATATGTTTTGAGAACTTGATTTGTTTTGATTGGTGAGTGCATGCCGATCAAAAGGGGGGTTGTATCCTAGGGGTAGACGCCAATGAGCCTTTTGCACCGTAATGGAGGGGCAAAACTTTTCTAAAGGGCAGTGCTACGCACACCTCAACCTATAAGCTTTCTCAATTTTATTTTCGGCATCCTATTTTCATATTCATTTTTTCCAATAGTAAATTGGGCGAATCTAGAGTGGGATGGACAATGCTATCTTCGCCTTGCCACTACATTTCAAAGGAGTGAGCTTTTTGGATGTTGAGTGAGATTGGCACTACCTTATGGCTTGATTATGGGAGAAGTGGTTTTTTGTTTATGTTTTCTTTGTTTTGTTGATGTTTGTATTTTCATTATGGTTTGTCCTATATTTTCTATATGGAGATGTCTTATTCTTCTTTATGTATATTCTTAATCTATTAGCAAAATCTCTTCATTTGCTATCAAAAATAAAATTAAGAAAGCATATTAGGACATTTTTTCGTCTAGAGTCGAGTCTTGTATTAAATCATTGTCTTCTCCTTTTTTGAGTTCGTGTACACCAATATTTTGTGTCCTTTGTGGATTATTTTTCACATATAACTTGGATCTTTGTGTTAAAATATAGGTTTGAATTTCTTAATGTATTTACTCAATTTTATTATGAAATAAAAACTCAATTTGGTAGTAGTAATCAAAATTTTTGATATGATAATGCACTTGAATTTATGAGCTCAGTCTTTTTACTTATCCAAAGAGATTATTCATTTATGTTCCTACCCTTATGCCTATGGATAAAACTTCTGCTGGGCTTTTGAATCCATTACCACTAACCCAAAGAAACAATTGAGGGCTTATGTATGGCGGGTAGTTGGCACAAACAACATCACTACCACTATGTAGTTGTGATGCAAGAATAGCATCAAGGATTTGCATCCATGGGAGAATTTTAGAAGAAATTGAATAGAGGAATGGTGGGGAAAAGAGCTGGAGATAAATAGGGGAAAACTCAAGTTCATTTCAATTCAAATTCAATATCAACTGCTTACAACATGGCTTTCACGCACTATTTATTAGAAAGCCTCTTCACGTGAAATACACATAAACCTCTAAAACTAGAATACATTTCAAACATACCCCTAGAGTATACAAATACTACAAACAAGCCCCTAATATGCATAATCTTAATACGAGCAAACTAAACACACATAATTAAACAACTAACCAGCTTAGCACATTTGGGTTTAGGATCCAATAAATCGTTGACCCTATTCTTTGACATAGGCCTACAAATTGGGTCAAACTGATCCATCCCAACACCCACTTCTCATCCTTCACCAATCCCCTCCATCCAAAAAGAACTCGACTCCGTCAAGTTGGGGAAAGTATCAAGGAGCTCATCACCATGAATAGAGTCATCTCGTTTTGTAAGAAAGGAATCAATGGTATGCTTCAAATTTGGTGAGTGGTAAAATTCATGATCGCGTTAACTTATACTTGTTATCAATGGAGAGGGAATAAGAATACTTGTATACATTATGCTTAACCTTCCTATCAAATAACCATGGACGACCCAAAAGGATATGACAAATTTTAAGAGGGAAGGATATCACATTGCACTGCCTCCACAATGGAACTAATCTTGAAGGGAAGTAAGCAACAATCATGAACCTTTAAGTTGGTATTATTCACCCAGGCAATTTTGTATGGTTCAGGATGAGGCTCAACTTTCAAATTTAACTTCTTCACAGCTTCTCCAGAAACTAGATTTGTGCAGCTGCCAGGATCAAAAACCAAAGTACAAAGCTACTTTTGGTATATCACCGAAATTTGAAAGATGTTGGTTCGCTTCCAATCCTCTTTTTCTTTAACCTTGTGGGAAGCACTAAACAGATTTTCACATTGCCATCGTCATCTAAGTCACTTGGGATTTCTATTTCTGCTTCAACTATTTGAGTGTCATCATCATCATCTCCTTTTTCTGCAACAGCCATGAATTAATTGGGACATTGTGTGACTCAATATCTAAAACCTTGACATTTAATGCATTTGAGTGATGGTTGGCTCTTAGAAGTTGTTCCAGAATGCTCAGGATTCTTCGAAGAGGTATAAGTCTAAAGACCTTACCCAACTGCTCAACTGTCTTCTCTCGTACAACTTCCCTAGTACTCTACTCAATCTGAAGGGCTAGTGTAGCTCTAGGAGTGCAATCCTCCTCAATCTGAGTGGCTTCCCATACTGCATCCCCAACTGTAATGATACAACTTGCAGCAAGTTTGGAAGCAATAGCTGGCTTTAACACTTTCCATACTAAGCTATCATCACATACTCCTTCCATTCTATACTAGCATGAGTAGCCAAATGATAGAATCTACAAGTGTACTCCATCACCATCTTCTCTTCTTGCTTCAAATTAAAGAGGAGATGAACATGCTGCTGATAATTGGGAGGCACAAGTTGCTCCGGCATGGCTTGCTTCATCTCTCCCCACATTGTAATCTCACCAGTCTTCTTGTTCTAAAGATATCCCACTGTTTGATCCACCAAATTTGAGCAATTCCCTTCAATTTTGATTCAGCCAAGTACAACTTTCTAGCCTCATTCACGTCATACCATTGGAAATAGTACTCCGAAGAATACACCCAATCATCAAATCCATCAAGAAGCATCACCATTAAAATCTTAGACTTCTAGTTTAATTCCCTCACTCAGATTACTTTGGCCTTCAGACAACTCAAAAGTATGAGGGACAGCAGCTATTCCACCATCTTATTTGGTAGGAAATTCCATGGGCCCTTTACCTTAGGCTTCAATTTTGTTTGTTTGCCTATTCAAAGCATTGGCAATACTCTCCAAGACGTTTTCCTTGTTTTGTACCCGGCTGGATAACAATTGCACCTTTGCAGACAATTCAACATTGGTCACAATGATGCAATTATATATCACCAGGGATTCTTAACCGATTTGCGAACAAGCCTCAATTATTCATGCAAAACACAAACTTCACTCTTAATATTTAAGAACAATCTTCGAGTCACCTTCAATCTTGAGTATCATGCAAAAATGAAATGAATTCACATAGAAAACTCACAAATGCAGCAATGAAACTTGATTTCCATGCTGGTCACAACAATTTCTAGCATTTCTTGCCAATTTATTGCGCTTGCTTGCAATATATTGTATCCACAATCAAAATATCTCCTTGCAGGTCAAAATATTGCGAAGGAAACCCAAAATATCATGGCTGGGCAATTTCTTGTGAGACTGGAAACAAGAGGAGAGTTTGGCTAACTCACTCTAGTTGCTAGCGTGCGGGACGCATGTGCTGTCGGCAAGGGTCCTCCAATGATGAAAGTTGGGGCCAGGGGAGATCAAGGGATTGGGGTTGCAGTGGTAGTGGTGTGATGAGGAAAGCACAAGAGGTTAGGTTTTTGAAGGGTTGACAGTTGGGTAACCTAGTGGTGGTTGTGGACCCAACACATGGTCAGTTGGTGATGAAAATTTGAGGGGATAGGTTTTGAGGGGTTTTGATTTCAATGGGATGGGTGGTGTAGCACAATGGTGTCTGGAAAGGGGGTGTTCGAACAAATCAGGACACTGCTGGAATTCAGAAGTTGAGAACTGATTTTCGTTTTTTTAACTGAAATTTAGGGCAAAGAAGAACCAAAGAGAGAATGAAGGAAGAGAACGGAGAGAGAAGAAGACCAGAAGGAAGAATAAGGGAGGAGGAGGAGAAGAAGGAAGAAGCAGCAACAGAGAGGGTAGTTGTAGAATTGTGGGGAGAATGAAAAAGAGAAGAAGGGAAAGAAGAAGAGTGAAAGGGAAAGATGGGGGAATTGAAATGGAAGAATGAGATTGTGGTTGGGCTTTGATAACAAATGATGCAGGGGCAGCATGAAGGATCTGCAGCCATGGGAGAATTTAGAAGTAATTGAAGAGAGGAAGCCAGGAAGGAAGGGGAAGAGAGGAGGGAAGAGATACAAGGGGAAACCCGTGCTCTCTTCAATTCAAATCATGGTTCGAAATCGCGGTCGCAGGTAACGTCGCATAACGGTCGTGGGTGTTGTGGGACACGGGAGACGCGGGTGTTACGTAACATGAAGCGGGTGTAACGGTCGTGAATTTTTTTTATGCATGCACAACCATGCCAAAATCGAAAAATGAGCATGAAACCCATTAATACATGATTTTTAATGAATTTTAAAGGTCTTCATTCAACCTACGAATGTTTTTTGATAGGCATTATGATTTTTATATTAATTTTAGTGCATTGTTTACAAAATTATTTTTTTTTTTATAATTTAAATTACTTTAATGAGTAAAAAGATGTAGAAATGTAATTAAAATGAAGAATCAATTAATTAAAGACAAAGTTACTAAAAATGAGTCAATAAACTCAATACTCAATATACACAATACACATACATGAATACAATATTTCAAATTTATAACATAACAGTATAACACATGTCACCACCAAAAAGAATGACGTGGTGGGTCTTCATAATTTGCATCTGTATCTCGAGATTGGGATTGGAAATTATCTCCCCATCCTTGTGGAAATACATAGCTGAATAAACCCAAATTTGCGTCATTTCGTTGTTGCTCCTCAAAATGTACTGGTGATGAAAATCCAATTGATATGTGAGGTGCATAATCTCCTCGTTGACCATATCCTAAATAATGTCCATAAGTTGGGGTTGGGGGCTGGCTTTGGGTAGTGTGTAGAGGTGGACTCACTATGAGATGATGGATATGCTGAATGAGATCCATATGATTGTGATGATGAATCATCTAAACCAAAATTGCCAAAACTACGAACCACACCATATGAATCTTCAGCAGAATCACAGTCTCATTGTTGGCTACTCCTCCTGGGTTGTGAAGATTGGTAACCTGGAGGAATTCCCAAGTCATAATTTTTGGGTATATCAAGTAGTTCATAACGACTTAGAGGATATGTTTCCACTACAAATGATGTCCCTGTATCATATCCATACCCATATTCTGCACCGCTGCCACCATCACCCCCACCCCCAACCCCAGTCCCAGCACCACTAGGTCCACTACCACCATCATCATCACTTGGTGGGCTCAAATCAAGATTATCATCACTTTGTGTACGTTCAGGACTTAAACTTGAATCATGCACATTTATTGGTGGCTGATCATCTCCTTGTGCAGTACCACTGACCTCTTCATCTAATCAATTGGAGTTGTCCTGATCGTCGAGTAATGGTGCCTCTCTTTCCTGTAACCATGGACTCAAAGGATCATTTTCTTCGAAAATATAGTCCAAGTTAATAGGGTTAAAACTATCTTCAATGTCCTGTTGGCTTTTTCTCATTGTATGTCTCAACTTTAACCGCATGTTGTAATGCACGAAAACAAGTTTTTGCAATCTCATGTACTTTAGCCTATTTCTTGTTTTCGTATGGATAAGACTAAAGGTGCTCCAATTACGCTCACAATTCAAAGCTAACGTGGTTTGACTAAGAACTCTGATTGTTATTTTTTGTAGCTCAGGAGCACACATGCCATAATGAATAATAAGAAATTGTATTTTATTAACACTTACCAACTGCATGTAAGTCTCGATGCAATTGAAAACTCCACCGATGATCAATAATTTTCTAATAATCTTTGTAGAATTGGCAGTCTTTCTGAATTGCCAACTTTGCCCTATCAATTGCCTCATATATGAAACCTATAGTTGGTTTTTCATCATCATCAACCAATTTAAGAACTTTCACTAAGGGTTCCTGCACTTTAATTATATCGGAGGCTTTCTACCAAAACTCTTTCCCTAAGATAATCTTCTTTGCATCATATGCTGGACCAGATTTTGCCATTCCAAATCTTGATTTTTTCCAAGCATCAGATGTGAACATTTCCTTTAATGCTTGTTTATGCCTAAACAATAGTCTCCAAGGCAATAAAGTTGGTGGCAAATCGAGTTATGGCAAGACGAAGCAATTCTCTATTATTTGTGAATTTTTTCATGAAATTCACTGTCCACATGTGGTTGTAAATAAAAAAAGTTATTATTTTAGCATTTTCTAAGGCTTTCTTCACATTACTTTTTTTACCAATGTCTTCAAGAATAAGGTCTATGCAATGAGCTGCACATGCTGTCCAGTAGAGATTGGGTATCTTTTGCATTAATAATTTTCCTCTCGCCTTCATTGCAGCTTCATTATCACTTACAACTTGGACAACCTTTTCCTCTCCAATTTCTTCAACTACCTCGTCCATTAATCTAAAATGAAATTATAGATTCAACAATTACTACTACTTAATTAAAAATATGTCAGTCATCAAGTGGCTTAAGAAAATTAAAATTACAAAATTACTTGAAATAATATTCAGTTGTTCAGCTCGGCACATTAGATGCATCAACTGACTTGTGGAAAACAGTGCCTCTATTGGAGTAAACTAAAAAGTTTATTATGTGTTTTCTTGTGGGCCCTGACCAACCATCACACATAATGGTTACACCTCTCTCATTCCAAATGCCAGTAAAAGAAGATATATATGTTTTTATTTCCCGATACTCTTGCTCTAAATATATTTCAAAGATCTCATAGAGTGATGGACCCTTCACCCCCTTTTCAACCTCTGCAGCAACATCAAGCATCGGCTACAAAAAAGGAGAGTCAGCTACGTTCGCTGGAATTCGATTATAAATTAGAAATTTGCTCACTGCTTTTCCTAATTTACTCCTTAAACCCTTTAGAATTTTGGTATTTATTTTTGGTTGCTTGACACTCCTATTTCTTTCTAGAGTAGGATCCATCGCTCTTAATCTAGCTTCAGGGGCGTTAGGATTAATCCATTGTCGCCCACTGCCTCCAGCTTGTCGAACACTTTGTGACTGAGCTCTACCAAAACCACCGGCACTGCCACTACTAGAGCCCCCCCGCGCTGTTCATAATAATTATCACTTCCACCGGTTCTTGCCCTAAATCTTTGCCTCTATTCCCATTCTTGTTGTGCTCGTATGCTTTCTTGTCAAACAAATCTCATTATTTCCTCATTTGAATCTTCGGCGTCGCTCAAATTTTCAAAATCTCCTCTGATTTGAGCTTCTACTTCATCTTGCCTTTTTTGTTTGTCTTTCTTTTTCTCTGCATATTGTTGTAGATGTTTCATCATTTCTTCTCTCATTTGCGTGGTTACATTGGGACATGAAGACAATTTTTTATGTGCCAAGTGTTGTTTCAATCACGTAATTCCTCCTTTAATTGTCTTTCCACATAATTTACATAAGACAACATGTCTACTACCTTCTACTAGAGTAGCAAAATGCCAACCAATGTCTTCACTAGGTAGCTCTTCAATTCCTTGTCTATCATGTGGCATATTGGTGCTTGATTAGATGACTTCTACACAAGTAAACAAAAAATAGTTATCATCCTTATACAATAAATTAATAATAAAATGGTACATAATTAACTAATTAGTTAATTACATAACAATATTACATAAATGATGGATTAAATTTAAACTTCAAGTTACTAAATACTAACTATTAAAAATTTTAGTTGATTTATACATATATAATACAATAGTTTATATTAAAATTACAATTTAACAAAATAAATATGGAATTGTAAATCTTTCAATTTAATTATTTAAATGGTAATATACTTGAACTTGAGTCACTTAAGAGTTGAGACTTGACTAATTGTGTTCGAATTAGAATTTATTATAAATTGTAGATCTAATAGTAAATTATTAATTGTCAAGGATCTCAAGGTATTAAAAATAAATAAATATGTAGAATATTAGTTAATAATTTTTTACTAAATCTGTACTCTAAGTTTTTAAGTTTTAAGTTTTAGGTTCTAACTCTCTAAGAGTCTAAGTAACTCTAAATTTTATATTTTAAAAACTTTATACTAATTTTTTTATTTTAATTAATAAAATATACTTATACAATCATTACTAATTTACAATTATTAATTTGTATTCTAATTAAATAATAAATAAACTAAATTTATATACTAATTATATTTATATTTTATAAACTGAAATTATAAAACAAACTGAAATTTACAATTTATATACTAATTAGTAATTAAATAAACTGAAATTTATAAATTTATATAAACTATAAATTGAAATTATAAAACAAACTAAATTTAAAACTGAATTTTACAATTTATATACTAATTAAATAAATTGAAATTTAAAGCAAATTGATATTTAGAATCTATATAAAGCAATAAAGCATAAATTGAAATAATAATAAACCAGATAAATTATTAAGCAATAAAGCATAAATTGAAATAATAAACAACATACATATTACATACCCACTGGCCACCACCCACTGCCTAGTTACCACTTACTCAATACCCACTCCCGACTCCCACGGAAGCTGCGAGCCTGCGACTGCGAGAGAGCTACTGGCCTGCTGTAGCTGCTACCTGCAAGCCCCCAAATTTTGGAGGAATCGAAGGCTTCGAAGATTCGAAGCTGATTTGTGGGTTCTTGGACGAAGGAGACGAATGATGGACTGAGGGAGACGAAGCTGATTTTGGGGGTTTTAGGGACTTCGAAGCTTCAGATCAGTAGATCAAAGCTGTACGTATGAAGGAGACGAAAAATCGAAGAGTGAATCATGTGAAGAGGGAACTAAACTTAGCTTGCGGACGACAAATCTAAGGGTTTGAAGGCTTGAAGCTGCTTTTCGGTTCTTAGGACTTTGGAGGATTCAAATGACGATATCAGACGAAGGAGAGACTCACAAAGTGGAGTAGATTCGAGGAGATAAAGTACGCTGTAAGGGGCTGTCGGCCGTAACGTGCCGTAATGGACGTTTCGTTTCGTAATGATAGTGTAACGGCCATTACGAGCCATTATGTTTCCATAACGGCCGTTACCCATGTGAATTTTTGGCTTGCCGCTAATGCGGCTTGTAACGGTATTGGCGACCTGTTTTTCCGTTTTGTAACAGCCCGTTATGCTATGTAACGGCTGTTATTTAATACCATGATTCAAATTTAACATCAATTGCTTACAACATAGCTTTCACACCTTATTTATAAGAAAGCCTCTTCACATGAAATTACTTATAAACCCTTAAAACTTCATTACATTACAAACATACCCTTAGAATACACAAATACTACATTCTAGCCCTCAACATACATAATCCTAATACAAGCAAACTAAACATACATAATTAAACAACTAACCAAGCGCATTTGGGTTTAAGACCCAGTAAACCATTAACCCTATTCTTTGACATAGGCCTCAAAATTGGGTCGAATTGATCCATATAAATACCCGCTTCTTGTCCTACATCAAGCAGCCTCTTTTGCCCTCCACTATTTCAACTTATGGCAGTTGATATCCCTCGTAGTGTAACTTGGATTCCAATTGCTTAATGAAAAGGTATCCAATTGCTTACTGTCACGGTCCGACTATTTTCACACCGTTGTGAAGGGCCATGCAGCGCTAGCTAAAGCACTCTTGCTTAACTAGCCAGCCTATTGTTTACCAACATTCATCTATGAAGCACTTTCATTAACATTCATTCAGATAGCAGCGGAAATAGTAATCAATTCATGAAAGTCGTGGCAAGCAAGCAGTAAACATTGAAGCAAACGTAATTCATTAAC
Source organism: Malania oleifera (assembly GCF_029873635.1). Classification (NCBI taxonomy): domain Eukaryota; kingdom Viridiplantae; phylum Streptophyta; class Magnoliopsida; order Santalales; family Ximeniaceae; genus Malania; species Malania oleifera. The sequence continues at coordinate 129,676,580 of NC_080417.1, forward strand.
AAATCCTCCGTTGACATGTTTTACTTAGCGAGGGAGACAAGTAGGCTAAGCACGTTGACAATTGCTAGTGAGTTTTATAATGACTGATGAACACTCACCCTCCCTTAAAGAGGTTTTTATGAAATTATCATCCTGACACTAGGAAACATCAAAGTGACCGAGGAGTCATACTGTCTTATTTGGCTTACAAAGACTCTACTAGTAGAAAATAACCCTATACTAGTATTTACATGATGGAAACCCATCCCTAGCACACGAGATAAGCGGTCACAGGCAAGCATAATGCCTTGAACAAGCTTAGCTCGTGACATTCTCCCCCACTTATGCGGTCGACGTCCTCGTAGACTTTTGGCGGTAGGTACACTTCAAATTTGTCCACGAACGGTTGAATATCTTCCGCAGAAATCCAGCTGATTTCTTTGTCATCAAGGCATTTCCACTCCACTAGGAACTTCTGCTGCTTCTTCCTTGAGGATATGAACTTTCTATCTGCAAGGATCTCTTCAACTTCATGTCTGTGAAGTTGCACTGTCTTCAACTCTGCGCTGTTTGATTGACTTCTGCTCAGGTCGTTGGTGTTGGCGTTGAATGGCTTGAGACAGTTGACATGAAACTGTGATCTTCTCTCCTGATCTACCCACTTCTTCATCTGCTTAGAAGCTTTCTCCAGATAGGCTTGGGCAAACTTTGCATTCTGTCTCCCTTCACTGGTGAAGATGTACGCCCTGGGACTCTTTTGTCTGTACAGCCCACTGTGTGAGGTAACAGCGGCAGCTGGCCTGTAACAAGCTCAAAAGGGCTCTTGTTGGTTGTTGAGCGCCTTTTGGGCGTTGCCATAGAACGGAGCCACATCAAGTAGTTGCACGCCATTCTTCTAGTTGTCATTGACAAAATGGCACAAGTACTCATCTAGCAGCTCTCTGAATCTCTTCATCTGTCCATCTGTCTGTCGATGATAACTCGAAGAGATGTCAAGGTGTGACCTGAATATCCTGAAAAACTCTGTTAAGAAGTTGTCAGTGACCATTAAATCTTGGTCACAAATAATAACTTGGGGAACACCCCAATATCTCACAATAGTCACAAGGAACAATTGTGTCGTCCCCTCTACCGAACAGTACTTTGGTGTGGCCATGAAAGTACCATACTTCTTCCGCTCCCCCTTGTCTTGTTGGCAAGTGAGACAAGTTTTGGTATAATCATCCACATCATCCCGTGTGTGCGGCCAATAATACCTTCCCAATAGTCCTGTCATTGGAGTCATTCTCCGTGAATACCCCTCAACGAACTTCCTGCAGTATCTAGTAAGGCCAAGAAAGGAACGCAACTCCTTCACTGTCGTGGGGATCTTCCGTTCTTGAATCATCCTTACCTTCTCCATACCCCTCCGAATAGGACCTTGTTCAACCACTTGACCAGGGAATTTGTTGCTCCGCCGAGCAAAAGAGAAATTCTTCTTCTTCACGTTCAGAATGTTTCCCTTCAGCCTGTCGAACACCTTCCGTAGATGCTTTTCATGTTTCCTTTGAAACAACACCGATGCTCCCAACGGCGTTTTGGAAGGGTGAACACATCCCGCTTCCAATTCATCAAGCTGTTTCCCCAACTCTACTATCTCTCGAGGCGCAATCCGACATGGCCCTTTAGCAGGTGGTTTCACTCCTGATAACAACTCGATTTCATCCTCCACAGTTCGTCGTGAAGGCAAATTGTGAGGCAGCTTATCCGGCAACACCTCCTTATACTCATCCAACACCGCTTGGATGGTCGTAGGCCCCAGCTCTTGGCCTACTTCTTTGTCTACCACCACCGTGGCTAGGCGTGTCTGCTCACCCTGACCCAATCCCTCATTGAGTTGTATGGCTGAAAAGGACTTCCCCTCGTCTCCTTTCGTTGCAACGACTTGCACCATGCACGAGTGATCTCCCATCAGACACAGGGAACCAGCCGAGGGCATCAACACTACCCTCGTCCCCATTAGGAACTCCATTCCTAGAATGACCGGATAGTCATCCAATGGCACCGTTGTGAAATTCGCATGACCTTCCCACTGTCCAAGCTTTATAGCCACTTGCTTGGCTACTCCCAGAGTAGGCTGGGCTACAAAGTTAACTGCTTTCATGCGTCCTGTATCCTTCTCTAAGGATAAGTTGAGTCTCCATGCTTCCAACTGCGAAACAAAATTATGAGTAGCCCCCGTATCCACCATAGCGCGAGTACTGTTCCCATTTATCCTCAAGTCCACAAACATTAACCCTTTTGCTCATGTAACTTTCGGTGTTTTTGCCTGCTTTTCCAATGCGTTCACCAACCGCACTGAACCCACCCTCGGGGCATCATCCTCTTCCCCATCGTCTTCCACTGCCTGCTCTACAATGGAAGCCTGTATAGCATTAAGTGATGCTTTGTGAGGACACTCAAAAACTCTATGAGTACCTCGACACAAGAAACACTCAAGTTTACTCTTCCCCTTTCCATTGGGTGTGTTGAACCCTTGAGACGACGAAACTTCTTGTGAGGTTGATGATTTAGACTCGGCTCCCCCACTCTTGGGTTTGCCATTCTTGAAAGACTTTCCACTGTTTCCTCTCCGCCAAACCGTTTGGACGAAGCGGTCTCATCACCAGTGTAGTCTGTCAAGCGTTCTGCAGCTGCTTGTGCAGTTGACAAGTCTTGAACCCTTTGCCTTTGAAGTTCAGTTCTTGCCCACGGTTTCATCCCCTCAAGAAAATAGAACAACTTGTCCTTCTCCGACATATCCCGAATATCCAACATTAAAGCATAAAATTGTTTCACATATTCGCTAATTGACCCCGTATGCTTGAGATCTCTCAGTTTTCTTCTTGCATCATACTCAACATTCTCAGGAAAGAATTGGCCTTGAGCTCTCTCTTCAAGTCTGCCCAACTATCAATTACACAACTTCCATTTTCAATTTCTCTGTACTTGGTACGCCACCACAGTTTGGCATCACCAATCAAGTACATGGTTACAGTATCCACCTTTGCCTGTTCTGAGGCCATCCTCACAACACGAAAGTACTGTTCCACATCAAACAAGAAGTTCTCTAACTCTTTGGCATCTCGGGCACCCTCATACGTCCTGGGTTCTGGCACCTTGGTCTTGCTAACTCTCGGAGTGTTGGAGTTCCCCATAGCAAGAACCATCACATTCATCTTTGCATCCAGATCTGCCATCTGGGCCTGCAAAGCTTCCACTGTGTGGCGAAAGTCCTCTGACAAGTGGCCTAGCAAACCTGTTTGATGTGTTTGTGATCCCATCATCTCATCAACAAGTTCTCTCATCTGGGCCACCTCCGCGACCATAGTGTTGGTTGTTGTTTCAACCTGTGCTTCCAGCACGCTGATCCTCTCAGCAGTGTTTGGTGCCATGGTCACTTACCAAAGCTTCCCAAATCCAACAACGAAGGCAATCGAATTCACGTAGCAACTCAACCTTGGGCTCTCACCAAGTGTCACCGACTTGGCTCTAATACCAAATGTCACGGTCCGACTATTTTCACACCGTTATGAAGGGCCGTGCGGTGCTAGCTAAAGCACTCTTGCTTAACTAGCCAGCTTATCGTTTACCAACATTCATCCACGAAGCACTTTCATTAACATTCATTCAGATAGCAGCGGAAATAGTAATCAATTCATGAAAGTTGTGGCAAGCAAGCAGTAAACATTGAAGCAAACGTAATTCATTAACAAATCATCCGTTGACATGTTGTACTTAGCGAAGGAGGCAAGTAGGCTAAGCACGTTGACAATTGCTAGTGAGTTTTACAATGACTGATGAACACTCACCCTCCCCTAAAGAAGAGGTTTTTATGAAATTATCATCCTGGCACTAGGAAACATCAAAGTGACCGAGGAGTCATACTGCCTTATTTGGCTTACAAAGACTCTACTAGCAGAAAATAATCCTACACTAGTATTTACATGATGGAGACCCATCCCAAGCACACGAGATAAGCGGTCACAGGAAAGCATAATGCCCTGAACAAGCTTAGCTCGTGACACTTACCCATGTTGATTATGTTTCAATCCATCACCTTCCTAGTCCCTATGGGTTCTTTTGCCTCGTCCATCTTCTTTTTTCTATCCCTTCCTCACATGTTGGATCGCTTTCTAACCTTGGATGGAAGCATGCAAAGGGTGTCAAAATGGATGTCCTTACCACTTGAGGGATTTAGGACTCGATTGTTCTTTTTGTAAGGAAATGGAGTTAGGTGTTGTTGGGTCTACACCATTAAATATCTTTGGCTTTATTGTGAGACTTAAAGGTTGATTGGTTGCCAAGGGGTGCAGCCAAACATATATTGTTGATTATTTTAAGATCTTTTCTCCTATAGCTTGAATAAATTTTTTTTGTGCCTTGATCTCGTTGGCAGCTAATTTTGATTGGCCCTCCTACCAATTGGGTGTGAAGAGTGTTGTCTTGTATGAAGATTTGGTGGGTATAGGTTGCATATGGTCATTTGTGGTCCTAATAGTCTCCTTGAGCTTGGGTTGACGAATTTAGCATGATGGTCTTTGCATTTGGTTTTTATCTAGTGCTCCTTTGACCATTCCGTCTTTGTCCACAAAAAGGAAACCAATGTGGTACTTCCAATAGTTTATGTTTGATATCATCATCACTGACAGTCATTAAAGCAGAATTGCTGAAATCAAGCAGCGACTTCAAGAAAAATTTCAAAATCAAGGACTTGGGTACTTGCCATTACTTTCTGGGTAGTTAGATTGGTGTGAGAAAGGATTGAATTTATCTTAGCAAGGATATATCTTGGACTTGCTGAGTCAAATTGGCATGTTGGGCACTAAACCAGTTGCTAGTCCTATGAGTCCCTATGTGAAGTTGGTCTAGGATGTTGGATGGAACATTAAGGACAATCATTAATATAGGCAGTTGGTTGCAAGTTGATATACTTGATTATCACTAGACCTAACATATCCTTTTTGTGGGGGTAGTGAGTTAACTTATGTAAAATCTCAAACAACCACATGGGATTGTATTTTTGCCATATTGGGTGTTGTTTACATGATTCTATGGTGTATCTCAAAGCTCTCGCGGCATATATTTTATATATAAATGTAATATAAACTGTGAAATCATGGGATACTTGATATTGTGTTGGTTTGTTGATGATCTAAAGTCTACTACTGTACATACGTGGGAGGTGCTCTTGTTGCCTAGCATAGTAAGAAACAACTACTGTAGCAAGATTTGATGCTAAATCAGAACCTAAGCTCAGGCTCATAATAGTGTGACTGTGCTTATGTGGTCGAAGTCTCTTATGTCAAAGATGAGATTCTTGGAAACAGAACCCATTGATATGTTTTATGATAATCGAGCTGACATTTATATTATTAGCAACCATGGTCTTAAATTTTCACGAAACTATCGAAATTTCCACTTTCCATCATCTTTGAAATCGAAACGGCAATCGATTTCCCATCTTGCATAGTTTCCTTCAAAATTTCAACAGTTCATCAGAAATTTATCAAAATCTCAAAATTTTAGCGAAACTTGTCGAAATTTTAACAATAGAATAAAATTTCCTTGGAATTCAAATGTGAGATTAGACACAAAGTGAAATTTCTCTCTTAAATCTATCTTATTTTTTGGTTAAAACAAAAGAGTGTTACAAGGGCTTTGGAAATTATATGAAAAATTGAACTTACAACAACATTTTATTTAACCAGTCATATCTAAATTATCTTTATTTGTATTGTATCAACTGAATATGTTTTATACACGTTATATTACAACTATTGCACCTCATACACAACATAACTGTATTTAATTTATAATATATTAGTCCTGGAACTTACATTATTATGTGTATTAACCATCTCTAAAGTTTCATAAAAGAATTCCATGCTTTACGACTAATTCCACCGTTTTTCAAATTGAAGTCGATATTTCTGTACTTTTGGAGCTGTGAAATTTTAGTCGGGATCGAAATTTAAGACCTGGTTAGCAACCTAATGTTTCATGAGAAGACAAATCCACATTGAGGTTGACCCTGATTTTGTGAAGGCTACTTTGTCAAAGAAGGCTGTGAGGACTCCATTTGTGAAATCTGTGGATCTGATGAAGGCTTAATAATTTTTATTAAGCCTACCTTGTCTAATGGTTGTAACAAGCTGGGTGAGATGCTATATATGCACTTCTAGCTTGGAAAAAGGGAGGCGGGGGGGAGGGAAAGTGTTAAAAGAGAATATGCTATTTTATTAATTTTCAGGTCTGAGTGACATATTTTTGTCTTGCGTGTATTTTTTTTATTATTAATTTATAAAAGGCAGACCTGGAGCTGTACTGACATGCTGCAGGCAACTGCTGCCATATTTTTCTCTCCTTTTCTTCTCCATGCCAACTCTACAATAGATCAGGTGAAGGTCATTGAAAGTGCATATTGTGTTCCCAATTTAGATTCTTGATTCCATTACAATGGGTCAAGCTTTCGTCTTTGATAGATGAAGGATGCAAGCATTCGCCCTAACACAATATTTGGTACACCATATTGAATGGAATGTGAGTGGATTGGAATGAAAAATTTTATAGCAAATATGTAAAATTATAAACACCAATTCTGTTTCATTTCATTTCGCTCTTTATACCAAACATTATAGGAGTTAGTTATAAAGATCTTGGTAAGAGGTCATCGAATTCATCAAAGCAGAGATGGTGTTCTGATTCGGGATGCTCAAGTCCACTATGGCAGTCAAGACTTGGTCTTCAATGGACGAAGGATGTAAGCATTCACCCCAAGAGTTTAGGATGAAAATATTGATTATGCCCAAACCCAGAAGTTACCAGTAAATTTCTAATTTGAAACTCAAAAAGATCATACACAAAACCTTGTGCGTGGGATGAGTCAATTTGGAGATTTTGTGGGTCTATTGAACATTTAAGGGGCTGAGCATAGGGATAACACGTTTATGGTCAAAATTTTTTGTACTGTAATTGGAAACTAAAGTGAAGTCTCTGCGAGTTGGATGACCTCAGTGGGCCACAGATTGAGGCATTTAACCGAATGATAATCCAAAAGAAAAGTGCCAAAAGTGTGTGCAACAGAAGGGTTAAGTACAAGAGTTCCAAAGTAGGAGGCTTAGTGTGGGAAGTTATCCCTCTGTGCTCAAAAGATGTGGCACTCGGAAATGATCGCCAATACAGGAAATGCCATCACTATATAGAAAAGTCTTGGATGGTAATGTGTATGGGTTGATCTGCATAATTGAGGAAGAATTCCCTCATCTGGAATTCCTTAATTCCTTATATGTCATCACATTGGGAAATAGTTCAATTTGTTCCCAATTATGAATCATGATTTAACAAAAGCAAATTATGGTGGTTATGGTATTTTGGATTAGAGTTTTGCTTAAACCAACCGAGCATGAACAATATTAATCAATTTTGAAAAAGATATGATTCATTGATTGTGTACTATTTTACATAAGCAAGGAGAAACAAAAGGAAATATTGCATAACTTGGTGGGGGCTGTGCTACGGAAGTCACAATGCCTCGAGCAAATCCCTATAATATCTCAGTTCTTGTGTAGAAATGGGCGAAAGGTCATGAATAGAATGAGAGAGAGCCAAACAGGGTACAGAAGCATTGAGGTAGAATAATGTCTTAGTTGGAATGGCATTATCTTTCCCTTTAGAAGGATGTTGCTTTGACACAAAGGCTTGGTGTCTCCTTGAATGTAGGACAAGAGGTGGAGAAACCATATTAAATGCTTGAGCAAGGGCGTCAATGTTATTTGAAAGGTGGTCTCCTACTATTTATGGAACATTAACATGGTCTGTGGGTGCTCAAGAAAGGGAGTCATGTGAATTGCTCAAACACTATATGTCTGAAGGATAAAGGGGCACTAGTCACTACTGTCTATATTTGTATAAATAACACCGGAAGGGATTGAATTCTAACTCATTTTCATAGTTCTTTTATGGGGATGAAATTTCTTTGTAATTACAAATTAGAGATTTTCATATACTTTGGTTGACTAAATTATTTAAACCTTCAAAAAATCAAACTAATGATTGAAGTTAAGCAATTGTTCAATCTTTTGAAATAAAATAAAATAAAATAATGGAAGATGTTAATACTGCAGCCTTCAAGACTGCATGTCAGTTCCCCTGTGTGCATTTGGAATTTTCCTTTATTTTAACTGAAATTTTGCTCACAGAACTTTCTGATATTTCGAGCTAGGCTGTGTACTTCCATAGTTTATGGTCATCATTGACACCTGGGTTTAAATTGTCAAAATGAGTTTGCTAACATGAATATTCTGGGCATCTTATAGAAGCATGACCTCTATGTGCATGACCTTATGTATTAACTTGGTTTGTTGGTTTCCATCTTCTGTTTGCAGGCGGCTTCTGCTGCTACAGAGACTGAATTATGGGCTTCTTATAGAAGCATGACCTCATGTATTAACTTGGTTTGTTGGTTTCCATTTTCTGTTTGCAGGCGGCTTCTGCTGCTGCAGAGACTGATTTATCTCCCACACACCCAATCCGTCTGGGTTTGGCTTTAAATTTCTCTGTCTTTTATTATGAGATCATGAATTCACCAGAAAGGTAGACATTAAGCTCTTATATGAGAATCATTATCCTTTTTTCTGTGGGGTCTGTGCAGAATGAATTTTATCTAAATGGTAAATATGTATCTCAGGGCCTGCCAACTTGCAAAGCAAGCTTTTGATGAAGCCATTTCAGAGCTGGATACCCTGAACGAAGATTCTTACAAAGACAGCACTTTGATTATGCAGCTTTTGAGGGACAACCTCACTCTTTGGACTTCTGACATCCCTGAGGATGGAGGTAATCTGCAGAATAGAAATTGGAGAAATTGTGCAACTGATTCAGTCCCTTTATAGTTTTTGAATGTAGCTATCCATCTCAGCCCTTCGTTCTTTCCTTTACACCTGCATGTGAAGCTCCATGCTCCCCAGGCGATCTCTTGGGCTGTTCCGTTCAATGTGTAGGATATAGCCTGCAATTCTAGAGCAGTATGTCAGTAGTCCACGAGTGGTTTGGAATGTTCAAGGAAAAAAGGGAAAATAAAAACACAAGGACCCTCTTTTTTGAGACAGAAAGAAAGGCTTTCTGTTACACCTGAAATGCAGCATCATCGTCCTCTCTTCCCCACCTTCTTCCCTTATTTCCATCTGTCCCCCCCCCACCCCCCTTTGTTTGTCGTGCTTGCTTCCTATTAAGTTCTTTCTATTTATCGGCATTTACGTGGAGTAAACATGGTTCCAAAACTGTAAGGTATCCAAAGCTTTTATTTAATGAGTTCGGCATTATTTTTGAGTGTATTATCTATTTGATTGGCCAGGAAAAGTTTAATGGTAGCTACTTGTCCTCAACTAGTGATGGATTTCCACTCCGCTTCATTTCCTTTGTCATTTTTGGCGATGATCTGTTAGGAAAAAAATTAAATGCGTTGTTGTTGCAACATTGTAGTAAGTCTGCAGTCACTTGTTGTACTAGGTTGTAATCCTCAGTGGAAATCTCGGTGCTCAGATAATTCTACTGGCAATCAGATGATCTCATTTATTTATATATTTATTTATTTATTTTTGTTCTGTATTCTTATTTTACTACTGCAGAGGACCAGAGGATGGAAAGCTCTTCTAAAGCTGGCGGAGGTGAAGATGCATAGGTGGGTTTGCTTATTCCTTCGATATAGATGAATAGATCCATTGGGGCTGTTCCATGCCTGTTCAATCATGAATGTATCGTCGTTTTTTATGCAGTGAAACTGAAGGGATTGTGGAAAACAAGAACGATGATTTCCCATTTGAGTCTTCGGTATTGTTTTTTTTTTTACCCTTTTGTTGTTTAAAGGAGTTTCGAATTCTCCCCTCGATTTGATCCTTACTATTGTATGCTATTGTTGTAATTAATATGTTGCAATAGTGTATGCCTGAACACTCATTTACATCCCTTCCTGCTTGCTGCCGAAGGATTGACATGGTTTCCTCAGGAGGCTTTATTTTTATACTTACTTGCCTCAAATCTCTCTTGAAAAATTTTACATGTTTGGTAGGTAAAATGGAATTAAGTTTATCACTTGATTTTATAATGATTTCATTCTATTTTGAGATCTTAGCAGGAACTGTGAAGTGGATTCTTTGTCATGTTTAGTGGCGTGTAGCCTCTGAAGCATTAGGCATTGAGGGCATTGATCTCATCTTATTTTATGTTATCATTTTAGTGCCCCAAGCTTAGAGCACCATCATAGCTTCAGCTATCTATACGCATACTTATATTATTATATTAATCTAGATCGGTTTAATTTTTCAATCTTCAAAATGTCTTTCATTAACAAGTAGTTACTGCCAAACATTCTCATCTTCAAATACAAGATTATATCCACTTTACTACTAGGTTTTATGCTGAGGGAGAGACGTGGGTGAGATGTCCAATTTTAACCAAGGGAGTTTTCAAAGTTTCCAATGTGTGACAAACTCATTTCCTAACTCTACTAATTTGGCAATAGACAAATTTGTAGTGCTAGTTATTTAAGAAAAGATTTCAAAGTTCAGATTCTGACCTTAAAAGAGGATAGCAAAGAATACAAAATAGGAGATGGTATGCTTCCTAAAAACTTATTTTAATTTGTTAAAATCCACTATCAAATACTATCTTAATCAGCTCTACCTATTGACATTCTTGATGTCTAGCAAAGTTTGTCTATTTCCTAAAACATATTAATGTTGGGGAAGAACATGAATGTTATAAACTTTTAATTAATGTAGTTAATATATTTGATCAAGTTTTGACTTTGCCTTCCCCCGCACCCCCCCCCCCCCCCCCCCCAAAATTTTTTTTTTGAACTAATAGGGTGATGCTTGTTAGAATTAACTTTAATCCATAAATTTAGGAATCCAAGATTATCATGTTATTCAATTAAGAAAACTAAATGCGGAATAAATGCTTGGATACATATTAAATGTAGAATAAATACTTAAATTCATAGATGTGTCTGATTTGATCGTCCAACAATCTCTAGCGGAGAGTTTTTATTTTTCGCAGTTAAATCCTTAAGTGCCTCACTTGTATTTTTTTTTCTAGATGAAGAAGCAAGAACGTAAAAACTGTTTGTGATTTGACTTGGGGACGATAATCCTATCATATTTTTTTATATATATTAGGTTTAGTTTAGAAGCTCATCAGTCCCAAATTAACTTACTATTTGACAGAAAATAATTATTCTTAAATATGTGAACCCACAATAGGAAATTAAAACTTCCTAACAATCCTTATATAAATATTAAATATACATCTATTTTCATTTCAAGAACTAAAAAAAGAGGCTGATCATTTTTAGGCTTCATTCGTAATTTAGAAAATAATAAGGAAAGGAAGTAAAAACATGAAAAATCTACTTTTTTAGATTTGGTTAAGTGAGAAGAAAATAAAATATTGTAGCAAATAAATTAAAAAATGTTAATCTCACACATCATTACTATTTATTTTTTCTTAATTTTTAATATATTAGAAAAAATTAATTTCTAATAGTGTTTGGTAGAGAGAAAATATGATACAAAATGAATTCCTCCTTGTTTTCCTTGTTTTAAAATTTTAACCCCAAAGGAGCAAGAATCCCAAATACTAAATGTTAGAAGAAACTAAAAATTTTGAACTTCAAGGAAGTTTGAAGCCTTTTGTTTTTCTAAACAAACTTTAAGTTTAGTACCTTACATCATCAAGATGATACAAGCCTATGAAAACAAATTAGAAAAATTTTACGACAAAAGAAAAAAGTCCTAAAGAAGGGAACACAAAATTTTGAACTATAATTTGGGGAGGGGCCGCGCGAACGCAGGCACCCACTGTCACAAATTATGACGTACACTCTCCCACTTGAGGAGATGTTAGATCAGTGCACCTCCTAAGTGCAATGGAGGCCACCATTCTAGGCCATGGGCCTTTTTGATCACCCATAGACCCCGTCCAGGTAAGTATGAGGTCTTATTGTGTTTAAACTCATTTTATACTCCTCCATTCTAACTCACCAATCACTCACTATTCGATGTGGGACGAACCCATCCATTCCTAAGCTGCTATTTTGGCAATAAACAAGTTTATAGTGTTAATTATCTACGCAAAGATTTCAACGCCAAGCTTAAAAGAAAGTGCAGAAAGAGTATAAAATGGGTAATAAGACACATTCCATTATATAATTTAAGCCTAGTGATGTAGTGAGCCTCTTATCAACAAAAAATGATATATATATTATTTTTGGAGCTCTTTTGTTGCATATGTGCATTATATGATAGGTGTAAATTTTTTCTCAAATTCTAAAAATTATTTTTTTTCAAGGAGTAAGAAAGAACTATAAATTAACTTACTATATTAAATGTCAAAATATATGAATTATAAATAGAAAATTAATAATAATAAAAACGGGACCTAACACATAAGTAGGTTGGTTGATATTATTAATTTTTTTAATAAAAAATTCAACATATATTTTGGTTGAATGACACTTTCAATAAACTTGATTTCAAGGTGATATCTTATTATGTTTTGTAAAATTTGAATCTTACACATTCCTTTATGTTAATTTTTCTTTTTTTTTTTCTTCAAAAAAGTTAAACGGCCAACCTTACTCAAACTAATCCATCCAATAACCAAATCATTAATCCAAACTAAATCAAACCTTATAGTTAACAACTCGGCTTAGAATTAGATTTTCATCAACTCAACGAGATTGAGTTAGTAAAAATTTTGGGTTCAATACAATTGAACCCGACTTTCGAACACCCCTAGTCATTCTCGTCATATAGCAAGTTAATGTAGTTAATATAATTTATGAAATTTCAATTTTATTCTTTTTGCTTGAATTCTTAAATTTGTTGGTAATTATTTCTCCTTTATATTTGATGTCCCATTTAGAATTTAGAAAACATTTTGAATAGGAAAAGAAAATATGAATGAATTAGCTTTTCTAAATTAGGCTATCAAGAAAAGTAAGAAAAAATAAAAACATATAGCAAATTAAGCAACAAATTTTCTTTTTTCTTTTTCTGCAACTAGTCATATATTAGAATGGAGGGAAAATATAACAAAAAATAAATTTTCTTATTTTCCTTTCCTTTGAAACAAAGCCCATGGACGCAAGCAAGTTGGGCCGGAATCAAGAAGACAAATGGACCTCAAGGCCCATGAATTCTTTAAATATAAGTTTGGGTAGGGGCCGCGCGGACGCAGGCCCCCTCTACCACAAATTATGACGTACACTCTCCCACTTGGGGAGATGTTAGACTGGTGCACCTCCCGAGTGCAATGGAAGCCACCAATCTAGGCCGTGGGCCTTGTTGATCACCCATAGACCCCGTCCAGGTAAGTATGTTGTCCAAGCACAGTCCGGCCCATTTTATAGTCCCATTTCCCAATTCACCCGTCACTCTCTATTCGATGTGGGACGAATTCAACCTCCACCGGTTAGCTGCTAGCTTGGCTACTCACAAAGTCAATAGCTCTCTGCTATTGAGGAAGCACTTCTTCGTGTCTTTTTTCTTAAGCAACATTCAAATTTATTGAGTCAAGATGCAAATGCTGTTTCCCTCTTGTGTCTGCTCTGTAGTTCCCTATGCAGAGAATGCGAAAAGGATAGTGAATCGTTGAAATAGTTTCCTACTTGTTTTGGTCTACCCTTGGAGTGTTAAGTTGATAAGTTGAAAGCTGTTTAGAATTTACTAATTAACCGATGCTTAGCATACAAGAATGAAAAATGGAAATGAATAGAATGGGTCTCTATATTTTTGTATATTTGCCGTATAATTTTTCACTGCAACTAGATTTCAATCCATTCCGATCTAGCCCGCCAAACAAGTGTCAAGTATCTACTCGATTTCCATATGGTTGTAGCCTTGGGCAGGTTGCTTCAACCATCTCCTATGAATTTTAGCAAGTGTTCATATAGGCAATGGGGCTGCTTCTACAAACTTCTTGGACAAATTCAAAGCAAATGAGATGTTATTTCTTGCTCTGCACTGTGTTTCTTCTTCCCAATTAGAACTTTTCAATGAGGTCTTGCTACCTACAGAGATTAAAATTTTCTTGTTCTGTCAGTTCTACGAGAAGATTGAGAGAGGTTCTGAGCTTTGAAGAGTAAAATTCAAAGCTCTATTTTGCCGTGACCTGTGATTGTTCGAAGGAGTTGGCCTAAATAACGTGTATGTGCTCCTCTCCTCCCGAAGTTTAAGACCTTTTTTTTTTTCAGTTGGCTCAAAAACAATATCATCTTTTTTCTAGAGCAATCAGATTTGATTTGCACAAATCTATCCCTGTGAATAAGACGAATATAATGGAAATTTTTTATTAAAAAAGAAAACGTGTTTACTAAAAAGTTACTTTATAACATGAAGGAAGAAGGGAATAGAGATTTCTCAGATAAAATTATGAATATTTATTCCAACAATTGACAAGAAAATGAAAGACTCCAAACCCCTACAAAAGCGACAATTTTTGAGAAAAAGAAATTACCAAATCAATACATTCACAACTTGGGAGAATCTTGTACTAAAAGAGAATGTACCTTCTGTTCTCCTTTCCAAAAACCAACGCAGTGCTACCATAGACATTAATTCTAGGTCCAAGCTTCTGAAGTTCTCTCACTAGCTCAAATAAGAGTTCAAAAATGGCAAATATGGTTCAGAATTGATACCACCATAAATGGCTTATATGGTTCAGAATGGATACTATCATACTACCTAAATTAAGGGAAAATTCAGTAGGAAATGTATATAATAGAATTTGATCAATTAGATGATGGCAAGCCCCAGTTCAGCCATTGAACTAAGGGCTGCTCAGATTGTGCATTCAAAGAAAAAAGGGCATGCTGCATAAACCATTTTGAAGCTGAATTATAGGCTGACATGCCAAAGCCAATATGAAAATTATCGAAGATATTGTATTTTAAAAATTACAATGCTTTAAATGATCTTTGCAGTCTGGTTGGCTGGAGAAAAGTAAAATACAAGAGAAGAAATTACAGCTCAAAAGAGGCAGAGAAACGAAAAGAAACTGTTCGACATTGATTGTACCTGTGACGATTGTCTTAATGATCCAGTGTACGAGTGGTCTGATGAAGAAGGAGTTAGAGGTAAGAAGAAAAGAACAAGTCCCAGCAGAAACTCAAAAAAGAGATATGACGACGAGATCCAGAAGTTGACTTGCTAAGAAAACCATCCGGGAAATTTGACTACTATGTCAAATACAAGGGGAGAGCACAAAAGATGATAAGCTTCCCCAGATCAACTAGCTTAATAAGAGCAGTGGAAAACATGGACAAAGAAAATGAAAGTCAATTGGCGTTTACAAGAATAGTTCCCATATGCCCCAACACTAGGATAATCAAGTTGGAACATTCCGCCTACCAATCCTCTGCCATTCGCAACTCTTGTGTGAACTTTCCCATCCTTGTAACGTAACATAAGCTAGTTTAGTCTTGAGAGCATCCAGCAACCATTTCAACTCTAATGCAGGACTATACCAATATCCCCCATGCCAATGGACCTTTTTCCTATTTTTCTTTTAGTAAGAAGAATTTTGGTTATTGAAGAAAATAAATACATCTTAGAAATGTCAGCTTTACAAGCATCTCCAATAACTCTCACAATACAAACAAGAGAAGCATCTTCAACAATTTTCCTATTATTTTTATTTGACCTTTATTAGGACTAATATCAGAGCAATATGTCTATTGTCAATTTGGACATAATCCAACTGCATTATAAAATGCTAGCAGACTCAGCTGCACCTTTTACCACGGGCAAATGAACCCATTAGCTGCCTCTTTACTTGCTCATGAACCGTAACGCTACAACAAGCATTTTATTAAACCGATTGTATACATTATTGCAAAAATTGAATGATATGTGACACTCATCAGTCATCACACAACACATATCATTAGTATATATTATGTATGCATGCACGTATAAATTGTACAACACAGTCATTGCATCATGTGAGACAGCACCTATTGTATTATAGAATTGTATTGCAAGGGTTTTGGTTTTAAGCAACATATTATTTTTTTTACTGAACTTGAAGCTGTAACTTTTGGCACCAGCCAAAATTTTTTATTGAACATTTCTTTCTTGGAACCTACTCTGAGCTTACTTCCATTATGTTATTACTTTTCAATTTGATTGCTTATCCCTTGCTCTTTTTTTCTTTTTTTTTTTCCTCTTTTGGAGCTTCAGCACATTTACCATTCTAAGTGTGATAAAAAAAATTCTTCTACTGTTTTGTGCGTGCAGAAATATCTAGTCCATACAGCCGCTGCTGCTGCTGCTGCGTCATTTCTTCTACATTGTGCTCAGTGAGTAGGAAAGAAGAAGCGGAAGACATGGAAGGAAAAGATGAGTGAAAAATTCTTCTTCCCTTGTTTAGGAAAAGGAATTTGCCTCCTTAGATTAACTAATAATCATTTATTTGCTTCCCTTTTCCTTCACTTAACCAAACTAGAAATGGGAAAGCAAAGCCCTCTTTCTTTCCTTGCCTTTCCCCCACTGCACCTTTTTCTTTCCTTCCTTTTTCCTTCCCTCACACCAAATGGAGCATTAAAGCCTCACCAATGCAGATTTATAATTTTTTTAAAAAATAATAGAAAAAAACACTGCTGTTAGCAGCCTATGTAAATTGGTTGTGCATGCCTCGTCACTGCACCATAGCAAAAGCTTAAACTTTCTCTTTTCTTTAACTTTCTTTAGCGCAAAAGGTTATAAACCTCTTTCTAATCATATAATCAAGATCCAAAGTCGCTCCTTTTTAGAGTTCTCTTCTCTTTCACGCCTTCTTCCTCAATCTAATAAACAAAAACAATAATTTTTATCCAATTTGTTTCTGCTTATTCCTCAAAACACAGGGTATTAAACTATATAACCCAGCTGCACACAAGGGACCTTTTCACAAACAGTTGGTGTGCAAGAATCAGCATCTTTATGATTTGTTTATTGTATTATTCCTTTTTCTGTTTTATATAACAAATCTGTAACATATCATTTTCTTTTTATTCCTCAAAACACAGGGCACCTATTACAAACAAAAGTTTGGTTCTTTGGAGGCTCCTTTGATATTCAAATTGTTGTGGGTTTTGCCTACTATTGTAGTCCCATTACATTGTTTCCACTTGTCCCATTAGATGAATTATACACTAACTGGTAAGCTTTATATATATGTCCAAGGAAATTCATCCATCAATGTCCCAAGAAATTAAAAAACCCTCCATTGAGTGAAAGGAAGAAAAATCGGAGCACTACGAAGATATGAAAATCTATGAAGACGAGGAAAAGAATGGAGTACTCTCAACCCAAGTATCTTCCCAGAATGGAACAGAAGCCATCCCCCGTTTTAAAAGTAGTAAGAGGAAAAAGAGATGGGAATTTTGAGACAAAAACTTCAAGGTACTTGTATGCTTGTCATAAACTCCTCCTTTAGCATCCAACCTGAAACAGATACAGGAGCATCCAAGCCCAAAATAAGCCAAACAGATTTGATTTACTGCTTAGTTACTATAACAATTACAGTTCACACTGTTGTAGTTCGAGTACAGTTCACCCACTAACTTACAACTTCTTGAGAAGGTGTCGAGTTTTGTTTATTATTAATTTATAATAATATATTAAATAATACCTTGTTCGGAAAATTATTCCACGCTCGTGTAAATCTCGCTACTTGGTTCAGTGAAATTTGCTTGGGAAAGTGCTGCAGAGTTGGACCGTGGCAAAACTCAAATTTGCTTAGGAAATGGGTTTCGCTGGTCCATCCGTTGTTGGATGCGTGGCAAAACTCATTGGATCATCCAACGAGTTTCGCTTGAATATTGACTTTCCTCTTTCTTTTACCTCAACTCCTTGTTCGAAAATTATTTTCAAGTTCAAGAGTATTGTATACTAAAATTTCAAATATCGTCTTCAATCTAAATGCAACTCTTTAGATAACATAAACTAAAGAATTGTTTAGAATACTTGTGTAAAAGTGTTAAATTTAATAAGTGTTGATAATAAGTGTTGGATTGGAGAAGCCCTGAAAATTTTAAGTGACATTTGATTGTATTTAAATAAGTGTTATTATTAGTTTTAAATATAATTTAAATTAAAATTATTAAGATTTTTAGTTAACAATTTCAATAATAATTATTTTTAATTATTATTTAAATATTTTCTACTAAATAAAATAATATAAGATTTCTCTTTTTAATTAAAAATAATCTTGTTATTAGTGTATATTTATAACGCATGACTATTATATTAATTTATGATAAAAATAATATTTTTAATTAAATTAAAATTTTTATTTTATTCTATGTGAAAATTTAAATTAATAAATGATTCTTTGCTCCAAAAATTTATTTTATTATTATTATTATAATAAATAAATAAATAAGGAGAACACAAAAAATTGGAACAGTCCATTTTACAAATTGCAGTTAGAAAGATTTTTGAAAATGGAATGCTTAGGATTATTAATAAAAAAAAAATTGAATGCACAGTTGTTGTGCTGAAGCTGGAGACACGTGAGCTGAGTTGGAGATGCTGAGCTGAAGACACGTTTTGCAAACTGTGCCGCATTTGCAAGCTGTGTCATTTATCTTGATGAATATAACCTCTCATTTTTTATTTAATGTAATTTATTGTTATTGATTCCGAGCTACCTATAAATAGATGAGTTGTGGAGAGATGAAAGCACAAAGAAGAAAAGAGAGGAAGAAGAGAGTGTGGGGAAGAGAGAAGCTGAGAGAGTTGTATTTTTTTTCTGACGGTTTTTTAGTGAATTATGGTATGCCCCGTGGACGTAGGTTGATTTTGACCGAACCACGTAAATTTATGGTGTCCTAATTTTTTGGGTTGCTCACAAGGTCCTAACAAGTGGTATCAGAGTCCGGTTGGAGCAGAAATACCATATTGGAGTTGTTCACCGAAATCAGAACTCTATCCAGTGGATCAAAATTGAATTTTGAGGCCACCATCACGTTCACCTCGCCGAGATGAAGCCAATAGTGGAAGCTAGAGCTCGAAAAGAGTTCAAATGGAGGCACACACACCAACACGCGCTTCGCCGGAGCAGTACGCCTGGTCACTCGCCGGTGAGCTCCCAGTCAAGCGCCATCCATGCGCGCCACGCGTCTTCCTTGCCCAACCGCCTCGACCCAACCCCGAAACCCTCGACCCAAACCAGAAGCCCGCTCTAGACCCGGTCCACACCCGACTCGGATCTCCGGCCCATCCACATCAGCGAGTTAGCAACGAGCTGAGTCAGCGCCACGTCAAATGCCACGTCAGCTGCCACATCAGCAATGGGACCCGCAAAAACTACCAGCAGGTGGGCCCCATAGTGCCACGTCAGCAGTGGACCCTATAGTGCCATGTTAGCATTGTTGACTAGGTTTGACCTGATCTTTGACCGAGCTTTTCAGAGTCATTTTGGGTCCGTTTTTCGAATGACTTGAACCATTTCTAAGGTTTTCGACTGTTTCGGATCCAACCGTACTATCCATTTAAACTAATTTCATCTCTAGATTAGAAAATTGAGATGTCAAATGAAAAGAGCTTAAAGATCGAAATGTTCGATGACAACAAATTTGGTATCTGGAAGATGCAGATTGAAGATTATTTGTTTGGGAAGGAGTTGCGCTTACCATTGAAGGGTAAGTCAGCATCTATGAATGAGGACGAGTGGGAGTTGCTTGATCGAAAAGCTCTTAGAGCCATCAGAATGACATTGTCAAAGTCTGTGGCATTCAATATCAAGCATATATCATCCACCAAGTCACCGATGGATGCGCTTTCTAATATGTACGAGCAGCCGTCAGCCTCTAACAAGGTACATCTTATGAAAAGATTATTTACTACGACCATGTCCGCAAGTGAAAGTTTTAGTAGGCATTTGAATAATTTCAACGAGTTGTTGGATCAACTCATCTCAGTCGGGATAACATTTGATAGTGAGATTCGTGCCCTACTGATTCTCATTCAGTTGCCCTAAAGTTGGAATGGTGTTATTACTGCAATCAGTAGCTCCACAAGGAAATCAAAGCTTGTGTACGGTGAGGTCATCAGCATGATTTTAACGGAAAAAATCAGAATGCAGTCAAATCATGGTTCCACTTCGAGTTCAGCCTTGAACATGGAAAGTCGAGGCAGAGGAAACAAGCATGGACGATCAAACAATCGTGACAGATCTAAGCCTAGGCGGTCTAAATCCATAAATCCCAGAGGTTCTTAGGACACGGGTTCTAAGGGCACAAAAATTATTGAGTGCTGGAGTTATGGAAAAACTGGTCATTTCAAGAACCAATGTAAAAGTCTGAAGAAAGAATATGAGACGAGAGCAAAGACAGAAGCAAATGTTGCTTTAGAAAATGATGATATGTTGATTTGCTCTTTGGAGAGCAAAAATGAGTCTTGGCTGTTAAACTCTGGAGTTTCATTCCATGCCACTTGCAGCAGAGGTTGCCTAGAGGAGTTTACATCAGGTAATTTCGGTAAAGTATATCTTCACAATGATCAACCTTGCAACATTTTCGGCAAGGGGATAGTGAAGATCAAAATGAATGGGTCAGTATGGAAACTGAGAGATGTCAGATATATTCCAGACCTGATGAAGATTTGATCGTCGTTGGCCAGCTGGCAGATGAAGGATATAACACATCTTTCATTGCTGATGAATGGAAGATTTAGAAGGGTACATTGACAATTGCCCGAGGTAAGAAAAGTGGTACTCTTTATGTAACTCCTAATGCATGCATGTCTATTACAGTTGTTACAGGAAATGATGATAGCAACATATGGCATCAACGACTCAGACACCTGAGTGAGAAGAGACTCAGGGTGATGCACTTAAAGGGTAAGTTGAGTAATTTACAGTCGGTAAAGATTGACACATGTGAGGATTGCATATTTGGGAAACAGAAGAGGGTCAGTTTTCCATACAAACGTCAGTACCCCAAAGAAGGAGAGACTTGAGCTAGTCCATTTAGATGTATGGGGACCAACAACCATTTCGTCCACAGGTGGGAAGCATTACTTCGTCACATTTATCGATGATCATTCACAGAAGGTATCGGTTTACTTCCTGAAATATAAATCTGATGTTTTTTATGCTTTTAAAATTTGGAAAGCAATGGTAGAAAATGAAACTGGTTTGAAAATCAAGAAGCTGAGAACAGATAACGGTGGTGAGTATGTTGACACCGAGTTCAAGAAATTCTTCTATGAGCATGGTATCAGAATGGAAAGAACTGTGCCAGGTACGTCTCAACACAACGGCGTAGCCGAGCAAATGAACAAAACATTGACAGAAAAAGTCAGAAGCATGCGTATGCAGTCAGACTTGCCAAAGATGTTTTGGGCAGAAGCAGTCAACATAGTAGCTTATTTTATTAATAGAAGTCCATCAGTACCATTGGACTATAGCCTACCAAAATAAGTATGGAGCAATAAAGAGGTAAGACTTTCACATTTGAAAGTTTTTGGTTGTGTTGCATATGTACATGTCAATGAATGTCAGGAGTAAGCTGGATCCGAAATCCCGAAAATACACTTTCATCGGTTATGGTGGAGATGAATATGAGTATTGCATTTGGGATGATGAAAACAAAAAGGTGATCAGAAGCAAATATGTGATTTTTGATGAAAATGTGATGTACAAAGATAGACACACAATAGAGTCTACAGAATCTGAAACATCCTTTGTAGATGTGGATGATGTTTTAGAAGGTGTAAGAACACGTCAGCGGAACACGGAGAATCCTCAGCAGAATACCGAGAAACCTTAAGTAAAGGAACCTGTGGAGCAAATTGTTGCACCACCACCTCCTACTCCAGCACCAGAGCTTAGGAGATCTTCTCGGTAACATGTACCAAACAGGATGTATGTGAATCATTTACTTCTTACAAATGGAGGAGAACCTGAATGCTATGTTGAAGCATGTCAGGCAGGAGATTCGAGCAAGTGGTAGCATGCAATGAAAGACGAGATGAAGTCTCTTAACTCCAACAAAACATGGGAACTAGCTAAGTTGCCAAATGGTAAGGAGGCTCTTCACAACAAATGAGTGTACAGGATCAAAGAAGAGCATGATGGATCCAAGAGATATAAATCTCGGTTAGTAGTCAAAGGTTTCAAACAGAAGGAAGGAATTGACTACACTAATATTTTTGCACCAATTGTCAAGCTGACAACCATCATATCTATTTTGAGTATTGTTTCCTCAAAGGGTTTACATCTTGAACAGTTGGATGTGAAGACGGCATTTCTTCACGGTGATCTTGATGAGGAAAGTGAGAGTGTCAAACAAGTAATCTTTGTATCACAAGATATTCAGCCAATAAGTTCACACAAAGATGTCAAGTCTCAAGTATTTCAATCAGTAAGATGTCTCAAGCATGTGAGTATCAAATGAAGTATATGCTTGGTTTGCAAAAGATGTGTAATCTTTGTATTCAACAAATAATATATGAGTAAAAGAATATTGCAACAAAAACCACTATCTCATAAACAAATATCTCTTCAAATATATTTATCAATATAAACCACACTAGATATTTGAAAATGAGTTTGAAAAGATTTTACAAACAAAATACTATACGATCTTCTCAGAATATTGCAATGAAGGTGCAAGCTTAGAAGATCTAACAAAGTCTTCTTAGGATAGACTTATCAACAAAGTCCTCTAAGAATCCTTAGGTTTTGCTCTCAAATAAAATCGTGTTCAGCAAATAAAACAAGGAGAGCAAACCCTTGCAATCAGACACTCAATCCACTTACAAATATTTAGACACTAATAGAGGGTAAGTTTGAGTGAGTGAGGCTAAAAAATGAGTAGTATAGGCTTTTGGGTTTTCAGAGAATTCTCCCCTAATCAAAGTGGCTAATCATTATCTAATTTTCACAAATGATCTCATATATATAGACATGGGAGAAAATATGACCGTTAGGGACCTATTGGGTATTATTAAGAAAGTTCAATGACATTTAAAATATTTTAACCCTGTTTAAAAAATATTTAGCTGCGGTAAAAATTAGGGCAACCCGAGAGGTTCGGTCGACCATAAATGTTTTGGTCGACCAGGTTTCATATGGTTCGGTCGACTAGGGGAATTTTGAATTAAGGGCTTGGTCGACCAGGAGAGGGCGATTTCTTAATTTTCCAAGGTTTGGTCGACTGGGCCAATTTGAACTAGCTAGTTCGGTCAACTAGGCAGTTGAGATTTTTCCTGAGAACCCTCGGTTGACCACGTAGTTGGTGTACAATTTCTGCTCGATCGACCAAATGGTCAAACAATTGACCCAGGAAGGTTTCGGTCGACCGAGGCTTTTTGAACTACCTAGTTCGGTTGACCAGATGGTCAAAATGTTGACCAGAGAGGGTTTCAGTTGATCGGGGCTTTTTGAACTATTCTGGTTTGGTCGACCAGGGCCTTGGTCAACTGTTGACCCAGGCCTGGTTCAGTTGACTAGGGCAGAATGAACTGCCTGGTTCGGTCGATCGAAAGTGCACCAAGTGTGCATTTCGGTCCCGTTTTGAGACATACAAACCCTATTCAAGTGTCTAACAAACATATGTGTAAATGTATGTGTCCTAGGGTCACTTGGGGTCCAATTTAAAGCCAACAAAAAAGTTTGGTGTCGGTCGACCGAAGGGAAAACCCTAAGGTCTATCTAGAGTCTTTTCTCATTCACGATTTGTTTGAGCTTACATAATAAATCATACATATGATGTGTGTAAGCTTATTACAAACCAGAGCCCTGCTTACTATTACAGACCGATTTTCACAAATGAATTATATTACAACTAAGATCGATAATCGGTCTTCAGGCTTTACTTGCTTTGTGCCCATCTTGATCTTAACAATTTTAGTTCCTGCACAAAACCTCAAACACCCATTAGATACAAAGAGTATTTGTCATAATCAAAACCAGGCGTGACCGATAAGGTCAACAATATCTGCAAAACACAATCAGATAACTAGTTTTGGTACTCAGATTTTCTTGGATCCATGGGGGTTAGTACTAGATTCTCCTTTGACCTTCCAGACTTTCTTAATTTTGATATCTTTATTTTTGAAAGGATAGTCAAATTTTATGTGACCCAGCCTCTTACATTTAAAACATGTAATATTTTTATGAAAGTCTTTACATGGAACATATGATTTTGACTCTCTTACAAAATATCTCATGTAAAGGTGTCTCCGTTCTATGTTATCCTTTCCATTATAATCAAGACCTTCCTTTTCTAGGGAGTTTCTTTGAATACCAAGGAGTTTTTCAAAGTTAGTTTGTCCTTTTGTAAACTTACCAATAATCTTAAATTTGTCTTTCAAATTCTCTTCTAACTCTTCAATTTTCAAATCCTTGTCTTTCATGAGAGATGCATGAGTTTCACTTTGACGTTCAACTAAACTTGAAAGTTCTTTGACTTTATTTTTCAAATCAGAAATTTTCTTAGTTTTCTTCTCAAGCATTTTAATAGTATACAAATATTCTTGTTTTAGTTCATCATATGAAAGCATACCATTCTCATTTTCAGAATCACTAGAATAATAAGAAGATGATGAGAATGATGATTGTACCTCAAGGTCATCATGTGCCATTAGACACAGATTTGCAGTTTTGTCATCACTGGATTTAGATTCTGAACAACTTGTGTTATGCGTATCTCAACTGACTTTTAGCGCCTTCTTCTTTTTCTTGGCGGCTTTCATTAGTTTGGGACACTCAGGCTTGATGTGTCCAACCTCTCTGTAGTTGTAGCATGTTGGTGGATCTTCCTTCTTTTTCTTCATGCTTGACTCTCCTCTTTCTGTTTTGAGTTCCGAACTTTTCCATTGAACTTCTTATTCTTCTTCAAGAACTTCCCGAACTTCTTTGTTAGCAAGGTCATGTCATCTTCTGTATCAGAATCACTTTCTTCACTAAAGTTGTTTGACGATGCCTTATGTGTTGTCGCTTTCTTTGCTTTACTTTGCTCATTCTTCCTCTCATTTATTGCCAGCTCATAGGTGATGAGCGATCCAATAAGTTCGTCAATCGACATCTCCTTGAGATTTCTTCCTTCTGTTATTGCCGTAGCTTTCGCTTCCCAAACTAGAGGTAGTCCCTTGAGTATTTCCCTGATCAACTCATAACTAGGGTAAAATTTTTCAAATGCATTTAAAGAATTTGTGATGTGTGTGAATCTAGTGTACATGGATTGAATAGACTCTTCAACAGTCATTTTAAATGCTTCATATTCACTAGGGAGTATGTCTATCCTACTGTCTTTTACTTTCTTAGTGCCTTCATATGTAACTTCTAATTTTTCCCAAATTTCTTTAGTAGAGTTACATGTCATTACCCTATTAAATTCATTTACATCTAATGCATAGAACAACAAATTCATCATAGTAGCATTTATTTGTACCGATTTCCAATCTTCCTTTGTATACTCATCTTCAATTTTAGGTACATTTACTTTATCAATTACTTTCATAGGGACATGGTTTCCCTTGGAAACAATTTTTCACACTTTACAACCCACATTAAAAAGGTATATACTCATCCTTCTTTTCTAGTAAGAATAATTTATACTGCAGAAAATAGGTGGTCTAGTGGACGAGTGTCCCTCACCGAATGGAGTTACACTGATGTGTGCCATGTGATCTTTTTACAAACGAACTATTAAGTTTATGTAAACCCGCTATGATACCAAATGTTGATTTAGGTGTAATCTTAAGAGGGGGGTGAATTGGGTATTTTTAAATTCTTTCAGATTAATTACCATTTAGTCCCTATTTCTATATTTAACCAATTAGTTGTCAAGATCGTGTAAGGTTATTCAACAAACACACATGAAATACAAGTAATGAAATGTAGTGTGGAAAGTAAAAAGAGTAAGGGAAGAGAGAAGGTAAACATAGTTTTTACGAGGTTCAGCCAACTCGACCTACGTCCTCGCCTTGAGCAACTCACTCAAGGATTCTACTAAAATCCTTGCTCCTTAAATTGGGATAGACTTTCCCTTACATCCGCTACTTACAAGAGGCATAACTTCATCCTCACCCAGTTCACAATCCAAACCGTGATTATAATATAATGTCAAATCTACAAAACAACTCAAAATTTGCTTCTAACAAAGCTAGTGAGTACAATTGAAACCTATCACATATACATATGATGAAACTTGAAGCTTAGTATGAATGAAACGATACAATTGTTATATGAAAAAAAATGCTTCAACCAATTTCCCTTTTATCAAATCTCCCAAGTAATGATTTATGTAAAAGCTTTGGAGAAAATTAGGGTTTTAGTTAACTTTGTGAAAATGCACAAATATCTAATGTAAACTTATTCAAAAAACTTTGTCTTGAATATTATATCAATCAAAATCAACAAGTTTTCTTTCAAGTATTCAATCACAATACGATCTTTGTAATATGCAAATATATATAATATGATTTCCAAAGATACAAAAAAAAAAAAAAAACTGAATATAATGTTTTCCAAAAAATATCCCTCAATAAAATAAATAGTTATGAACACTCAGGATATTTAATTAAGTGGTATTAAGATATCTAAAATATAGAGCCTAAATACACTTGAATCAAAAAATGTTTAACCAATGGCAAAAACCTTTCTTGAGTAGTGATCTTATTTATATAATCTATAAGTAAATACACTCAAGATTAATCACTCAGCTTAGATTCAACAACAGATTTTGAGATGAAAAGTTCTTTGAAAGATATATATATCAACAAGCAAATCAGTTTATATGAAAAACTCTATGAAAAAAAGTATTTACGTGCAGATCAATTTACCAAACCTCAATACTAAAAAGAGTACACAATTATTGCTAGATTGTCTTTTGAAAATCAAGATAGCCTTAGCTCAGATTCGACGTAAGAACTTTGAAATCCCAATCTAAAGTTTCAGCAGTATGTTCAAAGTTGTGCTAAATGTGCAATCTCCTCAATCGTATGCCAAAGGTTTGTTCTACTCTCTTCTCTTCGATCTTAGCTCTAGCACTAGGGTTTAGATGTTCAATATATAGGTATCTCGCCCTTAGAATAAATCTCAACCGTTGGATCAAAAAATAATTCGCGAGTTATCTCATTAAAAATTAAAATTTTGAACTTTCCCGCAAGTTCAGATGACTAAAGTTCCTCTGAGTTTCAAAAAATTAACCTGGACACAAGATCAGATGACTGAAGTTTGGGTTCAGTCTTCTGAAGTGTCGGGTTCAGACGACTGAAGTCTGAGTTCAATCTTCTGAGGTGCTTCTGCCAGGTTCTGTGTTTCACCATTAATTCTTCAGGCGAGTGAACTTAATCTTCGGTCTTCTAAAGAAATTCTTCAGACAACTGAGCTTAAATTTGGTCTTCTGAAGTTGCAACTTTAGACGACTGAACGTTGAGCTCAGTCTTCTGAAGTGACCAATTTCAGGATTTTTCTTTTTAGTTCAAAAAATGTACTTTGCTCTCTTTCTTGGCTCTTTTATAAAAATATTTTCTGGGATTTTAAAAATATTTTTCCATAAATATCCCCTAATGATGTTCATGAGATGCATGAGTCCTAAGGTCATTCTATGGTATATGTTGAGCCTCAAATTAAATCATATGCAATATGTGTATACATAAGTTCTAAGTACCCATTCCCATGATATTCTTGAACTTGTCGCTTGCATCTTCATTCTTCTACTCTTTCAGTTCCATGGATTGTGCCAAGTTGAGTATGCTTTAATCTTCATGGCTTCCATGACTTGTTATCCTTCTGTGCATGCTATATATTGTTCCTGTTCACAATCTCAATACACAGATCAGATACCAAGTGATTTGTCATTATCAAAATCGGATTGGGCTCATAAAGTCAACAAACGGTATTCGTCAATCGATCTATGACCACCCAAATAGCATTCTGCCCCAATCGTACCAACGGTAAACCCGTCATAAAGTCCATAGAAATGTGATCTCATTTCCACTCTAAGATGTAAAGTGGATGTAGTTGGCCCGCCGGCCTCTAGTGCTCAGCCTTTACCTGCTAGCACATTAAACACTACTACACAAATTCGGCTATCTCTCTCTTTATACCGCTCCACCATAAATACTATCGTAGATCCTTATACATTTTAGTGCTACTTGGATGTACCGTGTACAGGGACTTGTGAGCCTCCTCAAGGATCATTCTTCTGATATCCTCATCTGCAGGCACACATAATCTGGTACAGAACCGCAGAGCTGCATCATATGATATACTAAACTCCTCTCCCTGTCCGTCCTGTACCTTCTCTATCAACTCCATCAACTCAACATCATTCTTCTGAGCTGCTTTAATCTTTTTATACAACGTAGGCTACACCACCAGGTTGGCAATCAATGCCTAGGGATCACTCTCTACTAACTCCATGTCAAGCCTTTCCAAGTCCATCTGGATCAGGTGCTAAATTTCTACTGCTGACAATGCTGCTATCATGGACTTTTGACTTAGCGCATCAGCCACCACATTTGCTTTACCTGAATGGCAGCTGATGGTACAATCATAAACTTTTATAAGCTCTAACCATCTTCTTTGCTACATATTCAACTCCTTCTGCGTGAAGAAGTATTTTAAACTTTTATGATCTGAAAATATTTCACATCTCTATTTGTATAGATAATGCCTCCTAATCTTCAGTGCATGAACCACTGCAACCAATTCTAGATCATGAGTGAGATAATTCTTTTCATATTTTTTCATTTGTCTAGAGGCATATACTATTACTAAGCCTTGTTGCATCAATGCACATCCGAGCCCCCTCAAATACGCGTCACAGTTCATGTAACCATCACCTCCTGATGGAATAGTCAATACTAGTGCTGTGACGAGCCTCTATTTCAATTCCTAGAAGCTTTGCTCACAACTATCATCCCATTCAAACCTGACATTCTTTCTGGTAAGTCGTGTCAGAAGCCCTGATAATGTAAAGAATCTCTCTACAAACCGACGGTAATAACTTGCCAGTCCTAAGAAACTCTTGACTTCCTATACGTTCCTCAACCTGACCAAATTTACCACTACCTCTATTTTGCTAGGATCTACCAAAATTCCATTTCCTGATATAACATGCCCAAAAAACGCAACTTTCTCTAACCAAAATTCACATTCGCTAAACTTGGCATACAATTTATTTTCCCTGAGCATCTGAAGTACTAGCTTTAAGTGCATCTCATGCTCCTCAAAAGTCCTCGAGTAGACCAGTATGTCATCAATGAAAATCACAACGAGTTGGTCTAAATACTGGTGAAAGATTCTATTCATCAAATCCATGAAAACATTAGGAGCATTCGTCAAACCAAATGACATAACTAGAAATTCATAATGCCTATACCTAGTCCTGAAAGCTGTATTTGAAATATCTTTAGTTTTAACTTTCACTTGGTGATAACCTGACCTGAGGTCGATCTTGGAAGAGACCCGTGTACCCTGAAGCTGATAAAATAAGTCATCTATACGGGGTAGAGGATACATGTTCTTAATTGTTACTTTTTTTATTTCCCTGTAATCTATGCACATCCTCATAGACCCGTCGTCCTTTTTCTTCACAAATAACACTGGAGCTCCCCAGGGCGATACACTAGGTCTGATAAACCCTTTATTCAATAAATCCTGCAATTGATCCTTTAATTCTCCTAATTCTACTAGAGCCATTCGGTAAAAAGCTTTAGAGATTGGCGTGGTCCCTGGAAGTAAGTCAATAGCAAAATTTATCTCGCAATCGGGAGGCAATCTAGGTAGTTCTTACGAAAAAACATCTGGAAACTCCGTAACCATTGGTGTACTGACAAGCTATAATTCATTTTATGTAACATCCTTTACAGAAGCCATAAACCCCTAGCATCCGTCCAGAAGTAGTCTTCTTGCTTACATAACTAACACTAATTGAGGTGGGGAATGCACCCGCAACCCCACAAATCTAAATTCTAACTTTCTTGGTGGTCTCAAAATCACCTCTTTCATATGACAGTCGATACTAGCATGGTTAGTGGCCAGCCAGTCCATACCTGGTATTTCATCGAATCCATGCAAATATAGCACAATTAGGTCATTTGGTAATACTCTCCCCTAAATTTCTACTACATAGCCCTTGAACACCCTGCGACACCTCACCACTGACCCTATTAGTGTTGCTACTGACAGTTCAACATCTAATAACTGTGTCTCAACACTAGCCAATTTAACATACCCCGTAGACACAAAAGAGTGGGTGGCACCTGTATCAAATAAAACAATAGCTTGACATGATAAAGCAGTAAAGTTACCTGTCACGACGTCGTCTGCGGCCTCCGCTTCTCCCGACATCAAAGCATAAACCCTCGTTGGGGTTACATTCCTCTGCTGGCCTCCACGAGGCATTTGATAACCTCCTCGGTGCGGTCTGGGAGTAGGTGCGATACCAGATGGTGTAGGGCAATCTCGTACTAAATGTCCTGGTATACAACAACGATAGCATAGGCCTCTCCCTGCTCGACACTCTCCTAAGTGTCTATTTCCACATGTTTGACAAACAGGGTAGATCTGCATACCCTAAGTCTCACGACCTCTCGTCTCCTGCCTATGTCCCCTGCCATAATTACCTCTCCTCCATTGGCTCCGACTAGAGCCTGCCTGTAAGCCTAAAGGCATGCACCCGTTCTTATGCCATACTCCTCCGCACTCATCCGCTTACTAGCCTTAGCCACAGCTGCTCTGTCCACCAACTTAACAAAGTCCTGCACTTTCAACATTGATACCTACTTATAAATTTCTCACCTCAGACCTATTTCAAACTATATCGCTTTCTTTACTTCATTAGGAACAAAATACAAGGTAAAGCAGGATAATTCTATGAACCTAGTCATGTACTGCTGGACTGACTGCTGTCCCTACTTCAGACTCAAGAAACTCCTCTACTTTGGCCTCCCTGATAGTGGCCAAAAAGTATTTATCCAAGAACAAATCTTTGAAATGGCACTAGGTCATAGCTATAGGTACCACCCTCTATTCCTCTAATAATTTCACCATAATCCACCATCTTTCAGCCTCTCCTGCCAATTTATAGGTGGAAAATAAGACCCTTTACTCCTCCATGCACTGCAATACTGCTAATACTTTCTCTATCTCTTGCATCCATTTTTCGAAGACTATAATGAAATAAGGAATAGCTTCCCAAGAGGGGGGGTGAATTGGATTCTTTTTAAATTTTAATGATTTTTAAGACTTTCTGATTTTAATAACCTAGTAAACATGATATATAATAACAATAACCACACTCAAGAAAGCTGAAATTTAATATTATAATTCAATCAATGGAATCAATCAATCAAAAAATATTTAGGCTTTCGTTTCTTTCCCTATAGCCTTTTATTATACACTTTACTTGATTACGATTTCCACAGATTAATCAACGTACTCCCCTTTTGGGTTTTCGCAAACAATTAATCAAAACGTACTTTCTATTTATCAAGTACCTCTGTATTCTTCTCAATTTAGATCCTGCAACCTACACTTACAAATCTTATAACAAAAGTAAATAGAGCAGAGAGAAAGAGACAAGAATTTTTACGAGGTTCGGCTTCAACACAGCCTACGTCCTCGCCTTTGGAAAAACCACCAAAGGATTCCACTATATCAGTTCTGTTACCTGGTGGAACAATACCAATTTATAACACACTCCTTCGATTAGGCTAGAGCCCACCTCTCCAAATAATAACCCCTTATTCGGTTCAACAACTCAACAACTTTGAATCGTTTAAGAAAGATAATAAAGAAATTTGTGTACAGAAGAGAACTCTCACAACAGAGTGAATTAGTACAACGATCAGCTCACTTTACACCTCAAAGTAATTCAAATATAAGAAATTTCAAGCTCAATACTCAGTATGAATTACCAAATAATTTTCCAAAGAAAATGAAAGATTCAAAAAGTAAAACAATTTCAGATCAGAGATTTAACCTTGAAAGAATTTTAGATCCTTTGAAAAACAAGATTTTGAACACTTGAAGATCGGTCGATCTAAAACCTTTGAAAACTTACTTTGATCTAAAAGCCTTTGAATATTTCTGGATCAGAAATTTTGTTGAAAATCGTTAGATCTGGAAACTTTAGAAGATTTCTCAATTTCAAAACTCTTTTGGATATTTCATCAATGTTCTCTCTACCTCCTTTTTTTTTAAAAAAATTTGAGATTAAGACTATTTATAGAGACTTTAGAAATCATCCATTACTCCCAAAGATTTCTAAAATTCATTTCTAAATATTTTGAAATAAATATATTCAAAAACGTGGTTCAAAAAATCTTCTCGTTGAGAAATTTATTGCCAACGTTCAAGTGGCAGTCGCCTGCCACAACTTGGCAGTCACCTGTCACAGAGCAACTCTCAACACAAAATGTAGGCAGTCGCCTAGCTAATTAGGCAGCCGCCTGTCTAGCTACTGACTTTGTGAGAAATCATTTTCTTAATGTGGCAGTTGCCTACCTTGTTTTAGCAGTCACCTGGCCTTTCATTTTTTTTTCAGAAAATCTTTTCTTCTTAAATCCTTTTTATTTATTAAAAAAAAAATACTTTTTAGAGTGTATATGTTAAAAAAAATATTTTTGATTTTCTATGAGCTTCAAACCACTTTATATTTGAGTTTAACCTTGAAGTACTTACATTTTTAGAATATCCTTAGTATAACTCTTTTAGTCTTCAAATGTGTTCTTCCATCAGCTTTGTGGTTGCAATCTTTCCTTTGAGCTTTTCACAGTATAACTTTTGTTCTTCATGCTCTTTATAACCCATAAACCTTTCTTTGTATTCTGCAAGGATTCTGTGTAATTCATGAACTTTCTTTTACACTTTGAGCTTTACTGTTTTCCTGAAAAAAACTTTTGCTTGAAACATGTTAAACATATCATTTTAGTTGTTATCATCAAAATAAGAATTGTAAGCCTCATTAGGCCAACATGTAGGGTCATCTCCTCCTGAAAATGTTAGAGGATTTATCTTGGTGAATTTCTCTATCGTACTACACTCATGGCCTGCAGATTGGTCTCCCTGCTCTCTGGAGCTCCGTGCGATCTCAGTCATGACCTGCGAAGCTACACTATGTTGTACCGCATCTGAATCAGCCCCGCCTGCACTTGAGGGCCCTACACCCTCGCTGCCGCTCACATAAGAACTGCAACCACAAGGATCCATCCTAAAAAGACAATAAACATGACTTATGGACCCTATCCCTATAACTTACATATCTAACCAAAACTCTTAGTATCCCTTCTATCTTGACATCCTTATCTTAATTCAAGATCTAGTCCTACACTTTAGAAATACAACCCGACAATAGTTTATTATGACTTTTTGGAAATCATCATCCTAGGAAAGACGCAGAAACCACCACGGAAGTCCTAACTCCAAACTGCAGAACAAAACCTCAAATTCTTTTTCCTATACTCTAGTATTCTAACATCCTGCTAAACTGTCATAATAATGATCAACCTAGACCCATGAGTTCCAAAGATATACCTATCATACAACTCTGATACCTAAGCAGCGAAAAACATAAAATTACATACGTGTCATACAACACTAGAAACCATACCAGAGTTCTACTGAATTTTTCATATATATATATATATATATATCCACAAAAAAAACCAAAAATTATCCTAGGGTCACAATCACAAAATCCCATCTGACCTTATCTCACCTACTTACCCTTCTGACAGGGTAGTTCGGCCAACTCCTACCGCTGCGGAGCTTTACTTGCCCTTCTACTTGGATTTCCTTAAATGTTTGTATGGCTAGGGTAAGACACCTCTCAGTAAGGGAGATAAACTAAAATCAATGTGTGGCAACATGAGTATTGTTCGTGATATACATAAAAACAGTACATAATTCATAACTGGTATAAACAGTTGTATCATATCTAAATAAAAACATGATTTGACCTAACATAGTTTAACGTACTAATTTTCTGTACTAAAAAATTATCTTATATAACCATATCATACTTGAATTATTACCCAAGATAGATAGTTAGTTAGCTATTATCATGTCTTACCCCCCACATGATAGGATTGTGCGGCCCGAAGGCAGGACCTAGCAATGGCTGACCGACCATGTTAAGTCAAACATAGGTGTATAAGTACGATGAGCCTTTTCCACCTATGTCGAACTACCATAGGAACTATGACACTCCCATAAAGCCACATCTATTGCCATCTCCCATACTCTATATAAGATGTGTGGTAGCACTAACGTAAATGTGAATAAATAGCTACGGTACCGTGCTTCATGAAACTGAACTAAGCTATCCGGGTTCTGATAACATATAATATATTCCATTTTAAAACATAGTTGTTTCGTATTTCAGAGTAATATTTGACATAAACATATTTCATGATTTCTTACATATCATACATAATCATGACGTCAACGACGACATAATTCATAATGTAAAAATCAAGGCATTTACGCCGGCATAATTCATAACATACTAAACATAAATTCTTGCACTATTTAACATAATCTTAAAACCATAGTTCCTATACCGTTTTTAGGGTTTTCCTGAAAACTGCTATAACATGATTATCGTGGAAAACTCATAATATTTCAATATAACATAATTTTCATGGAAATATTATACTCATGCCACACAAAGGTAGCCTTCTAAATTCATAATTTGTTAGAAATCATACCTTTTTTTAAAAAATGTGTTAAAATCATTTCCCTGTTCAACAATAGTATTCCCAAACATAGTTCTATAACATACATATTTTCCTAAAATAAATGTTGTATATTAATAAAAAATTTCATGAAAAAGGCTAACTTAATTTATCCCCGTACCTGACTTACTGAGAAACCTAAAATTTAAACCAACCCTACACCCGCGTGTTCCCCGGCTCAACACCCTGAAATTGCATTTTCCTCAACAAAACTTCAGTATTATTCTATCTAAAGCTTTTTCCTCAGTTCAGAAACACCAAATACCTTATAAAACTTAAAATAACCAACTTACCTAGATTTTGGGATGGTGCCCAAGTTGGCCTAACCAACGAACTACTCCAGCAGATTTAAAAAGAATCTTCTCAGGAGTAGCGTGGCGGCTTCCGATCATCGAACCGGTGAGAATTGAAGTCAAAAATGAAGAGAGAAGGTAAAGGAGACGAGGTTTAGAGAGAGAGAGAAAAAGGGAGAGGATTTCATGCAAAATTTCATGCTGAAATCCCAAGGTTAGTGTATTTATAAAATGCGGATTCGTCAATGAGACACGTCACCTCGTCAACAAGTTGATGAAGGGAATTCATTGACAAACTCGTAACCCTTGTTGATGAAATTCGGGCTGCTAAACCCCCCCGCGGTAAGTTCTCGTCGACAAGACACGAGTCCACATTGATGAGCCCAAGAAGGCTGCTTGTCGATGAACACTCTGCGCTCGTCAACGTGACCCTGCTGATTCCCTTTTGAAAAAAATTTTTCTCTCCTTTCTTTTATTTACTTAATTTCTATAATTCTTTGAGTCTCTACATTCTTCCCTTCTTATAAAATTTCATCCTCAAAATTTACTATCTGTATTGAACACTATCCTTTGAGGAAAATGGGCTACTTATTTTATTACTTACCCTTACTTGTGGCAGAGGAATACCATGATTACATTCAGGGTTCTGGGAGATTACAAATACATAAATAAAAATTCTCTTAAACCAAAATATGACCTACTAACAGAAAATTATTACATGTACTAACTAACCTGCACAAAAGAAACTTAACATACTTACCTGCATCTTTTCCTAATTACTGCTGATCCCCACTAAATAGATGCAGGTATTTATGTCATATTTCTTCCTCAAGCTCCCATGAAACTTCTTCCACCGCATGATTCCTCCACAAAACTTTTACTAATGGAATTCTCTTATTACGTAATTCCTGTTCCTTCCTATCTAAGATCTGCACTCGTATATCTCCTTATAAGCTAGTGATTCTTTGAGTTCTATTCCTGCATAACTGACCATGTGCGAGGGATCTGGGATGTATTTCTTCAGCATAGAAACATGAAACACGTCATGTATTTTGGATAAAACTGGTGGTAAGGCTAGCCGGTAGGCAACTAACCCCACTCTCTTAAGTATCTTGAAAGGACCAATAAACCTAGGGCTCAGTTTACCCTTTCTACCAAACCTCATAGTACCTTTCAATGACGCTATTTTCAGAAATACATGGTCTCTTACTTTGAATTCCAATTTTCGGCGGTAATTATCTGCATAACTTTTCTTCCGACTTTAAGCTGCACTGATTCTTTCTCTAATAAGCCAGACTTTATTGTATGCCTGCTGCACTATTTCTGGTCCCAAAACTCGCCTCTCACCTACCTCATCTCGATATAGAGGAGGACGACATCTCTTACCATATTATGCCTCATAAGGTGCCAGGTCGATGCTGGTTTGATAGTTGTTATTGTATGCAAACTCTACCAGTGGCAGATACTAGGTCCAACTAGCCCCAAAATCC
The DNA here is from genome assembly GCF_029873635.1 of Malania oleifera. NCBI lineage: Eukaryota > Viridiplantae > Streptophyta > Magnoliopsida > Santalales > Ximeniaceae > Malania > Malania oleifera. The sequence continues at coordinate 129,713,102 of NC_080417.1, forward strand.
AACACACATGCCCATAGCATATCCTCTAATATCTGAATCATCCTCTCTGACTGCCCATCCGTATGAGGATGATATGCCGTTCTAAATGACAATTGAGACCCCAGAGCCTCCTACAAGCTCCTCTAAAATCATGACGTGAAACGTGGGTCCCGGTATGATACTATAGACACTAGCACACCATGTGATCGTGCTATCTCTTGAATATATATTTCTGTCAGTCTGTCCATGGAGTAGTTGACTTTAATAGGAATAAAGTGAGAGGTCTTCGTCAGTCGATCTATGACGACCCTAATAGCATTCTGCCCCTGTCGTACCGGCGGTAAACCTATCACAAAGTCCATAGAAATGTGATCCCATTTCCACTCTAGAAAGTAAAGTGGCTGTAGCTGGCCCACCAGCCTCTAGTGTTCAGCCTTTACCTGCTGGCACGTTAAATACTACTGCATAAATTCGGCAATCTCTCTCTTTATACCGCTCCACCGTAAAAACTCTCGCAGATCCCTATACATTTTAGTGCTACCTGGATGAATCGTGTACAGAGACCTGTGAGCCTCCTCAAGGATCGTCCTTCTGATATCCTCATCTGCAGGCACGCACAATCTCATATGGAACCGCAGAGCTCCATCATCTGATATACTAAACTCCTTCACCTGTCTGTCCTGTACCTTCTCTATCAACTCCATCAACTCTACATCATTCTTCTGGGCTACTTTAATCTTTTCATATAGCGTAGGTTGCACCACCAGGCTAGCAATCAATGCATGGGGATCACTCTCTACTAACTCCATGCCAAGCCTTTCCAAGTTCATTTGGATCGGGTGCTGAATTTCCGCTGCTGACAATGCTGCTATTATGGACTTTCGGCTCAGTGTATCAGCCACCACATTTGCTTTACCTGGATGGTAGCTGATGGTACAATCATAATCATGGATGAGCTCTAACCATCTTCTTTCTCGCATATTCAACTCCTTTTTCATGAAAAAGTACTTTAAACTTTTATGATCTGAAAATATTTCACATCTCTCTTCGTACAGATAATGCCTCATAATCTTCAGTGCATGAACCACTGCAACCAATTTTAGATCATGAGTGAGATAAATCTTTTCATATTCTTTCAATTGTCTGGAGGCATATACTATTACTAAGCCCTACTGTGTCAATGCACATCCGAGCCCCCTCAAATACGCGTCACAGTTCATGTAACCATCACCTCCTGATGGAATAGTCAATACTGGTGTTATGAGGAGCCTCTATTTCAATTCCTAGAAGCTTTGCTCACAACTGTCATCCCATTCAAACCTGACATTCTTTTTGGTAAGTCGTGTTAGAGGTTCTGATAATGTAAAGAATCCCTCTACAAACCGATGGTAATAACTTGCCAAATGACATAACTAGAACTTCATAATGCCCGTACCTAGTCCCGAAAGCTGTCTTTGAAATATCTTTAGCTTTAACTTTCACATAGTGATAACCTAACCTGAGGTCGATCTTGGAAGAGACCCGTGTACCCTAAAGCTAATCAAATAAGTCATCTATACGGGGTAGAGGATACCTGTTCTTAATTGTTACTTTATTTATTTCCCTGTATTCTATTCACATCCTCATAGACTCATCCTTTTTCTTCACAAATAACACTTGAGCTCCCTAGGGCGATACACTAGGTCTGCTAAACCCTTTATTCAATAAATCCTGAAACTGATCCTTTAATTCTCCCAATTCTTCTAGAGCCATTCGATAAAGACCTTTAGAGATCGGCGCCATCCCTAGAAGTAAGTCAATAGCAAAATTTATCTCGATCGGGAGGCAATCTAGGTAGTTCTTTTGGAAAAACGTCTGGAAACTCCTTAACCACTAGTGTACTGACAAGTTTCAATTCATTTTCTGTCACCTCCTTTACATAAGCCATAAACCCGTAACATCCGTCTATAAGTAGTCTTCTCGCATGCATAGCTGACACTAACTGAGGTGGGGAATGCACCCGCGACCCCACAAATCTAAATTCTGGCTTTCCTGGTGGTCTGAAAATCACCTCTTTCATATGGTAGTCGATACTAGCATGGTTAGTAGCCAGTTAGTCCATACCTAGTATTTCATCGAATCCATGCAAATTTTGCACAATTAGGTCATCTGGTAATACTCTCCCCTAAATTTCTACTAGATAGCCCCCAAACACCCTACGACACCTTACCACTGACCCTATTGGTGTCTTAAGAACCAGACCCGTGAGATAGGGAATAATTAAATAAGAAAAGGGTAAAATAGTAAATTAAGCAGACTTCGTCCATGAAGCCAGAGTTCGTCGACGAAGGTCCTTCTGTTGTTCGACGATGAAATTTAGATGTTCGTCGAAGAGGAGAAGCCGAGAGGTTGTGGAAATCCAAAAATATCAAGCTCGTCAATGAGGCCACCACTACATCGACAAACTCCCTTTGTTGACTCGTTGGGGAAGACGTCGCCTCGTCAACAAGGTTGGCTGAGTCAAAGGTGCTATAAATATATTTTTGAGTTGCTTTGAAGCTAAGTTATCAAAATGCTCTCTCTCTCTCTCTCTCTCTCTCTCTCTCTCTCTAGATTTCTTCACCATTCGTTGTTAGAATCGACAAAGCAACGTTACTGCAAGGATCAGGGAAGAAATCTCTACATAATTTATGGAATGGATCTTCATTTTGAGGTCTTTGGGTTTGACCTAAAAATCGAGGTAGGGTTCGATTTTCATTTTCGTTTTGGTAGATCTATAAAGGAAGGAATTATAAGTATATATTGTACTGTGGTTTATAGGTTTTGGGAACTTGGTTCGTTGTTTAGGAGCCGTAGAGTTCGTGTTTGGATTTTTGGGGAAAGGTAAGGGGATTCTGTTTATTTCGGTTATTTTTGAAATTAGATTTGGTAGAACTGTGGTTCACGGTCTTGTGTGTGTTTTGGCTACTTATTTGGGAAAATCTAACTAGGGGTGAGCATAATTCGGTGAAAACCAAATTAACCGGATTAACCGGCCGAAATTGGCCGATTCAATTCGGGTAAAAAATCTGGTTCGGTCGATTCGGTTAAAATTCTACAAACTTTCGGTTAATCGATTTCAGTTCGGTTAACAGTTAAAAAAATATCGGTTAACCGATTAACCAAATTACTAATAGTTTACATTTTTAATATAATTTATAATAGGGTGGTCGGGTAGGGCAGTGAAGTGTGAACACTGAACAGCAGTCGGGCGACTCGGGCTTGGGGCCTAGGGGGAAAAAAGGCTTCGTTCACACTTCACACTCATAGTGCGGATTGGGGATTAGAGTTAGGGTTTCTCACTTTCTCAGTTTCTCTGTGCTCTACCGATCTGCCCCACACGGCGCACACTTACAGGCCACAGCTCTCCTGCCTCTCCATCGGAGTCATCGGAGTCATCGGACCACCTATCGGAGTCGGCAAATCCCCTCTGGCCTCTTCGAGTCTTCGGCAGCTCGGCTCTCCAGAGTCCAGCCTCTCGTCTCGGTCCTCAGCGTCTCAGACTCTCAGCCACCAGCTCGCTGTGCAAACCCGGACCCAGTATCTCTTCCTCTTCTCCTCCTCCTCCTCCTCCTCCTCTTCTTCTTCTTCTTCCACTTTTGTTATTATATTTTGTCGTCGTTTTTCTTGTTTTGGGTTCTTTGTTCTATGGTAAAATATCATTTTTATTAATAAAATTAATAAATAAGGTATTTAATTAAGCTGCATTTGGTTTTTTTAATTTTTTGTATAATAATCAAGTTTAAATAATTTCGATTAAAGTCGGTTAAAATCAGTTAACCGAATTACCCGTTCGGGTAATTCGGTCGGGTTCGATTCGGTTTCCTCCTCCAATTCGGTCGGTTCGGTTAATGATTTTATTTAACCAAATTTTTTGGTTAATTCGGTTAATTACCCGAATTTGGCCGAACTGCCCGTTTGCTCACCCCTAAATCTAACAGGTAAAATTACAAGGTTTTCATGTTACAATTTTTGGAAAATGGGGCATCGGGTTGCATCTCTAATTTCATTGGAAAACCGTTGATATATTATGATATATATTGTGTTATGGAGATGGCCAAGCCTTGACATGTTTTAAACTGTATTTTGGAAATCATGATTTAGAGATTAACCAAATGAGTGTGGGATGAACTGTTATATGAGCATGCATTGAGTTGTGATTTGCTGAAATGAGATATAGGAATGTGAGTTCCGAATTGTTCCAGGTTGTGAAAGAGTGTCCGGCTCTTTATCCGATGGTGTGAAATACCACCTGCCAGTGGCAAGAGTGTGCGGGTCTATATCTGAGGGTATGAAATATCGCCTCTTATCGGTTGATCACCGAAGGGAATGGATCCACCAGTTGTACCGGTAGGATGCCATGGGAGCCTCGGGCTACGCCATGTGCTAGGGACGCCGTGTAATGCGGGCCGACTTTGGGCCGAAGGGTGTGACGACATCGGGTTACTTGGTCATGTGTGTGTGGGTGTTAAGAACTATACTGGAATTATTTTGTGAAAATACTAGAATGGTATTGAACCATATATGTTTTATGTCATAATAACACTCATATGCCACACACCGATATAACCTGATTATTCCTTACTGAGAGGTGTCTCACCCCTATCGTACGTACATATTTTCAAGTCCTTCGAGTAACCGGAACTAGTGTCCTTGTGTTGGGAGCATGGTGGTCAGTCTATTGCGTAGGGTACTAGTGTAAGTACTTGGACTGTCATAGGTTTGTTGTTTTGGGTATTTGCTGGCACCCTGGGTTATGTTTTGTATTATGGAGCTTAGACTCTATCTGTATAGACTCTAGTATGGTAGTATGTATGTATAGAATGAACTTTTTCGCTGTGTATATGTCATGTATATGAATGTGTATAGGGTGTACGGGAACCGCACGAGGTCGAACCCTCATTCATTATTGTATCATTTATGTTTTGTATGATACAAGGACAAGTTAGGTTACTACATCACACCTTGGGTCCCATTGTTAGGTTCGGGGCGTGACAACTTGGTATCAGAGCCAACCAGGTTGTTAGGTATTGTAGACTTGGTTAGGCGTAACTATGTGTACATACCAGAGTATAAGACGTAGGAAATGGGTAGAATAGGTCGAGGATTGTTTTGTTGCCAAACAGGGATTTTTTGGCGGTGTTATGTATTTTTCCTAGAATGATGATTTCAATAAAATCATGGCAAACCATTGATGATTTCGTATTGGTGTGATAGGATAGGCCTAGACCCGTGAGATTGGTAGTTAACATGGTTAGATGTCAATGATTGCGTAAACTGTATATGACATAGGAATTCTAACTGATTCCTACTCTATTTTCAGAATAGAGCTCAAGGATAACAACTTGGATAGTGGCTCCGAGGAGACTGTGAACGATGAGTCTCCTTTTGTACCTCAAAGGTTAACGAGGTAGGTCATGTGAGAAATCGGACGGAGTGTTAGGAGACGTGAATGTTCTCCTACTGCTACGGGGTGTACCATTGAGAGATTCACATGTATACACCCTCCAAAATTTTCAGGAGGACCCAATTAGATGATAGCGGAGGACTGGGTTGAGAAGAACGAAAGGATTTTGGAGGTCCTACACTGCACAGATAAGCAAAGAGTCCTCTACGCTACCTTCCAACTGTCTGGGGAGGCTGGGCGATGGTGGACTGTAGTGAGTCTGTTGGAGAAGCAAAGAGCCTGTCCTACATAGATGACATGGAGCCGTTTTAAGGAAGTGTTCTTTGAGAGATACTTCCTGGCTCTACACGTTATGCTAAGGCGGATGAGTTCTCCGTTCTGACCCAGGGAGATATGACGGTGCAGGGGTATGCTGCTCGGTATATAGAGCTATCCCATTTTGCATCGTGCTTGATCTTGAACGAGTACGAGAAGCCTCGGAGGTTCGAGAAGGGCTTGAAGAAAGACATCCGCAGATTAGTGGGTATACTGCAGATCCGTGAGTTTTCAGTTTTGGTGGATAAGGCTACTGCGATCAAGACCGGCATCCAGGAGGATGAGGTGGATCAGGAACCGAAAAAGAGGCCAGTGCCATTAGGTTCTAGTCAGGGATCATGGAAGAAGAAGAACAAGGGCTTGGGTTACCACCAAAATACTGAGCGTCAGGGTTCTCACGTGGATCAGTCGTGACATCCTTATATCAAGTGCCACAGATGGCATGAGGGTGAGTGCCAGTCATTTGGGGGTAGCTGTTATAGTTGTGGTAAGCCATGCCACATGGCTCGTAACTGTCGCACACCAAAGGGAGACACACCTGCATCCAGTATGAACCGAGGTAGCAATCAGATACCTTAGGGAACCAGCCAGGCGAACACAACTCTAGCAAGGGTATACTCTCTTACTCCATCGGATGCTGACCGTGCGGGGAATGTAGTGATAGGTACCTTGTTATTGCTTTCAAATAGAGTTGTTGTTTTATTTGATTCGGGGCAACCCATTCTTTTGTATCTGTGAACTTTGTAAAGCTATGTGGGGTTGAGACCCAAGTTATGAATAGGGGCTATCTGTAGCTACACCATCGGGGAGTGTAATGTCTTGTAGGAGGATGTTAGAAAGCTACCCAGAGGAAATTCAAAGAAGGCTGCTTCCGGCGAATCTTGTGGTGTACGATATGTTTAGTTTTAACGTCATACTGGGAATGAATTGGTTATCCTCCAGTTATGCTGTGATCGACTGTCGAGGAAAGCTAGTAGTATTCAAACCTCCTAGGGAGCCAGAGTATGAGTTTATAGGATCGTGTGTGCGTTTGACGCCACATGTTTTATCGGCATTACAGGCGAGGAGGCTACTCTTGGACATATGTCAGGGGTACCTAGCTTACGTGAAGGAACCACCACGGGATGAGTTGAAGCTCGAGGATATTAGAGTGGTTATAGAGTTCCCAGATGTGTTTCTAGATGACTTACCTGGTTTACCTCTGGATCGCGAGGTGGAGTTTGCGATCGAGTTGCTGCCTGGCAAGGCACCGATCTCTAAAGCTTCGTACTGGATGGCTCCAGTAGAATTTTAGGAGTAACAGTTGCAGGAATTCCTAGATAAGGGCTTTGTCCAACCTAGTGATTCACCCTGGGGAGCTATAGTTTTGTTCGTGAAGAAGAAGGACGGGTCGATGCACATATGCATTGATTACCGTGAGATCAATAAGGTGACTGTGAAGAACCTTTACCCGTTGCCTCGTATCGATGATCTCTTTGACCAGTTACAGGGTATGCAGGTCTTTTCGAAGATTGACCTACAGTCAGGGTATCATTAGGTGAGGGTTAGATCTGAGGATGTGGCGAAGATTTCTTTCTGAACCAAATACGGCCACTACGAGTTCTTAGTCATGCCTTTTGGGTTGACGAATGCTCCGATAGTGTTCATGGATCTGATGAACAGGGTTTTCCACGAGTACCTGGACTAGTTTGTAGTGGTGTTTATTGATGACATTCTGGTATATTCGAGAAGTCCGGAAGAGCATGAAAACCATCCGACGTTGGTGCTACAGATTCTACGGGAGAGGAAGCTATATGCCAAGTTGAATAAGTGTGAGTTCTGGTTGAACCAAGTCACATTTTTAGGCCATGTGGTGTCTAAGAGCGGTATCTCAGTTGATCCTAGCAAGATTGAAGTTGTGGTCAACTGGGTGAGACCGAAGAGTGTGCAAGAGGTTTGGAGTTTTCTAGGACTGGCGGGTTATTATCGTCGGTTCGTGGAAGGATTCTCTAAGTTTTCTGGGCCTCTGACACAATTGACCAAGAAGGGGGTGAAGTTTGATTGGAAAGAGGATTGTGAGCGGTGTTTCTAGGAGCTGAAACAACAATTGGTTACTGCTCTGGTTTTGACCATTCCTTCTGGGGATGGTGGTTTTGTGATCTATAACGACGCATCTCTGAAGGGTTTGGGATGTGTGCTTATGCAATAGGGTAAGGTAATAGCTTATGCTTCTCGGAAACTCAAGGAATATGAGAAGAATTACCCTACGCATGATTTGGAATTGGTTGCTGTAGTTTATGCACCGAAGATCTGGCGACACTACCTGTATAGTGTTCAGTGCGAGATTTTCACTGACCACAAAATCTTCAAGTACTTTTTCACATAGAAGGAGTTGAACATGAAACAGAGATGTTGGCTTGAGCTGATCAAAGACTACGATTGCACCATCAGTTATCACATGGGGAAAGCTAACGTGGTAGCTGATGCACTGAGTCGGAAGTCGGAGCATGTGGCAATATCTGCAGTTGTGGCTTAGCATCATATCAAACAAGATCTAGAAAACCTTGGTATAGATTTGGTGGCCGGAGATCATCAGGCCTTCATTGTTAGCTTGGTGATCCAGCTGACTTTATTTGAGCATATTAAAGCCGCACAAGCTAGTGATGCGGATGTTCGCTGCCGTGAGTTGGAGTTTGAGGTGGGGGGTAAGATATTCTTGAGGATCGCTCCGATGAAAGGGGTGATGAGATTTCGAGACGAAGGGAAAGATGAGCCTGAGGTATATTGGACCATTCGAGGTTCTTGAGCTAGTGGGTCCGGTAGCTTACTGGATTGCATTACCCCCTACGCTCTTGAGGATCCACGATGTGTTCCACGTATCCATGTTGAGGAGGTACGTGTTGGATCCATCACATGTTATTAGTTTCGAGAATCTAGAAATTGTGGATGCTTTAACGTATAAGGAGGTACCCGTTCAGGTTCTGGACCGTAAAGTTCAGAAGCTACGCACCGAGAATATACTGTTAGTGAAGGTGTTGTGGCAAAATCTTGGGGTTGAGGAAGTTTCTTGGGGTTGAGGAAGTTTCTTGGGAATTGGAAGCAGAGATACGCCGGAAGTATCCATAGTTATTTGGAGTTGTGGTTTTGATAGTAGAATCAATGAGTATGTGTGTATTACTCTACTATTGTATTGTGATTAGTGGTTAGTCTTTAGGAGTGTGTGTTATTGTGAACTCTTGAGATGGTATATGTATGTAACCATAGTATTCCTCCGCCATAAGCGAGGGTATATATGTATTGTGATGGGGCTGTGTTGTAGTACCTGTCGGCTTTTCCTAGAGTCGAGTATGTGTAATTGGTTGTGTGAATGAGTTCGTAAATGAGAGATTACAAATTTTGAGGACGAAATTTTTGTAAGGAGGGGAGGTTGTAAGAACCCGACCCGTGAGATAAGGAATAATTAAATACGAAAAGGGTAAAACATTAAATTGAGCAGGTTTCGTCGACGAAGGTCCTTTTGTTGTTCGGCAACGAAATTCAGAGGTTCACTGACGAAGAGAAACCAAGAGGTTGTGGAAATCCAAAAATCTTAGGCTCGTCGACGAGGCCACCACTACGTCGACGAACTCCCTTTGTTGACTCGTCGACGAAGACGCCGCCTCGTCGACGAGGTTGGCCTAGTCAAAGGTGCTATAAATATATTTTTGGGTTGCTTTGAATCTAAGTTATCAAAATGCTCTCTCTCTCACTCTAAGAACTCGAAGCCACCCTCTCTCTCTCTCTAGATTTTTTTGTCATTTATTGTTAGAATCGACAAACCAACGTTACTGTGAGGATCAGGGAAGAAATCTCTACTTGTTTTGTGGAACGAATCTTTGTTTTGAGGTCTTCATGTTTGAACTGAAAATCGAGGTAGGGTTCGGTTTTTATTTCCATTTTGGTATATCTATAGAGGACAAAATTGTAAGTATATATTGTACTGTGATTTATAGGTTTTGGGAACTCAGTTCGTTGTTTAGGAGCCGTAGAGTTTGTGCTTGGATTTTTGGGGAAAGGTAAGGAGATTCTGTTTATATCGATTATTTTTGAAATCGGATTCGATAGAACTGTGGTTCACGGTCCTATGTGTGTTTTGGCTACTTATTTGGGGAAATCTAATAGATAAAATTATGGGGTTTTCATGTTACAGTTTTGGGAAAATAGGGCACTAGGTTGCATCTCTGGTTTCGTTGGAAAAACGTAGATATATTGTGATATATATTGTGTTATGGAGATGGTCGTGCCTTGACTTGTTTTAAACTGTATTTTGGAAATCATGATTTTGAGATTAACCAAATGAGAGTAGAATGAACTGTTATATGAGCATGCATTGAGTTATGATTTGCTGAAATGAGATATAGGAACATGAGTTCCGAATTGTTCCAGGTTGTGAAAGAGTGTCCGGCTCTATATCCGAGGGTGTGAAATACCACCTGCCAGTGGCAAGAGTGTTTGGATCTATATTTGAGGGCATGAAATATCATCTTTTATCAGCTGATCACCGAAGGGTGTGGATCCACCAGTTGTACCAGTATGATGCCATGCGAGCCTAGAGCTACACCATATGCTGGGGACGTTGTGTACTGCAGGTCGGCTTCAGGCCAAAGGGTGTGACCACACCGGGTTACTTGATCATGTGTGTGTGGGTGTTGAGAACTATAATGGAACTGTTTTGTGAAAATACTGGAATGGTGTTGAACTGTATATGTTTTATGTCATGATAACACTCATATGCCACATACCGATATAACCTGATTCTTTCTTACTGAAAGGTGTCTCACCCCTATTGTACGTACATGTTTTCAGGTCCTTCAAGTAACCAGAACTAGCATCCTTGTGTTGGGAGCGTGGTGGTCGGTTTACTGCGTAGGGTACTAGTGTAAGTACTTGGACTGTGATAGGGTTGTTGTTTTGGGTATTTGCTGGCACCTTGGGTTATGTTTTGTATTTTGGAGCTTAGACTCTATCTGTATAGACTCTGGTATGGTAGTATGTATGTATAGACTAAACTTTTCCGCTGCATATATGTCGTGTATGTGAATGTGTATAGGGTGTACGGGAACCCCACAGGGTCGGACCCTCATTCATTATTGTATCATTTATGTTTTGTATGATAGAGGGACAAGTTAGGTACTACATCACACCCTAGGTCCCATTGCCTGGTTCGGGACGTGACAGGTGTTGCTACTGACAGTTCAGCATCTAATAACTGTGTCTCAACAGTAGCCAATTTAACATACCCCGCAGACGTAAAAGAGTTGGTGGCACCTGTATCAAATAAAACAATAGCTTGGTATGATAAAGAAGTAAAGGTACCTATCACGACGTCATCTGCGGCCTCCGTGTCTCCCGACGTCAAAGCTAAACCCTCGTCGGGGCTACATTCCTCTACTGGCCTCCATAAGGCACCTGATAACCTCCTTGGTGCGGCCTGGGAGTAGGTGCGGTACCAGATGGTGTAAGGCAATCTCATACAAAATGTCTCGATACACCGTAGTAATAGTAGACGCCTCTCCTTGATCGACACTATCGCAAGTGTCTCTTTCCATATATCTGACAAACTGGTTAGATCAGCATACCCTGAGTCTCATGACCTCTCGTATCCTGCCTCTATCCCCTGCCATAATTACCTCTCCTCCACTGGTTCTGACTAGAGCCTTCCTGTAAGCCTAAAGGCATGGACCTCTTCTTATGCCTTACTCCTCCGCACTCATCCACTCACTAGCCTCAGCCACAACTGCTCTATCCACCAACTCGGCAAAGTCCTACACTTTCAACACTGCTAACTGCTTATAAATTTCTTACCTCATACCTTTTTCAAACTATCTCGCTTTCTTTACTTCATCGGGAACAATATACGGGGCGAAGCGGGATAATTCTATGAACCTCGCTGTGTACTACTGGATTGACTGCTGTCTCTGCTTCAAATTCAGGAACTCCTCCACTTTGGATTTCCTGATAGTGGCCGGAAAGTATCTATTGAAGAACAAATCTTTAAAACGGCACCGAGTCATAGCCATAGGTACCGCCCTCTGTTCCTCCAATAATTTTCCCGCAATCCACCATATTTTAGTCTCTCCTGTCAATTTATAGGTGGAAAATAAGATCCTCTGCTCCTCCATGGCTAGACCAATTAGGAATCTAAAAGTGATTCCATCCATTACAGGAAAATATGTCTCTTCATAATCAATTATAGGTTTCTGCAATAAACCTTGTGCCACAAGCCTTGCTTTATATGGAGTAATTTCATTATTTTCATTTCGCTTGCTCACAAATACTCATTTGTATCCAACATGTTGGACATCTTCTGGTGTCTGGACTACAGGTCCAAAAACTTTTCTTTTTAAAAGAGACTTTATTTCTGATGTGATGACCTCTTTCTATTTTGGCCAATCACTTCTATATCGACATTCATCGACATATTTTGGTTCAAGATCCTCATTACTTCTGGTAATGTCAGTAGCTACTGCATATACAAATGTATTATTGACAACAACTTTATTTCTATCCCAAATTTCTCTTGTGTAATGTATTGAGATCTCATTATTATTTCCAGGTACCTGTCCTTTTTCAAAGGATGTCTTTTCGGGAGATTCCTTTTCAAGAGGAGATTTCTCTTCAGGAAATTCTATAATAGGGATTTCATTTTTATGAGAAATAGGTTTGTGAATGTCGATTGGATTACTTACCTCTGTAACCTCTTCTGGAGCGTTTACAAATTTCAATTTTCTCATTCTAGGAGTCTTATCTTTTGCACCAACAACTCTTCCACGTTTAACTTGCGGTTTAAATTTCTTAGCTGGTTGTTGTCCTTCAAGGACATCAATATGTGTTAGAGTATTTGCTGCAGGTATATGAGATTTTAGTATTGCCTTGGTAACTGCAAAAGAATCATGTAACTAATTTGCAATCCTTTGCAAATGTATAATCTTTTGAACTTCAAGTTCACATTGATTTGTATGATAATCTAAATGAGATAAACTCATGGCATTCCATGTGGTTTCATGTTGTGCTTCAGGCACTAATTTTGCTCCCTATAATGTAGGGAAATGTCGTTTCATCAAAATGACAATCTTGAAACCGCACTTTAAACAAATCACCCGTTAAAGTTTCAAGATATTTAATAATAGAAGGAGAATTAAAACCAACATAGATATCAAGTTTACGTTGAGGACCCATTTTAATTCTTTGAGGAGGGGCAATAGGAACATATACTGTACAAAATGAAAAGTTCTTAAATAAGAAATATCAGGTTGTTGCCCAGAGACTAATTGTATGAGTGAAAGATTATTGTAAGCAGCTGATCTTATACGAACTTAACATGCAACATAAAGAATAGCATGTCCCCAAATAGATATGGGCAATTTGGTTCTCATAATCATAGGCCTAGCAATAAGTTGAAGTCTCTTAATAAAAGATTCAGTTAAACCATTTTGTATATGGGTATGAGCAACAGGATGTTCAACATCTATTCCAAGTAACATGCAATAATTATCAAAAGTTTGGGATGTAAACTCACCAACATTATCCATACGAATTGATTTAATTGGATAATCGGGAAAATGACTCGTAATCTAATCAGTTGAGAAAGAAGTTTAGCAAAAGCAGCATTTCAAGTAGAAAGCAGAGAAACATGTGACCATCTAGTGGATGCATAAATTAAAACCATAAAGTATCTAAATGGTCCAGATGGTGGATGTTTTGGTCCACATATATCACCATGAATTCTTTGTAAGAAATTGGGTGACTCAAAAATTTACTTTCAAAACAGATGGTTTGACAATTAATTTCCTTTGAGAGCAGGCAGTACACATGAAATCTCTAGACAAAAGAATGTTCTGGTTCTTTAGTTTATGACCATATGAGTTTTTAATGATTCTTGGCATCATTACATCTCTAGAATGTCCAAGATGATTATGCCAAAGTGTAAATAACTTTGGGTTATTGCACTTCTAGTGCAAGACATTACATGATTCAACTGCTTTAATCTTTGTATAATATAGTCCAGAAGATAAGGTTGACAACTTTTCTAAAATTTGTTTTTTCCTAGAAATAATGGAAGTAATGTAAAGAAATTCTTTACTGCCTTCATTTGTGGTTTCAATATGATACCCATTGAGTCTTAAATCTTTAAAACTTAACAAATTTCTTCTAGATTTGTTAGAGTATAAAGTTACATCGATTTGTAATAAAGTACCATTGGATAACTTTATGTTAGCTCTTCCGGAACCTTCAATCAAATTTGTAGACCCAGATATTGTATTGACATTTATTGATGATATTTTCAAATAATGGAAATATTTTCTATCTTAGAGAATTGTGTGTGTTGTAGCACTGTCAGCTAAACAAACTTTTTCCATAGACATCTTATGCTCGTTCAAAGCTTTAAGATAATTTTCACTACAACAAATATTTTAAAAACTCCTTACTATAATAATAGCAACAATTTATCAAAATACAATATTACTTACTATATATATGTCCTAAAATATTACATCATTATTTTCATCTGGATTTACAAGGAAATTAGTAACATCAAGATACACAGAGTTGGATTATTCAATATCAAGGTCCATTGGAACAATATCATCAGAAAAATTGGTTTCAATTTCTTTACTCTTTTCCTTTTCTTTTATGAATGTTTGATATAAATCTACCAAGTGTTTGGGTGTACGACAGGTACGTGACCAATGACCTTTTCCTCCGCATCTGTAACATTTAGTTTCATAGTGTTTGGGTCGTTGATTCTGATCATTTGCCCTTTTTTGGGGGTTTGTTACCTCACGTCGATGTCAGTAATTATTTTGACCACGACCGCGATCATATCCACGACCATTCTTGCGGCCTCGCCCTCAACCACGAGATGTGTTTACATTCACTTCAGGGAATGGGGTCGAACCAGTTGGACGAGTTTGGTGATTTCTCATCAAAAACTCGTTATTTTGTTCAGCTACAAGAAGCCATGATATAAGTTTGGAAAATTTAGTAAATTTCCTTTCCCTATATTGTTGCTGTAGGAGCACATTAGTGAGATGGAAAGTAGTAAAAGTTTTTTCTAACATGTCTTCATCAGTAATATTTTCTCCACATAACTTTAACTTCGAACTAATTTTATGTAGAGCTGAGTTATATTCGTTGACAGTTTTAAAATCTTGCAACCTTAGATGCAACCATTCTTTTCGAGCTTTTGGTAAAATCAATGTTTTTTTATGGTCAAACCTATCATTTAAATTTCTCCATAGGACGAGTGGGTCTTTAACAGTGAGGTATTCCGTTTTTAATTCTTCTTTTAAATGATGTTGGATAAAAATCATGACTTTAGCGCGATCTTGCTGGGATGCGGTATTTCCATCTAATATTGTATTTCCTAAGTTCATTGCATTCAAATGGATTTCTACATCAAGAATCCATGAGAGATAGTTGTTGCCTTTGATGTTAAGGGGAACAAAGTCAACTTTGCTTAGGCTCAACATCTGAATAAATTAACAATAATAAAGCGATTTAGAAAAGCAAAACATACTAATTGAAATAATTCAGAAATAGTAATATCATATATATTTTTTTAGGAGATTAAAAATATATCTTCTTTAAGAGGTAAACAATTACTATCTCTTCTGGAGATTAAATATATAGCCTCTTCAGGAGGACTATTTTACCATCTCTTCTGAAAATTGGTAATATATATATATATATATATATATATATATATATATATATAGACAGTATAGAAATAAAACTAACCATTGAGACAATATTAATAAACAAAAATAAAACGTCCATTAAGGCGGTATATATATAGATGTATCAGCTGGGTAGAGCATCGTGCTGATAACGTGTTATAAAATAATACAGGAATAAATAAACGTGGATAATCAGAAAGTAATGAACACAAGCAAAATAAAATAAAAATAAATAATACATAAAAGTGAGACCGGATTTACGTGGTTCGGTTGACACCTACTCCACGGACAAATGAGATCCGAAATCCACTATTTTAAGAGGAATTACAAAATATACTTGACTTTTGTACAAATATCTCACCCTTCTTATCTTACAAAATATCTCACTTTCTCTTTTCTCTTCTGCTTCTTTCTTCTCTATTTTTTGCACGCTCAATATTCTGTACTTTGTATTTTCGCTCTACACTCTTTATTTTTCCTTTACTCATCTCAATCAGGTGATCCTCTTTATATAGCCGTGGGAGGAGCAAATGAGTTTGTCTGATAATAATAATGGATTCACCTGCATGGAAACACATGAGGGAGATGGGGCAGGTACATGGATGGTGACATCCACTATTCATTTCACAACAAAACCAACTATTCAGTGTATAATTTTTTTTTCCTCGTCTTGAAAGTGTTATTATTTGGAAAATCGTATGTTCACATTATTTTGAAATGTGTAGTCTACAAATAATCAGCTAATCGTCTCTTGTCTCATTGGTACAAAACTTATTTAGACACTATTTGGCGTGTATGAATTTCGCCTTAATAAAATATAAATTTTTGCATCTTAAAATATTTGATTTTTTTTTGTAACAAATTATATAATTCGAGTCAAACTCCACCATACTCACTTGCATTTTTCCCCCCATAAATACGCAAACTATTAACGAAAAACCTAATGAACAATTTTAATAATGATAATTATTTTTCACCACAAATGCTAGTCAATGCAGACAAGAGAGTAGCAATCTTTAGAAAATTAATATTTAAAAATGGGGCCAGTGGTACGCCACACATAATATTGATTCCTTGAAGACACCAAAATTATAAATAATAGTGATTAAAAGTAAGATAAGGGTTAGTCCACTATTAAAGAAATATTATTATTATTAATTGTAGATTTAGAAAATAAATTATATATATTATTGAAAAATAATAAATGAATAGATATCAAGAAAAAGAAAAAGAAAAGCGGAAAAAGAAGTGAGATGGTATCTGAAGCGTTTTTGGGAATAAAACCCTTTTCCCGAGTGGGTCGATGGGAACCCTTTCCTTCTGTTGTATGTAGTTCATTTTTCTTATATTTTACTGTGAGAGGAAGCACCGAGTCATCTCTGTCTTGTTTCTTCTTCTTCGTCTCTCTCTCTCTCTCTCTCTCTCTCTACTTTTCGGCACCTTTTGCGTTTCTGCAATCGACCTTGCGCTTCAATGGCCAATAGCAACCTTCCTCGAAGAATCATCAAGGTGCGTTTCGATGTCCTCCTCCTCCGTCCCCTTCTTCCTCTACTATTCCGATCCATTTCTGAATTCTTTCGATCGACGTGCTGTTAGCCCTCAGCGCCTTCGATTTGGGTGCTTTAGCTGCATCCTGATCTTTTTTCGTCGTCTGAGCTTAGGGTTTTCGTGTTTGATTCTTTATGTGTTTTGATTTTGTTCTTTTGAGTTTTGAGTTGCTGATCACTTTGCTTTTGCGATTGCGCAGGAAACTCAGCGTCTTCTCAGCGAACCAGGTTTCGTCTTGCCTCTCTCTCTCTCTCTCTGCTTGCGTGCGTCTCTGCTGGTCTTGTGCGTTCTGTGCTAGGGAATTTGTTGTTTAAGAGTTCTAAATCTCAATTCTAACGCTTGATTCGGTCTTATTTAGCACTTTTGGAATTATTTGCTTTTTCAAGATGATTTTTTCGGATAGGGAGATAGGAAGAACTTTAAAAACTGGAACGCTATAGTGTGTTGTTTAACCGTGCATTCGCTGCTGTTTGTGTTTTGAAATTGTTGTGAATCAATGTAAGTAATTAGTTAATAATGAGTTTTGCTTTTATTTATTTTTGATTACGGGTGCAGCTCCTGGAATCAGTGCGTCGCCTTCTGAAGATAACATGCGATATTTTAATGTGATGATCCTAGGTCCTACTCAGTCTCCATATGAAGGTAATTAGCTGAATAACATTCTATATGGAAATATGTTTTTTCCAGAAGATTGTATTTGGGTTCAAATTGTTCTTGCTAGCTAATTTGTGGTATTGTACAATTAATTATTTTTCTATATTACTGAAAGCAGTATGCTTGATTTTATGACTTTTAACCCTAACGAAATGTAAGTTCAAGAGGCCCAGAAAATTGATCGTGTAGAACTCTGATTCTGTGCATGCTTACTCTGTTGAGAAGTCACATGGTTAAATTTGACTTTGGAACCAGATTTATAACTGAAATGATTTGTAACCTAAAATAGTCAATTAATTTTGACTGGCCAACACCTCCATTGCTGTGTGATAGTTTACTTATTTACGTACTTTTTTACATTTTTGCTTCCTTACCTCGTAGTTGGTGGCCAACAACAGAGTGAAAACTATTCTGAATTGAGATTTATATAAAAGAAGGATTTTGTGGAAATGTCTTAAGTTCACCAAGATATCAACTCTCTGATAGTTTCTGATTGACTTTGCTCCCCCAACTTAAAGATTTCCTCTTTGTGAATTTGCCCAGCAACTATATTTTAATATGACAAGTTGAGGCTTTTGTTAAACTTGTCATCGATCACCAAGGGTCCCTAGTAGCCTGTTCAATCACTCAAATACCTCGGCAACATCAGACATGCTGATTTTTAGAAAACTTATTTCAATGAACTTGCAGTATCATTTCATATAATAACTATTCTGTTGCTGTAATGTGATAGACCATATTTTGACCTGAGATTATAAAATGTGGAAGCTTTGTTCATTTGTCGAACACTTTACTGCCTTCTATTTTAATCTGTTTATGTCCTACATTTTGTAATGTGCTAGTTGCCCTACTCTATGACAGAAGCACTACCTATTATGTGCATATGTTGTGGGTTAGTGAGGCAAGATCTAGGGCCTTATCTTCGCAGTTAATTTTCATTTCAATGTTCAATGGCTTGTTAAAATATCATATTAAAGGTGTTGGGTACTACAAAAAATGTCTTTTTTATTTGATTCCATTTTATAAACAGATTGCTTGTAAGTTGTAAGTAGGTTGTGATTCCTATTTGTCTAGTTTTCATATTTGTCTTATCATTAATCCATTGTATGTAATATCATTTGTACACTTGGTGGAAAGCATGCTGGACTGGACTTTTTGTCTGTTTGTTTGTTTGTTTTTTTTTTTTTTGTTTTTCCTTTGGTGCATTCCTCATATTCCTCTTTTGTGAGTTTATTTGATTTTCCTTGTTCTACCTGGAGTTTATATGCTGATCATTTCAATGTCCTATTTTATGTGGAGTTCGTTGTGTACTTTGTAGAACATGTGCTGAAATGAGATGCAGTGTGGTAAGTGCAACTGAGTATGGGGAGGAGAATAAAGAATACATTATGGTGTTATTTGGCTAATTTTATTCTACCTCTTAATACTATTTAGTAGGTCAAATGCTTATTATATAAATTTAGGGCACTGTTACACAAAAATCTATATTTCTTGTACTTTTAGCCACTTTAGTGACTAAAATTTAAAAATACAATTAAATAAAGAAGTAATTAATTGGATACATTAAAATAATTGTAGATAACTTGATAAAAGAGACTTTTTTATAGCATACATCATATATTCATATGTTCATATATGGACTATATTATATCACCACCTCAGAATATATACTACATATTTACTTATTTGTTATACGATATTAAAACAAGTAAATGTATACTAAGTAATTAAATATACTAAACATTTGTAATAAAATGAAAAATTTGTGTTGCTATGGATTAATTAATAGTAACGCAATATTATTGGCCAAAAAGTTCTAATGGAAAAAAAAAACTTAAAAAAAAATAAAAAAAATAGCAAAGTTTGCGCGTGTAAGTTTTTTTTTTGATTGTTGAATATTGTTGCGATTACTGTTGAATGCCGTGACAAGAGGAGTGCACGATTGTTTTGTTCAGTTCAGTTTGAAAAGATTGGAAAGGTGCTTTTTAAGTGTTGAGAGCAGCGAGTTCATTTTATTGGATGGCAATGAGGCCTATGCAAATGAGGAGCTTTTTTGGAGTTAGGGTGGGGATGGAATGCGAAATGATTTTTGGTGTTTGTACCTGGTGAGTCTAAAAGAATTGGTTGGAGAGTTTTTGAGCAAGAATTACAAGTGCTGGCTATTGTGATTTCTTCTGCTAATTGATATTGCTAATTGTGAAGGCAGACAACAAAAGTGTTTGTGCATCTTGTGGTGGAGTGATACTTGTGGAGATGGTTGGAGAGGTATTGTGCAAGAATTTCCATGCGCTGGCTATGGTGATTTCTCCTTGTCATGGGTGAAGGTGCAAGAATACAGCAGAAGGTTTGTTTGACTGAATGTGGACTGATGTTGTAATGGCAAACAAGAGAAGTGTCTTGCACCCTCGCGAGGAGAAGGGGTAGGGAGGAATTTCAGATGGGGAGCGCAGAACTTGTTAAGAAGGTGGGTAGGGTTTTGATGGGGGTGGGGGGGGGGGGGGTGGACGAACTGTTTGACTATGGTGTTGCATGTCAGCTAGCTATTGGGTTGTAAAGGTGACATGGGATTTAATTTTGGGGTAGGAACAAAAGTTTTTAAATGTAGAATGCCAATGCAATGCGGTGCAATGTCAATTCTCGAAAGACCAGGCCTGTGTTTCATTTCACAATATGGCGGCTCAAGTCTAATCTGGAAGAGAGACCTAGTGATGCTCATATTACTTGAGTGGTTACAACTTGTAAAATGGCCCATTCAACGAGTCAATGCTGAATACCTTATGGTCAGGTGAATTAAAATAGAAGGTATTTGAGGAGCATCTGTGGTCTGCTAAAAGGGAGGGTGTACAGGAGATGATGAGAGTTTGTGGCTTGGCGGTTGTTTCCACTGAGACAGAAGGATTTCATGAGACTATTGGGTGGCTCAAGTGCAGTGGAAACAAAAGTGCGTTTGCAGCGGAGGAAGCTAGAGTGCTTTCTTTGGAAGCTGGTGGCGGTGAGATCTCACAAAAGGTGCTGGAGAATTTGGTTCTTGGTCATCAGTTGAGTGTAAGAGATGATGGGGGAAGGGGTTAATTGTACATGCAGGGCAGGTAATAGGGGGTGCTAATGGGGGAATTTATGGTGGAGATAAGTGCGTGGATGTTGGTAAGGAGAGTATGACAAGGCTGATGCTCTTGAGGTTTATGCTCATTGGCTGGCAGTGCAGAAGGGGTTTGAGAGGAGCAATTCTCATGTTGGCAAGCATAGCGAAATACTTCTCATGTGTGGATGAGTTAAGATTTTGAAAAGAAATACTAATGGTAATTATTGTATTGAGGAGGTTTTGATTGCTCGGTTGATTGGCTAGGCAAGAAGGCTAGTGTGAAATCATCTTTAGGAAAATAGGAATTGGGGTTGTGTCTTTGATAATGAGAATGATATTAATAGTGAATTTTCTTGCGGTGGCGGTTTGTTATTGCACGAGGTTCATGGAAAATATGGTTTTTTTCCCAGATTCATTAAATTTAGTAGTTGATAATTCGCATGTGCCGGCTACACTGCACAAAGGCTTAGAGGATGTTTTTTATATTTTTGAGGATGATGGAGTAGGTTAATAGCATCTGACAAGAGATCAGATTAGGGATGGTGTTTTTGCCCACCATGTTCTCTCTTGTGGTGGAGGTAACTCAACAATTGATGGTCAAGATAAGCTTGTCCTGGCTGGCAAGAGATTGATTGGATGGTGGTATAAGTAAAGTGAAAAAAGGGGAATTAGGAAATTTTCTGTGTTCAGTTACTTTTGATGGAATGTGTTTAAAAGAAGACTTTCTTATTTATATTTTGATATGTTTTTCTTTTGTCATTTTTTTTTTTTTCTTTTTAGGATTTCTGATCTTTTATGGAAGCTAGTTGGGTTTGCCCCTGTTCAGTGGGAGACTTTTTAATCACTTCTTTTGCTGGCTTTGGAAGAATGAAGGATAGGGCAGCTCAATGGAAATCAGCAAATATGCAGTTTTATGTGGTTTATGGTTGGAATGTAACGCGTGAATTTTTTCTAGGAAGAAGTTAAATTCTTATTTGGCGTGGGAAAAGATTCAGTTTTTGACTTCTTTATGGTGTTGGGTTTGGATTTTTCAGGGAATCTAGCTTTCAGGATTTAAATGGGGATAGGAAGAACTGGTTGGCTTGATTTCTGATTTTTGTTGTTTTAGTTTTGTTTGGCTTGTTCCAGATTTTTTTTGGGAGATGTTTTATTCTCCCTCCTTGTAAATTCTTTTCCTATTAATGAAATTTCTTTGGCTATAAAAAAAAAGTGAACAAATCTACAACAACGACAAAACCAAGCCTCAAGTCCCACAAAGTGGGGTCGGCTTGAACAAATCTTTAATGCAAAAAAAATAATAATATATTTTCTTTTTGCTGATAAAAAAAAAAGATCTCAGTTGAAAGGGAGTAGAAGTTTGGAGCACAAAATAACGGGAATTTTTCCAAAAAAAGGTGGAAAGCTTGCTTTATATGTTAACCCGCCGGGGGGGGGCGGGGCGCATAATGCTTCCATCACAGCCTTAAATCCTCATTATGGACCAGTTATGGCTTGTTATACTGGCGAATTGGCTGTTACCACTGTGAATTTTAGTCATGACAATACAGTAGACAGTGTGATGGGAGGCCTTTCTTCCATCATGCAATGACCATTGGAAGAGCTTCATATTATGTATGTGCTGTTTTAATGTTTACTAGATTATAAAAGAAAGGGCCAAAGGGGCACCGTATTCATTTTCTTTTATTGTCAATGCTAGAATTTGTATTGGTTTGTTTCCTTTTGTTATGAGGTATTTTTTTCCCCTTTAAAGAAGATTTCTTGTTGGAGTGAACAGATTTTAACCTCCTCTGTCACGAAATTCATTTAGGAATGCTGTCAATATTTTTAACTCACGAAATAGAGACTCATGAGATGTAGATGAGTTCATCTTGGTTTCACATGATTGCTGGGATAGCTGAGGGATTGAAGGAAGTATCTTGGGCTATGGATGTTGACACTGAGCAATGGGATAGGTTTTGTTTCTACTTTCTAGGATTGGATTTGGTATCACATTCGAGACATGGATGACTTTATGCTCCCCATGCTTGATTACAAGAGAGCTGATTGACAGAAGTTACTGTCTTTGGATGTTGGGTGTTTGATGGCAATGAAATGGGATTTATTTCTGCTTTTTAGGCTTTGGATTTGGTATCAATATTCTCTGTGGCTCAGATACTCATGAGAGAGAAATTAGTTTGTGGGGGCTTCACACGATTGCCAAGTAGGTGAGGAACAGGAGGACGTACCTAGGCACACGGGTATTGGCTGGGACTAATGGAATGGACTTTGTAATTTATTTGATCATTTGTTCTGAATCACTTCTGATATTGGATCTTGATGTTGGTATGCTTATGCTGGGTATAACACCAAAAAAAATGTTTCCGAGTATTTATCAATGCCACATGCATAATATAGTTTTGAGCTGGTAAATCATTCTGTTGATTTCACTTATCAAGCAAGAACACATACATTACTACTGATGTCAACATTTTCCTTGCTCGTACAATCTACTGCAGCTTAGTTTGTACAAGCAATAGCGCATGTTGTCCATGTGGAATGGGCCATGGTTTGAAGTTACTCTTGAATTTGTGCATCTCCATTTTATTTTTTTTTAATTTTCAACTTGATTTTGACTTTCTGTATATCATATTCTCTGTTAAGCCTTTCATTGAATTTCCAAATTGTTTGTCACTACAATTTAAATGCATATCCAAATTTTATTCATTGAACTATTGTGCTGTTATTTGTGGGGAATTTTTAGTGGTCAATTTTATTATGTTGGATGTGGGTGAATATTCATGTCAGAATACTTCAAAATGTGGAACATGTTGTGTTTAATTATATCCTAAATGTCGTTGTTTGATCAGAACTTGAAGTTGGAAATATGTCTGGGCAGTGTTCTTTGTTATCTTTGGGCTTGTTACCAAAGTATTGTGCTGTGATGACTAGATATTAAAGTTTGCTTATATTCCCCAACTGAAATTGCTAGATGGTCTGTTCACATTCACATTTTCAACTGCACAATGATACCTGCCTTTGCATTTTAACTTGAAGAGAAACCTGCCCCTAATTTGGGTAAATAAAAGTGATACAGATGACAGGTTTATTTTAGAAGGAAAAAATGGATGGGGACGATGCCCATTTTTTTTTGCATATATCAAACTTCAAAGAATGTGATTAGTGCTTTATTGTTCTAACCAAATAGTATTGCGGTATGAAAATATTTTTTATATATCTGTATTGACATTTGGTTTTTCTTGTGCTCAATCTCTGTTTAGGAGGCGTTTTCAAGTTGGAGTTATTTTTACCTGAAGAATATCCAATGGCTGCCCCTAAGGTACTTTAATTTGGGCCTATTTTGTTCGCAGTATGGATGCCATTTTTTTTTGCAATGTGGATTGCCTTCTTTTTCTAGAAATTTCCTTTATATAATTATATGTATGTATGTACGTATTTATATTCTAGACTGCTAATTTTTGAGTTGTAGTATGAATGGTTCTATTTTTGTAAGTAGAAACATAAAAAAAGGAAGCAAAATGAAAGCCTAGATGAGTGCTAGGAAAATTATGTTCCAGAGGAGTTGCACCCTTACAATCTGCAAACTTCATATGCTGATTTTTCAATGAAGGTTTTATACTTGGTCGATACTCTAGTTGGGATTTTTATATTGGTATCCAGTATGTTATGCGCCATTGGTTAATCATCCTGCAATGTTCATCTTCATTATGGTTATGAAGCTGCTTTTGGTACGTGGAATTGAAAGTAACTAGCTTACCTAATGAAACTAATTAAGACTCCAAGTTGATCTGCCAAGAGAGGTTTGATTAGATCCGGTGAAGAGCCAATATTTCCACTATGATCTCACAAGCTGAGCCAATTTTGGCATTGCATCAACACATTGGCATTTGTGTTGATGCCAATGTGTCTTGGGTCCAATTCCGGTGAGTTGTTGTCCGCTTTGGCTTGTCCTATAAAAGGCACCTCATATAGTTGGAGCGCAAGCCATCCTTGTAAGCCCAAGGATTTCCTAGTACAATCCGATGTGGTACTATGACATTCTCCCCCATCTATTCTCTGAGGATGCCCTGCAAGCAAGGTCTCACATGATAGTACCATTAGGGTGGCTTTGATATAAAATGTAATGGTCTTGGGCCCAACTTCGATGAGGTATTGTGTGCTTTGGTCCACTGACCTTATGGATTTGTCTTATAAAAGGTGTTTCACATAGTTGGAGCTGGAACCATCCTTATAAGCCCAAGATTTCCTTGGTACACATCCGATGTAGTACTGTAACAGCATCCATCTCAGAGTGTGCGAGTAAAATCCACTTTTTTAATGTCTCCCTCGTAGCTCTATCTAATGTCTCCTCAATGATAGAACCTAAGGGGTGAGATGTTATAGGATACCAATCTATTGATTGCAAAGATTAAAGTGAATTAGACTCCAAAACAGCCTTCCTGTGATCATCCAACCATGCAAATTGCAATCCACATCTAAATTCGCACCGTATTAGAAGCCATACTAATGTAGCCAGAAAACTAATGCAAAAACTTCATCACCTTGTGAAGCTTCGGAACATGCAAAAAATTGTTCATTGATATCTTTGCTCTGCATATTATTTGCTGATAATTTCATATAAGATGGTAATTAACATTGTAACTGACCAAATTAGGTTTTTCTATTTAAAACATGCATTTCCCTTGTGATATGTGTATTAGAGCAATATTTGCTTTTCCATTGCATAGATGTATGGACCTATTTCTTTCTTTTTGACAGAATTTGTTTCTATGAGCTGACTTGCCAGCTCTTCGTATGAGTTTACCAATTAGTTTGGCACTTACTGCTTCCTGCCTTGAATATAGAATTATATCTGGTGTACTCTTTTAGCAAGTTGACTTGTTTCCTCCTCATTGATGTTCAATGGTATGGGTCAGAGTTGTCAGACCTTTATGGTATGGGTCATGCATTCATACCCTAAGGAGTGGATTCTTATGAACCAGGGGTGTGTAAACTAAGAATGTTATTGGAAATTTGGGGTTCTTGTTAGGGCTGAAGCAGGAAAAATTATACTGAGATAGGCTTCAGGCCTTTAGAAATGAAAAAAAAAAAGGTACACTTTGAGCTTCCCTACTTATTCTGAGTTGATGAGTGGTGGTAACTTATCTTGTTATTGTTTGCTGGCTTTGGAAGAAAAAGTTCAATCAATGGAAATCTGGATGCATATCTTTTATTCTGTTTGCATTCTGCCTCCCCAACATACTAACAGCAGAGAATAGTTTTACAGATGGATTTCTTGATTATTTAGCATTCTTTTCTAGAGCCTGGAGGGTTCCATGCCTAATCTAGCTTTTTCTAGTTTCTTTTCATTTTGTTGGGTGAACATTTTGGAAGCACTTAACTTACTTTTGATGTGTAATTGACCCACATTTGATTGATTACTATATTGGAGAAGTTGTATGGATTATGGACACCATCTCTAATTATCTCTCCTCTCTTTTTTATAGAGATACAAGCCAAGACCAAAGAAAAAGGCCGCTTGGCATATTTTTGTGCTGCTAGTTTGTTTTTTTCTTTCTTTGCTTGTCATTACCCTTTGTTATACTAAAATTACCTTCCATTTATTTGTGAGTACTCTTCATTTGCTCGTTCCACTTTAAATTATGCTTGTAGTGGGCTGCGTGAGGGCTGCAAATGAGCCAAACGTTTGCGTGCTACTTGGAGCTCAGTTCATAAAGTCATGTTCAAACTTGTTCTCTAATATAAATAAGCCAAACTCAAGCCTAGATTTGAAGCTTGAAAACTAAATGAGTCAAGTTTGAGCTAGATGATGGCGTGGCTTGTTTAACTATCTTGCAAGCTGGTTGGTTTGTAAATGCTTAAACAATGGATTTGTTTAGGCTTATTAGGGTTCCTCCTGTTCCAAGAGACTCCCCCTAATCTATTTTGTCTCTAGCATGATATCAAAGCATGGATTTAATGCACCTAAAACCTTAGGGCCTGTTTGGTATTGTTGTTGTTTTCTATTTTCTATTTTTGTTTCTCAACAGTTAAGAAACAAATTATAAAAACGCGTTTGTTTATGCTGTTGATTTTCTGCTGTTTTCCAAAAAACTAAAAACCAGATTTTATGGTTTTAAGTTGTTTTGGAAACCTGTTGCCAAAAATTGTAATATGCATAAATAGTTTTTTTGGATTAAATTATTCATTTTATACACCTTTAAATTAAAATCAAGATTAAAAAATCATATGAATTTAAATATAATTAAAATAAAAATATACATAAATTTTAAAAAATAATAATAAAGCTATTTACAAAATACTTTGACTATTTTTCAATTGCATGTCTAATAAAATTTTTATTGTAAAGTAAAAATTGAAAGTATAACAATTAAGTAAAATAATTATAATTAATTTTATTTTTATTTTAGTAATTTTTTAATGTGTATTATTTGAAATTTTATTATTTTAATCATTTTTTAATAATATTATTTGATTTAAAGATGAAAATGAGCATTTTTTTAATTAAGTTTTTAATTTGTATTAGTTTTATAAATGTTAACCAAACAAGAGGTTGTCTAGTTTTTAGTTTCAGTCTCTGGTTTTTGGTTTTCGTTTCTGATTTGTCTCTCTAATTTTTGACAGTGATACCAAATGACCCCTTACAAGACCACCACCAAGTGACTGCCAAATCGAAGTATCAAACCCTGAAGCTCCCTACATGATTTAATTGATTTCTAGGAGATGGCTATTCTTGCTTTTGCACTTGCTCAGTTGCATTCACTTAATTGTTTTTGCTAATTCACTCTTGCTCTCTTTCTAGTCTTCTCTCATTTATTTTGATGGATTCAATCATATAGGTAAGGAAGTGACCTAGGATTGTGGCTGATTGATTAGAATCACTTTGTTGGATGTTAGATTGGTATGTGAGTGCTTGCCTTCACTTGTCTCGAAATTGAAGAAGAGCTCCCATTGCTAGAAGTTAGGTGAGAGTTTTTTTGGGTGGCGATTAAAGATAATCAAAAAGGCAATTTTATGGAGTCGGGTTTACCATTTTTACAATGAGGATTATGCGATTTCATTCCTACAGATTTGGAAGCGGAAGGTTGGCGGAAGGATTTGCTAAGGTTACAACCAATTGTTGGTTTGGAGAAGATGAGTAAGTTGTGGCCCAATCTCTCAGGGAATCATGACCATTGGAACTGGAAGGAGTAGGGGCGTGCATTCAATCAGTACGGTTAATTAACTAACTGAATTAACCGAAAAATTTCTTTTGATAAAATCCATATGCCAAACCAAACTGAACCGAATTGCTTCTTATTCTGAATCCCTACCAAACCAAATAATTATTCGGTTAAAATGGTTAGCCAATTTTAACTGAATTACACTTGTGTCCAAACACCTGCTTCAATATTCAATAAAATTCAACAAAATTCTGCTTAATCTTCTAGCTGTAATTTTCTATAAAAATTCAATGAAAATCTGCTCAAGTCTCCAAGCTATAATTTTCAATAAAATTTAGTTAAGAACCTGTTTCTAGCCTTCAAGCACTGCTATAATATAATGGTATTCCATAAAATTCAATAGAAATCTGCTTCAATTAAGTCTTCAAGCAGATCTGGTTCATGTCTTCAAGCAGGCAAGCACAAGTGCACAACTGTGCTTCAAGTCTTCAAGCAGACAAGCACAACCCTCGTGTAGGCGAGGGTGAGGTGGCGAGCTATAGCCTACAAAGTGCCGCTGGTCCAGATCCTAGAACCTAGAAATAGGGAGAACTGGAGAAGAACCTAGGGTGTGAAACTAGGTAGCTGGAGGTGAAATGGAAGGGTCATCGGCTGGCAAAGAAGGATCTGAGGAGGGAAACTGGAAGGGGCGAAGGTGAATTGCAGAGTGACAAACAGAGAAGAAATGGGGAATGGGGAAAGTGTGGGAGTCAAATGTAGAGAGAACAGAGAAGGTAGGAAGTGGGTTTAAAATATAAATAAATATATTTAAAATGGTTAATTTGGTAACCAAGTTATGGTTAATAACATACTGAACCGAAACCGAATCACTGAGCAACTTTTATACCAAACTGACTGATTTTAAATAGTTACAGTTTGTTAATTCGGTTTTTCTGAATATTGCTGACCCTTGGGAAGGAAGTCCTATCTGGTCGTTCAGAGATAGTGAAGGGAGGGAGGCATTGTGGGAATTGTGGAGGGTTCCCAAATGGTGAGTGTTGGATTGGTGGCTGATGGTGGTCCAGGAGGTTTTTGGAGAAACTAGGGGGAAGGGGATGATCACATAGGAACCACATGGTGGATTGAGCTTTAATTAGGTTGGGCTAGGCATCCTTAACATTACAATCCATAATTACTGGGAATAGGCCAGGGGCTTTTAAGGGAGATTCAGCCCAATGACATTTCATTAAGCTCTTAAGGGAGCTTTTAAATATTTTTGAGATCTCTACTGCACAAGAGATTTTGCCAGCCCATAATAGGGCTGTTTCCTCTTCACAGACCCATGCTCTAGGGCCCAATGTACAAGAGGTTGTACAATTAAATACACCTCAAGCCCAACAACTATTTCAGCTGGTAGTGGTGACGCTGCATAGTTGATTGTGATATGCTGGGGTTTGATAAGGAGGGGATTTACAAGTTTGGTTTGGGGCAAAGCAAGTAGGTGACTCCTCTTCAGCAATACGGTTTTAGCATATATCATCTTTTGGTGGGCAGAGAGTTGAGGGGAGGAATTTTTTGAAAGATGACAAATCCTCCATAGGGGTTTCTATGGAGAATGAAGGTCTCAATATGCAGAAAGAGGAAAATATGAATGTGGGTCATGATAAGAATTGAGATAGTGTGTGTTTGAGTAATTGCAACATCCTCCCCCTTGCAGGATCACCCCGCCCCTAAACCCTTCCATTATAGTTGATAGAACTATGCCTATTTGCTAATTCACGTCACCCTTTCTTCGCTTTACTTTTAGCACCACCACGGCGAACTTCATTTCCTCCAGGATCAGCTGGTCATAGTCCCATCATATCCAACAATTTTTTAGCTTTGCCATCCTTTGCATCCTCCTCAGCAGTGGTGGGTTAAATTCCATCCTACAATGACTACTCACCACCAATATGTCACCCAAACCTCCTTCCTCAAAAATAGATACATCCTCCAACCCTTCCAGTGGAAAAGGAGGCATGTGAGAAATATCCCCAAGTTCATCCAAAGAGTAGAAAGCAGTACCAAAATGTTCATGGAACTCATCCCATAATAAACCACTCAGATGAAATCACTATCATACTCATTGCCATTTTCTGCAAGATCACCCCATTTCTTTTCCTTCTCAATATGATTTCCTCCATGATCCTTCTCTAAGCCTGGCTTGGAACAATTCTGAGACTCAACAAAAAATTCCCCACAGAAGAGTTTGCTCACCTGAGTGTTTAGACTCTGGATGATGTACTCTGTCATATCCAACTTTATTACATCACTCGTCATCCTTGATATCTCCACATCTACGCACCACCTCTGAATGCATTGAAATTTAAATGGACATTTGAACAAGATTAAATTTGGCTTGTTTTAGACTTGTTTAATAAATGAACTGAACAAGAACAAGTCTGAGCTGTACTTGTTTAATTGACAAGCTCATCTTGAGCTTGATTTTAAATCTGGTTGGTTATCAAACTGCCCAAGCGTAGACATTTTAAAGCTCCATTTGGTTCAGGTTTGCAGCCCCGACTGCATTCTTTACCTACTGCAAGTTGTGCTGACAAAAAATCATATATATTTGATTTTATGAGAAAATCAGACATTAGGTTAATAGTATGATACTTCACGTGGAGCATATTGCTGAGGTTTGATAATTTGTCATTTGTCATTTTCTTGCCTTGTTGTCTACTATTTTGGCCTTTTTTGGTTCATGGGAAGAATGGCTTCCGATGGAAAAGTTGCTTTGGGAATTCATCTCATTAGGAATGAATTTATCCTCATTTGGAAGCTCCAACTCCAATGAAACATTAAACCCTCCCCCAACAAGACAGTTGCACCTGTTAGTGTTGACCATAATTTCCTGCTCCTTCTTCATGTGAACAAAATGGGACCTTTATGTCTGCAATAATGCATACATAATTTTAAAGAGGATGCTTTGATACTTCTTTAACTCTTTTTGTCATTTAGACACGTCGAACTTGCCTTCAGATATGTTCAAATTTGGGAAATGAAGTTTTAAATTGAACAGTGTATGAATGAGAGGGACTGGTTAGTCGACAATAGTCATGATATTTTAATTGAGGATAAGAAATAATATAATTTATAGAATAACTTTTTTTTGAAGGAAAATTACATAAAAATGGGTCATTTCCTCCCTAAATAATGGAAAAAATTGAGTAATTTTTTGAGAAGCGAGTAGAGGAAAATCCTGGCACTAGAAAGAGTAGAGGAGATATAATTAGCTATATTCACAAAAGAGATTATCATATTTTAGATGATGATGGATATGAGAAAGAGGTGCTTGCAGCATCCATTTCTTTCCTTCTCTGGAAGTAGAATTTGCCTAGCTGGCATCGTCATATGGTGGGGAATTCATGCCCTTATTTGTATCCACAGTCCGTACAATGTGAGTTCTTTATTAGAGGATACCCACACACTGCATTTGAACTTCAATTCCAGATTGGATTGTAGTTGGCCTGGGCTGTGTGTAGGCAGCAAATAATGAACTGTTTGAAACCCTAGTGGTGGTGGGCAGGAATGATGGGTTGTGAGGCTGGTTGTAGATGGGTTCTGGTTGATCTAAAGACTATAGTGCTTCCAGTCATTTAAAGGCAGAATCATTAGAACTGTAGACTTGTTTGGGATTGGCTGGTTGAGTTAGGTTAGGGCCCAAAAAACAGAGCAGAAGTATGTGTTTTTCTCGGGGAGGGGAGGATAAGGTTGGTTTTTTTTGGTGAAGGGGTTGGTGCATGGTTCAAAATTGCGGTCACGGGTAATGTCGCGTAACGGTCGCGGGTATCGCAGGATGCAGGAGACGCGGGTGTTACGTAACGGGAAGTAGGAATTTTTTTCACGCATGCACTACCATGCCAAAATCGAAAAATAAGCATGAAATCCATTAATGCTTGATTTTTAATGAATTTTGACAACTTTCATTCAACCTACAAATGCTTTTTAATAGACATTATGATTTTATATTAATTTTAGCGCACTGCTTACAAAAAAAGGCATGTTTTTTAAAGTTTGCATTAGTTTAATGGGTAAAAAAGATGTAGAAATGTAATTAAAATGAAGAATCAATTAATTAAAGACATAAAGTTACTAAAAATGAGTCAATAGACTCAATAATTTATATTTCAATACAATAATTTATATTACAATTTACAATTTAAAAAATATATGGAATTATAAATCTTATAATTTAATTATCTAAATGGTAGTGTACTTGAGTCACTTGAGACTTTGACTAATTGTGTAGAAATTAGAATTTATTATAAATTTTAGATCTAATATTAAATTATTAATTGTCAAGGTATTTAAAAAAATA
The DNA here is from genome assembly GCF_029873635.1 of Malania oleifera. Taxonomy (NCBI): domain Eukaryota; kingdom Viridiplantae; phylum Streptophyta; class Magnoliopsida; order Santalales; family Ximeniaceae; genus Malania; species Malania oleifera. The sequence goes on from NC_080417.1 coordinate 129,745,302, forward strand.
AATATGTAGAATATTAATTAAAATTTTTTTACTAAATCTGTACTTTTAACTCTCTAAATAACTCTATAAATTTTATGTTTTAATAATTTTATACTAATTTTTTTTATTTTAATTAATAAATTCTACTTATATAATCATTTACAAATTTGCATACTAATTAAATAATAAATATAAACTGAAATTATAAAATAGACTAAATTATTAATTTAGAATAAATTGGTAATTTACAATTACATTAACCAATGAAGTAGAAGAACTAAAGAAACATACCCACTTCCGAGTCAGTCCCCACCGAAGCTGCGAGAGAGCTGCAACCTGCTAGCCTCCAAAATTTGGGGGAATCGAAGGCTTCGAAGCTTATTTTTGGAGCTGCGACTGCGAATGGAGGCAACCTGCAGAGTACAGCTCCTTCAAGCGACAAATCGAAGATTGGAAGCTGATTTTTGGGTTCTTACGCTGGACGGAGGAGATGAACTGATGAAGAGGGAAAAATTAAAACACCTTCAAGGGAAAAAATTGAACATCTTCAAGACGAACTGCCAGTCAGCTGACCTGCGATGTCTGCGAACTGCAAAGAACACCTTCAAGGCAAAAATCGAAGTTGATTTTGGGGATTTTGAAACTTCAAATCAGTAGATTGAAGCTGTACAAAAGAGACGAAGAGTGAAAGGGGGAACAACACAACAAATCGAAGCTTCGAAGCTGCTTTTTCGTTTCTTTGGAGGCTTCAAATGAGGAGATCTAAGCTAGACGATAGAGAGAAACACACAAAATGGAGCAGATTCGAGGAGATAAGGAAGGTAAGCGGTAGTGTAAGGGGCTGTCGGCTGTAACGTGTCGTAACAGATGTTACGGGCCGTAACATTAGTGTAACAGCTGTTATGGGTCGCTACAGTTCCGTAATTGCCGTTACGCACATGAATTTTCTGCTCACCGCTAATGCGGCCTGTAGTGGTATCGGAGAGATGATTTTCCATTACGTAACGGCCGTTACACTACGTAACGGCCGTTATTTAATACCATGGGTGTTGTCATTTATCTAAGTTGAAAATTGATTGGTACGTGGTTTTCCCTGCAATAGAATTTTTCTTAACTTCTTTACTTTCCCATCAGATTCTCTTTTCCTAAATTATAGTGCCTCTGAAACTCTTTATTTTCTTATATATTCCTTTCAACAGGTCCGGTTCCTCACCAAAATATATCATCCTAACATTGATAAGGTAGGCTGCACCTGCTCTCATTCATGTCGAATTTTTTTCTTTTAAAATATCTCAAAGCTAATGTTTTATGCCTCTTTTCCCCCCTAATTATAATGTAGCTTGGAAGGATATGTCTTGATATTCTCAAAGACAAATGGAGTCCTGCTCTCCAGATAAGGACTGTTCTTCTGAGGTAACATAAGTTGTTTCATAATTAGAATATGACCAAAGAGAGTTGTTTTTTTTTTTAATGTGGTTTTTCTGTAAAAAAATGAGGTGATGATCATGTTTTGCAATTAAAAAAGGCTGTTATTAAGGCATAGTTGAGGCCTCAAGATCCGCCATGTTCCAAATGCAGAGAGGCATGGTCTAAAATATTGAAACTTCTGAAAGGTGAATACATTATCCCGTGAGGCTTATGCATCTGTACATGCATTTGGGGTGTGATTTTTAAGTTGCATTTGGTTGGTTAAACTAATTAATCAACTTTTGAGGCAAAACCTTTCCAAATTTTGTGAAAGTTGCATATTGGACCATGAAAAAGGTTGAAGGGCATCGTGATATTACAAACAAATTAAAATTCTATCTTCCATGGTTGGTTTGAATGAATTTAATAATTTATAAGCTTATGATTGGCCTACAAGTACACTAGTAAAAAAAGAAGGAATGATTTTTTTTTACAGATTAATTTTAATTTTTTATTTTATTTTTAATATTCTATGTTTTTTTAATTATTTATTTTTTATATATATTTTTGTATGAACAATAAAATTCTCAAAAGGCTTTCTTGCCTGCCTCTGGCCTCATGAGGAGTAAATGCATGCCTTCTGCCTTTAACATTGTGAAATATAAATGAAAATATAATAATTATATTATGTAAAAAGGATATGAGAAAAAGGTTTCATCTTCTGCTGGTCCATCTTTCTCTTTTGCTATTGGAAAATTAATGATTTCAAAGAAAAAAAAAAGAGGGGGGGGGGGGGGGGGGGGGGTTGGTATTGGAAAAGGTTTCTCTTTGTAGGAAGGCTGGGGTGGTGTTGAATCATGCATACTTTGTTGAGAAAGGATAAGTCTTCAAGTTGAGTAGTTCTTATTTGACCCATTATAAAACGTTGGGGCCTTTCTTTTTTCATTAGTGGGGTAGAGGCATATATTTTGGGGTTTTGGACGCTGCCATGGGTTGGGGGCTGGGGTGGGTGAGTCAGGGTCTTATTTTATTAAATAAGAGTTGTTTTATTTAGTAAATGATAGTAATATAAACTTGCGTAATGGGGCTTTGTTATTTTTGGACCAGCATTCAAGCACTTCTTAGTGCTCCAAATCCAGATGATCCACTTTCTGAGAACATTGCTAAGCATTGGAAAACAAATGAGGCAGAGGCTGTTGAAACCGGTAATGCTTACTTTCTTGCTGTGTTGGTCACATGGACCATAGCCACTCGAGCACTGAAAAGGGTTTGATAGTAATATTAATTAATTTCACCAGTTTGCAGTTTATTGCTGCCCTCATCTTTTTACTGAGTGAGGTTTTTTTTTTTGGTTCCCCTTGAACCCTGCAGCAAAGGAATGGGCCAGGCTATATGCAAGTGGTGCCTAATGATATAACGGCAGATCTTGGATGTTTGTGCTTATTTCAAATAACATTTATGCAATGTATGTTATTTGACTGATGGTTTCAAATGGAAAATTGAAAGAACTACATTTGAACAATCCGCATTTGATATCCTCAAGGCTTCCAATTTACTTACTACCTGTTAATTGTTCCCCATGCTCTGGAACCTTTTCAAAGTTGTATAATTAGATTCCAAAAAAAGTACCTTGTCTTGCAAACTCTGAATTTGGGTCATTGTCATTAAAAATAGTGCTGTTTGGATGAGTTAGTTTGGTTGGTTTATAGAGTGGAATGGAGCCGAACGGGTTGGGAAGAGAGTATAGAAAAGCTTAGAGTAAGGTTGTGTGACTGTATATGCCAATTTTATTTTTCAGTGAATGAGAATATGATTTCTTGCTACTAGATGGAGGAAGTGTGGTTGGAGACGGAATGAATGAAAAATTATCTTTTGCGTGAATCGTTAATGGTAGGTTTTCTTTTTGCAACTTCTATAACCAAATATAGTGCGTGATTGTGCGTATTATTTGTTTTAAATGTTTTTTAAGTTTCAATATAGGTTTTTAAGGGTCAACAGCCAAAGGGATTTTGCTGCAACTTTTTCAGGCGGTCATTTGGGAGGGTTTCTTTTCTTAGCCTCAGCTTTTACTAGCATCTGGTAATTGTTGTAGTTTTACTTTTATCATTTTTTTTTTAATTATTTTAATTTTAATATATGTTTTAGGGCCGCGTGGACTAGGGAACGAATGATTTAGACATTGTTATCGTGAGGCAATTTTAAAAGCTTCAACTACTATGGATTAAAAGAGAAGCCAGACAAATGTTATTTTATAAAAATGTATATTTTTATTTTACTTTTGAAATATTTTAATGTCCTTTGCATTAACATTATGTCTAAAAAGTAGTTATTTTATTATTATTTTTTAGGGTTGGTTTGGATCAAGAATTTTGTGTGAAAAAAGAAAAGAAAAAGAAAATAAGGAAATTTATTTTTGTTCTCTATTAAATATTATAAAAAATGAAAGCTTGTTTAAATATGATAAAAAATAAAAATAAAAATTTAATATTAATGATGTATAAAATTAAGTTTTTATTTAAAAATTTGGTGTATATATATATTTATTTATTTTTTTTTATAATTAAACATGAAAATAAGGATTTGTTTATATTTTTCTTTCCTTTTTTCTAAGATTTATATGTGAAATATTGCATATTTACTAAACATATATTTTATTTTGCAAGTTAAACATAAACTTTAATTTAATAATTTATATATTAAAATAAATAATGAAAGTAAAATGAAGTTAAAAAGAATATTATAAACATGTGAAAAAAAAATACAGTAATTAATTTTTTTTGTTTTATTTATTATATCCCCATTTAGCAAACACAAAGCAAATGTGAATTGGCGTGTGTGAGACGAAGTAATAATATCATGTTTATCTGTGAAATTTGTGGACCGAAAAAGTGAAGTGGAAGTAGGTGATGGAATCAAAAGAAGAAATTAGGTTCTTTTTCTCTTTGAATGAAAACACACGCACCGTAGATTTTATCAAGTCACACTCATTATTTAGTATGTTTTTATTAAATAAAAGGACCTGACAATGAAAGCTTTTCTTGGAAGCCAAACATCAAATATTTTTATTTATTTTTTAAATTCCTAGGTGTCTTGGGCTTAAGCAACAGACTAATTTCACGCCTACGTCAATAGTACCCTCGATCAACACGTAAGTGGTAAATCGAGGATGTGCGTTACAGGCAGCAACAGGATTTGAATCTCAGACTTCACCTTTGTCCGAGTGTCTGTCTTACGGTGGGGCTCCAAATAGTGGATCGTAAATTTTATCAAGTCACACTCATTATTTAGAATGCTTTTATTAAATAAAAGGACCTGACAATCAAAATTTTTCTTGGAATCCAAACATCAAATATTTTTTATGTCCCTAGGTGTCTTGGACTTAAGCAATAGAGTAATTCCATGCCTACGTCATAGTGCCCTCGATAAATACGTAAGTGGTAAATCGAGAATGTGCGTTACAGCAGCAACAGGATTTAAATCCTAGACTTCACCTTTGTACAAGTGTCTGTCTTATAGTGGGGCTCCAAATCTTGTATTTTTGAATGAAAGAGTGGAAGATAAGGTATCTGGAGGTTTCTTGTGGGAAGGAAAATGATAAGACAGAGCTATCATTCAATGCATTGGAATGTCAAATGGGGCCGGTGGGGAAGGGCAAGCTTCCCCTGTAAGTAGTTATCTAATTCTAATCAACTGCTCCCAAACACTATTGGATCAATGATTGGGGCCCTAAGCACACATTACCATTTTAATTTTTTTTTATATTATACTACATACAGTCTATCTCTTTTCATTAAACCCGAACAAGTTAGTGTTTTTTTGTCTTGTTTTAAAAGGTATTCGTAGAATTTAATTATGTACCTTTTATAAAGTGTTTTTCATACGATAAGCATGTAAAAATGTAAAAAAAAAAAATGTTTACTTCTTCACCCAAATTTTAAAAACTTAAGATTACGTCAATAAAAATGATGCTAAATCTAAAAAAGAAAAATTTATTGATATTTTTAAAATGATCTTAAATGAGTGCATCATTTATTTAACATATAATCCATCTTTGTCTAGTGTGTGCTTTTCACGCTAAAAGTTTTAGGCTTCACTTTGGGTTTGATAATCTTTGATAACATTTTGATGATATGAGAATAATAATGATTTTTATAAAGTTAACCTTTTATCAAAGTATAGTATTTCAATTAACACGCAAACCTAAAGAGATAAACTCAATCCTATTCTTTAAAATTCTTCAAAGTGAGATTCGAATCTTAATTCTAATTCAAACGCCGGAAAAAAAATAAAAATCATTAGAGATTTGATTCAGAGCCTATCTTCAAAAATAATAATTTGTCTTTACTTCCAACACATAAAAAAAAAAAAGGATATAATGATGAATTTTATTTTTACAATAACTTTTGTCGCCGTCAAAAAACCTTAGGCCTATATTCTTGAAATAAAATACTCCAAATTATTGTAAAAACAAAACCACCCAAATAATAATAATAAATAACAAAATAAAAGCCTAAAAACCCTAAAAAAGTGTCTATTTTTTTCTTTTTCGAAAGGAAAAATAACGAATATGAGGTGACACGAAATGAGATTATTTTCGGTAAGGAATTAATGGGACTTTTCCACTATATATATATATATATATATATATATATATATATATATTCCTTTCTGTAGGAACCCTCAAACCAAAACAAAAACACCAAAAAAAAAAAAATACATTACAAAACAAAACAAAACAAAGCAAAAACAAAAACGTGTTCATTGCAGCGTCTGAAAAGAGGCGTCAGAAAACCAAACACGGCCTTAGACGGTTAGACCTCTGATCAAAACAAAACCCTATTGTCAACTCATCCACACCGCAACGGCTACTTTTCGATTTAAAAAATTTTTTATTATAAATTTGAAAAAGGGGAAACCAAACAGCACACAGTTTCAGTTTCATGACAGACAAAAGCCACGGCGATACGTCATGCTTTTAATGCACCGTACGAACCGCATGAAGTGGAATTGTATTGTACCGTCATCATTGCCTTGGATCTCCCCTCCCCTGGGCCCTACCCTTTTCCCCGCCCACCCCCACTTCCCGTCAATCATCTTTGCGTCAGCTTTCCTCACGCGCTCATCGTACCGCACCAGCGCGTGTCGACACGTCAGCATTGAATCCTGACTTTTATTATTATTATTTTTTTACTTTTATATGAAATAAAAAACATTTTTAGGGTAAAATAAAATAAATAATAAATAGTGACTTTACAAGTACCATTAATAGTAGTGTATCCATGTTGATTTGTAAAATACTCGACTTAATTCGAAAAATGTTAAACTTGAAACTCGACTTGAATTTGATCGATTTATTATTATTAAACTCAACTATAAGTTCATAAAACTTGAGGTCAACTCAATTAAGTTTGAGTTGATTATTAATTAATATTAAATATTCGAGTAGTTTGAATTCAAATAAAATCGAGTTAAGTAGTGTTAGGATACAAGTCAAACTCGAGTAACACGCAAGTAAGTTTGACTCACTTACACCTTTAGGCCTTATACACTCACTTTTGATTTCCCAATTTTATTAGCAACCTCTTAAATTTTTCATGCTTTTTTTTTGGAAAAAATGATTTGTTGCTTGTTTTTATTATATACAAGTTGATAAGGTTTATTTATATTTTGGAAATTATTTGATCAAATTATATTTAGTCGATAAAAATAGAATGAAATTAAATTTATTATTTGATTTTTTGTATATCTTTTATTTAATTATATTTTATTTTGGCTTCATTCTTAAGTGTTTTTCTAAAATTTGAAATTCTCCACTTTTAAAAATTTTTCATGCTATTAATGCCTAATATAAAAAGTTATGATAGATATAATGATCTTTTTGGGCAACATGAAATTTCTATTTTGATTATCAAAAAGGGGAAATTTTTTTCTACTCATTTCAAGTACCAATAAAGATATCTCAAAATTTTAATATTATTAAACAAAAATTTTACTTTATGTTGTGCTTAACTTAGATCAATCTCATTCAGTGATAAATATTTGATCACCAAAGTCAAAGTCATAGTCTTATTTAAAATTTTGTTAAATCATTTATAAAATTTTAATGTTGTTTGGTTCAAACTTATATATAATTTTAATAAAAATTATCCACAAAGATCTCGTAATCTTTTCCACTCCAATTAATAATTACACTTAAAAAACACACAAGACCCATAAATTTTCCCTATAATCACATCAAATATAAAGATTTTGAATACCTTCGGGGCATTGAAAAATTAGCCCCACTATTGGTTGGGTAAATACTTAGAAATAGAAATTCATAAATTTGACTTCCAAATACTTTTCTTAACAAATATAAATAAATTTTTCAACATAATAAATCAACGCCATTAAACCTGAAGCATTAACTTGTGGCTTCTCTCCCTCCAAGTTCATATTAAAGTTTTTTTTTTTAAAGAATGGTTATTTGCCAAGTGGAAGCCATAGCAATCACGAAAGCTCTTGTCTACGCGAGCAAGGTTAAGTTGCCAAGTATTTTAGTTTCGTTCAAATGCCAAAGGACTGGTTGATGATTTGCTCAGTAGCTCTTGCTTGAGTTGATAGAGAGACAAAAACTCTTTTGCCCACTATATGACAGCAGCTGCCAAAATAGCTCCTAGAAGTTCTTAATCTTCTTGCTTGAAATGGGAGCTTTAACCTTGCCTATGGATAAAGTGAATCGTAAAAGCCCAATAATTAAAAAAGTGTGCTCGCGTACATTTCATTTTAAAATGTTGAACCCTTTTTTTCTTAATTTGTTGAAGATACAAAACCTCAAACCTTCTTTTGAAGTTTGCCTTGCTCTAAATTTGTTGAAGAGAAGCAGATATCCACCAACATTTAATAAAAAAATAAGCCTAATATGATGTACAAATGTCTTGAAAATTAAACAGGATCCAAAGATCTTGTGAAACCTCAATGTCAATCTGTGTAATTCTTAAAGATTCAAGATTGTTTTTTTGGGAGGAAAACTCAAAAGAGGCGAGTGTATTCAAGGTAAGTGAAAAAAAGAGATGTGCATGAACTTCAAAAGTTGCCCAATGGAGAGGGGGAGGGAGGGTGAAATTAATTGGCAACCACATAGATGTCGGCATCAGTAATGGAATCGGGGTGGTGGTCAACCAAAAAGGACGGTGGGTCTCAGCTGCAAATGCAGGGTTGATTGTTCATCCAAAAGACCAAGAGGCAAGAGCACCCCACCCTCTGCACTTTTTGGACCTGCTTACCACTTTTATTATTATAAAATTAACAATGTGTAGTTAGGAGCAGTCGCAAGCTCAAGCTGTAGGATTGATGATTAGGTCATATTGGTCCATAACCCCTAAGATGGGTCTGTTTGGGAGAGAGAACCAGGGGGGGAGTTATAAATGCCCACCTGTGACCCAGAATGAGGCAAAGAGCGATAAAGCTGTGTGCGTGTGGTCTGGTAACTGGATTACTGGGTGAGGTCCAACACAGAGGCAAAGAGGGTAAAAACAGTGGTATGGATTGGATTGCCACGTCCTATCCTGCACACATCACATCAACACAATACATACATACATATGAATTAACATTATTATTTAAACAACCCCACCCTTAGCATTACAGCGTGTCTATATAACACATCCATCACAGCCCAAAACCCGCACCACATTTTTTTATGTAGAAAATAAAATAAAAAAGAGGAGGTGTGGGGGGGGGGGAAGTTGAGAATGCCTTGGCCCTGGCCCAGCCCCACGCCCATCTCCCTCCGGACCCTCCCCCACCCTCTCTTTGTGAAAGAAACAGTCCACTGATGGGCATTAATGGATATTGTAACTCAACCACCAAGGCCAGCCTTCCTTAAAAAAGACAGTTACTTTTGCCACCCTCACCCCGCAAGACCAAGTCCGTTTTTTCTCTCTAGTCCCAACTGAGATGTACAAAATATACCCCCACCCCTCCCCTCCAAAACACACACGACTCTTTTCTCTGGAACTGAACTGCAATACAAAGACAATGGATGAAATATTAAAAAACTCAGAAGAGATATGAATGGTATTTGATGAAAAAAAGAAAAAAGAAAAGAATTTTTATTAATGAAATGTTGAGCAGAGAAACAACAATATTAATAACATCATGATATCCACCCTTCTTTCACTAACCCAGTTTAAACCCACCAGACAGCCATTCTCCCTCTCATCATGGCTTCCAATTGTTTTTTTCTTTTCCTTTCCTTTGTATATATCATCACATATAGACATGTACATAATCCCCTCTACTACCATCCTCCCCCTAAGCTCTTCCTCTCTCTCTCTCTCTCTCTCTGCTAAAGAGCCACTTTAATTAATTGTACATTGTTTCTGAAATTTCTTCACTGAATGGGGGGGAGGGAGAATACAATAAACCAGCTTGCCTGTCCTACGTGAAAATGAAAAAAAGGGAAACCAAAAAAAAATGAGACGGGGATGGAAGGTGAATGGAACCAGAGAGTAATGAGGAATGAATGAATAAATAAAAACTGCAAAAGGGGAACTAAACTATCTCTCTCTAAGCTCCTCAGGCATAATTGGCTCCTACTGAGATTATTATGTAGCTCTGATTATGTCACAGGTAACTGGTAATCCTTTCATGGTGGGGGGGGGGGGGGGGGGGGGGGAAAGCTAGAACGAGCTGTGGAAGGAGTTTGGGTTCAAAGAGCTGGGCAGCAAGAAGAAGGCACCAAAAAATGGTAGGGGTAGAGCATAGAAACAGACATACAGTACAGTACAGTACAGTCATGAGGCCTAAAAACTGTAGTGCCTCACCGAGTACTCCAACACCTGATGGCTCGGGCAGATAATTTCCTTCACCCGGACACCATTTTTGTAAATCTTGAATGTTGGCACAATCCTTACGCTCTCGCTGTTTGCAACTGCTGGGCTCTCTTTAACATCCACCTGTTAACAACCACCGATGCATATGTCTCAAGGAACTTTCCTCTTTCCTTTCAAATAGAAACCTCATTAAAAATCAAGTTGAATGCAACCAAGATTGACAAGATGTTAGATGTTGATCTTTTACCTTGAGAAAATTTAAAGACGGGTATCGACCACACAGCGTATCCACGAAAGGTGATATCTGCTCACATTGTGTGTTGGATGCAGCTTTGAAATGGACCACTGAGACACCTGAAACAAACTTGAATCTTAAGAACACCATAAAATGATTGAACCTCAAGCAATGAGACAAGGCAAACTGAACTATAAGATTCACCAGGTGAAGATATTGCAGCTCTGAACTGTTCTAGCCCCGACACTTCCTCTACTTCCCCGCCAAATTTCATATTATAAACTTCTTCTCCACGGGATTTCTTCAATGCTACTTGCGCATGGAATAGATTTTCAGCAACTTCATTGTCACCTGGAAGCTCCCTCCTCAAAACCTCATAATCCCTCACAGCTTCAACCCACCGTTCAAGCTACAGTCCACAATAACAAGAAAATGAAACTTAAACCATATAAAAACTTCATTTAAAAGGCTGAGAAAATTTAAAATACAAAAGTTTCGAGGTATCATTTACCTTACTGTTTGAGGCAGCCCTTCTAAGAAGGGCCTTGGTGTAATTAGATTGGATTTGCAAAGCTTGATTGCAGTCCTCAATGGATCTCTCCCACATCCCAAGCTTGTACCAACAAGCTGCTCTGTTGCAATAGAGGACAGAGTTGGAGGGATTAAGCCTGAGGCCATCCCCATATGCAGAGCAAGCTTCAGTGAACCTTTCAGATTTGAAGAGATCATTACCACGGGCACGAGCTCTTGCCACCAACCTCACATTGTTGACTAGAACTGAAACTTCAACATTTCGAGGATCAATCTGCCCTGCTTTCTCAGAAGCTGTAACTGCATTCTCAAACCTGCAAGACATCCATCATCCATTCTCACTCTTCCTCAAACACTAAACTTTTTTCTTTTATTATTATAGATATGTATGCATGTATGTTATGTATGTAGAGAGATAAGAATTTGTGCTTCACCTTCCTAGTGCCATCTCAATTTGAGCTTGGACAAAGAAGAGGTACGCTTCACAAAGCATCCCACAGAACTTGGTTTGCGAGCAGGATTGGGTAGATGGTTCAAATTTAGAAATGCTCGATAAGCTGGAATCGGCATCGTCAAGCTGGTGAAGTTTTAAAAGCGCTTCTGCTCTACATGCAGAAAGCTGAAATTTTAATCTGAATCAGTTTTGGCCCTTTATTTTACATTTGCACTAGTTTCTCAAACTACAACTAAAAAATAAAGAACCAGAAATTGGGTTTTTACCTGAGGAGAAGAATCAGCTCCAGCAACAAAGGCAGCGTCAGCTTCCCTCAATGCAACTCTCCAATCACCAACCTTTCGTGCATCAGAACATCTACTTAGAAACTTCTCTACCATATGTAACTTGTGCAACTCAGCTTGATCTGGCTGCTGCCCTGGAACACAAAGGTGCCTCCGCGCACTCTCAACCTGCCCTAACCTGTGACTCTTACAGGAATTAGATTGCTTCTGCATAATGCAGGAGAAACAATGGAATTCCCAACTCGCTAAACTTGAAAAAAAAGAAGAAAAAAAAAAAAGAATAATAATACTGAAACAAAAGGAGATTGATTGGATTTGTGTAAAAGGCTTCATCGATAATCAGATAACCCATTAACATCGAACCCAACAAACATCCCCAAATCAAGGATCTATAAATCTATCACTCCAAAACTCAACAAATAAGAAGGAAAGAACACCATGAACTCAAAATGTCCGAGATAACCAATTAATCATAGTTACTCAAGACAACCAAAAAAAAAAACTCACAGCCTAATGCTAAGCGACTAAATCAGCAAACAGAACTGAATGCTTGCTGAATGCAAAAGCAAATCACATAAAAGGCACCACACGAAATAATAACATTGAACAGTGAAAACAGATGTGACAAAGAAACGCGCAAATCATCACACATGAACTAGATCTCACAAACCAGAAAGAAATCATTTTTTTTTCTTTTTTCACCTATGCAGATGTAAAATCACTGCTTCACATTATGAACCACCAAAGCTTCACCCCAAAGATAATGAATAAGAACACAGGCAGTACAAGAAAACCCAAAGCCAAAAAGAAAGATAAAGTCGCATTTTTTTTTCATCACTCACCGAATGAGAAGAGAAGCTAATCGCTGATGAGCCCTCCCGTACCCTGGATCCAACCTAATTGCCTCCTCACATTCCCTCACCGCCTCCTGCAGCCGGCCAAGCCCTGTCAATGCCGCCGCTCTATTGCTCCGGAAGGCTGCATTGGCCGGCGATAACATAATAGCCCGATCGTACAAACTCAATGCTTCGCAAAAAAGGCCCTTCTTGTACTGTTCATTCCCTGCCTTCTTCACCTCCTCTGCATCCAAACTTGCCATCGTCATTCCCCTCTTCGGCGCTTCCCCTCCAACATGTGAATTTCCCCTCCAACTCACATTACTCGCCTCCCCTCCGCCCAATTTTCCGCCAATGCCGCCTCGCATTATGCTTCCATGGCCGTAATTACCTGTGCCCGACCCGAGAACATCACTCCTCGCAGAGCTCCGGTTCGCCGCAGCCATGCCCGTCTTCAGAATTCGCCCGGACGGGCATATGTTCCCGGTAGGAAGAACGTTCATCAGCGGAGAACTGGCTGAGCTTCCGCCGCCGCTACCGCCACCGCTACCGCCGGAATAGATTAACGGCCCCGAATCGGATCTCCTGTGTCCCGGCCTGAAGTTCTTGGTTGCTCCGCCGGACCGGAAAGTCTCGGCGGCTGTTGGGCTGCTTTCACTCGACACTGAAAGCTCACCGGAGTGGCTGTTGCCGCTGTTTTCGGATCTTTTGGGAGGTGGGTTAGTCACATTTCGACCCGAAACCGATCCGGAAGAGCTCGAGCTACTGCTGGTCGTGGTGGTGGTGGTGGTGGCGGTGGCGGAGGAGCCAAGCTGACGAGTTCGCAGAGGGGAGACGGGCGAACCCAGATCAAGCTCTTTAAAATCGGGCTTGTTGGCATCGCAGCTCACTGAATCGCGAAACCGATCCGACAGAGACTCAAACCCTAGCTCCGAAATCGGTTTCCCAGAATGCGACATTTTTCTCAGCGAAGGGTTTTCTTTTTTGTGCGCGGAGGGGCTTTTGGGGAGGGGACTTCAGGCTTTCTCTCTCTAAATCTTTTCAATGTCTCGCAATTCTCACTCCCCACTCTCTCAACAATGTCTATCGATGAAATTGAAAGACCACCAACTGAGAGAGCAGAGAGAGCAGCCACTGCAGAAACCCTTTGAAGAAGACATGAAGATCCAGAGATAGATAGAGGATGAGAGAGAGAGAAAAAAAAAAGAAAAAAAGAAGGAAAGAAAGAAAGAAAGAAAGAGAGACAGAGATGGGGATCTCGTGATTTAAAAGGAGGAAGCAAAGAATGAATGTGAGTGTTAGAAAACTTGGAGAATGGGAGAGAGCCGAAGATTTTAGAGAGAGAGAGAGAGAGAGAGCGGCGAGGGATTTTCAGAGACCACCGAGCTCTAGAGAGAGAAGGGAAGGAAGAAAAGAAAGAACTTTTATTTTCTTTTCTTCTCTTCACCTGCTGCTTCACGAGACAGCCTTCCTCTCTCCCCTCTATACTCAATGCTCTCTCTCTCTCTCTCTCTTAGTTTTCTTTTTATTATTTTCTTTTCTTCTCATCTCATCTCCTCTCCTCTCCTCTCCTCTCCTCTTTCTCTCTCCATAATTTGCCATATATGTTGTTTTTTCTCAAAGAAACTCTCCCCCACTATTTATACAGACGCGTGTTTCCACGCGCCACCACCAGCCATCAATCTACCCATTCAGTGCGCAAATGATGACTGACGCGTGCTCCCACGGCGAGTGAGCCCTCAATTTTCTAATTTTTTATTTTATAAAAAAAATGTTATAAAGAGTGGACTGTGGAGAGAGTGCGCAGGTTACGCCCTTGTGCCTCGGCGTTGATGTTAGACCTCCGCCCTTTAATACTTTCTTCCACTACTAATTAATCACTCTTTCGGTGACTCCTCCTCCTCCTGTGTAGGGCACTCACCCCCAAACTAAAGACTCCCCCGCCAGGTGGCATCCCTTCAGTGGCTCGTCCCACATGTCTAGTCTCCGCGTAGGACACATCGGCTTATCATAATCAACAACGGCGGCCGTGAGCCGTCCGATCTGTGACTTTCGGATCTTGATCCCCTTCCCAGTCATCAAGACTCTTCCAAATTGGAGAAGGGGAAGTCCTAGAAATGGGATCCATGTAGGGCTGTGGGACCCACACTCGCCCCCACTAGGCCCTCACAACCACAAAGGGCTCAACTCGATTTCAGTTTTGGAATTGGGATTGACCCAATTGGATGACTTGCTTGTTTAAATATCGATTATGATCATGATTATTTCCCATATAATAAGATTTTCAAAATTGACTTCATTGGATTATTGGCATGTGTATTTCTCTAAAATTATAAATTATTTTTTTAAAATAATTTATATTTATTTTTTTTATCTGAAAATAAGGAATAAATGTGTCATTTTCTTCTGATCCGTCCATTACGACGAATATACACTTATTTTTGTAAACTTGTAGGACATGCCGTTGAGCGGTGAGATACGAATAACACGTGACGATCATAAAATTAAAAATATATAAAAATTACATTCGTAAAATAAATTAAGTCAAGTTACATCTCACCTTAAAACTCGTTTGGTTAATAAATTTATAAAAATATTTTATAAATAAAATATTTATATGCATTTATCAGCATCATCATCTATCTCTCGCTCCCGTCATTCCATGCACCTAAAATTATCATATTCAAACCCTACCTAAATGCTACTATTAAAAATAAGAATAAATACCTTAAGAATTACACCCAAATTTGCATAGAAAATAGTTTGAAATTGGTTGTAGCATAAAAGAAAACAACATTAAATATTTTGGCTGGGTAAAATTGAAACAGCACCATTACTCAACGTGTCTCCGTTCAACTCATTCACAAATAATTAATGGACATTTATCTCCTTGATATCATAAAAAGTTTTAAAAAAAATATAAAAGAATTTCAAAATTTTCACACCCTTTTCCCTTTTTTCCAAAAAATATATATATATTATTTATATAGTTTTATTGCTACTTTCCCTTGCAAAATTAAAATTTTGCTACTATTTTTCGTCCTGAATTCCGTTTTCCAAAAATACCCCCCGTGGGTTCCCTGAATCACAAAAATGCTTCAAACGGGGTCAAAAGACTCAAAACGCCGAACCCCATCGGGTGGCTTCGATAAAACCGAGAAGCGTAATTGCAAGACGTCAACCTCAAAGCGACCGCACAAGTGCCGGTGGCAGGGCCGTGGATTCGTGTGGTCCGAGGGGCGTTTCGGGAAACCGGTAGGCAGCCTCGGCAGGAGCACACAGCTGGCCATGTGAGGGCGGAATGGTGCGCCAGCTGGCCCATTCAGAAAGCCCCATGGGTGACGGTGCTTTCCAGCTAGGCACTTGACGGCCATCGCAACGGCGTTACTCCTGATGCGCGAATATTCTCCGGATTTGGAAATGCTCCGTTGGGAACGTCGAGACTGCGGGAACCGGAGGGCGCCGAGATGGCGACAGCAGAAGGGCAGCCATCCGGTGGGTGCAGGGTCGAGGAATGATCAATGATGACCAGGCGATCTATTTCTGCCAGGTAAGCATCCGCTTGCTTGCTTCCTGAGATGTAATCCTGTGCTACGCGGAGAATAAAAAGAAGATCTATTCAAAATGTACTCATGTCGGATTAATATTTGGATTTACTTAAATGATGTAGGATTCAATTTATATAAAAATTTCATAATTTATAGTTCCAGCATTTCTCTTCGGAATTAATTATTTATTCTTCTTTATTAATACAGTCTGTAATGATCTAAAACTCAATTTCAACGAGATATTGCTCGTTTTGTCACAATAACCTAATGAGTTTGTTCTATAAAAAACGTCTCAAATAGTTAGAGTCAAAACTATCCTTTATAAGTTTAAGATCTTCCTAACACGTATTCGATATGAGATCGTGCCATGTTTTCTTGTTCGATCTATAATGTCCCCGTCAGAGTATATGATGATCTTTGGCCTAACTTTGATGAAGTATTATTCGCTTTGACTCTTTGATCTTACATATTTATCCTATTAAATACGCCTCACATAGTTAAAGTTTAAATCATCCTTACAATTTTAATATATTCTTCATACATATATTATACGAGATCATGATCAATTAAAAACAAATAATTAATCAAATAAGAAATATAGAAATGTGAATGCAAATGTAATGTGGCTCACATGGAAGTAGAAAGAGATGGGATTGGAACAGTTGGCCATGTGGGCAAATGAAACTCATATTTATTAAAAGGAATTTTTTTAAAAAAGTAAAAAAAAAAAAAAAAAAGATTCTCATGCCCCTCGCGTATGACACATGTATAAATTTTAATGGCTCGTCCCACATATTTAATAATTATATTTTACAAAAATCGAAGGCGATTATATGGGATGAAGTTAAAAAATCCTAGGCTCCCCCTCCCCTACCCCAAAAAAAACAAAAAAAAAACTCTTATATTATTCTATGCAATTGCATATATCAAATGAGAGAACCATACAATGTGAAGGAAGGAATCCATGCCCATTAAATTATCCAATTGTGGTGCAACTAAGTGGAAGCATACATAAACATTTGATCTAATATTATTCTGTTTATTATGTTCTCAAATGTTTGTGTTGTAGATCAATAGTATTAGCAATTTGAGTTTGTTCAAATTCAACTCAAGTAATCAAATTTGTAGACACAAACTTATAATTATTTTTTTCCCAATGAACGAGTTGATGTATAAGGTAAAAGATAATCTTGAGACTAGTTTAAAAAGTGATAACAAGAATTTGAGTTAAGATATTAATTAGATTATCAGTTATCATGTACTAATATTAATGCAAATATTGTACATGTATATTGTTCATAATAAATTAAAAATAGTTTGAAACAATTAAATTTAGGTTTAGTTAGAATAGCTCAAGCGCGACGTATAGACTCAAAATTTCGTTTCAATTTTATGAAACAACATTTAGGTAAGAGCCCAATCGAACAGTTATATGAATGTATGAGCATTGGAGAAGAGTGAAGGCACTAAGTGAGACTCCCATAATTGATTGAACAAATGGTATCTCTTAACCTCTATATCTACAGATAAAAAGGGAAATGGTGGTTCAGGTGGTAGTGTGGATTGTGGGAGTGCCTCTCACGAAATCAAGTGTTCAAACCCTTCCGGATTCGTTTCCGCTCCTGAATTTCTGAAATTTACCACTCTTTAGAGTTGTGGGGTTGGCTTCAAGGGGCGCGGGATTAGTCACATGGATCGTAAAACAGACACGTGAAAATTCGGTGCATAATCCAAAAAAAATAAAGGGAAATGGAGATTTTTTTTGTTTGATTTTCAATAATTCATTGAATCGTTCCTTAAGATAACCTCGTTACATGTGAGAATAAGGTTGTATATATTTGACCTCTCAGATATTCATCTAGGTGTGGGCAATTTTCCCACTAGGATGAGAAAATTTCTCTTAATATATAGAAACACACACACAGTTCATGTGTAAGTTTCGTAAATTTTAAATTTTTTTTTTTATCAAACTAATCACGAATTCGTCAAATCCAAATGCTTAGATATTTCATTTATATTTTTTCTAACGTTAGAATTTTTTAAAATTAAGTTTAAATTTTGAATAAGCATTAAGATACTCTGATCCACACAAGGATGGAAAGAAGTATATGAAAAATTCACTACGTAATTGATGAGTCGTGATTACTTGAAAATATATATTAAGATATGTGCTTATTTAGAAGCATTAAAGTAGAGTTTTATAGTTTTGAATTTAAATATTTGCGATATTTATTTGGAAAGCTATATAGTAAAAATATTGACACTTATTATTATTATTATTATTATTAAATCAACATACAAATAGAGATAAACTTATTGAAAATTAACCTATTTATGGTAAAAATTAATTAAATTTAAATTAGAGAATACAATCTTTATCTAACATTATATAATAGGAAGAAAGTTGAGGAAAAACAAAGATCGAAAGGATAAATATAAGAACACGTATAATCGATATGGAAAATTGTAAAATTGGAAGAAAATTTAGTTAAAACAAGACTGAAAAGATGAAGACAGACCGACCGCATATAATTGTTAATTGGAAGTTTATTAAGGAAAAATGAAATTGAAAAGATAGATAATTAAAAACAGAATCTTTAGTAAGCAATATTATATAATAAAAAGAGAATTGAGTAAAAACCAGATTGAAAAGGTAATGATTTTAACGTATGTCGATCGACTTTCTTTTTATATTAATAGTTAGTATCTCTATTTTATTTTCAATTTTATGAAATAAATGGAGCAAAAATAATTAAATAGGAGTTGAAGGGGTATGAGTAATTATGTTTATGTGGGTGCTTTGAGGATTTAAAAAATCAAACAAAATCCAAAAAAAATTTGATATATATATATATATATATTTAAAATTACATATTAGTTATTATAATTCAATTCTAGATTGAACAAAAACTATTTATTAATTTAAATTAACATTAAATAAATTAAAAATATAAATTTAATTAATAATATAAATTTTATCATAATTTAATATGATAGTAATATGTTATAAATATACAATAATAACAAGAAAATGATAATCATACATTATTTTTAGTTAAAAATATTTAAATTTTAATTATAAATAGTTTAACTAATTATTACGAATTGTTAATTAAAAATATTCATATTTATAATTTAAAATATATTTTAAAATAATCATACAGTACTATAATTTAGTAAGTATCCAAATACCACTTTTAAATATAATTAAACGCCACTTATAACTTTCATCACTTTTTTAGTTCGATACTTTGTAAATTCAACATTTTTTTTTTTATGAAAATCACTTCTACATATATAAGTGGTTCTAAACGATCTCTTAATCAGTATATGAATTTAAACGATCTAAGTAAAAAAAAAAAAGAATACAGGATTGAAACCTTGTAGCCTTAACTAAAATTTTATTTATGAACTTTTATTTCTTCGTTTCTTACTTTTCTTGATAATCAAACAAAATGATAAAATTACATTCATGGCTTCATCATAGGTCCCTTTCTCAAAATGAGAAAACCTAAAATTTTAGCTGCCTTATCTGAATATAACTCATGTGGTGTTAATTAATTAATGGTTGAAATTTATATGTTTGTATTTATGAACCTCCATCTCTTCAGCTTCTTCCTGCAGATTATGATGTTTGCCGTGCAAATCCTTCTAACTCTTCTTCATTTTCTGGATTCTACTATCAATACTGCATCCCTCCCCACCTAACTCCCTTCAATAATAATATATATATATATAACTAAATATGAGAAATTATTTATATATATATATATATTTTCCTTTTTTTAATATTTTCAAAGTCCCAAACGAGGCCTAAGGATAGATAGCAATTTCCCAATTCAAATCTACACCCTATTTGATTTTATGTTGTTTTCATTATGTGACCTAAGAAATTATACAGGAACTTGTTCCTCTACGTGTTCGTGTGTCTGTTTTTTTTAATATTATATATGTGACAAATTGGTCCTACATTCAATAATAATATTAAATAGTGATCAATTTTCAATAAATGTATAATTATGGAAACAGACACAGAAGGGGAGGTCCCTTGTATAATTTCTCATGTGACCCTCATTAATTAAGTAATTTTTAGCAAATTTTGTACTTAATATGTGTGTGTGTGTATATATATATATATATATATATTACTTTCTTCATAATTTTTTTTTTTAAAAAAAATCCATTAATTCTAACATAAATCATCCTCATCTACAATACATGCAAGGGGTCAAATTAATTAATCAAAAAACTTCAATCACACATCTTATAATGCGGGAGAAGTTAAAAACATAGGTAATTGAAATATTTGGGAGAGTAACATAAATATATATATATATATATATATATATATATATATATATATATATATATATATGCTGGCCTGCCAATGGCAAATCACACAAGTAAATGAACATGTTCCATCTAACGTGGCAGTGGGCGCAAGAATGAGAAGCACATCTTGACTTCACTGTCCATCACTATACAATTTAATTCATCCATCATCTCTTTCATATATAAATATTTATTACTAATAATACTCGTCAAAAGTAGAATTTCTTTTTTTTTTTCTTTTTAAAATTTTCTACCACAACATGTGGCTCTTGTCCCATGCGTCGCTTCCAAATACTGTCAACTAGAAAGATATCTTTGGACCTCTTTATATATGGTCTTGAAAACAAAACAGAAGATCGATGATGCTATCTTAAAGATTAAGACTACTCAATTAAACACAAAAATGGAATTTTTTTTTTTTTATCACTTAATCTCGTTTTTCATAGTATAATTCTCGTAACTTTATCGTAAGTACTTAATCAGGTGTTCGGTTGAGACATGTCCTGCCACCTATTTGATTATACTTGTTAACATACACAAGAACAGTCAATGCGCATGTTCCTAAAAAGGCAAATAGTGATGTGACTTTAAATTAATAATATATATTCTTATGAAGTTTAAAAAGTTTCGTAAAAAGTGGGACTCGTAAAATAACACAGTAGACGCTACATCAACTTGTACCGATTTGGGTATCTCCCAACTAAATATTTGCATTAAAAGAAACTCGTCATCATTGATCTTATACTATCTTTTGAGTTGTTCGTGGTAATTTAATCAGGATCCCAGTATTAATCTAAATTTTAGCACTATAAGTTACTGGGATCTTAAACTTTTCTCTTATGTAGATAAAATACGGCCCTAGCTCCCCCTAGTATTATTATTTAATTTTAATAGCTTAGGGTATGAGAGTCCGCACATATACCTACGAATTGAATAACATGTGACTTGACTAATTATCAAACGATTTATTTTTCTTTGACAGAACTCAAAGAAGGATATGTTTATCATTCTGTACATCTCCTCAATGAAACCATCACATTACCTCCTTCAACTTAATTATATGCTAGCATTCTTAGAATTTAAGAATGTTCTTTAATAAAAATCGCATTTGATTGGCGAAAAAATTATTTCAAAACCAAGGGGTCCTATCAATGTGGCCAAAATTGAGGGAGGAAAATTTGACCCTTTCGCTTGTTTAATAATAAAATTACTAATTTTCCCATTATAAGCAATTGCACACGAGGGCCAAATAAAATTATTTAAACATTTTATCTATCTTTCTAACTTACTAAAAGTTAGAATTTAGACTTAGAAGATTTAGATCGTTAAGATTATTCGTCGAGGGGGAAGATGTTATGTCAACATGGGATTAAAATTTTTCCTCCCCTCACCCCCCTTCATTTTTTTATTTAGCTGAGAAGGTTCGGTATATTTTAGCAATACATCTAATTGGGATAATTCAATCCTGTTCTAAACATCTCTACTCATTCTTAAACTTTGAATTTGTGATCTCTAATATAAATGTCTAAAGAACGATCGTTGAACAATTCGACCTGATCTAAATCCATATATCTTATTTTATATATATATATATATATATATATATATAATTACATAAGGGGGTGATTTTACTTTGAATGGTTGTTAAGTTGAGACTATATGGCCATGTTTGACTAATGACCTTTGATCAATGGTCATCATTAATCACTAGACAATACAAAAGCAAAACTCAAGGCCCAAACTATCTAGAGAAGAGTGTAATTATCATGTTCAAAAATATTTGTCTTCACTCACTGCTTCTTCTTCTTCTTCTTCACTAATCAATTAGGCTGCAGCCATGATTAATCAATGTCCTTTTGCTTTAAAATCTCTGCATATCATCATTAAAAGGTTCTGCTTGCTCAGACTTTTAAAATAAATTTAAGTATCATATTCAACTTCACATATACATAACATCTTTCAAAGCATATAATATAATCAAATGGTTTGGCCGTGGGGGAGACAAGTCACCGCAGATCTCGTTCTTAAGGGTGGAATTTAGAGCTAAAGAATTGAATCAATTTTAATGGCGAAGTCTCATTCATTACAAGCACTGCGGATTAATAATGAAATGATTTTATTTCAATCTCGATCTCAATCTCAAGGTCTCACGGGCACAACTCGAGTGCAAGTCAAAACTCACTCGCGCATATATTTGCAGATCAGGAAAAAGAATAATTAATAAGAAATATCACAATTAATTTCATCTATCACATGGAATTCTTAAATAATTAATGTGATTTCTTAATACAATTCAATGGGGGAAGACAAAGTCGTGCAAGCAATTTGAAACAAAATTTAATAGCATGCTATATAAAATACTTTCATTACTATAGGAAATCATATTTTGGTTAAAATTTAGTACGCACATTTATATTAATAACTATGTCGCAATGTGTAGATCGTAAGGGATCGGCTGATTGGTTAAAAATAGGTATGAAAATAATTTTTTAAAAATTTAATGAGTCGAGTCGTTGACTCTTTGTTTTTGTCTTTGTTTTGTTTTTTTTTGGCTCTAGGTGTAATTGGCCGACAAATTAGTTTATTAAATGTTGAAAATTGAAATTGAGTCGTCACTAACCTATTATTTACCTAAGTGCGGTTAGAAAACTTAATTACTACTCATTTTGACTAATCTCTAAACTAATTATAGGCCAAGGAACAAAGTTTGTTTTTACCAGAGTTGGGGTTGGGAGTTTAGTTATGTGAGAGGAAGATATTAATACCCTCTACGCACCCATTCGATGACGATACCTAATCAATTATGAATTATTCCAAAATTGAATTCTAATTGTTTTAATTAACTCCATTAAAAATAAAACAAACAAATAAGAAAAAAACTTAAAAGAGGAATGAGAATTAAGGTGTGATTTAAGAATGTCTAATAAGACCTCCAAACGAGGGGGTATTGTTAGATAAACCCCCCTCAGAGCTTATACAAGTGAATTTTAAAATACCCCATTGCTATTTTTAAAATTATAGGGACATCTTTGGAAAAAAAAATTGGGAAAATTTGTCAAAATAAGAGTCTAAAAAATATCCCAAAATTTTTCCTAAATTTCTAAAAATGTTATGAGATTTTTCAAGATTTTTATAAAATTTTTTATAACTTTAAAGAGACTTAAAAATGACTCAAAAATTTTTCACATTTTTTTTTTTATTTTCAAAACATTTTTCCCGATTTTTATTGATTTTTTTTTTCATTTTTTATATTTAAAATCCAATTAAAATTGAATATACAGAAAATAAAATAATAAATAAAGTGAAATAAAAAAAAAATAAATTATGAACCAATTCAGTTTGGTTGGGCCATGTGTCCGCCCATTGTGGGGACACGCAACCGTTTTTTTTTAAATATACTGTGACAGGGTGACGTCACTATGAAGTAAGCATAAAATAGTGTAAACATTTCAACAATTTTATGCATTAAGTAAAATTCATGAAGTAAGCATTTCATGATGTAAACATGAAGTAAACATTTCTAAATAATAAAATTTAATTAAATCTATCCTATATATATATATATATATATATATATATATATATATATATATATGTTGATCTTATAGGTCACGTCCGGTTTTGATTATGACAAATACTCATTGTATTTAATGAATATTTAAGATTATGTGTAGGAACCTCAATTGTCAAGATCATAATGCACATGGAACAAATGAAGTTTGAAGACCAATTTATGTTTATAATTGTAATATATATATTCAACTGTGTAATTGGTCTGTAATAGTTAATTAGGGTCTTTGGTTTGTAATAAGCTCACACACATTATATGCAGGATATATTACATAAGCTCAAACCAAGTATAAATAAAATAATCGTAGAAAGACCTTAGGGGTTACCCTAAGGTCGACCGACACTAGATTTTTTCGGTGTCTTCAAAAAGACCCAGAAATGACCTTAGGACACTCACCTTTGCACTCATAAATGTTAGACACTTGATTAGGGTGTTTGTGATTCAAAAAAGGACTGAAATGCACACTTTGTGCACTTTCGGTCGATCGACCTTGGTAGTTCATTCTGCTCTGGTCGACCGAAATCGGCTTGGGTCAACAATTTGACCTCAGCCCGATCGACCGAACCATATAGATCATTTGTACCCCAGTTGACTGAACTTAGGTCCAGGTCAACAGTTGACCATGTCCCAGTCAACTGAACTGAATAGTTCAATTAGCCCCCGGTCGACTGAAACCTCCTTGGGTCAACATTTTGACCACCTGGTCGACCGAGCCCAAATTGCATTGTAACTGCCTGGTCGACCGAATCACCCAGTTCAAAATAGCCTGGTCGATCGAACCTTGGTAAAATGGAAAAATCGCCTCGGACATGCACTTTCAGTCGACCGAGCCATATGAACTTCAGTCGACCAAATGGTTCTAGTTGACTAGGTCTCTCGGCTTGCCCTGAATTTTTTTACCGTGGTTAATTTTTTAAATAGGGTTAATTATTTTAAAATGATTTAAAACTTTCCTAATAATTTCCAATAGGTCCCCAACGGTCATAATTCATGGGGTATCTATAAATACCTCCTCATTTGGGATTATTAGTAAGAGATTAGCATATTTGTTTATGAAAAATTCTTTGAAAATTCAAAAACCTATAATACTCATTTTTGAGCCTCCTACACTTATTCTTACCTAATCTTACTTCTCAAACTTTTTTGTAAGTGTGTTTAAGTGTGGTTGTTCTATAGGTTTGCTCTCCTTGCTCTGTTTGATTGATTCGATTTTCTTGAGAGCCAAACCTAAGTTTTCTTAGGGGACTTTGTTAATGAGTCTCTCCTAAGAAGACTTATATTAAACTTCCGAGTATTGCACATTCATTGCAATATCTTGTGAAGTTTGTATTCATTTTTGGATTGCAAAATCTCTTCAAAACGTTTCCAAATATATTGTGGGATTTATTTTGATATAACTTTGTAAAGATATTTGTTTATGTGATATTGATCTTTGTTGCAATATTCATTAACAAATATATTATTTGCTGAATACAAAGATTATATATCTTTTGCAAACCAAACATGTACATTACTTGAGCATCATACTATTGAGAAAATATGCTGATTGAAATATATACATATATAGTGTTTGGTTAATTTCTTTGTTTGAGCACTTAGATTGAATACACCTTGTGATACAAAGATTGTAGTGATTGCACTCTCATGCACTGATTACACCGATGGTAAATCTATTTGAGAATTGATATATTAAACCATATTGAGCTTACATATTATATCATTTGTGGTGTATGTGACTAAGCGTATTTGGGTACATATCTGCTTTACACGAAAGTACCGTCATTGTACCATTTGATTGTATTTCAATACTGTTGTATTTCCAGGCACAGGTCTGAAGAGGGAGACTAACTCTTTGAAATAGTCTCAGATTGGCTTAGAACCGATTAGGAAAGCTAGGTGCGCTATCCTATTAAGGTGTGTAGGTTGAGGTCAACCCCGCTAATTGACTTGGTTAAGGTTGAGGTCAGCTCTGTGGTAATTGACCTGATTGTAATTGGTACCACTCCACCCTTAAGTGAGCCATTAATGGAATCCTCGGGCTTGCGAGCTAGAGGTGGGGACGTAGGCATAGTTGGCTGAACCTTGATAACATATCGTGTGTTTATTTACATTTCCGCACTTTATATTTTATCGCGCGTGTATGTTATTGTATGAATGATGCGCTTGATTTAAATTTCCGCATCTCTCATATATCTGCGCATTGGGAATTATATAGATCGACCCTAGGTTGTATTATACGTGTACTTCATTTAACCTAGGAAAAAGGTTTTAAATTCCAATTCACCCCCCTCTTGGGAATACACTAAAGTTAACAATTGGTATCAGAGTCTCGTTGCACTAGACTTAAACGTTTTTGCAAAAAGATCGCAATGGCTCAAATTGGTGTATCCCCATTCGGAGAGGGACAATCACCTACTAGTCCTCCATTGTTTTGTGGTGTCGATTACACCACCTGGAAAATTAGAATGAACATATTTATAAAATCTATGAGTTGGAGTGCTTGGCAGGTGATTGTCAAAAGAATTTGTATGCCTGTAAACGAAAATGATATTATCTTGATGCATGCAAATTCATATGCCATGGAACTATTATATTGTGCTTTGGACTCTAACATCCTTCTTGAGATCATGGCATGTCGTAGTGCACAGGAAATCTGGGATGAACTAGAAAAAAAATATGGAGAATCCCAGGAGATGGACATCGTAACTCCTCCGAATGTTCCAAGCTCAAATGATTAGGAGGAGGTAAATCATGAGCTAGAAATCAATGAGGAAGTATATGATTCTCACTCGCACTCGTTTGGTGATTCTTGTGATGATGTGTGTGATGATTCTTATGCTGAATGCTATGTTGTGTCATATGATGAATCATCAAATATTCCCTATGACAATACTGTTGAACATGCATGCAATGATTCATATAATAACTATGACATATCTTTTGATGAATCATGTGCTGAATTGAATATTAAAAGCATGTTGTCACATGAAAAACCAGAAAAGACTTTATTGAAAATGCACAAGTTTCTAGTTCGAGTTTACAAGCATAAAATATTTTTGAAGAGTGAGAACAAAAGAATAGCAAAACAATTAAAGGGGTTGGAAAATTTTCATGCTATTCTTGAAAAGAAAAAGATTGAGAAAATATTGAAAATTGCATGCTTAAATGAAAAAATAGATGATTATTCTAGATTTACACTCAAAGCTAAAAATGAGAAGGATAATCATAATAAACCCTTTGGAGTTAAAAGAAATAAATCATTTAAAAAGGATTCATTTTATAAATCCCATTTTCATCAAAATTTTCATGCCTCATTGAGTAAAAACAGAATAAATAAGCATATCCCTTCACGAAAATTCAATACCTGCTTATTTTGCAAAACTATGTGGCACATATGGTTTAATTGTTTACTTAAAAGTGCCAGAGGCTTAGAAAAGGAAATGAAATGGATAATTAGCAAAGCGAACCCCGTATGATCTAAGGAAACATGGATTTAAATTAACACTATTTAATTATTTAATGCTTCCTTAGATCTTAGGTTTAGGTTTAGGGGGTTGTGATGACTGTGGGCTGGGGAAGTGGTTGTTGCTTAAAATGAAAATTTTAGTATACACACTCACCTATCTTGTTATACTAAGAATCTTTATCCACTTCCATATGGACATGACATGTATGCCTGGTATTTAATTCAAAATGCTTAACCCATGCTCACATGAAAATCACAAGTTTAAGCATACTTTTGTCCATTGTATAGAATTGAGCTTTAGGGATCTCGTCTTGCATTGTATCTTTTTACCCTAATCTCATTAGTCAAGACCTGGTCATCACTCTAGGTATAAGCAATGATAATAAATTCCTTATCTTTCTTGTGCTAATAAATAAGACATCCCTCACACAATCAAAATTAGAGGCATCCACTTGGGAATTCGTATTTTATTAATTAAATCAAATTATTCCCTTTGAGCTTAATATTTAAATCCTCTAATCTTGATTCACCTATCCCCTTCATAGGAAATCCTTACCAAACCATGATCATATTCGGTCAGGTTTCACCTATCTACTTGTATCCATGCTTTAGATTGTAATTATATTTATAGGATACTTTCCATTCTCCGAAGAGCATTGTTCACAACATTCACATATCCTATATACTCTTTGCCCAAGCATACACATGATTACTAAGCACAAAAATATTTTTGAAAATGTCCACTCATTCTTAATACTCTTTTGAACTAAATGATAATTTGATTGTCAAGAGTATTTACTCATTTTCACTTCACAAGCTTTCAAATTATTAAGTCATGTCCTTTAGAGCTTTATATACTTAAAGATGAGTTGAATGACTAACTTGATTGCCTAGGTCTCAATCGAGATGAATGCATAAAATTCAAGTAGACCTTTGCATGTGTACTTTTAAATTGAAAGTCATTCTAACTTGTGCCTCTCACACATATCGAAATTCATATCAATAGAGGCAATACTGGCTTAGCTCACTTAAAGAAATATCTATTGTGACTGTTTGGTCCTCTAAGCCTATTCATCCAAAGCCAAGCATATATCATCAAAAATCTTAAAACACTTGGCTAAAGAACTATAAAATGAAAAAGGCATAAATTGAATAAGTGCATAACTCAGGGGGAGCATTTCTCTTCATGAATATATATACATTAAATGCTCTCATGAATTTTTGTCTTTTATGCTCATATGCCTTCATATGAAAAGCACTAAATTCCTACTATTCATTATGCGTTAAATGAGTATATCTTATAATGGATAGTTTATCTTTTGTATCATCTGTTGATTATACTACTAGATTGCACGCCTGTGTTGAAAGCCTCCTACATGGCGGATGCAGTTGATAAGAATTGCATGCTGGTAGTGGATTATAGGTTCTCGCATGCTTAAATACTATTTTGAATTGATTGCTTGAATCTATCAGGTTTTGGTGTATGAAAATTTGGGAAATGTCCGATTTATAGACGGCATGTTGCCAAAATTTCGATAGGATTTTTCCCAAACCAAAACCTTGTGTTAAAGATGATTACGATAAAATTAAATTTAAAATATTTTTTGAAATGATAAGTGAAAACTTAAACAGAAATATCACACTTTCATCCTTGCATAATCATCAGGCACATAGAGATCTGAGCATCTTTCCTATAGAAAGAACTTATAAGTCTCATATGCATCACTATTGTTTATTGAAATATTGAGGCTCTTCTGATATCCCTGAACATTGTATCCTGCACGTAAAGTTCTTTGATATGAAATGTTCTTGGGTCATGAACATTATTGCATGTCTCAATATATACTCTCTGATGCATCTATAGTCTATAGGGACAACTATACTAATCAAGTGATAATATGTAATTGACAAATACTCAGTATAGTTGATTTTAAAAGATTTGGAAATGGGTCATACTACTGAACATAATGAAGTTAAACTTTGGTTAGTATAAGCAGTTAAAAAATCTAAGCACAAACTCAAATTAATAGAGGGAGCATCTAAACATAAATTCCTAGTTTGTTTTGCTTTCAAATATGTTTAGCTTAGATTTGTTATTGAATCAAGTGTGGCAAGCGTTTGAATGAAATGTTTTATTGAAAATCATAAATTTGAAGCATGTTTATATTGCCACAATATTTTGTGTTTGCCATATGATCTTGCATGTGCTTATTGAATTTTTAGGATCATTATGAATTTGGTTTTTTGGTTATGTTATGAATGTACTTAAATGCTAAAACCAGAAAATTTGTGTTTGCTTGCTTGTTTCAAAATTGAAGTATCTTTTTCAGCAAACAACCCCCAGTACTTTTTGCAAATATCAAGGGGGATTTATATTTATATGTATATATTTATTGTAATACTTTATGGCAAGAACCTTTTTCAAAACTCAAACTTCTTCTCTCTTGCCTTATTATTATATACATATATGTTTTAAGGTTGCATAACTAGTTCAATAACTTCACATAAAAATGCATGTGAACTAGTTAGACTATGTTTATGCTCAAATATGCCATGTGTTTTTAACTCAAATCTTCCATGGGTCTTATGATATGTTTCAACTGCAAATGGTTTGTGTATATTTCTGGTCTAATCATGTTTGATATGTCATTTGAACCTTTAATAACCAATTATATTGTTTGTGTGCTTAATTGCTAAGGTTATCTTTGTCATTCTTTGTGCATAAGTATGACTATTATATTTTTGAATGACTGCAAGTTATACCTCTATTCTATGCGTTGATCATACTGAACTGTTTGAGTAGTTGTGGATAAACTGTTAGGATTTATCAACTCAAATAGGTTATTATTTAAACATGATCTGTTTTGGAAAGTCTGGTTTTCAAACAACACTCTGCCAAATTTTTTCTAAAAACGTTCCAAAACTTATAATGTATAAATATTACATTCGGCCATTGCCTAGAGCTTTTAACTTTTATGGCCCTTTTTTCTGTTGCCAAAAGGGGGAGATGGAGAGGCAAAAATTGGGTTAAAATTTGATTTCCCTAAATGCATATTGATAGGGGGAGCCTTCTTAGGCTTATACCCATATTTTTACGTGTTGTATTTGTCATCATCAAAAAGGGGGAGAACGTTGACCTTATAGGTCACGCTCGGTTTTGGTTATGACAAATACTCATTGTATCTAATGGGTATTTGAGATTATGTGCAGCAACCTCAATTGTCAAGATCATAATGCACATAAAACAAATGAAGTTTGAAGACCATTTCATGTTTATAATTATAATATATATATATTCAGCTGTGTAATTGGTCTGTAATAGTTAATTAGGGTCTTTGGTTTGTAATAAGCTCACACACATTACATGCATGGTATATTACGTAAGCTTAACCCAAGTATAACTAAAATGATCTTAGAAAGACCTTAGGGGTTACCCTTCGGTCGACCCAGAAATGACCCTAAGACACTAGGACACTCACCTTTGCACTTATAAATGTTAGACACTTGATTAGGGTGTTTGTGATTCAAAATAGGACCAAAATGCACACTTTGTGCACTTTCGGTTGACCAACCTTGGCAGTTCATTCTGCCTCGGTTGACCGAAACCGGTCCGAGTCAATAATTTGACCTCAGCCCGATTGACCAAACCATATAGATCATTTGTACCCCGGTCGACTGAACCTAGGTCCAGGTCAACAGTTGACCATGTCCCGATCGACCGAACTGAATAGTTCAATTACCCCCTGATAGACCGAAACCTCATAGGGTCAACATTTTGACCACTTGGTCGATCGAGCCCAAATTGCATTGCAAATGTCTGGTCGACCAAGGGTCCTCGGGAGAAATCCCCAACTGTATGGTCGACCGAATCACCAGTTCAAAATAGCCTGGTCAACTGAACCTCGGTAAAATGGAAAATTCACCTCGGGCATGCACTTCCGGTTGACCGAGTCACAAGTTCAAAAATGTCCTAGTCGACCGAGCCATATGAACTTCGATTTACCAAAATGGTTCTAGTCGACCAGGTCTCTTGGCTTGCCCTGAATTTTTTTACCGCGGTTAATTTTTTAAATAGGGTTAATTATTTTAAAATGATTTAAAACTTTCCTAATAATTCCCAATAGGTCCTCAACGGTCATAATTCATAGGGTGTCTATAAATACCCCCTCATTTGGGATTATTACTAAGAGATTAACATATTTGATTAGGGAAAATTCTTTGAAAATCCAAAAACCTATAATACTCATTTTTGAGCCTCTTACACTTATTCTTACTTGATCTTACTTCTCAAACTTCTTTGTAAGTGTGTTTAAGTGTGGTTGTTCTATAGGTTTGCTCTCCTTGCACTGTTTGATTGATTCGATTTTCTTGAGAGTCAAACCTAAGTTTTCTTAGGGGACGTTGTTAATGAGTCTCTCCTAAGAAGACTTATATTAAACTTCCAAGTATTGCACATTCATTGCAATATCTTGTGAAGTTTGTATTTATTTTTGGATTGCAAAATCTCTTCAAAACATTTCCAAATATCTTGTGGGATTTATTTTGATATAACTTTGAAAAGATATTTGTTTACGTGATATTGATCTTTGTTGCAATATTCATTGACAAATATATTATTTGTTGAATACAAAGATTATATATGTTTTGCAAACCAAACATATACATTACTTGAGCATTATACTATTGAGAAAATCTGCTGATTGAAATATATACATATATAGTGTTTGGTTAATGTCTTTGTTTGAGCGCTTAGATTGAATACATCTTATGATACAAAGATTGTAGTGATTGCACTCTCACGCACTGATTACACCGATGGTAAATCTATTTGAGAGTTGATATATCAAACCACATTGAGCTTGCATATTATATCATTTGTGGTGTATGTGACTGAGCATATTTGGGTACATATTTGCTTTACACGAAAGCACTATCACTGTTCCATTTGATTGTATTTCAATATTATTGTATTTCCAGGCACGGGCTTGAAGAGGGAGACTAATCCTTTGAAATAGTTTCGAATTGGCTTAGAACCGGTTAGAAAAGTTAGGTGCGTCATCTTGCTAAGGCGTGTAGGTTGAGGTCGGCCCAACTAATTGACTTGGTTAAGGTTGAGGTCAGCCCTGTGGTAATTGACCTGGTTGTAATCGGTGCCGTTCCACCCTTAAGTGAACCATTAGTGGAATCCTCATGCTTGCGAGCTAGAGGTGGGGACGTAGGCACAGTTGGCCGAACCCCGATAACATATCCTGTGTTTATTTACATTTCCGCACTTTATATTTATCGCGCTTATATGTTATTGTGTGAATGATGCGCTTGATTTAAATTTTCGCATCTCTCATATATCTACGCATTGGGAATTATATAGATCGACCCTAGGTTGTATTATACGGATACTTCATTTAACCAAGGAAAAATGTTTTAAATTCCAATTCACCCCCCTCTTGAGAATACACCAAAGCTAACAATATATATATGTAAAATTATGGATTGTGTAAATCATTTTATGGAACAAAATATCTTATCTTTCAAAACTATCATTTTGCGGATAAAAAAACCCCTGAACTTTTTGAAGACAAACATTCCTAAATCACAAAATTTAATCAATTCAATCATTTCTATGTAAAATCATGGATATTATAAATCTTTTTACCCTATGTTTGGAGAGATATTAGATTTAGAGTTATATTTGATTAGAATAAAATGTATTATAAAATTAAATTAAAATTTTTATCTAAATTCAAGGTTCGGAATCTATGCTTCCAAACACTACCTTATGGAAAAATCTTATTCTTCAAAAGTACGAAAAAAACTATTACTTAAAGTAATCAAGTTCAACAAATTTAAATAAAATTTTAATATCATCAATTAAATAATAGCATTAAAATATAAAAAATAAATATCTAAAGTAAAATAATGGATCTAGGAGCACCTTCCAGGTAACAAAAACCAATTTTATTTTGAGTTAAAAATAAAGCTCACTAACTAACCATTAACTAAACACAAAATAATTGTACAGATTTTAGTTAGCAAATCATTATTAGTGCATAAATAAATTAAAACATGACTTATAGGAACCAAATAAAATATTTTAGAAAAATAATATTTTAACTTTTATCTTTACATATTCAAAAACATTATATGTATGGTATCAGAGCCATGTTCTTTCCTGGAGACCAAGAGAGTTAAGATCATAGAAGTGATTTTAAGAAGAACGAGGTACAAATAGTTTAAGGGGAAACTTGCCAACCATGGATACACCCTCTACTAACAATCGTCTTTCTTCTTCCATCTCTCTTCCTCCCTCCATAAAAAGAACCACTTCTTCCAAAATTACCAACCTAGTAGAATATTCTTATATTCATGATTCTGCTCAGATTCTGGAAACCTCCCTTCCTCTTGTAAATCCCTATAATATTTTAAGAAAAAAGAAATCCTTAGCCAACCAAGTTCGTACTTTTCTTATATCCCATAACAGACCCCAAGTCAAAGAATTCGTTCAGACTACAGCCCTTAATAAGTGTCTTATCCCAGCCTCTTCTAGAGAACAGTATATTGATCTTAAGCTTGACCAAGATATGATCAACCAATGGATGAGAGAAGGTTATGCTCACCTTCACTTCGGTGCTGTTCGACTTCTCCTCACCTTGCATGGCAGAAAAGGACTTCCTGTTACAGCAAGAATCACTCTTCTCAATACCACTTATACTCAGTATGAGCATGCTGCAATCAGAACTTCTCTCACTACACTTCAAGCTGGAAGTGTCTACCTCACCTTCTTCCCAAATTTCAATATCCCTTTAAGGGATAAGAATCTGAAGAACTGCACAAAAGTTCAACTTCAAATCACTGGTGCTCCTCAGATATCATCTGCTTACATTGCTACTCTTCACCATCAGCTCATCTATAGACTTCAAGATCATGCTGTTGACCTTCCCCTTCCAAGACAGTCATAAAACACCATTCTGATCGCTGCTGAAAGAGAAGATGAAGTGCCAACCATTCTACAGATTCCACGACAAATTCCCAGGGACGAATTGAAGCAGCTGATCCCTCTGGAATGGATTACCAACTATGAACAACTTCACCAGCAGTCAATACCTATTCATCTTTCAGATCCAAAATTCCAGAGACTGCTAGATGGAATCGTAAATACTATGTTTGACCCAAAAGATGGTGCTTCCTCCTCCACACCACCGGTTTTCCAGTCCTTGATGATAAAGCTTGTTACTTTTGAAGATGACATTCCCATTCACAATATCAATCCAGATGGATCTCCCATCTATATTGACAAGATTAATGGTCACTTTATTTGGGATGTTGACCCTATGATGTGTGATCCAGATTGTGATTGCCACAAATCACACCAGAAGGAAACCAAATCATCATTTAAACCTTTTACTCCTCAGAGAAAGCTTGATGACCCAAGCAACCCATGGATAGGAATTCGGTGTCCAGACCCTAAACCTAAACCTTTATGGATCTATGATAGAGCTCTTGAAATTCTTCGACAAGAAGGATTACTTCTACCAGAAGAGCCTGACCCAGCTCCTTACCAGAACCCAGTACCTACCCAAATCCAAACCCAATCTATTCCTTGTTTTATGGCTTCTCCATATGACAAAAATTTTCCACCACTAGAACCCAGAGCACATCCAGAATTAAACATTCATTCTAGACCTTTTGTTCAAAACACTGAAGTTCAGCCAGATGGCTCCAGAAAGCCTCCCACTCAAGCAGAGCAAGTTCTAAACTAGCAAACTCAGAATGCCAGATCTCAGAATTCAACTTTATCTTCTATCGATCATAAAGTTGACAAGCTTATTTCTCATGGCACTTAGATGAACCAAAGGCTTGATCATTTTGATTCCCAACTCAGTGAGATGTACACTGGCCTGAAAAGAAGAATTGCTAGTCTTGATACTAAACTCCGAACGATACATTGATGAAGGATATTTTGGACCAATGTTCAATCAAAAGGAGTTTGAGATTAACAGACTCGAAGATCAGTTATCTCAGATGGAATGAGATCTCCATCGTCCTCCTCCAATATCCTATGTCCCCAAATCCTTTCCATATTCACCATCCTATTCCTCTTTCCCATCTCATTCACCACCATTTCCCACTTACATGCTAGATTATTCCAAACATTTCAAATCCACTGCTAAAATGTTTAGAAGAAATTCTCTCATACCACCCTTCAAACCTTCCTCTTCGAGATCCTCAGCTTTGCCCAAAACAGAATCCTCCAATCCCACTTTTGTTGATCAAAGGTTCAAACAACCTTTTCCATCATAGGATCAGCCACCATCGATGCTTGCTGACAGTATTCCAACTATCCCTGAAACATCCTCTAAAGAAAATGACAGTGATGTTTCCACTAAAGCATCATCAGAAGCCTTGTCTACATCAGATGACGGGATTACAGATCTCTCACATATGCTCATGGCAACCCTAACTGATCCAGAAAAGACTGATACTACAACTCCCATTGTAGAAGAACCCATTGAAGTTGAATCAGCTCCTGCTGACCGAATCCCAAAGCAACCTATTCCCCATAATGGTCCTTAGTTTTCATTTGAAGGCCTATCACCAACAAAATGGAGAGATAGAATTGGAGAATTTGGTTCTTGGATTGACCTCCAACTATCTAAACCAGGAAACAATCTTGATGCTGTTCTACTTGAATTTGTCTCTAGATTCACTGGAAGATTAAGAGATTGGTTTCAAAGTCTTGGTGATTATAGACAATTGACGTTCATTAGATCACAGTTTCCTTCTCAAGCTCTTGGAGTTTTTTATCGTGAATTTATTGGAGACCCTGATACTCATGCCAATGAAGTCAGACAGGAATTCTTTGAGATGAGATGTTGTTCATTAAAAAGGAAAGATCTTGATTTTCATTATCAAAGAATGTCAGACGATATTATCTCCTTGGCGGTATGAATGATGAAAACCTCAGATAGGTCTATGTTAATTCTCTCCTAGAGGATATTCAACTTGAACTACAAAGAAAGCTCTTTGCTCTTCAAAGATCTTTGAGAGATATCTCTTTTGGAGAAATTCACCAACTTGCTTTAGCCTCTCTTGAGAAGTTATGTGACACTCATCAACTATTCTAGAAAATGATGAAACAGAACCACAAGTTCATTAAATAGTGCAAAAAGCTTCATATCAAATGCAAAGAAAAGGATTGCATCTGTGGTCCTAAAAAGAAGAAACACTTCAAGGATTATGGTTCTGACAAACAACTCAGGAAAAATTCTAGAAAAAGAAAGAAATTCAGATTCTTTAAGAAAAAGGATCAACGAGGACATGATAAATCTCTTCGATGCTTCATTTGCAAAAGGAAAGGACACTATGCCAAATAGTGCCCAATGAACAGGACAAAGTTTGCAAAACTCACCCAAAAGTTACAAACAGAAGATCTTGATGCAGACGTTGAGTTTGTCCTATCGGATCAAGAAGAAATGTCTGAAGAAACAATCCTTGTCCTTACTGATTCAGAAAATTCCGATTCAAGAGATGATTCCCCGTTAGAAGAAATGTTCAATATCCAGCTTGTTCTCTCTTCTGAAAGCCCTCAGATAAGTCCCTATATCCAAATCCAACTTCTCCCTGAAAAGTATGGTAAACCCATACTTGCTGTTGCATCCATTGATACAGGATCCCATAAGACCATGGTTAATCCAAAAGTTCTACCACCAGACTGTTGGTCTTCCCATACTCAATTCTTTAGAGCTGCAAATGATTAAATTTTCACTACCACATTGATTTCCAAAAGAAAAATTGGGATTAAGCTCCTTCCTAATTGCATCATTTGGACTTATGTCATTGGCAGTCCACTTCCTAAAAAAGATGTTTTATTAGGATAGGATGTTTACTGTCTTTCAAAATCCCTGAGAATTCTTCCCATAGGAATTCGGTGCAAAAGAGAATTCAAAGCCTTTACTTCGATAAACAAAATCTATTCTCTTTCCCATTTCTCTTCTGATTTCCTTCCCATTCAAAAACAGTTGTTAAAACTATGTGCTGAAAGTCATGACCAGTTCGTCCATAACCATCCTCTGTGGAAAAACCCAGATTTTTTCATTCACATCCCATTCAAGCTTAATGAAGATATCAGTCTGACCAAAGCTACTCATCCGAGGATGTCCCCCTCAGATCTTAAGCTTGCCAGGGAAGAATGTCATTTACTATTACAACTGGGTTTAATTGAACCAACCAGTTCCTCTTGGGCATGCCAAGCATTTTATGTTGAAAAAGGATCAGAGGAAAGAAAAGATTGGTTATTGATTATAAGCCATTAAATGTGTTCATTAGGGATGATAAATTCCCTATTCCAAAGGCCAGAACGCAATTCATCCATCTTGCTGAAGCCATGATATTTTTTAAATTCGATCTAAAAGGAGCATTTTGGCAACTTGGAATTCATCTGAATGACAGGTACAAGATAGCTTTCCGTATTCCAAATGAAAAGTTCCAATGGATTGTTTTACCCTTCGGACTGAAGATTGCACCATTACTATTTCAAAAGGTAATGACCAGGATTTTCAATCCTATCCTGCACAGTACTTTGATCAACATTGATGATATTTTGTTATTTTATAAGAGTCTTGCAGATCATCGTCACCTTCTTGAACATTTCCACCAACTGGCATCATAGTATGGGATAATGCTGTCAGAAAAGAAAAGCATGATTGGACAGCACGAAATTGATTTTCTGGGAATGAAAATATCTCATGGGACAATCTGTCTAGGTCCTCATCTTGCTAATCAATTATCACAATTTCCTGATGATAATCTTTCTGTCAAAGAAATACAACAATTTCTTGGCATCATTAATTACATCAGAGACTTTATCCCGCATGCAAGTCAATTCACCAGTTCCCTGTCACAGCTGTTGAAAAAGAAACCACCCCCATAGGGCCTTGACCAGACACGAGCTGTCAGACACCTCAAGAAAGCTGCAAAGGATTAACCGCCTCTAACCATTCCATCCACATGAAATCTTATCATCCAGTCAGACGCTAGTGACCATTATTGGGGTGCTTTGTTACTTGAAGATAAGGACGACAAGAGATCCTATTGTGGACATGCAAGTGGAGAATTCAAAGAATCCCAAAAGCACCATCACACTATGTTCAAAGAAATTATTGCAATAAAAAATGGAATTTGGAAGTTTGACTTCTATGTCAGATCAAAACACTTCACAATAGAAATGGACAATTCATCCTTCCCAAAGATGCTTGAATTCCGAAACAAGATTCATCCTGGTCCATAGATTCTCAGACTGAAAGATTGGTTTTCCAGATATGACTTCTCTGTGAAACATATAAAAGGCGATCACAATGTTCTTGCCGACATGTTATCTCGTTCTTGGAAAACTTCTTTCCTTATCTCCAAACACCAAGCCATTCCACTAATCCTCATGGCCTCATCCTCCTCCTCACCTCCATATATCCTCTACCTTGGTGCCTTTACCCAGATACAGTTCCCTCTAGAAATACCTCCAGAGATCACTGATGCCTCCAAAATGAAATCCTATGCCAAGACCTTCTATGGCTACTATGCTAGTCTAATAGACCATCACCTGACTTTCCCATCTTACCTTTTCCTCAATCCTTACATCATTAAGCCATCATCCTTTAATACTTATGTATTATGGTATATATGGTATATCTCTGTTTTGCAGGTACATGCTGTATTCCTCCCACTTCAGGAGACGTATGCTCATCTTGATGATCCAGCCAATCAGAAATCCCTGTTTTGGACTTTCCTCCAGCTCTTTGATCCTCTGTTCACTTGGAGAAAGAAATTGACTACCCTCATGGGTAATCACAACCTTTAAAAGATGGACTCAGCTGAAGTAGCCTCAGTACACAGTATCTTCATTCTGCATAGACCATATTTCTACAAATCAAACAGGAACCTCTTATGGTCCCAGAATCAAGTCTACGAATGGGATACACTGTACAACTTCCCCAACACATGGCTAAGCTACAAGCCTCCACTATTAAAACACCTCTGTGAAATGAACGATCTCCAGCTCTGTTCTGAACTCGTCCAAGCCGTTCCAGACGAGATTCCAGCTCCTAAGCCACCTAACAAGGACCGCCCTGATCATGATCCTATGGACACTGATGAAGATTATCCTTGGGATCTGCCAACTTACCATCATCCAATCTATGGAGAGATCACGGATGAGGATTACATCAACCTCAACCTCTCGCCATCTCATTGCATCTAGCCCCACATATTGTTTACTTATTATTGTCACCAAAGTCCACAATGGTGGGCCACTTTATGTTTGCGTATGTAATAAGTTTGCATGTAAGTCAAAAGTTGTTGACGTGATTAAAGGTGGTGGGTCACACAAATGTAGTCGCTCATGTGCTGTCACCTTTGTCGTGTCAGTTGTTAGGTCGTCTCTGTCAGTAGTCAGTCATCGCCACAAAAGTCTTCACCCACTTTAGTTTTATGTTGTCGTCTACTTTATGTCTTTATCATATTTGCTTTATGTCCTTATCAATTGTCTGTAAAATGCTTGCTTCTAGTGTAAGTCTTGGGGGGTCTCAGACCTCTATTTAAGGGATTGCCTTCCCATTTGTAAGGCAGAGTAGAACTACAACAAGTTTGAAAGAAATAAAATCCTTTTGTGTGTTTTCATCCATGGCTCTCTAAGTTCTCTTTTTCCCCAAAGACTATTTCTCCAAAGGGCTTCTATCTTCCACTTCTATGAGCTTGTAATACCTCCATGATATTATGAGGGAATACTTTACAGTGGATACCCGTAACCTGCCGAGTCACGGTGCTAGCACAAGGCAAACCTCAGGTTTAACGAAACTGTAATGTGTACCTTTGATGATCATGACACGCCTAGAATGCTCTATGCTTGCCTCTAAGGAGGATCCTACACATTAGAAAGGTTGTACGGTCCCTATTGACATCCTCTGATCAAGCATTGGTTGAAAGACCCGAGTTCTCCGTTGAGTGGCCATGGGAAGGCCTATGTTGGAGATGTCGTCTTAGATTGGTTGCTTTCCTAAAGAAGGTCAAAGGGGCTCTCGACTCTCGTGTGGTATCAGAGCCATGTTCTTTCCTGGAGACCAGGAGAGTTAAGATCATAGAAGTGATTTTTAGAAGAACGAGGTACAAATAGTTTAAGGGGAAACTTGCCAACCATGGATACACCCTCTACTGACAATCGTCTTTCTTCTTCCATCTCTCTTTCTCCTTCCATAAAAAGAACCACTTCTTCCAAAATTACCAACCTAGTAGAATATTCTTATATTCCTGATTCTGCTCAGAACCAGGAATCCTCCCTTCCTCTTGTAAATCCCTATAATATTTTCAGAAAAAAGAAATCCTTAGCTAACTAAGTCCGTACTCTTCTTATATCCCATAACAGACCCCAAGTCAAAGAATTCGTTCAGACTACAGCCCTTGATAAGTGTCTTATCCCAGCCCCTTCCAGAGAACAGTATATTGATCTTAAGCTTGACCAAGATCTGATCAACCAATGGA
This sequence comes from Malania oleifera, assembly GCF_029873635.1. Classification (NCBI taxonomy): domain Eukaryota; kingdom Viridiplantae; phylum Streptophyta; class Magnoliopsida; order Santalales; family Ximeniaceae; genus Malania; species Malania oleifera. The sequence continues at coordinate 129,786,288 of NC_080417.1, forward strand.
TGAGAGAAGGTTATACTCACCTTCACTTCGGTGCTGTTCGACTTCTCCTCACCTTGCATGGCAGAAAAGGACTTCCTGTTACAGCAAGAATCACTCTTCTCAATACCACTTATACTCAATATGAGCATGCTGCAATCGGAACTTCTCTCACTACACTTCAAGCTGGAAGTGTCTGCCTCACCTTCTTCCCGAATTTCAATATCCCTTTAAGGGATAAGAATCTGAAGAATTGCATAAAAGTTCAGCTTCAAATCACTGGTAATCCTTAGATATCATCTACTTACATGGTTACTCTTTACCATCAGCTCATCGATAGACTTCAAGATCATGTTGTTGACCTTCCCCTTCTGGGACAGTCTGACAACACCATTCTAATCACTGCTGAAAGAGAAGATGAAGTGCCAACCATTCTTCAGATTCCACGATAAATTCCCAGGGACGAATTGAAGCAGTTGATCCGTCTGGAATGGATTACCAGCTATGAACAACTTTACCAGCAGTCAATACCTATTCATCTTTCAGATCCAAAATTCCAAAGACTGCTAGACGCAACCATAAAGATTATGTTTGACCCAAAAGGTGGTGCTTCCTCCTCCACACCACCGGTCTTCCAGTCCTTGATAGATGACATTCCCATTCAGAATATCAATCCAGATGGATCTCCCATTTATACTGACAAGATTAATGGCCACTTTATCTGGGATGTTGACCCTATGGTGTGTGATCCAGATTGTGACTGCCACAAATCACACCAGAAGGAAACCAAACCATCCTGTAAACCTTTTACTCCTCAGAGAAAGCCTGATGACCCAAGCAGCCCATGGATAGGAATTTGGTGTCCAGACCCTAAACCTAAACCTTTATGGATCTATGACAGAGCTCTTGAAATTCTTTGTCAAGAAGGATTACTTCCGCCAGAATAACCTGATCTAGTTCCTTACCAAAACCCAGTACCAACCCAGATCCAAACCCAACCTATTCCTTGTTTTATGGCTTCTCTATATGACAAAAATTTTCCACCACTGGAACCCAGAGCACATCCAGAATTAAACATTCATTCTAGACCTTTTGTTCAAAACACTGAAGTTCAGCCAGATGGCTCCAAAAAGCCTCCCACTCAAGCAGAGCAAGTTCTAAACTAGCAAACTCAGAATGCCAGATCTCAGAATTCAACTTTATCTTCCATCTATCATAAAGTTGACAAGCTTATTTCTCATGGAACTCAGATGAACCAAAGGCTTGATCATTTTGATTCCCAACTCAGTGAGATGTAGTGGGATAAATAGGTCACGCATCCCCCACAATGGAGACATGTAGCTTTATTTTCTTTTTTTATATTTGAATTTACTGTAGCAAGGTGACGTTAGCATGACGTCACCCATTATGTGGCAACTTTTCTGTTTTTTTTGAATTTTCTGCAGCATGGTGACGTTAGCATGATGTAACCCGCAATGTGGCAGTTTCTGAATGGTTATAAGAATTTGACTCGGATTGCTGATGTGGCAGTAATCTAGCCATCCAGAGAAAACACATTTCAGATGCCCAGGATTACGCCACGTCCCCTTCCGAAGGTGTGGTCTTGGTTACTGCACGTGTCCCACTAACACTCATACATAAATTTATTTTTTTTCTCTCCCCTCTTTCTTCATTTTGTTTCATCTCTCTCTTCTTTCTCCTTATCTCTCTATGTAACGACTCGAAGAATAATGGTATTTAAATAATAAAAGAGAGAGAAATGGAAACAGGAACAAAAAAGGTAGTCGACGACATTGCATTTTGGATAGCATAATCCCAAGGAATTTTTCAGCTCCTCATCAACGAACACAGGGGACTCGTCGACGAGGGTATAGGAGGAGCTCGTCGACGAGGACAGGATTCGTCGATGAGAAGATATCAAGAGAGAATTTGTGGAAACTTGAAGTTCGTCGACGAACTTTCTATAAGACTCGTCGACGAGGTGACGCGGCTCGTCGACGAATCCAACAGTATAAATAGGGTTAAACGAGAATTTTCAGTCATTTTCCTACGTCGAATCTCTCTCTCTCCTCTCATATGGTTTCTCCTCCTTCTCACTAAGATTTTGGTTTGAATTTCTACCGATTCGATGATCTGAAGCCACCACGACGCTTCTCGGAAAGTTCTTTACAAGTTTACTGGAGCGGATCGTCGGTGGGGCTGAGTTGGAAACCATCCCAAATCCAGGGTAAGGCTTTCTACTCAGTATTTGGTTATTTGACAGTTGTAGGAAGTGTTATACACGTAAAAAATACTAAACTTTAGTTATGGGTAATGTTGTTTTCAAGGTGTTGAACGGGGAACCTTGCAGGTGCAAGACAGATTTTCTTAGGGGCTTTTCAAGAATCAGACAAGGGGATAAATTAAGCTAGTATTTTTATGAAAAGTATGTATAATATTATAGCATTTGATTTTAGGGAAATAAATATATTTATATATGATTTATATTTGGGAAAATATTGTTGAAAATGATGGTATGTTAAATATACGAAAAACCTATTAGTGTGCATGAGTAGAAATTATTATGAAATACTGTTTTCTGGGAATGTGTTAATGATACAAATTTTTATAATGAAAAACCAGCGTACGGGCCAAGATTTTTATATGTTTTTCCGGCGTACGGGCCGTTCTATGTGTATGATTTGCCAGCGTATGGGCTGAGCTATGGATATATTTTGTCGGCCTACGGGCCGTGCTATGGATGTGATTTGCCAGCGTAAGGGCTGAACTATGTATATGATTTTCCATCATATGGGCCAAGCTATAGATGTGATTTGCCAGCGTACGGGCTATGCTATGATATGATTTGCCTGCGTACGGGCCGAGCTATGGTAAAATGTGTAATACCGGCGTACGGGCCGATGATTTTCATGATATACGTATAGATGCAAAATGATATGATTGATTTTATAATTAATGATATGAAATATTCATGTATTACAGTTTCAGTATATGTTATATGGTATCAGAACCTGGTTGGCTTGGTCTAAGCTAGCACTTGCATGGTACCGTTGCTATGTGTCCATGGTCATCATGATCATGATATTTGTGTTAACGCCGCTGTACGGAGTGGTGTGAGATTGGATGGTCGATGTGGTTTTTAAGAAGTGTGTGAGCACCCCTAGTGTATGGACCAGGTCTGGCAGACCTGGCTCTAGCCGAGTTGGGAGAATTGAAAAATCAGTTGTAAGATTTGCTGAATAGGGGATTTATACAACCTAGTGTATCGTCATGGGGAGCTTCAGTGTTGTTCGTAAAGAAGAAAGATGGGTCCATGAGGATGTGTATTGATTACAAGGAGATAAATAAAGTTACAATTAAAAATAAATATCCTTTATCCCGTATAGACGATTTGTTTGATCAGCTTCAGGATACACAGATATATTCCAAGATCGATCTTAGATCCGGGTATCATCAAGTGAGAGTAAAAGTAAAGGACGTCGCGAAGATAGCCTTCAGGACCAGGTATGGGCACTACGAGTTCCTCGTTATGCCGTTTGGTCTGACGAATGCCCCAGCCGTGTTCATGGACTTGATGAACAGAGTTTTTCACCAATATCTAGATCAGTTTGTAGTAGTTTTCATTGATGATATATAGGTGTACTCGAAGAGTTTTGAGGATTATGAGGTGCATTTGAGGTTGGTGCTGTAGACACTCAGAGAGGAGAAGCTTTATGCCAAATTTAGCAAGTGTGAGTTCTGGCTTGAGAAGGTTGCATTTTTAGGCCATGTGATCTTAGGAGACGGTATAGCAGTGGATCCCAGCAAGATTGACGCAGTGGTGAATTGGGCTAGGCCGAAGAACGTGCAGGAAATCAGAAGTTTCTTAGGGTTGGCAGGTTATTACCGTCATTTTGTTGAGGGGTTTTCGGCTTTGTCAGGACCACTCACTCGATTAGCTAGGAAAAATGCCAGATTTGTGTGGGATGAAGAATGCGAGCAGAGCTTCTAGGAATTAAAGTAGCGGCTCGTCACTGCACCAGTTCTGACAATCCCATCGGGATGTGATGGTTATGTCATTTACAGTGACGCGTCTTTGAAAAGGTAGGGTGACAGCATATGCCTCTAGGCAGTTGAAAGAATATGAAAAGAACTACCCTACTCACGATCTAGAATTGACTGCGGTTGTACATACGTTAAAGATCTAGAGACATTATTTATATGGTGAGAGGTGTGAGATATTTTCTGATTATAAAAGCCTAAAGTACTTCTTTACACAGAAAGAGTTGAATATACGGTAAAGGAGATGGTTAGAACTCATTAAGGATTACAACTGCACCATCAGTTACCACCCAGGTAAAGCAAATGTGGTGGCTGATGCTTTGAGTCGTAAATCAGGGGATACAGCACAGCTAGCAACGGTAGTTCAACATCCGATTCAGATGGACTTAGAAAAATTCGGTATGGAATTAGTGGAGGATGATCCTTAGGCGCTTATTGCCAGTTTAGTGATACAGCCTACACTTTATGAGAGAATTAAAGTTGCTTAGAAGGATGATCCGGAATTGGCAGAAGTGATAGCCAGAGTACATGATGATCAGGGGGAAGAATTCAGCATTTCAAACGATGGGGCTCTAAGATTTTGCACCAGATTGTGTGTGCCTGCAGATGACAGCATCAGGAGGACGATTCTAGAGGAGGCACACATATCTTTATACATTGTTCATCCTGGTAGTACGAAAATATATAGGGATATGCGGAGAGTATTTTTGGTGGAGTGGCATGAAGAGAGAAATAGTAGAATTTGTGCAGTAGTGTTTGACGTGCCAGCAGGTTAAGGCTGAGCATTAGAAGTCGACATGGCAGTTGCAGCCATTTTTCATTCCCGAGTGGAAGTGGGACCACGTATCTATAGATTTTGTTAATAGGTTGCCTCCAGCGCCGCATGGTTAGAATGCCATCTGGGTAATTGTTGATAGGTTGACGAAGACAGCGCACTTTCTGCCTATTAAAATTAGCTACCCTATGAATAGGTTAGCAGAGATATATATACATGAGATTGTTTGACCCCATGGAGTGCCGGTGTCCATAGTCTCTGACCGTGATCCATGTTTTACATCACGGTTTTAGAGGAGTTTATAGGAGGCATTGGGGACTCAGTTAGCATTCAGCACTGCTTTCCACCCTCAAACCAATGGTCATACTGAGAGAACAATTCGGGTATTAGAAGATATGCTTCGTGCCTGTGTACTAGACTTTGGAGGTAGCTAGATTCAGTTTTTGCCACTAGTTGAATTTGCTTATAATAACAGTTGTCATACTAGCATCGACATGGCACCCTACGAGGCATTATATGGTAGGAGATGCCGATCCCTTCTTTTCTGGGATAAAGTAGGTGAAATGCGAGTTTTGGGTCTAAAGATAATTCAGTAAGCGTGTGATAAAGTCTAACTTATTCGAGACAAGATCAGTGTAGCGCAGAGTCGGCAGAAAAGCTATGCAGATACTCGCCGCTGGGAACAGGAATTTGGAGTAGGTGATCATGTTTTCCTGAAAATAGTACCATTGAAGGGGATCATGAGATTTTGGAAGAAGGGTAAGTTGAGCCCTAGGTTCATTGGTCCATTTGAGATACTCGAGAAGATTGGGTTAGTGGCCTATCGACTGGCTTTACCACCATCGCTATCCAGGATTTATGATGTGTTTCATGTTTCTATGTTAAGGAATGTTTCTATGTTAAGGAAATACGTCCCCGATCCTTCCCATATCATTAGCTATGCAGACTTGGAACTCAGGGGTGATCTAGCATATGAGGAAGCTCCAGTTCAGATCTTAGACAGAAAAGATCAAGAATTGCGCAATAAGAAGATACCACTAGTAAAAGTTCTATGAAGAAACCACGTGATTGAAGAAGCCTCATGGGAGCTTGAAGATGAAATCAGACGAAAATATCCCCATTTATTTGATGAATTATAGTATTGATGTATATGCTAAGATGGTAATTTTATTTTGTTGAGTCTGGTGTAATTGTAATGTAAAGCATAGGTTAGGTAGTATTTTGGTTTTGGGGGAAATTTTCTTTTATGGTTGTAATCTCCCAGAACTACCCATGTAACCACGGTAGTCCTCCGCCATAAGCGAGGGTAGGTAATAAAATAAATAGACCTTTTTTCTTTATTGGATAATGGAGTGTATAGATAAAAATACAGATACTAACTTTCAAGGACGAAATTTTATATGGAGGGGAGAATGTAGTGACTCGAAGAATAATGGTATTTAAATAATAATGAGGGAGAGAAATGGAAACAGAAATAGAAACAGAAGGAGGCAGTAGGCTTCGTCGATGAAATTGTATGTTGGAGATAATAATTTCAAGGAATTTCCAGGCTTCGTCGACGAATACAGGGTTCGTCGACGAAGGTTCTTCAGGACCTCGTCGACGAGAAAATACCGAGAGAAGGATTTGGGCTACTCTGAATTTTGTCGACGAAGGGTAAGGTTTGTCGACGAATTTACTGAAGGATTCATCGATGAGGTGACGTGTCTCGTCGACGAATTTGTCCCTATAAATAGTGCAAACTTGGATTTTTATTCAATTTCAGTGCTTCTCTCACTCTCTCCTCTCTTTCTCTTGTGGCCTCTCTCCCTTCTCTCTTCGATTTTGGCCCCGCCAGTTGCCGGATCGACGATCTGAAGCCACCACGACGTTCCTGGAAAAGTTCTCTTCAAGTTTGCCGGGGCGGTCGGTGGGATCGAGTTGGATTTGATCCAAAATTCAGGCTAAGACCTTTTAGTCAATTTTTGGCCTTCTGACAGTTATAGGAAATGATGTAGGCAAAGAAATATTGATATTCTGTTCTGAAAAATGTTATTTTTAGGGTGTTGTGTAGGAGGGCCTGCGGGTGTTAGGCCAGTATACCATAGGGGCTTTTCAGTAATCAGGTAAGGGAAATATGCTATGCTAGACAATTTTACTATGTTTCAATATAAACTATATGCTTTTAACGGATGGTTATTTACGATAGAAATTTATACAGTTTATATATATATATATATATATATATATATATATATAATATGTTTAAAATTTCTGTGTGGCTTGAGAATATAAGAATAGTACGGAAGTATGTTTTACAGATTTCAGTACCATGATTATACGAATTTCAGTACCATGATTATATAGTGTTCAGTGTTATGATTATACAGTTCTCAATACCATTACGTACAGATTATAGTTCAGTTCAGAAATACAGTTGATACAGTTACAGTTTATTCAGTGTCATGGTTTATACAGTTATTTCAGAATCATGGTAAATCAAATAGTTGTATATTGAAACATATTATATAGTATCAGACCCTGTTGGACCATACAGTTATAGAGCACGGTACCGTAGCTACAGATATTTCAGTTATGAGTGCAACCACCTATTTAGATAATACATGGTAGTAGGTCAATCGTATAGTGCCCTAGACGTGGACATACACCCCATCAGATATGGGTTGAGGAGGGCAGATCAGACCGGGGGAGTATAGTGGTTTACCCTGGTCGGCCATCCAGGGTAGATCCCGCTTACGGGCCTCACAACCCTGTCATGAGGGGTTAAATCATAACACACATATATCCACAGGGAATATTTCAGTTATTATTATGTATGTATAGATTTTCAAAGACAGAGAATATACTTATGTACATTAGAAGTATTTTGACTAGTAACCTAAATTACTAATATGTTAAGAAACATGGAAAAATGGGATGGATTTTATTACTTGTACTATATTTACATATCCAGTTATACATGATTATATAGAAACAAATTTTCATAATATTGTAGCTCATTTGCCACACACTAGTAATAACATATTTCGTCTTACTGAGCGTTGGCTCATCCTAGTGTTGAATCATTTTTCAGGTGATCCAGGTAGGCGAGCAGACCAGACTCGCAGATAAAGGGGCTTTAGTATTGCCCTGACAGTGAAGTGAGTATTGTGGGAGTATTTTTGTATAACCCTAGTCAGTTGAGGTTGTTTTGGGAAAACATATATATATATATATATATATATATATATGTATGTATGTATATTTTGAGGATACATTCTAGCACTCTGGTATTGTATATAATTACATATGGATATGTTTATGTGATTTCTGCTCCTCGCTGCTTAGGTTGATGATTGGATTTAATCCAGTATGGTATCAGAGCATGTTAAATGTCATAGTATAAAAAAAAAACCAGTTAAATAGCAGGTCACATTATGAGTTCTTGGTAATGCCATTTGGATTGACTAAAGCACCAGCAGTATTCATGGATTTAATGAATCGGGTGTTCCATCTGTACTTGGACCAGTTTGTGGTTGTATTCATTGATGATATACTGGTCTACTCGAGAAGTTTTGAGGAGCACGATCATCATTTAAGGCTGGTGTTGTAGGTATTGAGAGAAAGAAAACTGTACGCAAACTTCAAGAAATGTGAGTTATGTTTAAGGCAGGTTTCTTTCCTCGGTCATGTGATCTCTGGACCAGTATCAGTTGATCCGAGTAAAATAGAGGCAGTGGTGAGTTGGGGAAGACTAGGAAATGTCTAGGAGGTTAGGAGTTTTCTGGGTTTGGTGGGCTACTACCGACGCTTCGTGGATGGATTCTCCAGATTATCGGGTCCATTAACACAACTTACAGGGAAAAATGTGAAATTTGATTGGACTGGTGATTGTGAGCAGAGTTTCCAGGAGTTAAAGCGGTGGTTGGTTTCAGCCCAAGTACTAGCTATTCCATCAGGGGAGGATGGATTTGTGATATATAGTGATGCGTCGTTGAAAGGTCTTGGATGTGTGTTGATGCAGCACGACAAGGTTATTGCGTATGCTTCTAGACAACTTAAAGGATATGAGAAAAAATATCCTGTGCATGATTTGGAGCTAACTGCAGTGATGTACGCTCTCAAGATCTGGAGGCATTATTTATATGGTGGGAAGTGCGAAATCTTCACAGATTATAAAAGTTTAAAATATTTTTTTATCCAGAAAGAACTAAATATGAGGCAAAAAAAGTGGCTGGAACTCATTAAAGACTATGACTGTACTATTAGTTACCACCCAAGAAAAGCAAATGTGGTAGCAGATGCTCTGAGTAGGAAATCAGTGGGATTAGCATTGACAGTTATGGAGGTTCAGCATCCATTCTTGATGGATTTGGAGAGACCTGGTGTAGAGTTGGTAGAGGATAATCCTCAGGCATTTATCGCTAGCCTGGTTGTGTAGCCTACACTTTATGAAAAGAGTAAGGCCGCTCAGGGTGATGACACAAAATTAGCAGAGGTTGTGGCTAGAGTGCGGGAAGGTCAAGGAGAGAAGTTTTGTATCTTTGATGAGGGAGCTTTGAGGTTTCGTACTAGATTGTGTGTGCCTGCAGATGATGATATTAGAAGAACAATTTTAGAAGAAGCTCACAGATCACTATACACTATCCATCCTGATAGTACTAATGTTGTAACATCCCTCAATTTCTAAATATAAAATGTCACATAATAGATAAAATGGTCAACCCGAACCCGTGGGTAGCGGGGACACCTGTCAAACACAGCAGAAAACCTAGCAGCAGTAAACATAAAATCTCAACATCCAAACATAAAACATAGTACCAGAGTTTGCTACATCATTAATATACTGTTTATATGTACAATCTTCAAAAATCAAAAACAACACTAGGACCATACAACAAAAATGTCCTAGTCCTAGTTCAACGCTTACCCTTCTAGTAGGGAAGCTCCACTCACTCAACGGCGGCCTTGACCTGCCGGTTTCTCTGGGTTTCCTGTAAAATATGTTAATGTTGGGGGTGAGACACTTTTCAGTAAGGGAAAATAAACTAAATACAGTTGTGTGGCAACATGAACATTTAAAGTGCTTATACATATACAGTACATTTCATAACTCTGGAAATAATCATAATATCATACTGGATAATCATGTACTTTCATATTTGCTAATAAATCATAACATACATAAGCATCTGTTATAACTGTAATACTGAAAATATATCCAGGATGATGGCTAGCTGGTGTCATGTATTACCCCCATGACGGGTTGTGCAGCCCGAAGGTGGGACCCGACAATGACTGGCCGACCACTGCCGAATCAAATATGTCTGTAAGTACGATGGGCCCGCCACACGCTGGTCCGGACTACCAGGTGGACGTCCACACTCTACTGAAAGCCACATCGACTATCCATCTCCCTTCCCCTCGTGGGATGGTTAGCACTAATCTGACGTTGATATCTGATCTACACATATAGCTACGGTACCGAGCCTTGAACTGAACTAAACTAACATTCTGGTTGTAATAACATATAATACATGAACATACATAACATCATCACGGCCTCATGCCAAAAACATAGATACGTCCTCGTGCCAAAATCATTAATACATGGCCTCACGCCAAAATCGTAAATACTGCCTCGTGTCGATAATATAAATACATGGCCTCGCGCCAATAACATAATTACGTTTCAGGTATATACATTCTGAAAATAACTCATTTTTCATATATTCGTCAAACTCAGTATAACATAACTCGTCTTTTCAAAATGCCTGAAAATATGCTTTGATCGTAAAATCCTTTATATCATGATTCACTTCACATAAAAATAATGTTCATGCCACACATATGCCGTTTAAAGTCATGCTTTATATTCTAAAATCATCATTTCTGGCATCTCATACATACATATACATTTTCATCATAATAGCAGTATTTTCCAAACATACATTTCATATGTAATATCCAAAGAGATTTTTTTGAAAATAAATATGCTCATAATTAATAATAACATGCATGGAAAATAACTGCTTTAGTTTATTCCCTTACCTGACTACTGAGAAAGCCCCCAAAATATCCTAGGTTAATCCCCGTATGACTTCCTGATCAACACCTTGAAACTCAAAACCCCAGTACCAAACATCAATATTTTCATGCGTACATCAATTTCTATAACTACCATAAAGTCTAATTTGGTTTAAAAAGTCTTACCTCAACTCTGGGATGATTTCCTACTTCGTTTCCCCAACAATCCGCTCCGGCAAACTTGTAGAGAACTTCACCAGGAGCATCGTGGTAGCCTCAGATCTTCGATCCGGCGTAAAACTAGCCCAAAATCGAAGAGAGAGAGTGAGAGGGCCGAAGAGGAGAGAGAGAGAGAGAGTGGAGAGGAAGCTTCAAATGACGTTTAAAAATTGATTTTTTCATATATATATAGACAGCATAATTCGTCGACGAGCCCGATCTTCATCAATGAAATTCAGTGGGCTCAAAACCCCCCTCTCGGTATTTTCTCGTCGACGAGACCTTGTGTTCGTCGACGAAATCCTTAAAACCTTCGTCGACGAAACCCTGTGTTCGTCGACAAAGCTTGGCAACTTCCTTCTTTATTTTTGTTTCCATTCCCCTTTCTTTTACTTCCAAAATGCAATGTCGTTGACGAAGTCTACGGCCTCCTTCTGTTTCCGTTTCTATTTCTCTCCCTTTTAATTATTCAAATTCCATTTTAAATTCGGGTCGTGACAAATGTGAAGCCCCGAACCGGCCAAGTGGGGCCTGGGTGCCACGTGTTCCAATTACCCTTATCTGATACCATAATTAACATGCATGCAACGGAACATAAGTAAATAACCTCAAATAAATATCAGAGTTCTATATAACAACCCAAAAATGAATACTACAACATCCAGATATCTGTATCCACAACTAGTATTCAAAACATAACCCAGTATAAATATATCTGTATATATATATACCAGTATCTCACAATATTCCAAAAAGAAACCACCAAAAACACAATCCCAGCCTAGGCCTTCAAGCCCGATCTCCAGAAGAACCTGAAAAGTTGTTAATCCACTAGGGTGAGACACACTTCTCAGGAAGGGTGGAATAAATTATAACAGTGTGTGACAATTGAGTTTTAATATTTATATTTCAAAATAAACTGCTTCTCAAATAACATCAATAACAATTGAGAAAACATATCATTAATAACATCATTGACATCTAATATCATACACACATCCAATATGCACAAGTACATAATTTTTATGCAGGTGAAAGTCCCTGAGGATAGGGAAGATTACCCGCCCATACAAGTAGCTTCCCTCTGCTCTGGTACTAAAACTACCTACCAGGCACTCACCTTACTCAATAAGCCCCCAGGTGAAGTATTACCTCGCCGCCAGTACACACATCTTTATTATTTTAAAGGCGAAGGTTTCCGGGAATCGGGATGTCTACCCGCCCATACAAGTAGCATCCCTTTGCACTGATACCAAAAAACTACCTAACAGAGCACTCGCCTTTCTCAGCAAGCCCGTGGTGGTATGTTTACCTCGCCGCATGCACACACATGCATTCACAATATGCTATACCATTACTATTATGTTTTAATTAAATTCACTTGCACAACACATCCACACAGGAATCACGCAACTTATACTTCATCTCCCAATGTTCTCAGTACGTGGCCCACACAGAGCAACTGCGTACATATCAGTACGTGGCCCACACAGGCACCTACGTACTTCTTATCTACATGTGGCCCACACAGGCACTACTACCCACACAAGGTACATAACATGGCCCACACAAGCGCCATTATCCACACAAGATATAAGTGGCCCACATAGGCACCACTCCAGCTCCCAAAACACGTTGCCTAGACAGGCACCACTATTCACCAGTATCCAATCCTCATGACCTACCCGTCATACATCAGTAGAACAAGCTCCTCGACCTGCCAAAGTCCTACCTCATATAAAAGACAATATGACAAACTTCTCGACCTGCCAATGTCATGTCATGATTTACATCTAGGCAATATAACAACCTCTTCATGCCAACGTTATATTGAGATGCATATGAATAACCAAACCAGTTAGTTCACACAGACGCATCAATGCATTACCACACGGGTATCCAACATATCAATACATTCCCACATAGGAGTCAAACATAAAAAATCATTCATCATGTCATAATCATTCTAAACAATCCCTTATGTAAGCCCAAATACCACAAAAATTCATATTCAATTTATCAGAAAGAAATTGTTCTCATGCCACATGGTTTTAATATCATAAGCAATTATCCCAAATATAACCTTAAACCAAAATCATCATTTTTCCAGTAATCAAGCTATTTTGAAAATCATATAGATAAATAATAAATTTCATATGCTCGTAAATAACTGGTTCATTTTAATAAAATACTGATATAGTTTTATTCCCCCTTACCTGATTTCCTAAACCACGCCTGCAGGGTTCCCAAAATTATACCTGCGACACTCACCCGAACCCTGATTCAATCAAATCAATCCCAATAATTAAATAATAATCAATTTATAAATAACTCAATTATCCTAATTTTGGGGCTATTTCTACAATGACCCCATAAGAAATCTGTTCCACTAGACTTGTAGAGAATCTTCCCTAGATTCTCGTGGTGGTGTTTGATTGCCCATTTGACTTAAAATTTAGGAAAAATTGAGGTAGGAGTGAGAATTTGCCTTACCCTAGGAGATATGCCTACGTTGCTCTTACAACAAACCCACTTTGGTAGAAATGTCGGTGGCGAAGAATGGAGTCCAGTGGTGTCCTCCGATTTTCGATCAGTCGAATATTTGCTGAGAAATTGAGGAGAGAGAGTGAAGTAAATGAAGGAGTGAGAAAGAAAGAAAAAAAAATAACGCTACTAGGGCTTTGCTATCTTCACAGGTAAGAAAGGATCTTCCTGAAGCTTGAATAAGCTTCAAGAAACTTCAATGCTACGATATTTATATATTTTATATTATAATATTATTATTTTATAAACTTATATACATACACACACACACACACACACACACATAATCCTCAATTCCTTAATTTAATTAATTTTATTAATAATAATTAATTAATTAATTAATAATAATTTTTTTGGTCGTTACAACTAAAATGTATAGGGATTTGCAAGAATATTTTTGGTGGAGTGAAATGAAAAGGAAAATTGCCGAATTTGTATAGTAGTGTTTGACATGCCAGTAGGTTAAGGCTGAGCATCTGTTGCAGCCACTCTTCATTCCAGAGTGGGAATGGGATCATGTCTCTATGAATTTTATTACTGGGTTACCACCAGTGTGATAGGGATTGAATGAAATTTGGGTGGTTGTTGATCGTCTGACGAAGATCGCCCATTTCATCCCTATTAAAGTTGGCTATTCATGGATAGGTTGGCAGAAATATATGTTCATGAAATAGTTCACATCCATGGTGTACCGGTATCCATAGTCTTAGACTGAGATCCCCGGTTTACCTCACGATTTTGGAAAAGTTTTCAGGAGGCTATAGGTACACCATTAGCATTCAACACTACTTTTCACCCCAATCGGATAGTCAGACTGAGAGGATGATCTAGATATTAGAAGATATGTTTCGTGCGTGTGTGCTAGTTTTTGGGGGGTAGTTGGACACAGTATATGCCGCTAGTTGAGTTTGCTTACAATAATAGTTATCAGGTTAGCATCGACATGACACCTTATGAGGCACTATACGGTAAAAGGTGTTGTTCTCCTCTTTCCTGGGATGAAGTAGGTGAGAGGCGAGTTTTGGGTCCAAAGATAGTACAGCAAGCTTATGATAAGGTCCGACTAATTAAAGAAAGAATCAGTATCGCTCAGAGTCGGCAGAAAAGCTACGCAGGCACTTGCCGCTGAGAATAAGAATTTGATGTAGGGGATCGAGTATTCTTGAAGATAGCTCCCCTGAAAGGAGTTATGAGGTTTGGGAAGAAGGACAAGTTGAGCCCTAGGTATATTGGTCATTTTGAGATACTAAAAAGAGTGGGGTCAGTTGCCTATAGGCTAGCTTTGCTACCAGCCTTGTCTAGAATTCATGACGTGTTTCATGTTGCGATGCTAAGGAGATACGTCCCAGACCCATCCCACATAATCAGCTATACTGAGATTGAGCTTAAAGATTCACTAGCTTATGAGGAAGCACCAGTTCAAATCTTGGACCGAAAGACATAGGAACTGCGCACCAAGGAAATTCAACTAGTGAAAGTTTTGTAGAGAAACCATGCTATAGAAGAAGTTTCATGGGAACTTGAAGATGAAATTAGACAGAAATACTTGCATTTATTTAGTGGAATATAGTAGTGGTTTGTAAAGTTAAAAAATGATAGTTTTATATTGTTTAGTATAGGATGGATAGTATTTTGGTTTTGGGAGAATTTTCTTTTATAGTTGTAATCTCTCAAGACTTTGAATGTAACCACGGTATTCTTCCGCCATAAGTGAGGGTAAGTAATAAAATAAGTAAACTATTTTCCTCTAGGGGATGGTAAATTTTATGGATGGTGTTCAACACAGATAGTAAATTTTGAGGACGAAATTTTATAAGGAGGAGAGAATGTAATAACCCAAGAAATTAATCAGGGCCTCGCCAATGAATACAGGGGATTCGTCGATGAGGGTACATGAGGATCTTGTCAACGAGGACACGTCTCGTCGATGAGAAGATACCGAGAGAGGGTTTGTGGCAGTCTGAAATTCGGCGACGAGGAGTGAAGGTTCATCGACGAACTTCTTCAGGGATTCATCGATGAGATGACGTGTCTCATTGACGAATTCGAGGCTATAAATAGCTAAAACCCAAATTTTCATGAGAAATCTGTGTAGGAAATTCCCCTTTCTCTCTCTAAACGTCCCTCTCCCTTTCTCTCTTCGATCTCGGCTTCATTTCTCACCGGATCAATGATCTGAGGTCACCACAATGCTCTTGGGAAAGTTCTCTGCAAATCTACCGGAGTGGATCATTGGTGGGAGTAATTTGAATTCCATCCCAATTTCAGGGTAAGACATTTTATTCAGTATTTATCTTTCCCATAGTTATATAAAATGTTGTACATAGAAAAATAATGATATTTTATTCTAGGAGATGTTGTTTTTAGGGTGTTGAGTGGGGAACCCTGCGGGTGTAGGACCAGGCATAGTGAGGGGCTTTTGCAGAAATCAGGTAAGGGAAATATGCTATGCTAGGAATTTTAACAATGTTATTAGATATATATATATATATATATATATATATATATATATGTTTATACCAGATTATTACCCAGTTTTACAGAATATGAGTTTTAATGTTTGTGTGGCCTGAGTAGATATGTACTTGATATAGAAATTATATAGCTTTTTCTAGCATATCATGTTATATAGTATATACAGATATAGACAAATATATACATATATTTATTAGACAAGTATTACAGATTTTATTCAATTCAGTATATTACAGTATTTACAGAATGCCATGTTTTCCTAATGCCAGAACACTTAGATCATACAGATAGATTACATAGACAAATTATACAGACAGATTATACAGTCAGATATATAGTTATAGCATCCAGATGCTACAGTTATATTATTCAGATATATAGTATATTCAGTACAAAATTATAGTGTTATGATTATTTTGGAAACATGATGAAAACAATAAAGATAATTATAGTATATGTATTTATACAGTATCAGATCCCTGAAAAAATAGTACAGACAGATACAATTTACAAAGTACGGTACCATTGCTATTTACAGAATAGAGTGCAACCACATATCTCAGATAGTGTGTGGGTACCATCAACCGCGCTCGGAGTGGATGCAGCTCCCCAGTTCTGGGTTGAGGGGGCCCGGTTTGACGAGGTAGCAGTCCAGTTTCGTGCCTAGGAGAGGATGCAGTTTGACCGGACTAAGGAAGGGTAGAGTACAATGACTTACCTGTTGGGCCAACCAGAGTTAAGTCCCGCCTACGGGCCACACAACTCTATCATGAGGGGTCAAATCATGACATACAAACTTCCAGGGAAAAAAACATAGTTATGTATATGTATATAGTTTTACAACATTTTATAAATATAGTTTGATATTAGATATTTTAAGCTATGGTAAATGTAAGATATATCTTTACTGATTTTTCAACTTATACAGTTTTAAATATTATTATTATAGCTATGCAACTTGGTCACCACACACTAGTAATAGCATATTTCCACTTACTGAGCGTCGATTCATCCCATTATTTTAACATTTTTTCAGGTGAATTAGTTAGGTGAGCAGATTAGGCTCGTGGATAGAGTGTTACTTGATTGCCCTGCCAATAGGGTAAGTGTGTTCAGAGGGTTGTGTTTTTGGGTAGATGGTATTGGTGTGAGATGTAACTATGGTTGAGAACACTGAATTTTGGTGTTGTAAATATATATATATATATATATATATATATATATATATATATATATATGGATGTAAGATTTTACGCTTCTGTTGTATAGGTATGTTTATTATGTATAGAAATATCTCAGTGCCCATCTGAGGCCTGAGATGCTCTAACGGGGGTATCATAGTAATTTATTTATTAATTGAAAAAAAAAGAAATAATCTGGTCGTTACACTTATACCTCATCCTTGGAATTTAATATCTATAAGAAGCAACATATTTAAATATAATATTACATAATTTTGATACACAGCATGTCCTCCCATGTCATTTTCTATAACTTAAGATTTATTGAATTCTTGTATCTATGCCTTTTCGTAATAGTATCCATCAAAATATTCGTGCCCATAATTTAAAAATATAAATAATTATAAATAATTTTGAATATTCATGTTTTAATTTATAAAGTCTAACAAGATTATTAACTGCAATCACACACAATATACGTGACACATTTACTAATTATAATAAATTTTTTTAAAAAATAAATAATTATCACTTTCTTATCTCCTCATTTATCTTGCTTGCAATTCACACATGGCATTTTTTCTTTAAAAAATACAAAACATTGAATGAATAATTTCTTAAAATCAATATTGTTTAGACTAGCATCAAGATTCCTCATAGATGATTATAGGACTTTACTAATAAAAACAAGACCCATTTATTTATTTCCATTAAATTATTATATGTTTTATCGTAATGAAAAATGCCAAATTCCATGCATCATTGCTCTACTCATTCCTTCCCATTGTAATTATGTAGGCGTTGAAAAAAACTTATGCTATCATTTGTTCTCCTAAATATTTTTTTTTTTTTAAAAAAAAAACCACACTAGCTAGCTAGTTTTTTTTAAGAACAAAACAAACATACACCTCATCTCATTTGTTCACTTGTGAAATCTAGATAATAAAATAAATCGTATAATAAAATATAAGAAGTTTAAATTTCTTGGAAGCAAATTTGAACTGTATGGTTTCCGTATTGAATAATGGCGAAAGATGAATGTGCTTTGAATGGTTCATGACATTGAATTTACAAGGAAATCCAATCTCCAAGGTCATAAATTAAGTTTTCTATCTTCTAGGGACCATGCATATACATTTGATAGGTATATAGTAGTACAAAGCATGTACATACATTATTCTTATATTAGATGTTCCTCCTCTAAAATCCAACCAATGATCCACTGAGTCTTGGGGTGTTCTTTGTTAATTATTATTCTTTTTTGAAAAATGGTTCATTTTCATTGATTTAAAAACTCTGGTTCTCCTATTCCTATGTTTACACATGCATATGCTACCATATGGCCATACTAAAAATGGGTAAGAGTCAATGAGCATGAGTAGCTTAAAAGAAATCACTTTTTCTTCATTGGATTATTGAGGTTCTCGACTAAGTACTTCGAGTCTTTAGATAATTGAAGAAGGTTCATTGTATTTGTAAACCCAAAGATTCAAGCATTCTATAATTTTATTGTAAAAAATGTATTTTGTTCTTTGATCTTGATTTATTGCAATTAGTATGTCATTAAAAAATAATGAGAAATGGGATGTCTTGTGTTTATAATATCAATAAAATATAAAGATGATGAAAAGATGACTATATAGTAAGGAGAGCGCATCTTTTGACCAATGTAATTTTATAAGTGGAGAATATGAATACCATTATGCCTATTTATAGGTTATTTCTTTAATTGTTTTGCAGTTTAGCTAGCAAATATATGTATTATATAGGCTTTGTTTGGTAATATTTTAGGTAGTTGCATTTTAGGGGCATCACCTAGAGTCTTTAGTGAAAAAGAAAAGACAAGAAAAGAAAATAAAAAAAGAAAGAGATGTATTTCTTAAGAAGCAACTCTTGCCTTAAAAGTAGAACGTACTTTCTAATTTTTCAAAATATATCTAATATAATTATGATTGCACTTCTTTCTAATATTAACATTAATAGTTTTTTCCATCAAAATCCATTAGATCAAATGTTTATATTTTGGGAAAAAATAAAATAAAATTTGGAGGACTTGAAGTGTGTTTCTTGTGATCACTTCGAAACTTAAGTTAGTGAAGAGAGAAATCACAAGTAGGCAATAATAATAACAGTTGTCACTTGTTAGCCCCTTATCTTATCCTTTGCCTCCCTTTTTATATAACTTTGTGGGTATGTTGTTTAGGGGAGGATGATGAAGTATGTAGGTTGCATAATGCTATTTATGGTTTTAAACTATCTCGTCGTGTTTGGTTTAAAAATTTTAGTGTTGTAGCCTCTAAATTTGTATTTATCCAATGCTATTTTAATCATTTGGTTTTTATCTACAAAAAGGAGACATGTGTTATACTGCTAGTTGTTTATGTTGATGATATCAGCATTAAACTATTGTGGGATTGCAAATGTTAGGTACTTTAAGTCTTTGATAATTGAAGAAGGTTCATTGTATTTGTAAACCCAAAGATTCAAGCATTCTATAATTTTTTTGTAAAAAATGTATTTTGTTTTTTGATCTTAATTTATGCAATTGATATGTTATTAGAAAATGATGAAAAATAGGATGTCTCATGTTTATAATATCAATAAAATATAAAGATGATGAAAATATGACTATATAGTAAGGAGAATGCATCTTTTCACAAATATGATTTTATAAGTGGAGAATATGAAAACCATTATGCTTATTTGTAGGTTATTTCTTTAATCATTTTATAGGTTAGCTAGCAAAGATATGTATTATATAGGCTTTGGTTGGTAATATTTTAGGTAGTTGCATTTTAGGGGTGTCACTTAGAGTCTTTAGTGAAAAGGAAAAGACAAGAAAAGGAAAGAAAAAAAGAAAGAGATGTATTTCTTAAGAAGCTACTGTTGCCTTAAAGTAGAATTATAGGGTAATCCATTAGATCAAATGTTTACATTTTGGAAAAAGAAAACAATTTTGAAGGACTCAAAGTGTGTTTACTGTGATCAGTTCGATACTTAAGTTAGTGAAGAGAGAAATCACAAGTAGGCAATAATAATAACAGCTGTCACTTGTTAGTCCCTTATCTTGTCCCTCTCTTCGCTTTTTGTATAACCTCTTGGTTATGCTGTTTAGGGGAGGATGCTGAAGTATGTAGGTTGCATAATGCTATTTATGGTCTTAAACTGTCTCCTCAGGTTTGGTTTGAAAATTTTAGTGTTGTAGTCTCTAAATTTGTCTTTATCCAATGCTAATTTAATCATTTGGTTTTTATCTACAAAAAGGAGATGTGTGTCGTACTGCTAGCAATTTATGTTGATGATATCATCATTAACAGTGACCATTGTGGGATTGTAAATTTTAAGTAATCCAGCAAATTTTCAAATCAAGGACTTGAGTATATATTTTGCATTACTTTCTTGGTATTGAGATTGATTGTATAGGAAAAGGGTTGAATCTATCTCAACAATATATGTTGGACTTGCTAAGTGAGATTGGTTTGCTGGAAGCTAAACCAATTGGTACTCCTACGAATCCCAATATGAAGTCATTTAGGGATGTTAGACCGGATTTTGAAAACAAACGTTCATATAAGAAATTGGTTGGCAAATTGATCTACTTAATTGTCACTAAACCTAACATATTTTCTGTAATGAGGTGGTGAGGCAGTTTATAGAAAATCCTAAACAACCACATTATGTTGTTTGTAGGATTTTGCAATATCTCAAAGGTTCTCCTTTTAAAGGTTTGATATATGAATGTAATAGAAATTGTGAGATCATGGGATATTCAAATGTAGATTGAGTTGGACATGTTAATGATCGAAGATATACTACTAGATATTGTACATTCATGGGAGGTAATTTTTCATTTGGTGTAAGAAGAAACAAACTACTATAGCGATAGTTAATACTACTGAAGAAGAATATCAAGTTATAACTCATATTGTGAGTGAGCTTATGTGGTTAAAATCTTTTATGTTAAATATGTGATTCTTGGTAACAAAGTCAATATATATGTGTCGATAGCTATTTTAACCGAATGCCTAAAATGGAGATTGATAAATCTTTTTACATTTTTCTACCTTCTACTTTTTCTTTTTACTTTCTTTTTCTTTGTTTTTACCATTTTTGACTGTACTGGGTGATTCGGGAATGGCCCAAAAGGTAAAAAGGGATCTAACAGCGACTTTGATCACGCAAATCAAGATAAATCTTCGTCATTTTAGAAAATTTTACCTTCTTTCTATTAAATCTAACCGCAATGGGTGATTTAGAGTAGTCTAAAATGGTAAGAAAATGTATGATAGTGATTTTTGACTTTAGATGTGTAAATCGAGGTAAAACTTTGTCATTTCTAGCCTTTTTCTATCAAATATGACTACATTGAGTGATTTAAAGTTGTTTGAAATAATAAGAAGAGATCTAACAGTGATTTTGAATTCAGATGCACAAATTGAAGCAAAATCCTTGTCATTTTGGATTTTTCTGCCCCCTTTTCTGCCAAATTTGATTGCACCAAGTGATTCAGAGCAATCCAAAAATGATAAGAAAATGTCTGATAGTGATTTTGACTTCAAGCACGAAATCAAGGCAAAACCCTATCATTTTTTGCTTCTCTAGTTTTTTTTTTTTTTTTTTTGGCCAAATCTAATTGAATTGGGTGATTCAGAACAATCCGAAATGATAAGATAGTGTGTCCTAGTAATTTTGCCTTTTGGCGTGAAAATCGAGATTGAAACCCCTTTATTTATGATTTTTTGGTTCTCTTTTTGTTTAATTTGACTGCATCAAGTGATCTAGAGCAGTTCGAAAAGGTAAAGAGGTGTCAAACTATAATTTTAACTTTTACAAAAAATATTAAAGCAGAATTATGGTTTTTTTGTAATTTTTCGACATTTTTGGACACTTATGAAATTTTTGGTTATTTTTTAAGAACCCACTTACATTTTCTTTTATTTTAATAACATATATTTTTTTTCAAAAAAAAAAAAATTAATTAGTTAAATATTTTAATATTAAAATGTTTTGAAATTAAAAAATAAAAAATTAAAATAAATTTTTTAAAAAAAAAATCAAGAAAAATCAAGGTTGGTGCATGGCCACATGCGCCAGCGCATGGGAGCTTAGAAGTAAGTGGAATGGCATCATTTTGCCATTATTTTAAAATATAAAAAAAAATACAAGGGTGGGCCAAGACAACACCGTTTTAGCCGCCCTTCTTCGTCTTCTTCCCCATGCGCTCTAGCGGCCTTGACCTGACGAACCTTCCTCTCTACCTTTTTTCTCCCTCTCTATCCTCTTCTTTCTCTTTTTCTCTCTCCCGCTTTCGTTTTTAACCCTGCCACACTCAACCTCTTCCCCTCTGTTCCCTCAACCTGATCGTCTTGCCCTCACACCCCTTTATTTTATTTTATTCTTTTCTTTTATTTTTTTTCTTTCCCTTCTCATTTCTCTCTCCTCCAGCCTATAAAAAGCTAGAGGGGAGGGGATCTCCTAGGTGTGGGTGGGGGGCTTGGTCTATATTTCCCCCCCTCTCTCACAAGTCTCTGTGTGTGTGTGTTTTCCTTGTGCGTGAAGTGAGTGGTCGTGTGAATGTGTGTATGAGTGTGTGCTAGGGTGTGTGAGTGTACATGCATGGCATGCATGAGTATGATGTGATGCATGACATGCATGAACATATGCATGGTTTAATGGGCATATGCATGGTTATGATGGATGTTGATGCATGGATGGATGTAGATATATGCATATGCATGTGTGCATGATGTATACATGTTGGGTGCACAAGGATGTTTGTATGTATGCATGCATACACGGCTATGCATGATGATGTATGTAGGCATGCATGATATAATACAAATGCATGGATATGCATGTGATGCATGGTATGCATATGGATGGTGATCCATGATGGTGTACATAAACGTATGCATGCATACATTAGAGTATGTATGAATGCAAGTATGTGAGAGTATGTGTGCAATGCATGATGCTAGTTAAGGATACATGTGTGCATGCATATTTTTATGTGTATATCTATTATTATATGTATATATTATTATGTGTATATTTATGTGTGTGTGTGTCTATATATATAAATCTTTATGTATTTATACTATTGTATGTATAAGTATTTAAACATATTACCATATATATATATATATATATATATATATATATATATATATATATTCTATATGAGAATTAAAGGGGAGCAGTGCTCTTGGATGGAGTGGATCTGACATAAACTATTTCCTAAGAAAGTATCGCTGTGTGTGTGGAAAGCCATGTTCCAATATCTTCTTGTAGATGAGAGAGTGCGGAAACTGGGATATAATATGATCTCATGTTGCAACTGTTGCGTGAATTAAAAAAAAAAAAGTCTCTCAATCATGTTTTGAGTACGGGATCCATCGCAAGTATGGTATGGAAGAGAGCAGCGTCTGTCTTGGAAATTCTAAATTTTGATGCTGAACCATGGAGGGTGAAAATTAGTAAATGGTTCATATGTGCCAAAAAATCAACCCAAAAAGGTACAATTATCGGTTTGTTACCTACTATAATATCTTGAAGACTATGGCTCAGACGTTGTAAAGATAGCATAGAAGATAAGTATGAGTCAGGGAATGCAGTTTGGTTATCTGTGAGGTTTTGGCTTGCAAAAATTGCAGAAGGTGTGAAGGGTTCTATGCTCTCTATAGATAAGAATTTATTGGAAGAGTTCCAGGTGAAAACAAAAACGCCGAAGTTTAGAACTCCTCAAAAAGTAGTTTGGGAAAAGCCTCCAGTAGGCTGGTTGAAGTTAAATATTGATGGCTTTTGTAGAGGAAATCAGGGTTCTTGTGGTGGTGATGGTATCATCCGCGACTCATTTGATAATATTAAGGTTGCTTTCTCAAAAAAAATTAAGCCAGGTACTAACAATGGAGCGGATTTGCGGGCTCTTACCAGTGGTGTTCGGCTTTGTAAAGAGTTGGGATATCCAAATATTTGTATTGAAAGCGATTCAAAATTGGTGGTGGGATGACTCATGTAATGGCCCAAAAAAATTTAGTAATAAAATAATTAGGAAAAATAATAGATGAAAAAGATAAATAAGGAATAAAGGAAAAGAGGGGAAAGGAAAAATTTAGAAGAAAAAGGGAAAAGAAATTGTAAAAGGGTATAAACAAGTGCTCGTTGACGAGTAGGATTTTCTCGTCGACGAGAGATCTTCAGAAACTCATCGCCAAGTATGTATGTCTCGTCGACGAGGATTAACCGAGAGGGTTTAGGTTATTTTGAAACTCATCAATGAGCTCACGACCTTGTCGACAAGAGTTCTTCAGTCGTTCGTCGATGAGTCCACGTGCAACAGTGTCTCTAAATTGAATCAAGGTTGCTTCCATGCGAAGGAATTGATTTTCCTTAGATTTTCTCTCTCTAAAGTCATCTCCTCTCCCTTCTCTCTTCAAATCCGGCCCGGATTCAGCCCGAATTGCTAAACGGAAGTCGTTACGGTGTTCTAGGGAAGATTCTCTACACATCTAGCGGATCAGTTTTCTAAACTGGGTTTTTCGGGAAATGCTCCTAAGTTGATGTAAGGGTCTGGGTTCTTAGTTCTGGGTTTTTATAAGTTTATTTAGGGTTTATAAGTTGAGATAATGCAGAAATAATAGCTTATTTGAGGTTTATTTAATTAAACTAGGGTTTTTGAACCAGGGTCTGGGTGAGCATCACAGACGTCAGTTTGGGATACCTGTTGGTGAATTTCAAGGAGTTAAGTAAAAGGAAAATTTATATATTAAATCAGGTTTTCATATATTAAATGAAAATAGATTATGTTATATATGTATATATGTTTCATGTGGGTATAAAATGCCAACCGTGTAAATAATGTTTTTATGAGCTTAGGATTTGCCTATTTAGCTACGTATAAGTGAACATGAATTGATGAAAGTGAATAATATTTTCAGGATAATTATGTAAGAAATGAAGGTATATTTTTAGTATATAAACATTAAATGTTGGTTGGCTTATTTTATAGGCAATGTATGAACTTTTCTGCTAAAATGTGTGGCATGAGTGGATAATAATGCTGTTTGAACATATGTTATTTGTATGAGATGCAGACTATGTAAGAAATGCACTGTTAATGAAATGTTATAAGCATCATGTTGCTTGTGTTTGATAATGCAATCATGTATGCAATGATAGCTAAAAGAAGCTGTAGACTAATTGATGATAGCTAAAAGAAATTGTGTTAGCGGATTATAGCGCATATTTATGTGGACTAACTGATGTACAGCTAAAAGGAGCTGTAGTATGAATGAATGAAATGAAATGGAAATGTGAATGAAATGGATATAAAATATGAAATGGGAACGATGTAAAATGTGAAAGGTTACGTAAAGTGAAATTCTATGAAATGTTAAAGTTATGAACATGAACATATATGGATGGTTAAATAACTACAGACAGAATAATGTATTATGGTATTATCAAGTATGTATGTTAGTAGAACATGTTACATTAGGGTGAGACAAACTCTTTGTCTGAGGGCTTGCTAAGAAAGGCAAGTGCACTAGTAGTATCATATGCAGTAGTAGGTTGCATAACGCACTAGGGCAGAGGGAAACTATTTGTATGGGCGGGTAGATTTCCCTATTCTTGGGGACCTTCGTTGGTAAACTTTTGTATGAATTGCGTGAGTACGAGATTAAACTATCACTTGAGGGCTTACTGAGTAAGGTGAGTGCTCTGGTATGCTTCAATTGTGACCTTTAGGTTACCTAATGTATCAGAGCAGAGGGGTGCTACTTGTATTGGCGGGTAATCACCCCTATCCTTGGGTAGTCTTGTGGGTAAATACTTTGCATGTGTATGATTAGGTTCAGAAAATGATTTCAGAATATATGTTATTGGTTTTGCAAATGATATTAAAATGTTGATTATAATCTCATGCGGACCACACGCTGTTTTAATATATATTGTTTCTTTTCCTTACTAAGATGTGTCTCACCCGATTACAAATTTATCCTTTTTAGTACCATCACGTAAACGAGCTTAGAGAAGCTCGAGGTTGACAACATTTTGAGTTCTAGATAGAGAAAATGGTATAAACATTTTGGTGATATTTGGGATGTATACAAGTTATGTTTTAAGTTTTATGTTTTGAAGTTTTTTGAAGTATGGATAGTTGTGGAACATACTGGTGTATGTGAATACTGTAATGTTTTGGGAGATATGTATATATGAGAATACATGTGATGAATGATTATTATGGATTATGGATAGAAATAGCAAACTTTGGAATTTATTATTATGATTGATGATCATAGTTATGTTTTCCGCTGCGTATGTATGTATTTGTTTATGGAATATTAGGATTTTCAGGAATAACGCACCAGACCAGGTTTAAAGGTTTGGGGCGTTACAACTCACATATGGAATTTGTTCCTGTAAGAACCAAAACCGTGATAATGGGTTTATATATAAGGGGGACATTTTGGTAAAGAGCAGGTTCGTTGGCGAAGCCGGATTTCGTTGACGAAGCTTGTTTTCTTCTCGTCAACGAGGAGAAGTCGAGTAGTTTCGAAAATTAGGAAATATCATGATTCGTCGACGAGGCCATCAATTCGTCGACGAATTTAGTGAAAGATTCGTTGATGAATGTACAATTTCGTCGACGAAATCGGGCCGGGTCTGTAACGACCCAGAAAAATATTGATATTCAAATATTAAAGAGAGAGGAAAATAGATACAGAAACAGAAGGAGGCCGTAGACTTGGCGTTCGTCGACGACATTGCATTTTTGAGATATTATTAAATAATCATAATTTCAGAAAAATTCCCAAACTTCGTCGACGAACACAGGGTCTCGTCGATGAAGGTCTTCAGAATTTCTTTGAAGAACACAGGGCTTCGTCGACGAGAAAATACCAAGAGGGGTTCTGAGGCAGATTGAATTTTGTCGATGAATACAGGGTCTCGTCAATGAAATTTGTGAAGGACTCGTCGATGAAGAACGGACTCGTCGACGAAATCCCTTAGTTTTTATATATATGGAATCCGGGATTTTATCTCATTTCCAGCGCCTCTCTCTCTCTCTCTCATACGACTCTCTCTCCTTTCTTTCTTCGTTTTCGGCCCCACCAGTTGCCGGATCGACGATCCGAAGCTACCACGACACTCCTGTTGGAATTCTCTACAAGTTTGCCGGAGCGGATCCCCGAGAAAACGAAGTTGGATTTCATCCCAAATTCAGGGTAAGGTCTTTTATTGAGTTTTTGACTTTTTGAAAGTTATAGGAAATGATGTAGACTAAGAAATACTGATGTTTTGTCCTTGGAGATTGCGTTTTCAGGATGTTGGATTAGGAATCCTGCGGGTATAGAGCCAGATTTTTATAGGGGCCTTTCAAAGTTGAGGTAAGGGAAATATGCTATGCTAGGAATTTTTATAAAGATATTAGAGAATTTATAAAAATATATTCATATCAGTTTATTATATAATTTATACAGAATATGAGTTAAATGTTTGTGTGGCCTGAGTAGATTTTCTTGAGATAAAGAATTTATTTAGTCTTGTGATGTATCATACTATGCTGAATACACAGTTATTGACAGTACATACAATTTACATAATCTTTCTAGTATATGGGTTTACACAGAATATATATAGATATAGATTTATATTCACAGAGAAATGTACATGCTTATACAGCTTTTATATGAATGGTTTCATGAAATAGATATATACATATATCCATATACATGTATACAGATACTCAGAACAGTATATATATATATACAGTGTTATAGCATGCCATGTTTTCCTATTACCATAACATACAGAACATACAGACAGAGTATATATATAGAATACACAAATAGACATACAGAAGTAGCATCAAGATGCTACAGATACAGTACACAGAGATACAATATTTACAGTACAGAAAAATAGAATTATGGTAATTTTGAAAACATGATGAAAACAGTAAAAGAGTATATATGTATATAGTATCAGATCCCTGAGGAAAGATACACAGACAGATACAGATTACAGAGCACGGTACCGTTGCTAGATACAGATAGAGTGCAACCACCTATCTCAAATAGTATATGGGTACCGTCAGCCGTGCTTGGAGAGTATGCAACTCCCTAGTACACTGGGTTGAGGGGGCCGGTTTGACGAGGTAGTAGCCAGTCCTGAGCCTAGGAGAGGATGCAGTTTGGTCGGGCTGAGGTAGTGTAGAGTATGATAACTTATCTGGAGGGCCGACTAGATAGAGTCCCGCCTAAGGGCCGCACAACCCTGTCATGAGGGGTTAAATCATGACGTACAGAGTCCCAGGGATAAAAGTACAGTTATATCTATATGTATACAGTTTTACAGCATATGATGAATATAGTATGATATTATCAGTATGAAAAGTAGAAAATACGGACGATACAATACATTTTAAATTAAGCAAGAAAGATATGTTTTACAGATTATTTATTGCATTACAGTTCAGTTTCTATTTTTAAGTATTCTTAACTTAGTTGTCACACACTAGTAATAGCATATTTCCACTTACTGAGCGTCGACTCACCCCATTACTCTAATATTTTTCAGGTGAGCTAGTGAGGCGAGCAGATCAGGCTTGCGAGTAGAGTGTAGCTCATATCTCCCTGGTTATAGGGTGAGTTTTTGTCAGAGTTGTATATCTTTTTGAGTAGATGATACTGGAGGGGCATTTTGTATGGTCAGTATATTCTGGAATCTGGTGTTGTACAGTTTATGTATAAATGGTTTTATGATTTGTGTTTCCGCTGTGTAGGAATGTTTATTATATAGTTATATTTAAAAAAAAAATGTTAAGAATTTTGAGGTCGTTACAGGGTCAAAGGGCTATAAAAGGAAATTCTCTTTTCTTCTTCATTAAGTTACTTTAAGTTTATCTCTCTCTCTCTCTCTCTCTCTCTCTCTCTCTCTCTCTCTCTCTTTCTTTCTAAACTCTCCCTACTCTCTCTCTCTCTCTAGATTTCTTTGCCAATCGTTGATAGAATCAGGAAATGAAAGTTACCACGAGGATCGTGGAAGGATTCTCTACAACTTCTACGGATCGGAATCTCGTTTTGGAGGTTTTCGGGTTTTGGCAAAAAATCGAGGTAACGCTTGATTTTCATTTCTGATCTAGTAGTTTTGTAGAGGATGGTCTTGTGAGAATATTCTATACTATGATTTGTAGGTTTTGGAACTTGGTTCGCTGTTTAGGAACCTTGGAGTTCGGGATTTGTTATACGGGGTTAAGGTAAGGGGAAACTGTGTTATATTGATTATTTTTGAAATTAGACTTGGTGGAACAGTGGTCCACGGTCCTGTGTGTATTTTGGCTACTCATTTGGGGGGATCTAACTGGAAAACTATGGGTTTTTCATTATTGCAGTTTTGGAAAAAAGGGGGTGATGGGCTAAATCCCGGGTTTTGTTGAAAATCGAGTATATGTGTGCTTTATACTGTGATATTGGGATGGTTGTGCCTTGAATTTGTTTAAACTGTATTTGTTTTGAAAACCATGATTTAGATTAGCAAATGAGTGTGGTTTGTTTGGCTATATAAGCATGCATGTGTGTGTGATTGCGGAATGGCTGATGGGAACGCAGCTCCAAAATGAGTCCAGGTACTGAGAGTGTCCGGCTCTATATCCGAGGGCGTGTGTTTATCGCCTGTCACGTAGGCAAGAGTTTCGAATCTATATCCGAGGGCGTGAGCCTTGTCCGGCAGATCAAGCCGAAGGGTGTGGATCCACCATTTAGCGCTGGTACGATGCCATGGGAGTCGAGGACTAGCCATGTGTCGGTGGCGCCGTGCTTCACGGGTTGGCTCCGGGCCAAAGCTGGATTGTCGCGAACCGACTTCAGGCCAAAGGGTGTGATGACACCGGGTTACTGATCATGTGTGTGTATTGTGACGGGGCTGCGTATAAATGGCCGTCGTATATGTGCGTGTATGCACTGTGTAAATTAGTACTGGATTCCATTCAACTGTATGTATGTTTTTTTTTGTCATGATAATACTCAAATGCCACACACCGATATAACCTGTGTTCTTCCTTACTGAGAGGTGTCTCACCCCTGCTGTACGTACATTTTTACAAGTCCTTCGAGTAACCGGAACTAGCGTCTTGGTGTAGGGAGCGTAGTGGCCGGTGTACTGTGTTAGCACTTGCGTAAGTGCTAGGACTGTAGTTTGTTGGGTTGCCATTTTGAGTTGTATTTGGGCACCCAGTTTGTACGTTTTTTTAGAGCCATGTTATGCTCTTATATAGACTCTGGTATGGTACTGCATATGTTGATATAAAATGACTTTTTTCCGCTGCGGATATGATTGTTGTTGGATGTGTTTAGGGTGCCTGGGAACCCCACGGGGTTGGACCCTCATCCATTGTATTATATCTGTGATGATTTCTATGATACAGAGACAGGTTAGGTTACATTCTCACCTTCGGGTCCCATTTCGGGGTTCAGACCGTGACAGATTGGTATTAGAGCTAACCAGGTTATTAGATCTTGTAGACTTGGTTAGACTTAGTTTTGAGTACAGACCAGAGTATAGGATGTGGATATGGGTAGAGTTGGTTGAGGGTTGTTCGGTTGCTAGACTGGGATTTGTCGACTGTATTCTGTGTTTTTCCTGGGATGACGATTCCAGTAAAAGCAGGGCAGATCATTGATGACTTTCGTGCTAGTGTGATAGGACAAACCTAGACCTGGCAGGGAGTAGTTAACACGATTAGTGTAGATCATTGTGTTAACCGTATGTGTTGTAGGGATACTAATAGATTCCCATTGTGTTGCAGCATGGAGCCTAAGGATAATAACCTGGGAAGTGGCTCCGAGGAGACTGCGAGTGATGAGTCTCCTTTTGTGCTTCGAGGTTTGATGAGGCAGGTATTACGGGAGATCGGGCGAAGTGTGAGGAGACGCGAGCGCTGTCCTACTGCTGCGGGGTGCACCATTGAGAGGTTCACATGCATGCATCCTCCGACGTTCTCTGGGGGACCTGACTTGATGATAGTAGAGGATTGGGTGGAGAAGACTGAGAGGATCTTGGAGGTCCTGCACTACATGGATAGGCAGCGAGTTCTTTATGCCACTTTCCAGCTGTCTGGGGAGGCGGGTCGATGGTGGACAACAATGGATCTGCTGGAGGAGCAGAGAGGTGGTTCTGAGGAGATGACGTGGAGCCGTTTCAAGGAGGTGTTCTTTGACAGATACTTCCCAGCTTTCGTACGTGATGCGAAGGCAAATGAGTTTTCTGCGCTGACGCAGGGGAGTTTGACTGTGTAGGGGTATGCG
Organism: Malania oleifera; assembly: GCF_029873635.1. Classification (NCBI taxonomy): domain Eukaryota; kingdom Viridiplantae; phylum Streptophyta; class Magnoliopsida; order Santalales; family Ximeniaceae; genus Malania; species Malania oleifera. The sequence continues at coordinate 129,817,814 of NC_080417.1, forward strand.
GCTCGATACATAGAGTTGTCCTATTTTGCACCATGTATGATCTCGAGCGAGTATGAGAAGACTCAGAGGTTCAAAAAGGGTTTGAGGAAGGATATCAGTAGACTGGTGGGTATGCTTCAGATTCGTGAGTTCTCGGTATTGGTGGATAAGGCCACGGTGATCGAGATTGGTATTCGAGAGGATAAGGCGGATTAGGAATCGAGGAAGAGGACAATACCTTCTGGTTCTCAGACAGGATCTCGTTAGGGATCGTGGAAGAAGAGAAGCAAGGGCTCGGGTTACCACCAGAATACCGAGCACTAGGATTCTTAGGGGAGCCAGACTGGTGGTCGTTGTACCAGATGCAACAGGCGGCAAGAGGGTGAGTGCTGACCATTTAGGGGTAGTTGCTACAACTGTGGCCAGCCAGGCCACATGTATCGTGATTGTCAAGCACCAAGGTGAGATGTGCCTGTAGTTAGTGGGGACTGAGGGAGCAACCGGATACCTCGGGGAACCACTCAGACGAATACAACGCCGGCCAGAGTATACTCTCTTACTCCAACGGACGCTGAGCATGCAAGTAACGTGGTGACAGGTACCTTATTATTGCTTTCGCATAAAGCTTTTGTTCTGTTTGATTCAAGTGCAACCCATTCCTTTGTGTCTGTGAATTTTGTGGGACGGTGTGGGGTTGAGACCTGAGACATGAATGAGGTGTTATCTGTTACTATGCCATCTAGGAGTGTTTCTTTCTGTAGGAAGATGTTGGTAGACTGCCCAGTGGAAATTTAGGGAAAGCTGCTATCGGCAAATCTTATGGTATACGACATGTCAGGGTTCGATATCATTCTAGGGATGGACTGGTTGTTCTCCAGTTATGCAGTGATCGACTGTCGTAGGAAGATTGTAGTTTTTAGACCTCCTGGGGAGTAGGAGTATGAATTTATGGGATCGTGTGCGTTCAGCGCCACAGATTCTGTCAGCACTACAGGTGAGAAGGCTACTCTTAGAAGGATGTCAGGGGTACCTAGCTTGTATAAAGGAACCACCGAGGGATGAGTTGAAACTTGAGGACATTTGGGTGATCAGCGAGTTCCCAGATGTGTTTCCAGATGATTTACCCGGTTTACCTCCAGATCGTGAGGTGGAGTTTGCGATAGAGTTGCTGCCCGGTAAGGCACCGATCTCTAAAGCTCTGTACCGGATGGCTCCAGTAGAACTTCGGGAGTTAAAGGAGCAGTTGTAGGAATTACTAGACAGGGGATTCATTCGACCTAGTGTTTTGCCTTGGGGAGCTCCAGTATTGTTTGTGAAGAAGAAGGATGGATCGATACGGATGTGCATTGACTACCGTGAGACTAACAAGGTAACTATGAAAATCGCTATCCTTTACGTCGTATAGATGATCTCTTTGACCAGTTGCAGGGCACTCGAGTCTTTTCGAAGATCGATTTACGATCAGGATATCATTAAGTGAGGGTTAGAGCGGAGGATGTAGCGAAGACTACTTTTCGAACCAGATATGGCCACTACGAGTTCTTAGTCATGCCCTTTGGGTTGACGAATGCACCGACGGTGTTCGTGGATCTGATGAACAGGGTTTTCCATGAGTACCTGGATTAGTTCGTGGTGGTGTTTATTGATGACATTCTGGTATACTCGAGGAGTACAGAAGAGCACGTGGAACATTTGAGGTTAGTATTACAGATTCTGCAGGAGAAGGAGCTGTATGCTAAGCTGAAGAAGTGTGAGTTCTGGTTGAGTCAGATTGCGTTCTTAGGCCATGTAGTTACTGAGGATGGTATATCAGTTGATCCTAGCAAGATTGAGGCTGTGGTCGACTGGGTAAGGCCGAAGAATGTATAGGAGGTTTGGAGTTTTCTGGGACTGGCGGGTTACTATCGTCGGTTCATAGAGGGTTTCTCTAAACTGTCTGGACCTCTGACACGATTGACCAGGAAGGGAGTTCAGTTTGAGTGGACTAGTGATTGCGAGCAGTGCTTTCAGGAGTTGAAGCACCGTTTGGTTACTGCTCCAGTGTTGACCATTCCTTCAGGGGATGGTGGGTTTGTGATTTATAGCGACGCATCTCTGAAAGGCCTAGGATGTGTGCTTATGCAGCAGGGTAAGATAGTAGCGTTTGCTTCTCGACAACTGAAAGAGTATGAGAAGAATTACCCTACGCATGATCTGGAATTGGCTGCTGTGGTTTATGCACTAAAGATCTGATGACATTATCTGTACGGGGTGTAGTGTGAGATCTTCACAGACCATAAAAGCCTCAGGTATTTCTTCACACAGAAGAAGTTGAACATGAGGCAGAGACGGTGGCTAGAGTTGATTAAGGACTACGATTGCGCGATCATTTATCACCTGGGGAAGGCTAATGTGGTGGCTGATGCGTTGAGTCGGAAGTCAGGGCCTACGGCTGTATCTGCGGTTGTAACTCAGGGTCACATCAAATGGGATCTGGAGAGCTCAGGTATAGAGTTGGTGACTGGTGATCATCGGTCCTTCTTTGCTAGCTTGGTGATCCAGCCGACTTTGTTTGAGCGTATAAAGGCCGCGCAGGCTAGTGATGCGAAGTTGTTAGAGGTTAAGGAAAAGGTATAGCAGGGATTGGCTACGGAGTTTAACATCTCTGAGGGAGGTGTGTTGAGGTTTGGGACCAGACTGTGTGTTCCGAACGATGATGAGATCAAAAGGATGATTCTAGAGGAGGCGCATCGTTCTATGTATACGGTATATCCTGATAGTACAAAGATGTATCGGGACTTGCGCGAAACCTTCTGGTGGTTTGGTATGAAGAGGTAGATTGCTCAGTTCGTGGAGCAGTGTCTGATGCATCAGTAGGTGAAAGTTGAACATCAAAGGCCGGTAGGGCTGTTGCAGCCTTTGCCTATTCCGGTGTGGACGTAGGAGCATATTTCCATGGATTTTGTAACCGGATTGCCGCCAGTGCTTCACAGGCAGAATGCTATCTGGGTGATTGTGGATAGATTGACAAAATCTGCTCATTTCATACCAATGAGAGTTAGCTATCCTTTGAGTAGGCTAGCAGAGTTGTATGTGCATGAGATTGTGAGAATGCATGGAGTGCCGGTGTCCATAGTATCAGATCGAGATCCGAGGTTTACTTCTCTATTCTAAATGAGCTTGCAGGAGGCATTGGGGACGAAGCTTACTTTCAGTACAACGTTCATCCCCTAGACTGATGGACATTCGGAGAGGACGATACAGATATTGGAAGATATGTTGCGAGCTTACGTGTTAGACTTCGGTGGTAGCTAGATACAGTTAATGCCATTTGTAGAGTTCGCTTATAACAACAGCTTCCAGTCTAGTATCGGGATGGCACCGTTTGAGGCTTTGTATGGTCGGAGGTGTCGATCTCCTTTGTGTTGGGATGAAGTTGGTGAACGTCAGGTGTTAGGATCTGAACTTGTGCAGTAGGCGTCTGAGAAGGTGGGTTTGATTTGGGAGAGGATTAGATCAGCTCAGAGTCGGCAGAAGAGTTATGCAAATGTTCGTCGCCGTGAGTTAGAGTTCGAAGTGGGAGGTAAGGTATTTCTACGTATTGCTCCGATGAAAAGGGTGATGAGATTTGGGAGAAAGGGCAAGCTGAGCTCGAGGTATATCGGACCATTCGAGGTACTTGAGCGAGTGGGTCCGGTAGCCTATAGAGTTGCATTACCTCCAGCACTTTCGAGGGTCCATGATGTGTTTCACGTCTCCATGTTGAGGAGGTACGTGTTGGATCCTTCACATGTGATTAGTTATGATGAGTTGGAAATTGGGGATACTTTAGCGTATGAGGAGATACCTGTTCAGGTTTTGGACCGTAAAGTTCAAAAGCTTCATACCAGAGAGATACCGTTAGTGAAGGTATTGTGGCGAAAACACGAGGTTGAGGAAGCTTCTTGGGAACTGGAAACAGAAATAGGAAGTATCCCCAGTTGTTTTGAGCACTTGTACATGATCCTACAGTGGGTTGGGATAGGTGGTTAGTCGTCGGGAGTGTGTGTATTGTGAACTCCTGAGATTGATGTATATGTAACCACGGTATTCCTCCACCATAAGTGAGGGTATGTATGTATTTGTGTATGATGGGACTGCGCTGATGTGATCGCCAGTTCGCTTTTGACTTGTGTTTATATGTTCGATTGTATGTATGAATCTGGGAATGAGAGATGGCAAATTTCGAGGACGAAATTTTTGTAAAGAGGGGAGATTGTAAGAACTCAAACCGTGATAATGGGTTTATATATATATATATATATATATATATATATAAGAGGGACATTTTGGTAAAGAGCAGGTTCGTCGATGAAGCCGGATTTCGTCGACGAAGCCTGTGTTCTTCTCGTCGACGAAATTCAGAGCCTTGTCGACGAGGAGAAGCCGAGGAGTTTCAAAAATCGGGAAATATCAGGATTCGTCAATGAGGCCATCAATTCATCGACGAAGGTACCATTTTGTCGGTGAAATTGGGCCGGGTCAAAGGGCTATAAAAGGAAATTCTCTTTTCTTCTTCATTAAGTTACTTCAAGTTTATCTCTCTCTCACTCTAAACTCTCCCTACTCTCTCTCTCTCTAGATTTCTTCATCGATCGTTGATAGAATCGGGAAACGGAAGTTACCATGATGATCGTGGAAGGATTCTTTACAACTTCTACGGATTGGAATCTCGTTTCGGAGGTTTTCGGGTTTTGGCGAAAAATTTAGGTAAAGCTCGGTTTTCATTTCTGATCTGGTAGTTTTGTAGAGGATGGTCTTGTGAGTATATTCTATACTGTGATTTGTAGGTTTTGGAACTCGGTTCGCTGTTTAGGAGCTTTGGAGTTCGGGATTTGTTATACGGGGTTAAGGTAAGGGGAAACTGTGTTATATTGGTTATTTTTGAAATTAGACTTAGTGGAACAGTGGTCCACGGTCCTGTGTGTATTTTGGCTACTCATTTGGGGGGATCTAATGGGGAAAACTAGGGGTTTTTCATTATTGCAGTTTTGGGAAAAAGGGGGCGACGGGTTGAATCCCAGGTTTTGTTGAAAACCGAGTATATGTGTGCTTTATACTATGATATTGGGATGGTTGTGCCTTGACTTTGTTTAAACTATATTTGTTTGGAAAACCATAATTTAGATTAGCAAATGAGTGTGGTTTGTTTGGTTATATGAGCATGCATGTGTGTGTGATTGCGGAATGGCTGATGGGAATGCAGTTCCAAAATGAGTTCAGGTACTGAGAGTGTCCGGCTCTATATCCGAGGGCGTGTGTTTATCGATTGTCATGTAGGCAAGAGTTTTGAATCTATATCTGAGGGCGTGAGCCTTGTCCGGCAGATCAGGCCGAAGGGTGTGGATCCACCATTTAGCGCTAGTATGATGCCATGGGAGTCGAGGACTAGTCATGTGCCGGTGGCACAGTGCTTCATGGGTTGGCTCTGGGCCAATGCCGGATTGTCACGGACCGACTTTGGGCCGAAGGGTGTGATGACACCAGGTTACTGATCATGTGTGTGTATTGTGACGGGGCTGCGTATAAATGGCCGCCGTATATGTGCGTGTATGCACTGTGTAAATTAGTACTAGATTCCATTCAAATGCATGTATGTTTTTTTTTTTGTCATGATAACACTCAAATGCCACACACCGATATAACTTGTGTTCTTCCTTACCGAGAGGTGTCTCACCCCTGCTGTACGTACATTTTTACAGGTCCTTTGAGTAACCGGAACTAGCGTCCTGGTGTAGGGAGCGTAGTGGCCGGTGTACTGTGTTAGCACTTGGGTAAGTTCTAGGACTGTAGTTTGTTAGGTTGCCATTTTGAGTTGTAATTGGGCACCCAGTTTGTACGTTTTGTTAGAGCCATGTTCTACTCTTGTATAGACTCTAGTATGGTACTGCATATGTTGATATAGAATGACTTTTTTCCGCTGCGTATATGATTGTGGTTGGATGTGTTTAGGGTGCCTGGGAACCCCACGGGGTCGCACCCTCATCCATTGTACTGTAGCTGTGATGATTTTATTGATACAGGGACATGTTAGGTTACATTCTCACCTCCGGGTCCCATTTCGGGGTTCGGGCTGTGACAGTTCCTCTTGGTACTTATGAGATTTTTAAAATTATTAGAGGAGGAGTTACAAGGTCTTCATTTCTTTATAAAGCACCAACTTAGAGAAGGTAATCAAGTGGCGGATTTCTTAGCTCATCAAGGCGAGGAGGTAACACGAAGAGATATTTTGTAGGGGACGTGTTGTCGAGTAAAATGAGAGGTCTCATTCATATGGATAAACTGAGTATTCCTAGCCTTTGTTTTTAATTGACATCATTTGATTTCCTTTGATTTTCCTTTGGTTTATGTTTGCAGGTAATTGACATCATTTTGTAGGTAATTTGTTTATGTTTGTTTTGGTTTGGTTATGATTCTACATAGGCATGTTTAGATTGTTTTAGTTGGATTATGGTACTGATTTTTTTTATTAGTAGTTTTGATGGCTGAGATGGTTTTTATAGTTATTTGTAAATCGCATGTGTCCAACTTGTAATCACGGTATTCCTACGCCATATTTATACGTGTATATATATATATATATATATTTGAATATATATATATATATATATTTGAATATATATATATATATATATATATGTGTGTGTGTGTGTGTGTGTGTGTGTGTGTGTAGTGACCCAAAGAATAATAGTATTTTAATAATAAGGAGGGAGGAAAATGGAAACATGAACAGAAGAAGGCAGTAGACTTAATAATAATAATTTAAATAATTTCCAGGCCTTGTCGACGAATACAAGGATTCGTCGACGAAGGTACAATAGGACCTCGTCGACGAGGACGAGCTTCGTCGACGAGAAAATACTTAAAGGGGTGTTAGGCCAATGTGAATTTCGTCGACGAGGAAGTAAGGTTCATTGAAGAAATTACTGAAAGACTTGTCGACGAGATGACGTGGCTTGTCGATGAAGACTGCAGTATAAATAGTGTTAACTCGGATTTTTACACAGAATTTCAGCCAAAACCTCTCTATCTCTCTCTCTCTCTCTCTCTCTCTCTCTCTCTCTTTCTCCTCTACGGCTCCTCCTCCTTCTTTCTTCAATTTCGGCCCCCTCAGTCGCCGGATCGACGATCTGAGGCCACCACGACGCTCCTGGCAAAGTTCTCTGCAAGTCTACCGCAATGGATTGTTGGTGAAACGAAGTTGGAATTCATTCCAAATTCAGGGTAAGGTCTTTTAGTTAATTTTTGGCCTTCTGACAGTTGTAGGAAATGATGTAGGCAAAGAAATACTGATATTCTATTCTGACAAATGTTGTTTTCAGGGTGTTGTGTAGGAAGCGCTGCGGGTGTAGGACCCGTTATAGTAGGGGGATTTTAGTGAAAAACAGGTAAGGGAAATATGCTATGCTAGAAAATTTTAAATTTATTTTTAGTATGAAATGTATATTTTTACCAGTTTTTTATTCACAGTAGGACATTATACAGTTTATTAAATTATGAATATTATGTATTAAAGTATTATGTGGCTTGAGAATATGAAAATAGTACGAAAGTATGTTTTACAATTTTCAGTACCATGATTATATGAATTTCAATACCATTATTATATAGTTTTCAGTATTATGATTATACAGTTCTCAGTACCATGACGTACAGATTACGGTTCAATTCAGAGATACAGATGATACAATTACAGTTCATTACAGTTTATTTCATTGTCATGGTTAATACAACTATTTCAGAATCATGGTAAATCAGATAGTTGTATATATAGATATATTATATAGTATCAGACCCTGTTGGACCATGCAGTTACAGAGCACGGTACCGTAGCTACAGATATTTCAGTTATGAGTGCAACCACCTATTTAGATAATACGTGGTAGTAGGTCGATCATATAGTGGCCTAGACGTGGACAGGCTCCCCATCAGATATAGGTTAAGGAGGGCAGATCAGACCGAGGGAGTATAGTGATTTACCCTGGTTGGCTAGCCAGTGTAGATCTCGCCTACGGGCCGCACAACCCTGTCATGAGGGGTTAAATCATGACACATAGTTATCCACAGGGAAAGTTTTCAGTTACTATTACGTATATACAGATTTACAGAGATAGAGAATATACTTATGTATATTAGAAGTGTTTTAAATAGTAACCTAAAATACTGATATGTTAAGTACCACGGAAATGGTGGTGGTTTTTATTACTTGTACTGCATTTTCAGATTCAATTATATGCGTTTATACACAAACAGATTTTCATGGTATTGTACTCATTTGCCACACACTAGTAATAGCATATTTCGTCTTACTGAGCGTTGGCTCATTCCAATTAATTTAGCATTTTTCAGGTGACCCAGGTAGGCGAGCAGACCAGGCTCGCAGATAGAGGGGCTGTTGTATTGCCCTGTTAGTAGAGAGTGGGTGTATTTTTGGAAATATTTTTGTATAACCCTCACCAGTTGAGGATATTTGGGGAAACAATTGTATGTGTATAGTTTGGGAAACATGTTAGCACTTTGGTACTGTATATAAGTAACTAAGTATATATGATTATGTTTCTTTAATTTCTGCTTCTCGCTACTTAGGTTGATGATTCAATTTGGTATCAGAGCATTTTAAATGTTATAGTATTAAAAAAAAAAAACATGGAAATTAAGCAGGTCGTTACAGTATGTCTATTGTATTTATATGTATGTATAAATTACTGTGTGCATGTGTGTCTACTTAATAGATGTATGAAGTATTTAGTATAAATGTATGCATGCTAGTATGTATATGTATGCATGTGTATAGTAAATTTGCATGTGTTATATATATACATGTATTAATACGTGTATTTATATGTGGTAGGTGTATATATGCATATATGTATTGTTTTGTTAGTGGGCATATTAATGTGCGTATTTGTGTTTGTATACGTGTGTGTTTTATCTTATCTTATCTTTATCAAAAATTCCAAAAATTCAAAAATGTGAAAAACCCCAAGGGTAAGTCTTTTGGTTGTTTGGTTCCCATAGTGTTTCTAACTAGTGATGGAATAAAGGAGAGAATTCTACTACATGGTGTCTTCTTCGTATAGTCCCTAAAGTTTCGAGAATTGCATGATTTGAGAAGAATTATGACTCCAACTAATAGAATTAGACTAAAGGAAGCATGTTTTGTTTATTTAGTGTTAGAGTTTTATTTTTTTTTGAAATTTTCTTCAAAATCCCAAAAATATTGTGTTTTATAATGTTTTTCTTGATTTTAAAAGGTCAATAATGAAGCTCTGAAAACTCATAAATTTCATCATTTTCAACCCAAAATATTCGCCATTTTCATATACTGATAATACAAGTCCGGTCCTTTTTTTTAAACTTTGATTTCTCCAAGTTTGTAATACAAGTTTGGCATTTTCGAACCAACAATTTTTCATCATCCATCTCCATCGTCATCATGTTTTCATGAAACTTAGGGTTTTGAAGCCAACCACTTTTGGAACAATACTTTGGACTCCTTGAAACCATGTTGGAGTGCTCGGACAATGATTTATTCATTGAAGGATGAGAGAAGGTCTTTTCTCTTTCATTTTCTATTTCTTTTGTTTTTGAAAGCAATACATATGTAATTGCAGTAACCGTTCTGCAAACAGATGTCGTAGGGGTGCTGAAAAGTTAATCATCATAGAGATGGTTGGCCAGTCACCTTCCACACGCACAAATGTACTCCCAAACTCTAAATCTGGTTTTCAGAGACCTTTTTCAAGATTTTTATTTATTTTCTCCATGTTTTTTTTATATATAAAAAAAGAAGAAGTGATGACTCTGTGTTATATGATTTTCAACAATTTTACCCTCTTTTCCTTAAAACTCTTCCTTCTTGTTTGAGAACTACCATTCCCTCTATATCGACACTCCGAACAAAATCCAAAGTTGACAATATGTTTTTTGAATTAAGTTTCATTTGTATTACTAGCAATCTAGTGTTTCATAAGATAACAATGAACATAAAAGTTGACTATTACTTTTTTAGGAATGTCTTGTTGAAGAAGGTCGTCGTGAGGACTCCTTTTGTAAAATATGTAGATTAGTTAAGTGATGTTTTTATGAAATCTTTATTTAAAGTTGCCTTATCTAATAGTTGATATGATTGAGGTTAGGTGATATTCATACACCTCTATCTCGATGGGGGTGGGGGGGGGGGGAGGGGTTGGTCGGTTTTAAGATAATATGTTATTTTAGTAATCAGGTTGTGTTAATGAGAATAGTTTATATTTAAAATTGCCTCAACTAATGTGGCTTATATTTTGAGTGGAACACATGCACCGGGAAAAAGCATCATGAAGTGAGGAACAAAGAGAGGTTTGCAGGATGCAGGATTGAGGGCAAACCGTTAACGGTTTGGGGTGTAACCATCAATGGTTTCAGGCAGTGCTGCAAACCATTGATAGTTTGGCCTGAACCGTTGATGGTTTCGCTCGCAGACGTCATGGATTTTCGAATCAGAGATCAATAGATTGAGAGTTTTTGGAGGAATTTCCTCCGAGGGATCGCTACAAAATTGTTTTAGATATAATAGAAGTATTCTGTACGCATAGGGCTAGTATATAATCATATTAAGTAACCCTAGTTTGATAAGCTTATTGCAAGCTTCATTGTGATAGTGAAAAATAGTCATTGCTCCTGCGGACGTTGGCAAATTTCCGAACTACGTAAATTATTGTGTCATTGATTGTTACTTTCGTTTATTCTCATTGTTGAGTGATTGCTTGTTTAGTATAGTTCATCATCGAGTGCTTGCCTTGCTTGTTCCATTGATTGTTTAGTGAATTCGTGTGAGGTTTTCCGCTACACACACACACTCGACATCAACAATTGGTATCAAAGCATCGATTGTTTGCACAACAATTGGTATCAAAGCACCGATTGTTTGCACAACAATTGGTATGAAAGCTATTGGTTCACAATGGCTGGGATTTCTCCTGCAAGGTTCAAGGTTGGTAAGTTCGATGGAACGGGGAATTTCGGGCTTTGGTAGAGGAGGGTGAAGGACTTGGTAGTATAGTAAGGGATGGTGAAGGGTCTATATGGAAAGAAACTAAAAGGTATGGACAATGCAAGTTGGAAGGAGCTGGAAGCGAGAGTTGTGTCCACTATGAGGTTATGTTTGGACGATGACGTGTTGTATCATGTCATGGATGAGGAATCGCCAGTAGGGGTTTGGCTGAAACTGGAGCACCGATACATGTCCAAGTCATTGATGAACAAGTTGTATCTTAAGCAAAAATTATATTGGCTTAAGATGGCAAAGGGTTCAGACTTGACTTAGCACATCAACACATTTAATCAGATCATTAGTGATCTAGGATGAGTTGATGTGAATTTCAAGGAAGAGGACAAAGAGTTGATGCTACTGAATTCCCTACCTACATCGCCTACATACGAGAGTCTGGTTACGACGCTGACTTGGGGGAAAGAAATCATGGAGTTGGAGGATATCACGAGTGCTTTGCTAGGGTTCCATTAGAGGAAGAAGGCCAATGATGAGGGTTCACATAGTAAAGAGCTCGTGGTTAAAGGTAATCAGGATCGTAGGAGAGGCAAGTCCTGGATGCAAAAGAGCAATTATTCTGTTGTTTTATGTGAGTGCATGCATATTGTTAGGAAGGTTCCGGCTGAGGTAAATCAGTCGGGGACTTTGTCGAGAAAGGAAGTTGACATAAAGATTTTGGGTGCTGCTAAGAGTATTCTTGGGTTAGAGATTCGCAAGGATAAAGTTACAGGGAGATTGAGATTATCTCAGGGTGGCTGTGTGGACAAAACTACAAGGAGAGTGTGGTTATCTTAGGGTGGTTTTTTGGATCCGATGTTGGATAAGTTTAGCATAGTTAATGTTAAACCAGTCACGGGTACACCATTGGCAAATCAAAGTAAACAGTCTACCGCTCAGTACTCAAGGATGAACGGTAATGTTCGGGACATGTTAAAGGTTTCCTACGCCACTGCAGTGGGGCACTTCGGCGGGCAACAAAGTGATCTGTAAGTTGTGAGGTTCGCAGGTGCAGACTACACAAGGGACTTGGATGACAGAAGGCCTACAATAGGGTATGATGTGGGAAGGCCTAATTGTTAGAAGTCCAAGGTATAGTCTCAGGTTGCACTACTTACAATTGGATCAGAGTACTTGGCAATGGCTGAGGCTGCCAAGGTAGCATTGTGGTTTAGAGGATCGTTCAAGGAGTTGGGTGTTTAGCTAGGTGGAGTTCCTGTTACCATGGTCAAGTTCAAGCGTTGTTTAGACTTGGTTTACGTCTTTAAGTGTTAGACGGGAGGCGGTCCTAATCTATTGGCCCAGGTGGAGCAGCGGGGTTATGCTTTCGGATTTCTGCTAAGTGGTGAATATTCACCAAGGTGGAGATTGTTAGGGATCGGACTTATATTTTGAGTGGAACGCATGCACCAGGGGAAAGCATTGTGAAGCGAGGAATAAAGAGAGGTTTGCAGGATGCAGGATTGAGGGCAAATCGTTAACAGTTTGGGGTGTAACCGTAAATAGTTTCAGAAAGTGCTGCAGGGTGTTCTTCTCGGCTTCAAACCGTCGATAGTTTGACCTTAATCGTCAAAGGTTTCACTCATGGACGCCACAGATTTTCGAATTGGAGATTAGTAGATTGGGAGTTTTTGGAGGAATTTCCTCCGAGGGATGGCTATAGAAGTATTTTAGATATAACAGAAGTCTTTTGTACGCATAAGGCTAGTATATAATCATATTATGTAACCCTAGTTTGATAAGCTTTTTGTAAGCTTCATTGTGATAGTGAAAACAACCGTTGCTCCCATGGATATAAGAAAATTGCCAAACCACATAAATTCTTGTGTCTTTGATTGTTGCTTTCGTTTAATCTCATTGTTGAGTGATTGTTTGTTTAGTATACTTCATCATCGAGTGCTTGCCTTGCTTGTTCCATTGATTGTTTAGTAAGTTCGTATAAGGTCTTCCACTGCGCACACTCAACATCAACAATTGGTATCAAAGCGTCGATTGTTTGCACAACAAAACTTGCCTCATCTAATGGTTGATATGATTGAGGTTAGGTGATATTTATACACCTTTATATTGGTTGGGGGGGGGGGGGGGGAGGGGTTGGTGGGTTATAAGATAATATGCTATTTTTAGTAATCAGGTTGTGTTAATGAGAATAGTTTTATTCTGAAGACTTTATTATTAGTAATATTCAAGAGGGCAGTGCTAGAGCTGTACATAGACTCCAAGGAACTGCTAACTAGTTTTTTCTCTTTTCTTTTATCCTCCTTTCCTGTTCTCTTTTTTTCTTCTTCTCTCCTCCATCTCTAACCTTACAAAAGTGATGAAATGTTTCCATCCCTAAAATTTCTTTCTCAGTAACAAATTCTAATCCCTAGATACTTTAATAATGGTTTTTTGCATAACATTTTCGTCCTAAATATCTTAGGCAACCAAAAATTCTTTTTATAAAAATTTGGTGTTCAGATGGACTTTCGGTGTGATTGTTGTTCAAATGTCAAGATTGAATCTCTAGACCATGTGTTTTGCACAGGATCTTTTGCTCAGGAGGTTTGGAAACAAGCAGCAGTGGCATTGGGTGTTAGTTGTATGGCAACGAATACATGGAAAGCCAGAGTTAATTTCTGGTTTAGTTGTTCAAAACGGGCCTCATAGTTAGGCATTTTGGTAGGTCTCATACCTAGTCTCATCATTTGGAGACTCTGGACTCATCTATGTAGAGCCAGGATGGAATCAACTCATGATTCAGTGAGAAATGTGCAGCTTGATATTAAATATTGGATGAGATCCATTTCGGACAAATCATCTAGATGTACACTTGCTTCTTGCACGGATATTGCAGTCCTTCTTGCTTTGGATATTCAAGTAAAAAATGTGAGGGTTCGTATTCCTCGTATAGTTAGATGGTGTAAACCTGGGATAGGTTGGGTTAAGTTGAATGTGGATGGAAGCTGTAGAGGTAATCCAGGTAATTGTGGTGGTGGAGGCGTGATAAGAGATGAAAAAGGATTATTTATAGTAGCTTTTTCCTCATTACTGGGTTATGGAACCAATAATATGGCTAAATTGAAAGCGATTATTATAGGGATTAATCTGTGCAAAGATCTCGGGTTTGATCAAGTGGAGATTGCCTGTGACTTTGCTTTGTTGGTTCAATGGATTAATTCTGGGAAGTGTTCGACTTGGAACCTATGGGAATTGTGGGAAGAGCTTGTGTTAGCATTGAGAGACATACATTACAAAGTGGAACATGTGTACAGAGAGGCAAATCAAAGTACGGATTTCTTTGCCAAACAGGTTGAATTTGGTATATCTCGATCATATAGTTGTCAGGATGATCTTCCACAGCAAGTCAGGGGAATGATTTGATTGGATTTGTTGGAATTTCCTTCCTTGCGCTCGTGATGCTTTGTGCTGGTGTTTGTGACGGCTGTAGTGGATGGTTTATTTCTTAAGACCTTTCGGAGTTTTGTTAGTTTTCTACTTATAGTTGTCTAATTCTTATTTATTTGTTTGGTTGTTGGTCATTGGTTTATTGGTTTTGAATAAATTGGTTAAGTCAGTTGGAATCATGGTATTTCTCCGCCATAAGTGAGGGGTTTTCTAATAAAGATAGGAGGTGCTGCCCTCTTTTACAAAAAAAAAAAAAAAAAAAAACAAAACAAAACAAAAAACAAAAAACAAAAAATTCTTTTTAAGGACAAATTTTTTTAATCTCTAAAAATAAATTATCTTAATTATATTGCAAATATAAATAAAAAAACCTTTATATTTTCCATTTACTATTTAAAATTATGTAAGAAAAACACATTTCTCAAATTTTCTTCCTTTTCATAGCTAGGAAGAGGCATTGTGACAAAATTGAGACTTCTTTTGTAGTTTTCCTTTAAAACAAAACGTAAACAAGAAAACATTAAAATAATTTCACCTTCTCATTGCTTTACTTTCCTTGTTTTACCTTCCATAAAAAATTTCCCAACAACCAAACAAAACTCAGCTAGCTAGGAATGGTCTTAATTCTCATAGGACATTGCTTGGAAATTGCCAGGGAAATGGAACATTCCCCCTAGCATGCAGTAAGCACTAACCCACTCCCTATTAATATTAATATTCTAATAGTAATATATACTCCTGGTTTTTATTATTAATTAATATTTCTCTTGGTTTTCTCTTTCTTTGGTGGTATTGGAAATTCTAGCTCCTCCCACTACTCCATACTTAGGTCATCAGCCAATCTACAAAACTAGGAATTTGATAGCCTGAGCCCATCTGGGGTTATCTATAAGAAGAGGGCAACTCTAATTTATCCATTTGGTCTTGTTTAATTTTTTATTTTTTTGTGGTTGTTTGTTTTTGTTTTTAAGGAAAAATAATAAACCTTGAATTTTTTGGTGCATGAAGCAACATTTTAAATTTTTTAAATAATTTTTAATTTGGTACGATTAGTTATTTTGAACATTGTTAGATTTTCTCAAATGATTGATGCTTTTATGAATTAATGCATTTGAAATTAAAAAATAGGGTGTGAAAATTGCGATCAGGCCCTTAGTACATTAAAGTATATGACAATAAGGAGTGTCACTTTGTAAATGATGTTAAACTAATTCTGATTTCTTAGTTTATCATGATCGACGAATTCTTAGTCTCACGTCACAATCATTAATATTAATCATTCCTTCTCTTTTTTTTAGAGGGATAGATCCCATATATACTCTCATTTAAATCAATACGTAGCTAGACCACTAAACCTCATCCATTGAATGATCAAATTAGAAGCGCAGACACAAGACAAATTGTAAAGCTTCAAGTTTAGAGATAATTCGCATGCGTGTAATGAATAATAGTACTTAATGAGTAATGAGTAAAACTTAGTTTTATCCAAATATTCTAGACGAGGCCATGCTTCGACGTAGTGTCTTCTCCGATGATCATATACCGTTAATGTTTGTCTTAGTATTGACCCCTATAACTAGTCATCTTTTAAGTATGAACATAATGTAGGCTTTCTTTTTTTACCAATTGTCAAAGACCAATTCATAAACTTACGGTCATCTGGAAGCATTTAATAATTGAGTCCTAATCATAGGTAACACTCATAAACTTGATTTTATTTAAAAAAAAAAATGAAAAATACGAAGAAAAAAAAGTCCAAATTAAGAAGTTGTAGAGAGCAATGTTATTAAAAATTTAAAAATATTTAAAATTAATTTTAAAATATAAATAATACTTACACAATTTTTATTGAATCAAATATGGCCATTTTAGAAAATAAATCTGAAAAATTTATGAATTGTACATAGGCATTAAAAATCATAACAAAAATACCATTATATAGTATTAGGCAAACTGCAGAAGAAAGCAGGCTGGGTGGAATTTCCCCCTTAATGTCTCCATGCTTCCTAACACACCAACCTCCTTGAAAATGATGTCTTCTCCTCTTTCTTTCTTTTTTTTTTCAGTTTCCCATTACTCTGAGATGAAGTTTTCAGCCATGCCCATTTGATTAATCAGTCAATGGGAAATGTTACTCTCAGAAGGTCAATAATTGCACATCCAATATGAAACCTATGCAGGGTAGGCATTCATTTCTCATATTCATTATCAAACCATACATAGAAATTGAATTATTCCATTACATTCATCTTTGCATCTTGTGTAAACTTCATTTCCCTTTTCCCATTACACTTTAAAATTGCATAATTTGAAGTATTGTGTGTTCATGCCCAATGTTTGGGCCAAATGGGAAAGTTCCATTGGGGAGGCTTACCTTAGCTTAGCTTAGCTGAGTATGGGAATTGAAGAAAACTTTTGGGCTCTAGGGTTCCATATTTGGGTGTTTAATTAGTAGCCCTCTGAGTCTTCCCACCAAAGCTGAGCCATATACGGAATTGAAAGCTACAGCTAGCTACCATTGTGCATGTGAGGGGCCATGCCAAGACCTTGTAGCTGATCTGATTCATTTGGGTTGACTGGTTAAAACCCATCATTGATTATTGCAATTGTCTTTTGCATTTATCTTTAGCTTTACAAGTTCTTTCTTGAATTCAAGAACAAAGTTATAGTGAATTTTTTAGTTGAAGACTGAAGGAATATATGTAGACACAAATATATAGTCATGGTAAAGTCTTTTAACTTATGTTTGGAGAGATCTTGGATTTAGATTTGTATTGAATTTGGATAAAAATTAATATAAAATTATATTAAAAATTTTCCAAATCCATCTAAATCTAAATTTGAGGTCCGAAATCCATGCTCTGAAACGCTTATAGCCCTTATAGCCACATGCAATAGCAAGTCAATTAAAGAGACCAAACCCACTTCTACAATGATCAGGTAGTCCTAGCACCTCCCACCCACTTTACCTTAATTGAAAAGGGCAAAACCGTGGCCACCCTCTAGTTGTTGGGAACAGACGAATGACACCTTTTTCACTAGTCCTCTATGAAGATATGAATACATTGGTTGATCAGGTAGGTCTATTTGATCCTTTGAAGTTAGAAGGTCTTAGAGTTTGAGTTGTTGTTAGGGAAGGAGAAGTAAGCCATTGAACATATTACCCAAAATGCATCCAATTAATATGATGAAGCAGCCATATAATTTTTTTCAAGTGTAGACTTTTCTTTAATTCCCTTATTATGTTTTTCCTTACTTGGTAGAAAACTTATTGTTTGCTTAATTCAATTTGCACTTGACAACAATGGTAGAATCAATTCGATGAAAAATTCTACCATAGGAGCTCGATTTTAGAATGGGGGAATCTAATGAGATTTGGTGCAAGTGTCATGCAAATCTATGAAGAAGTTCATCTTTGTATTTAAGCAACTTTGTATCAAGGTTGATCATTTTAACATATATAATTTGTTGGGCTCTTTTTTGGAATGAAGCATAGAAGTCCAAACAAACCACTATGAATCATGCTTGACCTGACAAACTATGAGAAAGCATACTTTACCTCATTTTCAACTTTGGATCTTGTGATTGTATCCTTTTTTGCCTTCCCCAATCAATTTAAGCATGGATAAAATTAATAATACAATAAATTTTAAGAGATAATGTAAAAATAAACGTATATTTTTATAGCTACTCAACCACAAATGATTCACACGTTAAATTGTAGTTAAAATTTAATAACACTATTAGATGGAGTGTTCTAAAAAATTTGAGATCCTACCAATTTTAAAACTTAGGAATAGATTGATATACGATGCAACCAAAATTAAAAGGAATGACTAGATGACAAGCACCCTTATGTCTAAACAATTTGAAGTGTAAATATATAAACTATAAATGATTAAACTAATATAAACACACATACCTGCCAATTTTTTAAAACTCAACCTAAACAACATGTCAACCTAACCAGTGGATGGGTGTGGCAGTGACAACTTTTTTTGGAAATTTTTTCTCATCAATTCACAATCCTAAATGTAAAGCCATTGCCAATCCAATGAAAGGGCTTTTTACCCATCCATGTTATTTACAATCAATGAGAATCCAAAATGGAAACTGATGCAGTTAAAGTGAAGTTTAATTATTGAATACAACACACATTAGTATTGAATGGTGCAGGGCACTGCTTGCTCACAAGCCATACACACACACAAGCACACACACACACACACACACACATATATATATATATATATATATATATGGAATGTATAGCTCCCTCCAACCTATCAGAAGCAAGGCACATGTCACTTAGACTTTAAATTAGAAATCATACCACATGTTTGTTTCATGGAAGTAGAGCACTTGGGGTAGCCCAAGGGGCCATCATTTTGGTGACTTACCAAGCAGATTGATTTGATTGGTGATGGGAAAAACCAATGAAGGGCCTTCCCAAACAAAAAGGGAATGTTAATTTATTGTGAGCCCCTCTAAAATTATATCTGTAAATCAAAAGGGTCCATTTCAGTCCACCTCATTATGAAGCAATATAGAGATAAATCTTGTTGCCAAAGCCATCTTCTGCAACTGTTAGTGGGCATAATTTCCTCTGCTGCTATTCTGTTTTTCTTTTTACGAGGTGTGTAGGTTCTCATGCTTTCCCCTTAAGCTAAGGAGTCTGTAAGTAGTGTCCCATAAGATATGCATATTGACTTCCCAGTTCACATGATTGATAAATTGATTAGATTAGATTAGATGATCAATGCATTAAATAATGCATTATGTTAGTTTATTCGGTCTATAATTGGATCAAGGGTCAGTCTCGCAGTTTAATCAACTGATTTGACATTATGGTCTATGAATCTTTAGTACATTTATTTATACTTACATAACAATAGAAATTATACTACTTGCGGAAATCATAGTATGCTAATGTGATCTAACCAATATGTGTGTGTGTGTGTTAGATTAATTTAAGATTGATGGATAACTATTAATTGATCTGAATTTTTTAGATACTCCATTATTTTTTTTCTTGTTAATTGAGTAGTTATTTTACCATAAAGAGGCATGCAATAATGCACTAGAGAACGATAAATATAATACACAATCATCACACCAAGCAAGCCAGGCCAGCCTTTGTGTGGTAGTAAGAGCTTCCTTCTGCCTCAACCTAGCTAGTATATATGCTAACACGTATTTTATCTTATAGGTAATAAAACCAAGAACAAGACTTCAATAGGTGGTTTAATGTGTTAAGTGGGTCTATGGCAAATCCAAGACAACTAGTTAATTAACCAACATAGCTAGGTCCAATACTGGCTGGGAAGGGAGGTGGGTAAATGGAAAAAGACTAGCTCATCCCCATTTCAAGGGAATGTAAAAAATGATCTCTATACCTAATCTATTTGAGACGTGTTGATCGTGACAATTTGAAATTTTAATACATGTGTTTATCATCAACCTAGTTACATAGGCAGCATGAAATCACATTGATGAATGAGCATCAAACGAACAAGACTACATGTGACCTCACTACTACGTTCTCCACAATTAGTAATATTAGTATATTAACAATTTGACGCATCCTAATCCATTAAACTATTGTCATAAACGTGTGAAACAAATGAAATGATAAGCCTTTTAATTTAGAACTCTACATTGAGAGCCTAATCTCAGAATTGAACAGGCTCGTAAAACTCTAATAGTTTAAGCTAATTCAAATGATACTTTTACATTTCAAAATTTTCCACAAAGTCCCTTAATCCCTACCCAACTTTAATTACTCTGCTCAACCACATCCATGTATATATTTAATTAGTGAGGTGACAAGCTTGTTCCCCCTTTTCACATAATCTTGAAATTAATTACCATTGATTTTCAATAGAAACCCACTTGGAATCACCCCTTAAAAACCTCTAATCTTGCTTTGCCCACAGATTAGAAAACACCAAGTCCAAAAGAGAGAGATAGATATATGATATTGGGCGAGAGAGTGTGTCATATACGTGCACAAACCCCAATGGTCTGACCGGCTGCCATGTGAGAGAGAAAGAGAGGTAAAGAAAGGAGGGGGAGCTAGCTAGATGGAACTTAGAATGTCTTGAAGTTTGGCACCTCACTGTGCAATCAGTGGTGTAAGAGTACGGATGCCTAAATTTTAAGGATTTTCAAAGCAGACCCAATAATCATGGGGGTCAGACCGACTCACCATATGTTCATCACGTGCTCTCCCTCTCTCTCTCTCCCCCTCTCTCTCTCTCTCCTCTCTCTTACACACACACACACACAGTTTTGGCCTTTTAGGCATTGCCTTTTGGGGCTTTGGAGAAGGGAAGGAGATGGGAATTTTCCTCATGGCTTTGTTGTTACACTGTCTACAGTCATTGCCTTAGATGGGATTCATAAGTTTCTTTTTTTATTGATAGCTTCTATGTTATCTTCTGATCTCTCACCAAGTCCCCTCTCCAAAAAGTTCAATTTAGTGTTACTCATTTTGGGCACCCAGTAAAATTTTCCCTAAGCAAAAAAAAAATGGTGAAAACTGGCAGTGCAGTGGTCGAAAGCAGACCACTTTGAGAGACCAGAGAATACATAAATATGGTAATAAATTGGTACATACCCAAAACCCATCTCTCTCTCTCTCTCTCTCATGGCTGCAAAGGGCACGTGATGGGCATGTGGGGGATGGAAGAGGAGCCATGATTTTTTTTGGGGGGGTGGGACTCTGCTGTGTGGAATCATTTTCTAAAGCTTGGATGTGTCTAGCAGTGATTTACCTTTATCATCAGCTATGCCCTATCTCTCTTATTCCAGCAAACCTCGACCACACTTCTCCATCTTTTCCAACAATGGGGTTGGGTCCCCACTGTGTGTGAGCTTGCCCTTAGCAGCAGTTGCTCAATTATGTTAATGGATTATGGTAGGCCTACCCTCCAGCCCTGCACCCATTGTACCCTTCCTTCTCTCAGCCCCATATTTTGCAGCACAAATTGGGCTTAACACATGGGCGCACTTGTGCTGCCTCTGCCACCCCTCCCCAATAATTTCTAATCAATTCTGTATTTTCCCCCCATTCTCAGTACATCTCTTTAGCTTGCATTATGTGTGTGGGACGAGTGTTGTATTTGTCTCGAAGGGGACACTGCCTAGCTTGCATTATGCAACTCAACTTGCATATATAACTCAAACAAGCCTAATGAACCTTGTGATGAATTCGAACCAAAAAGAAAGAGAGAAAAGAGATTAAAGTTATGCGTTTGTAGATATGCGTTAGCTAGGTTGGTTAAGTCAATTTTAGATTCTTGGGGTTTAATTTTGTTAACCCCAAGTCTCAAGGTTGGAACCACGATTTTCTTCCGCCATAAGTAAGAGGTTTTCCAATAAAGAAAGAATGTATCGCCCTCTTTTACCAAAAAAAAGAAGAGAAAAAGAAAAGTTAGGTAAGTTTATGATAAAAACCTTAACTCTATGTTTTGGACTTGGGAATTTGCATTTTTTATTTGAATTTGTATAAACTTCAACAAAATATAATGCAAAATTGAATTGGGTTTCATCCAAATTTACGCAAATCAAAATTTATATCCAAATTCTACTCCTAGCCACAACTTAACCATATGCTTGGAAGTACAAATTTCTAGTCTTAAACAAAATTCAATACAATTTTATATTACCTTTTGTCGAGTTCATAAAAAATCTACATCGAAGATCAAAATTCAAGTTTATAGACACAAGAGAAGCTTCCCCTCATCAACTAAATTGGCCTCACATTGATTGCACCAAGTGAGCACGCACTATGTTTTTAACTATGTGGAATGTCACATATCCAACCACATTATGCACACCATAAACAACAGCCCTACGTTATATCTATTATTGTTCAAATTGATAGATTGGGCCTAAATTGTGTCTCTTTCAAATTTTATTTTTTTAAAAAGACCTAGATCGTGTTGGAACAAAAAATTAAAGGCAAATAATATTTAGTAAAAAGTGACTTTGAGACTATTCTTTTCTATTGTTTTTCTAGAAGTTTGTTTAATTCTCGTCAGTCATGGACGAACTATTTGCTCATATGCACCATGTTCAAGCAAATAGCCTCTAAGATATAATAAAAATGGATTCATGCATTGAACACTTTAAGAGAATGTAAGAATATTTTAATCAAGTTATTACTTCAAAAAAAAAAAAAAAGATTTTGGTATGATTTGTTGAAAAAGATTAGGATAATTATGAAGTTTTAGATCACTAAATACTCCCTTAAAAGCTAAATTTTTAGTTTATTTATTGACTTATTTTTCTCTTTCGAATAGTGCAGCAACCTTTGACCAAACACCCTTTTCAAACTAGTTAAAATTCTTAATACATTTTAACCTAATCACGTGATTAGAAGTACAAATTTGAAGCCTTAAAAAAATTTAAATACAATTTTATATTACTTTTTTCAAGTTAACAAAAATCTACATCAAAGATCAAAATTCAAGTTTCATACGATAAGCTTCCCCTCATCTAAATTAACCTCATGATGACATATACATATGTATAATATAAAATAAACCTTAAATCAAAGCTAACATATTGAATTTAAACCGGATAGGTCTACCAAATAAAGACACTATGTTCCAAGCTATGTGGAATCTCACATATCCGACCACATTTTGCACACCATAAACAACCCTACATTTCATATTTTGTTGTTCAAATGAATAGATTTGTGCCTAAATTGTGTATTGTCAAAAATTAAAAAGGATCTTGATATTGTTGGAACAAAAAACTAAAGATGGATAATAAATTTTTAGTAGAAAGTGTCTTACATTTCAATTGTTTTTGTAAAAACTTGTTTAACTCTCGTTGTGTAGCCCCGATTTTTCATACCAATTTTTTTTTTCAAATAATCAACACATACAACCATAAATCGGCCACGTCAACCTCAGATATCACAATACATAACCCGACCTGAAAGTGGGTACTAGGTATATCATCATACTCATATACAAAAACCTAACAGTGGAAGTCATTTCATATAAAAATACACACATACCACAGTGAATACACATGCCAGAGTACTACCATCCATATATATACAAATCAACCACAGAAACTCTAGGGGAATCAAACCTCCCTAACACAAAATACTCACCCTGACTACTCAAGGTATCGACTCCCCTCTATCTCAAAGCTTTATTGCCGGGTCTATCTCGGTTTCTTGAAATATTTAAATGATTGGATGAGACACATCTCAATCAGACGGAATAAATTATCTACAGTGTGTGGCATTTAGAGATTCATTATATCATAGCATATAAACATATCAGTGATAGTATCTTCTGAGAAAATATACCATTTCCATAATCATAATCATATAAATATACAACACAAGTTTTCATAAGCTTTTACTTTCATTTCAAAAAAATCATTCCTTTGTAACCCAGGTTTACCAACGAAGTTCCTGAGAATAAAGAAGTTTACCTGTCCATACAAGTAACTTCCCTCTATCCTGATAACGTTTGCAGCCTAACCTGATTGACTCAGGTTCAGCTACAATTGATACTTATCAGAGCACTCACCTTACTCAGTAAGCCCTCAGGCAGTGTGTTTATGTAATAGCCCGAAAAAAATAATAACAAATAAATAAATATTAATTATTAATCAAATAATTAATTAGGCATTATTAAATTAAAGTAATTAAATAAATGGTATGATAGATATATATAAATATACAAATATATATATGATAAGTAATACTTAAATATATATAGTATAATATTTTAATGATATAAATATATATATGGTTATTAAAGCTTCTTCAGGAAGCTATTAGAATCCAACTTGAAATTGGGTTCAATTCCTGCGCCAATGCTCTCTTACGCCTCTCCTGCTCACGAACACTCCTCCATTTTTCTCTTCTCTCTCCTCAATTTCTCGACGGATATTCGGTCGATCAGGAAACGGAAGGTACCGTTAGGTTCCTAGTTCCGCCATCGACATTTCTATTGGAGCGGATTTATCATGGGAGCGGCGTAGGTACCACTCTTGGGGCAAGGTATATTTCCTCTAAATCCTTAATTTCTCCTTAAATCTGCCGTTAGATCGACAATCAGGCACCACTACGGGGTTCTAGTCGCGATCGTCGTCATTTTGGTATGAGTAAATTTCCATTTGGAGTTTTCTAGGCTCTACTCCAAAGAGAAAGTGAGATTTAGAAAATTAGGTAAATTAGTTATATTTGAGGATATAATTATTTATTTGAAATTTATAGGCCTAGGAAATATTAAAATAGTTTTTATTTATGATTGATTTAATGGAATTAGAATTTTTGATTTAAGGTCCGGGTGAGCACTGCATGCATTAGTTTGGAATTCCTATTGGCGTAGTTCAAGAAACTAGGTAAGAGAATAAATTAAGTCAGTATTTTTCATGGAAATATTTATTATTCTATAGCATTTTATTCCAGGCAATTATGTATAGCATAGAATTAAGTTCGAGAAATTTACTCTTGTTAACAGGAGATTGTTTTAATACATTTAATCAGGGAAAATGATTTCAGTGAAGATTTTATGAGTAGAACATGGTTTAATTTGTGTGGCATGGGTATAAAATTTTATAATTTATGCGATGACAAAATGTTATGTTTTCAGAACTTTCATGCTATTATTGTTTTCGGGAAATGGTTAAAATAGTATAAGAATTATATTTTTCGTAATTTATGTGAAACGGCACAAGGGCCGTAATTTATAAAACGGCGCAAGGGCCGTAATTTATAAAATGGCGCAAGGGCCGTAATTTATAAAATAGCGCAAGGGCCATAATTTATGAAACGACGCAAGGGCTGTAATTCATGTGAAATGGCGCAAGAGCCATAATGAAAGATATGTTATTTTTATGAAAATATTATTATGTTAGATATTATGGTGAAATAGTTATATTCAGCATATGAAACATAGTATATGATATCAGAACCCGGATGGCTTAGTTTAGTTCAGTTTTAGGAGCACAGTATTGTAGCTATATATGTATTCAGATTATGTTAGTGCTACCACATGCCGCAAGGGGCTGTGGGAGATTGACAGTCGATGTGGCTTCAGTGCAACGTTGTAGATGTCTCCCTGGCAGTCCAGACCAGGGTGGGGCGGGCCCATCGTACTTACAAACTTATATTGATCTAACATGGTCGGCCAGCCTGTGCTAGGTCCCGCCTTCGGGTCGCATAATACATGGCATCAGCTAGCTATCCATCTTGGGATTTATTTCACGTATTATATAGTGATATAAGATGTTTTACATATACAGATATATAGCATGACATGTATGCTGTTTTCAAATATGTTTATTCAATATTTATCAGACAGATTTCTTAGATATGATTTATGTACAGTATATGCTTATGACACCTGAAATACCCATGTTGCCACACACTGATATTAGTTTATTTCCCTTACTAAGAGGTGTCTCACCCCAGTTTTCAAATATTTCAGGGAATCCAGGTAAGGGAGTAAATAGAGCTCCGCAGCGATAGTGATCACCTGATCTACCCTCCTAGAAGGGTAAGTCGTTCCACTAGGGTCAGATAAATTTTGGGGTAGTGATCCTATGGAACTTTATGTTCATGTTGGGATGTGTGTATTTGAATATGATAGATTTTTGTATAACTCTGGTATTGTGTTTGTTGTACTATTTGATATGTATATGTTGTAGCTTTCCGCTGCTAGGGTGTCAGGTTCATATGATAGGTTTATTTCCTAGCACCCATGGGTCTGGGTGGATTATGTATGTGGTAGTTATGATTATTGGCAGACTAATATGTAGAAATTAGACAAGTCGTTACTGTTTACTTCGCTTTATTTATTAATTAGCTCACACTATTTCATTTCTCATTTTCATTCTCGTTTCCATTCTCATTTCATTTCCATTTTCATATCCTTTTTATTTCCATTTCCATATCTAGTTCATGAGTGTCACCATAACCAATACATCCATGTATGTACTCATGGCTGCCTTGAGGATATCTGCTACGCCATGCTTCACCCCATGGTCGAGGTCTCACTCTATATTTTACACCATGCTTCTCCCCATGGTCAAGGTTGTGTAGCCCGAAGGCTGGACCTAACCGTGGTTGGCCAACCCGGTTAGGTCAAATATCATCATATATCTCGTATCTTTAGTATGACTAGCTGGCCAAAATCCCTGATCCAAACTCAGGGGGTACAACAACTCTACTATACAGCTCAGTCGACTATCATGCCACACGCTCCACGAGTTCATGTCGTTGCACTAACTCCACTAGCAACGGTACCGTGCTCTCAATATCACAACCCATCATTAGGGTTTCCATATCCATCCATCATGGTTATCACTACCACATACCAACAATCATTATGTGGTATTGACATTTCATCAATCACATGTCTATATTCCCCTTTTGGAATTTCACATTTCATTTCTCACAATTCAGTATTCATATTGCAGAATTTTGCATTGCAATATTTTCATTTCACATATTCACATTTCTCATACTCATATTTCTTATATTCACATTTCCCATTTTCATATTATAGAATTAACATTACAATATTTTCATTTCACATATTCACATTTCTCATAATCACATATCAATATCAGTATTGCAAAATTTACATTGCAATATTCACATTTCAATATCAGTATTCTTAACACATTTCATCATTTCAATGATATTTCTTCAGTTCATAATTCATTTCATCTCATACTATCCTATACATAACGCATTTCACAATTATTCAATATTTCTCAAAATGCATTTGCATATTTCACATTTCTTCATTTCTCTGAAGAAACATTTCCTACACATTTTACTTTCATCATTTTCTCACATTTCAATTCTCATATCAAAACACATTTCAGTATCCCGTATTTCACAAGGTAAATCAATTAACCTAGTTTAAACATTTCTCAATATAAATCATATGCTACACATATTTCATCTGATATTTATATCATAATAATTTTCAGTTAAAATACATAATACCATTTTCACACATTACTCGATCCATAATTTTCATAAATAAACTACTATAATTTATTCCCCTTACCTAGCTTACTAAGATTCCACTAAACACCAAATTTTCTACGCCCTTCGACGTTCGTAACCCAAAAACCTGTAATACACATTTTTTCCAAGTTATTCAACACAACTCCTAGAATAACTTCCATTTAACACCTTCTACATTTCATATACTCCAATTTAACTTAGAAACCCTAAAATACACCACTTACCTTGATTTTGGGATGGTGCCCTAGAACCCCAACTTGGAAATTCGCTCCACGTAGGTTGCATGAGAATCTTCCCAGGAACCCCGTGGTGGTTCTTGTTCGTCAATCTGGGCTTAAACGAAGCCAAAATCAAAGAAAGATTGAAGAAGGGTCGTGAGTTTGCATGAAAGAGAGAGAGAAGACTTGTGTGATTTAATGAAAAAAAAACTCGTGGGATCTCCTTATATGCCCACTGCAGAGAAAACCATCGCCGGTTTTCTCTGACCCTCAGAAAACAGTTGCCGTTTTTCTATTTAACCGTTCCGGTAATTACCGTTTACCCTTTACTGAGCCGCACTAAAACCCCGACACCATCGCCGATTTTTTTCCTCCTTCAGAAAACCATTGCCGGTTTTCTCCCTCCTAAGCCAAAAATCCCTTTTTCCCAATTTCTTTTATTATTTTATTTTCCTAGTCTCTACATTCTCCTCTCCTTATAAAATTTCGTCCTCAAAATTTGCCATTTATCACATTTTCATTCTTAAAGAAAACACCACCATTTTTATTAATTACCCTCACTTATGACGAAGGAATATCGTGATTACATAGGAGTTCTAGGAGATTACAACCATTATCAGAAAATTCTCCCCAAAACCATTAAAACCAAAATACTACCTATACCAAACAAATCAAAACACATACCTTAACTCTGGTTCCCATCGAATAGATGTGGGTATCTCTGGCACATTTGCTTCTCTAATTTCTAAGAGGCTTTCTCCACTGCATGGTTGCGCCACAAAACTTTTACTAGTGACATACTTTTTGTACGCAGTTCTTGTTATTTCCAATCCAAAATCTGTACCGGCATTTCTTTATAAGACAAAGCATCACTGAGCTCCAGTGCTTCATATCTGATAACATGGAAGGGATCTGGGATGTATTTCCTTAACATAGAAACATGAAATATGTCGTGAATTCTAGTCAAAAACTGGCGCTAAAGCCAACTTGTAGGCCACTGGACCCACTCTTTCAAGAATCTGGAATGGTCCAATATACCTAGGGCTCAGTTTGCCCTTCCTCCCAAATCTCTTAACTCCTTTAAACGATGCCACCCTAAAAAATACGTGATCTCCAATGTCAAACTCTAACCCTTGTCAGCGAGTATCTGCATAACTCTTCTACCTACTCTGTGCTAATCTGATCCTATCCCTAATGAGTCTGACTTTATCCTGAGTCTGCTGTATCAGCTCTAGGCCCAATATCTGTCTCTCCCCAATCTCATCCTAATACAATTGGGATTGGCATTTCCTACCATACAATGCCTCAAATAGTGTCATCCTGCCTCAAATAGTGTCATCCTAATTATGGCCTGATAGTTGTTATTATACGCAAACTCTACTAATGGAATAAACCGTAACCAACTGTCTCTAAAGTTCAACAGACATGCACGTAGCATATCATCCAATATCTGTATCATCCTCTCTATCTGCCCATATGACTGAGGATGAAACGTTGTACTGAATGACAATTGAGATCCCATGGCTCTTACAAACTCCTCTAGAAACGGGATGTAAATTGTGGGTCTCGGTCAAAAACTATGGACACTGGCACGCTATGCATTCTCACTATCTCCTGAATGTACAATTCTGCCAATTTGTTTAAAGAGTAGTTAACTTTGATAGGTAGGAAATAGGCAATCTTCGTAAGTCGATCTACAACCACCCAAATGGTGTCCTGTCCATGAAGCGCCGGCGGTAACCCAGTGACAAAATTCATCGCTATATACTCCCACTTCCACTTAGGAATATACAGCGGCTGCAATGACCCCGCTGGTCTCCAATGCTCAGCTTTCACCTGTTTGCATGTCAAATACTATGTTACGAATTTAGAAATCTTTCTTTTCATTCCGCTCCACCAAAAAAATTCCCGAAGATCCCTATACATTTTAGTGCTACTAGGATGTACCGTATACAAGGATCGGTGGGCTTTCTCCAAAATCACTTTCTTAATCTCAAGATCGGTAGGTACATATAACCTGGTATGGAACCTCAAGGCTCCATCATCTGAGATACTGAAATCCTCCTCCAGACCATCCTGTACTGTTCTATTAACTCTGCATCACTCTTCTGTGCTACTTTAATTCTTTCCTGTAGAGTTGGTTACAACACTAGATTGGCAATATATGTCTGATGATCATCCTCTACGAGTTCTATCCCCATTTTCTCCAGATCTATTTGAACCGGATGTTGAATCGCCACTACTGATATTGATGCACCTACTGATTTCTGGCTCAAAGCATCAACCATCATATTAGCTTTTCCTAGGTGGTAACTGATGGTGCAGTCGTAATCTTTTATCAACTCCAACCATCTTCTCTGTCTCATGTTCAATTCTTTCTGCGTGAAATAGTATTTCAAACTCTTGTGGTCAGTAAAAATCTCACACCTACCCCCATAAAGATAATGTCTCCAAATTTTTAATGCATATACCACTGCTACTAACTCCAAATCATGGGTAGGGTAATTCTTCTCATATTCCTTCAACTGTCGTGGGGCATAAGCTATCACTCTCCCCTACTACATCAAAACACAGTCGAGCCCTTTATGTGATGCATCACTGTAAATCAAAAAACCCTCTTCACCTGAAGGAATTATCAACACTAGCACTGTGATAAGTCGCTGCTTCAACTCCTAGAAGCTCTACTCACATTCGTCAGACTACTTAAATTTCACTCCTTTCTTTGTCAATCTAGTCAACGGACTCGACAGTTTAGAAAAACCATCAACTAACCTGTGGTAGTATCCAGCCAATCCCGGGAAACTTTTGATTTCCTGCACATTCTTCGGTCGTACCCAATGTACTATTGCCTCAATTTTACTTGGGTCTACTGAAATACCTCCCCTGGAGATCACATGTCCAAAGAAGGTAACCTGCTCTAACTAGAACTTGCACTTCTTGAATTTCACAAATAATTTCCTTTCCCTCAGTACCTGAAATACTATCCTTAGATGTTCCTTATGCTCTAGGCTCTTTGAATACACCAGTATGTCAACGATAAACACTACCACAAATTGATCTAAATAATGGTGGAATAGCCGATTCATCAAATCCATAAACACTACAAGAGCATTTGTCAAACCAAACAGCATAACGAAGAATTCGTAATGGTCATACCGAGTCCTGAATGCCATCTTTGAAACATCCTCTGCTCTGATATTTACCTGATGATACCCAAACAGTAAATCTATCTTTGAGAAAAACAGTGTCCCATATAGCTGATCAAACAAATCATCGATGCGGGGAAGCGGATATTTATTCTTGATAGTCACTTTGTTAATTTCTTAGTAGTCGATGCACATTCTCATCGACCCATCTTTCTTTTTCACAAATAATACTGGCACTCCCCAGGGCGACATGCTGGGCCAAATAAATCCCCTATCTAATAATTCTTGTAACTGGTCTTCAATTCTTTTAATTCTGCTGGTGCCATTCTATACGGCACTTTCAAAATCAGCGTTGTTCCCGGTACTAGATCAATAGAAAACTCTATCTCATGATCAGGAGGTAGTCCCGACAACTCCTCGGGGAAAAATCAGGAAAAATCCCGCATTATTGGGATATCTTCTAATCTCAACTCCCTTTCTGATTTCTCCTTTACACAAGCCATAAAACCTTAACAACCATCAGGGAGCAACTGTCCCGCCTGAAGGGTGGATAACAACTGTGGTGGGGTACGCACACAAGACCCCACAAACCTGTACTCCTGTTCCCCTAGAGGTCTGAATATTACCTCCCTCTAATGGCAATCTAGCATAATGAGCAGCTAGCCAGTCCATTCCTAATATAACCTCAAATCCATGCATATCCAAGACTACCAAATTAGCTAGTAAAGATCTCCTATGAATGCACACTAGACAGTTACTAAGTACTTTACCACATATACCCACAGCCCTTGTTGGCGTAGCCATTGACAAACTAACACCCAACTACTGTGTTTCTAACTCACAAAATTTAACAAACTCTCGTGCGATAAAAGAATGAGTCACCCCTGAATCAAATAATGCAGTAGCTGTAAATGGCAGTATTGAAACTGTACCTATCACCATATCCCCTACTGCCTCTGCATCCCCCGGTGTCAGCTCGTAGACTCGAGTTGGGGTAATATTCCTATATTGTCTGCCTCGGGTGCCTGATGACCTCCTTGGTATGGTCTATAAGCTGGCGCAGCAACTAGCAGTGCACGGTAGTCCCTCGCCATATGCCCAGGTTGATAACACCGATAACATATTACCTCCCTGACCCGGCATTCTACCGAGTGTATCCTGAAGCATATGGGGCAAGAAGGAAGCGTATGACTACCCTGTATAGCCCGATCTCTCACTACCTGTCTCCGTCCACCTCTATTTTCCTGCTTCCTCTAAGGCCCTCAGCTAGACCCTGCCTGAACATCTGAAGGTGTGGGCCTCTTCCCTTGACTCTGTGCTTCAGTGCCTCTCTGAAGACCACCCTCAATCACTGCCGCTCTATCTACAACCTCTGCAAATTTCTGAGCCTAAAAGCCTATAACTTGCTCGAATAGACTCTGCCTCAGACCCTCCTCAAACTTCCTCGCTTTCCTCTCCTCATCTGGTACCAAATACGAAGCAAACTGAGACAACTCAATAAATCTTGCCGCATACTGTTGTACTGTCAACGATCCCTGCATCAGATGCAGAAACTCTGTCGCCTTCGCACTCTTAATAATAGTGGAAAAATATCTCTCAAATAAAATCTCCCTAAAGCGGCTCCATGTCACCGCCACAGGGTCCGGTCTCTGCTCCTCTAACAATCTCGTTGATCTCCACCAGCGCTTTGCCTCCCCAGTCAGTTTAAATTTCGCAAATAAAATTTTCTGCTTATCTGTACATGGAAGAATTGTCATCATCTCCTCTATATCCTAGACCCAATTCTCAGCCATAAGTGGGCCAGCTCTTCCAGAAAACGACGACGGTCTCATCCGTGTGAACTGCTCAATCGTGCAGCTCCACCCTCCTGAACTCCTAGCCATCTCTGACATCACCTACTGGGTGACGCTACGTAATATAGCATTAGGGTCTCCTCCACCCATACCGGAAGGCCCTGCATTATCACCCCCAGCATGTGCACTACTACTCCCTGGATCCATCCTGCAAAGTTATAAAGTTGTTTTAGAACTCTATCATCATATCTCACTAACACACCTAGCATACTAAAATCCACAAATTATGCTGCTACATACATTTCTCTTAACACTCTTAATCCCCATTTAAGATTCAATCCTACCACTCAGAAACACGATCTAGCGATAGTATCTATGGTTTTCCATAAGTCGTCATCCCAGGAAAAACACAGAAACAACCATGAAACTCCTACTTCCAGGCCGCAAGATAGAATCCTAAATTCTAATCTCATCCTCTAACAACATCTGACTCATATCTTATCAATATCCATTCCTATACTCTGGTATTGTATTTCGCTGTTTACTAAAGTCTGCAGAACTTAGCAAACCTAGGCTTTGATACCAAACTGTAATGCCTCGATTTTTCATACCAATTTTTTTTTTCAAATAATCAACATATACAACCATAAATCGGCCACGTCAACCTCAGATACCATGATACATAACCTGACCCGAAAGTGGGTATCGGGTATACCATCATACTCATATACATAAACCTAACAGCGGAAGTCATTTCATATATACATACACACATACCACAACGAATACACATACCAGAGTACTACCATCCATATAGATACAAATCAACCACAGAAACTCTAGGGGAATCAAACCTCCCTAGCACAAAATACTCACCCTGGCTACTTAGGGTATCGGCTCCCCTCTATCTCGGAGCTCTATCACCAGGTCTATCTCAGTTTTATGAAATATTTAAATGATTGGGTAAGACACATCTCAGTAAGACGAAATAAATTATCTATAGTGTGTGGCAATATGAGATTCATTATATCATAGCATATAAACATATTAGTGATAGTATCTTCTAAGAAAATATACCATTTCCATAATCATAATCATATAGATATACAATACAAGTTTTCATAAGCTTTTACTTTCATTTCAAAAAAGCCATTCCTTCGTAACCTAGGTTTACGAACGAAATTCCTGAGAATAGTGAAGCTTACCCGCCTATACGAGTAGCTTCTCTCAGCCCTGGTATAGTTTGCAGCCTAGCTCGATTAGCTCGGGTTCAACTACAACTAATACTTATCAGAGTACTCACTTTACTCGGTAAGCCTTCAGGCGGTGTGTTTACTTCGCTTTATTTTTTAATTAACTCACACTATTTCATTTCTCATTTCCATTCTTGTTTTCATTCTCATTTCATTTCCATTTTCATTTCATTTCCATTTCCATTTCATTTTCATTTCAATTTCCATATCTAGCTCATGAGTGTCACTATAACTGATACATCTGTGTCTGTACTCATGGCTACCCTGAGGATATCCGCTACGCTATGCTTGTAACACCCCGAACCCTTAAACCCGACCTGGTGCGTTATTCCTGAAAATACTGATAATTCATAAATAAATACCATATACGCAGCGAAAAACATAACTATGATTCTCAAACATAAAAATAAATACCAGAGTTTACTATTCCTATCCATAAAACATAATAACCATTCATCACCTGTATTCGCATATTTACACCTATCTCCAAATACATAACCAACACTTCCAATATTCACAAACACCAGAATGTTCCACAACCATCCATATCTCAAAAGACTTTAAAACATAAAACATAACTTATATACATCCCAAAATAACATCAAAATGTTTATACCCTTCCTCTTTCTATAAACCAAAAATGCTATCAACCTCGGGCTCCCTGAGCTCGTTTTCGCAGAAGACCTGAAAAGATAAATTCATATTCGGGTGAGACACATCTCATTAAAGGAAGAAACAATATATATTAAAATAGTGTGTGGTCAATATGAGGTTATAATCTACATTTTAATATCATTTGCAAAACCATTAACAGAATTCAGAAATCATTTTTTGAACCTAATCAAACACATGCAAAATACTTACCCCACGAGACTACCTAAGGATAGGGGTGATTACCCGCCCATACAAGTAGCACCCCTCTACTCTGATACATTAGGCAACCCAAAAGTCACAACTGAGGCATACCAAGGCACTCGCCTTGCTCAGTAAGCCCTTAAGTGATAAATTAATCTCATACTCACACAATTCATACAAAAATTTACCAGTGAAAGACCCAGAGAATGGAAAATCTACCCGCCCATACAAGTAGTTTCCCTCTGCCCTAATGCGTTATGTAGCCTACTGTTACATTTGATACTACTAGTGTACTCACCTTTCTCAGCAAGCCCTTAGGCGAAGAGTTTGCCTCACCCTAATGTAACATATTCTACTAGCATAAATACTGATAATACCCTAATACATTATTCTTTCTGTCGTTATTCAACCATCCGTAACTGTTCATGTTCATACCTTTAGCATTTCATAATATTTCACTTTACGTAACCTTTCACATTTTAGATCGTTCACATTTCACATTTCACATTTCATATTTCATATCCATTTCATTCACATTTCCATTTCATTTCATTTTCATTTCATTCATTCGTACTACAACTCCTTTTAGCTATACATCAATTAGTTCACATAGATAGCACTAGAATCTGCTAACACAACTCCTCTGTCATAATTAGTCTACAACTCCTTTTAGCTGTCATTGCATACATGGTTGCATTATCAAACACAAGCAACATAGTCCTTATAACATTTCATTAACAATGCATAATTATAACATATGTTTACACTGCATTACCATCCACTCATGCCACACAATTTTACAGTAAAATTTATACATTGCCTGTAAAATAAACCAACCAACATTTAACGTTTATATACTGAAAATATGCCTTCATTTCTTACATAATTATCCTGAAAATATTTTTCCACTTTCATCAATTCATTTTCACATATACATAGTTAAATAAGCAGCCCTAAGCTCAGAAAACATAATTTATATGGTTGGCATTTTATATCCACGTGAAAACATATATACATATATATAACATAGTCCATTTTTATTTAATCATGAAAAACTTGATTTAATATATAAATTCCCCCTAACCTGAATCCTCGAACTACACCAACATGTATCCCAAACTGATACCTATGATGCTCACTCTGAGCCTAGTTCAAAAACCTAGTTTAATTAAACAAACCCCAACTAAACTACTATTTCTACATTTTCTCAACTTAATAACCTTAAATAAACTTTTAAAAGCCTAAAACTAAAAACCCTAACCCTTACCTCAACTTAGGAGCGTTTCCCTAAAAGTCCAGTTTAGAAAACTTACCTGCTTGATGTGTAGAAAATCTTCCCTAGAACACCGTAGCGACCCCCGATCATCGATTCGGGCTGAATTCAGGCCGAATTCTTAGAGAGAAGGGAGAATAACCATCTAGAGAGAGAAAGCTGAAGGAAAAATTAGTTTCCTTCGCAAGAAAGAAACCTTAGATCTTTATATACTCGTATTTGCCACATGGACTCGTCGACAAGAAGATAAGACTCGTTGACGAACCACTGAAGAACATTCGTTGACAAGGCCGTGAGCTCGTTGACGAGTTTCAGAGTAGCCCAAACCCTCATAGTTAATCCTCGTCGACGAGACATGTATTCTCGGTGAGGCTCACGTGATCTCTCATCGACAAGAAAATCTTGCTCGTCGACGAGCACCTACTTGTTACCCTTTTTCAATTTCTTTTCCCTATCTTTTTTTTTTCCCCCTTTTTTCCATTTTTATTATCTTTCTTATTATTTTAAATTATTAAAATTCTCTAGGTCATTACAATACTTCACCCCATGGTCGAGGTCTCACTCCATATTCTACGCCATGCTTCCCCCCATGGTCGAGGTTGTGTGGCTCGAAGGCTGGACTTAACCGCAGTTGGCCGACCCGGTTAGGTCAAATATCATCATATATCTCGTATCTATAGTATGATTGGTGGCCAAAAGTCCTGATCCGGACTTAGGGGGCACAACAACTGTACTATACAACTCAGTCGACTGTCATGCCACACGCTCCATGAGTTCGTGTGGTTGCACTAACACCACTAGCAACGGTACCGTGCTCTCAATATCACAACTCATCAATAAGGTTTCCATATCCATCCATCAGGGTTATCACGGCCACATACCAGCAATCATTATGTGATATTGGCATTTCATCAATCACATGTCGGTATTACCCTTTTGGAATTTCACATTTCATTTCTCACAATTCAGTATTCATATTATAGAATTTTGCATTGCAATATTTTCATTTCACATATTCACATTTCTCATACTCATATTTTTCATATTCACATTTCTCATTTTTCATATTATATAATTAACATTGCAATATTTTCATTTCACATGTTCACATTTCTCATAATCACATATCAATATCAGTATTGCAGAATTTACATTGCAATATTCACATTTCAATATCAGTATTCTTAACACATTTCATCATTTCAATGATATTTCTTCAGTTCATAATTCATTTCATCTCATACTATCCTATACATAACGCATTTCACAATTATTCAAAATTTCTCAAAACTCATTTCCATATTTCACATTTCTTCATTTCTTAGAAGATACATTTCCTACACATTTCACTTTCATCATTTTCCCACATTTTAATTCTAATATCAAAACACATTTCAGTATCCCTTATTTCACAGGGTAAATCAATTAACCCAGTTTAAATATTTCTTAATATAAATCGTACGCCACATATATTTTATCTGATATTTATATCATAACAAATTTCAGGTAAAATACATAATACCATTTTCACATATTACTCAATCCATAATTTTCATAAATAAACTGCTATAATTTATTCCCCTTACCTGACTTACTGAGATTCTACTAAACACCCAATTTTCCATGCCCTTCGGCGTTCGTAGCCCAAAAACCTACAATACACATTTTCCCCAAATTATTCAACATAACTCCCAGAATAACTTCCATTTAACACCTCATACATTTCATATACTCCAATTTAACTTAGAAACACTAAAATACACCACTTACCCTGGTTTTGAAATGGTGTCCCGGAACCCCAACTTGGAAATCTGTTTCATGTACGTTGCAGAGAATATTCCCAGAAACTCTATGGTGGTTCCTGATCGTCAATCCGAGCTTAAATGAAGCCGGAATTGAAGAAAGATTGAAGAATGGTCATGGGTTTGCATGAGAGAGAGAGAGAGAGAGAGAGAGAGAGAGAGAGAGAGAGAGAGAGAGAGAAGACTTGTGTGATTTAATGAAAAAAACACTTGTCATCGATTTTCTCTGACCCTTAGAAAACCGTCGCCTCTTTTCTATTTAATCGGCCTAGTAATTACTGTTTATCCTTTTTTTTTTCAATTTATTTTATTATTTTATTTTTCGGGTCTTTTCACTCATCATTCGTCATGGACAAACTATTTCCTGATGCACAGCATGTTCAAGGAGATAGCCTCTAAGATACAATAAAGATGAATTCATTGAATGCTTTTGAAGAATGCAAGAATATTATATTGAACAAAAATAAAATGATATTGGTATGATTTGATTAAAAAAAAAAATGATAGGGAATTATAAAGTTTGAGATCACTAAATAGTCTCTCAAAAGCCAAATCTTTAGTTTATCTATTGACTTATTTTTATACATTTGTCACAATCTTTGACCAAACACCCTTTGTGCTGGTTAAGAACCCTTCGCATAGTTTAAGCTAAACACTCTTTGATGCTTAGTTGTGCTCAAGAGAGATGTACACCCCTCAAAAACTCATGGGCATCAAGGACACACCTCTTGACCTTCTTTAAAATATATATATAAAAAAAAATTCAACATACTAATTGAGTGATTGAACTATCTATTCAAAACAAGAAAGCATCAAAATTATATATCTTTCTTTAATCAAGATGCAACTTTTCTATGCATAAGTCATAAATAAAAAAAGTGTAAGCAAGTTATAATCACGTGTAAGAAAAATAGGTTTTTAATCTTTGAATTGAAGTGTATTTCCAAATTCTAATTTTACACATGTATTAATTGGCAAAGTACCAAAAATGACGCTCTTCCAGAGAGCTTAAGTGATTTGTAGGGTTCGGTTAAACTATCTCGGAATAATTTTTTCTTAAACTAAACACCTAATGTTGCGACTACCTAATTTTCCATGGTCTAACATAGCCCAAGATTAGATTCCTCCCCATGCAAAAGTTTAGGCTTTTGGAATTGAAATATTTTTTTTGTTGTAATCTAATCTTCGAGTCAACGTGGCATAGTGTCTACTAGAGATGCATTGAAAATTAGGGTTCATAAACTGCACTCCTATTGTCCTCATATCAAACATTGAAGCCACATGGACGGTCCAATGGTCCACTAATCCAATGAGGAACACCACATGTGCTACCTAGCATATATTAAAAAAGACTACACGTGAGAAAGCACAAATTAGAATATATTAAATAATAAAATATAAAATAACACGGATGAATTACTCACTCTTCATAACCTAGGTTTAGGCTTTTGGGACCCATAGTAACTTGACAAATTGAAGAACGTGCATACTATTTAGAGAAAAATATGGCTTGAATTCGAACTTCGTAGTAGTCTTAGCGTTCGACAACACGTTCGCATGAACAGCTATTTTAATGGAGGGTCACACGTGATGGCTCACGTGCATGCATGGTCCATGTATGAAGAAAATTTGCGAAGGAGGAAAATTTTTAAAATTTTTCAAAACGTTAATATAGAAAATATTGATTAAATTAGTCGTATGCGTGCGCATGCGTATGCCTATACATATCTAGCTTCCCGTACTCGATAGTAACAAAGATTTTTAAAATATAAAATGATTAAATTACTCAATATCTGTAGATTTAATCTTATAATTTTATAATTAATATTAATTTCTCACTTGTTCTTGGAAAATCAATGAATGGGCTTCCTTTTTTTTAAAAAAAAAATTTATTTATATTTAAGAATAATTGAGATATACATGTGTGTGTGTGTATCATGCGATTATTTTTATTTAGTTTATATTATAGAATTTCAAAGAAACATATATATTATCACCACGTGGCCCACATTATTTTTTTAAGTTCGAAATATGATAATAATTAAGATATTATACATGCCACATTTTCGAAAATTCTTAAAAACCAATCCTCCAATCAGATCCCACACAGTTTTCATTTTACATATATATATATATATATATATATATATATATATGTAGAGAGAGAGAGAGAGAGAGAGAGAGAGAGAGAGAGAGAGAGAGAGAGAGAGAGAGAGATTCAGTAATATAAGTTTTAATTTCCAGGAAAATGGAAAATAGAAATCATGCATGTGTAGGGTACACACCCACGTACGTACGGACTGTTCTATACCTACATGCTTAATTAATTAATCTACAAAGATATATAAGGTGGTGTTTGGAAACCCACCCATTTGAATTATCGCTTAATTATTTAATTGGGTCCCAATTGCAGCATCCCCATTAAAGCCTACTAATCATTTCCGTCCATCCAAACACCCTTTTCAATGTAGAATTTTTCAATTTTTTATCCATTAATATGTGTGTGTGTGTGTGTGTATTAAGCTCATTAATATTGTTTGGCACCTCGGATTCCTCTGGTAGAGAGACAGAGAAAAAGAGATGGGAGAGATTGTCACATGGCTGGGCCGTTTGTCTTCAAATAGTTTTTGTTCAGACATATTTGTTACTTATTGTATTCTTTTTCTTTCACAAACATCGATCTCTCCCACAAGTTCATGGAATGCAAGATAAATAATTTAGTATATCCTATTTTATTTTTCATTTTTCTTTGCTACCAAACAGGAAAAAATATATTGTTACACACTTTTCTTTCATTTTCTTCATATTTTCTAAGTTTAAAGTTAAATAATCTTGGTAAAAATATTTACTAAATAGTGAAAAAGTAACAAAAATATTCTTTTTTTTTTTCTAATTTTTCCATACAAATGTTACAAAAATGGAAAAATAAGATGACTTTTTTTGCAATTCTTTGACAAACTAAAAATGAAAATGAAAACTATTTTCGACAGCCAAACAAACTCTTAATGCTCCATTTGGATCAAGGGTTTGTTTGAAAAACAGAAAGAAAAAAAATAAGAAGGAAATTCATTCTCCTTTAATGTTTCTCTCTCTCTATATCAAATATTATTAAAAATAAATTTTTGTTCTAATAAGACTAAAATTTAAAAAATTAAAAATGAATAAGTAAATTAAATGCTGATAAAATAAAGTTTTGCTCTATCTTCTATTTTCTTTCTCTCTTTTTTTAAATAACTGGAATAGACAAGTAAATTCTTTCATATTTTCTTTTTTCTTTTCTGACATTTCCCTAATTCCAAACAGATTCTAAGTATTCATAACTACATTCCCTTATCTGTAATTTTAGGGTAAGTTAATTTGGCCTCACAAATAAGTGAACAAACTATATAGCATCACACTATTGATGTCAAATTATATTATATAAGATTTACATATAACTTTTTCAAATTATTACTTCATAATATTAAAAAATATTTAGTTTTCATTAAAAATTTGTAACTCACTCTCTCTCCGGTTGGTGATGGTGTTGTACCAAACTCAATGTCCAAAAGGGGAAAAGAATATTATCATACAAGAAAAAAATTGCATGCTAGTTTTCCAAAGCCGGTCCATGCTTTTTAAAGCTTTGAGTAGAATTTTAGAAATGATGGATGATGGGCCAACCACCTGAATCCTTTTGGAATTCATTAGGGCCCAACAAGAAGCCCCTTCCCCTTGCGGCCCAATCGATCTATTTGCATGGCCCAATCCATCAAGTTCCTTGGTTGGCACTCTTCCTCTCCACTCAGTCTGGATTCATGATTCCCAAATCCATCTATCTTTTTAAAAGACTCTAAAACTTCACTTTTTAAGTACACCCTTTTCCAATCTTAAGATAAATTTGAATAAATTTCAATACAATTTCATATTACATCTAACCCAAATTCAATACAAATCCAAATCTAAGACATTTTCAAACATAGGATTAGTTAAATTGTAATATATTCGTCCTTCACATATAATATGAATATATGGTGCTATCTTAATTCACAAATTATTATTATTATTATTATTATTATTATTCCCCTTCAAACAAAAGCTTGACCAGGCCCTAATGTTGGACAAGACAATGTCTTCTTGTACTTCCTTTTTGTCTCTATAGAAATCTATGAGAGGGAACTCTGCATGGAGCATGGGAAGCTAAGCTACGTGCAACTTCAATGACCCATTTGGAACTAAAAGGGAATCCCCAGCGTGCCAAATGGGAAGAAAAAATTAGCCTTCTACTCAGTGAGGACCTCAGCCATATGATCAGTGGTTTAGAGGGGAAAAAATACTCAAGGGAAACATAGCTCATTAGAAAAGCTTCACTGCTCGCATTAGCCTATGAGTTTAAAAAGATGAATGATCAGAGTAAACTATTTTTTTCCTAAATTCTACAACCGTGAGAGAGAGAGCAGTCGTGGGGGCAGAAATTCTTTGAAGTACCGTTTCCAGTATGTGGATAGAAAATTGAAGAGTTTTAATCATCATCATAAGATTCCACAGTCGGGCTGTTTGAGCAGATCTTCATTTGATGAAGCTCCAATAATTTCTTTTCTGGATTACAGAGCCCTGCATGATGAGCAATGCTATGATAATACAATCAATTCCAGCTAAAGGTCATTGTAGTTTTTATAGCACATCTTAAATGAATAGCACCCACAACTATGCACAAAAAGATCATTTTTAGGATGTCAAGGGATGAATGGGTTGAGCATAGTGATGATGCATCTTTGGGGGGAGGCAGTAGTTCATTTTTTGTCTAAAAAATGATCTCTTCTTAAGGATAAATACATGGCTTTTGGTTATGGGAAGCTTGGAATTAATCTCATCTCCACAGAACCGAAACCTCCAAGCACCAACTTCAAATTATTTTGAACCATGATCTGTCTATGTCAAGCAAGCAGTTGTAAGGGAACCCAAGTACGTTATTAACCCTACATTACTAGTAAGTGAATGAGGAGCTGAAACAGAAAGAAAATAGACAGCATAAGTTACTCCTACAGGCCCTACTATTGTTTTTGCTTTAGAAGAAAAACCAACCTGAACATCTGGGAATATCCCACACAGCTACTGATGATGTTGTGCATTCGTGTTCGCACAATGCATGATTATTCTCGTGGTTGACATTCATTGCAAGCATCCAAGCACCAATTGTAACATCCTCATTGCTAAACATTCGAAAACTGTAATTTTAAAGAAGATAGAACACATTAAGGTAGAGGTTCTAAACAAGTCCAGCAAGAAGTTATGCATCTTTTGTTATCCTACTCCACCACTATTGAATATAATAAGAGGGATGTCATAAGTCCCCGATTGCCCCCTGGTTTTTATGACTAGAATTTCAAAGGCAACACGATGGAATTTCACCACA
The DNA here is from genome assembly GCF_029873635.1 of Malania oleifera. Lineage (NCBI taxonomy): Eukaryota > Viridiplantae > Streptophyta > Magnoliopsida > Santalales > Ximeniaceae > Malania > Malania oleifera. Next base: position 129,860,983 of record NC_080417.1, read on the forward strand.
CCAGGAAAAAGCCTTTTGCTTTTTTCTTTTCTTTTTTTTTTCGAAATTGCTTCTTCAATCATTCAAGCTTTTTAGTGTGCACAGTACAAATCCAAAGTAGCTTTACTTAGGGTTATATAGTCCTTTAATTATTTGATGCTGCTAGGAGTTGGGTTTATGTCATTAACAGTTAATGCACAGTAAGGCAGGCATTGTCATCAGGGACTCCAGCACATGGACTTGGAAAGCAAATTTGGGATTTAAGAAGAGTAACATGGGAACTGAACATCACCCAGAGAGACTCCTATCTCTATTTGGCAATTAGGACATCCTTTCTATACTAAGTGGCACAGAATGCAAGCACATACTAGGAACAAGCATATGCTCTACTAATTATCATCGACAACACGACTCACACAGACTTTTGGAGTGAAATCATAGTTAGTGATCTCCGAATTATTAGAGAATAATTCACAAATAGTCAGTAATTTTCATTGGGGTTATTAGATGATTTATCATACAGAGTAAGGGCAAATGGGCAATAAAAATGCATGTTTATGTACCATCAAACATAAATCCTGGGATCCACATATGTCAATGACTCAAATTGTGTAGAATAGCATGAAAAAAACAACAAACAGTCATATCATCCCAACAATTGATCTATGCAGGTAACATAAGGATGAATTATATGATTAACTGTCATTCAGACAAAGGAATTTGTCTGTCACTTTACCTTTTTTTCTTAGAAAAAGCCACAAGTGAACTTAAGTCTCTGAATCCAATGAGCCAAATCTATCATAAATTTTAAAATATGGAGCATATCCAGTTTCAGTTAGGAACCTTTCTGCGGTAAACAACCCATACATTTTTATACAGGTTGCATACACTACAACTCTTCCAAGCGACCAAAAAAATAAAAAGCAACTCAAAAGCAAGAATGACCAGTAAAACGGGGAAACTCAAACAAATAAGCATTAGCCATATGTCAACCAGTTTTAACTAAAATTATTTCCCAAAGATGCAAAAGGATTTCAACAGTTAACAGAGTCATAGATACACACAACAACAAGAAGAAGCCTCAAGTCCTACTAGATGAGGTCAGCTACATGAATCCTTTCCCGCGAATTCACTCAATCTAGGGCATTTTTCTCTGTTAAATTAAGAGTTATTAAATCTTTCCTCACTACAGTCATAGATGCACACAAAAAAGTAAATAGCCTTGATAAAAAGGCAAAAGGGAAAAAAAAAAATCTCATATGCTGCAATAAATAGGTCAATAACTGATTTGACAAGCTCACATTGGCAGAATAACATTATTAACACTTGCTAGAGTGTCGCTAATGTGGACGCAAACTAACAAACATGACAAAGCATCAAAATCTGCCCAACATGCTAGAACAGCAAACAAGCTACAGATCAAAATGGCCTTTCCAGCCTTGCCAACACCCAGGCATGGGCAGCACAGAGAATTAGGGGTGTGAGTAGAGAATTATGGGTGTGAGTGGGGGTGGGTGTTTAGTTCATTGTGTGAATCATTCATAGCTTTTTTCTCAAAGTATACAGTTCCGTCCTCTAAATAAATAAACAATTAAAAATGGGAAAAAAAACATTTGTAGGAGTGAAAGACTATTTTTCAGCTACACTTCCTTGATATTGCAGTGTGTAAATAAAACAAAATCCAACCAGTTCTTTCAGGGACCATCAAATGGCAGACCGTAAATCCTAAAAGCAATAGTGTTACTTCCTCCAATGCAATTCAGCTATGTATACATTTTAAATAAAAATGCAATTTAAAGAAAATTAGAAAAATGTTCTTCAAAGTAGGTCATTCAGAAAATGAACTTGCCTATTGTTTCTAAGAGCAACCAAACTTGCAACAACATCAGCAGAAAGAGCATATATTGGCCCATAAGCATGGAGAAAGTACTCCTTCCCAAGCAAATTTGATAATGGCTCATACCTGCAAGAAGTTAATTGATTTAGTCAAATCATAAACCTCGCCAAAAAAAAAAAAAGGAAGAAGAAAAGAAAAAATGGCACAGATTTCCAGAGATCATAAAATCACCCACTTGGCGGTTAGGACAAGCATGGTGCCACCATGGATAGCTGACATCCACAAGCAAAGGGGAAAGACACTAATGTAACTTCTTTTCAAGGAATAATGTTTCATTTCATGTGTTTTCTTAAAGGATGACAGTATATTCACACTTGCCTTGGTTTGATCTCTGAATATCCTTCTACTTGAAATTCTAAAGACTCTCCAACTCCCAAGTAAATTTTAGGTCATCCATAAAAAGCTTCAAAATTTCTAATTGCATTTTTTTATTTTTTATTTTTTATTTTTTATTTTTTTTTAAATCCCACTTGAGAAATAATAATCAAGTGCAAATTTCAGAATACAAGTTCTAGATCCCAATCTCCAGTGACAAGATTGGAGAAACTAGTTTTCTTTCCAGAGCATAAAGGCAGATTGATGGTTGAAGAAGACACCGAATTATGTGCATCTAAATGACAGATATATCAATGAACATTTAGCTAACAGAACATTCAGAATAGTCAATATCACACTCAATGTTCAGACCATCACCAAGATGATACATATATTTAAGAAATTTAGTGATTTTTCTATTTATAATCACTTTTTTCTCATTTTCTCTCCATTTTTATGAGATTAGAGCTTCCTTACTGCTGAAATTAACATTTCTGTCATTCTCTTTTTATAGAACAATAAATTTTATTGAGAAAAAGAAAAAGTACAAGCTAAAGAAAGAAAAGACGACATCAAGAATAAAGAAGACCAGAAAGAAAAAAAAAAAAAAAAGGGAAAAAAACAAAATTATGATCACTTATTCAAGAATCCCTTGTTCAGGCCCTTCCATCATAATTATTGCGGCATCTTATGTCGTGCAACTCTCTTTTAACATTTTTTCTTTTTAGTCTTCACACAGCCCACCTAATTTCCTTCCCACAGGATCAGTCATCAACAAATCCACCTGATGCAGCAGACCTTGAACTTCACTGCACTAGCCATTAGACTCCTTTTATAACACTCTCATTTCTCCTTCTTTGCCTAACCATTAATGATTTCAATATTGTTCTCTTCATAGTGAAAAACAGGCAATGCTATCATTCTTGTTATGGAAGAACAGCATCACAACAATTACAGATTCCGGCATAAAATTTTCTAGACGTAGGCTTGCCTCTAAATATTGACCAGTGGAAAGAGAGAAATTTATCAATGAAGGGGAGAAAGGCAATAAAAGCTGACCAAGATGTCCTCCAACAAATATAAGGCCAAAATTACAAGAAACCTGCTTCCCAATCTTTTTGCAAATCAAATGAAGAAACAACTAAAAACACCCAAGAAGCTAAAACCCAAAAAAGCAAACTATATTCCCCAATAAATAGGAACGTGTGACTTGATCTTTGAAGAATCTAGCATTCCTCTTGATTCAAGTCCAAAGAATAATACCAAGAACAACTCCACGACACTTTCCCCTTTTCTAACTTCAACCCAACACCGACAAACTTCACACCAACATACAATCATCCACCACCTAAGGAGTCTCAACATAATTTCATATAGATAAGAACATATACAACCAACCCTACTATTTGGGGATGGCAACACAATTCCTTTTCCAGATTTTCTCCATTTTGTTTGATTTATGGAAACCCTTTAGAATGTATTCTTTAAGGATTCATCTCACATTAATCTTGACAAAATTGTACACTTGGTGCCCCCTACCCAATGCAAACACCCTTCTTTCTCTAGGCATAGGATTGGCTGCATGAAAATTGAAATTGAAAGAATTTATGTGTGCTACCAGATTGAGGGATGGAAAGATAAAGGCATTAAAAAAAAATCATTTTCTCCTCAAAAAGTGAAATGACTTTTCAAGCTTTTCAATATTAGTTATGTCTGTGTTTTATATCAATGGACATCCACTAAAGGAAGACCTCTCTTCCCCTGCCCTCCACCCCCTAAAAGGAAGCCTCTTTTTTCGCCTTTCCAATATACTAACACTAAATATTTCCCCTTTTATTTTTCCTAAGAATAAAGGAGCAGGGAACATGCCTATAACTGACAACCCTCATTCGGATCCACATTTTTTCCAACTTTTCTTCATTAGTTTGCTGTGTGTTATGCTCACATGCATCTTGTGTGCTCAACCCTCGCACATAGTAAAGCGAAGGCTCAAGAAAATCTTTTTTCATCCTCAGGAATGTTGATTCCTCAATGTTTCAATGTTTTATTCCTTTCTTATTTTCTTGTCAACTGATTAGTACTATCAAGCGAGTGGAAGGGAATTCCTCTCCACCAGAAACATAGGAGAAAATGAAGTAAAAAATCATTCAAAAATGATAAAAGAAAAAAACAAATGAGACCAACCATTTGAGCTTTGGGTCAACGAAAACAGGACCCTTTTTCATGCATCCAAGGTAGGTTTGAGGGTTGGAACGCTCCTTCGCCAAGAGCAGTGAAAGGCGATCTGACAATAAAAAACCAAGACGATAAAGTCATTGCATGAATGCCAAGAAAAATACCAGGAATTTAGCATGTGCGTATACCAAGTACATATAACTTCGGAAATGCAATTACCCGGCCTCAAATATATGTCATCATCAGCTTTAACATAAAACTCAGAATCAAACAGTTCATATGCAGCTTTAAAGAAAGCTAAACTGCAAGAATGACACGTGTTAGTGCAAATCTACTATAGCAAACAATAGGCAGAGAATGAAAGCTAGGTATCTAGTAATCAATTCATCAGCACTAACGTTTTGTAAGGGAGCTTACTGTACTCCTCTTCGATATCTAACAACATGAAATCATCATATTGTTCTACCTCCTTCCTGAGCTGTGCCATCTTCCACTCATTATTGGTTCTACCAATAACAAACCTAAATGCCAAACCAGTGGCTTCTTCCAACCTGTGGACCATTATTCCATCTCAAAAGAGCGAGCAGAAAAAATACACATAAGTAAATGCACTGTAAAATAGAGGACTGATTTTAGCCAACAATAGTTTCCTAAAAATATATGCAAAAATAGATGGAAGATCAGAATAACAATAGTAAAAGTTTATACAAAATTATACTCCATTTTTTTTAATCCAAAGGAATGTAAGATCAGACTCCAGAAATTGGCAATCACAGCAGACTAGAAAAGAAAAACAAAAACAAAAACAAAAAGAGCTTAACAAATTAGGATGGTCACCACTTAAAATCATTGTCAGCATGCATTCCTCCATAAATTATTATTATTTTCAACAAGATAGTTAATTAAATGGTCAACCAGAAAAACTGCCTCTTGAGACCCCAAGAAAAAGACTACTTGCAAACTACTACAGCCACATTTGTGCTGTTTAGCTTGTTTTTGTTGACCAAGTGATTAAGCAAATATTGTTTTTCCCCATCTTATTATGTGTCAGCTATTCCATTGCTCAAAGTTTCAACTCTTTTAATTAATTAACTTTCTCGCGCCATGACACTCCGAAAAGTAATTAGTAATCTTGTCTTGGATGTAATAGGAAGGGAAGTAAGAAACTGAGTCAACTGACTAAAATGCCGACATTGAGGTTTCAATAGAATGAACTTAGTTTGTTATAGAAGACAAATTTGCATCTAGCCATCCTAATTCTTCAATTTCAAATTAGGCCTTTCGGCCTGAAACTTTTTACCAAATTATCACAACATTTTCAGCATACACCGAGTGATTTTTGGGGATCATAATTCAATAAATTATGCATCAAAACAAAATACTAAATCATATTCATTTACATCAGAACAGCCAAAGAGATTTTACCGTTGAAGCCCCTGCCGGTCGGACGGCATCCACGTCTTCCTCAACGACCGCCGCCTCCCCACCGATCCAAACCCCGTCTGAATCCCGACGAACCCCATCACCTTATGCCTCTTCCGATCTCCAATTTTAACACCATCCTCATTTCCAACACTCCCGCTTCTCTCCCACACCACAGAAACCGACCTAGGCTTACTATTCCTACACCTGTACCCCCACACCGGGCTCAGAATCGATCCGAGGCCAAAGATGAATCCGGCGAGGCCAATCACGAGGCATAAGAACAGCGCCGTCGATTGGCGAGAGCGAGGACCCGACGGCGGGCGGGCGTGGAAGAACTTGGGAGAAGAAGGCATGGCTGGGCCCCGGCGGATCAGATCAAAACCCTAGAATCTAGGGTTTTGCCGGAAAGAGCTCATGGCAGGGCTTATAGAGAGAGGTGGAGTGAGAGAGAAACGGCGATGTTGTACCGGCTTCGCCATGGCTTCCGTTGAGGTCGTTAAAAGTGTTATTTTAATTTTTCAGATGCAGAAAATTACCCATTAATCTGAATTAAATATTCTTTTTAACGGAAACTTTTTATAATTCCCAAATAAAAAGTAACTCGAAAACATAAAAATAAAACTTAACGTTTAAAATTAGGAGTTAACGTTTAAAACTATAATGCTTTACGTTCAAAAAGATGTGTAGTGAAAAAAAAAAATTAATAGCTACTTTTATCCCTCAAAATTAGGGTGGGAATTTGAACTCGAAAATTTAAATTTAAATTTTATTATTAAATTTGAAACTTTGATTCTCTACACCATTAATATTTGACTTTTTCATATTTTTAATTATATTAAAATAAATTTTTATTTTAATAATATTTAATATATAAGGAAAATATAATGTAAAATGAGTTTCCTCATTCTTTTCCTTTCCCTAAGAAAAATCCTTGATCCAAACATACCCTTAATAATGTGGGAAAAAATTTTCCTTCTTTGACTTTGTATATTTTTTTTTTCTTGAAAAGTTTATTTAACATGACAAATAAAGGTGAATGACAATCCCGTTTAGAATTCATGTTAAGAAAAGGAAAGAAAAATAGAAAGTAATCCTCATTTTCATGTTTGATTATCAAGGAAAAAGAGAAAGAAAATAAAAAATATATTAAATTTATTAACAAAATTTTCATTTTATACATCATTAATAATTTACTTTTTAAAATTTTTAGTTATATTAAAATAAACTTTCATTTTCGATAATATTTAATTGAGAAAAAATATAAAGAAAAATTAGTTTCCTCCTCATTTTCCTTTTCTTTTCTTTTTTCACGTAAAATCCTTGATCCAAACACATCCAAAATGAAAAAAGAAAACTGTTAAAATTCATTAACACTATTTGAAATGGACAAAGTGACAAGCTTGCATCTCTAGTAATGAACTATTAATCTTGATGATTCCAAGAATTTTTAATGTAATTTTGTGTCGTATTTTATTCAAACTAAAAGCACTAAATTCAAGATTGTAACCACAATTAATTATTTTACTTAGCATTATAGCAAATAAACAACACCTTGTTGGCCTATTTCCTATTCATCCCTTATTTTGAAAGAAAGTGCAATAGTGACATTTTATTTAGTTCACATGTTCCCACCAAATTTGATCATTTTTTTTTTTGTGTCGAATTTGTGGCTCTCGTATACCTTTCTAACTTCTAAGGAAATCGTTGTACATCAAATAATTTTTTTGCACTACACGGAGAGGTAATGCATCTCTTATCTCATATTCACTTCCAACTCTCAATTCTAAAGAATGCGTGAGGCTATAAAGTAAAATAAAATAAAATAATTACTTAGTTTTAAATGTAAAAATAGTTATAGTTCTTGTTTTAAGCTTTAAAAATTATTTTGCATTGGTGTGATCAATGCAACCTTACCTAGCAAGTTTTTAGGCTTCAAAATAAAAGTAACATTTAAAATTAAAAGTTAGTGTTTAATTTAGAGTACTTTTATGTTGTATTAATTTTACAAATTATATTTTCACTTGTTTTTTGTATGCCTAAGGGTAAAAAAAATCTAAAAATTGTGACTAACTTTCAAATATAGTTAGCAATTTTCACGATGTTTTAAATTTTAAGAAATTATTGGTCATTTTTTGTCGTTCAGGAAAATAAGTCTTTTTATATAATTTAGTGGACTTGTTTTATAGCATATCAATTATTATATTAAAAAAGTTATACATTAATAGTTATATTAAAAAAAAGTGATGAATATTTACATTTTGTATCTGTTCTTTATGATGTGACTCTTATACTTTTGATTTTATAAACAAAGAATGAAGAAAAACATAAAAGGGCAGCACAGTAGGGACTCATCGACAAGTGCTCTGTGCTTGTTGACGAGTAGATCCCGAGAGCAGAAAAATCTCAGAGTTCTGGAGATACCGAGAGTAGAAAATGGGCTCGAAGACCAATGCCCTATTCTCGTCAACGAGTGTCGTTTTCTAGATCGTCGAAGAATCTCCTATACTGGTCGATGAGTGCGCTTAGGCTGCGAGCAGTTTTTTGAATTTTGAATTTGAACGTTGGGGTGGTTGGGTAATTTTTGAGAGATTGTTATATATGTCATTTTAAGTGTGTATTAACAGTTTGTGTGATCATTTGAGAAGTGTATTGTGTATTTTGAGATTTCCTTAGTAAAATTCTTGTGTCATTACTTCTATGGATGTAAGCTTTACTGAACCACGTAAATCTTATTATTGTTCTTATTGTTTATCATTTTCTGGTTGTGTTTCACTTGCTTGTTGCATTTTTATTCCGTTGTGCATCATAGTTATACTATCCATATCACAACAAATTGGTATCAGAGTGATTGTTGTCGTGGTATCAGGATCGTCTTCTGCAAGATTTAACATCGTCAAACTTGATGGAATCGGGAACTTTGATTTATGGTAGAGGAGAGTGAAGGACATTCTTATGCAACAAGGAATGGGAAAGGCATTATTTGGTATTCAACCGAATGGAATGGACGAGGCAACATGGGGAAAATTGCAAGCAAAGGTCACTTCTACAATACGCTTATGTGTGGCCGATGAAGTACTCTATCGGGTGATGGAGGAGGATTCTCCAACGGCTATATGGAGAAAGTTAGAGAGCCAGTACATGTCCAAATCTCTCAATAAGTAACTTTTTCTTAAGCAATGTTTGTATTGGCTTAAGATGATTAAGGATCAAACTTATATCAAAATATTAATGCTTTCAAACAAATTATTAGTGATTTGATGAGAGTTGATGTTAAGTTTGATGAGGATGAAAAATCTTTGATGTTGTGAAACTCTTTGCCCTCAACTTATACCTATGAAAATCTTGTGACTACTCTTATGTGAGGAGAAGAAACTCTTGATCTTGAAGAGGTAACAAGTGCTTTGCTATATTTTCATCAAAGATTGAAAATATGTGATGAAGGAGAAGGACTCGTGGTAAAGGGTAATAATGAGCGAGGGAAAGGAAAATTTAAACGTTATCAAGTTAGAAACTCCATAGTCAATCCAAGAAAAAGAAAGAAATTCGGTGTTATAAATGCGGTAAAAAGGTGCATGTGAAACCGGGGTGTCTGGATTTGAAGAAGGGAAATTTTGAGGAACATGAGGGTACTTCAAAATCTGTGAATGTTGTTCAATAAGGAGGTTCAGCGTGTAGTGATGGTGATGTTCTATCAATTTCAACGGGGTTAGATAATCTAACGGACTCTTGGATACTTGACTCGACATGTTCTTATCACATGACTCCGAACAAGGAGTGGTTCAGCACTTACAGGTCAGTGAATTCTGCATCGGTTCTTATGGGTAATAATGCTTCTTGCTAGATTATTGGCATAGAAAATTTAAAGATAAAAATGTTTGATGGTGTTGTAAGAACGTTGTGTAATGTAAGACATTTACCAAAGTTGAGGAAGAGTTTGATATCACTCGGTACTTTGGATTGTAATGACTTTAATTACAAGTCTAAAGGTGGAATTCTGACGGCATAGATGCTGAATCAGATGAGACCTTCTTATGGCATATGTGCCTTGGGCATATGGGGGAACACGACATGAAAGAATTAAATAAGAGGAAGTTGTTGAAAGGCTTGAAATCATGTTAGCTAGAATTTTGCAGAATCTGTGTTCTTGGAAAATAGAACAGGGTAAAGTTCAGATTAGCTATACACAAGACAAAGGGTATTCTTGATTATGTGCATTCAGCTGTTTGAGGGGTTAGAGTTGCATCAAAGGGTGGACATGTGTATTATGTGAGTTTTATTGATGATTACGCACGGAAGGTTTGGGTTTACTTCATGCATCACAAATCAGATACGTTTTTCAGGTTTAAGATTTGAAAGGCTGAAGTGGAAAACCTGATAGGGAGAAGAATCAAATACTTAAGGTCAGATAATGGGACCGAGTACGCTGATTCTCAATTTATGGAGTTTTTTGTGGAGCAGGGCATCAAGAGACACTTCACAGTTCGCCAGACACCTCAACAAAATGGTGTGGCAAAACAAATGAACCAGACTCTTTTTGAAAGGGCTTGGTGTCTTAGATTAAATGCAGGGCTAACGAAGAACTTCTGGGCTGAGGTAGTGAGTATGACTTGTTTTTTAATAAACCAATCACCAAGGGCATCACTAGAGGGTAGAGTGGCTGAAGAGGTTTGGACGAGAAATGCAGTAGACTACTCCGGATTGAAGATATTTGGGTGTCCAGCCTATGTTCACGTATCTAGTGAGGATAGGTCTAAGCTTGACCCAAAGTCTCGTCATTGCATTTTTGGGGATATTTAGAGGGTGTAAAGGGGTACAAGCTATGGGACCCAGTGGTAAACAAGGTGGTGATCAGTAGGGATGTAGTCTTTGATGAGAAAGCTATGATGAAGTGTACTAAAGAGTGGGATGAACATAAATAGGATCTAGAAAGCTGGGGCAATAATGAACAAATGCAGGTGGAGTTGGAAGCTTAAGGCAACAACAATGATTATGGTCCTGTGGTTGCAAGGAGCTCTAGCTCGGGAAACCAGCAAGTCGATGATAATCCTATACGGAGATCCAAATGCACTATCAAGCCTCTAGCAAGGTATGGATTTGAAGAGTTAATATTTTATGTTTTCCTTACTAGTTGCAACAATCCAACTACATTTCAAGAGGCAGTGCACAACCAGGAGAAAGATAGGTTGATGGGTGCGATGATTGAGGAGATAAAATCACTACATAAGAACCAAACTTGGGGTTTTTTGGAGCTTCCTAATGGGAAGATACCGATAGGTTGCAAATGGGTATATAGGAAGAAGGAGGCAATTTCAGAAAAGGAAGGAGAGAAATTCAAGGCATGGTTGGTGGCAAAAGGATGCTCACAGAAGAAGGGGATAAATTATGATGAGATCTTTTCTTCATTGGTCCGACATACTTCTATCAGAATTGTGTTGGGGTTAGTAGCCCATTATGATTTTCATTTTGAACAAATGGATGTGAAGATGGCATTTCTTCACAGTGACGCGGAGGAACAAATCTACATGGTATAGCCGGAGGGATTCATTAAACCGGAAAAATAAAATTTAGTTTGTAGGTTAAAGAAATCTCTTTATGGGTTGAAATAGTCTCCAACGCAATGGTATAAATGGTTTGATTCTTACATAATCAAGATTGGTTACAAAAGGTGTGAGTATGATTGCTACGTATATATGAACAAGCTTGAGGATGGTTCATGACATGTTGATAGTTACAAAAGATTTAACTGAGGTGAATCAGTTAAAGGACCTGTTGTATAAGGGATTTGACATGAAGGATCTTGGCTCGGCCAAGAAAATACTTGGGATGGAGATTCGCCAGGACAGAGCTGCAGGAAGGTTATGGCTATCTCAGGGCAGTTATGTATAAAAGGTGTTGGATAGGTTTAGCATAGTTGATGCAAGATTGGCGTGTATACCTTTAGAAAATCATTTTAAGTTGTCTATTATAGGTTGCCTAAGTACAAATGATGAAATCTGGGACATGTCAAAGGTCCCTTAAGCTAGTGCTATGAGAAGTTTAATATATGTCATCGTGTGTATGAGGCCAAATTTGGCTTATGCGGTGAGCATGGTAAGTAAGTTTCTCTCTAATCCAGGAAGGCAGCATTGAGAAATCATCAAATGGATACTCAGATACTTACGGGGTACATCTGGATATGGCATCATGTTCGGTAAGCGACAGGGTTGTCCTTCGGTTATGGGGTTTGTAGATGTTGATTATGCTGGAGATATGGATGGGAGAAGGTCTACAACGAGATATATATTTACCCTTGTAGGAGGATTGGTATGTTGGAGATCCATATTACAGTATCTGATAGCATTGTCCACGACTGAGGCGGAATATATGGCAGTTGCCGAAGCTACAAGCCTTATAGCTTACCGGTTTAGTTAGAAAGATGGGATTACAACAAAATGGAGTGATGTTGCATTGTGATGGTCAAAGTGTCATTTACTTGGCGAAGAATCAGATATACCATGCTAGAACCAAGCACATTGATTTGAGATTCCATAGGGTTCGAGAATTGATTGCTTCGGGTGAGCTTGTGTTGAAGAAGGTTCACACATATGAAAATGCAGCGGATATCCTGAATAAATTGGTTACTTAAGAAAAGTTCAAGCATTGCTTGGACTTACTCTATGTCTCAAATTTATAGAAGGGAGACAAACCCAACCGAGCGTTTCAAGTTCAAGGTGGAGTAGTTGGACATGTTTTTCGGGATTCTCCCAAGGGGCGTATAATTGTCAAGGTGGATATTATTGTTTATGATGTGGCTCCTATACTTTGGATTTCATAAACAAAGAAAGAAGGAAAACATAAAGGGGTAGCACAGCAGGGACTTTTCGATGAGTGCCCAGTGCTTGTTGACGAGTAGATCTCGAGAGCATAAAAATCTCAGAGTTCTGGAGATATCGAGAGCAGAAAATGGGCTCGTCGATGAATGCCATGTTCTCGTTGACGAGTGTCCTTTTCTGGATTGTGGACGAATCCCCTGTATTCGTCGACAAGTGCGCCTGGGCTGTGAGCAGTTTTTTGAACTTTGAATTTGAATGTCGGGTGGTTGGGTAATTGGAGGGAAACCTCCGAGAGATTGTTATATATGTCATTATAGACGTCTATTGATAGTGTGTGTGATCATTTGAGAAGTGTATTGTGTATTTTGAGATTTCCTTAGTGAAATTCTTGTGCCATTGCTTCTGTGGATGTAGGCTTACCGAACCATAAATCTTGTTGTTGTTTTTATTGTTTATCATTTTCTGGTTGTGTTTCTTTTACTTGTTGCATTCTTATTTCGCTGTGCATCCTAGTTATCTTATCCATATCACAATAGTATCAAAATAATAATTATGTTACAAAAAGTGCTACATCAATAATTATATTGAAAAAGAGATGAAATCAGCGTATTGTATTTACATCATGTTTGCTTTGTGTAATGGAATGGAATAGGAAAGGAGTCAAATAGAATTTTGAATGTGAAGTATAATGAAATCAAGTGATTAATTCGTTCCTATTTTATTCTTGTGTACGAAAACATGTATTCAAAGTTGAATTCGTCACTTCTAAAACCAATCAGAATGAACTAACTTTTCAATTGAAGTGCTTGAAAGACAAATTTCATTTATAATCATTGATTATGAAATTCTCTCGAAGAGTGTGCTTCAACGAAAATCAATGATGCATCAAGAGCGGATAGGGTCTAGAATGATTATGAGATATTCAACAAGATAATTAATTTTTCAATTTGATGAGGAAATGTTTATTTGCCTTTGAATTTTTTAGACTCGACATCATTTTTTTTTCATGTAGCTCAATGCCCTTTAATATGTAGAATTTAAAATTTCATTAAGATACTAGAAAGCATGTACCCCACCTTTGAAGAAAATGCGTACAAAACAAAAATGATATAAAACAAGTAATAGTACACTATCTTCAATTCTAAGAGTTTAATAAATGAGGTATTGTATTATCTCTGAAGGCTTGTAGTTAATAGGTCATTCGATGGATTGTTTTCCTAATGTGAGAGGGTTCATCCATTTATTTATCTTGCTTACTTCTCTCTTCTACTAAGGATTTCCTTAGCATGACATCTCTCTCCCTTTTTTGTCATGGAACTAGGGTTGTCCTTGCTAGCGTGTTGTCATTCATGTTGTTGCTTGATTGCAAGCCTATTCTGAAATATCCAAGTTGCATTGTGGATTATTGTTGTTATTTTCTTCACGACAGGCACATATCTCCACTGAAATGACATCCTTAGTGTTAGGGCTTAAGTTGAAAGGAATTTCTCTAGTGGCATTCCTACTTGTGGTTGCATGTCAACAAAGTCGGTGGAAGTTCATTTGCTTATTTTTCCTACCACTCCTATCATTCTAATCTTCAACTCATAGAAGATAGTCTTGTTTGTCATGTCCACTATTATGTAACAAACCAAAGTGTATCAAGTTTGAATATGCAACTCTATGTAAAATTTTTTGAACTTGGGGTTGTCAAATTGATTCCCATTGTCCATCAAAATGGTCCAATGTAGTCCAAACTGACATATCATAGGGACTTCTAGGCGAAGGTCTCTTAGATTTTCTCAATTATTTAAGTTGGAACCTTTATCGACTTCATGGATATCTTATAGCTACTACTAGGAACTTTCTTTTCCTAATTGATCTCCAAAAAGAGTCAAGCTAATCTATTTCTGAAAAGGTAAGGGCCATGAACCAATTATGGGTGTCAAGGTCATAGCTGGAAGGTGAGGAATATTAGAAAGCTATATGGATAAGGTCAATGGTGTGCCATAGACCAGTAGTGGTGGAGGTCTTCAACTTAGAAAATGCATTCTTTAGATTCTTAAAGGCATTTTGGCATATTTTTGTCCATTCAAATCTAAGCACCTTCTCCAACACTTTGAAGAATAATTTGCATTTATCGGCAACTTTAGATATGATTCAATTAAAGTCATGGATCTCCCATTGAGTTTTACATATTCTGTGAATGATATGGGATGAAGACATTTCTAGTAAGACCCAAACTTTTCAAGGTTGGTCTTCTATTTTGGTTTTCATGAAGCCTATAAACTTCCTAGAAGAGATCCCAAGGGCACATTGATTACGCATTTAAATTGCGTAATTAGCTGTTTTAATTCATATATTACGAATTTTATTTTTAATTAAATGTCTAATTACTCTCAATATTTTAACATTGTGTCCTATTTATAATCTTTGGGTTTTATTGAATAATTTATGAATTTTTGGTATTTTTTTTATTACAGGGCGACTATTGGAAGCTAAAAACCAATGGTGCTTCATAATTTGTGCATAACTCTCTCATTCAACCTCTGATTCAAATGATTTAGAATGTTATAGAAAGATAAGAAAACTCTCTACAATTTACATGTTTTACATTTTAAGAAATATTGGCTGCATCAAGGTTGAAATTGGACGTGAAGTTACCATACACTGTTTTATGGACTATTTCAACATTACTTCGTAATTTGAGTGTAACTTTCTCATCCAAACTCCGATTGAGACAATTCAAAATTTTGGGGAAATTTGAAAAAGAGCTCTACAACTTTCATGTTTCAAGATTTGAGAGATACGGACGTTTATTAGGTCAAAATTAGTCTTAAAAGTTTATAATCGATTATGTGTTAACATAAGAAAGAAAAAAGAAAAAATAATAATAAAATAAGTTGATTTGATCCGGTCATGCAGCCGGGTCCGTTCCTTCAGGCGCTGGGCACTGGGAGAGGGCAAAAAGGCAGCAATATGTTTCCTATATATATATATATATATATATATATATATATATATATATATATATATAGAAGGATGTTGAAAAGTCAAGGGGAGGGAAGTAGGGTTGTAGGCTTTTGGGTAGTGTTTTTTTTTTTCTTTTGTTTTTTTTCTTCTTGCAGGAGGCAGGGCTGCAGCAGGGGCTCCTCTTCTCCATTCTTCATCATACACACGGATTGGCTATCTCTCTCTCTCTCTCTTTTAATTGTTTTTTTATTTGAATCTTAAACACTTGTTGGATTTATTTTTATTATTAAAACATTAGTTCAATTTTCTTATCATTTAAATATTGTCAATTAGTTTTAGGTTGAATCTTTCTCTTTTCTATTCTCTTTCTTTAATGTATTTATTTAGTAAAAAGTTGTGGTTGGATTTTATTTTGGTTGGGTTATTTTGAATTATTTAGTTTAGATTATTTTTAAAGTCTTGCATGGAATCTTAAATATTTGTTTGGGTTATTATTTATTATATAAAAAATTTCAATTTTTTTCTCTTATTTGGAATTTTTATTAGAACTTAAATTGCTCTTGGGTGTTTTTATTATTAAAGTTAGTGTTTTTATTTAGTTGGCGTTTATTCTTATTTGGGTTTATGCTTAAAGTTAGTATTTTTATTTGATAGAATGGTTGCAGGATTTAGTTCTTTCATTATTTTGGCATTGAATATGATATTTATTTAAGTTATTTCATGCATATTTAATTTTTAGTTAGAACTTAAATTCTATTGCAAAAACCTCAAAAATCTTAAGAATTGAATCTGAATTATGTTCAGTAAATTTTTCTTTTCTTAATTTCTTTTGGAATTACACGAATTTAGAATTAAATTACATTTCCTGAGGAGACGATCTGGCCTTTAGGCTAAATATTATACGACTAAACTCTTATACTTGGGATAGCTTTCGAGCTGCTTATTTTTCAAGTAAGTCACACATTTGACTAGACTAAGCTTGCAAGCTCACTCTTTATATCAAGATTTAGACTAGAAAACTAATCATCTTCTCGAAGCCTATGAACCCTAGTTCTACCCCAACCCAATTATTTATCCCCTTTCTAGCAACTTCTAGGTTCTCCACGGAATATGTCTCCTTTATAATCTCTTTCTTCTTCAAGGTAACTACATAACATGATCTAGCCATTAACTACCATCTCCCTCCCCTACCCCCCAAAATCTCATAGTTCCATGTTCATTTTTGAATATTAGCACACTTTGTTGATGTATTTGCCTTTGAAGAGTTTACGAATGGAGCTATCTCAATGTTATATGTAATTGTATAATTCCTTCAAGCTCCTTCACTAATTTGCTCCATGTTTTTACTAATATTTCAGCAACAATTTTTTAAATAATTAATAAATTTTATTACTATACTCTGCTCTTTAGGTCATTAGCTGAGACACTCAAAATTCAATTCCATGTGTGATCAAACATGCACTTAAATGCGCTCACTATCGGAACCTTTTGTGATTAAAAAATTTATTATTTCTTTTGTTAACATACTGATTTTATAAATTTTGAGGAAAATGTGCTCTATGATAATGCATTTTTTAATGTTTAATTTTTACTGACTTTTTCCTTCTGCCCCAATTGGGAGAACTTAAAAAATAAGTGTTTATAACACTTATCATGTAACGACTTGCCTACTTTTCCATATAATTTTTTTTTCTATATAACAACATGCATAATAACTCTAATACCTAAGCAGCGGAAAACATAAACTTACATACATGTCATAAAACACCAGAAACCATACCAGAGTTTTAATAAATCCGTTATATACATATACATACATCCCAAAAGACCAAAAAAGTATTCTAGGGTCATAACCCAAAAATCCATCCGACCCTAGTTCATCCATTTACCCTACAGACAGGGTAGCTCAGTCCACTTCCACTGCTGCAGGGCTCTATATGCCCTCTTACCTAGATTTCCTAAAATATTTGTAATTCTGGGGTGAAACACCTCTTAGTAAGGGAGACAAATTAATATCTGTGTGTGGCAATATAAGTTTTTTTTTGTGATATTCTTATAAACAGCACATAATTCATAACTAGTATAAACAGTTGTATCATATCTAAATAAAACATGATTTATCATAACATAAATTAGCATACTAAATTTATGTACTGAAAAATCATCATATATAAACATATTATACTTAAATTATTACCCAAGATAGATAGCTAGCCATCATCATGTCTTGCCCCCCATATGACAGAGTTGTGTGGCCCGAAGGCTAGACCTAGTAATGGCTAGCTGACCATGTTAAGTCAATATCGGTAATAGTGTAAGTACGATGGGTCTGTTCCACCTGTGCCGAACTACCAAGGGAATTATAACACTCCCATGAAGCCACATTGACTTCCATTTCCCACACTCTACATAAGATGTGTTGTAGTACTAACATAAACGTAAACGTAAATGTAAACGTAAAGCTACGGTACCGTATTTCGTGAAACTTAACTAAGCTATCTGAGGTGTGATAACATATAATACATTTCATGATATTGAACATAGTAGTTTCATATATCAGGCTAAAACATAACATGATAATATTTTCTTGAAACTTGACATAACATGCATAATTACGGCATTTTATGCCGTTATATTATAGCGTAAAAATCATAATACTAGTGCCGGCATAACATGACGTACTTGTATATGAAAATCTTGCACTTGTTATCATAATATTCTTAAACCATAGTTTTTGTACTATTTTTATGGTTTTCTTGAAAACTACTATAACATGCTTATCTTGGAAAAAACATAATATTTCAATATAACATAAATTTTATAAAAATATTATACTCATGCCACACAAATGTTTATAATACTGACTTAATTTATCCCCTTACCTGACTCACTAAAAAGCCTACAAAATATTCCAAACTACACCCGTGTGTTCCCTAACACAACACCCTGAAATTACATTTTTCCTAACAAAACTTCAGTATTATACTATCTAAAGCATTCTCCTTAGTCCAAAAATACTAAATACCCTATAAAACTCAAAATACCCAACTTACCCAGATTTTGGGAGGGTGCCCAAATTGGCCTAACAAATTAACTGCTCTAGTAGATTTGAAGAGAATCTTCCTAGGAGTAGCATGGCAGCTTCCGATCATCGAATCGACGAGAATTGAAGCCGGAAATGAAGAGAGAAGGAGGGGAAGACAATTTTGGAAAGAGAGAAATTTCCTGCATGAAAATGTCACTAAAATCCCGAGGTTGGCTTATTTATAAAAGGCATATTTGTCGACGAAACACGTCACCTTGTCGATGAATCCGTGAAGGGAGTTCGTCGATGAACACTTATTTCTCATCGATGAGTTTCAGGCCCTAAAATCAGCCCTCTCGGTAATGTCTCGTCGAGGAGACACGCGTCCCCGTCAACGAGTCCAAGAGGCCTGCTCATCAATGAGCACTCTGCCCTCGTCGACGAGACCCTGCTGAAACTTCTTTTGAAAAATCCTTTTTTTTTTTATTTAATTACTATAATTCTTCAGGTCTCTACATTCTCCCCTCCTTATAAAATTTTGTTCTCAAAATTTACTATCTGTATTAAATATTGTCCTTTGAAGAAGATGGGCTATTTATTTTATTACTTATTTTCACTTGTGGCGAAGGAATACTGTGGTTACATCAGGGTTCTAGGAGACTACAAATACATAAAATAAAAATTCCCCCAAAACGAAAACACTACCTATCCTATGACCTGCAATATCACTTATACATACATTATCCTATTTAGCATAAAATAAATCAAACCTTATCTACTTAGCATAGAAATTCTCCCTCTGTCTACTACTAGTCCCCACTGAATAAATGTGGATACTTTTGATGTATTTCTTCCTTAAGCTCCCATGAAGCCTCTTCCACCTCATGATTCCTCCACAAGACCATTACTAATGGAATTTTCTTATTACGCAATTCTGGTTCTTTCCTATCCAAGATTTGCACTAGTGTCTTCTCATAAGCCAATGAATCTCTAAGTTCTATCCCTGCATAACTAACCATGTGGGAGGGATCTGGGACATATTTCTTCAGAATAAAAACATGAAACACGTCATGTATTCTGGACAAAACTAGTGGTAAGGCTAGCCGGTAGGCAACTAACCCCACTCTCTCAAGTATCTCGAAAGGGCCAATAAACCTAGGGCTCAGCTTACCCTTCCTTCCAAACCTCATAGTACCTTTTTGTGGCGTTATTTTCAGAAATACATGGTCTCCTACTTCAAATTCCAATTCTCGGCGGCGATTATCTACATAGCTTTTCTGCCGACTCTGAGTTGCACTGATTCTTTCTTTAATAAGATGAACTTTATCGTATGCCTGTTGTACTATTTCTGGTCTCAAAACTCACCTCTCACCAACCTCAACCCAGTATATAGGAGAACGACATCTCCTACCATATAGCGCCTCGTAAGGTACCATGCCGATATTGGTCTGATTGCTATTATTGTATGCAAACTCTACCAGAGGCAGATACTGGGTCCAACTAGCCCCAAAATCCAGCACATATGCTCATAGTGTCACGACCTGCTCATTTTTCCACATATTTTTTTTTTATTAATAAAAATCAACATCACACATCTCATATTCCAACTCAGCAGGTCACAATCCACCTGGACCCGTGGGTACTAGGGATATATCAGGACATACAGCAGAAGCCTACGTAACAGAAAGTATAAAATCATATACATCTCGTCATAATGTGCATAACACATACTAGAGTACTACAAACACTATCTCTCAGTATATATATCCCAACAATAAATCTATGGACAATTCCCACAAAAATCTAACTGTCCCAACCAAGACTTACCCTTCCAACAAGGGGAGATAACTGCTCTATTTCACAACATTTTATACTCATGCCACACTAAACCAATTTTCTACGTATTCAACATATCATCATTTAAACAGTATTTCTCCAAACATAAATCATATATATATATATATATATATTTATTTATTTATTTATTTATTTATTTATTTATTTTTCCTGAAACCAGATGCTATATATATACATTTACATGCAATTTCTCAAAGCAGAATTGGCTTAGTTTATCCCCTTACTTGATTCCTGGAAAGCCCCTAATAAAACTGTCCCACACCCGCTGGGTTCCTAACTCAACACCTTGAAAATGAAAAATCCCAGAATTAAACTTCAGTATTTCTAAGCGTATAACACTTCCTATAACTATCGTTAAGTCAACTTTGGCTTAAAAAGTCTTACCTCAACTTAGGGATGATTCCCAATGTTCCTAATCAATACCCCTAGAAACGAAAACTCCCAGTATTAAACTTTAATATTTCAATGTGTATAACACTTCTCTCAACTGTCACAACTCCAAATATTGAGTAGAAGGCTTTACCCTGGATTTGGAATGGAATCCAACTTCGTTTTCCTGATGACCCGCCTTGGCAGACTTGTAGAGAACTCGGCCAGGATCGTCGTGGTAGCTTTGGATCGTCGATCCGGTGACTGGTGGGGCCGAAAATAAAGAGAGAAGGGAGAGAGAGTCGGAGAGAGAGAGAGAGAGAGAGAGAGAGAGAGAGAGGTTTCTTAAAAATGAAGAAATTCCCTAATTTTCGTATATATAAAATAGGGGATTTCGTCAACGAGCCCGTTCTTCGTCGACGAGTCCTTTACAAATTTTGTCGACGAGACCCTGTATTCATCGACAAAATTCAGGCTGCCTCAGAACCCCTCTCGGTATTTTCTCATCGACGAAGCCCTATGTTCGTCGACGAAATTCTTAAAGCCTTCGTCAATGAAACCCGGTGTTCCTCGACGAAGCTTGGCAGCTTCCTTCTGTTCTTTTTTTTTTTTTTTCCAATTTCCCTTTCCTTATTATTTAAATTTCATTTAAAATTCGGGCCGTTACATCCTCCCCTCCTTATAAAAATTTCGTCCTCGAAATTTACCGTTCACATAACTCGTCATCCCTTAACCAGAAAAAGGTCTACTCATTTTATTACCTATCCTTATTTATGACAGAGGAATACCATGGTTACATTCCAAGTCTTAGGAAATTACATATATACAAAAGGAAATTTCTCCCAAAACTAAAGTACTACACTATTTACCCATTACATGTATCTGCAATAGAAAACTACTTAACTATTTACATTTATCCACTCAGACTTCTTGAAATAAATGTGGATACCTCTGCTTCATCTCCTTCTCGGACTCCTAAGAAGCCTCTTTTACTGCACGATTCCTCCACAAACTTTTACCTAAGGAATCGTCCTATTACGTAGCTCTTGCGCTTTCCTATCTAGAATCTGAACTGGTACCTCCTCATATCCCAGTGAATTACTAAGCTCCAACTCGTCATAACTGATGACATGAGAAGGGTCTGGGACGTATTTCCTCAACATAGCAACATGAAATACGGCGTGGATCCTGGACAATACAGGTGGCAAAGCTAGCCTGTAGGCTACTGGTCCCACTTTATCTAGAATCTCAAATGGACCGATAAACCTAGGACTAAGTTTACCCTTCCTCCCAAATCGCATAACCCCTTTCATCGGAGCTATCTTCAAAAATACGTGATCACCCATGTCAAATTCTAAATTCCTGCGGCGATGGTCGACACAACTCTTCTGTCGGCTCTAAGCTACACTGATCCTGTCCCTGATAAGCCAAACTTTATCACTCGCTTGCTGCACAAGCTCTGGCCCCACTACTTGCTGCTCACCCACTTCATCCCAAAACAAAGGAGATCGACATCTCCTGCCGTATAGAGCCTCAAATGGTGTCATGCCAAGCTAAACTGGTAACTGTTATTATACGCGAACTCTACCAACGGCATGAACTGAGTCCAACTACCCCCAAAGTCCAATACACATGCTCAGAGCATATCCTCTAGTATCTGTATCATCCTCTCAGTCTGACCGTCTGACTGAGGATGGAATGTCGAACTAAACGATAACTGAGACCCCATAGCCTCCTGCAAGCTCTTCTAAAATCATGACGTGAATCGAGGGTCTCGATCTGACACAATAGATACAGGCACCCCATGAGAACGAACTATCTCTTGAATGTATATCTCCGCTAAACGGTTGAGGGAGTAGCTAATCTTAATAGGAATAAAGTGGGCAGTCTTTGTCAACCGATCAACAATCACCCATATGACATTCTGGCTATGCAACACTGTCGGCAGTCGTAACACGAAGTCTATAGATATGTGATCCCACTTCCACTCCAGAATAAATAACGGCTACAACTGCCCTGCTGACCTTTGGTGCTCAGCTTTCACCTGTTGGCACGTCAAACACTGCGCTACATACTCGGAAATTTCTCTCTTCATACCACTCCACCAGTATGACTCTCGCAGATCTCTGTACATCTTCGTACTATCGGGATGAACTGTATACAAAGATTTGTGAGCCTCCTTTAGAATGGTCTTCCTAATCTCAGTATTGAAAGGAACGCATAATCTGGAATGGAACCTCAAAGCTCCATCATATGTGAAATTAGGAATAGCTTCCCAAAAGGAGGGGTGAATTGGATTCTAAAAGTTTCTTTTAATTCCTTTGGAAATACCTTAAACTTCTTTTATTTATTTTAACCAATTCTTGACTTATTTTTTAATTCCTTAATCAATCAAGAACTTAGTTCTCTTATCCAATCAATTAAACACAATCTTCAAAGCAAACAATCAATTTATTTGTCAAGTACAAGTTAAACAACAAACAACCAAACCAAGATATAAAGTATTCAGCAATTTGGTAATATAAGATCTTGAGATAGTTTATTTGTTTATATAAGCCCTGTGATTATGAATTATAATTTATGCTTACTGAAGTAAAGCCCTGTATAAATAAATCCAATCACTCTTTCCAAATATTTAGAATTCAAATAAACTCTTGGTAAATTTATCTTTGGGGTGTTAACCAAGTAACGTACTCCCGTATGGTTTCCGCAAGATATGGTGTAACCAACGTACTCCCTTTCGATTTCTGCAACCCAAATCAAAATTGGATTTTAAGTTTACTTGATTTCCAAATATGCATAGTATGTATAATTTAGATATTTAAATCATCCACGCAGTTGTATATGAACTGAAATTAAAGAATAGGGAAAGAGAGAGTGAGACGGAGATTTTTATGAGGTTCGGCTTATACCCAGCCTACGTCCTCGCCTTTGGCAAACCACCAAAGGATTCTCTAAACCTGTTCTGTTGACAGGTGGAACAAAACCGATTACAACACTCCTTGGTTAAGGCTAGAGCCTGCCTTCTCCAAACGATATTCCCTCGTTCGGTCACTCCTTACATAGGCTAGAGTCTGCCTCTCTAAGCAATATCCCCTTGCTTAGCCAACGATCCAAACACCTTGGAACGTCAATGAACTACAAGAAACATAAGATAAAATCTACGTACAAGTATACTCTCTCAAAGAGCAAGTTAGTACAATTTCAGCACTATATACTTAAATGTAAAATATCAATAGGAAATAGAGTGAAGCTCAAGTGTAGAATTTACCAATATCCTTCTTAGAAGAGGATTAGCAGTAGGAATTCAAAGGAAGAAGGATCAACACTTCAGAGTTCTCAGCAAAGGAATTTTTCAATGAGTGAGCAAGAGAACTTAGGAAGAACAAGAATACTTTCAGCTTCTCAAAACAGATTTTTCAATTCTTGGTTTTTTTTTTTTTTGCAAAACCATGTATTTATAGGCTTTCAAACTTGCAAAAGTTTCCTTAAAGAATTTCCCTATTTATTAGAATATTTAAGGTTCAAACGGCTATAATTTAAAACATTCGAATTTTAAAAATTTGCCCGTTGAACAATTTTTAAATGTCTGACAGCAGTGACCTTGTTTCAGTGTTTTGGCCATAATTTTTTCTATATAACTCCAAATTAGGTGAACTTGGTGTAAAACGAAAGATAAGAGAAAATCCTACAACTTTCGTGTTTATCACTATTTAAAATAATGAGTTCTTGATAGATAAAAATTTACCTCAATGCGACTGTATAAAAACTGACAGCATTTGGGAAAAAAACTCTTTTTTGTGCTCTTTATTCCAAAAATGATTTTAACCTTTTTAAAATAATTTTTGACCTTATAAAAATATTATTTAGGTAATTTAAAAAGTATCTAGGTCTAAGAAGTTAACCTAAGAGCTTCAAAATATTTCAAATGATATTTTAAACATTAAAGCACTTACATGAGACTTCTAAAATATTAACATTCTAAGTTCTTGAGTCTTCATGCTTTGTCCTTTGATTGAATCCATCTTTTCTTCAAACTTCCATATTCTTTAAGCTTTCTTACTTTGCCTTTCTTTGGATCTTTTGACTTTGATATACCTTGGCTTTCAACAACTTATTCATGTCCTCATGTTCTTCAACAAGTAATTCATGTCTTGGCTCATTTAAGCTTCATTTGATCCTTGTGAGCACTTTAACCTTGCTTCCATCATATTTGATCCTTGTGGGCACTTTGACCTTACTTTCACATATATGAATCCTGAAATATCATTACTCACACAATTACATTAAATTTCACTTGTTTGTTAGCATCAAAACAAGATAACAAGATTTTAAGCCTTGTAAGGCCAACAATATGCAATACTGAAATCCTCCCCCTGACCCATCTGTACTCTGCATATCACCTCTGCTAATACTGGATCTTCCTTCTGAGCGGCTTTAATTCTTTCGTACAGAGTAGCCTGTACTACTAGGCTGGCAATACATACTGGGAGATCACTCTCAACTAACTCTATGCCGAGTCTCTCCAGATCCATCATGATCGGATGCTGGATCCCTATAGCCACCAACACTGGTTCCCTAGATTTCTTGTTCAACGCATCAGCTACCACATCCGCTTTCCTCGGGTGATAATTGATGGTATAATCAAAATCTTTAATTAGCTCCAACCACCTTCTCTGCCTCATATTCAGTTCCTTCTGTGTGAAGAAATACTTTAAGCTCTTGTGGTCGAAGAAGATCTCACACTGCTCGCCATACAAGTAATGCCTCCAAATTTTCAGTGCGTGTACCACTGCAGCCAATTCAAGATCATGTGTAGGGTAGTTCTTCTCATATTCTTTCAACTGTCTGGATGCATACGCCACTACTCTGTCATGCTGCATCAATACACAGTCAAGTCCCTTCAAGGACGCATCACTATAAATGACATACCCCTCACCCCAGATGGGATAACCAAAACTGGTGTTGTGACTAACCTCTGCATCAGCTCTTGAAAACTCTGCTCACAACAGTTGTCCCACTCAAATCTGACATTCTTCCTCATCAGTCGTGTCAAAGGTCCTGACAAAGCTGAGAATCCCTCAACGAAGCGTCGATAATAGCCAGCTAGCCCCAAGAAATTCCTGATCTCCTAGACATTTCTCGGTCTAGCCCAATTCACTACCACCTCAATCTTGCTAGGATCCACAGAAATACCGTCTCCAAATATAACATGCCCCAAGAACACGACCTTCTCCAGCCAAAATTCACATTTACTGAACTTGGTGTACAACCTATTTTCCTAAAGTGTCTGCAAAACCTGCCTCAGGTGCATCTCATGCTCCTCATAACTCCTCGAATAGACCAGTACATCATCAATAAAAACAACAACAAACCGGTCTAGGTATCGGTGAAAGACTCTGTTCATCAAGTTCATAAATACCGAAGGAGCATTCGTCAATCCAAACAGCATAATAAGAAACTCGTAATGCCCGTACCGGGTCCTGAAGGTTGTCTTCGAGACGTCTTCTGCTTTCACCTTTACCTAATGGTAACCGGATCGAAGATCAATCTTCGAATACACCCATGTACCTTGGAGCTGGTCAAACAAATCGTTGATACGGGGTAGAGGATACTTGTTCTTGATGGTCACTTTATTAATTTCCCTATAGTCTATACACATCCTTATAGTCCCGTCTTTCTTCTTCACAAATAGAACAGGAGCTCCCCACAGAGATACACTGGATCGTATGAAGCCTTTATCAAGCAGATCTTGCAACTAATTCTTCAGTTCTGCCAATTCTACTGGCGCCATTTGATAAGGTACTTTGGAAATAGGCTTTGTACCTGGAAGTAGATCAATAGAGAAATCAACATCACAATCGGGTGGCAAGCCTGGTAACTTATCTGGAAAAACATCTATAAACTCCTTCACTATAGGCGTGCTGGCAAGTTTCAACTCATTCTCTAACATCTCTTTCACAACAGCCACAAACCCCTGACACCCACTCAGTAGTAGTCTCCTAGCCTGAATAGCTGAAACTAGCTGAGGTGGGGATTGCACTCGCGACCCTACGAACTTGAATTCTACTTCCCCCCGGTGATCTGAATATCACTTCTCGTGCTCGATAATCTATACTGGCAAAATTGGCCTCTAGCCAATCCATGCCAAATATAATATCAAACTCGTGCATGTCTAGCACTATCAAATCAGCAGACAAAGTCTTTCCTTGAATATCAACTGGACAACCTCGGAGCACCCTACTATATCTCACTACCAACCCAGTCGGTGTAGATACCAACAATTCAACATCTAATGACTGTGTTTTAGCCCCACATAATTTAAAACACCTCGAAGACACAAACGAGTGTGTAGCTCCTGAATCAAATATTGCAATAACTTCAAAGGAAAGCATAATCACCATACCTATCACTACGTCACCTGCCATCTCAGCCTCGCCTAGCGTCAAAGTGAACACCCTGGCTGGAGCCGTATTCCTCTACTGGCCCCCACGTGGTGCCTAATAAACTCCCCGATATGGTCTAGGAGCTGGAACTGCATCTGGTGGTGTAGGGTAGTCTTGTACCATATGCCCCAGTTTACCACAGTGATAACACACTAGAACTGCATCTAATAGGGTAGGACAGTCTCACACCATGTGCCCCGATCTACCACAGCGGTAGCACACTATACCACCAACTCGACACTCCTCCTAGTGCCTCCTACCACAAGTCTGACAGACTGGAGGGCCCTACCCTATTTGCACCTCACGTCCTCTCGTCTCCTGTCTCCACCCTATGCCATGGTTACCTCCAATCCACTGACTTGGCCTGTGACCTTACTAGTAGCCGGTAGATGCAGATCTCTTCCTCTGTCCCTGCTCCTCTACATCAAGACGCTCACTGACCTTTGCCAAGGCCGCCCTATCGACCAACTCAGCAAAGTCCTGGATCCGCAGCACCACCACCTTCTTGAATATACTCCGCCTCAATACTCTCTCAAACTGTCTTGCCTTCCTCTCTTCATCAGGAACAATGTATGGGGCGAAATGAGAGAGCTCGATAAAATGTGTTTCATATTGCTGGACAGATAGTTGTCCCTGCTTCAGACTCAAGAAATATTTTACCTTAGCCTCCCTGACAATAGCCAAAAAATATCTATTGAAGAACAACTCTTTAAATCGATCCCATGTCATGGCTATCGGAGTCACCCTCTGCTGCTCCAGTAGTCTCATTGCAGTCCACCACCTCTCGGCCTCTCCCGTCAGTCTATATGTGGAAAAGAGGACCCTCTGTTCCTCAATACACTGTAGCAGAGCCAAGATCTTCTCAATCTCCTACATCCAGTTCTCAGCGGCTACAGGATTAACTCCACCTGGGAATGTTGGAGGATTCATCTTCGTAAACTTATCGATGGTGCACCCATGGCCTGCGGATGGACCACTCTGCTCCCTCGAACTCCTAGCGATCTTAGCCATAACCTGCTGAGCCATGCTACGCAATACTGCATCAGAGTCGGTCCCAAGTGCACCTGATGGTCTTGCTCCATCCCTACCACTGGTATGGCTACTATTTCCTTTCGGATCCATCCTGAAAACAATAGACGCAACTCAGAAATCCTATCCTTATATTTTACCCACCTATCCTCACCACTCATCTCAACATTTCCAACTCATTTCTAATCCCCAGTCTTACATTCTAGGAACATAACCCGACAATAGCTTACTATGATTTTCTTGAAATCGTCACCCTAGGAAAATTACAGAAACTACCACAGAAGTCCTGCCTCTAGACTGTAGAACAAAACCTCAAATCATTTCCTAAACTCTGGTATTGTTTCTACTGCATTCTAAAGTCTACAGAACCTAGCAACCTAGGCTCTAATGCCAAGCTGCCACGACCTGCTCATTTTTCCACATATTTTTTTTATTAATAAAAATCAACATCACACATCTCACATTCCAGCTCAACAGGTCACAATCCACCTGGACCCATGGGTACCAGGGATACATCAAGACATACAGCAGAAGCCTATGCAGTAGAAAGTATAAAATCATATACATCTCATCATAATGTGCATAACACATACCAGAGTACTACAAACACTATCTCTCAATATATACATCCCAAAAATAAATCAAGGGACAATTCCCACAAAAATCTAACTGTCCCAACCAAGACTTACCTTTCCAACAAGGGCAGATAACTGCTCTATATCAGCGGGGCTTTTCCCGCTATCCTATCTGGGGCTCCTGAAAAGTTAATGAAATTTAGGGGTGAGACACCTCTCAATAAGGGAAATAAACTAATACCAGTGTGTGGCAACATGAGTATTCTGTGTTCTACATATACCATACATAACATATTCAATATTGTTTATCAAATCTGGGAAAACATAAGTACATCAAAACATGACAGAACATACTGCATTTCATAAACATATCTCATCTCATATCATAATAATAATATCATAAAACAATCCTGGTAGGTTAGCTGGCTGTTGTCATATATTACCCCCACATGACTAGGTTGTGTGGCCCGAAGGCAGGACCTGACAATGGTTGGCTAACCACTGCCAAGTCAATAGTCTAGTCTGTAGGTCCGATGGGTCTACCCAGACTGGTCCATACACCAGGGGCGATAACAGCACCCTTCTTGAAAATAACCACATCGACCATCCAATCTCACACCACTCCGTACAGCAACATTAACATAGATATCATGATCATGAAGACCATGGACACATAACAATGGTACTGTGCAAGTGCTAGCCTAAACCAAGCCAACCAGGTTCTAATATCATATACATATACTAAAATCATGATACATGGATATCTCATATCATTAATTTTCACATTAATCATATCATTTCACATATATACATGTATCATGAAAATCATCGACCTGTACACCGGTATTACATATTTTAATCACATAGCTCAGCCCGTACGTCGGCAAATCACATAACACATCCCGTACGCTGGCAAATCACATAACTCGGCCCATACGTCGGCAAATCACATAGTACAGCCCATATGCTGGCAAATCATATAACTCGGCCCGTACACTAGCAAATCACATAGCACAGCCCGTACGCCGACAAATGACATAGTACAGCTCATACGCTGGCAAATCACATAGCTCGGCCCCTACGCCAGCAAATCATATAACACAACCCGTATGCTGGCAAATCTCATCCACATAGCACGGCCCGTACGCCAGCAACTATATATATATAAAAATATCTTGGCCCGTACGCCGGTTTTCTACCATAAACATCCATATCATCCACATTCCCAGAAAAATAGTATTTCACAACATTTTATACTCATGCCACACTAAACCAATTTTCTACGTATTCAACATATCATCATTTAAACAGTATTTCTCCAAACATAAATCATATATATATATATATATATATATATGTATATATATTTCCTGAAACCAAATGCTATATATATACATTTACATGCAATTTCTCAAAGCAGAACTGGCTTAGTTTATCCCCTTACTTGATTCCTGGAAAGCCCCTAATAAAACTGTCCCGCATCCGCAGGGTTCCTAACTCAACACCCTGAAAATAAAAAATCCCAGAATTAAACTTCAGTATTTCTAAGCGTATAACACTTCCTATAACTATCGTTAAGTCAACTTTGGCTTAAAAAGCCTTACCTCAACTTAGGGATGATTCCCAATATTCCTAATCAACACCCCTGGAAACAAAAACTCCCAGTATTAAACTTTAATATTTAAACGTGTATAACACTTCTCTCAACTGTCACAACTCCAAATATTGAGTAGAAGGTTTTACCCTGGATTTGGAATGGAATCCAACTTCGTTTCCCTGACGATCCGCCCCGGTAAACTTGTAGAGAACTCCGCCAGGATCGTCGTGGTAGCTTTGGATCGTCGATCCGGCGACTGGTGGGGTCGAAAAAGAAGAGAGAAGGGAGAAAGAGTCGTAGAGAGAGAGAGAGAGAGAGAGAGAGAGAGAGAGAGAGAGAGAGAGATTTCTTAAAAATGAAGAAATTCTTGGATTTTCGTATATATAAAACAAGGGATTTCGTTGACAAGCCCGTTCTTCATCGACGAGTCATTCACAAATTTTTTCGACAAGACCCTGTATTCATCAACGAAATTCAGGCTGCCTCGGAACCCCTCTCGGTATTTTCTCGTCGACGAAGCCCTATGTTCGTCGACGAAATTCTTAAAGCCTTCTTCGACGAAACCCGGTGTTCATCGATGAAGCTTGGCAGCTTCCTTCTGTTTTTTTTTTTTTTCAATTTCCCTTTCTTTATTATTTAAATTTCATTTAAAATTCGGGTCGTTACACATAGCATATCTTCTAATATTTGATTCATCCTCTCTGACTTCCCATCTGTCTAAGGATGAAACGTCGTGCTGAATGATAACTAAGACCCCAAAGCCTCCTGCAAATTCTTCCCAAATCGTGAAGTGAAACGTGGGTCCCATTCTAATACTATAGACACTAGCACACCATGTGATCGTACTATCTCTTGAATATATATTTCTGTCAATCTATCCATGGAGTAGTTGATCTTGATAGGGATAAAGTGAGCGATCTTCGTCAGTCGATCTACGACCACCCAAATAGCATTTTGCCTTTGTCATACCGGCGCTAAATCTGTCACAAAATCCATAGAAATGTGATCCCATTTCCACTCCGGGATGTAAAGTGGCAGTAACTGGCCAACCGGCCTCTGGTGCTCAGCCTTAACTTGCTAGCATGTCAAACACTGCTATACAAACTCATCAATTTCTCTCTTCATACTGCTCCATCAGAAATACTCTTGCAGATCCCTATACATTTTAGTGCTACCTGGATGTATCGTGTACAGGGACTAGACCTGGCAAAGCGGATCAGGTCGGTTTATCCATGACGAATAAGGCGGATTATCAGGTGAAAAAATCATAATCCATATTCGACTCGTTTAAGTGGCGGATTAGGCGGTTTCGGGTCGGATAATTCATGGCGGATGGGCAGATAATCCGCCATTCTCAAATATAATTTTATTAATAATTTATTTTTTATCATAATAATTTAAATTGTATACGATAACTTGCGATTAGTTTGTGTATTAACTTTTTAGTAACTATATCAATCATTCAATCATTTATATTAATTAACAACTCCTGATTCATACAAGTAAAACTGTACAATAAAACATAATAAATTAATCCCAATCCAACTCAAAATAGAAACTCAAACCGTGTGACTCGTGTGAGTCTAAAATCCAAACATTATAATTGTTCTTAAAGCATGTGAGTTTCTTTAAATACAACTATTTTCAAATCGTGTGAAATTGTGAATCTCTCAAAATAAAACTATCAACAAACTAAAAAAATTTCAATCCATCCTTCAAATAACTTCAAAATCATTTGAATGCCTTGAACTAATTGAAATGCTTTCGTTTGTGACATCAAAGCTTTCATCTTCTTCTCCACATGTGCCTTTACATCTGTCTTCAATTTTATCTCAAATTCTTCATGCTATTTCTATAAATTCAGAAGTTGTTCTATCGCAACATCCAGCTCATGCAGTAACATCTCATTCTTCTGAATGACAGATACTTTAACTGACTCTGTATGCAACTTTTCTTCTTACAATGATCAAAAAGACCATCCATTGGAGCCTCTAGGTAACTGAATGAAAAAGAGATCTACTGCAATGATAATGTGACTACCAGGAAAAAATTAAACCTGTTCAGATTTCAACTTCATTTTCATATCCAGACACTTCCTCCGAAGCTCCTCCATATCCCATTGCATTTGAGTAAATCTTTCCCTTTCAATCAGAATAGCTTGCCACAAGTTGTCTTTACAATTATGTTTGGTAGTTTCAAGTTCCACTTCCAAATCCTTGACCTACAATAGAAAATCAACATGTTTTAGTCATTTCTGCAAAATAAGAGCGATATTTTGATTGAAATTATTTGGGGTGTGTTAAGGCAATAATTTTTTTTTTAATTCCCTTCTAAAAATATCAAGATTAACAGCAATGTTATAACAACATTGGGCTACCTCTCTGCACCAAATTCAAAAACAAAGGAGTGTGGGATCCCATCATTGAGAAATTTGAAAAAAGCTGGCTGGATGGAAGAGGAATTTCTTATCAAAAAGTGGCAGACTCTCTCATCAAAAGCACCTTGACAAATCTCCCTATTTACTTCATTTCTCTCCTCCCCCTACCAACTTTAGTTGCCAAGACAGTTGAAGGAATTCAAAGGAAGTTTCTTTGGGGAAGCTTCGGGGCGGAATTCAAATTTCAGTTGCATGAGAGTTCTATGGACTCAATAAAAATATACCTAAATAACCGATAAAAACAATTAAACAAACAACCAAATGAAAAATGACTCAATACTGCAGATCCATATCAAGATCAATCAGCTAGGAACTAAAAGTTGTTGCAGCTAATTCTAGTAATACTATGCTGTGCAGGAAGGATATGGATTATGGAACATCCAGAGGCAAAGACAATCATCAAATTTAAATTTCAAACAATGAAAAAAATGAAAAATTGTACATATGCAATATTAAGAAAATGAAGAACACTTAACAAAACCTCAGAGTCTCTAACCTTTTGAGACCCGCGAGTCTCTTCGATCCTTCAAGCCAGACAAGGCCACGAGGGAAGACAGGCATTGGCTGATTGGCCGAGTGGCAAGCGACTGGAGAGAGATGAAGACGACTGGGCGAACCTGCAAGTCACAAGGGAAGATTGGGCGAGGCCTTGAGGGAATCATGGCTCGTGAGTCGTGGCCGTGGCCGTGGGTGGCAGTCAGTGACGGCAATGGGAATCGCCATCGACTCGACGTCATGGGATGTGGCTACGCAGCTGGAAAGGATGAAACTTGAAAGTATGAAAATGAAACAATGAAAGTATGAAAATGAAACCCTAATAGGATTTCAGAGCGGCTACTTGTGGCCGTGTGGTGTGGTCTTTTTTGTGCGTGTCAATATGTTGCGTGGGTTGTGTGGGCACTGCCACACTGGGCTTTCCACTTTCCAATTTCCATACTTGGGCTGCTGGACAGTGGGTAGTGGGCTCTTGAGCTTTTATGGGTTAATTAGTTATGGATTTTTAAGTAGGTTTGGTGGATATCCGATGGATAAAATCGACCCGACCCGCTAAGGAGGCGGATATGAAAATTAAAAACCATATTCAACTCATTTAGCAAGCGGTTGATGATAATTCGGTTAAAACGGATTGGATGCGGGTCGGATTAACGGATTTTTATCCATTTTTCCAGGTCTAACAGGGACCTATAATCCTCCTCAAGGATTGTCCTTTTGAGATCTTCATCTCGAGGCACGCACAATTTGGTAAGAAATCGCAAAGCTCCGTCATCAGAAATATTGAACTCCTTTCCCTGTCCGTCTTGCACCTTCTCTGTAACAACCTGCTATTTAACTGGGTTTTTTATACCATAACATTTAAAATGCTCTAATACCACACTGGATTAATCCCAATCATCAACCTAAGCAACAAGAAGCGGAAATCAAATAAACATAACCATACGTAGTTATATACAATACCAGAGTGCTAACATGTTTCCCAAAATATACATATATGTCTGTTTTCCAAAAAACCATCAACTAGCTAGGGCTATACAAAAATACTCCAAAAAATATTCACACTACTGTCAGGGCAATACCGAGGTCCCTCTATCTATAAGCCTGATCTACTCGCCTACCTAGAACACCTGAAAAATGTTAAAGTAATCAGGATGAGCCAACGCTCAATAAGACGAAATATATTATCACTAGTGTGTGGCAAATGAGTTACAATACTGTGAAAATCTATTACTGTATAATCATGTATCACTGAATCTGTAAAATACAATACCAGTAATATAAACCATCACCTTTCTCTTGTTGCTTAACATTTTTGTACTTTAAGTTTCTACTCAAAATACTTTTAATATATATATTATTTTATGTTTTTGTAAATCTATATAAACATAGTAATAACTGTAAACTTCCCTCTGGATAACTGTGTGTCATGATTTAACCCCTCATTACAAGGTTTTGCGGCCCATAGGTGGGATTTACCCTGGCTGGCCAACCAGAAATAAATCACTATACTCCATAGTCTGATCAGCCTTCCTCAACTCATATCTAATGGAGAGTCTATCCACTCGTGGGCTCTATGTGATCAACCTTTATACCACGTATTATCTGAATATGTGGTTGCACTCTATAAACTGTATGTAGCTGCGGTACTATGCTCTATAACTGTATGGTCCAACAGGGTCTGATACTATATAATACATCTCTATATACAACTATCTGTTTTACTATGATTTTGTAATAATTATATAAATCATGACGCTGTAGGAAACTGTATCTACATCAACTGTGTTTTTTTAATTAACTGTAAATCTATATGTCATGGTACTGTAAGACTGTATAATCATGGTATTTCTGTAATTGCTGTAAAATACATTCACTGTCTGTATATTTTGTGAAACACATCTCTGAAAAATACTATAAAGTATGTTTTTATACTATATCTATATTCTCAAGCCCCACAGTAATTTTAAAACATATTAATCATACTTGATAAACTGTATAAATCTCTGATGTGAATAATACTCTGGTATAATATATATAATTTTTATACTGAAATCATACTCGAATAACCTAGCATAGCATATTTCCCTTACCTGATTCCTACTAAAAATCCCCTACTATAACAGGTCCAACACTCGCAGGGTTCTCCCCTCAACACCCTGAAAATCATAAATTTCATAACAAAACATTACTATTTTTACATCTATTACATTTCTTACAACTGCTAGAAACTCAAATTCCAAATAAAAGACCTTACCCTAGATTTAGGATGAATTCCAACTTCGTCCCACCGATGATCCGCTCCGGTAGACTTGCATAGAACTCTGCCAGGAGCATCGTGGTGGCCTTAGATCATCGATATGGCGACTAATGGGGTTGAAATCGAAGGAAGAAGAGGGAGGAGCCGTAGGGGTAGAGAGAGAGAAAGAGACTACAGCAAATTTTTGTGATTAAAATCAGTTTAGGGCTATTTATACTGCGGGATTTGTTGACGAGCCACGTCACCTCGTCGACGAGTCTTGTAGAAAGTTCGTCAACGAATCTGCACCCTCTTCGATGAATTTCAGACTTCCCAAAATTCCTCTCTCAGTATCTTCTCGTCGACGAGACAGGACCTTGTCGACGAGGTCCTGAAGAACCTTGGTCGACGAAACCCTTGTGTTCGTCGACGAGGCCTAGGGAAATTTCTCAAAATTATCACCTCCAAAATGCAATGTCGTCGATGAACGTTCGTCGACGAAGTCGGCTGCCTCCTTCTGTTATTGATTCCATTTCCCTCCCTCTTTATTATTTAAATACCATTATTACTCGGGTCATTACATTCTCTATCAACTCCGTCAACTCTACATCATTCTTTTAGGCTACTTTAATCTTTTCTTGTAGAGTATGTTGTACCACTAGGTTGGCAATAAATTCCTAGTGATCACTCTTTACTAACTCCACGCCAAGCCTCTCCAAGTCCATCTGGATGGGGCGCTGAATTTCTGCTGCTAATTGTGTTGTTTCCCCTAATTTTTAGCTCAAAGCATCAGCCACCACGTTAGTTTTACCTAGATGGTAACTGATAGTACAGTCATAATCCTTGATGAGTTCTAATCATCTTCTTTGCCGCTTATTCAACTCCTTTTGCATGAAGAAGTACTTTAAACTTTTATGATTTGAAAGTATTTCACATCTATTTCCGTATAGATAATGCCTCCAAATTTTCAATGCATGAATCACTGCAGCCAACTCTAGATCATGAGTGGGATAATTTGTTTCATATTCTTTTAATTTTCTAAAGGCATATGCTACTACTCTACCCTGCTGCATCAATACACATTTGAGCCCTCTCAAAGACACGTCATAGCTACGTAGTCATCACCTCCCCATAGAATAGTCAATACTGGTGTTGTGACGAGCTTTTGCTTCAATTCCTAGAAACCCTACTCACAACCGTAATTCCATTCAAACCCAGCATTCTTTCTAGTTAGTGGCGTCAAAGGCCCTGACAACACTAAAAATCCCTCTACAAACCGATGGTAATAGCCTACTAGTCCTAAGAAACTCCTGACTTCCTGTATGTTCCTCGACCTGACCCAATTCACCACTGCCTCTATCTTGCTAGGATCTACAGAAATTCCATCCCCTGATATAACATGCCCCAAAAACGCAATTTTCTCTAACCAGAATTCATATTTGCTAAACTTGGCATACAATTTCTTTTCCCTGAGCATCTGAAGTACTAGCCTTAAGTGCATCTCATGCTCCTCAAAACTCCTCGAGTAGACCAGTATGTCATCAATGAAAATCACAATGAATTGGTCTAAATATTGGTGAAAGATTCTATTCATCAAATCCATGAATATAGTAGGAGCATTCGTTAGACCAAATGGCATAACTAGAAATTCATAATGCATATACCTGGTCCTAAAAGCTATCTTCGATACGTCTTATGCTTTAACTTTCACCTGGTGATAACCTGACTTAAGGTTGATGTTGGAATAGACCCGTGTACCCTGAAGCTGGTCAAATAAGTCATCTATAAGGGGTAGAGGATACCTGTTCTTAATTGTTACTTTGTTTATTTTCCTATAATCTATGCACATCCTCATAGACCCGTACTTCTTCTTCAAAAATAACACTAGAGCTCCCCAGGGCGATAAACTAAGTCTGATAAACCCTTTATTCAATAAATCATGCAATTGATCCTTTAATTCTCCCAATTCTACTGGAGCCAATCGGTAAGGAGCTTTAGAAATCGGTGTCGTTCTTGGAAGTAAGTCAATAGTAAAATATATCTCGCGGTCAGGAGGCAAACCAGGTAATTCCTCTGGAAAAACCTCTAGAAACTCCTTAACTACTGGTGTACTAACAAGCTTCAATTCATTTTCTGTCACCTCCTTTACATGAGCCATAAACCCCTCACATCCGTTCAGAAGTAGTCTTATCGTCTACATGGCTAACACTAACTAAGGTGGAGATTGCACCCTCGATCCCACAAATTTGAATTCTAGCTTTCTTGGTGGTCTAAAAATCACCTCTTCAGATGACAGTCGACACTAGCATGGTTAGTAACCAGCCAGTCTATACCCAATATTAGATCAAATCCATGCAAATCTAGCAAAATTAAGTCAGCTGATAATACTCTCCCCTGAATTTCTACTGGGTAACCCCTGAGCACCCTACAACACCTCACCACTGACCCCATCACGATTGCCACCAACAATTCAACATCTAATAATTATGTCTCAACACCCGACAATTTAACATATCCTACAAACACAAAAGAGTGGGTGGCACCTGTATCAAATAAAACAATAGCTTGATATGATAAGGCAATAAAGGTACTTGTGACAAAGTCATCTTCTGCCTCTGCGTCTCTTGGCATCAAAGCATAAACCCTTGTCGGGGCTACATTCCTCTGATAGCCTCCATGAGGCACCTGATACCTCCTCGGTGCGATCTGGGAGCATGTGTGGTACCAGGTGGTGTAGGACAATTTTGTACCAAATGTCTCGGTACACCGCAATGATAGCAAACATCTCTCCCCGCTCGACACTCTCCTAAGTGTCTCTTTCCACATATTTGACAAACAGGGTAGGTCTGCACTCCTTAAACCTCACGGCCCCCAATGTCCTGCCTATGTCCTCTTAAATAATTTTCTCTTCTCCACTGGCCTTGACTAGATCCCTGCTGAAAGCCTAAAGGCGTGGACCTCTTCTTCTGTCCCTGCTCCTCTACACCCATCCGCTCACCGGCCTCAGCCATAACTGCTCAGTCTACCAATTTAGTAAAGTCCCGCACTTTCAACACTGCCACCCATTTATAAATCCCTCACCTCAAACCCCTTTCAAACTGTCTCGCCTTCTTTGTCTCATTGGGTATAATGTACGAGGTGAAGTGGGACAACTCTATAAATCTTGTCGTGTACTTCTGGACTGACTGTTATCCCTGCTTCAGATTCAGAAACTCCTCTACTTTGGCCTCCCTGATAGTGGCCGAAAAATATCTATCAAAGAATAAATCTTTAAACCGGAACCAAGTCATAGCTATAGGCATTGCCCTCTGTTCCTCCAATAATTCACCACAGTCCACCATTTTCAACCTCTCCTGTCAATTTATAGGTGGCAAATAAAACCTTCTGCTCCTCCGTGCACTGCAGCACTGCCAAGACTTTCTCTATTTTTTGCATCCAGTTTTCAACGACTGCAGGATCTTCTCCTCCTAAAAATGCTGGAGGTTTCATCTTGGTAAATTTCTTTGTCGTATACCTGTGGCCTACAGATGGGCCTCCCGGCTCTCTAGAGCTCCGTGCGATCTCAGCCATGACCTACTGAGTTACATTGCATAATACTGCATTTGAAACAACTCTGCCTACCTATAAGGGTCCTACACCCTCACTACCACTCGCATGAGCACTGCCACTACCAGAGTCCATCCTAAAAAGGCAATAAACAAAGCTTAGGGACCCCATCCTTATAATTTATATATCTAACCAAAATTTATATTATCCCTCTACCTTGACATCCCTATCTTAATTCAAGATTCAATCTTACACTTCAGAAACACAACCCGGCAATAGTTTACTATGGCTTTCCTGAAACTGTCACCCCAGGAAAGACACAAAAACTACCACGGAAGTCCTGCCTCCAACTACAGAACAAAACCTCAAATCCTTTACCTATACTCTGGTATCGTTTCTGTTGCACTCTAGAGTCTAGCAACCTAAGCTCTGATACCAAACTGTAACGACCTGAATATTTTTCCATGAACTTTTTTTTTTCTCTATATAACAACATGCATAATAACTCTGATACCTAAGTAGCGGAAAACATAAGCCATAAAACACTAGAAACCATACCAGAGTTCTAATAAATCCATTATATACATATACACTCATCCCAAAAGACCAAAAAGTATCCTAGGGTCATAACCCAAAAATCCATCCGACCCTAGTTCATCCACTTACCCTTTAGATAGGGTAGCTCAATCCACTTCTACTGCTGCGGGGCTCTATCTACCCTCTTACCTGGATTTTCTGAAATGTTTGTAATGCTGGGGTGAGACATCTCTCAGTAAGGGAGACAAATTAATATCAATGTGTGGCAATATGAGTATTTTTTTGTGATATTCTTATAAACAATACATAATTCATAACCGGTATAAACAGTTGTATTATATCTAAATAAAACATGATTTATCATAACATAGCTTAACATACTAAATTTTTCTACTGAAAAATCATCATATATAAACATATCATACTTAAATTATTACCCAGGATAGATAGATAGTTAGCTATCGTCATGTCTTTCCCCTTACATGACAAGGTTGTGCGACCTGAAGGCTAGACCTAGCAATGGCTGGTCGACCATGCTAAGTTAATATCGGTTATAGTGTAAGTATAATGGGCCTGTTCCACCTGTGCCGGACTACCAGGGGAACTACGACACTCCCATAAAGCCACATCGACTGTCATCTCCCACACTCTACATAAGATATGTGGTAGCACTAACATAAACGTAAACGTAAAGTTACGGTACCGTGCTTCGTGAAACTAAACTAAGTTATCTGGGTTGTGATAACATATAATACATTTCATGATATTGAACATAGTAATTTCATATATCAGGATAAAACATAACATGATAATATTTTCTTTAAACTTGACACAACATGCATAATTACGACATTTTATGTCGTTATATCATAGCGTAAAATCATAATATCGGCACCGGCATAACATGACATACTTGTACATGAAAATCTTGCACTTGTTATCATAATATTCTTTAACTATAGTTTTAGTACTGTTTTTATGGTTTTCCTGAAAACTGCTATAATATGCTTATCTTGGGAAAAACATAATATTTCAATATAACATAAATTTCATGGAAATATTATACTCGTGCCACACAAATGTACATAGCCTTATAAACTCGTAATTTATCCTGAAATCATATTTCCATATTAAATGTGTTAAAACCATTTCCCTGTTCAACAGTAGTATTCCCAAACATAATTCTATATCATGCATATTTTCTTGAAAATAAATGTTGTTTAATTCATAATAATTTCATGAAAAATATTGATTTAATTTATCCCCTTACCCAACTCACCAAAAAAGCCCACAAAATATTCCAAACTACACCCGTGTGATCCCTAGCACAACACCCTGAAATTACATTTTTCCTAACAAAATTTCAATATTATACTATCTAAAGCATTCTCCTTAGTCCAAAAAATACAAAATACCCTGTAAAACTCAAAATACCCAACTTACCCAGATTTTGGGATGATGCCCAAGTTGGCTTAACCAACGAATTACTCCAGCATATTTGAAGAGAATCTTCCCAGGAGTAGCGTGGCTGCTTCCGATCATCGAACTAGTGAGAATTGAAGCCGGAAATGAAGAGAGAAGGAGGAGAAGATGATTTTGGAGAGAGAGAAATTTCCAACATGAAAATGTCACTAAAATCTCGAGGTTGGCTTATTTATAAAAGCCAGATTCGTCAACGAGACACGTCACCTTGTCAACGAGTCCGTGAAGGGAGTTCTTTGACGAACACTTATTCCTCGTCGACGAGTTTCAGGCCCTGAAGTCAGCCCTCTCGGTAATGTCTCGTTGACAAGACACGCGTCCCCGTCAACGAGTCCAAGAGGCCTGCTCGTCGATGAGCATTCTGCCCTCGTCGAGGAGACCTTGCTGAAACCCTTTTTGAAAAATAATTTTCTCTACTTTATTTTATTATTGAATTACTATAATTTTTCAGGTCTCTACATATCACATAAAATAAGTATTTTAAAAAAATGGAATTTGACTTGTACTACAACAAACAGTTATTGCAAAAAATATTTTTCCAAAATCACTTTTTTTAGAACTACTTAAGTGAATTTTGAGAAACAATCTAAAATTGTTGTAAATGAAATATAGAGAGAAATAAGGGAAAAATTAAAGTAAAGAAATTTGGAGCTATAGAAATTCAGCCGTTTAGTTCTTTAGGAACTTGATGTTGCTAATTATCTTTTTATATCCATTTTGGTTGTAAAACATGTCTTTATATAAGTAAAGATTATATTGGCATCCCAAAGGTCAATTCCCTAATGAACCATTATGTAGGCATACCAAAAGTTATAACATATTTCTAAGATAGTCATCCACATGCATAATATACACGTTTTATAACACTTCCCCTTGGATGACTATATACTATGAATATACCTCATTAAAACCTTCGCTAAGGAAAACCCTATGGGACAAAACCTTAACGAAGGAAAAAGAGTACAATATTTATACTTCTCCTAAAAAATACAATCAATTAATAATTGTCCTTAAGTTGTCGCATTCCAATGTTATGTACATGTTTTCTGAAAATTGAAGTTGGCAATGCTTTTATGAATAGATCTGCTAAATTGTCACTTGAACGAATTTTGCAAATGTCAACATCTCCTTTCTTCAGAAGTTCATGAGTGTAAAAGAACTTTGGTGCAATACATGTTACATTATCCTCGTACAATATTGTTGGCTTGTCATTCTCCAGTGATAATACACTTGTCCCTTTAATGTATTGGATTATAGTTCTTAACCATACACATTCATGACTTGCTTCTTGAACTG
Source organism: Malania oleifera (assembly GCF_029873635.1). Classification (NCBI taxonomy): domain Eukaryota; kingdom Viridiplantae; phylum Streptophyta; class Magnoliopsida; order Santalales; family Ximeniaceae; genus Malania; species Malania oleifera. The sequence continues at coordinate 129,903,465 of NC_080417.1, forward strand.
CCAATATTTATGAATGGTATGAAGAGCTAGCAGTGATCCTTTGTTTTACAAATCTCCATGAGATAGCAGTATCACCATATGTAAAAATATAGTCTATTTGTGATCGAACTTTATGAGGATTAGAAAGATATCCAGCATCAGTGTAGAGATACAAAGAATTATAATATTTAAATAATAAAAGAGAGAGGAAAAAGGAAATTTTGAAGGGGTCACATTCAGATCTCGTCAACGAACACAAAGAGTTCATCGACGAAGTGGCTTATTGAGATCGTCGACGAGGACACGTGTTTCGTCAATGAGGAATTACCGAGAGGGGTTATTTCAGGGTCTAAAATTCATCGATGATGAATAGTTTTCGTCAACGAACTCACTACTTGGCCTCGTCGACGAAGTGATATGTCTCGTCGACAAAGGCAGGTGTATAAGTAGCTCTAATTCGGATTTTTAGCGAGAAAATGACATGCCCTTCTCTCTCTCTCTCTCTCTCTCTCTCTCTCTCTCTCTCTCTCTCTCTCTCTCTCTCTCTCTCTCTCTCTCTCCATCCTCCACCTCTTCTCTCTAAGATTTTGGACTGGATCTTCGCCGATTCGACGATCCAAAGCTACCATGTCACTCCTGAGAAGATTCTCTGCATATCTATTAGAGTGATTTGTAGGTCAGGCCAACTTGGGAACCATCCCAAAATTTGGATAAGTTAGTTATTTTAAGATTTATTAAGGTATTTGGTATTTTGGGTTGAGGAAAGGTGTTAGATGGATTTATACTGAAGTTTGTTAGGGGAAAATGTTAATTTCAGGGTGTTGTGCTGGGAACACTACAGGTGTAAGATTGGATGTTTTGTGGGCTTCTCAGTAAGCCAGTTAAAGGAATAAATTAAGTTAGTGTATTTTTATGAAAATTTATTGTTTTAAAACAACATGTATTTACAGTAATTATGTATATTATATCAGAATATTTGGGAATACTGCTGTTGAATAGTGAAAACAGTTTTAAAATATTTAATCAGAAATATATTCAACTTAAGTATTCAGTTTAATATTATTTAAAATCATGTGGCATACGTATCATTTTATGAATATATTATGGCAGATTTTCAGTAAAAGCATGTTTACATCAGTTTTTCAGGAAAACCATAAATAATACAAGAAATTATGGTTTTAGGATTTTATGATAAACAATACAAATTTTAATTCAATATGTTATAATATATTCGGCACAAGGCCGTGATTGATAGCAGGCGCGCAAGGCCGTAAATATGTATGTTATTCGGTGCAAGGCCGTAATTATGTATGCTATTCAGCGCAAGGCCGTGATTATGTATGATATGTCAAAATTCAAAATAATGCTATCAACCTAGTTTCATGTTAAAATAGTATATGTAAACATACTATATGTTATCAGAACCCGTATGGTTTAATTTAGATCAATATTCAAGGCTCGGTACCGTAGCTGTACAGCTCAGTTCAGACTAGTGCTACCACACTTTCCAGTAGATAGTGTGGGAGATGGATAATCGATGTGGCTTTAGTATAGTGTTGTAGATGTCCCCCTGGCAATCCAAACCAAGGTGGGGTGGGTCCATCATACTTACAGACACATTTGACGTGGCAGTGGTCGGCCAGCCATTGTCAAGTCCCGCCTTTGAGCTGCACAACCCAGTTATGGGGGGTAATACATGACATCAGCTAGCTATCCACCTTGGGTAATATTTCAGTACTATTAGTTATAGGTGATGATTTTATAATAACTGAAATTCAGTATGATTTAACATGATTATGATTATGTATGTTTTACCCAGTATTATATCACTAGTTTTTATCCATGCATGTTTCATGTATTGTTTATCTATTATAGTACGAATATGCTCAAACCGCCACACAACTGATATTAGTTTATTCCCCTTACTATGAGGTGTCTTACCCCAGCTTACAAAACATTTCAGGGAATCCAGTTAGACAGGAGGATCGAGCTCCGCAGTAGAGGCAGTTCATACTACCCCGGTGGAAAGGTGAGTTACTGAGCTAGGGTCAGATGATTTTTGGATTATGATCCTAGTTTTACCCTTTTGATATTATTGGGATGTATATATATATAAATATATATTTTACAGATTAGTAGCACTCGGGTGTTGTAACTGTTGGATGGTATGTATGTAATTTATATTTTTCGCTGCTTAAGTGTCCACTGTGTATGATAGGTGTACCCCCGGTACCCATAAGTAAAAATTTAATTGTGGTAAAATAGGCAGATCATTACAATCAGCATATCCTTTCGACATAGAATTTACTCCCTTCGGGTAAAACAAACTCATATCAAATGTGCCGCGGAGATAACGAAGAACATGTTTTACTCCATTCCAATGTCTTTGAGTTGGTGTAGAACTAAACATTGCCAACAAATTTACCGCAAAAGTTATTTCTGGTTTAGTGCAATTTGCAAGATACAAGAGTGCCCCTATTGCACTAAGATAGGGTATTTCAGGACCACAGATTTCTTCATCATCTTCTCAAGGACGAAAAAGTTCCTTTTTCACATCAAGTGAACTAACAACCATCGGGGAGCTTAATGGATAAGATTTATTCATATAAAATTGTTTCAAAATTTTTTCTACATAAGATGATTGATGAATAAGAATTCCACCTATTAAATGTTCAACTTGAAAACCAAGACAAAATTTTTTCTTCCCAAGATCCTTCATTTCAATTTTTTGCATTAAGTAGTCAGCAGTCGTTGAAATCTCTTTTTGAGTTCCTACTATGTTTATGTCATCAACATAAATTGCAACTATAGCAAATCCAGAATTTATCTTCTTGATAAAAACACAAGGACAGATAATATTATTTTCATATCCAATTTTCAACAAATATTCACTTAGACGATTGTACCACATTCGCTCAGATTGCTTCAGTCCATACTAGAATCTTTGTCATTTAACATAATACATTTGTCATTGTTTTGGATTATATACTTCAGGCATTTTAAATCTTCAGGGATTTTCATATATATGTCATTATCCAATGAGCCATACAAGTAAGTTGTTACTACGTCCATGAGGTGAATGTCAAGTCCTTCAGAAACCATTAAACTAATTAGAAATCTGAAAGTAACTGCATCCATAACAGGGGAATATGTCTCATTATAATCTATACTAGGCCTTTGTGAGAAATCTTGCACTACAAGACGCACCTTGTATCTCAAAATTTCATTCATTTTATTTCTTTTACATACAAAAACCCATTTATACCCAACAGGTTTGACATTCTCAGGTGTTTGGACTACTGGTCCAAATACCTTACATTTGGCGAATGAGTCTAGCTCAGCCTATATTGTTTCTTTCCATTTTGGCCAATCATTTCGATATCGACATTCTTCTACAGTTTGAAGCTCAGGTTCATTATCATAAATAATTTCCGAAGCAATCGTATATGCAAACACATTGTCAACAACAACTTCATTTCTTCTTTGCATATTTCCAAATTTTAATGAGATCTCATAATTTTTCGATACCAGAAACACTTCTAGTGTTGCTTCTGTGGAAATATGGGATTGTTGATTTATATTTATTTTAACCTCTTCTTGAGTGTTAATGACCTCTTTTGGAATGTCATTTTTATTCATTTCCTTTTTCTTTTGAGGAACAGTATCCTTTACACCAATTGGTCTACCACGCTTCTGGAACATTTTAGATTCAGTAGATGCTATTCTCATTAGGTATTCTTCAGGAACAATCAATCTAACATGCATATTTTTGGTTGGAACATGTGATTGAGTGACTCTTTTAGTGTCTGTAAAAACATATGGTAATTGATTTACATCATTTTACAAATGAATTATTCTTTGAACTTCAAGTTCACTTTGATTTGTGCGTGTATCAAGATTAGACAAAGTTGGTGTATTCCAACAAATTTCTTGTGTTTTGAATCCTTTACCTTTTCCTTCCCCTAATGATGAGAAAATTGATTCATCAAATTGACAATCGAGAAATCTTGCTCAAAAAAGATCATGTTGAATTAGGTGTAATCCTAAGAGGGGGGGTGAATTGGGTATTTTAATAATTCTTTAAATCTTTTTACCACTTACTCCCTACCCGTATATTTAGCAACGAGTTCTTATTTCCCAATTAATAGTGTGCAATGTTATTCAACTTATACATGCAATATGAGCTATTGAAATCTAGTGCTGAAAGTAAAGAGTAAAAAGAAGAGAGAAGACAAACACAATTTTTACGAGGTTCAGCCAACTCAGCCTACGTCCAAGCCTTGAGCAACCACTCAAGGATTTCACTAAAATTTCTGCTCCTTAAATTGGGATGGAGCTTCCCTAACAATCCACTGCTTACAAGAGGTATAGCTTCCTCTTCACCCACTGCTTACAAGAGATACAGCTCTCTCCTTAAACATCGGTTCACACACCGAACCGTGATTACTATAGAATATGTAAAAACACTTAAAATTGCTTCCAAACAAAAGCTTGTGAGTACAATTCAAATTCCTAATACATTTACCACATGATATATCTGAAGCTCAGAATGTATGAAACGATATAATCATTTATAAATGATATGCTTTAACACACAATTCTCTTTTTAACAAATCTCCCAAAATATTTGTATGAATCAATACTTTGGAGAAATTAGGATAGATTTTTGAATATAAAGATAGCTTTGAAGATTGCAAAGATTTGAAGTACACTTTGTCAAAAACAATATTTTTCTCAAGATGTCAATCTCAAAGTGATCTTGGTAATATTTGACTTAAAGTATATATCTATATATCTATATGATGAGAATACCAAAGATCAACAAACTTAATATTTGATTTTCGAAAACTATCCTTCAATATATATATATTTTTATGCTTTGCTAAGGATATATATAATCAAATAGTTTAGATGTATTCAAAATATCAGCCTTAAACTAAGAACACACTTGAGTGATTACTCTTTAAACAATGGTCAAATAAAACTTTCTCAAGTATTCAACTTGTCAAAAACAATCTTTATGTGAATATGAAGAAACTCAATTTTACACTCCAAAAAAAATATTCAATAACAGATATTGATATGAGAATCACTTGGAAAAACTAAATGGATCAACTGCACCTCAATTCCAAGAGAAAATAGAGTTGTGCTAATGAATCCCTTTTACTTCTGGAGTTGATTTACCCAAATACGATGTGTGAAGTTAAAGTGCAGGCAATTGTATATCAATCAGCTCAAGTTTCTCAGTTCTCTTTTCAACAAGATGTGTTCTTCACTTTTTGTTGATCTTTTTGTGTTTTGCTCACTTACTAGGGTTTAGATAATCAGTATTTATAGTGTCTTACCCTTAGAATTGATCTCAACCGTTGGATCAATAAGATAGCTCGCGAGTTCTTTTAATAAAAATGATATTTTTAAGTTTTCCCGCAGGTTTATACGACCAAGGTCATTGAATTCCTTTGAAAAAATAGCCTAGACACAGGGTTAAACGACCGAGGTATGACCGAAGTATCGAGTTCGTACGACCGAAGTATCGAGTTCAGACGACCGAGGTGAAGGTTCAGTCATCTGAAGTGCTTCTGCCTATTTCTGTTTTGCACCTTAAATTCTTCAGATGACTGAGCTTAATCTTCAGATGTCTGAGGAGATTCTTTAGTCATCTGAACTTCAAGTTCAGTCAACCGAAGTCCCTAATTTTGAAATTTTTATGTTCTAATTTAAAAATCTGCTTTGCTCTCCTTCTTGGGTCTTTTGTAAAACATATTTTCCATGATTTTAAAAGCATTTTCAAGTCCATGAAAGTTTCCTATGATATATATGAAATGCATGAATCCTAAAGTCTTTCTACGTTATGTTGAGCCTCAAATTAAATCATACGAAAATGTAAATACATGAGTTCTAAGTACCCATTCCCAAGATTTTCTTGAACTTTGCTGCTTGTATCTTGATTCTCGTACTCTTTGAGTTCCATGGATCTTGCCAAGATTTGTAAGCTTTACTTAAAGGCTTCCATGACTCATTATCCTTCCGTGCATGCTTAATACAAGTCATGTTCACAAACTCAATGCACAGATCAAATACCAAGTGATTTGTCATTATCAAAACCGGATTGGACTCGTAAAGTCAACATATCACCTATTAGTGGTTCAAGATATCTAATGATAGAAGGAGAATCAAAACCAACATAAATACGAAGCTGGTGTTATGGTCTTATCTTACTTCATTGCACAAGTACAATAGGAACATATACTGTGCAACCAAAAATTCTAAGATGAGATATATTAGGTTGGTGGTTAAACACAAGCATGAAGGTGAAAACTTGTGATATGCAGTTGATCTAATTCTTATCAAAGATGTAGCATGCACTATAGCATGACCCTAAGTAGATGCAGGAAGCTTTGATCACATAAGCATAGGTCTAGCAATAAATTGTAAATGCTTAATGAAGGATTCCGCTAAACCATTTTGTGTATGAACATGTGCAATAGAATGTTCAACACTTATTCCTATTGACATGCAATAGTCATAAAATGCTTTTGAATAAAATTTACCTGCATTATCTAAACGGACAGTTTGAAAGAGATGATCAGGAAAACTTGATCTCAACTTTATTATTTGAACAAGAAATTTAACAAAACCAACATTACGAGTTGAAAGTAGACAAACAAGTGACCATTGAGTGGAAGCATCAATTAAAACCATGAAATATCGAAATAGTCCGCAAGATGAATGGATTGGACCGCAAATATCTCCGTGTATTCTTTGCCAAAAAAAATGGAGACTTCAAAGGTAATTTAGATGGAGAAGGTTTAACAAGTAGTTTTCCTTGAGCACAAGATATACAAAAATAATTACTAGGTAAAAGAACTTTATGATCCTTTAATGGATGTCCATGTGTATTTCAATGATTCGTCGCATCATAGTTGAACCAAGATGGCCAAAACGATCATGCCAAAGTATAAAACTTCTAGGCTCGGAGCACTTTCGGTGCATAAAATTTGATTCAACCATCCTTATTTTTGTGAAATATAGACTAGAAGAAAAACTTGAAAATTTTTCTAATATGATCTTCTAGTTTGAAATTGTAGATGTAATTAAAAGATATTTCATATCTCCTTCATTTTTTGTTTCAACATGATATCCATTGCGACGTATATCTTTAAAACTTAGGAGATTTCTTCGGGATCTACTAGAATATAATGCATAATCAATATACAACTTGGTTCTATTTGGAAACATAATGTGAACTCTTCCAGAGTCGTCTATTACATTTGTAGAGTCAGATATTGTATTAACATTAATTTCAGCTAATGTTAATTGCAAGAAATATTTTTTTTTGACATGAAGAATTGTGTGAGTCTTGCCATTGTCCATCAAACACATGTCATCCTTCATTTTATCAAGTTTATTTTGTATGATCTAGTAAATGAAAAATAAAATTTAAGAATTAAGAAAGATAACAAAATATTACCAAGCATATTATACGTAAAACTTTTAAAAATTATATAAATTATTTTTTTTCAAAATAACATAGACATGAAGATCATTTAATAGTAGACATTTTTATCCCCAATCAAATGATCAATTTTATCACTAGGATCCTAAAAAAAATTTGAAACATCGAAATCAACATCCAAAGGAGACTCATACTTAGCATCAATGGATTCAGACAAATTCACTTCAACATTTTCCCTTTTTCCTTTTAATGATGCCTTGTAAAGATCAACTAGGTGTTTAGGAGTGTGACATATTCGAGAGCAATGTCCTTTTGTTCCACACTTATAGCAAATATCGTCATTATTTTCCACTTAGTTGTTTTGTTCAAAACTTTCTTTATTCTTTACTCATTTTCTTTGAGTCTTTTCAGCACCTTTGCCTTCAAACTTTGAAGGATGATCATCACAGATCCAATAATTTTTCCTACCACGACCCCTTTTACCACCACGACCTCATCCACGACCTTAATAAAAAACCACATTCACTTCAAGGAATGGTGCTGCACCAGTTGGATAAGATTGATGATTTTTCAACAAAAGCTCATTATTTTGTTCAGCCACAAGTAAACAAGAAATTAGTTTAAAATATTTTGTAAATCTACACTCTCGATATTGCTGCTGTAGGAGCACATTCAAGGCATGAAAATTCGAATATGTTTTTTCTAACATATCATCATTAGTAATTTTTTTCTCCACATAACTTCAATTGAGAGTTAATTTTAAACAATGCTAAATTATAATCACTTACAATTTTAAAATCTTGCAGACCCAAGTGTATCCAATGATATAAAGCTTTTGGAAGAATTGCCCTTTTTTGGTGTTCATATCTCTCCTTCAAGTTGTTCCAAAGGACAAATGGATCCTTAAGAGTAAGGTACTCAATTTTCAATTCTTCATGTAAATGGTGTTGAAGGAAAATCATTGCCTTTGCGCGATCCTGCAGGGGTGCTTGATTTCTTTCTTCAATTGTACTACCATGATTTATAGCATTAAGGTGAATCTCAGCATCAAGTACCTATAGTAGATAATTTCTTCCAGAAATATCAAGAGCAACGAATTCAAGTTTTGTGAGGTTTGACTTCATAAAGTCACTTTGAAAAAAAAAAAAAAAATTCAAAGTTAGGTAAATATTAAAATGGAAATGTTATTCTCACATATATTCCAACATAAAAATATTTAGGGACATTTACTAAAAAATAAGAGATATAGTTAAAACTAAAGTTATATAAATAACAAATGTTAAAAAAAACAACATTCTTACCTTGGAATAATACCAACGAAAATTAAAAGATTCTGCTATACCATTAGAGACTTGATCATACTGATAACGTTTTGTAAATGAAATAAAGAGAGACATATAGGAAAGATTAAAGTAAAGAAATTTGGAGTTATAAAAATTCAGTTGTCTAGTTTTTCAAGAACTAGATGTTACTAATTTTATTTTTATATCCATTTTGGTTGTAAAACATGTCCTTATATAGGTAAAGATTATATTAACATCCCAAAGGTCAATTCCATAATGAACCATTATGTAGGCATACGAAAAGTTATAACATATTTTCAAGATGGTCATTCACATGTGTAATATACACGTTTTACAACAAAAATAACTTTTTGACCACTTATAAATGACACTATTTAAAAGCAGTGTCAGTTTTGTAAATATAAAAGAATCTAGTGGTTATTTTATAATTTTAAAAAATACCTTAAAAGATAATCATATATTTTAATACGTATTATAATATATTAATTATTAATGAAACATAATTCAAAAGAACCCTCTATTCATTTAAATTAATATTAAGATTTAAAAATACTAATTTAATTAATAATATTATCTTAACATAAATTAATATGATAATCATATTTTATAAATATAAATTAAGTGCAAGATTATTGTTAATCAAAATAATCTTGTTTTGTACAATTTAATGGACTTGTTTTGTATCATATCAATTATTATATTAAAAAAGTTTTTAATAACTATATTTTAAAAAGTAACAAATATTTATGTTGCAAAAAATGTTGCATCAATAATTATATTGAAAAGGAGATGAAATCAGCTCGTATTGTATTTACATCATGTTTGCTTTGTGTAAGGGAATGGAATAGGAAAGGAGTCGAATAGAATTTTGAATGTGAGGTATGATGAAATCAAGTGATAATTTCGATCCTATTTTGTTCTTGTGTACGAAAACATGTATTTAGAGTTGAATTAGTCACTTCTAAAACCAACGAGAATGAATACACTTTTCAATGGAAGTACTTGAAAGACAAATTTCATTCATAATCATTGATTGTGAAATTCTCTTGAAGAGTGTGCTTCAACGAAAATCAGTGAAGCATCAAGAATGAATGTTGTCTAGAATGATTATGAGATATTCAACAAGATAATTAATTTGTCAATTTGATGAGGAAATTTTTATTTGCCTTTAAATTTTTTTGGCTCGACGTCATTTATTTCCTATAGCTCAATGCCCTTTGTGTGACGCCCCGATTTTCCTACCATTTTTTTTTTTTTTGCAATAATAAACAATAATCAATCATCTACCAAGTATCTCTTATACCATGATAACAATGTCAACCCGGTCCATAGTGGAATACCAGGGATATATTTGTTCATAAATACACACCATCCATGCAACGAAATACACAGTGTCTGAGTCCCATATACAATACCATAGTGTTATAACCTCCACACATATACATATACATCCTCAAAAATCCATAAAATACTCTAGGGGTTATACAGAAAATATCCCCAACTCAAAATATCTTACCCTAAATACTAGAGTACTAGATATCCTCTACCTCGGAGCTCGCTTTGCTTGTCTGACTTGATTTCCTGCAATGTTTAAATTCTGGGTGAGACACATCTCAATAAAATAGAATAAATTATTGACAATGTGTGGCAATATGAGTTTTGATATATCATAACACATTCATTTAAATAGTTTTATCAATTGAGAAAAACATAGTTTCATAAGCTTTCATTTCTCATATTCAGGTTCTTGCTTATGAGTATCCACCAGTATATAATACAACGTGTCTGTAACTCATAGTTGTTCATTTTTCATTTCATTTCTCATATTCATATTCTAACTCATGAATATCCACCAGTATATAACACTACGCGTCTATAACTCATGGTTGTTCATTTTTCATTTCACCTTTCACAAACATGTTCTAACTCATGAGCATCCACCAGTATACAACACTACGCGTCGGTAGCTCATAACTGTTTATCATATCTGTAATATAATTATTGTGTCTATAATATGGAATCATCCCGAGGACATTCATGTCACATCATCATGTATTCACCCCACATGACCGGGTTGTGTGGCCCGAAGGCAGGACCAAACCATGGTTGGCCTACTAGGTTAGATCAAAATTGTACGCGTCTGTAGTACGATTGGCCTACCCAATCCTAGTTTGAACCCCAGGGGTAACTCTACTCTTCACAGGGCTAATCGACTGTCTCTTTTACACTTTATCTAAGACGTGTGGTTGCACTAACACATATGCTAACAATGGTACCGTGCTCTCTATATAACTCCGGTCCATTAGGGTTCTCATTTCCACATTTCTGTACTCACATTTCTTCATGTCTGTATATCTTATCATGTATGTATAATTCTCATCATTTCTGTATAATTCTCATCATATCTATATACATTTCATTTCATCACATCTGTATAACACATATTTGTGTATATTTCATATCATCATACCTATATCAAACATGTTTGTATACATCACATATCGTCATTTCCATATAAAACATATATGTATATCACATTTCATTATTTCTGTGTAAAACATATATGTATGTCTCATTTCATCATTTCTGTAAAACATATCTGTGTATCATATATATCATCATTTATGTGTAAAACATATCTGTATTTCTCATATCTTCATATCTGTATAAAAACATATCAGTATATATCATAACTTCATTACTGTATAAATATATGTGTTTCTCACAACATCATTTCTTAGTGCAAATCATATATTTCAGTATCAATCACATTCCCAGTATAAAACTGTTATTTCATATTCCTCATGTCACATAATTTTAGACTAATAATCATAATATAATAATCATAAGGAATGTTAGAATTGGTGTATTCCCAAGAGGGGGGGTGAATTGGAATTTTAAAACTTTTTCACCTAGGTTGATCTATGCAACAACGGTATGTACACAACCTAGGATCAGTCTATACAGTTTCCAAATGCGTAGATAAATGTACTGTGGAAATTAAGTCATACACATCATTCACCCATAACATACAGGTGCGGTAAATATAAAATGCAGAAATATAAGCAAACACACGATATGTTATCGGGGTTCGGCCAACTGTGCCTACGTCCCCGCCTCTAGCTCGCAAGCAGGAGGATTCCACTAATAGCTCACTTAAGGGTGGAGCGGCACCGTTTACAACCAGGTCAAATTAACATAGGGCTGACCTCAACCTTAACCAGGTCAATTAGCTGGGCTGACCTCAACCTACACGCCTTAATAGGACGACGCACCTAGCTTTCCTAACCGAGTCTAAGCCAATCCGGGACTATTCTAGGGCTAGTCTCCCTCTTCAGGCCCGTGCCTGGAAATACAACCAAAGTGTATTACAATGAAATGGTACAGTGATTGTGCTTTCAAGTAAAGCAGATATGTACCCAAATTCGCGCAATGATATACACCACAAATATGAAATAATATGTAAGCTCAATGTGGTCTAAGATGTCAACTCTCAAGTAGATTTACTATCTATGTAATTCGTGCGTAAGATTGCAAACACTACAATCTTTGTATCATAAGATGTATTTAATCTAAGTGCTCAGACAAAGATATCAACCAAACACTATATATATATATATATATATATATATATATATATATATATGTGAAGCTCTAGCAATGTATAAGTTTGGTTTGCAAAAAGAGTTTAATCTTTGTATTCAACTAAAGATATAAATCAATGAATATTGCAACAAAGATTTTTCTCACACAAACAAATATCTCTTTAAAGATTTATCAAGACACAGCACACTAAATATTTGAAAGTATTTTGAACATATTTTGCAACCAAAAGCAAATACAATCTTCTTAGGATGTTGCAATGAAGGTGCAAGTCTTAGAAGATCTATCAAAGTCTTCCTAGGATAGACTTATTAACAAAGTCTCCTAAGAATACTTAGGTTTAGCTCTCAATGAAAATAAATCAATCAAATATGAATAGGAGAGCAAACCTATTAAATATAAATACTCAATCAACTTACAGAGGTTTTAAGAGATAAAAGTAGGTAAGCATGAGTGAATGGGGATTGGATATGAGTATTATAGGATTTGGGATTTTCAGAGAATTTTTCTTAATCAATATTTTTAATCCCATGCTAATTATTCCAAATGAGGGGGTATTTATAAACAACCCTTGAAATATAACCGTTGGGGACCTATTGGGAATAATTAGGAAAGTTTAATGACCTTTCAAATATTTTAACCCTACTTAAACCATTTAATCGCAGTAAAAAAAAATAGGAGCAACCCGAGAGGTCCGGTCGACCAGAAATGGTTCGGTCGACCAGGACTCAAGTGGCTCGGTCGACCAGGGGCATTTTGAACTAAGTGGTCGGTCGACCGGGCAAGGGCGATTTTCCAAAACTCTGAGGTTCGGTCGATCGGCCCCTTTTTGAACTGCATGGCTCGGTCGACCAGACCGTTGGGAATCCTCCTAAGACCCCTCGGTCGACCAGGTAGTTGGAGTACAAATCTGATCAGTCGACCGGGAGGTCAAACTGTTGACTCCCAGGTGGTTCGGTCGACCGAGGTCAAATGACCTATAAGGGCTCGGTCGACCGGGCTTGGGTCAAACAGTTGACCTAGACCGGTTTCGGTCGACCGGGCCAAATTGAACTGAATTGGTCGATCGACCGAAAGTGCACCAAGTGTGCATTTCGGTCCCGTATCGACCCAAACAATTCCTATTCAAGTGCCTATTACATACAAGTGTAAAGGTGAGTGTCCTAAGGTCACTTGGGGTCCAATTTGAGATCACCGAAAAAGTCCGGTGTCGGTCGACCGAACCCTAAGGTCTTTCTATGGTTCGGTTTGAGCTTACAAAATAAATCATGCATGTGATGTGTGTGCTTATTACAAACCGAAAACCCTAATTACTATTACAGACCCTTTACATCAAAGAAATACAAAAATTAAATTATAACTAGGGTCTTCAAGGTCTTCATTTTCTTCGAAGGGTCTCCGAGTGCCATCATATAATACCGCTAAGATAAACCTGCACATCAACTCAGCAGACATTAAATACATGAGTATTTGTCATAATCAAAACAGGGATATGACCTATAAGGTCAACAAGGAAAATATTCAAATCATAGTTTTCCAAAACCATATACAGTATTCTCAATTTCACATACTTTAAGTCAATTTCCCAAAAATATATATTATAATTTATTCCCCTTACCAACTTACTGAGAGGGTGCCTGCTAAGATCTCTAAACCAACGCCTGTGGCATTCGGAGCTCAAAACTCTAAAATCATTTTTCCCTAGTTCAATCAACTTGTAAGAACCCGAACCTTGGTATATGGATTTGATATTTGAAAGAAGGGTAAAGTGGTAATGTGGGCAAGCTTCGTCGACGAAGCCAGAGTTCATTCACGAAGTCCCTTCTGTTCTCGTCGATAAAATTCAGAGGCTCATCGACGAGGAGATGCCAAGAGATTTTGGAAAATCGGGGATCTCTAGCTCGTTGACAAGGCCACCGCTTCATCAACGAAGGTAACGGCAGACTCGTCGACAAGGACGCCAATTCATCGATGAATCCACCCAAGTCAAAGGCCTTTAAAAGATATTTTGGGGTTGCTTCTTGGCTAAGATTTGGAAATCCTCTCTCTCTCTCTCTCTCTCTCTCTCTCTCTAGAATTCGAATCTCTCTCTCTCTCTCCTCGATTTCTTCACCATTCGTTGCCTGACTCATAAATCCGACGTTACCACTAAGATCAGGGGAGGATTCTCTTCGAGAATAGTGGTTCGGAATCTCGCTTTGAGCAGTTTCGAGTTTTGGGCTAAAATCGAGGTAAGGAGCGGTTTTCGTTTCTGATTCAAAATATGGGTAGTAGCACGGATTGTAAGCATGTATTGTACTGTGATTTGTAGGTTTTGGAGTCTTGGTTCGTAATTTTTGGGATCGTAGAGTTCGTAGTTGGAATTCGGGTTAAGGTAAGGGGATTCAGTTTATATCAGTTTATTTTTGAAATTAGGATCAGTAAGCTTGTAGGCTACGATCGTATGTATGTTTTGGTAACTTATTTGGGAAAATCTATCGAGTAAAATACGGGATTTTCAAGTTACAATTTTGGAAAAATTTGGGGATTTTGGGTATCATCTCTGCTTTGTTTGGAAAACCGTTTATTTTGTTTAAACTATATTATTGAGATGATTATTATCCATATTTGCATAAACTATATACTTGAAATGGAAAACGATATGATTTGCCATAAACCAAATAAGTGTGGTATGTATGGTTGTATGTAATTGTTCCAGGTATGTTGTAAAACAGTTGTATGGCGGCTTATTACCGTACGCTGATATGTATAGGAGTATAAGCTCCAAAATGATTCCAGGTTTTGTGAAATCAGCTAGTGGAGGCTAATTACTGTACGCCGAAACAACTATGTGGCAGCTAATTACCATACGCTGCGCCATGTACCGGTGTGAAAACCATGGGTGAGGGTGTCCGACTCTATATCCAAGGGTGTGAAATATCACTACGTATCCCAGCTAGTCACCAAGGGGTGTGAGCTACACCGTATGGCAATGTAATCACTGTGAAGTTCGGGTTTCATGGAGTAGTTGCGTGTAGGCAATGTAATCACTGTGAAACTTTGGATTCATGGAGTAGTTGCGTACTGTTGTGAGCTACATCATTTTGATAATGTAATCTCTTGAAGCTTCGAGTTTTATAGCGTAGTTGCGTATTAATGTGACGACACTAACCGTATGTTTTGGGTATCGTGTGTACTAAAATGCATTTGTGAAAATACTGGAACTGTATGGAACTGTATGGAGCTGTATGGAATTGTATGGAATGGTATGGAAATGTATGAAAATGTTTTCAAACTATATCGTATTGTATAGTGTTATGTTTTGCGTAAAATAACATTGGTATGCCACACACTAATATAACCTTCTTTCTTCCTTACTGAGAGATGTCTCACCCCGAATGTACGTACAATGTTTTCAGGTCCATCAGGTAGCCGTATTTAGCATCCTAGCGATCGGAAGCAAGGGTGTCGTTAGCTGTTGTTAGTGTCTGCTTAGGTACAAGTTTTGTAACTGGGTTGTCGTGATGGGTTTTATTGACGCCCGGAGTAAGTACGGTATTTATGGGATTGTATACCTTAGTATTGTATAGGTTCGTGTATCCTAGTTTTGTACAGACTCTGTTATGGTATGCAATATAGATAGATGAAACATTTTCTGCTGCGTAACTAATGAGTATGGATGTATATATGTATGTGTATATGGCATCTGTGTACCCCACGGGGTCAGACCCTCTTATTATATTGTATCATGTAGGTTTTAATTGATACAAAGATAGGTTAGGTTACTATATTCACACCTGGGACCCATCTATGGGTTCAAGGCGGGATAGTTTGGTATCAAAGCTAACCAGGTTACTAGGTCTTGTAGACTTGGTTAGGAGTATTGATGTGTACGTACCAGAGTCTAGGATGTAGGAAATGGGTAGTGTTGGTCGAGGGTTGTTCTGTTGCTAAACCGAGATTTGTCGGTTGTATTCCGTGTTTTTCCTGGGATGACGATTCCAGTAAAGGTTAGGCAAACCATTGATGGATTCGTGCCGGTGTGATGGGGCAGGCTTAGACCTGTGAGAGTAATAACGGACATGATTAGGTCTATGATTGTGTTAACTATGTACGATATAGGAATTCTAACTGATTCCTATTCTATTTTCAGAATGGAGCCCAAGGATAATAACTTAGAGAGTAGCTCCGAGGAGACGGCAAGCGATGAGTCTCCTTCTGTGTCTCATGGTTTGGTGAGATTGGTGATCCGAGAGATTGGGCGAAGTGTTAGGAGATGCGAGAGCTCTCCTATTAATGCGGGGTGTACCATCAAGAGGTTCACACGCATGCATCCTCTAACATTTACGAGAGGACTTGATCCGATAGTGGCAGAGGATTGGGTCGAGAAGACCGAGAGAATTTTGGAAGTCCTCCACTACACTGAGAAGCAAAAGGTCTTATACGCTACGTTCCAGCTGACTGGAGAGGCAGGGCGATGGTGGACGGCGGTGAGTCTGCTTGAGAGGCAAAGAGCTGGTCCATCTAGTATGACGTGGGGTCGTTTTAAAGAGGTATTTTTCGAGAGATACTTTTCGATCTCCACTCGGGATGCGAAGGTCGATGAGTTCTAAGGTTTGACGCAGGGAACTCTGACGGTGCAAAGGTATGTTGCCAGGTTTATCGATTTTTCTCGATTTGCACCGTATTTGGTTCCGAATGAGCATGAGAAGGCTTGGAGGTTCGAGAGGGGTTTGAGAAAAGACATCCGCCGTCTTGTGGGGATGCTGCAGATCCGTGAGTTCTCTGTCTTGGTGGATAAAGACACCATAGTAGAGACCTACCTTCGGGGAGATGAGGTAGTGCAGGTTCAGGGGAAGAGGCTAGTATCTTCTGGTCCTCAAAGTTGTCCTCAGCAGGGACAGTGGAAGAAGAAGAAGAACTACAGTTCTGGGTATCGGCAGAACACCGAGCGGCAGAGTTATCAGGGGGATCCACCCCTCGCGCCATATGCCAAGTGCCATAAAAGGCATGATGGTGAATGTCAGCCATTCTAGGGAAACTGCTACAACTGTGGCAAGTCGGGCCACATTTCACAGAGTTGCTAGGTACCAAGGAGGGATACGCCTGTACAGAGTCAGAATCGTGGGAGTAATCGAATTCCTCGGGGGAACTACCAGGCAACCATGGCTTCGGCAGTGGTATATTCACTGACTCCAGCATATGCAGAACACGCTAGAAACGTGGTGACAGGTACCATGTTATTGCTTTCGAATAGAGCTATTATTTTATTTCATTCAGGGGCAACCCATTCATTCATATCTGTTAGTTTTGTGAAGTTGTGTGGGGTTGAAACTTGTGTGATGAATGAGATGTTGTCTGTAACTACGCTAACTGGGAGTGTAATGATCTGTAGTAAGATGTTAAGGAACTGCCGAGTGGAAATCCAAAGGAGACTACAACCAGCGAACCTTGTGGTATACGACATGTATGGTTTTGATGTCATACTAGGGATGGATTGGCTATTCTCCAGTTTTGCAGTGATTGATTGTCATAGGAAGGTAGTAGTGTTCAGACCTCCTGGAGAGCAGGAGAACGAATTCGTAGGATCGTGCGTGCATTCGACACCACAGGTTCTAACAGCAGTACATGCTAGGAGGTTACTCTTGGACGGATGTCAGGGGTATCTAGCTTGCGTGAAGGAACCACCGCGGGATGAGTTGAGACTCGAGGACATTCAGGTAGTCAACTAGTTTTTGGATGTGTTTCCTGATGATTTACCAAGTTTACCTCCAGATCGTGAGGTGGAGTTTGTGATAGAGTTACTGCCTGGCAAGGCACCGATCTCTAAAGCTCCGTACCAAATGGCTCTAGCAGAACTTCGAGAGTTGAAGGAGTAGTTACAGGAACTACTGGATCAGGGTTTTATTCGACCAAGTGTTTCGCCCTGGGGAGCTCCAATTTTGTTTGTGAAAAAGAAGGACGGGTCGATGCGTATGTGCATTGATTACCATGAGATCAACAAAGTGACGATGAAGAACGGTTACCCGTTGCCTCGTATTGATGATCTCTTTAACCAGTTGCAGGGAACGCAGGTCTTTTCAAAGATCAACCTACGGTCAGGGTATCATTAGGTGAGGGTTAGATCTGAGGATGTAGCTAAGACCGCTTTCCAAACCAGATACAGCCACTATGAGTTCTTGGTTATGCCATTTGGGTTGACCAATGCTCCAGTAGTTTTCATGGATCTGATGAACAGGGTGTTTCATGAGTACCTGGATCAGTTCATAGTGGTGTTCATCGATGTCATACCAGTATACTCGAGGAGTCCGGAAAAGCATGAGAATCATCTGAGGTTGGTGCTACAGATTCTGCAAGAGCGGAAGCTATTTTCTAAGCTGAAGAAGTGTGAGATCTGGTTGAATCAGGTTGCGTTCTTAGGCCATTGGTGTCTAAGAGCGGTATCTCATTTGATCCTAGCAAGGTTGAAGTTGTAGTCGACTGGGAGAGATCGAAGAGTGTGTAGGAGGGTCGGAGTTTTCTAAGGCTA
Source organism: Malania oleifera (assembly GCF_029873635.1). Taxonomy (NCBI): domain Eukaryota; kingdom Viridiplantae; phylum Streptophyta; class Magnoliopsida; order Santalales; family Ximeniaceae; genus Malania; species Malania oleifera. The sequence continues at coordinate 129,922,315 of NC_080417.1, forward strand.
GTGGGTTACTATCGTCGGTTCGTAAAGGGTTTCTCTAAATTGTCTAGACCTCTAATTTGATTCACCAGGAAGGGAGTCCAGTTTGAGTGGACCAGTGATTGCGAGCAGCACTTTCAGGAGTTGAAACACCTGCTGGTTACTGCTCTGGTTTTGACCATTCCTTCGGGGGATGGTGGGTTTGTGATTTATAGCAACGCATCTCTGAAAGGTTTGGGATGTGTGCTTATGCAGTAGGGTAAGGTAGTAGCATATGCTTCTTGGCAACTGAAGGAATATGAGAAGAATTACCCTACGCATGATCTGGAATTGGCTGTTGTAGTTTATGCTTTAAAGATCTGGCGACACTACCTGTACAGTGTTTAGTGTGAGATTTTCACTGACCACAAAAGCCTCAAGTACTTTTTCACGCAAAGGGAGCTAAATATGACATAGAGGTGGTGGTTAGGATTGATCAAGGACTACGATTGCACGATCAGTTATCACCTAGGGAAGGCTAATGTGGTAGCGGATGCATTGAGTTGGAAATTAGAACATGCAGCAATATCTGCAGTTGTAGCTCAGCATCATATTAGACGGGATCTAGAAAGCCTTGGTGTGGAGTTAGCGTCTGGTGATCATCAGGCTTTCATTGCTAGCTTGGTAATCCAACCGACCTTGTTTGAGCATATTAAAGTCACGCAGGCTAGTGATGCAGAGTTAGCTAAGATTGTGGAGAAAGTACAACAGGGTTTGGCTGCGGATTTTAACATCTTTGATAGAGGTGTGTTAAGGTTTGGGATCAGGCTGTGTGTTCCAAGTGACGATGAGATCAGAAAGACAATTCTAGAGGAAGCGCATCGTTCTTTGTATATGATACATCCAGGTAGTACGAAGATGTATCGAGATTTATATGAGTCCTTCTGGTGGAGTGGTATGAAGAGGGATGTTGCCTGGTTCATGGAGCAGTATTTGACATGTCAGCAGGTGAAAGCTGAACATCAGAGGCCGGTAGGGCCGTTGCAGCCTTTTCCTATTCCAGTGTGAAAATGGGAGCATATTTCCATGGACTTTGTTACCGGATTGCCGCCAGCACTTCATGGGCAGAATGCTATTTGGGTAATCGTGGACAAGTTGACGAAATCTGCTCACTTTGTACCAACAAAGGTTAGCTACCCTTTGAGTAGGTTAGTGGACCTGTATGTGCATGAGGTAGTAAGAATGCACAGTGTACCGGTGTCCATTGTTTTAGATCAGGATCTGAGGTTTACTTCTCGATTTTGGAAGAGCTTGTAGGAAGCATTGGGATGAAGCTTACTTTCAATACAACATTCCACCCCCAGATTGATGGACAGTCGGAGAGGACGATACAGATCTTGAGGATATGTTACGAACTTGTGTATTAGACTTCGGTGGTAGTTGGATTCAGTTTCTGTCATTAGTGGAGTTTGCCTATAACAATAACTTCTAGGCTACTATTGGGATGGCACCGTTTGAGGCACTGTATGGTTGGAGGTGTTGATCTCCTTTGTATTGGAATGAGGTCGGTGAACTTCAGGTTTTAGGACCTGAACTAGTGCAATAGGCATCTAAGAAGGTAGGTTTGATCCAGGAGAGGATTAGATCGGCTCAGAGTCAACAAAAGAGTTACGCGGATGTTCACCGCCGTGAGTTGGAATTCAAGGTAGGGGGTAAGGTATTCCTTAGAATCACTCCAATGAAGGGAGTGATGAGATTCAGAAGGAAAGGCAAGTTGATCCCGAGTACATCAGACCATTCGCGGTTATTGAGCGAGTGGGTCCAATAGCCTACAGAGTTGCACTACCCCTAACACTCTCGAGAGTTCACGATGTGTTTCACGTATCCATGTTGAGAAGGTACGTGTTAGATCCATCACATGTTATCAGTTATGATGAGTTGGAAATTGAGGATACTTTAGCGTATGAGGAAATACCTGTTCAGGTCCTGGACTGTAAAGTTCAGAAGCTTCGTACCAAAGAAATACCGTTAGTGAAGGTATTCTGGCGAAACCACGAGGTTGAGGAAGCTTCTTGGGAACTAGAAACGGAAATACGCTGGAAGTATCCATTGTTGTTTTGAGTAGTAGTTGGATAGCAGGGTGGTATGAGTATGTATGTATGTATATAGTGCTCTGTTATCGTATTAGTATTTGGTGGTTAGTCTCTTGGAGAATCCTATTGTATTGTAAGCTCCCGAGGCCACATATGTATGTAACCACGGTATTCCTCCGCCATAAGTGAGGGAATGTATGTATGTATGTATCGTAACGGGGTTGCATATAAATGGCTACCTTTTTCTCTAGAGTATGTATGTATGTATTATGACGGGGCTGCGTATAAATGGCCGCCATTTTCTCTAGAATATGTATGTATGTATCATGACGGGGCTGCGTATAAATGACCGCCGTTTTCTTTAGAGTATGTATGTATCGTAAAGGGACTGCGTATAAATGGTCGTCATTTCGCCTAAGTGTGTATGTATGTAGTATTTCGAGGACAAAATTTTTGTAAGGAGGGGAGGCTGTAAGAACCCGAACCATGGTATATGGATTTGATATTTGAAAGAAGGGTAAAGTGGTTATTTGGGCAAGCTTCGTCGACGAAGCCAGAGTTCGTCGACAAAGTCCCTTCTGTTCTTGTCGACAAAATTCAGAGGCTTGTCGATGAGGAGATGCCGAAAGATTTCAGAAATTCGGGGATCTCAGGCTCGTCGACGAGGCCACCGCTTCGTCGACAAAGGTAATGGCAGACTCGTCGACGAGGACGCCAATTCATCGATGAATCCACCCTAGTCAAAGGCCTTTAAAAGATATTTTGGGGTTGCTTTTTGGCTAAGATTTGGAAATCCTCTCTCCTCTCTCTCTCTCTCTCTCTCTCTCTCTCTCTCTCTCTCTCTCTATCTATCTGCTCTCTCTCTCTCTCTCTCTCTCTCTTATTCGAAGATCTCTCTCTCCTCGATTTCTTCGCCATTAGTTGCCTGAATCGTAAATCTGACGTTACCACTAAGATCAGGGGAGGATTCTCTTCGAGAATAGTGGTTTGGAATCTCGTTTCGAGCAGTTTCGGGTTTCAGGCTAAAATTGAGGTAAGGTGCGGTTTTCACTTCTAATTCAAAATATGGGTAGTAGCACGGATTGTAAGCATGTATTGTACTGTGGTTTGTAGGTTTTGGAGTCTCGGTTCGTAATTTGGGGACCGTAGAGTTCGCAGTTGGAATTCGGGCTAAGGTAAGGGGATTCAATTTATATCAGTTTATTTTTTAAATCAGGATCGGTAAGCTTGTAGGCTACGATTGTATGTATGTTTTGGTCACTAATTTGGAGAAATCTATTAGGTAAAATGTGGGATTTTTGGGTTATAGTTTTGGGAAAATTTGGGGATTTTGGGTATCATCTCTGCTTTGTTTGGAAAACCATTTGTTTTGTTTAAACTGTATTATTGAGATGACTGTTATCTATATTTGCATAAATTGTATACTTGAAATGGAAAATGATATGATTTGCCATAAACCAAATAAGTGTGGTATGTATGGTTGTATGTAATTGTTCCAGGTATGTTGTAAAACAGTTGTATGGCGGCTTATTACCGTACACTGATATGTATAGGAGTATGAGCTCCAAAATGATTCCAGGTTTTGTGAAATGGGCTTGTGGCGGCTAATTACCGTACATCGAAATAGCTATGTGGCAGCTAATTACTGTACGTTGCTCCATGTACCGGTGTGAAAATTGTGGGTGAGGTCCGACTCTATATCTGAGGATGTGAAATATCACTACGTATCCCGGCTGGTCACCGAGGGGTGTGAGCTACACTGTATGGCAATGTAATCACTGTGAAGTTCGGGTTTCATGGAGTAGTTGCGTGTGGGCAATGTAATCACTATGAAACTTTGGATTCATGGAGTAGTTGCGTACTATTGTGAGCTACATCATATTGGCAATGTAATCGCTTGAAGGTTCGGGTTTCATAGCGTAGTTACATATTAGTGTGACAACACTGACCGTATGTTTTGGGTATCGTATGTACTAAAATGCATTTGTGAAAATACTGGAACTATATGAAACTGTATGGAGCTGTATGGAATGGTATGGAATTGTATGAAAATGTTTTCAAACTGTATCTTATTGTAGAGTGTTATGTTTTGCATAAAATAACACTGGTATGCCACACACTGATATGACCTGCTTTCTTCCTTACTGAGAGGTGTCTCACCCCGAATGTACGTACAATGTTTTCAGGTCCATCAGGTAGCTATATTTAGCATCCTAGCGATCAGAAGCGGGGGTGTCGTTAGCTGTCGTTAGTGCCTGCTTAGGTACGAGTTTTGTAACTGGGTTGTCGTGATGGGTTTTGTTGACACCCAGAGTAAGTATGGTATTTATGGGATTGTATACCTTAGTATTGTATGGGTTCGTGTATCCTAGTTTTGTACAGACTCTGGTATGGTATGCAATATAGATAAATGAAACATTTTCCGCTGCGTAACTGATGAGTATGGATGTATATGTGTATGTGTATAGGGCATCTGTACCCCATGGGGTCAAACCCTCTTATTGTATTGTATCATGTAGGTTTTAATTGATACAGAGACAAGTTAGGTTACTATATTCACACCTGGGATCCATCTACGGGTTCGGGGCGTGACACAACTCAACCCTAGAATTATAATCATTTAAACATCCCTAGGCCCATACACTCCATTTAATCAATTAAATTCTAAATAGTTAACACATTCATCATCCTTACCTCAACTTTGGAGTGGTGCCTGAAAATCCCAAAACACAAAACGGCTCCGATCAAACGGCGAAGAATCATCGTCAGGATCCCGAAATGGTGTTTTTCAACTAATTTGGGCTTAAACCGGGCACAAAATTGAAGAGAGAATGGATGGTGATCGTAGCCCTAGAGAAAGAGAGAAATCAGATTTTACTCCAAAAATTATGACTTGAATTTGTTATATAGTACACTAACCTGCAGCAAAACCGTCAAAGGTTTGCTCTGAAACCATTGACGGTTTGGTCTTTGACCAAACCCATTTTCACTGTTTTACCCTTACCTGGTTGCGGTAACTCAAAACCATCGACGGTTTTCTGGCCTCCCACCAAACCGTCGACTATTTGGTCTACACCCAACCAAATTTCCTTGTTTTCTTTATTTTCTCATTATTTCAATTTTCTGAGTCTCTACACTTTGATATGTAGAATTGAAATTTTCATTAAGATACTAGAAAGCACGTACCCCACCTTTGAATAAAATGCATACAAAACAAAAATGATATAAAACAAGTAATAGTACGCTATCTTCAATTCTAAGAGTTTAATATATGAGGTATTGTATTATCTATGAAGACTTGTAGTTGATTGGTCGTTTAATGGAATGTTCCCCTAATGTGATAGGATTCATCCTTTTATTTGAGCTATCTTGCTTACTTCTCTATTCTACTAAGGACTTCCTTAGCATGACATCTCTCTCCTTTTTTTGTTATGGAACTAGGGTTGTCCTTACTAGCGTGTTGTTATTTATGTTGTTGCTTGATTGCAAGCATATTCTGAAATATCCAAGTTGCATTGTGGATTACTGTTGTTATTTTCTTCACTATAGGCACATATCTCCACTAAAATGACATCCTTAGTGTTAGGGCTTAAGTTGAAGGGAATTTCTCAACTGGCATTCCTACTTGTGGTTGCATGTCAACAAAGTTGGTGGAAGTTCATTTACTTATTTTTTTTACCACTCCAATCATTCTAATCTTCAACTCATACAAGATGTTGTAATATGTAGCTCATATATTGAATAGAATACATGTACAAAGGGAAAACATGGAAGAAAGCACTAAAGCTAACATGCAGGCGGAAATCATCAACAGTTTCCCTAAAGCAGACGACGATTTTGTCAAGTGTAGAGAAACAGTCGACTATTTTTGGTGTTGTTACATTGACTTTTTGGTCTCGGCTTCAAACCGTTGACGGTATGTCTGAAAGCATCGATGGTTTGGCTCGGTTACTTAGCATTGATTTTCAAATTTTGAATTGAGAAGTTGGGTAGGTTGGGTTTTGGAGGAAAACCTCTAGGAAAGTTATAGATACATGTTGTATGATGTAACTCATTGTCTTTGGACACAAGATAGTAAAATTCACTGTCGTTTTGCTCCCATGGATCTAGGCATTGTCAAACCACGTAATTCTTTGTGTTATTGTTTTATTACTTTCATTATAATCTATGTGAATGTGTTTTCTATATATTTCACTGTTAAGTGTTGCATTGTGGGATTGTTTGTTTCCACTACGCATTGATTTGCACAACAATAGTCTTGTTTGTCATGTTCATAAATGTGTAACAAACCAAAGTGTATCAAGCTTGAATGTGCAACTCTATGTAAAATGCCTTGAACTTGGGGTCATTAAATTGATTCCCATTGTCCATCAAAATGGTCATATGTAGTCCAAACCAACATATCATAGGGACTTTTAGGCAAAGGTCTCATAGATATTCTAAATTATTTAAGCTAGAACCTTTATCGACTTCGTGGAATATCTTATAGCTACTACTAGGAACTTTCTTTGCCTAATTGATCTCCAAAAAGAGTTAGAGCAAATCTATTTATCATAAGGCAAGGGCCATGAACCAATTATGGGTGTCAAGGTCATAGCTGGAAGGTGAGGAATATAACCAAGCTATATGGATAAGGTCATGGTGTGCCATAGACCAATAGTGGTGGAGGTCTTCAACTTAGAAAATGCATTCTTTAGATTCTCAGAAGGCCTTTTGCATATTTCTGTCATTCAAATCTAAGTACCTTCTTCAGCACTTCGAAGAATAATTTGCATTTATCAACAACCTTAGATATGAGTCAGTTAAGGTCATGGATCTCTCATTGAGTTTTACATATTTTTTGAATGATCTGGGATGAAAGACATCTAGTAAGACCCAAACTTTTCAAGGTTGGCCTTCTATTTTGGTTTTCATGAAGCCTAAAAACTTCCTAGAAGAGATCCCAAAGGCATGTTTGACTAGACTAAGCTTGCAAGCTCACGCTTTAGATCAAGATTCAGACTAGAACACTAAACATCCTCTTGAAGCCTATCAACCTTTGTTCTTCCACCAAGAACCCCTACCCACTTTTTTTATCCCCTTTCCAACAACTTCTAGGTTCTCCACGGTATATGTCTCCTTTCTAATCTCTCTCTTCTTTAAGGTAACTACATAACATGATCTAGCCATTAACAAGCATCTCCCTCCCCCACCCCCAAAAGCTTCATAGTTCAATGTTCATTTGGGAATATTAGCACACTTTGTTGATGTAATTGCCTTCGAAGAGTTTACGTATGGGGCTATCTCAATGTTATATGTAATTGTATCATTCCTTCAAGCTCCTTCACTAATTTGTTTACTAATATTTCAATAACTTGTACTACAACACATGGTTATTGTAAAAAATACTTTTCCAAAATCCCTTTTTTTAGAACTATTTAAGTGAATTTTGAGAAACAATCTAAAATTACTTTTTGACCACTTAAATAAGTGACAATATTTATAAGTGGGGTCAAATTTGTAAATATAAAAGAATCTGATGGTTATTTTATAATTTTAAAATATACCTTAAAAGATAATCATATATTTTAATATGTATTATAATATATTAATTATAATGAAACATAATTTAAAAGAACCATCTATTCAATTAAATTAATATTAAAAATTAAAAATGCTAATTTAATTAATAATATATCTTAACATAAATTAATTTGATAATCATATTTGATAAATATAAATTAAGAGCAAGATTATTGTCAATCAAAAAATAATATTATGTTATTTTTACTTGATAAAAATATTTAAATATTAACTTAAAATAAAAATTAACATAATTATTAATTAAATTGTTAATTAAAAACTAATCATATACTATTTTATTATGCATTTTAACCTATTAATTATAAATGAAATATAACTCTGTTTTGGAATAAATAAAAAGAACCATCTATAAATTTAAATTAACATTAAATAAACTAAAATTTTTAATTCAACTATTAATACTATTTTAAGATAAATTGATGTAATAATTGCATGTTATAAATATACATCAATGACAAGATCATTGTTAATTGATAAATAATATTATATTATTTTATCCAACATAAAATGTTTAAATTTTAATTATAAAATTAATATAATTATCATTTAATTTTCTAATTATAAAAATATTAATAATTGTTTTCAAAAAATATTCAAAAATAACTATACATATTATTTTACAATGTATTATGACATCATTAGTTATTATAAATCAATTATTGATTGAAAATTTAATTTAAATTAATATTACATAATTTAAAATTATGAATTTAATTAGCAATATTATTTTTATCATAATTTAATATGATAATAATATGTTATAAATATACATTAACAACAAGATTATTGTTAATTAAAATTAATTATTTTTAACACATTATTTAAATTTTAATTATAAATAATTAAATTAATTAATAATAAAATTACTTTTTAAAAACATTAATATTTATAATTTAAAATATGCTTAAAAATAATCAAATTATATCATATAATAAAATAAATATCCAAATACCACTTATTTTAAACACAACCAAACACCTCTTATAACTTTTAACACTTTTCCAATTCAACAATTATTAAATTCAAACAATACCTTATAACTTTTGAGTACTTTTCTTGTTCAACACTAACTGATTTCAGTACTTTTTCGGAAAAACACTTCTACCAAAGTTGTTCCGAGAGATCACTAATCATTTTAATGGTAAATCACTCACCGGTGGGACAAAAAAGACTTATTTTGAAAGGAATATTGACTGAACTAACTGTCCACATTTACATATTAGAATCATAAATGGTTAAACTTTATTTACAAAAAATGAGAGGCTGGGATTAAAGGGGGTTGGCATGGCCCATTTTCACAGGGGCGCAATGCTTTCAACTACTTGACAAGGCTCAACGGCAAGGCAAGCCTATCTCCTTCTTCATTTAGGGCTCCATTTATCACAACTGGACATTTCCTGAGAAAGATTAGCACGGGACATCTTTCCTGAGAAAACACTCTGTCCAAACAACCGGGGCTAATATTTTGAACTGCCACCTTCAGGCCACGAGACTCAGATACCAGTGTTAATCTATCGTCACCATCAGTCAATTGCTTCTAATATCATTATTTTCTTTCTTTTTTTATTCCTACTTCCCATGCAAATTGCAGTCCTGTTTGATCAAAGAAAGTTGTCTCTCACCATTTACACGTGGGGATTCAACACTAGATATTGCTTGGGACTGCATTCCCCCAACTGTTGAAACCTGTTCACACGAAACTTTTGAAAACTGTTTTTGCAAACTACTTTGGTCGACATCGTCACCATAAGCGTCACTGACTCGCAGACTCTCGCAGTCTGCCAGTTCTTCTATGACACAGGAGCTACTATCAGATTTCCATCCCACCTCCACAAAAGGCTCTCCTTTCGAGCAATTGCCTATGTTAGCCGATTCATCTGGTAGGACATTCAACGCATCACCGTGTTCTTTATTGCCTGAATTTTTTAATGAAATTCATCAAGAACAGAAGGAAGGAAGAAAGAATAACATCGGGAGAAGACACTCACCAGCTCGTTCGTGGGTGTCATGAGACGCATACAACAGCTTTTTAAGCCGTACTGTCCCAGGGAACACCATCAAGTTGATGTCGTTCAGAATTTCTTTTTCATCGTCTTCTAATGGTTCAAAACCAAAACCAACAGTCCACGTCTCCACCAAACTTGGAATTGCAGCTATCACAAGCATTTCAACCTTGAAAGATTTTAACATCTGGAGCCAAAACAGGGGGGAAATTACCTTAAAAATAAATGTTTTATACAATTAACAAAATTCATAAATAAAAGTAACCGTGAGAGACTAGAATTTCAGATTGTGATCCTTCATTGCATACAGTAAAAGGGATTGCAGGGTACACACAAGAAAAATACACGAGAATGGAAAGGCAGTAAGTGTCCTTTGTACATGAATGATGAAGGATAAATCAATGACTGCAATATTAAGGCATGAAAAGAATTCCAGAGAATTTTGGTATGGAAAGATTTGGTGGAAGGCTTGAAAGAATGTGATCAAGGATGGACAACATAGCCTATAATTTTAATGAAGAAACAGCCCTAGTCAAAACCACAACAAAGATTTCTTAGGAAAATTTGAAGTAAAAGAGATACAAAGATTTGTTGAGATTAGTTGATATTAAATGATGAAAAATTTTAAATTAGTTCTTTTTGTATGAACATGAACTTCAACAAATTTTAAACAAGTTATCTACTTCTCTGCACATAACATATCATTTCAATAAATACATACCTCCTCAATGACACTCATAAGGCGTCGACACATTCCCTGACGACGATATTTACTGCAGGTGGCAATAAGGGGCATCTCTGCAACCATTGCTCCATGTACCCTGAAAGAATATCAAGTTTCAATTGTTCAGCATATTTAGGACTAAATTACAATAGAGGCCCCCACAACCAACCAACCAGTGAATAGCAGTTACAGTCTAATAATACCCTCTACAATCAACTGAAAACTAATCAAACAATTCCTTAAAGACCATATACAAAGGATCATTCCTCTATCCCACCAAAGTCCTTGCCTAAAATACCCAGGGAGAGCTTTGAGCACAATCTAACCATGCTGCCCACGCAAGTAGGGAGTTGCATATGGAACATGTGAGTAAATCCAGCAGTTACAAACCATCCTAGATTCTTCCAATGCAGAAAATTTCTCTGGTTGAGGTAATATCCCACATTGTGTATCTATCCTAAAACGAAAGCCCAGCAGCAATGATTACTTAATTTAACAAGATGCACACCACAAAAGGTCAAATGGATTGGCTGTAGTACAGGAAAATGCAAACACTCTAGTGAGCCACAAATTTAACATTTCAAAACACTAAATTTTGTACTTCAAAGTTCTAATTCAATATTTTCCATGACATTTTTTATTACTAAAAAAATCAAGCATCATCACCTTATAATTTTAATTTCTATTCTTATTAATTTACAAGATCAAAGAAATATTTTTAGATTTAAAAACACTTACAGCAGCCTCTCCACAATATACAAGTGGCACGCCACTTCTTTCACCAATGTATAGAAGTATACCCTAAATACAGCATTTTACAGCAGCTGCACCATGATCCTATTCCCCTTCCATGAACCAGAACATTCCACATTCTAGTTAACATTATGATCAACAAACTATTAGAAAAAGAAAAAGTAGTAATAAGAAATCTCAAGCACATGCTCAACATACGTTCGAGATTAATCATATCAACACATGGATGTAGACAATTGATTTTCACCACCAATGCGAATATAACTTGAGGAATATTTTCAACATTTAGGTCGCAAGGACCATTAACCTTGAATTGTCAGAGGAAATTGCCCAAGATCTAGTAAATTGGCAGAAAATGATTCATGTAGCCAAGTGTAACTCGAGGCTTTATTTTTTGTTGTTGTTGTAGGTCATAATGTCCATTTCGTATGTAAAATTTTGAATTTTTTAGCGCACTTATTGGATTGAAATGTTGTTTAGATGAAAGTCAGAAAAACATTACCCTATTTGATGCAGGGGCAGCATCAAGGTTCTGCAGCCATGGAGAAATTAGAAGAGGAGGAAGGGTAAGGGAGGAGAGAGGAGATACCAGGGGGAAACTCACATTCACTTCAATTCAAATTCATCAATAACCGCCTACAATTAATACACAGTCCTATACTGATTAATATTGAACGCACATAATAAACTATTAACTCAACCCCACAATTCCTTAACCTAACTCTTCTTAATTATTTTCTAGCAAGGATCTTCCCAAGGTCTTGCTTCTTGTCCTACATCACTCTTGAAGCACTATGAATACTCCTCCCAATCTATTCTCAAACCCAATGGTTTCATCTAGTAAAATATTTTGAGCCCTCCTCTCAACTGAAGAACATTCCATAATATCCTTAGGTCCTCATCCCTTAGATCCATTCCTTCAACAACTAAAGGAAAACTCACAACTTAATTTATCCCCTCATTAGGCTAAGAAATTGAAGGCCTTTAGTATCTTCTTTCAGGCATCTAATGTGTACCAAAACTTTAAGCTTCTTCCCCCTTGGTGGAAGTGGAAGATGGTATTAAACTCTGGAAAAATCATCATTCATGCCCTCGGTGGACCTAAGGTAATTCAGTTATTGCATAACTGGCGCATGCCCCCCCCCCCCCCCCCCCCCCCTCCTACATCCAAAAAAAAAAAATCACGAGGCTGTATATTTATAGAACTCCTTTTAAAAAGAAAACTTTTGTTTCATCAAAGTTTTTCAAGAGCAAAATATTGTTTTTCAAATAATACAGTTTTATTTTAAAAAAAAAAAAAACTCACTGCATCATCTTTGAAAATTCTTTTGAAACCCTTCCCTTCTTCCAAAAGCTTCGAAGTAATTTGGAAAAATTCTCTCTTAACACGTCATATGGAAAATAGCCTTAATAGTATCTAGAATCAATGTCCTATTTGAAAGAGGGTTTTCATGCCCCATCCAGTCACCCCAAGACAAAGACCAGTTCCTTTAGAAACACAATGCATTTGACTCACTAATTTCATAAGCCAAATGAAGAATAAAGGCTACTTCGGCAAGGAGGATGCCTAACCCCTTCGGATCTTGTAGTCACCAAATATAAATCTCTAGGTTACAAGAACTAATACTCTTATTTTGGGCAAGGTGGATGCCTAACCCACTCCGATCTTGTAGTCACCAATTATAAATTTCTTGGTTTCAAGAACTATTCCTCCTATTTTGGAACAAAATAAGGTGGCAACTCTGGTAAATCCCCTCGTCATTTTGAGAATCAAGAATTGGCATTCCTCACTAGGAGATGTCCCATGTAATCCATTACATGAAGATTGGAGGTAACTTCTGATAAGAGCCTGTTTGTTGCAGGCCAAGCCGAAAAAAGATGGAAACTCCTTGTGCTAAAAGAAGTGCAGCAACTGACGTCACGCCAAAAGAAAAAAAAAATTATCCCCATTCACCTTGTCAATTTAATAAAAGAGAAACTTCCCAACCTTTTGGATGAATCTCCAAACTCGCAAACCATTGGATTTTCTAACTTCTTTAGAATCTGTAATGAATCCACTCGAGATGGTGATGAACTCAACACAATCTGTAATGAACTCAAGAGAGAGGTAATGCCTGATTGAATGAATTACTTGCAGGAGAACAAGATTACAGAGATGAACTGAATAGAATAGTGCAATGCATACAAGGAAATTGAAATAAGGACGAACAAGTTGGCTGGTTCGAGAGAGCCACTCTCCAGAAACAGAAAACAAATTGATTCCAATTTTCTAACTGACCCCTAGCTTTATACATAGCAAACTCTAACTAACTACTTTGGAATACACCATGCGCTCTACTACCATTAGCCCCTTAAGACTTAAAACAACAATGAGCCGTTAAGGGAGTTCAGCCCAGCTGCCACATGATCCACGCCTCGGCCCACGACGACTCAGGCTGCGAAGAGCCGACCTAAGAATGGCCGGCCCGCCCAAGCCCCTACTCTGTTCGGCCTTTTCTTATGACCTCAGCTCAGAACCATCTGTCCGAGCTCCCCTGCGACCAGCTATTCTGTCTGAGCCCCTCAAGCCCTCTGTTCGAGCTCCCCTGTAGCAAATCATCTTGTTTGAGCCCCTTAACCTGCTCGGCATCTTCTATCTGACGATCAGCTCGGAGCCTTTCTATTTGAGTTCCCTGGTGACGAGTTACCTTGTCCGAGCCCCTCGACCTGGCTCGGATTCCCTTCTGGTCAGCGTCTCCGACCTTATTCATGACAATACCCTCCCCTTCAGAGCACCTTGCCCACAAGGTGAGGGAATTTCTCCTTCATCATGTGGTACCACTCCCATGTCGCCTCTTCCTTCTCCTGTCCCTTCCACCGAACCAATATCTCAATTGCCGAATGGTTCCCCCTTTTTTCCATACGCCGTTCTAAGATCTCTTCCGGCTCTAGGTTGAGGGTTCCATGGGAATCTGTGGGGGGAAGCCGCGGGTGTACCCAAGCGGATGCCCCAAGATGTGGCTTGAGCTGAGATACATGAAAAACTGGATGGATCTGGGTTTCCTTTGGGAGTTCGAGTCAGTATACTACTTCTCCGATTTTTTGTACAACCCGAAAGGGTCCGTAGAATCTCGGTGACAATTTCAAGCTCCGCCGAACTGCCACGGTTGTTTTCTGGTAAGGTTGGAGTCGAAGGTAAACCCAGTCGCCCACTGAAAACTTTCGTTCCCTTCTCTTTAGGTCAGCATACTTTTCCATTCGCTGTTGCGCTTGTTGCAAGTTATGTTTAAGGAGATCTAGGGTGACCTCCCTGTCCCTGAGGTACTCGTCTACCATCGCCACCTTGGTGGTCCCCGGAATATAGCTGAGGAGGTGTGGTGGTGGTACACCATACACAATCTGGAAGGGGGTAGTTTTCGCCGAGGTGTGGTAAGATGTATTGTACCAATATTCAGCTAATGGTAAGTGCTTCACCCAATTTTTCGGCATGTCTCCCACAAAACACCTAAGGTATCCTTCCAAGCACTTGTTCACCACCTCTGTTTGGCCATCCGTCTGTGGATGGTAAGCCGTACTGAATTTTAGTTGGACTCCTTGTAAACTAAAGAGTTCTTGCCAGAATTTACTTTAAAATGTGGTTCCCCTGTCGGAGATAATTGATCTTGGCATGCCATGTAACTTGAAAATGTTTTGCATGAAACTCTGTGCTACTTGACTTGCCGCGTATGGATGACTTAGGGGTAGGAAATGAGCATATTTAGAGAGACGGTCCACTACTACTAAAATGACGTCTTTCCCGTGTGAATGGGGTAAACCTTTTATGAAATCCATGCTGAGATCTGTCCACACCTCTCCTGGGATGGGAAGTGGCTGTAGTAAGCCCGCCGGGTAAGTATTTTCCCCTTTCACTTGCTGACAAATGGGGCATTCCTTGATGAACTGCTTAACTTCTCTCTTTATGCCATGCCAATAGAAGTCTCTTCTGGCTCTCTGAATTGTTTTTTCATATCCCTCATGCCCTGCTACTGCATTGCCATCAACTGTTTGTAATACTTGTTGCTTGATCTGTTCGTTTTAGCCTATAAACAGCTTGCCTTTGTAAAATAATAACCCATCCCTCAGAGTGAACCCTTCTGTTGGTGTGCCCGAATGAATTTGTTGCCGGATATTTTGTATTTCAGCGTCATCGGCATACAAGGCTTTTAAATCTTCGATCCACCCAAGAGTGGGGAAAGAAATAACCATTATACTTGCCTCATTGTTTGTTGCATGATCGTCTGTTGGGTTGAGAGTGTCACCTTCTGAATCTTTTCTGGACAGAGCATCTGCTACTCGATTCTCTTGTCCCCTTTTGTACTGTACTAAAAAATCATATCCCAATAGTTTAGTGATCCAATTTTGTTGCACTGGAATACCCATTCTTTGTTCCAACATGAATTTTAAACTCTGCTGATCTGTTTTGATAATGAATGGCTGCCCTAAGATATAGGGTCTCCACTTCTTAACTGCTGTCACTAAAGCTACCAATTCTTTCTCATAGGTTGACATGAGAAGGGTTCTGCCCTTCAGAGCTTGACTAAAGTATGCTATTGGCTGCCCTTGTTGCATGAGTACTGCCCCAATCCCCTTGCCTAATGCATCACATTCAATTGTGAATTTCCTCGTGAAGTCTGGTAGGGCTAGAACAAGGGGAGTAGACACTGCCTCTTTTAATTCCCTAAAAGCCTTATCAGCTTCCTCATTCCAGTGGAACCCGTTTTTCTTAAGTAAACTGGTCAGGGGTGCAGCTATGGCTCCATACCACTTAATATACCTCTTGTAATACCCGGTAAGACCTAGGAACCCTCTTAAAGCTTTGAGAGTCTTAGGTAAAGGCCAATCAATCATAGCTTGCAATTTGGAGGGATCTGCCCTCACCCCCTTACCCGATACCACATGTTCTAGGTACTCCACCTCTCGACAACCAAATTTGCATTTACTTCTTTTGGCAAACAGTTGTTGATCGAGTAGAATTTGTAGGGCCATTCTTAGGTGTTTGAGGTGTTCTTCCATAGATTTGCTGTACACCAGAATATCGTCAAAGAAAACCAGAATGAATTTTCTAAGGTGTGATCGGAATACCTCATTCATCAAGCCTTGGATGGTTGATGGTGCATTGGTCAGCCCAAAGGGCATCACGAGAAACTCATAGTGTCCTTCGTGTGTCCGGAAAGCGGTCTTAGGGATGTCCTCTGCCTTTACCCTTATCTGATGGTACCCGGATCTCAGATCCAGTTTTGAGAAGACCTCAACCCCATGTAGCTCATCCAGGAACTCTTCAATCACAGGCATAGGGAATTTATCCTTAATGGTAACCTGGTTCAGAGCACGATAGTCCACACACATTCTCCAAATGCTATCGGCCTTTCTTACCAACAAAACAGGAGAAGAGTAAGGACTATGGCTCGGTCTGATGGTCCCTAACTCCAATAGCTCCCGAACAATCCTTTCTATCTCCTCCTTTTGAAAATAAGGGTATCTGTAGGGTCTTACACTGATGGGAGAAGTTCCCTCCTTAAGAGTGATCCCATGGTCACATGACCTAATGGGCGGTAATCCCCTAGGCTCTGCAAAAACTTGCTGAAATTCCTCCAATAGGGAGGTTAGAGGTGGGGAGATGTTGTCTATTGCCTCTTCTTTTATCCCTTCCAATGGTTGTAGTAGGATTCCCTTCCCCTCCAAGTGAGAGAGTTTTTCCTCCACTTCTTCTTCCACTAACCCCTGGGACGTGAGTCCTTTCAAACAAACAGTTTTGCCATTATGGTGGAACTTCATAGTAAGTTCTACAAAATTCCACATGATTTCGCCCAGCGTACTGAGCCACTGAATTCCCAGTACAATATCACAGCCCCCCAAAATCAAGGAGTACATATCAGCTTCAAATCTAGTCCCTTGCACCACAAAGCTCACTGCTGGACATCTTCCCTCACACCGTATCTCTTCTCCATTAGCTACTTTCACCTTCACCTTCTCACCACTAACTCAGGTCAGCTTAAGTCTCCTAGCCAAAGCTCGATCAATGAAGTTGTGAGTGCTGCCTGTGTCTACCAGTATCACAAAAGATTGTCCCCTAAAACAACCAACCACTCTCATTGTTTTAGAGTGAGGGGATCCCGTCAGGGCATGTAGGGTAATTTCGACTTTGTCCTCTCCCAATTGCTGCTCCACTCCTACTTCTCCCGGACAATCATGCCATATGACCCCAGGGGGTTCCTCCTTCTCGTTAAAACGGTTGAGCTTATTTCCTTCCAACAAGAAAAGTTTAGCAGCCCCATATTTATGCCCTGGATGCCATTTGGCATCACAATTAAAACATAACCCCTTGCTTTTCTTTTCTCTTATCTACTCTGGTGAGTATTTGTGGACCTGGTGTTGGGTTTGGCTGCTGGTTTGGTCACAGCCAGGTGATGAGATGGGGTAGAGTGTTTGGGTATGATATACCTCTTAGTTGCTAAGAGGTTTTCTTCTTGTATCCGGGCCCTGCCATAAGCCATGTGCACATTGATTGGGTTCAAGAGTTTCACTACCCACCTGATCTCCTCCTTCAATCCCCCTATGAACAAACTGAGCCGATGGCCTTCATCAAGGTCTTTGACTCTATTGGGCAATTCCTCAAATTGTTCCTTGAACGAGGTTACAGTAGAGGTTTGTTTTAGGTTTGATAATTGCTCCAACGGGTCATCATAAGGAGCGACCCCAAATCGGGTATGCAAGGCTCTTTCGAATGTCTCCCAGCTTGTTAATAGACCAGACCTCTCCAAGTCTTGAAGCCAAATTAAGGCCTTGTCCTCCATGTGGAAGGAGGCTAACAGAACCCTTTGATGGGGTGGGGTTTCATGAAATAGGAAGAAATGATTGACCCTATAGAGCCAACCTGCTGGATCCGAACCATTGAATTTAGGAAAATCAACTCTCACCGTTTTAGTTTGAATACATGCTCTGTCTATAACGTGTTGCTCCCCATTGAAGCTCTCACGGTGTTGGTATCCGAAGATGTCTCTCCTAGCCCTTCCTGGTCGAGTTTCTGCTTGCCAAGAAGCTTCATAGCATCGGAGAGATCTCCCAATTTTTGGGTCACGGTGATAAGTAGCTTCTGTTGTTCTGCTTGAGTGATTTGCATCTCCTTCTGAGCTTTCTGATGCTCTTCTTGTGATCTCTTCAGGGCAGCGATGGACTCCAACATTTGGTTCATGCAAGTTCCCTCTCCCATGGTGGTAGGAATTTGGCTCTGATACCAATTGTAATGAATCCACTCGAGATGGTGATGAACTCAACACGATCTGTAATGAACTCAAGAGAGAGGTAATGCCTAATTGAATGAATTACTTGCAGGAGAACAAGATTACAGAGATGAACTGAATAGAATAGTGCAATGCATACAAGGAAATTGAAATAAGGACGAATAGGTTGGCTGGTTCGAGAGAGTCACTCTCCAGAAACAGAAAACAAATTGATTCCAATTTTCTAACTGACCCATATTCCCGCTGACCCCTAGCTTTATACATAGCAAACTCTAACTAACTACTCTGGAATACCCCATGCACTCTACTACCGTTAGCCCCTTAACACTTAAAACAACAATGAGCCGTTAAGGGAGTTCGGCCCAGCACCCAGCCCAGCTGCCACGTGATCCACGCCTCGGCCCACGACGACTCGGGCTGCGAACAGCCAACCTGTGAATGGCCGGCCCACCCAAGCCCCCACTATGTTCGGCCTCTTCTGACGACCTCTGCTCAGAACCATCTGTTCGAGCTCCCCTGCGACCAGCCGTTCTGTCAAAGCCCCTCAAGCCCTCTGTTTGAGCTCCCCTGTAGCAAATCATCTTGTCCGAGCCCCTCAACATGCTCGGCATCTTCTATCTAACGATCAGCTCTAAGCCCTTCTGTTTGAGTTCCTTGGTGACGAGTTACCTTGTCCGAGCCCCTCAATCTGGCTCGGATTCCTCTCTGGTTGATCTCTCTATTGCGATCAAGACCATATTTTGAAACAATGATCTTTCCCCAAAAATGGGTCGTTATTTATTCATAAACTCCCAAAGCCATTTCCTAAGGAGGTCTCTATTCAAAGTAGAGAGGGACTTTCACCCTAAGCCTCCACTTTGATGGGACACATAACAGCCATCCCCCATTTGACAAGATAGTATATAGAAATCCTGTCCCATGCTTCCCCAAAAGAATCTTTTCTAAATATCCAGCAATCTTTTGGCTATTGCACAATGAATGAGGAAGGAGGATATATAATAGATCGAAAGAGTTGAGAGGGTTCTCTTGATGAAGGCAACAACCTTTTCCACCTTGCAAGTTTTTCTCCAATCTCTTGATGATAGGATCCCAAACTCCTTGGTCTTTAAATTTAGCTCCAAAGGAAGATTGGGGTAGATTAAAGAAAAAAACAGCAAATTTGCAGGGCCCAAAGTGCCACCAAGGGAAGCCCCCTCAGGCTGTCACCCAATGGAAAATTTCCCTTTTTTCCCCAAATTGACTTTCAGCCTTGAGGGTACTCCATATCAGAGAAAAATGCACATTAAATTCCAGATTTGTTGAGATTGTATGGAAAATCAAAGTTAAATATTAGCTACCATATTTTATTTGGTCATCTATATCTAAATTATACCTAATTTATGAATTTCATTTACTTTAATTGAATGTGTTTTAATAGGATTACTATATTACAGTTACTGCACCTTATGCATGTGATCATTGATGCATTTTATTTATAAAACTAAATCTTCCATTATTAGGTCTATTGATAATTTCTAAAGTTTCATGAAAGAATTTTGTACTTTACTGAAATTTCCATCATTTTTTAAAATCAAAATCAAAATTGACATTGATATCAAAATTTCCATTAAATTTTTACATATTTTTGTAGCCTCAAATTTTCAGTCAAAATCGAAATTCAAGACAGGTGAAGCCAATAACACCAAAGTTCCCAAAGGCTTTTTTTTTTTTTTTTTTGGTGGATATAGAAAAGAAAATCCCAACTCATCTGGTCAAAAGCATTTTCCATGTCAAACTCACAAACCAACCCTTGCTTCTTACCTTGGGTCCACAAGTTTAGACGCAGTAAGGGATGCATTCATGATCTCCCTACCCGCTACAAAAGTCTGGTTGCTGGCTCTGAACTTCCAGCATCACTTCTTGAATCCCGAGGCAAGCACCTTGGGAAGATTTTAAAAAAATTTCCCACTAGGCTAACAAGCAAAATCTTTGATGCTAAAGGCCCCTACTTTCTTAGGAATCAAGTCTACAAATGTTGAATTAAAGCTGTCCTGGCTGCAATCGAGCCAAGCCAAGCCTTAACATGTTCAAGGTTTAGCTCATTTAATATAAGAGATTTCAAATAGAACTCAATATTGGCTCATTGTTAAATGAACCAAGCTCGATCTAGTTCATGTTTTGCATATCTATTAGAACGAGCTTAAACAAGCCAATTCTAATCTTGTTCAAATATCTATTATTTATTAATGAGCTTTAAAATTGCTCATACTGTAAAGAAACAAATAAAAGGCATCCCCGGGCCATAAGGCTCATCGCTTCGGGGAGGTCGTCACAGTGTACGCAGCCTTGCCCCTACTTTTATGTAGAGAGGCTGTTTCTTGGACTCAAACTCATGACCAACTAGTCACAAAAGAGCAACCTTACTGTTGATCCAAGGCCCGCCCTCTAAAGAAACAAATGATAGGTTTAATAATTTGCAACCATATGTTAAATAATTAGATTTGTGCTTTATTTTCTTATGAAAAAATTTAAAAGATAAATAAAAGTATGCGATTAGTGAAAACTTGAGGGAAATTATTTTCTAAAAAATATATATGTAAAATAATGACAACATAAAATGAGTTCTAAACTAAATTTCTTGATGGGCCTCTTAATGAACCAATGGATGAGTCAAATTTTCAGCCATAAACAAGACCACTTACGAGCTGGTTAAGCTAGCCCTCGAGCTTTGTGAATCATCTAGTTTAAGATTGGCTCAGTTAGTTTCTCAGGTTCAAATCTAAACTCAAGTTCAGGCTTATTTATCTTAGTGGAACAAGTTTAAACAAGCAATTGTCAAGCCAAGCACCCTGAGTAGCTCATGCATGGCTTGGATCATTTGCAGCCCTAGATGCCCACAGATCTGCTCAATCTGGAAAATCATCAAAACTCCTGATCATACCCTGCTTGACATTCCAATTTCTTTAATAAAATCCAAAGTAAAACCATCAGGATCTGACGCTTTATCTCCATTGCAACTTGAGTACTTGAAGAATGCAACACTTGCTGCTGAAGGATTTACTCAATCAATGGCATATATTTTTAGCAAACAATTACCAGCATTGCAAAAATGAATCCGTCCGAGTATTCCTTAGAAATTTGGGAGGAAAGATTCAATTGATAGAAATAAAAACACCTTCCTTCATGGTGAGGTAGAAGAAGTTATATGAGAGATCCCTCCAGGTTTTTAACCCTCCTTCAACTAAGGAAACGTTAGTTAGGTTGAGAGAATCTTTAAAAAGTGGTTGAAGACATCTCCTAGAGCCTGGTTTTGCATTGAGAAATCCGTGTTGCCATGTTGAAGGGCAAAGACATACAAAAAGGTTAGTTAGGTTGAGAGAATATTTAAAAAGTGGCTGAAGACATCTCCTAGAGCCTGGTTTTGAGAAATCTGTGTTGCCATGTTGAAGGGCAAAGACATACAAACCATACTATGTTCATCAAATGAATAAGGAGTAAAATCACAGTTCTAATTGTGTGCATGGATGACATTGTGGTACCAGATGATGGTATGGGATAAAAAAATTTGGAACAAAAAAAATTTTGGGAATGTTAAAGAGATGAAAAGGGGTATTGTGCAAGAAATTGCTGACTTATTCTCCTCCTCCTTTCACTTTGAACACAATCATTTGGAAAGCACATGTTCCTTCTTAACAGAATTAATACTAATGACATGTTGCAGGAGAGGAGGCCTTATATAGCTACTAGCCCGAATATTTTCTTCATTATATAGTTGCAAGATGGTTGTGGTGTAATCTGTTTAGTGTTTTTGGTGAGGTTTGGTGTGGGTGTATCCAGTCTACACAGAAAATTTTGTGATAGATTTTTTGAGTTTGGGATCAATAACAAGAAAAAAGGTTTGGTTGGTGAGGTTTGGGTGTGCCCACCCTATGCCAAAAAATATATGATTGATTTTTATGGGTTTGAGATCAGTAAGAAGAAAAATTTTTGGGCAGAGATGTGTGCGCTTTTCTATTCTATGGGTGTTTTGATTGAAAGAAATGAGAGGATTTCAGGAAATTCCTTCACTATGTGATAGAGTTGTATTCCAAGCCTCATTATTGGATTTTTGTTTTGGTATTTTAGGAGGCATCTCGTTTGGTGCATTGCAGCATCACTAAGGGCAGCATTGATGTTTTTTCTTATTGACATGAGCACCAAATGAGTCCCGAAAGCCACTCGTAACCATAAAAGTATTAATACAAACAACAATAGGAGATTTGCCAGCCTTTAACATATAGGAAGATACCTTATCTTCACTCAGCTTTTGTACTTCTACTATTTATGACAACGAATCTTCTTTTTTCTATTATATTTTTAGAGAGTATAATCAGAAAAGTCAGATTACCTGATTGATGCTACCGACATCAGCACGTCATTTTTCTCTAAAACTGCAGTGTAGAATCCATGAAAGTTCAGACGTGCAAAATTTGACCTGAAGATCAAGTGAAAAACCAAAGCAAGTGAATGACAAATATTTGTTCCAACAAACTTTCATCATAATCAGATTAAACAAGTGCAAACCATAAAAAAATTAACATCAAAGCAAATCCTAACTCCATTATCACCACATTACATGATAAAAGATGCATATAACCCATACTAATATTAAAACAATAATGTAATACTCAAAAGAATTAAGTATACTATAATGACAATTGACAGTAATATAACAGTCAGTACTAATACTGCACTCCTATCTTTGAATTTTGTGCTCTGTTAGGTATAAAAAAGCAATATTTTGATGTCCCCTAGGGAAAAGCCCAATGGTTTCAACATGGGATGGGATACACCTCATACTAATATTAAAACAATATTATAATTAATACTCAAAAGAATTTAAGTATTACAGACAAAAAAAAATTTATAATGACAATAATATTACTGTCAGTACAACTGCTGCACTCCTATATTTGAATCTTGTGCTCTGTTAGGTACAAAAAGGCAATATTTTGATGTCCTAGGAAAAGCCCAATGGAATAAACATGGGATGGCCATGTTGGAGGTCCCAAGTTCAAATCCTAGGTGGGGCTAGGGAGGGGTTTGCATAAGGGATGGCTAACCCCAGGGAGCCCAAGGCTCCAAGCTCAATGGGCCTCTCAATGGACAAAAACAATTAAATAAATAAATAATAAATAACATATATTTATTATAAGGCCAACACAATTCAAAATATGCATTTGTTGCACTCATCTCCCATGCATCTTGGACTCATTTTTATTATATGGACCCACAAAATTTAAGATATTTATTGGGCTCTTTTCAAAGTGAACGGCCATTAGCACTTTGACAAAATACCATTGACACTCCACATTTATTTTATATACATATCAAATGGGCACTCCACATTTATTTTTTACATATCAAATACAATCTTACCCTTGGTTTTCCCAATAAAATGACAATTTGTCCTTGCTTTTTTTACTTGCAAAGTGAAAATTCAAGGATAAAATGTCCACTAAATGCATGGGTAGATATAGATTAACTGTGTATTTTGTCTAAAAGACATTATAAAGAGGATTTTTAATTTTATATATCGTTCAAAATGACACACATTCCAAGGTACACACTACAGTTGACAGCATGATAACAACCTATTTTAATAATGGTATTTTTAGCACTCCTGATAATTTAACAAACACCATACCCAAATTCATCATCATTCACTTTTTGGTACCACATGTTAGGCTTGAGTGATTATTGCATGGGACCCAACAGAGCATCACAATGGATTCGTGATATAATGAAAAGTTTTCAAGAAGGCTAGCATTTTCCTTTTAGTCATTTTTTTAGATATTGATTAGTCAAATTGATGAGTAAATGGAATAAGAAATAGGAAAACATTTACAATTTTGTTTTTTTTATGTTTTAAATCATATATTTTGTAATAATGTGTACACATATATAGTGTAGTGCTTAACGAATTAAATAGTCAAAGATCCCATGCATTGCAAGGGTCTCAACTAGTATCTGGACATGCATTAGTGTGTGTGTGTGTGTGTATATATATTAATGCTAGAACCTTAAACCAAGAAAACAACAAGAGGAAATTTTTTAACATAAAGGCTACTCACCCCCAATTGTATAATAAATGAGGTAAGATGTCTATGCCTGTTCTCGGATCTACCATGGATAAAAAGCATTCCTCCATGATGGCAAGAGCAACAGCTAATTTTGAGTTGCATTCAGCCTTCAAAGCAAAACGTTGAGCAGAATGAACCTTTTGGTCATCATGAATACATCTCAAAAGCGTCCAAGAAAAGCCATCGATAATGTGATTCATGACACCAATGCGAGAATGAAGACCTGAATAAACCTGCATGCACAATGAATCAAGATCTTGAAAAAGCAGAATCAAGAAAACAGGAACAACAAAAGTTGAAAGCAAAACTATAATACACTAGATCAACCTAAAAACAACAATATCAAGGGTCACAACCTACCAACTAAACTCCAGAGAGTCGCATAAACTATCTAACAGTATTCAATCAATCAATTTAGAGGACACCATTCACATACCCCAGTCTTATGATGCATATTTTACATCTATACATCACAAACTAATATCTCATAAACCATTGCCATATATGTAACAATTCCCAAATGAAAAAAGACAATCAATTTAAGGGAAACAATCTCCTCTATCCATGCATGCGCCAAAGAAAAAGTAACAAGAATTTACCATGGATCGATTAGCATACACACCAAGTTCAGCAAACTAACAAGATGCCACATCAATCAATGAATCAACTGGTTTGGGTAAGTGGATTTAACAGAAACATGATTTTTATCAAACAACAAAACATGTAATACAAGCTTTAGAAGTTAAAATTAGTTCATAAGTGAGAATAAGTCTAAGCATCATAGACGAGATATAATAGCTTAATGCCCTTGATGGCATTTAGTCATAAAATATGCAAATTCTGAAGGAAAATGCATTACAATAAGAGGATAAAATGATAGAAACTGGCCCTTCCAGTGAGGTCACCACCGAAATATTAAACCCTACTACATATCAAAAATAATTCATGTAAACAAAAAGTTTTGACTTCCCCTGATTATTATTATTATTTTGATAAAACTAAGACTCCACTAAAAAGCCACAAACTTAGGCTGTTTCTCCTACCTCAGAGGCACACCTATTCCTTTCCCTCCACACTTTCTTTCTCCCTCTCTGTGCAAGTAGTCACACCCATCCAAGGATGTATTGTATATGTTAAGGCAGGTGCTATTTTTTGGGTGGGAGGCTACGAGGTGAAAAAGACACTAAATTATTGCTAAAATCCAAATCTTTGGATGGCTTATAAAAACAACAAAATAACTCT
This sequence comes from Malania oleifera, assembly GCF_029873635.1. Classification (NCBI taxonomy): domain Eukaryota; kingdom Viridiplantae; phylum Streptophyta; class Magnoliopsida; order Santalales; family Ximeniaceae; genus Malania; species Malania oleifera. The sequence continues at coordinate 129,948,028 of NC_080417.1, forward strand.
CCCAACACCTTCAAATCAGAGAAACACCCCTGGATCAAATATAGTCCATAAGCTAGATAGAGAAAATGGTCCTTCAAATTACCTAAAGAATCACCAAATTTGAGGTCCCACAAAATTTCCCCTCTTTATGAAAAGAATCTGTTCACCAAAAAAAGAAGTCCCCAGCAGAAACGGTTCATATAAACCCATAAGCACTACTGTATAAGTACCAAACCTAAAACAAAGAGAACACAAAACAGTGGTCTGGTAAAACCACAATATTGCAGCGCAAGAGAAAAATACTTCAGAAAGGACATCCCTAACCTTTTTCCATCCCTACTTTACAAAGAACATTCCAACCTCTCTTCCATAATTCCTTCTGACTTTATCCACATGCAAAACATTGAAGTTACCTATATTGCAAGTTACATTATATGGCCTAGTATAAGATTCGCCTAGGGTTACTACCTTACAAAACAAATCTACCACAAATATAATTAAATTCGTGATAGAAATATCAATACAGTAAATAAAAAGATACTCGCTGACTTAGGCTTCAGCATCTTGTCATCAATGGCATTAGTGAGTGCACTTCCTACCATCAAGGCAGCATTGGTTGTTCACAACTTCATGTCAAGTATGCTGCACATAAATGACCCTGGATCAATGATCCTCCCCATAGTATATGGCTGTGTGTGGATTTCATGCGCAAGTGACAGTGCACGTGTTTAGTTCATGTGGGCAAGATTCTCCATTGAGACGCCTTGTAGGACTCGGTGTACTTTTTAGGTTAATGAGGTGGTGATGCTTGAAGAAAGCAATGGAAAGATGGCTAACTTTTAGCAGCAGCAGGGGAGACCCTGGGCACTTACTTGTGCCATCGTGTGCAGCAGAAATTGGTGACAGGCTTTGGGAATGTCCTAAACAGAGAGATTCTGAACTGGTGATGGCTTTAGCTTATCAATTTGATCACCGAAGATAACAGTGGCAAGCTGGTGGTGCACAGGGAAAAGAGAGGAAGGAAAAAGGAAAACAGAGAGAAAGGCAAGTGGAGGATAGGAGTTCCATTGGACCAACAGCAATGATCAAGTTTAAGCTCTGATACATATTGATGGCACAGGCACAAATGCACATACACAGAGGTTAACCTTGCAAGGGATCACAAAGGAACATAAAAAATACTCCAAAATGCCACATTTATTTAGAATACAATCCCACACAACTCAAATTCACAAACTTACAAATCCATTTTCCTTTTGACTTAAATTACCCATTCTTAGGTGCAGATCACGCGGCCATCAACTTGGGGGCCATTTATTATCAGTCAAAAATCATTGAAAAAAGAAATCATGAACAAAAATTAAAAACTTAAAACTGAAAATAGGAAATGTGTCATGTTCATTTTTTAGGAGGCGCCCCTTCTCCCAAAGTTTGCAGGCTATTTTTCCGAGTTCATTAGACAGAGTTGTTGAAGGTCGTTCAAGCTTTTCCTAAAAGCATGGCATGGGTTACTTCAGCACTGTAGCACCTGGTACGAAAACATTGGCTGAAGGCATTTTCAACACCTCTTTTTTCCGTAGAAAGTCAAGGTCACTTTGCGTCCTTGAGCTAACATAGCCTCCTCCAGTCCTCGAGACCAATAAAGGGTAGCACATGAATGTTCACCTGTTGTCCAGCAACAATGTCTTTGGGCCTGATCTTAGGCCCTAACTCACCCTCTGTGGACTAGCCTTTGATGCTGTGTGTGTTCATGGCAGTTGTTAACGAAGTCAGTTGTACTGTATTTCTCGCATACTGCTGTTGTTGTTCTGATGTTCCACTTGCTGGTTACAGCAAGATGATTCTGTTTCAATGTTGTGTGTGTTTGTTACCAATTGCTTGCAATCTTGTATCTTGCTCATTGGTTCTGATTGGCGTTAGATGACTCTATTTCCCGTTCTTGCCTGCATTCACATCTAACTGTCGGCATCGTCTTAAATTTCCATGAAATTGATGAAATTTCCATCAAAATTTCCAATTTCCGTCACCCTCGGAATTGAAATGGCAGTTGATTTCCGTTTTACATAATTTCCGTTGAAATTTCAACAAATCATTCGAAATTTATCGAAATCTCGAAATTTTAGCAAAACTTGTCAAAATTTTAACTATAGACAAAATTTCCTCAGAATTCAAATGAGAGATTCAAGAGCGAAGTCAAATTTCTCTCTTAATTTATGTTTTTTTTTTACTGAAACAGAAAGATTATTACAAGGGATTTTGAAATTATATGAAAAAATAAACTTGCAACAACATTTTTTATCTAAGCATTCATGTCTAAATTATCATTATTTGTATAATAAATAATATTTAAATGATTTAGGAATTTCATTTGTATTAACTGAATAATTTTAATGCACTGTATCTCGTACACAAATTATATTACATTTTTCCACCTCATACACAGCATAGATGCATTTAATTTGTAATATATTAGTCCTAAAACTTATGTTATTACATCTTTTAACCATTTCTAAAGTACCACAAAAGAATTCCATGATTTACTACTGATTTCTATTATTTTTTCAAATCAAAATCAAAATTGACATCAAAATCAAAATTTCCATCAAAATTTCAGTACTTTTGAAGCTTCGAAATTTGAGTCAAAATCGAAATTTAAGACCTTTGCTGTTGCCAAGCATTAGCTGTAGCCAGGTTGTTTATTAAGTGACAGCAGTGCTTCCCTGTGGCCTGCCCCATTTTGCGTGGTGAAGTAACTGAAGTTCTGTGGTATAGCTGCCTCTTGAAGTTCTGGAGTTTTTAAGTGCTGAAGTGTTGTTCTATGCTAGTGAATGCTGCCTAATTCTGCGTTGTTCTTGTGTTGTTCATTCCTGATACTACGTTTTTCCAAGTATTGTGCGATTGTGGAATCACACAGGCCACGAATTGCTGCGAAAGTGACATCTCAAAGAACAGCCAAGGCCATATGGGTGATCTTCGTGAAAGCTTCACACAAGATAAAAATCGAAATGTGTTTTTGACTTATACGATTTTCTCTTAACTAGGAGGGGAGATCATTTAGCTTGTAAGGATTGTAAAATGATCCCAGTGGAAATGCAAAACATAGAGTTTTAGTATTAGATATGTGTGCAAAGAAGTGGATGAGAAAGAGCAACATAAATCATTGCAAGAGGATTATGTGATGAAGTTTGAAGCGTGAAAATATAGTAAAATTTGAAGATAAAATTATCAAAGAGGGTAATTGGACAATAGGGGATAGAGTGGATGCAAACACTTTGTGGAATAGAATGACTAGCTCTATTAAAACGATAGCAAAATAGGTTTTAGGTGAATCCAAAGGTAAGATTCTCAGGCAGCAAAGAAAGTTGGTGGTAGGATCAAGATGTCCAAAAAGTCGTAAAGACAAAAAAGAGTTTGGTATAAGACATGGAAAATTGTAGAAATATATAAAAAAATTTAAAATATAAACAGGCAGGCTATTTGTAAAGCTAAAAATAGGGCTTATGATAATTTATATGCTAGACTAAATACAAAAGATAGGGTAAGATATACATATACTATAGGGGGAGCTTAGGCGCAACAGTAAGGTTGTCGCCGTGTGACCTAGAGGTCACGGGTTCGAGGCGTTGAACCTCTTGCAAAAATGCAAGGTAAGGCTGCGTACTACAAACCCATTGTCGTCTGCCCCTTCCCTAGACCCCACATACGCAGGAGCTTTGTGCACCGGGCTGCCCTTTATATATATAGATTATCTACAGCTAGAAAAAGAAAGTGCAAAGATTTAGTTAATGTAAAATGTATAAAAGATGAGAATGATAATGTCTTGGTAGAAAAAGCAGATATAAAAGAGAGCTAACGAAGACTCTTCAAAATTTTGGTTAATCAAAACCAAATTGGAAGCTTAAACCTAGAAATGGCAAATGAGGAAAAGAATAAAAAATTGAGATGTACTTGCAAAAATTATAATCCCTAAAGTTAAGATGGCTTCAAAAAAGATGATTGGTGGGGAATCTATAGAACCAACTAACATCCCAATTGAAGTCTGAAAATGACTAGGAGATAAACCTAGTATATGGTTAACTAACCTATTCAACATTGTTATAAAAGCCAAGAAAATGTCAGAGGAACAAAAGGAAGAGCACGTTAATACCTATATACAAAAATAAATGTGAATTTCAAAATCATAATAACTATCTCAGAATTAAACTTGTGAGTCATAAGATGAAACTATGGGAAAGGGTAATTGAACAAAGAATAAGATGGAAATGAAGGTCTCCGAGAATCGCTTTGGTTTTATGCCTAGGAGATCGACAAAGAAGCTATTTATCTTCTAAGAAGATTAATGGAAAAATTCAAGGAAAAGAAAAGGGAGATGCATATAGTCTTTTATTGACTTGGCGAAAGCATATGATAGAGTACCTAGGGTAATTATATGGTGGGTTATAGAAAAGAAGGGAGTATGCAATAGATATACTAATGTCATTAAGGATATGTATGAAAGAGTACGACTAGCGTCTAGAGTTAGTACTATGAGGGTTGAGTCCATAGAATTTCCAATCACAATAGGTGTTCATCAAGGTTCCATATGTTTGCTTTAGTGATTGTTGAGCTTACTAGGAATATCCAGAACGAGATCCCTTGATGTATGTTGTTTGCAGATGGTAATGTTTTGATTGATGAGAATAGGAGTGAGGTAGAAGTTACAGCTTTAGAGTCTAGAGGTTTTAGGATAACTAGAAATACAAAAACACTTTAATCTTCCCCTCCAACAACATGCTAATAGTGGCTCTCTCTCAACTAGGAGCTCCCGCTAGTGTTCCAAAGTGCCATTGATCCTTCTGTGCTACTTGAAGATCTATGCTAGGGCTTGAAGGTCCATTTTCATCCGAACAATCTCTCTTACTATGAAGTTTCACACACATGGAATGAGGAGGAGGAGATTCTCGCAATGCTCTCTTCCCAACGTCACCCACCTTCGCAATAGCAAGCATGACAAGCCTCACTGATCATTGTCATCCTAAATCTTCTGCCCTAAAACCTCTTTATCTTGATGCCCTAGCCCTGAAACTAAACCAAAGCCCCACCTTATTCACAGCAATTGAACTTTGTTTCTATTCGACCTACCAGAAATCTCTTTCAACTTTCGACAATCCTCCTCTCCAAACTCTTATGCCTCCCTACGGCAAGCCATCAAGGCTCACTCGTCTTTCTCCAACGACAGAATATAACCTATAAACTCTCTCACCGACCATCATTGGATTGTCGATAGGCTCTCTTCTTACGGAAACCTTCCTGGACCTTCAGAGGCTGCTCAAACCTTCCTAAACCTTCAAAGACTGCACCAATGACTGGACCTTCGATGACTTTATCGACTCTCTCTTCATATGGCAACCTTCTTAGGCCTTCAAAGACTAACTCAAACCCTTCCTGGGAATTCAAATATTGCTCAAAGCGCGAGGTATCTTTCAGCCTTCAATTATAGCCAACCTAGTTATCGAAGGCAAGAGAGCCAATTGGTATGCTGAAGTGACCAGTTCAAATCGAAGGAAAAACCTTCAATCTGCATTTATACAAGGTTGGGGAGATCTCGTCTTTGCTTGTGGTTGAGAATAATGCTGCCCCCTTCCCTGCGGCAGTAACAAGTGGGTTAGGTTCTCTAAAGAAGCGGTGGTCTGGTTTGCTGATGGTTTGTCTTCTTTCGTTCGGATGCAAAGAAATTTTGAAATTTTCGAATGGGATACACAAAGTATTGGATGTTGATTAGATGGACAAAGGTGGGAAAACATTTGGAGTTAGGGCTAGGGTGGAAAGAAAAGACATTTTTAGTGTTTATTCCTGCAGGCGCTAAAGGCGATGGGTGGCAAAGTTTCAAAAGCGATTTTGGTGAGATAGCAAAGGTTTTTCGTGTGGATTCTGGAGGTGTTGATGCTAATAGTTCTACACGCCAGAGATCAAGAAGTCAAATTGTGCTAGAAGGAAAACAAAGGGATGAGAGGGACACAGTAGCCAAGTTAATTCTCGAAATCAAGGTGTGCTAGCTGAGAAAGAAGAATCGTGCCGTCAGTGTGGAGGTGTGATGCAACTAAATGCATCTATTGTGAGTATTTAAAGAAATAGAAAATTTTCTATCATTGTCATCCTCATTATAATCTTTTCCCCCTCTTGCCACTTGGTATATTGAGAATGACATATGAAAGAGAGGAAAAAAGTGAGAAGAAAAAGTAAAATATAAAATAATTTTTTTTGTGTAACAGTCCTGTTGCGGTTACGTGACGACCGCAGCGGCCTTTACGTAATGGCCACTACGGCTGTGATTTTTCTCCCCACCGATTTTGCAGTATGTAACGGTAGCCGTTATTTAAAACAATGGAGATGATATTAGAGTGTTTGACTATGGTGGGGGGTTGTTATTGGACGAGATTCAAGAAAAATATGGGTAAAATATTTATTTTTGTGATGAAATAAGGGATTTATTGCATGTCCATCCACCCTAGTGGAAGGCTTTGAGGGAGTTTCTATTTTTGATAATAATGAGTTGGAGAAAAAGTTACTAAGTACGGATGGGATTTTTCATACACCCAAAATGGGTAAATACTATCCATACCTACTCCATCTGAGTATCAGAGAAAGTTAAATGGTTGACAATGCATCACTCCTAATCTTGAGATGGCCGACAAAGAGCAACCTAAGTTCGAAATCAAAACTTTAGGAATGGGTTGCCATGCTTCCTCTCCTCTACTGGCATGTGAGATTAGGAAATCTCGCAACTCCTTCAACAAACTATACCTTTGGACTAATGCTCTTTTTATAGCCTATTTTTCTAGTTACATGGTGATGTTCTGTGTTTTAGGGGAGATAAATTCACGTCTCTGTCGTGTACCCAAAACATCTATGTTCCCTATTGTGCCTCATGTCTTTGCATCCACATGTTTTATTTATGTTCCATGTACTAATCAAGATAAATTCTCTCCTTATGATGTTAATGAGTCCTTGTTGGGTAATCAAGAACTCAGAAAGGATACAAATGTTTTGATCCCCACACTCGTAGGACTAATGCTTTTCTTATAGCTTATTTTTATAGTTACATGGTGATGTCCTGTGTTTTACGGGAGATAAATTCACATCTCTGTTGTGTACCCAGAAACATCTATGTTCCTGATTGTGCCTCACGTCTTTGCATCCACATGTTTTGTTTATGCTACATGTACAAATCAAGATAAATTCTCTCCTCATGATGTTAATGAGTTCTTGTTGGGTAATCAAGAACTCAGAAAGGATACAAATGTTATGATCCCCATACTCATAGGAAATATGTTAGTGTAAATGTTATTTTTTTAAAAGGGAGCATCTTATTTCCATAATGTTTCCATAATGTCAGGTCCTCCTTGGATGAATCTGTTTTGAGTTCATCAATGATTTCTATTTCCATCCCATGTGTTGATCCCCCTATTTCCTACCATGGGAAAAATTTCTGCTCCTTATATGAATCCAACAGTTATCGACCCTAAGTGACAATTGTGGGTTTATGGACAAAAAAATGTAAACAAACATCACTATCACCATGTAATTGCCTCTTTTGCCCTTTCTATTTCATCTTCCGATTCTAAAGATCCAACCAAATGTGACTTGGATTTTCCAATTGCTCACTGAAAAGCACCAAAACATGTACTTAGCAATCCAACCCAATGGCCACTCATAATAAAGTAAGTAACAACAACCTTGTTATAGATCAGAAAGCCTTATTAGGCTTTGTCTCCTCTCTAGCATTAAATGATTTCAGACTACTTTTTGATTCCAGGCTAATCTGGTTCTGCTGAACACATAAGAAAATTTTAAAAATTACAATCGTACCAGCTCATCAATTATAATCTTACCATCACATCCTACATGTGTGTACACATATATATTTGTAACATAAACATCTATTTATGAATGTATGCACACATACATGCATGTATGCATGAATGTACATACATATAGCCATAAACATCCATTTATATACACATACATATTTACATCCATATATACACTTAAATACACAAGCAGCCATATAAATATATTTATATATGTACACGTACATTATCCCCACTCAGTGGGACTGAAGTCTTGGTCCGTTGTTGTTGTATGTATATATGCATTATAATATCATATATATATACAATAATATAAAATTATATAGTACACATATTTGTATAATACATAATACACAAAGTAAATATAATATCAACATTATAATATCATTACATTTAAATATAAAATCTTAATAGTATTATTTTATTATAAATATAAAATTTTATCATCATCATAAACTATTATAATTATTATTACTACCATATTTTATATAATTATATTAATTGTCTTTTTAGGATTTCGTATCCGGCCTAGTTGTAATTCTTCTTTTTTAATCAAAAAAATATTAAAATATTAAAATCAATTAAAACAAAATAGAAATTAATAATTGTACAATTAAATAAAAGACTATCTAATATATAATAATTGATTTATGATTTTTTTTTTATAATAAAAGAAGATATATTAAGAGAGAAAGAAGATACAAGCAGTAGAGGATAAGGAATCCTCAAAGAAAATAAAAACAAAAATTAAGACCACCCCAGAACAAAACTGCCCACAATCCAAACCACTAATACCCTCCACCCAAGACCCTATCAAACCCTAAACAAACCACTACCTATCCCATCGTAATTGATGCAATACTGCAAATTAGCTCTACCTTCCTTCAATAGAAAAATTAAACTTATTCCGATCCTTATATCTACATATACCAAACATTACAACACAATCAATGATTCTGTCTGATTCCGATCTATTTTGGGCCAAACACAAGAGAGGAATTGGCCATGTTGTGATATGATTTCTCCATTTTATGTGGCTTGATTGTTGTGGAACAAGCTGTTTGGTCTATCTGGAGTGTTGGGTGTGTCCTAGATTGTTTTGATAAGAGATCTGTAACTTTAAATGATGAAATGGGATTTAGACTGTTTAGTGACTGCAGCAGAAGGACTCATCGAATATGATTTTCTAGGTGGCCCTCGGTGACAGGAAAGAGAGAAGGTTTCTAACATCGAATTAATACATGTTACCATTCAGCTTTTTTCAGCCATTCTATCAATAGGCAGTACAGTATATTTAACAGTGCTTTGATCCCCTCAAAATACATTGAAGGTCAACACAGTACCAGCACTTTCAACAAAATATGATTACTACTGAAATCAACAAGGTTGTGGGAGAAATTTTAAGTACTAATGCTTAGCAATGTACTTTGGCAACCTTCTGAAAAATAGGCTGAGCAAGCATTCTTAGCAATGTATGACAATGTTGGAATGATTCTTAAGCCATTATGGCATGGACTCCAAATTAGCATAATAGTACATTAATTGCATAGAAGCACCAAATTTTTCAGTTCTCAACACATAAATTTTGAATATTCATTTTCTAGATCCATTTTAAGTTATATCAGCATACCTCCTGACATTTTCCACCACAAAGCCAAGCATCAGAAACAACCCCTTTGTTTATACCTTTCCCTTTCAAGCATGCCTCGTGATCTGTTTACATGCAATAATAATAATTATCAAGTAACTGGGTATCTAAGTTCCAAGAAAAAGATCCACAGATAAATCAAACCAAAAAATAAACAAAACAAACCACAAAGCTGCAAGAAATGAATCACATACAAATCAAAATTATCAAAATGATAAAAGAAAAAAACGAAAGGAAGTCCAGAGTGTGAAATCAACTGAAAAATACTATTAGTAGGGAAAAGCTTATCCTAATTATAGGAGAAATAGTTACAACAAACGGTTCCTCCATGCAGGATTTGAACCCACCAACTGCAAGATGTAATATACTAATATTAATGTTTAGACCCACAAAAGTGGTGTGACTCTCACATTATTGGAACTCACATCAAAGCATATTCCTCACTTGGGCGGGTACTAATGTGATATTTCATGATTGTGGAGGTTCCAAATCTTACATGGGAAAACCATTCCTCATACCTCATCTCTAGTTATAAAAGGAACCAACAGAATAAGGGGAAATGGTAATGACCAGATGTTTGGTCTAAACAATGTCTAAAAAATGGAAATTACACGTGTTTTTTTTCAGTGAGAATCAACTGATAGTTGCATTAGTAGGGAAAGTTGCCAAATAATTAAACAACTGCATTCTTTGACTAAATGATGTATAAAAATCATAGAGATCAGGAAAAATGCGGTATGTACTTACAGATCAGGCAAAGAAAATGATTACTTATCATGAATCGATATTGTTAAAAATACACTACATTCGTCATGAGGCATGAGGGGCATGCATATCAAAACCAAAAATGTAAAAGAAGAAACATTTAAATACACAGATTTTCATGAAAGACAATAAAATCAAGTAAATATTGGAACCATCAGATACTGTCATTAACTAAAAAGATTTTAGAAATTTTTGTTTTAAAAAAAATGCATTAATAAGTAAAGCACCAAAGTGCACTCTGAAATACTATCGATCCTCTTTATACTGTGACCAATCCAGTAATCTGCTAACCCAAACCACCCCCACATGATCCATTACTTTTTCTCTTAAGGAATCAATATCCACATGATACATCACTCCTTACTAATTAGGAATCAATCTCCGAAGTTCACAATTGAACTCAAGATTCTAATTAAGATGATTATGTGACTAAAACTAGTTTGTTACAGGCCAAACATATTCAAGCCACCAACAATAAATAACATATCAACACAGCAGGATGGAAAACTCACATTTATGTTCGCACTGTGAACATTTGAATGCAACAAAAGAACTTGAAGCCTCTTTATCATTAACCACATCACCACAAATCCGACAAGTGCAGTTCAGGCAATACCAACTGCCTTCCGGGAGCTCCTAAAGTAAACAAATCATGTGCATTTATTAGCACATAAATAAATATTTGATTTCATAACAATAGATGACATGAAGGCAGTGGAATTATAAAATTAAGATGCTGATCCTATAAACACATGTCTATATTTACAAGAACGTAGAGCAAGCAGTCCATGAAATCAGAAAGTGACAGAAAATTAAAACAAAACATTAAGATGGAAAAGTAAAGAACATGATAGACCCGATCACTTTACTGCAGAAACAGCAGGGCAAGTTGAAAACTAATTTGAAAAACAGCATGATAAACCCAATCACCTTACAACAGAAACAGCAAGAAAGTAGAAAACTAATTCGAAAACTAATATAAAACACATTCTGATGAATAAGAGGAAGAAAAAGAAAGAGAAGACCAACACGCAAGCCAAGAAACAAGAAATAATTGTTAACTATCCATGCATAGGTCTACACCTCCCCATATTTCCAAATGTATCTTAAACCAAAGGGAGTATTTATATTCATGCAAGCAATAATCAAATAGAAACCTAAGTAAACCACAACTTGAAGCTCTAGTAAACATAGGACAAAAAGGGCTAGTATACTTGCTAGCTACAGAGTTCAGGTCTAATTTTGTAGAAAATTTTCCGTCACTCAAATTTTCCCCTTCTCTCTCTAGTCACCCTCTAGAGCCTTTATTACCATTGAGTCTTCCAGTACCATCCTAATTTGCAGTTGCATACACAACAATGACTTAAAGTGCAAGGCTCTGTCTACTAATCCTATTTCTCATAATATTAATCTTCCTATTACTCTTTGAAAAAGTAAAGCACCTTTACCCAACATCCTATCTCTAACTTCGTTTGTTATGACTTCCTGTCATTCCTCTATTGTTGTTTTCTTATTTCTTTATCCTCTATCTCTATTCCCAAGTTTGTACCTAAAGCTTTGCCCCAATCTAGGCAGAAGTGACAATGGATGAAAAGATGCATGCTGTGATAACTGTACTCTTTAAGCCATTGTAAGTAAAAATTTATTTCATAAAATGCATGGTTGCTTGCATTTGCTTCTGTGTAGAATGAGTTTATATTAAGCATATTGAGTGTTGATTATGTTTCAACTAGTGTGTACTATTTAAGTTAAAAGAAATTCGAATTTTATTAAATTTATTAGCGGAAGGAGGGGCTTGGATGAAATGAAACTATGGGAGTCCGTGTTAAAGCATAAATAACACAGCTGTTTGGGGCAGAAATAAAAAATAGAAAGGAAAAAATGAAAGGAAAAAGAAAGAACAGATGAGTGGGCATGCTGAAGCCAAGAGTAGACACCTAGCAGCAACACAATGCAGAGCCCACTTGCCATGCTGCAGCATGCCGCTGTTCTGATCTGTTCCCCAGCTATGGCACCACTAGCAGCAACATAGTACACTTATTAACATTTGCTATAAACCCTAGGCTTAGAGAGAGGGGAAGGAAGAGAGAGAAAATTAGGCAAAAAAAATAAACAAAATAAAGAAAATCAGCAAAAATACAGAAAATTAATAAGAGTGTCAAGAAAAATTGGAGAAGCAAGAGTCAAGGTATGTCCTTATTCATCTAGGGATTTTGGGAAGACTGAAATCCCTCAAGGAAGAGTAGGAACTGCCATGAAATTAAATCCTAATACGTAAGGATTCTAAAGTTGCTTATTTGCTAAATAGTAGTGTACAAGTGTTCTCCTGAGTTTTCATAGTTGCATATTTTTTTTGTTGTTAGGAAATTATTTGCTATGGCCATTGGTCTTGTAACGAATAGGCCACGGAAATTCATTTTTGATGGATGTTGATCTTGTATGAAAGATGGTGTTTGTTTGCCATTGCATAGCCTGTGTGTTTGTGCAAGTATTGAATTCCTATACTTTGAAATAGCTGGACGTGTTCTAGCACTGTGGGCAATTTGAGCTTGAGATATTCCAAAACTTGAGCAAGTAGAGATGTCTCCCTAAGGTGAAAGGCCCTAAAAACTCCAGAAGGTATTTCTGTCCAAGCAGTGATTGGCCAAGCTGGAAACTGGCATTTGCTTGCTTGTTTTTTCCACTTTAACTGCAGTTGGACAAACTAGGAATTGGCACTTGTTTGAGATGGAAACTCACACTTGTTGATATGGTATTGCTATGTTGAAATAATATTGGAATCTGTTTTATTTGGATGTCTTGTGATGATACTCTAGATATCGAGATTACTTAGGACCAGAAATTTGTCTATGACAAAAATGTATGTGCATGCATGTAAAAATCACATTTTAATATGATGAAATCCACATATCAATAAAAGTGGACATGGATTAAGGATGTTTTGAGCTCGTAGTTGCTCAACCTATCTCCCTAACAATCTTTTCTTCAATTGGAGCAAAGGAAAATCACACTTGGTAAGTTCTCTAAAGCTTTCAACTTTTTATATGTAGTATAGGTTGGCAAGAAGACACAAAGCAAGCATTTTGTTGATGAAGATATTTCATCCAAGAAATATATAATAATAGCACTGGTTTGACATGTCGAAAAAATGGTGTATATAAAGTAACACCCAATGTAAAGAGCCTAGTGAACGTAAATCCTATTTTGGTTGTATTATGGAATGCATACATGATGAGCCTCCGCCTCCCAAAAGATCATGGTCTCATCCATAAAGATGGGGTGAGAAACTTCCAGCTCCCTGCCATTCCCTCCACTGTCCTTTAAAGAGTCTTGTTTCACGGCATTTTGCAGCAAGAGGCTGAGAACCTCCACAACAATGAAGAAAAGGCAAGGATATGATAGAGGATCTCCTTGTCGTAATCCCCAGGATGAAAGAAGAAGCCTGAAGAGCAGCCATTAACTAGAATTGAGAAGGATGGTGTAGTGATGCACTGCTTAATCCATTCGCACCATAAGCTCCCAAAACCATTTTTTAAGAACGTAGAAAATGAAATCCCAATAAACATGGTCAAAAGCTTTTTCCACATCAAGTTTGCATAGGACTACTCCCCTTGCAGCTTTCTTTGCAAAGAAGAAGCTGAAAATGTAGACTGCTTACTGCTCCTGTGCTCCACTGCCCCTCGAAAATTTTTTGAAATCAAGCCACTGCTCTTACAGGACAGACTGGGTCCTGCTGAATCTTGGGAAAAGGAAACATGGGCATTGAAGCGTACGTTTATGAATATAGACATGAAAAAAGCCCTGTCCTTTATCCCTTTCACTATTTTTTCGATTGTGTGGAGGGAGAGGAATGCTAAGCTTCTGGAGGAACAATTACTTCTCCCACAATCCTCAAGCTGGTTTATTCGGCAGTACATGCTGAAGAACATACAAGTCATGACCTCCTGCTATCACAGAGTTGATTTGGGGCTTGTTTTTTTTTTTTATTCTTTCTTTTATTTGCTTGTACTTGGGTGATACACCCCTTGGTGCCCTACATGTGAAATCTCTCTATACTGACCATAAAACATACATGATAGGGGCACCTAACTTCAGGGTAGGTCATTGTAATTTTCATGTATTCAAAAGAGGCTACCATAATATCAACCTCTGGCACCAAGGTCCTACACTTTTTAATACCTATCTCCAACACTAGGATATGGGACATCGGAACTGATACTAGCTGCCCCAAAATAATTGAAAATCACCAAAAACATAAGAAAGACCAGCACTAGGAGAACACCTGCACACAGCATGTGTGCCCAAGTCCACATAACATGGTTGTGGAAAACCTCCAAGGCTAGGACAGTTTACTTACTAACAGCTCATTTGGTTCGGCTGAATAATTATTTATTGGAATAAGATGGAATATAGTTTATATTTTGGAAATCAAAGGAATAGTTATTCCTTACATATTCCTAATTATTTCATTCAAATGTAATAAGAAAGGAATAGACATCCCCATGATAAAATTTGGGAATAGTTATTCCTCATCTATACCTTATTATGGATTTATAAAATGTTTCAAATTGTTATTTGCTTTATAGTACAATTTAATTTCTCGTATAACTAATTGTAATTAATCTACTAAAACTAATCTATTCCTGGGAATAGGCCGCAAACCAAATGTAAAAGTAATCATAAAAGTAACGAATTCTAGACTCATTAACAATACGTTACATTTGGACCAAAATATTACCCAGATTTAGTCATGTAAATGTTTCCACATCCACAAGATAAATCCACAATGTAGCCTTAACAATCAAAGGTTGGAATAAATTGTTAAAAGTGAAAAAACATTCAATAATATCCACATCTGTTGTTGTAACCGAATTTGATATAGAAAGAAGTGTGAACTTTTCATGCAGTTTATTGAATAGTGTACTAAAAACAGAAGATAGAAGAAGTAATGCAATTTATGAACGTTGCAAAAGATTGGGGAGCAACGTTGAGAGGAAGAAAAGCGAACCACCATAAGATTTGTAATAAGCCAAAGACAGACCTTTGCAGACAAGCATGCCCGATGAAAAGTAGATGGGCAACCATCACAGCATATCAACTCGCCTCCATCACCGCACAGTCCACATGCATCATCATTTTGGTCCACCTCATCCACTTGTACAGTTCTATTGCCACCCTTCCTGGCCTTGTATTCAGCTGACCAAGCCTGAAGCTGGCACAGAGTGAATGACTGACCAGATTCCAAAAAAAGATTCAAAGAGGGACGGTTCAGCTTGTAACCTGCATGAATCTTGAATTCAGAGAGAGAGAGCACTTTACTGCAACATTTACAGAGGATCCCATCCCTAGTAACCAAGCCATCTTTAACTACGGAATCTTCTTTTGGATTCCTGTATTGGATCACATCATTCAAAGAAACAACTCCAGCATCAATCAACCAGGACAATACTGTACGCAAACCCAATGATGACCACTTTCCATCTGAAAAATGCTTTCCACCCTTACCCAAACTTCTTGGAAGCAATTTACAACTGCCCTTTCGGTTTTTGAGCTTTCTCAGAGATTTTGATTTGCTGACCTTTAATTTTGATGAAGATGGCTTGGTACTGGAGCTGAAGTCTATGTTTTTTATAATAGCTGAAATCAAAAGGTCGTCATCTTTAATCTGGCACCTACTTGATCTCTTTTGTCCATTGTCATCTTGAGTTTCAAGTTTCCTTGATTTAGAGGCTTCACTGTGACAATGAGACTCCAAAATTCCGTTACTGGTATGCACATGGACCACATTAATATAATCTTCAGAGTCAAGCTCCATTGGCACTCTACAGCCACGAGCCACTGGATCCATTTTTTCAGAAGCACCACTATTGTGACATAAATTCTTAATGTTCAAATTTTTTCTCTCACTCTGATGATGAGAATAGCTGTGAGACAACGATTCTTTGAAACTCCCATTGTTTCTGAGTTTGGACAGAACCAAACTGTCCTTTCTGTATAAAGTGGTCGATTTAATTTCAGATATTCTTTTAGACTTTACGGGCGTCTTCTTTCTTGAGGTAACATCTATTGCGGACAACGTATCATCCATCTTCAATTCAAAAGCATCAATGCACAGCCCATCCCCCTCCCGAATATGTCCAGACTGTTGTACAACTTCTGAAGTGACAATTTCAGGTGAAAATGGTTCATCTTGGGGACGTGAAGAATCTTTATTACATTTCAGTTCATTGTTCAGATCAACTAAATCTCTATCTCCAAAAGAGGATGGCCGGCATAAATCAGAAACGTTACTTCCACACATGTTCAACAGCAAACGTGATTTATCAGTCACATGAGATTGCAATAGACCATTGCTCCCACTGCTTAGAAGTTTGTGCACAGATTCCTGTTGGCCATTTATTGCCTCATCATTTTCCTCCAAAGAATCATTCAGTCTGCCCACAACATCTATGTGTATTTCAACATCATCACAGGACGGAGAACTTGTATTACTATCTTGATTTGGGGAGAGAGTTTCAGATCCTCCAAGCATCAAATCAATATTTCCAGAAGCAACAGGAACATCATACAAGCAACCATAAGACTTGATAGAAGTGCTATCTGACCCAAAAGCCGGTAAGGCACTCATTTCTGGACTGTTTAAATTATTTCCAGAAAGTCTCCCAGCCTGATTAACTCCCCTATTATTAACTGCATGTACACCTTTTTCCTCAGACACATAATCTGATACACTCTTCAAAATTTTCACTGCTCCTTTTTGTGTCTGTCCATCAAAAATTGCAATTTTTTTGCCACAGTGCTCAACCTGGCTATGGTAATTCCTCTCAGAAACAGTCAACGCACTTTCAGCAGCCAGTGAAGAATCACATGGCAAGATTAAAACATTTTCTAGTGCAAGGTGGTTTCCAGCATCATTTCTATTTTTCAAGGACAAAACTGCATTACTTTTATCCCTCTTATCAATCACAAAACTTCTTGCTGCTTTAACAACATTTCCCTTTCTTAGCACACCAATCTTCTTGTTGACAAGCACAATAGCCACAAAGGGGTCTAGAAGACTCCATTGATGAGCCAATGTAGTGGTAGATTCTGACTGATTAATTTCTTTTTCAATATGCATTAAAGTATCAGATAGATCAGAACAAAACTGACTGATATCAGTCCACTGCATACCATCATATTCCTGCACTAAATCATATTCATCAGTAAATAAATTCTGACCACATAAACACCAAGCTCTTGAAAATTCACGATACATCCTGCCTTCAGGTGACCAATAAAATGAGTCCATGCAAGGTCTGTTGCTTCTTTTACGCTTTTCAATTTCCCATCCTGCCTCCATCAATAAGCGAATAGCATGCTTGTGCAGAATATAACGCGGATCCTTCATACAATTTCCCTTCAAGGACATATTGGGCAAATCTAATTCTTGAAAATTGGATTCCATTGGTCTCTCCTTGATACAAAGTGCAGATCCAGATTTAACTGCAACTGTAGCAGGTCGACTTGCAACCAAAAGCTTCGTAGCAAAGCTCTCCTGAGAAACAGGTGAAGCAATAGTTTTACTTAAAATTAATTCCTTTCCATCATTTCCATCAAGGCTCGACAATCTACACTTGGAAACTTCTCTGTCACCCACATCACCTACTCTGTCCACTTCCACAGGCCGCTTCAACAGATAGAAACTAGTTGTAACACCCTGACTGGATGATTCAACCAAACGATATGTTCTTGTTTGATGAACAGAGTGTGAAGCTGAATAGGATGTGCTAGAAGCATTTTCCTTTATAGGCACTGATGACCTCAGAACCTTACCCATTTCAGGTTTCATATTAGTAAGTTCATCAACTGATATCCGCATCCGTTTAACATTCACATCGTGGTCGTCCTTTTCCGCCAAAGCAAATCTTTTTGAAAGACAACGTGATCCCAATATCCCTCTAGAATCCTCGTTCACATTATAACAATCCTCCACATAAATATCTTTGGAAGAGGACTGACTTGTGACAGCTGAGTTTTCACTGTTTGAACAATGAGATGCATCCGCATGTTTAGTGAGCTCGGATTCAAAGTTAATGACTCCAGTAACAAGACACCTCTTGCTAGTACTACCAATATCTTTAGCAAAGAAGATATCCGTGAAAATGCGGCACTCATCATTTGACCCCTCAAAACCATCATCATGCAAATCCTCAATTTCTTTACTGAATAACATTTTGAACAGCTAACTCAGTAGCACTTCATCCTGCAGTGCCGTCCCTTCTTTGTCCTATGCATCACCGCAAAAGGTAAAGTCTGTACCTACGAGAAATCTCATGTGCCCACAATTTTTGGAAAGAGAAAAACTAGACGTCTTTTGTCATAAATTAATAGACAAAACAGAAACCATGGAATGTTGTCGCTGCAAACTTTAAGTTCGCACAATCAAATAATTGCCACAGCATCAGCATCTGCGTCAAAAAACCAAACAAACAAAAATTAAGAGGAAGAAACCAGTAATACAATAACTACGAAAATCTTCCCAACAAACCTCTAGAATCAGAAGAATAGCATATTATGCAACAGGAAGGCTTACAATCTTCCTAAACAAAAAAAGGGCAGCCCAGTGCACAAAGATCCTGCGTATGCAGGATCCGGGGAAGGGGTAGACCACAGTCACCACAATGAGTCTATAGTACGCAGCCTTACCTTGCATTTTTGCGAGAGGCTGTTTATATGCCTCAAACCCATCACCTCCAGGTCACACGGCAACAACTAATTCATTGCGCCTAAGCTCCCCTTCAAGGCTTACAATCTTCCTAAAAACCACAATAGTGCCTCCAATTGGGGCCGCAAAAGCTAGAAAACAAAGAAAAACCATCTGTATAACCAATAGTTGTAATGTTTGTCTTCCCTCTTTACGTGTTATTGAAAACAAAAAAAACAAAAAACAAAAAAACAAACAAAGGAAACTGTTAGTGTTGCAAAACATGAAGTGGGCCATTGTATTAAAACTTATTCTTCCGTATCAAACAAAATCTGTCTGGGATTACATGATCATAGAATTGTTGGAAATTTTCTTTATATAAAAAATGAAACTTTATCTATGAAGAATATATGGGAAGGATAAGAAATCCTCCTAAACAAAACAAAGAACGAAAAACAATAAAAGCTGAAAAACAATAAATAAATAAATAAAATCAAACTAACACAGCAAACCAAAGCCGCTAGAACCAACCAGAAGAAAAAACTGAGCAATGCAAAAAGATGTGATCCTACGCCAAATCAAATCAATTAGCAAAGAACAAGCACAAAAAAAGCACGCAATTCTCTCAAAAACTGCAAAAATTGCACAACACCATGGTGTCCTCACTTCCTTGGGTCTCCAAAAACCTCTAAAAGCAATCACCAAAAATTTCTCAAAAGAACTAGGGCACACCCAACACTCACCAAACAAACTAAGAAGGGTATACCATAAACTCCAAGCCATAGAGCATTCTAGAAATAGATGCACATAGACTTGCCATTAACAAAACACATCACGCATATAAGAAGAGAAGATGCCTTGCAAGCTTTTCTAAATTGGTGTTAACTCTACTAAGAAAATAAGATTAACCATCACCACAAAAGCATTTTACCTTGGAAGGAACCTTGGCTTTCCACAAACAGTTAGCAAGAGGAAAAGAGTAAGAATAAAAAGATATATAAGAGAACATGCTCGCTGCACCCAAAGTCCAAATCTTGACATCCACTCTAATGGAATGCCAAAAGAATCCAACTAAGACCTATCAATGAGATTTCTAGAAAAATGAAAATTGCAGGAAACGCAATCTCCATCAATAATCAGAAACTAAGAAGAAGAAAAAAAGAAATGAGAGCATTCTGACCTCTGTATAAAATGAAAATCAAGAAAACAAAATGTCCATCAATAATCAACAAGGAGAAAGAGCGAATTCTAGACACATAATAAGGTGAAAAAGAGAAGGATAAGTGCAAATAAAAAACAACGTTCCCCCTACCCAAACACTTGTTTGTTCATTTAAATGATAGCAGAATCAAATTCCATGCAGAATGCCAATTTCCCCATTCAACAGAGGGGTGACTTCTGCCCTGTCCTGTATGAATAACAATTTCATTCCTGACGCTTTGACACACTGTTTTGAAAGACAATTATAACCCTCCTCCAAAAGAAAATTTGAGACAAATAAACAAATCAACTAAACCCAACCACCACCAGCATCCCTCTCCCTATTCCTCTCCACTTCTAGCCATCATGCTCACCAGCCACCACTGCCTAGGCAAAGCACCTCTCCTCCATTCTCTTCTCTCTCCTTCTCACCATCTAATTCCAATGCAAACCCACGAGATCAGCCCAATGCAGGCCTCCTTCCCTCCCCCCACACTCCTCTCTATTCTCCTTCCTTCACGCCCCACTCCCCAAGCACTGCTGTCACCCCCTTTCAGAATTCATAAAGTTACCCCCCCCCCCCCACTGCAACAATGGTGTACACTTGTCTAGAGGTTAAAGACAAAACCCTACTGCTACTCACCTCCTCCAATATCCTTTTCTGACCACCATCACCCCCCAACTATGATTGCCATCGTCCACCAGCCTTCCTCCCTAACAACTGTGTGCGAGCATGCATGTTTGTGTTGTACGTGTGAAGTGAAGGAGACATAGTTCATTCTTGCAAAAGGTATTAAAAATATCTTAACGAAAAATATCATATCTTTATTTTTATTATTTTTTTAATTACTATGTTTTATTTTATTTTTTGAAAAAATGAAACTGAGTATTTGTTTATCATCATCATTGTCATGTTTTGAAAAATGTAAAAAGAAAAACAATTCGATCCAAAAATGCAAAATAGTTCAAAGAAAGGAATTGAAATTGTGATTCCAATTGTCATTCTATGCACTAGCCAAACAATGGTGTGCACTTGTCCAGAGGTTAAAGACAAAACCCTAATGCTACTCGCCTCTTCCAATATCCTTTTCTGACCACCATCACCCCCCAACTATGATTGCCATCGTCCACCAGCCTTCCTCCCTAACAACTGTGTGCGAGCATGCATGTTTGTGTTGTACGTGTGAAGTGAAGGAGACATAATTCATTCTTGCAAAAGGTATTAAAAATATCTTAACGAAAAATATCATATCTTTATTTTTATTATTATTTTAATCACTATTTTTTATTTTTTATTTTTAAAATGAAACTGCGTATTTGTTTATCATCATCATTGTCATGTTTTGAAAAAAGTAAAAAGAAAAACAATTCGGTCCAAAAATGCAAAATAGTTCAAAGAAAGGAATTGAAATTGTGATTCCAATTGTCATTCTATGCACTAGCCAAACACAATAATCACATTCCAACAACGAGAGATTTTTATTTTCCAAGCTCTGACTACCTTAAAATGCCAAGGGAATAATCCACCCCAGCTGTATTTGAATTGGATTTCTTTAACAACTAATATATTCCAAAGGCCCAATGACCTATCCAAGAGAGAGCACCACATTGGTTTCTTTCTGTTTCACCTATAATTCCTTCCTCCTCTTTGGTTAAGATGTTCATCTTAGTTAGAATTTTCAAAAAAAAATACAATGGTCTTTTTGATGAGTGAAAAATGGCAACTACACACATCAATGACAATGCTCTTAAAAGGATGCACATGATATCCAGTATCTGATTGGTGGATCATGGGATCAATCGATCCCACCGAAAAAAAAGCATCCTATGATTGGCTCAACAAGGATAGATAGTTGGGGATCAATCGCAATAATCTCCCATAATCATACACGAACTACAGGACACCCACGACCTTGGAGAATCCCTGATTTCCCGCCAAAGGGGTCACCAAATCCCCTCACAAATAGTGTTCGGAGGACAAGGCGAGAGAGGTAAGTAAGCTTTGCTATGCTAATTCGTATTGATTCCCTAACTTGAGCAATGGAGGGTTTTTCACATGCCTACTCCAACCTTGTGCATTATTAGGTATAGGACACTTGTTAACTAGGGACACAAAAGAAGGCCCTTCATAGATCTCAAACTTGGGAAGTCTAGACCAAAAATTGCCTCTTGAACAGTTTTATTAACCTTCTAATTCATATTAAGTAGCACTACTTATGCAACCAAAGATGAAGCTAAAACAACGGATAAAGATGAATTTGAGATTGTTAAAACAAGGCTAAATTGATATCTTCGGGGAAATTGCAGGTTTGGATAGATTGGAGGACTGTGGTTTGTAAAAATGAGGAGGTTAGGGCCAAAAAGTCCTAGGTGTGCAACAATCTAGAGGTGTTGTTATTAAGGGACAACATGAGTTGGCATAAAAAATGGAGGTCTACATAGGTCAATGAAGAGTATTGTAACTTGGGGTTCTTTCATAGAGTGGATAATGAGAGGAGGAGGAAAAATTTTATCAAGGACTTGGAATTAGGTGGACCAAGGTTAGGGGTCAAATGCAAATTAGAGTGGAGATTACGAACTTCTATAAACACCTATTTGCTGAGGATTGCTCGAGTAGACTGAGGTTGGAGGGTTTGGATTAGAGTCATATAGGTACGACCTCAACTCTCTGGCTTGAGATGCCTTTTGAAGTTGAAGAAGTCAAAAATACAATATTTAATATGTGTAGTTTATGGTCTTCTTTTTAGAAGAATTAGCATTCAAAAATACAATATTTAATATGTATAGTTTATGGTCTTCTTTTTAGAAGAAGTAACATATGTTGGATGAAGATATTATAAGGCTTTCTTGAGGAACTTCACACAGACGTGGTGGCAGATAACAATGCAAACTCCACTTTCTTAATCTTCATTCCAAAGAAGGAAAGATCATCAAGGATGAGAGGTCTCAGGCCTATTAGCCTAATCACTAGCCCCTATAAGATCCTATCTAAATTCTTATCTAAGATCTTGAGAGAGATCTTGGGAAAGACAACGACCATGGCTTAATTCGCCTTTATTAAAGAAAGACAAATCTTCAATGTTATTTTGGTGGCCAATGAAGTGGTAGAGGATGTGATTCATGCGAACAGGAGAGGCAAAAGGGGCCATCTTTAAGTAGAACTTTAAGAAGACTTATTATAGGTTGAACTAGGCTTTTTGGTACATGACAATTAGGAAAGGTTTTGGGGATGTGTGGAGGAGATGGATAAGAGGGCACCCAAGCTGAACTCATATTTTAGCGGTTGTCAATGGGAAATTAGGGAGTGGTTTAAAAAGCTCCTTAAGGGCTCAGGCGAGGGGACCCACTTACCCATTATTGTTCACCCTAGTCGCACTTAGTACGCTCTCACATGTGCAAGACTTGGGGGTGATCACGAGTAAAGAGGAGGTGGAGGTGTCTCATATCCAACTTGGCAATGACATTGTGTTGCATAGCTTTGAAACTAGTCAGGCAAGCTCATATGATCGAGTTCAACTGGACCCAATCATCTATCTAGTCCGATTAAGGCAAGAGATTTAAAAATGAGATTACTCAAATCAAGGTCAACAAAGGGCGGCCTAAACCGGGTTCATCACTAGGTCAGCCCAACGTAATTTTTCATTAAAAACAAAAAAAAAACGACTTCCTAAACAAATTGTGCCCCTCCTTCCACTTCCTCACATAGCTTTTGCAAATAGATTGTTGCAGCTTGTATGCTAGAGCTTGTGTGAGGTCCCGTAGCTGCATTGCAGATCCAAGCAAAGTTCTTGCATGATAGGACCTTAAAACAGAGAGGGGGGGGGGGTTGAGGGGCAAGATAAGGAGGGGAGTGCATTGATGAGAGAATGGGGGAGAGCTCGTCCTTGGGGAAGACTCCACCTATTTCTTTATTCTCCTTTTTGAAAACAGACCAGTGACCTAACTAACCTACTAAGTCAAGTCACTTGTCTAGTTTCCAAAATCATGCCATTGTTCTTGAGGATAATCCTAAGAAATTCCATTAGGCAATTATCCTAGCTCAAAGGAGTTTAGCATCAAGGGTCAATAGTCAACTTGTCAAGAGTGGGACTACAGTCACAAATGAAGGTAACAAGGAACTAGAGGGGTTTAAGGCCATGGCAGTTGTCCTATTGAGGAATGGACAATAACCTATCTTGGCCTCCCTCTCGGAGGAAACCCTAATTTTGTGCCCTTTTGGACCTTGTGATTGAAAGGGTTGGGAGGAGGTTGGAGGGGTGGGAAAAGAAAGTACTTTTCCTTGGGGTTGTACCACCCTAATTAATGATGCCTTTTCTAAGATCCCTATATACTCCTTATACCTTCTTAGAGAACACATGAAGCAAGGATGCTTGAAAGGATAATGCATGATTTTCTCTAGTCAATTTCTGGGGAAGATAGGACAAATCAAGCTGGAAGGTTGTTAGTAGAGCTAAATCTAAGGCGCACGCAGACCAAGGAATATAGTTTCCAAAACATATTTTTTAATAAGACAATGGTTGTGGAGGTTTCCCTTAGAAACTCCTATAGCATAGGTGATTAAAAGTATGTATGGGTTCATCAAAATGGTAGGACTCCAAAGGACGTGGTCTGTTTCTTATGCTAGCCCCTAAAAGTGTGTGCCTTTGATTGCTAGCCTTTTATTCCTACTCATCCGTTTCAAAGTGGGCGATGAGAGCATGGTTCTTTTTTGGAACTTTTGTAGGGTACTTGGTTGGGTCAAGGTTTGTAGGAGTCAAGGGCCCTGCTTGTTTAAACTTTCTTCCCTTCACAATGCACCTATAAGCACCTTCTTTTCTTCTGAATAGGGCTCTCTTATTTCACTTTTTTCAACAATCTCAACAACAAAGAGAGGTGGCTTTACTCAATACTATGAATCATTTTGCGCCCTCAATTGAGAGAGTGCGTGTGAGCGATTTGTTAGGTATTTTTTCCACTACATCTTTCTTTATTCATTTTATCAAATCTCCGGCAACTAGTTTTTGCCTTGGCGCCACATAGCTTGGAAGGCTAGAATTCCCTTCAAGGTTCAATCCTTCATCCACACTGTGACTTTGAACAAGATTAACATGCACAATTTGCCTAAGATCAAAAGGCCTCACAACTCTCAATCCTTACATAAGCATGCTGTGCAAGTGCAATGAAAGGGTGCTGAGGTCACCTCTTCCTCCATTGCAAAGTTAATATCCATCTCTAGACTGCCCTCTTTTCTTATTTTAGTGCAGCTTAGGCTGTGAGCTATTTTCAACCCAGGAGATATTGGGGTTTTGGCAAGAGTTGGAAGGAGAAGTTGTGACATAGTGTGTGTTCTACTATTTTGGGGACCTTACGGATCAAAAGGAATGGGAGAACTTTCAAATTGCGTAACCTCCTCGAGTCTATTATGGGATAGAGCAGTATTCTTGGCCTCTCTTTGGGTCCACTCCATTGGGTTTTCAAGGGTTTGCTGCTGCCCAATCTGGTTAGGGATTCGCAGGCAGTGCATTTGTAATTTTTTTATTGTTTCTATTTTGTTTTTGGGAGGGCATCTTGTTCTCCGCTTTCTGTACTTGTGGTTTTTTTGTCAATGTATTATTTTTCTTATTAAATACTTAAACAAACAACCTCGATTCAGGAAATAATACTAACAATACAGCCTTTAGGTAAAATGAATTAAAACTACCCTATTTCCCGCCACCCGGGGGGGGGGGGGGGACTCTAAACTTCTCGCCTAACTCCTTTAGAATATTGAGCCAATATTTAGGCAGCCTATTAATTGTTAGAAGTAAGAGCTAAAGGATCCATAGATAAACAACCACCAACCCCCTTTTTCTCTACACATCCTAAAACCTTTCTAGGGGGGACTCTAAACTTCTCGCCTAACTCCTTTAGAATATTGAGCCAATATTTAGGCAGCCTATTAATTGTTAGAAGTAAGAGCTACAGGATCCATAGATAAACAACCACCAACCCCCTTTTTCTCTACACATCCTAAAACCTTTCTAGGTTGTTACCGTTAAATCTTATTGCAGTTCCATTGTCAATGACAATGTAGAATTTGGGGCAACGGTCCATAGAAAGCAATTTGGGAGACGTGTCTGAACAAGGGGTAGTTTTTTTGGCTTGAAAAAAAGAACATGGAAGAGGATCTTGACTGTTGATATCCTCAAAAAGAGATGAAAGCTTACCATTAGCAGATGTCTCTATGCAAAAACTGCAGTGGTGACCAAATGGTCATCAGTAAAAATGCAGCTCTTTTGGCTCATCATTTTTACTGCACTATTTTTAGGCTAGGCATCTACAGGACTTAGCTTGGTCAATGATGGGAACTTCTTTGACACTAATTGATATGGAATTTTTGCGCATGAGAGGCGCATATTTGTATATTAAATAAAGGAAAATTTATTGCTTTGATCCCTCTCGCATTTTTTGCATGGTGCGAAGGGATAGGAAAGATTTTAAGGGGAAAGAATTATCGTTCACGTCATAAAAGGTAGGTGGATTCACTAGGAAGCAGTCACAGAACCCATTGGATGTGCAGATTGCTACAGACAGCTGTTGGTTTTTCATCTTGTAAATTTCTTTTTTTTTTTTTGTTCATGGGTCAGCATCCCTGTGATGTCCTTTTAAAAAGACAAACTTCATAAATAAGCTATCCAAACTTCTACAGGCTTACAAAGAACAATTAATAATCAATTCTTCCAACCAGAGTCCAAAACTCAAATATAATAATAGTGTGGTGTTACGTAGGCGCCTTTTTTAATTCTAGAATCATCTATTACCATTGTAAGTCTTATAGAAGTGTAACAAGAAGTAAAAGACCAGCCGAACGGCCCAAATCCTATTTAAGTAAACTAACTTCGTTAGCTATCTTCATCATCAACTCCATAACACTTAACTTCTACTTGCTACGTCCTTGCAATGGACTAAGGTATATTAAAAAGTACTAATTAACTATTAAATATAGATTCTTTAACTGCAAAACTGTGTATCCTACAAATACAACTGAAAAAACAATGTACAATAATTCAAACTAGAATTGTCAATAGATAAACAGAAGACAACCATTCTATTGAATCATTAGCAGTTTGTTTACCATCAAATAATGTAAATGATGCATGATTTGCAGGTCTAGGTGGAGAATTTTAATAGGAAAGGAACTTTAGGAGGCATACTAGATACAAATTCATTGACATACGAACCTTGAAGTCAAATAAAGAGTAATTTTTATGCACTGCAGATTTGTTTGCTAAGAATTTTACAGAAAATAAACAAATTTGTTATGCTGGAAATTTGATGGAGCAAGGATTTTTTTTAGACTGCTTTTTTTGAGTAAGCACCACTAGCAATCAAAAATGAAAAAAAGGTATTTTATCTATATTTACATTGAATGACCATGTCGTAGACATCAATGAAAGCAAACAATTAATGCATCGTAAAAAAACAAAAATAAACTACTAAACATAAGAAATATAATCCATACACTGCAGGATTGAGTGTAAACCTGGAAGAAAATAAGGAGGGCGGACACAATTGCATTGACCACCCTATTTGACAGAAACAGGTCAATCCATCTTGCTAATCTCCTCTATATACTATTTCAATCAAATAAAATGGACCTACATGAGGCTTAAAGGTTGCACACTTAGAAATTTTCAAAATAGATTTTTCCAATTGCACATTAAATGCATGGAAAAGCCCACATCAAAACTTCTTGATACAGAAACTACCGAGTTTGCCGCCCAAAGAAAAAGAAAAAAATAAAATAAAATAACATAAAGTGCAGCGAAACGCATGAATTGCCGCCGGGGAGCAAAAGCAAACATATGAATCGCAAACACAGCCAGAAACGTAATTTTTTTCAAAAAAAAAAAAAAAAAAAGGAATGTACTGCAGTATTAAAATTCCCAAAATTGCAAAATATAGCGACGCACGAGTTGGAGAGAGAGAGAGAGAGAGAGAGAGAGAAGTGTTCCAACGTGCGTACGAAATTACGAGCGAAATGTCCACGAACAGCAAAATAAATCGTTGAAATTCCATTATCCAACAAAAAGGGATCCCCAATTTACATACGGAGCATGCGGAATTCCTTCAGGCAACCGTGTCGCACTCCATGCACTCAATCAGAGAGGGTGAAACCATAACGACACCACGAAAACACAAGAATAGATGAACGTAAAAAATCCACGAGACCCATCTCAGAAAATGCACAAGAATTCAAAACATAAACATAAACACACATAAACGCATGCAAATGAAAAAACCCGAATCAAAACCGCCCACATTTTGCAGATCAAACCCATTAATCAACTAGTCAAATTCCATTTCCAGAACGAAACCCCCCTAAGCACTCACCTCCGCAATGCCTCTGCAGATCAACAACCCTCAGAAACTAGGGCTTCACCCATTGATGCAGCTCGTTGGGTTTCTCCAACAGACGAGATAAACTCCGAAGATAGCACAAACGGATCACCTTTGGGCCTCATCCCCTTCACAATTCACAACAGAGCAGACTCCACAAGCAAATAGTAACGAAGGGCGTCGAAAACCCCGAGTAGTGCTCTCAAGTACAACAGATGGCACACCTTCTTCGCCCCTCTCTCTCTCCCCCCCACCCCCCCAGGTTCTCTGATCCTTTCTACCTCACCCTTTCTCTCTCCACTCACCAATCTCTTTCTCTCTCTATAACCTCTTCTCCTTCATGTGCGTATTCTGCCAATAGTATATGTACTCTCTTCCACCACTTAGCTAAGTTAGCTTTTGTCCGCTTGCTTTCTACCCAAACCCACATTGATTCACAGACCCAAAACGCAAAACCCCCCCATTTGGGGTTTAAGCCTTGTGGTAAAACCCCTCTCTCCATGTTTCTTGTCAAATTCTCACTCACACACATTGCACCTCTCCTCTCCATCCTATTTTTCTAGTCAACAAATTTTGGGTAGTTGCTCATTGCCATGTTCATTTGATCTCCCATATTACCTACTCTTTTTTGCCATTATTTTTAGCTGCTCTGTATGCTTGGAAAATAGGATTTTTTTAAAAAAAAATTAAAACTATTTTTTTACTAATATTTAACGGAATCCGTGATCAGGAATTTTTTATGTGGTGGATACCTAAATGCGTTACGTGTTCGGGTTTGGATGTATAGTTGTTAGTTCTTGTTAATGATTAAATGTGGAGGTTTCCTTCAACTGTAAAAACAGATTTTTGAATTGATATGGCATAAAGCCCAAAATAACTAGAATACATGTACTCAATGGGGGCTGGTGGGATACCAAAAACAAATGTGTCATTTCTACTCATTCAATGCCCCGCAACTGTAGCTCAAAGTTAATGCTCATTATAACATAATTAATATGCATTTATGTTTGGTAACCGGGCAAGAGCAATTCATTTGGGGATTTAGAATTTGGTTTTGGAGGTCATCATGGGATTCAAATTTAAAAAAGTAAATTATCTTTTGCACAAAATTTAATGCTAAATTTATTGAGTTTATTGTGTAAAAATCAATATCATTTTATTTTAAGAATTATTTGATTGTAATTTGAGAAAGAAATTTATGTCCCTTTTGGGAACATGAATTTCATGTTTCAGATTTGCATTGACTTAGATTCAAATGAAATTTGGCATAATTTTAAATTCTAATTTATCTAAAAGTATATAAAATTTAAGTTTATAATCACGAGTTCATTGAGTGAAAATCAATATCATTTTATCAGATTCCAAAAGAATTATTGTATTCACAATTTTAGAAAGAAATTTATGTCGCTTTTGGGAACATGAATATCATGTTTCAAATTTGCGTTGACTTAGATTCAAACGAAATTTGGCATAATTTTAAATTTTAATTTATCTAAACGTATATAAAACTCAATTTTATAATTTCCAGTTCAGTGACTGAAAATCAATATCATTTTATCATATTCCAAAAGAATTATTTCATTCATAATTTTAGAAAGAAATTTATGTCGCTTTTGGAAACATGAATTTCATGCCGCCGATTTGCATTGGTACATATTCAAACGAAATTTGGTATAATTTGTTTTGTAATTTATCTAAGTGCATATAAAATTATCAAAGTTTTAAGTTCGCAAATATGGAGCTAATGAATTTATATTATTTATGATAGGTGTAGTGGCTTAAGTTTTAAAATTAAACACTTCTTTTTTACAATTTTAAATTTTGTTTTATTGAATGGCAAAAGACACCCACCTTAAAACCTCTCCTTAGATTTTAAAAATGTTATAAACATCTCCTAAAGTTTTAAACGTCACTAACCTCCCTTAAAATTTACCAAAAAGGCACAGACCTTCCATCAAAAAACCCGCCTCTTTAAAAATTATAAGAGGAGGGTTTGTATCTTTTTTACAAATCTAATAGGAGGTGTCCTTGAATTCTTGAAATCTCATGGGATGTATTCCAAATTTTAAAAATTTCAAAAAAAATCACTGTCTTTTTATCAAATCTTAGGAAATGTTAATATTTTTTACCCTTTTATTTAATAAAATAAGAAGTAGGCATATGTTCATAATTATTTCAAAGTTAACATAAATCTAACGTTCTTTTAAATTCACTTTAATTACATTCAAAGTCAAATCTTTTTCTCTTTCTATCAATTTTGATAACCCATTATTTCTACTAATATGAAAGTTGATAGCACCTAAATTATTTCCGTTTAAGTTAGTATTAATTATTTATCCCTAAATCTTCTCTTATCAACCCGTATGTTTTGTTCTAAATCAGAATTTTATTTTCCTATTAATTTACTCCTTTTTTCCATTTTTTTTTTCAGTTTAATTTTGACTAAATAGCTCTTATTTTTTTTATTTAAATTTTTTTCAACGCTTCCTGGACTCTTTCTCATCCCCTCCAAGTCAATTGTTTCTTTTCTTGATTGATGTTTTTTTTATTTTTTATTTCAGGCTTTGACTATGAAACATAAGAAGGCAGCCTTTAGCCATTTCTAATTTTCGGCATACATTAGCTTTCCATATCCAACTTTTTCTTTTTCTTTTTCCTTTTTCAGCTCATTTCATATTTCAACCATAAAAATAAAAATAAAAAAACAAATAAATTTGTTTACCATTCTTACTTAGATTTGTGACAAATTTTATATATAATTAACTTTTGGAGGATAGGAAATGGGTTTAGGATTTTTTTTTTTTTCAATTTTTGGTAATTAAAAAGAGATAAAATCATCTAAAATAAATTACACCAAATTTGCATACAATAAACAATGATTGCAAATTGAATGGAAGTGTTTTCAACTCAATTACAAGGTCATCATCTTGAGAACAAAATTTTATAAGATCGAATTGGGATATCTCGGCATACTACATATGAGCAAATTATTACTAAATTAGTTGCTCGAGTGTCACGAGCCACACATGACCATGAGGATCGTGTTTGCCTCGATTTGCCCAAATATTACACTATAAATTTTGCCCATGAGGCAATAAGATTCCACCAAGTCTTATAACATCACTACTCATATTTGCTGATAATAAGTATTGAATAAAAAAAGTATCGAAAGTTATAAATGGTATTTGGTTATTAAATTAGTGGTATTTGGATACTTACTTTTATTGAATGTGTTGACTCTATGAGTCTGATCCTGTTTTGATTATGACAAAACCAATATTTTTCACCTGTGCACTGAGCTTCTTGAACAGGTTTATCCTTACATGCACTAATGGTAGAAACTCAAGCAAATCATACGGACTATGAAGATAAAACTTCATTTATGACAACTGAAGAATCGAAAGAATGAAGACCTATTTACTATTATATTTGCATTCATTTTTTGGTCTGTAATAATTTATATAGCATGTAATAATGCATCTGCATGCATAATAGGGTTTAATGTTCAACATGATCATAGAATAACCATAGGGAACCAAATGACCGCAGGGCACCCTTCGATCGACCAACGCTGAATTTTTAGGGTTAGCTCAAAGACCTTAAAAAAATCCTAGGTCCTTGCATAATTACTTAGAATAATCCCCACTATTAACTATGTAATTAGGGGTGAACTTTAAATCATAAACATAACCTAATCTTAAAAGAGTAAAGGTTTTGGGCGACCGAACTTGCATGTTGAAAACGCCTCGGTCAACCAAACGTAGAAAAGTCAACAGTGTTGACCAAACTTTGGGTGACCAAATCGATTTGAGTTAAAGTGTTCTTGGTCGACCGAACACAAATCCTAACTTTTTCCAACATCCTCGGGTGCCTGAACTCCACGGTCATTTTGACCTCGGGCGGCCGAACTGAGAGGTTTGGCAGACTGAACTTATGTTCACGTGACCGAACCTTGAACATTTTGAAAATCGCCTTGACCTCAGCCACTTGAACTTAACCCCGGGCACCCAAACTTCAAAAGTAGTTTTTCTGCATGTGAGTGTTTAGGTGACCAAACCTATGGCTCAGGCGACCGAAACTCTCGGGTTGCATATTTTTAACCGTTTAAGGGTTGAAACCTAAGGTATAGTCACAAGAGGGAGGTGAATTGGGTTATTTAAAATTCCTTAGAGTCTTTTTAAGAGTTCTTAACTTTTACAATCTTTTAAAGACTTCTTATATTCTTGTTGATTAGGCAATCCACACAAACACTAACTTCTTCTATTCAATCCACAACCACAGCATACACAACCAATTGATTAACTGTTCAAACCAAACAAACAAAATACAAGTAATCAATATTTGCTTTGTAATACTCAGCAGCCCTGTATATGAATGTGCAAGTCCTGTAGTTGGCCTTTGAACTTTAAAATAACATCCAATTACTTTTTCAAAATCAGAATTCAAATAAACCTTTAACTAATAGGTTTTGGGTTGTTAACCAATCAACGTACTCGCTTACGGTTTCCACATAATATTGATTAACCAACGTACTCCCTTTCGGTTTTCACAAGCCCAAGAACAAATTAGACTTTGGTTTATTTAATTTCCAATATACGTTGTTTTATGATTTAAAGAATTACAACATCCACATAGTTTATATTTTTTCTGGAATTTAAAGAAAGTAAGGGAAAGAGAGTGACACCGCTGTTTTTATGAGGTTCGGCTTAACCTAGCCTACGTCATCGCCTTAGGTCAACCACCTAAGGATTTCACTATACCTTGTTCCTTCCAAGTGGAACAAAAACTTTTACAATAACTAACCTCTTTTCTAGGAAGAGAAACCTCTCCAATCAACAACCTATGCTTGGTCCAACGATCCAACTATACCTTGAACATCAAAGATCTAGTAGAAAGAAATAGATATCTGCGTACAAAAACAATCTCAAACACAGAGCAAGTTGTACAAGTTAAATCACTAATCGTACTTCAAAACCAAAACTAAATAAAAAATGTAAAGTTCAAGGTTTAAAAGTCATCAATGGTTCTTTCTTATTAATATAAAAATTTTAGATGCAAATCAAAACCCAAACTTTTTAATCAACCAACAATTTCGTAGAGTTTCCCCCAGCAAGAGTGTGAGCAAGCATGAACTTTAGAAGAACTTTAGCGTAGAAAGCGTGTATTGTTTCAGCGTATTTTTTCATTGAACAAGAGAAGTATTTATAGACTTAGAGAAAAGTTCCTCATATAACATGGAGTATTGAGGTAACTTTTCAAAATATATTAAATCAAAGAATCAATTTTGAAAATCTTCCCGTAAGTTTGAAATTTAAAAATC
Source organism: Malania oleifera (assembly GCF_029873635.1). Classification (NCBI taxonomy): domain Eukaryota; kingdom Viridiplantae; phylum Streptophyta; class Magnoliopsida; order Santalales; family Ximeniaceae; genus Malania; species Malania oleifera. Next base: position 129,981,834 of record NC_080417.1, read on the forward strand.
TCTACATGTTCAGTCAATTGACCCACTCGACTGGGTCATTTTTGTACTAGTCAGTCGGTTGGACAGGCGGCTGACACCATTTTGTCTCTTCAAAAAATAATTGTCAGTCGGCTGACTGAACCACATTCAAAATGGTTAGTCGGCTAGGTACTGTCAGTCGTCTGGGTGTTTTCAGTTCATCAAGTCAGTCGGCTGGACAATTAACTTTGTTGTAGGTTTCCTGACAGTCGATTGACTGAACCACGTTCAAAATTGATCAATTGGTTGGACACTATCAGTTGGCTGGGTATTTTCAATTCATCGAGTCAGTCGGCTGGGCAGTCCTTTCTTTTCAAATATTTTTTATTTCAAATCTTTTAAAATCTAGTTTACTTGAAAAACTCAAATACAACTTTTCAAAAACATTTTCAAGGGTTTTTCAAGTGCTGATCTCTAAGTCTTTGTATCTTAAGTAGCTTCACATAACTAAATAGTAATGGCGAAGTACTTACAAATATCCTTCTAAGCATGATCACCTTAATCACTAAGTCTTGCAGCCTCTTAACGTTCAGTCTTTACTTCAAGATCTCTTTAGCCTTTAAGCTTTTCATTTGTCGTTCATTACTTCAATATACTAAGAAACTTTCACTTGATTGACTTTGACTTCCGACTTATTTCTATGATTAACCATAAGTGTCATTTTACTTTGACCTAAAATAAAGTCACTCAACAATACAAGTTAAAACATCTTTTATTTGTTATCAGCAAAATAAGATCGAAAAGCCCAATTAGACCAACAATCCCCCCCCCCCTTTTTGATGATGACAAATAAGGAGCAAATACGAGGGTTCCTATGAAAAGGCTCCCCCTTACTATAAGCATTTTTTAACATATGACATCAAAAAATGTTACTATAAGCATTCTTTAAAAAAACGTTCAATATGCTCAAAGTCAATAATATGCTCAAAGTCAAGTAAGGCTCATCATTATTTAACATGGTCATCATAAATATTTCATATTCCATACACATCATCATACAAATACTTCATTCCATTATCATATAAATACTCCATATTGCATACTCATCATTAATATTTCATTCCATCATCATATTTCATCTTTGTTTTTCACAACCTCTCCCCCTTTGGTCATCATTAAAAAAAAAAAAAAAAAGGAAAGAAAGCAACCAAGCTAAGTGTTTAGTCATACAACATATCAAAGTACACGCAAAAAATTGAGAGCACATGAAGAGACAAACTCTAGGTCAGTTGACTGACCACTCAAATGGCTCGTGTTTTATAAACAAGCCTATGGTTTTTCTATCAGTCAGTCGGCTGACCTCAGGGTCAGTTGGCTGACTGGCCTCTATTCCAGGAAAACTCAATTCAATCAGTCGGCTGACTTCAGAGTCAGTTGGCTTACTGTAGGTATTTCTTTAAATTTTGTCCTTTCACTTAGTTTCTCTACTATATAGTAGACCAAGCTCTCTTCTAATGGTTATGAATCTATCTTCTGAGAGAGATTTAGTGAGGATATCAGCCCATTGATCATTTGTATTGATAAATTTTAGAATGATGTCTTCTTTTTGAACATGATCTCTTAGGAAGTGATGTCTTATGTCAATGTGTTTGGTTCTTGAGTATGAAATAGGAATTTTAGATATGTTTATCACACTCGTATTATCACACTTAATTGGTATAGTTGTGTATTTCAAATTGAAATCTCTTAATTACTGTTTCATGTATAATGTTTATGCACAACAACTCCTGGCTGCAACATATTCAACCTCAGTAGTTGACAAAGCCACGAAATTTTGTTTCTTAGAGAACCAAAAGACTAAAGATCTTCCTAAGAAGTGACACGTGCCACTTGTACTTTTTCTGTCTATCTTGCATTCTGCATAGTCCGCATCTGAATAATTAATCATTTCAAAACTGGTGTCCTTAGGATACCATAGTCCTAAGTCCATAATGCCTATTAAGTATCTTAGGATTCTCTTAACAACTATTAGGTGTGATTCCTTAGGTGCTAATTGAAAACGTGCACACATACACACACTAAACATTATGTCGGGTCTACTGGCTGTTAAATATAGTAAACTTCCAATCATACCTTTATAATACTTTGTGGCTACGGATTTTCCCTTTTCATCTTTGTCTAGGCTGATGGAGGTACTCATAGGTGTTCATATGGGTTTACTATTTTCCATACCGAATTTTTGTATCATTTCTTTTATGTATTTGGATTGACTTATAAAAGTCTCATTCTTTGCTTGTTTGATTTGAAGTCCAAGAAAATAATTTAATTCTCCCATCATGCTCATTCCAAATTCTTCTTGCATGCATTTTTCAAATTCTTTCAACAGATGTTCATTAGTGGCACCACATATTATATCATCTACGTAGATTTGAATTAAAAGTGTTGACCTTATATGTCACTCCCGGTTTTGATAATGACAAATACTTGTTGTATTTGATGCATGTTTGAGGTTATTTGCAGGTATACTATTAGCAAGACAAAATGATGGCACAAGGAGCAAAAGTTGAAGGCCATAAAGACCCTATTAATGTTGTATTTAATTTCTTTATTTATTATAGGTCTGTAATAGTAAATAGGTTATTGAGTTGTAATAATTATTTGCATCACCTGCATGGTATGATAGGTAAGCTCAAACGAAAAATGCCTAGAAATGACCCTAGGACACTCACACGTGCATATATATGTATGACTAAATGGATAAGGTGATCGCATGATTAAATAGGACCTAAATGCAATAAGTATACACGTTCGGTCGACTGTGCTACTCAAGTACACTATCACCCGGTCGACCGAACAAGAGTCGAGTCAACAGTTGGACCATAGCTCGGTCGACCGAACTATGACTAGTATATTCCTCCCGGTTGATCGAACTCCCTCAAAGTCAACAAATTGACTATACGGTCGACCGAGCCTAAAATGCATGCCAGCAACCTAGTCGACCGAGTTCTCACGTGTGAGAACTTAACGATCTGGTCGACCAAACTAGTTAGTTCAAAAGGTACCTAGTCGACCGAACTGCGCTAAAAAGAAAAACCGCCTTGGAACCTCCATGTTCGATCGACCAAACTTATAGTTCAATTTATGCCCGGTCGACCAAACTCTGTACAACTCGGTCAATAGAACTTCCTTCGGTCGTCCGGTGCTCTCGGGTTGTCCCATCATTTTTACCGTGGTTAAAATATTTAAAAGGGATTAATTTGGTTAAATTATATTAAAACTTTTATAATAATTCCTTATGTGTCCTGGACAACCATAATCTAGGGGAAGTCTATATATATCCCTTCATTTGGAATGATTAGTATCAGATTAGCAAACTTGATTAGTGAATTTTCTCTGAATTCTAGGATCACTCTCTCTCACTTCCAAGTATCCTACACTCATACTTACCTTGCCATATTGCAAAAAATTCGTTTGTAAGTTTGATTTGAGTGTTCTTGTTCTATAGGTTTGCTCTCTCAATTTGTGCTTGTTTGATATTATTTTGTTTGAGAGCAAGACCTTAAGTTTTCTTAGGAGACTTTGTTAATAAGTCTTTCCTAAGAAAATTTCACTTGAGCTTCTGAGTATTGCACTATCATTGCAATATCTTAAGAAGTTCATATTTGATTTTGGTTGCTAAAATACTTTCAAATCATTTTCAAATATCTCGTGTGTTTCATTTTGAGAGAAATTTTTGAAGAGATATTTGTTTATGTTTTAAAGATCTTTGTTGCAATATTCCTTGAGTAATATTATTTGTTGAACACAAAAGATCAAATCTTTTTTGCAAACAAAATCTATATAACTCTTGAGCTTTATACATTGAGAAAAACTATTCGTTGAGATATCAAAAGTGTTGATAATATCTTTGTTTGAGCATTGTGATTGAATATATTGTGTGATACAAATATCATATTATTTGCACTCTCACGCACTGATTACAACACTTATATAAATATTTGAGAGTAGATTGCTTAGATTGGGTACACATCTGCTTTAAATGAAAGCATAATCATTGTACCATTTTCATTGTTAAGAACATACTGTTGTGTTTCCAGGCATGGCCTGAGGGGGCGGTAATCCAGCCCGGTAAGGATTGGTTGTAAAGGTTGAGATCAGCTCTATGTTAATTGACCTGATTTGTTTAGGTGCCACTTCACCCATTTAAGTGAGCAAGTATAATAGTAATCCTTGTGCTTGTTAGCCAAGGCGGGGACGTAGGCAATCTATAGAACCTCGATAACATTTCTGCGTATCACTTTTCTTTACTGCTTTCTGGTGCATGCGTAGTTAATTAAATTGTGTCATTTAAATTCTGGTACATATTATAATTGATTTATTTTACTTGCACTAAATTGACCTTAGGGTTGTGAATATACTGCTGTTAGGATACTGACCTAGGACATTAATTTTAAAAGTACCAATTCATCCCCCCTCTTGAGATCACAGTAAAACTAACAAAAAGTATGTCATCTTTCTTAGTTTTAATGAACAAAGTATTATCAATTTTTCCTCTTGAAAACCCTTTCTCAATTAGAAATCCACTAAGTCTTTCATCCCAAGCCCTAGGGGCTTGCTTTAATCCATACAAAGCCTTAATTAGTCTAAATACATGATTAGGATTTTTTATATTTTCAAAATTAGGGGGTTGTTCAACATATACCTCTTCATTAATATGCTTATTTAAGAATGCGCTTTTGAAAACTATTTGGTATAATTTAAATTCTTTGTAGGAAGCATAAGCTAATAGCATTCTTATTGCCTCCATTCTACCTACAGGGGCAAAGGTTTCATCATATTTTATCTCTTCTTCTTGGTTATACCCTTTAGCTACAAGTCTAGCTTTGTTTGTAATGATTATACCATTCTCATTCTTTTTATTTCTAAATACCCATTTAGTTCCTATGATCGAATGATTTTCAGGTTTGGGTACTAATTGTCATACTTTGCTTCTTTCAAATTGGCTTAATTCTTCTTATATAGCAGTTATCCAAGAGTCATCTTTAAGGGTCTCTTCAACATCTTTAGGGTCATTTTGAGATAAGAATGCATAGTGATTGCATAGATTCTTTGAAAAAGATCTAGTAGTTGCACCTCTAGATGGTTCACCTATAATTTGATTTTGAGGGTGATCTTTTTTGTACTTCTATTCTCTTGGTAATTCCGGATTTTCTATAGGTTCATCTTTTGAGTTTCTTCATTTACTTCCTTTTCTTCCTTGATTTCTATCTCATCATCCATTTTGAAAATATCATCATTTTCTTCATTTTTGACTTCTCTTGAAAAAGGATTTGATTCATCAAAGTCTATGAATTGATTCAATTATGGTAAGTGTTCTTTTGTTATAGATCCTATAGGTCTTACTATTTGTAGAGTATCGTAGGAAAATTCCTTCATCCGATTTAGCATCAAATTTTCCTAAGTTATCTTTGTTATTGAGTACAAAACACTTACACCCAAAGACATGAAAGTAAGTTATGTTAGGCCTTCTTCTTTTCCATAATTCATAAGGTGTCTTGTTTAGACTTGATCTAATAGAAACCCTATTAATTACATAGCAAGCTGTATTTACAACTTTGGCCCAAAAATACTTGGGTTAGTTATTTTCATTAAGCATAGTTCTTACCATTTCTTGAAGAGTTCTATTTTTTCTTTCCACAACTTCATTTTGTTGTGAGGTTCTAGATGCTGAAAAGTTATGGCTTATGCCATGATCATTGCAAAATTTTTCAATGTCTTGATTCTTAAATTCTCTTCCTTTGTCACTTCTTAGATTTGAGACATTGTACTCTTTCTCATTTTGAAGCTTCTAGCATAGAGTGACCTCAAATGAACTCAAATGAACTGGGTAATACCACTTACCCTGGTTTTGGGATGGTTCCCAAGTTGGCCTAACCAACAAATCACTTCAGCAGATTTGAAGAGAATCTTCCCAAGAGTGACATGGCGGCTTTAGATCGTCAAACCGACGAAGAACCAGGCTAGAAAGCTAGAGAGAAGGTAAAGAGGACGAAGTTAGAGAGAGAGAGAGACGGGCTGCATGAAATTTTTCTACACTGAAAATTCAATTTTGGCATACTTATACACCGGCCTTTATTGACGAGGCTAAGAAGGGAGTTCTTCGACGAGCTAATAACTTTTGTCAACGAATTTCAAGCCCTGAAATAGCCCTCTCGGTAATCTTTCGTCGACGGGACACATGGCGTGTGACAAATCCAATATAGAGTTCGTTGACGAAGCTGGAGAGTTCGTCAACGAACCCTACTTTTCTCTCTTTTTAAATTTCCTTTTCCTCTTTTCTTTTATTAGTTAATACTATAATTATTTGAGTCTCTACATTCTCCCCTCCTTATAAAAATTTCGTCCTAGAAATTTACTCTCTGTATTGACACCATCTTTTAAAGAAAATGGGCTACTTATTTTATTATTCACCCTCACTTATGGTGGAGGAATACCATGGTTACATTCAAGGTTTTGGGAGATTACAAATATACTTATAAAAGAAAATTCTCCCAAAATCAAAACACTTCCTATCATATACTCTACATTACAATTACACATTCATTACTCTATACTAAACAAAATAAAACTGCTATTATTTAAGCTTTACAAATCACTATTGTACCCCACTAAACAGGTCTGGGTTCTGTCTGATTTCTTCCTCAAGCTCCCAAGAAGCTTCCTCCACCGCGCGATTCCTCCACAGGACTTTTACTAGTGGTATTTTCTTACTGCGCAATTCATGTTCTTTCCTATCTAAGATCTATACTGGAGCTTCCTCATATGCTAAAGCATCACTAAATTCCAATTCTGCATAATTGATGACATGGGAAGGATCTGATACGTATTTCCTTAACATAGAAATGTGAAATATGTCATGTAATCTGAACAAAACTGGTGGTAAAGCTAACCAAGAGGCAACTGTCCAAATCTTCTCAAGTATCTCAAAAGGGCCAATAAACCTAGGGTTCAACTTACCCTTCTTCCCAAATCTCATGACTCCCTTCAATGGTTCTATTTTCATAAATATATGATCACCCACTTTAAATTCCAATTCTTGGTGGCAAGTATCGGCGTAGTTTTTTTCTTGTCTTTGTGCTACACTAATTCTATTTCGAATAAGTTAGACTTTATCGTATACCTACTGCACTATTTCTAGTCCCAAAACTCGTCTCTCACCTAACTCATCCCAGTATAAAGGAGAATGACACCTCTTGCATAAAGTGACTCGTAAGATGTCATGCCTATGCTGAAGCGAAATGTTAGTTTGAGAAGTTTGGTAACCATCCTAAAACTAGGGTAAGTAGAATATTTGAATATAGTTAGTTTTACCAAGTTCATTTGAACCCAAATTTTGTATTTTATGAGAATATACTGGGTTTTTGTGAAGTAAAATCAGGGTATTATATTTTCAAGAATAAGGTATTTTGGGACCCTGCAAACAAGGGTTGAGGACCCCAGTGGGTGGTATTTTAGGAACACAGGTAAAATGATATATGAATTATAGTTTAGGATTTGTGCATATGTGGTTTTGGGGAAATATGTATGTGATGATTATTTAGGTGAATTCAGTTCTTTGATAGGGAATTATACGTGTATTATCCCAGGATGCTGGAATTATAAATGTTGCACGCGTGAGATTGTAATAGTAGTTAGTGCTCAGATAGTCAAGTAAGGGAAATATGTTATGCTAGGGATTTGTATGATTATCAACATAAATTATATGTTTTACCAGATTATTGGTACCCAGATTATAAAATATTTGTATAACATAAAATACAGATTTTAGAACATGTGAATTTATTTATTTAAATTGTGTGGCATGAGCTTATAGCAAATTAGCACAATATTTATGTAGCTACAAATACCATGTTTTACAGTATATTAGCAGAAAATATCATGATTTATAGTATTTTGAAAATATCGTGATTTATTTATTTTCCATGATTCCATGAGTTACAATATACGTACAGAAACATGTATTTTTAGCAAATTCATAATATCATGATTTCATAACCATAACACCTAAATACTCAAATATTTATACAGTTATTCAGTTATATAGAAACTAAATATTCAGTCAGTTATTCAGATTTTCAGATCAGTTTTACATATTTCAAAATCATGGTAAAACAGTAATATAAATATTTCAGTTACATATATAGTATCAGACCTTGATGGACCAGATTCAGTCAGAAGAGCACGATACCGTAGCTATTTTCAGTTCAGAGTGCAACTATATAACTCAGATAGTATGTGGATATCAACAGTTGATCGTGCATATGTTGTGGATAGGCTCCCGTCAGTTAGGGTTGAGGAGGCCGATATGACTTTCGGAAATCAGTTGACTTTTCCTGGTCGGCCAGCCATGATAGGTCCCGCCTTCGGGCCGCACAACCCTATTATGAGGGTTTAAATCATGACTTTCAATTATCCATTTAGGGAATTTTTTCAATTATTCTGTGTGTGTGTGTGTGTGTGTGTGTGTATCCAGATTTACAAAAACCGTAGACATACGAATAAATATTTGAAGTAATACGAATAGAAAATTCAGAAAAGCAGTTTATGTCAAATAACATAGGTATGAACTATATTGCACATTATTTATACGTGTTTTCTCAGATTTAATATTTATGGTATTTCTAAATCAGATTTTACAAATATGTAAACTCACCTACCACACACTAGCAATAGCTTATTTCGTCTTACTGAGCGTTGTCTCATCCTAGTGATTTAACATTTTTCAAGTGATCTAACTAGGTGAGCAGATCAGGCTCGCAAGTAGAGGGGACTACATTACTACCCTAACTGTGGGGTGAGTATTTTGGGTAGTCATCTTTGGAGTAGTCACTGGGTTTAGATGAGGATATTTTGAACATGGATGTGTATGCTTATTTTGGGAAATATTCTGACACTCTGGTATTGTATATATTGTTATAGTTATATGTATTCTGCTTCTAGTTGCTTAGGTAGTTTGTTGTGTCTCAGGTTCCACGGGTCTTTTCTAGGTCGTGATGATGGTTGATTTATATTACCAGGTATCAGAGCGGTGGAATTTTACAGTTAATATATATATAAAAGTGGCATGAAATATCAAGTCGTTACAATATATATTCTAAAATACCCATAATCTCATATTATCTTTACTAGTAAAAATTCTAATTTAATCTGACATAACATATTTCCCTTACTTAATTAGCTGGGAGGCTCGCCTCCAACTCTATTATCACGCTCACAGCGTACTATCCCCAAAATCCTGCAATAATGCATATAAACATATTCCCCAATAAAACACTTAATTTCCCTAGAAAGTCATCATACTCATATTTCTTGGACCTGTCTATTCATAATTTTCTAAATTATAATATACCTAGATTCCTGGAAAGATATCCACTGGGGTCCTCAACCCATGACAACAGGGTCCTAAAACACCCCAACCCTAAAAATATAGCACCCTAGTTTTATGTCACAAAATTCTAGTATATTCCCATATAACTCAAAATCTAAACCAAAATAAGCCTGATAAAACTAAAAATACTCAAATAATCCACTTACCCTGATTTTGGGATGGTGCCCAAATTGCCCCAATCAAAAATCTGTTATAGCAGACTTGTAGAGAAACTCCCCAGGATCATCGTGGCGGCTTCTGATTGTTAAACTGGGGAGTAACGAGGCGAGAAATCTAGAGAGAAGGGGAGAGAAACCAAGCAGAGGAGAGAAAAACTGAGAGAAAATGAACTTTTCTTGCTCAAACATCATTTTCAGCTATTTATAGACCTCTTGTCACGTGGCCTCGTCGACAAGTCAAAGAAGGGGGTTCGTCGACGAACACCTAACCCTCGTCGATGAGTTACAGGCCCTGAAATCAGCCCTCTTGGTAAGTTCTCGTTGACGAGACACGTATCCACGTCGATGAGCCTCTGCATTTGTTGACAAGACCCTGATGAGTATCCTTTGAAATTTCCTTTTCTCTCTCCTTTCTTTATTACTTAATTCCTATAATTTCTCGGATTACTACAAATCGGCTACCAACCCACACTTCCTGAACAGTGTGGTTGCACTGTCGGTTATACCCAATATGGTCCGCCTAGCCTACTACACTGACAACCTCTAGGGTTGACACTCAGTGGGTATCCTACTACATCAATCTGAATAGCTAGCTACGGTACCGCTCTTATTATATGTAACCATCTGAGTTCTGTTACTAGATAATACATTTCACATAATATATTTATGTACATAAATAACATTTTCATATTTCTGTAATAAATCTGGCTTTTACATATACTCTGAATAAAAATTGTCATTTCATAATTTCTGAATAAATCATTATAATAAAACTGATCACGGCAACTGCGTCGGCTATCATATCTCGGCATCTGCGCTGGTTACATTATCATGATATATTGTAAAATATCTTAATTCTTGTACTGATTTTCATCCTTCTAAAATTATTGTAAAATCATTCTCACTCCATGAAAAATAACATATTTTGACAAATCGTATTTACATTAAACTTATACTTATGCCACACGAGTGACTTATACTTTATAATATGCTATATCATGCTATAAAATCTATTTTCTCTGTTCAACATTGATATTTCCAAAAATACATTAATCATCAGTATTCTAAAAAATACAATAATTCATAAATAAATTTCTAAAAATACCTTAGTTAATCTATTCGCTTACCTGATTCCTGCGAAGCTTGTTAAAATTCTAAATTTATGCCCCTCAGCGTCCAAGGCTCAAAAACCCTAAAATTATTTTTTTTTCCAAAATTAATCAACTAAATCTCTAGAATATTTTTATTTAATATTCCCTAGGCCCTAAATACTCCAATTAACCATTAAAACTAATATTTAACACCCTTACCTCAGTTTTGGGATGGTGTCCCGGAACCCCAAACTGAAATTTCACTCCACCTAAGTTGCATAAAATCTTTCCAAGAACCTCGTGGTGGTTCCTGATCGTCAATCCGAGCTTAAACGGAGTCGGAATCGAAGGAAATTGGAAGGAGGGCCGAGGGGTTTGTGAGGGAGAGAGAGAGAGAGAGAGTTTTTTTTTTTTTTCTCAAATGAACTCTCGGGTTGCCTTTAAATTTCAATACTGCCGGGAAAACCGTCGCCGATTTTCTCGGACTCCTAGAAAATCGTCGCCGGTTTTCTCTTTAACCGGTTCGATTTTTACCGTTTTACCTAATATTGACCATAGTAAAAACCCAAAACTGTCGCCGATTTTCTCCTCCTTCAGCCAAAACTTCATTTTATCCCACTTTCATTTATTATTATATTTTCCGGGTCTCTACAAGAAACCCCCTTATTTTTTATAATGGTAAAGGGGGAGATGTATATGGATGGTCCTGTTTCTTTAGATGATCTTTTTGTTAAAGCATATTGATGAGTTTGCATCAATTTTTGTGTCTTGATGCAAATTACCTTGCACCCTTTTTTTTATTTTACTTTTGTAATCATGGACTAATACTGAACATGATTGTAATTGAATGCCTTACTGATACTTCTACTACAACTGCTTGTGATTGAATTGTGAAATATTGAACTATTTGTGTTGAATGGTAATACAGAACTGTTTGTGGAACTATTGAAATGCTGGCCTTGAATATTGAATTTGTAATAACCCAGGGAAAAAAATTTTAAAAATTAATTAATAAATTAAAATTATTAATCAATTAATTAGTTCAATATTATAAATTAATGTATTAAATAAACAAGTAAAAAGAAATAGTATGAAAAAAAAATTAAAACTAATTATTAATTAATTAATTAATTATTATTGAATTAAATAAATAAATAAATAATAGTAAAAAATTGGAATAAAGATATATATATATATAAATATATATATAAAAGTTAAAGTATAATATATATATTTATATATAATATGTAAGTTTAATGTGTATATATATATATATATATATATATATATATATATATATATATATATATATAGGTTAAGTTAAAGCAAGTAAAAAAAAAAAAGAAAAGGAAAAAAAGAAGATGGAAGCATCTTCAAGAAGCTCAAAGCTTCCTGAAGTAGGCGCCTCACCTTCTCTCTCCTTTCTCCGTCGTTTCCGTCTCTCTCTCTCCCCTCATTTCTCGATGAATATTCGATTGATCGGAAAACGGAAGGTGTCGTTAGATTCCCAACTCTGCTACCGACATTTCTACTGGAGCGAATTTGTCGTGGGAGCGGTGTAGGCAACATTCCCGAGGTAAGGTAACTTTTCCCTAATTTTTCAATTTTCTCATTAAATCTCCTGTTGAATCAACGATAAGGCACCACCATGGGGTCCTGGTCGTGATTGTTGTTATTTTGACATAAGTAAAGTTTCAATTGAGGTTTTCTAGGCCCCACTCCAAAGCGAAAGTGGGATTTGAAAATTTTGGTAATTTGACTATATTTAAGGGTATATTTATTTATTTAGAATTTGTGGGTTTAGGAAATATTAAAATAATATTTTATTTATGAGTAATTACATGGAATTAGGATTTTTGATTCAGGATCTGAGTGAGCACCGCAAGTATTTTTTTGGGTCCCTGTTGGCATAGTTCAAGGAACCAGGTAAGGGGAAAAATATATATTAAATCAAATTTTTTATGAATTTAATGAAAAATAAATTATGTTATATGTACGTGTATATGTTTCGGTATGAGTTTAAAATGCCAACTGTTTAAACTATGTTTTTTTTTTTTTCGAATTTAGGGCTGTTTATTATATACGTATATACGAAAATGAACTGACGAAAGTGGAAAAATATTTTCAGGGTAATTATGTAATAAATGAAAGATATTTTCAATATATAAATATTAAATGTTGGTTGACTTATTATACAGACAGTGTATGAATTTTATTACTAAATTGTGTGACATGAGTAAATAGGAATGTTGTGTAGAAATATATGTTAAATGTATGAGATGCAGGTTAAGTAAGTAATACATTAAAAATGAAATATGATATGAACTATGTTGCTTGTGTGTGTTAATGCAACCATATAAATAGCTGAAATATGTTGGGCAAAACAGTTAAAAGATGATAGGTAAATGTATGACAGCTGAAAAATACTGGGTAAAACAGTTGAAAGATGTTGGGTAAATATATGACAGTTGAAAAATATTGGGTAAAATAGCTGAAAGATGTTGGGTAAAACAGCTAAAAGAAGCTGGGTATGTAATGAAATGAAATGAAAATGTAAATGAATGAAACGAAAATGAAATGTGAAATGTGAATAATGTAAAATGGGAAAGAGTCACTTAAAGTGAAATGAAATGGGATGTTAAAGTTATGAACATGAACATATGTGAATGGTTGAGTAATGATAGAAAGAACAATGTATTATGATACTAGAAGTATCCATGCTTGTAGAACATGTTATGATTGGGCGAGACGTACTTTTCACCTGAGGGTTTGCCAAGTAAGGCGAGTGTGCTAATAACTTCAGATGTGGCAGTAGTTGCATAACGTACTAGGGCAGAGGGAACCTACTTGTATGAGCGGGTAGATTTCCCTATCCTTAGGGCCTTTGCCAGTAAACTATTATTAAACCGTGTGAGTACGAGATTAAACTAACACTTGAGGGGTTACTGAGTAAGGTGAATGCCCTGGTATGCTTTGGTTGTGACCTTAGGGTTGCCTAAGTATCAGAGCGGAGGGATGCTACTTGTATGGGCGGGTAATCACCCCTATCATTGGGTAATCTCGTGGGTTAAACTTTTGTATGTGTTTTGTTAGGATCAGAGAATGATTTCAAAAATTATGTTAACGATTTTCAAACGTTAAATAATATGTTATATATAAACTAATGTTGACCACACACTGTTTTAATATATTGTTTCTTCCCTTACTGAGATGTGTCTCACTAGAATATGATTATTTCTTTTTCAGGACATCCTCGAGGTCGAACTTAAAGAGTTCGAGGGTTTTTATAATTTTTGAGAAGTATTAAAAGAAAGGGTATATACTAATAATACTTTGGGGAAATGTAAATATTTATATTTTATGTCTTTATATTTTAAGGCTGTTGAGTAAGGAATGATTGTGAAAATACTGAAATGTTTTGAGAGTTATGTAGATTTATGAAAATGCAAATGATAGATGATTACTATGGATTATAGATAGGAATTAGTAAACTCTGGTATTATGGTATTATATTTATGGAGATTATATTTGTGTTTTCCGTTGCGTATATATTAATTATGGATTATCAGGGATTTTATCAAGTATAACGTGCAGGACTCGGGTTTAAGGGTTTGGGGTGTTTCATTAATCACCTGCATTTTCATATATATACGCAACAGAAAACATAAATATAATCTCCATAAATATAATACCATAATACCAGAGTTTACTAATTCCTATATATAATCCATAGTAATCATCCATCACCTGCATTTTCATAAATCTACATAACTTCCAAAATATTTTAGTATTTTCACAATCATTCTTTACTTAACAGCCTTAAAACATAAAGACATAAAATATAAATATTTACATTTCCCCAAAGTATTATCAGTATATACCATTTCTTTTAATACTTCTCAAAAAGTCTAAAAACCCTCGAGTTCTTTAAGTCCGACCTCGAGGATGTCCTGAAAAAGAAATAATCATATTCGGGTGAGACACATCTCAGTAAGGGAAGAAACAATATATTAAAACAGTGTGTGGCCAACATAATTTTTTACACCTTGTCTAGTTCGTGCCCGGGAATGTTGCGATAGCTTGACAACTCCACTGGGGATGTCGAGACCATTTACCTTTTTTACTTCTTGTTAAGTTCGCGTCTAGGAACATCGCGACAACTTGCCCTATATAACATATGTTACATTAGCATACATTATGTTAACGTTTTGTATCACAAGGGAATAACGTTTGTAAATAAATAACTAGCTTCTCAAACGTTACATAAACATTTGGATAATGTACTTGACATAAATAACATCACTTGTCCTAGACAACATACTTTGCATTAAATCACGTTATATCAACGTTTTGAATTACAAGGGACTAGTACATTAACAATTGACTTTTGATAGTTCCCTTCTACAAAAAGATAAATTTTGATAAAAGTTGCTTTCATGAACGATTTTAAAAGGATATCCTCTTGAACATACTGACTAACCTACTTATATTAATAATTTATTCTCAGCATACATGCTTATATGCCGTGGAACATCAATTTCAAGTCAATTTTTATTTTCAAATTGAATAACTTGTCCATGATATGTTCATGGAAATTATATTACATACCCAAATGTCTTCATTTTGAACAAAGGAAAGATGAAAGTCCATCATCTACTATTCCAAACCTCTCTTAGAATCTCAAAACTAAACCAAGTTTCCTAAGATATTAGATTATGGATACGCGTATACCTCCATCCACTAGTTCATCATCACACAATAAAACTATCTTCCTCTAACAATTTTCTAAAAATGAAGTGGACTTCCTTAATGTTTTTTTTTTTTTTAAACAATAGGCTTAATGTTTAGGAAATAAATAAATGATATGGACTTTCTATCTATAATAATAATAATAATATTAATATTAATAGTAACCTATAAAATAATACATATCTAAATTTTTTGGTAGACCAATAATATGTATTGATTATCTAAGGGTGAGTTTGATCTCCCTTCTTTTTCCTCAACTTATTTTTTTTAAAGTAAAAGTTGGGTCTAATGTGTTTGGTAAATATATTTTTAAAATTTTAAAAATCAGTTTTATTTTTTTTTTGGAGCTTTTAAAAGTTACAAATTTAAAATTTTTAAAAGTTAAAAGTTGATTTTTTTCTCCGACAAATTATTCTATTCCATTAGTACCTTTAATTTTTTAAATATTACAAAATTAACAATGTATTAATTATATTTCCTAAAAATATATCCATTTTAGTTATTTTAAATGCTTTTAATCATATAAAATGCTTTTAGACATCTTAAAATTTTTTTACCAAATGTCGCGACGTCTCGGGAGCGAAGTGCCCCCAAAACCACCAGTGTAAATAAAATATAAATTTTGAAAATATTTTTAAATTTTGGACTCGCCACTAACCTATTTTTCTTGATGCGGTTAGAACACCTGATTACTACTCACAAAGTAGTTTCGATCTGCGTATACTAGGATTGGGATCGAGAGTTCAGTTATGTTAGGAGAAGGTATCCACATCCGTTCTACGAACGGTACCTAATTAACTAAGAATTATTCCCAAATTGAATTTTAATAAACTTTTAATTTCTCCTTAAAAAAATAAACAAATAAATGAATAAATTTACAAAATTAATAGAGTATATAAAAAAAAAAATCTGGATGTGAATTAGGAGTGTCTAATAAGACCCCCAAACAAGGGAATCTTGTTAGAAAAACCTCCCTCATGGCTAACACATATGAGGTATAAAAATACTCATTATCCTTTTTATAATCATTAGGACACACCCTGTGATGACCTAAAAATATATATACAATTAAAGTACAATAATAATAAAATAATAAAAATGGTCATTAAGTTAATATCAATACAGAAATATTTTTCTGTAAGATCATTGATTCCATGTTTGATACCTAAGAAAGACTTTATCTTAGCGAGTGCTTAGAGACCATTGCGGCTCAGTCGCTCCCTAGAGGTCGGTCTAGTCAAAATGGAATTTCATAGGATAAACAGGATAAACACTGTTTGTACACGTAAATAAGTACATAAAATAATATTTTGACTGACATAATTTACAAAAATATATGATAAAATAATAATATAGGTATCCTATGTGGGGCTCACAAGACTGTGTGGGGCCCATATGAGTCCCGAAGCCGTGTGGATGTTTACACGAGTCTCGAAACTGTGTAGGCCTCATAAAATCGTATGAGGATTATTAGAATTACGTAAGATCCATTTAGGTTTCGAAATTGTGTGGGACCCACAAGACCATGTGGGGTCCACATGAGTTTTCAAAATTCAAACTTAATTCTTGTTTAAAATAAATAATAAAATAAATAAATACTAAAAATAGTTTAAAAGTAATAACAATGATAATAATGATTAAGAAAAATAATAAAATAATAAATAATAAAATAATTAATTGCTTAATTAATTAGGTAAATAATTAATTAAAAATTTATGGTGGCAAGCACTCTCACATGGCCTCCATCCCTATCTCATACTCAACCCATACCTTGTCCATTCTTTAATTTTAAAAAAAATTATAATTTCACCCATCTCCCCACACTTTTACAAATTCAATTTCTTCCCCAAAATTTTCCTATAAATAGGGAGCTCTCAACCTTCATTCTTCACAACAATTTTCCAAGGAAGAGAATGATTAGTGAGTGAAAGAATTTATGGTGGAGAGAGAATTTTTGAGTAAATTCTCACTCACCCACTCTTTTCGATCTCATTTCTTAAAGATAGTTATTGTGTTCGTAGCACAAGGTAAAATAAGAAGGTAAGTAAATTTTGATTATGTTAGTTTTTTTTATTTAAAATTCATACCCGAGTTTATTTTATAAGTAAACTTCAGTTATATTAATTAGTTCCACAAAATTTTCATGAGTTTATTTTTACGCATATTTAATTATACCAGTTCTATCTTTAATATACTTGCATCTATTTTTGGGTTAAGAAATGTTCTAATCCCCTCGGATAAATTTTCAGCATTTCTTTCTATTCAAAAATAAAATTATATATATTTTTAACATAAAAATTGTGTGGTATGAGTTTATTTTTACGTTGCATTTTTATGAAAATATGAGTAAATATGAGATTTTCACGATATTATTTTAAATTGCATAAATTATAATAAGATGATTTTAAAACCCCTTATGGCAACGAAAGTTCAAAGTTACAGATACTCGGTACCGCAGCTTAAACTTTAAACAGATCAGAGTGCACCCACACTGTTTATAGGGTGGTTATTTATATTAGTGGATTTCTCCGCAGTGCACACCTAGTTTCGGATCAGGATTTAATAAGGAAAATCTCACTTAAAGTTTACATACGTTGATTTAGTTTGGTTGGCCAGCTAGTTAAGTCCAGTCTTCGGACCGCACAAACCAGTTATGGGGGTAAACATGACTTACGGCAAATAGGCCTAAGGGTGGTTTTTATAATATATGTTTATATATATTTAATTACGTGTACAAAGTTACTAATGATTTGAATGAAAAGTGTAAGTTTACGTGAAAAGGATCATTCTGGTGCTTAAATGACGATCTAAAGAAAACGTATAAAGAAAAGTATATGTATGTTTATCATTAAATATTTTTACAGTCTTAAAGTTAAAAGTTTAATTTAACAGTTATAGTATATGATTATAAAATTTTACTATTGTAATTGATGACAAAAGTTTTATGCAGAAATTTTTAAATTTATATTTATTCTAAAAGAATTTTTGAAGTTATAGTATTAAATATTGTTTTACGAAATTTTTAAAGAGCTTATTTTGGCCACACACTAATAATAATCTTATTTACTTATTGAGCGTCGTCTCACTTCAATCATATTTTTATTTCAAATAACTCTGAAGTGCATGTCGGAAATCAGGTTTAGCAAGCATGCGGGTGGGGATTAGAAAAATAAATATTGATTATAAATATTAGTATGATTTCAGATATTTATGTTTGTGTAATTTTTCTTATTTTGAAATAAATGATTGTAATATGGATAATTAGCGCTCTGGTTTAATAATAATTGAGCTTATTTACTTCCGCTGTAAATCAATGGTAAAAAGTTAATATCCTAGACCCTTCGGGATTGAGGTGTTACACACCCACACCAAAAAAATAATTAAAAAATCATCAAAATGTATTTTTTAAAACATTCCCGAGGTTTTCAAAGTCTTTGTAGAACTTTTCTAAACATTTTTCGAAAAAAAAAACCTCCTGGATTTTTCAAAGATTTTTCTCCTTTTATTTTGTATTTTTTTTTATTTCAAGTCAAAATAACTCAAAATTTTTTTTTATATATTTTTTATATTCTATAATGAAAAACCACACATATGCTATATATATTTCACACTAAATGCATTATAAACACATATGTCAACACACACGGATATATGTGTGTGTGTGTGAATGTGTATTTGGTATGAGTTTATATGTGTATATATACAACTCTTTGTGATTAGTCTAGGCATATTATATGTGTGTGTGTGTGTGTGTGAGAGAGAGAGAGAGAGAGAGAGAGAGAGAGAGTGTAAGTGGAGAGTGGAGGGATATATATGTGGGTGTGTCAAAGTGTAAGTGGAGTTAAAAAAGATTAAAAACTCAGCCCATCGGCTCTCCTTTTTTTTCTTCTCTTCTTCTTTCGACCAAGGCTCTCTCTCCTCACGCATTTTCTCTCTCTCTCTCTCTCTTATTTGTGAACAGTGCTGAAATTATGTGCTTCGTCTCTCCCTCTCTCTCCGATCTTCTTTTGTTTTCTTTCTTTTTTTTCTTTTCTTTCTTTCTTTTCACCATCTCCGAAATCATCTCTCATATCTTTTTTTTAATCTCATATTTTATTTTCATTTCTTGCAGATCCATACCACAAAGGAAATTTCAAGAACGAATTGAACTTCTCTAAGATAAGTTCCTTGTTCCATTATTTTTTTTAATTTTTTTCATTTCCTAGTTGGGTTACATTTTCTCAAGAAAATTTTCCCAAATTTTCTTGTTAACCAAACAACCCAAAAATTAAATTTTTGGAGTCAAAATTTTCATTTTAAACACAAATATTCATTTCGAGCAATTGGAATTTTAATTTCAAAAATTGTGTAATTTAACATTTAAAAAACAAAATAAACAAAATAAAAACTAACCTCACTCTTCACACTCCTCCGGTCTTCAACGTCCTTGATTTAAATCCCATGATCTGAAGCAAACTCTAAATTCTGATTGTTTGAATGACCTCTGGGTGTGTGCAAATTCCTTACAATGTGAAAGTTGCATTCCTTACTTTTGTGGATCTTGTGTGTGACTAAAATGTTTTCTCGCTTCTATGAATATTTGCGCAATTCACACTTTACAAATTCCTCACTATATCTCTTACACCGAATTTCTTCACACACTGTCTACTCTCAATATTCTAAATGTCCCCCTTGTTTTTGCTTTCCCTGAATTCCAATTTATAAGCTCACGGAGGCATTTAATTTTAAGCTCCCAACCAATTCACCATCCAACCAGCCAATTTTCATCGGCTCATTAATTATCTATCAGCCAACAATTTCATTTATTGTTGATTTTCCTAATTGTTTTTTTTTTTTTTTTTTTTTGTCTCTTGTGCAAGCATGCAGGTGTGCAAGAACCGGCAAAGTCCCAAGACACTTTATTTAATTTTTCTGTATTTTATTTTTATTTTTATATTTTTTTATGATGTTTTTATTTTATTTTTATGATGTATTTCTATTTTTTTATTTTTTTGTTGTATGCACAGTGTAATAATAATAATAATAATAATAATAATAATAATAATAATAATAATAATAATAATAATAATTTTCTTCTGTTATATTTTGCTCAAACAAAATGAGGTGTTTACAACTGCCTCTCTTTATAGGTTTGTTGTTTAAGATGACGAAGAGTTATCTTTTAGCAACAAATTTATAAAGATAAAAGAAGCAGATTTTGAACTGGGTCAAATATAACAAAAAAGACCAAAATGTGACCTCACAAAAATGCATAAAATTCCATATAAACATGCTATGTATAGTGAAATAATCTGAAGATAACTGTTCAGGTGTAAGAATTCGAGTCGCAAAGAACATGAGGATGACTTGCATTTGGTGGAGGAACTCGAGTGTCAAAGTACATGAGGATGACTTGTATCAAGTGTAGGAACCTGAGTACCAGAGTACTTGAGGAAGACTTGTACCAGGAGTTTGGTTATGTTAGGGGAAGGTATTCGCACCCCCTACGCACCCGTTCTATGAACGGTATCTAATTAACTAAAAATTATCCCCAAATTGAATTTTAATGAAATTTTAATTTCTCCTTAAAAAAATAAACAGATAAATGAATAAATCTACAAAATTAATAAAGTATATATATATATATGGATGTGAATCAGGAATGTCTAATAAGACCCCTGAACGAGGGAATCTTGTTAGAAAACCCTTCTCAGAGCTAATACAAGTGAAGTATAAAAATATCCATTGCTCTTTTTATAATCATTGGGACACACTCACACCAAAACAAATAAAAAATAAATAAAAAATCATCAAAAGGTATTTTTTTTTAAAACATTCTTGGGTTTTTCAAAGTCTTTGTTGTTGACTTTGGTGTATTCCTAAGAGGGGGGTGAATTGAAAATTTAAAATATTTCGTCCTAGGTTCAACTAATCCAACAGCTGTATACCATAACCTAGAGTTTGTCTAAACATATACCAATTCAACAGATAAATTACTAAGCAGATATTATAACAATTAAAGCAGTCTTAGTATATCATTCATTCAGAGCAGTAAATATTAATATTAATATATATATATATATATATATGCAGCAAATTAAAGTTTGAAAAAAAAAATAGCGGACACACAATATGTTATCGAGGTTTGGCCAATATGGCTTACGTCCCCGCCTCAAACTCACAAGTAAGAGGATTTCAGTATGTTGTGCTGGAGCCAAGAGACGTTGAGCTGGAGACACGTGTGAGGAGATAAATGACGCGTTACAAGCTAGAGCAATTTATCCACCATTTAATTTAAATGGATGAAACTTATTTTTTTGATTAATCGTATTTAAGTGTAATTGATTCCAAAGCCCTATAAATAGAGAGCTATGGAGAGTTGTGAAATGTACAGAGAGCATAGAGAAGAAAGAGAGGAGGAAGAGAGTGAGAGGAAGAAGAGAGTTGTATTTTTTGGCGATTTTAGTGAATTTGTTGTGTGCTCCATGGACGTAAGTCGATCTTGACCGAACCACGTAAATTTTTGGTGTTCATAATTTTCTGGTTGTTCACAGGGTCTTAACAAGTGGTATCAGAGCTCGGTTGGAGCAAGGAAAGCCAGATCGGAGTTGTACACCGAAAACAGAGTTCTGTCCAATGGCTCAAAATTAAATTTTGAGGCCACCATCACCTTCACCTCACCGAGACGAAGCCGACAGTGCAAACTGGAGCTCGAAACAAGCTTAGACGAAGCTACACGCGCCAACACGCTTTTTGCTGGAGTAGGACGCCTTGTTACGCACCGGTGACTTGCCGCTCACGCTCCAAACGCGCCCCACGTGTCTTCCTCGCCTAAATTGTCTCGGCCGAACCCGAAAACTCTATACCGACCCAGTAACCCGACCCGTACTCTGTCCCTGAACTGGATCTGTATCCGACAAGCCACCTCATAACCCGACCATGTCAGCGGCGTTGAGTCAATCGCCACGTCATCTGGACCCACAGTGCCACGCCAACAGTAGGCCCCAAAGTGCCACGTTAGCTGGGCTACGTCAGCAGCCACGCCAACACTACCACGTAAGCTTTGACCAAGTTTGACCTGAAATTTGACTGAACTTTTTAGAGTCATTTTGGGTCGATTTTTTAAATGACTTTAACCACTTCTAAGGTTTTCAACCATTCTAGATCCAACTGTGCTATCCATTTAAGCTAATTTCATCTCTAGATCAATAAATCGAGATGTCAAATGAAAAGAGCTCAAAAATCGAAATGTTCAATGACAACAATTTTGGTTTCTGGAAGATACAGATAGAAGATTATTTGTTTGGGAAAAAATTGCACTTACCATTGAAGGGTAAGCCAACATCTATGAACGAGGACGAGTGAGAGTTGCTTGATCGAAAAGCTCCCGAAGCCATCATAATGACATTGTCAAAGTCTGTGGCATTCAATATCAAGCATATATCATCCACCAAGTCTCTGATGGATGCGCTCTCTAATATGTACGAGTAGGCATCAGTCGCTAACAAGGTACATCTCATGAAAAGATTATTTACTGTGTGCATGTCTGTAGGTGAAAGTTTTAGCAGACATTTGAATAATTTCAACGAGTTGTCAGATCAACTCGCCTCAATCGGGATAACATTTGATAAAGAGATTCGTGCCCTACTGATTCTCAGTCAGTTGCCCGAAAGTTGGAATGGTGTTGTTACTGCAATCAATAGCTTCGCAGGAAAATCAAAGCTTGTATACGATGAGGTCGTCAGCACGATTTTGACGGAGGAAATCAGAATGCAGTCAAACCATGACTCCACTTCGAGTTCAGCCTTGAACATGGAAAGTCGAGGCAGAGAAAACAGGCATGGATGATCAAACAATTGCGGCAGATCTAGGCCCAAGAGATCTAAATCCATAAATCCCATAGGGTCTCAAAACACAGGTTCCCATAACACAAAAATTATTGAGTGTTAGAACTGTGGAAAAACTGGTCATTACAAGAACCGGTGCAGAAGTCAGAAGAAAAAATACGAGATGAGGGTAAAGACAGAAGTAAGAAAAAATATGAGACGAGGGTAAAGACAGAAGCAAATGTTGCTTCAGAAAATGATGATTTGTTGATCTGCTCTTTAGAGAGCAAAAAGGAGTCTTGGGTGTTAGACTCTAAAACTTCATTCCATGCCACTTGCAGCAGAGATTGCCTAGAGGAGTATACATCAGGTAATTTCGGTAAAGTATATCTGGGCAATGATCAACGCGACATTGTTGGTAAGGGGTCAGTGAAGATCAAAATGAATGGGTCAGTATGGAAATTGAGAGATGTTAGGTATATTCCAGACCTGAGGAAGAATTTGATCTCAATCGGTCAATTGGCAGATGAAGGATATAACACATCTCTTATTGGTGATGAATGGAAGATTTCGAAGGGTGCATTGACAATTGCTCGAGGTAAGAAAAGTGGTACTGTTTATGTAACCCTTGATGCATGCATGTCTATTATAGTTGCTACAAGAAATGATGATGGCAACTTATGGCATCAACGACTTGGAGACCTGAGTGAGTAGGGACTTAGGGTGATGCACTCAAAGGGTAAGTTGAGTGATTTACAGTCGGTGAAGATTGACACATATGAGGATTGCATATTTGGGAAATAGAAGAGAGTCAGTTTCTAGACAAACATCTGTACCCCAAAGAAGGAGAGACTTGAGCTAGTCCATTCAGATGTATGGGGACCAACAACCATTTGGTCCACTGGTGGGAAGCATTACTTCATCACGTTTATCGATGATCATTCACGGAAGGAATGAGTTTACTTCCTGACGTATAAATATGATGTTTTTTATGCTTTTAAAATTTGAAAAGCAATGGTAGAAAATGAAACTAGTTTGAAAATCAAGAAGCTGAGAACAGATAATGGTGGTGAGTATGTTGTCACCGAGTTCAAGAAATTTTGCTACGAGCATGGTATTAGAATGGAAAGAATTGTGCCAGATACGCCTTAATACAACTGCGTAGCTGAACGGATGAACAAAATGTTGACAGAAAAAACTAGAAGCATGTGTATGTAGTCAAGCTTGCCAAAGATGTTTTGGGTAAAAGCAATCAAGACAACAGCTTATTTGATTAACAGGAGTCCATTAGTACCATTGGACTATAGTATACCACAAGAAGTTTTGAGTAACAAAGAGGCAAGACTTTCACATTTGAAAGTTTTTGGTTGTGTTTCATATGTACATATCAATGATCATGTCAGGAATAAGCTAGATCCAAAATCCTGAAAATGCACTTTCATCGATTATGGTGGAGATGAATATGGATATTGCATTTGGGATGATGAAAACAGAAAGGTGATCAGAAGTAGAGATGTGATTTTTGATGAAAAGGTGATGTACAAAGATAGACACACAACATTATCTACAGAGTCTAAAACAACCTTTGTAGATGTAGATGATGTTTTATAAGGTGTAAGGACACGTCAGCAAAACACCGAAAATCCTCAGCAGAATACTGAGATTCCTCAAGTAGAGGAACATGTGGAGCAGATTGTTGCACCACCACCTACTTCTCCAGCATTAGAGTTTAAGAGATCTTCTCGGCAACATGTATCAAACAGGAGGTATATGAACCATTTACTTCTTACAGATGGAAGAGAACCTGAATGTTATGCTGAAGCATGTCAGGCAGGAGATTCGAGCAAGTGGGAGCTTGTAATAAAAAACGAGATAAAGTCTCTTAACTCCAACAAAACATAGGAACTAGCTAAGTTGCCCAATGGTAAGAAGGCTCTTCACAACAAATGGGTGTATAGGATCAAAGAAAAGCATGATGGATCCAAGAGGTATAAAGCTCGGTTAGTAGTCAAAGGTTTCGAGTAGAAGGAAGAAATTGACTACACTGATTTTTTTGCACCAGTTGTCAAGCTAACAACCATCAGATATGTTCTAAGTATTGTTGCCTCAGAGAGTTTACATCTTGAGCAATTGGACGTGAAAATGACATTTCTTTACGGTGATCTTGATGAGGAAATTTATATACAACAGCCACAAGGTTTCTCAGTAAAAGGTAAAGAGAATCTTGTATGCAAATTGAAAAAAAGTTTGTATGGTCTTAAACAAGCTCCTAGACAATAGTACTAGAAATTTGATAGTTGTATGCAAAGGAACAATTTTCAGAAGTGTAATGTCAACCACTGTTGCTACTTCAAAAGGTATCGTGCTAGCTATATAATTATACTATTATATGTTGATGATATGCTAGTCGCAGGATCAGATATATAAGAGGTTAGAAAATTGAAGCAGCAATTGTCAGGGGAATTTGATATGAAAGACTTGGGTCCTGCAAAGCAGATTCTTGGGATGTGGATCTCTAGAGATAAGCAACAAGGGATGTTACAATTATCTCAGTTAGAGTACATCAGCCTTGTTTTACAGAAGTTTAACATGAGCAGCGCCAAGACTGTAAATACACCATTGGCAGGTCATTTCCGTCTCTCAAAGGATCAATCTCCTCAGACAGATGAAGAGAAAGACTTCATGGCTAAGGTGCCATATGCCTCAGCCGTTGGAAGTCTAATGTATGCTATGGTTGGTACCAGACCAGATATTGGCCAAGCAGTGGGAGCTGTCAGTAGGTATATGTCAAATCTAGGGAAGACACACTGGGAAGTAGTGAAGTGGATTTCGAGATATCTATGTGGAACTATTGATAAGTACCTATGTTTCGGAAAAAGCGATTTGAAAATCCGAGGATTTGTAGATGCTAATTTTGCAGGTGAGATTGATCATCGCAGAAGCACCACCGGGTACATATTCACTGTTGGCTCAACAGCTGTTAATTGGATGTCACAGATACAGAAGATTGTTATTTTATCCACTACAGAAGCTGAGTATGTAGTAGTGACAAAAGCCTGTAAAGAGATGATTTGGCTTCAAGGTTTGTTAACGGAGCTTGGATTAAAGTAGGAGAGGAATGTTTTGTACAGTGATAGTCAGAGTGCAATACATCTGGTAAAGAACTCCGCATTTCATTCAAGAACTAAGCATATTGGACTACGTTATCACTTCGTTAGATCTTTGATAGAGGATGGCGTGTTGACACTTGAAAAAATCCAAGGTAGCAGAAATCTAGTAGATATGTTAACTAAGGTAGTGTCTATAGAAAAGCTGAAGTTGTGTTCAACTTTAGTTGGTCTTCATTCCTGGAGACATATTTTGAGCACATAATTTATTCATGATACTGGTTGAGGAGGCATCTCCATCTCCAAGTGGGAGATTGTTATGCTAAAGTCAAGAGATGCTGAGCTGGAGACACGCATAAGGAGATAAATGACGCGTTGCAAGTTGGAGCCATTTATCCACCATTTAATTTAAATGGATGAAACTTATTTTTTTGATTAATCATATTTAAGTGTAATTGATTCCAAAGCCCTATAAATAGAGAGCTATGGAGAGTTGTGAAATGTACAGAGAGGAAAGAGAGGAGGAAGAGAGTGATAGGAAGAAGAGAGTTGTATTTTTCAGCAGTTTTAGTGAATTTGTGGTGTGCTCCGTGGACGTAGGTTGATCTTGACCAAACCACGTAAATTTTTTGTGTTTATAATTTTCTGGTTGCTCACAGGGTCCTAACACACTAATTGCTCCCTTACGGGTGGAGCGACACCATTTACAACACCTTACAGGCTGGTGCACTTAGTTCTCTTAACTGGGTCTGAACTAGTCCGGTGCTCTCCTAACCGAGTCTGAGTAGGTCTGAGACTTTTCACAGGGCAAGTCTCCCTCTTCCGACCACACGTCGAGAATACAACAGATAATTAAATTATTTTGTACAAACAAATGCTTCTAATACAAACTGATGTGTACAACGATAAACACAAATACACTCACGTATGTTATGCAAATAAGCTCAATGTGAGAATGTGATTTTCAAAAATATAATCTTTGAATAAATATGTGTATGATGAGTGCTCAAAGATTTTATGTCCAAATAAGAAATTTCTCCAAAAATATTTTTCTAAATAAAGTGTTGGAGAATTTAGGGTTTATGACTCAAAAATATTTTCGCAAACACAAACAAATGAGTCTTTGAATCTTGCAATGGATGTGCAAGATTCACAAGCAAATATATTAACTCCCAAAAATATTTATCAAATGAAATACGTGGGAGAAACTAAAATAATACTCTCAAAATAAAATATAAAAGATATATATGCAAGATGAGAGTAAAAACGATTTAGATTTGTAAAACAAATACTCAAAAGGATGTTTAAAACAAAGTTCTCTTAAAAGAATAATTAATAAAGAAAGTATATGTTGAGTATAAAATTTGAGAGAGTTTTTAGGCTAATCGATTCCTTAATTATGAGTTATTAGGGGGTATATATAGATATTGAGAAAAATATAATCGTTGGGGACATAATGAGAATAATTAGAAATATTTAATTAAATTTTAACCTCAATTACAGTGGTAAAAATTTGCCAAGCTGAAAGGTTTGGTCGACCATTTACAAGGTTCGATCGACCATTTTAATAAGTTTGGTTGACTATGACAATTTTGATCTGTAGGTTTGGTCGACCATCTTAGGGCGATTTCGAACCCTTCATAGGTTTAGTCGACCATGGCTAGAGGCCAGTTGACCATTTATGAGGTTCAGTCGACGAAGGCTAATTTGAACTATAGGGTCGGTCGACCAGGGAAGGTAGAAAAAGGTACTTTTGAAGTTCAGTTAACTGAGGACGCTCAGTTTAAAAATGGGTTGATCGACTGAGCAAAGTCAAATATTTGACTTCTACCCGTTTTGTCGATCGAAGCGTTTATAACGCAAATCGGTCGATCGACCGAGGCTTAGTTAAACTGTTAACTTTCTAGCCTACGATCTGTTCAGTCAACTGAGTTGATTATAATTAGAAGGATTTGGTTGATCGGACTTTTGACTTTGGTCAACTCTTCAGTTCAATCGACCGTTGAAGTATAGTTCAAAAATTAGTTAGTCGACCGAGGCTTTTATTTATGTCACCTAAGGCTGTTCCAAAACCTTTGTTTGATTTTAGCTTTTATAAAAATGGTTTTTGGTTAAACTCTATGTGCCCTAAGGTCTGTCTACGGTCAATATGAGCTTATCAAATCACATTATGCATGTAATGCAATATTTCATACCAAATAATAAACTAAATGCAATACAATAAAATTAAATGTTTTCTTCTTGATCTTTTGCTTTTCACTTCGTGGAGTATGCTAGATTTATGTGCATTAAGATCCATTTTGACCTTCATTTCCCTTAATCCTTATATGTGTGCCAAAATATGAACCTGTTCACAAATTAAGTACACACATAAGATACAAATGCTTTGTCAGCATCAAAACAGTGATCAGACTTTAAAAGCCAATATTTGTAGAATTTTTCTAAACATTTTTTTTTAAAAAAAAACCTCCGGGATTTTTCAAAGATTTTTTTTTTTTTTTTTATTTCAAGTCAAAATAACTCAAAGTTTTTTATTTTTCTGTTTTTTCTTAATATTTTATAATGAAAAACCACATGCACATACTGCTATATATGTTTCACACTAAATGCATTATAAACATATATGTCAACACGCATAGATATATAATATGCCTAGAGCAATCACAAACAATTGTATATACACATAAACTCATACCAAATACATATTCCCGCACACACATGTATATAGATATATATTAGGGGATATATATATATATATATATATATATATATATGTATATGTGGGTGTGTGAAAGTGTAAGTGGAGATTAAAAAAGATTAAAAACTCATTCCTCCGACTCTCCCTTTTCTTCTTCTCTTCTTCTTCCAGTCGAGGTTCTCCTTGTCTCTCTTATTTGTGAACAATGTTGAAATTTTGCACTTCATTTCTCCCTCTCTCCGATCTTCTTATGTTTTCTTTCTTTCTTTTCTTTTCTTTTCTTTCTTTCGTTTCACCTTCTCCGAAATCATCTCGATCTCAGATCTTTTTTTTTTAATCTCTTATTTTCATTTCTTACAGATCTAGACCACAAAGGAAATTTCAAGAACGGATTGAACTTCTCTAAGATAAGTTCCTCGTCCCATTATTTTAATTTATTTATTTTTTTGTTTCCTGGTTGGTTAACATTTCCTCGAGAAAATTTTCCCAAATTTTCTTGTTAACCAAACAACCCAAAAATTAAAATTTTTGAGTCAAAAATTTCAATCTAAACACAAATATTCATTTCGGGCAATTGGAATTTTAATTTGTGTAATTTAAAATAAAATAAAAAAATAAAACAAAATAAAAACTAATCTCACTCTTCACACTGTTCCGACCTTCAACGTCCTCGTTTAAAATCCCATGATGTGAAACAAACTCTAAATTCTGATTGTTTTAATGACCTCTAGCTGTGTGCAAATTCCTTGCAATGTGAAAGTTGCCTTCATTGCTTTCGTGGATTTGTGTGTGACCGAAATGCTTCCCCGCTTCTATGATTATTGTGTGCAATTCACACTTTGCAAATTCCTCAATATAGCTCTTACAACGAATTTCTTTACACACTTTCTGCACTCAATATTCTGAATGTCCCCCCTATTTTTGCTTTCCCTGAATCCCAATTTATAAGCTTAGAGAGGCATTTAATTTTAAGTTCCCAACCAATTCACTACCCAGCCTTAAATTTCAAGCTCTCAACCAATTCACCATCTAGCGAGACAATTTTCATCGGCTCATTAATTTTCTATCAGCCAACAATTTCATTTATTGCTGATTTTCCTAACTGTTATTTTTTTTTTGTCTCTTGTGCAGACATGCAAGTGTGCAAGAACCGACAAAGTCCCAAGACACTTCATTTAATTTTGCTGTATTTAAATTTTTTTTTTTGTATTTTTATGATGTTTTTGTTTTTATTTTTATGACGCATTTCTCTTTTTTTTTTTGTTTTTTTATTGTTGTATGCACAATATAATAATAATAATAATAATAATAATAATAATAATAATAATTTTCTTCCATTATATTTGGCCCGCAAAAAATGGGGTGTTTACACCAAACACTCAAGACTAATTTTTTTCTTTCTAATGGCTCCTTTTTCATAATGGGGTGAAATATTTTTAAAACAATGTCAATAAGATTATTTTCATCAGTATTTTTCTCCTAAAAGGTTTTTATTTTATTTTAAAAAACCACAAGAGAGACAAACTAAGCCTAAGGACATGTTTAGTTGTGGAAAATAGTTTTTATTTTATATTTTATATTTTGTAAATAATTATAAAAATGGCAACTTATTTCTATGTTTTCAAAAAATTTTATTAAAATGTAAAAAATAAAGAGTTTCTTTAGATATGAAAATAATTTTATTTTTCATTTTTAGATTTCAAAATAATTGCAAAATTAAAACACTATTTTTTAATTTTTTAAAAATTATATGAGGAATTTGAAATCTTGGAAACAATGAAAAAATGGTTTCTAAACCAGATTTCCTATTCAAATTTAGTAAATTAGAAAATAAGGTGATTTTTTTGTAGTTTTTTTTTTAGAAATTGGAAATAGAGAACAAAACTATTTAACACAAACAAATAATGCTAAAACTTTAGGTTGTTTGCCAATATTTTTATACAAAACATAGTTTAAGTTGAAAAATTGGTTGGCTTTATGTTATTATCTGGAAATCAAAAGTGAAAAATAAATGATATTTGCGCAACCAAACAGATCATAAAATATCATCAGAAACATATGTTACATTAACGTTTTGATTTTGCAATTAACATAGATAACATCACTTGCCCTGTAAATCATATGTTACATCGGCTTATTTTTTTTTACAAGAAACTAGTGTTAGTGGATTGACAATTGACTTATCCTTTTTATAAAGATAGATATATATATTTGAATCAATTGAAAACTTGTATTGAGTCAGGACTACACAATAAGAGACAACACATTTTCCATCCCATATTCCTTTCCACCCCTCCGAGAATTCAAATCCAAGACCTCCAGAGGTATTGGATGTAAGTCTTAAACTTTGACCATTAAGATGCATTTTAGGAGATCTTTTATAAAGAGGATGCGTTTTGATAATAATTACTTTTATGAACAATTTTCAAGGGATATTTGGTCAAACATACAAAATGGTAATTTAATAAATTTTTATGAGTAGTGTTATACTTATCACCTAAACAAAATATACACAAAGTATTGGGTAAATAAAAAAGTAATATTTAGGAGATTAGTGCAACATTTTTAAAACTTTAAACGTTAAAAAATACCTCTTATCTTGAAGACAAACTTCAATACATTAGACTAGTGAAGGTAAAAAAATAAGTATTCTAGAAGACGATGTCTTGTCAAAGTTTTTAAATTTTAGTGGAGATTCTTTTTTTGACAAATACGACAATTCAGAGCGAATTTGTCTCCCTTATTTGAATTTTAGATTTAAAAAGTAAAAGTTAGACATAATGTATTTAATAAAAAAACTTTCAAAATTTTTTAATAGGCACAAATTTAAAATTTTTAAAAACTATAACTTAGTTTTTTTTTTAGTATTTCAAAATTGTCAAATATTGCAAAATTATTAATGTGTTAATTATATATATTTTAAAAAATATATTTATTTTCATCTTTTAAGATATTTTAACGTATTTATATTTTTTTGCCAAATACTTAAAGTTAAATTTTTGTTAACAACTGTTTTTTGAAAGGAATGCAATTTATAACAATTTCAATTAATTATTTTTCATTAAAAAATTTAAAAAGTTTATTTTAGAAATTACAAAATTAAGTTTAAGATTTGCTTTCTCAATCTAGTACATGTAAAGGAGACTGTTTTTGTTTTTTATTGGGAATTTTGTTCAAAAAGCCTAAAGTGACCTGCTTGAAAGTATCAAAAGACACAAAGATTGATCAAATTACAAACCCATGTAAAAATCAGTTCTATTGAAATAAATTACTTAGTATCTTTCTTGTGACCATATGAGTCCAAGAAACAAACTTCATTTTAAATACAATTTCTCTCCTTCTAGACTTTCATAGTTATGATAACTAAAAATGTAATTTCTTGAGCCTTATGAAGTTGCCTTATAACTTTAAGAAAAGTTGAGTTATGAACTTCTATACCATAATCCAAATAAGATTAAAAAATAGTTGCAAAAAAGAATTCTATATTTATTTGCTGAATTCAAAACACATCAAAAATGGTCCACAGATTCATTGTCGTTTTTGCAAAGGACATGCATTGAAACTAGAATCAAATCCCTTTTCTACAAGTTATCATTAGTAAGAATTTTGTTTTTAGAAACTAATTAGAGAAAAAATGGAGATTTTAGTATAGGCTCTAGGACAAATTACAACAAACTTCCATTGAATTTATGATATTGTCAATAATGATCTAATTGTAAAGGCTCTTAATAGAGAAAAGTCCTCCTCCAAATAAAGACTAGAAATAAGAGTCCTCTTCGATCTATTCTTTACATTTGAAAGATATAAATCTAATTCAACAAATCTAAGATTAAAACAATTTTCACCTTTAAGTTTTTTACGAAACACCAGATTTTAGTAATACTACTCATTTGAAACATTAAAAATATTGCTTACATTATCTCCTTATTGTGAGGACAGAGAATATAAATTAAGAAAAATATGCTTTAAAAAATCTCGTAAGCCCCATGATCTAACAAAGAATAAGTTTTAAAATCATTTCCTATTTGCTTTTTGCACGATCGTATAAAGTATGGCTTAGATTTTAATATACCTTTCAAAATTCTCCATCCTTATGTGAATTTGCACAAATTTGACTCCATTTTATAACCAAATTTAACACAATTTAAACATCTTCACAAGCTTTCCGGTTCCCGATAGAATCTCTAATTCCATTGGCAAGCTGGGTCGATTTATATCCTCAGATTTTTTTTTTTTTGTTGCCTAAATTACCATTTTAATTTAAGGAGGCACGATTAAATCTAAACACGTGACATTTTAAAAAATTATTATATTTACTCATTTTACGTCAAAATTCGGTTAAAATGGGTCAGTTCAATCCTGACATGGCAATCTCTGATTGGACGGCGGATACTAGTGGGATAAGTCCTCACGCAGACGAGCCATTTTCCTCCATACCCAAACCGCGAAGGCTCGAGAAGCTCACGCACTCTCACCAGAGGCCCATCCCATCAGCCAATGGCACTGAGGCACGTCACCCCTCTCTCCTCTCTCTTTCTCCCCTCTCCGTATAAAGCCCTCACTCGCCGACTCACTGCTCTCAGGACTCACTTCTCTGTCTCCGCCATGGCGTCCGCTCCTTCTGGAAAGGTAAGCGTCTTTCTTACCTCTTGGCTTCTTCTCCGAATGTCTTCTAGAATCTTCCGGCTTGCTCGCCGACTCGGATGAGCAGCTCTTGAATGAGCTGGTTGTGGTTGTTAGGTTTTGGTTCCCGTTGCGAACGGCACGGAGCCCTTGGAGGCGGTGATTGTCATCGATGTGCTGCGGAGAGCTGGCGCCGATGTCACTGTGGCTTCTGTGGAGAAGCAGCTGCAGGTGGATGCTTGCCATGGTGTGAAGATTGTTGCGGACGAGCTCATTTCGAGCTGTGGTGATCGCGTCTTTGATCTCATCACTCTTCCTGTATGTTCCTGTGCGCGTGCATATTATGCTACTTGGGGTTTCTGTTCTGATTGTTTGTGGATTATTGATGAAAT
This sequence comes from Malania oleifera, assembly GCF_029873635.1. NCBI lineage: Eukaryota > Viridiplantae > Streptophyta > Magnoliopsida > Santalales > Ximeniaceae > Malania > Malania oleifera. The sequence continues at coordinate 130,015,863 of NC_080417.1, forward strand.
ATGTTGGTGGATTAGCGCCTTCGTTTTCGAAATATTCTTTGCTTGTCTGCGGTGATATTCTTTGCCGATATCCTAATTTTTATTTCGACGAATGCCTTTTTTTTTTTTTCCTCATATATATTTCATTTCGCAGCGTTTGTGTTACGTTTGTCTTTTTTGATCAGTTTCTGTTGCAAGCTACAACTGTTCGATGATTCTTTAGAATTGATTTGATTGACTAGCTATTTTCAAAGATGAATTTTGGTTCTTTAATTGTCTCGTATCTGGTGCGTTAATTTCGAACTCTGCCGAGCGCCCTGTTGATTACATTTCTCTACCTGGAAATTCCACGTCTTGGCTCTAAGATTACGTTAGTCTATGAGAATTGTTGAATTGTGCTGATGAAGAAACGTTACTGTACGAAAATTTAGCTAGCATTTTGGTTTTGGTTCGCTGAAGCAACTAGTGATTCCTGGGAATCTTCATTAATTTGTGGATATTCTTACATTTGGTTCACACTTTACAATCGAAATTCCTGTTCCCAGAGTCCCATTATGCTCTTCACAGGCTAGCATCCCATTCCCATTTAACTAGGTGTGTAGTTGGCCAGCATGGATGAATCGCCAAGAGACAGAATGAGCCAACAAAAAAATTCCCCATAATGTTTTAAAAATTCTAAAATAGCCTCACATGTTATGATCTATTTCATTCCCAATGTCAACAGTGCTTTGCCTTCTCCCTCCTGTCCAGTACTACTACCACCTCATCATCTTCCTCTAATTTCATTGTTGTTTCTGATTGTGTTTTTAATGAGTTAAGTAATTTTTTAATTAGTTGTTTATTGTTGAATTTTGTGTAAAAAATACATGTACTAGCATTTTTATTTTGTGAAACATCACTTGTTGAACTTGTGGATAATTTTGAAAAACATATATGGTTGTTATTCCCACGAATAAACCAAACATGAAATGCTGCATTCCTAGGAGTCTATCAACAATATGATTGTAAACCAAAATTTAGGAATCCTATCTTCTGGATATCAAGATTCCTGGAAATTACAATGTTGGAGGGCTTCTTAGATCCCATGGACCAAACAGCATTTTACTTGTGCTATTCTAAAATCCCCCGCAGGGGCGCACAGGGGTCCTGCAGCAAATGCAAGCTGTTCTGATGCATTTCTTATCTTTCCTGCATGTACTTTAGGTCTTTAGATTTTTTATTTTCTTGATAAGTACAGTTATCTTTTTTTATCTGCTTGTTATTTGTGTTTGTTTGTTGAATTCTGTTAATTGGGATTGTGTATTTTAAGATTTTTGGTGTCGGCATTTAGGGAGGAATGCCAGGTGCTGCTACTCTTAGAGACTCTGGAGTTTTGGAGAGTATGGTGAAGAAGCAAGCTACAGATGGGCGGCTTTATGCAGCAATATGTGCAGCTCCGGCTGTGGCACTTGGATCATGGGGTTTGCTGAAGGGTTTGAAGGTAAGAACTCACTGGATTCATACTTGTTATCATCTCATCTTTAGGGATTAGATCATATGCCATTATGATTTTGATGCTGTTGACAAAGATGACAGCCATGATGATAAGATTTTATTGTATTTTTGGGTTTGGTTTTTGACAGGCAACTTGTTACCCATCATTTATGGAGCAATTATCATCATCGGCGACAGCAGTTGAATCAAGAGTCCAGCTAGATGGTAAAGTTGTGACAAGTCGTGGACCTGGCACTGCCATGGAGTTCGCAGTTGCACTGGTCAAGCAGTTGTATGGGAAAGAGAAAGCAGATGAAGTTTCTGGACCACTGGTGTTTACTTTTACTCTTTCTTACTTTGTTTAATTTGGTTAATTATACTTGTGATATGAGAAAGATCGATATGTTTATGATGTGAATTTTCAAGGGACATTTAAAACTGCACAAATATGTTCATGGTGTGATACATTCAGTTTAGGACATTGCAAAAATGAAGTTGGAATAATGGGCTGTCGTAAAGCAAGTATTGGCCTTTACAAGGGGCAAAGGGTATATTTTTAACGATGTAATGGGGTGCCAAATGTCTCAAGTATGTTGAAAGAATGACTGAGTAGGTTATGGGGGATTATATGGGTAGAATCACTTGCGTGAAGCACCATGGTTCTTAAGGGCTATTAATGATGATTGATGAGCAGGGGTTCCACATTGCTTGGTTGGGAACTTGGGATGCTGAGGAAGAAAACTATGTAAATTGTACTCTCTGAAAGAGATACTTCCACTGCGATCAATTGAGTGACTAAGTTATATGTATGCCCTTAGAAGTTAGAATTTAAGGGTTCAATGAGATTTGTGATGCGTCTTCGTTCTAGAATTTATTTCATTGTTCGTTAGATCTCTTAATGTAGATGTTGTTTATCTGTCCATAGGAGAAGACCAACTTTAGAATACTCTTGGAAATAGCATGCTTATTTGGGTTACTGTCTGTTTCTATTTCTGCACAACTTGTTTATTTTCTTTTGTATGATTCGGTTTGAATATCTCCTCCAAACTTTATACTGTATGTGACCCTAATGACGCTCTATTAACAAAAATATTTTGCTTTCTATCCCAAAAGAAGGATGATTGTTAATTAGTTATGAAAATTTGCAGATGCTTACCATAGTTTTCAGAGATTTTTATGATCATTCGTGGAAGAGTACTTCTAAACTAGACTCTGTAAATTACAACTATTGTTATAGAAGGGACTATGTAGGTTGCCCAGGTTACAAGGCAAATTAAGAGCATTGTCTCTTCTAATTAATATGTTGCTTTCTGAAAGCTGACTGTGTTAGTGCTTTTAATCTCCTGCATTGTTGAGATTTTTGTTCATTTAATCAGGGATGAGGGTGACTCTGGGTACGAAGTTGGCTATGGTAAAGTGTGATTCCTCAACTGTGGTTTTTGGGGCTTACCTACAACTCCCTGACTCAGAAGTCAGAATCACTCATGCATTGAGAGATTTTCAGCTTCATTAGGGGTTGGGCAATGTTTATGTCTTGAATTTAAAGATCCAGAAGTTCAGAGTTGAACATCTTGGTTGATAAAGCTGCCACTTAGAGATCATTGCGGTGGATTGCTATGCCTTAGTATGTTACTGTAGGTCTGGTTGTTTTTTTGACTTTGTTTGTTTCATGCACCTATGTTCCTTAGGATGAGATTTCCTGTGTGTCCCAGAAGTTTCTTTTTTTTATTAAAAGAATACAAAAAACTGTGCTCTCATACGTATTATATCATAACTTAATATTTGTCATCTTTAGATCAGAAGTCATAACTGTTTGGCCATTGATGGACATTTTTAGCATAAAACAGTGACTGATCATATGCCAGTTGCCAAACATTAGCACATTTGCATATGCCTTTTCTCTGTTTACATATCTTGTATTCAATCGTGCTTATACAATGTTATATCTTTTTTCACATTGTAGAGGGTATGGAATAAGCTATTTGGTTTTAGGTGAATGTTGGGTGAGTTCAGAGACAGTGGAGAACTTTCTGGCAAACACCTTTTGTTGGTTTTGGAAGCAAAAAGGAAGTGGCAGCACTCTGGAAATGTTCTTTCTTTGCAATATTTTGGGGGCTGTGGATGGAGCGTAATGCGTGTATTTTTGAGGGAAAATGTCATCGTATTTCTGGTTTGGGAGAAGATACATTATTTGGCTTCTCTTTGGTGTGTGGGTCATAGGAATTTTAAGGGAGTGAGCTTTTTAGATATTTTGTGCGACTGGCGGTATTTTTGGTTGCTAGATTGCGCTGGTTTATTTGTTCTTTTTAGTTTTCATTTTTCTCTGTTTTTGGTTGGATTTTTCCAGCCCCCCACCCCTGGTTATGTGTAATATAATTTTGAATTCAGGTAATGCGTTCTAACCATGGAGATGAATATACCGTGGCAGAGCTGAATCCATTGAAGTGGACTTTTGATAATTCCCCACAGGTGAGATTTTAAATTAGCTTCATTTCATATTTTCCATGTCTGTCTCAGTTGATAACACAAGGTGCCTCCCTTTCTCTCTCTATCATACACACACACATGCATGATGATAAATTTCTTGTTTAAGAACTACGGCGGCTAGAGTTAAGCTCAAGTAAACTGTATTATAGTACAATGATATGTGTGTTCTGTGTTTGCCTTGCATCTCTCATTATTGCATAATCTATCTTAGCTTTCTTTTCCTTGATTCTGGTCCCTCTTTCCAAATATATGCTTGCACCCTTGCTTCTTTTTCTTTTGTTGTTACTGTTTGTATTGCTGAAGTCCTTTCAAAGTCATATATTGCATGAATGATTTCCCACGTTGTGTAGGTCATTCATCTTTATCCAATGATTTCCTGCTCCTAGTCACTATTGAATTTATGCATGCGTCATTGCATTCCATTCCATACATGCACATTGTTTGCTTTCGAAGGTGGCATTCTCTGCCTCTTTCCTCCTTTCCTTGGCATTAGTTTCTATATATTTCTAGTCTCTGAGGATGGTGGTAGTTTGTTTGTCACTATTGAATTTATGCATGCGTCATTGCATTCCATTCCATACATGCACATTGTTTGCTTTCAAATTTGGTGTTCTCTGCCTCTTTCCTCCTTTCCTCGGCATTAGTTTCTATATATTTCTAGTCTCTGAGGATGGTGGTAGTTTGTTTTTTACTAATGAAGTGATTCAAGTCAACATGGTGGGGGAGCGGTATTATTCAACACTGAAATTTGGTTGCAATCTTTTCTCCTGTTTTTATGCTGCTTTGGATGCAACTTCAGTTCTTTTCATTTCTACCAGGATGTTGTATGGTACAAAAAGAGTAAGAGAATGAAGATTGTGCTAAAAGGAGTGCAGGCCGTTTTTATATTCCAAGTTCCTGTTTAATTCCTTTAAATTGAGGGTTTAATGTGATTGGTTGTCGAATTGCACAAATGTTTCATTGCCCACGTTGGTAAATGCATTAGCCATATTTTAAGGGTTACATTGGCTCATGTTATTGCCTGATGTTTTAGTTTTGTTTTGTACGAATACATTATCCTTTAATACTGGTCTGATAATATTCTCAAGTTTAACAGTAGCTGAATGTGTCTGTGTCAGTATGTCAAACAAATATATAAAACCCGAGAACCATGAAGCAATAGAGTAGCATCAGTTTCTGTGATTGAGCAGATAATCAATATCTTTGAATTTGTTGTTGGATGTATCAGTTTTTGAGATCTAGCAGATTAGGTGTGAGATTATGCAGTAGGATATGCATCAGCTTGGAGTTGGCAGTGCCACAGTGGATCTGGTTGGGTCCAGCAATCTGTAGCAGTTGTGTTTTTTTAGCTGTAGATGTAATGTATTAGTTAAACACATTACTTGTTGACCCCAAAAATTAAGACTCAATTTGTGTCCAGAGACTGTTGGCTATCTCTTGCAACTGAACAAGAGCTTGGGAGGGGTCTGCTGTGACGCTCAATTTAGAATGAGGATGAAGCATAGGTAATTGTAGTTGTGATTTTTGGTTAAATGAATTACCTAACACAATGATACCTCCCTTGCTCTATAATACATATCAAATACATTTTAATGACCGTAATGCCCTTACTAACTCTCACTTATTAGCATGCTAACACACTAAAAATGCTAAATGACTAAAATAACTATCAACGCTTCGCCTCGATCTGGAGCATAGATATTGTATGCTCCTAGCTTGTTGCAAATAAATTTAACATGAGCACCTGTCAAAACTTTGGTAAACAAATTAGTGAGTTGGACTTCATGTATGTGGTGGTAGTGAGCTTTTGCACAAGTTTATCTGGAACAGTGACAATCAACTTCAATGTGTTTCGTTTGCTCATGGTAGATTGGGTTGGAGGCAATATGAAGAGCAACTTGATTATTACACATCAACTCCATAAATTGAGAATGTGGAAAGCTCCTTCCAACATGTTTTCTAGCCAAACAAGCTCACATGTAGTGTGAGCCATGGCCGTATACTCTGACTTAGCATTTGACCTGACCACTACAATTTGTTTCTTGCGCTTACAGGAAACCAGATTTCTAGGGATCTGACCCAATCTACATCTATATATCCGTGGATATAAGTGTGATTCTAATCTCGATATAAGAGACCTCTCCTAGGTGCACCTTTGAGATATCTCAATATGCGAATTATTGCGTTCCAATGACTTGTTGGGAGAATCTAGAAATTGACTCACAACACTTGTTGTGAAAGATATGTCTAGCTGAGTGATTGTGATGTCATTCTTTCCAACAAGTTTCCGGTATTGTTTAGGATTAGGCAACAAATCACCCACATTTGACACTAACTTGCTGTTAGGACCCATGCCATCAATCGGTTTGGATCTCACAACCCAGTCTAATCTAAAAGATCAACAATATACTTCCGCCATGACAAAACAATTTCTATACGAGATTTGGATGCTTCTATACCCAAGAAATATTTCAATGATCCCAAATCTTTGGTTTGAAACTTAGTTTGTAGAAAATATTTTAGGTTCTAAATACCTTTATCATCATCATCACCTATAATTACAGATCATCTATATACACAATAAGAAGTATACTATTCGATGAAGTATGACGATAAAATACTAAGTGGTCCATTGCACAATGTTGAAGGCCAAACTCATGTGCTATAACATTGAATCGACTAAATCATGCTTTGAAAGATTGTTTTAAACCATATAATGTCTTCTTGAGCCAACATGCTAAGCTTGACTTCCCCCTGAACAACAAACCAAGGTAGTTGCTCCATATAGACCTCCTACTACTCAAGATCACCATGCAAGAAGGCATTTTTCATGTCTAATTGATGCGGAGGGCAATATAAGTGGTGACCAAGGAGATGAACAAATGTACTAATATAAGTTTGGCAACTGGAGAAAAAGTCTTGAAATAATCCAAACCATACACCTGAGTATACTACTCAGCAACAAGATGCGCCTTCACATGAGCAATTGAACCATTAGGGTTGACTTCTGCAGTACATATGTAGTGACAACCAACCACATCGTGGTTGTGCGTTTAGGGCGATCAACCACATGTTGTGTACATGTCTCTGCACTTTTCTAGACAGCAATGGGAGGGTCAACATCATGGGAAATATGATCATCAAACGAGGAACCTAAAGGCATGGTAATAAAAGCTAGAGGGGGCCCTCTTCCTTGGAGCTGCTGTTGTGAATATACTTACAAATTAGGATGATCGAGATGATGAGAGGACTAAACTACATGGAGACAAATGGATGATTGGGCGAAGACAACAAACTAGAATTTGGAAGATAGGCAGAGGATACTTATTGAGATCAGATGCACTTAAGGACAAAGTGTAGTATGGTGTAGATTCGAAGAAGCTAACATTCGCAGAAACAAGGAAGTGATGCGGAGTAGGACTATAACAATGATATCCCTTTTGAGTGCATGATTAGCATAGAAAGACGCACTTTATAGCACAAGGATCCAATTTATCCGTCTTGGGAGTTAGCTGATGAACAAAGCACATGCACCTGAATACACGAGGAGGTAGTGAGAATCATGGTTGTTAAAATCATGACTTAGAGTCATAGAATCATATGATTCTACAATTCAAATTCACCCTCACGATCCAACTCCCAAGGAAAATCACATTGCAGTAGAATCGTGGCAGAATCGTAGCTGAGTCGGTGGAATCATCATTATGATCCTACAGTGCTACCTGGATTGGGTCTTTTCCCTCTTTGGGCTTGGATTGTAAGGCCCAGTATGTGTTTTTACTGTACCAGAGGGCCCAAAGTTTTAACATTAAGTCCAAAATCTTGCAATCTAGGGCAAAATAGCTCCCGGCTGCTCTGTTCGAGTTGTTCGACAGCTTTGGTGTTCAATCGATCAGCAGCAACTAGCAAGGCATCAACCAGCGATTCAGTGAAGCCATTGAACACTCTCGTCTCTCTCCGACTCTCCTCTAGTCTAGTCGAGTACTCCTGTAACAGTCCTGTTCGTGTTTGATCTGCAGTTCAGCACTCTCCACAGTCGACTCTTCTGTCGGCACTCAGTTCTGATTATTCTTTGGTGTTCGACTCCTTTCTTTTGTCCTCTTCTCTCTATTGAACACCTCAGCAGCCAGCATAGTTAGCACACTTCAGTCTTCAACCAATTTTTAGGTATGCTTGAGCCTTGAAAAGAAATTCACTTAGCAGAATCAACACTCAGCAGTGAGCTACAGCCAGCTTTGTTTACTGAGCTCTGTTTTTCTCCGTCTTCCTCTTCTTTTTGCTGAGTTTCTGTTCAGTTATTTCTTCAAGAAAGAATCAGCAATCTCTTTTAGTTATTTAAGCATTTAACTTCCTTGAAATTTTATCTTTTTGATTGATGATTGATTTGGTTATTTGTTTGTGAACTTGACAACTTGGGTTATTCAAACTTCTAAGTTCTAACTTCTAAGTGACTAGTGTTGTAGACTTGCAGGTTGCATCTGTACTTACTGCTTAGTGCTTACTGCTTACAGAATACAGATTTATAATATTGTGTGCTCTGCTGCTTACTGCTTACTGCTTACTGCTTACTGCTTACTGCTTACTAATACTACCTAAGCTGTGTAAGCACCTGTCACTATCATGTCTAGTGGTGCTGGTGGATCAGGGAAGCGTCAAAAGAAAAATAGTTCTGGCAATAGGTTTGATGTTGGGTGGGAGCATGGTATTGAAGTGAATAATGATACAAAGAAGGTGAAATGTCGGTATTTTGGAGTCATTCGATCTGGTGGTATATATAGGTCAAAACACCATCTTGCTGGAACTAGCCAAAATGTTGAACCTTGCAGCAAAGTTCCAGAGGATGTGAGGTGAAAATTCATTGAGATTTTGCAAGCCCAATCCCATGAATCTCAAAGGAGAAAAAAATCTATTCATAGTTTAGATGATGACTCTTGTGAGGAGGTGCAGCTAGTAACTAAAAGAGGTAAAAGTAAAATGGATGGCTTTTCCTCCAAATCCAGCAATCAAGCAACACTAAATCAAATTTTCAAGAAAGGAGATCGGGATAAAGTTTGTCACCAAATTGCTAGATTTTTCTACACTAGTAATAAATCTTGGGATGATGGAGAATTCATTACAAGGACTCTATAAGAAGCATGTGAGTTAGAAAACTTTGTGTAAATATATATATATATATATATATATATTTTAAAGCAAAACCTCATTTGACATATAAAAATTATAAACTCATAAATTTGTCTTCATTTGTTCATTGTTTTGAATAGGTGGTTCAAATATTGATGTTGGGATAGAAAACAAAGATGAAATACAAATTCATGGAGTTGATGATAATGACAATGAATTTGATAAACCCACGACTGATTCAAGAAATGAAGCATCTAGTACATTTGATGATGATGCCCACGACATCTATGATGATGTTGATGATGAACTAGATGAAGACATTGATGATGATCTTGATGCATATGGCTTAGATTGTACGGATATTGACGACCTAGCTTGATAGTTTTAGGCTTTTAATTTGTTGGTTGGTTGCTAGTTTTTAAAACTTAAACAAGTTTAAATGGTTAATTGGTTGTCTCATGAATTGGATTTTTGGATGGTTTAAATATTGAGTTTTAATTGTGTTATGTGGGAAGTTGGGAACTGAGAATTTTGTTGTGGCAAGTGGCAATTGGCAATGAATTGGATAGTAATTGGAGAAGTTCCAAGCTTACAGCCTAATAGACGCACTAGCGAAGGCCTGCCATCACAAGTCCCCACTGGAACAATTTGACTTTTGCCTAAGTTCACCTTTAAGCCTGAGACCACTTCGAAACTGAGGACGATATGCATATATGGTGATTAATATAATTGATGTTATTACTTATTCTAGAATTGCATTCTATATTCTGCACATTGTTTACAATTTGCTTAAACATGATATTTTCTGTTATATTCGGTTCCATAATAAGTATTATTACCTACTAATTCTCCATATTTTTCCTTGTAAATATCCCCTGTATTATGGATATTTTTGACTTCTCCTTTCCAGATTCTTGTGCCTATTGCCAATGGCACAGAAGAAATGGAAGCTGTTATAATCATTGATGTCCTGCGACGAGCAAAAGCAAATGTTGTGGTGGCCTCTGTTGAAGATAAATTAGAAGTCATTGCTTCTCGAAAAGTGAAATTAGTGGCAGATATGCTCCTTAATGAAGCTGTTAAATGTTCATATGACCTTATTGTCTTGCCAGTAAGTAGGGTTTTGATTCTCTTGAGTAGTTATTCCCATCTAAATTGTTTAATACTGATCCTAAATTAAATATATGAATGTAATTGCTTAATAGCATCTTCATATTTGCAGGGTGGCCTTGGTGGTGCCCAAGCATTTGCAAACTCAGAAAAGTTGGTAAATCTGCTGAAGCAGCAGGCAGAATCAAAAAGGCCTTATGGAGCAATATGTGCATCCCCGGCTTTGGTCTTGGAACCTCATGGATTACTCAAGGTATGATTGCTTGAAATCTTTTTCTGGGAAACTTCTCATTTAACATTGCAAATAAACATCTGACTTGTGCTTCTGCTGCCTAGTAAACTGCATTGCCTCTATTCATTTGAGAACTTCTTGTACGAATTATTACTCAAGTTCGTAACTTTCTGATTTTTTTATTTTTGTATAATTTCCAAATATCATCAAATGATTCTCGAAGTGCAAGTTATTTCCCCCTTCAGTTGAAAGGTGTGTTCTGTTCTGTATCCAGGGTAAGAAAGCAACCGCATTTCCCGCAATGGGCAGCAAGCTGTCGGATCAGAGTGAAATTGAGAACAGAGTGGTGGTCGATGGCAACCTGATCACCAGCAGAGGGCCCGGGACTTCCATGGAGTTCTCGTTGGCAATTGTGGAGAAGCTGTTCGAACGGAAGAAAGCACTAGAGCTTGCAAAGACCATGCTTTTTACACGCCCATAGTACCTTGTACAAATGACTATGGAACATAAAATAGAACCTAAAACTATAGGGGGAAGGGCAACGAAAATCTGAATGCATATTTGAATATGTAAGTTCAGGTTTGCGGCTATGTGCAGGTGTGTGTAATAAATAAAAGGGTTGAGATGTCTACTTATTTGCTTTCCTTAAAAAAAAGAAAAAAATGAAGAGATATGAGATGTCCACTGGTATGGGTACGGCTTCAGTGTTTTTTGTAGTTGTAGCATCAAATGGGGGCTTTAGGTCAGTCCGAAAACTGGGAGCTTCACGCCCCACTACTCAGTTACAGTACTAAGTTTCGGTCGAGGATATTTTCTCTTTATATCAGCTGTTATTGCAAAATTAAAAAGTTATTTTTTAATATGATTATAGATTAAAAAGATTAAATTTAATGATGTGCAAAACTATATTTTTGTTTATTAATTTGGTTTTTTATTATGTACTTGTCTTTGTAATTACCAGGCCACACCTGTATAGGAACTTCTCTTTCAAGGAGCTCCTATTGATCTCACCATCTTATTATGAGGAATGAATCCCTTTTAAGACTGCCCAAAAGTTACCCCCAAAACTCTTGAAATATTTAAATTTAGGATTGTGTGAAAGTTGATTGAAGGCATACGCTGTGTTTGGACTTTGGATTGAATGATTCGAGCAGCAGAAATGAAAGGAGACTCTTTTGAAATCTTCCTCTGAGATTTGGCGAGAAAAAAAATGAGTTCGTGTGATTAAGTGTATTTAAATGATTACTTTATTTTCCTTCTAGCTGTTCTTTTTCTAAAAAAGAGATAAATTAAATATTTTTTTTCTCATGCATGGGTGGCAGACTGCTTTGATGGATTCAGGTGCATGCAAATTTGCCAATAATATTGATAAATAATTAGGATAATTGTGTAGAAGGGCAAAAATCTACTAGCAATGAAAAAAATCAATTTGAAATGTTTAATAAGATCTTGTGAAAAATATTCAGTGTCTTATTAGAAATAATAAATCACCTTCAAAATTAATATAAGTGATATCAGAACACTCCTCCATCATTATAAAAAAAATATTTTTATTGTGCAACAACAGCTATACTAATAAAAAAAAGTTATAACTCATTTTGAATTGCTTATAAAATTTTTTAAATATAATTTTCTAAACTATTGTCTATAATAAATACCTTTTTAATATGTGAAATAAATATAAATTTTTTAAAGATGTAAATATTATAAATATTAAATATATTGTTTTTAAACGCTAACTAACGAAATTTAAATTTTGATAAAATCAGCTTCAAAGGGGAACTCTTGTAATTTTCCAAACATAGGAACGAGTGTGCAATATTAATAAAACAAAGAAGTGGGTGATTTAGCCATAATAATAATAATAATAATAATAATAACAACAATAATAATAATTATATATATATATATATATTAGGTGATGTTGGAAGGAGATAGGGTTTAATAAATTGGGCAGTTCAATCAATTTAGAATTAAATGATAACTTATTACTTTTAGTTAAAATATATTTTAATCCCTCTACTTTTAATTTGTATGATTAAGGGTTTGTATTTATTATTTTATTTAATTAAAATTGTCATCTAATCTAATTTAATGATTATGAATTGGAGAATCGAAATTAATGGAAAACCCTTGTAATGACCTGCTTATTTTACCATTTTTTTTTCATGATAATAAAAATTGATACAATAAACCTAAGAGATCATAATCAACCTGAACCTGTGGGTATCAGGGATACATCAGAAACACAATACGAAAGCTTAAGTAGCAGAAAATATAAAATCATATACATCCCAAAGTACCATTCAACACCATACCAGAGTTTACTACAACCATCATATATGTACACACATTTCAAACGTATCTAAAATAGTCCTAGGGTCTCCACCCAAAAATCTGTCTGACCCTGGCAAATACTTACCCTTCAGAAAGGGTAGACTAGCTGTAACCATTTCTGCGGAGCTTTATTCGCTTTCCTATCTAGAGCTCTTGAAATGTTCATATAATTTCGGGTGAGACACCTCTCAGTAAGGAAAATAAATTAATACCAATGTGTGACAACATGAGTGTTTCCGTGTTATACGTAAAAGCATACATAAACATATTTAGTAAAACTGTCTGTATCATTTCTAGAAAAAACATGTATAATCATAACATGACAAAACATATTGAATTTTCATAAGCATTATTCATCTCATATAATAATAATAATAATATGAAAACAACCCTCGAAGGTTAGTTGGCTGGTGTCATGTCTTACCCTTATATGACTGGGTTGTGTGGCCCGAAGGTGAGACTTGACAATGGGTGGCCGACCACTGCCAAGTTAAAATAAATGTTTGTAAGTACGATGGGTTTGCTAGATCTGGTCCGTACGCCAGGGGCACCAACACTTCAATAAACTACATTGACTATCCATCCTCACGCTACCTATGTACGACAGCGATAACACAATATCATGATGATCATGAATACATAGCTACGGTACCGTGCAAGTGCAAACCTAAACCAAACCAACTAGGTTCTGATAACATATAACATATTTCAAATTGTGATACATTACTATTCCATAATAATAATTGTCAACTTAATATCATCATATCACATTTCATATATATAACGTGAAAATCATCGACCCTTACCCTGACATTTCATATTTAATCAATCATAGCCCGTACGCCATATCACATATCAAACAAGAGGCTTGGATCGTACATCGACTCAATCACGGTCCGTACATCGTATAACATATCAAATAAGAGGCTCAGCCCATACGTCGGCTCAATCACGTAAGAACATCCTCGGCCCGTACGCCGGTATATCGTATAAAACTTTTGGCCCGTACGCTGATTTATCATTATAAAACTCTATATCATTTAACATTTTCTCAGAAAACAGTAATTCATAATAAATTCTACTCATGCCATACAGAATGGGTGTTACGTATATTTAAAACATATCGTCATTTACAATAGTATTTCCCAAACATAATACACACACACATATATATATATATATATATATATATATAGATATATATTTTCCTGAAATCAAATGCTGCAGGATTATACATATATTTTCATAAAACAACTAGCTTAGTTTATCCCCTTACCTGATTCCTGAAAAACTCCTAAAACAATCAGTCCTGCACCCGCAGGGTTCCCTGTTCAATACTCTGAAATTGACATTTTCCAAAATAGAAATTCAGTATATCTACGCGTACTACGTTTTCTACAACTATAGGGAAGACCAAATACTGAATAAAAGCCTTACCCTGAATTTGTGATAGATTCTAACTTTGCCTCACCAACGATCCACTCCAGCAGAGTAGAAGAGAACTTTCCCAGGAGAATAGTGGCAGCCTTGGATCGTCGAACCGGTAAAAGATCGGCCCGAAATCCTAGAGAAAAGGAGGGAAAATTGAAAGGAGAGAGAGTTCCTATGGGCAAAATCAGCTGAAAAATCGCGTTTAGGGCTATTTATACACTGACATTCGTCGATGAGCCACGTCACCTCGTCGATGAGGTCACAAAGGAAGTTTGTTGACGAACGTTTGTTTCTCGTCGACGAAATTCAGAGATGGAAAAATAGCCTTTTGGTATTTTCTCGTCGACGAAGCGCGCCCTCGTCGACGAGCCCAATATGTCACGTCGTCGATGAACGCGAAGTGCGCCCTTTTAAATTTCCTTTTCTCCCTCTTTATTATTTAAATACCCTAATTCTTCGGGTCACTACATTCTCTCCTTATAAAAATTTCTCCCTCGAAATTAGCTATCCATTCGATTTATCATCCCTTAAATAAAATAGTCTACTTATTTTATTACTTACCCTTACTTATGGCGGAGGAATACCGTGATTACATCCTAAGTCCTCGGAGATTACATATATAAAATAAAATTCTCCCAAAACAACCATCAGATTAGTCTTGTGCATTGTTACCTCAGAGGGCCTACATCTCGAGCAGTTGGATGTGAAGACGTCATTTCTTCACAGTGATCTTGATGAGGAGATTTACATACAACAACCCGAAGATTTCTCAGTAAAAGGTAAAAAGGATCTTGTGTGCAGATTAAAGAAGAGCTTGTATGGTCTTAAACAAACTCCTAGACAATGGTACATAAAATTTGATAGCTTTATGCAGAGGAAAGATTTTCAGAAGTGCAATGCTGATCACTGTTGCTACTTTAAGAGGTATCAGTCTAGTTATATTATTCTATTGCTATATGTTGATGACATGTTAGTCGTAGGACCAGATATAGAAGAGATCAGGAAATTGAAGCAAGCAACAAATGTTAGAGGAGTTTGACATGAAGGACTTGGGTTCAGCCAAGCAAATACTTGGGATGTGGATCTCTAGAGATAAGCAACAGGGAACATTGCGGTTATCTCAGTTGGACTATATTAGCTGTGTTTTATAGAGTTTCAACATAAGCATCGCCAAAGTGGTAAATACACCATTGGTTGGCCACTTACGCCTCTCCAAGGATCAGGCTCCCTAGATAGATGAAGAGAAGGACTTAATGACTAAGGTACCTTATGCCTCAGCCATTGGAAGTCTTCTGTACGCCATGGTTTGTATCAGACCAGACATTGGCCAAATAGTGGGAGCTGTCAGCAAGTTCATGTCAAAACCAGGGAAGAATCACTGGGAAGTAGTGAAGTGGGTCTTAAGGTACCTATGTGGCACTATTGATAAGTGCCTATGTTTTGGCAAAGGAGATTTAAAAATTCAAGGGTATATTGATGTCGATTTTGTTGGTGAAGTTGATCACCGTAGAAGCGCCATCGGATATGTGTTTACTGTTGGCACAACATCTGTAAGTTAGATGTCACAGATACAAAAGATTGTTTCCTTATCCACTATAGAAGTGGAGTACATAGCAGTGATAGAAGTTAGCGAAGAGATGATTTAGCTTCAAGGTTTGTTGACAGAGCTCGGAACAAAGAAGGTAAGAAATGTTTTGCGCAGTGACAGTTAGAGTGCGATACATCTGGCAAATCTCTGTTAGAGGACGGAGTGCAGACATTTGAAAAAAATTCAAGGTAGCAGTAATTTAGCAAATATGTTGACAAAGGTGGTGACTACAAAGAAGTTGAAGTTGTGCTCAACTTCTATTGGTCTTCATCCTTGAAAAAGATTTGAACACATCATTTACCTATATATTGATTGAGATGGTGTCTCCGTATCCAAGTAGGAGATTGTTGAGCTGAAATGGAAATGGAGGCAGCCTTGATGAGCCGTAGAGAGCTAGCTTTTTTGTGCTGTAGTGTCGGTGCTAATCCTAGCTCACCTCCTTGAACATCATTACCACCTTCATTTTTATCCATCCCCATCCATCAATATAAATGGAGATGTGTGTGCGTGAAAAATATGGGAGTGTAATTGAGTTGAAGGTGAGAGAGAGAGGGAGAGTTGAGTTGAGTAGAGTGCAGTTGCCTACTCTTTCTCTTGTATTTTGTCCTAGTTTTAGTGAAGGTTGGTATGCTTCATGGACGTAGGCCAGTTTGGGCCGAACCACGTTAAATCTCGATTCTCATTTTGCTTGTTTATTTTATTTTTGGTGTGATTGTTGCTCCTAGATCCCCAACAGTTATTGGGTCAAAGATTTGGGCTTGAACTTCTGTTTGGGTCTGATTGACTGAGCCTCAAAGGTTTGGTTTGGTTGTTTTCGGTCAAAGGACTTGGGCACAGCCCAATTCTTGGACTGAGGCCTTTAATTCTTGGGCTTCGAATTAAATTTTGGGCTCAAGCCCAATGTTAGGCTAAAGACTTTGGATTTGAACATGTGGGCTCGACCCATGTTTTTCTTTAAAGGAATTGGGCCTTGGGTTATGAAAAAGACCCAGAATTAAAGAACCCAAGTCCACACTAGATATGGGTCTTAGGTCAATGGATCGTCAAATCAAAATGGGTCGGGCTGACCCGTCCTTGTAAATCGGGTCAACAGGTGAATCAAGTTAAGAAATCATATCCAAATGGACGGTCATATCTGGGTGGGCTAGACCCAAATTAAGAAATGTGAGTTTATTAAATTGAGTCCAAACTTAATGATTTAGACTTACAAATTGAATTTAAATTACCTTCAAATTACTGGTTAAACATGATAAACAGAATATAAAACAAAGCTAACCTTCAACCTTCAAGCTCCTTCAATCTTTCACTCCTTTTGATTTAATCTGCAATTCTGTTCTGAATTTTAGCTTTAAAACCTTTTAAGAGCCTTGGACCCGGCAACTCGAACCCTTTGCAACCTTTGAAAAAACTTCAGGGACACCCCTAAAATCAGAATCTTCTCTGATCTCTTACCACCAATTTGCCAGAATGACTTTCATTATGCACTTCTATCACTATGCATATCACACTATTTGTTTCACACAATATGAAATTTCTTTGTGTGAGCCTCTCTGTATCTCTCACTATGTGAGTGTCTCTGTGGGAATCTTTTACTGTGTGTCACACTCATTTCAGAAGCTTCTATTTATAGGCTTTTGAGGAATGATTTTAATTAAATTGTGGTTGCTCAATTAATCTTTAAACATATAACCAGTTTAATCAATCAGTAATTTAGTTTAATTTATTCCTGCCAATCAAATTTATTTTTGATTTTTGGCACATGTTTAACCTTTTCCCCCCCTTTTCTCATAGGTTTAAGATGGCTGCAGATTGTTGCAGATTGAAGACTGCTGGCCCACTTCCATTCATCCCCTTTTTTCTATTTTTTTTCAAATTTCCAATGTAAAATGTAATTTTTCCTTTTTCCGTATCTTTGTTTTTTTTTTTTTTTTTTATATTTTGTATTTTATGAAATAAAATTCTACTTTTTTATTTTGGTTATATAAACCCCCGGACAATTTGGGGTGTCTACACTTATACTACTTAATAAATCTGATTATGTCACAATTTAAACAACTAATTAATTTATTTAAATTTTCACAATTTAAAAAAAATTGATTTACATAAATAAGCATAATGTAAAAATTACCAAAAATTGAAAATTTTAATTGATTTACATAAACTCTAATAGTTGATGATAAAGGCCAATGTGAAAAGTAATTCTTTTTTTAAGATTTTTTGTTGGAAGTAGATAATTCTAAAAATATCACATATTAGCGCAAAACCCCATTGAAGTGAAAAAAAAAATGAAAGCACATGAGAAATGAAGAGGTTTTTTTTTTTTTTTTGGGAATAAAATCGCTATCTTCTCTTAATGTATTCTTCCTTCTCCCATTAAATTAATCTTGATTTAACTTTTGTATCTTGACGGATCTTGGTAGGTTTATGATTGAAAATTTTTTGTGACAAAAATATTTCAGGCTGTTACTTTCGTGTTAAAGTTAGTTTGAACTGATGACACCCATGATAGTCAACATCTAATAATTTAATAGTATTTTTTATAAATAAATTGAATATAAGAATACTTATGTTCCCTTATTCATCCCTATTACTAGATCGTATTATAATAAGCATAATATTTAACTTATTGCATATAATTAGAAGACAAGTAATGAGAGTTGTGATGTTAGCACAACTTGGACGGTATATTACCATTTTAATTGATCCAAGTCTCGTAATTTTGTACCCATATTTTTTTATATGATCAAATCTCCCAATCAAGCTATTACTTTGACCACAATTATGAGAACTATAATTTCCCCCTACTTTTTTTTCTACCCATTTGACTTAGTATGGTGAGTTACAAAAATAATAATTTTTTTTAAAAATTTATCTGACTAAAATCTCGTACTCAAGAGTTTTTGAACACTCGATTAATTCATTAGAATAAAGAATGACTCTTTTTACCTCCTTTACTCACAAAGAAATCAAAACTCCCAAAACTCAAACTTTTTAATTTTAATTTTTTATTTTGGGAAAAGTGCGTTATGACCTATTCAACATGGCCCTCTTTGGGTTATATCTTCTGCTACGGGGATGCAAATTGCAAATTACAAAACTACATATACAATGATGACAAGACTTTTCTTTTTTGTTATTTTTATTTTTAGCCTCATTTTGCATCTGCCCGCTGACCAAGGACTCCTCTCCTTTGAAATGTCAAACTTCCCAAAGTCCCACGTTTGCATCTAGAAAATTATGAAAACGTACTTCATTTTGATAGGCATTTGACTAAGTATATATATATATACCTTTTTTTTTTTTATTACATAGAAACTTCGGCCATTAACGAGCCCTTCGGACCTCCTGGTGCGGTACCAAACCTACAAATCAACGTTTTCCGTCCCCAGGTCTCGTTTATCAGGATAAAGTCCGGATGCAGACACAACTTCCGTGCATCAGTTGGACGTTCGGCCAACCCGATCCCCGAGACACATCTTTATTACCAACCATGGTCCCCGCTGGCTCATAGAGAACTCCCATCATCCACGGCTTCCATTGGCTCACAGAGCGAACTTTCACCATTGACGATTCCCACTGGTTCACAAAGTAAACTCTCACCATACATGGGTACCGCTGGTTCCGTGAGTGTATCTACTTGGAATTGAACGTCCGATACTCCTTCTTACGTGCTGATGTCTTTCCACCGCGCCATGCCCGTGGAGGCTAAGTATATATATACTTTTATTAATAGAGCATATTGCAAAATTAAGCATTAAGTACTAAATGCTTAATAAAAATATAAATTTATGAACTAAATATTGAGTGTAATCGGAGTATTTTTTAAATTAGAATATTGAATTGTTTTAATGATTTTGTAATCAAGTATTGAACTTGTGAGATAAGATGAAGTATGCAGTGAGAATATTAAAAAATTTACATTTCTAGTAGTAAAAATGATAATATAGGTTTCAAATAAATCTTTTACCGAATCAATAATCGTAAATTCTAAATTACGTGAAGGGTTATTTAGCATAAATTAAATGATTTTTAAGCTTGAAAAATTCAATAGGTTTTACGGTATTAAAATTTAGTTTTTATTAAGTTCTACAAAAAGGGCTTGGTTGTGCAATTTTCATTGCCCTCTTTTTACTTGGAAGTGGAACACTTCACTAGTTTGCGATTATAATAGGAATGGGACTATTACTAAATTTATTATTTTAATCATTACCTATTTTAACTTGGTTTACTCTCCATTAGTCAAAGGATAGAGGAATCATGAATTTCTTTGATATATTGATCAAATCAAATTTAAATTGATTAAGATCCGGGTAAAGTTGATCTGGATCTGGGTTAGATTTCAGGTTGCAGGGTATGGATATTTAGATTTGGGTATGGGTGTTTGGATCCAATTCTTGAATTTGGATAAATAATCAATCCAAATTAAAAATTTTACTTGCACTCAAAATCACAAAATTTTGAATTTAAATTTTTGCAATTTAAATTAAAGGAACCAACCTTTGTCTTCAAACTCCTACAATCTTTAAGCTTGATGTCAATCCTCCACTGTTTCTTTGATTCTAACTCTTTAGTTACCAATCTTCAAGTCTCAACTCCTGCAACTCTTCCTTACAACTCCTCTGATTCTGAATTCTGACCTCTTAGCCTTTATCCATGCTCCTTTAAACTCTACACTTTCTTGATCTTCAAGAATTCTCATCCAAATTCACAACTCTCTCAAACTTTCAATTTTATGTTACTCATTCTCAATTGTCTGTATCTATCTGTGTGTGCCCTTCTCACCATCAGAAACCTACTATTTATAGGCTTGGAAGATTGATTCAATCAATTCTAGTTTGATCACCTAATTTGATCAATCAAAATTGAATTGAATTGATTAATTTGTTCTTGCATTAAACATTAATTTTCACCATATTTCTTATGTAAATTCCCACATGTTTAATTTTTTTTTTTTTTTGTGCTTCCATGTTTAAAGTTGAAGATGCTGACCCACTTTATTTTATTTTCTATTTTTTAAATATTTTTTTTAATGTATTCACTTTTTATTTTATTTTTTTTCATGTATTTAGTTTTTTTTTTTTTTTTTTTTGTATTTTTCTATTTTATTGCATCAATAAATTCTGCCCATTTGTGTTATATAAGCCGAGGAAAAAATGGGATGTCTACAAGCATGTCAACACGTGTATCTACAATTTTGTATTTGATTTGAGCCAAATCTAATATAAATCCAAATTCAAAGCCTCTCCAAACATAAGGTGTGATGCCCTGAACCTGCCAAGTGGGGCCTGGGGTGTGATGTGATCCAATTACCTGTGTTTGATACCATAACATCAATCACGCAGCGAAAAAATAAATAAACATCCTCAATAATATATCAGAGTACCTTATAAACATCCCAAAACAATATTTTCCAACATCCTATATCCATATATACATCTCAGAAAACTAATAACATAAACCAAAAATATAACCAAAATCTGTACCCTCTCACAAAAATATTATGCCAACAAACCCAACCCTAAGCTCGCTAAGTTTGATCACGCGGAGGTCTTGAAAAAGATGAAATTCATATCGGGTGAGACACATCTCAGTAAGACAGAATAAATTAATATTAGTGTGTGGCTATCATGAAGTTTGTGTGCCAAATATAATCATCATTTACAAATTAATCCACAATTATGAAATCATTCTTTGTCCCTACTCACATACATGTAGCGTATTTTATTAATAAGAGTTTCCCGAGGATTGGGATGATTACCCGCTCATACAAGTAGCACCCCTCTGCTCTGATACCTTATGCAACCAGGTATGACTACAACTAATGCTTATTAGAGCACTTATCCTACTCAGTAAGTCTTCAGGTGGATAATTTGTCTCATATTCTCACACATTCACACAATTATTCATCAGCGAAGGTTCCTAATAATAGAGAAGATTACCCGTTCATACAAGTAGCTTCTCTCTGCCCTAATACGTTATGCAGCCCGATATGGCTATATCTGATACCTATCAGGGCACTCGCCTTTCTCAGCAACCCCACGGGCAGAGAGTTTACCTCGTCCCAAATACATATAATATTACAATAAACAATACATTTATTCTTTACTCTGTATCTATTATTTCCATAATACTCATCTCTTCATGATCTCAGTTATCACATTTCTCAATATTTCGCATCACATAATATGTCGCATCACATAATATCTCGCATCGCAAAATTTGTTCCCACATTTCACATCACATAATATGCTTTCACATACACCGTTCTCAAGTTATACGTTGGTTAAATTTACAATTATGCATTTAGAACTCACTGCCAGATAGATAAACACTGTCATGCTTCCCCCTATGACGGGTTGTGTGGCTAGTTGGCTGGACTTAACCCTAGTCAGTCCACCAGAGTTAAATCAATAACAACCTTTTCAGTTTGTAAGTCAAATTGACTATTCCCATATTGGTCTAGACTCCAAGGGGACTCTACCCTTCTCAGCATAATCGACCATCCCGTCTCCACACTCTCTCTAAGACGTGTGGGTGCACTAACTCTTCATAAATCACGCGCAACAGTATTGTGCCTGCTATGGTCCATCGCAATTCTCAAACCATAACTTACAATTTAACATTCACATTCTGTTCTGATTAAACAATCACACACAATATATATTCTCAACACATTTTAGTATTTTCAACATCTCATAAATATATCATAATTCAACACAATATATTCACTTTGCTCATGCCACATGATTTGAATAATATGCATAATTATGTCATCTAAAATAATAAGTCAACTCATGTTCATCATCCATTTTACTGAAAATATACGTTAAATTATCTCCACAATTTATCCAGAAAATCTATTACTTTAATCATTCCAATATCATAAATAATAACTAATAACACAGCCCTAAACTCAAAATCACAGTTCAAACGGTTGGCTTTTCAAAACCCACATGATAATTATACACACACACACACACACACATATAATTTCCATTTTAACCGGTTGAATTACAAAATTACTGACTTAATCTATTCCTTTTACCTGCTTTCCAGAAACTACGCCAGGAGGGACCCCAAAACGATGCCTACAGCGCTCACCCGAACCCTGATTCAATAACCCTAATTCAATCAAATCAACCTCAAATAAAATACTATTTTAACATTTCCTAGGTCTATAAACTCCAAATAAAAAATTAAACTCCCAAGAATAACCAATTTGTTTAATTCCCTAAATCTTACCCTAGCATTGGAATGGTGCCTGGAAAGCCCAATTCAAAAATCTACTCCACTAGACTTGTAGAGAAATGCTCTTAAAACCACGTGGTGGTTTCAGATCATCAATTAGGCTGAAGATTTGAGAGAAATTGAGGAGAAAAAGTGGATTTACGTTACCCTAAGAGTGGTGCCTACAACGCTCCTACAAAAAATCCACTTCGGTTAAATTGATGATGGTGGAAAATGGAACCCAGCGGTATATTTCGTTTTCCGATCGGCCAAGTATTTGTCGAGAAAATGAGGAGAGAGAGAGAGAGAGAGAGGAAAGGCGAGAGGTGAGAGAAAGCTCAGAGAGACAGAGAGTACTGGAGGCACAGATTCTTCGATCCAAATTGAATTTGGATATGAAGAATTGGATTGCAGAAGAAGCTTCCTAAAGAGGCTTTAATATATATATATATATATATATTTATTCCAATTAATTTTTTTTCATACTATTCATTTTATTTGTTTATTGAATTAATTAATTTAATAATATTTAATTAATTAATTGATTAATAATAATTTTTTTTCCTGGATACTATAAGGTAAGAGTTTTGTGTGAGTAAATCTCATGCAGACCAAGTTGACCTGAATAGTTATTTTTATATATTAATATGTATAAATTATTTATTTGTTTTTTATAACCCAATAATTAAATTTGAAAATTAAATTTAAAAACATAAAAATAGGAAAAAAATTTCTTTTTTGATTTATTTAGAACAATAACTTGTTGTCATCATCATCATCATCATCATCATCAAACTATCATTGCTATCATTAGTACTATAATTATTATCATTGTTGTCAATGAAATAAAGAGGAATACAAAAAAGTTTAGAACTATAGAAATTTGTAGTTCTTCAGGAACTAGATGTTGTTAATCATCTTATTATCTCATTTTGTTGTAAAGCACGTCCTTGTATAGGTAAATACATTGACATCCCAAAGGTTAACCACATAATGAACCATTATGTGGGCATACCAAGGTTGTAACTTATTATCTAGATAATCATTCACATAAATATACATGTTTTATAATACTTTCCCTTGGATGATTATACACTCTGAATATGCCTCGTTAAAACCTTCGCTAAAGAAAATCCTGTGGAAAAAAAACCTTAACAAAGGAAAAAGAGTACAATATTCATACTCCCTCTAAAAAACACAATCCATTAAGAAATGTCCTTAAGTTGTCGCATTCCAATGTTATGTACATGCTTCTTGAATATTGAAGTTAACAATGCTTTTGTGAATAGATCTGCTGAGCTGTCACTTAAACGAATTTTGCAAATGTCAACATCTCCTTTTTTTAGAAGTTTATGAGTGTAAAAGAACTTTACTGAAATATGTTTAGTTCTATTACCTTTTATGTACCCACATTTAATTTGTGCAATACATGCTGCATTGTCCTCGTACAATATTGTTGGCGTGTCATTTTCCAGTGATAATCCACTTGTCCCTTAATGTGTTGGATTATAGTTCTTAACCATACACATTCACGACTTGCTTGCTAATATTTTTAAATGGTTTGAAGAGGTAGCAGTGATCGTTTGCTTTACAGATCGCCATGAGATAGCAGTATCACCATATGTAAAAATATAGCCTGTTTGTGATCGAACTTTATGAGGATCAGAAAGATATCCAACGTCAGCATATCCTTTCAACACAGACTTTACTCCCTTTGGGTAAAACAAACTCATATCAGATGTGCCGCGAAGATAACGAAGAACATGTTTTACTCCATTCCAATGTCTTTGAGTTGGTGTAGAACTAAACCTTGCCATCAAATTTACCGCAAAAGTTATATTTGGTCTAATGCAATTTTCAAGATACAAGAGTGCTCCTATTGCACTAAGATAGGGTACTTCAGGACCAATGATTTCTTCATCATCTTCTTGAGGACGAAAAAGATCCTTTTTCACATCAAGTGAACAAACATTCATTGGGGAACTTAATGGATAAGATTTATCTATATAAAATTGTTTTAATATTTTTTTTATATAAGATGATTGATGAATAATAATTCCACTTGTTAAATGTTCAACTTGAAAACCAAGACAAAATTTTGTCTTCTCAAGATCCTTCATTTCAAATTCTTTCATTAAGTAGTCAGCAGTCGTTGAGATCTCTTTTGGAATTCCTACTATGTTTACGTCATCAACATAAACTGCGACTATAGCAAATCCAGAATTTATCTACTTAATGAAAACACAAGGACAAATAAGATTATTTTCATATCCAATTTTCAACAAATATTCACTTAGACGATTGTACCACATTCGTCCAAATTGCTTCAGTGCATACAATGATCTTTGTAATTTAACAGAATACATTTGCCGTTATTTTGGATTATATGTTTCAGGCATTTTAAATCCTTCAAGGATTTTCATATATATGTCATTATCCAATGAGCCATACAAGTAAGCTGTTACTACGTCCATGAGGCGTATGTCGAGTCCTTTAGAAACCGTTAAACTAATCAAAAATCTGAAAATAACTGCATCCATAATAGGGGAAATAAGTCTCATTATAATCTGCACCAAGCCTTTGGGAGAAACCTTGTGCTACAAGACGTGCTTTGTATCTCACAATTTCATTCATTTTATTTCTTTTACGTACAAAAAACCCATTTATACCCAACAGGTTTGACATTCTCAAGTGTTTTGGACTATTGGTCCAAATACCTTACGTTTGACTAATGAGTCTAGCTCAGCCTATATTGCTTCTGTAGTGACCCAAATAATTATAATATTTTAAAATGGAAGAAGGAGGGAAAAGGGAATTAAAAAGAATAATTAACTAGGTCCTTGTCGACGAACACAGGGAATTCGTCGACGAGAGAACAAGAGGGTCTCGTCGACGAGGAAGCTTTTCCTCGACGAGAAAGTACCGAGAGGATGTTTTGGAAAATTCTGAATTTTGTCGACGAATTGTCTTCATGACCTCGTTGACGAGGTGACATGTCATGTCGACGAAGGCCAGTGTATAAATAGGTCAAACTTCATTTTTTTAGGTTGAAATCCAATGCCCAAACCCTTTCTCTCACCCTCCTTCGTCTCTCCACCCTTCTCATTTAATTTTTGGGTCTATTTGCCGTCGGATCGACGATCCGAAGTCACCACGACACTTTTGGGGAAGTTCTCTGCATATCTGCTAGAGTGAATCGTCGGTGGGATGAGCTTGGAATTCATCCCAAATTGAGGGTAAAACTTTTATTCAGTATTTGGCCTTCCCTGTAGGTGTAGAAAATATAGTATGCGTAGAAATACTGAAATTTTGTTCTGGAAAATGTTGTTTTAAGGGTGTTGAACAGGGAACCCAGCGAGTATTGGATTGACTGCTTTAGGGGCATTTCCAAGAGTCAGGTAAGAGGATAAACTAAGTTAATTGGTTTATGAAAATATATGTATAATCCTACAACATTTGATTTCAGGAATATATATATATATATACACTATGTTGGGAAATACTGCTGTAAATGACGATATATTCTAAATATATGTGAAACCCATTATGTGTGGCATGAGTAGAGTTTATAATGAAATACTATTTTCTGGGAAATGTTAAATGATATAGAATTTTACTATGGAAAACCGGCGTACAGGCCGTGGATGTTTTTATATATATATATTGCCGGTGTACGAGCCGAGCTATGAATATGATTTGTCAGTGTATGGGCCAAGCAATGGATTTGATTTGCCAACATACAAGACGAGCTATGGATATGTTATGCTAGCATATGGGCTGAGCTATTGATATGTGATACGACGTACGGGCCATGATTGATAAAATATGAAATGCCGTCGTACGGGCCGATTATTTTCATGCTATATATGAAATGTGATATGATGATATTGAATTGAAAATTATTATTATGGAATGACAATGTATTACAATTTAGAATACGTTATATGCTATCAGAACCTGGTTGGCTTGGTTTAGGCTAGCACTTGCTTAGTATCGTAGCTATATGTTCATGATCATCATGAGATTGTGTTATCATTGTCGTACGGGGCAACGTGAGGACGGATAGTCGATGTGGTTATAAGAAGTGTTGGCGCCCCTGGTGTACGGAACAGGTCTGGCAGATCCATCGTACGTACAGACTATACTTTTGACTTGACAGTGGTCGGCCAACCATTGTTAGGTCCCGCCTTCAGGCAACACAACCCAGTCATGTGGGGGTAATACATGACAATAGCCAGCTAACCATCGAATGTTGTTTTGTATTATTATTATATGAGATGAATTATGCTTATGAAAATCTAGAATGTTCTGCTATGTTATGGGTATATATATGTTTTCCCAGATATGGTACAGATAGTTACACTAATATATTATGTATGATTTTATGTATAACACGGAAATACTCATGTTGTCACACACTAGTATTAATTTATTTCCCTTACTGAGCGTTGTCTCACCCCGAATTATATGAACTTTTCAGGAGCCTCTGATGGGAGAGCGGATAAAGATCCACTAAGGTAGTTACAACCGGTCTGCCCTTTTTGAAGGGTAAGTGTTTTGGTAGGGTCAGATGTTTTTTGTGGGAAATGACCATCGGAATCCTTTGGGTTGTAAATATAATTACAATGGATGTAATAACTCTGGTGTTCTGAAGTATGATGTTGTGTATATGGTATTATGAGTTGTTTATGATTTATGTTTTCTGCTACTTAGGCCTCCGTATTGTATTTTTGATGTATCCTTGGTACCTATGGGTTCAGGTTGATTGTGATCTGCTGGGTATGTCATGTTGATTTTATTATATTACAATAAGAAGGAAAAATAATATGATAATTAAGCAGGTCGTCACAACTTCTTTCCATTTTGGCCAATCATTTCAATATCGACATTCTTCTACAGTTTGAGGCTCAGGCTCATTATCATTAATAATTTCTGAAGCAATTGCATATGCAAACACATTGTCAACAACAATTTCATTTCTTCTCCCCATATTTCCAAATTTTAATGAGATCTCATAATTTTCCGATACCAGAACCACTTCTGGTGTTGCTTGTAACAACCTCAAAATTCTAACCATATATATATATATATATATATATATATATATATATATATATATATATATATCTGCATATCTATATCCATACCTAAGCAGCGGAAACACATATCATATAACCATTCACATATTTACTATACAATACCAGAATCCAGTATATACAGACCATAGCCATACAAAATACCTTTCCAGCATCATCTATCCAAAAATATACACAACTTTATCAAAAACTCACCCTATAACCAGGGTAATCAGAACACTCTCTATCCGCGAGCCTAATCTGCTCGCCTAACTGGCTCACCTGAAAAATGTTAAAGTAATGGGGTGAGTCGACGCTCAGTAAGTGAAAATATGCTATTACTAGTGTGTGGCAACTAAGTTAAGGATACTTTTAAATAATAACTGAACTGTAATGCAACAAATAATCTGTAAAGCATATCTTTCTTTCACAATTTAAAATATACTGTATCATTTGTATTTTCTATTTTTCATATTGATAATATTATACTATACTCATTATATACTGTAAAACTGTATACATATACATATCTGTGCTTTATCCCTGGGACTCTGTACGTCATGCTTTGACCCCTCATGACAGGGTTGTGCGGCCCGTAGGCGGGACTTCATCTGGTCGGCCCTCCAGATAAGTCAATATACTCTACACTACCTCAGCCCAGCCAAACTGCATCCTTTCTTAAGCTCGGGACTGGCTACTACCTCATCAAACCCGCCCCCTCCACCTAGTGAACTGGGGAGTTGCATACTCTCCGAGCACGACTGACGGTACCCACACACTATCTGAGATATGTGGTTGCACTCTATTTGTATCTAACAACGGTACCGTGCTCTGTATTCTATATCTGTACTGTATCTGTCTGTAATCTTTCCACAGGGATCTGATACTATATACATATATACATATATACTCTTTTACTGTTTTCTTCATGTTTTCAAAATTACCATAATGCTATCTTTCTGTACTGTAAATACTGTAATCTCTATATACTATATCTGTAGCATCTTGATGCTACCTCTGTATTTCTGTCTGTATACTTTGTATGTTATGGTAATAGAAAACATGACATACTATAACTCTGTATATACTGTTCTGTATAAAATTGTGATATAATACTGATCGGAATAAAACTGTATACATGTATATGTGTATATATATATATATATATATATATATATATGTCTGTTTCATGAAACTACTCATATAAAAACTGTATATGCATGTAAATTTCTCTGTATACTCTCTGTGTATATAAATCTATATCTGTATATTCTGTGTAATCTCATATACTGGAAAAAAAACTATATAAACTGTATATACCATCTATATCCATGTACTCAGTATAGTATGATACTTTATAAAAGCTGTATAAATTCTTCATCACATGAAAATCTACTCAGGCCACACAAGCATTTAAATTCATATTCTGTAAATACTGTATAATAAACTGGTATAAATATGTGTCTATGAAATCTCTGATAGCATTATGAAAACTCCTAATATAGCATATTTCCCTTACCTTAACTTTGAAAAGGCCCTATAAAACTCAGGCTCTATACCCGCAGGGTTTCTAACTCAACATCCTAAAAACACAATCCCCCAGAACAAAATATCAGTATTTTCTTACCTACAACATTTTTTATAACTAAGGGAAAGACAAATATTGAATAAAATGTCTTACCCTGAGATTGGGACGAAATCCAACCCAACTTTTCCAACGATCAACTTCGGTAGACTTGTAAAGAACTTCGCCAAGAGCGTCGTGGTAGCCACAGATCTTCGATCCGGTGAAAAACAAGCCCGGAAACGAAGAGAGAAGGAGAGAGAGAGTCGTAGGAGAGAGAGTGGAGAGAGAGAGGGGCGCTGAAATGAGATGAAAATATAATTTTTCTTTATTTATAGAGTCAGATTCGTCGACGAGACATGTCACTTCGTCGACGAATCCTTCAGTAAATTCGTCGACAACTCCCTGTATTCGTTGACAAAATTTAGGCTGCCCTAGAACCTCTCTTGGTATTTTCTCGTTGATGAACCTCTCTATTTGTCAACGAATTCCTTCATGCACTCGTCGACGAACTCCTGTATTCGTCGATGAATTCTGGCAATTTCTTTGAAATTATTATTATTATTATTATCTCCAAAATGCGATGTCGTTGACGAAGTCTACGACCTCCTTCTGTTCATGTTTCAATTTTTCTCTCTTTTTAATATTTAAATCTCAGTATTTTCTAGGTCGTTACATTGCTTCTATGGGATTGTAGATCTATATTTCTTTTAACCTCTTCTTGAGTGTTAAGGACCTCTTTTGGAGTGTAACTTTTTTTTATTTCATTTTTCTTTCAAGGAAGAGTATCTTTTGCACCAATTGGTTTACCACACTTTTGGCGCACTTTAGATTCATTAGCTGCTATTCCCATTGAGTGTTCTTTTGGAACAATCAATCTAGCAAGAATATTTGTAGTTGGAACATGTGATTGAGTGACCCTTTTGGTGTGTGTAAAAACATCTGGCAATTGATTTGTAGCATTTTGAAAATGAATTATTTTTTGAACATCAAGTTCACATTGATTTGTGTGTGTATCAAGATTAGACAAAGTTGGTGTGTTCCAAAAAATTTCTTGTGTTTTTAATCCTTTACTTTTTCCTTCTCCTAATGATGGGAAAATTGATTCATCAAATTGACAATCTAGAAATCTTACTCTAAAAAGATCACCTGTTAGTGGTTCAAGATATCTAATGATAGAAGGAGAATCAAAATCAACATAAATACCAAACCGACGTTGTGGCCCCATCTTACTTCGTTGTGTAGGTGCAATAGGAACATATACAGTGCAACCAAAAATTCTAAGATGAGATATATTAGGTTGGTGGTTAAACACAAGTTGTGAAGGTGAAAACTTGTGATATGCAGCTGGTCTAATTCTAATCAAAGACACAGCATGCACTATAGCATGACCCCAAGCAGATGCAGGAAGCTTTGATTGCATAAGCATAGGTCTAGCAAGATGGATGGATTGAGCCACAAATATCTCCTTGTATTCTTAGCTGAAAAGATGGAGACTCTAAAGATAATTTAGATGGGAAAGGTCTAACAAGTAGTTTTCCTTGAACACAAGAAATACAAAAATAATCACCAGGTAAAAGAACTTTCTGATCCTTCAATGGATGTCCATGTGTATTTTCAATGATTCGTCACATCATAGTTGAACCAGGATGACTAAGATGATCATGCCAAAGTATAAAGCTTCTAGGCGCGGAGCACTTCTAGTGCATGAAATTTTATTCAACCATCCTTATTTTTGTGAAATATAGGTCAAATGAAAAACTTAAAATTTTTTCTAATATGATCTTTTGGTTTGAAACTATAGATGTAATAAAAAGATATTCCATATCTCCTTCATTTTTAACATGATATCCATTGCGACGTATATCTTTAAAACTTAGTAGATTTCTTTGGGATCTACTAGAATACAATGCATTATTAATATATAATTTTTTCCCATTTGGAAACATAATGTGAACTCTTCCAAAGCCCTATGTTACATTTACAGAGGCAGATATTGTATTAACATTAATTTCAGTTAATGTTAATTGCAAGAAATATTTTTTAACAAAAAGGATTGGGTGAGTCGTGCCACTGTCCACCAAACATGTCACGACCTGCTCATTTTTCCACATATTATTATTATTTTTTCAATAATAATATCATCATAAAATCAGTTCTACATATCCCACAATCCAGCTCAGCAGGTCATCATCCACCTGGACCCGTGGGTACCAAGGATATAACAGAACATACAGCAGAAGCCTACACAGCAGAAAGTATAAAATCATATACATTTCGTTATAATGTAGAATACATCATACCAGAGTATAACAAACACTATCTCTCAGTATGTATACATCCCAAAAATAAATCTAGGGACAATTCCCACAAAAATCCTAACTGTCCCTACCAAAAACTTACCCTTCCAAAGAGGGCAAACACTGTTCTAGATCAGCGGGGCTTTTCCCGCTCTCCTATCAGGGACTCCTGAAAAATGTATAAGATTTAGGGGTGAGACACCTCTCAGTAAGGAAAATAAACTAATACTAGTGTGTGGCAACATGAGTATTTTGTGTTCTACATATATTGTACATAACATATTCAGTACTGTTTATCAAATTTGGGAAAACATAAGTATATCAAAACATGGTAGAACATACTGCATTCTCATAAACATTTCTCATCTCATATCATAATAATAATAACATAAAACAATTCTAGTAGGTTAGCTGGCTGTTGTCATGTATTACCCCCACATGACTGGGTTGTGTGGCTCGAAGGCGGGACCTGACAATGGTTGGCCGTCCACTACCAAGTCAA
The DNA here is from genome assembly GCF_029873635.1 of Malania oleifera. Classification (NCBI taxonomy): domain Eukaryota; kingdom Viridiplantae; phylum Streptophyta; class Magnoliopsida; order Santalales; family Ximeniaceae; genus Malania; species Malania oleifera. The sequence goes on from NC_080417.1 coordinate 130,048,292, forward strand.
TAGTCTAGTCTGTAGGTCCGATGGGTCTACCCAGACTGGTCCGTACACCAGGGGCGATAACAGCACACTTCTTGAAAATAACCACATCGACCATCCAATCTCACACCACTCCGTACAGCGGCGTTAACACAGATATCATGATCACGAGGACCATGGACACATAACAACGATACTGTGCAAGTGCTAGCCTAAACCAAGCAAACCAGGTTATGATATTATATACATATACTGAAACTGTGATACATAAATATCTCATATCATTTATTTTCACATCAATCATATCATTTCACATATATACATGTATAATGAAAATCATCGGCCCGTACGCCGGTATTACACATTTTATCATAGCTCGGCTCGTACATCAGCTACACATAGCATAGCCCGTACGCTGGCAAACAGTAATCACATAGCACGGCCCGTACGTCGGCAAATCACATCTCATAGCATGGCCCGTACGCCGGCATCACAGTCATATAGCACGGCTCATACGCCGGCAAATCACATAAAAATGTCGGACTGTACGTTGGTTTTCCATCATAAAAATCCATATCATCCACATTCCCAGAAAAACAGTATTTTACAACATTTTTACTCATGCCACACAATAGATTTTCCACATATTCAACATACGATCATTTTCACAGTATTTTGCAAATATAAAACATATATATATATATATATATATATATATATATATATATAAACATATACATTTTTCCATAAATCAGATGATAAATATATATAAGCATTTTCTCAAAAACGGAAACTAGCTTAGTTTATCCCCTTACCTGATTTCTGGAAAGCCCCTAATAAAACTGCCCCGCACTCACAGGGTTCCTAACTCAACACCCTGAAAATGAAAAATTCCAGAACTAAAGTTCAGTATTTCGAAGCATACAATATTTTCCTCAACTGCCAAAAATCCAAATATTGAGTAGAAAGTTTTCACCCAAAAGCATTCAAATTTAACACCTGAAGGGTTCCCTGACCAATACTCTGAAATTGAAAACCCCCAGTATTAAACTTCAGTATTTTCATGCGCACAACATTTCTTCTAACTAGCGCAAGACCAAATATGACTTAAAAAACCTTACCTTAACTCTGGGATGATTTCCAACTAGCTTTCTCCCACAATCCGCTTCAGTAGATTTGGAGAGAACTCCGCCAGGAGCGTCGTGGTGACTTCGGATCTTTGATCTGGCATAAAAATAGCCCAAAAAAGAAGAAAGAGAGAGAGAGAGAGAGAGAGAGAGAGAGAGAGAGAGAGAGAGAGAGAGAGAGAGAGAGAGAGAGAGAGAGAGATTTCTTAAAAAATGAAATAATTCTTGGATTTTCGTATATATATAAAATAGAGGATTTCGTCGACGAGCCCGTTCTTCGTCGACGAGTCCTTCACAAATTTCGTTGACGAAATTCAGGCTGCCTTAGAACCCCTCTCGGTATTTTCTCATCGATGAAGCCCTGTGTTCGTCGACGAAATCTTTAAAGCCTTCGTCGACGAATCCCCTGTATTCGTCGACGAAGCCCTGCTGACCCCTTTTCCTTTAGTCCTTCCAAAGTTCAATGTCGTCGATGAAGTCGACAGGCTCCTTCTATTTTCGGTCTCCATTTCCCTTTCTTTATTATTTGAATACCATTTTATTCGGGTCGTTACATCTAAAAATTTCGTCCTCGAAATTTACTGCTCACAAAACTCGTAATCCCTTAATAAGGAAAATGGTCTACTCATTTATTACCTACCCTCACTTATGGCGGAGGAATACCGTGGTTACATTCCAAATCCTAGAAGATTACATGCACAAAAGAAAACTTCTTCCAGAACTAAAATACTATGCTAATTAAACCATTACATGCACCTGCAAATGAAACTACTTAACTACTTACTTTTATCCACTCAGACCTCTTGAAATAAATGCGGATATCTCTGCTTCATCTGCTCCTCGGATTCCCAAGAAGCCTCTTCTACTACATGATTCCTCCACAAAACTTTTACCTAAGGAATCTTCTTGTTACGTAATTCCTGCACCTTCCTATCTAGAATTTGTACTGGTACCTCCTCATACCCCAGTGAATCATTAAGCTCCAATTCATCGTAACTGATGATATGAGAAGGATTTGGGACGTACTTCCTCAACATAGTGACATGGAATACGTCGTGGATCCTAGACAACACAGGTGGCAAAGCTAGTCTGTAGGCTACCGGTCCCACGTTATCTAGAATCTCAAATGGACTGATAAGCCTAGGACTAAGCTTACCCTTCTTCCCAAATCGCATAACCCCTTTCATCGAAGCTATCTTCAGAAACACATGATTGCCCACATCAAACTCTAAATTCCTGCAGCGATGGTCGGCATAACTCTTCTGTCGGCTCTGAGCTGCACTGATTTTGTCCATGATAAGTCGAACTTTATCACATGCTTGCTGCACAAGCTCTGGCCCCACAACACGCTGCTCACCTACTTCATCCAAAAACAAAGGAGATCGGCATCTCCTACCGTACAGAGCCTTAAATGGTGGCATGCCAATGCTAGACTGATAACTGTTATTATACGCAAACTCTACCAATGGCATGAACTGAGTCCAACTACCCCTAAAGTCCAATACGCACGCACGAAGCATATCCTCTAATATCTGTATCGTCCTCTCAGTTTGCCTATCTGACTGAGGATGGAATGCCGTGCTAAATGATAACTGAGACCCTAGAGCCTCCTACAAGCTCCTCTAAAATCGTGATGTAAATCGCGGGTCTCTATCCGACACAATCGATACTGGCACCCCATGAGAACGAACTATCTCCTGAACGTAAATCTCCGCTAAACGGCTGAGGGAGTATCTAATCTTGATAGGAATAAAGTGGGCGGTCTTCGTCAATCGATCAACAATCACCCAGATGGCATTCTGGCCATGCAACGCTGTCAGTATTCCTGACACGAAGTCCTTGGATATATGATCCCACTTCCACTCAGGAATAAATAACGGCTGTAACTACCCTGTCGGCCTCTAGTGCTCAGCCTTTACCTGCTGGCACGTCAAACACTGGGCTACATACTCAGCGATCTCTCTCTTCATGCCACTCCACTAGTACGATTCTCGCAGATCCCTGTACATCGTCGTACTACCAGGATGAACTGTATACAAAGATCTATGAGCTTCCTCTAGAATGGTCTTCCTAATCTCAGTATCTGCAGGAACGCATAATCTAGAACAGAATCGTAAAGCTCCCTCATCTGCAATGCTGAACTTTTCCCCCTGAGCACTCTGTACTCTATCCATCACCACTACTAATTCTGGATCCTCCTTCTGGGCAGCTTTAATTCTTTCCTGCAGAGTAGGCTGTACCACAAGGCTGGCAATACATACTGGGAGATCACTCTTCACCAAATCTATGCCGAGTCTCTCCAGATCCATCATGATCGGATGCTGGATCCCCATAGCTGCCAACACTAGCTCCCTAGATTTCCTGCTTAACGCATCAGCTATCACGTTTGCTTTCCCTGGGTGATAACTGATGGTATAATCAAAATCATTTATAAGCTCTAACCACCTTCTCTGCCTCATATTCAGCTCCTTCTGCGTGAAGAAATACTTTAAGCTCTTGTGGTCGGAGAAGATCTCACACTGCTCGCCATATAGGTAATGCTTCTAGATTTTCAATGCGTGTACTACTGCAGCCAACTCAAGATCATGGGTAGGGCAGTTCTTCTCATATTCCTTCAATTGTCGGGACGCATGTGCACTACCCTGCCATGCTGCATCAATACACAACCAAGTTCCTTCAAGGACGCATCACTGTAAATGACATACCTCTCACCCCCAGATGGGATGACCAACACTGGTGTTGTGACTAACCTTTGCTTCAGTTCCTAAAAACTCCGCTCATAGTTGTCGTCCCACTCAAATCTGACATTCTTCCTCGTCAGTTGTGCCAAAGGTCCTGACAAAGCTGAGAACCCCTCAACAAAACGATGGTAATATCCCGCTAGCCCCAAGAAACTCCGGATCTCCTAGACATTCCTCGGTCTAGCCTAGTTCACCACCGCCTCAATCATACTAGGATCTACAGAAATACCATCTCCAGAAATAACATGCCGTAAGAACACGACCTTCTCAAGCCAAAATTCACATTTACTGAATTTGGCGTATAACTTCTTCTCCCAAAGTGTCTCCAAAACCTGCCTCAGGTGCGTCTCATGCTCCTCATAACTCCTCGAATAGACTAGTACATCATCAATAAATACAACAACAAACTAGTCTAGGTATTGATGGAAGACTCTGTTCATCAAGTCCATAAATACCGTAGGAGCATTCGTCAAATCAAACGGCATAACAAGAAACTCGTAATGCCCATACCTGGTCCTGAAGGCTGTCTTCGAGACGTCTTCTGCTTTCACCTTCACCTGATGGTAGTCGGATCTGAGGTCAATCTTCGAATACACCCGTTTACCCTGGAGCTGGTTAAACAAATCATCAATATGGGGTAGAGGGTATTTGTTCCTGATGGTCACTTTATTAATCTCCCTGTAGTCTATACACATCCTCATAGTCTCGTCCTTCTTCTTCACAAATAGAGCAGGAGCTCCCCACGGAGATACACTAGGCCGTATGAAGCCCTTATCAAGCAGATCTTGCAACTGATTCTTCAATTTTGCCAATTCTACTGGCGCCATCCGATAAGGTACTTTAGAAATCGGCGTCGTACCGGAAGGTAGATCAATAGAGAAATCTACCTCACGTTTGGGTGGCAAGCCTGGTAACTCATCAGGGAAAACATCTATAAACTCCCTTACTACCTGCGTGCTAGTAAGTTTCGACTCATTCCCTGATATTTCTTTCATAACAGCCATAAACCCTTGACACCCACTTAGTAGTAGTCTCTTGGCCTGAATAGCTGAAACTAGCTGAGGCGAGGATTGTACTCGTGTCCCTACGAACTTGAATTCTGCTTCCCCCAGAGATCTGAATATTACCTCTCATGCACGGCAATCTATGTTGGCAAAATTAGCTACTAGCCCATCCATGCCAAATATAACGTCAAACTCGTGCATGTCTAACACTATCAAATCAGCAGACAATATTTTCCCCTGAATCTCTACTGGACAATCGCGGAGTACCCTACTACACCTCACTACTGGTCCAGTCGGCGTAGATACCAACAATTCAACATCTAATGACTGTATTTCAGCCCCACATAATTTAACACACCCCGAAGACACAAACGAGTGTGTAGCTCCTGAATCAAATAATGCAATAACTTTAAAAGAAAGCATAATCACCACACTTGTCACCACGTCACTTGCCGTCTCAGCCTCGCCCGGCGTCAAAGTGAACACCTTGGCTGGAGCCATATTCCTCTGCTGGCCCCCACGTGGTGCCTAATAACCTCCCTGGTATGGTCTAGGAGCTGGAACTACATCTGGTGGTGTAGGGCAGTCTCATACCATATACCCCGGTTTACCACAGCGATAACACATTGGAACTGCATCTGATGGGGTAGGACAGTCTCGCACCATGTGCCCCGATCTACCACAGCGGTAGCACACTATACCACCAACTCGACACTCCCCCCAGTGCCTCCTACCACAAGTCTGAAAGACTGGAGGACCCTGCCCTGTTTGCACCTCGCGTCTTCTTGTCTCCTGTCTCCGTCCTCTGCCATGGTTTCCTCTCCTCCATTGACCCGGTCCATAACCTTGCTGATAGCCGGTAGATGCAGATCTCTTCTTCTGTCCCTGCTCCTCTACATCAAGACGCTCCCCAATCTCTGCCAAAGCTGCCCTGTCGATTAACTCAGCAAAGTTCTGGACCGGCAGCACCACCACCTGCTTGAATATACTCCGCCTCAAACCTCTCTCAAATTGTCTCGCCTTCCTTACCTCATCAGGAACAATATACGGGGCAAAACGAGATAGCTCGATAAAACGTGTTGCATACTGCTGGACGGATAACTATCCCTACTTCAGACTCAGGAACTCCTCTACCTTAGCCTCCTTGACCGTAGCTGAAAAATATCTATCAAAGAACAGATCTTTAAACTGGTCCCATGTCATAGCTATCGGAGTCACCCTCTGCTGCTTCAATAGTCTCACCGCAGTCCACCACCTCTCAGCCTCTCTTGCCAGTCTATAGGTGGCAAAAAGGACCCTCTGTTCCTCAGTACACTATAGTACAGCCAAGATCTTCTCAATCTCCTGCATCCAGTTCTCAGCGGCTACAGGATCAACTCCGCCTGAGAAAGCGGGAGGATTCATCTTCGTGAACTTCTCTATGGTGCACCCCTGGCTTGTAGATGGACCACTCTGCTCCCTCGAACTCCTAGCGATCTCAGCTATAACCTGCTGAGTCACGCTACGTAATATCGCGTCAGAGTTAGTCCCAACTGCACCTGATGGTCTTGCACCATCACTGCCACTCGCATGGGCACTATTTCCTCCTTCTGGATCCATCCTGAAACAACAAACACGACTTATAACTTCTATCCTTATAGTTTACCCACCTATCCTCACCACTTATCTCAACATTCCTAACTCATTTCTAATCCCCAGTTCTACCTTCTAGGAACACAACCTGACAATAGCTTACTATGGTTTTCCTGAAATCGTCACCCCAGGAAAAGCACAGAAACTACCACGGAAGTCTTGCTTCCAAACTGTAGAACAAAACCTCAAATCATTTCCTAAACTCTGGTATTGTCTCTGCTGCACTCTAAAGTCTACAGAACCTAGCAACTTAGGCTTTGATACCAAGCTGAGCTGTCGCGACCTGCTCATTTTTCCATATATTATTATTTTTTCAATAATAATATAATCATAAAATCAATTCTACATATCCCACAATCCAGCTCAGCAGGTTATCATCCACTTGGACCCGTGGGTACTAGGGACATAACAGAACATACAGCAGAAGCTTATGCAGTAGAAAGTATAAAATCATATACATCTCGTCATAATGTACAATACATCATACCAGAGTACTACAAACACTATCTCTCAGTATGTATACATCCCAAAAATAAATCTAGGGACAATTCCCACAAAAATCCTAACTGTCCCTACCAAAAACTTACCCTTCCAAAAAGGGCAAACACTGCTCTAGATCAACGGGGCTTTTCCCGCTCTCCTATCAGGGGCTCCTGAAAAATGTATAAGATTTAGGGGTCAGACACCTCTTAGTAAGGGAAATAAACTAATACTAGTGTGTGGCAACATAAGTATTTCGTGTTCTACATATATTATACATAACATATTCAGTACTATTTATCAAATCTGGGAAAACATAAGTATATCAAAACATGGCAGAACATACTGCATTCTCATAAACATTTCTCATCTCATATCATAATAATAATAATATAAAACAATCCTAGTAGGTTAGATGGCTGTTGTCATTTATTACCCCCACATGACTGGGTTGTGTGGCCCGAAGGCAGGACCTGACAATGGTTGGCCGACCACTACCAAATTAATAGTCTAGTCTGTAGGTCCGATGGGTCTACCCAGACTGGTCCGTACACCAGGGGCGATAACAGCACACTTTTTGAAAATAACCATATCGACCATCCAATCTCACACCACTCCGTACAGCGGCGTTAACACAAATATCATGATCACGAGGACCATGGACACATAGCAACGGTACCGTGCAAGTGCTAGCCTAAACCAAGCCAACCAGGTTCTGATATCATATACATATACTGAAACTGTGATACATAAATATCTCATATCATTTATTTTCACATTAATCATATCATTTCACATATATACATGTATAATGAAAATCATTGGCTCGTATGCCGGTATTACACATTTTATCATAGCTTAACCCGTACGCCATCTACACATAGCACAGCCCATACGTTGGCAAACAGTAATCACATAGCACAGCTCGTACACCGGCAAATCACATCTCATAGCACAGCCAGTACGCCGGCAATCACAGTCACATAACACGACTCGTACGCTAGCAAATCACATAAAAATCTCGGCCCGTACACTGGTTTTTCATCATAAAAATCCATATCATCCACATTCCCAGAAAAACAATATTTCACAACATTTTTACTCATGCCACACAATAGATTTTCCACATATTCAACATACGATCATTTTCACAGTATTTTGCAAATATAAAACATATATATATATATATATATATATATATATAAACACATGCATTTTCCATAAATCAAATGATAAATATATATAAGCATTTTCTCAGAAACGGAAACTAGCTTAGTTTATCCCTTTACCTGATTCCTGGAAAGCCCCTAATAAAACTGCTCCGCACCCGCAGGGTTCCTAACTCAATACCCTGAAAATGAAAAATCTCAAAATTAAAGTTCAGTATTTCGAAGCATACAATATTTTTCTCAACTGCCAAAAACCCAAATATTGAATAGAAAGTTTTCACCCAAAAGCATTCAAGTTTAACACCTGAAGGGTTTCCTGACCAATACTCTGAAACTGAGAACCCCCAGTATTAAACTTCAGTACTTTCATGCGCACAACATTTCTTCTAACTAGCGCAAGACCAAATATGGCTTCAAAAGCCTTACCTCAACTCTGGGATGATTTCTAACTAGCTTTCTCCCACGATCCGCTCCAGCAGATTTGGAGAGAACTCCACCAGGAGCGTCGTGGTGACTTCGGATCGTTGATCCGTAAAATGAAAAGAGAGAGAGAGAGAGAGTGAGTCGAAGGGGAGAGAGAGAGAAGAGAGAGAGATTTCTTAAAAAATGAAACAATTCCTGGATTTTCGTATATATATATAAAATAGAGGATTTCGTTGACGAGCCCTTCACAAATTTCGTTGACGAGACCTTGTATTCGTCGATGAAATTCAGGCTGCCTCAGAACCCCTCTCGGTATTTTCTCGTCGATGAAGCCCTGTGTTCGTCGACGAAATCTTTAAAGCCTTCGTCGACGCATCCCCTGTATTCGTCGACGAAGCCCTGCTGACCCGCTTTCCTTTAGTCCTTCCAAAGTTCAATGTTGTCGACGAAGTCGATGGCCTCCTTCTGTTTCCGGTCTCCATTTCTCTCTCTTTATTATTTGAATACCATTTTATTCGGGTCGTTACAAAACACATGCAATCCTCCATTTTATCAAATTTATTATGTATGATCTAGTAAATGAAAAGTAAAATTTAAGAATTAGGAAAGATAACAAAATATTACCAAACATATTATATGTAAAATTTTTAATAAAAAATTACATAAGTTAATTTTTCAAAATAACATAAACATGAAGATAATTTAATAGTAGACATTTTCATCTCCAATCAAATGATCAATTTTGCCACTAGGATCCTAAAAAAAAATCAGAAACATCAAAATCAACATCAAAAGGAGACTCATACTCAACATCAATGAGTTCAGACAAATTCACTTCACCATTTTTCCCTTTTCCTTTTAACAATACCTTGTATAGATCAACTAGGTGTTTAGGAGTGCGATATATTCGAGACCAATGACCTTTTGTTTCACACCTATAACCAATATTGTCATTATTTTGTACTTTATTATTTTGTTCAGAACTTTCTTTATTCTTTGCCCATTTCCTTTGAGTCTTTTTAGCACCTTTGCTTTCAAACTTTGAAGGATGATCATCACGGGTCAAATAATTTTTCCTACCATGACCCCTTTTACCACCACGACCTCGTCCACGACCTTGAGAAAAAGCCACATTCACTTCAGGGAATGGTGTTGAGCCAGTTGGATGAGATTGATGATTTTTCAACAAAAGCTCATTATTTTGTTCAACCATAAATAAACAAGAAATTAGCTCAGAATATTTTGTAAATCTACGTTCTCGATATTGCTGCTGCAGGAGCACATTTGAGGCATGAAAAGTCGAATATGTTTTTTCTAACATATCTTCATCGGTAATTTTTTCTCCATATAACTTCAATCAAGAGCTTATTTTGAACAGTGCTGAATTATATTCACTTATAGTTTTAAAATATTGCAGTCGTAAGTGTATCCAATCATATCGAGCTTTTGGAAGAATTACCGTTTTTTGGTATTCATATATCTCATTTAAGTTATTCCAAAGGACTAATGAGTCCTTAATAGTAAGGTACTCAATTTTCAATTCTTCGTGTAAATGGTGTTGAAGGAAAATCATTGCTTTTGCGTGATCCTGCAGGGATGTTTGATTTCATTCTTTAATTGTACTTCTAAGATTCATACCAACGAAACTTGCTATACCATTAGAGATTTGATCGTGCTAATAACGTGTTGTAAATGAAATAAAAAGGAATACAAAAAAGTTTGGAACTATCGAAATTCAACAGTCTAATTCTTTAGGAACTAGATATTGTTAATCATCTTATTATCTCATTTTATTGTAAAACATATTCTTATATAAGCAAATACATTGACATCTCAAAGGTTAACCACATAATGAACTATTATGTGGGCATACTAAAGGATGTAACCTATTATCTAGATAGTCATCCATATAAATATACATGTTTTACAATAATTATCAATTATACAATCATTATTGCCCACTACTATAGTTATTATTATAATTATTATATTGTTAGTTATTATTATATCATCATTATCATATTATTAGTATTACTACTACTATTATTATTGATAGGGAAATTGTTGCTTACCCATGTTGTTATTTTACATTTTCGTTATTATTATCATTATCATCATCATTATTATTTACTTTTTAATTAATTAATTTATTTTAATATTTTAATTTTCAAGTATTTTTTTTACTATGACTAGGGTTTTTTATTTTTAATTTTATTTGTCAAAAAATAAGGAAAACAAGATAAAAATTGTAGAAAAGAATCAAAAAATTGAAATTCCTAATTAATAAAAATTTGCTTTCAAGGATTTCCATTCTACTTTGTTCATTGAATGTCTTACAAGCTATGTGTTCCCCTTTTTATGTTCCCTAAAAGAGTGCATTAATGCACTACTAGGACTTTTTCATTATCTAACCAAACAACTTCGTCGGAGTGGTTGGTAACAACCCCACGGACCGTTAACTACACCAAAATTTTGGTTTACCAAAAAATACAAATTGAAGCCGAAAATTTAACTTTCTTATCAATATCCAACGGTTAATTTGAACCAAACCATTAAATATAATTTTATTGTAAAACGTATATATTATATACGAGAATGACTATCTTGAGAATATGTTATAACTTTTGGTATGCCTGCATAATGATTCATTATATAATTGACCTTTGAATGTCAATATAATCTTTGCCTATATAAGGACATGTTTTATAATCAAAATTGAAATAAAAAAGATGATTATCAACATCTAGACCCTAAAGAACTAGACTGTTGAATTTGTATAGTTTCAAATTTCTTTATCTTAATTTTTCTATAATTATCTCTTTATTTTATTTACAATAAATTTAAAATTTTCAAGTCACTACAATTTTTTTTCCTTTCATAATAATCATGTAGATTTAAAATATTCATTATTAAAATTTAAGCAACAATCTTACTATAATATAACTTTTTTAAAAAATATAAATTATTAAAATATTATATAATATTTTATATATATAGGTCAGTTCAGTTAGTTGTGTTATTGAATGGATCAAATTTAGACTGAAACTGAACCAATAGTTGAAAAAGTTAAAAATCCAAACTAAAACCAAATCAAAAGATGATTAACCGATTTTTTTTTATTTGGTTTCGTTCAATTTTGTGATTTGATTCAGTGTTTTAGTTTTCCTTCCTCGCTCCTACTATTTGGAGAGTCTATACAAAATTTCTTTTAAAAAAATTACTTAGTGACTATAAATTTGATTAGTATCATTCATGCTTCAATGTTACCATATAGAAGGAGATAGGGACACTAATACCTTCCCACACTTAATTGCACTCTCGGACTTGACTAACTTTGACTAAAATTTTCATAAATTGATAATTAATTAGGTAATCTAATTGTACTTAAGTTGAATAAAAATTATAAGCGGATGACTCCACTCAAAATAAGATAACTCTTACTCCCACACATATTTATTTCATCACTTATCAAAGTGATTAGACTCCAAGCCTGCATGTGTTCACTGAGGTCACTAATACTGTTGGTTTTTGTTTATCCCATATTAGTGGGAAAGTTGTTTTAAAGTTTTTTGTTTGTCCCACATTCGTGGGAAGTATCTTTTTGGACTTGAGGTTGAAGTAAAAGTTATATAAAGAGCTCACATCTCTATTTATAAATGACACCTCAAAGTTGTAATTTGCTTGGAAGTAGTGGATTGATCATTGGTGTCCGAGAACGTAAGTAATTCTAACCGAACCTCGTAAATTCTTATCTTGTTCTTTATCGTATTTTATTATTAGCTTCTGCATTGCTTTGATCTTTTATATATTCAATACCATTAGTTGTAGCATTAATGTTTGTCACAAGTGGGGTGCTAGGCATAAAGAACAAGGAAGAAATCAACAAGTTAAAAAGTCAGTTAAATTAAGAGTTTGAGATGAAAGATCTTGGTGAAACAAAAAAGATACTTGGCATGGAGATACACAGAGATATAATGAGAGGAAGAGTTAGTTTGTCTCAAAAATGGTATTTGAGGAAGGTAGTTCAAAGTTTTGACATATCTGAACAATCAAAACCAGTCAGCACTCTGCTTACTACTCACTTCAAACTTAGTACAGTTTTATCTCCTAAATCAGATGAGGAACGTAAGTATATGTCATAAGTTCCTTATGCAAATGCAGTTTGTAGTCTAATGTATGCAATGATTTGTACTAGACCTGATATTTCACAAGCTGTTAGTATGGTGAGCAAGTATATGCATGATCCGGGTAAAGTGTATTGGCAAGCTGTGAAATGAATTTTACGATACATTATGAGTACTATTGATGTTGGTATAGTATTTGAGAAAAATAATACTGTTGATCAACATGTTGTTGGATATGTGAATTTTGATTTTGCAGGTGATATGGATAAACGTTGATCAATTACTAGATATGCTTTTACATTTGCTAATGGTTTAGTGAGTTTGAGACCTTAAAGTTTAACATTGCTTTGTCTACAACAGAAATAGAGTGCATGACGCCTTCAGAAGTTGTTAAGGAAGCTATTTGGTTGTAAGATTTACTTGAAAATTTGGGAGTTATTTAAAAGCACATTGTTGTGTTCTGTGATAGTTATAGTGCTATTCATTTGGCAAAAAATCAAGTCTATTGTGCACAAATGAAGCACATTGATGTTTGGTTTCACTTTATATGAGATATAATTTATATAGGGAAAATACTCCTTCAGAAGATTACTAAAACTGAAAATACCGCAAATATGTTGACCAAGATTGTGACAACAATCAAGTTCAAACTTTATTTGGACTTGATCAATATCTTGCAAGTCTGAATATTTTTGGAAGGCGCCGATGATGTGGAACTCCTGAGAGTATTGGTGACTGAAAAATTTGTTGAATTTATCATCAAAATGGAGATTTGTTGGTTTTTGTTTATCCCACATTGGTGGGAAAGTTGTTTAGAAGTTTTTTGTATTTCTCACATTGGTGAGAAATGTTTTTTGGATTTGAGGTTGAACCTATATAAAGAGTTCACATCTCTATTTATAAATCACACCTCAAAGTTGTAATTTATTTGGAAGTGGTGGATTGATCGTTGGTGCCCGAGAACGTAAGTAATTTTGTACCGAACATCGTAAATTCTTGTCTTGTTCTTTATCGTCGTATTTTATTATTAGTTTATGCATTGCTTTAATTAGTTTTTTTTTTTTATATATTCAATAGCATTAGTTATAGTATTAGTGTTTGACACAAGTGGGATGCTAGACACAACAAATACAAGTATCAATATTTTAATCACTAAGATCTCTTTGAGAGACTTCAATAATAAAACTAAGCCCATCTAGATTGACTCAAATGGTAAGGGTAACTTACGACTTTGGTGACCTCAAGGTTACGAGTTTGATTTCCTATTGAAAGTTTACCCTAGTAAATTATCAGGAGTGCGTTAATGGACGGACGACTTTCATTCCTGAATTTGGTGCCGCACCATAGTGTCCGAAGTGGCGCGATAGTGGCTGGAATCCTCGAATTATCAAAATAATAATAATAATAATAATAATAAAAATAAAATAGACCAATTTTGCAATTAGAGTTTTCATCCAAAATAATTAAATATTATTTATAGATTTGCTAAGATATATACAATATTTTAAAATTATTTATGTTATCTAGACATTGTTTTAAAACTTGAATATTAAAAACTGCAATCTTCTTATCTCATTTTTAAGAATATCACTCATTGAACGATGACTAAATAAGCGTATTAATTTATCGACTAGTTAGCAATATCCACATTTTTAACTAAGTTTTTATTCCTTAATTATTTTTATTCTTTTTTAAAAAATTAGACCCCTAATAATTAGTGATATGCATATAGCCAACTCAACATTTTTTATATGCCTTAACAAGCGTTACTAACATTGTTAGACTCAATGACTAATATAATTATATAAAATTTCGAGTACAAATTTTCAATTATATTAGTTAAAATGACAAACTTCACAAATATTTCAGACTTAATGACAAATAAAACCATGTGAAAATTCTGAGCATAATTTTTTAATTATACTAATAAAAAGAAAAAATAAAAATAAAAATGAGTCTTTTTACATGTACCTATTGATAATACCACACATTTTAAAAAGAGAGATACTATTGGCACTCTAGAAGACATCGTTAGCACTCGACATTTATTTTTTTATATATTAAAATGAAAAATTTATCCTTTGATAGAAATAATAAAAATTAATAGGAAGAATTTATTATTTCATTGTGAAAATTACGGGATAAAATATAATGATTAATATAAATTATTTGAAAAAATTAATCGTCTATAAGCCCATAGGTGTAACGATGAATCAAGAAATTTAAACAAAAAGAACTCGAGCTTTGAGTTTTGTAGTTCGTTGACTAACTCAATATGGAGAAGTCCATGGTTCTAATGCCCTGGGTGTGGTTTTTCTAAGGTTTTTTATTTAAATAAAAAGGAAAAAAAAATTGAGAACAAAAATCTGACGTCATCATAGATGCTCATCGCATACTCCAAAATATAATATGTAAGAAGTTCAGGGGCAATAAGACATATTATTGTAAATTCAGTGGAGAAGTTGTATATTATATTTTTACGCCCTTTTCCTCGGTGCCCGAGAAATCCAGCGAGTCAACAGGCCCGCCATTCCTCTCTCTCTCTCTCTCTCTCTCTCTGCCGTCTTTCTTTGGACTGGAGCTACATACAACCTGAGGTGAGCTTCATTTCTGGGTTTCTTATGTTCAGGGGTACCTATGCCTTCTGTTTGGTTGTCGAGAAACTGGAGAAAACGTGCATGAAGTGGAAGAGAAGAAGTGAAGTAAAAAAGGGGAAAGAAAAAAATTGTTGGTTTATAGATTTTGGTCGTCTTGGGTTCCAAAAAATGAATGATTCGTCTTAACTGGGCCTAGTAGTTACATTAGACTCAATTGGGTTTTACCTAGCTGTTTTCTCTTCATTAAACCAAGTATTTTAAGATTTTCTTTTTCCTTTTTCTATTTTTGATCCACTTCCTTGGTTTCTCTTGCTAGGCTATTGTGTTATTGTAGCATGGGAATGAAGTATTAACATATGGATTCTGTACCAGAGCCCATGTTCTGTTTGGCTCTCACCCGTCTCGTATATATACATATATATATATATATATATATATATGTATGTATAATTTTTAGGTGACAGGAATAATAAAAGAATTCCCAATTACCCTTTTGTTGGAATTTAATATGTTCTTTTTTGCCTTGCGTTCTATAAGTTGACTTTCTATTAGTTGCCTTTATTCATAATATATTCAGCACTTCTCTGTCCTTGGGTTTCTTTTTTCTGCCTGGACTCTCATATGTGCAGGATGGTTTTTCTTATCTTCATTGTTCTGTTGTTTCGGTAGCTGCAATCTTTTTTGCGCTGGCGCTCCCAAATTAAGCTAGCTGAGATTCAATTCGACATATTTTTGGCTATTGTGCTATATCTAGTATTTTAATGGGCTATTAAAAGGAGTAAAAAATATGTGAGGTCCATGGCATGATAATTAAGTGGAACATGTATAATTTTGTGTTTATGAATACTCCGAACTGGCATGGTAAATGTGTGACCTGCGCAAGTTCCGTGTTTATGAGTATGTCAAACAAGTAGCATACTAAGCTTAATACTCCTTTTTTTCAAATTTTTTAAAAGATAATATCATAATAGATTACTTCTTAGCTGGAATTAGGTCGTGGAGAGTTGTGAATTTGGATGAGCTATTGTTATTGTTGTTGTTTTTTACAACTACTGTTGCTACTACCATTCTTGCAACTTAACAAAGAACAAAACATAGCAGCTACTGATGAGCAATTAGTACCGTTGTCTGGGTCCATACTCTATCAAATGATGTTTTCCTTTTGGGAATTCAAGTTTTTACTGCCATTGGAATGTATAAGTTTAAAAGCTTACATGATAGGTTACACAGTATACAAATTTCTAGGAAGGAGATACTCAAGTGGGATAGAACTATCCTCTGAATATTGTTTGGTGACAACAAAAGGAATCCATGTTTATGTGAAGTACTTCTCTCCATAGAAACATTCATTCTTGAATTGCTAACGGATATACGACTTTCTTTTTGTGTTTCTTCTTTTACCCATTTCCGTTTCTTTTTATATTGGGGATATATCCTTCTTCTAAGCACCTCCTTTCTTTATAAAGTTTTCATTCTTCTTAATTAACAAGAACTGCTGGTTGTTGAAGTAGCACTGGCAATAATATAATTGTTTTCATTGTTATCATTATTGCTAGTGTGGGTATTGTTTGATAATGACACATGATACATGCTTGCCCTTGATTTTTCATTTTGACATGGCAGGAGTCTGACTGTGGATTTGAGGTATTGCTCATCATAAAGCCGTAGTGATGACTTGCTGCTCTTTCTTTTTCAAAAAAAAATCCAATCGTAAAACAAAAGGACACGTAGACATTGATGACGGTACATGATTTAACAATTTTATTCTGGTTTTCTTTGTTCCAACTAATGGCATCAAATACTATTAACCAACTTCAGCCAGTTAAAACAGTTTGTGTGGCTGCCATTAATTCTATCAATTCTTTTCCAAGCATGCATGGTACTAAAATCGCTTGTGAGTTGAAATAAACCAACTGGGGAATGTCAATTGCCATATTAGCTCCACTTCACCATGTTTAAGAAACAAGCTACATCATATTCTAAGAAGAAGGCCATGAAGTAAAATTTCCTAATTCAAAAGATGGCTTGGGCACTGCAGTGGTTGATTTCAAATAAATCACTTCCCACTTTGCCACTTGCCTATTTTGTTGGGGTAACAACTTGTTGGGTGGCCTGTGGCCTAGGGTTTAAAACTCTATTTGGTGTTACCATACTGTTTTTGGATAACTCGGCCTTAGTTTCAATTTTCTCAAGAGTTTGCAGAAGTGAGCATTTTGTTTCCATGAAATTAAGTTTCTTTCGAAAATTGCAGGAAAAAATTTAGAGTAAGATGTCATGAAGAAGGGCCTCCATAGTCATACTGCAGGAAACTTCTACTTAACAGAAAAATTCACTACTTTCCTTCACCCTCGAACATACTCATCATTACCAATAGCAGCCTCAGCATCATCATGCTTGCATGTACATGCTTTATATTCCAGAAAATAGCACTGTCAGTGTCTAATCCATGCCAGTTCCTCGTCTCCTTTCTTTTAAGTTCTAAGAGATCATATTCCTGAGTACAATGAAGTTTTGTCATTATAATGCTAATGCGAACTTTACCTTTTCAAGGGAAAAAGAAAAAAAAAGAAGTTACCTAGGTATTTCTTTACAGTAATAATGTTATCCCCCTCTATTTTATTTACTTATATGTTTTTTTTGGGGGTGGGGGGTGGGGGAGGGTGTTGGAGTTAGTCTAGGCTGCTAATTTGGTTGTTCTCCACCAAAATCATCTGATCTATTATGAAATAAGTCGTGAAGGCATTTAATATAATTAACAAAATATAATATTGTGTTTGGGAGTATGGATTTCAAGTCTTGGATTTGGATTTGGATTTGGGTGGATTTGAACAAAATTCAATACCATTTCATACTATATTTTCTCCAAATCCATACAAATCCAAATCCAAGGCCTCCCCCCATGTTGTGTTGGGCACCCCACTTATGTCAAACACTAATATTATAACTATTGCTATTGAATATATAACCAAACTAAATTAATGCAGAAACTAATAATCAAAACAGTAATAAAGTACAACACAAGAATTTACGAGATTCGGTAAAGAATTACCTACGTCCTTGAGCGCCGATGGTCAATTCACTATTTCTAGAAAATTACAACTTGGGCAAATTTCAAATTACCAATAATAATTAGAAATACCCTAGAGTAGAAATACTATTTGTAACTCTACAAAAATGGGAGATGTATTTACAAATAGTGAGGGAAGCACCTTATATACCCTCAAACTAAAGGCTTAAAAAAAACCTTCCCGCCGATGTGGGACTAAAAACAAACACCCCAAACATAGGTTAAATGTATTTTTTTTCTAATTTGGGTTACTCTTTGCAATGGTGTGCCATTGCTTGTGTTACCTCTACATCAAATTCTTCACATTACTGGAAGACCCTCATGGAATGTGCTCGAAATATATTTTAATTTGAAAGGAATGTTGAACCATGGAAGTTTCTACTATCATTTATGTGATGAATCCATCTATAATTCTATCTACAAATGAAAGTTTATCTTCAGAGCTTTCAGAGAAGCACCCACAATATGATTGGTTTCTAGATAATGGAAGTCTTTACTTCATTTGTTGTTTTCTGTTGCTTCCAATCCCTTTGAACATTTAAGGGCCTGTTGTTGTGGAAAACAGTTTCATTTTCTATTCCTAGTTTTCCAAAGAAATGCAAAAAATGCCGCCTTGTTTTCCAGTTTTCTGACATTTGTATATAAAAGTGAGAAAGCAACTGTTTTCCAAGTTCTCCATATAAATTTTGGAAAACTGAAAAACAAGGTGAGAATTTTAAATTGTTTGGAAAAACTGAAAATGGAAAATGAAAATTATTTCAACAACTAAACAGACCCTAACCTTCTTTATCTTTCCTTATGACAGAAATGAGGGTTCAGTCACTCAATAAACTGTTATAATAAGTGTGGCTTCTATTCGTGCTAGCATTGCTAACACAGTTTTATATGGGCACAGAGATTTCAGGTTTCCACAATGTTATCCGGTACACTTACAAAGAATTACAAAATGCCACAGAAAATTTTAGTCGAGATAATAAAATTGGGGAAGGAGGCTTTGGTTCTGTCTACAAGGTGATTGACTTATAGTTTTATCTTCACTCCTAGAAAATGCTTATTGATAATTGTTACCTTTAAAGTTCCCTAGACATTTTTTCCCCTTCATGACTGATTGAATCTATTCAAAACCTTTTTGGGATGGACAGGGAAGGCTAAAAAATGGCACTGTTGCTGCAATAAAGGTGCTTTCAGCTGAGTCAAGTCAGGGGCTACGGGAATTCTTGACAGAGCTAAATGTGATCTCTGCAATTGAGCATGAAAACCTTGTCCAGTTATATGGCTGCTGTGTGGATGGAGACAGTAGAATCTTGGTTTATCAGTATCATGAGAAAAATAGTCTTGCACAAACTCTTTTAGGTAGATTCTTAAGTTTTTTCTTGATTTAAAAACCTTAGTACATTAGTAGAGCAAGTATTCATTTAGGTTGTCATAACTTTTAGGTAGAGGCCAAAGCACCATTCAATTTAATTGGAAAACAAGGTCAAATATTTGCATTGGTATTGCTCGGGGACTCGCATTCATTCATGAGGAAGTCCGGCCACATATTATTCATAGAGACATCAAAGCAAGCAATATCCTTCTTGGTGACGACCTCACAGCCAAAATTTCGGATTTTGGCCTCGCAAGACTTATCCCAGCCAATATGACTCATGTTAGTACACGAGTTGCGGGAACAGCGTGAGTCCATAGATTCCTACTCTACCTGCTTCAATAGTGCTTTAAATTTTTCATAAAATTTAAATTTGATGACTTGTGACTGTTATCTGATCATGAGTCATAAAAACTGAATATTGAAACACATTGTTTGGAGTAAAGGGCGTCCCCCCCAGCCATAAAGGGTCTAAGAGGAGGGTTGGTTGTCACAGTGTACGCAGCCTTACCCCTACTTTTATGCAGAGAGGCAGTTTTATAACTGTTAAAAAATTGCCAGATGTTATTGCAAAGGAGGGGACTAATTTATGATACATATGAAAGATTACTATTCTTATTGTAACGCAGTTTGTACTGTTTTGTTTTTTCTTTTCTTTTTGCGCATGGTTTGGATGGTTTATTCAATATAGATTAGTTCTGAAATTGAATGTTTCTAAGTTGAGATCTATTATTCTATTTAGTTCTGGCGCCTAATCTCCAATTCATAAAAAGGAACTAAAGGGGTGCCAATAAAAATGTCATTTACAAAATAAAATATAAATAAATCTGTAGAAATGCATAAAAAAAGAAAAAAAAAATGCCTTGCTGTGTTGGCTTGAGCTTCACATGGGATCAGAGCAACATATCCTATTCAAACCGCAAGTAAAACAGTTTGAGCAGTTAGAAAATCCCTTTCTTCTAAAGCTATCCTAATCCTCTCCCTCCGTATTCAGGGTATGCCAAATGGCTTGGGAAGAGTGTGGTGCTTGTTGTCTCCTTGCATATAGCAAGCGAGGTACTGAGCAATAGAAAATGCTGAGTAGTATCAAAGCTGTTTCAGGACAGAAAAGGGCTATCTTCTTTGTACAAGAACATATTCCCTCTCCACACTCACATTCATTCTAGATTATGCTGCTTCCCTAGATATCCCAAAGAGGGACTAAATTCCCATTGTTGTCTTCCTGAAGAACAATGTAATAATTTGTTTTGTAGCAGTTTAGCTGTATTTTTTTTACAAGGATAACATCTGTCAGTCACGATGTACCACCTTTCTTGAGTTTATCAATGGTCAAAACCCTCTCTCACGTTGATTTGAGTATGAAAAATAAAAAAAAGCCACCTTATTTGGGTACTTAAATCTTCTGAATTCCATGGGAAATTAGCAATTCCACTAAAGTGTTTTTCTTGGCAAGTTTCCTATAGTAAGATTTGACATTGAAACATGGCATTATCAAGTATCCCCCTTGCACTCTTCTTTATTCATGTCCACTAGCATGCTGTATACCTAGTCAATACACAGACACACACAGACACACACACACAGACACACACAGATATGTGTGTGTGTGTGTGTGTGTACATATATCTGAAGAGATAGTCTGTACTCTGTAGTTACCAATCTTGAAAATTCTGTACAAATACATTCCAAGTCATGCCTCCACCTAGTGAGGGAGTATACAAGTTCTCACCAAAGCAAACTTATGTGAAGCCAACAAAAGAGGTCCACAACTTGACATATTTAATATTTTAATCTTTATGTTACAACCTCTATTATTATCAGAATGATTATACACATCACAGTGGAAAGTAATTATACAAGTTGTATCAAGGAATGAAGCTCGTTGTAATTTATAAGGTTGAGCTTAAAACTCGTATAGCACGATATGATTCCTATAATCTGTGTGTGCTACCCATGTGAGTTGTGACCCTTGGATATGTTATTTGCTATGGGCTAATTTTCTTTCTTATTACTAATATATTTGAGCATCTGTTTGTAATTGTTTTAGAGGTTATTTGGCACCTGAGTATGCACTTCGAGGTCAGTTGACAAGGAAAGCAGATATTTATAGTTTCGGTGTTCTCCTTCTGGAAATTGTTAGTGGGAGATGCAACAGGGATTCACGATTACCCGCCAACGAACAATATCTGCTTGAAAGGGTATGCAATGATTGGACCGTAAACAAAATTTCCTCCCATTTTGGAACGATGTTTGCCTGCATTCTCTACTTTGAAAATATTGACTTTATTAGTAGATAAATGATTAAATGAATGCTGTTTTGCAATCACAAACATGCACGCGCACACACATGGAAATTAAGAGCCAGCTCTTGATGAATAAACTTGATGATCTAATTGACTTTAATGTACCGGCTTAGGTTCATCTACTGGGTCAATTTGTATCCAGGAAACATCTACAATAAGCACTGGAGTTGCCCTTGTACAGATTCAAAAACAAGAGGAAAGGAAACTCTTTGCATGCACATGACTGACATTCTTGAGGCTATGCCTATGGAACAAAACCTTCCAGTACTTACATTTGATTTTATCCATTTAGACATATGCAGTCAGCCTTCTGAAACTAGAAATATTGGACACTAAACATAACTGAACATAATCCCAATTTTAGCTATCTACAACGTCCACAAATTATTGAGGAACTGCTATGATGATGTCCCACGTAAATGGCTTCATTGTGTGTTTGGACTTATAGTATTTAAAGCTTACAAATCCATTATTGCAAATAGTACCATTATAAGAAGGGGAAAAGATAGACACTAACCTCTCTTGAGATTTGGCGAAAAGATGTAGAATTCCTCTGAAGTTTTAAAAATTTACGAGCCTCCCTTCAGGCTTGGCAAAAAGAAGCGAACCTCACTTAAGGTTTCGAATTCAAAGACCTCTCTTGAGATTCCGCAAAATGATACTGACCTTTCATGTGATTTGGCAATAAGATAAACCAGGGAGGATATATAAGTGTCCCAAAGATCAAATGTCAAGGTCCATGGGATTATTAAAACCTCATAAGTTTGCTCCTTTCATGCAAACAGTAAATTGACTTTTGACTTATTAAAGTTACTCATGTAAGCATCTGAGAAACAGATTTATGTTTTATGAGATTATCTTTATGGTGCATTATCCCATGAGTAGAAGATGATGTGCACAAGTCATCACAAAAAAACCACTAGTGCAAACTGTATGCTTAGCTCTCTAGCTCAATCATGCCCACTCATGTTGGTTTTCCTGGTGTAGGCATGGGAATTGTATGAGACTGGGAAGCTGGTGACATTAGTGGACACATCATTGAATAGGGATTTTGATGTTGAGGAGGCTTGCAGATATTTAAAAATCGGTCTTCTCTGCACCCAAATGATGCCAAAACTCCGTCCATGGATGTCTACTGTGGTCCAGATGCTAACTGCAGAGATTGATCTGGATGACAAGCAGATAACAGAACCTGGCCTACTTACAGAGTTAATGACTTATAGAGGAGAGAAACAAAAGCTTGATGAATTCTCCAGCAAGCTTGAAAATTCATCCTTGTCGTCAGATAACATGCCCACCTCATGTGCTACCATGACCTTTAATTCCATATATGATCGAAGTAACTGACTCGGGTTTTTCATATATATATTTTTTAATTTCCCCATTTGTAAAATTCCTCCTATAAATTTTATGTGGTGCGTTAGAGATTTAGATTTTCTTTCTGTTCTATTTCTTTTGATTCATCCTTACCGCCTTTGCTGTCCTGCTCATCCTGTATGCATTGGTTATTCAGGCAGAGGAGTTTTCCAATTTTAATAAGGAACTGCTTCCATTTTCTTGTAATTTTGTACCGAGTTCTCCTCAAGTAAATGAGAAATTTCTTGCTTTCACTGGAATAAAATGCCTCTTTAAGTCGTGTTTTACTTTTACCATGCATGCATTTCTCAACTGCAGCTGTCTTGATGTTTCTTCTCTGTAGTCCTTTTTTGTCCTCTTTTCTTCGGCTAGACAATGCTTGGATAGGAAATGAAAACTATTCAAATGAAAAATGATTTCGAATGACAATTCATCTCTTGTATTTTCTTGCAAACAAAAAGGGGGCAAGAAAGCTTTATGGAAAAGGGTGGTTCAATTCGATATTGTCTACCGCAAAATTTGACCACATGTGTGCACTAAGTAAATCAATGGACAACCTCAGACTTATTGAAAATGCCGGTGGAAGTGAAGATCGGGTTTTAAATGAAATGGAGAAAAACATCCATAGCTGGGGTTGCAGCTCTTGTGTTTGGCAGTGGAGGTGGCCTTTGATGTTCCAAGTTGAGTAGGAGAACGCAATATATGTGAATAGGAAACAAGTCTCAGCTCAAAAACTAATGAGGATTTGTTACGAAAACTAATATGCTAAGCAATTTTATTTTAAATAAAAAAATCTACTTCTTCTATCTCTCCATAATAATAATTAGAATAAGATTATGATTTATGGATCTTTGTATGCAAATATGTAGTAAGGGTTTAATTACATGAATTTCAAACGATCTAGAAACATAACAAATTAATTGATTTATGATAGTTATGGCTTATTTAAAGGATGCGGATGTTCAGATATTACAAAATCTGAAAGTGCAGATTGTAAATAAGAAGAATAAAGCTATGCAAGGTGTCAGATGGCTAAAACCGAGACAAGGGAGGTTGAAACTAAATTTGGATGGGAGCAGCTTGGGGAACTCAAGACCAGTGGGTGGTGGTGGCATCTTTAGAGACTGTACAGATTCTTTTATTTTTGGTTTTTCAAAATATTTTGGTTCTTGTTCTAATAATGAAACTGAATTGAGAGCAGTGATGGAAGGAATAAAACTTTGTGAACAATTGGGTCATACCAGTATTGACATTGAATGTAATTCGAATATTGTAGTAAATTGGATAAAATATAGTAAATGCTCTTTATGGTATTTGTGGGATTTTTGAGAGCAGCTTATTGGTTTATTGGAGGGAGTAAACTTTTCTATAAATCATTTGAATAGAGAGGGGAATAAAGTAACAACTGTTTTAGCTTGACAAGGTGCCATGGGGAGGAATAATTTGTTTACAAATAGTAATCATCTTCTTAGAGTTATCAAAGGTTTGTATAGATTATATAAGATGGGTACGACTTATATGAGATATGTTTAGTTGGGTTTTCTTTTGCTATTGGTATAGGTTTGTTTTCTTCTTTTGTTTGGTTTGATGCGTGGGGTGTTTTATTGGTTATTATGTAAGCCCCAAGTGTCCTTTTGTTTCCACGATATTCCTCCGTCATAAGTGAGGGTATTAATTAACTTGGGACAGGGCCACTATGTGGGTGGCTTTCGGCTCTTTGGAAAAAAATGCAAATATCATGCATGTGAACAAACATATATGTATCATTTTATTTGAAAATTTATAGTGAATGATTACACTGATGTGGTATGCCGGGTTGGAGTAAAGGCTAAGGATAAAAATAAGGTAGGTATGAGGAAGAAGGGAGATGGGATGGTTTGGAAAGAAGTGGGTAGAAAAGAAAATGTGATAGTAGAAGAGAAATGTCCTATTTTGCGAATTCAGGATCAGAGGGTGGAGGAGAAAAAGAATGAAAATGTAAGTGATCCTTTGAATGTGAATGAGAAAAATAAAGAAGTTGTGAATGTGGTTAGCAATGCGGGTACATATAATGTGGATGAAGTGAACTTGGTAGAGAAGAATAGTGGAGATAAAGCCGAATGTTTTCAAGATCATAAGTCAGGGGTGTTAGGGGTGTAGGTAGAATTGGGTGCTTGTTATAGGATTGCCCAGGAAATCAGAGTTTTTGATGAAGGAGGGGGGGGGGGGGGGAGAAGTTGAAAATGATAAGGATGGGGAGGAGTTTCTGGTGGAGGAGGTGGATAAGAGAGAGGGGGAAGAGGAGGGTGTGGTGTGTAGGGATAATTATGATGTGCTATCTGAAGGAGATATGGAGGTTTGCATTGATACTCAAAAAGAATATTGCTCTGATCCAGGTAATGTGCCAGCGGGTGTATCGGAAGGAAGAAATAAAGAAGATATGCAAATGAGAAAGTCTAAGAGGGCTAAGGCAATGCCTCAAAAATTGAACTTATGATTGACAAAGTTATGTTTTGGAATATAAAAGGGTTGGACACGTCGAAGAGAAGATTGAAACAAATTGTGAAAGATCTGACAGTTTCGATTTTGGTTGTTTCTAAACCTTTTCAAGATGTGGAGAAGATATGAAGGTGGGCGGTGTATTTGCAATTTACTAATTTTTGTTCTAATGTAAAGGAAGGTGGGAAGATTTGACTGTTATGGAAAGATGATGTTCAGGTTGATTGGGTGGATGTTTCAAATCAATGTTTGATAGTTTTGTTAGATGAGGATAGAGGCTCTCTGCTTTTTACCTTTGTATATGCTATATGTATATTGAGAGAAGATAATTATGAGAACAACTTCAGGGGATTTCGAGTTTTGATGTGGCTTGGGTTGTTATGGGAGATTTTAATGTAATTCGGTCAGATGAGGAAAGGGTGGAAGGTCGACCTCGCTTGGTTTTGTCTATGGCTGAATTCAATGGTTGCATTAATAGATGTGGTTTATTGGATCTCATATTCGAAGGAAGTCAATTTTCCTGGTGTAATGGCCATCAAGGATTGACAAGAAGTTAAGCGAAACTTGACACGGTGATGATTAATAATGCTTTTTCTGTAAAATACGGTGAAACTAAGACATCATTGTTGAAAAGAAATACTTCAGATTATTCTCCTATCATATTACAACTGGGTGCGAGTATGGAGAGGTATGGGCCAATGCCTTTTAGATTTCAGAACATGTGGACATCGCATAGGGATTTTTTGAAAATGGTTGAAACATCTTGGAGAGAACATATTGTGGCGGATTCAGGGTTTTGTAAATTGGCAGGTAAATTGAAAAGGCTAAAACAAAGGCTTAGGGTGTGGAATAAATAGGCTTTCGGCCGTGTTGGTGGTATCATACAAGAGTTGGAGGAAAGGGTGGAAAAATATGAGAATTTACTACAGATAGAGTACTCAGAATCAGATGAAGAAGAGTTTCTTGTTTCTAAGGCTGAATTGGAGGTATGGTATTGAAGGAAAGAGATAAGGCTGGCGTAGCAAGCAAAGATGAAATGGTTAACTGATGGTGACCAAAATTCAAAGTTTTGCCATGTCGTGATTATGCAAAGAAGGCGTAACTCTTGTGTGAATTCAATGGCGCTTCTTGATGGCTCGGTGCTAGAAAATATGTAAATGGTTCATGATGAAGTTGTCAATTATTTTGAGCAATTCTCGGGGCAGAATAGTTCAGTGCAAAGGCCAAATCTGGACAGTATTTTCCAATTGGTGGTTTTTGAGGATTCTAAAAGACCGCTGAAGGAAGAACCGACTGAGGAGGAGGTATATGCAGCTATTTCTTCTATTTCTACGGACAGTAGCCTGGGATGGGATGGTTTTGGGTCTTCTTTCTATATTACCTATTGGAAGATTATTAAAAATGATGTGATGGAAGCAGTAAGGGCGTTCTTCAAGGGTGATATGTTGCTTTGGTATTTTTGTTCCTTTTATATAGTTCTTATTCCAAAAGTAAAGGATCCTCAGTCTTTTGATAAATTTCGGCTGATAAGCCTTTGTAACGTAATCTATAAAATATTTTCCAAAATCCTTGTTCGCAAGCTATCGTTAGTGATGGGTGATTTAATATCTCTTAAGCAAGGTGCTTTTGTGAAAGGGAAGAGTATTTTTGAAAATATAACGCTTACTCAAGAGATGATAAAATTATAACATAGGTGGGTGAGAGGAGGTAATATGATGCTAAAAATTGACAAGAGCAAAGCGTATGATTGAGTGGAGTGGCAGGTGGTAGATCAGATTTTCCATATTCTTGGTTTCCAGATTGGTTTTGTAAGTTGATTCAGAATTGTATTTTTACTCCATGGTTCTTTGTTATGATGCATGACATTTACAGGAGTTTCTTTAAGTTAAAAAGGGGTTTGAGGTAGGGGGATCTGTTGTCGTCGTATATTTTCATCATCATGGAAGAAGTTCTTTCTAAATTAATTTAAAAAAAGATGACTAAGAAGCGGATTTTAGAGTTTGCCCACCCGAGTGGTGCACCTATTATATTGCATTTAATGTATGCAGATGATGTTGTTATATTTTCTAATGCTGGTAAAAAATTTGCTAGACAATTAATGGAGGTGATCAAGGAGTATGAAAGCAGGATTGGCCAAAGGGTGAATAAAGATAAATCAGCTATTTTTTTTCTCAAAGAAGTTGGGTGCTCAGAGGAAGGGAGAAATTCTTCCAAAGACTGGTTTTACTGAAGGTAAATTTCCTTTTATGTATTTGGGAGTGCCGATTGTGGATGGTAAATTGAAGGGCTATCATTTTGACCCTTTAATTAAAAAAAAATCAGTAAGAAAATTGAGGGTTGGAAAAGTAGACTGTTGTCTCAAGGAGGTCGTCTAGTTTTGTTGAGACATGTACTTTCGAGCATGTCACTGCATTTGTTAGCTGTTCTAAATGCCTCGAAACTGGTGATAAAATATATATATAAGGTATGTTTGTCTTTTTTTTTTTTTTTTTTTTCAGGAATTTAAGGATGGGAAAGAAAAAATGAAATGGAGAGCTTGGAAGAAATTGTATGTTCCTGTGGAGGAGGGAGCATAGGAGTAAGGGACATTTTAGAAGTGCAATGGTCATTGTTTATGAAGTTTGGTTGACAGTTATTAACTCAAAATTCTTTATGGGTTAGATTTTTTAAAGCTAAATATGTTAAAGGAAGACATAATGCTCTTTACAGGTCATATGGATCGGATTCTTCTTTTTGGAGAAAAATTCTGCAGTGTATGTCTGATCTGTTAAGTAAATTTAAGTGGAAGGTTAGAGAAGGAGATGTAAAATTGTGGTATGATAAGTTTCTGGATTCAGGACCTTTGTTTTCAGAATGTCCAGATGGTACACATTCACATTTCAGATTAAAATATTTGATTATTAATAATGTGTGGGATGTGAAAAATTTGCAAAGGATTCTGGGTTTTAATAAAGTGAAAGAAGTGATGGAAAGAGTTGGAAATCTTAGAAACTCTTTGGACATCTTGTTATGGCTTTCGGAAAAGAATGGTTGCTTTAATACAAAGTCAGTATGGGATGCTATTAGAGTTAGAGTTTCGAAGTTTGATTGGGCAAAGTGGGTTTGGAACAAATGATTACCGAAGAAAATTGCTATCTGTATGTGAAAGGCCGCTTTTGAGTGCTTAAGTGTTGATGAAAAGATGAGAAGGGTGGGGGTATCACTTGCTTCGGCATGTGATTGTTGTGAGATAAAGCAATCAGAAGATGTGGAGCATGTTTTGAATAAGGGAGATCTTACTGTTGATGTATGGAGGAAGGTTTCGGTGGAGGTAGGTGTACCTTTCCTTAAGCACCAAAGTTAGAAAGAAAGAGTCCAAATGTGGTTTAATAGGGCCTCCTAATACTCTCAATTGGGAATATTGATGGGTTTGATTCCTTGTTTAGTAGTTTGGAGGTTGTGGAGAAGGAGATGTGTGGCTAGAATAGAAGGGAAATTGGAGAGTAGTATAGATGTGTGGCTGTCTATTAAGAATTAGGTGGGGGTTTTGAGTAAGAACATGACAGTTATGACTCATTTAAAGGATGCTGATGTTCGAATATTGCAGAATCTGGAAGTTCAGATTGTGAATAAGAAGAATAAAGTTATGCAAGGTGTGAGATGGCTAAAACCGAGGCAAGGGAGATTGAAACTAAATTTGGATGGGAGCAGCTTGGGGAACCCAGGACCAGCGGGTGGTGGTGGCATCCTTAGAGACTGTACAGGTTCTTTTATTTTTGGTTCTTCAAAATATTTTAGTTCTTGTTTTACTAATGAAACTGAATTGAGAGCAGTGATGGAAGGAATAAAACTTTGGGTCATACTAGTATTGACATTGAATGTGATTCGAATATTATAATAAATTGGATAAGATCTAGTAAATGCTCTTTATGGTATTTTTGGGATTTTTGGGAGTAGCATATTGGTTTATTGGAGGGAGTAGACTTTTCTATAAATAATTTGTATAGAGAAGAGAATAAAGTGGCAGATGTTTTAACTCGATAAGGTGCCATGGGGAGGAATAGTTTGTTTACAAATAGTAGTCAACTTCCTAGAGTTATCAAAGGTTTGTATAGATTTGATAAGATGAGTACGACTTATATGAGATATGTTTAGTTGGTTTTCTTTTGGTATTAGCATAGGTTTGTTTTCTTCTTTTGTTTGGTTTGATGTGTGGGGTGTTTTATTGGTTACTATGTAAGCCCCAAGTGTCCTTTTGTTTTCACGGTATTCCTCCGCCACAAGTGAAGGTATTAATAAACTTGGGATGGGGTCACTATCTGGGTGACTTCCGGCTCTTTGAAAAAAAAAACCATTACGTTTATGATTTTTATTTATTTATTTATTTTGGAAGACGGTAAAAGAATATATTAACTCAAAAAGAGAGGAAAAATAGCAAGGAAATAATAAAAAATAATACTGAAAAAAAAAAAGGAAAACAACAAGAAAACAAAAAAAAAAAAAAATTTAATTCGTTTTTTAGCACAATAATGTCAAACTTGAATACCATGAATGATGTCCAAGACAAAATAATCAATCTTCAAAGTAGATCGATAAAAGAAACAATATATATTTATTGTCTTTTTACATTCTTTTCCAAGTGTCGCCTATAACAAAAATTATTTAGAGAAAAGAGTTGAGCTAGGTTGCAAAACACCTGTACTACAACTAATGCTTTTGAATATATAAGAAACTAAAGCAATGCAGAAACTAATAATAAAAATAGTAAAAAGAACAAGACAATAAATTAATAAGGTTCAGTATAGAATTACCTATGTCCTCGAGCGCCGACGATCAATCCACTACTTCTTCACAAAGTACAACTTTGAGGCATGTTTTACAAATGGAGAGTTGAGCTGTAATGACCTGCTTCCTTCTGTTTATATATATACTGAAATTTATACTACTCTAATACCATTTAATTCAAACGAAATTATCAACCTAAGCAGCGAGAAGTTGGATTCATACGACTGAAACCATATATATATATACAATACTAGAGTGCCAGAATATCCCCAAAATATACATATACACTATTCTCAAAAATACCCTCAACTGAAACTGGGGCTATACAAAACAATGTCCCAAAAATACTCATCTTACTGATAGGGCAGTACAGTAGCCCTTCTACTTGCGAGCCTGATCCACTCGCCTAACTGGCTCACCTGAAAAATGTTAAAATAATGGGGTGAGTCGATGCTCAATAAGAAGAAATATACTGTTGCTAGTGTGTGGCAAGTGAGCTAGATGCTTGTAAAATCTGACTTAGAAAATACCATAAATAACAAAGCTGAGTCAAACCTGTATACCTGTTGCAATATAAATCATACCTATGTTGCTTAATATAAACTGATTTTCCTGAATATTTATTCATAATATTGCTAATATCTAAAGGTATGACTATTTTCTGTAAATCTGATCATACATATATATAATAACTGAAAAGATTCCCTGGATGGATAACTGAAAGTCATGATTTGACTCCTCATGACAGGGTTGTGCGGTCCGAAGGTGGGACTTAACCTGACTGGCCGACCAGGGTAAGTCAACTGAAACTCCGATAGTCAGATCGCCCCCCTCAACCCATATCTGATAAGGAGTCTGTCCACAACATAGGCACGATCGACTTCTGAATACCACATACTATCTGAGTAGTGGTTGCACTCTGAACTGAATATAGCTACGGTACCATGCTCTGTTGGCTGAATATGGTCCATCAGGGTCTGATATTATATATAAATAACTGATACTTCTAAAACACTGCCTTTACCATGATTTTTAAAAAACTGAAATAACCATAACATTATATAAACTAATCTAAATAAAATGTAATAACTGAATATCTGAGATATCTACATAACTGAATAAATGAAATATTTGATTAACTGCAGTAGCTGAATGTTATGGTTCTATGACTTGTATAACATAGTATTATGAAAATACTGTAAAATACTAGTTTCTGTACGTTTACTATAAATCATGATATTTTGAAAATTATATAAACCCTGTACTGCTCTAATTTTAAACTCATGCCACACAACTAAATATCAATATTATCAGACTCTGAAAACTGTATATAGGGTCTGAATAATAATTTGCTAAAATCATATGTTTTGTACTGAATCATAACAAAATTATCTAGCATAGCATATTTCCCTTACTTGATTCCTACTAAAATCCCCTACTGTGACGGGTCCTACACCCGCAGGGTTCCCCACTCAACACCCTGAAAACAACATTTACCAGAACGAAATATCATTATTTCTTCGACTACTACATTTCCCACAACTGATGGAAAGCCAAATATTTCATAAAAGACCTTACCCTGAATATGGGATGAAATTCAATTCCGTCCCACCAACGATCCGCTCTGGTAGACTTGGAGAGAACTTTCCTAGGAGCGTCGTGGTGGCCTTAGATCTTCGATCAGGCAACTAACGGGGCCGAAATCGAAGAGAGAGGAGAGAGGAATCATAGAGGAGAGAGAGAGGGTTTTTCTATTGAAAATTTCTGCTTAAAATCCAAGTTTAACACTATTTATACACTGGCCTTCATCGACGAGCCACGTCACCTCTTTGACGAGGTCAAGAAGGCAACTCGTCGACGAACTCATCAGCCAACCCGGCCTACGTCCTCGCCTTAAGCAACCCATTCAAGGATTCCACTAAATCCCTGCTGCTTTAACCGGAATGGAGCTTCCTTTACATCCGCTGCTTACAAGAGGCACAACTTCCTCCTCAATTGGTTCACAACCCGAGCCGTGATTACAATATATAATGTAAAATCTGCAAAACAGCTCAAGATTTTCTTCTAACAAAGTTAGTGAATACAATTGAAACCTAACACATATCCATATGATGAAACTTGAAGCTTGGTATGTATGTAACAATACAACCGTTGTATGAATGATATGCTTCAACCAATTTCCCTTTTATCAAATCTCCCAAGTATTGATATAAGTCAAAGCTTAAGAGAAATTAGGGTTCTAGTTCAACTTGCTAAATACACGAATATCAAATGTGAACTTATCAAAAGATTTGTCTTGAATATTATAACGATCAAAATCAATAAGCTTTCTTCCAAATATTCCACCACAATATGATCTTTGTAATATGCAAATATATATATATATATATATATATATATATATATATATATTATATGATTTCCAAAGTTCAAAAACCTAATATACTATTTTTAAGAAAATATCCCACAATAGTATATATAGTTATGAACCCTATGGATATTTAATCAAGTGGTTTTGTAATATTGAAAATATTGAATCTTTAAATGAATACACACTTCAATCAAAGATATTTAACCAATGCCTAAACTTTTCTTGAGTAGTGATCTTGTCAAAAAAAAACTATACGTATATGAATACACTTAAGATCAATCTCTTAGATAATATGCAATAATATATTTTGAGATGAAAAACACTTTGAGAAAAGGTATTAACAAACAAATCGATTTATCAAACCTCAATACCAAGTTGATGCACAACAATCACAATAATGTATTTTGAAGGTCAATGTAGCCTTAGCTTAGATTTGAAGCGTAAATTTTGAAATCCCAATCAAAAGTTTCAACAGTGTGTTCTTCCAAGTTGTGCTAATCATACAATATGCTCAATCGTTTGGCAAA
Source organism: Malania oleifera (assembly GCF_029873635.1). NCBI lineage: Eukaryota > Viridiplantae > Streptophyta > Magnoliopsida > Santalales > Ximeniaceae > Malania > Malania oleifera. Next base: position 130,081,797 of record NC_080417.1, read on the forward strand.
GGTTCTTTCTCTTCTTTTTATTATGGGGCACTAGGGTTCAAATGTTGATTATATAGGTAACCTTGCCCTTAGAATGAATCTTAACCATTATATAAAAAATTAACACGTGTGTTCTCTCATTAAAAAATTAAAATTTTAACTTTCCCGCAGGTTCAGACGACTGAAGTTCCTTAGAACTTTGAAAAATTAACCTGGACAAAAGGTTAGACGACTAAAGTTAGGGTTCAGTCTTCTTCTAAAGTGTCTGGTTCAGACGACTAAAGTATGAGTTCAGTCTTCTGAGGTGCTTCTGTCAGGTTCTGTGTTTCACCATTAATTCTTCAGACGATTGAACTTAATCTTCGGTCTTCTGAAGAAATTCTTCAGATGACTGAGCTTAACTTCAGTCTTTTGAAGTTAAATCTTCAGATGACTGAACGTGGAGTTCGGTCTTCTGAATTGTCCATTTTCTGGATTTTTCATTTTTAGTTTCAAAAATTTGCTTTGCTCTCTTTCTTTGCTCTTTTATAAAATATTTTCCAGGGTTTTAAAAATATCTCTAAATCCATAAATATCCCCTAATGATGTTCACGAGATGCATGAGTCCTAAGGTCAATTTAGAGTATATTTTGAGCCTTAACTTAAATCATATGAAATATGTGAATACATTAGTTCTAAATACCCATTCCCATGACTATCTTGAACTTGCCGCTTGCATCTTCAATCTCTTACTCTTTTAGTTCCATGGATTATGCCAAGTTGTGTATGCTTTAATCTTCATGGCTTCCATGACTTGTTATCCTTCCGTGCATGCTAAATATTGTTCATGTTCACAATCTCAATGCACAGATCAAATACCAAGTGATTTGTCATTATCAAAATAGGATTGGACTCATAGAGTCATCAATAGTGTCTGCAGATCTTGAGAGCATACACCACTGCAGCTAGCTCTAAATCATGCACATGATAGTTCTTCTCATATTCTTTAAGTTTCCTGGATGCATAAGCAATGACTCTCCCATGCTACATCAACACGCACCTAAGCCCCCTCTGAGACGCATCACTGTAAATAAAAAATCCATCCTCTCCTGATTGAATAGCCAACACCGGGGCAGTAATCAGCCTCTGTTTCAACTCCTGAAAGCTCTGCTCATATTCATCAGACCATTCAAACCTCACATTCTTTATCATGAGCTATGTCAAGGGACCTGACAGTCTGGAAACTCATCCACAAAGCGTTGGTAATACCCTGCCAGTCCTAGAAAACTCCTAATTTATTGAACATTTCTCTGCCTTACCCAATCTACCACTGCCTCTATCTTGCCTAGGTCAACTGCTATACAATTCTTGAATATCACATGCCCTAGAAAAATGACTTGCCTCAGCCAGAATTCATATTTCTTGAATTTTGCATACAACTTTCTTTCCCTCAATATCTGCAACATCAGCCTCAGATGATGTTCAAGCTCCTCAAAACTTTTCGAATAGACCAGTATATCATCTATAAAAACTACAATGAACTAGTCCAGATATAGATGGAACACCCAATTCATCAGGTCCATAAATGCTGCTAGTGCATTCGTCAGAGCAAATGGCATAATGAGAAACTCGTAGTGCCCATATCGGATCCTAAAAGTCGTCTTCGGAACGTCCTCTGCTTTAACTTTTACCTAGTGATAACTTGACCGGAGATCAATCTTAGAGTAGACTCGAGTCCCTCAGAGCTAATCAAATAAATCATCGATTCTGGGAAGAGGATATTTATTCTTTTATCGCCACTTTGTTTATTTCTCCATAATCAATGCACATCCTCACGGTCCCATCTTTCTTCTTTATGAATAAAATCGGTGCTCCCCAAGGTGACACGCTAGGCCTGATAAAACCTTTTTCTAGAAGCTCCTGCAACTGATCTTTTAACTCTTTTAATTCTACTGAAGCCATTATATAAGGCGCTTTAGATATTGGTGTCGTCCCTGAAAGCAAATCAATTTCAAATTCTATCTCTCGATTAGGAGGTAAGTCAGGTAACTCCTTCAGAAAAACATATGGAAATTCTCTAACCACTAAAATATCAGTAAGCATTAATTCCCCCTCTGGCCTCTACTTTACATAAGCTATGAATCCTTAACAACCGTCTTGAAGTAGCCTCCTCACTTGTAAAGCTGATACTAACTGTGGTGGGGCACACACACGAGATCCCACAAATCTGAATTTTTGCTCACCCAGAGGTCTGAAGATCATTTCTTTCTGATGGCAGTCAATGCTGGCATGATTAGCTGTCAACCAATCCATACCCAATATCATGTCAAACCCCTACAGGTCTAGTATCACTAGATTAGCTAGAAGTACTTTCCCCTGAATGGCCACTAGAAAATTCCTAAGTACCTTCCTACATCTTACTGCAGATCCAGTCGGCGTGGCAATAGACAACTCTACATCTAATAGTTGTGCCTCAATCCCAAATAATTTAGCATAACCCAATGATACAAATGAATAGGTGGCACCTGTGTCAAACAAAACAACAATTTTATATGATAAAATGGTAAAAGTACCTGTCACGATGTATGCGGCAGTCTCTACGTCTCCCGACGTCAGTGCATAAACCCTTGTTGGGGCTACATTCCTCTACTGGCCACCACCCCTGGGTACCTGATTATGTCTCTGGATCTGTCTAGGGGCAGGTGCTCTATTCAATGACCACTAACACTCACGTGCTATGTGCCCAGGTCTTCCACAACTGTAGAAAACATTACTCCCCAACTGGTATGCTCATGTATGCCTCCTAACACAAATGGAGCAAATAGGGTATGCCTGCTCACCTCAATACCCGCAATCTCCTCTATCCTATCCCTGAACTCTACCAGATCTATCTCCCCTCCAACGGCCTCGTCTAGAACTCGTCTGAAATCCCGAAGATGTAGGCCTTTTTCTCTGACTCGAGGTCCCCACATCCCTCTGGCCCGATGCTCCTGCATCTTTTTGCTCGCTCTCCTCTACCATAGTAGCTCTATCAACCATCCCAAAGAAATCCTACAGCTTTAAAACCACCACTTGTTTATAAATATCCCATCTCAAACCCCTTTCAAACATCCTAGCCTTTTTCACCTCATCTGGAACAATATAAGGAGTGAAGCGTGACAATTCAATAAACTTCGTTACGTACTACTAGACTATAAGATTTCCGTGAGTCAATCCTAGAAATTCTGCTACCTTCGCCTCCCTGACGGTGGCGAGAAAATAGCGATCAAAGAAGATTTCTTTAAATCAGCACCAGTTCATAGCTACTTGTACCTATCTCTATTCCTCCAGTAATCTCGTAGTCGTCCACCACCTTTTGGCCTCACCTGTAAGTTTATAGGCAGCATAAAGAACCCTCTGCTTGTCGGTGCAATGGAGGACAGTCAGTATTTTCTCAATCTCCAGCATCCAATTCTCAGTTACTATAGGATCGGCTCCTCCTAAAAAGGCCGGAGGATTCATCTTCGTGAACTTTTCAATAGTATAGCCTCGCTCTGTCGATGGTCCTCCCTCATCTATGGAGCTATGTGCAATCTCAATCATAACCTGCTGAGCCACACTATGTAAGACTACATCTGAATCCCCACCACCTGCACTAGAGGGGCCTGCCCCATCATCCTCACTAGCATGAGCGCTACTCCCTCCAGGGTCCATCCTGAAAAGGAAAATAAATATAATCTAAGGAGCCTATTTGTATAACATAATTAACATATTCATCAACTTGAAATCTCATATCACCAACTAATCTATCGTTCTTACTCTCAATTTAAGATTTAGTCCAGTAATTGAGAAACATAACCTAACCATAGTTTATTATGACTTTCCTGAAATTGTCGCCCCAAGAGAGACACAAAAACCACAACGGTAATTCTGCTTCCTGATCACTAAACAAGACCCTAAACACTTATCTTCATTTCCCCAACATTGACTCACTAAATTCATGATCCATTTGTATACTTTGGTATTGTTTCCGCTGCACTCTAGAGTCTACAAAACCTACCAACCTAGGCTCTAATACCAAATTGTAACGACTTGAAATTTCTATCCATTTTTTTTTCCTTTTCTATATTAATAAATGAGCTCTAACACCTTACACGAGCATAGCTGATGTCATCACGGCCCGAAGTGGGACCATGGTATCCTGTGCATTTCATATAACACTAAAGCAGCGGAAGTACATATATGTCCAACATATACCAAAATACAATACTAAAGTACGATATATCCAGTTGCACCCATATACATATATACATAACACTTCCCGAAAGTCCCAAAAATATTGTGGGCTCAACAAACCAGCCCAAAACTCACCCCAAAAGATATGTCGACTCAACACTGCCTCTACCTCTGAGCTGGCCCTGCTCGCTTCTCTAGATTACCTGAAATGTTTAATAATGTTGGGGTAAGACACCTCTTGGTAAGGAGAAACATGTTATCACCAGTGTGTGGCATATGAGTTAGTTGGCAACATATCATTTAATAAATACTGTATACGATATACATCAAGAAAACATTTGTATAATAACAAATGCTTATATCATATAAAATATGAAAATTTATGAGTTATTTATTCAAAAGTACTTCTATCTATTATACGTAATCTCTGTTTTCTATGTGTACTATACACAACTATATATCTATAAACTTCCCCTTAGATGGCTATATGTCAGGACTTACCCCCTCATGACTAGGTTGTATGGCCCGTAGGCGGGGCTAAACACTAGTTGACCCTCTAGTGTTAGCCTAATTGTATGCATATCTAGATGCCTATAGCACGAAAGGCCCGCTCCACCGGGTCCGGATGTGAGGGAGCTCACAATTCTACCTGATGGCATAATCGATTGTACCATACTCTATTTGACACGTACGGTTGCACTGTCTATACTATAACACAACGGTATCGTGCTCTATAAATTGTTGTATTCCATCGGGGTCTGATACTGTATAATAATATTTCTTTATAAATCTAATTGTTTTGCCATGATTCTATATGTCTGTAATAACCATGATTCTATATCAACTGTATAGTCATGACATTGTAATAACTGTATATCTGTATATTCTGTAATGCTATAACTGTAATTCTGTATTCTGTATGTCATGACTCTATATTCTGTATAATTTGTATTTCTGTATATCATGGTTCTATATTCTGTATATCATGATTCTATAAAATTATGTGTAATCATGGTAATAAAACACTGTATCATCAACTTTGTAAAATGCTATACAATCTTGTTCTGAAATATACTACGTATTCATAATTTTGTAAAAAAAAAACTGTATAAGCATGATTCTCTAAAATACTGTATATCATATAAACTGTATTTCTGTATAATTATGTATAGTCGTAGCTCTGTATATAAAACTGCATAAGTTATGTTTCATAACTCTGTAGGCTATATAATCATGTTTCTGTAGAACTATATAACATATTTCTGTAGAAACTATATACAAGCATAATTTTGTACTCTGTTTGAATAATGAATAATATTTCAATAATTCTCATGCCACACTACTAAATAAATTCCATATAAATATATTTTGTAAAACTATATAACTTTCATGCACTGATCAGATACTATGCTATACTAGTAAAATGTCTAATAAAGCTGGCATAACATGTATTCCCCTTACCTAACTTTCTAACTCTAAATACTACTCATAATTTTATGCATACGGCATTCATAATTTTCAATTCCCTGAAATACACTAATATAATTCCCAGTCACACAACTGAATTTATGAAATTTGGAATAGCTTCCCAAGAGGGGGGGTGAATTGGATTCTTTTCATTTTTAATATTTTTAATGCTTATGACACCAAAATAATAAAGTAATTAACTAACAATCACACTTCAAGATACTGAAATTTAAATTCACAAGTCAATCAACCAAATTAAACAATTTAACCAATCAAGCAAGAATTTTAGAATCTTTATCAGCTACCCTGTAGATATTCTCAACCTTCTTTGAACAAAACCTTTGTATGCACTTCTCTTGATTAAGATTTCCGCAGATTAACCAACGTACTCCCTTTTGGGTTTCCGCAAACGGTCAATTGAAACGTACTTTCTAAATATCAAGAGTCTTCCTTTGATTCTAACTTTAGATCTTGCAATCTGCACTTTAAAACACACAACAACAGATTGTACAAACAAAAAATAATAAGTAAAGAAGAAAGAAGGACACAAGGTTTTTTACGAGGTTCGGCTTCAACACAGCCTACGTCCTCGCCCTTGGCAAAACACCAAAGGGTTCCACTATAGCAGTTCCGTTACTGGGTGGAACAACACCTGTTTACAATCACTCCTTGGCTAAGGCTAGAGCCCGCCTTCTCCAAACAATATACCCTTGTTTGGTCAATGATCCAACAACCTGGAATCATTCAAAATCTACAAGAGAAATAATCAGAAGATTGTGTACAAGAAACGCTCACACAAAGAGCATGTTAGTACAATTTAAAACTATGTACTTCAAAAGATAGATATCAAGAATGAAATACACTTTTGAAGCTTTAACAAGAATTTCACCAAATTCCTTTTCAACATATGAGAAATCAACGATCTAACTTCAGGAATTGATGAACAAGAATATCAGAATCACAGCACTTTCAGTTTGCAAGAGATGATCAAGATGAGGCTTTGAGAGCAAGAGAGCTTATGAGAGATTTTCAATGCTTGGTATATTTTGATTTACAAAAACCATGTATTTATAGGCTTTCAAACAAGTTTCCTTGTTGCTAAAGTTTCCTTAGAGAATTTCCTAAGTTGTTAGAAAATTTGGAGCCCAAGCAACTATTATTTAAAATATTAAATTTTAAAAATTTGCCCGTTGAACAGTGTTCAGATGACTGAAGAGTCGAGTTCAATCATCTGAAGTTCCTGAGATCCTTTAAAAAATGAACTGGACACAGGGTCAGATGACCGAAAATAGGGTTCAGACAACCAAAGATAGGGTTCAGATGACCGCAGAGTCAAGTTCAGTCATCTGAACAGCTACTGCCTGTTTCTGTTTCTTCCCAGAAAATCTTCAGACGTCTGAGCTTATTCTTCAGATGTCTGAAGTAATTCTTCAGACATCTGAACATGAAGTTTAGTCATCTGAAGTTACAACTTTAGTCATCTGAACAAAAAGTTTAGTCATCTAAATAGACAAAAAGGCTGCTGAAAAATATTTTCCATAAAAAATGATTTGCTCTCTTAATCAAAACTTATTTTAATAATTTTTTAAGTCCTCATAATCTCTTGGAAAAGCTTCAAAACATATGTCAATCAATATTTAACTTTGAAATACTTGCAATGGATTTCCTAATAACTTTATATGACATGCTTGAGATCATTCTCATGCTTTTTGCTTTTGAAGTTCTTTGAATATGTGCTTGAACTTGCTTTATCTGCCAATGCTTTAGTTTTTCTTAGGATCACTTGTTAGTTTAACTTTCTTGATGTCCCACACTTGATCCATACTTGATCTACACTTGATCCATACTTGATCTACGCTTGATCCATACTTGATCCTTGATTTCTTGAAACAAAAACTCAACCTTTCCACATCAAAATATCCTTTGTTTGTTATCACCAAAACTAATTGAAAGACCTTATTAGGCCAACAATTGACCATAATAATTATCACATTCATATTTTCTCCAACTCCACTTATCCAGCATTTCTAAACTATAATTTACCTGAGCTCCTGGAAATATACCCATTGGGATCCTCAACCCATATCTGCAGGGTCCCAAAAACACCCTAATCCTGAAAACATAATACCCCAGTTCTACTCCACAAAACACTAGTATATTCCCATACAATACAAAATCTAAACTCAAATAAACTTGGTAATACTGAAAATATCCAAATAATCAACTTACCCTAGTTTTGGGATGATGCCCAAGTTGGCCTAACCAACAATCTACTCCAGCAGACTGGAAGAGAATCTTCTTAGGAGTAGCATGGTGGCTTCCGATCATCGAATCGGCGAAGAACGAAGCTGGAATCATAGAGAGAAGGAGAAGGATATGAATTCTAGAGAGAGAATGGAAATTTGCATGAAATTCTCACTAGAAAACCGAGTTAGGCCTATTTATAAAATGCGGATTCGTCGATGAGACACGTCACCTTGTCAATGAGTCCATGAAAGGAGTTCATTGACAAACTTGAAACCCTCTTCAATGAGCTTCAGGCTCTGCTAAACCCGCTCTCGGTAAGTCCTCGTCGACGAGGCACGTGTCCACGTCAATGAGACCAAGAAGTATGCTCATCGACGAGCGTCTTGCGTTCGTCGACGAGACCCTGTGAGTCCCTTTTTAAATTTCCTTTTTCTCTCTTTTCTTTTATTATTTAATTACTATAATTCTTCGGATCTCTACATTATGTCTGGCACATAATACATCTTGGAGATAAAAGCATGGTCTCCATCCTTCCTCTTGATTAGGACATTTCCCTTTCCTCAAACTGGGACTTTAGAGAGGTCACCAAATGATATCTCTCCCTGAACTTTCTCATCAAGTTCATTAAATAGGTTCTTTCTACCAGTCATGTGATTGTTGGCTCCAGAGTCAAGGTACCAAACATTTTGGTCCTGGTGGGTTGAATTGTGTGCCATCAGAATTAATGATTCTCCTTCGCCTTTCTCCTATTCTACAAAGTTAGCATTTTCATTTACTTCGTGATTTTTGGGATTACCTTTGCACTCATTATTGTAGTGTCCATACTTGTGGCAGTTGTAGCACTAAACGTTTCTCTTGTCTACGTTCGGACGGTTATTGTATCCCCATTTTCTTCCTTGTCCTCTGCCTGTGGGACATAGTTCTGTTGATTGCGTCCTTCTCTAGTGGGACATTTTCTGCCTCAACCACCTTCTCTGGATTCAAAATTTCCCAAACTTCTTCCATAAGATCGTCGGCTTTGTCCTCTTCCTCGTTGTGACGTCCCACTTTTGTCGTATCTATCTGTAGTAAGGGACAACTTCATTTGGAAGGCTTGCTCCAATGCTTTATCTTCACTCCTTCTATTAACTTTTTGCTCATGGGCTTGGAGTGAGCCTACAAGTTCTTCTACAGACATGGTTTCTATATCTTTTATTTCTTCCATGATCACAACTATACAATCAAATTTTGGATCCAAAGATCACAAAATTTTCTCACAAATTTTCTCGTTGTTAAGAGTCTCTTCATTTCTTCTCAATTGATTTGATACTACCATAACTCGTGTATAGTAATCAGTAACAGATTCAGTAGATTTCATTCTTAAGGACTCAAAATCACCTCGTAGTTTTTGAAGACGAATCTTCTTCACTTTGTCTGCACCTTTGTGTGTTCGATGCGGAAAGTCCCTGTAACAACCCAAAATTTCCAACCATTTTTTTTTTTATAATAATGTTGTCAAGCTACATAACACAACTCTGATACCCTATATATAAATATCTGACATCATCACAGCCCGGAGTGGGAGCCGTGATAACCTGTGCACTCCATGTATATTACCTATAAAATGGAAAAACATAAATATCCAAACCATATCCCAAAATACACAATACCAGAGTACTACAGACCTACCTATATATATATATATATACACACACACATGTACATCATTTCCCAAAAATCCCAAAATGCTGAGGGCTCTACTACTCAGCCCAAAACTCACCTAGAACTATGTCGACTCAGCCATCTCCTTTATCTCTGAGCCAACCCTGCACGTCTCTCTGGGTAACCTGAAATGTTTTAACGCTAGGGTGAGACACCTCTTAGTAAGGGGAAACATGTTATACCAGTGTGTGGGGTATGAGTTTATATGCAAGACATATCTTTTATTAAAACTATAAATAATAAATCATGTAAAAATATTTGTACTATAACCCATAGCTATGCCATTTAAAATATAGTAATTCAGAGTTAACTATTCAAACATACTTCTATCTGTAATATATAATCTTTATTTTCTATGTATTCCGTATATGTATATAATTCTGATTCTTCCCTAAATGACTGTATGTCATGATTTAACCACTCATGACAGGGTTGTGCGGCCCATAGGCAGGACTAAACACTGGTTGGCCTACCAGTGCCAGTCTAACTGTATTTTTGTATATGTATGTAGCACAAAAGGCCTGCTTCACTTGGTCTGGATGCCAGGGAGCCATCTACTCTACCTATGGCACAATCGGAATTCAACGACATACTCTATTTGAGACGTATGGTTGCACTAACTATACTATATAGTTATGATACCGTGCTCTGTAAACTGCTCTGTCCCATTAGGGTCTGATACTTTGTAATACTATTTCTATATAATATCTATCTATTTTACCATGATTCTGTATCAACTGTATTAACCATGATTCTGTAATTCTCTGTATTAACCATGACGCTATAATAACTGTATATCTGTATAATCTGTATTTCTATATGTCATGGTTATATGCTCTGTATATCATGGTTCTGTAAGACTTTGTATAATCATGGATCTATAAAATACTGTATAATCATGATTCTGTAAAATGCTATATAATCATGGTTCAGTAAAATACTGTATATTCATATTTCGGTGAAATATTGTATATTCATGGTACTGTTGTAAAACACTGTATATTCATGGTACTATAAAACACTGTATATTCATGGTACTGTAAAACACTATATATTCATGGTACTGTAAAACACTATATATTCATGGTACAGTAAAACACTGTATATTTATGATACTGTAAAACATTGTATAGCCATAGCTCTGTAAATAAAATTGTATAATTTGTATAGCATAATTCCGTAAAAACTATATAATCATAATTTTGTAAATCTATATAAAATTCTGCAATATTCTAATATTACTCATGTCACACAGTTAAATAAAAACTCATTCAATATAATCTGTGATACTGTATAATTTTCATGCTCTGATCTGTTCAAAAATCATACTCTATAACTCATAATCAAATACTATGTTTTACTAGTAAAATTTCTAATTTAACTGGCATAACATATTTCCCTTACATGATTTTTGAAAAGCCTGTTGAATTCTAAATCTACTCCCTTGCGGCGTTTGGGGTTCAAATCCTTGAAATTATATTTTTCCCCAAATCAATCAACCTCACTCAAAATGACCATTGTACTCACCTTCCCCAGGATCACATATCTCTTTATCCATAAAATTCTCAAATACTAATTATTTATCCACATTACCTGAATTCCTGAGTGAACACCCGCTGGGACCCTCAACCCATACCTGAGGTGTTTGGAAACCCAAACCCTGAAATCATAACACCCTAGTTTAATCAACTCAAATACCAGTATATTTCCATCTTATACAAAATCTGAGTTCAAGAAAGTTTGATAACTATAAAAACCCTAAAATAACTTACTTATCCTAATTTTGGGATGATGCCTGAACTGCTCAAACCTAAATTCTACTCTAGCTAAGTTGTAGAAAATCTTCCCGGGATCATCGTGGTAACTTCTGATCATCAAATCAGGGAAAAACAGGGCTGAAATCTTAGAGAGAAGGCAGAGAAACCATAGGTAGAGAGAGAAAGCAAAATAAGAAATGAAATTTTACTGAAAATTTGATTTTGTGATCATATATAAACTGCTGCCACGTGGCTTCGTCGACGAGACACGTGGACTCATCGATGAACCAAAGAAAGGAGTTAGTTGACGAAAGTGAAGAGCTCATCGACGAACCAATGGGTCTGAAATACCCCCTCTCGGTATCTCTTCGTCGACGAAACACTAAAACTCATTGACAAACACTACATAGGAGCTCGTCAACGAAACCAGGGCGTTCGTCTTCGTCAACGAACCCTGTTTTATCTCCTTTTAATTTTCCTTTCTCTTTATTATTTAATTATTATAATTTTTGGATCTCTATGTTCTCAAACTTCTTTGAATGTCTTGGTGGAGGCGATGATTTCGAACGTAACCTCGTCAAGGCCTTGGTAGATTATGGACTTCGCTTTGCAATCCTTCTTTCAATCGGCTCACGATATCGTTCTTTGAGCATCGGACATAGATGCTTCGGCTTCTTTTGATGGGGCTTCTCTGTATCCATCTTCAACAATGTTCATGACATCCTGAGCACCTAATAGGGCCCTCATTTGAATAGACAAATTGTCATAGTTCTCCTTTGTTAACTTTGGAATAACCACTTGTGCAGTACCGTTAGCCATTAGATTTAATATATCAAAAAACAGAGTGATGGGGATAGATTTTGCCAAATCCGATACCACCAATGTGTTTAGAAGGTCGAAAAACTTTAAGAACCAATTTTGGGTTGCAAAGAACCAGTTTAAAAATCACTGAACTGGCTAAAAAAAATTCTGGATTGGTTTAACTGGGCCGGTCTGACTTAACGTAGATTGACGACGTTAGTGATTATCGTTACACCACGTGGCGGAATATGGGCGTGCCATGTGTCGGCGACTGGACGTTGGTCGATTAGCCGGGTCGGGTCGTGCTCGAGGGTCTGGATCCGGGTTGTTGGTTGTTGGGTCGGGTTTTGGATCAGGTTTCCGAGTCGAATCACATCAGTCGGGCAAAGACGACGCGTGAAGGCACGTGCGAAGCGTGAGGTTGCCGGTTAGCTCTTTCGTCGGCGCGTGAAGCACGTTGTTTCGTCTGTCTGCGCGTGTTGAGACTCTCAGACTCCGTTTGAGATGCGGTTTTCACCGTTGAACTCGTCTCGACGTGAATTTCATAATGCTATACTCAATTTTGGATTTCAAGCAACTTTGAATCTAACAAAAAATTTTGAATTTCCTACGTTCACCTCTTTTTGGCGAATTTCAGCGAACCTAGACGCTCTAATACCACTGATAGTTGAAGGAGACTCACTCAATCACTGGTTGTGATTGAACTCAGTGAGAAATTACACTCAATTGCAAACAACTCTTTCAATTTCAATAAAATCTGAAAATTACAGAGGAGAATTCAAAATACAAAATCTCTATACTTTCACTGGTTAATATCTCTCTCTACACCACATATTACATCACACACACACACACACACACACACACACATCTATTTATAGTAATTGCTAGACCAATAAGTGGGAATTAACTTCAACGGAGGTGGGCTGGTAGGTGGAGTAGGTTGTCTACAACTTAATAATTTCAACATAAATGGTTAGGTTGGTGGAGCTGCTACCGTCAAGTTTTGCTACCACCGTCCCACCGTCAAGTTTAATCTTCAACAATTTCAAGAATCACAAAAATGCAACGTCATTTTTTAAATCTCAAGGGTTTGCTAATATATAATTTTTTTGCTTGAACATATGTCTTATTTTCTTTTGCAAAAACTTATCGAACCAAATAAATATACATATGCGCATGATTATTGGTTGAAATGTGCCTCTTGAAAGGAAATCCAAGCAAATTCAAAATAGGATATCTGATTGATTGGCATAAATTTATTCAATTTTTTAATTAAAAAAACAATGGCAATTAGGTTTATACACATGCGTGCATGTTGTATATACAATTCAAAATGTTAAGGATATATTTTGAGGAGGTGCCAAACTTCGTTCTATGAGTTTTAATACTTCTAAAATTTTAAACTAAATGTTTATCAGTTGAAATTTTTTATATTTCGATCTTATTGGCTACTTATTAGTCATATATTTTTAATGGGTTTTTATTCATTATTACATATTGGTTTCGAAAAGTTCTTGCATTAAATTTTATTCTCTGTTTTTCCATTATAATGCAATCATTAATATAATTATTGGTTGGCCAGATTTTTTTTTTTTTACTAGATTTAAGAAAGTTTTTGCTCGACTTTGATTGATAAGAAATATTTTTTTTCAAATATAACATAAAATATATTCAATGACAGTACAAGAAATATTCATATTTAAAATTTTTAAATATCATATGTGCAGTTCTACCATAATACTTGCAGATATTATTTTTCATGACTCGAACAAAACTCTAATTCTTTTCGACTTGAGGAGGACATTATTCAAAGAAAAAATTTAATAGGCAACTAAGTTTTCAATTAAATAACCATTGCAGCGTGGATTTATTTTTTATTTTTGGAGCATCAAATAATCAATATATATTAATGTAATTTCATAAGATTTTAATTTGGTCACTTTTGAAAATTCAAAATTGTTTACGAACATCGTTCATGGATTGAAAAGAAGGCATAGGCAATGAAATTTTGGGACAGACTAAAGGGTTTCTCAGAAATTTTTTAAAAGAGCAATTGACTTATCTAAAGAAAAACGAACTTTTAGTGCATGAAGTCCTGTTTGATATACCTAGGAGGCTCGAAGTCATGCCAAACACTACCTAATGTTTGGGTTTGAAATGAATTCATTCCATTTTTGGCATTTGATTTTATCTGTGCCTTTTTCATTTTTCTGTGCCTGATAGGAGCAAGTGATGACCAATTGATAGAAAGATTTGGATTAATGAGTGAGTTTGAGTTCAAATAATTTTATGGAAAGGATGATGAAGCATGCATGGGCAAGCCCTCAACCAACAAACTAAAAGCTTTATTCCAATAAGAAATCTAATGTAAAAAGAACATTTAAAAAAAAAAAGGCAGCCCGGTGCACAAAGCTCCCGCATATGCAAGGTCCCGGAAAGGGGCGGACCACGATGGATCTATATTACGCAGACTTTGCTTGTTCCAAATAATGAAATTATGTATAAAGAAAGTTAAATCAGCTGTATTTTCCCAAGAAAAATGGGCAATGGAGATAAAATGAAAGTGAAACAAATTTTTCTGCCTATTTTTTATGAAGTGTTACCTAATTTTTGGTTCTGTAACATCTGTACCACAGAATCAAAAAACAAAGTACTCTGTACCCAACGATGAAACCCAACATCACAGCTAAATTGCTCCATTTCTGTGACACTTTCAGGCCTTGCTGCCTCAAGAATCCATCCCCATATAATTTGCACTCCACTCCTGCACTCTCTATGCATCTTCTCTTCCCTTGCTCTCCTCCAAATTCATTTATCATAAAACACTCAAATGGGTACTTAAACAGACTCAAGTAATGCATGAAAATCCAATAACTGGGTATGTTGTTTTTCGATATAAAATAACCGGAGAAGAGGAAGAAAGATCCCATGAAGCCTGCAATTACTGATGTCCCCATGATGAAGTTCGGTACGAGAGCACTGAAACTCGCTACGAAAGAATTCGCCATCAGCATGACCATCCATACTATCAGAGAGAAGTACAGAAAACCATCAATGCCTTTCCTTAGTCCTACCAGCCAGTAAACTGGCGTGGTGTAGAGAAGACTGACCAACAAGAGAAAAGGAAGGAAGATCAGTGTGTTTGCTAGAACATAAGAGGATACTCTATAGGCTCCTCTGGAAGTCTCCCTCATTAAAATTCTTCTCTCTTGCAAGAAAATTGGCAGGCCTTCTGTTGTGGAAGACAGTAAAAAGGTGAGGCTGAATGCGAAAAACCCCAGTCGGGTTTGTAAAGCAACCTTTCCTGCATCATTGCCCACATTCAGGAATATAGTCCCGAGTACCAATCCGGCTACTAGTGCCTGTATTATTCTTGCAGCAAACAGTTGCTTGGTTCTAAATATGTTGTTGCAAAATCTCTGTCCTAGAATCTGAACTTCTTCAAATTGGGAATTTGGGTAGAAAAGGAGCTTTTCCTTCATATTAGTGCAGCATTGGATTCTCATTTCATCATCTGTTTTGTTTTCATCAGCATCCTTTTTGCCCTTGTAATGCTGGTGGGTGAGAGTTTCCCATGTTTGGAAGACCAAGCTGCTTGTAACATCAATGGCAAATTCAAGCACATTGACATGCCGAGGAATGCAATGACCGGCAAACCTAAGCCTCTCTTCAAGAAGATTCAATGATCCACAGTGAAGAACAAACCCATTTGAGAGCAAAACAATTTGATCAAACTGCTCAAGGATTCGGAAACCCGGTTGATGGATTGTTAGAACAATAGTTTTACTTTGATTAACAACCATTGTTTTAAGCAATGAGACTATATGGACAGCAGATGCTGAATCCAATCCTGATGTCGGTTCATCAATCAAAATGACATCAGGATCATGAACTAAATCAACTCCAATCGAAACCCTTCTCCTTTCCCCACCCGAAATTCCTCGATTCGATCCCCCACCAATCCTCGAACTCGCCACGTGATCCAACCCAAGCTCCTTCATCAGCACTCTCACCCTTTTGGTGGCCTCTTTTCGCCCACCAGGCAGCCTTAGAAGAGCACTATATGTAAGTGTTTCTTCAACAGTGAGAAGAGGGAATAGAGCATCATCTTGGGTAACATATCCCGAAATCCTCCGAAAACTTTTAGCATCCATAGTTTGATCATTGACAAGAACCTGACCAATGACATTGCTTGGCGGTATCTTTCCTGCGAGAATTTCCAGCAGTGTGCTTTTTCCTGCACCACTAGGACCTGCAATTGCTGTGATCTCCCCAGGCATAGCTCTGCAGCTTATGTCCTTCAAAATGAACTTTGGAGCTCTCTTTTGTGTCTGAATGCAGGACATAAAATTCAATCCATCAATCCAGCTGCTGCACAACTTGTAGGACAGATTTTTGGCTTCTATCTTACAAGGGGTTTTCCGGTGGCCGGGAACCGGCGCCTTTACCGGCAATTCCATTGGGAGAGAGTGAGGAAAGAGTGTGAAGAAACACACTTTGGTATGTGGAAGATGTGAAAATTAAAGGGATGAGAAGAAGATAAGCTAACACACCAAACTGGCTCTTTTCTATAATGCTAGATAGGCCACAAAGTCAATTTAAGAATGGCACACATAGGCTTTGGCAGTTTAGTCCTGGGCTTGACTTGGTTTTGGTTTAATTTCTGTACATTATCACTTTGGACAAATGGGGTTTTGGTGAAGTTTGGAAACTAAACTTCAAGAAGACAGGAAGAAAATGAAGAGGGTTGCATGTATGTGAAGCTTTTCAGGTGAGCTGCATATTGACTGAGCAGGGTTGGTGTTGGTTGCCTCACCAGCTTTGCTCCCAGCAATACTGCAGTTTTGAGTTTTTGCTATGCTAAAATGATGACCCAGTGACATGGACTGCCTGATGTCCACGCTAATGTCCATGCTCTTTGACGTCAAATTGGGGCAGGTAAAGTATATTCATTTATATTTTTCTTTTCTTTTCTTTTCTTTTCTTAATATTTTTTAAGTTGCAAATATAACCCAAAGAAATTATTAGAATTACTTTTGAATTGCTTATTTATGGTATGTATATGAGTTATTCCACGTAACTAGTTATAGATTGTTTATTGGACATACATTTTTCTATGCCCAGTATTTGGTAATAGATTATCTATAGGATGTGTGTGTGTGTGTGTGTGAGAGAGAGAGAGAGAGAGAGATCAATAAATTAAATTTCTATACCAACCTAATTTTGTGATTGAAAGTATGAAGTTTATATCTTGAATTTGTAATGCAACTACTATTTTATTTTATTTAAATATAAATAATAAGTGTCATAAGGCAGTTAGAATTTATAATTTTAATTTTAGAAGTATTAATTCTAATTATGAAAACGAAAGAGAATGAAAATGAAAATGAATTGGAATTGATGACTAAAGGTATTGTTTGATTTCACATCAATGTTTCTTGTCAATGTGCACATAAGTAATCAATGTTTCCCATGTCCAGGTAGTTAGATTATATTAACTATTAAATGCTTTTGTTATAACCATCCTATTACTAAAAGTAGGAATTTCATAAACGATTAAAATTTTAGAATTGCAAAAAAATGAAAATATGATCACGAATTCTTTTTTTTTTTTTTTAAACATTTGAATATCAAGGAAAATAAAAGAAAATGAAAGTTTGTTTTAATATGACTAAAAATTAAGAAAAACTAAATGTTAAGTATGTATAAAATTAAAATTTTATTGATAAATTTGGCATATTTTTTATTTTCTTTTTCACTTTTCTTGATAACCAGACATGAAATGGCGGATTCTTTGACATTTTCATTTTCCTAATATTTTCTAAGCTTCAAATGGAGCCTTAAGTTTTCTTGATTTTCATTCATAATTAATTAATTTTTTATTTTTTTATAATATTTGAGAGACAGAAAAAAATAAAAAATTACACCACTTATTTCTCTTATTTTCCACTTCTTCCTTTGATCCAAACAGGGCCTTAGTAATTGCACTGTGTTTGCATTAACATGCTCATACACATTATCCACAAATCCCTCAGAACCATTTTTTAAACAGGTATAGGAGCCTTTGAAATGATTGCAGAAAAATGGAATAAAGATATATTCTAAAGCTCCAAAAGATGGTCAGTATAAGATCAGGGCAGCACCCATATAGCTGGTACAAACTCTTGATTGTCCTTTAAGTTTGATAGCATATTGATTAGAAAGACAGTCTCAGCAGATTCTTCAAATTGTTCCACCATCACTGAGCAGAGTGCAGACCAAGCCCAACTGCCCTTTCCTTGGCTAAAATGGTGACACAAAAGAAGATAGGGATTCAGTACGGATGAATTAATGCTGTGCTTAAGAGCATTGATTTCGGACCTTAAATTTGAATTTGGGTGAATTTAAATAAATTTCAATATAATTTTATATTACATGTTATCCAATCCAAGATCCCTCCAAACATAGGGTAAAAGTTTTTGACTGCCAAATAAACATAAAAGCAAGAATTTATAACTTCCACCAGGTTGAAAATCATTTTAAAATTTAAAGTTGTTCGTCATTTGGAAGTTGAACAAATCATAAGAGTACAAATAGAGATGTCAAGGACTAGGATTGGTGAAGGGAGGTCACCTGTATCTCCAGACACAAGCTATGTTTTTAGTTGTTGAAACAGTAGAAATTATGCTTGCTATTCCATTTTCTTATCAGATGCAGCTAATTCTACCCTTCTGTCCTTGGCAGCATGAATATGATCTGCGAATGACACTTCCCTTCATCTTTTTTCTTTCTTTATGAACTCTAAATCAAGTTTCTCCAGCCCCGGATGATTGAGCATCACCACCTTCACTCCAGAACAAATTTGGCCATTTATGAATTTATTTTTGTGGATCTAAAGAAAACAAACAAATCGTTAAATAGGACAAGACAGAGGGTAAAACAGCAGCAGCAGCAGCAGCAGCAGCAGCATTCAACAACATTATAGATTAATGTTAAAATACTGCACATAATTCAGTGATTGCACCATTTCTGTGTGCTATATAAGTTTAGGCCCACATGGGTACTGCCATGTGCTTTGTGTCAATGGAACAGCAAACAGCAAAAAATTTCTTTCCTTATTTCAGCACACAATTATCTCCTTATTTATCATATATTTAGTTTACATGTATAGGGCTTGACAGATTATAGTTTACATGTATAGGCCTAGAATCATGTTAGAACTTATTTACTTTCCATGTATAGCATTCTTATAGAGTCTATATATAATATACAAAACTCAAGGCCAAACCATTCGACCATTCACACAATGCTTTGACATCGTATCAGAGCCTGCTGACAGCTAATTTTTTTCCTCCTCGAATTTTTTTTTTTTTTTTGGTCTTCTCAGTTTCGGAGGTGTCTCTCATTTCTATGGCTGTTGTGGGTCTATTCTCTTCTAGAATTTTTTTGGTTCTCTGTTTTTCTGTATTTCCGTGGCTGAGTGGCAGTCGGAACAGCTTTCTGTTGCTGTTCCGGTGCTTCTCTGTCCTTGTGATTCTCGGCACAACAGGTTTCTTGGTTTGCGATTTATTTTTAGTGCAGGCAGGTCGATCAGAACGGCTTTCTGGTGCTGTTTCTTGGTTCAAGATTTATTTTTTAGTGCAAGAAGGTTGATCTTGGTTCTTTCTGTTGCTGTTTCTAGTGCTTCTCTGTCCTTGTGATTCTCGGCGCAGCAGGTTTCTTAGTTCAAGATTTATTTTTAAGTGCAGGCAAGTTGATCTTGGTTTTCTTTGAACCTGTGTTGATTTATTTTTGGGCTTCTCGATTTTCTGATAGAGTTTTTGTTTCGGCAGTCTTTTTTTTTTTGGGGCTTCTCGATTTTCTCTTTTCTTTAGCATGGACTCCGCACCTGTGTGTGCCAAGTTCATGGGCAACAATAATTCTACATGGGCTTTTCAATTTGAACTTTTCCTGAAGAGAAAAGATCTTTGGGGTCATATTGATGGCACGGATTGTGCACCCAATCCTGATAAATCCAAGGATTCAGCGGCTTGTCCTTCATGGGTTGTGCTTGATGCCAAAGATAAAGCAACTTGTCCTTCATGGGCTGTGCTTGATGCTCGGATTATGTCTTGGCTTCTTGGCTCAGTTGAGCCATATATTGTTCCCAACTTGCAACCTTATCGCACCGCTCAATCCATGTGGACTTATTTAAAAACAGTGCCCGTCGTTTTCAATTAGAGCACGCAATTGCCATGTTTCAACATGACAATCAATCCATCCAAGACTATTATTCAGCGTTTCTGACTCTTTGGAACGAATATTCTGATCTGATTACCGCGGATCTTCCTATTGCCTCTCTTCCCATTATTCAGCGTCTTCACGAAACTAGTCGTCGTGATAAGTTTCTTATGAAACTCCTCCCATAGTACGAATCTGTTCGCTCTTCTCTACTGAATCGCTCTCATGTTCCTTCTCTTGATGTTTGTTTTGGTGAGTTACTTCGTGAAGAACAACGGCTTAGTACTCAAGTTACTCTAGCTCAATCTCATGGTAGTTCAGGGTCCGTCCCTGTGGCTTATGTTGCTCAACGACGAGGACTGCCTACGCATTCTAGCAACTTGCAGTGTTTTTGCTGCAAAGAATTTGGGCATATCGTTGCTAATTGTTTCAAGAAATACTGCTCTTATTGCAAGAAGGGTCGCATTATCAAAGACTATCGTATCCGCCCACAAAATCGTCAGGCCCAGGCATTACAGGCTTCTGTTATTGTACCCCCCACAGTGACTTTTGCGGCCCCTAGCTCTTCTTCAAATGACTCCTCTGTTCCTGCACCTCCTATAGCGAATTACTGCACTCCCAAAATGATGCAACAGATGCTAATTTCGGCATTATCAACAATGGGGCTCCAAGGTAACAATTCTACTAAACTCTGGTATGTGGACTCGGGTGCCTCTAATCACATGACAAATAATACCACTACTACGTGTTATGTTCGGCCCTACGCTGGTCAATCTTCTATTCAGACTGCCAATGGCAATTCTTTGCCAATAGCTTCTATCGAAGATGCCTCTTCTAAGTTCGCTGATGTGTTTCTTGCTTCTCGGCTTTCCACAAATCTTATTTCTGTTGGTCAATTAGTTGATAACAATTGTGCTATTAATTTTTCTGGCGATGGTTATGTTGTGCAGGACCAAGTAATAGGAGAGCCGATCGCGAAGGGACCTAAAGTGGGGCGCTTGTTTGCACTACTTTTTCTTGTTCTAGCACTTTCTCCAGTTTCTTCTATCAAGTCTTTTGCTCATAATAATGTTTCAGATCTTAGTATGGTGTGACATCGCCGTTTAGGTCATCTCAATAATCAGATCTTATCTCATGTATTGAACTTTGGTTTACATGGTAGTAAAGAATGTTCTTTTTTATCTCTTGAGTGCACTTCTTGCAAACTTGGTAAAGGCAAAACTCTTCCCTTCCCTTTGCATACTAGTAGAGCTTCTCAGTGCTTTGATCATATCCATAGTCATGTTTGGGGACCTTCCCCAGTTAGTTCACATGAAAAATTTAAATACTAAATGACTTTCATTGATGATCATAGCAGATTTACTTAGATCTATTTTCTTCGCTCTAAATTTGAGGTTTTTCATACTTTCATTGAGTTTTTAGCGTATGTTGACAATCAATTTTCTGCTTCTGTTAAGACATTACGCACAGATTCTGGTGGTGAATATTTGTCTACTGAATTTCGGGCATTTTTGGCTTCTAAAGATATTATTCATCAACGTTCATATCCCGCTACTCCTCAACAGAATGGAGTAGCCGAACGCAAAAATCATCATCTCCTAGATGTGGTACGTACTCTCTTGTTGGAATCCTCTGTTCCATCCTTGTTCTAGGTTGAGGCTCTGAAAACTGCTACTTACTTGATTAATCGTTTACCTTCTCAAGTCCTACTCATGGAGTCTCCCTATTTCCGCTTATTTGCTAAGCAACCTAGTTACGATAACCACCGTACCTTTGGTTGTGTATGTTTTGTTCATTTACCTCCTCATGAGTGACGTAAATTATCTACTCAATCCATTCAATGTGCATTCTTGGGATATAATGTGTGTCAAAAGGGATTTGTTTGCTATGATCCTACATTAAATCGTACACGCATTTCTAGGAATGTTATTTTCTTTAAAAATCAACATTTCTTTCCTATGTCCTCCATACCCTCCTCTTCTACTATGATTCTCCCCTCCTTTGAGGAGCAGTTCTCAAATCCTCATCAAGTCAATTCTCATTTTAAACCAGGTATTATGTATACGCGATGCTCTCGCCCACATTCTCTTCCAATGGCTCATCTGATATCTAATCCTACCACGCTCCAAATTCAGTTAGTTGCAGCACCTTTAGAGCCTTTGGTACGTCGCTCTCCTTGAGTGTCTGTACCCCTAGATAGATATGGATTTTCCTCTTCCAATTTTGGCAATTCTGTTTCAGCTCTTACTGTTGCATTCTCCAATTTAGATATTCCCACATCCTACTCACAAGTTGTCCAGCATGATTGTTGGTGACAAGCTATGCAAGAAGAAATTGCCGCTCTAGAGGCCAATCACACCTGGGACATTGAGCCGTGTCCTCCCACCATTGTTCCTCTAGGTTGTAAACAGGTTTACTCAATCAAGGTCCAATCTGATGGAAGTCTAGATTGTTACAAAGCTCGACTTGTTGTGCTTAGGAATAATCAGGAATATGGTGTCAATTATGAAGAGACCTTTGCTCCTGTGGCTAAGATGACTACTGTTCGTACGATTCTAGCTATTGCTGCTTCTAGTGATTGGTCACTACATCAAATGAATGTCAAGAATGCTTTTCTTCATAGGGATCTTAAAGAGTGTATTTATATGAAGCCATCTT
Source organism: Malania oleifera (assembly GCF_029873635.1). Taxonomy (NCBI): domain Eukaryota; kingdom Viridiplantae; phylum Streptophyta; class Magnoliopsida; order Santalales; family Ximeniaceae; genus Malania; species Malania oleifera. Next base: position 130,104,803 of record NC_080417.1, read on the forward strand.
CGGGCTTGTTTCCCTCTCCGATTTCACATGTGTGTAAGCTTCATAGCTCTCTTTATGGTCTCAAACAAGCTCCGAGGACCTGGTTTGATAAATTTTGCACCACTTTATTACAATTTTCACCCAAGTAAAGCAAGTATGACACTTCATTGTTTCTTTGAAAATCAGACATAGGTATTGTTGTTCTTTTGGTTTATGTTGATGATACTGTGATTACTAGTTCCGATTCTGCTTTACTTGCTCAACACAAAACTCATCTCTCAGAGTCCTTTCATATGAAAGATCTTGAGTCTCTCACATATTTTCTTGGTCTTGAGATGAATCGTAATCCCTCTGGTATTTCACTCAATCAACATAAGTATGCTAGTGACTTGGTGGCTATAGCTGGCCTTCAGGAGGGTACTTCTGTTGATACCCCCATGGAATTAAATGTCAAAATTCGCAAAGAGGAGGGTGACTTACTTGCTGATCCCAGTTTCTACCAGAAGTTGATAGGTAGTCTTGCATATCTCACCATTACTAGACCGGACATTTCATTTGCTATACAGCAAGTCAGCCAGTTTCTTCAGACTCCTCATCATCTTCATTTGGTTGTTGTTCGTAGGATCATACGCTATGTTCAGGGCACTTCTAGCCGTGGTTTATTCTTCCCTACAGGCAATTCTACTCGTCTTGGTGCTTATAGCGATGCTGATTGGGCTAGTTGTGTGGATACACATCGCTCCATCACTGGTTGGTGTGTGTTCTTAGGTGATGCATTGATCTCTTGGAAGAGTAAGAAGCAAGACAGAGTTTCTAAGTCATCGACAAAATCTGAATACCAGGCGATGTCTCCTGCTTGTTCTAAAATTATTTGGCTTCGAGGTTTTCTAGCTGAGCTAGATCTTTCCGAGACCGATCCTACACCTCTACATGCTGATAATACAAGTGCTATCCAGATCACAGTCAACCCTGTCTATAATGAGCGCACAAAGCATATTGAAGTCGATCTATCCGTGAAGCATTTGAAGCTCATGTTATCACTCTTCCATATATTTCCACTGAATTACAAATTGTTGATATCTTCACCAAGGCTCTCACTCGTCATTGACATTGCTTCCTAAGTAGCAAATTAATGCTTGTTGATCAACCCGCATCAATTTGAGGGGGGCTATCAACGGAACAGCAAACAGCAAAAGATTTATTTCCTTATTTCAGCCCACAATTATTTCCTTATTTCTCCATTCATTATTATGTACAGTTAGCATATATTTAGTTTACAGTATAGGGCTTAACAGATTATAGTTTACATGTATAGGGCTAGAATCATGCTAGAACTTAGTATAGCATTCTTGTAAAGTCTATATATAATATACAAAACTCAAGGCCAAACCATTCGGCCATTCACACAATACTTTGACACTTTGTACCTTGTTAGTTTTGCCTCGAGTTCTAACCCTTCTACAACTGGCTCTTCTATTTCTTCCTTCAATTTCCTGCGTGCCTATCTTTGTTTCTCTTCTTGCCATTGCCTTCTGCTCCCGCTCTTTTATTTTCTAATGAAGTTTTGCCAGCTTTTTTGCTCTTGCTTGCACTCTTGTCCCCGCTCTCTGCTCAGCCATTTCCTTTGCCTTGTCTGCAACCCACTGAAGCTGTTGGACAGCCATCTCCTCTTTTAATTTATCATAGCTATCCCACTCTAGCTCTTGTTGATCAGTTCCCCCTTTCTTGGCTGCATCTGCAATACTTTCCATCCATGAAAAATAGAGCCTCTCCCTTAACCACTTCCACTTCAAACGCTGTCCCCAAATACGTCTTAGCGAAGACTGTATCCTCGCCTCGCTCTGTTCACTGCAAGAATCAGGGTTCAACTCCAAACTTATGCTGGGAGAAATAACTTGCTTGACATGGTATTGACTTCAGCAGGAAAAAATTTATTAAGGCGCCATGGTTTTAAAATCCAGACGAATAACCAAGTAGTTGGTCAGGTTGTCAAATTAGTGGGTCAAAGTTGAAAAGGTGATATTATCGTGATGACACACAACAAAAACAACAGATTGCTACCCATAACACTTTCTAGTCAATTAGAAACAAAAATAACTAATAGCAACATCTAGGATAGTATTTCTATTATTGTTAAAATATTCTTAAAACTTATTGTTATTATTAATAATTGTACAAATATTAGACTGTAGTAAGAAAACAATTAATTCAACTAAAGTTTTAACTATGGATAAGCAAGTTAACGGTTTGATTGATCCATATACACGTATAAGGTTTAATGTATATGCGAACAATGTTGTGTATATGATATGTTTCAATAATAATTTTATCCTCTTGAAAGGGTGTAGTGGTTACTCTTCCTCTGCTTCCGCCAGGTTTGGGTTTCAATTCTACTCAGGAACAGTGGCATTATTTCTTGTTGGAGGGACCAGGACAAACCCACCAGTCAATTAAATCTGACCAGGCTATTCCGCATTGCCTGATTTCATCAACTTTGACCCCCGGTTTACTTAAATCTAGTTTTCTACAATATCTGAACCCATTAAAGAACCAGTCTTACCATATTCCAGTTTGATCCAGCCTGAGTGGTCTAGGTTTTATAACTATGCCAAGGACCCAAGAGTGCCTAGGGACACTTAGCATCATTTTTTATTTTTAACTCAAAGGTCCATCAGAAACCATACTCAATGAACAAATAGTTATAATTGTGTTCCCCCCCCCTCCACTCCAAAAATAAATAAATAAATAAATAATGTACTATGCATAACCAGTGAAGTACTGCACAATATGAAGTCATCATCTTTCAGAGAGATTCAAAGGTCCACCTTGGCATGTGCTAGTGTTTTTTTGGCATCACAACCACCAACAGTAACCTAGTTCTAATTAATGTTCTTGTTAGGAAAATTCCTTAAAACAAGACACATATCCTAAGCAAGTAATCACCATTTTTCTGGCACTCGTGTAATTAACAAGAATACCATGTTTGGACAACATTTCGAAATCTCAATTTAAAATGATTCCATCAAGATATGGCTGCCCACCACAGACACAGATAATGTACAAATTCTCATCCCTAACAGTAACTCTCATTTTAATAGTGACCTCATTAGGAAAATTGCTGAAAATATGACATGCATCCTAAGCGAATAATCATCATTCTTTTTGCCAATCATGCAATTAGGAACCAGAAGTTGCATGTTTGGACAATATTTTGGATCCCATTTTAAAAGACAAACTCCATCATGGAATGCCGCATTTTCTTACTATGAACAGAGAAAAATGTATAGATTCTGATCCGTCAAGCCATGCACCCTTTGGGGAACTATAATTTTAATCTAAAAACAATTGGAAGCCAATTATTTTTGCTTTCAAACACATGCATATCAATAGTTACAAGCTTCTGTGCATAAATTCAATTCTTCTGATGTGACTAAAGTTTGGTTCAAACGCTACATTCTTGGTACACTTGGGCTAGATGCAAGTTTATAACCAAAACTTCACTCAAACATGCACTTTGTAACCTTAAAATGACCCACTATTTTACTTCTCAATCCTGATTTTAGCAGCACATGGTACCCTTGAGGCTTGAGGACATACAGGGAGTGCAGTTTACCATTTCGGTAGAGTACAAATTGTGCAATAACACCACAAATATGAGTATTGCATGCACAAGTGATTCTTCTACAAGAAGGAGATAATAAAAGTACCTATGTGCATAGGAGAATTCAGACATCTTTTTTCTAACCTGAAAGATGCAAAGGGAAAAAGTGTCCTCAAGAAGAACCAAGGGAGTGATAAAGAATACAAAAGCTTCTTATTCAGTGCTCAATACTCATGTAATAGTAATGATGATGATGATGAGAAGAAAGAAAGATAAAAAGAAAAAGAAAGAATGAAAGGAGGACATGATACATGAAAAACCTTTTGTTTGAGTTATAAATTGCAATAACATTGCAAACAATAAACATGAGGAACCATGTATAAAACCAAAATTTGCTAAACAGTCCTCCCACTTGATTGTTACTGATTTATTCAACAATATCCATGTGGATTAAACAGAAAAGAAAATGTAAAAAAAATGATGTAAAAATATTGACTGATTCTTACTTTACTTCACCTTAGGGTCTTTCAACGCTTCTATTGTTCTCAGTTTTATCAGTTCACAAGTCTCTACATGCATAATAAGATCTTAAGAATTAACAACCAGGACGCACGTTAAAAGCTCAAAGATATATAATAAAAATTAAAAAAGAAAAAAGAAAAAAGAAAAGGAGTTACCAGCACCATGAGTTCTGCCTTTATTCCACGGGACTCTCCCTTTGTTTGCTAGGCCTATCTTTCTTCTTTTTTGAATTTCCCTGTAAGACATGTCAGACCCAAAATAATCCTCTAATTGAACCTCGTTGTTCAGAGTTTTCTCAGGAAAATCTGTCCTAAAGTCCAATTGGTAATGCTTGCCAACTTCTGATGTCTCTCCAGCATCAGTACTAATTGGCACTGCTGTCAGAGAAGGAACACCACTGCATGAACGAATAAAGACAGATGATGGAGACATGATCTTGCAAAGGGACTTGTGAAGATTAGATTGCATCATGTTTGATTGATAATCTGCGCATCCCAATACCGCATCAAAATGGGGGCGTAAAAGGATGTCTGGAATGAGAGGCGGGTGCAAAGCAGACAATCTCCTGATAAAATTTCAAATTCAAGATTAAGGAGAAAGAAATACCCTATGAACAAACCTCCCACACAATATTGAGGGTTTAGGGAGGGCAAGAGGTACATAATCTTGCCTTGACATTTGCAGAGGCTGTTTCACCCATGATGTTTCAAGTTTGGGTGTAACAGCCTTACAATCAGATAAAGGCTCACACCGGAAAAAAAAAAAATTTACTTTATCCCTAAAAACAAGAAGGAACCACCCTGCTGCAGAGTCACTCATCAACATTCAAACTACTCATCAAAAATATATTTATACCAACCTATTGCCATGTACAATCTGCACAAATTTATTCGTACATGAAAATTTGATATATCTTTGCGTGTTTCCTTCAATGCAGGACAGGATTAATCATCCAAACAAATTACCAGAATTCAATTATGAGCCAGGAATTCAAGAGAAGAGAAACAACTGTGTGCTTCCTGTCTTTCCAGGAATTCACTAAAATGCCATAAATAGCAGAGTCACTCCAATTGGTAAGGCAGGATAAATCATTCAAATGAATGCATTATTGGATAGGTCATTTAAACAACTTGTCCATGAATAAAGAGAGAAATAACTAACATGTTTACAAACCATGAAATTCATCAAAATATCAACCTAGTGAGTAGTGATGCCCTTTCGCAATTTTTTTTCCAAGTACAATTGATAAATTAATTATTCAAAAGCATAGGACATAACTAATCAATAGTTCAAGTACACACATACGCACATACATAACTCATGAATGCAGGCCTAACAGCTGGGATACACAAAAAAGGGGGGGCGTAACTCTCCTCAATCCCTTCCTGGTGGAATTCAAAAGAAAGGACTTCCTTCTGCCTTCTGGTTACTCAGAAAAAAAATTTGCGCATTGTAGCTTGAGACATACTTAAATCCTACATTGGCAGACTTAAAATCCAAAACACTTTAACAGCACCCAAGAAACACTATCGGTCATGCTCGTTGATGGAATCATCTGAGCATTTAACTTACATACATGTATGCTTCTTTCTGTATGGTTTCATTACATTCTTATGCTATCTTAGCATGAGAGGGAAAAAGTAATGACCAAAAAGGTAAAAAAAAAAAAGGTGCCATTGAATATAGGGTGACCACCACATCAACTTGATGAGCTTTTCTTACTCAATATATTTTAAAAGTTTTTCTGTCTAAACTACCTACAAAACAGTTTTCTGATGTCTGAATAGTATTAAGATTCACTCTAAAACCATCAAGTTCAAACATTGTTACTAAATATTCTACAATTTGGGACCCATTTTCATTTCATTTTTCATATCACCATGTATTTATTCAGAACCTAAAAATTTTTTACTAACGGACTTATATGCAAGAAACTCCATTCTTTTTAACGTCCAATTGATGACAGCCTATAAGTAAAATTTTCACCATACTTTCATAAACACTCTAAAGAAACTGTGGCTTAGAAGGGTAAAATACAATCATCTCTCTAATAATTAACATTTAATAAGTTCTCACTATTGAAGTATTAGTAAATTTTTTGAAAAATCAAATTCGTTTCAAGGTGTATTAATAAATCTGTTACCTAATAGTTAATCAGAAAAATCTTTTGAGATTATTAGTTACTGGAAAAGAAACACAAAATACATTCTAACTAACAAATAAAATAAATTCAAGTCTTAAAAAAATGATATCACATATAATTAAGTAGGTTGCTTTATGAGGTAAGGTTGAGGTTGGAGGCGAAGAGAATGATAAGCATTCACAAGTGACAGTAAACAGCAAAGGTTTTGCTGGCAATAGCATGCAAGTAAAAAGAAAATTTTATCATGATGCTTCATGCCCAGTTCATTCGAAGAAGTACAAGAAAATAACAGATAGATTTAAATGTAAGAAGCCAATTCTCTGTTTATTTAAAACAGACAATAAACTTTTTGAGAGCTGGGGACCATGCTTTGTGGATGATGCACTATGTAAGCTACCCTGGCAAGCAACCAAGGGGTGAGCTTACCTCATAAGTCTCCATGGATGTTGGAAGCTTCATAACCAGTGATATGAATTGTATAGACCCCTTTGGCCCAGTATGCCACATAACTTCCACCGTGCAGGCAGGTTAAGTGTTGGATCCATTATAGCCCCACTTTGTGTGCCGTCCATTTATTGTCCACAATTGTCAAAAGGTCTTGGATATTCTGTTGGATTGACTTAGGTTTAGCTCCAATACTAGATAGTTGGGTTGCCACACCAGTGCAAGATTGGATGCAATTTGGCCAGATGATTGTACACCCAAGAAGGAGAGCCCATTTCAATGATAATGCTGAATAGTTAGCTGTCTTGGGATTAAGGCATATGACACAGGTACTGGAACAGCATTAGGTGAGCTCAATTTAGAGCATTCTAGAGAATGGCAATAGCAAGGGTAGTTGGCAAAGACATATATATATATATATATATATATATATATATATATATATATATAAAGAAAGCTCAATGTAGAGTGTCCTGATTTGATTTGAGAACCATGGAAGAACAGTGGGCTAGTCCACATTTTGTGAGATGTTTATTTAGCCTTCAACAGTCATTACGAGCATGAATTTGTGCATATAAGATGGCACAAATTGCATTTTAAGGCATGAGTATTTCAATTTTGTCATTGGGTGAGTATGATGGCTTTATTGTGTGGAACTTGGACATGTGTCGAGGCATCTAAAGAGACTGCATTAATACTGTACAGTGGGAGGTTTCTTTGAGGATACTGCACGTAGCACAATTAAGCAATGGAAAACTACAGACTCTACAGTGCAAAACAGGAGTTCACAGAAGAAGTGGGGAAGATGTCTTGACTCTCCCTAGCCTTGTGTGCTTTGGCAGATATTGTAACCCAATAATGGGTACAATATAAATTTCTTGTAGTGGGAACCAGTTGTGTAATCAACTACAAGTGAAACTATTCCCCAGTACATCAAGGCAGCACAGGAAGCAGCATGGGTGGAATGGTTAGAAGACCCTTTGGATGGCACAATTGCAAGTTATTTGGCTAGGATAAAATTATATCAACAAATTGGTGGAGAGAGACTGGACACATGCACACAAGAGGATGCAGAAGGTCATCAAACAAGGGATTCAAATTCTGTAAAAAGGGGGGGCAAAGAAGACCTGCTAATACCTTGTCTAGGACACTTAACCCACCATCGATAAGGGCACCAACCAAGCTAAGTGTGTGAGAATGTAACAGCTTGACAAGTTGTACATCTTGAATGTCAAAGGTTGACATTTTGTATATCTGGCTTGCCAGTGACTGGGAAGCACCAGGCCTGTGTTGCTTGACACAATAAGCTCACTTAGTGAACATGCACCAATGGGTGGACCAAGGAGGAAGAGTTCCCACAACCCCTCCTTAAAAGAGATTTTTGTGAGTTGTCTTGTACTAACGTGTACAACAGTGTTACCTACTGCTTCACTGTCACAAACAATATGCAATGCAAAAAATTTTACTTTGATGTATATATGCAATTCCTTATTTCTATACAATTCTGAAGTCATATAGAAGGGAAATCTTAAAAACTTAGTTGTGACAAAGAGTTCATTTTCCATTTCTAGATTCCAAAAAAAAAATTGCAAAATGCCGCCTTTTTTTCAATTTTCTAACATTCATGTAAGAGAACTCCAAACCTTTTTTAATTACATACTAGGGCTTGTTGTTGTTGTTGTTGTTGTTGTTGTTGTTGTTGTATACTAAGTTATTCATATAAATGTTAGAGAATTGGTGACAATTTTGTGATTGTTAATAAAACTAAAAATGAAAAATGAAAGCTATTTTCCAAAAACTTCAAAACAATTCCAGCAATTAATAACTTGTGTTTCTCACTGGTATTATTAACCCCATATGGTTAAATTCCATGGGTAGATACAGGAAAAATCAACCTAAAATCACAGCATAAGGATAATACTCTTGAGCCCTCCGTTTGGTCGCTAAAAAAAATTAGCGAAAAAAAAAATTAGAACTTTGAACCATATGCCTCATGCTGTTTGGGGTTTCCAAAAGAAAAACGGGGGAATGTTCACCCTGCTACCAAGACAAATAGCTAAACTCCTATTTCTTAGAGGTCCCAAACAATGGAAAATGTCAAAATTATAACTTAATTTTCATTTCCCACTTCTCTACCACCAATTAGAACATAAAACAGTCACTGTGATGCTCAAGTAAGCAGCAGTTTAGACAATATTACGTCAAAATGAAGAAGGAATACCTATTAAAACTCTACTTATTAAAAAAAAAAAAAAAACACACACACACACACACCCGCACACAGAGAAGGAGAGTTTAAGGGAACTTTCGCTAAATGGGCAAGTGCCATTAATTCAAGAACAATAATGGAATGAGAGAAGAACAGTGAGAGAGAGAGAGAGAGAGAGAGAGAGAGAGAGAGAGAGAGAGAGACTTACAAATGAAGGTGTGGCATTTGAAAGATTGATGAATGGTGGCGCCTTCAGATGGACAGGAAAATTGATTGGATTGCAGCTTCCTAATTCTCACCCAATTCTCCCCGTTTGCCCAACGCCCCCCAAAACACCCCGACCTATACAGACAAGAATGTTTAAGATTAAAATTTAGCAGAATTAAATTATTATTTAAAAAAAAAAATGCCACTCCCATAAAATTTTAAAAATTCTGCATGTTTTTCTTAAAATTTAATTTATAACATAGTTATGTATAACCTCCCTTTAAATTTATGATTTTGCTAAATATTAAGAGATACAGTTTGTATCTTTTAGTTCAACATCAAAGAAGTTTATGAAAGTTCATACTTTTTTGTCGAAGTGAATAAAGTTTTAAAAATTTTAAAATTTCTTTCAATCTATCTCAAACTTTAGGTAAGTTGTATTTTCTTATCCTCCCAACTAGTTTTTTTAAAAGTAGAAAATTAATTCAACATTTTTACTTAAGTCGTTCCTTTCATAATAAAAACAAAATCATAATTTATTCTCTCTTTATATATGTTGAAAGTTGAAAGGAGATTAATCTTTATGGTAAATAAGATCAGGTTATAATTAAAAGGACAAAAAACATTGATAAGAAATCTAGCAAAAAGATGATAATCTTCCCTAAGGTTTAAAGAATTTTAAGAATTTCTCTTAGGTCTATGGCATTTTTAAAATTTAGGTCTTTGTTTTCTTATCAAATCTCATGTAAAGTGAGTGTCTTTTATCCTAATAAAAAGGCAAGATGAAATATATATTGGCATTCTATCTCTAGATATAACTTCTATTTTATTCAAAATAATTCAATGGGTACAGAAGATGCTGAGATTTTTTTTTGCCATATCTATCATTTTTATCATAATGCTTGTATATTTGCTCAAGTTAAAGAGTATAGGTGATCTTGAAAAATCTACATTGTATTTTGTATTTTAAATCGAATAGTTGATTAATGAGCATTGAATTAAATATAACTAAATTACTTATTAATGAAAAATAAATATCTATACTATTAATTAAGTCCAAAAGATATACTATTTTCCATTATTCCTAAAATATTATCATTTTTCTTAGAGGAGTTTAAGATTAAAATAAATTCTTAATGTGGGTAAGTTGGACAATTAACATCCCTTTAAAAATTACCTACCTTTAAAAAAAGGTATATAAAGCCCTAGACCGTTAGATGAAATTAATTTTTGAAAATACTATTCTTGATTTTTTTTTTTAAAAGTTATTAGTAAAAATTTTCGAAAGTGCTATAAAATCCTTTGACACGCTATAATTTATTGAATGGGGAAAAATTAACTAATTTCAACAAATTGTTGAGTTTCATGAAAAAATTTGTTGCCATAATTTTGTTTCGATCAGATAATAAATAAAAACCATGATTCTTTGATTAGAAATATAATTAATATCACTCATAAAAATTTGGTATCATACAACAAAAATCATCCAAGTATGTGATTTTCAATTGTAAGATGTTAGTTTATTTTAATATTATATATAAAAGAAGATTGATAATCTTGGAGTTGGACTTTATTCAATTAAGTTCTTGGAAAGGGTATGTATCTTGGATTTAGATTTTTAGTTAATTGAGTCTTTGAAAACGACAAGTACCTTGAAGTAAAACTCTTATTTATTTAAATCTTTGGAAAAAAAAAAAAAAAAGCTTGCATTAGAGTTAGATATCTACTTATTTAGGTTTTGGTTTTTGTTTCTTAAATTCAATATATCAATTCGACCTTGTTTTTAGGTCTTGTATGTTTATATCTACCCTAAGGCATTGGCTCTAAGATACATCTTATACATACAATTCCCTTCAAATCACTAATTATCATATTATCCTATAATTCAAGTATTGAGAGTTTGACAACTTAAGAAAGGTGTTCTTTGTGAAGTTTTGAACTTTTCTATTTGTGCAGAATTGGATTAAGTCCTACAATTCAAATCAGGTTGTTGTATCATAGGGGGAGACAATTTAAAGTTAAGTTTTACTGTACCGGTTCGTGGGCTAAACTGAAAAAAACCTCAGAGGACTTGAATCTCCTCAAAGTGCGAAATAGTCGTGCCTCGACCTTATTCAGAATCGTGTTTATATTCGTATTTGTGTTTGATTTGTATCTAAGTTTTAATATATAGTTGTACTATATTTCCTAACAATTTTTAAGGTGATTCAAAAAAATATATATGGAAACTATAGTTGAAAAGCCCAATGAAAATATTGGAGATCTTAACAAGCCCTTTTGGTTTAAAGGAACCCACTTCAAGGGATGGTAAGGTAAGGTTCTCTTCTACTTAAGTCTCCTTAAGGTTGCCTATGTTCTTACCAAAAAAGCATCCTAACAAAATCAATACGAATAACATGAATGATGATGAGCTAGTCAACCACCATGAAAAGTTTGAACAATATGAAAAGGATTATATAAATGTTGATTTTATATTTTAAATTGTCTCACTAATCATTTATATGACTTTTATAAGACTAATTATTCATTCCCAAAGAAAATCTGAAAGACTTTGCAAAATAAGTATGATACCAAGGAAGTAAGGGCAAAGATATATGTAGCTAGCCGATTTTTCCACTATCAAATGGTGGATGGAAAATCAGTTGTAGATCAAGCACAAGATTTTCAGATGATAAGTGGCGGAAGTTACATCCAAAGGCTAAAGATTGGAGACAATCTTGTTATGGCTGGAATCATTGACAATTTACCTCAATCCTAAAGAGAATTCCAAAAGAGCATGCGCCACAAGCAGAAAGATATGTCTCTTGAGACCTTGATAACTCAAATTCGTGTTAAGGAGGAGGCAAGAGGGAAAGATGTGCTTATGTAGGAAAGTAACAGTAATGCTAATAATGGTAATACTACAAAGGTAAATTTAATTGCTTCCAAACATACTACTTTGCCTGATGGTCATTTTCCTAAAATCCCACAATTAAAGCCTAAGAAGAAAAATATGAAAAATAATGATAGACCTCGCAAAAATAGGGGCAACTGTAATCAAAATAATTGGAGCCAAGGACCTTCTATAATCAAAACAAACAAAGCAACAATATTTGCTTTGTTTGTGGAAAAAGTGGGCATATTGCTTGAATTTGCAAATTTAAAAATTGTGGGTCGAATTCTCAAGCTAATATAGTTGATGAACCATTTGTGACAATGATTATAGACATAAATATGGTCCACAGTATTGAGGTGGTGGGCAAACTCAGGTGCTAATAGACATGTCTACTACAATAAAACAAAAGTGTCCCACAAAAGTGTTGAGAGAAATATAGAATTGTTAGATTTAATTCACACATATTTGTGAGAATTTGAATGAATTTTAACTCGTGGAGAAAATAGATATTTTGTTACTTTTATTGTTGAACTTTCAAAATAGATGCATGTTTATTTATTGAAAAATAAAAGTGATGCTTTTGGAAAGTTTAAAATTTTCCTCTTTGAAGTTGATCGAAAAGCAATTCGGTAGAAAAATTAAAAGAATTAGAAGTGATAGAGGCTGTGAGTATGAATTATTAGAATTCAACTCTTTTGTATAGTCATTGGGAATAATCCATGCATTTGCTTCACACCATATTCTTCTGCTTCTAATGGTATAGCTAAAAGGAAGAGTAAAACTTTGATAAATTTGACAAATGCTATGCTATTAGAATCAGGTGCACCTCCTAATCTTTGGTATTGACCCTATGGGTCATTCCCTATTTTGATTATGACAAATACTTCGGTATTTAATGTCTGTCGAGTTGTTGTGCAGGTTTGCAATAACCTTATTATATGATGGCACTCGGAGACCCGGAGGAAAATAACAACCCTAGTTGATCTTTATTGTTGTAATTATTATTCATTTGGGTCTATAATAATTATTTATTCAAAGATCTGTAATAATCAGTGCATGGTATGCATGTAGGAACCATAAGTTGTTAAACAACCTTAGAATGACCCTAGGTCCCAACACTTGCACCTAGGAAAGTCCTCACTATCACATATATTATCTGGGGAATCATATATTTTGAATTAGGGCTTAAAATGCAAAATCACGTGACTTCGGGCAACCGAACTTGGCAGTGTATCTTGCCTCAGTTGACCGAATAGCGGACTAAGTCAATAAGTTGAATTGAGTTCAAGACACCGAACCAAATTGGTTGTAGTGCCCTCGGTCAACCGAACATATACTAAGACTTGGTTCAACAACTCAGACGCCCGAACTCTTACGTTAAAAATACCCTCAGGCGACCGAATTAGCAATTTCGAGTTACCAAACTTAAGAATAGGCGACCGAACCTCAAGCATTTGAAAAATCACCTCGTTTAGCCACCCGAATATAAATTCGGGCACCCAAACATGGAAAACTCGCCTTTTCCATTGTGTCTGTTCGGGCTGAAAGTCTTGGGTTGGCATATTTTTACTATGGGTTAAAAGGAGTAAATTAGGGTTAAGTTTTTAATCCTCACTTAAAACATTTCTAATAATCCCCTAGGTGTCCCTAACTATTATATTTTTGCCAATGCCTATATATACTAGTTCATTTGCACAATTAAAACACGATTAACACCTAGATTATCTTGAAAAAACCTCTTAATTTGAGTGCTCATATTTCATATATCAAGCCAAATACACTCTTTCTTTGTGATTCCCTTGAGAAACATAGTTTCCAAAAGAGTGTTAGTATGTGATCTAGATTAGCTACTCTTACTCAAAACTCTCTTTGATATATATTGATTGTTTGATTTTATTGGAGAGTTTTAGTTAAGGTTTTCTCCCGGTTTAACTAATATTCTTTGTGTGGGAAAACTTGTAGCTAGTGGGTCTTTGCATCCCCATTGCAAGACTCACTTGGCTTGTGTTTTTTAATTGTGCGAATATTTTCACAATCATTCTTTTCAAACATCTCTTAAGCTATATTTTGAGAAAATCATTTAAGATATTTTTGTACACCCTTGTTGCAACTCTTTGAAACACTTGTTGTGATTGATTAACATTAACTGTTAGCTTCAAAGATAAATTAATGTTTGCACACTCTTTGAGGTTATTGCACATTGACATTTGTAATAGTGTAGTTAAACACATTGCATAGAACTTATAGCTTCTATATTGTGTTAAAGTGCATTGATTTGTATTGTGGTACATGTCTGCTTGTTGAGAAGCATATTTCTGTGTACGCAAAATTTACATTGAATATTTGTTGTATTCTAGGCGGGAGCCTGAAGAGGGAGACTAACCCTGTTGAATAGTCCCAGATTGGTTTAGACCCAATTAGGAAAGTTAGGTGCATCATCCTAGTAAGGTGTGGTTGTAGGTTGAGGTCAACCTTACATTAATTAACCTGGTTGTATTAGGTGCCACTCCACCCATGAAGTAAGCCTTATAGTGGAATTCTTGTGCTGGTGAGCCAAGCCGAGGATGTAGGCACTTTGGCCGAACCTCGATGACATATCGTGTGTGCAATTTACTTTTCTGCAATTTATTTACCGCACGTGTATGCTTTATTGTGAATGATTGGATTTAAAATTGTATAGACAGACCTTAAGTTGCGTAATACTATTGTTAGACTGTTTAACCTAGGAAAGAATTTTTAAATCTCCAATTCACCCCCCCCCCCTCCTCTTGGGATTGCACCAAAGCTAACATTTGGGGAGATGTTGTTTTGACTGTTTGTCATGTTTTAAGTAAAGTGCCAAACAAAAAGAACAAAGTTACACCTTTTGAACTTTGGAGAGAGCATAAGCCTAATTTAGGTTATATTAGAGTTTGGGATCGTGTAGCCTTTGTAAGGCTTACATACCCTAAAAGACCTATACTAGGTGCTAAAGTGTCTACTTGTGTTTTTCTTAGATATGTTATTCATAGTTCAACCTATAGATTTTTTGATATTGAAAATAATATTATCTTGTAGTCAGGTGATGCAATTTTTTATGAAGAGAAATTTCCTTTTAAAACAAAAAATAGTGGGAGAAAACATTAATGATAATGTTGCTTTATCACCTAATTTATCTACTCCAGGTTTAAAAAATAAAAAAGATTTTGAGATTGAACCTAGAAGGAGTAAAAAGTTAGAGTTGAAAAAGATTTTGGTTCTCACTATTTTTTTTATGTTTTTTAGGAAAGTCAAATTATTTCACAAGATGCATTAACATCACCTGATGCAATTTTTTGGAAAGAAGAATGATGAGATAGAATCTCTTATATCTAATAAAACATTGAAATCAGTAGATTTACCACCTAGCTAATTGCAAAACCATAGTGTAACGACCTACTTATCTAATCATATAATATAACATAATAAGTAAAATAGTCAATCCGAACCCGTAGGGTAGCGGGGACACCTGTCATACACAGTAGAATCTAGGTAGCAGTAAATGTAAATCATCAACCTCAATACCACAAAATATATAATACCAGAGTTAACTATAATCCCAAAACATTGTGTTTATATACAATCTCTCAAAATACAAAAATATCTCTAGGATCCCACACAAGAATTTCCTGATCCTAGTTCAAGACTTACCCTCCTAACGGGGTAGCACAATAGACTCAACAGTGGCCACGACCCGCCAATCTTTCTGGGTTTCCTGAAAATCATTTAATGTTCGGGGGTGAGACACTTCTCAGTAAGGGAAAATAAATAAAATATAGCTGTGTGGCAACATAAATATTTAATGATAATGTAGATATACAGTACATTTTCCATACTAGAAAACATTAATCATTTAGTAACTGCATAAACATATACCTTCATATTTTTAATAAATCATACTAATCATAACTGTCTAGTATAGCTAATAATACTAAAAACATACTCAGGATGAATAGCTAGCTGATGTCATGTATTACCCCCCATAACGGGTTGTGTAGTCCGAAGGCGGGACTCGACAATGGCTAGCCGACCACTGCCGATTTAAAAATGTCTGTAAGTACGATGGGCCCGCCACACCTCGGTCCGGACTGTCAGGTAGGCGTCTACAACTCTACACTGAAAGTCACATTGATTATCCATCTCCCACCCCCTCGTGGGGTGGTTAGCCCCAATCTGATCTATATAGCTACGGTACCGTGCTCCTGAAACTGAACTAAACTAACATCCAGGTTCTGATAACATATAATACATGATAATATAACGTTTAACATAAATGAATTGATAGCATTTTCTATAATTTCATAAATACATCCTCGCGTCGAATATTTCATAAATACAGCCTTGTGCCGAAATAATACGTAAAACATGGCCTTACACGGGCTACCAATCACGGCCTTGCACCGAATTTCTCACACATATCATTCTGAATAAATAAATCAATTATCATGTATTTTCAAAAATCATAATGTATTGTATTATTTTGTAATTCCTGATGTAAGAACCCAAATTTGTGTTGTACGGGATAAGTATGTGAAGAGGGGTAAAATGGGAATTCTGCAGACTTCGTCGACGAAGCCAGAATTCGTCAATGAAGGTAGTAGATTTCTCGTCGACGAAATTCAGAGCTCGTCGACGAGAAAAAGCCGAGGGATTCAGGAAAATGTAAATATCAAGGTTTGTCGACAAAATTGCCGCCTCGTCGACGAAATATCTGAAGACCTCGTTGACGAGAAGACCACTTCATCGACGAAATCCCTTAGGTCAAAGGTCTATAAAAGGATTTTTGGGGTTTCTTCTTGGCTAAGTTTTGATTTTTCTCTCTCTCTCTCTCTCTCTAAGATTCGAAGCTCTCTCTTTTCGATTCCTTCACCGTTTGTCACCAGATTCATAAATCCAGAGTGATAGCGAGGATCAGCGAAGGATTCTCTACATTTCTAATGGATCGGAATCTCGATTCAAGCGATTTTGGGTTTTGAGTCAAAATCGAGGTAAGGCTCGGTTTTCATTTATGATTCGGTATATGTGTAGTAGTACGAATTGTAAGTATGTTTAGTACTGTGGTTTGTAGATTTCGGAGTCTCGGTTCGTGGTTTTGAGGAGCGTAGAGTTCGTAGTTGGATTTCGGGTTAAGGTAAGGGGATTCTGTTTATAGCAGTCCATTTTTGAAATCAGGATCAGTGAGCTTGTAGGCTACGATCATATGTATGTTTTGACTACTTATTTGGGAAAATCTATCGGGTAAAAAAATGCGGGATTTTTAGGTTACAGTTTTTCGAGAAAATTGGGGATTTCAATGAATGAATATACATGCAACACAACCATACCCTTTCACATACAGGAATATTACCAAATTACACACAAACTCATTTATACTCAATTCACGCAACTCCGAAGTAAGTCATTCATGAAAATCTCATCATTATATAGCCATTAAGAACAGTAAACTCACGTAAAATTAACTAGCGAGCACAATTCAGAGTTAATGTAGCCATATAAAGTATAAATAGGAGAAATCTTGAAGCATGTGTAATGTGTGTGACTCGTTACACCCAGGATATCCGTGGACACCTAAAGAACTATCACTTTGACTCGGCCTAACTAGTATACCCTCAAAAACACTTAAAAAGGATGAGTTCACTCATCGTATGTGAGGAGGAGTGTCATGATCAAACATCCCACATACTGTAAGGAACAAACGCCAAATGTACGGAGTCGACTAGTCTGAAAATGATCCAGCCTATTTATGAGGTGTCGGGTTCTTCACCCTAACATCTTCTCACCTACTCGTCATATCCAACCAAGGCCACCCTAGATCAACTTATTCACAAACCAAGCGTGAATACATCTAAGGCATTAGGCGGGTGAAGAGTCTTCATATGTGGATAACATGTGTCTTGTCCCTGACTTTTGTTGTAGTTGTGTGGAGCAGGTATTAATCTTTCACCTCTTCTAGGGTATTTCTATTTCTCTTTTTCTTTCTTTTGCTCATTTTTCAATTTATTTCTTTTCATGGTCAATTAGGACAATCATAACACTTCTTTTATTGTTTTCATACCGCCCATGTGCATTAAGCTCGAACAAGAGTCCATGAAATAAGTCTATTTCTAGGGATGGTTCGGCCTTCACATCTTGAGTAGGTTACAAGACCTAAGTTTTTATCTCCCCACTAGATGTCACCTCTAGACTAGCAATTCAAAAACCAAGACTAGTGTACAAAGAGTATCCAGAAAAAAATAGGGAAAGTTGAGTTTCATGAACTCTGAGTTGACGTCAAAACTCAAAAGAGCGATAAATGACTCAACAATACCTCACAAGGTGTCAAAGTCTCCACGGGCGCTCTCTTAGTGTTCACAAGGAACCCTAAGTGCTACAAGTCACGTGAACATGTATTTTTTAGCCTCAAGAGATACCATGTATATATAAGAGTTTATATGGCCATATTAACACAATTGCACTACCAATCAACTTTCAATGAGTCCTAGTTTAGCCATATAAATAGAAACCACACATAAATGACCCAAGTATGTACTCCTAGGCTATACGCATGTATATGAAGGGCATAAGTAGTGTCACGCATGGCCTAATCATCCATATTCACACTTTTTTTTTTCAATGTTATTCAAAAATGAGAAGGATTGAAGAAAAGAAAGAAACTTCCCTGACTTATTGGTGAATCCGTCGAGGAGTTTAATTTTCAGCTCAGTACTCACGCCAAATAAACCTACATCGAAAATCTAAATTATTCAAAAGTGCATAGATAAATAAATAAATAATAAAGATAAAGGAAATAAACAAAAGAAAAACTCTTTGGGTTGCCTCCCATAAGCGCTTGTTTTAACGTCTCCAGTCAGACGTTTCAATCTTCATCAACCAGGATCACCAAGAGGAATAAATGCATAGTCCCTCTCCATTTGTTGTCCATAATAGTGCTTCAATCTCTGACCATTAACTCTGAATATATTCCCTGGGAAGAGTTTTAATCGTGAGTTGAAGAGTAGAACCTGTTGTCTTGGAGCAAACTCACACCTAAGAATCTGTTTTTCATGCCACTTCTTCGTCTGCTCTTTGTAGATTTTTGCATTTTCATACGCATCACCCGAGAATGCATAGCGAAGATGCTCAGGGAATTGTTTCAACTCTAGAGATATAGGTTGTTGCATCTTTCCTTTAGAGATTATAGAATCTGTCCTTGCTACCATAGGTTCTAACCTCCCCACACGCTGCTGTGTTGTAATCTGCTATAAGAATTGTTCTAGGTGATCAGCTTGTACATCTTTTTGAAAGACTTTTTCTACACCTTGCTGAATGACATCTACCCGAAAGCAAGTGCTTGGATCTTCTGGGAATCTCATGGCTTGGTAGATGTTGAACATAACCTCTTCCTTATCCACTCTCAATGTTAACTCACCCTTTTGAACATCAATTAAAGCCCTTCCAGTGGCCAAGAATGGTCGGCCAAGAATTAGCCGGACTTCTTGGTCTTCCTCCATATCTAACACCACAAAATCAGCAAGAAAAATAAATTTATCCACTTTTACCAATACATCTTCTATGATTCCATGTGGATACTTGATGGATCGGTCTGCCAGTTGCAACGAAATGGTTGTTTGTTTCATCTCTCCAAGTCCCAATTTCCTGCAAACAGAAAGTGGCATAAGATTAATACTAGCACCAAGATCACATAAAACTTTATCAAAAAATAAATTTCCAATAATGCAAGGCAAAGTAAAACTCCCTGGATCTTTAAATTTTTGAGGCAATTTCTTTTGAAGAATAGCACGACACTCCTCGGTAAGCTTCACTGTTTCGAACTCCTCCAACCTTCTTTTCTTTGAAATGATCTCCTTCAAGAATTTGACATAGTTTGGCATTTGTTCCAAGGCATCTGCAAAAGGAATATTTATGTGAATTTTCTTAAAAATATCCAAAAATTTAGAAAATTGTTTATCTAATTTTTGCTTTTGAAAGCGTTGAGGATAAGGAAGTGGAGTAGAGAGAATAGGAGGATTGTCAGGAAATGAAATTGCTGGAAGCGTGTCCATCTCTCTTGGTGTATCATCCACAATCTCCTCTTCTTCCCCTTTATTCTTGCTTTGGCCATTCTTTTCAGGTGTAGGTGTGGACATGGTTTCCTTTGCTGGTGATTTCTCAATTTCTCTTCCACTCCTAAGTGTGATGACACTGCATTGTTCCTTAGGATTCACTTCTGTGTTGTTAGGAAAAGTTCCTCTCTGTTGGGTATTTATAGTCGTGGCCAGTTGCCTAATTTGTATTTCAAGGTTCTTCATAGTGGCTCCCATATTGTTGCAATGAGTCTCAATGTTGTCTAGTTGTGCATCTGTCTTTTTAAACCTTGCTTTTGTCTCCTCAACAAAAGATACCATGGCATCCTCAAGTGACATCTTCTTCTCACCTTGATGACTCTCAAATCCTACAGGAGGTTGCAGCACATTCCTTGTATTTCCATAAGACAAATTCTTATGATTTCGAAACCTTGAATGGTAATATTGTGGCAAAGGATCACCACGATACTTGTAGTTCCGATTATTGATGTATTGAACCTGTTCTTGACTCGCTCCAATACTCGAATTTGTCCTACTTGTAGCTGCCACAT
Organism: Malania oleifera; assembly: GCF_029873635.1. Taxonomy (NCBI): domain Eukaryota; kingdom Viridiplantae; phylum Streptophyta; class Magnoliopsida; order Santalales; family Ximeniaceae; genus Malania; species Malania oleifera. The sequence continues at coordinate 130,125,415 of NC_080417.1, forward strand.
ACTCTACACCTTGTGGTATCCTCTGGGTTGTCAAAGATGAAATCTGATGAGACAAAGAAGCAACTTAAGCTGAAAGTGCAGCAAACGGCTCCAATTCATGAATTCCAGCAACTTTCTTAGCCATAGTTCTTTCAGTTGACCATTGATAGTTTTTTGAGGCCATTTCTTCCAAAAGAGCAGTAGCACCCTTAGGTGTCTTTGACATCAAAGTTCCCCCAGATGCAGCATCAACTAAAGTCCGCGTTTGCCCATTTAACCCATTATAGAACATATGAATTTGCAACCAATCTGGCAATCCATGTTGTGGGCAGCGTTGAATCAAATTTTTATACCTTTCCTATGCTTCATAGAGTGATTCAAAATCATGCTGCTTGAATTGACCAATCTCACTCCTGAGTTGAGCTGTTTTTGCAAGTGGAAAGAATTTAGCTAGAAATTTTTCTACCATGTCCTGCCAACTAGTAATACTCCCAGGTTGTAGCGACTGTAGCCAACCTCTTGTTTTGTCCCTCAAAGAGAAAGGGAGTAATCTCAGTCTAATGGTGTCTTCAGTAACACCATTGATCTTCACAGTATCACAAATCTACAAAAACATCGACAGATGGATATTGGGATCATCAAGTGGAGATCCACTAAATTGGGCTTGTTGCACCATACTGATTAATGCGGGTTTGAGCTCAAAATTGTTGGCATTAATGGGCTAGCGTTTGATACCCGAATAGTTGTCATTCACAACTGGTCGCACATAATCCTTTAAGGCGCGTGGCTGTGCATTATCTTGTCCATTCTCCATGGCTAATACCCTCTTTTTCCTTAGTGCTCTAAGCATTCTTTCAATCTCTAGATCAAAAAGAATAATGGCACGTGTTCTAGCACTGCGCATCCAACATAAAAAACACACTAGAAATATAAAAAAATAATAATAATAAAATAAAATAAAGAAAAGAAATAAATAAAAATATAAAAATAAAATTCTAAATTAAAACCAAGATTACTTTGTATCAATATTAGCAAAAATAAGAAAAACTCAATCCCCGGCAACGGCGCCAAAAACTTAACCAGTGCAAATTGCAAGTGCACAGTATCGTAGTTTTATAATATAATGATGTATAGAGTATCGTCTTCAGGGATTGATGTCTTAATTTTACCAAGTACTGAAATTTTACTAACCTTGATTTTATTTAGAAAAATTAATAAATATAGACTGCGAAATTTAAACAAAACTACTTTAAATAAACTATTCAGGAGAATTTAAAATTGGATACCGCGTGTCAAATTGATGATGGTGAAAACTTCTAGGAAATTGATTTCACCTAGTTTCTCACTATGCTTTACTCATTTAGCTAATTCAATTTCGTTTTCTTTGTTTGTTAGCAAATTGCCAATTTTTCCAAAAGCCCCTTTCAATAGTCAATCAGAACCTATTCTTATTTATTATTTAACATAAGAGTATGCAAATTAATAATGGAAGAACGCAGTAGGACCCTCGATTTTTAATGCTACGTAAGTTCATACAAGTCTTTCGATCTCTATATTTACCTACGCTGAATTATCTAAGATCTATCCTATAATCCCCCCTTTCAGTAGCAAATCACAAGACTAAAATCATTTAATTAATGGCCAGTTAATTAAAAGCATTAGGCACAGAATAACTCAAACAAACATTAATGAAAACTACTTCAGATTAGCATCAAAGAGCAAGCATAGTTCGAAACTAGCTACATCGTTTTCCTAGAATACAAAAATTTAGTTCATTCTAAAAATTAAATCCAACATAACAGATTTCACCATATTTTCTTCAATTTAGAGCGTACGGGAAAGATCAACACTCGCCGCACTGCCATCGCGCGTCACGAACACCCCGAACACCGTCGTTGTTCGCCACCTTCTGATTCTGAAAAGATATTATTTTTGCGTGCTTCCAACTCTTCTTTGCTAGCTATGTGTGTATCTTCGCAGTACCCCCAAAAGAAAATCACAAGAAAGCTCCCAAAAAATAATTTTTCCCAGAAACTTTCTGTGGTTTCACCTCCCTTGTGTCTCCACAAACAAAAATCAATTTTTTCTTCTGTAAGATGCGGCCTCCCTCTCCAGCCCCAGCGCACGCTGCCCCCCCCCCCCCACAAATAAACCCTGCTCTTTTACTTTTTCATTCCTTTCCTTTTGTCTTTCCTTTCTTTGCTTTTCTTTCCTGTCTTTTTTCTTTCCATTCTTTTGTCTTTCCTTTCTTTGTACCCAGCGCCTCACCCTTCTGAGATGACCCGGCTGCATGGCTAGGTCACGTCTCATTTTTTTATTTTTTTATTTTTTTATTTTTTATTTTATTTTTTATTTTTTCTTTTTTCTTTTTTTCAAAGGTACACAAACTGCCCTCCTCTTTCAAGCCCACTTTTGACCCTTGTACAGCTCGTAACTCTCAAAACTTAAAACACAAAATATATAGAGCTTTTTTTAGATTTTTCCAAAATTTTGAATCATCTCGATCGGAGCTCGGATGAGAAAGTTACGCCAAGATTACGAAGAATTGTCAAAATAATCCATAAAACGGCGTATGCTAACTTCACGTCTGATTGCGGCCTTGATGACGCTAGTATTTTGCAAAACACAAAACATGAAAATTGTATATTGTTTTCTTATCTTTCTATGGCATCTTGAATCATCTAAATCGGAGGTTGGATGAGATTACAAAGTACCAACGGTTTTTAGCTTCCAACAATTGCTCTGCAATAAAAAAAACACCAAAATTTCATACATTACTCAATAAAACTCAAATTTTATAAATAGAACACAATGTTAGAATATTGAGAGTAATTAGGAATTTAAATACAAAATATTATTCGCAATGCATGAATTAAAGCACCTAATTACTCAATTTAAGTGCGTAATTAGTAAAAATATGCGGGATTTTCGGGTTATAGTTTTTTGGGAAAATTGGGGATTTCGGGTATCATCTCTACTTTGTTTGGAAAACCGTTTGTTTTGTTAAAACTGTATTATTGAGATGACTATAATCCATATTTGCATAAACTGTATACTTGAAATTGTAAATGATATGATTTGCCGTAAACCAAATAAGTGTGGTACGTATGGATGTATGTAATTGTTCCAGGTATTTGTAAAATAGCTATGTGGCGGTTAAATACCGTACGCTGAGATGTATAGGAACGTAAGTTCCAAAATGATTCCAGGTTTTGTGAAATCAGCAAGGGGCAGCTAATTATCGTACGCCGAGAGTGGCCGGCTCTATATCCGGGGTGTGAAATATCACAAGTATGATTCGACTGGTCACTGAAGGTGTGATCTACACCGTATGTAGCAATGGGTTCACTGTGGGCCTAGGTCGTCGCAGCGTAGTTGTCACATGGCAATGTAATCGGGGTGAGATTAGGTGACCTTGTGTAGTTGCATATATAGCAATGGATTCACTATTGGGCCTGAGTCGTAGATCTTCGTAGTTGCATGTGTAGAAACGTAATCGCTGTGAGACTAGGTGACCTTGTAGTTGTGTATGATGCCATGGATTCACCATTGGGCCTTGTTCATCGCAGCGTAGTTGCGTAGGTAGCAATGTAATCACTGTGAGATAGGGTGACCTGGTGTAGTTGCAAACTAGTGTGACGACACTGACCGTATGTATGTAAGTATGAATGTATGTATGTTGGGTATCGTATGAACTGGAATAGTTTTTCTGAAAATACTGGAACTGTATGGAATTGTATGAAACTGTATGAATGTTTCATATTGTATCATATGTATAGTGTTATGAAGTATGTAAAATAACACTAGTATGCCACACACTGATATAAATTGCTTTCTTCCTTACTGAGAGGTGTCTCACCCCGAACGTACGTATAATATTTTTTAAGGCTTTCAGGTAGCGGTAAGTAGCATCCCAGCATGTGGAAGCAAGGGTGTTGTAGCTACTACTAGTACCTTCTAGGTACGAGTTTTGGTATCCAGGTTGTCAGGATGGATTTTGTAGACACTTGGGGTATGTGTTGTAATTATGGGGATATATATGTCCTAGTTTGTATAGACTCTAGTATGAACTTATTTTTTGTATAAAAGACCGTATTTCGCTACGTATGTCAATGAGTATGGAGTATGTATGTATACAGGGCAAACGTGTACCCCACGGGGTCGGACCCTCATTGTATGTTGTATCATGTATGTTTTTAATTGATATAAAGACAGGTTAGGTTACTTAAATTCACCCCTGGGTCCCATTTCCGGGTTCGGGGCATGACAGCTTGGTATCAGAGCTAACCAGGTTGTTAGGTCTTGTAGACTTGGTTAGGAGTATTGATGTGTACATACCAAAATATAGGATGTAGGAAATGGGTAGTATTGGTTGAGGGTTGTTTTGTTGCTAGGTCAGGATTTGTCGGCGATATTCTATGTTTTTCCTGGGATGATGATTCCAATAAAGGTAGGGCAGACCATTGACGACTTTCGTGTCGGTGCGACAAGACAAGCTTAGATCTATGAGAGTAATAGTTGACATGATTAGGTCTATGACTGTGTTAACTGAGTATGTTATAGGAATTCTAACCGATTCCTATTCTATTTTCAGTATGGAGCCCAAGGATAATTACTTGGAGAGTGGCTCCGAGGAGACGGCGAGTGATGAGTCTCCTTCAGTGTCTCGTGGGTTAGCGAGACAGGTGATCCGAGAGATTGGGTGGAGTGTTAGGAGACGCGAGAGCTCTCCTATTGATGCGGGGTGTACCATCGAGAGGTTCACACGCATGCACCCTCCAACATTTACGGGAGGACTTGATTCAATAGTAGTAGAGGACTAGGTCGAGAAGACCGAGAGGATTTTGGAAGTCCTCCACTGCACTGAGAAGCAGAAGGTCTTGTATGCTACCTTCCAGCTGACTGGGGAGGCAGGACGATGGTGGACGGTAGTGAGCCTGTTGGAGAGGCAGAGAGCTGGTTCATCTGATATGACATGGGGCCGTTTCAAGGAGGTATTCTTCGAGAGATACTTTCTGGTCTCCACCCGGGATGCGAAGGTCAATGAGTTTTCGGGCCTGATACAGGGAACTTTGACGGTGTAGAAGTATGCTGCCAAATTTATTGAGTTATCTCGATTTGCTCCGTACTTAGTTCCGAATGAGCACGAGAAGTCTCGAAGGTTCGAGAGGGGTCTGAGGAAAGACATCTGTTGTCTAGTGGGGATGCTGCATATCTGTGAGTTCTCTGTCCTGGTGGATAAAGCCACCATAGTTGAGACCGACCTTCGGGGAGATGAGGTAGTGCGGGTTCAGGGGAAGAGGCCAGTACCTTCTGGTCCACAAAGTGGTCCTCGGTAGGGTCCGTGGAAGAAGAAGAAGAACTACAGCTCTGGTTATCGGCAGAACACCGAGCGACTAAACTTTCAAGGGGATCCATCCTTAACACTGTGTGCTAAGTGCCGTAAATGGCATGAGGGCGAGTGTCAGCCATTTTGGGGTGTTTGCTTCAACTGTGGCAAGTCAGGCCATATGGCGAAGAGCTGTCAGGAACCGAGGAGGATTATGCCTACACCGAGTCAGAGCAGTGGAAGTAACTAGATGCCTCAGGTGAATTACCAGGAAACCACGGCTCCGGTGAGAGTATATTCACTTACTCTAGCAGATGCAGAACACGCTGGGAACATGATGATGGGTACCATGTTATTGCTTTCGAATAAAGCTGTTGTGTTATTTGATTTAGGGGCAACCCATTCGTTCATATCTGCTAGATTTGTGAAATTGTGTGGGGTTGAAACCCAACTTTTGGAGGAATGTTTGGCTGTAACTACGCCAACTGAGAGTATAACGATTTGTAGTAAGATGTTAGGAAACTGCCCAATTGTGATTCAGGAAAGACTTTTACCAACGAATCTTGTAGTATACGACATGTCAGGTTTTGATGTCATACTGGGAATGGATTGGTTGTTCTCCAGCTATGCGGTAATTGATTGTTGTAGGAAGGTAGTAGTGTTCAGATCTCTTGGGAAGCAAGAGTTTGAGTTCGCTGGATCGTGTGTGCGTTCTACGCCACAAATTCTATCAGCTTTACAGGCAAAGAGGTTACTTTTGGATGGTTGTCAGGGGTACCTAGCTTGTGTGAAGGAATCGCTGCGGGATGAGTTGATACTCGAGGACATTCGGTTGGTCAACAAGTTTCTGGATGTGTTTCCAGACGACTTACCCGATTTACCTCCGGATCACGAGGTGGAGTTTACGATTGAGTTGCTGCCTGGTAAGGCATTGATCTCTAAAGCTCCGTACCGGATGGCCTCAGCAGAACTTCGAGAGTTGAAGGAGCAGTTGTAGGAACTACTGGACAGGAGATTCATTCGACCTAGTGTTTCGCCCTGGGGAGCTCCATTATTATTTGTGAAGAAGAAGTACGGGTCGATGCGTATGTGCATTGATTACCGTGAGATCAACAAAGTGACGGTGAAGAACCATTACCCTTGGCCTCGTATAGATGATCTTTTTGACTAGTTGCAGGGGATGCAAGTCTTTTCGAAGATCGACTTGCGGTCAGGATATCATTAGGTCAGGGTTAGAGCAGAGGATATAGCGAAGACTGCTTTCTGAACCAGATATGGCCACTACGAGTTCTTAGTCATGCCTGGGTTGACAAATGCTCCAACGGTGTTCATGGATCTGATGAACAGGGTTTTCCATAAGTACCTAGATCGATTTGTAGTGGTATTCATTGATGACATTCTAGTATACTCGAGGAGTACAAAAGAGCATATAGAACACCTGAAAACATGCTTTACTCGTAAAATTTACCATAACAATAATACTTATCATGTAAAATAATATTCATGTCACACAATGCTAAGTAAAATCATACATTTCATTCTAAAATTACATTTCCTGTATAAAAGTAGTATTTTCCCAAATATGCATTTTCTCAATAATATTCAAATATAACACATGCTTTTATGAAAATTAATTTGCTGATAAATAATACTAATTTGCATGGAAAAATAACTGCTTTAGTTTATTCTCTTACCTAATACTGAAACGAAACCCCCTAAAATACCGGTCCTGCACTCATAGGGTTCCTCGAGCAACACCCTGAAACCAACAACTCTCATAACTAAATTTCAGTATTTTCACATAAATATCATTTCCTATAACTATGAAAAGACCAAATTTGGCATAAAAAGTCTTACCTCAACTCAGGGATGAATTTCAACTCGCTTCCACCAACGATTTGCTTCGGTAGATTTGGAGAGAACTTCCCTAGGAGCGTCGTGGTGGCCTCAAATCGTCGATCTGGCGAACGACGGAGCTGAAATCAAAGAGAGAGGAGAGAGGAACCATAGAGGAGAGAAAGAGTAAGAAATTTTCTAATTTTTCTGTGTTTCATCTGAGTTTTAGGCTATTTATAGGGTTGGATTCGTCGACGAGTCCCTAAAGAGTTTCGTAGATGAACCTTCACCTCTCGTCAACAAAATTTAGAATTTCCAGAACCCTCCTTGGTATTTTCTCATCGATGGGACATACCCTTGTCAACGAGCCCAATTGCTGCGTCGTCGACGAAGTCTGCTACTCTCTCTTTTATATTCCCATTTTTTTCTCTCTCTTTATTATTTAAATGCCATTATTCTTCGGGTCATCACACATAGGGTGTAAATGAGTCCTTAAAAAGAAACTTAAACTGGATGGGTCAATAAACAAGTATAAAGCATGCCTTGTAGCTAAAGGCTTTAAATAAAAAGAAGAAGTTGATGTCTTTGATACATTTTCTCCAATTTCTAGGAGTACATCCATTAGACTATTGGTGACAACCCGAATAATAATGTGATTTAAATAATAAAGAGGAAGGGAAATGGGAACAGTAACAGAAGGAGAAAGTCGACTTCGTTGACAAACACGAAGCACTCGTCGACGACATTGCACTTTCGGAAGGAATAAATGAGGGAAATCATCAGGGCTTCATCGATGAATACAGGGGATTCGTCGACAAAGGTATAAGAAAATTCGTCGACGAGAAAATACCGAGAGAGGTTTTTGAGCCGATTGAATTTCATTGATGAGGAGTGGATTTCGTCGACGAAATTATTAAAGGACTCGTCAACAAATCCAGTCCTATAAATATGAAAAAATCCGGATTTTACTTCATTGTTAAGCAAGCCTTTCTCTCCTCTCTCCTCCATTCGGTTTTCTCTCTTTCTCTCTCTCATTGATTTTGGGTCGGATTTACGCCGGATTGACAATCCAAAGTCACCACGACGCTCCTGGGGAAGTTCTCTCCAAATCTGCCGGAGCGAATCGTTGGTGAAAGCAAGTTGGAAATCATCCCTGAGTTGAGGTAAGATTTTTTAAGCCAAATTTGGTCTTATGGTAATTATAAGAAATGATGTACACGTAAAAATACTGAAGTTTAATACTGAGAGTTTTCAGTTTCAGGGTATTGATCAGGAAATCCTACGGGGGGTAGACCAGGATATTTTAGGGGCTTTCTTAGTAGTCAGGTAAGGAAATAAACTAAAACAGTTATTTTTCACTCAAATTACTACTATTTATGAGCCAACTAATTTCCTGAAAATATGTACGATATTAGCATATTATGGAATTAATGCACATTTGGGAAAAATACTGTTATTATGTTGAAACATGTATATATGTATGAGATGCCAGAAATCATGATTTTCAGAATATAATGTATAGTTTTATACAGCAAATGTGTGGCATGAATATTATTTTACGTGGAGAAATATTATGATACAATAATGATATGAATGCAGTATGATTTGAGAAGTTATGAAAATATACAGTACATTATAATTTTGATATGTGCATGATAAAATGATTATTTTCAAAATGACGTAATTATGTATATTCGGCATGAGGCCATAATTATGTATGTTCGACATGAGGCCATAATTATGTATGTTTGGCACGAGGCCGTAATTATGTATGTTCGGCATGAGGTCGTAATTATGATAAGATCGGCACGAGGCCGTATTTATAAAATGTTTGACATGAGGCAATATTTATGAAATTATGAAAGATGCTATATTATCATGTACTATATGTTATCAGAACCCGGATATTAGTTTAGTTTAGTTTAGGAGCTCGGTATCGTAGCTATATAGATCAGATATCTATGTTCAGATTAGTGCTAACCACCCCACGAGGGGGTGGGAGATGGATAGTCGATGTGGCTTTCAGTAGAGTGTGGATGTTCACCTAGCAGTCTAGACCAGGGTGCGGCGGACCCATCGTACTTACAGACATATTTGACTCGGTAGTGGTCGACCAGCCATTGTCGGGTCCCGCCTTTGGGCTGCACAACCCGTCATGGTGGGTAATACATGACATTAGCTAGCTATTCATCATGGGTATGTTTTCAGTATTATTAGTATAACATATGTTTACGTACGATATGATTTATTAGCAATTATGAAAGTAAATGATTGTTCAGTATGTTACGATAAATGTCTACAGATATATGAAATGTATTGTATATGTATAATTATCTCAAATGTTCATGTTGCCACACAGCTGTATTTAGTTTATTTTCTCTTACTGAGAAGTGTCTCACTCCCGAACTAAATATATTTTTCAGGAGACCCTGAGTGACCGGCGAGTCGTAGCCGCCTTGGAGTCAGTGGTATTACCCCGTTAGGAGGGTGAGATTTTGTACTAGGGTCAGAATTATTTTGTGTTTGATCGTAGAGTTATTTTGATGTTTATAAGGATGTATATAATTACAGTAACATGATGTTGTAGTAAACTCTGATATTATGTTTTATTGATGGATGATTTAAAATTTTACGTTTACTGCTGCTTAAGTTTTCGCTGTGATTGACAAGTGTCCCAGTTACCCACAGGTTCGGGTTGACCATTTTGTTTATTTGTTACATTTTATATTAAGAAATTGAGGTTGTTACACTATTAGTTGTGATTGCTACAATCTATAATCTACAAATTCTTCAAAAGGATGTAAAAGCTGCATTTTTATATGGAGTCGAGACCCAGATGAAGAGATTTTATATGGACCCACCTGAAGGCTTTATAGGTAAAAAAAAATAAAATGAGTAAGTTAAATCTGACATTACCTATGCAGTTGGCCGGAGTACGTAATAGATTCTCTAGTAAACCAGGCAAAGAATATTAGAAAGCTCTTGAGCATATAATGAAGTATTTAATTGGTACCAAATACTTTGACTTGTTTTTTTACTAGTATCCAACAATACTTGAAGGTTTTTGTGATACCGATTGGAATATACTTTGTCAAGTGATTTCCTTTTTACCACTAGTTACATTTTTACTTTAGGTGGTGGCGTTGTTTGTTGGAAATCTATAAAACAAACAATAATTGTTAACTCAACTATGGAAGCCAAGCCAATTGTTTTAACATTAGCTAAAGTTGAGGAAGTAAGCTGGTTGAAAGATATGTTATAGGAAATTCTATTTTGGGAAAAGTCAATACCACCTATACTAATTAATTGTGATAGTACTGCTGCAATTGGTAAAGAGAATAATCGTTATAATAATGATAAATCTAGACCTATAAAAAGGAAACATAGTACTGTGAGATCATATATAAATAGTGACATCATTAATGTGAATTATATAAGATCTACTGAGAATCTTGTAGATCCATCAACTAATGCCTTAACAAGAGAAGGGGTATGGAATACATCAAGGGGATGGGATTGAAGCCTATAAAATCATGAACCACGTATGAGGATACCCAACCCAAGGACCAGAGATCTTGTACGTAATTGGGTTTAATAGGAAGAACGAATCATAGTGTGGTTGTAAGAAAGATACTATTATCATAAAGTCATCCCTATGGTATATTTAAGTGCATTTATCCTGTACGTAAGAAGGTTGAGTTTTTAAGACTCTTAATGATAATTTGTATCTCCTATGAGTGGAGGTGTTAGAGTAATAGGAGCAACTTTGACAGATTTCACCTATGTAAGCATTACAATGGTTGCTCTCCATGAGATTTGAACTTATTCTCAAATATGCTTATAAAATTGGGATTAGCATATATAAAGTCGAAACGTTTTGGCTGTTAAAGCTCATGTCAACATCTGAATCATTATGTATAAGCAGTAATACTTTATTTCCCTTAACAACTATAGTTCAAGTTTGAGACAACTATCAACTCTAGAGTAACTATAATTGTTCACTAAGTGAAGATTCAATGTAGAGCACACCTTCATTATGCATAATTATCCCTCTTTAGTTATTAAACTCTCAACATAAATGTTGCATTTATAATATTAAAATAAGGGGGAATTGTTAGTTTATTTTAATATTATATATAAAAGAAGATTAATCATGCATCTTGGAATTAGACTTTATTCAATTGAGTTATTGGAAAGGGTATGTATCTTGGAGTTATATTTTAAGTTAATGAAATGTTTGGAAGGGCATGTACCTTTAAATCTTTAGAAAAGCATACATTAGAGTTGGATATCTATTTATTTGGGTTTTGGTTTTTTATGTTTCTTAAATTCAAGATATTAATTGGACCTTATTTTTAGGTCTTGCATGCTTGTATATACTCTAAGGCTTTGGATCTAAGATATATCTCTACATACAATTTCCTTTGCATCACTAACTATAATAATATCCTATCATCCAAGTATAGATAGTTTGACAACTTAAGAAAGGTGTTCTTTGCGGAGCTTTGTACTCTTCCATTTGTACATAATTGGATTGAATCGTGCGATTCAAATCGGGCTATTATATCATAGGGGATACAAGTCAAAGTGAAGTTCTACTGCACCAGTTCGTGGGGTAAGCCGAAAAAATCCTAAAGGACTTGAATCTCCTTAAAGAGAATGAGATATCTGTATGTCAGCCTTATTAAGAATTGTGTTTATATTCGTGCATGCGTGTTTGTGTTTGATTTGTATTTAAATTTTAATATAGTTGGCGGCAACGAAGAAACATAATATCCAAAAAATAAAAGTTACCGAGATGAGAATACTTAGATGGATGAGTGGTATAACATTGAAAGATAAATTAAAGAATGAACATATTCACGGTAAATTAAGTGTAGCTCCTATTGAAGATATGATAAGGGAGGGGTAACTCGGATGGTATGGACACTTGTAACGTGGGTCACATAGTGCATCTGTGAGAAAAAGTGAGTTAGTTACTGTGGGGGTAGTAGAAAGGTAGGGGTAGACCTAAAATAACTTGGTAAAAGATAGTGAGTAAAGATTTAATATCATTGAATCTATAAAAAAAAATGATCTATAATCGCATAAATTGGTGGAAAATGATTCATATATACGATTCCACTTAGTGGGACTAATGCTTGGTTTTATTGTTATATATTTCCTAACATAAGATAACTTTATTCATTTTAATATATATTTAATTAGATTTTAGGGTAAAAGATACTAGTCTCCCGTAAGGTTTGATAAAAAGATAGAGGTCTTCCATAAAATTTCAAAATTTTCATTAACTTTTATTGAGATTTCAAAAATATAATAAACTTTCATTCAAATTTGTCAAAAAGATACAAACTTCCACTCAATAAATTTATGTACTTTATAAAATGTAAGGAAATGTTTGTAAATTTAGGAGAGGTCCGCGGATATGTATGTATGAATGTATACACAAGTACATGCATGAACATGGATCATGCATTCTACATTGAGGGGCGACTAGCTAATATCGTGGGTGCGATGAGATGTTAATTTATTTAAGGAGAGACTTTTAGATTACTGTGGGAAGTAAGATCAATCACAGTAATTAAGCTGAGAATTGATAAACCAAATGCGTTTCATGGCAAGGAGGCTAATTCCTCATCCTCGTGTGGTTCTTCTTCTGATCATTGCAATAACTAGCTGCATCATCTTCCATTTGAATGCAACTAGTACTGCTGCTCATGGAGATCATGGAAGAGTAGTACTTCATAGAACTACATCTCCTCATGAACATGACGACGGTAATGGTTGTCATTCCGGTAGAGGAGTATGCTTTGGTAGCCGCGGCGGCCATATCGGAGGAGGAGGAGCAGAACGCGGCGGGCGTAACGGTGGAGGAGGTAGCGGCATCGGAGGTGGAGCAGGACGAGGAGGAGGAGCGTCTGGCGGCGGACGTGGTACTGGAAGCGGGTCGGGACGAGGAGCTAGAGGAGGAGGAAAAGGATTTGGCGGCGGTGCTGGTGATGGAGGTCGAGCTCGTGGCGGTGGCGGCGGTGGGAGAGGTGGTGGAGTTGGTGGTGGTTTCGGACACGGTGGGGGCTTTGGTGCTGGAGGCGGTGCTGGGCCAGGGCACGGAGGGCCTTTTGGTGCCGGTGGAGTGGGAGGTGCGGCCGGTGGAGGTGGACTATTCGGAGTTGGAATTGGGGTTGGAACCAGAGTTGGCGGTGAGGCTGCCCATGGATCCGGCGGCGCCAGCGGTGCCGGTGGAGTTAATTAGCTAGCTGATAAGAATAATTAAGTTGTCACAAAATTGTGAACTTTGAAGCAGCTTCGTAATGTAATAAGTTTCTGCAAATTGTGATTTTGGAATAAAGGGTTTTTTTTTTCATTTTTTTTTTTAATTATTCTTTCCCTTTCTTTAATTTTTTATATGTTTAACTCCAAGCAACAATATTTTATATTTCATACGAATATTTTACCTTGCTTTTAAGAATTATAATATTATAAATTTTAAAAGTTTAAATTTAGAAATGTATGCATTTATCTAATGCGTTTGGTCAAATTGCATCACTTTCATAAGAATCGAAATTTAATAGAGATATAAACAGATCCAATTTGGAGGTCATTCCCATTACTATAACCTTACCTAAATTTATTTTAGAAAAAAATATTATGCATTCAAAGCCATTTCGTACCAATTTAGAAGCAACAGGTCCAACAATGACAATTATTCAAAGAAATTCAAATCCTAATTCAACCAAGATGCTTGCTTCTGATCAAATATATGTTTTTTTTTTTTTTAATATCCTTTTTAAACCCTATGCATATTCGAGATAGATCAGGGTGAGTGAAATTTAACTACCCAAGGAAAATTTGGGATCAGAAAATACAACTCTCATCTATTATCAAGTTCATCTTTTCAATTATCGAAAATTTTCCAACTACTGTCTCAAATTTGTTGAAGAACTTCTAAGCAAATTTAGTGCAAAATTTTCACTTACTATGATTCATGCGTCCGCACCCCTAAATTCAAAGAAAAAAAATACTTATTACAATAAACAGATCCTTCATGGGAAAATTATACAAAAGACATGTCTCTCCACATGTTCGTATGCCTATTTTTCTAAATTTTAAAGATGTTAGAAATGAATTTTATATTTATGAATGTAGGATACATTTTCAACATGTTTAGAATTTAGAAAATAGACACATTAACACGTGAAGAGACAAGTTCCCAATATAATTTCTCCTACTAAAATATTGTGAACCCCACATATTTAGGCTGCACACTTAACATAACACCATATTTCACTTTTATGGATTCTGACATGACATCCAACGATCGGTGGGTCCAAATACTTTGTACGTGCAGAAGGTATTTTTCAAATTTAAACATCAAATTCTAAATACCTTAGTGAATATCCCGATAATTAAAATTCGGAACATTCTAATTAATTTCTTTTAGGACAAAAAACATTATCATGTCCTGAGGCTTGGTAAAAAAGACAGGCTCCTCTTTTAAAGTTTCAAAATTTTCAATAATCTCCCTTGAAAATTTAAGGATTTCAAGAACCTCTTTTGATATTTGTCAAAAAGACATAAACTTTTTCTTATATTTTATCAAAAGACATGTCTTTCGAGTAGGGATTTATGTCTTTTGATAAATTTCATAGAAGGTTTATGATATTTTGAAATATTAGAAAATATTAATGAAAATTTTGAAATCTTGAAAAATTCATTTACCTTTTTAATGAAGGTCGTAATCTTTCACCCATTATTTTATGTGGGCCAACCACCAACAATGGGAATCACACGTTATCAACTACTCTCCCACCTCCCATCGGGCCTTGGCCTTGCACATGCACAAGTTGTGAGAGAGGGTTAGGTTTAGAATTTAGATGTCTCACTCTTTCCGCCTGCTCAGCCCAATATTAACAACGGCTAATAAGGAATTTATATTAAAAATAATAAAATTCAACTAAATCTATATTTTATTAATAAAAAAATACAAATAATGCAAATTATTTTGTGGATTAAAATATTATTGCCTTTTTAAAATTTGACAAATCATTTATGAAAGTAATAAAATTTAACTAAATAGAAAAACATTGATGGTGTAATTATTTGTAGATAAAAATATCGTACATTCTAAAACTATGGCAAAATATTTTTAAAACTATTGGAGTTTGCTCCACTTCCGGCATCAACCTTTTGGGCTTATAATTTATCATTTTGTTGGCTGAGACGATCAATGGGTCGGGGGTGCAAGGGCAACGCCCTGCAGTACAATACAGGGGTATTTGAGAAAATTTTCTAGTATCTCTATATAGCTAGAATTTGTATAAATGCATATAATGTAACCCTACTTTCGGATAGTGAAATTCAGCCGCCACTTGCTCCTATGAATGTAGGCATACTACCGAACCACATTAAATTCGTGCATTTTTGTTACTTTATCTCTATGTTTTTTCATACTATTCATCATAATTGTCGCATGTTTCACAACACAAATTTTAATAAGATTATGTTGTTTATGCATGGTGTGACTCTTATACTTGGGGTTTATAAACAAAGGGAAGGAAAAACATATGGATGCTTCTTGGTGTGGTGTAGCAGTAGGGACTCGTAGACCAGTGCTCTATTCTCGTTGACTAGTAGGTACCGAGAGCCAAAAATTCTAAGAGTTGAAGACTCGTCGACAAAAGAATAAACTAGTCGACGAGTGGGCTTCTTTGGCTCGTCGACGAATCGCCTGTACTCGTCGACGAGTACTTCTGGGTTGTGAGAAAATATTTGAATTTTGAATGTAAACGGTGTGATGGTTAAGGATTCGGAGGGAAATCTCTGAAGGCTTGTTATATATGTTCTTCTGGGCATATTTTGATATGTAAGAGAGTAAGAGAGGGGTGAGAGAAGGAGAGAAGATCATTGAGTGTGTATTTTTGATTTTCATAGTAAAATCTTTTACCTATTACTCCCGTGGATGTAGGTTTTACCGAACCGCGTAATTCGTAGTGTCGTTGCTCTTATCTTTACTTTCTTTATATTACTATGGTTGTAAAATAATTCTATATTTTACCATAGAAATTGTTGCATATGGTATTATTTGATCATTTACAATGTTTATTCCACTGTGCATTATTTGAAGAGGTGTTATTTTCACAACAGATTATGTAAATTATAATTCAAATAAATAGTCAACTTAAATTCTAAAAATGAATATTAATAATAAAATAATAGATTTATAAGTATATATTAGATAGCAAATGTCAAGTTTATTTCCAAGTAGAATATTAAAATCACTAATTGTTAATCATATCGTTAACTAAATAGAAAATATCATCTATATAGATATTAGCTAACAAATTACAACTTAAAATATGTAAATGAATATTTAATAATTAGGGCAAAAGATACATGTCTTTTCTAAGGTTTGACAAAAAGACAATGACCTTCTCTGACGTTTCAAAAATTTGAGAGACATTTTAAGAATTTTAAAGATATTTTCTGAAGTTTGCAAAAAAGACACAAACCTCTCGTTATATTTTGCAAAATGACAATTTTTTTTTAGAAAAATATGTGCCTTTTTGATAAATCTCAAAATAGGTCTATGACATTTTTTAGACATCACAGAAGCTATTTATGTTTTTGCCAAAATCTCAAGATAATTGAATGTCTTATGCCCTAATTATTAATGTATATAACAATTGTGCAACCACTTTACTGGACCTTCATGGATTTTTAATATAAGAATAAAAGTAGAACTCATAAACACTGAACAAAACAAAAGCAGAACTCACTTTATAATTATGACAGTTTAATTGTATATAATTATGACAGTGTATCGTACACATGTGTATGTGATATCATCATCATCATCATCCTGATAATAATAATAATAATAATAATAATAATAATAATGTTGTATTGACATTATCATTCATTTGATCAATTAGTTTTAGTTCACATTGGTTTTGATGTTAAAATCATACTATAACAAAATAAAATAAATGCATTTCACCAAGAAAAAAAATTAACAAAGCAATTCATGTCATGTGCCTGGATCTTATAAATAAATAAATAAAAATGGGCATTCTCAATTAACCATATGTTGACATCCAAATCGAATTTTATTTTCGCACAGATAGTGATAATCACTTGTAATTAAAGAAAAATTAATGATACTTCAATAACACTTGGTGACGTTTGAGAGCCTTCTTTGATTCTTAGCTCAAGGATGATGGAATAATAATAGTATGTTAGAGCCTTTACCGGTAACGCCCCAAAAATTTTGCTATAGTAATTTTTTTTTTTATTTTCTATTTTAAACTCTGATACCACAAAATATAACTCAAGTCATCCCGAACTCGGAATGGGTACCAGGGATAACCTGTCCATACATACTATCTATGTTGCGGAAAAAACATAATGAACCTATCATCATACACAATATCAGAGTTTTACTGTTTCCATAAATATATATGAACATCACCAAAAAGAAACCATAGAATAACTTAGGGATACGCAAAATACATCTTCCAACTCAAACGCTGTAAAGACCCAAAAAATTAAAATGATTAAAATAAATAAATAAAATAAATAAAATAACAGATAAAGAAATAAAAGAAATGGTGTGGGAAAAGAAAAAAAATTAAAATTAAAGAAATTAAATTAAATTAAGATAAATTAAATAATTAGTTATTAAATTAAATATTTTTACATTGGATTTAAAAAAAATTAAAATTAATTAATTAATTAAAATGATATATATAAGTAAGTTATTATAATATATATATAAATAAAAGATAAGTATAAGATATATATATATATATATATATATATATAAAGTAAAGTAAAGTAAAAAAGATAAAAGAAGAAACCCCCCCCTCTGCAAATCTTCAGCGAGCCGCAACCACCTCCGTCTCCGTCTCTCTCTCTCTCAATTTCTTGGTGAGTTTGCGACGAATCGGGAAATGGAAAGTACTGTTGGATTTCTGGTTCCGCTGCCAACATTTCTACTGGAGCAGATTTTTCATGGGAACGACTTAGGCACTGCTCCTGGGAAAAGGTAATTTTTTTCCATTTTCTCAATTTCGCCGTTAATATGTGGCTAAATCGACAAACAGACACCACCACGGGGTTCTAGTCGTCGTCATCGTCATTTTGACATATGTGATTTTCCAATTTGGGTTTTCTAAACCCTACTCCAAAGTGAGAGTGGGATTTGAAAAATTTGGCTAAATTTAAGGGTATTATTATTTATTTAGGAATTATGGCCCTAGGAAGTATTAAATTAATATTTTATTCAGGAATAATTTATTAGAACTAAGAATTTAATTTCAGGGTACGGGTGAGCGTCGCAGGTATTTTTCGGAGTCCCTATTGGCGTAGTTCAAAAAACCAGTTAAGGGAGAAATTTATATATTAAATCAGGATTTTTATGAATTAAGTGAAAAATAAATTGTGTTATATGTACGTGTAAATTTTTCAGTATGGGTTTAAAATGTCAACCATTTAAATTATGTTTTTCTGAATTTAGGACTGGTTATTATATATGTATATGTGAAATTGAACTGATGAAAGTGAAATATTTTTTTCAGAATAATTATGCAAGAAATTAAAAGTATTTTTCTAGTATATGAATGTTAAATGTGAGTTGGCTTATTTTATGAGAAATATGTATGAATTTTACTGCTAAATTGTATGACATAAGAATCTGTGCAAATTATATGTTAAATGTATGAGATGCAGGCTAAATAAGTAAAACAATGAGAATAAAATATGATATGGATAATGTTACCTGTGTATGTTAAATGCAACCATGTAAATATAAGACAGCTGTAAGACAGCCATGTTAGCAGATCTAGCACACTTCTGTGTAGACTAACTGATGACAGCTAAAAGGAGTTGTGTTAGTAGATCTAGTACGTTTTTACGTAGACTAACTGATGATGGCAAAAGACCAACTGTAGTACAAAGTAATGAAATGAAATGTTATGCAATGAAATGGTAATGAAATGAAATGACAAAGGTAAATGATGTAAATGGGAAAGAGTCACTTAAAGTGAAATGAAATGCAAAGTTAAGTTATGAACAGGAATGAATGTGCATGAATGTATAATGACAGAAAAGAATGATGTATTATGATAATAGAAGTATGTATGTACGTAGAACATATTACGATTGGGCGAGGCGTACCTTTTGCCTGAGGGCTTGTTGAGTAAAGCGAGTGCACTAGTAGCTAAAGATGTGGCAGTAGCCGCATAACGTACTAGGGCAGAAGGAACCTACTTGTATGGGCGGGTAGAATTCCCTATCCTTAGGGCCTTTGCCGGTAAACTATTGTTGAACGCGTGAGTACGAGATCAATTTAATACTTGAGGGCTTACTAAGTAAGGTGAGTGCCCTGGTATGCTTAAATTGTGACCTTCGAGTTGCTAAATGTATTAGAGCAGAGGGGTGCTAGTTGTATGGGCGGGTAATCACCCCTATCATCAGGAAATCTCGTGGGTTAAACATTTGCATGTGTTTGAATAAGATCAGGGAATGATTTCGAAAATTATGTTAAGGATTTTCAAATGTTAAATATTATGTTATATATAAACTCATGTTGGCCACACACTGTTTTAATATATGATTTTTTCCCTTACTGAGATGTGTCTCGCCCGAATACGAATTTATATTTTTTTCAGGATTTCCTCGAGATCGAGCTTTGAGAGCTCAAAGTTTTTATAGCATTATTGGGAAATAGAAAAAGAAAATGGTATATAATTTTATTAATTTTGGGGAATGTAAATATTTATGTTTTATGCATTTATGTTTTAAGGCTATTGAATAAGGAATGATTGTGAAATTACTGAAATGTTTTGGAGATATATGTAATTATGGAAATCCAGGTGATTGATAATTTATTATGAATTATAGTTAGAATTAGTAAACTCTGGTATTATGTTATATGGAGATTTTGTTTATATTTTCCGCTACGTATGTTATGGATTATGATTTATTAGGGATATATTTAATTATTTAATTTAATTTAATTTCTTTAATTTTAATTTTTTTTTTCTTTTCCCCCACCATTCCTTTTATTTCTTTATCTGTTATTTTTTTATATTTTTAATCATTTTAATTTTTTGGGTCTTTACAAACGCTTACTTTGAAACTAGGGCAGTACTAAAGTCTCCTTTATCTTGAAGCTCGCTCTGCACATCGATCTGGATTTTCTGAAATGTTTGAATTTTGGGGTGAGACACGTCTCAGTAAGTGGGACAGATTAACATCAGTGTGTGGCACATGAGTTCTATTGTGTTATAAACATATATTGTACCTAATTAACTGCATCTGATAAATCAAGTAAATATGTTCTGTATAAATCTGAAAAAATCATATTTCAACATAAACATACTATGTCATAATAATTTTTATATTTACGTAA
Source organism: Malania oleifera (assembly GCF_029873635.1). NCBI lineage: Eukaryota > Viridiplantae > Streptophyta > Magnoliopsida > Santalales > Ximeniaceae > Malania > Malania oleifera. The sequence continues at coordinate 130,145,970 of NC_080417.1, forward strand.
ATCGTCTGTTATATCTGTATAATACTGAAATTATCCCATGAATGGTTAGCTAATTGTTATCACGTTTTACCCCCACATGATTGGATTGTGCAACCCTTAGGTGGGACCTAGCAATGGTTGGCATACCATGCTAAGCCAAAACTAACTCGTTTGTAAGTACGATTGGCCTGTCCAGCCTAGTCTGAACTGCCAGGGGGGGACACTACTACACTGGACTCAATTGACTATCCATTCACCAACACTCTATCTGAGACGTGTGGTGGCACTAATTTGAACTGATAGTTACGGTACCGTACTGTGAAACTAAATTAAATCATTAGAGTTTTGCTATCATATAGTACATTTCATAAATAACTGTAGTATAACTCGTTTCAGGATTCTGTGTAAAATCTGTCATATTAACATTTCTGAATAAACTATTATATATAATCACGGCATCTCGGCCAACTAAGTTATTACGACATCTGGACTGATTGAATTATCACAGCATCTGAGTATATATATAATCACGACATCTGGGCCGGCTGAGTTATCATGACATCTAAGTCAGCTAAATTATCACAACATCTGGGCTAACTGAAATATCACGACATTGGGCTAGTTGAAATATCTTGATATATTGAAAATATAATTTCTATATTGTTTCTAGTTTTACTAAAAATCATTATCAAATCATTCTTGTTCTGTGTAATCATAAAACAATCTGACATGCTAATATCTACTGTGAAATATTTATACCCATGCAACACAATTTAAGTGTTATTTTATAGTATGCTAATTGTCTGAGAAGATTATATCTTTCTGAAAATAACATTAAATCAATTTCTAGGGTTTACTCAGTTCAAACATCATATTTCCCAAAAACATGCATTAAATCTTAAATAGGGTTCCTATAAACCTGAATGTCCAAATAAGTCATATTTATAATTTATGAATCAAATACTATGTCATAACTAGTAAACTTTTCTAAAAATACCCGACTTAATCTATCCTCTTACCTGATTCCTGAAGAAAAGGCCGCACGGATCCTAATCCACGCCTGCGGCGTACGTGCAAAATTCTTATATTCATAAACCCTAATCCAATCAACTTAACCCTAAAATAACAGTCATTCAACATACCTAAGCCCACATATTACCAATTACAAGCTAAACTTTAAAATAACCTCCTTACCCTGGTTTTGGAGTGGTGCCTAAAATGCTCGATTCACAAAATTACTTTGGTTAAATTGCAGAGAATCACCACCGGGATCCCGAAATCATGTTTATTAGTTGATTTAGGCTGAAATCGAGCGAGAAATTAAGGAGAGAGAGAGAGAGCTGGCCGTAGTCCTTGTGAGAGATAAAGAGAGATTAAAATTGTCCTTTAAGAAAATAAGCTGCAGGACTCATTTTATTAAGAACTACTTGACAAAACCGTCGACGGTTTGGGTTTTAACCTTTCCATTTTTCACCGTTTTACCATTACTGGGTCGCGGTTACACAAAACCGTTGACAATTTTTTTAGCTCCTACAAAACTATCGATGATTTGGTCTACACCAAACCATTTTCCCTCTTTTCCTTTGTTTTTCTTATTATTCCTATTTTCTGGGTCGCTACATTCTCCCCTCCTTATAAAAATTTCATCCTCAAAATTTTTCATCTATCCATAATACCAATCATAAGGAAAATCGCTTAAATTTTATTAATTACCCTCGCTTATGACGGAGAAATACCGTGGTTACATATACGTTTCTGGGAGATTACAATAACCATATCAAAACTCTCCCAAAACCAACCAAAACAGAAAACTATTACATTAACTAATTAACCTGCACAAAATTCTACTTACATACAATGCATTCTTACCTGAACCATTATCTTTCTTTCTGGCTAATGTTGGACCCCACTAAATAAATGTAGGTATTTCTTGTAAGAACTCGAACCGTGATAAATGGGTTAAATAAATAAGAGAGGGGAAAAATTGAGAATTTGGCAGATTTTGTCAACGAAGCCATATTTCGTTGACGAAGCCTTTGTTCTTCTCGTCGACGAAATTCAGAGACTCGTCGACGAGGAGAAGCCGAGGAGTCTCGGAAAAATCGGAGATGCCAGATTCATCGACGAGGCCACCGATTCATCGACGAAGTCAGTGAAAGATTCGTCGACGAAGACACCATTTCGTCGACGAATTGGGCCGGGTCAAATGGCTATAAATAGGAAATTTCATTTCTTCTTCATTAAGAAACTTCAAATATATATATATATATATATATCTCTCTCTCTCTCTAAACCTCTCCCTACTCTCTCTCTCTAGATTTTGTCGCCGATCATTGATGGAATCGAAAATCTAAAGTTACCACGAGGATCGTGGAAGGATTCTTTACAACTTCTATGGATCGGAATCTTGTTTCGAAGATTTTCGAGTTTTGGCAAAAAATTGAGGTTAGGCTCGGTTTTCAATTATGATCCGGTAGTTTTGTAGTTAACAGTCTTGGGATTATATTCTGTACTGTGATTTGTAGGTTTTAAAACTCGGTTCACTGTTTAGGGGCCTTGGAGTTCGGGATTTGTTATTCGGGGAAAAGGTAAGGGGAACTATGTTTATATTGGTTATTTTTTAAATTGGACTCGGTGGAACTGTGGTTCACGGTCATGTGTATGTTTTGGCTACTCATTTGGGGGGATCTAATGGAGAAAACTATGGATTTTTCATTATTACAGTTTTGGGAAAAGGGAGCGACGGGCTGCATCCCTGATTTTGTTGAAAACCGTGGGTATATGTTGATTTATACTGTGATATTGGGATGGTCGTGCCTTGACTTGTTTAAACTGTATTTTTTTGGAAAACCATGATTTAGATTACCAAATGGGTGTGGTTTGTTTGGTTATATGAGCATGCATGTGTATGTGATATGTTAAATGGCTAGTAGGAACGGGATTCCGAATTGTCCAGGTATTGAGAGTGCCCAGCTCTATATCCGAGGGCATGTTTATCACCTGCCATGTAGGCAAGAGTGTCCGGCTCTATATCCGAGGGTGTGAGCCTATACTGGCAAATCAGGCCAAAGGGTGTGGATCCACCAGTTAGCGCCGGTACGATGCCATGGGAGTCGGGGACTAGCCATGTGCTGGTGGCACCGTGCTTTGCGGGTTGGCTGGGCCAATGACGAATTGTCACAGACCGGCTTCGGGCGAAGGGTGTGACAACACCGAGATTGTTGATCATGTGTATGTGTATGTGTGCGTGTATGCACTGTGGAAATTAGTACTGGAATGCATTTAACTGCATGTATGTTGTATCATGATAACACTCAAATGCCACACATCGATATAACCTGTGTTCTTCCTTACTGAGAGGTGTCTCACCCCTACTGTACGTACATTTTTACAGGTCCTTCGAGTAACCGGAACTAGCGTCCTGGTGTAGGGAGCGAAGTGGCCGGTGTATTGCGTTTAGCGCTGGGTAAGTGCTAGGACTGTAATTTTGGTGGGTTGCCATTTTGAGATGTATTGGGCACCCGTTTGTACATTTTGATAGAGCATTGTGTCCGCTCTTGTATAGACTCTGGTATGGTACTGCATATGTATGTATGGTTGTTTCGCTGCATGTATGATTGTGTTTAGATGTGTTTAGGGTGCTTGGGAACCCCATGGGGTCGGACCCTCATCCTTTGTACTGTATCTGTGATGATTTGTATGATACAGGGAAAGGTTAGGTTACATTCTCACCCCTGGGTCCCATTTCTAGGTTCGGGGCTTGACAGTTTTGTATCAGAGCTAACCAGGTTACTAGATCTTATAGACTTGGTTAGGCTTAGTTGTGAGTACATACCAGAGTATAGGATGTGGATATGGGTAGAGTTGGTTGAGGGTTGTTCGATTGTTAGATCGGGATTTGTCGATGGTATTCCGTGTTTTTCCTGGGATGACGATTCCAATAAAAGCAGGGCAGATCTTTGATGACTTTCGTGTCGGTGTGATAGGACAAACCTAGACCTGGCAGGGAGTAGTTAACACGATTAATGTAGATCATTGTGTTAACTATATGTGTTATAGGGATACTGATAGATTCCTATTGTGTTGCAGAATGGAGCCCAAGGATAATAACCTAGGAAGTGGCTCCGAGGAGACTGTGAGTGATGAGTCTCCTTGTGTGCCTCGACGTTTGACGAGGCAGGTATTACGGGAGATCGGGTGGAGTGTAAGGAGACACGAGAGCTCTCCTACTGCTGCAGGGTGCACCGTTGAGAGGTTCACACGCATGCATCCTCCGACGTTCTTTGGAGAACCTAAACCAACGACAGCAAAGGATTGGATGGAGAAGACTGAGAGGATTCTGGAAGTCCTGCATTGCACGGATAGGTAGCGAGTCCTCTATGCTACTTTCCAGCTGTCTGGGGAGGCGGGTCGATGGTGGACTGCGGTGAGTCTGCTGGAGAAGTAGAGAGATGGTTCTGAGGAGATGATGTGGAGCCGTTTCAAGGAGGTATTCTTCGATAGATACTTCCAGGCTTCCGTACATGATGCAAAGGCAGATGAGTTTTCTACGCTGACTCAGGAGAGTTTGACGGGGCAAGGGTATGCGGCTCGATACATAGAGCTATCCCGCTTTGCACCATGTATGATCTCGAGCGAGTATGAGAAGACTCGGAGGTTCGAGAAGGGTTTGAGAAAGGATATCCGCAGATTGGTGGGTATGCTTCAGATCCGCGAGTTCTCAGTGTTGGTTGATAAGGCCACGGTGATTGAGACCGGTATCTGAGAGGACGAGGTGGATCAGAAATCGAGGAAGAGGATAGTACCTTCTGGTTCTGAGATAGGATCTCGTCAGGGATCATGGAAGAAGAGGAGCAAGGGCTCGGGTTATCGTCAGAATACCGAGCGCGAGGATTCTTAGATAAGCTAGACTGGTGGTCGTTGTACCAGGTGCTTCAAACGGCACGAGGGTGTGTATTGGTCTTTTGATGGTAACTGCTATAACTGTGGTCAACCTAGTCACATGGCTCGTAATTGTCTGCACCGAGGCGAGACATGCCTACATTTAGTGGGGACCGAGGGAGCAATCAGATACCTTGGGGAACCGCTCAGATAAATACAGCTCCGGCCAGAGTATACTCTCTTACTCTAGTGAATGCTGAGCATGCAAGTAACGTGGTGACAAGTACCTTATTATTGCTTTCAAATAAAACTTCTGTTTTGTTTGATTCAGGTGCAACTCATTCCTTTGTATCTATAAATTTTGTGGGACGGTGTGGGATTGAGACCCAAGACATGAATGAGGTGTTATCTGTTACTACACCATCTGGAAGTGTATCTTTTTGTAGGAAGATGTTGGTAGACTGCCAAGTGGAAATTCAGGGAAAGCTGCTACCGGCGAATCTTGTGGTATACGACATGTCGGGGTTCGACATCATTCTGGGGATGGATTGGTTGTTCTCCAGTTATGCTATGATTGACTATCGTTGGAAGGTAGTAGTGTTTAGACCTCCGGGGGAGCTGGAGTATGAATTCGTGGGATCGTGTGTGCGTCCAGCGCCACAAATTCTGTCGGCACTACAGGGAGGCTACTCTTGGACGGATGTCAGGGGTACCTAACTTGTATAAAGGAACCGCCACGCGATAAGTTGAGACTCGAAGACATTTGGGTAGTCATCGAATTCCCAGATGTGTTTCTAGATGAATTGGCCAGTTTACCTTCGAATCGTAAGGTGGAGTTTGCGATAGAGTTGCTGCCCGGTAAGACACCGATCTCTAAAGCTCCGTACCAGATGGCTCTAGAAGAACTTCGAGAGTTGAAGGAGCAGTTACAGGAATTTCTGGACAGAGGATTCATTCGACCTAGTGTATCACCCTGGGGAGCTCCAGTATTGTTTATAAAGAAGAAAGACAAGTCGATGCGGATGTGTATTGATTACTGTGAGATTAATAAGATAACTGTGAAGAATCCCTATCCTTTACCACGTATAGATGATCTTTTTGACCAGCTACAGGGAACGCGGGTATTTTCGAAGATCGACTTGCGGTCAGGATATCATCAGGTGAGGGTTAGAGTGGAGGATGTAGTGAAGACAGCTTTCTGAACTAGATATGGCCACTATGAGTTTTTGGTCATGCCTTTTGGGTTGATGAATGCTCTGGCGGTGTTCATGGATCTGATGAATAGGATTTTTCATGAGTACCTGGATCGGTTCGTGGTGGTGTTCATTAATGACATTCTGGTATACTCGAAGAGTACGGAAAAGCACGTGGAACATTTGAGGTTGGTGTTACAAATTCTGCGTGAGAAGAAGTTGTATGCTAAACTGAAGAAATGTGAATTCTAGTTGAGTCAGATTGCGTTTTTAGGCCATGTGGTTACTGGAGATGGTATATTCGTTGATCATAGCAAGATTAAAGTTGTGGTCGACTAGGTAAGGCTGAAGAATGTGCAGGAGGTTTGGAGTTTTCTAGGACTGGCGGGTTACTATCGTCGATTCGTTGAGGGTTTCTCTAAACTTTCTGGACCTCTAACTCGATTGACCAGGAAAGGAATACAGTTTGACTGAACTAGTGATTGTGAGCAGTGCTTTCAGGAGTTAAAGCACCGATTAGTTACTGCTCCAGTGTCGACCATTCCTTCGGGGGATGGTGGGTTTGTGATTTATATCGACGTTTCTCTGAAAGGCCTAGGATGTGTGCTCATGCAGCAGGGTAAAGTAGTGGCGTATACTTCTCGAAAATTGAAATATTACGAGAAAAATTACCCTACACATGATCTGGAATTGGCTGCTGTCGTATATGCATTAAAGATCTAGCGACACTATCTGTACGAGGTACAGTGGGAGATCTTCACTGACCATAAGGGCCTGAGGTATTTCTTCACGCAAAAGGAGTTGAATATGAGGCAGAGATGGTGGCTAGAGTTGATTAAGGACTACGATTGTACAATCAGTTATCACTCGAGGAAGGCTAATATGGTAACTGATGCGTCGAGTCAGAAGTCAGGGCCTACGGCTGTATCTGAGATTGTAACTCAGTGTCACATTAGACGGGATTTGGAAAGCTAGAGTATAGAGTTGGTGGTTGGTGATCATCAGGCTTATCTTGCTGGTTTGGTGGTCCAACCGATTTTATTTGAGCGTATAAAAGCCGCGCAGGCTAGTGATGCAGAGTTGGCAGAGATTAGGGAAAAGGAACAGCAGGGACTAATTATGGAGTTTAACATCTCCGAAGGAGGTGTGTTGAGGTTTGGGACCAGACTATGTGTTACAAACGATGATGAGATCAGAAGGACGATTCTAGAGGAGACGCATCGTTCGATGTATACGATACATCATGGTAATACAAAGATGTATCGGGACTTGCGCGAGACCTTCTGGTGGTCTAGTATGAAGAGGCAGTTTGCTCAGTTCGTGGAGCAGTGTCTGATGTGTCAGCAAGTGAAAGCTGAACATCAGAGGCCGGCAGGGCTGTTATAGCTTTTGCCTATTTCGGTGTGGAAAATGGAGCATATTTCCATGGATTTTGTGACCGGATTGTTGCCAGTACTTCATGTGCAAAATGCTATATGGGTGATCGTGGATAGATTGACAAAATCTGCTCATTTCACACCGATGAAAGTTAGCTATCATTTAAGTAGGCTGGCAGAGTTGTATGTGCGTGAGATTGTGAGAATGCACGGGGTACCAGTGTTCATTGTGTCAAATCGAGATCCGAGGTTTACTTCTCGATTCTAGACGAGCTTACAGGAGGCACTGGGGACGAAGCTTACTTTTAGTACAGCTTTCCCCCCCAAACTGATGGACAATCGGAGAGGACGATACAAATATTGGAAGATATGTTGTGAGCTTATGTGTTAGACTTCGGTGGTAGCTGGACACAGTTTATGCCACTTGTAGAGTTCGCTTATAATAACAGCTTCCAATCAAGTATCGGGATGGCACCGTTCGAGGCTTTGTATGGTCGGAGGTGTCGATCTCCTTTGTATTAGGATGAGGTTGGTGAACGTCAGGTGTTAGGACCTGAACTTGTGCAGCAGGAGTCTGAGAAGGTGGGTTTGATCCGGGAGAGGATTAGATCAGCTCAGAGTTGGCAGAAGAGTTACGCAGATGTTCGTTGCTGTGAGTTAGAGTTCGAAGTGGGAGGTAAGGTATTTCTGCATATTGCTCCGATGAAAGGGGTGATGAGATTTGGGAGGAAGGGCAAGCTGAGCCCAAGGTATATCGGACCATTCGAGGTACTTTCGAGTGGGTCCAATAGCCTACAGGATTGCATTACCTCCAGTACTTTCGAGAGTCCACGATGTGTTTCACGTATCCATGTTGAGGAGGTAGGTGTTGGATCCTTCGCATATTATCAGCTACGATGAGTTGGAAATTGGGGATAGCGTATGAGGAGATACCTATTCAGGTTCTGGACCGTAAAGTTCAGAAGTTTCGTACCAAAGAGATACCGTTAGTGAAGGTATTATGGCAGAACCATGAGGTTGAGGAAGTTTCTTAGGAACTAGAAGCGAAAATACGCTGGAAGTATCCACAGTTGTTTTGAGCACTTTTACATGATTCTATTGTGGATTGGGATGGGTGGTTAGTTGTCGGGAGTGTGTGTGTATTATGAACTCCTGAGACTATTGTATATGTAACCACGGTATTCCTCCACCATAAGTAAGGGTATGTAGGTGTATGTGTATGATGGGGCAATGCTGTAGTGGTCGCCAGTTTTCTCTAGAGTTGTGTCTACGTATCCGATTGTATGAATGAGTTTGTGAATGAGAGATGGTGTAACGACCTGCTCCTTTTTCACATATATTTTTTTTTTATAAATAAATTATCATCACATCATACATTCCAACTCAGCAGGTCACAATCCACCTGGGCACGTGGGCACCAAGGATATAACAAAACATACAGCAGAAGCCTACGCAGCAGAAAGTATAAAATCATATACATCTCATCATAATGTGCATAACACATACCAGAGTCACTACAATTACTATCTCACAGTATATACATCTCAAAAATGAAATCTAGAGACAATCCCCACAAAACCTAACTGTCCCTACCAAAAACTTACCCTTCCAAAGAGGGCAAACAACTGATCTAGATCAGCGGGGCTTTTCCTGCTCTCCTATCAGGGGCTCCTGAAAAATGTATAAGATTTAGGGGTGAGACACCTCTCAGTAAGGGAAATAAACTAATACCAGTGTGTGGCAACATGAGTATTCTGTGTTTTACATATACCATACATAACATATTCAATACTGTTTATCAAATCTGAGAAAACATATGCATATCAAAACATGGCAGAACATACTACATTTTCATAAACATTTCTCATCTCATATCATAATAATAATAACATAAAAACAATCCTGGTAGGTTAGCTGGCTGTTGTCATGTATTACCCCCACTTGACAATGGTTGGCCGACCACTGCCAAGTCAAACAGTAGTCTGTAGGTCCAATGGGTCTACCCAGACTGGTCCGTACACCAGGAGCGATAACAGCACACTTCTTAAAAATAACCACATCGACCATCCAATCTCACACCACTCCATATAGCGGCGTTAACACAGATTTCATAATCAAAAGGACCATGGACACATAGCAACGGTACCGTGCAAGTGCTAGTTTAGACCAAGCCAACCAGGTTCTGATATCATATACATATACTCAAATCGTGATACATGGATATCTCATATTAATAATTATCAAATCAATCATATCATTTTTCACATATACATATTTCATGAAAATCATCGGCCCGTACGCCAAAATTACACATTTTATCATAGCTCGGCCTGTACACCGGCAAATCACATAGCACAGCCCGTACGCTGGCAAATCACATAGCTCGGCCCGTACGCCAGCAAATCACGTAGCACAGCCTACACTGGCAAATCTCATCCACATAACATGACCTGTACGCCAGCAAACATATCCATATAGCACGGCCCATACGCCGGCAAATCACACACACACACACACACACATATATATATATATATATAAATATCTCGGCCCGTACGCCGGTTTTTCATCATAGGAATCTATATCGTCCCCATTCCTAGAAAATAGTATTTCACAACATTTTTATACTCATGCCACACTAAACAAATTTTCCACGTATTCAACATATCATCATTTAAACAGTATTTTCCAAATATAAATCATATATATAAATATATTTATTTTTCCAGAAACCAGATGCTACATATATATACATGCATTTTCTCAAAACAAAACTAGCTTAGTTTATCCCCTTACCTGATTCCTGAAAAGCCCTTAAGAAAATCTTCCCCGTACCCACAAGGTTCTCAACTCAATACCCTGAAAATTAAAATTTGCAGAATTAAAGTTTAGTATTTTCGTACGTACAACATTTTTTATAACTACCACTAAGTCAAATTTGACTTAAAAGTCTTACCTCAACTTATGGATGATTCCCAACGTTCCCAATCAACACCATTGGAACTGAAAATTTCTAGTATTAAAGTTTAGTATTTTTACGCGTATATCACTTTCTTCAACTGTCAAAAATCCAAATATTGAATACAAAACCTTACCTTGGATTTGGGATGAAATTCAACTTCGTTTCCCTGACGATCCGCTCTGGCAGACTTGTAGAGAACTTCGCCAGGAGCATCGTGGTGGCTTCGTTTGTCGATCCGAAGTAAAACTAGCCCGAAATCGAAGAAAGAGAGAAAGAGAAGAGATAGAGAGCACTTCCAAAAAATCTAAGCAAGCTTCTTAAAGAAACTTGAGTTATATTTTATATATAGTAATCATTAATTAAAGTAAAGCTTCTGGAAGAAGCTTTCACACTTTCTTTATATATATATACACACACACACACACACACACACACACACACACACATATATATATATATATACATGCTTCAATATATATATATTTTCCTTATCATACTATTCATTTTACTTGTTAATTTAATTAATTTATTTTATTTTATTATTTTATTATTATTATTATTTTTTTAAATTTTATTTTTCCCGGTTACTACAGATGGCAAATTTCGAGGATGAAATTTTTGTAAGGAGGGGAGATTGTAAGAATCCAAACCGTGATAAATGGGTTAAATAAATAAAAGAGGGGCAAAATTGGGAATTTGGAAGATTTCATCGACGAAGCCATATTTCGTCGATGAAGCCTTTGTTCTTCTTACCAACAAAATTCAGAGACTCGTCGACGAGGAGAAACCAAGAAGTCTCAGAAAAACTGGAGATGCCAAATTCGTCGATGAGGCCACCGATTCGTCGACGAATTGGGCCGGGTCAAAGGGCTATAAATAGGAAATTTTATTTCTTCTTCATTAAGAAACTTCAAATATCTCTCTCTCTCTCTCTAAACCACTCCCTACTCTCTCTCTCTAGATTTTGTTGGCGATCGTTGATAGAATCGGAAATATGAAGTTACCACGAGGATCATGGAAGGATTCTCTACAACTTCTACAAATCGGAATCTTATTTCTGAGATTTTCGGGTTTTGGCATAAAATCGAGGTAAGGCTCGGTTTTCAATTATGATCTAGTAGTTTTGTAGTTAACAGTCTTGTGAGTATATTCTGTACCGTGATTTGTAGTTTTTGGAACTCGGTTCGCTATTTAGGGGCCTTGGAGTTCGGGATTTGTTATTCAGGGAAAAGGTAAGGGGAACTATGTTTATATTGGTTACTTTTGAAATCGGACTCAGTGAAACTGTTATTCACAGTCCTGTGTATGTTTTGGCTACTCATTTGGGGGGATCTAATGGGAAAAATTATGAGTTTTTTATTATTACAGTTTTGGGAAAGGGGGGCAACGGGCTGCATCCCTGGTTTTATTGAAAACCGTGAGTATACGTTGATTTATACTGTGATATTAGGATGACCATACCTTGACTTATTTAAACTGTATTTGTTTGGAACACCATAATTTAGATTACCAAATGGGTGTGGTTTGTTTGGTTATATGAGCATGCATGTGTGTGTGATATATTAAATGGCTAGTAGGAACGGGGTTCTGAATTGTCCAGGTACTGAGAGTGTCCGACTTTATATCCGAGGGCGTGTTTATCGCCTGCCATGTAGGCAAGAGTGTCCGGCTCTATATCCGAGGGCGTGAGCCTATACTGGCAGATCGGTCCGAAGGGTGTGGATCCACAAATTAGCACCGGTACGATGCCATGGGAGTCAAGGACCAGCCATGTGCCGGTGGCGCTGTGCTTCGTTGGTTGGCTGGGCCAACCCCGGATTGTCGCGGACCGGCTTCAGGCTGAAGGGTGTGATGACACCGAGATTGTTGATCATGTGTATGTATATGTGTGCATGTATGCACTGTGGAAATTAGTACTGGAATGCATTTAACTGCATGTATGTTGTATCATGATAACACTTAAATGCCACACACCGATATAACTTGTGTTCTTCCTTACTGAGAGGTGTCTCACCCCTACTGTACGTACATTTTTACAAGTCCTTCAAGTAACCGGAACTAGCATCTTAGTGTAGGGAGCGTAGTGGCCGGTGTACTGCGTTTAGCACTGGGTAAGTGTTAGGACTGTAATTTTGGTGGGTTTCCCTGCACCCGTTTGTACGTTTTGATAGAGCAGTGTGTCTGCTCTTGTATAGACTCTGGTATGGTACTGCATATGTATGTATGGTTGTTCCGCTACATGTATGATTGTATTTGGATGTGTTTAGGGTGCCTGGGAACCCTACGGGGTTGGACCCTCATCCTTTGTACTGTATTTGTGATGATTTGTATGATACAGGGACAAGTTAGGTTACATTCTCACCCCTGGGTCCCATTTTCGGGTTCGGGGCGTGACACTTTTGACGCATTTCCTCCCCTAACTCCCACAAGACTTCCTCAACTGCATGGTTTCTCCAAAGTACTTTCACTAGTGGGATTTTCTTGGTGCGTAATTCCTACTCTTTATGATCTAAGATCTGAACTGGTATTTCATCATAAGATAAGGTCTCACCAATCTCCAATGCCTTATAACTTATTATATGAGATGGATTTGGGGCGTATTTCTTCAACATTGACACATAAAAATACGTCGTGGATTCTGAATAGCGCTGAGGGTAATGCTAACCTGTAGGCAACTAGGCCAATTCCTTCCAATATCTCAAACGACCCAATATACCTAGGGTTAAACTTACCCTTCTTCTCAAATCTCATTACTCCTTTCATTGGTGTAATTTTCAAGAACACATTATCACCTATATCAAATTCTAACGCTCATCGATGGGTATGTGCATAACTTTTCTGTCGGCTCAGAGCTGTTTTAATTCTTTCCTGAATAAACTTGATTTTCTCATAAGCCCGCTATGCCATCTATGGCCCCAATATATGCTTTTCACCAATTTCATCCCAATGTAATGAAGATCAACATCTCCGACCATGCAATGCCTCATACTGGCCTTGTAGTGACCCGAAGAATAATAGTATTTTAAAAATAAGAGGGAGGAAAATGGAAACAAGAATAGAAAGAGGCAGTAGGCTTCATCAACGAATACAAGGATTCGTCGACGAATGTCTTCAGGATCTCGTCAACGAAGTCCTTTTTCATCAACGAGAAAATATTGAGCGAGGATTTTGGGCTACTCTGAATTTCGTCGATGAGGGTAAGGTTCGTCGATAAATTTCCTTAAGGACTCGTCGACGAGATGACGTGGCTCGTTGACGAATCCCGCAGTATAAATAGCCCTAAACTGATTTTTAATCACACGACGAGATGACGTGGCTCGTTGACGAATCCCGCAGTATAAATAGCCCTAAACTGATTTTTAATCGTAGAATTTCAGTCGAACACACACTCTCTCTCTCCTCTACGGCTCCTCCTCCTTCTTCCGTCGATTTCGGCCCCGTCAGTCGCTAGATCGACGATCTAAGGCCACCACGATGTTTTTGGCGAAATTCTCTTCAAGTTTGCTAGAACGGATCGTTGGCGAAACGAAGTTGGAATTCATCCCAAATTCAGGGTAAGGTCTTTTATTTAGTTTTTGGCTTCCTGGCAGTTGTAGGAAATGATGTAGGCCGAGAAATATTGATGTTTTGTTTCGGGAGTTATGGTTTTCAGGGTGTTGAGTGGAGAACCTTGTGGGTATTGGACCCGTTATAGTAGGGGATTTTTAACAGGAAACGGGTAAGGGAAATATGCTATGTTAGGTTATTTGAGAATGTTTTCAGTATAAAATTATAAATGTTTCACCAGAGTATTGTTTACAGTAGAGATTTATATAGTTTATCGAATATGATTAATATGTTTTAAAATTACTGTGTGGCTTGAGAATATGTACATAGTATAGAAACATGCTTTACAGTATTTTCAGAGATGTGTTTTACAGAATATATAGATAATGAATGTATTTTACAGCAATTACAGAAATACCATGATTATACAGTTTTACAGTACCATGACATACAGATTTACAGTTAATTACAAAGACACAGTTGATATAGATATAGTTTTCTACATCGTCATGGTTTATACAGTAATTACAGAATTATGGTAAAATAGATAGTAGTATATAGAGATGTATTATATAGTATCAGACCCTATTGGACCATACAGTTACAGAGGACGGTAGCGTAGCTACATACAGTTTATAGAGTGGAACCACCTATTCAGATAATACGTGGTATAAAGGTCGATCGCATAGAGCCCACGAGTGGACAGGCTCCCCATCAGATATGGGTTGAGGAGGGCTGATCAGACTATGGAGTATAGTGATTTATTCCTGGTTGGCCAGCCATGGTAAATCCTGCTTACGGGCCGCGCAACCCTATCATGAGGGGTTAAATCATGACACACAGTTATCTACAGGGAAGTTTACAGTTATTATTATGTTTATACAGTTTTACAGAAACAGAAAATATATACATATATTAGCAGTATTTTGAATAGAAGCCTGAGGTACGGAAATGTTAAGCAACAGGTAAAAGATGAAGATTATATTCTGGTTTTGTACTTTACAGATTCGATGATACATGACTGTATAGTGATAGATTTTCACAGTATTGTAACTCATTTGCCACACATTAGTAATAACATATTTCATTTTACTGAACTTTGGCTCATCCTAGTGTTGAATTATTTTTCAGGTGATCCAGGTAGGCGAGCAGACCAGACTCAAAGATAGAGGGGTTTTAGTACCGCCCTGTAGGAGAGAGAGTGAGTATATTTTTGTATAGCCCTCACCGGTTGAGGATATTGGGGGAACAGTTAAATATGTTTATTTTGGTAAACCTCTTAGCACTCTGGTGTTATATGTAATTATGTATGGATATGTTTATTTGATTTTCGCTTCTTGCTGCTTAGGTTAATGATTGGGTTCAATCTAGTATGGTATCAGAGCATGTTAAATACCCTCGTATAAAAAAAAAAAAAAAACCTAGTTAAATAGCAGGTCATTACAGGTTTGGTAACTGTTGTTGTAAGCAAACTTCACTCTAGCATACAGGCATGCAACATATCCTCTAATATTTTTATAGTCTTCTCTGTCTGTCCATCGATCGAGGATGAAAGGCCGTGCTAAAATTCAACTGGGATCCCAAAGTTCTCTGTAAGCTTTTCTAGAACTGAGACGTGAAATGGGGATCTCGGTCATAAACAATGGACACAAGCACTCCATGTAGTCTGACAATTTCCTATATATATAATTCTGTCAATCTACCCATGAAGTAGTTAATTCTGATGGGTAGAAAATGGGCAGTCCTTTTCAATTTATCAATGACTACCCAAATGGCGTCCTGCCCATGCAATGCTGGCGGTAACCCCGATACAAAATCCATAGAAATATTTTCCCACTTCCATTCAAGGATGTGAAGTGGTTGCAAGGGTCTCGTTGGTCTCTGATGCTGAGCCTTCACCTGCTGACATGTTAAACACTACTTTACGTATTCAGTAATTTCTCTTTTCATATACACTTTCCATTTTTCATTTATTGTGTATTTATTATAAAACAGATATTTAGGAATAATTTGGGATCTTTGACTTATGTATAAATATACCCTTGTATTATTGAATAATGAATATAGAAAAATCCCCTTATTCAATTTTAACAATCATGAAGAACGATGTTTCTTAAATAAAGTAATTGTAAATTTTTCGAACAATCAATTTGACGATCTACGAAAGATGGATTTATTTGGTCTTTGATTTAATTAATAAGATGGGCCAATTTGAGGACTTTAAGAGTATTTTCTCAAATGAGGTGGCAACGTATATTCCAGAAGATTAATTTGATTACGTGCGAAAATGAATTATTTGATCTTCAATCTTATTTGATAAGATCTGTCGATTCAAAGGCTCTAAGAGCATGTTCTTGAACAAAGAAGTGGTGGATCTTCTAGGCGATCAATTTGACAATCTATATAGAAGATATAATTGTCTTAATCTTCAATTTCTCTTAAAGAGATCTACTACTTTGAGCGCTTGAGAAGCATGTTCCTGAGCATGGTGGTGATGACTATCAATGAAGATGGATATGTGTTTGATCTTCATATATGTGAGTTTAATCATGAAGAACATATGTTTGAATGAAGAGTAGACCATCAAAGAACGATTGTAAACTTGTTGTTCTTCGATCATGTGTCGGTCTTTATTATATAGGCAACTTTGACTTTGAGAAAGTTGTCAAATAGTGGAGGATTAGATTTTCTCCGATGTGTGATTCGTTGTTGAGAGTCCCTTTTTATTACGAGTGAAAAAGCCTATTTATAGAAGAGATTAGGGTTATATAAGCGTATGAACTAACTAATCTTATTTAATTGGCTTAGACCCATATTTTAATATGCTGACAAGAGCTAATTTCTATTAATAAAACCAATATGTATTTGTATTAATTAAGCTCATTGAAATGATTATGTCAAAATTTAATTTAGCAATTTAATTTAAATGTTAACATTGATATTTTTTAATGCCTACAATTTATATCAAAGAAAGTTAACAATTAATCCTTTTAATGTGGAATGTATTAATGGGAGAATCCAAGGCCCAATAGAACTTCTAAAATAGACCACTAAATATATTTTTTTATTTGGTGGGCTTGCTGAAAGCTTTTCTCTTTTAGTGGCAAAACAAATTGTAGAGTGGGTATTAGCTTAAAGGTGATAAGTTCAAAAATTAATTTTAAAAATGAATTGTTAAACTAAATTTGAAAACCTTTATTTTTGGTTTCTTGTATAAAAAAAAGGACCAATTTTCTTTGATTTGACTTTTTGTATTGGTTAAAACTAAACTTGAACTGAGCGAATCCTTATCCTATGTTTGGAGAGAACTTGAATTTGAATTTGTATTGATTTAAGATCTGAAATTCATACTTACCAACACGATATTAATTTTTTTTTCCACAATAAAGTTTTAAGATGTTTTGTACCCAAAGATAATAAAATTTAAAAAGGACTAAAAACATAACTTTTATTTGCCAAAAAATAGTGAAAATTGGTTGTCTAAGATGTATTTTTTTTTATTGTTATGAATTGTTATATATATATATATTCTTTGGGATTTTTTGTTGCATAAATAACTTTTTCTATAACCCAAAATTCCACATCTCTCTCTAGATTAATAAAAGATCAACTTTTGTATGTAATCAAACTCAAAACCTCCTATTAGCACGAGTCTTACGGTCCACTTATGTCCACTTGAGCCAAAACTCTTAGGGGTTTGAAGAAGCTATTAAGAGAAAATGGACAATCCATCCGTCATTGGATAAAAAAAAGAAGAAATTAAATAGCGAATGGATGTTAGATCTTTGTGAATAAGTTTTATAACTTTTTTGAACTACAATTTTTGTCGTCATATTCTCATTGCACAAAAAATAGAATCAGTTTCGAAGTTTCAATTTTACTTATTTTAGAGATTAAATCACAAGTTAGAATCAGTGAATGTCATAGAAATCATCATTTTATTTTAATAAAATTAAAATATTTGATGTATATTTTTGTTCCAAAATTTGTGTGGGGTTAAATATTTTTAGGAAGTATTTTCGGGCCCTAAAAAAGAATTGACCAATATAAGTTTCTAATTGACCAAAAAAAGAATATAGAAAAATAAATATAAATGAACGTATTATTTTTCTAAAAAATAATTATTAGGGAGCAACTCTTTTTAAGTTAGAAAAATATTAAATCGTTTTATTAGTTAATTAGATAAAATAGTCAAATATCTAATTATTCAATTAAAAAATTGTCTATATTTAATAATTTAGCAAAGAGAAGTTATTTTTATATTAAAAGGGAATTAATTTTAAAAATAATATTAATTATTTTCAATTAGGTAGTATTTGGAAGCATAGATTATAAAGCGAATTAAGATTTGTGTGAATTTGAAAAAGTTCAATACAATCTTATATTGTCTTTTGTTAAGATACTCGAAATTTATGCTTCCCAAATAAAATATTATTTTATTTTTATATTAAAAATAATAATATGCAGTATATATCTTTTCTTGTACTCAAAAAATATACGAGAGGACTGCTGTTGCTGCCCCTCTTCGTCCAAGCCCACCAAAACTCGCCTGTCACTTCAGCCCGGCCCATCCCATCCCATCCCAGACCGGCCCAGGCCGGCCCCGCCTCGCCAAGCCCAGCCCAGCAATCCTGACGTGGCCCAAATTGCAACCCTATTTATATTCCTCACCCTCCGCTTCACCTCGTCCCATCATTTCCTCTTTGCTGCGGGTTTATCCCTTTCTCCGTATTGAGTTAGGGTTAGTGTTAGGGTTTTCCGCAGATATTTTTCTAGGGTTTTCTCTATTGTTATCAGCTATCTATGGACCCTGCCAAGAAGCGAAAGATCGACGAGAACGGTGTTGCAGCAACGGATGTAGACGCCGGATCCAGTCTCACCCTAGAAGATGCTCGCAAGATTATCGAGCCCTTCACTCACGAGCAGCTCATCGAGATCGTCCAAAACGCCGCCGTCCGACACCTAGACGTACTCGACGCCGTCCGATCCATCGCCGATCGGGATCCCACCCAGCGCAAGCTTTTCATTCGCGGCCTCGGATGGGACACCACCACCGAGAACCTCCGCAATCTCTTCTCCACCTACGGCGACCTCGAAGAAGCCGTCGTGATCCTTGACAAAGTCACCGGGAAAAGTAAAGGGTATGGGTTTGTTACGTTCAAGCACGTCGATGGCGCCTTGCTCGCGTTGAAGGAGCCAAGTAAGAAAATTGATGGGCGAATGACCGTGACCCAGCTTGCGGTATTGGGAAATTCCGGGTCTAATGCGAATCCGACTGCGATTGATGTTTCTATGCGCAAGATTTATGTAGCCAACGTGCCAACTGATATGCCAGCGGATAGGCTTTTGGCGCACTTCTCCTCTTATGGGGAGATAGAAGAAGGTCCCTTGGGTTTTGACAAACAGACAGGCAAGTCAAGAGGGTTCGCCTTGTTCGTGTACAAGACAGCTGAGGCAGCGAGGGCTTCACTGGTTGATCCAGCCAAGACAATTGATGGGCACCAGCTTATGTGCAAATTGGCTATTGAAGGAAAGAAGGGAAAGCCAGGGATGCCTGGGGGAGTTCAAGGCCCTGCTGGAGGAGAGGCGCACGGGGATGGGCTTGGATTGCCTCCAACGTCGATGCCAGGGTCGCTTGGTTCCCAGTATGGGGGACCTGGAGGTCCAGGTGGGATTTCTTCATATGGTGGGTTTTCTGGTGGGCCGCCCCCACTTGGTCATCATCATGGGTTGAATTCTTCATTGCCCTCTTCTCTTGGCGGCCCAGGGCTGTCATCAGTTGGGGGTCAAGTGCCTGCGTCTTATGGCAGTGGGATGGGTGGTCCATATGGTGCCTCCCAATATGGCGGTCCAACTGCAACAGGATATGGCGGATTAGGTGGTGCTGGCAGTGGGCTGGGTGGTGGATTGGGTGGCGCAGGTGGTGGATTGGGTGGTGCAGGTGGTGGGTTAGGTGGTGCTGGGGGTGGTTCTTCTATGTATGGTAGGTTGCCACCCAATACTGCTGGAATGCCATCTTCTGGAGGATATCCTGAAAGTGGGCACTATAGCTTATCATCGTCTGGCTATCCTAGCCAGCACCACCAGGCGACAGGGACATCACCAGTACCTAGGGTCGCTCCAGGGGGCATGTACCAGGGAATGCCTCCTTACTACTGAGGTATTGATTCTTAATCTCTCCCTTAAATTTTTAATTTATTTCCAATACAGTTCGATTATTTTTCCCTGAAATGATTTCCGGATGTAATTTTTTGTGCATCTTTATGTCTGTTGGCCGTTTGATGCATTGTTACTTGGTTAGTGTTTATTGGTGGTGCGTTTCTCTTTACTTGTTTGAGTTGTTTGCTGCTCATATTGTGGAAGTTTATTGTCACTTTCAATCTGCAATTGAGTTCGTCTCTCTTTCATTGACCGGATGTTTTGAAATCTGTATGATTTTTATAATTCATTTGTTTCATCTGGTTTCCTTTTTGTGGAGCTTCTGCTATTTGTTTTTCTTTCTTTTTTGATTATTTTTATGATATATTTACTGATACTAAATAACAAGCATGGAGTTAATGACATCTTTTTAAGAATTGCATAATTTGTTTCTTGAATTTTAACTTCCCCTTCCAATTTGGTGTCAATTTTTGTTGTATCATGTGTGTAGGTCTTTTACATATCTGATTCCCTTGTTAATGATATGCTAGATGCTTCCTTTTATAATGACAATCTATTTTTGGAGTATGTTTAAATTATTGCGTGCATTTTAAGCCTGATTAAATTCAAAAGAGCTTATTTTTTGACAATCTATTTTTGGGGTATGTTTAAATTAATGCTTGCATTGTAAGTTTGATTAGATTCTTGAATGAACTTGATTTTTCAGCATCCTCAGCTTGTTTGCGTACCTAGCTTGCTAGAGCTTTATCACTAGGTCTAAATTTGAACAGTATGGATCTCTGGTCTCTCTTTTTTTGAGAGAAGATTTTCTACCTCACTTGACTATGAAGAGCTTCGAGTCTATCACGAGAGAGTGTGGTGGTAACCCCCATAAAGACAAAGAAGTGCTTGGTTTCATTGGAAAAACCAACACAAATATCATATTGACTTTCTGTTGCCCTACTTGGGCTAAATTCTTTGTAGGCTTGCATTTAGTTTTGGATTGAGTCAATTGGACAGATTGGATAAATAATCTATCCTTAGAGTAGATATATTATTGATTTCCAAAATTATTTGTTTTCAAAAAAGTATTTTTTAGTTGATTTTTCATCCACCATTTATTTATTTATTTATTATTTTGTTATGTGGAGGGGGGATCAAAGGTGGTCAAGGGCTTATAGAGTGAGAATAAAGTAGATCAATGTTCAGTTGCTCGATCAAGGCTTGCTTTGAGGCAAGCCATGCCAAAAATGCCTTGAGGCTCAATCCAAAACGTCAAATCCCAAAAAGGCCAATGTATTACATGTTAAGGCTTAAGCATTAGTACAGAAGGAATGCCTTTTGCATCTTTTTAGTTGAGGCTTGCACAGTTAGGGTGTGTGATTCTCAAATTACATTTGGCTAGAAAATTTTTATTTCACATATGCATAAAAAGAATGTCATAATATGAGTTGATTTCTTGAACTCTTGAACCTCAACCTTTTCAAAAATAATTTAAACTTTGTAATGTTAGTCATCCCTTGTCATGATTTATGTGATGAAATCAAGTTAGCTATTTTTGAACGTCCAACATTTAGTTTGCAAATTATATTTGATATTTTTTTGCATTATATTTTTTTTACTTTCTTTATCTTTTCTTTATTTGTAAAATATATGTAATTCATTTACATATTTTTATCTAAAAATAAATTCTCAAAAAACTTACATCCCAATGCCTTGAGGCTTATGCTTTCACCTCTTAAGATTTAGAATGCCTCACCTTACACCTTCACCTTTTAAAACATTGAAATAAATAAAGGGTTGGTGCATAGACTCGATGGATAAATATTGTAGTGCTGTGATTTCATTAGTGAATAAGATTATCAGATGAATTGTAATTACAATTGAAATGAGAAGGAGATGCTTTACTGCTGAAAAATGAATCTTTTATTTTTTCTCATGTTTTTAAAAGCAAAACTGGTTATTTGCTATTTGATGTCATTGAAGCAGGGCTGGATGAGTTCCTCTTTCTCTTTTTTAAAAAATCAATGTTTTATGCCTTATTGCATAGGCAGGAACACAATTACATGTATTCGTATTATTTGTATAATTGCCTCAATGTTGGAGTTTTCCTTTTGCATATTATTTTTCGATTTGTATTTCTTGTCCATTACAAAATAGTGTAATCTTCCCAACTTGCAATACGTGTGTGGCCTGTGTTATACCTGTCTAAGCCTTGAACAAATGTTTGACAATCATGGTACCCTTTTTTTTAGGAAATACCCATTTGTTTCACATTAATACAAACATTGTACAGATTTTTGAACGGTGTCTATCTGATACAATTTCAATTTTATCCTTTTGTCTTCCTTTGTGGCAATTTGTTTGTGTTTGCAACTGTCATAGAATATGATTTTGCAGTGATCAAGTTTTGTATTGGTGTGGTAGCTACAATGCCAGTGGTGGTGCATGAATTGAGGGGCCGTTGTTGACTTGAATATTCTTGGTTGTTTTTTGAAACATTCTTTTTGTGAACTTTTGTTCCAGAACCGTATTCTGTTGTGGTATTAGCATTGCCTCATTTATTGTGTGGCCTTTCAGATTAGTACCCAGTCTGTTGTCAGTTGGTGATTTTTTGCTGTGAAGAGGTGGTTCTTAATTGTAACTATAGAATCTGATTTAATTTTTAATACTATTCTGGAGTGTAATGTAGTGGGTGTTAAGTCTACAGTCTTATGTGCTTTGGGAGACGTGGTAAAAAAGATCATTTGGGTAATCTCTTTTTTAGCTGATGTATGTTGCTTGAGTGAGATAAATCATCAGTGTTGGATTTGAAGTCTTTGTTGTGCTATGTTGATTTTTGTTGTGCTGGGCCTGAATCTTGCTGAGCTTGCACAGATAAACCTGCCTTCTGGAATGAAGTTGTGTGGTTGATTTCTATGATTGAAGGCTTTAGAAAGGAATTATGGCTCTTGCCTAACGGTGTGTACTTGCAGTTTTTTCTAGTGATGATGTTTGAATGGAGTCATTTTGTTTAGTTTTGAAGAGTGGTGCAATATGTTGTTCCTAGCACTTGCCTAAAAGTGTTTGTCTGCAGTTTTTCTAGTGATGTTGTTCGAGTGGAGTCATTTGGATTTGTTTTGAAAATGGCGCAATATGTTGTTCCTTGTCCTCTTGCACTTCTGGCAGAATTGATGGATGAGTATGGGATTTTGAGAATTAAGTTGGTATGGTGAGTTGAGGGTTTGGAAAATTCATTACTAAAAAGAAAAATGGCTTCTTCTGTTTGACTGGACTCACTTTCCTCGGATTTGAACGTGTTTGATCCCCACACAAGACACAGTAATGTGAAAGAAAGTGCAGAAAAGAAAAAAAAAATGCCCTCTTTTTCTCCAATATACCTCTTAGTAGAAAGCCATGACTGCAGTGCTGAACTTGGTTGATCCTTATTAATAAATAAATTCTCTGTTCATGGTATTGGATGAGTTGTATGTCCATTCTCCTTCGCTCTTAAGACTTAGATTCCATTGATTTATTTTGATGACCACAAACTAGGATCATGTTTTCTGTTCCAGCATCCATGTCATGCATTCTAATGTTGCTGAGGAACTAGGGTTTGATATTCATATTCCAACGAGTGATAATATTCTTCGTGTTTTTATGTGGTCACATTCATACTGACATCGGATTTTAGTGCTTTTTGTTTGGTCCTGTGGTCGTTTCTTTTATCTTTGTTTCCTTTGGATTTTCCCCGTAAAGTATTCATCTCAACTTAACACAAATTAGAAATTATAGTTACCCACATTGCATCATTGCTGTTAATTATTTTGGCAAGAAAGTCACATTGTTGCGTTGTCTTCTCTTTATGATACAGCAAGATTGTTTTTTGCTTCATGGATTTATCATGAATTTGCTTTAAATTAGTCTATATTTTGTTTTGCCAAATTATGTTTTGCCACGTTTGATGTTCGAATGATGGATTGTGTTGCACATGGGTGTTTGAATCAGGTGTATGACAGCTTGTTGGGCGCAGATGCTTGTTGTGCTTGTGGTGATTGCGTGAATGCAGACAATATAAACTCTGGTTTGATGAATATAGTAGCTGTGCTTTTACGGCCACTCTGCACTTCATCTGCACCTTTTTAAGATGTTCCTGTCTTGAGTGCTTATGGTTAAAAGTGACTGAGTTAGCCTAGTTTTGTACTTCTTATCAGGATCCCATGTTCAATTTGGTCTTTTTTTATTATTATCAAATATAATTCCATCCATACAAGTACTGATTTTAATTTTCCGTGTTGTGCTAATATATGTTAATTGTCTTGCTTGACCATTCTTATGTATGTAGTTTCTCTTGTGTGGTGGTTTTGTATTTTTGCCTTTATTTGCAATGAGTTCATGTTCTTGAGTGCCTTCATAAAATTTGCAAATGTAGAGCATATGATTTTGTTATGTGGATATAAATCCACATGTCATAAAGTTGTTGATTTACACCCTCAAATACTTCTACCGATGTTTGGCCCTGCTTGTCAAGTGAGGCAGATATATATTCAGAGGCTGCGAGCTGTCCAGGCCATATAATGCTCCAAACTAGGTTTATGTGCACATTTGTCACTCTAATAATGGATATTTTAAATGGAAACAAAATATTAATAACATGGGAGTATTAATTATGAACAATGCATAATATTTTTCTGGTACATTTTTTTTTATTTCTTAATTATAAGATATGTTTTCCATACAATGGTGGTCTTTAATGTCTAATGTCTAGACGATGTGTGAAACATCAAAGTTTCTTCTCAAATAAGATGTGTATATGTGACCAATACCTTCTCACATATTCCTCAGTTGAATCTAATGCTTATAGTTTTCAGGTGTTAAAAGACTTGTTCCAATCTTGTCCTTTTATAGTTTTTTCCTTTTAAATTCCTCAACCATGGGAGTAGGATTTGTAAGGGAATTTTATCCTTATTAGTAATAAATATCATATACAATGTCTGGAATGAGGTCTCAGTTTCACAAAAGTTACCAAATGTGAGAAATTATCAAATTTGAGAATATTTATCATCAATTTGACTAAAAGAAATATGAATATATATCATCAAAGGTGCTACAATTTAAATTTCTTTAACTTGATGACTTATCCAAATAGTGCAATATAACGAGCATCCATCAGAATGGAATGAAGAAAGATTGATTGGTTCTCTTAATTTATTCTGGTGGAAGATTGGTCCCTCTGTGAATGCTGCAAATGTCATGAAATCAACCATTCTTGCACCATGACGTGAACTCAACTATTCTTGCAACATTTGTTGTTCGATCCCTCCCTCCCTCACTTTCTCGCTCTCTCTCTCTCTCTCTCTCTCTCTCTCTCTCTCTCTCTCTCTCATGCTTCTGTGTGTATTTGCATGTATCACATGAAGTCAACTATTATTGCGACATTTGTAGTGTGATTCATCTCTCTATCTCTGGTATGCTATATATGCATGTCGTGTGGGATGGGTATGTTTGAGTACTTCTGCTTGTGCATTTGCATGTATGTGGATGTGAAGATCTGTTTTCTGGTGGAGGCGAGCTTGCTTTTCAACTGCTTTGGCCATTAGTATATTTATAGTAAGCATTGTTTTATATATATATATATATATATTGTATGTATATTATGCTTGTGTTTGGGATAGACTTGTACCATTTACTTGGTTGAAGAAGTACTGTTATAGTTTATTTGGCCCTTAACATGCTGGTGAAGGGAATTTTTTTTGGCTTGCTTGGCGTGTTGCACTTGCTCCATAACCTCACTTCTGATAATCTAACTCCTAATGCGAGCCAAGCTGGACTGCATGTGTCATAAATCTGCACGTGATGTGGTGTATTCCTTCCAGGTGTGGTTTGATGTTTTTCTTACTGCTAAACATTTTGTTTGGTGTTTGCCTTCTATGGTTGGTTGCAAAACTATTTCCCATATTCCCTTTGCCATGCCTTCTGGGGCATTTTCACACTTCTGTTTTCTCCTTCATGTGAATGTGTTGAGTTTGGTATGTTATGATGCGTGTGCTATTTTGATTTTGGTGGGTCTAGTGCATTGTGCAGTCTCGTGGTATATTGAAACCAGGTTTTGCCCTTGTTCGGTTGATGACTTGTGATATCAAAGGACAGGGAGCCAAAATCACGGTGATTAAATTCAGATGAGTCAGAGGTTACTCTTTACGTGACCATCTTTGGCCTCGGAGCGAGCGAGCATGCATGTGTCTGATGGAAATTGTAAATACAGCAATAGATGTGGCTGGAGGAGGACCTGTTTGGAAATTTGATGAATGGTAGGGATGATCTTTAGAGAAATGGAATGAGAGTGGATATG
This sequence comes from Malania oleifera, assembly GCF_029873635.1. Lineage (NCBI taxonomy): Eukaryota > Viridiplantae > Streptophyta > Magnoliopsida > Santalales > Ximeniaceae > Malania > Malania oleifera. Next base: position 130,172,376 of record NC_080417.1, read on the forward strand.
GCAGCGTGCAGGCCTGCACTGTTCGTGGCATGATATTTTCATTTTGCCCCATTGTTGGGAAGGTTCCCAATGAAGAATCCAAGGGCAGTGTTTGTTGCATTTAATGGGAATAATGTATGCATGTCATGTGCTCACAAGTTGAGCGGTTGAAGCTGCATGGGGCTCACCTCTTTCATCCACCTGCCGTAATCAATGACTCGCTGAGAACAGCATTGCTTGGACAATTGCTGCTGTTCCGGTAAAGCCATTCTTCTGATGGGACCAACTTACTGCAGATTTCTTAGTTTCCTCCAGCCCTTTTTAAGGATTGCAGATTGCTTAGTTTCCTGAAGCCCTTTTTAGCAATTGTACTTGCGAAACCAGGAGAATCGCATTTTACCAATCCCTGCTATCTGCCTGACCATAAAAATGAGCCAAGACAACGCCTTCCTCTGCATATGTTTTGCTGCAACAACAATAACCTTTTAGAAATTAAAATCAGAATTGGCTATTGGATGCCCTGCAAATACTGTTTACATGGTTATTTGTTTTTGATAGGAAAATAAGGGGGGTGTGGACTTCGGATGGGGAAAGGAAAGAAATAGAAAATTTAGGTGGAAATATATTTTATTTTTTATCTTCTATCTAAAATTTAAAAAATGAGTCTAAAAATCTACAAAGGCTCAGGTCTAGGGGGCGTAGCTTGCAGCAGGAACATTAAGCGTATAATCTTGAATCTTGAGTGAATCAGTGAGGACTGAACACTTGAGAAGTCTATTATATCACATACCCAAATTATGGCCATTTTATTTCTTATGGTTAATCGATCACTAGTGATTTTGGCTTCAGGCAAACTGAGGACGGGTTAAATCATTGATCATTACATAGATTAACCAAACTGAATTTTATGAATTTATGAGCCAAATTATAAAAAATCTACAAAGGCTCAGGACTGAACACTTGAGAAGTCTATTGTATCACATACCCAAATTATGGCCATTTTATTTCTTGTGGTTAATCGATTACTAGTGATTTTGGCTTCATTTGGGCATCATTGATCATTACATAGAATTCAATGAAGATGTTTTATGCAAGTGTAATTTTTTAATATTCTTTCAAAAATCAAAAGCACTAGTCTTCACACAGCTGTAAGATCATATATGGGGGTTGATGTTTGTCCCAAGTGAATTGAATAATATGAAGACAGATTTTTGTGCGTTGGTTTTGCATTTTTATATTTTTATTTTCATCTTAAAAATTAAACATTGAAAGTTAGATTGGATGTTTTTGCAATATTTTTTATAGTTTGAGATCTATTTAGGTGCAAGGTGGAGTAAGAGGGCCCCATTATTTTTTCCCCCATCACTGTAATTTTCTTTGATAAAAAAGATATAAATTTTTATAACAAATTTATGATTTGCTGTTCATAGTCAAAATAGTCATAAAAAATTTATGTTCATTAAAAAGTTTCGACCATCAAATTATAAACACACGTACCTGAGAGATTTGAGTTATAAAATAATTTGAGGGCATTCTTACTTGAATATTTGACTTTAATTGCTACCGGTGTATAATACACAACAACTTGTTTTTATAATGTGTTTTTCTTTGGGTTGTGTGAAAGTAGAAAATGGTAGTGAGCAAAACATTGTTAATCAAAATATTGAGGTTGTCGGGTGGTCTTTGGAGCTGGATCATGCAAGGAATTTGTTCAAAGGATCTCTTTTTTAAAAATAATAAAAAAAAAAAAAAATAGAAAACTGTAAAAAATAACTACATGAGCAATAAAGAAATTGTTAATTGCTTCATTTTTGGAGTTGAATGTGTATAATAGAATAAAGTTTAATACGGTTTTGTATTTGTGTTTTATTCAAATTTAAGATTTAAATTGAATATCTATTCTTAAGAAAACAATAGCTGTAATTGAAGAATTTGATAAGTTATATAAAAAAATAATAATATAATTATTTTCATTTATATTTTGAGTCATTAATATGAAATGGATAGAGTAACTATTTGCACATTTGTCCATAAAAATATTTATTTCTATGCTATTCTACGAAATTGTACAAACTCATCTCTATATAATTTTATATATTATTATTATTAGATATTGTATTCAGTGAGTTTTAAAGTCCACAAATCATAGTACTAAAATTTACGTATTCATATCATTACAATGATAGAAGATTCACATGACTTGGATTTGATAAAAATTTAAATAGTAAATTAATATCTTATAATGATAAACTCTAAATGGTAAGATGTTACTTTGAATTAGCCCGAGGTAAATGAAATAGACTTCCTATCAACTAAATAAAATTACCATAAAGAAAGCATAAGAATAAAATATTTTGGAGCCCTAATTGGGAATTTTGTTGAAAGGGCAAGAGATAAGGATAATGATTTTTTTGAAGATAAAGAAACGGAATGCTATGAAATCTCCGCCTTAATCCCCTCTGCCCAATAGTAAAATAATTAAATAAAATAATATATTTTAAAAGTAAAATAAAGATAAAGTTACCACAAAAAAAAAATAAAAACAATAAAAAAATCATCCTAGAATGGGTAAAACCCTATTCCTCCTCCCCACGCGGCAGAAGGGTTTATAAACCCCTCTCACCCTCCACTCCTTCCCTGCTTCCCACACCTACACCTTTCATTATGGAATCACTCCACTTACCAAAGCTGAGTTCTCCGCCCGCCGGCCTGCAACGCGTTTCGCCGATCAATTGCGTCGGTAGGTTTCCCGGTAGCTCGCTCCAGCTTCGCTGTTGTCGTCACTATTTTCTTTTCTTTTGCTGCTGCCTATATCTGCTTTTGCTTGGAAAGTTGGGGTTCGCTTTTCACTCGAGTTGTTGGGTTTATAATTCGAATTTTGCGAATTGTTACAATCTATGGAGGGCTTGTATATTTTTGGGTTATATATGGGTAAAAGTTTTCGTTTTTCAGTATTCAGACAGGCTTTACTTCTAAGAAAAAGTGTTGCGGCCCAGACGGGCGATAGAACAACTGTGATTATAATTGAGAGCGCATAAATAATTAGAATCGTAGCAGTGAAGTGGTATACTTCGATTGAAATCTCGAAGCTTCTTTCCTGTTAATTTGTCAGGAATTGGATCAGTCCATATGGGGGGACGCAGTTTATTGCAACTTTTTCACGTGGTGCATGGTTTTTTTGGGTGCTCATTTTGTGAAAAAATGGGTGGGTGCGAAAATTTTCGCTTTGATGGGTGGGATGGCATTCTGGCAGTTCCATAGTTGACAATTTAGATTGTAGCAGTATAAGAGCTTCAACATACTGTATATTCAAAAAAAGAAAGAGTGACATACTGCATATTCAAAACTTAAGCAGTAATATTATTCTCAGAAGATATTCTCTAGGATGGTGAAAATGATATTTGATTGTTTGGTTTTGGTGTTTATGTGCCATTGTTGTTGTATTCTTGAAAGTTGAAGCATAATAATACAACTGATTGACATGCAAGGGTAAATGTACGTTTTTTTATAACATAGATATGATAATTTTAATGAACTATGCTTTCTGTTCCTTTCATAATTTATAATATTTTTTTAGTATTTTATTTTATTTTCTTACACTTAATCTTTTTGTACATGTAATTTGATGATAAATCAACAAGGCTGGCCAACGTCAACGAATATTAAGAAATTTGTGATTGAGATATTTAAAACAATGATGCCTTATTGAACTACTTGAAGCATGAACAAACCACAAAAAGTTTTACCCACACAGTGGGTGCAAATTGCATCTGTTTTTTGTTGAACTGGGTATAAATTAGTTTCTTGTTAAAAGTTAAAAACTTTATGGAATTCAGGTACAATGTTCCTTGCTATTGAGCAAGTAGAAAGAGCGGGTGATGAATTTGGGAACTTTTACAAACCATAGTCTGTTTTCATTTATGGGATAGATGGTGCTGTATTATTGCATTTGCTTGCCTCACAACTATATGGACACTTGCATATGCTAAATGCATCTTGCTGGTGCATGGTTTTCAGTGTTACATGTGTGGGTCTGACACAGCATGGCTCAGCACTCTTATGGCGTTGTCCTGGTCCTTATGGTTTTGACTTTTGTCTTAAAAACATACTTTGACTAGTCTGTTCTGTGGCCCAAGATATAAACGTATATCTATAAAATTTTCCTTTCCCAATTGTTGTGGAATTCGAGCAAGAATCCTGTTCTTTGGTTCTAGAAGCATGCCACAACATCCGATATATAAGTGGAGTTAGATTTGGCAATTGGCAGATCACCTTACCACTTCTCCTTGTTGTTGCCTTCATTGATAGCGGGTGCTATATTTTCCATGCTTCCACACTTCCATCTCACTTTGCAAGGCTTGTCCCTTAGCCCAACTCACCTGAAAAAGGTATAGAATCTCTAGATAACATTCTTTTGTGACATGGCCTTGCACCCTTGAGCTATTGTACACTTTGGCCCTTGAGCCAGTGGTTTTGTTCCCAAAAGGCGCCTCATTAGACTGGTTCCATGGTCCTACATACATGCCCAGATATTCTTTGGCCCTAGAAGCCTGCCACAACGCTTTGTGCAAATGAAATCCTCTTTGGCAGAATATTTGGCTTTTCTTACCTCTCCTGTTTTGATGCCTTCATCTAAAGTGGGTGTTACAATGTGGCTATAAAATATACTAGAATACTGAAAGACTCTTCTCAGCATCTTTCCTCATACACTATCAGGCGTCCTCACTTATTTTTCTTGCACACGCACACATGCAGTGTTTGTGTGTCTTTAAGTGCACATGCTCAATTGTGGATGTCCAATAGATATTTATTTGGGGTTTTCATACTTTGACACTTTGATTTGTTCCTTAATTACTTAAACTTCAACAAAGATGCTATGAAATAATTTGGAAATTAATGTTTGATCAAATTTATGATTATAGTTGTAAAATTTAACCAAGGATGGAATACCTGCCTATCGATAATTTTAAGCGATCATGTTCTACTTGAAGAATTAGAAATTAGTTTAGGAATTTTATTTAATCTGGGAGTTATTATGGATATTTTAGTTACTTTGTTGTTATTTTGTAAATTTTGGTCATCTACTTATAGGGTTTCTTATTGCCTTCAAATATAGGCCTATGGATGTCTGGTATGTTCAATTAGTTAATTGATTATGCATTAACAGTTACTCTGACACTTCCTTGTTTTCCCTCTCAATTCTCCTCAGTATCTTTCTTTTCTCTTTCCCCTCCTGTCCCACATAACAAAGGTTGGTATATAATTTGTTTTTTAAGTTTAGAGTGGAGCTCCTGCCATGATCACAGTCCTAACAAGTGCATCAGATTGGAATTTATTTTGGAATTTGTTTCTGTTGTTACAAATTGAACTGTTTGCAGTCTTTTTTATGCTATATTTTTTATATGCTTTAAGGGTTTTGCTTGGAGTTTATAACAAGGTAAAACTCTTAGTAAGAGTATGATATTGGTACATGATTTTTAAATTTGTGTCTGCTGTTAGATACTGAATTACATGCATTTTTAATACATTATATACTGCAAAAGGTTTAACATGCCATAAATGGATAACTTTATTATATCAAGTACCACATGCAAACATACCAAAGCCCCTGTGCATGCGTACACTGGTATTTAAGGTATGTGGGATTCTACATGTTTATGTTGAATTTGGGGAATTTGATCACAAGCCTTCCAACTTCTAGATTAAGGGACTGGGATTAGTTGGTTTCGAATGGCTCTTCAGGCAATATTCTAGTAATTTGCGATACTAGGCTTGCAAGTAAGTAGACTAGCTTATTGGATCACATTCTGTGTCAGTCCTTTTGGATGCAAAGTGGAGAGTATGATGCTAGCTTAGCTTTGTATATGGGCCTAATTGTTGAGGTTTAGAAGTTTCTTCTGGGAGGAACTTTTTGTCTTTGCTCTCTTAAGTGGTGAAAAAGGATTTCAATGTAATCTTCTATTGAGAAGTTTGGAATTCTATAATTATGTTGAATCTGAGGCATTTTGATTGTTTTATTAAGAGTGTGCGATTTGCATGATATTCCTCTTTTCAATGCACAATTTCCTGGACTTGGTTTGTTAGTTGTTTCTTGTATTGATAGGATTTTGTTCATTACATAATAGAGGACCCATGCTTGACACACAAGGAGTTTCCTGGACTTCTGTTGTGGTATCGGGATCAATTTCTTTTAATCTTTCATTCTAATTCGATTTGGTGGGCCCTACTCCTTTTAGGCGTGAAAATGTGGATGGCTCCTTTCACTTTTCTTTGTTTGGTTAGGGTTGAGAGTATGCAGCCGATTGGGAAGGGTATTGTTCTATGAGGTTGGCGCCCTTGAATAGGCTGGAGGGGGGAGGGTTCTCCTCCAGAGGACTTAGCTTGCAGAAGAGTTTGAATGTTGAATGAGTTTAAGGAGCTTCTTGTGAGGAAGGGGGCTAGTTGGAGACAAAAGACAAGGATGGAGTGGGTTAAGGAGGGGGATTATAAAAATAGGGTCATCTGTAGTCTGTAGAGTAGGAAGTAATTTTATTAAAGAGTTGGAAAATGAAGTGGGCATGGTGATTCAAAATCCAGAGTCAATTGCTGAGGAGATTATGATGTGAGCGTGGTGACTAAAAATCAGGAGTCAATTGCAGCAGAGATTATAGAATTTTACGAAGTTCTTTGTTTGGAGGGGGATAATGTTAGTGCTATTATTGGGGGGCTGGATTGGTGCCTAATTCCTGAGGATATAGCTTCTTGGTCAGGGATGCCTTTTGAGGAGGAAGAAGGGAAAATGTTTTGTTTAAGATGGAGAAAGGTAAGATCCTTGGGCTTGGTGGTTTCATGATCACTTTCTTAGAGAATAGTTTGGAGATTTTAAAATATGACCGCTTGAAAGTGTTGAATGAATTTTTGGAGACTAGAGCCAGTGTGATGGGTAAGAGTATTAAATTATTAAAATTGCTTTTAGAATCCTCGTGCCTAAGAATGATTAGTCCATCAGAGTGGGTTATTTGAGGTCCATTGGTGATTAATGTTTGTAAAGTTTTAACCAAGCCCAGTGGACACAATCTCTCAAACTTAGAGAGCTTTTACTTGGGTTGTTTGATTTTAAATGCTTCCTTGGTGGTTAATGAGATTGGAAAAAATTCTGGTATTCTTGGACTACCAACTCAACATGCCCAGTGGTGGTCTTGTTCCACTCACACGCTGGCACATGGATCTTGGGTCACACATTTTAAACCTTGCGCCTCAGGTTTTCTGTACTTTCTTTCCACAGCTGGTCAAACATGTGGTACCCAAAATCCATGTTTCAATGTGTGAGTGGAACATGACCACGACTAGGCAGGATGAATTGGTAGTCTTGGACTGCCCCAAAATTTTCTCATGAGATTTCCAATGATGCTAAAAGAAGAGGGACCAAAGGTACTTATTTGAATTAGATTTTGAGAAGGTGTTGTGTCTTGTGTTTGTTGGGGTTTTCCCAATGTTTTAAAAGGTGAAGGCGTAAGGTGAGGTGTTTTAACCCTTAAGAGGTGACTAGGTGAGGCATAACCCTTAAGGCGTTGGAGCGTAAGCCTTTTGAGAATTTGTTTTTAAGATAAAAATATGTTAATAAATTATATGTATTATAAAAATTGAGAAAGCCACAAATATAATGTAAAAAAGAAAAATTAGATACACTTTGCAAACTACTTGTTGGCCATTCAAAAATTGCTAACTTGAGTACATGACTTAAATCATGACGAGTTCACTATACTATTATAAAATTCAAACTGTTTTCATGATCTAAGATACAACTCTTAGTTATTTTGGAAAGATTGAGGTTCAAGAGTTTTAGAAATCAACTCATATTATGACATTGCTTTTATATAAACATGTAGTTAAAATTTTCTAACCAATCCTAACTTGACAATCACACACTCAAAATGTATAAGCTTCAATTAAAAAGGCACAAAAGGCATGCCTTTTGTAAAAATGGCATAGCCTCAACAAGTAATGTGTTAGCCTTTTTGGAATTTGGTATTTTAGATTGAGCGTCAAGGTGTTTTAGGCATGCCTTGCCTTGAGGTGACCTTTGATTGAGCCTTTTAAAACACTGGGTTTTCCTGATAAGGTTTTAAAGAGGAAGGGCATTGGAATGAGATAGAGTTAATGGGTTAGAGGGTGTCTTTCTTTTGTAGCCATCTCTATTATTGGAACAGGAAGTATAGTCTTAGTTTAAAGCCTCCAGAGGTTGGTAGAGGAGTAGATATAGTCATATGGGCTTAGTGAAGTGGGATTACGGTGGGTATGAGAATTTATCTATTTTGCATTTACACTTTACAGGTGTACTATCCTTTTCTTGTATAATGTAGGTAGTTTTCATGTATTCACTGCCTTACAGATTTGTTAGAAAGTGTTGAGCTTGAAGATAAATTTGTCTAAGAGTGGGGGAATGGGTACTAAAACAAATTTTGTATGATGATATGGGTAGTTTTCCTTAATGCTGACACTACCTTGCATATTTTTTTTAAAAAGTGTTAGGATTGAAGATAAATTTGTCTACGAGTGGGGTCATAGGTATTAACGCAGAGTTGGGTGCTCTGTTTCATCATGCTCAGGTGGCAGAGTGCTAAGTTTTGAGCTGGCCTCTTACTTACCTATATGTCCTGTTTAAACCTGCAACTTTTTTCTTGGGTCTTGTGTATGAAAAGGAGTCTTGGAGATTGCATGGTTGGTCCAGGTCTTCTTCCTTCATAGTAGGGGTTTGAATTATGCTTATTCAGGCTTGTAAATTTTTGTCATATTATTCCCTACTTAGAATTCCTGTGATTGGCTTCTTAGTTAGAAAGGCTAACGAGAATTTTTGTGGTTGGGAGTGGGGATACAAGCAGAGCTCATATTGTGAGTGGATGTAACTTGAGATCTGCAAAAGGGAAGCAGGGAACCAGGTAAGCTGGTGTCCAAAAACCATGGTTTTAAATATTGGTAGCGGGTAGCGTAACATGATAGCAATGGGTGTAGTGAGAAGCAGGAGTAGCAGTTGTTACATAATAACGGGAAGCGGGTCTAACGGCTGTGAATTTTTTTATAATCTTATGTTTATTGCTATATTTGCATGTTTTTAGCTCTTCACTCTTATTAAAAAGAGTTTGTGTGTTTTGGATCCTTTAGTTCAGCTTACCAACATGGCTTAATAAGGGTAACACATTTTACATTTGTTCTAAACCACCGTTGACTGAAAAGTTAAATATACACTTTTTCATTAATTATATGTTTGATAGGTTAATTAACAAAACAAAATTTATTATACGCTCTATTAATCTTTTAGGCATATAAGACATACAAATAATACAATAAATTAAATAAGTTTTATTACTTTATTTGTCAAAGTATAAAAATCTACTAAATTTAGACTAACAAGTTATAAAAAACTATTATAAAATTTATAATTTAATTAATAAAGTACTAACAACTTGAACAAGAAAAAAAAAAGAAAAAAAAAAAGAAAGAGGGTTGAAGTTGAAAAATATGGAACAAAAAAATCAAATTACCAATATTATTAAAATAAATATTTTTTTTTTACCGAAATAATGTTCATATAAAATTGTTAATTAATGCATCTCTTGTGAACATTGAAAGGAAATAGTTTTTGTATCATTAAATCATTATCATCCTCATTATAATCTTTCCCCTCTCCTCATAGATTATTAAGAATAATTTATGGAAGCGGGAAAAAAAAGAAGAGAAAAAGTAAAAAAAGAAGAGAAAAAGTTAAAAAACAAAAAGTACTTTTCTCCTTGTAACAGTCTTGTAGCGGTTATGTAATGGTTGTAGTGGCTATTACGTAATGGGAGCGGTCCTTAATGGCCACTACTGCAGTGATTTTCCTATCCCACCAATTGTGCAGTTTGTAGCAGTATCAGAGACCCAAAAAACCATTATCACGGCCAATATTTAATACCATGCCTAAAACAAATTCGTGGGTGGGGAAATGGTTATGACAGTTTCTTCTAGAATCGGATTCCTCTGGGTGTAAATTATTTCATAATAAGTATGTGTCTCATAGAATGGTGAGATACTGAAGTGGGAAGAAACATTTCTTATGTTAGCCTTTGTTAGTTTATGTTGCAGGTCTCCCTCCTCTGTTCCCTCCTTGTACAATATATTGGAAGATGGTTGGATTGAGGATGCTCCTTTGGTTCAAGTTCTATGCCCCCTTTTTTTTTAATCATCTAACTTTAATAATGCACTGATCTCTGGGGAGTTTGGTATCATGGAGTTTTCATTATGATGAGGAATCTGAGTAAGAGGGAGATGGATGATCTAATCCTTTTGTTGAATATGTTGTGTTCTTTTCAAATTTTGCTTTTCTGTTTGGTTGGCTGATGCCTTGTCATTTTGTATCTTATTTTTTATTTTATTACCATATATATATATGTGTGTGTGTGTGTGTGTGTGTGTGTGTGTGTTATCAAAGGGAAAATGTTTGTAGGATATGTTGGATTTATGTTTATTTTAAATTTTTTGGCTTTCTGATTTTCTAATGAAGTCTTATCCAGTTATGGTTTTCTTCACTAATCTTCAACTTGTGTTATATCTTGATTTTGATCGTAGGAGTAGTAGTAGTAATATTTTACATATTGTACTGTATAATGCTATTTCTAGTTGATGCTCGTCTTGTCTCTTATGTCTTTTTCTATCTGTCAATGGTTAAGCGTTGTATATGCTTTGTATTTGTCTGTGCAAGTCTTGTATATATGTATGTGTGTATACTTTTTTTTTTTTAAATTCTTTGATAGAAAACATAGCTTTAACAAGCCAAGGAGAAGACTGTTCATGTATTTGATCCTAAATAGTTGGGCTGGAGTCTGTTATTGTTGTTGGTAGTTTTATGCCAATTAATGTGCAACGCTACACTTTGTTTTCAATTTTCCACAAAAAAGAAAAAAGAAAAAAGAAAAAAAGAATCTCTCTCTAGATTGGGCTGTATGCTGCAATGTTTTAAAAGGCGTAGGAGTAAGGCGAGGCGTTTTAACCCTCAAAAGGCGAGGCGTAAGCCTTTTGAGAATTTGTTTTTTAAGATAAAAATTTCTTAGATAAATTATATATATATTTAAAATAAAGTAAAAATTAAGAAAATCACAAATATAATGTAAAAAAGAAAACCTAGATGTACTTCGCAAAATGCTTGTTGGCCATTCAAAAATTTCTAACTTCAATACATGTCATAAATTATGACAAGAGATAGCTATACCATTACAAAGTTCAAACCATTTTCATGACTTAAGATACAAGTCCATTTATTTTGGAAAGGTTGAGGTTCAAGAGTTTTAGAAATAAACTCATATTATGACATTTCTTTTGTACAAACATGTAGTTAAACTTTTCTAACCAATTCTAACTTGAGAATCACACACCCAAAATGCGTAAGCCTCAACTAAAAAGGTGCAAAAGGCATGCTTTTTGCAAAAATGCATAAACCTCAGCATGTAATGCGTTACCCTTTTTGGAATTTGGTATTGTAGATTGAGCCTCGAGGCATTTTAAGCATGCCTTGCCTTGAGGCGAGCCTCGATTGAGCCTTTTAAAACACTGGTATGCTATTTAATGTGCAATATATCACTTCCCACAATTGCGGCAAAAGAAAAAGCACCCTTAGTATGTAAACTTCATCAAGCATTCAAGCTTTCTCAGACTGCAGTAAATCAGCAGTAGAGAGAATTCAGCTGTTCTCTCTCTCTCAAATTGCCACTTCTAAACTGTTATTGATAATACACATTTTGTCTTTCCGCAGAATCCGCACTGACAAGGGAAGCATACTAATAAGTCACTTCAGAGGATTCCATTGATTCTTGCATTATAACTTGTCAGCTTCTGCTTTCAATAGTTTGGCATCTCTTTAGTGCCTTTTAGCAAGTGCTTTTTGACTCTTCTCAATAAAGACACTTGCTGCTTTGTATGATTACTATGGTTGCCCTTTCTGTTACCATCAAAGTAGACTTTGGTTGCCTATTAGAAGTAAAAAAAAATCCAAAATTGTTGGAAGACCAAACAACATATCCAAGAAGTGTAGTGAAATGAGAATCTTAAGATGGATGATCAGTGCGGCTTTAGAAGGTAAAGGAAAAATTGAACACATGCAGAGTAAGCCATGAGTAGCACTAGCAGAAGATAAAGGAGGGTGCATGAAAGTGTTGTACACAAAGGATGAATTGGGCTTAATATCGTAAGAAAGACAGTACTTCAATTTTGAGAGGACATTGCCCTACATCAAATGGTAGAAAATTTATCATTAGGCAACCCCAACAAGTGGGACATTGAGCTTGTTATTGTTGTATCACGCATTGCAGTTTTTTTTTTTTTTTGGTCAAAATTTATTTATTTTGTTAGTTTTAGCTTTTAAAGCCGCTATGCACTCTCTCTTAGTTATTTATTATATGGAAGCAGATGGGTGTTCTGATAATTAAAATCTTGCAGGTCTTGGCAAAGCTTTCATGTGAAGGGTGCAGGCTGATAGAATTATCACAATCAGGGATTGTGCTGTTTTTTGCACTGGAAGTGCATGAAACAGGATCGCAGAAAGGTACCATATGTCGACAATGGATTTGAAACTTAAGAGTATAAACTGGGTTGGGAACATATACCAGAAGTTTGAGGCTATGTGCAATGAGGTAGATGATATCGTGGGCCAGGTAAGATTATTTTTCTGTCTTTTCAATTTTTTCTTAGTGCTCAGTTTTTTTTTTTTTGGTTACCATTTGTGGAAGACCCTAGAAAAAAATATTTAAAATATATCAGGGCCTTATTCACTTGTGGAGAACAGTTTTATTTTTCATTTCCAATTCTCCAAATAATTACAAAATGCCACCATATTTCCCAATTTTCCAAATTTGTATAGGGAAGTCGAAAAACATCTTTTGGTTGTTTCTAGATTTTCTATATAAACGTTGATAACTGAAAAAAACAAGGTGACTTTTTGTACTTATTTGAAAATCTGAAAATAGAAAATAAACAGTTTTCCACAACTAAACAAGACCCAAATTTTCTGTATGTTTGGTTTGGTGAAATTTTTAGGGCCTTTTGAGTTGTGGAAATCAGTTTTCCTTTTCCATATTTAGGTTTCCAAATAATTGCAAAAACTGACACCTTGTTTTGCAGTTTTCCACAATTTATATGGAGGGCTTAGAAAACAATAAAAACATGTTCTCCAACTTTCTCATATAAATGTTGGAGAATTGGAAAATAAGATGGCAATTTTGTAATTATGTGGAAAAATAAAAATTATTTTTCACAACTGAAGAGCCCCTAAGTTTGTAGAAAACTTCTCTTTCAATATGGAGAAATTAATGATGAACAAAATCATGAATTTTTATTGGATGTTTTTTTCTGCCTTGTATGTTAATAGCACCTTAAACAACCAAAATCCCTGTGGTCATTTTTGGAGTCGGCAGTCGAGATGCCTTTGGAAATTCAATAAGACTTAAGAATGTTAAAAGGTAAATATGCAAAATTTAATTACATAACTTAAGAATGTTAAAGGTAAATATGTGAAACGTAATTACAGAATAATTTGTTTTTTCAAGTCAATGTTACTTTAATTTAATTACGAAATCTAACCCAATCTAATTCCCAATAGCAATTGGGAACCTGCCTTGCCCCTGTTTGAACAAGGTTTGGTTTTTGACGACATTTCAAAATCCAAGTCATTATTCGATCACCCATTATCGCCTTATGTTTTTTATTTTATGTGTCTTTCAGGAAAAAAATGTTCTAATTTTACCTTAGCAAATATAATCTTCCTTTTCTTAAAGATAAGTTGGATTTTTTGCCTAACTCCAAATTATTATTTATATATTTACTTTCATGAAAGAGGGATTATCTAAAATTCCTAGTGCTATTTTCCGAAGATCTCCCCTCAAACTTATCAACAACGACAGCTGAGCCTTTAATCCCATTGGGTGTGTTTGATTTTATGAAATTTTTTTTTTCCCCATTTCGTATGACCCAGGGCAGTATTCTTAGAAAGCTTGAGCAAAGTCAAATCCTTACGTCGACGCACAAAATTTTAAATTTTAACTACAGAGGCTTCCAAAGTAATAAAATTTCAATGTCGACGTCATTTTTTATTGTAATTTTAAAAAATGATGGAAGTTAGTAGTAAAGCATGGAATGTTTTTTCAAGTAAAGCATGGATTTTTTTATGGAACCTCTGAAACTGTTAATAAACATAATAATGAAAGATTTAGAATTAAAATATTGTAAATAAAATACATCAATGACAAATATGTGGTGTGTAAGGTGCACTTGTGAAATACAATAATCATATTAAACTTTTTCAATTAATAAAACAAGCATAAAACAAATGTTTGCATATTCATCCATAGGTCAACCAACCAATTGGATATTTAGTTATTGGAATAATTGTTGGAGAGTCAAATGATGTATATGCTAACGTGATAAATTATATGATGTTCTATATCTATCTTTATTCTTAGATGGATATTTATAGTTCCATTTTTAAGTGGTATTGATAATTACAGTGACATTACATTTTATTGTTTCATTTGTGGTGAAAAAAATAAAATAAAAATGGAACTAGTAGTGAAAGAAAAAATTCTTGTGTAAAAACTAGCACAAATGGTAGTGATTTAACTATATGAGAAAGCTCTAATGACCCCAATGGAACTTAAAAACACAGGCATTTATGGGTTCAATGTAAAAAATGTTATGGAATAAATTATAAGAAAAATTTTAAGTCAAAAATGAATATTTGTAAATGATGTGGATATCATTTGAAATGAAATGAGTAGTTCGGATAGAATCAAACTTTCAATTGGTCTAGGACTCTAGGAACTTGGGATCCTATGAATGAGACATGTTATCTATGGATCCAATTGAATTTCATTTGGAGTAGGAACTTTATAAAGATTGTATTGATTCTTATCAAAGAACAATGGTACTAATGGAGGGTGTTCAAACGGGCATAGGTCAACTAAACAGTAGCTAGTAGGGCAAAAGGCACTGATCTCCCATGAAGTTTTAAAAATTCCAAGCACCTTCTTCCACAAACCTCCATTGAGGTTTGCCAAAAAGACACAAACCTTCCCTCATATTTTATAAAGGCAAGTCTTTTGAGGGGTATAAGCATACCAAAAATCGAATGTGAGGAGGTCTGTGGCATTTTTGAAACCTCGGGATAAATCCCTATCTTTTTGCCAATCCTCAGGAGAGGTGAGCATCTTTGGCCCTAAAAAGTATTTCTGTAGCAATTGGAGTTATGAATTTTCAGAATAGAAGTATTAAATAAGTTAAAAATTTTGCATCAAAGGTCAAATAAAATGTTATAGTTAATATCTAAGTTCAATTTCATCCACATCCTTTTTGTACTATTTTTTATTTTCATTAAAATAGAAGATTTATGAAGAGAGAAATTTAAATTTCGGGTTTTGAATCTTAAATTTCAATTTCAAGTAAATTTTGTTCTTCAAATTTTGTTATTTTTCTGAAAATTTGAGAATTCAATGAATTTTGGATGATTCATAGAAATTTCGATGTTATTAGTTGAGGCATCCCCTTCAATGTTCTTGCCAATACAATGTGCTGTGTCAGCATGGTCTTAAATTTCCACGAAGTTTGGGCTTGGAACCAACAGTGTATGGAAAGGATTAAAAAGCTAAGTGCAACATAGGTTGTCAGGAAAATATTGGAATTTAACTATTTTTTCTTTGAAAAACCTCATCTAGAAAATTTTCCTATTTACCTACACATTTTTAAGAAGTAAATTGTGGGATATGTTTCTTTGTAAGTGCTCCAATCATGGGAAGACTTACTATTTTGCAATTATTTTCATGGGAGATGTTTCTCTGTCTGCTTGACTGTCTCTCTTTGTTTCTATTTCTTCTTCAAGCAGAATTTCTTGTGGTAAGACTTCTGTTCTGGCAGATTCGTTCAAATAGGAACTTAGGGCCCGTTTAGTTGTGGAAAACAATTTTCATTTTACATTTTAGTTTTCCAAAAAATTACAAAAAAAATTACTAATTTTTCATTTTTACAACATTTGTATGAAATAAATGAACCGCAATAAACAGTTTTGACACTATTTGCTCGTGGAAATAGTTTTTTTTTCTTTTTAATTTTTCAAATAATTACAAAAATGCCACCTTATTTTTCAATTTCCCAAATTTATATAGAAAAGTTGGAAGACATCTTTTCATTATTTTTCTAGATTTCTAACTCTAAAAAATGCCACCTTATTTTCCAATTTTCTAAATTTATATGAAAAAGTTGAAAGACATTTTTTTTATATTATTTTTCTAGATTTCTAATTCTTACTTTGCGTATGAGAGCATGCAATTCAGATCTTGAACTTTAATTTGTGTGGATTATGTATAGAGTTTCTTCTTAATATTACCTTATATAAATTTTGGAAAATTGGAAAACAAGTTATCCATTTTGTGATTGTTTTGAGATCTATAAATGAAATATGAAAAATGGTTTTGCACATTTAAACAAACTCTATATTTTCTACCTTTTTAGTACAAATCTTAAAAAATTAAAAAATTAACTAAAAGTTTTATAATTCTTTGGAAAACTAAAAATTAGAAAATGGAAAACATTTCCACAATAAAACAGGCCCTTAAATTCTTTGGTGATTCCAACATGACATATTGTTATCCTGGCTGTGTATGTATTTGCCGCATTTCAAAATGTCTTTCCTTTTAAAATGAAAATTGACTATTCCTCCTGTAAATATAGTTGCTTTCTTGTGCAGGATACAGTGAGATACGTTGAAAACCAGGTGCAGACAGTCGGTGAAAGTGTGAAGAAATTTTGTTCTAATGTGGTGCAAAATGATTGGCTTGAGGCCAGGTTGAGTGTGGTACAAGATATACTTCCTCCTTTTGTGGATTCTGCAAAACATGAAGCTCAAGCAGCTGCTCTGAAACAAAATGCCACCCATGAGAAGTCAATGATAAACATTGAGGGAAATCCTGTAAATAATGAGTTAAGGCAATCATTTGTGGAGCCATATGTAACCAGTCGTGTGAGTAGGCAGCTAAATAATGCATCATCTTTGAGTGGACTTCATTGCGTAAATGAACTTATACCTGCACCATCTATGGATCCTATTAGAAGGGCGGACTCTGATTTATCTTCAAGACAAAGTGACACTGTTTTGATGTATAAAAACCCAGATGCTAGTGTTGAAGAATGTGCCCTAGGAAAGAAGCAATCTTCAACTGAGATGATGGAGGCACTCTCTCCCAGCAAGAAAAATTCTTGTGAATCAATATTCTTCAGAGAGTCTGTTACTGAAAAGCATGAAAATTCATCTGGTATTTTGGGCGATGTTTCATCAGCAACTTCTTTTGATGGTACAGAGTTCAAATCCCACCAAGAAGTGGGGTTCTGTTGTGACAAGTTGGTAAATGAAACTGAATCCGTTTCTGATGTTTCAAGCAGTATTCGACCTTCAGAACTCTTGCCCTCAGCAGCATCTTACAAGAATAAAATCTCAGAAATGGGACTCACGTCCTCTTTCACTTCCAATTCCTTATCGACTGGATCTGGCTGCCTGTCTGAAACTTCACACAAGGAATTCCTGCAAAAGGTGGAGAATAGTGTTGATAACCCTGCTAATTCATCTGGGTGCTATTCTGGTACGCCCATCCCAGCCTTATCTTGTCATTCAGTCTGGAATGCATCTAGCGGGAACCAAGTAGTGGAGACAGAGGCTGCTTTATCCAGCAGTGTTGTGTCATTTGGATCCAATGGTAAGCATTTTCACCTTATCATAGGTTGATAATTTTCCTTTTTCCACTCCGAATCTCTTCTCTACTATTCTCAATTTTGGCAGTGTTGGACACCTACGGTACTAGTGAGGCAGAGTCTCTGTCTGGATCATGTGGAAATAGGCATGAACAGCAATGTGACTCTATTCAAATGGGGGGTTTCACTGCCTCTTTAGAATTTGGTATGTTCCAAAAAAAAAAAAAAAAAAAAATAGTAATGTGGCCCTTCTCTTTATTATTATTGACAAGATGTTTTTTGGTTCATCGATGAATTGTTCTGACTTTTTATTTACTAACAGTAGCAATAATTATAGAAACAAGTAGATTATAATAAATTTAGTAATTTATAACAATCTATTTTGTTACAAATAATTATGTAAAAAATTATTTATATAGTTGACCAAAATAATTCCTATAAATGTTTAGTTGTTGATCAAAATTCATAAATAATAATGGTAATGCTGATAAAACTACTGGCAACACCAGTGGTTGGTTTATTACTGCAGCCTTGCTGAACTGTATACAATCCACTTCATCTTTTTACTTTCATTTCTTCCAAGCTTTTTAATTAGTCAGTTCTATGGTACTTCCTTACCATTTCTTTGTTGTTGGTTCCTTTATAATTTCATGGGTATACAAGCGTACTATATTTTACTACAGTTTTTCCTGTATTTGTTGGCAAAATTGTCTTCAGGCTGATCAGTATGCTGTCAGAATCTCTGATTATGTTAGAAAGTGCTCACTCTTTTTTTTAGCAAGTTTGCGACAAAATGCTGGTCAATTCTTGCCTATAAAACATTTTTGTGATTGTGAAAAAAAGTCCGTTAAGATTTGAGGTCCTTAAGGCCCAAAACAATGTTTACCTTATTTTTGTTTCTGGAAATTTGCTTGAAAAAGAAGTATGAATTTTGGCAAAATTTGTTTTAGGGATCATTCATTTTGTTGAAAAATAAATTTGAAAAGTAAGGATTTCTTTTGTAGTATTTTTTTGAAACTAATGATAGACCAGAACATCTAGTTAATGGAGGCCAAGTGACAGGAATCCTAGCCAAGGGCTACCACCTATAATTACTACATACCAAGTTGTAGGAATCACCATTATTTATGAACCATCATCTCTAAGGAGGGCTAAGTGGTAGGTATCCTAGGAATGGATCATCACCTCTAATCCTCACAACCTTAAATGGTTGAAATTCTTACTAGTTCAGGGAGTTGCCATATTATTGAATTTGATTAAATTTTTTTTAAAAAAAATAAAGTTTTGACTCTGGTACTCGGAAACCAAGTCTAGGCTTCAGGAATTAGTTTACCGCAGGAGAAGGTCAATCTACTTTTAAAAAGCCTATTGAACAGTGGACACCCCATTATTTTTTTCTTATGCCAAGTTTGTATTTTTAATCTAAAAAATTCCAAATGAGCTAGACATTTTATTGAACTAAATATCAATTCATTTACATACATTCATTCATATTTAAACATATAGTTCATGCAAATTAAAAAAAAAAACATTTATTAAATTGTGAAAATCCATTCTTTGTAATAGAGTTCTTGGAGAGCTTCACTTTCACTTTTTTAGGCTTTTTGCTTTCCTCTCTCTGGGGTTCTAAACAAATCAAAGGTGGCAGTGTTGCGACCTAGGGCCTTATTCATAAATAAACATGTGCTCTAGGGTTAGGGTTTTGCCTTGATGCTCAAGAAGACTATCCAAGGTCCCGAGTAAAGATTATCGATGTCCAAAAAATAGGGCATTTTATTTGTAAAGTAAAGAAAATACCAAAAAAAGGGCTTAAAAGGTAAATCCTTGTGGTATTGCAGAAAAGCACCAGGCATGGCCCAGGCAATGCATAACACAGCTAAAAAGCACATGATTCTCTGCTCTCCATGTTTTGCAATTTGACCTATTTTTGCACAAGTTTCAATTTGGAGAGCTTTTTTTCCTTTTTTGCCCAAATGCTTCTTAGATTGTTTAATTTTAGTCTTCAAATTACTCTTATATGATTAAGTTAATTCCAAAATAGTGTTTTCTTACTGAAGTCCATGATCAAAAGAAGAGAATAAAATGACAGCATCTGGCACCTTGCACCAAAGTGCATTGATGGTGGGTGCCTCAGCCGAGGCTATCTCAACCACAAATCCTCTTGCCTAAGTTTACCGTATGCCTATCCTCATGCTTGATGCTAATTGTTAATCGCTAAACCTGACTACCTGAGGTTGTCTCATGTGAATCCTAGCACATTACGTTTGCATTTAACAGCTATTTCCCTAGCAGGTGTATCAAAGGGCATTGAATTTTGAGAATTATTATTATTATTATTATTTTTTATTATTATTCTGAAATGGATATATGCACTATATAGTGTTTTCTGATTCTGTCCGCTCATTTTATAGGTCATTATTGTGCATATTCTTCATTTATTCAATTTATTTTGGTATTATTTTTTGGGCGCAATATTGTTTGGAGTTGCTTGAACTTGGGTTAGCCTTTGCTTATAGCTGTAATTTATTTTAGGTCTGTTGACTGATGTTAGGAAGCTTCTGCAGGGCATTCAGATGACTTTGATGATATTACTGATCCTGGTATGGTAGACACTGATTTGTGTGATAAGGTGAAGCTTGAAGATAGTTGTGTCATTGTCGATGGTAGTTTGCCTAATGCCTCATTTAGAGCTCGAAAACCAAGATCATACAAGGTTCTCCCTCTCTCTCTCTCTCTCTCTCCAACTGCAAGCAAAAATCAAGGGGAAAATGGTGAAGTTTAGGCCACTTTTTTTTTATATTTATGGAATGGTAGCCATCATGTTATTACTGTTGTTGCTGCTGCTGCATTTATATCTGCTGAAATTATAACTCTACTGAGAAGTGAGAACAATCTTTTGTTTCTAGAAGGTGAATGAAATTGACCTTAATCAATTGGGTTGCACATTTACGTTCCAACAGTCCATCTACAGTGGTGCCATGAATGAAAGAGGGAGTCATTGGCATAACTTTTGTTATTTGAATTTCAGTTTTCCTTGTGACTCTCAGTTGGTTTACCTGCATTTGTAGTGATGGTAGCATTTTTTGTTATGGTTTCAGTTGTGAGTCTAGCTTTTCTTCAAATATAATGTGATGCTAAACTTTTATGTAGTTATGCCCTTCATTATTTTCACCAACTTTGATCATGTTGCCATTCTCTGTAAAAGAATCATTCATGACCATGAATTTTTGTTTGTTCATTATTTTAAATTTTACAATAACCCTATTTAATATCTATTTTTTTTCTGAGATGTACAAAATTCTAATGCTATCTTGGGCTTACCAAGGGTTTCAAAAGCACTTTTCTGGACACTCATAAGTTGCATTGATGTCTAATCCTGTAAGAATTTTACTCTGATTGTGGTTTTGTGAAGATGGTACTTAGTTTGCCTAGGTTAGGGGAGATAGCTAGTTGATTTTAAGTTGAGCAATTGTGAGGTCATGGTTCTTTGCCTGACCCAAAACCACCTTGGGCTTTGATTTTGGACAATATTGCGTTTGAAACTGACATGATTTCTATGTGGTCAAATTCAAAACCGACCTCTTGTCTAAATTGCATAAAATTATTATAGTTCATAATATAGGTTATGGTTAAATATATCATCAAATAAACAACAACAAACAGCCAAGTCTTAAGTCCCACTTAGGTGGAGCCAGCTACTTGAATCTTTTTTCACCAATTTACACAATCATTGTCAATGTACTCCAACAAATTCAGGGATACTAAATCCTTACTGTCTCATTGCAAGTTATTTTAGGTTTACCCCTACCCCTTGTACTGCCCTTCACATAACTAGCTCATCCCCCTCACTAGCGCATTATTTGACCTATATTGCAGATGCCCAAACCATCTAAGTTGTTCCTACCTTGTCTTATCTACCATAGGAGCTACGCCTAACTTACCATGAATGTTGAAACAAATTTTAAATTTTGAAAAATTGATTAGTGTGTTTTTCTAATTGTTTAATATGAAGCTGAATCATGGTTTCAAATTTGGATAGCTTAAGGTCTATTTGATATTGTTGTTGTTTTTTGTTTCTATTTCTCCACGATGAAGAAATAGATTATAAAATGCGTTTGCTTATGTTGTCAGTATTCTATTTCTATTGCCAGTTCTCAGCTGTTTGCCAAAAAACTGGCAACTACATTTTATGGTTTTCAGTTGTTTTTGCAACCTATTTCCAAAAAGTTTAATATCTAGAATAGTTTTTTTTTTTTTTTAAATTTTTATACACTTTTAAATTAAAATCAAAGTTAAATAGTCATGAATTTAAATTTAATTAAAAAATATATACATAAATTTCAAAAAATAATAATAGAGCCAATTACAAAATACTTTCACTAATTTTCAATTGTCATATCCAAAATTTTTTATTGTAAAGTAAAATTTGAAAGTAAAATAGTTTGTAATAAATTTTGGTTTTATTATAGTAATTTTTTGAATATGTATTATTTGTAATTTTATTATTTTAATCATATTTTTATAATATTATTTGATTTAAAAATGAAAATGAGCATTTTTAATTAATTTTTAAATTTGTATTAGTTTTATAAATGTTAACCAAATAGGTTGCTAGTTTCTGTTTTTGAGTTTTTGTTTTTGGTTTTTTGTTTTTGTTTTTGGTTTCCATTTCTATAATTTTGATAGCGATACCAAATGGCTCCTTAGGATGTCTGAGCAGGGACACCAATTGCTAAAAAAATTTTGAACTTGCTTTACTCTTTAGTCAAACAATATCAATTTGTTGGATGTATTAATCATTGCCATCCCTAGGCTAGATTATGTAGGACAAGAAGTGGGTATTTGAATATCATTTTAACCCAATTTTGGAGTCCTATGTCCGAGAATAGGGTCAATGAATCAATGGTTTATTGGATGTGAAACCTGAATGTGCTTAGTTAGTTGTTTGTACGTGTATTGTTTGCTTGTATTAGGATTGTGTATTGGGGTTTTTTGTAGTATTTGTGTATTCCAAGGGTATGCTTTTATTGCAATGTAGTTTTTTTTTACAGGAAATAAATTCATTAGATAGAAGAAGGATGTACAATCAGGAGAGAGACACCTCCTGAACAAAAATCTGGGAAACCCCAAGGAGAACAAAAATAGAAAACCAAAAAATGTAAAACACAGCCCAAGAAATAATGCAATGTAGTTTTAGGGGTATGTGTGTAATTTCATATGTTTAGAGGCTTTTTTATAAATAGTGTAAAGGCCATGTTGTAAGTAGTAATTGTTGAATTTGAATCGGAATTGAACATGAATTTTTCCCTGGTATCTCCTCCCTTCCCCTTCCTCTCTTCTATTTTCTTTTAATCTCTCCCATGGCTGCAGAACCTTGATGCTGCCAGTGCATTACTAAGCTTACGGTGTAAGAAACTATTGACATGTGCCGTGCATGTGGAAACTCAATGGAGGATGGGCGCCATCTAAAAAGGGGAGAGAAACCACTTAATAGCAGAAACTTTTAACCTAACCTCAACATTGTAAATCTTTTGGGACAAATCTCAAACTAGGTGGAAAGTGATCCAAAAAGGAAAAGTGCCTGAAATTAAAGTGGGCTGGGTGTTTTATCATAAGAAAGGTGGGCTACATCTAACAACATAGATATATTAATATTCATAGCATGCCCCTATAGCAATTGTTTTTTTTTTTGGTTTTTCAAGAAACAGGTTATACAATATACATGCCCCATCATGCAATGAGTTTAAGAGCTGAGGTTAAGTGAATCCATTCTCTTTTGTTAGATAAAAATCCGGGAGGCTTTTACTTCAAGGAAGAAGTTGGCAAAGGAGTATGAGCAGCTAGCCATTTTATATGGAGACACTGATGTGCAATGCAGCCAACCCGATGTGCAAAACCTCTGGCCATCTGTTTCCATAACGCCCTTGGACTCGAAGAAACGGCCATTGCATGATTTATGTGACTCTGAGTGGGAGCTGCTGTAATTAATTCCCTCGGTCTCTGTGAATAACTGATACTGCTGCTGCTGGGTGTTAATAGTTATGGTTGAAGTCTTCTCTTTCAGCATGAAGATGCACAATAAAGCATCCAAAAATGGTGCATGAGGAACCATAGTTGTTTCCCGGGATGGAAATTATTCTTATTGATAAATTGTCAGAATTTTTAGCCTTTTGGTTACTGAATGACATGTTCATATTATGCTCCTAAGACATGTAGTTATATTATCCCAGCATTCTCATTCTTAAAATTATATCCTTCCATTTGAATACCCAAATATTTGCGCATATATGCCTAAAAACAAATTAGAGAACATAAAGAGGCTGTTGCAGTGTTGTTTTTGTGGGTGAAATCGTGTCTCTGGGTGAAGTAATATTAGACTGTGGAGGCATGTAAGATGCCACTGTCTGCACTCTGCAGGTATCGTATTCAAGCCACCTTGTCTTTTCCATTACCCTCAGCTGATTGTCCCAAAATTATTAGCATACGGAAAAATGAATTTGATTTTATATTGAACCCTTGATGTTGATAAGATAATGAGGTTATCAAGTACTCATGGAGAGGTTCCACAAATGATTAATATGATTGCTGTGGCAGCAAAGAGCTTGAGGCTTCTGAAGTCATCACTTGTATGTTTGCTTAGCGATGACTGTGATACTGCCCCACCTCCCCTTTCATTTTTGAAGAACATGAAATCTATCGTTTGTTGTTACATGCCTACAGAATCTCATTACATGTATCGGGAAGTCCTGGAAAATGCCAGTAATTACTGCCATCATGACTTAAAGGATTGGATTTCTGTTCTTCCATCAATTTTTAGTTATATGACATATATTGGTGAATGTAACTCCAAAACTAAATTTAAGCCTAGGTGACAACTCCCAGCTAGGGCTCCAGATCCTCAACTTGAATATGCATACTGAATTTTCATGAGCATTCATGAATTTGTTCGAAATGTGTAATGCATATTTGGAAAAGGAAATCATTTGCAGAAATGTTTACAGGATTCATTGGCGTTGCTCAACCTCATTTGGAGGGGCTTTCTTGGTCACCAAGGTGTTCATGCCACATGCTGATACCACAAATCATTAATGGTAAGTTTCGCCTTTGGGCGAAAAGACCAACAACAAAAAATTAGAACATCATAAATCATGGATTGTTCATTATGGCCATGTGTTGAATCAACCAAGGGTAAGATTGAATGTAATGGGGATGGAAGGTCCTCTGCCCTTTGAATTGGAGAGGTTCAAGCATCTCCCTATTAAAACACCATTGAATGTAAAGGAGGTAGAAGGTCCTCTGCCCTTTGAATTGAAGAGGTTCAAACCTCTCCCTATTAAAACACCATCTACTATCGAGATTAAGAGCTTCAATGTCTCCGTGATCAAACTCATTTCTATGTTGCCTTTTCTTGACCTTATCTATATAGGTACTTATATAGATGGGAGATATTCGGGAGCTTTAAATGCCATATTATTAATATTTCAATAATATTTTCTCTATAATTGTACTCCATAATTAGCTGTTTCCTTCTTTGCTGTTTAAATATAGTATGTAATTATGTTTCGAGTCAATACATGATTTAAAAACTCTAATGAGTCCATTGTACGTTTAAATCATTATTATTGCTTCAAGTATTTCTATATTTAGCCAAACATATTTGCCGACTTATTAAACACCAGACTCAGAAGTTTTCAGATTTGTAATGGTATTTCAAAAAAATTATAGTATGTTACTGAGAAATATGCCCCTGGCAATGTTTGTAATAAAATAACTGGATTATAATTTAAGAAAAAAAAAAAAAACCTTTAATTTGGTGCCCATGTAGTGAAATTTTTATATTATCTGAGTCGTCCCTCCCTTATCGTATTTACTACAGAAGCTACGATAAATTTTGAAAAATGAATCTTACCACTAATACATCATCAAATGAATGTTAAATTTTGAAAAATTGGTCAGTGTGTTCTAACTGTTCAATATGAAGCTGGTCATGGCTTCAAATTTGGACAGCTTTTATAGAATGCCTGAGCAAGGACATCAATCGCTAAAATTTTGTTTGAACTTGCTTTAGTCTTTAGCCGGACAACATCAACTTGTTGGATGTATTAATCATTGCCATCCCTAGGCTAGGCTTACAGTGTAAGAAATGACTGATGCTGTAGCTTCCGGGTGTTTGTAACTATGGTTGAAGTGTTCTCTTTCGACGCATGAAGATGCACAATGAAGCACCATAGTTGTTCCACGGGATGGAAACTATTCTTGTCTGATAAATTGTCAAATTTTAGTTTTTTGGTTAATTAATGATTCATGCTATGCTCTAAGACATGTAGTTATATCATTCCAGCATTCTCATTCTTATAGTTATAACCTTCCATTTGATTAATACTAAAAATTATTTACACTCACATGCTCACAAACAAATTGAAGGGCACGAAGAGGCCAGTGTCTGCAGGTATCATGTTGGAATTCACCTTGTCTTTTCCATTGCCCTCAGCTGATTGTCCCACAATTAGCACAGGGGCAAACTGATTCGATTTTTTTTTTTTTTTTTCCATCTTCTGTTTTTTAAAGATGCCTTTGATATAATAGGTACAACGTGAGCCTACTGGCTCACAGGGTCCACGCCTAAGAATGAAATAATTACCGAAATAGCACGAACCAAACGCAAAAACAGGCGTTAAGCCTGCCCAACAAGCATCCACATTGGCTAGAACTAAGCAGATGAACCATGGGACTAATGGTCAGGTTCGAATTTAATTATTATCATTATTTTTGAAACAATGTTTCCGGACCTTTTGAATACTCTACTAATCAATCGGATTAATGGATCCGCTCCTCTATCCTTCTTCACTTAGATATCAAAATATTATCTCAAATAAAAAGTCGTAACTCTCAAGACTCAAGTTCTAGTCATTTAATCAGAAGAGTTTTAAGTTTACTATTTGAGCTAGCCTTGAGGTCAGGTTCGAATTTGATTTTAGATAAGACTTGTTGATGTTGATGAGCTGTGGCAGCCTTAGCCTTACTACTGCTTTAACTTAAATCCAATTAGGGAGGGGAATGAATTCAAATTTATGAATTGATTTTCATGCCTTTCATTTCAGTTTTCTTTTTGTCTCTTTTCTATCCCATTCTATTCTACAAACCAAACAGCAGACATGACCCAAAGGCAAGAGATATTGACCTTCTCTAATTCTTTGTTCAGAAAAAAATACACAAATCTACCTAGAGTTTTCAAAAATTTTGTTGACCTTTCATAAGGTTCTAGGGGGAAAAAAAAAAAAAAAAATACTCTTTTTATATTTGGAAGAAACACAAATCAAGGTGTATAAGTGTTCTAAAATTTGAATGTGAAGGAAAGTTCTTAGGATTTTTGGAACTTAGAAGAGATCTTTTTTTTTGGTTAAATCTTAGGGAAGTCTATGAAAATTTTAAAATTTTAGCAAAAATTCATGTATTTTTACTAAACTTTAAGAGAGGCTTATAGGATCGTTGAAATTTTAACTAAAGTTTGCATCCTTTTACAAAACTTTAAGAGCTTAGGCAATCATGGGCGGCATGGGCGGCATGTGTCATACTAATGAAAGATGGGAATGTGGGGAAAGGAGAGGTTTTTCTTTTCTTTAAACTGTCGCCACATACATTGTGTCTAACATTAGGACTTACAACACATTTGATACATAGGAACAAAATAGAATAAGATAGAGGATAGTTGAATTTATCACTTGATTTTCTTATGCTCTACATTTAAATTTCATTCCATTCCATTTCTAGAGCATTCCATTGAGCAAATCATACATGACATTGATGTAATGTTTGATAGATCTAAAATGAATGGACTGAGAGTGAAGGAAATGAAAATTTATATGATAAAAAGGACAAAATCCGCATGAG
Organism: Malania oleifera; assembly: GCF_029873635.1. Classification (NCBI taxonomy): domain Eukaryota; kingdom Viridiplantae; phylum Streptophyta; class Magnoliopsida; order Santalales; family Ximeniaceae; genus Malania; species Malania oleifera. Next base: position 130,199,985 of record NC_080417.1, read on the forward strand.
ATGTTATCAAAGTTAGAATTCCAAAATTTGATTGGGCTAAGTGGGTTCGGAACAAATGGTTATCGAAGAAAATTTCTATCTGTATGTGGAAGACTGCTTTTGAGTGCCTAAGTGTTGATGAAAAGGTGAAAAGGGTGGGGGTTTCACTTGTTTCAAAGTGTAATTGTTGTGAGATGAGGCAATTAGAAGATTTGGAGCATGTACTAAATAAGGGAGACCTTGCTTCTAAGGTTTGGAGGATGGTTTCGGTGGAGGTAGGTGTTCCTTTCCTTAGGCAACAAAGTTGGAAAGAAAGAGTCCAAATGTGATTTAATAGGGCTTCCATGTTTTCTCAACTGGGTTCATTGATGGGTTTGATTCCTTGTTTAGTAGTTTGGAGGCTGCGGAGAAGGAGATGTGTGGCTAGAATGGGAGGAAAATTAGAGAGTAGTACTGATGTGTGGCTCTCCATTAAGTATTGGGTGAGAGTTTTGAGTAGGAATATGACAAAAATGGTTCAGTTAAAGGATGCAGATGTTCGGATATTGCAGAATCTAGAAGTGCAAATTGTGAATAAAAGAATTAAAACTATGCAAAGTGTGAGACGACTAAAACCGAGGCAAGGGAGGTTGAAACTAAATTTGGATGGGTGCAGCTTGGGGAACCCAGGGCCGGCGGGTGGTGGTGGCATCTTTAGAGACCATACAAGTTCTTTTGTGATTGATTTTTCAAAATATTTTGGTCCTTATTCAAATAATGAAGCTGAATTGAGAGCTGTGTTGGAGGGAATAAAAATTTGCAAACATTTGGGACATACCTGTATCGATATTGAATGTGATTCGAATATTATAGTTAATTGGATAAGAGCCAGAAAGTGCTCCTTGTGGTATTTGTGGGATTTTTGGGAGCAACTTATTGGTCTATTGGAGGGAGTAGATTTTTCGATAAATCATTGGTATAGAAAGAGAACAAAGTGACAGATGCCTTGGGTCGACAAGGTGCTTGGGGAGGAATAGTTTGTTTACAAATAGTAGTCAACTTCCTAAAGTTAGCAATGGTTTGTATAAATTGGAGAAGATGAGTACGGCTTATATGAGGTATGTTTAGCTGATTTCCTTTTGGTTTTAGCTTATGCTTTATGTTATTTATCTTTTGTTTTGTTTTATTGCGTGAGGTTTGTTTTGTAGGTCTTGTTTTGTTTTGTTTTGTATCCCGGTTTTTGGCTGGATGTTGGTGTTGTTTTTTGGGAGATTTTTAACGTATTGTCTTTTGTTATCTCCCATTGATTGTCTTGTAACCACGGTATTCCTCCGCCAAAAGTGAGGGATTATTAATAAATAAATGGAGGTGCCGCCCTTTTTTTTTTTTTTTAAAAAAAAGGGACAAACATGCAAAAATATAAAGATCAATTAATTTCATTCCATTTTTATGTATGAAAAGACTCATTAAAATAATTAAAAAAGAAAGGCTATTTTTTTGTTTTTCTTCTTTTGCTAGACTGAAAAGAAGCAATATCAATAATTCAAGAAAGGAATAAACAACTAGCAATGTGGTTATTGATGACTAAATATTTGACCATTTCATTTGTCTATGTTTCCTCCATCAATTTGTCATAAGCAGAGACCTTTTCTTGTAAGCAGAAATTCTTACGCTTGAAATCCTTTAGCAATAACGGGCCATCCACCATTGAGATCAAGAATTTCATTACCTGAATCAAACTCATTTCTAAGGGTGCCTACTTTTTTGTCAAGCACACAATGTGTCGTTCACCCTTACCATTTTGCACTCATAGAATGGGATTGAATATAAGCTAATAGAGAACTTATGTAGACCGGAGGCACTTGGAAACTTAGAAATTCATATTTATTTTTAATACTGCAATGAGTTTTTTTCTTTTATGGCCTTCCATTATTAGTTATTTCCCTTTTTGGCATCAGATTTTCTATTTTGAGCCCTAACAGTATGCAGACTTTAATGTGCCTTCTATATATTCTCAGCTTAGAGAACGTTTTTGTGAAAATTTCTAAAAGAGTTGGCCACAGATTTTAAAATTATTAAATTGCCTAAGATTTTTCTATCCAAAGCAAATATGTTTGCCAAGTAAACACATGAATCAGATATTTTCAAATTAATCAATCAGCTTTTCAGGAAGTTTCTTAAAAATCTTTCCATTCTATCTAACTCATTTTGATTTTCTGGAATGTTGCAAGTACACACATTACAAAAGTAGCAACTTGCAATTCAAGAAAAGAAAGGGGTTTTGAATTACATACCCAAAAAAGGGTTTTGAAGTCTTTTTCCGGCATTGCTGTTAAAGGGATGGGGAAGGAGAAAACAAAGAGACTAAGCCTCATTTAGAACTCAAAACATATTAGAAAAAGGGAAGAAAAATATTAAGGAATCTAGAATTTTATGTTTGATTGTCAAGAAAAACTCGAAATAAAATAAAATATATTTGTCAAATCCATGAACAACATTTTTATTTTACATATCATTAATATTTAATTTTTTCTAATTTTTAATCATATTAAAACAGGTTTTCATTTTTAATAGCATTTAATATAAAAAAATATAATAAAAAATAAATTTCTTTTTTATTTTCTTTTTCTTACCTTTCCCTAAATAAAATCTCTAATTCAATTGGACAAGAATCTCACCCGTTTTTTAAGCCTATACAAAATTGCAGGATAATGAATCCACCTAAAAATACTTGCAAAGAAAGGTTCTTAACACCAGATTTCATTATCCTATAAAGAATCCATACTTTCTGAATGATTCCATTGTTTTCTCTTCTTAAAAGAAGAACTTTTACATTAAGATTCTCTCTAAAAAATATAATCAATACATTTAAATAATTAAATATTGCTTCAAACTTTTCTATAAAAAAAAAAAAAAAGCAAACACATTTTTCCAATTAATTAAACACCCGATTTTAATGGTGTTTTAGAAAGTTTGCACTAGCAGTAGGGGTATATTTGAGTTGACTCAGGTTGACATAGTAAAATAGTCTAACTCGATTTGATATGAAAATATTAAGTTTGAAATTCGACTCAAACTCAATATATTTCTTAATTGTTAAACCTGAGCTCAACTTGACTACAAGTTCATAAAACTCAAACTCAACTTGATTAAACTCGACTCGGTTATAAATTAATATTAAATAAATATAAATATATAATGAACATATAATATTAAATATATATTAAGTGACATATTATATAAAAATAATAAAATTAAAAAGCTCGATGAGGCTCGAAACTCTACTTTAGTACTATTATTGAGCTCAAACTCAACTCGCTAAAATGATCAAGTAGCTCAAATTCAAGTAGAATCTAATTAAGTTGCGTTGGGAAACAAGTTGAGTCCGAATAGCCCGCGAGTAAGCATTGACTCACTTACACCCCTACTTAGTGGTTGTTGTTCAAGTTCTGCTTTACTGTAGAGTGGACACTGAAGCAATAGTCCAACTTACATATGGTGCTGAAAATGCATCTTGCGGTTCTTGCCCTTGGCAAAACCTTTGTGGCATGATTTGCAATTATGACTACTGTTGCTTTACACAATTGTTTTGAAACTTTTTCTTTTTTCATATAATCAAATTTGGGCTTGATTGTCCTATTCTTCAAAAATGAGATTAAAAAAAAGAAAAAAGAACATTGCTGGTGCTGAGCCAACATAGCCAGTGTGCCTCTTCATGATTGCTCTACCATTGATAAAGAATTCTTATAGTTCTGTAACAAATATGCATACAGGATCTCATTCCATGTATCAGGAACTCCTGGCAAACACCAGTGAATACAATCTGCAAAAGTTTTAGGATTGGATTTCTGTTCTTTTGTCAATAGCTTGCCCTTGCGCTCCGTGTAAACCGAGGTATGAGCATCTTTTCGAAACTCCGACAATTGGGTAATGTTCAGTAATGTTACATCTATTTTTAGTCCTTGCAAGACATCTCTAACTATTTCCATGATGTCAAGATTGGAACCAGTCCCCCAATATGGACCTTGGATTGGACTTGACTCATTGAAGCAGTTTTCATTGCTACCGGTCTTCCACTCCCAGCTCCTGCAATGAAGATGCAAACCCAAAATGCAGTGGAAGATAAATTTCTCTGAATTCCTTTGCTTTCTTTGGGTTATTATAAGAACAGTTTGAGGAAAACTTACCATAGATGCGTTGGAGACATGCCCATGAAGAAAACCTTTTGTGTCTGGGGATTGATGTTGGACTCCATCCAGTTAGCCCATGTCTGTAGTGCTAATCTGTATGCTGTGGTGACATTGTATTCCTGGACATTGTAGGGAGATCCGAATCTGAAATACAAAATCATAAATTATGATTATTTACATAAAATCTATTATGGTTTCGCAAACTATAAATTGAAAACAAGGCGATATTAGCACAAACAAGAACAAAGGTATGTGCTTACGTAGCATTGATTACAGGCTTGTACATCCACCACACGTAGCTCTCGAATACGAGTAAATCTACTCCTTTCCATTGTTTGCCATGCTTAGCTATGGCATCGAGGTTGACCAGTCGTTTTAGTACAGTGTGATTTGTTGCATGATCTGAATTGGACTCAACAATGAAGGGAGCCCAGTAGTACACAATTGTAACATTGAAATCCTGGAATTAAATCCATAACAGATGAATTGATTTAGTAATGCAAGCACATTCTGATTTAATTCATCACCCAAAGCAGTGGCCTTCATGTATAATTATTTTTTTTTTTTCCGCAGATAGATAGAAACCAGTAGGACTAGACTTCATTCAGCATACAGCACTTTAAATCCATGTTGATTTACCTCTACTTTAAAAATCTTCATTGGAGGAATTCTGTGAAGGGATTTCTTTCCATCAGGGATTATGGATTGCACCAAACAGACCATTGATTCAAACTGGCCTCTTTGTATCGAGTCTCCAATAAACATGAGTGTTCTGTCCCTCAAAATCTCCAATAGCTTCAATGGATCAAACCTGATAAGACGTGATGTTTTAAAAGTCTCTATAAGATCTGCAGATTACTTAATTCAAAGATAACTCTAAACATGTGAAGTGTTCCACTTTGTTTTTCATAGCATTTAAACCCAAAAGTCTATCTCTTGAAGTTAGACCTTATATTCTTGTTCTATTCTATTTATACACCAGAAAGGATTTAAATTAAATTTCCATACTCTTGCAAGCAAATGCATTTTGAATTCAATATTCAGTGATTGACACTTCCATAAAATGCCTTTCATTATCCAAAATCGAGTTACCTCGGTAAATTGCATCCATGGGGCTGCCACCTCCAGTTCTGGTAGAGAGAATCAGGCCTCCCATTCCTCAGGCAAGTCACCTGCTTAACCAGGAAGGGGCAACTATCTTCTGTGTAGAGAGGATAAGACACATTGTCCCACACCCACTTCCCTTCAAAAACATTGCATCCTTCCTCAATGCCTTCATCCTCTGATACATTAATCGGCACCCTGTGCCTTCTGCCTTCTGGAAATTGGTATTGCCTGAAAACATGGCTCTGGTTCTTCTTCAAGTTATCAAAGATGAATCGTGCAGTCCCCAAGATAAGAAAAGAGGCAAGCACGACCGGGAAGAGGGATTGGATCCGGCGATCGAGCGATGCTTGCTTCTTCATTTAGGCCAAGTAGGTGAAGATGAAGTTGGATGTTTTTAGTCAATGAGCATTTGTGACAGTTTCTTAGTTCTTGTTATTTGCAGGATGTCTTGAGGTTCAAGTGTTTGAGAAGTACTCATGCAACCACCGGTAGGTGAGTTCAAATTAGGTATAATGCTCCACTGATGTAACCAAGGTCTGATCTGGTTTCCATGGTTTTCAATGTTAATGTCCTCAAGCTCTTTACAGTAAATTAAGTCTTATGCAATTATGCCATTTTGATTGAATCCCCTCACCTTTTCGAGGGTTTTATTGTTTTGCTTTCTGGTTATCCAAATCTACACATACCAAGCTGATTCCAAGTGCCATTGGCAATTCCAGAGGGCAGCACATTCTATGTTTTGTCTCACTAAATATGACAATCAAAATTTTCCAATAAAATAATCATTCGTTCAATATGATCATATTTTATTTCGATTCTTAGATTATGTTGTCACCGGACAGGTAACCAATTCGATAAAGCCATTAGATGAATTGGGTTGATGAGTCAAACCATCCTATATAATAACCTATTAGGTAAAAAATAATTTATAGTAACAACTAATACGACAATTCAGTGTTTGTTTCTCTAAAATATTCGCAAAACATGTTATTGTATTTATTGTAATTATTAATACTATTATATCACATCACCGTTTGATCAATATTAGTGACGGTTTTAAATTAGTCACCATATCTGCGACGACAAATACTTATTAGTGACAAATTATATAAACCGTCACTAATAGTGAGTATTAGTGACGGAAAAAAACCGTCACTAATAGCCTACGACCGTCATTATAAATTATACATATTTTTGGCTCACATTCGTTACTAAAGACCAAGTATTAGTGACGGTTTTAATAACCGTCACTAATCACTAATGTTATGCTTTTAGTGACAATTATTAAAACCATCACTAATAATATCCTATTAGTAGCGGTTATAAAACTGTTACTAATATTTGGCCTTTAGTGATGAATTTGAGCCCAGAAAATGTTGACTCTATAGTGACGGTTTTGGTCTTTTAGTGATGGTTTAGAAACCGTCACTTATTCATCCTGCTATTATTAGTAACGATTTTTCAAACCGTCACTAATACTTTGAAATAATTAATTTTTTTTTTAAATTCCTGTAAAAACCTGTAATTACATTTTAGCATACATAAAATTAAACAAGAATTACTAAAACATTCATAAATTATTCAAAATTCAAATACAAATTATTCAAAATTCAAATACATATATACAAATACAAATTGAATTTTAAAAATTAAAAATAATTATGTTCAGATAACAATGAATATTGGAAAATTCAAAATTAAAGTCGCGCGCATCCGACTCGACTGTAGTGCCTGTCATCGTCGTAGTTTTTTGACAGCCACAAACCCTACAAAATAATAATTATACAAGAAATTGGTATACAATGTTTGAACATATATGTATATACTATAATTAAAAATGATTTGATAGCAAAATGATCGGACATTCGGACATAGTGTAAAAAAAGAATACAATTGTAAATAACTAAGTTTGATTAGTCGAAATTCACCCCACTCGGTTCGGACCTCGTATGACCAAATTGTAAATTAGGTGCTTAAAATGAACTAAGTTTACTAAATTTGTTTGTATTCTAACTTTGCTTCTAAGTGGGGAAAAAGCTCTCAGGGAGGAGTTTTTAGGCACCTTCAGCTTTGGCATGTCCAAGTCAATGTGATGGACGTGTCAGGATTGACCACATTTAGTTTGTACCTCGTACGCCCGAATTGGACACCTGGGTGCAAAACCGTGAACTAAAGTTACTATGTTTGTATTCTAACTTTGCTTCTAAATGGGAAAAAAGCTCTCGGGGAGGAGTTTTTGGGCACCGTCAGGTCTGGTACATCCAGGTCAATGTGACGAACATGTCGGGACTGACCACACTCGGTTTGGACCTCATATGCTTGACTTGGACACCTAAGTGCTTAAAATGAACTAAGTTTAATTACTAAGTTTGTTTGTATTCTAACTTTACTTCTAAGTGGGGAAAAAGCTCTTAGGGAGTTGTTTTTAGGTACCGTGAGCTCCGACATGTCTAGGTCAATGTGATGGATGTGTCGAGACTGACTACACTTTATTTGGACCTCGTATGCCCGACTTGGACGCCTGAGTGCTTAAAATAAACTAATTATTAAGTTTGTTTGTATTCTAACTTTGCTTCTTAGTGGGGAAAAAGCTTTCGGGGAGGAGTTTTTAGATACTGTCAACTCCGGCATGTCCAGGTCAATGTGATGGACGTGCAGAGACTAATTGCGTTCAATTTGGACCTCATATGCCCAAATTAGACACCTGGGGTGCAAAATCGTGAACTAAGGTTGCTATGTTTGTATTCCAACTTTGTTTCTAAGTGGGGAAAAAGCTCCCAAAGAGGAGTTTTTAGGCACCGTCAAATTCAACACATCCAAGTCAATGTGATAGACGTGTCAGGATTACCACTGTAGAAATCTGGTGAATTATATTAATTAAATAATAAAGGAAGGAGAGGAAGGAAATTGTAAAAGGGTCACAGCAGGTCCTCGCGTTCGTCGATGAAGTGGCTTATTGGGATCATCAACGGGGACCCGTGTCTCGTCGATGAGAAGATACCGAGAGGCTATTTTTAGCTCTGAATTTCATCAACGAGGAATAAGTATTCGTCAACTCCTTTCATGGCCTCGTCGACGAAGTGACGTGGCTCGTCGACGAGTGTAGGCTTATAAATAGCTCAAACTTGGTTTTTAGTGCAGAATTTTCACGTGAATGTCTCTCTCTCTCTCTCTCTCTCTCTCTCTCTCTCTCTCTCTCTCTCTCTCTCTCTCTCTCTCTCTCTCCTGTTCATCCCCTCTCCCTTCTCTCTAAGATTTTGGATCAAATTCTTGCTGGTTCAACGATCTAAGGCCGCCACGACACTCCTGGGAAAGTTCTCTTCTAGTCTGCTGGAGTGGATCGTTTGTGAGGTTAACTTGGACTTCATCCCAAATTCAAGGTAAGACTTTTTATTCAATATTTGACTTTTCTATAGTTGTAAAAAATGTAGCACTCGAAGAAATACTGAAATTTTGTTCAAGGAGATGTTATTTTCAGGGTGTTGAACGAGGAACCCTGCGGGTGCAAGACTAGACACTGTAGGGGCTTTTCAGTAGTCTGGTAAGGGAGTAAACTAAAGCAGTAATTTTTCATTAAAATTATTATTATTTAATAGCAGATTTATGTTCAGAAAACATGTATTATATAAGCATATTTGTGAAAATATATATTTGGGAAAATACTGCTGTTACACAGGAATATGTATTTTTAGTATGAAATGTCAGGAAATATGATTTCAGAACAGAATTCATGATTTTATTCAATTTGTGTGGCATGAATATCATTTTACGCATATTGTATTATGTTAAGTCAATTTTTACAGTAAATACGTGTTTACAATTATTTTTAGGAATAACATGATAATACAGGAAATTATGATTTCAGAATATATGATTAGCACTACATTTATTCAGATCAGTATGTATGATATGTTCGGTACAAGACCGTGATTGATAGACGGAGCAAGGCCACAGTTATGCATGTTTTTCGGTGCAAGACCGCAGTTATGAATGTAATCGGCGCAATGCCGTAATTATTTATGTTATTATAGAATTCATAAAATGCGATCAATCTATTTACGTTAAACACTATATTATCATGTACTATATATTATCAGAATTCGGATGATAGTTCAGATCAGTTATCAGGAGCACGGTACCGTAGCTATACAGTTCAGTTCAGTTTAGGCTTGTGCTAATTGCCCCTGCTAGTAAAGGGGGTGGGATATGGATAGTTGATGTGGTTTTCAGTGCAGAGTTGTAGATGTCCACTTGGAAGTCCAGACCAGGGTGTGGCGGGCCCATCGTACTTACATACATTTTTAACTCGGCAGTGGTCGGCCAACCATTCTTGGGTCCTGCCTTCGGGCTGCATAACTTGTCATGGGGGGTAATACATGACATTAGCAAGCTATTCATCTTGGGTAAATTTCAAAATTACTAGTTATATAAGATGATTATATGAATAGTGAAATACAGTATGATTTCGTATATTTATGAAATGGTATATTTGTTTAGCTATGATATTATCAATGTTTTCAAACATGTGACATGTACTATATATTTATTGTAGCATGCACATATTCATGTTGCCACACAACTATATTTAGTTTATTTATCTTACTGAGAGGTGTCTCACCCCAACTTAAACCATTTTAGAGAACCTAGAAAGACAGGCGGACCGAGCCCGCCGTTGAGACAATTTTTACTACCCTGCTAGGAGGGTAAGTTTTGAGGTAGGATCAACTGGTTTCTGGTATTAGATCCTAGTTTCATCTTTTGGTGATTTTTAGGATTGTATATTTAAATAATATATGGTGGAATGTAGGTACTCTAGTATATTGTGTTATATGGTTGAGTGGTTGAAATTTATGTTTACTGCTGCTTAAGTTTCCGCTGTGTATGAGAGATGTGTCCCCGTCACCCACGAGTTCGGGTTGAGTTTAGTATGTTTTAAGTTAATGATGTTTAACGTGATTAATTAAGTGGTAAGTTAAGTAGGTCATTATAGTTTGATATCAGACCCTAGGATGCTAGGTTTTGTATACTCTAGAATGCAGCAGTAATAATACCAGAGTATAGGATAAGGGAATTTGATGTTTGGTTTGTAGTCTAGATGCAGGACTTCCGTGATGGTTTGTGTGTCTTTCCTAAGGTGACAATTTCAGGAAAGCCATGGTAAACTATTTTCGGGTTGGGTATCTAGGTTACAGGATTGAACCTTGAATTAAGATCGGGGATGATGAATCAGTTAAGGATATAATATATACTAGTTAGATGATATGTTATGGCATTAGGGTCCTAAGCTAAGTTTATTTTATTTTTAGGATGGACCCTAGAGGTAGTAGCGCTCATGCTAGTGGTAATGAAGGTTCTCGGCCCTCAAGTGCCGCTGGAGGCGATTCAAATGCAATACTGCGCAGCGTGGCTTAGCAAGTCATGGCTGAAATTGCTAGGAACTCCAGAAAGCAGGGTGGTATGTCTGCAGGCCACAACAGTTCGATTGAGAAGCTTATTAATATGAATCCTCTGGTTTTCTCAGGAGGAACTGATCCTGCAGTCGCTGAAAATTGGGTGTAGGAGATTGAAAAAGTGTTTGCAGTCCTGCAGTGTACTGAGGAGCAGAAGGTGCTATTTGCTATATATAAACTGACTGGAGAGGCCGAAAGATAGTGGACGATAGAGAAACTTCTGGAGCAGCAGATGACAGTGCCTATAGAGATGACATGGGAACGATTTAAGGAGATATTTTTTGATAGATATTTTTTAGCCTCGTCCAGGGAAGCCAAAATAGAAGAGTTCCTGAATCTGAAGCAGGGACAGCAGACAGTGCAGCAGTACGCGGCGAGGTTCATTGAGCTATCTCGCTTCACCCCGTACATTATTCCAGATGAGACAAAGAAGTTAAGACAATTTGAGGGAGGTCTGAGGAGAGAATTATATAAGCAAGTGTTGATACTGAAATTGTAAGATTTTTCTGAGCTGGTAGACAGGGCAACTATGGCAGAAGCTAGAGAGCGGTTGGAGGCTGAGGAGTAGAGACAGAAGAGGAGATCCACGCCTTCTAGTTCCTAGAAGGGGTTCGATCGTTGTTCGTGGAAGATAGGTGGCTACTATAGGGACCGGAGGCAGAAGTTGGGGAACCGTGGGTTTCAAGGTATGCAGCCTTTTCCAGGGTTGCCCGACTTGTGGGAAGAGACATCGGGGCGAGTGTCGTGTCGGGCGAGGTATTTGCTACCAATGTGGGGAGATAGTGCATATGATGAGAGACTGTTAGGCTCAGATTGGTGCTGCTCCTGCTGCTAGACCTATTCGAGGAAGCTATCAGGCGCCACGTGGAGGCCAGCAAAGGAATATTGCTCCAGCCAAATTTTTTGCTTTGACGCAGGGTGATGCTAAGACTGCTGGAAACATAGTAACAAGTATGGTTAGCATGTTTTCCTTTAAAGTTATGGTATTATTTGATTCAAGAGCCACATACTCGTTCGTGTCTATAGAGTGCACTAGATTATGTGGGGGCAGAAACACAGTTATTAAACACCAAACTTTTAGTAACTACACTGATCGAGTCAGTAGTGAGGTGTTGTAGGGTGCTCCGAGACTATCCAGTTGATATCCATAGGAAGGTTTTATTTGCTGATTTGATAGTACTGGACATGCACGGGTTTGATGTCATATTCAACATGGATTGGCTAGCAGCTAACTTTGCTAGTATTGATTGCCATTTGAGAAAAGTGATATTCAGACCTCTAGGAAAACCATAATTTAGGTCTATAAGGTCATGAGTGTAATCCCTACCTCAATTAGTTTCAACTATTCAGGTGAGGAGACTGCTCCTGAGTGGTTGTCAGGGGTTCGTGGCCTTTGTGAAGGAAATATCAGGGAATGAATTGAAGCTCACTAGTATGCCAATGGTAAAGGAGTTTACAAATATTTTTCCAGATGAGTTACCAAGCTTACCACCTGATCGTGAGGTAGATTTTCCTATTGATATGCTTCCAGGTATAGCACTGATCTCTAAAGCACCTTACTGAATGATGCCAGTAGAGTTAACAAAATTAAAGAATTAGCTCCAAGATTTACTTGATAAGGGTTTTATACGGCCCAATGTATCCCCATGGGGAGCTCTAGTGCTATTTGTGAAGACGAAAGACGGGTCCATGAGGATGTGTATAGATTATAGGGAAATTAATAAGGTGACAATCAAGAATAAGTATCCCCTATCCCGTATAGATGATTTATTTGACCAGCTCCAGGATACACAAGTATATTCTAAGATTGATCTTAGGTTAGGTTATCATCAAGTGAAGGTAAGGGCAAAAGATGTATCGAAGACGACCTTCAAGACCAGGTATGGGCATTATGAGTTTCTTGTTATGCCTTTTGGTCTAACGAATGCTTCTGCAATATTCATGGATTTGATGAATATAATTTTTCACCAATATTTAGACTGGTTTGTTATTATTTTTATTGATGATGTACTGGTCTATTCGAGGAGCTATGAGGAGCATGAGACACATTTAAGGGAGGTCTTACAGACGCTCAGGGAAAAGAAGTTTTATGCTAAGTTCAGCAAATGTGAATTCTGGTTTGAGAAGGTTGTGTTTTTTGGACATGTCATCTCAAGGGACGAAATTTCTATGGATCCTAGTAAGATTGATGCAGTAGTGAATTTGGTTAGACCGAGGAACGTTCAGGAGATCAGGAGTTTCTTGGGGTTGACTGGTTATTACCGTTGTTTTGTTAGGGGATTTTCAGCATTATTAGGGCCTCTAACGCGATTGACTCGAAAGAATGTGAGGTTTAAATGGGATGACAACTATGAGCAGAGCTTTCAGGAATTGAAGCAAAGGTTTGTCACGACACTAGTGTTGATCATCCCGTCAGGGGGTGAGGATTATGTTATCTACAGTGATGCATCCTTGAAGGGACTAGGCTGTGTATTGATGCAACATGGTAGGGTGGTAACATATGCTTCCAGAAAGTTGAAAGGATATGAAAAGAACTATCCTACCCATGATCTTGAATTGATTGCTGTAGTGCATGCATTGAAGATTTGGAAACATTATTTATATGGCGAGCGATGCGAAATCTTCTCCGACCATAAGAGTTTAAAGTACTTTTTTGCTCAGAAGGAACTAAACATGAGGCAAAGAAGGTGGTTGGAGCTTATTAAAGATTTTGATTGTACTATCAGTTACCACCTAGGGAAAACAAACGTGGTAGTTGATGCGTTGAGTAGGAAATCTGTGGGGCCAATGCTGGCAGCTATGGAGATTCAGTATTCGATTATGATGGATCTGGAGAGACTCGGTATAGAGTCGATCGAGAATGATCCTCGGGTATGTATCGCCAATTTAGTGGTGCAGCCTACTCTGTAGGAAATGATTAAAGCTGCTCAGAAAGAGGATCCAGAATTAGAAAAGGTAATGGTTAGAGTACAGAGTGGTCAGGGAGAGGAGTTTTGTATTACAAATGACGGGGCTTTGCAGTTTCGTTCTAGATTATGTGTTCCTGTTGATTCTGATATCAAGAAGACCATTCTAGAAGAGGCTCACAGATCTTTATACACAGTTCATCTCGGTAGCATGAAAATGTATAGGGATTTGTGAGAGTCTTATTGGTAGAGTGGTATGAAGAAGGAGATTGTTGAGTATGTAGCTCAGTGTTTGATGTGTCAACAAGTAAAAGCTGAGCAACAGAGGCCGATAGGTCAATTGCAACCACTTTTTATCCCCGAGTGGAAATGGGATCACATATCTATGGATTTTGTTTTAGGGCTGCCATCGGCATTGCATGGCCAGAATGCAATCTGGGTGATTGTAGATCGTTTGACCAAGATTGCCCATTTCCTTCCCATCAAGATCAACTACTCCATGGACAGACTGACTGAGATTTATATTCAGGAGATAGTTCGTTCTCACGGAGTACTAGTGTCTATAGTGCTAGATCGAAACCCGTGTTTCACGTCATGATTTTGGAGGAGCTTATAGGAGGCTCTAGGGTCTCAGTTATCTTTCATCATGACATTCCATCGTCAATCAAATGGGCAGACTGATAGGATGATTCAGATATTAGAAGATATGCTTCGAGCATGCGTGCTAGATTTTGGGGGTAGTTGGGTTTAGTTTATGCCGCTGGTGGAATTTACATACAATAATAGTTATCAGGCTAGCATTGACATGACATCGTTTGAGGCGCTTTACGGTAGAAGATGTCGTTCTCCTTTATATTGGGATGATATGAGTGAACGGAGAGTTGTGGGACCAGAGTTAGTACAGTAAGCGTATGATAAGGTTCAGCTCATTAGAGATAGAATTATTGCAGCTCAGAGCCGACCAAAGGGTTACACTGATAATCGCTACAGGAAATTGGAATTTGATATTGGTGATCATGTGTTTTTGAAAATAGCTTTGTTAAAAAGGATTATGAGATTTGGAAGGAAAGGTAAACTTAGCCCTAGGTTCATTGGCCCATTTGAGATTCTAGAGAAAGTGGGGCCGGTTGCCTACAAGTTAGCTTTACCACTTGTGTTGTCCAAGATACATGACGTATTCCATGTCTCCATGTTAAGGAAATACATCCCAAACCCTTCTCACGTAATCAGTTATAGTGAATTAGAGTTTAGTGATTCACTAGCTTATGAGGAGGTACTAGTGCAGATTCTGGACAGGAAAGAGCAAGAATTACGTAATAAGAAGATTCCTCTAGTAAAAGTCATGTGGAGAAATCATGCAATAGAAGAAACTTCTTGGGAGTTTAAGGAATAGATAAGGCAGAAATATCCATATTTATTTAGTGAAATTCAATTGTAACCAAGGAAAGTGTAAGTAATTATGTAATGTTTCTTTTGTAGGTTAGTTAATGTATGTATCAGTTTAGTTAGTAAGTAGTATTTTAGTTTTAGGAGAATTTTGTTTTATATATATGTAATCTCCCATAACTATGAATCTAACCACGGTATTCCTCCGCCATAAGTGAGGGTAAGTAATAAAATCAATAGACTGTTTTCTTTAGGGGGATGATGAATCATATGGATAGTAAATTTCAAGGAAGAAATTTTTATAAGGAGGGGAGAATATAGAAACCTGGTGAATTATATTAATTAAATAATAAAGGGAGGAGAGGAAGGAAATTGTAAAAGGGTCACAACAGGTCCTCGTCGACGAACGCTTTTTCAGCTCTGAATTTTGTTGACGAGGAATAAGCATTCGTCGACGAACTCCCTTCGTGGCCTCGTCGATGAAGTGACGTGGCTCGTCGAAGAGTGCAGGTGTATAAATAGCTCAAACTTGGTTTTCAGCGCAGAATTTTCACGTGAATTTCGCTCTCTCTCTTCTGTTTGTCCCCTCTCCCTTCTCTCAAAAATTTTGGGCCGGATTCTTACCGGTTCAACGATCCGAGGCTGCCACGATACTCCTAGGAAAGTTCTCTTCAAGTCTGCTGGAGTGGATCGTTGGTGGGGTTAACTTGAACTTCATCCCAAATTTAAGGTAAGACTTTTTATTCAATATTTGGCTTTCCTATAGTTGTAAAAAATGTAGTACTCGAAGAAATACTAAATTTTTGTTCAGGGAAATGTTGTTTTCAGGGCGTTGAACGGGGAACCCTGTAGGTGCAAAACTAGACACTGTAGGGGCTTTTCAGTAGTCAGGTAAGGGAGTAAACTAAAGTAGTAATTTTTTATGAAAATTATTATTATTTAATAGCAGGTTTATGTTCAGAAAGCATGTATTATATAAGCATATTTGTGAAAATATATATTTGGGAAAATACTACTGTTACACAGGAATATGTATTTTTAGTATGAAATGTTAGGAAATGTGATTTCAGAACAAAGTTCATGATTTTATTCAATTTGTGTGGCATGAATATTATTTTACGCATATTGTATTATGTTAAGTCAATTTTTACAATAAAAGCATGTTTACAGTTATTTTCAAGAATAATATGATAATACAGGAAATTATAATTTTAGAATATATGATAAATAGTACATTTATTCATATCAGTATGTATGATATGTTTGGCACAAGGCCATGATTGATAGCCGGTGTAAGGCCGCAATTATGAATGTAATCGGCGCAAAGCCGTAATTATTTATATTATTACAGAATTCAAAAAATGTGATCAATCTATTTATGTTAAACAGTATATTATCATGTACTATATGTTATCAGATGCCGAATGATAGTTCAGATCAGTTATCAGGAGCACGGTACCGTAGTTATATAGTTCAGTTCAGTTCAGACTTGTGCTAATTGCCCCTGCTAGTAAAGGGGGTGAGATATGGATAGTCGATGTGGTTTTCAGTGTAGAGTTGTAGACATCCGCCTGATAGTCCGGACCAAGGTGTGGCGGACCTATTGTACTTACAGACATTTTTGACTCGGCAATGGTCAGCCAGCCATTGTTAGGTCCCGCCTTTGGGCTGCACAACTCGTCATGGGGGGGGGGGGGTAATACATGACCTCAGTGAGCTATTCATCCTGGGTAAATTTCAGAATTACTAGTTATATCAAATGATTATATGAATAGTGAAATACAGTATGATTTAGTATATTTATGAAATGGTATATTTGTTTAGCTATGATATTATCAATGTTTTCAAACATGTGACATATACTGTATAGTTATTGTAGCACGCAAATATTCATGTTGCCACACAACTATATTTAATTTATTTATCTTACTGAAAGGTGTCTCACCCCAAATTAAACCATTTTAGAGAACCTAGAAAGACAGGCGGACCGAGCCTGCTGTTGAGACAATTTTTACTACCCCGCTAGGAGGGTAAGTTTTGAGGTAGGATCAACTAGTTTATGGTATTAGATCCTAGTTTCATCTTTTGGTGATTTTTAGGATTGTATATTTAAACAGTATATGGTGGAATGTAGGTACTTTGGTATATTGTGTTATATGGTTGAGTGGTTGAAATTTATGTTTACTACTGCTTAGGTTTCTGCTGTGTATGAGAGATGTCTCCCCGTCACCCATGGGTTCGGGTTGACTTTATTATGTTTTAAGTTAATGATGTTTAATGTGATTAATTATGTGGTAAGTTAAGCAGTTCGTTACAACCACACTCAATTTAGACCTCGTATGCCCGACTTGGACACCTGAGTGCTTAAAATGAACAAAGTTTACTAAGTTTGTTTGTTTTCTAACTTTGCTTCTAAGTGGGGAAAAAGCTCTTGGGGAAGAGTTTTTGGGTACCGTCAGATCCGGAACATCTAGTTCATTGTATTTTATCTTTAACTCATCCAGATTCTTATTTTTTGTGTCAAGTTTTGTGTATTGGACAATATCAGCAACTCTTTTTATCTGTCCACGACCACGAAGATAGCCTCTTTTCTTACTAGCCTTGCTGAATTGTAATCATTTTCATGAGGAACCCACTCATATATGCGTAGAAATTTGAACAAAGCATGCTATTTCTTTTTCATGCATCCCATTCCATTTTTACTATATGTGATGAACAACTTCAAAAGATCTCTCAAACTCTATTGCATTTAAAAAACTAGTCCAATCATTACAGAACTTCACCACACCTACCCTAGTTTGTACACGGTCATTTCAAAAGGTATGAACTTGAAAATTTTTAAATTTAGAGAATCTTTTCAACTAATATTCACTATCAATGACAACTTTTCCATTTTTTTTCGTCCACTATGTTAAGAACAATCTCAATCCATGGCCAAACATATAGATATCTTTCCTTCAGATTTGATATAGGTTGCTTCTATTAGGAAAAGTGAGAAAATATTTTCAAGACCTGATTATTCAAGAAGCTAAAAATGAGTAACGCTTCTGTGAAACCTTTACACATTAATACTATAAAGTCTGTCTTAAGAAATTGGAAAAATCTTCCACAGATTATGAAAGTGGGACTTCCTTGGGGGAAAAGCTATATAATATGATGTGTAAGGGATCTAGTCCCATTAAACCCAGGATATGCTCTGCTCATTGTATTTTTCTTCAACTCATCCATATTCTCATTTGTGGTGTCAAGTTTTGCATACTGGACAATATCAGCAACTCTTTTTATCTATCCACTGCTACGAAGATAGCCTTTTAGCTTACTAGCCATGCTGAATTGTAATCATCTTCACGAGGAACCCACCCATATATGCGTAGACATTTGAACAAAGCGCTCTATTTCTTTTTCGTGCATCCCATTCCTTTTTACTATATGTGATGAACAACTTCAAAAGATCTCTCAAACTCTATTGCATTTAAAAAACCAGTCCAATCATAGCAGAACTTCACCACACCTACTATAACGACCTCAAAAATTAGATCATTTTTTTTGAAACACATATGTACTACTTTGATACCCTGCTATGTAATCTCAGGCCTCAAAGGGCACTGGGGTATTCCTGAATACTATAAACATACCTATACAGCAGAAAACATAAATCATACAGCCACATGCATACATACAATACCAGAATTCAGTATTTCCAGACCATAGTTATATTTTACATCTCTTTCCAATACCATTTACCCCACAATACAACACTCTGTACAAAATTACCCTATAAACAAGGCAACCAAGTAATCACTCTATCTGCGAGCCTGGTCTGCTTGCCTAACTGGCTCACTTGAAAAATGTTAAAGTAATGGGGTGAGAAGACACTCAGTAAGTGGAAATATGCTATTACTAGTGTGTGGCGACTAAGTGGCATACTATTTTAATAACATCTGAAACTGTATAAATAGTAAATCCGTACAAGTTACATCATGTATTTAAGCATAGCTTAAAATATAACCGCGTCATCTGATTTTCTACTTTTCATATTGGTAATAATATATTATAATTATCAAATGTTGTAAAAATGTATACATATATATAACTGTGCTTTTTCCCTAAAACTTTGTATGTTGTGATTTGACCCCTCATGATAGGGTTATGCGGCATGTAGGCGGGACTTAACGCTGGTTGGCCCTCTAGGTAAGTCACTATACTCTACACTACCTCAACCCGGCCAAACTGCATCCACTACTAAGTGCGGAACTGGACTGCTACCTCGTCAAACTGGCCCCCTTAACCCAGTGAACTGGGGAGCTGCATCCACTCTGAGCACGGTTTGATGGTACCCACACACTATCTGAGATATGTGGTTGCACTCTATCTGTATTAGCAACAGTACCGTGCTTTGTAATCTGTATCTATATGTAATATTTCACAGGGATCTGATACCATATATATATATATATATATATATATATATATATATATATATATATACACAATACTATAATCTTTCTACTATTTTCATCATGTTTCCAAAATAATTGTAACACTATAATTTTGTCCTGTAAATACTGTAATATTTGAATATCATAATTGTAGCATCTTGATGCTATATCCGCATATCTGACTGTATAATCTGTCTATATAATCTATCTGTATAATATGAGTGTTATGGTATTAGGAAACATGACATTCTATAAATACTGTATATACTAATTTGAATAAACTGTGTTATACTGATCTGAATAAAAACTGTAATATACTGATATGAATAAATATCTGTGTATATCAGTCTATGTCTATATATACTATATAACATGATATGCTGGAAGAGCTATATAAGTTCTATTTCATATAAATATCTACTTAGGCCACACAAACATTAAAACTCTTATTCTGTAAAAACTGGATAATGAACTGGTATATATAAAAAAAATTTCTCATAACTTTGTTAAAACTCCTAGCATAACATATTTCCCTTACCTCGTTTTAGAAAAGTCTCTTTCTATATCTAGTCTCACACTCGCAGGGTTCTCCACTCAATACCCTGAAAACCACATCTCCCAGAACAAAATATCGTTATTTTTTTCGTATACTATATTTCTTATAATTGTGGGAAAGACAAATACTGAATAAAATTTCTTACCCTGAAATTAGGATGGAATTCAAACCACTTCCACCAACGATCCACTCTTGTAGATTTGCAGAGAACTTTCCAACGAGCGTCGTGGTGGCCTTAGATCGTCGATCCGGTAAGTAATGGAGCCGGGATCAAAGAGAGAAGGGGAGAGGGACGTTTTAGAGAGAGAGAGAGAGAGAGAGAGAGTGTGTGCTTCTTGCACCAAATTCTGAGGATAAATCCAGGTTTTAGCTATTTATAACCCTAGATTCGTCGACAAGACACGTCATCTTGTTGACGAGTCACTGAAAAAAGTTCGTCGACGAACCCGTATTCCCTCGTCAATGAATTTCAGACTGCAAAACCCCTGCTTTTGGTATTTTCTCGTCGACGAGACATGTTCTCGTCGACGAGGCCCTCATATATTCTCGTCGATGAATCCTTTATGTTCGTCAGTGAGATCCTATTTAGTTCTTTGGGTTATTACACCTACCTTGGTCCGTACATGGTCATTCCAAAAGGTATGAACTTGAAAAGGTTTATATTTAGAGAATCTTTTCAACCAATATTCACTATCAATGACAACTCTTCCATTTTTTTTTTCATCCACTATGTTAAGAACAATTTCAATCCATGGTCAGACATATAGATATCTTTCCTTCAGATTTGAAAGAGGTTGCTTCAATTAGGAAAAGTGAGAAAAGATCTTCAGGGCTTGATTTGTTCAAGAAGTTAAAAATGAGTAAAGCTTATGTGAAGCCTTTGCACATTAATACTACAAAGCCTGTCTCAAAGAAACTGGAAAAATCTTCCGCAGATGATGAAAGTGGGACTTCTTTAGGGGAAAAGCTATATAATATGATGTGTAAAGGCTCTGGTCCCATTAAACCTAGGATCAACCTGCTCTTCTCGTTGTATTTTATCTTCAACTCATCCAGATTCTCATTTGTGGTGTCAAGTTGCTTACTGGACAATATCAGCAATTGTTTTTGTAACGCCCCAAAGATAATTATTACAGGAGGATGTAATAATTTAAAGAAATAATAAATAAATAAATAAATAAATATTATTATTAATTAAATAATATAATATAATAATACATTAATATATATATAACATTCCTTCCTGATTCTTCAGGAAGGAATTGAAACTGAGAAAGGAGGCAGAACGCCCCCCTTCAGCGATCTCTCTCTCTCTCTCTAATAAATAAATAAATAAATAAATATTATTATTAATTAAATAATATAATATAATAATACATTAATATATATATAACATTCCTTCCTGATTCTTCAGGAAGGAATTGAAACTGAGAAAGGAGGCAGAACGCCCCCCTTCAGCGATCTCTCTCTCTCTCTCTCTCTCTCTCTCTCTCTCTCTCTCTCTCCTCGTTCTCTCTCCCACTCTCCTCAATTTTTTCGGCCAAATGGGCGCCGATCAAAAATCAGAAAATACCATTAGGCTCCATTCTCCGTCACCGAAATTTCTACTAGAGTGGATTTGTCGTAGGAGCGATGTAGGCATATCTCCTGGGGTAAAGTAAATTTCTACTAGAGTGGATTTCTCACTCTTACCTTAATTTTTCTTAAATCTTAAACCAAATTGACGATTGGACACCACCACGAGAATTTAGGGATGATTCTCTACAAGTCTAGCAGAGCAAATTTCTCGTGGGGTCGTCATAGGCATAGCCCCAAAACTAGGATAAGGGGGTTATTTAGAGATTAATTATTATTTAATTAATGTAAATTTGGAAATGTTAGAATATTGGGCATTTTGGGGTTGAACTAGGGTTATTGAATTCAGGGTTTGGGTGAGCGCCGCAAGTATGATTTCGAGATCCCTGCAGGCATAGTTCAGGAATAAGGAGAATAAATTATAGCAGTTATTTGTGATTATTGATTGAATAATTATGTGAAAATTGAAGTTATGGTATTTCCCCTGAAAATTAGTATGCTATGAGAATTAGATGAAATTGTGTGGCATATGACAAATACTGAAATGTGTTTTATGATGTGTATTTTTTCTGAGAAATGATGAAATATGAAAGTACTGGTATGTGTATTGGGAAATGATAAATTGTGATGTATATATATGAGTAGAATGATTTCTATGAAAACGAAAAAGTATGAATACTGATTTGATCATGTTGAGAAGTACTGAAAAACATGA
Organism: Malania oleifera; assembly: GCF_029873635.1. Classification (NCBI taxonomy): domain Eukaryota; kingdom Viridiplantae; phylum Streptophyta; class Magnoliopsida; order Santalales; family Ximeniaceae; genus Malania; species Malania oleifera. The sequence continues at coordinate 130,222,267 of NC_080417.1, forward strand.
AATGAATGTTGAAATGAGAACAATGAAAGGGGAATAATGAACTATGAGTTCTGAATTATAAATATGGAAATGAGAAATATTGCAATGTAAAATTCTGCAATATGAATATGGAATTATGAGAATTGAAATGTGAAATTCTGAAATGTGTATATTGAAATATGAATATTGAAATGTGATTGATGAAATGCCAATACCGCTTAATGATTGTGGGTATGTGGTAATGATAACCCTAATGGATGGTTATGGAAACCCTAATGATGGGTTGTGATATTAAGCACGATACCATTGCTAGTAATGATAGTGAAACCACATGGACTCTTGGAGCGTGTGGCGTAGCAGTCAACTGAGCTATTTAGTAGAGTTGTTGTGCCCCCTGAGTCCGAATCAGGGCTATAGGTCAGCTAGTCGTACTACAGACGCGGGATATATGATATGATATTTTGATCTAACAGGGTCGGCCAACCTTGGTTAGATCCAACCTTCGGGCCGCACAACCCTGACCATGTGGACAAGCATGGTGTGGAAAAAAGATCCTCAGGGCGGCCGTGAGTTACAAAGGCGATATTGGTAGAAGGTACTGAGGATACTCATGTGCTGGATAGTGAAATGGAAATGGAAATGGAAAGTGAAAGAATGATAAAGATGGGCTGAAATGAGAAAATGAAAGAAGTAATGGAAAATGAGAAATAGAAAATGATGAAATTGAGAAATGAATTTGTGTGAGCTAATAACATAAATAATTGAGGCGAAGTAAAACTCTTCGCCTAAGGGCTTATTGAGTAAGGTGAGTGCCCTGATAAGTATCAGTTGTAGCCAAACCTGAGTTAATCGGGTAAGGTTACAAACGATATCAGAGTAGAGGGAAGCTGCATGTATGAGCGTGTAATCTTCCCTATTCTCAGGAACTTCACTGGTAAACATGGGTTGCATGTGAATGGTTTTGAAAATGGAATCAAAAGCTTATGAAAACTTGTGTTTTATATTTACATGATTATAAGCATATATCAATTTATTTTTCTCAGATGATATGATGATTTAAAAGAGTATATTATAATATAATGAAACTCATACTATCACACACTGTAAATAATTTATTCTGTCTTACTAAGATGTGGCTCACTCAAATATCTAAATATTTCAGGAAATCGAGATAGACTAGGCGATAGAGCTCCGAGATAGTGGGGAGCTGGTACCCTGATATATGGGGTAAGTGTATGAACTAGGGAGGTGTAATTCCCCTAGTGTATTTTGTTTATTTTTGGGAATGTATTGAGATATGTATATTGATCTGGTTGGGATAGCACTCTGGTATGTGTATTTGCTATGGTATGTAAACATTATGACTTCCGCTGTTAGGGTTGTATGTATGATTGTTTACCCGGTACCCTCTTCGCGTTGGGTTATATGGAAATGGTATCAGAGTTATTGACATGGCCGATGTGTGATGATTTATTTATTATTTAATGAAAAAAAATGGTATGAAAAATCAAGGTGTCACAGTTTTTGTAGAAATCCTAACCCAGAAAATAAAGGAAATAAGTAAGAAAAGAAGGAAGGAAAATTTAAAAGGGCAAAGCAGTAGGACTCGTCGGCGAATCCCCTATTTTCGTCGATAAGTGGCCTTCTGTGTCTCGTCGATGAAGTTCAGGCATCATTGATGAAGAAATCCCAAACGACAAGAAATTTCAAACATAAAGTTCATCGACAAACCCCTTCTTTCATCGACAAAAGTCCTTCTGCAACTCGTCGACGAAGGCTCCATTTCGTCGACGAAGTTGGCCGAGTCAACGGCCTATAAAAAGGTTTTAAAATTTCTTCTTCATTAAGAAACCTAACTATCTCTCTCTCTCTCTCTAAACCCACGGCCCACCCCTTCTCTCTACAATTTCTCAACATTCGTCGCCCGAATCGACGTTTGGAAGTTACCACGAGGATCTAGGAGCGTTTTTCTACAAGTCTAGCGGAGTAGATTTTTGAACTGAGTCTTTCTAGGCATCACTCCAAAGTTGAGGTAAGGGTAGAATGGGCTATCTGTCTAGCATGTAATTAGTTAAATGGGGTGTTATTTAACGGCTGTGAGCCCGATTTTACTTGACAGTCAGGGCCGAGTTTATTCGACGGCTAGGGGCCGGGTTTTGTAAAATGACTGATTTTGTACAAAATGAGATTTAAACTACTGTTTTCATTACTTAAATTGCATGATATGCTTTAGGAACCCCGAGGACCATTTGTATTGTGAGCACTGTATCGTTGCTAGAGAATTATTATTTGGCCATGTGTGCCCACATCGGATAGAGAGGTGTAGGGTGGTTTTAGCCGATTAGCCTACGTAGAGGTGGTACCTTTCCTGGGGTTTGGACCAGGAAGTGGTAAGGCAATCGGACCTGCAGCTGGGTTGCGGATGCCTGCAGGTGTATATTAGCAGATGGATACTTTGACTTAGTCTAGGTTGATCCTGCAGGGCTAAGTCTAGCCTTTGGGTCGCACAACCCGTACCAAGGGGGAAGTAAATGGTGTTTAGTCCTAGGGAGTGTCTTTTACGCATATATGCTAATTTATGTAAATGGTATCTTTGATCATTGAACTGATTTTTACGATGGAAATGAAAAGGGTATTTTCAACTGTGCAGAGTGAGTATAATGTATAACTGTTATTTTTGGTTAAATGGAGAATGGAATGTTTTTTGTATACACTAAAATTCATGTTGGCCACACACTGATATTAACTTAATCTGCCTTACTGAGAAGTGTCTTACCCCAATATACAAATTATCTTTTCAGGACCATCTCGAGGTCGAGTATAGCGAATCCCGGGCGGGGTGATAGCCAGTTAGTTTTTGTTAGTGTCTGTAAGAACTCTACTATATTTAAGTTATGTTGGAAGTTTTCTGGATATGTAATATACAGAGTTAGTTTCTTTCTTTTGGTTGGAATGTAATATGGATATCGGGAGACTTTTATGTATGTTAATAGTTTAGAGCTCTAGTAATGGATTTTGGAGAATGTTCTATTTATTTCCGTTGCATTTATATAATGAATATGGTATCAGGTACATAGACATCACTGAAGTAGCACCCAGGGTGTAACGACCCGAAAAATTATAATGATTAAATAATTAGGAAAAATAATAAATGGGATAGATAAATAAAGAATAAGGGAAGAAGGAAGATTTTAAAAGGAAGAACAATAGACCTCATCGACGAATATCCTGTCTTCGTTGACGAGTGTTCTTCTAGAAATCGTAAACGAAGTTTAGTTCCTCATCGACAAAGAGATCTTGAGTGAGTGAATTTCAGATTTTAAGTTTTGTCAACAAATGCACTCTCTCGTTGACGAAGTCCTTTCTGTGACTCATGGACAAATCCCGTCTTCTCGTCGACAAAGTCATGTGGCAACATCAAGTATTAAAGATCCAAGGAAGTTTCTTGGCGAAGAAAACTCATTTTCCTCCATTTTTCTCTCTGCCTTCTCTCTTCAAATCCGATCTGGATTCAACCCGAATCGACAAACGGAGACCGCTATGGTGTTCTAAGGAAGATTCTTTACACATCTAGCAGAACAGATTTCTAAACTGGGCTTTTCGGGAAACACTCTAAAGTTGAGGTAAGGGTTAAGATTCTTAGTTTTGGGGTTTTAAATGTTTATTTAAGGTTTATAGGTTGAGAAAATGCAGAAATAGTAGATTGTTTGGGGTTTATCTAATTAAACTAGGGTTTTTGATTCAGGGTTCGGGTGAGCGCCACAGGCATCATTTGGGGTTCCTGTTGGCGCAGTTCAAAAAAGCAGGTAAAGGGGAATATATATTAAACCAAGTTTTATGAATTAAACGGATAAATGGATTATGTTATGTGTGTGTATATATATTTTCATTTGAGTTTAAAATGCCAACTGTTTAAATTATAATTTCTGAACCTAGGGCTGTTTTATTAGATATGTATTTGTAAAAATGGATTGATGAAAGTGAAAGATTTTTTAGGATAATTGTGTAGGAAATTAAAGTTATACTTTTAATATATAAACAATAAATGAGGGTTGACTTATTTTACAGAAAATATTTGAAATATATTGCTAAATTGTGTGGCATGAGTAAAATGGAAATTCTGTGTTGAATTATGTTATATGTATGAAATACAGTTTATACAGGAAATGCATTGAGAATGAAGATGTTATATGAATTATGTTTCATGTGATTGTTAATGTAACTATGGAAATAGATGAACAGCTGAAAGGAGCTGTAGACTAACTGATGAACAGCTGAAAGGAGTTGTAGTAGTAGAATAGCGCATATCTATGTGGACTAACTGATGTACAACTGAAAGGAGCTATAGTACGAATGCAGGAAATGAAATGGAAATGAGAATGAAATGAAATATGAATGAAATAGAAATGAAATGTGAAATGTGAACAATGTAAAATGGGAAAGAGCCACGTAAAGTGAAATGCTACGTAATGTCAAAGCTGAGAACATGAACAGATGAGAAATACAGAATAAATGATAGACAGAATAATGTATTATTGTAGTATCAGTATTCATACTAATATGATATGTATTTATATGGGCAGAGCAAACTCTTTGCCCGATGGCTTACTGAGAAAGGCGAATGCCCTAGCAGGTATCAAACATAGTGGTAGGCCGCATAACGTATTAGGGCAGAGAGAAATTATTTGTATGGGTGGGGAAATTTCCTTATTCTCGGGAGCCTTCACTGGTAAACCATTATATGAACTGTGTGATTCGACATTACTTTTTCACCTGAGGGCTTACTGAGTAAGGTAAATGCCCTGATATGTTTCATTTGTGACGATTGGTTGCCTAAAGTATCAGAGAAGAGGGGTGCTCCTTGTATGGGCGGGTAATCACCCCAATCATTAGGTATTCTCGTGGGTAAAATACCTTGTTTTTTATCAGGTTCACGAAAGGATTTTAGAAATTATGATAATGATTTGCAAATGATGAATAAATATACATATGTTAGTTACAAACCTCATGTTAGCCACACGCTGATTTAATATATTGTTTCTTCCCTTTTGAGATGTGTCTCATCCGAATACAAATTTATCTTTTTCAAGACCTCCACATGATCAAGCTTAGAGAGCTTAGTGTTATTATAGCATTTTTGGATATAGAAAGAAAAATGGTATAAATTTTGATGATACTTTTGGGATGTATAAGTTTTATGTTTTATGTCTTCTGATTTGTGGATATTGGAAGTTGTAGATTATATTTTTGGAGATATGTATATATGTGGATATAGGTGGATGAATGGTTTATTTTGGAATGTAGATAGATGTAGAAAACTTTAGTATTATATTGGCTGAAGATTGTAGTTATGTTTTCTGCTGCGAAATTGTTAATGGAATAACAAGTATACGAAAATGGATTACGTGGCACCTGGGTCCCACCAGGCGGGTTCGGGGCGCCACAGAGCATGATTTAAGTAGAATAACGCATCGGGCCCTGTTTTCGGGTTTGAGGTGTTACACTAGGCCCACGTGGTGGGTCGGGGCGTTACAATTTTTATCTGTCCACTTCTCCCATGAAATAAGAGTGGAATCCACTTATAAGAAGGGTGAATATACCATCCTTCCTAGGAAAAGTGAAGTTTGGGCATTATACAAGCACTGGAAGGTTGAAATGACGCACACATTCTGACTTGAAAAAATGTGAATATGACATATATAGTGAAAGTCGTCAAAGAAAATGATCTTTAGAGGAAAGTCTCTGTACTAGAGCATGTTTCTAGTTTTAACTCAGTTTTCAAGGCTCAAGTAAGAGATGAATCACCAGTGGTAATGGAGATCCTCGGGGCTGAGCTGCTTAGATTTTCACATCAAATTCCTGTATTTCAGCTAGCCAAAGAGAAAGTTGGCAACTTGAGAGGCTTCTGGGAGCTTGATCCAGCATCATTTCTAGTTGTTTTCTTTGGTTTAAATTGAAAATTGTAGAATGTCAAAGCTTTAGCTCCCTAGTACTGACCGAGTGTGTATTTGCTTGCCTCTCTATAGCCAGCAACTTTGGTCTTAGGGTGCTGTTTTGGAAAGTAGAATGATTTTGGGGGATGACACCCAAAGTTTGGAATATGTTTGTGTAACAACCTGAACTCGGAAATTAAAATAAAATAAAGAAATAAAGGGAAATAAAAAAAAATTTGAAAAAAATTGGATTTTGGTTGGTTCAGGAGAAAACCGGCGATGGTTTTCTAGAGTAAAGAGAAAACTGGCAACAGTTTTCAGAATTTACCGCAGGGCGGTAACTGGGTAAACGGTAAATCTGGGGTGGTTAAAGATAAAACCAGCGATGGTTTTCTGGAGGCTTGGGGAAACCGGTGACGGTTTTCTGCGTAGAGGAGGCTATAAAGAAAGTCCTGCGAGCATTTCTCAAGGAAATCAAAATTTCTTTTTTTTCCTCTCCGAAAACCTATGGTTCTTCCCTTTATTTTTTTCGATTTCTGCTTCATTAAGGCTTATTTTGATGATTCGGAACCACCACAGAGTTCGTGGGATCATTCTCTACAAAGCTACCAGAGTAGATCGTTGATTTGAGATTTTGGGGCACCATCCCAAAATCAAGGCAAGTGAGATATTTTAAAGTTTTATTATTAAATTGAAGTATATGGAACCTAGGAAGTATTAAATGAGTATTGTTTTGAGATTTGAGTAAGTTAGAATTTTTGGAATATAGGGTCTCGTTTCCTGTTCGATTTTAGGCAGAATCTCGAGGAGCAGGTATGGGGAAAATGTTATAGCAGTTTTTTAATTAATTCTAAACCGGTTAAATTTGAGTATAAAAGTATATATATAAGTATAATTATCTGAATGGGTAGACTGTTGGAACAAAAATGATTTTAATAATGTATATGGTATTTGGGAAAAATCATGTGGCACAGAAATAACTTTCATAATTATATGGTTCCGAGTATTGCTTGATAATGTTTACTGTTCGCTTGTGGCTATTGTTTGGATTGTAATTCTACTTGGTTGTGAATATTGTTCAACTGTGAGTATTGTTTGATTGTGAATAATGTGGTAAATTTGAGGATGTGCCTGTGTTGACCTTATTGGTCACGCTCGGTTTTGATTATGACATATCATTGTATCTAATGAGTGTTTGAGGTTTTGAGTAGGAACTAAGGGTGATAAGATCAAGATGTGCACAAAGCAAGAAAAGCTTGAAGACCAAATCATATTCATTGTAATATATTTATATTGATCTGTAATAGTAAGTAGATATTGGGTTTGAAATAAGCTCACACACATCACATGTATGACTTACTACGTAAGCTCAAACCAAATCATAAATGAGAAAGGACCTTAGAAAGACCCTAGGGTGTACCTTTGGTCGACCGACACCGGATTTTTTCGGTGTCTCTATTTTGGACCCAAGTGACTCTAGGACACACACATGTTCACATATATTTGTTAGACATTTAAATAGGGCTTTATTGTGTTAAGACGGGACCGAAATGTACACTTGGTGCACTTTCGATCGACCGGCCAAATCAGTTCATTCTTGGCCTGGTCGACCGAATCATACCTGCGTCAACCGTTGACCTAGGTCCTCGGTCGACCGACCACTCAGTTCAAAATACCCTTGGTCGACCGTACCACTTGAGTCCTGGTCGACCGAAACACTTCTGGTCGACCGGACCTCTAGGGTTGCTCCTATTTTTTTACGGCGGTTAATAATTTTAAACAGGGTTAAATTGATTTAAATGTCATTAATCTTTTCTAACAATTCCCAATAGGTCCCCAACGGTCATATTTTCTCCCTTGCCTATATATATGAGTTCATTTGAGAAAATTAAGGGTGATTAGCCACCTTGATTAGGGAAGAATTCTCTGAAAAATAAAAACCCTATACTACTCATTTTCCTACTCAAATCACTCATACTTGCCTTCTATTGTTTCCTACATCACTTGTAAGTTGATTGAGTGTTTTGCTTTTATAGTTTTGCTCTCCCATTCATATTTGATTGATTTATTCTCATCGAGAGCTAAACCTAAGGATTCTTAGGAGGTTTTTGCTAATAAGCCTATCCTAAGAAGACCTTGCTTGATCTTCTAAGCTAGCACTTTTATTGCAAGATCTTAAGAAGATCGTATTTGTTTTCGGTTGCAAAACCTTTCAAACACTTCCAAATATCTATTGCGCTTTTATCTAATAAAATATTCAAAGAGATATTTGTATGTGTGATAGTGATCTTTGTTGCAATATTCTTTCACTCATATATTATTTTCTTAATACAAAGATTACACATCTTTTGCAAACCAAGCATATACATCGCTTAATACTTACATGCTTGAGATATCTTAATGATTGAAATACATAAGACTTGACATCTTTGTGTGAACCTATTTGTTGAATATCTTGTGATACAAAGATTGTTTGTTTGACACTCTCACGTACGCATTACACTGATAGAATATACTTTGAGAGTTGAACCATCTAGACCACATTGAGCTTACATATTATTTCATATTGTGGTGTATGTGATTGAACGTAATTGGGTACAAATCTGCTTTACTTGAAAGCGCAATCACTGTATCGTTTGTTTTATTAAGCAAACTTGCTGTATTCCAGGCATGGGCCTGAAGAGGGAGACTAGCCCTGGAATAGTCCCAAATTGGCTTCGACCCAGTTAGGGAAGCTAGGTGCGTCATCCTGTTAAGGCGTGAAGGTTGAGGTCAGCCCCGTTAATTGACCTGGTTAAGATTGAGGTCAGCCCTGTGTTAATTTGACCTGGTTGTTAACGGTGCCGCTCCACCCTTAAGTGAGCTATTAGTGGAATCCTCAAGCTTGCGAGCTTGAGGCGGGGACGTAGGCACAGTTGGTCGAACCCCGATAACATATTGTGTGTTCTCTTACATTTCCGCACTTTATATTTACCGCACATGTATGTTATGAGTGAATGATGCGTATGACTTAATTGCCACATTATATTTATCTACGCATTTGGAAATTGCATAGACAGGCCCTAGGTTGTGCATATACTGTTGTTGGATATATTAACCTCGAAGAAAAATTTTAAAACTCCAATTCATCCCCCCTCTTGGGAATATACCAATTCTAACAATTGGTATCAGAGCCTCGTTGCACTTGACTTAAACGTTTTTGTAAAAAGATCGCAATGGCTCACATTGGTGTATCCCCATTCGTTGAGGGACAGTCATTTTCCAGTCCTCCAGTATTTTGTGGTGTCAACTACACCATGTGGAGAGTTAGAATGACCATATTCTTGAAATCTATGGACTGGAGGGTCTGGCTTGTGACTGCCAAAGGAAGATGTGCACAAATAAATGAAAATGATTTTAATATGATTAGTTCTAATTCCATGAACATGTTACATCTTGCGTTAGATTCTGATATCTTTGGTGAGTTTGTGGCATATCAAACTACACAGGAAATCTGGGATGAACTGGAAAAGAAATATGGAAAATTCCAGGAATCAGAGATGGTAACTCCTCCAGATGCTCCAAGCTTAAATGATCAAGAGGAGGTAATTCATGAGCTAGACATCAACGGCGAGGTATATGATTCTCACTCTAGCCCATTTGATGGTTTTTGTGGTGAATGCTGTATTGGGTCATGTACTGAATCGTCTGCTGATAATGCTGTAAATGGTTCATGCGATGTTTACTATGAAAAACCTTGTGATGAATCATATGTTTGTTTTTGTGACATATCAAATGCTGGACCATCTGTTGAATATCATAATAGTTTTGATAGAGATGTTTGTGATGATTCATATATTGAATGTTGCAGTATATTATGGAATGAATCATCCCTTGTACTTCATGATAGCCCTATTGAGCATGCATGCAATGATTCGTATGAAAACTGTTGTGATAATTCTTTTGGTGAATCATGTGCTGATTTGAATATTAAAAGCATGCTATCACATGTAGAACTAGAAAAGACTCTATTGAAAATGCACAAGTTTCTAGTAAGAATCTCTAAGCATGAAATACGTCTAAAGAATGAGAACAAAAGAATAACAAAACAATTAAAGGGGCTGAAAAATTTTCATGCTATTCTTGAAAAGAAAAAGGTTGAGAAGATATTGAATATTGCATGCTTGGATGAAGAAACAGATGATTATTCGAAAATTGCTCTTGAGATTAAAAATGATACGAATAATCATAATAAACCCTTCGGATCTAAAGAGAAAACTCATTTCAAAAAGGGTTCGGGTTGCTTACATAGAACCAATAGTCTAGTCTCACTAAAGAAAGATGGAATGAATAAGCACAATCCTTCACGTGTATTCTATACCTGCTTATTTTTGAAATCTGTGTGGCATACGTGGTTTAATTGCTTACTAAGAAATGTGAGAGGGCTAGAAAAAGAAATGAGATGGATAATCAGCGAAGCAAACCTCGTAGGACTTAAGGAAAAACAAATTCAAACTAAAAATGCATTCTTGCTATCCTTTCTTTGTTCCTAGGTTTAGGAGTTGTGACGATTGTAGGATCAGGAAGTGATTGTTGATTAAAACGAAATTCTTAGTATGCACACTCACTAAGCTATCTTGTTATACTAAGAACCTTTATCCACTTCCAAATGGACATGGCATGTACGCCCAGTATTTAGGTCTAATTGCTTAACCCCTGCCGTCATGAAAACCATAAAGTTAAGCAGTAGTTGTCAATTGCACAAAGTTGAATTTTAGGGCTTCGTCTTATATCTCACCCATAGGGAGTTATCACCAAACTACAATCATACTCGATGAATTTTTCACTCATCTTTTGGTTCGTATCCGTGCTCCTCTATATCATCATTTCTATAGGATACTCTCCAATCACCGTAGAGATTAGGTTAAGAAAAGCCTCACACTCCTTAATGCTCGGTACCCAAATAGGTCAATAAGTCTATTCTTGGTACACACCTTATTTGAGCAATATCTTTCACCAAGAATCCCTAAGAATCATGGTTATACTGTTACACATTAAATATGGACCTTAGGGAGAACTTTGGATCAAAAATTAGGAAAAACTGAGAAAACCACTATGCTCGGTCGACCGAGCATTGCTGTTATAAAGTGTCCCGGTCGACCAGGACAGGTTGACTTTGACTTCTCGATCGACCGAACCCTAGTAAGCACATTCTCCTCGGTCGACTGAATCTTTCGATTTCTCGATGGTCGACCAAAACTTGGAACATTGCACTCTCTCGGTCGACCGACCCTCCCAGTTCATTTTCGCCTCGGTCGATCGAACTGTGTTGGTACCTAGGGAATTTCAAGCGTCGGTCGACCGTATCTACTTCTGGTCGACCGAGCTGCAATATATGTATATGTTTTCTTCATTTTCAGCTCATTTGCGCGAGAAATCTTGAGAGAATTCCCTTTCCTTCACTGCACTTCCTACTATCCTAGCCTCACACCGTCATTGTAATGGCCCACATTGAAGCCCATGAGCTTGCTTATGCGGAAGATGAGTATTTTCTCTTAGATAGGTACAAGATGCGATATATACGGGAGTTCCGTCCCAAGGAGGCTATACTAGGTAAGATACTCGACTTAGTTTTTATGGGCCAATACTTTCAAAATATTTTAGATATGTTCGAGTATCAGGAGTGGAGATCTTTTATCTCCTACCAGCCTGGGGGGCATTACCTGACGTTCGTTAGAATGTTCTATGCCAACCTAGGCAATGATGAGAACGGGTACTTCTCCCATGTTTTGAGGACAGATGTGCGTTTTGACGCGCAATATATCTCTAAAGTCCTCGACATTGGCCGTGGCGATTTTGAGTGCCCCGATGTGGGTAACTCCTGGATATTTGAGCAGGAATTTACCGTAGCCACATTCGCCAACCTGACCATGTCTGACCCTGGCACTGTTAGCCAGAACCATCCTCCCCAGTACAGACAGTTCAGTTTAAGGTCGTGCACCATCTGATCAGATACAATGTCCTGCCCAAGGCAGGATCTAGAGTGCACGTCTCCTTTTTAGACTGCTTTATTATGTGGTGCCTTTTTGCTCGGAAGAAGTTGGACCTGCCGAGTTTGATTATCCGTTGGATGATGGCCAAGACGATTGGCCACCGAGTGATCATGCCATATGGGGGAATCCTGAACAAATTGTTTAGGAATATTGGAGTCACGAGGACGAATGTGGCTTCACTAAAAAGGAGACGACCGTCGGACACTTTCTCTGGCGTGACCCTTAGAATGATGGGGTACGAGCTCATAGGGAACATTTGGGCATCCTCTAGAGTAGTAGAAGCACAGGTAGAGGCCCCACAGGAGCCACCACAACCTCCACAGCCATCGAATTTGGATCTCATGGCTGCTATCTCCGGCTTATCTGACATGTTCATACAGTTTCGAGGATCAGTCCAGTCAGACCTGCAGGACGTGGCATCGTCATCTGCTGCACTTAGGGAGGAGTTCTAGTAGCACTCCATCTCCATAGCCAGTCGTCTTAGAGACATAGAGCGATCCATGACAACTGGCTTCAGTGAGCTGAGTGATCGCATTCAGGAGATGCAGGATGAGAGAGATCGGATGACGATGGACTTCGATTTCGATGCCGCCGACGACGGTGATGGAGGAGAGGATGGAGGAGATGATGGAGGGGAGAACTAGACTTCAGAGTTGTCCGCAGATCAGATAGCGTGGCCTTGATTCTTTTTGTCTTATTTTATATCATTTGGTCTGTATTAAATAAAAACAACTCTTTCATTTTATTTTGTACTGTCATGATATTATTGACATACTACCTTGGTTATTTATGATATATATATGCATCTGCAGTTTCTTGACTTGCACATTATAATGGTTAACTGTGTATGATATTGAGATGCATGAGTAGTATAGAATGCCTACTGCATGGCGGATGCAGTTGTTGAGAATTGCCTGTTGGTAGATGATAGGTTCTCGTGTGCCTTACTTCTATGATATTGTCTATTTGAGAACGTTTTTGTGCAGGTAAAATTTGGGAAATGTCCTATTTACAGCAGGCATGCTGCCGAATTTTCTGTAGACACTTGCCCAAATAATTGAAACATTACTTATGTGTGCCAAATGTATATATACATGTGAAGTAATTGTTTCATAATTTGCATACATTTAGGGGGAGCATCTAAAAACAAATGTTTATCTTGTCTTGCTTACAAAATATGTTTGGATTATAGCTACCTTTAAATCAAGTGTGGCTTGTGCTTTAATCATAAATTTGAAATATGTTCTTGGTGCCACTATTACTTGATTTGCCATATGATCATGCATGTGAATCTTAAATTTTTTTTGGATCATTATGGTTATGATTTTTCTGGTTATAATTTAGTATGTGCCTAATTGACAACCTAGAAAAATATTGCTTGATTATCTTAAAATTGAAGTTCTCCTTTTCATCAAGCAACTTCCCCCCAGTACCTTTTGCACATATTAAAGGGGACTGAAATGCACACTTGGTGCACTTTCGATCGACCGACCAAATCAGTTCATTCTTGGCCTGGTCGACCGAATCATACCTGCGTCAACCGTTGACTTAGGTCCTCGGTCGACCGACCACTCAGTTCAAAATACCCCTGGTCGACCGTACCACTTGAGTCCTGGTCGACCGAAACACTTCTGGTCGACCGGACCTCTCGGGTTGCTCCTATTTTTTTACCGCGGTTAATAATTTTAAACAGGGTTAAATTGATTTAAATGTCATTAATATTTTCTAACAATTCCCAATAGGTCCCCAACGGTCATATTTTCTCCCTTGCCTATATATATGAGTTCATTTGAGAAAATTAAGGGTGATTAGCCACCTTGATTAGGGAAGAATTCTCTGAAAAATAAAAACCCTATACTACTCATTTTCCTACTCAAATCACTCATACTTGCCTTCTATTGTTGCTTACATCACTTGTAAGTTGATTGAGTGTTTTGCTTTTATAGTTTTGCTCTCCCATTCATATTTGATTGATTTATTCTCATCGAGAGCTAAACCTAAGGATTCTTAGGAGGTTTTTGCTAATAAGCCTATCCTAAGAAGACCTTGCTTGATCTTCTAAGCTTGCACTTTTATTGCAAGATCTTAAGAAGATCGTATTTGTTTTCGGTTGCAAAACCTTTCAAACACTTCCAAATATCTATTACGCTTTTATCTAGTAAAATATTCGAAGAGATATTTGTATGTGTGATAGTGATCTTTGTTGCAATATTCTTTCACTCATATATTATTTTCTTAATACAAAGATTACACATCTTTTGCAAACCAAGTATATACATCGCTTAATACTTACATGCTTGAGATATCTTAATGATTGAAATACATAAGACTTGACATCTTTGTGTGAACCTATTTGTTGAATATCTTGTGATACAAAGATTGCTTGTTTGACACTCTCACGTACGCATTACACTGATAGAATATACTTTGAGAGTTGAACCATCTAGACCACATTGAGCTTACATATTATTTCATATTGTGGTGTATGTGATTGAACTTAATTGGGTACAAATCTGCTTTACTTGAAAGCGCAATCACTGTACTGTTTGTTTATTAAGCAAACTTGTTGTATTCCAGGCACGGGCTTAAAGAGGGAGACTAGCCCTGGAATAGTCCCAGATTGGCTTAGACCCGGTTAGGAAAGTTAGGTGCGTCGTCCTGTTAAGGCGTGAAGGTTGAGGTCAGCCCCGCTAATTGATCTGGTTAAGGTTGAGGTCAGTCCTGTGTTAATTTGACCTGGTTGTAAACGGTGCCGCTCCACCCTTAAGTGAGCTATTAGTGGAATCCTTAAGCTTGAGGCTTGAGGCGGGGACGTAGGCACAGTTGGCCGAACCCCGATAACATATTGTGTGTTCTCTTACATTTTCGCACTTTTTATTTACCGCACATGTATGTTATGGGTGAATGATGCGTATGACTTAATTGCCACATTATATTTATCTACGCATTTGGAAATTACATAGACAAGCCCTAGGTTGTGCATATACCGTTGTTGGATATATTATCCTCGGAGAAAAAGTTTAAAACTCCAATTCACCCCCGCTCTTGGGAATACACCAATTCTAATAGCCTGGATGATTGGTTATGCATAGGATGTGTAATGTGGTTCATGTAAATTTCGATATAGTGTTGACAGTGGTATGAGGAGGTCATTATATCATACCTGATATAAGTCGTC
Organism: Malania oleifera; assembly: GCF_029873635.1. Classification (NCBI taxonomy): domain Eukaryota; kingdom Viridiplantae; phylum Streptophyta; class Magnoliopsida; order Santalales; family Ximeniaceae; genus Malania; species Malania oleifera. The sequence continues at coordinate 130,237,389 of NC_080417.1, forward strand.
ATATAATGTTGAAATTGGTATAAGGAGGTCGTTATATAAGCATTTATATTAAGGGGGTAAAACATTGATCATGGAATGAGGAGTTTGTTTTACTGATTTACAATGAATGAGGTTGTGTGTGTGGATTTGTAACCTGTGTGGTTGTGGTACCTGTGTGAGCCACGATATATTCCGTGAAGGTGTTAGTCCTGTGCGCACCATGTGTTTTGTATGGATGAGAGTCCTGTGTGGACGTTATATTTTGTGTGGATATGGACCCTGTGTGGGTGTGAATGAAAACTGTGTATATTCCTGTTTGGATGTGGGTCCTGTGTGGACTGTATACTTGTGTGGTTATGGACCCTTTGTGGGTGTGCATGAAATATGTGTGTATCCTGTGTGGATTGGTTGTGGTATGTGTATATACGCGGATCTCTGTGAAATGATGGCATTGGATGCATGTAACTATAATTACATAAGTATTTATGATAAAGTACAATTCTCCACCTGAGGGCTTACTGAGGAACGCGAGTGCCTTGGTAATTTTCTATTGGTACCAGAGTAAAGGAAAGCTACTTGTATGGGCGGGTAAACTTCCCTATTCTCGAAGACTTTACCTGGATACATAACCCGAGAGCTTACTGAGTAAGGTGAGTGCCCTGGTATTATTGCCAGAGCAGAGGGAAGTTACTTGTATGGATAGGTAATCTTCCTTATTCTCGGGAATTATTAGTAAAAGTAATTGTGGTTGTGTGTATAATATCAGATGACAGTATGATTATTAGTGATGTGACTTCACAGTTTCTATGTTATTGATTATCAGATAATTACTTTTGGTATGTATTAAACTCTCTATCACACACTATTTATAACTTTTTCTTCCTTACTAAGAGGTGTCTCACCCTGGCGATTATTATTCTTTTCAGGTCCTTCAAGTGATCGAGCTTAGGAAGCTTTAGGGTGGGGTTTAGTTGTGAGTGGATAAAAGAATAGGTTTATATACAATTTTATGTTAAAATTTTCCTAGTTTTGTAATATGAAGTATTTGGTATACTCTTTTATGGGTTTGTATATATATGTTTATATAACTCTAATATTTGTTTGAGGTTGTTTAATTAGTTTTGCTACGTGAATGGTATTAGAGATACCTGATTAGTCTTATAACACCCTGGGCAATCATGTATCACCCGTCTCTTAAATTGCTCATTCAAATTAAATGTATATGATTTTAGGTAGCATTGGTTTTGTTGTGCATGCATCTTGACCACTTAGGTGACCTAGAACACTAATGGGGCTGGTATGTTTGTATGGCATGACGAGGTGATTCCTTGGCCATCTCTGTCTCTGTGAGAAGGCCTAACCTTTTGGTTTGGATTATCTGTAAGCTAAACTACTTGTTTTAATTATTAGTGACGGTTTTATAAATCGTTACTAACACAAGACTATTAGTGATTGATTTTTCTAAACCATCACTAATATTGTTAAATAAATTATTTATATATTTTTAAATAAAAAATATTATTAGTGACTGTTTAATAAATTCGTCTCTAATAATAGGTTATTAGTAACGGTTCTAATAAACCGTCACTACTATAGTTGACTTTTCTTGGTCAACAAATGCATGATTAGTCACGGTTCCATAAACTGTTACTAATACGAGCCTTTTAGTGACAGTTTATGGAAACCGTCACTAATAACATACTATTAGTGACGGTTTTTTTCAAACCGTCACTAATATAGTAAAATAAATATTTTTTATATTTTTAAAAGAAAAAACACTATTAGTGACGGTTTAGAGAATTTGTCGCTAGTAATGCGCTATTAGTAACGGTTCTAATAAACAGTCACTAATATTGTTGACTTTTTCCCAATCAATAAAAGTATTATTAATGACGGTTCTATAAACCGTTACTAATACAAGATTATTAGTGACAGTTTGGAAGAACCGTTACTAATAATGCATTATTAGTGACAGTTTTTAGGAACCATTACTAATATTGTTGACTTTTTCATAGTTAACTTGCATTATTAGTAGCGGTCGTGACAATTTGTACAAAAGGTCACTAATACCATATATTTAGTGACGAAATTCAAACCGTTACTTATACTTTTGTTACTAAAAATCAGTATTTTTGCAATGTATGTTGTATCAATAGTACATCTATAAAAAACAAATACAAATAAACTGAGATACTTCTAGGGTTCAAGTTACGCTAGCGTCAACTTGCATATTTTTGAGCCTTCAAGGTTTGTTTGATGCCATATTTATTTATTTATTTGTTCAACAACTTTATACAAAATATTTTCCATAGCATCAACTCAGGAAGATCATTTTCCTAGACTTACAGTATTTTCCTGGGCGGAAAGCATTTCTTTCACCACCTTCTCCAAATTCAGGAACGACGAGCCATTCGGAGCAACAGCCTTATGGGCTTTCTCCTTCAACTCCATCACTCTCTTCTTCATCCCCTTTCCCTTCTCTCCCTTCATCATCACCTCCCTCACAATCTTCTCCACTTCCTCCCGCTTCACCTCACTCCCAATCTCCATCCCAATCCCCCATTCCCGGCAAGCGTACCTACAGTTCGTCGGCTGCTCCGCGAAGAACGGCCAGCAGATCACCGGCACTCCGGCGGACAAACTCTCTACCATCGAATTCCACCCGCCGTGCGTCAGAAATCCCCCCGTCGCCGGGTGGTTCAGAACTTCCTCTTGCGGGCACCAGCTCTCAATCAACCCCCTTTCTCCGGTCGCCGCCTCGAATTCCGGCTGCAGAATCGCAGAGTCGCCGGAGACCATACCCGGCCGAATTACCCACAGAAAGGAGCAATTACTGCCGGCAAGCCCCCAAGCGAACTCGATTAACTGTTCCGGCGCCATTACCGTTGTGCTGCCGAAGTTTACGTAGAGCACGGAATTGGGTTTCTTGGAATCGAGCCATTGGAGACATTCGAGCTCTTCTTTTAACAGATTGGATCCAATAGACCTCAAAGGCTCTTCAAGTGGTACTCGATTGATGAGCAAGTGAAGAGGTCCAATGGTGTATATTGGGGGGAACATGGATGAAAGGGCTTCCAAAACGTCTGGCTCCAATTCATCAAACGTGTTGAGAATCATGGCGGAAGCTTTGGAACCCATCTCCGTTTCTCTCATGCAAAACTCAAACAGGATATCGTTTGGGTCTGTGGTTCGAAGGAAGCTCGGGAGATCCCTCAGCCGAACATCTTTCATGCCCGGAATCCAGTCTATAATGGTAATGTCTAGATACCCATTTGTAAAATAGCTGGAATCTGCAGTTAATTCACATAAACGTGTTTCTGTTAGCTTGAGTCAAAGAAATTTTCATGTTTTGCCCCCAAAATGAAAAGATCACTCGTGGGTTTCAACAATTTTTTTCTCATACATACCTTTAAGTGGTGTAAAGCCCTTTTCCCTGAGAGCGCGATGTTGTCTGAAACCCATTAGGCCGGTAGGGGATATGGTCCACAAGATCACATTTGGGACTCCGAGCTCGGCGGCGGCGGCGTGGGTGAAGGACATGAAGCCGTCGGAGACGAGGCAGGTCACCGGAGGGGCGATCGAAGATTTTGCAGACTTAGAGAGGAGATGTCGGAACGGGGGCAAGAAGTTCTTTGCGACGGAGTCGCAGAGGGAGGGGATGTCCGGGGTGGAGTCGGAGGGAGGGAGGCCGTCGGGAATGGTGGCGAATTGGAAGTCCGGGAGGCCGTCGAGGGAATTGGGGCCTCTGGATTGGAGTAGGCGGCGGTGGTTGAACTCTGTGTTAACGAAGGTGATGTGGAAGCCTCGGTGGTGGAGGAGCTTTGCCAAGTTCATCATTTGCTTGATGTGGCTTTGAAACGGGAACGGGGTGCAGACGGCGTGAGGCTTATCGGCGGCCATTGACGAGTGAACAGTGAACACTGAGTAGGGTATGAAGTTTGAAGATGGTGGAAGGAAAATTCAAACATGCAGAATGATAATTTATGGAGTATAATTGGATGATGAGTCAGAAGGATAGGGATTGCTGGTTGCGACGAGTGGATTGTGATTTGTGAATGGCCCATCCTTTTTGTCCTCACACCATGATTGAATGGCGGCTTCCAGTTTCAAGGCCGCAACTTTTGAAAGCATCATGCTTGTCTTTCACGGTAGAAGCTGTTGGAGGTTACAAGATGATCTGAAGCAAGATCAATAACCAAACAAAATACATAAAGCTGTTATAAGTAATATATGTAATTAGATTAGTTGTTCATGGTTGTTGAAGTCTACTTGTATGCTACAATTCAATTCAGTTTTTTTTAGTGAAGAGAAAATAGATGATTCTTCTTATTTTTATCTTTGTTTTCAAAGGCTTTCCTACATTTTACATGGTATCAGAGCACTGATTGAACTTCACAGGGAAATGCTTATTGCAGAAGAAGTATAGTCATCTTCAAATTTCGAATTTCAACTGTAGACAAAGCTGTGGTTGATCAAGGAAGTTTCAAATTTTAGAAATAAACTGATTAAACTTCATAGGGAAATGCTTATTGCAGAAGAAGTATAGTCATCTTCAAATTTCGAATTTCAACTGTAGACAAAGCTGTGGTTGATCAAGGGAGTTTCAAATTTTAGAAATAAATTGATTCAATTTCTGCTGTTCTCTTAATTTTTTTCTTCTTTCCTCTCTTTACTGTTCCATTTCTATGGTGAACCCTGAATCTTCTACTCATTCTGGTTCTATGGCAAATGCTGATGAATCTTCAAGAAATCCATCGGATGATTCTTCAAGTGTCTATTACTTGCATCCATCGGATAACCCTGGAGCTCTTCTAGTCTCTGAAATCTTGACTGGTGCAAATTATGTTGCATGGAGTAGATCTATCTCCATTTGCTTTTATAGTTAAGGATAAAATTGCATTTATAGATGGTACTTTGCCTCAATCAAATTCTGGTGATTCTCGAATTCAAATTGCTTGGTTGAGAGTAAATAATCTCGTTTTGTCTTGGCTAATGAATTCAATAGCAAAAGAAATTCGTGGAAGTCTGTTGTACTTCACAGCTACGTGTGAGGTTTGGGAAGAACTCAAAACAAGGTATCTTCGAAGTGATGGTCCAAAAGTCTTTACCCTAGAAAAATCTCTCAGTTCGATTTCTCAAGGAGCAAGATTAGTCACTGAATATTTCAATGAATTCAAGACACTCTAGGATGAATATATCAGCTACAGACCAATTCCAAGCTGCAGATGTAGAATTCTTGATAGATGTTCTTGTAATCTTTTAAAGAATTTTACAGAAAGGCAGCAATCAGATTATGTGATGAAGTTTCTCATTGGTTTGCATGATTATTACTCTATGATGCGAAGTCAATTACTTCTCCAATCACCTTTGCCTTCTATGAGCAAAGTTTTTTCTTTGCTACTGCAAGAAGAAAGTCAAAGATCATTGTCTAATGCTGTTGGTTTTTCCATGGATTCTCATGCTATGATTGCTGCACAAACATAGAAATCTGTTACTACTAATGGTACTTGTTTCACAAAATCAAAAGCCAAAGGAAATATTATTTACTCCCATTGTGGATATACTGGTCACCTTGCAGATAAGTGTTTTCATTTGTTTGAATTTCCACATGGATGGAAAGGTCCATGAGGCAAGAAAATTATTACTCCTCAAAATGGAAATACAAATACATATTTGTCCAATGCAAATGTTGCTTCTTCTTTGGAATTAAATTCAAGCATCTCAAATATATTTTCTCAAGAGCAAATTCAAAACTTGCTGTCCTTTGCAAATAGCCTTTCTAATACAAACGTAACCTCTACAGCAAATACTGTCTCTACATCAGGTGTCATTTCATGTCATGTTGTTTCAGCTGACAAAAATAATTCTCCATGGATTCTTGATACAGGAGCTACAGATCATATGATTTGTTCTCCTCATTTTTTCACTTCAATTCATCTACCAAAATAATCATCTGCAGTCCATTTACCAAATGGTCAATATGCTTTTGTTATTTTCACTGGAACTGTACATTTTTCAGCTAATATTATTTTACATAATGCTCTTTACATTCCTTCCTTCAGTGTTAATCTCATATCTGCTTCAAAACTTACTAAAGAAAATTCTATTGGTTTGTTTTTCCTTCAATCCAAATGTATTTTGCAGAACCTAATCAGCTGGAAGATGATTGGTCTTGCTGAAGTGAAATCAGGTCTATATCACCTACAACAATCTCCTACTCTAGCAAGGAATAAATCTAATCTCAAGTGTATATCTTCTGTTTCTTCAGCAAATAATTGTACTACCAATGCTGATATTTGACATTTTCGTCTAGGACATATTCCCTCTACCAGATTGAAATTTATTAGTGATATAAATCCCAATGTATCAGAAAATCCAATTCATATATGTGAAGTTTTTCCTTTAGCCAAACAGAAAAGGCTTGTATTTCTTGTATCAAGTAGCTATTCAAATAAAGCTTTTCAGTTAGTTCATTGTGATATTTGGGGTCCTTTCTCACCTGTTTCATATTCTGGTTTTCATTATTTTCTCACTATTGTAGATGATTATACAAGATTTACTTGGCTTTATCTCATGAAAACCAAAACAGAAACTCGTACTATTTTCACAAAATTTGTTTCTTATATTCATACTCAATTCAACACATTGATTCAAACTCTTAGAACTGATAATGGCCAAGAGTTTAACATGCTTGATTTCTACAATAGTCATGGCATAATACATCAATTATCTTGTGTTGAAACACCCCAACAAAATGGTAGAGTTGAAAGAAAACATCAACACCTACTTAATGTGGCTAGAGCTTTGCTTTTTCAATCCAAATTGTCACTTTCTTATTGGACAAATTGTGTGCTAACAGCCACACATCTCATCAATAGAACCCCTTCTTCTATTCTCCAAAATCAAACACCATACTTCCTTTTATTTCAAAAACATCCAGCTTATAACTATCTAAAAGTTTTTAGGTGTTTGTGTTTTGCTAGCACACTCACTGCTCATAGAGGAAAATTCCAATCAAGAACTTCAAAATGTATTTTTCCGGGTTATCTGTAACGACCCGAAGAGTAATGATATTTAAATAATAAAAGAAAGGGAAATGGAAACTGAAAACAGAATGAGGTAGTCGACGAACGCTTCGCGTTCATTGACGACATTGCATTTTGGAAAGGATAAATCTCGAGAAATTTTTCAGCTCCTCGTCGACAAATATAGGGGACTCGTCGACGAGGGTATAACAGGGGCTCGTCGACGAGGTGACATGGCTCGCCGACGAGGAAATACCAAGGGGATGATTTTGGGGTTTCTGAATTTCGTCGACGAAGGGGAGAGTTCATCGACGAATTTTGTATTGACCTCGTCAACGAGGTGACATGGCTTATCGACGAAAGCCACAGTTTAAATAGGCTTAAAGTTCATTTTTGGATGAAATTTTCTGCGCAGATCCTTTCTCTCTCCTACCCTTCGGTCCCTCCTCCTTCTCTCTTCGATTTTGGGCCGAATTTCCGTCGGTTCGACGATCTGAAGCCACCACGATGCTCTTGGAAAAGTACTCTTCAAGTCTGTCGGAGCGGATCGTCGGTGGGGCTGAAGTGGAAACCATCCCAAATCCAGCGTAAGACTTTCTACTCAATATTTGAATTTTTGGCAGTTGTAGAAAGTGTTATACGCGTAGAAATACTGAACTTTAGTTCTGGGAAATTTCATTTTCAGGGTGTTGAATTGGGAACCCTGCGGGTGCGGGGCAAATTTTCTTAGGGACTTTTCAGGAATTAGGTAAGGGGATAAACTAAGTTAGTTCTTTTTGAGAAAATGTATGTATATATAGCATTTGATTTCAGGAAAGTAAATATGTTCATATATATGATTTATATTTGAGAAAACACTGTTGAAAATGATGGTATGTTGAATATGCGGAAAACTTGTTAGTGTGGCATAAGTAGAAATTGTTATAAAATATTGTCTTCTAGAAATGTGATTATGATATGGATTTTTATAATGGAAAAATCGGCGTACGGGCCGAGATTTTTATATATTTTGCCGGCATATGGGCCGTGCTATGGATGTGATTTTTCAGCGTATGGGCTGTGCTATTGTATGATTTGTCGACGTATGGGCTGAGCTATGGATGTGATTTTTTAGGTACGGGTTGTGTTATGATTTGCTGGTGTACGGGCCGATGATTTTCATGATATACGTATATATGCAAAATGATGTGATTGATTTGATATTAATGATATGAAATATCCATGTATCACATTTTTAGTATATGTTATATGATATCAGAACTTGGTTGGCTTGGTCTAGGCTAGCACTTGCACGGTACCGTTGCTATGTGTCCATGGTCTTCATGATCATGATATTTGTGTTAACTCCGCTGTACGGAGTGGTGTGAGATTTGATGGTCGATGTGGTTTTCAAGAAGTGTGTGAGCGCCCCTGGTGTACGGACCAGGTCAGGCAGACCCATCAGACTTACAGACTGTACTTTTGACTTGGTAGTGGTTGGCCAACCATTGTCAGGTCCCGCCTTCGGGTCACACAACCCAGTCATGTGAGGGTAATACATGACAACAGCCAGCTAACCTACCAGGAATGTTTTTGTATTATTATTATATGAGATGATATATGTTTATGAAAATGCAGTATGTTCTGCTATGTTTTGATGATATATGTTTTCCTAGATTTGACATAACAGTTACTGAATATGTTCTGTATGATATATGTATAACACAGAATACTCATGTTGTCACATACTAGTATTATTTTATTTCCTTTACTGAGAGGTGTCTCACCCCGAATTTTATAAATATTTCAGGAGCCCCTGAGAGGAGAGCGGGTAAAGCCCCGCCGATCTAGTACGGTAGATCTGCCCTTCCAAAAGGGTAAGTATTTTGATAGGGTCGGATGTATTTGTGGAAATGGCCCTAAGACATCTTTTTGGGTTGAGTATTGTGTGTATATATATAATGATTGTAGTAACTCTGGTATTGTGATGTATGATATAATGAGATGTATATGACTGTATGTTTCCTGCTGCTTAGGTTTCTGTTATACGTTCTAATATATCCCTGGTACCCACGGGTCCAGGTGGACTATGATCTGCTAAGATTGGTGATATTGATTTTATTATATTATGAAAAAAAAATGTGGAAATTAAGCAAGTCGTCACAGTATGGTATTAGAGCCTAGGTTGCTAGGCTTTGTAGACTTTAGAATGCAGTGAAAACAACACCAGAGTTTAGGAAATGATTTGAGGTTTTGTTCTACAGTCTAGAGGCAGGACTTTCGTGGTAGTTTCTGTGTTTTTCCTGGGGTGACCATTTCAGAAAAAACCATAGTAAGCTATTGTCGGGTTGTGTTCCTAGAATATAGGACTGAGGATTAGAAATGAGTTAGAAATGTTGAGATAAGTGGTGAGGATAGGTGGGTAAATTAAAAGGATAGAATTTCTAAGTTGTGTTTGTTGTTTCCACGATGGATCTAGGAGGAAGTAATGCCCATGCGAGTGGCAGTGATGGAGCAAGACCATTAAGTGTAGCTGGGATCGACTCTGACGCAGTATTACGTAGCGTGGCTCAGCAGGTTATGGCTGAGATCGCTAGGAGCTCAAGGGAGTAGAGTGGTCCATCTGCAGGCCATGAGTGCACTATAGAAAAGTTTACGAAGATGAATCCTCCGACGTTCTCAGGTGGAGTTGATCCTGCAGCCGCTGAGAACTGGATGTAGGAGACCGAGAAAATCTTGGCTGTATTACAGTGTACTGAGGAACAGAGGGTCCTCTTTGCCACCTATAGATTGACAGGAGAGGCCGAGAGGTGGTGGACTACGGTGAGATGGAGTAGCAGAGGGTGACTCCGATAGCCATGACATGGGATCGGTTTAAAGAATTGTTCTTCGATAGGTATTTTCCAACTACTATCGAGGAGGCTAAGGTAGAATAGTTCCTGAGTCTGAAGCAGGGACAACTATCTGTCTAGCAGTATGTAGCACGTTTCATTGAGCTCTCTCGTTTCGCCCCGTATATTGTTCCTGACGAAGTAAAGAAGGCGAGGCAGTTTGAGAGAGGTTTGAGGCGGAGCATATTCAAGCGGGTGGTGGTGTTGTGGATCCAGGACTTTGCTGAGTTAGTCAATAGGGCAGCCTTGGTAGAGATTGGTGAGCATCTTGATGCAGAGGAGTAGAGACAGAGGAAGAGATCTGCATCTATCGGCTACCAGCAGGGTCATAGACCGGGTTAGTGGAGGAGAGGAAACTATGGAAGAGGGCGGAGATAGGAGACGGGAGGACATGAGGTGCAGACGGGGCAGGGTCCCCCAGTCTGTCATACTTATGGTAGGAGACACTAGGGAGAGTGTCGAACTAGTGGTGTGGTGTGCTATCGCTGTGGTAGATCGGGGCACATGTTGTGAGACTGCCCTACCCCACTGGATGCAGTTCCAGCTCCCAGACTATATCGGGGAGGTTATCAGGTGCCATGTGGGGGCCAGCAGAGGAATACGGTTCCAGTCAAGGTGTTTACTCTGACGCTGGGTGAGGCTGAGATGACAGGTGACATGGTGACAGATATGGTTATTATGCTTTATTTTAAAGTTATTGCATTGTTTGATTCATGAGCTACACACTCATTCATGTCTTCGGGGTGTGCTAAATTATGTGGGCTGAAACACAATTATTAGATGTTGAATTGTTGGTATCTACACCGAATGGGTCAGCAGTGAGGTGTAGTAGGGTGCTTCGAGGTTGTCCAGTTGATATTTAAGGAAAGACTTTGTTTGCTAATCTGATAGTGCTAGACATGCACATGTTTGATATTATATTTGGCATGGATTGGCTAGCAGCTAATTTTACTAGCATAGATTGCCGAGCACAGGAAGTAATATTCAGACCTTCAAGGGAAGCGAAATTCAAGTTCATAAGGTCGCGCGTGCAATCCTCGCCTCAACTAGCTTCAACTATTCAAGCCAGAACACTACTGCAGAGTGGTTGTCAAGGGTTTGTGGCTGTTGTGAAAGAGATGTCAGAGAATGAATTGAAACTTGCTAGCACGCCTGTGGTAAAAAAGTTTACAGATATTTTCCCAGACGAGTTACCAGGCTTGCCACCCAATCGTAAGGTAGACTTCCCTATTGATCTACCTTCCGATACAACACCAATTTCTGAAGTACCGTACCGGATGGCGCCAGCAGAATTGGCAGAATTAAAGAATCAGTTGCAAGATCTGCTTGATAAGGGCTTCATACGACCCAGTGTATCTTCGTGGGGAGCTCTAGTTTTATTTATGAAAAAGAAAGACGGGACTATGAGGATTTGTATAGACTATAGGGAGATTAATAAAATGACAATCAATAACAAGTATCCTCTACCCCGTATCGATGATTTGTTTGATCAGCTCCAGGGTACACGGGTGTATTCGAAGATTGACCTCAGATCCGGCTACCAGGTAAAAGTGAAAGCAGAAGACATCTCAAAGATGGCCTGCAGGACCAGGTACGGCATTACAAATTTCTTGTTATGCCGTTTGGTTTGATGAATGCTCCTGCGGTATTTATGGACTTGATGAACAGAATCTTCCACCAATACCTAGATCAGTTTGTTGTTGTTTTTATTGATGATGTATTGATCTATTTGAGGAGCTATGAGGAGCATGAGACGCACTTGAGGCAAGTTTTGCAGACACTTCGGGAAAAGAAGTTATACGCCAAGTTCAGTAAATATGAATTTTGGCTTGAGAAGGTTGTGTTCTTGGGGCATGTTGTATCTGGAGACGGTATTTTTGTGGATCCTAGTAAGATTGAGGTGGTAGTGAATTGGGCTAGACCAAGAAATGTTCAGGAGATCAGGAGTTTCTTGGGGCTAGCTGGCTATTACCGCCGTTTCGTTGAGGGATTCTCAATTTTGTTAGGACCTTTGACACGACTGACGAGGAAGAATGTCATATTTGAGTGGGACGATAGCTGTGAGCAGAGTTTTCAAGAACTAAAGCAAAGATTAGTCACAGCACCAGTATTGGTTATCCCATCAAGGGGTGAGGGGTATGTTATTTACAGTGATATGTTCTTGAAGGGACTTGGCTGTGTATTGATGCAGCATGGCAGGGTAGTGGCGTATGCGTCTAGGCAGTTGAAAGAATATGAAAAGAACTACCCTACACATGATCTTGAATTGGCTGCAGTGGTACACGCATTGAAAATTTGGAGGCACTATCTGTATGGCGAGCAGTGTGAGATTTTCTCCGACCACAAGAGTTTAAAGTATTTCTTCACGTAGAAGGAACTGAATATGAAGCAGAGAAGGTGGTTGGAGCTGATTAAGGATTTTGATTGTACCATCAATTATCACCCAGGGAAAGCAAACATGGTAGCCGATGCGTTGAGTAGGAAATCCAGGGAACCAGTGTTGGCAGCTATGGAGATCCAATATCCGATCATGATGGATCTGGAAAGACTCGGCATAGAGTTGGTAGAGAGTGATCCTCCAGTGTGTATTGCCAGCTTAGTAGTACAACCTATTCTGCAAGAAAAAATTAAAGTCGCTCAAAAGGAAGACCCAGAATTAGCAGAGGTAATGGATAGAGTGCAAAATGATCAGGGGGGGGGGGGAGTTCAGTATTGCAGATGACGGAACTTTGTGGTTCCATTCTAGATTATGTGTTCCTGTCGATATAGAGATCAGAAAGATTATTTTAGAGGAGGCTCACAAATCTTTGTATACAGTTCATCCCGGTAGTACGAAGATGTACAGAGATCTGCGGGAGTCGTACTGGTGGAGTGGTATGAAGAAAGAGATCACCGAGTATGTAGCCCAGTGTTTGACGTGCCAGCAGGTAAAAGCTGAGCACCAGAGACCAGTAGGGTAGTTGTAGTCGTTATTTATCCCAGAGTGGAAGTGAGATCATATATCTATGGACTTCGTGTCAGGACTGCCGATGGCATTACATGACCAAAATGCCATTCGAGTGATTGTTGACCGTTTGACTAAGACTGCCCACTTTATACCTATCAAGATCAACTACTCCCTCAACCATTTAGCGGAGATCTACATTCAAGAGATAGTTTGTTCTCATGGGGTGCCAGTATCGATTGTGTCAGATCGAGACCTGCGTTTTATGTCACATTTTTGGAAGAGTCTGTAGGAAGCACTAGGGTCTCAATTGTCATTTAGCACGACATTCCATCCTCAGTCAGATGGGCAGACTGAAAGGACAATACAGACATTAGAGGATATGCTCCATGCGTGCGTATTGGATTTTGGGGGTAGTTGGACTTAGTTCATGCCACTAGTAGAATTTGCGTATAATAATAGTTATCAGTCCAGTATTGGCATGACACCATTTGAAGCACTGTATGGTAGGAGATGTCGTTCTCCTTTATTTTGGGATGAAGTGGGTGAGCGGCGAGTAGTGGGGCCAGAGCTTGTGCAGTAAGCGCGGTTTAACTCATCAGGGAAAGAATCAGTACAGCTCAGAGCTAACAGAAAAGTTATGCTGATAATCGCCGCAGGAATCTAGAATTTGATGTGGGTAATCATGTGTTTTTGAAGATAGCTCCGATGAAAGGGATTATGCGATTTGGGAAGAAAGGTAAACCTAGTCCTAGGTTTATCGGTCCATTTGAGATTTTAGATAAAGTGAGACCGGTAGCCTATATGCTAGCTTTACCACCTGTGTTGTCCAGGATCCACGACGTGTTCCATATTGCTATATTGAGGAAATATGTCCTAGATCCTTCTCATATCATCAGTTATGATGAATTAGAGCTTAGTGATTCACTGGTGTATGAGGAGGTATCCATACAGATTCTGGATAGGAAAGTACAAGAGCTACATAACAAGAAGATTCCTCAAGTAAAAGTTTTGTGGAGGAATCATGCAATTGAAGAAGCTTCTTGGGAATACTAGGAACAGATGAAACAGAAGTATCCGCATCTATTCCAAAAAGTTTGATTGGGTAAAATGTAAGTAGTTAGGTAGTATTTCTTTTGCAGGTACATGTAATGATTTAATTAGTGTAGCATTTTAGTTTTGGGAGAATTTTTCTTTTGTATATGTAATCCCCCAGGACTCGGAATGTAACCACGGTATTCCTCTGCCATAAGTGAGGGTAAGTAATAAAATAAGTAGACCTTTTTCCCATTAAGGAATGATAAGTTACGTGAACAGTAACTTTCGAGGACGAAATTTTATAAGGAGATGAGAATGTAACGACCCGAAGAATAATGGTATTTAAATAATAAAAGAAAGGGAAATGGAAACCGGAAACAGAAGGAGGCAGTCGACTTCGTCGACGAACGCTTTGCGTTCGTTGACGACATTGCATTTTGGAAAGGATAAATCTCGAGGAATTTTTCAACTCCTCGTTGACAAATACAAGGGACTCGTCGATGAGGGTATAACAGGGGCTCGTCAACGAGGTGACATGGCTCGTCGACGAGGAAATACTGAGGGGATGATTTTGGGGTTTTTGAATTTCATCGACGAAGGGGAGAGTTTGTCGATGAATTTTGTATTGACCTCGTCGACGAGGTGACGTGGCTCGTCAACGAAGGCCATAGTTTAAATAGGCTTAAAGTTCATTTTTGGACGAAATTTTCTGCGCAGATCCTTTCTTTCCCCTACCCTTCGGTCCCTCCTCCTTCTCTTTTTGATTTCAGGCTGAATTTTTGCCTGTTCGACGATCTGAAGCTACCACGATGCTCCTAGGAAAGTTTTCTTCAAGTCTGCCGGAGCGGATCATCGGTGGGGCTGAAGTGGAAACCATCCCAAATCCAGGGTAAGGCTTTCTACTTAATAATTGGATTTTTGGCAGTTGTAGAAAGGGTTATACGCGTAGACATACTGAACTTTAGTTCTGGAAAATTTGTTTTCAGGGTGTTGAGTTGGGAACCCTGTGGGTGCGAGGCAGATTTTCTTAGGGGCTTTTCAGGAATCAGGTAAGGGGATAAACTAAGCTAGTTCTTTTTGAGAAAATGTATGTATATATAACATTTGATTTCAGGAAAGTAAATATGTTCATATATATGATTTATATGAGAAAACACTGTTGAAAAAATGGTATGTTGAATATGCGAAAAACCTGTTAGTGTGGGATAAGTAGAAATTGTTATAAAATATTATTTTCTGGAAATGCGATTATGGTACAGATTTTTATAATGGAAAAACCGGCGTATGGGCTGAGATTTTTATATATGTTTCCGGCGTACGGGCCGTGCTATGGCTGTGATTTGTCAACGTACGTGTTGTGCTATGATATGATTTTCTGGCACATGGGCCGAGCTATGAATGTGATTTTCCAGTGTACGGGCTGCGCTATGATATGATTTTCAGGTGTACGGACTGAGCTATGGATTTGATTTGCCAGCGTATGGGTTGTGCTATGATTTTCCGGCGTACGGGCCGATGATTTTCATGATACACTTATATATACAAAATGATATGATTGATTTGATATTAATGATATGAAATATTCATGTATCACAGTTTCAGTATATGTTATATGATATCAGAACTTGGTTGGCTTGGTCTAGGCTAGAACTTGCATAGTACCGTTGCTATGTGTCCGTGGTCTTCATGATCGTGATATTTGTGTTAACGCTACTGTACGGAGTGGTGTGAGATTGGATAGTCGATATGGTTTTTAAGAAGTGTGTGAGCGCCCTTGGTGTATGGACCAGGTCAGGCAGACCCATCAGACTTACATACTATACTTTTGACTTGACAGTGGTTGGCCAACCATTGTCAGGTCTCGCCTTCGGGCCACACAACCCAATCATGTGAGGGTAATACATGACAACAACCAGCTAACCTACTAGGAATATTTTTGTATTATTATTATATGAGATGATATATGTTAATGAAAATGCAGTATGTTCTGCCATGTTTTGATGATATATATGTTTTCCCATATTTAACAGAACAGTTACTAAATATGTTCTGTATGGTATATGTATAACACGGAATACTCATGTTGCCACACACTAGTATTAGTTTATTTCCCTTACCGAGAGGTGTCTCACCCCAAATTTTATAAATATTTCAGGAGCCCCTAAGAGGAGAGCGGGTAAAGCCCTGCTGATCTAGTATGGTAGATCAGCCCTTCCAAAAGGGTAAGAATTTTGACAGGGTCAGATGTATTTTGTGGAAATGACCCTAAGACATCTTTTTGGGTTGAGTATTGTGTGTATATATATAGTGATTGTAGTAACTCTTGTATTGTGATGTATGATATAATGAGATGTATATGATTGTATGTTTCCTGCTGCTTAGGCTTCTGCTATATGTTCTGATATATCCTTGGTACCCACGTGTCCAGGTGGACTATGATCTGTTGAGATTGGTGATATTGATTTTATTATATTATGGAAAAAAATGTGGAAATTAAGCAGGTCGTCAAATTATCCACCAAATGTCAAAGGGTATAAACTTTTGGATCTTATTACTCTCAAAACCTTTATTTCTAGAAATGTAGTTTTTCATGAATCCATATTTCCTTCCATACCAAACACAATTCATACACCTTTTGTTTTTCCTAATTTTCCTCAATATTTTGATTCTTTAGAGTCCACTCATTCATCAACTTCTATTACACATACTCCTCAATCTGAGAACACTTCCATTGAACATACTCATATTGACACTCTCAGAAGATCTCAAAGGATTAGAAATCCTCTTGTATATATACTTAAATAATTTTTATTGTGGTAATATGGCTAAAACACTTTCAGTTTCTCAATCATCTTCCAATTGCAACTCAGCTTCTAATAAAGGTAACCCTTATTCTATTTTTCATTATCTTTCTACTTCTCAGTTATCCCCTAAATATAAAATATTTGTTGCTGCTGTTACTTCCACTTTTGAACCTCACACATTCAAACAGGCTATTGCTCATCCTCAATGGCAAAATGCCATGGCAGACGAACTAAAACCTCTTGAATTAAACAATACTTGGGATCTTGCCATTTTACCCTCCGATAAGACTGCAATAGGTTGTAAATGGGTTTATCGTGTAAATTTCAATGATGATGGCACAATTTCCAGGCATAAAGCCAGACTAGTGGCCAAGCGCTATACTCAACAAGAAGGGTTAGATTTTTTTGATACATACTCTCCTGTTGCTAAAATGACAACTGTGCGAACATTACTTGCTGTTGTTGCTATAAAACACTAGCATTTACATCAATTAGATGTAAATAATGCCTTCTTACATGGAGATCTTAATGAAGAAGTATATATGCAATTACCACCAGGCTACTCTTCAGAAAATGACCCTCGTGTATGCAAACTCAAAAAGAGTATCTATGGATTAAAATAAGCATCACGACAATGGTTTTCCAAGTTATCCACCTCCTTGCTGCAAATTGGTTTTACTCAGGGCAAATCAGATTCTTCTCTCTTTATCAAAACAACCCCCTCAGCTTTTATAGCTTTACTCATTTATGTTGATGATGTTATTCTTGCTTCTAACAGTATTGCTCAGATTAATGAAGTCAAGAAAATTTTCCATAATTCTTTCACAATCAAGGATCTTGGAGAATTAAAATACATCTTGGGTTTGGAAATAGCTAGATCAGCTAAAGGCATTGCCATATGTCAGCGAAAATATGCCCTGGATATTCTCCAAGATAGTGGTTTCTCTGGCTGTAAACCAACAAATTTTCCCATGGAATCTACTATGAAACTCAGCACAACAGATCTCTCTCCTCCCCTAACTGATCCTGCATCATTTCGAAGGCTCATCAGTCGATTGTTGTACTTAACTATAATTCGGCCTGATATTGCTTATTCTGTTCAAGCATTAAGTCAGTTTATGGCTAACCCAAGTACACTTCATCTTCAAGCTGCTGAAAGGGTTCTCAGATACATTAAATCTACACCAGGTCAGGGTATTTTTATGTCTGGAAACTCTTCTCTTCATCTCAAGGCATACTCAGATAGTGATTGGGGTGGTTGTTTGGATACTTGCATAAGTGTGACTGGTTTTACAGTTTTTATTGGAGATTCTCTTATTTCCTGGAAATCAAAGAAGCAGCCCACTGTCAGTAGATCTTCTGCTGAGTCTGAGTACATAGCTTTAGCTACAACTACATGTGAAATTCAATGGCTTCTTTATCTATTAGCTGATTTACATATTTCCCATTCTCAAGCTACCTTATTATATAAAGACAGCAAACCGGCCTCTGAAATTGCTTCTATCCTGTACATCATGAAAGGACTAAGCATATTTAGCTGGATTGCCACTTGGTTCGAGAAAAACTGCAAGCATGCCTCATTACTATAATTCATATTCCTTCTAAGCACCAACTAGCTGATATATTAACCAAGCCTCTTGGTTCAATTCATTTTCATCAACTTATTCACAAGATGGGAATGATTAATATCCATTCTCATCTTGAGGGGGGGTGTTGGAGCTTACAAGATGACCTGGAGCAAGATCAAGAACCAAACAAAATACATAAAGCTGTTATAACTAATATGTGTAGTTAGATTAGTTGTTCAATGGTTGTTATTGTATCTATATATAAGAAGTCTACTTGTATACTAAAATTCAATTCAGTTATTCTTAATGAAGAGAAAATAGATGATTCTTCTTGTTTTTATCTTTGTTTTCAAAGGCTTTCCTGCATTTTACAGAAGCTATTGTCAGTCCAAAAATCATTCCGATATCGAAAAGTGTTTCCTCCTATTTGTTTGATTTCTTGTCTATCTCCTTTCATTTGTATTGGCAGGCTCCTATTTAGTCTAATTCGATTCATTCCAATTCCTTCTCAATCCCTTCCCAGGAAAATCCCAAATTGAATCCCGAATTGACGGGCGGGGGACTCGTTCTCTGCACTTGATAACAGTGCAAAAAAAATTACGAATGTATGAAAAAATAAATATATATATATAAAAAAGATAGTTATTTTCTAAATTTATGGTTTTTTTTTTTATTTTTATTTTTTTGGATATACGTGGAAACTCTAGTCATCGACAAGCCCTTCGGACCTCTCGATGCGGTACCAAACCCACAGGATGACGGCTTTTCCCCTGGCTTGCCCTCTGGGTTAATCGGATAATGTCGCGACTTCCTACGCCAGTTAGGTATTCGTCAAATCCAAGCCTAGGACCAATCTCGTCTTACAATCCCGATCCCTCCACTTGATTGCCAACGCTTTTCCACCGCTCCAATGCCTTGCGGGCAAATTTATGGTTTTATTGGTTACATGTTAAATGGAATAATATGAATTTTTATATTTAAACGGTCATGCTCTTATTTGAAATAGTTTTTTTTACCATTATATATATAATTTTAATTGAGATTTTTTTGTGGAATTCTAATTTCGCTAATTTGCTCCAATTGGTATGAATACATTCCAAATTTTGAGGTAGTTATGAAAATGATTTTAAACTAAAACCAATTTGATAATTTTATAATTGAAAAATTAATTGTATATTTGTATAATAAGTATAACATTTTTTATTTAAATACATTTAATTTATATTACTCATTAAATATACAACTATAACAACAACAGACCTCAAGATTTATTAGGTGAGCCAGTTACATGAATCCTTTTTGAAATTAGGATAGCTTCCCAAGAGGGGGGTGAATTGGGAATTTAAAAACTTTCTTTTTAATTCCTTTTAAGAATACTTAACTTCTTTTATTGTTTATCTAATTCTTTTGCTTGTTTGTTTAATTTGTCAAACAATAACTTGGTTTCTTTTATAGAATCAACAACACAAGCACTTAAACAACTAAATCACCAATCAACCTTTCAATTAACCACACTATCCAAACTAACCAAACACCATTTGAAGGCAAACAACCAAACCAAAATTAAGATATACAGTAGTAAGAAATTAGGAAGGTTGTTTGTTTATGTATGCCTTATAAATATGAATCAAGCCTTGTAGTTGAATGATATGCTTGTTAAAATAAATTTGCTTCTTTTATATGATTTACAACCACACATCCACACTCTTCCCAAAATTCATAATTCAAATAAACTCTTAGTTAATTTTCTTTAGGTGTTTTAACCAAGTAACGTACTCCCGTATGGTTTTCGCAAAGTATGGTTTAACCAACGTACTCCCTTTCAGTTTCCGCAACCCAAATCAAAAATAAACTTTAAGTTTGTTTGATTTCCAAATAAACGTAGTGTATATGATTTCAAATTTAAACCATCCACGCAATATAAATATGCTGAAAATAAAGAGTAAGGGAAAGAGAGAGTGAGACACAGGATTTTACGAGGTTCGGCTTCAACACAGCCTACGTCCTCGCCTTTGGCAAAACGACCAAAGGATTCACTAAACCTGTTCCTTTACCGGGTGGAACAATACCTTTATACACTCCTTCAGAAGGCTAGAGCAGCACCTCTCTAAGCGATAATCCCTCGCCTAGCCAACGATCCAGCAAACCTGGAATCGTCACAATCTACAAGAATATAATATAAATTCTGCGTACAAAAAATACTCCCAAAATTTAGAGCAGGTTGTACAAATTGAAATGTAAATTGTACTTAAAAAAACCAAAGCAAAATAGAATATATGAAGCTCTAAAGTTTTTAGAAGTCACCAA
This sequence comes from Malania oleifera, assembly GCF_029873635.1. Classification (NCBI taxonomy): domain Eukaryota; kingdom Viridiplantae; phylum Streptophyta; class Magnoliopsida; order Santalales; family Ximeniaceae; genus Malania; species Malania oleifera. Next base: position 130,257,924 of record NC_080417.1, read on the forward strand.
TGGTTTGTTTAAAAGAGAAATGGAATTGCAACCCGAAACCGAACTTTGATATTTTCAATCTACCAGAATTGTAGAATTCCTCTCCAGCCAAAGATGTGAGCAAAGAAGAACTTCAGAAGAATTTCAGCACAAGATGAATTTCAAATTTTGTCTGATTTCTCTCTTTTCTTGTGTTTTCAAGTATTGTATTTTTTCATTACCCAAAGCGGTATTTATAGGCAATTTAAAAGATCAACTTCCACATCAAATTAGGTAAACTTTGAAAAAACATTTAATTTTGAATTTCAAAATTTTGAAAGATCAATATTCACATCAAATTAGGTAAACTTTGAAAAAACATTAAAATTGTTGACTAAATTTTGAAATTCAAAAGTTTGAAAGATGTTGTCCATATCAAATTAGGTAAACTTTGAAAAAACATTAAATTGTTGATTAAATTTTGAAATTCAAAACTTTGAAAGATGTTGTCCATATCAAATTAGGTAAACTTTGAAAAAACATTAAATTGTTGATTAAATTTTGAAATTCAAAATTTTAAAAGAAGCTTCCCTTTGAGATTTAAAATTTGCTCCACGTGGCAGTCGTCTGCCATGACATGGCAGTCATCTGTCATAGTTAAAATTTAAACCCAAAATACTTTTATTGACATGGCAGTCATCTGTCATAGTTAAAATTTAAACCCAAAATACTTTTATTAAACCCTTTAACTTGCCAGTCGTCTGTCCATAGACAGACAGTCAGGTGCACTGCTTACAATTTTTATTTTGAACACTTTCCTTCCTTTAAGACCTTTGTTACTTTAATTTCAAAAACATGTTTTAAGCTCTTTAAAACAAAGTGTTTCTTAGTTTCTTTTGTTTTTATAAGAGCTTCACATATCTAAATGACATTTGGTTTTGAAGTACTTACAAAAGTTCTTCTAATTATGGTCTTCTTAAATCCTTCAGCCTCCTTCAGCCTTTTGAGGTTCACTTTTGACTTTGAGTTTGCTTGCCCTTAAGCTTCTTCTTTGTTATTCATTGCCTTCAATATTCTGAGGCGCTTTCACTAGATTAACATTGAGCTTCAATTTATCAACCTTGAGAGTTCTTTTACCTAAAACGCATTACTTAACATTATATGTTAAAGTGCTTTTCATTTTGTTATCATCAAAACAGGATTGAAAAGTCCAGTTAAGTCAACAATCTCCCCCTTTTTTATGATGACAAATGAGGAGCAAAAAATATGAATAAGCATAAAAAAAAAAATCTCTCCCTTACAACTTGCTTTATTCTACTGCCCCTTACGATAAGCATTTCTTTAACAATTTGTAGATTCAAGTCCAATCATGCTCATTGCTCAATTTTCTTATTGCTTATATTTTTCATTCTAATCATACCCAACATGCTCAAGTTTCAATATTAGACTATCAATATCATGCTTTATCATGATTTTAATCAATTTAATCTTTATTATACCCATCAAGCTCACAATCATGCCAAGATTTTGCTCAAATACTACTCCCCCTTTTGACATCAATCAAAAAGGGTAAACATTAAAATGTACATATGACCACACACTCCTTAATCATGCCAAGATTCAATCATCATATTTCAAATTAGGCATTCTTATTTCATGTGTTGTGACATTTTTGAATTTTCAATCATGCATATGGTGCTCAATTTAAAGATACCAATTTTTTTTTTTTTTTTTAAACATCCACAGGTAGCATGCTGCATATCACATATCATGAGCCTAAGAGACAAGGAAAGCAATTCAAACTCAGTGTTGAATTATACAACACATCAAAGTACATGCCAAAACAAATTTTGATCAATTAAAAGAGACAAACCCTAAGTGATCTTAGAGATTGTGGATATTTCTTTAAGTTTGGTTCCTTTTAGTTTACTTCTCTACTATGTAGTAGACCAAGTTCTCTTCTTATGGTTATAAATCTATCTTCTGAGAGTGGTTTAGTAAAAATATCAGCCCATTGGTCATTTGTATTGATGAATTCCAGATTTATGTCTTCTTTTTTAACATGATCTCTTAGGAAGTGATGTCTTATGTCAATGTGCTTTGTTCTTGAGTGTGAAATAGGATTTTTAGATATGTTAATCACACTTGTGTTATCACACTTAATTGGTACAGTTGTGTAGTTTAAATTGAAATCTCTTAATTGTTGTTTCATGTAAAGAGTTTGTGCACAACAACTACCAGCTGCTACATATTCGGCCTCAGCAGTTGACAAAGCCACGGAATTTTGTTTCTTAGAAAACCAAGAAACTAAAGATCTTCCTAAGAAGTGGCATGTGCCACTAGTACTTTTTCTATCTATCTTACAACCGGCATAGTCCGCATCTGAATAACTGATCATTTCAAAGCTAGTGTCTTTAGGATACCATAGTCCTAAGTCCATTGTGCCTATTAAGTATCTTAGGATTCTTTTAACAGCAATTTGGTGTGATTCCTTAGGTGCTGATTGAAAACGTGCACACATACACACACTAAACATTATATTGGGTCTACTAGCTGTTAGATATAATAGACTTCCAATCATGCCTCTATAGTGCTTTGTGTCTATGGATTTTCCCTTTTCATCTTTGTCTAGGCTGATGGAGGTACTCATAGGCGTGCCTATGGGTTTACCATTTTCCATACCAAATTTTTGTATCATATCTTTTATATATTTTGTTTGACTTATAAAAGTCCCATTTTTTGTTTGTTTAATTTGCAGTCCAAGAAAATAGTTTAATTCCCCCATCAAGCTCATTTCAAATTCTTCTTGCATACATTTTGTAAATTCTTTACATAGATGTTCATTTGTAGCACCAAATATTATATCATCTACGAAGATTTGAACTAAAAGTATATTATTTTCCTTATTTTTAATGAACAAGGTGCTATCAATTTTTCCTCTTAAAAATCCCTTCTCAATTAGAAATCCACTAAGTCTTTCATACCAAGCCTAGGGGCCTGTTTAAGTCCATACAAAGCCTTAGTTAGTTTAAATACATGGTTAGGATTTTCAATATTCTCAAAACCAGGGGGTTGTTCAACATATACCTCTTCATTGATATATCCATTCAAGAATGCACTTTTGACATTCATTTGGTATAACTTAAACTCTTTGTAGGAAGCATAGGCTAACAACATTCTAATAGCTTCCATTCTAGCTACAGGGGCAAAGGTTTCATCATAGTCTATTCCTTCTTCTTGATTGTACCCCTTTGCTACAAGTCTAGCTTTGTTTCTAGTGATTATACCATTTTCATCCTTTTTATTTCTAAATACCCATTTAGTTCCTATGATCGAATGATTTTTCGGTTTGGGTACTAATTTCCATACTTGACTTCTTTCAAATTGGTTTAATTCTTCTTGCATTGCAACTATCCAAGATTCATCCTTAAGGGCTTCTTCAATATTTTTAGGTTCATTTTGGGATAGGAATGCATAATGATTGCAAAGGTTCTTTAGTGAAGATCTAGTAGTCACACCTCTAGATGGTTCACCTATAATTTGTTCTTGAGGGTGATCTTTCTTATATTTCCATTCTTTTGGAAATTCCATATTTTCTATGAGTTCATCTTTTGACTTTTCTTTGATTATTTCATTTTCCTCCTTGATTTCTATCTCATCCTCCTTTTTGAATACATCATTTTTTCTTCATTTTTAACCTCTCTTGAAAGAGGGCTAGATTCATCAAAGTCCACGTGAATTGATTCAACTATGGTTAGAGTTCTTTTGTTGTAGACTCTATAGGCTTTACTATTTGTGGAGTATCCTAGGAAAATGCCTTCATCCGATTTAGCATCAAATTTTCCTAAGTTGTCTTTGTTACTTAGGACGAAACACTTACATCCAAAAGCATGAAAGTACTTTATGATAGGCCTTCTTCCTTTCCACAATTCATAGGGTGTTTTGTTTAGGTTTGATCTAATGGAAACCCTATTAATTATATAGCTAGCTGTATTTACAGCTTCGGCCCAAAAATATTTTGGTAGGTCATTTTCATTAAGCATGGTCCTTGCCATTTCTTGGAGGGTTCTATTTTTTCTTTCCACAACTCCATTTTGTTGTGGGGTTCTAGGTGCCGAAAAGTTGTGATTTATGCCATATTCATTACAAAAATTTTCAACATTTTGATTCTTAAATTCTCTTCCTTGGTCACTTCTAATATTTGAGACATAATACCCTTTCTCATTTTGAAGCTTCTTACATAAAGTGATTAATGAGTTGCAAGCTTCTTCTTTGTTAGCAAGGAACAACACCCATGTGTATCTTGAGTAATCATCAACAATTACAAAGGCGTATTGTTTTCCTCCTAAACTTTGGGTTCTAGTAGGACCAAACAAGTCTAAGTGTATGAGTTCTAGGGGTCTACTAGTTGATATATGTTTCTTCTTTTTGAAACTTTTCTTGGTTTGTTTTCCTAATTGACAAGCATCACACACTTTATCTTTGACAAATTTGGTTTTAGGTAAGCCTTTAACTAAATTCTTTTTGGAGAGTTTGGATATAAGATCCATGCTAGCATGTCCTAACCTCCTATGCCAAAGCCAACTATTTTCACTCATGGCTGCTAGGCAAGTTATGTCTTGAGAGATTAAACTATCAAAATTTATGCAATAAATATTGTTCATTCTAAGTGCAGTGAATAATGTTTTTTGATTCTTAGAATCTCGTATTATGCATTTCTCTCTCTTAAACATTATTTCACATCCTTTGTCGCTAAGTTGACTAATACTTAGTAAATTATGCTTTAGACCATCTACTAACAAGACATCATCTATAGAAAATGAAGAGTCTTTACCTATTTTACCTATTCCGATGATCTTGCCTTTTGCATTGTCACCGAAGGTTACAAATCCTCCATCTTTTGGAGTGAAAGAGGTAAACTTAGATTTATCGCCCGTCATATGCCTTGAACATCCGCTGTCCAAGTACCATTTATCCTTAGACAGAGTGGTCCTAAAGCAAACCTACAAGAAATGATTCAAGTTGTTACTTTTGGAACCCAAACCTTCTTAATTTTCTTTAAATTTTGTCTATTTTTAGCATTTATCTTCCACTCATCTTTTACTTTTGTATACTTTTTCTTAAGTGGACAATTAAACATTATGTGTCCTTTCTTTTTGCACATGTAGCATGTGGTGTGCTCATGAATATTTGTTGATGAAGTACTTGCATTATATTTAGATTGATTTACAAAATATCCCATATACAAGTTTTTCTTTCTTTTGTTTGAGGCTCCATTATAACCAATTACTTCTTTGTTGTTTGTCATCCTTTGTTGTCCTACCATCTTTTCAAAGTTATCCTTACCTTTGGTAAAGTTATAGATGACCTTTTCTTTTTCTTGAATTTGATTTTTGAGATTATTTATTTCTTGCATAATCTTGCTATCTTCATTCACTTGAGACTCAGCTAATTTTTTTGATAAGTTATCTACTTTCTTCTCAAGTTCTTCAATCTTTAAATCTTTTTCTTCTTCAACAAGTTTTGTAGATTCAAGTTGATTTTTAAGTGCCTCGTTTTGTTGTTTCAAACTAATGTTTCTTTTTGAGACTTTAATAAACTTGTTATGTAAAAAGAGTAATTCATTTTGAAGTTCTTTGTAAGAGGACATACTTTCACACGAATTACTACAAGATTCATTACACAAATCTTCAGAGAGGGAATAATAAGAGTTTACCTCTTCGTTATGCGCCATGAAGCACATGTTTGCTATTTCTCGATCACTTGGTTCACTTTCCGATTCACTCGAACTAGTGTCATCCCAAGTTGCCTTCATTGCAGGCTTCTTTTTCTTCTTGTCCTTCTTGAGTTGTGGGCATTCCGGTTTGATGTGCCCTACCTTTTTACAATGATAGCAAGTGGGAGGATCATTTTTGTTTTTGTATTCTTTTTTATTACTTTCTCCTTTTTCAGCTTTTGATCCGTTAAATTTTCTAGTGAATTTTTTATTTCTCCTTAAGAATTTTCCAAGTCTTTTAGTTATGAGTGCTAAATCCTCATCTTCTAATTCACTAGATTCATTATCTTCCTCACTTGAATATTCTTTCAAAGCTTTTAGAGTTATAGACTTCTTATTTTTGTTTTCAGTGCTTCTTTCTTTCAACATCATTTCATAGGTTAGAAGAGATCCTATGAGTTCATCTAAGGAAGTTGTTTTAAGATTTCTTCCTTCTGTAATGGCTGTGGCTTTTGGTTCCCAAATAGGTGGAAGTGCTCTTAGAATTTTACGAATCATCTCATGGGTGGAATAAGTTTTTCCTAAGGCACTTAATGAGTTTATGATATGGGTGAACCTAGTGTACATGCTTGTTATACTTTCATCGGAGTTCATCCTAAAGGCTTCATATTCACTGGTTAACATATCGATTCTACTTTCCCTAACATCTACTGTGCCTTCATAGGTTACTTCTAATTTATCCCAAATCTCTTTGGCTGTTTTACATGTCATTACTCTATTGAACTCATTTGCATCAAGTGCACAGTATAAAGCGTTTATTGCACTTGAGTTAATTTGCAACATTTTATAATCTGAATCGTTTAGTTCTTTATCTTCTTTAGGTACCTCTTTTCCATCAAGTAGTTTAGTGGGGATTAGATTTCCATTTGTTACAACGTTCCATGCCTTCCAGTTTATCGTTTGAAGATAGATTCTCATTCGTTGCTTCCAGAAGGTGTAATTTATTCCACAAAAAATTGGTGGCCTAGTTGAGGATTGACCCTCACCAAAGGGAGCTACGCCTATTTGTGCCATTTAGATCTTTATATAGCTACTTTTTTGGTTTTGCTATAATTAGGCTCTGATACCAATTAAAATTAGGATAGCTTCCCAAGAGGGGGGTGAATTGGGAATTTAAAAACTTTCTTTTTAATTCCTTTTAAGAATACTTAACTTCTTTTATTGTTTATCTAATTCTTTTGCTTGTTTGTTTAATTTGTCAAACAATAACTTGGTTTCTTTTATAGAATCAACAACACAAGCACTTAAACAACTAAATCACCAATCAACCTTTCAATTAACCACACTATCCAAACTAACCAAACACAATTTGAAGGCAAACAACCAAACCAAAATTAAGATATACAGTAGTAAGAAATTAGGATGGTTGTTTGTTTATGTATGCCTTATAAATATGAATCAAGCCTTGTAGTTGAATGATATGCTTGTTAAAATAAATTTGCTTCTTTTATATGATTTACAACCACACATCCACACTCTTCCCAAAATTCATAATTCAAATAAACTCTTAGTTAATTTTATTTAGGTTTTTTAACCAAGTAACGTACTCCCGTATGGTTTCCGCAAAGTATGGTTTAACCAACGTACTCCCTTTCGGTTTCCGCAACCCAAATCAAAAATAAACTTTAAGTTTGTTTGATTTCCAAATAAACGTAGTGTATATGATTTCAAATTTAAACCATCCACGCAATATAAATATGCTGAAAATAAAGAGTAAGGGAAAGAGAGAGTGAGACACAGGATTTTATGAGGTTCGGCTTCAACACAGCCTACGTCCTCGCCTTTGGCAAAACGACCAAAGGATTCACTAAACCTGTTCCTTTACCGGGTGGAACAATACCTTTATACACTCCTTCAGAAGGCTAGAGCAGCACCTCTCTAAGCGATAATCCCTCGCCTAGCCAACGATCCAGCAAACCTGGAATCGTCACAATCTACAAGAATATAATATAAATTCTGCGTACAAAAAATACTCCCAAAATTTCGAGCAGGTTGTACAAATTGAAATGTAAATTGTACTTAAAAAAACCAAAGCAAAATAGAATATATGAAGCTCTAAAGTTTTTAGAAGTCACCAATGGTTTGTTTAAAAGAGAAATGGAATTACAACCCGAAACCGAACTTTGATATTTTCAATCTACCAGAATTGTAGAATTCCTCTCCAGCCAAAGATGTGAGCAAAGAAGAACTTCAGAAGAATTTCAGCACAAGATGAATTTCAAATTTTGTCTGATTTCTCTCTTTTCTTGTGTTTTCAAGTATTGTATTTTTTCATTACCCAAAGCGGTATTTATAGGCAATTTAAAAGATCAACTTCCACATCAAATTAGGTAAACTTTGAAAAAACATTTAATTTTGAATTTCAAAATTTTGAAAGATCAACATTCACATCAAATTAGGTAAACTTTGAAAAAACATTAAAATTGTTGACTAAATTTTGAAATTCAAAAGTTTGAAAGATGTTGTCCATATCAAATTAGGTAAACTTTGAAAAAACATTAAATTGTTGATTAAATTTTGAAATTCAAAACTTTGAAAGATGTTGTCCATATCAAATTAGGTAAACTTTGAAAAAACATTAAATTGTTGATTAAATTTTGAAATTCAAAATTTTAAAAGAAGCTTCCCTTTGAGATTTAAAATTTGCTCCACGTGGCAGTCGTCTGCCATGACATGGCAGTCATCTGTCATAGTTAAAATTTAAACCCAAAATACTTTTATTGACATGGCAGTCATCTGTCATAGTTAAAATTTAAACCCAAAATACTTTTATTAAACCCTTTAACTTGCCAGTCGTCTGTCCATAGACAGACAGTCAGGTGCACTGCTTACAATTTTTATTTTGAACACTTTCCTTCCTTTAAGACCTTTGTTACTTTAATTTCAAAAACATGTTTTAAGCTCTTTAAAACAAAGTGTTTCTTAGTTTCTTTTGTTTTTATAAGAGCTTCACATATCTAAATGACATTTGGTTTTGAAGTACTTACAAAAGTTCTTCTAATTATGGTCTTCTTAAATCCTTCAGCCTCCTTCAGCCTTTTGAGGTTCACTTTTGACTTTGAGTTTGCTTGCCCTTAAGCTTCTTCATTTGTTATTCATTGCCTTTAATATTCTGAGGCGCTTTCACTAGATTAACATTGAGCTTCAATTTATCAACCTTGAGAGTTCTTTTACCTAAAACGCATCACTTAACATTATATGTTAAAGTGCTCTTCATTTGTTATCATCAAAATAGGATTGAAAAGTCCAGTTAAGTCAACACTTTTTCGTCAATTCACAATATTAGGAGCATTTTTATCAATTAGCTTGTAAGCTATTGAATATATTTTTTTTTCAATCTCATTTCAAATTATTTTAAATTGATCTCTACCACTTCTCTTACAAATAACTAGAACTAATTCACTTACTCATTGATAGGGGTGGCAAAACGGGTTCACATGTCGGGTTTGAACGGGACGTAAACAGGTTGGGATTAAATGGGTTCGAGTTTGGTTTGACTCATTTATTAACGAGTCACAACTATGTAGATTTTTTTTCATTTTTATCTTTATTTTTTAATAAAATATTAAATAACAATCTAAATGGAACAAAATTTCCCATTTTGATGCGTCTAAAATCTTGCTGGACCATCCAACGATTTTTAAATGACCAAGGGCATTTGTGCTGTGACTCGTGGCAAGCAAATCTCGCCAGACCATCCAACTAGATTTGCTTCGGAATTAAGCAGGTGTGACGCGTGGCAATTTAAATTTCGTTGGACCATCCAACGAGATTCTGAAATTTTTTGTAAAAAGGTTAATTGTTTAAAAAAACCAAAATATTCTATTCTCTTTTTTTCTTTTTAAGATTTTGAACACTTAATGAACTTTTATTGCTCAAGTTTGTAGAAGTTTACCTTGTTAAATTCTTAATAGCTTACTCAACACTTTAAGAGGATCCTTATAATTCTATTTTAGCTTTGTTATTTCTTCTAACCTCCTTGACACTTTCAAGGGGTTCAAGGACTTTTAATTAACTTTTGTTTTAATTTATCGAACTTTAGTTCTAAATATCAATGATTTAGTAGGCTTTTTCGACACTCTAGGATAATTTTTATTTATCCTTACAAATGTTTTGTTTTTGTTTTTGTTTTTTTGTTTTGTTTTAGTTTCTATGTGATGTGATTAGTGGATGTAATGGAAAGAAGTTATTTGAAGAAAGCAAAACCTAGTGAAAACTCAATTTATGTTGTCGTTGTTTGTCTGTTTTGTTTTGTTTTGGTTTTTTTTGCTTTTTAATGGAGAAAAGACGGAATTGGGTGCAAGGATATGAGAAACCCAAGTACCCTTTGCTTCTTTGTATTTCACAACTTTCTTACACATTCAAAATATCGAATTACTGTAAAAATTTTGGTAGAGTTTCATTTTAAAAATGACCATATCCATCCATGCACTTGTTCAAATAGAACATTTTTCCTAGGCAATCGATACCGGTATGTTCACAAATTTCATTCACAACTTTCATACACATTCAAAGTATCGAAAAACTGTAAAAATTTTAGCAGAGTATCCTTTCAAAAATGACTATATCTATCTATGCACGTATTCAAAGAGAACATTTTTTCTCGGCAATCGATAACAGTATGTTCACAAATTTCATTCACAAGTTTCATATACATATATATATATATATATATATATATATATATATATATATATATATATGGAAACAATACATAAGAGCACCTATTCAAATCCATGCACCTGTTCAAAGAAAACAATTTTAATCGGTATATTACCAGTATGGCCACAACGTTTATTTACAACTTTCATTCACTATTGTCATACACAACTTCCATTCACATATACATGTTAGGGAAAATGAATAAACATTCCCAATTATACATAAATAATGCAACGATGCTATACAAATGAAATAAAAATAATCGATGTTATACAAATGAAATAAATATAATTGATGTTGTACACATGAAATCAAAAGAATTAGACTACTTAATGCCGCAAAGAGGTCATCTCTGGTGTCGAGGTGGCTACCGTCTGCGTCTGCCTTTTCCTTACTGGTCATCTACATCCGGTGTCCTATCCTGTCACCGTCTTGTATGTCCAGCATCTTCGCCAAGAGGTACTACATAATCAGCATCCATGTGAAGCAGATGGGGAGATAACTCATATGATACTTATGGATGAAGACGAGGTGGCATGGCGGGTGCATCCACCTCCTTCGCATCGAAAATTTCGACCAATAGGTATGACATGGATGGGGTGGAAGCAGAGTCAGACGGGGCGTCTGCCTGTCTACTACACGGTCCCGCAATATCAGCTCCTGGCAAAGATGCGTATGGTGCTAAAGAGCCGAATAAGTACTTTGCCTATTCAACATGCAACTCACTAGAGTGGCTCAATGGACGACTAGAGGAAGCATGTCCTCCTCGTACTAGAGCTGCTCGACCTCCTTGTGCAGTAAGGTTAGGTCGAGGTTTAGGAATATGTCGTCTGTCCTCGTGGACAAGCTCCAATCGAGCTCTCACTAAACTCTGAACTGCAGGATCTGAATAGATCAGATCTATCTCATGTAGTACGTCAGCCTGCAGTATACGAAAAAATTTGGTCAACACATTCACATCGTAACTCACACATAAAAAAAGTAGGTGTAGGTTAAAGTCTTCTTACTAGGCTCTTATATACAGCAGTGGTTTTGTCCACGAAGTGTCGTGTGATGGACCTATACCAGCTAAAGTATGGGTCATCCGGACGCATAGGACTTTTTGTCGCCTCGAACGGTAGAATATACTCTCACCAATGCACTCATGCAGTCACGAACATCTCGTGTGTAGTCACCCAGTTGGTGACCCCTTGACTGTGTCCATCAATGTGATATTGGTTCTCCCCATGTACATCTACCCCCGACGTCAAGAAGTGGTCGGGAATGCCCTATCGATAGACAAACTGTTGCAGAACTCGGTTAGGGAGATACCACTCGATAATATGAAAGCATACAAGTGGCACTCGGGCTACCCACAACTCACTCCCGACTGCATAATCGGTGGGTAGGTTGGCTATAATGACATCCATGTAGGACCTCCATATGAACTGCACTTAAATAGAAGTAAAATTTAAGCGAACTATACATATCTTGTAGAAAAAAACTATGATGTGCCACACTTTAATTAGACTATACCTCATGCTCTCGGTGCATGTCCAACTCGAACTTGTACCAGGGCAATGTATGTTGCGCAACCGATGACGCCCTCAGCTTGTCCCTCCATCTGTACAAAATAAAACGCAAGTTTTTGAATGTAACGACTAGTAAGTACTACGAATTAGTATTTGTAGTACTTAGAGCACAAATGCATTGTAAATGATGTTGTTACTAATCGGTATGCGAGTGGGACTAGGTCAACTGGATGATCATCCTCGTCCCTCTCAATCTGTAGCACACCGAGTTGCAAACGAGCTAAGGTGGGGTATCTCTCCTAGGCCCAAACCTGTAGTAAGCGTAGTGGGCAGGAGATCTCCTGCCTCGACAGGTGTGTGACGCGACACATCTCCTTGTACAGCCACGCCAAAGTCGCAGACCCCCAACTATACGAGCGAATCTGCATAAGGTGTAATAATCCCAAAAAGGGATATAGAAAATTAGTGGAGTGATTCCCAAATTTTTTTTTATTTAATTAATTAATTACATTTAAAATAAAAAATAATAATTAAAATTTATTTTATTTTTATTTTTATTTAATAAAATATATTATTATTAATATTAATTAAATATTATTATTATTATTATTATTATTACATCTTATCTTGAAGCTTAGAAGTTTCACGATTTCTTTCTTTCTTCTTCTTCTTCTTTTCTTTTTCTATTTTCCTGTGCGACAGACTCTCTCTCTCTCTCTCTCTCTCTCTCTCTCTCTCTCTCTCTCCTCTCATTCTCTCTCCCTCTCTCCTCTTATTTGTGGCGGATTTTCACCCGATTGAAAATCGAAAAATACCGCTAAACTTTATCCTCCGTTGCCGTCATTTCTACCGTAACAGATCGGTGGTAGGAGCGGCGTAGATGTATCTCCTAGGGTAAACTAATTTTTCCTTTTTCTTTAATTTCTTGCAAATTATAAGTCCAATCGATGAACGGATACTACCACGAGAATGTAGGGATGATTCTCTACTAGTTTAGCGGGATGAAATTCTCGTGGGGTCGTCGTGGGCAAAATCCCAAATTTGGGGTATGGGAGTTATTAAGAGGTTTATTTTTAATTAATTAGGATTAATTTAGGAATTCTGAAATGTTGAGCATCTGGAGTTGAAGTAGGATTTCTGGAATTTAGGGTTCGGGTGAGCGCCGCGGGTGTTATTTTGGGACTCGCAGGTAAAATTCAAAAAATTAAGTGGGGCTATTAAATGTTAGTTTAAATAATAGTTTAAATATTAATTTGAGGTATATGAAAATTAGGGAAGGTTAGATGGGTATTATTTTGGAGAAATAGATTAATTAATATAAGGAAAATACAAATTGCAGGAGTTAAATTTTAGGCGTCAAGGGCGTAGGATCTGGGTGTTAACGAGACTCTCAGTAAGTTAGGTAAGGGGAATAAATTATAGCAGTGTTTTAGAATTATTATTTGAATTAATATGTGAAAATGAGCATATGATATTTTGTCTAAAAATTATTATGATATAAATATCAGATAAATTATGTGGCATTTGAGTGATTTTAAATTGTGATATTTTGGAGTGTAAAATATAACGATGAGTAATTTTTGAGAAAATATTGAAATGAGAATTACTGATGTGATTAGTGAAAAATAATGAAATATGATATTTATATGTGAGTAGAAATGTTTTTCCTGAATAATGAGATTTTGTGAATTACTGATATTGGAAAATAATGAAATGTGGTATTTATTTGTGAGTGAAAATTATTTGCATGAGAAATGAGTTGTACAAATTGCTGATATGAAAAATACGTGAAATTATGATATATGATATTATGAGATGATGAAATGTGCACAGAAAATGATGAGAATATTTATATTAAACTGAATTTTGATATACTAGAATATGATTGATGAAATGCCAATACCGCATAATGAATGTGGGTATGTAGTAGTGAACCCTGATGGATGGTTATGATATTGAGTACGGTACTATTGCTAGTGGTGTTAGTGCAACCACACAGACTCTTAGAGCGTGTGGCGTGACAGTCGACTGTGCCATTTTGTAGGGTTGTTAGGCCCTCTGAGTCTGAATCAGGGTTATAGGCCGGCCAGTCATACTACAGACGCGATACATGATATGATATTTGATCTAATCGGGTCGGCCAATCGCGGTTAGATCCAGCCTTCGAGCTGCACAACCTTGACCATAAGGGGAAGCATGGCGTGGATAGAAATATCCTCAAGGTGGCCATGAGTTACAGACGCGATGTTGGTATTTGATACCAAGGATACTCATGAGCCGGAAAGTAAAATTGGAAACGGAAAGTGAAAGAATGATAAAATTGGCTAAAATGAGAAACGAAAGAAAGAATGGAAATTGAGAAGTAAAGAATGTTAAATATGAGAAATGAACTGTGTGAGTTAATGATATAAATAATTGAGGCGAAGTGAAACTCTCCACCTGAGGGCTTACTGAGTAAGGTGAGTGCCTTGATAGGTATCAGATGTGGCCATACCCGGTTGCATAATGTGTTAAGGCAGAGGGAAGCTACCTGTATGGACGGGTAATCTTCCTTATTCTCAAAAGCTTCGCGGGTAAATATGTGTTGGAAATCATTGAATTTGATAAATGATTTTAAAGCTTATAAAAGCTTGTATTGTATATCTATACGATTATAAGAATGTGTATATTAGTGTATTTTCTTAGATGAAATGATGATTTGAAAAGTAAAGTGTATTATAATTGTACTCATATGACCACACACTATAAATAATTTATTCCTTCTTACTGAGATGTGTCTCATCCAAATTATCTAAATTTTTCAGGGGACAGAGAAAGGCCAGGCGATAGAGCTCCGTGACCATTCGGAGCTGAGACCCTGACACACAGGGTTAGTTTCAGGACTAGGGGAGGTGTAATTCCCCTAGTGTTGGGTAGTTTTTTTGAGTTTGTGATAATGATGTATATGTGTGTATGTAGATACTCTAGGTATTTTATTCTGAATGATATAAATATACTGTCTTCCGCTGTTAGGTTGTATAAATAAAACAACTCTTTACCCGGTACCTAATGCGGGTCGAGTCATCTGAATGGTAATAGGGTTGTTGACGTGACCGATTTATGGATGTTGTTTATGACGAGTGATTATTTATTTATTATTAAGAAAAAAAATTGGTACGAAAATCAGGACGTCACAGTTTGGTATCAAAGCCTAGGTTCCTAGGTTCTACAGACTTTAGTAGACAGCGGAATACAATACCAGAGTATAGGATTGGATTTTGAGGGAAATCGGAGATGGGTAGATTGAAATTTGGGTTTGTGATTGTTTGAGGATGAGGTGAGACTTTAGGATTCTATCTTGCGGCTTAGAGATAGAAGTACCGAGGTTGTTTCGTTGTTTTTCCTGGGGGGACGATTTTAGGAAAACCATAGATACTATCGCTGGGTCTTATTTCTGAGTGGTAGGACTAAATCTTAAATGGGGATTAAGGATGTGGATAGAAGAGTAATTTATGAGTTATAGCGGTGTATGGGTTGTGTGATATTGATTGTATGCTGAGATTAGTTGTTTCCTTTGCAGGATTAATCCAGGGAACAATATCACGAATGCGGGAGGTGATGGAGTAGGACCTTCCAGTACGATTGGTGCAGACCCTGACGCGTTGTTGCGTAGTGTCACTCAACAGGTGATGGCTGAGATGGCTAGGAGCTCGGGGGAGCGAAGCTACACGATCGAGTAATTCATGCGTATGCGATCACCGTCTTTTGCTGGAGGAGCGGACCCACTAGTAGGAGAGAACTGGGTTCAGGACATACTAGCAGTACTCTCATGTACAGACGAGCAGAGGGTGTAATTTGCCACATTTAAATTGACTAGGGAGGCAAAGAACTGGTGGAGGTCAGTGAGAGTACTAGAGGAGCAGAGGTCGGATCCTATAGCGATGACATAGAGTTGCTTTAGGGAGATTTTCTTCGAGCGGTACTTTCCCGCTACGGTCAGGAGTGCAAAGGCATCGAAGTTTCTGTATCTGATACAGGGGTCTATGATGGTGTAGCAGTACGCAGCGAGATTTATTGAGCTGTCCCGGTTCCCCCCGTATATGGTGCCAGATGAGGAGAGGAAGGCGTGGAAGTTTGAGGAGGGTTTGAGACAAAACTTGTATGCGCAGGTGGTAGGTTTTCAAGCTCAGACCTTCTTAGAGATAGTGGATAGAGCTGCGGTGATTGAGACCAGCATACAGAGAGGTGCAGTAGCCCAGAGCTAGAGGAAGAGGCTTGCGCCTTCTGATTTTCAGGCAGGGCCCAGTCGAGGGCTGTGGAAGAGATATGATACCAGAGGAGGACGATGACAAGGAAGAGGAGAACGAGCAATATAGGGCAGATAGATGCTCCCTCCTTGTCGCAGATGTTTGAGGAGGCACCCAGAAGAGTGTCGAGCGAGGGAGGTTGTCCGCTATCAGTGCCACTAGCCTGGGCATATCGCGAGGAACTGTCAGGCACCACCAGCGGTGGCAGCTGCTCCTCGACCATACAGAGGAGGCTATCAGGCACCTCGAGGGGGACAGCAGAGGAATACTGCTCCAGCGCTAGTTTTTGCACTGACGCCGAGAGATGCTGAGGTGGCTAGAGATGTGGTGACAAGTATGGTTTCAATACTGTCGTTTAAAGTTATTGTTTTGTTTGATTCAGGGGCGACGCATTCGTTTATCGCCTGGGATTATGTAAAGTTGTGTGGGTTTGAGTCTCAGCAGTTAGATGTTAGTTTGTCTGTTGCTACGCCTACTGGGGCTGTAGGGATATGTAGGAAGGTACTCAGGGACTATCCAGTGGATATTTAGGGGAGGTTTTTGTTGGCTAATCTGGTGGTTCTCGACATGCATGGGTTTGAGATAATCTTGGGTATGGATTGGCTAGTTACCCACTATGCTAGCATTGATTGCCATCGGCGAGAGATAGTATTCAGACCTCTAGAAGGACAGGAATACAGATTCGTGGGATCACGTATACGCACCCCACCTCAGTTACTATCTGCTATTCAGGCACGTGGATTGCTATTGGAAGGTTGTTAGGGATATTTAGCCTATGTGAATGCAGTATCAGAAGGGGAGCTGAGGGTGGAAGAGATCCCAGTGGTAAGGGATTTTCCTAATGTATTTCCTGAGGATTTGTCGGGACTACCTCCTGACCATGAGGTAGAGTTCGTTATTGATCTGGTTCTGGGGATAGCGTCGATTTTGAAGGCGCCGTATAGAATGGTACCGACAGAGCTGAAAGAATTGAAAAAACAGTTGCAAGAGCTGTTAGATAAGGGGTTTGTTCGGCCCAGTATGTCGCCCTGAGGAGCACTGATTTTATTTGTAAGGAAGAAGGATGGCTCGATGAGGTTGTGCATCGACTATCGAGAAATAAACAAAGTGACTATTAAGAATAAATACCCGCTCCCGCATATCGATGATTTGTTTGACCAGTAACAGGGGACACAGATCTTTTCGAAGATAGATTTACGCTCCGGGTATCATCAGGTGAAAGTCAAGGCAGAAGATGTTTCGAAGACGACATTTAAAACACGGTATGGATACTATGAATTTCTTGTTATGCCGTTTGGGTTGACGAATGCTCCTACAGTGTTTATGGATTTGATTAACAAGGTCTTTCACCAGTACTTGGATCAATTTGTGGTAGTATTGATTGATGATATACTGGTGTATTTGAAGAGCCCAGTGGAGTATGAGGAACATCTGAGGATATTACTTCAGGTACTAAAAGAAAAGAAGTTATACGAGAAGCTCAAGAAGTGTGAGTTCTGGTTGGAACAGGTTACCTTCCTTGGACACGTTATATCCAGGGGTGGTATTTCTGTTGATCCGAGTAAAATTGAAGTGGTAGTAGACTAGGTATGACCAAAGAATGTGCACGAGATCAGGAGTTTCCTAGGATTGGCTAGGTACTACCGCAGGTTTGTTAAGGGCTTCTCTAGACTGTCAGGCCCACTGACCATATTGACTAGGAATGGAGTGAAGTTTGAGTGGTCTGAGGAATGTGAACAGAGCTTCCAGGAATTGAAGCAGCGACTCATCACTGCGCCTATGTTGACGATTCCTTTAGGAGAAGAGGGGTTCGTAATTTACAGTGATGCGTTCCATAAAGGACTTGGATGTGTATTGATGCAGCGGGGGAGAGTGATAACCTATGCCTCCCGACAATTGAAAGAATATAAGAAGAACTACCCTACCTATGATCTGGAATTGGCAGCGGTTGTTTACGCGCTGAAGATGTGGAGGCACTATCTATATGGGGGTAGACTGACCATAAGAGCTTAAAATATTTCTTCACGCAGAAGGAATTGAATATGAGGCAGAGGAGATGGTTGGAGCTAATAAAGGATTACGACTGCACTATCAGCTACCACCCAGGAAAAGCTAATGTAGTAGTTGATGCTTTGAGCCAGAAATCAGTGGATTCATCTGTATCTGCAGTGGAGATTCAGCATCCGATCCAGATGGATCTAGAGAGGCTCGGTGTGGAGCTGGTAGAGGGCAATCACCAGGTGTTCATTGCTGACTTGGTTTTGCTGCCGACTCTATAGGAGAGGATTAAAACAACTCAGAGGAATGATGCAGAACTAGTAGAGCTTATGGGAAAGGTACAAAATGGTCAAGAAATATAGTTCAGCATCTCAGATGATGGAGGCTTGTGGTTCAGTACTAGGTTATGCGTTCCTGCCAACCCTGAGATCAAGAAGGTCATTCTGGAGGAAGCACATCGGTCCTTGTATACTGTACATCCAGGGAGCACAAAAATGTATAATGATCTTTGAGAGTCCTTCTGGTGGAGCAACATGAAGAGGGAGATAGCTCAATATGTGGATCAGTGTTTGACGTGCCAGCAAGTGAAGGCTGAGCATTAGAGACCGGCGGGGTCATTGCAACCACTCCACATTCCTGAGTGGAAGTGGGAGCATATAGCGATGGATTTCGTCTCAAGATTACCACTAGCATTGCATGGACAGGACGCTATTTGGGTAGTGGTGGATCGATTGACGAAGACTGCCCACTTTTTTCTGATCAGAGTTAGTTACTCCATGGACAGATTGACTGAGTTATACATCTAGGAGATAATTAGTCTCCATGGCGTCCCAGTGTCCATAGTATTAGATAGAGACCCACAGTTCACATCTCATTTTTTGAAGAGTCTGCAAGGGGCCATGGGTTCTCAGTTGTTGTTTAGCACAACTTTTCATCCTCAGACATATGGCAGACGGAGAGGATAATACAGATTTTGGAGGATATGCTGCGAGCATGTGTGCTGGACTTTGGAGGTCGTTGGATGCAGTATCTGCCACTGGTTGAGTTTGCGTATAACAACAGCTACCAAGCCAGCATTAGGATGACACCGTATGAGGCGCTGTATGGCAGGAGGTGCCGATCCCTATTATACTGAGATGAGGTTGGAGAGATATAGGTATTGGGGCCAGAGCTGATACAACAAACTCAGGATAAAGTCAGACTCATCAGAGACAAGATCATGACAGCGTAGAGCCGGTAGAAGAGTTATGCTAATACTCGTCGGCGAGAATTGGAGTTTGACATAGGAGATTATGTGTTCCTGAAGGTGGGGTTGATGAAGGGAGTTATGAGGTTGGAGAGGAAGGGTAAGCTAAGCCCTAGGTATATTGGACCATTCGAGATTCTTGAAAGAGTTGGTCCAGTTGCCTATCGTTTGACATTACCACCGGTCCTATCTAGGATCCATGACGTATTCCACATTTCTATGCTAAGGAAATACGTCCCAGACCCCTCCCATGTGATCAAATATGAAGCACTGGAGTTGGGTGATACTTTAACTTATGAGGAAGTGCCAGTGTAGATTCTTGACTGGAAGGAACAGGAGTTACGTACGAAGAAGATTCCACTAGTGAAAGTTTTGTAGCACAATCATTCCATTGAGGAAGTTTCTTGGGAACTAGAGGATCAGATGCGCCAGAGATATCCACACTTATTCAGTGGAGCTTAGAGTTGAGCCAGTCAAGTGAAAGGAATAATATTGTATATTTTTATTTGTATAATGTAACGTAGAATAGATAGGGTTTTTAATTTTAAAATATGAATGGCTTTGGGAGAATTTTAGAAAAGTTGTAATCTCCCAGAACCCTCGTTGTAACCACGGTATTCCTCCGCCATAAGTGAGGGTAATTAATAAAATTGGAAGTATTTCCGCTAAGGATGGGAAACAGGGGAATAGCAAATTTTGAGGACGAAATTTTTATAAGGATGAGAGAATGTAATAACCTCAAAAAGGGATATAGAAGATTAGTGGAGTGATTCCCAAAAAAATAAAATAATAATAATAATAATAATTAATTAATTACATTTAAAATAAAATAATAATAATAATAATAATAATAATAATTAATTAATTACATTTAAAATAATAATAAAAAATAATAATAATTAAAATTTATTTTTATTTTTATTTTTATTTAATAAAATATATTATTATTAATATTAATTAAATATTATTATTATTATTATTATTATTATTATTATTATTATTATTATTATTATTATTATTATCTTGAAGCTTAGAAGCTTCAGGATTTCTTTCTTTCTTTCTTCTTCTTCTTCTTCTTCTTCTTCTTCTTCTTTTCTTTTTCTGTTTTCCTGCACGACAGACTCTCTCTCTCTTCTCTCATTCTCTCTCCCTCTCTCCTCGATTTCATGGCAGATTTTCATCAGATCGAAAATCGGAAGATACCACTAGACTCCATTTTCTGCTGCGGTCATTTCTACCGAAGCGGATCGGTGGTAGGAGCGGCGTAGACATATCTCCTGGGGTAAGCCAATTTTATTTTTTTTTTATTTCTTGCAAATTATAAGCCCAATCGACGAACGGACACCACCACGAGAATCTAGGGATGATTCTCTACAAGTCTAGCGAGACGAAATTCTCATAGGGTCGTCGTGAGCAAAACCCCAAATTTGGGGTATGGGGGTTATTAAGGGGTTTATTTTTAATTAATTAGGATTAATTTAAGAATGCTGAAATGTTGAGCATCTGGAGTTGAAGTAGGATTTCTGGAATTTAGGGTCTGGGTGAGTGCCGCGGGTGTAATTTTGGGACCCGCAGGTAAAATTCAGAAAATTAAGTGGGGCTGTTAAATGTTAGTTTAAATAATAGTTTAAATATTAATTTGAGGTATATGGAGCCTAGGGAAGGTTAGATGGGTATTATTTTGGAGAAATAGATTAATTAATATGAGGAAAATACAAATTGCAGGAGTTAAATTTTAGGCGTCAAGGGCGTAGGATCTGGGTGTTAACGAGACTCTCAGTAAGCCAGGTAAGGGGAATAAATTATAGCAGTGTTTTTAGAATTATTATTTGAATTAATATGTGAAAATGAGCATATGATATTTTGTCTAAAAATTATTATGATATAAATATCAGATAAATTATGTGGCATTTGAGTGATTTTAAATTGTTTTGGAGTGTAAAATATAACGATGAGTAATTTTTGAGAAAATATTGAAATGAGAATTACTGATGTGATTAGTGAAAAATAATGAAATATGATATTTATATGTGAGTAGAAATGTTTTTCCTGAATAATGAGATTTTGTGAATTACTGATATTGGAAAATAATGAAATGTGGTATTTATTTGTGAGTGAAAATTATTTGCATGAGAAATGAGTTGTACAAATTGCTGATATGAATATTTTGGGAAAATGTGAAAAATACATGAAATTATGATATATGATATTATGAGATGATGAAATGTGCACAGAAAATGATTAGAATATTTATATTAAACTGAATTGTGATATACTAGAATATGATTGATCAAATGCCAATACCGCATAATGAATGTGGGCATGTGGTAGTGAACTCTGATGGATGGTTATGATATTGAGTAAGGTACCGTTGCTGGTGGTGTTAGTGCAACCACACGGACTCTTGGAGCATGTGGCGTGACAGTCGACTGTGCTATTTTGTAGGGTTGTTGGGCCCTCTGAGTCCGGATCAGGGTTATAGGCTAGCTAGTCGTACTACAGACGCAATACGTGATATGATATTTGATATAACCGGGTCGGCCAATCGCAGTTAGATCCAGCCTTCGGGCTGCACAACCTTGACCATGGGGGGAGCATGGCGTGGATAGAAAGATCCTCAGGGTGGCCATGAGTTACAGACGCGATGTTGGTATTTGATACCAAGGATACTCATGAGCCGGAAGGTAAAATTGGAAATGGAAAGTGAAAGAATGATAAAATTTGCTAAAATGAGAAATGAAAGAAAGAATGGAAATTGAGAAGTAAAGAATGTTAAATATGAGAAATGAACTGTGTGAGTTAATGACATAAATAATTGAGGCGAAGTGAAACTCTCCACCTGAGGGCTTACTGAATAAGGTGAGTGCCTTGATAGGTATCAAATGTGGCCATACCCGGCTGCATAACGTGTTAGGGCAGAGGGAAGCTACCTGTATGGATGGGTAATCTTCCTTATTCTCAAGAACTTCGCGGGTAAATATGTGTTGGAAATCATTGAATTTGATAAATGATTTTAAAGCTTATAAAAGCTTGTATTGTATATCTATACGATTATGAGAATGTGTATATCAGTGTATTTTCTCAGATGAAATGATGATTTGAAAAGTAAAGTGTATTATAATTGTACTCATATGGCCACACACTGTAAATAGTTTATTCCTTCTTACTGAGATGTGTCTCATCCAAATTATCTAAATTTTTCAGGGGACAGAGAAAGGCCAGGTGATAGAGCTCCGTGACCATTCGGAGCTGAGACCCTGACACACAAGGTGAGTTTCTGGCCTAGGGGAGGTGTAATTCCCCTAGTGTTGGGTAGTTTTTTTGAGTTTGTGATAATGATGTATATGTGTGTATGTAGATACTCTGGGTATTGTATTCTGAATGATATAAATATACTGTCTTTCGCTGTTAGGTTGTATTAATAAAATAACTCTTTACCCGGTACCCAATGCGGGTCGGGTCATCTGAATGGTAATAGGGTTGTTGACGTGGATTTATGAATGTTGTTTATGACGAGTGAATATTTATTTATTATTGAGAAAAAAAATTGGTACGAAAATCGGGACATCACATAAGGTCCTCTAGGAGTGGAAGTAACATCAATTGCACAAAATTCTCCAATAGGTCACAAAATAGAATGCACATATTAAACGCAAAATGTGGCCTCGTGCGTGGCACGCTATGGTAACCGCATATACATTTGCCCGTAGCTGACGAAAATGCCCCTTATGAAAGCACATACGGATGTGCACACCAACCAACTCAGTGTTAGGGAGCACAACCCCTAACAAATGCTCGCACATACGGCGCAGTGCGAGTCCTCCTTGATGGTCTGCAAGGCCCTCTATTGGTCCAACAGTATGACCATTGACGATCCTCCCATCAATGAGCAACTCGAAGAAAACCGCAACGTCTTGGAGTGTGATAGTTGCCTCCATATGTAGTAGGTGGAACATGTGCTTCTTTGGTCTCCATAGCTCCACGAAAGTAGTCACCAAATGTCAATACAGCTAGATATGGGCAATACGATATATGTCGTAGAATCCCGCATCGTGAATCCATCTAACGATGCTGTCGTCTAAATCTTACCAGCACTCCATAAATTGCGTGCCCCCTCGTTAGTACAAGGGGTCAGCGTGACCATTAGCCCATGCTCGGCTGGACCGGTGCTCATCACCCATCGTTAACACAGTCCGAACAGTCGGCCTCAGATCGATCTTACAAAAGGTACCAGTGATAAATATAAAAATAACATGATATGTAGTAAACGTCCTGTCAGTGTGTAATAAGTCAATATGAAGGTCCAGCTGCATCCTTAGGTTGCGTCCTTCTCGGACACCTTGTGCAGTTATGTCCTTCTTGATGACATATGTTGCACGTGTTATTCTTCCTACCTTCCCTTGCGTCCATCTCATTTCATAGATGTGAGCTCCTAGGTCAACCTTTATACCGAGTATACGTAGGATTTGTGTGCAAAGTCAGCAACAAGGATGCTGGCCAATACACCTCGTGCCTAATTGGATTAAAATCGGCTGCGTATGTTGCATAGTGCTCAATAGTGCTCTAGCATGACTCCACATATCTGACAATGTTCAGCCATGTCTCTACACATGCAACGATAAGGTGGGAGCAGGGATAATATAAAACTTGCCACTTCTCATATGAGCATTCGCGTCCATATATGCTCAAAGTTTGGACATTATTTCCTTTATGTGGCCCTTGTTGCACGGTTATGATGCTAAAGATACCACTGGACCGGTTAAATGTCGTGACTCGATATCCGGTCACTTTTAGCTTCTCTCTTTCCATTGGTAGCAGTATTTGCGGAGTAAATGCATTTCCTCCAGCTATTGTCTTACGAGCAACCTCTCGTCGGCTACTGAAATAATGTGCAACGCAATAAAATGTTAGTTGCACAAGGGCCGTTATTGGGAGGCTATGAGCTCCTTTCAGGACGCCGTTGAAACATTCCACAAGGTTGTTGGTCATGTTCTCATACCTTCGTCCCCCGTCATGTCACTAAGTCCACATATGAGGAGGGATCTGCTCGAAAAATGACTTTACTGGTTCTTCACTCTCATCGAATATCCTCTCCATCCACTTGTCAAATTTTCTTACTTGATGCTTCATTCCTACTCACTCAACCATACGCTTGAGATTGACACTTTGTACTTTAGTATCGAAGGCAGAATCCGTGGTGGGCACGTGGTGGTTGCCAATCAGGATTTCGTTGTACTGTAGCAAGAATTCTTGGATGCCTATCTGATATCAGGCATATGTCATCCTTATCGGTAATGGAATGAAGACAACACAGAAACCAATTCCATGTGTCCAGGCTTTCCTCTTGGACAATAGCAAATGCAAAGAAAAATAGTTTCCTGTTTGCATCTGGGCACGTTGCAATTAGGAGTTAACCTTTGTACTTATCGTATAGGTGTGTCCCATCTACACATATAATGGGAGGGCAATGAAGAAAACCTTGAATGGATGTTGCAAACGACCAAAATGTAGATACAAAGGTTGTGGTGTTTTTGCAACCTGGAACAAGAGTCCACCTCCACTTAACTACAGTACCAGGACTGTACGCGCACATCGCCTTCATCCACTTCAGCAAAGTTTGATATGACATCTCCCAATCGTTGAAGATTTGGGCAATTGTCTTCTGTTTGCCCAACCAAACCTTCTTATACGAGATTGAATAGCCGAAACGACAATCTATGAACTATTTCAATGTGGCGATTGATGTAGACGCATCTCCCTTTATCATATTCACTATCTCCCTGACAATTAGGGACAATGTGATTTGGTTATGGTCCTACGAGAGTAGTTCATTCAGACACGTGTGTGGATCACCATATTGGGTGATTTTGAATAACTTGTGTTTCTTCCAAAACATTACACGCACTCTCAATTCACAATCGAACTCCTTACACTTAGCAACCCATAACATTGGGTTAGACTGCACAGCGAAGAATTCATGGTGGGTTTGAGCATGATAAATTCGCACTGCCTCTATCAACTAATCCTTCGACCCGAATAGCATCCCCTTACCGAGCTCGGACAATTCATCCCAACGAGTCGCTTGTATAGGAAGCTCCTCTTCACGTGATAGGTAAAGTGGTAATCTAACAATATCCATCCCAAAACTCTCTTTATATATTTATATATATTTTGATCATTACATCATCCTCTCCTTATAAAAATTTCATTCACAAAATTTGCTAAATATAACTCTAGTTAAAATCTATTGAGTTTCCTAAATGAGTATCTTGTCCAGTGCCAAGGTTTTAGTCTAGCCTCTCGCCATCGAAAAAGATGTAAGTATTTCTGGTGTATTTCCTCTTCTAGTTCCCACGATGCTTCCTCAACGGAATGGTTGCGCTAAAGAACTTTTACAAATTGAAACTTCTTGGTACGCAATTCATGATCCTTGTTGTCTAAAATTTGGACTGGTATTTCTTCATATGATAGAGTATCATTGACTTCCAATGACTCATAACTTATCACATGAGAAGGGTCTGGAATGTACTTCTTCAACATGAAAATATGAAACACATCATGAACTTTTGATAATGTAGGAGGTAGGGCTACTCTGTAAGCAACTAGATCAATCCTCTCAAATATCTCGAATGACCCAATACACCTGGGGCTTAGCTTATTCTTCTTTCCAAAACTTATGATCCTTTTAATTGATGCAACTTTTAGTAATATCTTGCCCCCCACTTCAAACTCTAACTCTTGTCGATGAGTATCGACATAACTCTTTTGTCGATTCTGAGCTATTTTTATTTTATCCCAGATGAGCTTAATTTTTCGTAGGTTCTCTGTATAATCTCTGGACCTAAAATTCATCATTCACCAACCTCATCCTAATAGGGGATCGACACCTTCGTCCATATAATATTTGATAAGGTGTCATCTCTATGCTTGATTGATAGTTGTTGTTGTAGGCAAACTCAACCAAAGGCAAATACTAAATCCAACTTCTTTTGAAATCAAGCACACATGCTCTTAGCATATCCTCCAATATCTGAATTGTTCTCTCTGATTGTCCATCAGTTTGAGGAGGAAATGTCATGCTAAAGACAAGTTAGGATCCCAAGGCTCTTTGTAAACTCCTCCAAAATTGAGATGTGAATCGTGGATCTCGATCCGATACGATGGACATAGGTACGCCATGTAGCCTAACTATCTCCTGAACATACAACTCTACAAGCTTATTCATAGAGTAGTTAACTTTGATTGGAATAAAATGAGCAGTTTTCGTTAAACGATCAACAACTACCCAAATGGTATTTTGCTCATGAAGTGTTTGCGATAATCCTGTCACAAAATTCATAGAAATGTGCTCCCATTTCCACTCAGGAATCTTGAGTGGTTGTAGCGGCCCTACTAGTTTATGATATTTAGCTTTCACTTGTTGACAAGTAAGACACTGCTTTACGAATTGTGCAATCTCTCTTTTCATGTTATTCCACTAAAAAGACTCTCGCAAGTCCTGATACATCTTCGCGCTTCCTGGATACACCGTATAGAGAGATCGATGGGCTTCTTCCAAAATTGTTCTTTTAATATCTTCGTTATTGGGCACACAATCTGTTTGAAATCTCAAAACCCTATCATCTGAGATATTGAAATCTGCCTTCAGTCTATTTTATACCTTACCTATGATCTTTATCAATTCTACATATTTCATTTGTGTAGCCTTAATCTTTTCCATCGAAGTCGGTTGGATTACCAAACTAGCAATGAGAGTCTGATGATTTCCCTCCGCTATTTCAACACCAAACATTTCAAGATCCATTATGATTTGATATGGAGTCACTATTTCCAAAACTAAAGCTTTCAATGACTTTCGACTTAAAGCGTCTGCTACCACATTGGCTTTTCCAAGGTGGTAGTTGATGGTGTAATCATAGTCTTTGATTAACTCCAACCATCTCATCTGTCTCATGTTAAATTATTTTTGCGTAAAGAAATATTTGAGACTTTTATGATTTGTGAAAAGCTCACACCTTTCACCATATAGACAGTGTCTCTAGATCTTCACTGTGAACACCACAGCCGCCAGTTCCAAATTATGCATAGGATAATTCTTCTCGTCCTCCTTAAGTTTTCAAGAAACATATGTTGTAATGACTCAAAAATTATACTGCTATATATATTCACATATATTAAACTCTGATACCATGTTATAATATCCCGAACCCTAAGTGGGTACCGGGCTGACCTGTTCATCACAGATTTCTACCTTGCAGTGGAATCATACACATAATATCCCAAATACAATACTAGAGCACTATTGTCTTTATAATTACATAAGTTACTCTCCAAAAATAATACTACAATACGACCCCCAGATGTATCAAAAATATCACTATATACATAACCGATCTCACCAACACTTACTTTATATAATACTATCTATGTCCTATCTTGTAGCTCTAGGCTTGATTCGCTCGCGGTCTTGAAATGTTGAAATATTTATTGGGGTGAGACATCTCTCAGTAAAACGGAATAAATTATTGTCAATGTGTGGCAGATGATTTTTATATTCTTAAACATAGCTATTAATTAAACTGTAACTGAAAAGCATCTGTATAATAATCATAACTCACACCTATACATTCCAAGGTACTTATTTTCTACTCAAACATACTTTAACATAATAGATAATTTTGTTTTCATAAAACTACATATATACATAAGATACTTCTTTTCTTTCCCTTGATGGTTCTATCATAACATCATGAATTAACCCCGCATGATCGGGTTGCATGGTCTGAGGGTTGGACTTAACCATGGCTGGCCTACCAGGCTAAGTAAAACATAACATAACTGCGCACAATTGTCCACCCAACCTGGTCTTCCCATCCTACGCTTCACAACACTTCTCGGGTTGGCACACAGTGGGTATCCTACGCTTCCCAACACTTCAGGGCTAATCGGCTCTGACACCAACACTTTCTAAATAGTGTGGCAGCAGTGTCAGTTATACACCCAACCTGGTTCACCCATCCTACTCTTCTCAACACTTCTCGGGTCGACACATAGGTGGATTACACTGTCTGATCTTATTAGCTAGCTACGGTACCGTGCTCATAACATACTTAATCCATCAGGGTTCTGATATCATATAGTACAATTTATATAATATATCTGTAACTGTGATCTCATTTCATAATCATCATTTCATAAATTTGTATGAATCATGTTTTCACTATCATATCATATCTATCTTGGTATAAAATCGGCATAACATATCATACTTGGCTTAAAGCCGTCATTTCATAACATAAATTTGTCATGTCATATTACTGCATAAAGCTGTCATATTACTGCATAAAGCTGCCATATCATATTTTCTCCATATCCATATCATTCCGAAATCAGTATAAAATCATGTACATGGCATTTTCTAACTCAATATAAAAATCATAATCTGCTGTATATCATCTTAAAGTATTCTAATTGTAATCGTTTCGTCATTTCTTATGCCACACAATTTGAGTAACAATTCTTAAGATAATAATTTCCCTGGTAAAATATAGATTTTTCTAAAAGATAAGATATAAATTTTCCTAGCTTCTCTCAACCAAATACACATTTAATAAATAAACCATAATTTTCATACCTATAAAATTATTCAGAAAACCATATACAGTATTTCAGGATTCATATATTATAATTTAACCATTTGAATTTGTAAAATAACTAATATAATTTATTCCCCTTACTTAATTCCTGAAGAAATTCCTGCAAGGATCCTAAAACAATACCTGCGGCGTCGCACAAAACCCTGAATTCATATACCTTAGTTTGATCAGCTCAACCCCGGAATGATAAACATATTAACATTTCCTAGGCCTATACACTCCCCATAATTGGTTAAACTTTAAAAATAACTGATATAATTCATCTTTCTTACCCTAACTTTGGAGTGGTGCCTGGAAAGCCTAAACTACAAAATCGCTCTAGTTAAATTGCTAAGATTTGAAGCCAGGACTCCTGAATGACATTTATCTCTCAATTTTGGCTAAAATTTGGGGAGAAATTAAGGAGACAGAGTGAGAATCCCGCAACCCTAGAGAGAGAGAGAGAGTGAGTGGGTAAGTGAGTAATTTTCTCTAAAAAATGACTTAAAGCCTATTTATAGGCTGCTGACCTAGGATAAAACTAGTGAAGATTTGGCATTTAACCAAACCTTTTACCTAATTTTCACCCTTAATGATCTCGGTAAATCGAAACCGTTGAAGGTTTTCTTGAGCTTGATAAAACCGTCGACGGTTTGGCCTCATGAAACCATACTCACACAAAATCATCGACAGTTTTCTTGAGACTCCCTCAAATCGTCAACGGTTTGGTCCTACACCAGACTAAATTCTCCTTTTTCTTTATTATTTTTATTATTATTATTTTCAAGTCTCTACATATGCAATGACCTTTCCATGTTGCATTAGCACACACTCGAGCCCTTTTTGAGATGCATCACTGTAGATTACAAAACCACCTCCTCATGAAGGAATTGTCAACATCGAAGCAGTGATGAGCCATTTCTTTAATTATTGAAAGCTTCTCTCACATTCCTCAGTCCACTCGAACTTAACATTCTTTCTTGTCAATATCGTCAGTGGGACCAATATTTTGAAAAATCCTTCTAAAAATTAGTGATAGTATCCGGCTAGTCCTAAGAAACTCCTGATCTCATGAATATTGTTCAGCTTTGTCCAATTTTCTATGACCTCTATCTTACTCAAATCTACATAAATTCCACCTTTGGATACCACATGCCCCAAGAATGCAACTTTCTCTAGCCAAAACTCACACTTCTTAAATTTGGCATAGAGTTTCTTTTCTCTTAGAACTTAAAGTATTAGCCTCAAATGGTTCTCATGTTCCTCTAGGCTCCTTGAATAAATCAAGATATCATCAATAAAGACCACAACGAATTGATCTAAATATTCATGGAATACCCTGTTCATAAGGTTCATGAATGCAATGGGGGCATTAGTCAGCCCAAATGGCATAACTGAAAATTCATAATGACCATATTTAATTCTAAATGCGGTCTTTGGAATGTCCTATGACTTAATTTTCAATTGATGGTACCCTGATCGAAGATCGATCTTAAAAAAGACTTGTCTTCCTTAGAGTTGATCAAACAAGTCATATATAAGAGGTAGTTGGTACTTGTTCTTAATCGTCACCTTATTTAACTCCTGATAATCAATACACCTCCTCATCAAATAGTCCTTCTTTTTAATGAGTAGAATCGAAGCTCCTCATGGTGACACACAGGGTCTAATGAAACCTTTGTCCAGCAACTCCCACAACTTCTCCTCCATTTCTTTCAATTCTGCTGGTGTCATTTTGTATGGAGCTTTAGATATTGGTGTTGTTATTAGAATTAGGTTGATAGCGAACTTGATTTCGCGATCGGGGGGCAACCCAGGTAAGTCCTCAAGGAATACATCCAGTAATTCCCTTATTATTGGGATATCCTCAAGCTTTAATTCTTCCTTTAATGCTTTCACCACGCATGCTAGGTACCCCTAACATCCATCCAAGAGTAGCTTCTTCACCTAAATGGCCAACAACATTTGCGGTGAAGGGCGCACACAAGATCCAATGAACTTGTTGTAGTGTCCCAAATATTTAAATAATTAAATAATGGAAGAAGGAAGGAAAAAGGGAATTAAAAGAAATAATTAACCAGGTCCTCGTCGACGAATACAGGGAATTCGTCGATGAGAGAACAAGAGGGTCTCATCGACGAGGGAGCATTTCGTCGACGAGAAAGTACCGAGAGGATGTATTGGAAAATTCTAAGTTTCGTCGATGAGGGGAGAGTTCTTTGACGAATTATCTTCATGACCTCGTCGATGAGGTGACGTGGCTCGTCAACGAAGGCCAGTGTATAAATAGGTCAAACTTCATTTTTTAGGCTGAAATCTGACGCCTAAACCCTTTCTCTCACTTTCCTTCCTCCCTCCACCCTTCTCTCTTAATTTCTAGGTCCGTTTGCCGTCGGACCGATGATCCGAAGCCACCGCGACACTCCTGGGGAAGTTCTCTACATATCTGCTAGAGTGGATCGTCGGTGGGATGAGTTTGGAATTCATCCCAAATTTAGGATAAGGCTCTTATTCAGTATTTGACCTTCCCTACAGTTATAGAAGACGTAGTACGTGTAGAAATACATAAATTTTGTTATGGGAAATGTTGTTTCCAGGGTGTTGAACGGGAAACCTAGCAGGTGTTGGATTGACTATTTTAAGGGTTTTTTCAAGAGTAAGGTAAGGGGATAAACTAAGCTAGTTATTTTATGAAAATATATGTTTGATATTACAACATTTGATTTCAAGAAAATAAATATATTTATATATACACTATGTTGGGAAATACTACTGTAAATGATGATGTGTTCTAAATATACGTGAAACCTATTCTGTGTGGTATGAGTAGAATTTATGATGAAATACTGTATTCTGGGAAATGTTAAATGATATAGAATTTTACTATGGATATGATTTTTCGGCGTACGGGTCGAGCTATGAATATGATTTTCTGGCGTACGGGCCAAGCTATGGATATGATTTGCTGGCGTACGGACCAAGCTATAAATATGATTTGACAGCATACTAGCCGTGATAGATAAAATATGAAATGTGATATGATGAAATTGAATTGACAATTATTATTATGGAATGACCATGTATCACAATTTGAAATATGTTCTATGTTATCAGAACCTGGTTGGCTTGGTTTAGGCTAGCACTTGCTTGGTACCATAGTTATGTGTTTATGATCATCATGATATTGTGTTATCGCTGT
Source organism: Malania oleifera (assembly GCF_029873635.1). Classification (NCBI taxonomy): domain Eukaryota; kingdom Viridiplantae; phylum Streptophyta; class Magnoliopsida; order Santalales; family Ximeniaceae; genus Malania; species Malania oleifera. Next base: position 130,290,195 of record NC_080417.1, read on the forward strand.
CGTACAGGGCAGCGTGAGGATGGGTAGACGATGTGGTTATAAGAAGTGTTGGCGCCCCTAGTGTACGGACCAGGTATAACAGACCCATCGTACTTACAGACTATACTTTTGACTTGGTAGTGGTCGGCCAACCATTCTCAAGTCCCGCCTTCGGGCCACACAACCCAGTCATGTGGGGGTAATACATGACAACAACTAGCTAATCATCCAGGGTTGTTTTTTATTATTATTATTATTATTATTATTATTATTATTATTATTATTATTATTATTATTATAATATAAGATGAATTATGCTTATGAAAATCTAGTATGTTCTGTCATGTTATGAGTATATATGTTTTCCCAAATATGGTACTGACAGTTACACTAATATGTTTATGTATGGTTTTACGTATAACACGGAAATACTCATGTTGCCACACACTAGTACTAGTTTATTTCCCTTACTGAGAGGTGCTTCACCCCGAATTATATGAACTTTTCAGGAGCCCCTGATAGGAGAGCGGATAAAGCTCCACTGAGGTAGTTACAGCTGGTCTGCCCTTTTTGAAGGGTAAGTGTTATGGTAGGGTCGGATGTATTTTATGGGAAATGACCTTAGGATTCGTTTTGGATTGTAAATATAATTACAATGGATGTAGTAACTCTGGTATTGTGATGTATGGTGCTGTGTATATGGTATTATGGGGTGTTTATGATTTATGTTTCATGCTACTTAGGCTTCCGTATTATATTCTGATGTATCCTTGGTACCCATGGGTTCAAGTTGATAATGATCTGTCGGGTTTAATATATTAATTTTTACTATTATGGAAAAAATGTGGTAATTAAGCAGGTCGTCACACTTGTACTCTTGCTCTTCAGGAGGTATGAACACTACCTCTTTATTGTAGCAATCTATGGTAGCGTAGCTAGTAGCTAGCCAGTCCATCCCAAGAATTACATCAAACTCATGCATATCGAATACTACTAAGTTGGCAAGTAGTAGTCTTTCCTTAATACAAATTGGGTAACCCATTTGTGTATGATGTGTTCCTAAAATGTACTATTTTAGACCCCCATTTACTTATGCTTTGTTCTCATTTTCTTTGTAATTATCTTTTTTTATAATACGTGGGAGTTACATGTGGTTTGTTTCACGTTTTAGGAAATTGGAGCTTAAACTGAGCAGTTAAGCAATGTAAGAAGCCAAGGAAGCAATTGGGAAGCACAAGGCTCAACCAAGTGCTCGACTAGGTCTCTAAGGCCTTATTCCATCCAAAGCAACATACACCTATTTGACCATGTGGTGCAACCAGCAGTCACAAGGGGTGACCAAGTCTTGACAAAAATACTCCAAAGTTCTGATTAATTGCAGATTTCACAGAGTGCTTCGACCATGGCCCGACCAAGACACCTTGACGGTGCGACCAGGAGAAGTCCAGGGTGCAACCAGGTCGACTGTGACCGTGTTCAAAAACTGCTGTGCGATATTTTGGGCAAAAGTTTCCTAATTTGAAATTGATCGCGTGTAAACCCTAATTTGTATAACATAAAATTTCGAACAGTTGATTAGGGGTTTCCCTTAGTTTCTCTTTGGTTCCATGACAAACCTAGAGTGCTTTTGGATGCTAATTAGTTTAGATTGGTTGCCCTTTGGCTCCTCCTTAGTTAGTGACAAACCTTGAGTGTCGTTGGGTGTCATTTAGTGTAGTGTTAATTTCATTGTCAATTTGGTTCCCTCTTGGTTCTTTGAAGGTACTATGACAAACCTTGAATTCGATTGGTGCCATTTAGATTAGATTTCATTTACTTGTCAATTTACTTTGCTTTGTATTTTAATTTCAATTTCAATACAAGTATGCTTTCAATTATTTATTTCAATACCTTGTCTTTATGTTCAATTTCATGCACCATGCATAGCTAATTTCTTTAGTTCTTTGGTTGTGATGAAACCCCAAGCCAGAGTTAATAGCTAGGTTTCGGTAAATTGTGCATAATAGGGTATTGTGCTAAAAAGTAATCCATGTTCGTTGGATAGTGTAATGACCCGGAGAAATTATGGTATTTTAAATAATGATAAAGAGGGGCAAAATAGAAATTGGAAAGGAAAATAATGTCGCAGCAGGCCTTGTCGACGAATGCAAAGCAACTAGGCTTGTCGACGAGGACGCGCCTTGTCGACGAGAAAATACCGAGAGGGGTTTTAGGAGATTCTGAATTTCATCGATGAGGGGAGAGTTCATCGACGAGTCTTCTTCATGACCTCGTCAACAAGGTGACGTGGCTCGTCGACGAAGGCCGCAATATAAATAGTTCTAAACGTGGATTTTTTGGTAGATTTCACGCAAACAAACTCTTTCTCTCTCTCTCTCTCTCCCTCTCTTCGGTTTTCCACTCTTCTCTCTTAGTTTCTAGGCCATATTTCTGCCAGTTTGACGATCTGAAGCCACCACGACACTCCTGGGAGAGTTATCTTCGAATCTATTGGAGTGGATAGTCGATGGAGCTAAGTTGGAAACCATCCCAAATCCAGGGTAAGGATTTCTATTTAGTTTTTGACTTCCTGACAGTTGTGGAAAGCGTAATACACGTAGAAATACTAACCTTTAATTCTGGGAAATATCATTTCCAGGGTGTTGAGCGGGGAACCCTACGGGTGCAGGACAGATTAGCTTAGGGGCTCTTCAGGAATCAGGTAAGGGGATAAACTAAGTTAGTCATTTTACGATATATATATATATATATATATATATATACGTATAATTTTACAGATCTGATTTCAGGAAAATAAGTATATATTTATATATGCATTATGTTTGGGAAATACTGTCAAAAATGATGATATGTTCGAAACGTATGTAAAACCTATTTTGTGTGGCATGAGTAGAATTTATAATGAAATACTATTTTCTAGGAATATGATAATGATATGTATATGATTTGCTGGCGTACAAGCCGTGCTATGGATATGATTTGTCGGCGTACGGGCCGTGCTTTGGATATGATTTGTCGGCATACGGGCCGAGCTATGTGTGTGATTTTCCGGCATACGGGCCATGCTATGGATCTAATTTTCCAGCGTATGGGTCATGCTATGTGTACGATTTTCCAGCGTATGGGACGAGCTATGGATATATTTTGCCGTCGTACGAGCCGAGCTATGGTAAAATGTGAAATACCAAGGTACGGGTCGATGATTTTCATGATATACGTATATATGCAAAATGATATGATGATAATGATTTGGTAATTAATGGTATGAAATATTCATGTATCATAGTTTCATTATATGTTATATGTTATCAGAACCTGATTGGCTTGGTCTAGGCTAGCACTTGCATGGTATCGTTGCTATGTGTCCATGATCATCATAATTGTAATATTGTGTTAACGCTGCTATACGGAGTGGCGTGAGGTTGGATGGTCGATGTCGTTTTAAGAAGCGTGAGCGCCCATGGTGTACGGACCAGGTTTGGCAGACCCATCGGACTTACAGACTGTACTTTTGGCTTGGCAGTGGTCGGCCAACCATTGTCAGGTCCCGCCTTCAGACCACATAACCCAGTCATGTGGGGGTAATACATGACAACAGCCAACTAACCTACCAGGGTTGTTTTCGTATTATTATTATATGAGATGAATTATGTTTCTGAAAATGCAGTATGGCTATGATGATACATGTTTTCCCAGATATGACATAAAAGTTTACTAAATATGTTTCTGTATGATTTATGTATAACACAGAGTACTCATGTTGCCACACACTAGTATTAATTTATTTTCCCTTACTGAGAGGTGTCTCACCCCAAAATTTCATAAACATTTCAAGAGCCCCAGATAGAAGAGCGGACAAAGCTCCACAACCCTAGTGTTAGCTGACCTGCCCTGTCTGAAGGGTAAGTTGTTTTCTAGGGTCTGATGGATTTTTGGATGTTAACCCTAGGGCTGGTTTTTGGTTGTTTTGGGATATGTATTATGGATATAGTAGACTCTGGTATTGTATTAAATGATATTAAGATATGTGCATGGTTTTATGATTTCCCGCTGCTTAGGCTTCTGTATTATGTTCTGATATATCCCTGGTACCCACGAGTCTAGGTTTATCATGATCTACTAGATTTTATTGTATTGGCTTTATTATCGTGGAAAAAATATATATGTGGAAATTATGCAGGTCGTTATAGTTTAGTATCAGAGCCTAGGTTGCTAGGTTCTATAGACTTTAGAATCCAGTGGAAACGATACCAGAGTATAGGAAATGATTTAAGGTTTTGTTCTACAGTCTAGAGGCAGGACTTCCGTGGTGGTTTTTGTGTTCTGGGGTGACGATTCTAGGAAAACCATAGTAAACTATTGTCGGGTTTTGTTTCTAGAATGTAGGACTGGGGTTAGGAATAAGTTAGGAATGTTAAGATAAGTGGTAAGGTTAGGTGGGTAAATTATAAGGATGGGATTTCTAAGTTACGTTTTTAATTTTCAGGATGGATCCAGGAGGAGGTAGTGCCATGCGAGTGGCAGTGATAGAGCAGGGCCATCAGGTGCAGGAGGGACAGACTCTGACGTGGTATTACGTAGCGTGGCTCAGTAGGTTATGACTGAGATTGCTAGGAGCTCGAGGGAGCAGGGTGGTCCATTTAAAGGCCATAGGTGCACCACAGAGAAGTTTACAAAGATGAATCCTCTAGCCTTTTTAGGAGGAGTCGATCCTGCAGTTGCTAAGAACTGAATGCAAGAGATTGAGAAGGTCCTGGCTATGTTGCAATGTACGGATGAACAGAGGGTCCTCTTCGCCTCCTATAGGCTGACAGGAGAGGCCGAGAGATGGTGGATTGCTGTGAGGGTTTTGGAGCAGCAGAGGATTACACCGATAGCTATGACTTGGGATTAGTTTAGGGAATTGTTCTTTGATAGATATTTTCTAGCCACGATCAGAGAGGCTAAAGTGGAGGAGTTCCTAAGTTTGAAGCAGAGACAGTTATCAGTCCAGTAGTATGCAATGCGTTTCATCGAGCTCTCTCATTTTGCTCCGTACATTGTCCCCGATGAGGTGAAAAAGGCGAGGCAGTTTGAAAGGGGCTTGAGGCGGAGTATTTTCAAGCAGGTGGTAGTGCTACGGATCCAGGATTTTGCTGAGCTAGTAAATAAAGCAGCATTGGCAGAGGTTGGTGAGTGGCTGGATGCAGAGGAGCAGGGACAGAAGAAAAGATTTACATCTTCGGGTTATCGGCAAGGCCCTAGACAGAATCAGTGGAGGAGAGGAAACCATGGTAGAGGACAGAGGCAGGAGACTAGAGGACTCGAGGTGGCAATGCAGGGTCCTCCTGTTTTCTAGACTTGTGGTAGGAGACACTAGGGAGAGTGTCGAACAGGTGGTGTGGTCTGCTATCACTGTGGTAGACTAGGACATATGGTGCGAGACTGCCCTACACCACCAGATGCAGCTCCAGCTCCTAGACCGTACCGAGGAGGTTATCAGGCACCACGTGGGGGCCAGCAGTGGAATATGGCTCCAGCCAAGGTGTTTACTCTTATGCCGGGTGAGGCTGAAAAGGTTGGTGACGTGGTGACAAGTATGGCTATTATGCTTTCTTTTAAAGTTATGACATTATTTGATTCTAGGGCTACGCATTCGTTTGTGTCCTTGGAGTGCATTAGATTATATGGGGCAGAAACACAATTATTAGATATGGGGTTGTTGGTATCTACACCAACTAGGTCGGTAGTGAGGTGTAGTAGGGTACTTCGGGGTTGTTCAATTGATATTCAAGGGGAAATTCTGTCTGCCGATCTAATAGTGCTTGATATGCATGGATTCTATGTGATCTTCGATATGGATTGGCTAGTAGCTAACTTTGCTAGCATAGAGTGTCATTCACAAGAAGTGATATTCAGACCTCCAAGACGAGCAAAATTCAAGTTTGTAGGGTCGCGAGTGCAATTCCTGCCTCAGCTAGTTTCAGCTATCTAGGCCAGAAGACTACTGTTAAGTGGTTATCAGGGGTTTGTGGCAGTTGTAAAAGAAATAACAGGGAATGAATTGAAACTCGCTAGCACACCTATGGTAAAGAAGTTTATAGATGTTTTTCCAGGCGAATTACCTAGCTTGCCACCTGATTGTGAGGTAGATTTTTATATTGATCTACTTCTAGGTACGGTGCCGATTTCTAAAGCACCATATCATATAGCGCCGACAGAGTTAGCAGAGTTGAAAGATCAGTTATAAGATTTACTTGATAAGGGTTTCATACGACCCAATGTATCTCCGTGGGGAGCTATAGTTATATTTTTAAAGAAGAAAGACGGGTCTATGAGGCTGTGCATAGATTACAGGGAAATTAATAAAGTGACAATTAAAAACTAATATCCTCTACCCCGCATAAATGATTTGTTTGACCAGCTCCAGGGTACACGGGTGTATTCGAAGATTGACCTTAGATCCGATTATCATCAGGTGAAAGTGAAAGCAGAAGACGTCTTGAAGACGGCCTTCAGGACCAGGTACGGGCATTACAAGTTCCTTGTTATGCCATTTGGTCTGATGAATGCTCCTGCGGTATTTATGGACTTAATAAACAGAGTCTTCCACCAATATCTAGACCAGTTCGTTGTTGTCTTTATTGATGATGTACTGGTCTATTCGAGGAGCTATGAAGAGCATGAGATGCACTTGAGGCAGGTTCTGCAGACACTCAAAGAAAAGAAGTTGTATGCCAAATTTAGTAAATGTTACTTCTAGCTTGAGAAGGTCGTGCTTTTGGGGCATGTCATCTTTGGAGATGGTATTTCTGTGGATCCCAATAAAATTGAGGCAGTAGTGAATTGGGCTAGATCGAGGAACATCCACGAGATTAGAAGTTTCCGAGGGTTAGCTGGGTATTACCGTCATTTCGTTGAAGGGTTCTCAGCGTTATCGGGGCTTCTGACACGACTGAATAGGAAGAACACCAAATTTGAGTGGGACAATAGCTGTGAGTAGAGTTTTTAAGAATTGAAGCAGAGGCTAGTCACAGCACCAGTATCGGTCATCCCGTCAAGGGGTGAGGGTTATGTCATTTACAGTGATGCGTCCTTGAAAAGACTTGGCTGTGTATTGATGCAGCATGGCAGGGTGGTGGTGTATACATCCAGATAGTTAAAAGAATATGAAAAGAACTACCCTACCCATGATCTTGAGTTGACTACAGTTGTACAAGCATTGAAGATTTGGAGGCATTACCTGTATAGCGAGTGGTGTGAGATATTTTCCAACCACAAGAGTTTGAAGTACTTTTTCACGCATAAGGAACTGAATATGAGGCAGAGAAGGTGGTTGGAGTTAATTAAGGATTTTGACTGCACTATTAGTTACCACCCTTTGAAGGCTAACATGGTAGCTAATGCGTTGAGTAGGAAATCAAGGGAATCAACGTTGACAGCTATGGAAATCCAGTATCCGATCATGATGGATCTAAAGAGACTCGGCATTGAATTAGTTAAAAGTCGTTCTCAGGCTCACATTGCCAGTTTAGTAGTGCAACCTACTCTACAGGAGAGGATTAAAGCTACTCATAGAGAATACCCAAAATTAGCAGAGGTGATGGACAGAGTGTAGAATGGTCAAGGGGAGGAATTCAGTGTTGCATATGACGGAGTTTTGCAGTTCTGTTCCAGATTATGCATTCTTACCGATGTGGATATGAGGAGGACCATTCTAGAGGAGGCTCACAGATCTTTGTATACAGTTCATCCTGGCAGTACAAAGATGTATAGGGATCTGCGAGAGACATACTGGTGGAGTGGTATAAAGAAAAAGATAGCTGAGTATGTAGCCCAATGTTTGACGTGCCAGCAGGTAAAAGTTGAGCACCAGAGGCCGGCAGGTCAGTTGCAGCCGTTATTTATCTCAGAGTAGAAGTGAGATCATATATCTATGTAGTTTTTGTCAGGACTACCGACAACATTGCACGACCAGAATGCCATCTAGGTGATTGTTGACCGTTTGACTAAGACCGCCCACTTTTTGCCTATCAAGATCAGCTACTCTCTCAATCGTTTGGCAGATATTTACATTCAAGAAATAGTTCGTTCTCATGGGGTGCCAGTATCTATTGTGTCGGATCGAGACCCACGCTTTACATCACATTTTTGGAGAAGCTTACAAGAAGCCTTAGGGTCTCAGTTGTCTTTTAGCACAGCATTCCATCCTCAGTCAGATGGGCAGACTGAGAGGACGATACAGATATTGGAGGATATGCTTCGAGTTGGGTACTAGACTTTGGGGGTAGTTGGAGTCAGTTCATGCCGCTGGTAGAGTTTGCGTATAATTACAGTTATCAGACCAGCATTGGCATGGCACTGTTTGAGGCTTTATATGGTAGGAGATGTCATTCTCCTTTATTTTGGGATGAAGTAGGTAAGCGGCGAGTAGTGGAACCAGAGCTTGTTCAGCAACCGTGTGATAAAGTTTGACTTATCAGAGATAGAATCAGTGCAGCTCAGAGTTGACAGAAGAGTTATGTTGATAATCGCCGCAGGAATTTGGAATTTGATGTTAGTGATCATGTATTTTTGATGATAGCTCTATTGAAAGAGGTTATGCGATTTGGAAAGAAGGGTAAACTTAGCCATAGGTTTATTGGTCCATTTGAGATTTTAATAAAGTGGGGCCGGTTGCCTATAGGCTAGCTTTTCCACCTACATTATCCAGGATGCATGACATATTCCACGTTTCCATGTTGAGGAAATACGTCCCAGATCCTTCTTATATTATCAGCTACGGTGAATTAGAGCTCAGTGATTCACTTATGTATGAGGAGGTGCCAGTACAGATTCTGGATATAAAAGTACAAGAGTTACGTAACAAGAAGATTCTTCAAGTAAAAGTTTTGTGGAGGAATCACATAGTTGAAGGGGCTTCTTGGGAGTCTGAGGAGCGAATGAAGCAGAAGTATCCGCACTTATTCCAAGAAATTTAACCAGGTAAAATGTAAGTAGTTAAGTAGTATTTCTTTTACGGGTACATATAAAAGTTTAATTAGTGTGGTATTTTAGTTTTGGGAGAATTTTCTTTTGTGTATGTAATCTTCTAGGACTTGGAATGTAACCACGGTATTCCTCTACCATAAGTGAGGGTAGGTAATAAAATAAGTAGACCATTTTTTCTTTAAGGGATTATGAACTACGTGAATAGCAAATTTTGAGGACGAAATTTTTATAAGGAGGAGAGAATGTAATGACCCAAAGAAATTATGGTATTTTAAATAATGATAAATAGGGGGAAAATAGAAATTGGAAACGAAAAGAACGTGGCAACAAGCATCATCGACGAAGTTACAACTGGGCTTGTCGACGAGGACGCGTCTCGTCAACGAGAAAATACCGAGAGGGGGTTTTAGGAGATTCTGAATTTCATCGATGAGGGGATAGTTCGTCGACGAGTCTTCTTCATGACCTCGTCGACGAGGTGACGTGGCTTGTTGACGAAGGCCGCAGTATAAATAGTTCTAAACGTGGATTTTTGGTAGATTTCACGCAAATAAACTCTCTTTCTCGCCTCCTTCGGTTTTCCACTCTTCTCCCTTAGTTTCTGGGTTGAATTTCCGCCGATTCGACGATCTGAAGCCATCACGACACTCTTGGGAGAGTTCTCTTCGAATCTACTGGAGTGGATCGTCGATGGAGCTGAATTGGAAACCATCCCAAATCTAGGGTAAGGCTTTCTACTCAGTTTTTGACTTCCTAGAAGTTGTAGAAAGCGTAATACGCGTAGAAATATTGAACTTTAATTCTAGGAAATATCGTTTCCAGGGTGTTGAGCGGGGAACCCTGCGGGTGCAGGACAGATTAGCTTAGGGGCTCTTCAGGAATCAGGTAAGGGGATAAACTAAGCTAGTCATTTTATGATATATATATATATATATATATATATATATATATATATATATATACATATAATTTTACAGCATCTGATTTCAGGAAAATAAGTATATATTTATATATGCATTGTGTTTGGGAAATAATGTAAAAAATGATGATATGTTCGAAACGTATGTAAAACCTATTTTGTGTGGCATGAGTAGAATTTATAATGAAATACTGTTTTCTGGGAATATGATAATGATATGTATATTATTTTCCGGCATACGCGCTGTGCTATGGATATGATTTTCCGGCGTACGAGTTGTGCTATGGATATGATTTGTCGGCGTACGAGCCGTGCTATGGATATGATTTGCCAGCATACGGGCCGAGCTATGTGTGTGATTTGCTGGCATATGGGCCATGCTATGGATCTGATTTGTCAGCATATGCGCCGTGCTATGTGTATGATTTGCCGACGTACGGGCCGAGCTATGGATATATTTTTCCGGTGTACGAGCCGAGCTATGGTAAAATGTGAAATACTGTGGTACGGGCCGATGATTTTCATGATATATGTATATATGCAAAATGATATGATGATAATGATTTGGTAATTAATGGTATGAAATATTCATGTATCACAGTTTCATTATATGTTATATGTTATCCAAACCTGGTTGGTTTAGTTTAGGCTAGCACTTGCACGATATCGTTGCCATGTGTCCATGATCATCATAATCGTGATATTGTGTTAATGCTGCAGTACGGAGTGGCATGAGATTGGATGGTCGATGTCGTTTTAAGAAGTGTGAGCGCCCCTGGTGTATGGACCAAGTCTGGCAGACCTATCGAACTTACAGACTATACTTTTGACTTGGCAGTGGTGGGCCAACCATTGTCAGGTCCCGCCTTTAGGCCACACTACCCAGTCATGTGAGGGTAATACATGACAACAACCAGCTAACCTACCAGGGTTGTTTTCGTATTATTACTATATGAGATGAATTATGTTTCTGAAAATGCAGTATGTTCTGTCATGCTATGATGATATATGTTTTCCCATATATGACATAACAGTTTACTAAATATGTTTCTGTATGGTTTATGTATAACACGGAATACTCATGTTGCCACACACTAGTATTAGTTTATTTTCCCTTACTGAGAGGTGTCTCACCCCCAAACTTTCATAAACATTTCAGGAGCCCTAGATAGAAGAGCGGACAAACTCCGCAACGCTAGTGTTAGCTGACCTGCCCTGTCTGAAGGGTAAGTCGTTTGCTAGGGTCTGATGGATTTTTGGATGTTGACTCTAGGGCTGGTTTTTGGTTGTTTTAGGATATGTATTATGGATATAGTAAACTCTGATATTGTATTAAATGATATTAAGATATGTGCATGGTTTTATGATTTCCCGCCACTTAGGCTTCCGTATTATGTTCTGATATATCCCTGGTACCCACGGGTCCAGGTGGATCATGATCTGCTGGATTTTATTATATTGGTTTTATTATCCTAGAAAAAAAATATATGTGAAAATTAAGCAGGTCGTTTTAGATAGGTTATACCCCATCTCCCGATCGTGCTCCGAACGATTGGTGCAACCCGGCTACCTTGTGCCACTCGAGTGGATTAGGCTAAAAAAGGAATTCATGTTCGCTGGATTGGGTATACCTCGTCTCCTGATCGTTCTCTATACAATTGATGCGACTCGGCTGCCCTATGCCACTCGAGTGAATGACTTATCTTGGAAACCCTAATATGGATAATTGACCAAACCTAGGTATTGCTCATTAAAGGCTAGGGTGGATTCATAACCAGAGGCTTGCTTTCCATTGATAATTCAATTCAATTTAATTATTTTAGTAGTTTAATACAAAAGCCCAAAATTCCCATCTTTTCATTATTGTTCAAGCGTAGTAAGCTAGATTAAAATTGGTTGACCGTTATACTAGAGTCGTTGATATCGACATCCGACTCACTCCTCGTTCTATTGAACTTGGGATTAGTTAGGTTATAAATATTATTTTTGGTAGTTAAGGACCCAAGCCTTGGTGAGCCTACCAAAATTTGGGTTGTTGCCAGGGACTTTAGTTACAGTAGTGAGCCTATTCCTAGTGTAGTCTACTACATTTTTTTTTCTTTTTTTTCTTTTTTTTCTTTTTTTTTTTTTGTTTGATATTTGAAATCTTGATTATGTGCTAAATTTTTTTATACTAGGTTTGTGATCTTTGGATCTCGAGTTAGTGCCTATAAACCCTGAGATCAAGAGATCCTGTAGGCCAATTAGGAAATCTATTTCTAGTCTAGAGTTAGTCAAATCCTCCGAACCTAAAGTCATGGCTGAACATCAACTGGTTCCCTCTTTTCATCATCAAAACCAAAACCTATAACCTTTTGCTCCCCATCAACCTGTGGCTGAGGAGCAACCTCTTTGGCCCCTTAGGGACTATTTCACACCTACTGCATACACGTCGCCGTCTTACATCCGATTCTTGAATGTCGAGGTGGCGCAATTCAAAATCAAGACCTTAACCATCTCAATGCTTCCCAACTTCTTTGGGAAATCAACTAAAAAATCCATACAAGCATTTTGATGAGTTTCTTGATATTTGTTCCACCATCTGTATACTTAACTTTGGTGATGATGTCGTACGTTTATGACTATTTCCGTTCTCTCTAAATGAAAAAGCCAAATATTGGTTGAATCCTTAAAGCCAAACTCAGTGACCACCTAGGCCACCATGCAACACGAATTCCTGAAAAAGTACTTCCCCATTGGGAAAACTAACCAACTTAGGAAGACAATCACCAGTTTCTCACAGATAAATGGTGGGCAATTTTTTAAGACATAGGAGGGCACTTTAGGGACCTTTTGAGTAAATGCCCACATCACCAAGTCCCTAGGTGGCAATTAGTTCAAACCTTCTATGAGGGGTTAGCTGAGCGTTATAGATCCATGGTCAATGCATCATGTGGAGGTACTTTTCTCATGAAGCATGAGAATGAGGCTTGGACTCTCTTTGAGACCCTTGCCGAGAATTCTCAGCAACATATTGTTGTTACTCGTAGACCTTCCCAACCTTCCTCGTCCCATTCTAAGAGAGTTTATGAGTTAGCTGATGGCTATGATCTTGCACCTACTTTGCACATCATTGTGAAGAAACTTGATCAGTTCCTGTCCATAGGACAACCACCTCATCCGATGGCATGTGCAAAGGTATGTGACATCTACTCTGATCCCTTTCACACCTGCTATACTTGCTCCCATGTGTCTCCCACACCTAATTTTGTGTAAGAGGAAGTTAAAGTCACCGATAATTGGTACGACATGCCAGCCAATTACCCATACTCCAATAAGTACAATCCTAGGTGGAATAAATATCCTAACTTCTCCTAGAGACCACAAGTTTTGGGTTGTCCAACTCAAAGACCTTAGCAATCACCCAATGCTCTACCTTCTCGCCCATTTCAAAATTCAAATCCTCAAAATCCTTCCATGTCTGCCCCTCGACAATCAGGTTACCAACAACTATCTCCTCCTCAGCCTCAATATGATAGATCTTTTCAAGAGACAGTTTTGAAAGCCCTTAAGGGTATCGAGGCTGATTGTCAAGTTGATCGGCAACTACTCTACTCCCACTCTCAGTCTATAGCAAAGCTAGAGGCCAACTAGCTACATCCTTGAGTAGGAGAGATAAGGGTAAGTTGCCGAGTAAGCCCCTCGTGAACCCTAAAGGATAGTATAGGGTAGAGTGTGAGTCGGGCGCAAGTCATTTGACATATCATGAGCAAGCTCAGGCTGTGACCATCCTTAGGAGTGGAAGGGAGGTAGATAATAGGGTCAGGGGAAGTTAGACCAAGGAAAGGATAAGGAGAAGATAAGGGTAGAACCCAGTGTTGAATCATGCATTCCCTTTTCCTCCAATCCAGTGAGTAATCCCGGCATGCCCACCTCTTCCGCTAAAATAGCAGTGCCCCACTATGTCCCTACGGTGCCATACCCTACAACTTTTCGACACATTCTAAGTCTAAGAAGGAAGCAAATGAAGAGTCCATAATTGACACATTTTGGCAAGTAAAGGTCAATATTCCTCTCTTATATGCCATCAAGTAAGTGCCAGCTTATGCCAAATTCCTCAAGGACATGTGCACCCAAAGGAAAAAATCTAGGGTGCACATGAACAAAAGAGTCAGGCTGACTGAGCATATGAGCTTAATTTTTGCAGGTCACATTCTCCCAAAACTTAAGAACCCTGGCGCTGCCACCATCTCATGTGTAATTGGCGATTACACTATCGATTGGGCCCTTTTAGATTTGAGAGCGAGTGTGAACCTACTTCCCTACTCGAACTACAAACAATTCGATTTAGGAGAGCTTGAGCCTACCCTGTTCACCTGGAGTTTTGCTTACCGATCTGTAAAAAGGCCTCAGGGTGTTGTTGAGGATGTCCTTGTAAAGGTCAATAAGTTCTATTATCCCATTGATTTCATTTTCTTAGACATGGAACCTACCAACCCGGATTAGAATTCGATCCCTATCCTTCTAGGCTGACCATTCCTAGCTATGACTAATGCTTGTATCTAGTGTCAGATAGGGATCATGGACGTATCCTTTAGCAACATGAAGCTTTAGCTGAATTTTTTTCACGCCTCCCAACACCCATCTTATGACACCCAATATTTGGACGTGGACATGATTGACGAGCGTGTTGAGGAGGTTGCCCACATGTTTTTCTTATTTTTATTATTTTTTGAGTCTTTAAGTTGTATATTGTACGATATGTTAGAATCTAGGGTCCTTAGAGTAGGTCTTATGTTAGTTTCTCAGCCTAAGGTGCGACTGAGGCTTCCATTGGAACGACCAGGTCCACCCCTCATGGTCTTGATTAGGGAAATGTAGCCTTCTTCATAGGTTAGTTAGACCATAGCACGACCATCAAGTCACCAGTTGCGACTAGGTCGCCCATGTTGGCCCCTAAAACTTCAAAAATTCCAAACTTTTCTAGAGGGGTTCGACCATCGTGCGACCATCACCTTCCCTGGGTGCGACTTGGTCGAGTTTGGGTATGCCTATGACCTTGTAAATTCCAGAAGAGTTCGACTAAGGCGTGACCAGAACTTCACCATGGCGCGACCTGGTCAAAATCCCAATTTCCTTACTAAGTTGGGGGTGCGACCAAGGTGCAACCCAGGGTATGACCTAGTCGAACCTATGAAAATCGTTTTAAGTCCCTTTCTTCCTACGAAGCCCTAACTCACTTCTCCCTTATCTTTTCGCACCACCACCTCATCGCACCTCCTTCAACCTGGTCGCCCACTCTGTTAGCTTTAGTGCTACCCCAAGAGGGGGGGTGAATTGGGTATTTTAAAATTTATTGTCTAGGTTAACTGGTTTTACCAACAGTGTAATACAGCCTAAGGTCAGCCTATGCAATCAACAAATAAACATACACGTGCAATAAAGGTAAAGTTTGAAAATGTAAAGAATACGCACGATATGTTATCAGGGTTCGGCCAACTGTGCCTACGTCCCCGCCTTGGCCACACTAGTACAAGGATTACCACTATAATGCTCACTTAAATGGGTGGAGCAACACCTATACAAACCAAGTCAATTCAGGGGGCTGACCTCAACCAACACGCCTTAACAGGATGGCGCACCTAGCTTTCCTAACCAAGTCTAAGCCAATCCGGGACTATTCCATAGGGCTAGTCTCCCTCTTCAGACTCGCGCCTGGAATACAACCAATGTGTATAAAGTTTGTACATGGAAATACACTTCTAGACAAGCAAACGTGTGGACCAATACAGCTCAATCAATATTACAAGCACGAATGATATGTAAATATGCTCAGTGCTCTAATGTGTGCTAAACACTTAATCAAGTATGATAATCAATCCAGATCTAGAGTGTATATCCAAGCAAGATTTGAAACACAATATGTGAATAACACAAAATCAGATCAGGGTTTCAAATATGCTGAGCAAGTTAAATCAAACAAACCCAATAGGATATTTCAATATACAAAGCATAGTGGAGTTATTTGAAAGACTAGCTTTTTGAAAAGGATTTTTGCACACCAAAAACTAGGTTTAGGTATCTTACAATGACAATGCAAGAACCACAACCCTCAAAATCTTCCTACACAAGATTTATCAAATGAAATCGGTGGAAGAACTTTAATGCTAAACTCTCAGATAAAATCAATCAAGTAATAATACTAGTGTGAGTTCTAGCTGGAGAGATTAAGCACAATAGCCTTAGAAATACTTACAATGCTTAAAGAGATCAAAAGTGTGGAGTATGTGAGTGTTTGGAAGTAGTATTGGCTATAAAATTATTTTTAGATTTGAGAGAATTTTGGCCTTAATGATCTTTCTAATCTCTTGCTAATTATTCCAAATGAGGGGGTATATATAGACTTCCCCAAAAATATAACCGTTCAGGACATATATGAAATAATTATAAAAGTTTTAATATTATTTAATAAATTAACCCCATTTAAAAAATATTAACTACGGTAAAAACATGGGACAACCCGAGAACACTGGTCAACCAAGGCAAGTTCGGTTGACCGAAGTTCTTGAAGTTCGGTCGACCGTGCATTAAATGACTTGTGAGTTTGGTCGACCAGACTTGTAAGTCCGAAGCCTTTTTGCGAGGTTCGGTCTACCGGACTTGTAAGTCCAAAGGCGATTTTCCCTTCTAGCGAGGTTCGATCAACCGGGACTAAAATGAATTGACTTGGTCGATCGACCAGACCGCTGAGTTCCCGCACGTGGGAACTCGGTCGACCAGGGCATTGCAATGCAATATGGGTACGGTCAACTAGGAGGTCAAAATGTTGACTCCTAGGAAGTTCGGTCGATCGGGGTTAAATGAACTATATGAGTTCAGTCGACTAGGCTATGGTCAACCTATTGACCCAACACCGGTTTGGTGGATCGGGCATTTTTGTACAGGGAAGTTCAGTCGACCGAGTGTGCACATTTAGTGCATTTCGGTCCTATTTAAGCTAACAATCACCCTATTCAAATGACTAACACATATAAATGCATAAGTGAGTGTCTTAGGGTCATTCTAGGCCTTTTTGAGTGCACCAAAAAAAATCTGGCGTTGGTCGACTAAAGGTCAACCGAACGGTGATCCCTAAGGTCTTTTTATGGTCTATATAGGTACCTAAAGTCCAACTAGGGTCAATTTGAGCATACCTACTTATCATGCATGATACAAATTATTACAAACCATAGGAATGAACAGTCCATAATTAAATTTAAATCCTAGAATGAAGAAATGAAATAATGAATACAAATATAACACACAATTCTTCATTCTTCGGCACGAACACCGCACGCCATCATGGTATGTCTTTTAGTCCGAATACACGTGCACAGTGGACCTACATGCAAGCCTTAGTACAATTATCAGTACTAAGAGTATTTGTCATAATCAAAACTAGGTGTGACCTATTAGGTCAACACACTCCTTCCCCACCTCCAGAGACCGTCACTGGACTCATATCTCTGACGACCAGCCCTAGATTCTTTTCTCCTTCCCTTGGCCTCGAGACTTCTTCACCTACGCACGAGGGCTCTTCTTCTCCCCTCGTCACGTCTATATCTCTTCCTCTTCTCCATCATTCCTCTTCCACTCCGGCTATATATCTTTCCTTCTTCTTCATTCATCAAGTCCATATTGTCTCCTTTTAGGATTCATTGACCATGACACGTTGTTCTACATTAGAAGCACCCCTAGTTGTCCCGTGTTGCTTCCAAGTGGAAGAGAGTTAAGGATCAGCCTGGGGATGAGTCTACCTCTAGATCTGATCGGATTCCACCTGCTCAGCCGAAGAAGAGGGGTCGAGCAGGCCAGGAAGAGCAAGAGAAGATAGGCAGAGGGAGGAGGGCTCAGCTGATGATCCTCGATGACTATAACTTTAAGTCGATGTACACATTCCTGCTTGATGAGACCCGAGGCCATCGAAGGAAGAAGTGCTGCATCGAGGTCCTCGAGAAGGGGAAGTTCGACCATTACATGACCCTCCCAACCATAAAGTATCATCCACAATTGGTGCAGAAGTTCTACGCCAACATGCGGCACGATCTTGACACTGGCATTTGGACCACTGAGGTCTAGGGGATAGGGTTGGAGCTAACAACCGATTTGATCGACAGGGCTTGGTCACACGATGAGATAGATGATATCCTTTGGCTAGCTATTGATTCTATGGACATCCACCACATCATTCGCCAGATGTTCCATGGATCATACTATAATGGTGGTGAGTTTCCATAAAGGAACATACATGGCGAGGAATCGCCTGCCAAATTACCTTCTCCTGCTCTACCTAATTCTGCAGTGCAATACATTCACACACCATTCAGAGCAGTGCAGCATCCACCTGAAGGTCCTCTACACCATACATTGGGATATGGGCATGGACATCCTGCAATTGATTCTAGAGGACATGATCATGTTCTATGATAAGAACTGGTGCAAGGCTAGCTTGCTAAGGAGCCCAAGAGGCGCCTCATTCCCTACACCCAGCTAATCATAGGCATTTTGATGAAGAAGAAGATAAATCTAGGAGACCCTGACGTGCATATACATATTGGTGAGGCCACCAATAAGAAGACTTGGAGTCAGAGTCTGAATCTGGTGGCCACTGCACAATTGAAGGTCAAAAGGTGGGCACCATTTGAGGGCTCCTTGAAGACAGAGTATAAGGTACCTCAGTTTTACCCCGGGCTTGAAGAGCGCCTTTACCCTCCTATGCCACCACCACAAAGGGCTCTAAAGAAGAAGAAGAGGGAAACTGCTGTGTCCTCCACATCGGCTGCTGTCTCGATAGAGACAGCTCCTCCTCCACCCACTTCCCTTATTTTTGTACTTCAGGTAAGGGATAGCTTGGACTGTCTACGCTAGGACTTTCAGAGGTTCACGTCAGTAGTGCAGCATGAGCTATTTGAGACTTGACAAGAGATGAGGCAGCTTTTTTGAGTGATTTTCTACGTTCTGCAAGTCTACTTCCCACATGCTTTAGAGTCTGTTATGCTTTCGAGATTTGTAGCTCCACCTGAGCCGACTGAGGCCCCAACCACTACTCTTGGGCCTTATGATTTTTCAGCACCTTAGTCTCCTACTCCACAGCCTCACCCTCCATCTCCCACTACAGCTACCCAGGGGGCTCCCCCTTCATCAGCTCCTTCGTCACCAATGCCACAACCTTCCCCTCCATCTCCAGTTCTGCGCATTACCCCTTCGGCGAGCCCGGTAGTGATGATCAACATAGATACTTCCAATGCGAGTGAGATGGTGATTGCAACTGAGGAGGCTACTGCACCAGCCACTACTTTTGTGGGTGAGGCCCAGTCCCACACGAGTCCTTTCATGCTCCTTGCCAAGCCATCAACTGAGCCCATTTCCATTATGTCATCCCCAGTTGCAACCATAACACCGCCAAAGGTAAAAAGGGGCATTCTTGACCCTCCTACGATCATCCCTATGACGACCGCACTCATTCTGCCTATAAATGTCTCCGAGCAGTAATCTGTCCCTCTGGCTATAACACAGCAGACAACACCATTTGCCCATTCCCTTTTGCGCATGGTTGATCAGCTAACGTGTGACATGGTGACAGAGTCTGTTTCCGCACCCACCCCGCTGCCACATGCTTCCGCTGCTAGCGAGTCACCTGCTATTTTCGGTGGTTGCAATTTCGAGGATGATGCGACCGCTACTAGCATGCCTTCTGATGCTAGCCGGTCTGATGCTGACGTCGCTGATGCTTGCACATGGTCTAATGATTCTGGAGATCTAGGGGTCGAAGACTCATACGATGGTGCTAGTGGATCTACTGAGGAGGAGTACCGATTGCTCTATGTTTTGATTTTTCCTTGTATTTTTACTATGCTTGAGCACATTGTTGTTTTTCTTATTTTATTTGTATTTTTTATTTTTTGCATCACCATGACTTTTATTTGGCTATTTCTTGTTGCTTTCTTTGTATCCATTTTCAATATGTATTTCCTGTTTCATATAAGAATATATGGTGATGTTCTTTCTTTATTTTATGCCTTGTGCACTGTTGCTTTCATTCCTGCATTCCGATTTTATGTTGGGTGTGTTCTTGTGCTGGTATACTGGCTCTTCCTTTCATCCTTGTGTAGTGTTTCCTTCCTATGCCTTTCAGATGTTTTCTATATTTACTTCAATGGGGACACTATAGTCTAAATTTGGGGGTCGTAGGGTTAGGAAGACACTACACATTACATTTAGAGCATAAATATGACATGTTTTTTTAAAAATTTCGGTGAATATGGTATGCAGTATGCCATATTAACACACTTTATGCCTTTTACATACTTTTATATAGCATTTTTATTACAATTTCATACTGTATCTTTCAAATGACTTTATTATGATCATTAACAATGAAGTTGGTTGTGCATGGTTTCATGAAGTATAGTCAGTTTTTCCTTTTGGCAACTCAATGAGGGTTGATTAGGAGTTCATTAGTTTTAATGTTGTTACATAATTTTTGGTATTTACATGGTTTATTACAAGGCTTAGACACACTTTCACATGATTTGTTTAGCTTAGGTTTCCTTGGGTGTAAGAACCCGACCCGTGAGATATGGAATAAATAGATAAGAGAAGGGTAAAATAGTAATTTATTTAGGCTTCGTTGACTAAGCTAGTGTTCTCGTCAACGAAGGCCCTTCTACTATTCGGCGATGAAATGCAGAGGTTCATTGACGAGGAGAAGCTGAGAGATTTTGGGAAATCTGGAAATCTCAGGCTTGTCGACGAGGCCACCACTACGTCGACGAACTCCCTTCGTTGACTCGTCGACAAAGACGCCACCTCGTCAACGAGGTTGGCCAAGCCAAGGGTGCTATAAATATCTTTTTGGGTTGCTTAGAGGCTAGGATATCAAATATTCTCTCTCTCCTCTCTCTAGAATTTGAAGCTCCACTCTCTCTCTGGATTTCTTCGTCGTTCGTCGCCGGAATCGACGATCCAACATAACCGCATAAATTAGGGGAGCAATCTCTTCATGATTTATGGAATGGATCTTCATTTCGAGGATTTTTGGGTTTTGACCCAAAATCGAGGTAAGGCTCGGTTTTCATTTCTGTTTCGGTAGATCTATAGAGAATGGAATTGTAAGTATGTATTGTACTGTGATTTATAGGTTTTGGGAACTCGATTCACTGTTTAAGAGCCGTAGAGTTCGTGTTTTGTTTTTCAGGTTAAGGTAAGGGATTTCTGTTTATATCAGTTATTTTTGAATTCGGAATCGGTGAAACTGTTGTTTATGATCATATGCATGATTTGGCTACTTATTTGGGGAAATATGATGAGTAAAATTATGGGATTTTCAAGTTACAGTTTTTGGGAAAAATGGGGTTTGGGTTGCATCTCTGGTTTTGTAGGGAAACTGTATGTATATTGTTAAGTATATTGTATGGAAATGGTCGTACCTTGACTTGTTTTTAAACTGTATTCTTGAAATCTTAATTATGTATTTACCAAATAAGTGTGGAATGAATTATTTTATTGAAAATGTTCCATGTTTGTGAAAGGTCGAACCGGTTGTGTACCATAGGCTATGATTTGTTTAAATGATTTATAGGGATGTGAGTTCCCAAAATGTTTCAGGTTTTGTGAAAATGCTGAGTCAGAATAAGGTCAAACGTTGATGATAATCGAAGCGCGTCGGCTTATCCCCAAAGGCTTAGATGTGGAGACGAGTCGGTATAATGTCGTAGGCGGAAGGTGTGAAATAGCACTTTCTATATCGGTTGATCACCAAAGGGTGTGGGTTCACCAAATTCATACTGGTAACCCATAGGAGCCTAGGGCTACGCCATATGTCAGGGGCGCCGTGTAATGCGGACTGGCTTCAGGCCGAAGAGTGTGATGACACTAGATATGGATCATGTGTTTGTGAGACATATTGGAACTTTTTTTGTGAATATACTGTAACTGCATTGAGAAAATAATGGAACTGTGTTATGTTTTATGTCATAATAACATTCATATGCCACACACTGATAACCCGATTCGTCCTTACTGAGAGGTGTCTCACCTAGATTATACAAATGTCTTTCAAGCCCCTCGAGTAGCCGGAACTAGCGTTCTAGTGTTGGGAACGTGGTTGTCGGTCTAACGGCATTTAGTACTAGCATAAGTACTGGTTCATGGGTCGGGTTGTCGTGTTGGGTTTTGTAGACACCCGGGGCCTTTTTTTTGTATCATGGGACCTAGATGTTGGGTTTGTATAGACTCTGGTATGGTATGGCATGTTATTATAGTTTGACTATTTTCCGCTACATAAACTGTGTTGGTAAATGTGATTAGGGTGTACGGGAACCCCACGAGGTCGGACCCTTACATTGTATAGTATCATGTGTGTTTGAATGATAAAGGGACAGGTTAGGTTATAAAATCACTGCTGGGGCCCATTGCTGGGTTTGGGGCGTAACATTGGGAGCACTAAGAGAACAACTATGGCAACCATGACACCTTGTGAGGATTTTGTTAAACCTTTCATTTTTTATTTTTTTTCGAATTATTAACATAAACTCTGAGTTCGCAAAACTCAACTTTTCTTCTTAGGATAGTCTTTGTATGCTAGTCTCTTTATTCAATTTGCTAGCCTAGAGGTGATGTCTAGTGGGGAGATACAAACCTAGGTCTTGTAGCCTACTCAAGACGTGAGTATTAAGCCAACCCTAGAGATGAAAATAATTCATGAATTCTCTTTCCGAGTATTAGTTCTCTATCAGTATTACAAAGACAATATGAAGTTGTATTAGTTGATTCTTGTTGTCCATGAAAAAGAAAAGTACAATTAAAGGAAAAATTGATGAGCAAAAAAGAAATAAAAATAGAAATGATGAAAAATATAGATGTCTACTCCCAAAAAGAGTAGAATGGCCAAGCTAGGGACACCAAATTCCTGCAAGTATCAAGTGTCTTTGGGTGCTTCGATGCATATGGATGGTTTTCACGCATAGTTTTTGAATTGTTGATCTTGGGTGACCTTTGTTAGACCTAGTGGCTAAGGGTTCTCATTCCATCTTGTTTTGATGACAACAACCCATTAGTTGTTCTAAAAGTATGCTAACATTTTTCCTCAAGTTCAGTTCAAATATACAGGAAAATTCCAAGGCAAACATAAGGGTCAAACATGTATCGAACAAGCAAAGAGCAAATGACCATCAACAAAGTCCAACATATGACACATCTGGAACTCAACCACTCAAGCAAAGCACTTATGATTTTTACATTGCATATATGTGTTGGGTTGTGTGTGTAGGATTGATATTGTAACTCCTGTGCATAGGGTATAGTCAAGTGTATGTTGCAAGAGACGAGTAAATCACATAAGCATATAGTTCATAATAGGTTAGAACATGTATTCTAAGTTCACACATGTAAGAACCCGACCCGTGATATATATGGACTAAATTATGGAAGAGAGGGGTAAAAAGGTAATAGTGCATACTTCGTCGACGAGGCCATCATTCATCAACAAAGGCTGAAGGCTCCTCGTCGATGAAATTCAGAGGCTCGTTGACGAGGGAATGCCGAAAGGTTTGGAAAATTGGAAATATCCATCTCGTTGACAAAACCTCCGTCTCGTCAATGAGAAACCTGGTGAACTCATCGACGAAGACGTCATCTCGTCAACGAATCCACCCGAGTCAAAGGGCTATAAATGCCCAAATGAGTTGCTTCCAAGCTAAGTTATCTTAAAAATCTCTCCCTCTCTCTCTAGAACTCGAAGCTCTCTCTCTCTCTCTAGTTTTCTTTGCTGTTCGTCTCCTGATTCGTAAATCCGTCGTTACTACGTAGATCAGGGCGAGATTCTCTTCGTTTCTAGTGGATCGAAATCTCGTTTCAAGATTTTCAAGTTTTAAACCAAAATGAGGTAAGGCTCGATTTTCTTTTATGATTTGAAATATGTATAGTAGTAAGGATTGTAAGCATGTATCGTACTGTGGTTTGTAGGTTTCGAAGTCTCGGGTCATAGTTTTGGGGACCGTAGAGTTTGTAGTTGGAATTTAGGTTAAGGAAAGGGGATTCAGTTTATATCAGTTACTTTTTGAAATCGGGATTGGTAAGCTTGTAGGCTATGATCATATGTATGTTTTGGTATCTTATTTGGGGAAATCTATCAGGTAAAACACAGGATTTTTGGATTACAGTTTTTCAGAAAAATTGGGGATTTCAGGTATCATATCTGCTTTATTTGGAAAACTGCTTATTTTATTTAAACTATATTATTGAGATGACTGTTATCCATATTTGTATAAAATGTATACTTGAAATGGGAAAACGATATGATTTTCCATAAACCAAATAAGTGTGGATTGTATGGTTGTATGTAATTGTTCCAGGTATTTTGTAAAACAGCTAGTGACGGCTAATTACCGTACACTGATGAGTATAGGAATAAGAGTTCCAAAATGATTCCAGGTTTTGTGAAATCGGCTAGTGGCGGCTAATTATCGTACGCTGCAACAGTTATGTGGCGGCTAATTACCGTACGCTACGCCATGAACCGGTGTCAAAACCGTGGGCGAGAGTGTCCGGCTTTATATCCGAGGGTGTGAAATATGACTACGTATCCCGACTGGTCAACAAAGGGTGTGAGCTACACTGTAATGGCAATGTAATCACTGTGAAGCTTCGAGTTTCATGGAGTAGTTGCGTATTAGTGTGAGATACATCGTATTGGCAATGTAATCGCTGTGAAGCTTCGGGTTTCATAGCGTAGTTGCGTATTATTGTGACGACACTGACCGTATGTTTTGGGTATTGTATGTATTGTAATGGATTTGGGAAAATACTGCAACTGTATGGAACTATATGGAAATATTTTTGAACTGTATCGTATTGTATGGTGTTATGATTTACGTAAAATAACACTGGCATGCCATACACTGATATAACCTACTTTCTTCCTTACTGAGAGGTGTCTCACCCCGAATGTACATACAAATGTTTTTTTCAGGTCCTTCAGGTAGCCGTAATTAGCATCCTAGCATCTGGAAGCACGGGTGTCATTAGCTACTGCTAGTGCCTGTTAGGTACGAGTTTTGTATACGGGTTGTCGAGATGGTATTTGTAGACACCCGAAGTATGTTATTGTATTGTATCATGTATGTTTTATTTGATACAGAGACAGGTTAGATTACTATAATCACACTTGGGACCCATCTGTGAGTTTGGGGCATAACAGCTTGGTATCATAGCTAACCAGGTTGCTAGGTCTTGTAGACTTTTTTAGGTGTATTGATGTGTACATACTAGAGTATAGGATGTAGGAAATGGGTAGTGTAGGTCGAGGATTGTGTTGTTGCTAGACAGGGACTCGTTGGCGGTTTTCTATGTTCTTCCTGGAATGACGATTTCAGAAAGATCACGGCAAACCATTGATGGATTTGTGTTGGTGTGATGGGACAAGCCTGGACCCGTGGGATTGGTAGTTAACATGATTAGGTGTAATGATTGTGTAAACTGTGTACGATATAGGAATTCTTACCAATTCCTATTCTATTTTCATAATGGAGTCCAAGGATAACAACTTGGAAAGTGGTTCTGAGGGAACTGCGAGTGATGAGACTCCTTCTATGCCTCGTGGGTTGACGAGGCAGGTTATACGAGAGATCGGGCAAAGTGTTAGGAGATGCGAATGCTCTCCTACTGATGCGGGGTGTACCATAGAGAGGTTCACATGCATGCACCCTCCGACATTTGCAGGAAGATCTGATCCGATTATAGCGGAGGACTGGGTCGAGAAGACTGAGAGGATTTTGGAAGTCCTCCACTGCACAGATAGGTAGAAGGTCCGGTACGCTACTTTCCAGCTATCTGGGGAGGCCGGGCATTGGTGGTCTGTAGTGTGTCTGCTTGAGAAGCAGAGAGTTGGTTCATCAGGTATAACGTGGGGCTGCTTCAAGGAGGTATTCTTTAAGAGATACTTTCCGATTTCCACTCGTGATGCGAAGGCCGATGAGTTCTCGGGCCTATTGTAGGGCACCCTGACGGTGTAGAGTTATGCTGCCAGATTCATCGAGTTGCCTCGATTTGCACCGTTCTTGGTCCCGAATGAATACGAGAAGACTTAGAGGTTTGAGAGGGGTCTGAGGAAAGACATTCTCCGTCTTGTGGGGATGCTACAGATCCATGAGTTCTCTGTCTTGGTGGATAAAGCTACCATAGTTGAGACCGACCTTCGGGGAGATGAAGTGGTGCAGGATCAGATGAAGAGGCTGGTATCTTCTGGTTCTCAGAGTAGTCCTCGGCAGGGACAGTGGAATAAGAAGAAGAACTACAGATCTAGTTATCGGTAGAACACCGAGTGGCAGAGTAGTCAAGGGGATCCATCCTCCGCACCATGCGCCAAGTGCCATAAATGGCACAATGGAAAATGTTAGTCATTCTAGGGTAACTGCTACAACTATGGCAAGTCGGGCCACTTGTCACAGAGCTATTAGGCACCGAGGAGAGATACGCCTGCACAGAGCCAGAACCATGGGAGTAATCAGATGCCTCGAGGGAACTACCAGGTAACTACGGCTCCGGCGAGAGTGTATTCACTTACTCTAGCAGATGCGGAACACACTAGGAATGTGGTGACAGGTACCATGTTATTGCTTTCAAATAGAGTTATCATTTTATTTGATTCGAGAGCAACCCATTCGTTTATATATGCTAGTTTTGTGAAGTTGTGTGGGATTAAAACCCGAGCAATGGAAGAGAGATTGTCTGTGGCTACGCCGATTGGGAGTGTAACGATCTATAATAAGATGTTAGGAAACTGCCTAGTGGAAATCCAGGGGAGATTGCTACCAGCGAATCTTGTAGTATACGACATGTCTGGTTTTGACGTCATACTGGGGATGGATTGGCTATTCTCTAGTTATGCGGTGATTGATTGTCGTAGGAAGGTAGTAGTGTCCAGACCTCCTGGGGAGCAGGAGTACAAGTTCATAGGATCGTGTGTGCGTTCGATGCCACAGGTTCTATCGGCATTTAAGGCGAGTAGGCTACTCTTGGACGGGTGTCAGGGGTACCTAACTTGTGTGAAGGAACCACCGCAAGATAAGTTGAGACTCAAGGATATTCGGGTAGTCAGCGAGTTTTTGGATGTGTTTCCTGATGATTTACTCGGTTTCCCTCCAGATCGTGAGGTGGAGTTTGCGATAGAGTTGCTGCCAGGTAAGGCACCGATCTCTAAAGCTCCGTACCGGATGGCTCCTGCCGAACTTCGAGAGTTAAAGGAGCAGTTGCAGGAACTACTGGACTAGGGTTTTATTCGACCAAGTGTTTCTCTCTGGGGAGCTCCAGTTTTGTTTGTGAAGAAGAAGGACGGGTCGATGCGTATGTGCATTGATTACTGTGAGATCAACAAAGTGATGGTAAAGAACCGTTACCCTTTGCCTCGTATAGATGATCTCTTTGACTAGTTGTAGGGAACGCAGGTCTTTTCAAAGATTGACCTACGGTCAGGGTATCATCAGGTGAGGGTTAGATCTGAGGACGTAGCAAAGACTGCTTTCCGAACCAGATATGGCTACTATGAGTTCTTGGTTATGCCGTTTGGTTTGACCAATGCTCCGGCAGTGTTTATGGATATGATGAACAGGGTTTTCTATGAGTACTTGGATCAGTTTGTAGTAGTTTTCATCGATGACAATCTGGTATACTCGAGGAGTCTGAAAGAGCATGAAAATCATCTGAGGTTGGTACTACAAATTCTACGAGAGAGGAAGTTGTATGCAAAGCTAAAGAAGTGTGAGTTCTGGTTGAAACAGGTTGCGTTCTTAGTCCATGTGGTGTCTAAGGGTGGTATCTCAGTTGATCCTAGAAAGATTGAAGTTGTGGTTGACTAGCCGAGACCGAAGAGTGTGTAGGAGGTTCGGAGTTTTCTAGGACTGGCGGGGTACTATCGTCGGTTCGTAGAGGGTTTCTCTAGATTGTCTGAACCTCTGTCACGTTTGACCAGGAAGGGGGTGAAGTTTGACTGGACTAGTGATTGCGAGCAGTGCTTTCTTGAGTTGAAGCACCGGCTGGTTACTGCTCCGATTTTGACCATTCCTTTGGGGGATGGCGGTATTGTGATCTATAGCGATGCGTCCCTGAAGGGTTTGGGTTGTGTGCTTATGCAACAGGGTAAGGTAGTAGCTTATACTTCTCGGAAACTTAAATAGTATGAGAAGAATTACCCTATGCACGACTTAGAGCTAGCTGCTGTTGTTTATACCTTGAAGATCTGGCGACACTACCTGTACGGTGTTCAGTGTGAGATTTTCATTGACCACAAAAGCCTCCGATATTTCTTTTCGCATAAGGAGTTGAATATAGGCAGAGGCGGTGGTTAGAGTTGATCAAGGACTACAATTGCACGATCAGTTTTCACCCGGGGAAAGCCAATGTGGTAGCAGATGCGTTGAGTCAGAAGTCAGAGCATGTAGCAGTATCTGCAATTGTAGCTCAGCATCATATCAAACAGGATCTGGAAAGCCTTGGCGTAGAGTTGGTGTCTGGTGATCATTAGGCTTTCATTGCTAGCTTGGTGATCCAACCGACTTTGTTTAAGCGTATTAAAGCTGCTCAGGCTAGTGATGCGGAGTTAGCTAAGATTGTGGAGAAAGTGCAGTTAGGATCGGCTGCAAATTTTAACAACTCTGAGAGAGGTGTTTTGAGGTTTGGGACCAAGCTGTGTGTTCCAAATGACGACAAGATCAGGAGGACGATTCTAGAGGAAGCACATCGTTCTTTGTATACGGTACATCCGGGTAGTACGAAGATGTATCAGGATTTGCACGAGTCCTTTTTGTGGAGTGGTATGAAGAGAGCTATTGCCCGATTTGTGGAGCATTGTTTGACTTGTCAGCAGGTGAAAGCTAAACATCAAAGGCCGGTACGGCCGTTGCAGCCTTTGCCTATTCTCATGTTTAAATGGGAGCACATTTTCATCGACTTTGTTATCGGTTTGCCGCCAGTGCTTCACGGACAGATTGTTATTTGGGTAATTGTGGATAGGTTGACGAAATCTACTCACTTTGCACTGATGAAGGTTAGCTACCCTTTGAGTAGGCTAGCGGACCTGTATGTGCATGAGATAGTAAGAATGCACGGAGTACCGGTGTCCATTATTTCAAATCGAGATTCGAGATTTACTTCTTGATTCTAGAAGAGCTTGTATGAAGCATTGGGGACGAAGCTTACTTTCAGTACAGCGTTCCACCCCCAAGACTGATGGACAGTCGGAGAGGACGATACAGATCTTGGAAGATATGTTACGAGCTTGTGTATTAGACTTCAGTGGTAGTTGGATCCAGTTTCTGCCACTAGTAGAGTTTGCCTATAACAATAGCTTTCAGGCTAGTATTGGGATGGCGCCATTTGAGGCTTTGTATGGTTGGATGTGTCGATCTCCTTTATATTGGGATAAGGTTGGTGAATGTTATGTGTTAGGACCTGAACTCATGCAGCAAGCAATTAAGAAGGTAGGTTTAATCCGGGAGAGGATTAGATCGGCTCAAAGTCGGTAGAAGAGCTACATGAATGTTCGCCATCATGAGTTGGAGTTCGAGGTGGGGGGGTAAGGTATTCCTTAGAATCACTCCGACGAAATGAGTCATGAGATTCGAGAAGAAGGGCAAGTTGAGCCCAAGGTATATCGAACCATTCGAGATTCTAGAACAAGTGGGTCTGGTAGCTTACTAGATTGCACCTCCTTTTGCGCTCTCGAGGATCCATGATGTATTTCACGTATCCATGTTGAGAAGGTACGTGTCAAATCCGTCGCATGTTATTAGTTACGACTCTTTGGAACTTGGGAATGCTTTGGCGTATGAGGGAGTACCAGTTTAGATTATGGATCGAAAGTTCAGATTTGCTTACCAAGGAAATACCGTTAGTAAAGGTATTGTGGTAGAATCACACAGTTGAGGAAGCTTCTTGAAAACTGGAGGCAGAAATACGCCGCAAGTATCCGCAGTTGTTCTAAGTAGTAGTTGGATAGCAGGGTTGATATGGGTATGTATGTATGTATGTAGTACTCTGTTATCGTAGTAGTATTGTGTGGTTAGTCTCTGGGAGAGTTTTGTAGTGTTGTGAGCTCCTAAGACCGTGTATGTATGTAACCATGGTATTCCTCCACCATAAGTCAGGGAATGTATGTATGTATGTATGTATGTATGTATGTATGTATGTATTGTATCGGGGCTACATATAAATGGCTGCTGGTTCTTCTTAGAGTATGTATGTATTGTATCGAGGCCGCATATAAGTGGTCACCGGTTCACTTTAGAGTGTGTATGTATTTGGTAGTATGAATGTGTTCGTAATGAGAGATTGCAAATTTTGAGGACGAAATTTTTGTAAGGAGAGGAGGTTGTAAGAACCCGACCCGTGATATATGGATTAAATTATGGAAGAGAGGGGTAAAAAGGTAATAGTGCAGACTTCGTCGAGGAGGCCATCATTCGTCGACGAAGGCTAAAGGCTCCTCATCGACGAAATTCAGAGGCTCGTTGACGAGGGAATGCCAAGAGGTTCAGAAAATTGGAAATATCAGGCTCGTCGACGAAACCGTCATCTCGTCGACGAGAAACCTTGTGAACTCGTTAACGAAGACGTCATCTCGTCGACAAATCCACCTAATTCAAAGGGCTATAAATGCCCAAATGAGTTGCTTCCAAGCTAAGTTATCTTAAAAATCTCTCCCCCTCTCTCTAGAACTCGAAGCTCTCTCTCTCTCTCTCTCTCTCTCTCTCTCTCTCTCTCTCTCTCTCTCTCTCTCTAGTTTTCTTCGTCATTCATCGCCTAATTCGTAAATCTAAAGTTACTGCATAGATTAGGGCGAGATTCTCTTCATTTCTAGTGGATTGAAATCTCATTTCAGGATTTTCGGGTTTCGAACCAAAATGAGTTAAGGCTCGATTTTCTTGTCTGATTCGAAATATGTATAGTAGTAAGGATTGTAAGCATGTATCGTACTGTGATTTGTAGGTTTCGGAATCTCAGTTCGTAGTTTTGGGGACCGTAGAATTCGTAGTTGGAATTCGGGTTAAGGTAAGGGGATTCAGTATATATCAGTTACTTTTTGAAATCAGGATCGGTAAACTTGTAGGCTATGATCGTATGTATGTTTTGGTATCTTATTCGGGGAAATCTATCGGGTAAAACACGGGATTTTTGGGTTACAGTTTTTTGGGAAAATTGAGGATTTCAGGTATCATCTCTACTTTGTTTGGAAAACCGCTTGTTTTGTTTAAACTATATTATTGAGATGATTGTTATCCATATTTGTATAAACTATATACTTGAAATGGGAAAACGATATGATTTGTCGTAAACCAAATAAGTGTGGATTGTATGGTTGTATGTAATTGTTCTAGGTATTTTGTAAAACAACTAGTGGCAACATCTATATACCCCACATGGTCGGACCCTCTTATTGTATTGTATCATGTGTGTTTTATTTGATACAGAGACAGGTTAGATTACTATAATCACACCTGGGATCCATCTGCGGGTTTGGGGCGTGACAACACATGCATATCGAGTCACTTAAACTACATAAGATGTCAAAATGGCTTTCAAACTTATTTTATCAAACCAAGACATCTTAAAATTGGTAAAAATTAATTCTAAACAAGATGGTACTTTGACTTGAACAAAAACCATTTTGGAACTTGTCCACATCCATGTAGGTCCTTATATAAGTAAAACAAAGGGACTCATCGACAAATACAGGGTATTCGTTGATGAACTCATGAAGTGACTCATCGACGTACACAAGGGAATCGTCAATGATGAGATCCCGAAACCACCTAAAATCTCATAGTAGACTCGTCGACGAATACAGGGGATTCGACAACGAAGGTACAGTGGTGGCTCATCGACATACACAAAGGAATTGTTGACAAAGAGAAATCAAGACCTATCTGAATTCAGAAGAGAAGACTCATCAACGAACACAAGGATTTTGTCGATGTATGCATGTGTAAGACTCATCGATGAAGTCATGGAATCATCGACGAGTGTCGGGCTGCAGACAGCATTTAATGCACAGTAACGACTATTTTTCAAATTGTCTTTTCTCCATTAATGCCCAACGGCTCTCCAGCGAGCTGCTTGTACCTTTGCCCTTTAATATAAGTCTTGTGCATTCATTTCAAGGAATTTGGGCACTTGGTTGTTAAGCACATTCATTGAACATTCAATTCTAGGGTTTATCTTTACTCATACTCTCTTGCTCTTTACTCTTGTCTTACATACCATTCACAAAGAGAGTAGTGTGAGGTTCTGATTTTTATTTTCTGCTCAAGAAGGGTCATTTTGTTGTTATATCTTATTGCTTTGAATCATTGTATCGGGGGGTTCTTTGTGAGCCTTGGTAAGGTAACTCTTGGTGGGTACCTTGTTGTAGCTCTTGGTGAGCAGCTGGATTGTGTACCCGAGATTGTAAAGGCTTCTCCACCGGTGAAGGAGAATTTCTTAGTGGATTTGGGGAATCCTTGAGTTGGTCTCAAGGCGTGGACGTAGGCTTGGTGTCAAACCACGTTAATATCACCGTGTTAAGCTTTTCTTATCCTTCCTCTTTCATATTGTTTGTTTGTTGTTATTTTCCTTGATTATAAATTGTAATATAATACTCTTGCATCTTGCCAAGTTATTTTTGTGATTGTATAAAAAGTTTTATATCCGCGAAAGACGTCTATTCACCCCCCTCTAGACACACACCCAGGCCAACAACCTTGGTAGGATGTGGCGAGTAAGTGAGAAGACACTAGGATGAAGGACCCGACACCTCATTATTATGCTGGATTCCATTCTTTTGAGACTAGATCACTCCATTTTCTCCGTCGGTTTCTCGATGTATGTGAGATGTTTGACCATGTTTTTCCTCACATATGAAAGTTAATCCATTTTCATAAGTTTTTTTTAGAGTATACTGGTGAGGCTGAGTCAAGACAATCGTTCTGTAAGTGTACGAGGATGACTCGAGTGAGATGAATCATTCACTTTACACATGCATTGTGATTATGCTTGTTTATACTCAGATTTATATGATGATATTAACTCTTAATTTTAATTACTGATTGATTCTCTAAGGGTTATGATTTTCTTGATGGTTATATCCTGTTGAGACATGTATGAGTGATTTGCTCCAGAATTGTCTTTATAATGGAGTTATTTGTAGAGGAGCATTATTGTAATAATGTTATATATCTGTATATGAAATGACATGGTTGTGTTACTTATTGATTTCAATTGATGTTCACTAGGATAGGTGTTTGTGGGTATCGCCTTGGAAACCCTCACGAGACTATAACTCTCCACTAGGGTCACCTAGGGATTTAAAGTCTTGTTGCATATGGTAAATGCAATCATGTTTCCCACGAAAGAGGAGGTGATTAGGAATTTATTTATTTTATATAGGTTTGTCTTAGTTGTCTTTTCTCGAGGACTAGCAAAGTGTAAGTTGGGGGTTGTGATGTGTTCCTAAAATGTACTATTTTAGGCCCCCATTTACCTATGTTTTTTCCTCATTTTCTTTGCAATTATCCCTTTTTATCCTAGTTCGGAGTTACACGTGGTTTTTTTCATGTTTCAGAAAATTGGAGCTTAAACCGAGCAGTTAAGCAATGCAATAAGCCAATGAAGCAATTGGAAAGCACAAGGCTCGACCAAGTGCTCAACTAGGTCTCCAAGGCCTTATTCCATCCAAAGCAGCATGTACCTATTCGACCATGTGGTGCGACCAGCAGTCACAAGGGGCAACCAGGTCATAACCAAAAGACTCCAAAGTTCTGATTAATTGCAAATTTCACAGAGTGCTTCGACCATGGCGCAACCAAGACACCTTGAAGGTGCGACCAGGTCGAAGAAGCCTTCAGCTGAACAAAGAGTTAATTAAAGATTTTCCAAAGTGTCTTGACCAGGGCGCGACCAGGAGAAGTCCAGGATGCGACCAAGTCGACTATGATCGTGTTCAAAAATTGTTGTGTGAGATTTTGGGTGAAAGTTTCCTAATTTGAAATTGATCGCGTGTAAACCCTAGTTTGTATAAAATCAAACTTCGAACAGTTGATTAGGGGTCTCCTTTAGTTTCTCTTTGGTTCCGTGACAAACCTAGAGTACTTTTGGATGCTGATTAGCTTATATTGGTTCCCCTTTGGCTCTTCCTTGGTTAGTGACAGACTTTGAGTGTCGTTGGGTGCCATTTAGTGTAGTGTTAATTTCATTGTCAATTTGGTTCCCTTTTAGTCCTTTGAAGGTCCTATGATAAACCTCGAATCCGATTGGTGTCGTTTAGATTAGATTTCATTTACTTGTCAATTTACATTGCTTTGTAGTTTAATTTCAATTTCAATACAAGTATGCTTTCAATTGTGTCTTTCAATACCTTGTCTTTACATTCAATTCCATGCACCATGAGTAGCTAATTTCTTTAGTTCTCTAGTTGTGATGAAACCCTAGGCTAGAGTTAATGGCTAGGTTTCAGTCAATTGTATATAATAGGGTATTGTGCTAAAAAGTAATCCATGTTCACTAGATAGGGTGTACCTGGTCTCCCAATCGTGCTCCGGACGATTGGTACGACCCGACTACCCTATGCCACTCGAGTGAATGACTTATCTTGGAATCCCTAATATGGATAATTTACCGAACCTAGGTATTGCTCACTAAAGGCTAGGGTGGATTCATGACTTGCTTTCCATAGATGATTCAATTCAATTTAACTGCTTTAGTAGTTTAATAGAAAAACCCAAAATTCCATCTTTTCATTATTGTTCAATTGTACTAAGTTAGATAAAAAAATTGGTTGACCGCTACACTAGAGTCCCTAAGATCGATACCCGATTCACTCCTCGTTCTATTAGTTTGGTTATAAATATTATTTTTGGTAGTTAAGGGCTCAAGCCGTGGCGAGCCTACTAGTGTAATAGTTGGGTCCCAACCCCCACACATTTTAACATAAACCATAGATATAAAGGAATGCGTGGCTCCATAATTGAATAATACAACTACTTTCTTAAAGAACATGTGAATATTATCTGTTACCACATTATTAGCATTTTCTGCATCTCTAGGGGTGAGAGCATAGACACACGTCTGAACGATGTTCTATTGATTGTTTCCTCTAGATGCTTAGTTATTTCCCTTATTTTGATTAGGATTGTAGGTTTTATTCGGCGGTCTCTCTTGTGCATAGTGGTCGGCTTTACCACATCGGTAACAAACATTTAACCCACTAAGACATTCACCCTTATGCATTTTATTGCATTTAGGACAACGAGCGTCTTGTTGATTGTTTTGATAGGTCCGGTTTCCCATTGCTTGCCTCTGACCCAAGTTATTATCGTTCTTCTTTTTCCAAGGACCTTGATTTCCACTAGAGTGAAATCCTTGAGGCATGGGTCTCTTTCTCTGGCTGTACATCTTAGCACTCCTTTGTAGACTTCTCTCAACAACAATTGCTTTCTCCACCAATTCGGATAAGTCCTTAACTTGGAACAACACAACTTGTTCATATATCCTTGGGCTTAAATCTTCTTCGTACTTTCGGGCTTTCTTTGATTCATCATGAATCAAATATAATGCAAAACAAGATAGTTCAATGAATTTCATCACATATTGTTGGACAGTCATGTTTCCTTGTATTAATTTGACAATTCTTTGGCTTTAGCATCTCTAATAGATGCAGGGGAATATCTTTCAAAGAAAATCACCTTGAAGCCTTCCCACGTAAGGATTGTTGGACTTGGTTCTTGTTTTAGGAGAAGCTTCCTTGAGTTCCACCAACATTTGGCTTCACTAATCATTTTAAAGGCAGAATATAGAACCTTTTGTTCATCTGTGCAGCAAAGGACTTATAGTAATTCTTCCATTTCTTGGATCCAATTTTTTGCAGCAATTGGATCAGCTTTTCCCTCAAAGGTTAGAGGGTTCATGCGATTGAACTGTTCAATAGTACAACTGTTTTAAGTGGGTGGATGATTCTGTCGCCTAGAGTTTAGCAAAACCTCTATCATGACTTGCTATGCTACCTCGCGTAGCACCTCAGTAGCGTTGATGCCTTCCTAATTGGAAATCCCTACATTATTATCGTTTCCTTCAATATTCACGTTGTCATCTTTGGGGTCCATTATGAAATAAATTACCAAAGTTATTTTAAAATCATAGTTCTATTGTTAAAGCATAACAAAAAAAATAGGTTAAAGACATCCTAACCTACCCAATCCTACCCTCATCCTGATTCATACCTATATTCTGGTAAAAATTATTCGCTAAAGTCTATAGAACCTATATCCTCTGCTCTGATACCAAGTTGTAACGCTCCATACCCGATGAGGTGTAAGGTGCAACTTTTTATAAATATTTCACAGGTGACATAAGAAATGAAAATAGCGGAAGTAAATAAAATTTCAAATATTTTTATACTAAAGTACTAAATAACTGTGTTACAGGAGTATCTCCAATATAAAAATTAACCTTATTGAAAATTTCAAAATATAAAAAACATATCCAATTGGTGCTATGTTAATATTTATTCTAAACTGCTCTTTCTAATCCCACTCACATGCTTGCTATGTTTGATTCCTAGTACAATCCACATAGTTATTTGTAAGGTAGGATAATAATTGGGTGAGATAACGCTTAGTAAGTAAGAAAGATTATATCAGTGTGTAGCTAAGATGAGATTTACTATATCATAATTTCATAACAATTAACTTTTAATATTGTAGCTTCAAAACTGCATTTTAAAAACTGAACCAAACTTTTATAAATTTTTGCATAAAATTATTTTCATCAAACTATTACAATAAAATTTATAATCGTACACTGTAACTATCAACTGTAAACTGTAACTATAATATTTATATATATACTTTCTCTTATAATTGCTCTGTAAAACATCTCATAGGCCTTTTAACTGTGGGTCATGTTTACATATAAAAATATTTATGTATATGCATATAATTTTCTCATTTATTAGAGCACTCACTGAGAGTGGGGGGACATTAGCTGCCCCAAACCAGCAAACCCCTGGGCAGAGAGTCGGGGATTGGGAGACATTAGCTGTCCTTTTGCTCTGATACCACAAAAATTGATTTAAAAACATCATGTAGGCTTGTTAATTGTGGGTCATGTTTATTCCCATGATTGGGTTGTGCGGTTCGAAGACTGAACTTAGCTAGTTGTCCTACCAAACTAAATCAAACTTTAACTTTGACTGTAAGTGATATTTTCCCTATTAAATCCTGGTCCGAAACTAGGTATGCACTCAGGAGAAATCCACTATTATGTAAAACCACTTTGTAGAATGGTGTGGGTGCATTCTGATCTCTGTAAATTATAAGTTACGGTGCCAAGCATTTATAACTCTGTAATCTCTTAGCCATAAGTAGGGGTGGCAAAACGTGTCCAAACCCAACAAATCACCCATAACCTATCCGATTAAAATGGGTTTGGGTTTATGGAAGCCAACCCGTTTATAAGCGGGTCAACTCGTGACCCAACCCATATATTAAACAGGTTAGGTGTCGCCCATTTATCTAATATAGTTCTCATTCCGCACTTGCTTGCCTTTTCTTCCTCTACAACTTGCATTTATTGCCTCCAGCTCCAAGCAACAATATAGCCCAGAATGTCTTCAAATGGGAAGCTTAACGTCGAAGTGGAAGTGAAGTCCAGTGCAGATAAGATGTGGGAAAGCATTACGGCCTCTGCCACTTTGTTCCACAAGGCCTTCCCTAACCAGTACAAGAGCATCAAAATTCTTGCAGGCAAGGGGATGGAAAGTTTGTCGGCTCACTCTCCACTCGTACTCACACTCGGAGATGGTAGATATGACAATTCTCACTAGAACTTGCTCAGCCTCTAGTCCTCAAACATTTGTGTTACCTCATCGGAGCCTCTGTCGCAGGGTGTTTCATCAGTGATGACTTGGTTCTGTTTGGCAACGAACTCTTTGAGAGCTTTGAGGGCTTGCGAGCTTAGTAGATCAATATCGCTAGGTTGGCTTCGGCAGAGATCGTCCAGTCCTTAGACAGTGTTGTAACTTCATCGGAGCCTCCATTGCAAGGTGTGTTGTCGGCGATGACCTGGTTCTGTTCGGCAAGGAACTCTTTAAGTGCTTCAAGGGCTTGCGATCTCACTAGATCAGCATCGGTGGGTCATCGTCGCCATCTCCGCCAACGCCCTCACCCTCACCCTCGCGAGGATGCTCCGCTCAGCGTCTGTGTCTCCTTCTAGCTTCCACAGTTCCACCTCCTATGTCATTTTATATTATATATAAAATATTGTCATTTTATATGAAATTTTTTAAAAAATTTTAAAATTAATAATTTTTTTTAAAACGGATAACCCGTGACCTGCCCATTTATCACTACAAAAAAAATTAGTTTTTAGTAAAGGTTTTATTTTCACCACTAAAGTGCTTTATTAGTGACGGTTCTTAGAAACCGTCCTATTAGTGTAAGTATTAGTTACGGTTTCTCAAACCATCACTATTAATACAATGTTAGTGACTAAATTTAAAACATCACTAATACTTTCGTCACTGAAACCCAATTTTCCCGCTCAAACCATCGTGGGAAACCACTTTTCACGTGAAAATTATTAGGGAAAAATATTAACGACATTTCCTGGGGTATTAGTGACGAATTAAAAGCATCACTAAAAGGACTTATTAGTGACGGCTAATTAACCATCACTAATAGTATATTATTAGTAACGGTTCTATAAGCCGTTACTAATAATACATATTGACTGTGAAAAAGTCAACAATATTAGTGACGGTTAATAAAAACTATCACTATTAACACATTATTAGTGACGATTTAGAAATTAGTGACGGTTCTTCTAAACCATCACTAATAGTCTTGTATTAGTAACGATTCTATTAACTATTACTAATAATACTTTTGTTGATTGGGAAAAAGTTAGCAATATTAGTGATGGTTTATTAGAACCGTTACTAATGGCCAATTATTAGCGACGAATTTCCTAAACCGTCACTAATAGTGTTTTTTGTTTAAAAAATATAAAAATAATTTATTTAACTATATTAGTGACGTTTTAGAAAAATCGTCACTAATAGTCTGTTATTAGTGACAGTTTACGGAAATCGTCACTGATAGTCTATTATTAGTGACGGTTTATGGAAACCGTCACTAATAGGCTGGTATTAGTAACGGTTTATGGAATCGTCACTAATAAGGCATTTATTGACCGAGAAAAGTCAACTATATTAGTGACGATTTATGAGAACCATTACTAATAGCCTATTATTAACGATGAATTTATTAAATTGTTACTAATAGTGCTTATTATTTTAAAAATATAAAAATAATTTACTTAACAATATAATAACTGTTTATAAAAATCATCACTAATAGTATGTTATTAGTAACAATTTATGGAACCGTCACTAATAATAAAAACAGGTAGTTTAGCTTACAAATAATCCAAACCTAAAGGTTAGGCCTTCCCACGAAGATAGAGATGGCCAAGGAATCACCTCGTCGTGCCAGACAAACATGTCAGCCCCATTTAGTGTTCTAGGTCACCTAAGTGGCCAAGATGCACAACAAAACCAATGCTACTATATCCAAAATCATGTACTTTTTGAATGAGCAATTTAAGAGACAAGCGATAAATGATTCAAACTAGGATTTGGTCAGGTATCCAAACAGATTCCAAGTAATCTGGGTGCATCCCCCAAAATTATTCTACTTTCCAAAGTAAAAAGGGATGGGACATGCACGAAATTAAGAAATAACTTCATTCAAATTAATATCTATGGGTGGGTTGCTCATGAAGATGACTAAAATTCAGAAGGGCCATTATGAGACTATCTTTATAGCTGCATGTGGACAGATAAGAAAAGTTGCTGATATTGTCTAGTAAGCAACTTGACACCAAAAATGAGAATCTGAATGAGTTGAAGATAAAATACAACGAGAAGCGCATGTCCTAGGTTTAATGGGACCAGAGCCCTTACACATCATATTATATAACTTTTCCCCCAATTAAGGAAGTCCCACTTTCATCATTTGTGAAAAAATTTTCCAATTTCTTTGAGACAAACTTTGTAGTATTGTGCAAAGGTTTTAGGGAAGAGATCTTTTCTCACTTTTTCTAATAGAAGCAACCTCTTTAAAATCTGAAGAAAAGATCTATATGTCTAGCAATGGACTGGGATTGTTTTTAACATATATAGTGGACGAAAAAAAATGGAAGAGATGTCATTGATAGTGAATATTGGTTGAGAAGATTCTCTAAATTTAAACCTTTTCAAGTTCATACCTTTTGGAATATTATATTATGAGTATATAATATAATAATATAATGGGGGGGAGGATCGAGGGGGGATAAGAGTAAGTTGCACATATATGGCCAAGGACACTGCAAATGGGAACACCAAATTGTAGCTCCTGCTTACAAAATTCATAAGAAAGTACGTACATTTATCCATACGTGGCAATCTGCCGTGCTACGACCTGTACACATACCTGGCATTAATTTCTTATATTTGCCCTTCAAATGTCTCATTTTAACCATATTACTTTCTTTAACTTGAGTAGCCTTCAAAACAACACAATGAGAACGATTTCCCCCTTAATTTTTTTTTTTTTTTTTTTTTGGTGAACTTTGGAAAGATCAAAAGAAAATTTAATATTTTAAACTATGTACATTATTTCTAAGTTATCCAATATTAATATATAATTATCAATATAAAAATTTAGATTTCAAAATTTTCTCATCATCTTTTAATATTACAATTCACGATCATATCTTTAAGTATTCGAACTTGATTAATAAATATTATATGTATATATATATATATATATATATATATATATATATATATATAATAATATTTTTTTTTTGTATTCAATGATTAACAAAAGCCAAAACCGTAAGTATTAATACATAATAAATCAATAAATATAATTTTAGTTTTGAACTTGACTAATTTTTAATTTTTTAAATTTTAATCTTACTAAAATAATTTTTTATTTTTAATATATAATGACTGCTAAAGAAAGAAAACACAATTAAAACATATTTTCCTTGTTATTTTTTTTCTTTTCTTTTTCCTCGAACAAAAAATTTAATCTAAATTAAGGCTAAATGAATACACTGTTTATAACTTTAATTTTAAACATCCCCTTAAAAATTATTTATATTATATATATTACGCATAGGATTTAGTAATACTAATAGTCTATTATTTGTGACGAATCAGAAAAATCGTCATTAATAGTGTGTTTTTAGTGACGATTTAAAAAAACTGTCACTAATAGTATTTCTATTTAAAAAATATAAAAATAATTTATTTACCTATTAGTGACGGCTTTAAAACCGTCACTAATACTCTAACCTAGTAAAACCCTAAGATTTTTCCCCAATGTCCCACACCTCCTCCCTCTTTCCCTCCTTTCCTTCCTCCCTCCTTTCCTCCTCCCTCCTTTCTTTCCCTACACGTCGTTGCTCGCGAGAGCTCCTCCTCCTCCTCCTCCTTCTTCTTCTTCTTCTTCTTCTTCTTCTTCTAAAAAGTTCAACGTGTGTGCGTGCATGTGTCCGTGTGTGTGTGTGTGTGGCTGCGTGGGTGTACACTTCACTGTGTGTGGATGTGAGTGTGTGTGTGTGTGTGCGCGCGCGCGTGCGTGTGTGTGTGGCTGTTGCGTGGGTGTGTGACTATGTGTGGGTGTGAGTGTGTGTGTGTGTGTGTGTGTGTGTGTGTGTGTGGCTGCTGCGTGGGTGTGACTGTGGCTGTGTGGGCGTGTTTTTGTGTGAAGCATAGATTAGAATGACCATATTTTACCTTTGTCTTTTTCAAATGAATTATTTAATATGTGTGCATAGTGAATGCATATTTGGCTTGCAAAGTGAAATGGGATATGAAAATATTGAAATCAAAATTTAAATGCAAAGTGTAATCTAATTCAAAGAACAATTTGATTTCATTTCTTCCGATTCCATTTCATTCTTACGTGCCAAACATGTACTTATTTTTTGTTAGAAAACACCAAGAATTTGGAAAATGGTTAGTTTTGATTTTTGTTAAAGTATAATATTGTTAGGTAAAGGTTTCTCATGTCTGAAGGTTGCCTGAGTCTTGATAGTACTTCATCAACGTAATGAATAGTGGAATGAGGACACCACACACAGCACATTAAGCAAATGTGAGGACAATTCTTCTTTGGCAGATTTTTCCATCCATACTCAGACCAATTACAAATAAAAACTAATTCAAACACAATGGCAAATAAATAAATTTAGACAAAAAAAAATTATGTAGTTCACTCTATTTATTGCTTAGAATACCAGAGAAAGGAATGGGCAAATTATAGTTTTTACAAGTTTGATAATTTATTGGTACTGCTATGCTGCTTCTAATTTGGGTATTTTGGTTCCTAGATGGTTGTTGACTCGTTAGTATTTTGAATTCAGCTACTCTTGTATTTTAGTTCCTGGCTGTTGATTTGAGAATTTTAAACGTATTGGTGTTTGTTCTTCGTTTCTCCACAGTAGTTCTTTGGTTATATTTGGATCAATAATTCCATAAGCTAAAATGAAGAAAAAAAAATGACAAACGCCAGTTTTCTATTGTACTGTTTCTATCTCAAATAATGTTAACAAAAATTATACAAATGACTACAAAGAAGAA
The DNA here is from genome assembly GCF_029873635.1 of Malania oleifera. Taxonomy (NCBI): domain Eukaryota; kingdom Viridiplantae; phylum Streptophyta; class Magnoliopsida; order Santalales; family Ximeniaceae; genus Malania; species Malania oleifera. Next base: position 130,332,743 of record NC_080417.1, read on the forward strand.
AAATCAAGAGTTAGTAACATGCGAAATAAAGATCTTTTTCATTGAACTTTCTCATTTTTCTTGATTTGTATTAAAAAAAAAAAGTTGAATATAAAGAGTTTTTTAAAATGTGCAAACCATCCAAGTTGTTTTTCTCTTATTTTGTTTTCAATCGGTGTTATGCCTAAATTATTGCTTATGAGTTGATTTCTTACTTTATCTTTCAATGTTAAACAACTCATCTACCTTAACATACACATCTTAGCAACTTTCATTTTTTGTACTTGTTGTTTCTTAGTTGCCTAGCATTCTGTACCATAAAGCATAAATGGCTTATAGCCATCTTATAACTCATTAACTGTTATATATAAATAAGCATCTGCATGCTTGAAGTAGAAAATGTTGTGTTTGCCTTTAATTACTGAATATACAATTGAGCATCTGCATACTTGATGCATAATTTATTTATTTTTTTCTGAATATACAACTAGGCATCTGCATGCTTGATGCAGAAGTTAAGAATTGCATGCTGGATAGATGACTAAGAATAGGCTTTGCTGGTTGAGTTGAAAGCATCTGCATGCTTGATGCAGAAATTGTGAAATGCATGCTGCTTAATTGACTAAGATGTTGCATACCGGTTAATTGAACAAATTGAGAACTACATGATGATTACGCGTTGTTATGTTGAATTTAGAACATTGAATACATAAATGGAATTCATTCGTTGTATAAACTGAAACCATGCACACATACTAAAGCACACCAATACATAAGCCTTATTTTGGATGTCGAATATCTTAACAGGTCATGTTAGCCCTAGTGGCTAAGGTTCTTCATTCTAGCGTATTTTGGTGATAACAACCCATTAGTGGTTCTTAAGTTTGCTAATATTTTTCCTCAAGTTCAGTTCAGATAAACAGGACAATACCAAAGCAAACATAAGGATTAGACGAATCTTGATGAAGCAAAGAGCAAAAGCATACACCAGGAATACTCAAGGCACGACCAACTGAAGTCCACATAAAGTTTTATATGTATAATGGGTTGTGAGTGAGGTAGAATATTCTTGTAACTTTTGTGGTATGATGTTGGTAAGAATACTTAGCAAGAGTTGAGCAATTGCATCTATATGATAGATTATAGGATATCATTAACACACTTGATAAGTTTTCAAATATACTTTTACAAGATATCCTATAGTTAAACAAACTCTCAGAAGGACAAGTTTTTAAATAAGATTAGTATCTTAATATCTCACAAACTTGGTCCTCATTTTGTTTAAACAATGGTTAAAGCACCCAAAGGAAATAGAACAAAACATGTGCTTTTATGGTTTTCTAAAAAGGATGGCCTACGAAAGACTGTCGATGGTTTGGGAGAGCCTAGAAAAATCATCAATGGTTTGGGCCAAAATATGGCCATCCTACAGAAAACCGTCAATGGTTTGGGAAAGCCCAGAAAAACCGTTGACAGTTTTGAATAAAGGCAGGCTATAATAAATGCGCTAAAATGGTTAGTTTTTTATTTTTCTTGCCTCAATAAATGTCCAACGGCTAATTCGTCTCCTTGGCCATAAATGTACCCCTTTAGCATTCATTAAGAACATTGATTGAGCACTTGGTTGTTAAAAAAATTAGTGAAGCATTCATTCTAGATTTTCTACTTGCTCAAAGCTCTCTTGTTACTTATTCTTAGTTACACATCTATTACAATAGAGAGTAGTGTGAGGTTTACTTGTATTATTGGCTCAAGAAAAAGCACCTTGTATTGTATCTACTTGATTTGATCCATTGCATTACGAGGTTCTTTGTGAGTTGTTGAAAGGTACTTCTTGGTGAACACCTTGGGGTAGCTCTTAGTGAGCAACTGGGTTGTGTACTCTTGTTGTATAGGTTCTCCCTCTTGAAGGGGATTGCTTAGTGGATTTGGGAATCCTTGAGTTGGACTCAATGCGTGGAGGTAGGTTTGGTGCCGAACCACGTTAACATCGCTGTTTCAAGCTTCTTTTTCCCTATCTCTCTTACTTTTCTTGCTTGTGTTTGCTTACTTTGAAATATATTGTGGTATTTTACTCTTGTGTCTTGCCAAGGATTTTTTGTGTTTGTAGAAAAAATCATTATCCACGAATAATGTCTATTCACCCTCCTTTAGACACACACCCGGACTGATAGGTCCGAGTGTCCTAATGGTCTATGGATACTTTTTGGTCTCACCTTGTTTAAAACTTCATTTTGAACTTATATGAGTGATAATTCAACTATTTTTGAATTGTCCATGGGGAAAAAGCTCTCGGCGAGGAGTTTTTGGGCATCGTCAGCTCTAGCATGTCCAGGTCAATGTGACGGTCGTGTAGGGACTCACCCCACACAGTTTGGACTCCCCCCTCCTTTCCTTCTTCCCTCGTTTCTTTGCCTGCCCACATAGGTGGGTTGCTCTTGAAGATGATAACATTTCATCAGGGTCAATAGGAGACTATCTTCCTAGCAATGGATAGATAAAATCAATTGCTGATATTATCCAGGAAGCAAAACTGGATAGATATCAGGTGATGTTGTGGCACACGTCAAAATAGAATCTGGATGAGTTGAAGATAAAATACAACGAGCAACCCATGTCCTTTTAAGTAGAATGTTTGAAGATAAAGACCGTCACTAGTAGTCTTATATTAGTGATGGTTTTTACAACTGTCACTAATAATGCATTGGTTGATGGAGAAATTAAGTTCAATAGGTTACCAAGTGTAGAGGACTCGTCTCTGCGCAGTCTCACCGAGAAGAAATTATCCTCTAGTTTGACCCTTTAAAGTCGACTCAAGATCCCCCAAAGGGGTGCATTATTAGTGTCAGTTTTAAAAACTGTCACTAATAATTCATGTAAATGAAAGAACAATTTGTGTTTAATTGGTTGAGTTAAGACAATGAGCTACGATTGTTCGTTAGGTGCTTGTGAGCTAGTTGAAATAGGTTGTGTAGCGAAGTATCTGCCACATTGGGTAGCTATACAATTTGGAATGGATTGATAACTTCTGGGCAAGGTTGAATTCTTTCATGTCCCGCCAAGATCATTCAAAGCAAGGGTTTCCATTAGGTACCACAACTAGTGGAAGAGTCATATGTTGACTCGAGCAAATTGTAATGAAGTATGTGCTTATAAAGATGAGTAATCCTAAGACTTTACCATCTGATCAAGCAAGAATGCACAGGAAAGTTTGCGATTCCTCTGCATCAAGGAATCCTAGCAATCCTAGTGAAGGACCTTCCAAGATCAAGGTAGAGACGTAAATGAATGGAGCACTAAGGAGGAAGATTTCCCTCCGGATACGGAGGTTCAACTTAGTGATGCAAGTGAAACTAATGTGAAATCAAAAGTGGCACTAGTTCCACACGAAAAGGGTGAAAGCAGTTGCCATGACCCAATCGCATCAAGAAGTACTCTAAAACTGTCACTAATATAAGACTACTAGTGACGGTCTTTCTCTGTAAGCAATCTACTTAAGGTTTAGAAACTAAGATCCAGAAAGGTAGAAGGACACAAACACACAAAGTCAAAAACTAAGATCGAGGAAGAGTAAATAAATTTTTTATTGAGAATTTGAGAAGGAATTGTGATGATATAAAAGAATAGCTAAAGAGCTTGAGGTTGAAAGGAGAGAAGCAGAAAGGTTAAAGGAAAGGTGCTACAGAGGGCAGAAGCAACAGTGGAAGAGTTCAAGAAGACTCGAATAATAAGAGGAATTATAGAGTGAAGAATTCAAAACAGGTTCAAAGGAGAGAAGCATGTCTTTTTAAGAAGAATTCCTGGAGAGAAAGATCGTTACTAGTTGTCTTATATTAGTGATGGTTTTAAAGTACTCCTTCATACGACTGGGTCATGACAACTGCTTTCACCCTTTTCGGGTGGAACCATTTGTAGAGACCCGAAAAATAGAAATGATTATAAAAATGGAATAAAAGAGGAAAATGGTTTAGTAAGGACAAAATCGGCGACAATTTTCTGGAGTGCTAAGAAAATAGTCGACGGTTATATTTTTACCACGGCCCAGTTAAGGGTAAAAAGTGAAAACCGGTTTGGTTAAAGACAAAATCGGTGACGATTTTCTAGGAGCCTAAGAAAACCGTCGACGATTTTGCTCTATGACAGGAAACTATATAAGGCCTTCTAGTTAAATTTCTTTATAAAATTTTAAAGACTCTCACTTCCCTCTAGAAGCTGCAAACATTCCCTCTCTCTTTCTCTCTCCTTATTTTCTCACTTTAAACTCACCACATCAACGATCAGACTCCGTATCTAAGGCCTAGCAACGATCCTCGTCAATTTGACCGGAGTAGAATTGTATTTGGAGGATCCCAGGCACCATCCCAAAACTGAGGTAAGGAAGTTGTTTATGATGTTGATTGGGGGTTTAATTGATTTAATGGGTGTACAGGTTTAGGAATGTGAATATGAGCATTATTTGGGGTTCAACTGATAAATTGTGATTTGTGGAATATAAGGTTTTGGTGCGAACGCCGTAGGCACAAGTTTAGGGTCCTTGCAGGCGTTTCCTCAAGGAATGACATGATTTCAGGATTTTTGAGTTTCGAACGCCACGGGCATGAGTATAGAGTTTTAGTTGGTCTCTCAATAATCAGGTAAAGGGAATAAGTTAAGCTAGATAAATTCAGAAATTTTATCAATTAAAGATATAACATGTTGTTGACCCTATGGGTCATACCCTGTTTTGATTATGACAAATACTTAGGTATTTAATGATTGCCAAGTTGATGTGCAGGTTTATCTTGGCAGTATCCCATGATGGCACTCGAAGACCCGAAAGAAAACGAAGACTCTGAAAACCCTTAATATAATTGATTTGTTGTAATTTATATTCGGGTCTGTAATATTTAAGTAGGAAAGGTCTGTAATAGTAAATAGGTCTTTGGTTTGTAATAAGCTCACGCACATCACATGTATAATTTACTACGTAAGCTCAAACCGAACCATGAATGAGAAAGGACCGTAGAAAGACCTTAGGGTGCCCTTCGGTCGACCGACACCGGATTTTTTCGGTGCTTTCAAATTGGACCCCAAGTAACCTTAGGACACACACATATTCACATATATTTGTTAGGCACTTGAATAGGAATTGTTTGGGTCAATACGGGACCGAAATGCACACTTGGTGTACTTTCGGTCGACCGGCAAAAACAGTTCATTTTTTGCCTGGTCGACCGAACTGGCCCAGGGTCAACAGTTTGACCAAGGCCCGGTCAACCGACCCCTTATAGTTCATTTGACCCCGGTCGACCGAACCTCCTGGGAGTCAACTTTTTGACCTCCCGGTCGACCGACCAAATTTGTACTCCAACTACCTGGTCGACCAAAGGGTCTTGGGAGGATTCCCAACGGTCTGGTCAACCGAGCCATGCAGTTCAAAAAGGGGCCGGTCGACCGAACCTCGGCGTTTTGGAAAATCGCCCTTGCCCGGTCGACCGACCACTCAGTTCAAAATGCCCCTGGTCGACCGAGTCACTTGAGTCCTGGTCGACCAAACCATTTCTGTTCGACCGAACCTCTCGGGTTGGTCTAATTTTTATCGTGGTTAATATTTTTCTAAACAGGGTTAAAATGCCTTAAACGTCATTAAAATTTTCTAATAATACCCTATAGGTCCCCAACGGTCATATTTCCTTTCATAGCTATATATATGGGTTCATTTGCAAAGATTAAGTGAGATTAGCCACCTTGATTAGGGAAAATTCTTTGAAAAATCAAAACCCTATAATACTCATTTGATTACTCAAAACCACTCATACTTGCTTTCTATCATTGCCTACATATTTTGTAAGTTGATTGAGTGTTTTGTTTAATAGGTTTGCTCTCCTTATGCTACTTGTTTGACATGATTTTCTTGAGAGCCAAACCTAAGGATTCTTAGGAGGCTTTTGCTAATAAGCATTTCCTAAGAAAACCTTGTTAGATCTTCTAAGCTTGCACCTTCATTGCAAGATCTTGAGAAGAGTGTATTTGTTTTTGTTTGCAAAAACTTTTCAAACACTTCCAAATATCTATTATACTTTAATATTGCAAAATACTTTGAAGAGATATTTGCTTGTGTGATTGAGATCTTTGTTGCAATATTCTTTCACTCATATATTATTTGCTGAATACAAAGATTATACTTCTTTTGCAAACCAAGCATATACATCGTTTAATACATACATGCTTGAGATATCTTAATGATTGAAACACATAAGACTTGACTTCTTTGTGTTAAACTATTTGTTGAATATCTTGTGATACAAAGATTGTTTGTTTGACACTCTCACGTACGCTTTACACCGATAGAAAATACCTTTGAGAGTTGAATCATCTAGACCACATTGAGCTTACATATTGAATCATATTTGTGGTGTATATTATTGCGCGAATTTGGGTACTTATCTGCTTTACTTGAAAGCACAATCACTGTACCATTTCATTGTAATACACATTTGTTGTATTTCCAAGCACGGGCCAGAAGAGGGAGACTAGCCCTGGAATAGTCCCGGATTGGCTTAGACCTGGTTAGGAAAGCTAGGTGCGTCGTCCTGTTAAGGCGTGTAGGTTGAGGTCAGCCCCGCTAATTGACCTGGTTAAGGTTGAGGTCAGCCCTGTGTTAATTTGATCTGGTTGTAAATGGTGCCACTCCACCCTTAAGTGAGCTATTAGTGGAATCCTCCTGCTTGCGAGCTTGAGGCGGGGAGGTAGGCACGGTTGGCCGAACCCCGATAACATATCGTGTGTTCATTTATATTTCCGCACTTTATATTTACCGCACATGTATGTTATGGGTGAATGATGCGTATGACTTAAATTTCACATTATATTTATCTACGCATTTGGAAATTGAATAGACAGACCCTAGGTTGTGTATATACTGTTGTAGGATAGATTAACCTAGGAGAAAAAGTTTTAAATTCCAATTAACCCCCCCCCCCCCCTCTTGGGAATACACCAATTCTAACACATGTGTTTATGGGATTTTAGCATATGATTTACTGAATATTATAGAATATAAATTTAGAGTATGAAATTTGGATTTTCACATCTATTGTATACTTGTGAAAATTCAAAAATTTGGGTTACAGGAAAGTTCTACAAATGATATGTATTATTTTTATATAGCAGGAAAATGTAGTTTTACCTGTACAGATTATAGTATAAGAATTTCATTTAAATTGTGTGGCATGAGAAATAGCAGATATAGTACAGAGATTTAATATAAAAATTTTTACAGTTTTTACAGAACTATGATTGTATACAGCTTTTACAGAACCATGATTATATACAGCTTTTATAGAACCATGATATACAGTTATTACAGAGCTATGATTTACAGTTATTATACAGAATCATGGTTATTTCAGTTATACAGAATCATGGTAAAACAGTAATATACAGACATAGTATTATATAGTATCAGATCCCTGATGGACCATAATAGATTACAAAGCACAGTACTGTAACTAATACAGCATAGATAGTACAACCACACACCTCAGATAGAGTGTAGAATGATAGTCGATCGTGCCCAAAGGAGAGACGAAGAGCTCCCTGGCAGTTAGGACCAAGTTAAGGGGGCCAATCGTACTACATAGGTTTATAGTTTGACTTAACTTGGTAGGCTAGCAAGAGTTAAGTCCAGCCCATGAGTCGCACAACCCGAGCATGCGGGGTTAATTCATGCATACAGTTATCTATCTAGAGAAGCTTTCACAGTTATATTGAGAAATGTATATAGTTTTACAGAGAATATAAACTATCTATTACAGGTAAAAGTATGTTAAAATAGAAAGCTTATTTTAAAAGGCAAAGGTGTGAGTTATGATATGTTTTACATTGAAATGTTATCACAGTTATAGTTGATTTAATAATTAAGTTATTCACTTAAAACTCATTTTCCACACACTGGTTGTAACTTATTCCGTCTTACTGAGAGGTGTCTCACCCTAGAATTCCAAACATTTCAGGTGATCAAGATAGATGTGCAGAGCGAGCTCCGAGATAGAGGGGACATAAGTAATGCCCTAGCTGTAGCGTAAGTGTTTGAGTTAGGAGTAGTATTTTTGGGTATACCCCTAGGATATTGCATTTCTTCTAGGAGATGTATATGTATATTTTAGGAAATACTGGAACTTTGGTATTGTAAATAAGGTTAATGTAGTTTTTATGTTTTTCCGATGCATAGGTGGTATGTTTTGTGAACAGGTATCCTCGGTACCACTTTGGGTCTGAGACGTTATAGTGAATAGAATTATAGGTATCAGAGTAATAGTATATAAAAAAATGGTAATAATTTTGTGGTTGTTAAAAGTTTGGTATCAAAGCCTAGGTTGCTAGGTTATGTAGACTTTAGTGTACAACGGAAAACAATACCAAAGTATAGGAATGGATTTTGATGAGGAAAGGTAGAGGATGGACTAGGATTTTGGTAAAGTTAATGTGAGGGATTAATATAAGAATTTAGGGTTTTTGCTTGCAGTTTGGAGACAGGAACTTCGGGGTGGTTTCTGTGATTTTCCTAGGGTGACGATTTCAGGAAAGTCATGGTAAACTATCGTCGGTTTTGTTTCCAAATGGTAAGATTGAGCCTTAAATTAGCATATTGGTGGTATGAAGATATGCTATGATCCTTACTTAGATTAATGTAAGAATTATATTTTGAAGTTAGGATTCTCAGATTATTCTCGTGTTATTGCAGGATGGACCCTGGATATAGTAATGTACACGTCGGTGGCAGTAGTGATGCAGGGCCTTCCAATATGGGTGGCAGTAATTCTAACCAGGTGCTGTGTAGTGTAGCACAGCAAGTTATGGCAGAAATCTCCCGGAATACTAGAGAACAAGGCTGCCTACTGGCTGATCAAGGTTGTACGATCCAGTAGTTCGCCGACATGAATCCTCCAGTGTTCTAGAGGGAAGCCGACCCTGCAGTTGCTGAAAACTGGATGCAAGAAAAAGAGAAAACACTGATGGTGCTACACTGCACTGATGATCAGAGGGTCCTCTATGCCACATATAAATTAACAGGTGAGGCTGAGAGGTGGTGGGCAGCTGTAAGATTATTAGAGGAACATAGACTTGTACCAGTAGCCATGACTTGGAGCCAATTCAAGGAGGTGCTCTTCGACCGATATTTCCCTGCCACTGTTAGAGAAGCTAAGGTAGAGAAATTCGTGAATCTGATGCAGGAGCATCTAATGGTCCAATAATACGTGGCGAAGTTTATTGAGCTGTCGCGTTTTGCCCCATATATTGTCCCAGACAAGGCTAAGAAGGCGAGGGAGTTCGAGAGGGGTTTGAGGTAAGAAATTTATGAATAGGTAGCAGTTCTGAAGGAGTAGTACTTCTCAGAATTGGTCGACAAAGCCACTATAGCAAACGCGAGTAGGCAGAGGGGTACTGGGATATAAAGTAGAGAAAAAGGCCCACGCCTCCTGGGTTTCAGGCAGGTACTAGATGGGGCCCATGGAGGTAAGACTGGTACGGCGAAGATGAGAGGCAAGTGACAAGAAACCATGGATATCAAGGCGAGCAGACTTGTCCTATCTGCCCTAGATGTGGTAGGAGGCATATGGGAGAATTTCGTGTGGGAGAAAATATCTGCTATCAGTGTTGACTGCCCAGACACATTGCGAGAAACTTCCGAGCATAGCCAGCTAATTTACTAGCTCCTAGACCATTTTGGGGAAATAACCAGGCACCCCGAGGAGGCCAGCAAAGGAACACAGCCCCGGCAAGGGTCTATGTGTTGATACCGGGAGATGCTGAGGCTACGGGCGATGTCGTGACAAGTACTATTACTGTTTTATCATATAAAGTTGTTTTTTATTTGACTCGGGGGCCACACATTCTTTCGTGTCTATAGGATACGTCAAATTATGTGGGATAGAAACTTAGTTGTTAGACACCGAGTTGTTAGTAACTACACCGATAGGGTCACTAGTGAGGTGTAGAAGGATGCTTAAAGGTTATCCAGTGGGTATTCAGGAGAGAATATTACTGGTTGATCTTGTGGTATTAGATATGCAGGGGTTTGACATGATTTTGGGTATGGACTGGCTAGCCACTAATTATGCCAATATTGATTATCATCAGAAAGAGGTGATATTTAGGCCTCCACGAGAGCAAGAGTTGAGATTTGAGGGGTCTTGTGTGTGCGCCTCACCACAATTGGTGTCAACTATTCAAGCAAGGAGACTACTCCGGGAGGGTTGCAAAGGGTACATAGTTTGTATAAAAGAAATGCCAGAGGGGGAATTGAAACTTGCAAATATTCCAGTAGTTAGGGAATTTGCAGATGTTTTTCTAGAGGAGTTACTTGGTTTACCATCGAATCGTGAAATTGAGTTTACTGTTGTTTTATTTCCAAGGTCGACACCGATTTATAAAGCACCCTACAGAATGGCTCCAACCGAATTGAAAGAACTAAAAGACCAGTTGCAAGAATTATTAGACAAAGGATTTATCAGACCTAGTGTGTTGTCCTGAGGAGAGCCAATTTTATTTGTAAAGAAGAAAGACGAGACGATGAGGATGTGTATCGACTACAAAGAGATAAATAAAGTGACAGTTAAGAAAAAGTATCATCTTTCCCATATTGATGACTTATTTGATCAGCTCCAGGGAACCCGGGTCTACTCTAAGATTGATCTTCGGTCAAGATATCATTTGGTAAAAATTAAAACAGAAGATGTTCCGAAGACAGCCTTCCGAACCAAGTATGGCCACTACGAGTTTTTGGTTGTGTTCTTCGGATTGACCGATGCACCGGCAGCATTTATGGACCTAATGAATAGCGTATTCCACCAGTATTTGGATCAGTTTGTTGTTGTTTTCATTGATGATATTCTGGTCTACTCAAAGAGTTTAAAGGAGCACAAAGATCAGCTGAGGATGGTGCTACAGGTGTTGAGAGAAAAGAAGTTGTACGCTAACTTTAAGAAATGTGAATTCGGGCTGAGGGAAGTTACGTTCCTTAGACATGTGATCTCTAGGGGTGGTATTTCAGTAGATCTAAGCAAGATAAAAGCAGTGGTGAATTGGACAAGACCGAGGAATGTTCAAGAAATCCAAAGTTTCTTAGGTCTGGCAGGATACTACCGGCGGTTTGTAGAGGGTTTTTCCAGATTATTAGGTCCTCTAACATGGCTCACAAGGAAAAATGTGAAGTTCGAGTGGACCGACGAATGTAAGCAGAGCTTTCAGGAGTTGAAGAAGCAACTCGTCACCACACCAATTTTGACCATTCCATTAGGGGATGGAGATTTTGTATTCTACAATGACACGTCTCTAAGAGGACTTGGGTGTGTATTGATGCAGCAAGGAAATGTTGTGGCATACGCTTCTTGACAACTCAAGGAATATGAAAAGAACTACCCGATGCATGATTTAGAGTTGGCTGCAGTGGTGTACGCCTTAAAAATCTAGAGGCATTATCTGTATGGTGGGAAATGTGAGATCTTTACAAATCATAAGAGCTTGAAATATTTCTTCACATAGAAAGATTTGAATATTAGGCAGAGGAGATGGTTGGAGTTAATTAAAGAATACAACTGTACCATTAGTTACCACCCAGGAAAAGCAAATGTGGTAGCTGATGCCTTGAGTTAGAAATCAGGAAATGCCTCTATGTTTGTAGCGGTGATGCAACATCATATCAGAATGCATTTGGAAAGGCTTGGGGTAGAGCTGGTAGAGGGAGATCACCAGGCATTTATTGCTAGTCTGGTACTTCAACCAACTTTGCTGAAGAAAATTAAGATCGCTCAGATGCAAGATACAGAATTAGTAAAGATCAGAGATAAAGTACAGAGTGGACAGAGAGCATTTTTACTATTTCAGATGATGGTGCTATGAGGTTTGCTACTAGACTGTGCATACTTGCAGATACTAAAATTAAAAGAATCATCTTGGAGGAGGTGCATCGATCCTTGTATACAGTGCACGTAGGAAGCACTAAAATGTATAGGGATCTTCAAGAATCCTTTTGGTGGAGTAATATGAAAAAAGTGATAGTTTAGTACGTAAAGTAGTGTTTGACATGCCAGCAGGTAAAAGTTGAGCACTAGAGACCGGTGGGATAATTACAGCCACTCCACATTCCTGAGTGGAAGTGGGAACATATTTTTATGGATTTCATTACAGGATTGCCGCCAGCACTTCATGGTCAGGATGCTATATGGGTGGTTGTAGAGTGGTTGACAAAGACTACCCACTTTCTTCCCATTAGAGTTGGCTACTCCATGAGTAGGTTGGCAAAGATAAATATACAGGAGATAATAAGCCTACATGGAGTGCCTATGTCAATCATCTCTGACCGAGACCCACGGTTCACATCACAGTTTTAGAAAAGTTTGCAAAAAGCCATGGGTACAAGGCTGACATTCAGTACGACCTTTCATCCTTAGAAAGACGGACAGACGTAGAGGATGATTCAAATACTAGAGGATATGTTACGAGACTGTGTATTAGATTTTGGTGGTAGGTGGATCTAATACATGCCACTAGTCGAATTTGCTTATAATAACAGTTACCAGGCTACCATTAGGATGACACCATATGAGGCATTATATGGCAGGAGATACCGATCCCCATTATATTGGGATGAAACTGGTGAGAAACAGATTTTGGGGCCAAAGATGGTTCAGCAAACTTCAGAGAAATTCAAACTCATCAGAGATAGAATCCGAACAACTCAGAGTCGGCAGAAAAGTTACGCAGATACTCGCCCGCGAGAGTTGGAATTTGGAACAGGAGATCATGTATTTTTGAAAATTGAAAATTGCACCAATGAAAGGGGTAATGAGGTTTGGGAGGAAGGGTAAGCTGAACCCTAGGTACATTGGACCATTCAAGATACTTGAGAGAGTGGGTCTGGTTGCCTATATGTTAGCCTTACCACCAGTTTTATCTAGAATTCATGACGTGTTTCAAATTTCGATGTTGAGGAATTACGTCTCGGATCCTCTCATGTGATTTGTCACGCCTCGAACCTATGGATGGGTCCTAGGTGTGATTTTAGTATCATTTAAAACATACATGATACTACTCTGAATGAGGGTCCAACCCCGTGGGGTACACGTAAACCCTATACACAATCATATACATATCCATACACATCAAATACGCAGCGAAAATGTTCTTTCTATACATACATCATACCATACAAGGTACCATATCAAAGACTATACATAACTAGAATATACATTCCAAAATACCATACGTACCCCGGATGTCTACAAAACCCAATAACGACAACCTAGTTACAAAATCCGCACTTACATAAATACTCTACGTAGCTAACTGACACCTACACTCCTGCATGCTATAATGCTAGTCTCGACTACCTGAAAAACATTTGTATATTCGGGGTGACACACCTCTCAATAAGGAAGAAAACATGTTATATCAGTGTGTGGCATACAAGTGTCATTTCAACATAAAACATAACACGATACAATTCTAGTATTTTCACAATCCAGTTCCAGTACATACGATACCAAACATACGGTCAGTGTCATCACACTCAAACACCTGATATCCTACAATAACTGAAGCCTCACACTGATATCATGCTAATACGGTGTCCACTCACACCCATTGGTGACCAGCCAGAACAAACAGACGATATTTCACACCCTTAGATATAGAGTCGGACACTCTTGCCCACGGTATTTAGCCGAAACATGGCGTTTCCCCACGATAATTAGCCGAGACGTGGCAAAATTTCACAAAACCTGGAACAACTTTGCAACTCTTGTTCCTATACCCATCAGCATACGATAATTAGCCGCCCCTAGCTATTTTACAAAACCTGGAACATTTTACATACAACAATTTATTCCACACTTATTTGAGAATACAATAATCATATCTTTTTCAATTCAAAAAAAAAAAGTTTAATACAAATACAGGTACAGTCATCTCATTACTACCATTTTATACAACATATGATTTTTCAGCCGAAATAGAGATGATACCTGAAACCCCTAATTTTCCCAAAAACTTAAACTCAAAAATCCCGCATTCTTACCCGATAGATTTCTGTAAATAAGTAACCAAAACATACATACGATCGTAAACTATATGTTTACCAATCCCAATTTCAAAAATAACTAATATAACAGAATCCCCTTACCTTTTCCCAAAAACCAAAATATGAACTCTACGGCTCCAAAAGTACGAACCAAGTTCCCAAAACCTAAACATCCAAGAACTATACTTCACTATAATTCTTACTACTACATATATACCGAAACGAAACTGAAATCGAACCCTTACCTCAGTTTTCGGTCAAAACCCGAAAATCCTCGAAATGAATTTCCGATCCACTAAAGACGTAGAGATTTCTCCCATGATCTATGTAGTAAAGTCAGATCGTCGAATCAAGTGATGAACAGCGAAGAATTGAAGAGAGAATGAGAGATTCCACTGATTCTAAAGAGAGAGAGAGAGAGAGAGAACCATGTTTTATACCAAATTCTTTTTTTTTTTTTTTCACTTTTCAAACATCTTAATCTCATCTCCAACTTTTTATACTATTCGAGAATCTTCCACTAGATTCACCTAAAATCTCTTTTGTTATCTTTTTAGTAGAGCTAGCAATCCAATAACATGGAGTATTCACATCTCCCCTATTCCCTATTATACAATCACACTTTTAATCATTTTATCTTTAAATTTTACTATATTTTCTCTCTTTAAGCTTCATACAATTCCTCTTGCATTGATTCATTTTGTTCATTTTCTTCCATTTTCTCGTATATAATCTAATACTTGAATTCTATATTGCGTACTCAAACTTTCACCTAAATACTTTATAGTTCTTGCATTATAAACAATCCCCCTGGCACATACTTAATAAGAAAATATGTTTGACTTTTATTTTGTCAATTGTTGAATATTATTACGTGTTTTCTATTTTTTTTAAGTAGAAATTCAACATAACCAAATTGTAAGACAACAAAATTTAAAAACGTATCATTGTACTAATTTTTATCTCTATTTCTATAGCCTTCGTGCATTCTCTTATAACCTTTATTGTTCTTTCTAATGTGCCCAATCAAATAAGCTCCTATGAATATCTTTTTTAGACGTTGGTGTTCATTGTGTAACACCATCAACAAATTTCCCAAAATTGTCCTTTAAGATTTTCTACTAATTGTAGTTAAAGAGTATATGCACTAATAACATTTATTATCTGTAAGCCTAAAACTATCTTTAATTTTATAATTCTATCCCTAATATTTTAACATCTACTACATTATCTTTTAGTATTTGTTCACAATGATTCCAACCCTTTTTTATATTTTTATTTACCAATGTACCAAAGTTTAAACATGATGTTCAGTTTCTTTAACTTCTTCTATTACCCAAAAGTGAAAGTGAAGGAGTTCATTGACTAGAAAAATGCATCCCACAAATGAGAGGAGATCGCTCAACTTTACACCGAAGGCAAATTGGAAAGAATTTGAAAAAATGACACCTTCTCTGTTAAATCAGGTTATTTTTATGATTTTAAACTGGAAAATCATAATAATTGGTTCTTTGATGACAATTCGACTCATAATTCTAAGAAAAAATGGTTGAGAACAATTCTTAACCTTAAGTGCATTCCAAAGGTCAAACTATTTATGTGGAAAGTTATAATGAACATTATTCCTACTAGAGTAAATTTGAAAGAAAAACACATTCTCATGGAAAATGAGGAGATTAGGTGTCCTTTATGTAATACGAACCTGAAACTTCAACACACCTTTTCCTCCAATCCCCCCTGTCTTAACCAATTTGGTTTGCTTCCCCTTTACAATCTAAGCTTGACAGTTTTAATGATTGGTGGGAACTTCTTGGTGATATTGATAACAAAAAATATAATAAATAGGAAATGGGAGTCATTCTTAATAACCTTACGATCTTTGCATGGCATATATGGAAAGGACGAAATGATTTTTTTTTATTCAGAAAGAAAAGTTGGGACCCCCATTGCATCATCAACCAAGCATTTAATTCAATTTGTACAAGAACACAAATGTTGGTTTGGGACTTGATGGATATTAATGTGCCAAATTACAAATACAGGATATAGTTGGAACTTCGAAGGAACATATCTTTCATAACTTTGATGCTATTTTTTGTTGTGATGCATCTTTTTCTATTAATTGTTTAGATGCTGCAAGTATCATTATAAGGGGACAATCTGCAGAGATTTTATCTATTCATGGAGTAAAGATCCAAGCATTGTGTGTCTACCAAGCTGAAGCTATGGCAATTAAGGAAGCACTTGTTCAAGCAAGGAGGGATCAGCGAATAAGTATTTTGGTCTATTCAGAAGCAAAAGAAGCGGTGTATCATCTGTAGCGAGGCTTTTCTTTGAGTTGGGATGCTATAACTACTGTTGAAGACATGAAATATCTAAACAACTTACTCTCTTTTTGTCATTTTCAAGCTAATTCGTTTGCCAATTATGTCATAGCAGCTCCTAAGGCTGCTTCTCATAGCTTCTCCCAATATCCTCATCTTGCCTATGGCCATGATAAACTACAGTGAATATATATATATATATATATATATATATATATATATATATAAATCTTCCTTAATTTAAAAAAAAATCAACAGTTGAATCCTTTTTTTTTTAAACTTTAGTTTTGTTAAAATAGATATATTTTTTTATGTTTTAAAAGTATTTAATATAGAAACAAAAATCCTTTTACGAAAATTATGAATGTTACCCCTTCATTTTCCACCCCTTCATCTACCATGTATTGCCCTATAAAAGGGTCATCTCCCTCTCCATTTTGTAAGATATAGAAAAATAGAAGAAGAGAGTAGGCATATAGAAAGGATGAGAGAAGATGAGAGACAAAAAAGAAGAGAGATATTTTACACAAGACCGGTTCCAAATCATCTTATAATTCCTCCCGAGACAGTAAAGTTTTTTATCCCATCTGCCCGTGGAGTAGGTATAACTGAACCACGTAAATTTTTGTATCATCTCTATTTATTTTTCTATATATTTTATAACACGTTATCAACATGAGACTTTAACTATCTAAGATATTTCCTTAAATCATATTTAATTTATTTATTTCTTGTAAACTTTGCACCCCAAGAATATAATATTCTCCAGAAGAGAATATGTTTTTTAAAGTTTAAAGAGTACCAATCTCTAGAAGAGAGGCTATATATTTTTAAAATTTCTGATATATATATTTAATCTCCCAAAGAGATAGGCCTCTTAAAAAGGCAATATATTTAAATTTCTCGTTTACATATTTAATCTCCCGAAAAGATAGACCTCCTGAAAAGGTTATATATCTAATCTCCAAAAGAGATAATAAATATTTACCTCCTGAAGAGGGTATATTTTTAACCACCAGAAGAGATGTTAAATTCGACCTCTTAAAGAGGTGAAACGTTTATCTTCCAGATGAGGTAGTATATTTAACCTCCGGAAGAGGTGATAAATTATTACCCAATTTAATATTATAAATTGGAATCATACTCCTAAAGAGTACAAAATGAGAAAAATAATATAATATTCATGAAGAAACATATTTAAGTACCCCGAAAGGGTGAAAATAATATTATATTATCATCTCAGTTTTATTTCAATTTTTATAATTTGTTTTCTAAATTTCCTTATTATTTTTAATTTATTCAGATGTTGAACCTAAGAAAAATTAAATTTGTTCCCTTTGATATCAAAGGCAACAATTATTTATCATGGATTCTTGATGTTGATATCTATTTAAATGCAATCAATTTGGGAAACACTATTTTTTATGGAAATACTGCATCCCTATAGGATCGTGTAAAAGTTATGATCTTTCTCTATCATTATTTAGAGAAAGAATTAAAAACTGAATACCTCACTGTTAAAGACCCACTTATCCTATGAAAAAATTTAAAGGATATATTTTGTAGGGACCCGAACCCAGAAAAGAAAAGAAAATAAATAAAATAAAAGAGAAATAAAGGAAAGGAAAAGAAAAAGAAAAAAAAAAAAGGAAAGACGGTTTGGCAAATCCAAATCGTCGACGGTTTTTTGGAGCCCAGGACAACTGTCGACGATTTTCCTCTAGGCTAGCCTTACTCAAGGGCTAAGCTAGCTTTTTATTTTATAACTCAAAATTCCTCTCTCTCTCTCTAAATTAGCTTTTGGGACTCTCCCCCTCTACTCTCACTCTCTTGTGACCCTCTCTCTCCTATAGGCTCACCTGGAGTTCGTCACAATCACCTCTTCCTCCTCTCTCGGCTTGCCAAATTACTTTCGGCAGAGGGTTTGTGTAGAGATCCAAAAATTATAATACTTAAATAATAGAGGGAAATGAAAATTCAAAAGGGACAACACAGGGTTCGTCAACGAACGCCCTGGCTTCGTCCACGAACTCCCATATAGTGTTCATGGCCGAGTTTTAGTGTCTCATCGACGAAGAGATACCGAGAGGGGGTAATTCAAACCAATTGGTTCGTCGATGAGCTCTTCGTCATCGTGGACGAACTCCCTTCTTTAGTTCGTCGATGAGGCCACATGTCTTGTCAACAAAGCCACATGGCCAGCCACCTATAAATATAGGAAAATCTAATTTTTGGCGAGAATTTAGTTCTTGTTCTCTCTTTCTCTCTCTCTCTCTCTAGATTTTCGATTCTCCCACCTTCTCTTTAAGATTCCAGCCCCATTTTTCCCTAGTTCGACGATCAGAAGTTACCACGGTGATCCTTAGGGGATTCTCTACAATATAGTCAGAGCTGAATTTTAGTTTGAGAAGTTTAGGCACCATCCCAAAATTAGGATAAGTAGGTTATTTTAGGGTTTTTATGTTTATCAAGTTTTTCTGAACCCAGATTTTGTGTTAGATGGAAATATACTGAAGTTTGAATTGATTAAACTAAAGTGTTGTGATTTCAGGGTTTGGGTTTCCAAACACCACAGACATGGGTTGAGGAACCTAGTGGGTGTTTCCTCAAGAACCCAGGTAAAAATGATAAATAGTTTATAGTTTAGAAGATTATGAGTATGTGTGTTCAGGAGAGATGTGAGTATATTAATTATTCTGGATATTCAAATGATTGACAGGGAGATATATATGTATAATTTTAGGGTTTTGGAATCATGAACGCCATAGGTGTGAGTTAGAAATCAGTAAACGAGTTTAGTTAGTCAAGTAAGGGAAATAGGCTATGCTAGTAATTTTTGCAATTTTTATTAGTAAAATATAAGTATTTTGGGATATGAATTCTCAATGTTTTATGATATGAAATTATATGGTTTCAGGAAAATTCTATAGATTATAAATTATTTTTATTATAAAAAATATACAGGTTACGGTATATGGGTTTTATTTATTTAATTGTGTGGCATGAGTAAATATCAGATCAGTATAGAATTTACACAGCTTTCAAAGAATTATAATTTACTGAATACCATGATATTCAGATATTTCAATTTATTCAAATCAGATATTGCAGTTATTCACATCAGCTTTTCTGGTTATTACAGTTAAAACAAAGTCAGGGTAAAACAGTAAGATATATATTAAACAGTATTATATATTATCAGGCCCTAATGGGACAATTCAAATTATAGAGCACGGTACCGTAGCTATTTCAGCTCAGAGTGCAACCACATATCTCATATAGTGTGTGGATTTTATCAGTAGTCAACCGTGCCTAGGGAGGTACTGCAGATCCCCCGGTAGTCTGAGTTGAGGCGGCCGATCTGACCAGGGAGATTTTAATTGACTTATCCTGATAGGTCAACCAGTGTTAAGTCCTGCCTGTGGGCCAAACAACCTTATCATAAGGGGTTAAATCATGACATACAGCCATCCTGAGAAGTTTTCACAATTATGTGTACATATAGATTTGCAGAAAAAAGCTGATATGCCTACAGATACTAAAAGTATGATTATATGGAAAGTTCAGTAACAATTGAATTTGAAGCTACATAGGTGTGAGTTTTATTATATATTGTGTTTCATGTTATTTCAGTTTTAGTTGATTAAAAATATATTGTTCATGTAAACTCAGTTGCCACACACCAGTAATAGCATATTTCGTCTTACTGAGAGTTGTCTCATCCGCGAAATTTAACACATTTCTGGTGACCCAACTAGACGAGCAGATCAGGCTCAGAGATAGAGGGGGGGTTTGTACTATCCTGTCTGTAGGTAAGTGTTTCAGGGAGATGTATTTTTTAGTAGATCTTAGGAGGTTTAGTGGGTGTTTCTATAGTGATATTTTGGGGAAAATACTGAAATTCTTGTATTGTAATTATGGTATTATGATTTTATGTTTTCCGCTGCATAGGTATGTCATCTTGTGAATAGTTATTCCTCGGTGCCCACTTTGAGACTGAGATGTTATAGCAGATGTTATCAGGGGTATTAGAGTAATATAGTTTTATGGCTAAAAAAAATCTTATGAATTTTAGGTTATCAAAATTTGGTATCAGAGTCAGGTTACTAGGTTTTATAGACTCTAGTGTATAACGGAAAATAATACCAGAATATAGGAATGGAATTTTGAGAAGGATAGAAATTGGGATAGAACAGAATTTCAGTGAATTAATGCTAGGAAGTTAAGATGTGAATTTAGGGTCCTATTCTGCAGTTTGGAAGTAGGAACTTCGAGGTGGTTTCTTTTATTTTCCTGAGGTGATGATTTTAGGAAAACCATAGTAAACTATCATCAATTTCTTTTTCTATATGGTAGGACTAGACCTTAAATTAGTAATAGGTGGTATGAGCATATCTTAGTTAGATAAATGTATTAGTTATAATATGAAGATAGGGTCCTTAGACTATGATTATTTTCTTTTCAAAATGGACCCTGGGAATAGCAACATGAATGCTAAAAATAATGGCAACGTAGGGGCTTTCAGCATGGGTGGCAGTGACTCTGAATAGATGTTGCGTAGTGCAGGCCAATAGGTCATGGCAGGTATTATGTGGAACTTTAGGGGATAGAACTGCTCATCAGCTGACCCAGGCTACTCTATCGAGTGATTTACCTGTATGAATCCCCCAATTTTTACTAAAGGAGCCAATACAATCGTTGCGAGGGAATGGATCCAAGAGATGAAGGTATATTGGCCAATCTCAGCTATGCAGACGATCAGAAGGTTTTATTTGCTACTTTTTAAAATGACTGGGGAGTTCAAGCATTGGTGGATATCGGTGAAGCTACTCGAAGAACAAAGGTCAGATTCAGCAACCTTGACATGGAACTGTTTTAAATAAATTTTCTATAAACGATACATTCACTCTCCCATCAGAGATACTCCAGAAGAGGAGTTTATGAATTTGAACCCGAGGAAGAGGCCTACGCCTCCTAGATTTCAGGCAAGCTCTAGCCAGGGCCTATAGAGGAAAGGTGGTCATAGCAGTGGACAGAGGCAAGAGGTTGGGAGCCATAAGGTTCAGGGCGAGCAAGCCTATTTTGTTTGCCTGACATGGGGGAGAAGACACGGGAGAGAATGTCGAGCAGGGAGGAATGTCTGCTATCGATGTGGTAGACTGGGCCATATAGCACAATTCTGTCGTGTGCAGTATATTATAGCTCCCAGACAGTTCCGAGGTAACACCTAGGTTCACCATGAAGGCCAACCAAGGAATATAGCCCGACGAGGGATTATGCATTGATGCCAGAAGACGCCGAGGTTGCAGGTGACGTTGTGACAGGTATTCTTATTGTTTTACCATATTAAGCTGTTATTTTATTTGACTCAGGTGCCATGCCGACTAGATCAGTAGTGAGGCGTAGGAGGGTACTCAAAAAAAAACTATCCAATGGGCATTCAGGAGAAAGTATTACCAGTCGATCTCATGGTATTAGACATACAAGGGTTCGATGTGATATTGGGAATGGACTGGCTGGCAGCTAATTACGCAAGCATTGATTACCATAAAAAAAGTGATTTTCAGACCCCCTAGGTGAGCAGGGATTTTAGATTCGTGGGGTCGCGTGTGCATTCCTCACCATAGTTAGTGTCAGCCATTCAAGCAAGGAGGATACTCCTAAACGGATGTCAAGGGTATGTAGTTTGTGTAAAGGAAGTGTCAGAGAAATAATTGAAGCTTATAGACATTCCAGTGGAGATGGAATTCCCAAATGTCTTTTCAGAGGCTACCAGGATTGCCTCCTGACCGTAAGGTTGATTTTGCCATTGATTTACTCCTAGGAATAGCACCAATTTCAAAAGCCTCTATAGAATGGCCCTAGCAGAATTGAGAGAATTAAAGGATCAGTTGCAATACTTATTAAATAAAAGTTTTATCAGACCCGATGCATTACCCTAGGGGGTGGCACCAATTTTGTTTGTAAAGAAGGAAGACGGGACGACGAGGATGTGTATAGACTACAGAGAAATAAATAAAGTAACTATTAAGAATAAATATTCTCTTTCCCATATAGATGACTTGTTTGATCATATCCTGGGTACATGAGTACATTCAAAGATTGATTTATGCTTTGGGTACCATCAAGTGAAGATCAAGGCAAAGGATATTTTTAAGATAGCGTTCCGAACCTGGTATGGCCACTATGAGTTTTGGTCATGCAATTTGGAATGACAAATGCTCCTGCTGTAATCATGGATTTGATGAATAGAGTTTTTCATCAGTATTTGGACTAGTTTGTAGTAGTTTCCATTGGTGATATATACTGGTTTATTCGAGAAGTTTTAAGGAATATGAGACACACTTAAAGCGGGTACTTCAGACACTCCAAGAAAGGGAGTAATATGTCAAATTTAAGAAGTGTGAATTCTAGTTAAAGAAAGTGACATTCCTTGGGCATGTCATAACTGGGGATGGAATCTCAATGGATTCTAGCAAGATAGGAGTAGTAGTAAATTGAGCTAAACCGAGGAATGTACAAGAAATCAGAAGTTTCTTAGGACTGGCGAGATATTAACATCAGTTCATAGAGGGATTCTCTAGGTTGTCAGGGCCTCTAACGAAACTAACTAGGAAGAATGCTAGGTTTAAGTGGAATGATGATTATGAGCAGAGCTTCCAAGAGTTGAAGTAGCGGTTGGTCACTGCACCAATATTTTTTTTATTCCATTGGGAGAGGATGGATTTGTTATATACAGTTATGCGTTCCAGAAGGGACTCAAGTGTGTGTTGATGCAGCATGAGAGGGTTGTTGCTTACGCTTCTTGGCAGCTTAAGGAATATGAAAAGAACTACCCAGTACATGATTTAGAGTTAGTCATAGTAGTGTATGCTCTAAAAATCTAGAGGCATTATCTGTATGGTGGGAGACGTGAGATCTTCACTGATCAAAAAAATTTGAAGTATTTCTTCACCTAGAGAGAGTTGAATATGAGGCAAAGAAGATGGCTAAAATTCATTAAAGACTATGATTGTACTATTAACTACCACCAATGGGAAGCAGAAGTGATGGCTAACGCTCTGAGCCAGAAATCAGTGGGTGCAACATTGTCAGCAATGACGATTCAGCATCTGATCCAGATGGAGTTGGAGAGACTCGGTGTGGAGCTAGTAGAGGGTGATCACTAGGCATTCATCGCCAGCTTGGTATTACAGTCTACCCTACAGGAGAGGATTAAAGCTACTCAGAGAAATGACCTAGAATTAGTAGAGTTGATAGATAAAGTGTAGGATGGATAAGGGGAATAGTTCAGTATTTCAGATGATGGAGCTCTAAGGTTTCGTACCAAACTATGCGTACCTGCAGATGCTGAGATTAGGAGAGCTATTCTAGAGGAGGCACACAAATCCCTATACACAGTGCATCCTAGAGGCACTAAAATGTATCGGGACCTTTAGAAATCCTTTTGGTGGAGAGGCATGAAGAGGGAGATATCTGAATTTGTGGAGTAGTGTTTGATGTGCCAGCAGGTAAAGGTTGAGCACTAGAGACTGGCGTGATAATTGCAGTCACTCCACATCTCTGAGTAAAAGTGGGATCATATATCCATGGACTTCGTCACAAGGCTACCGCCGGCCTTGCATAGATACAACACTATTTGGGTGGTCGTGGATCGATTCACGAAGACCGCTCATTTCTCCCT